>NC_086444.1:923670777-926385786 GCF_028390025.1 Pseudophryne corroboree
GTTGGGCCTTAACATGATCAGAAGTGTCTGTTTTTAGAACCAAACAATTAATATATAAACCACATAAAAATTGAACTGGGAAGGGCAAGGTATTGAAAAGAAGAACATACAACCGTAATACATACTGTACCTCATTAACCAGTCATAATCTACTGTAAATTAGATGTGCATGGATTGAAATTGAATTTTCATTTTAGAGCAAAGCATCTCTTATTATGACTTTTACCTCCATCTGATCAGGCAGTGTTTTTCTCTTTTATAATTAATACTTAATACAACCTCTGACAGTAGTTGGTGGACAAAGATTCCCATCAAAGTTTAAATGTACCTGTCACAATTATATTTGCAAATATAGGGCATATAGCTTAAATTGATGTATTATTTTGTTTCTGCCTTCCTCTACATGTTGCAAAAGGACTATTAAGTTTTATATTATTAAGTAATAATTTCTAATACCATTTATTTTATATGGCATAATCATCATAAAAACACAAAGTCCAAGTTAACCTATTACCAGACTCCAATGGACAGCATAAAAATATCATACTTGTTGAAATATCAGTTTTATTTTCATTAAAACAACTTCACAGTAATCAGGAATGCACTAAGTTATTAACTGAATTTGCAGAAAAAAAAGGATGTTGTGGAACACTTACTAATGAAACAATGCTTAGAGCACCCCGCACCCTAACACTATAAATTGTTTATGATGTACATAGGCTGGTAGCTAAGTACTGTAATAGAGATTGACATTTATTTTATATATTTATATATATATATACAGTGTATAAAACATTCCCAAGCTCCGGCACTCCAACAACAAAATAACTGCTGCTGGTGCCTGCACAATTATACTTACATATTTACCAGTGGTGCGGCACTCAGCATAATAAATACAGTAGACAAAGTCTACTGTATTTATTATTCTGAGTGCCACAGCTCCGGTAAATATATAAATAAACAAATATATATATATATATATATATATATATATATGCAAGAAAGCAAGATAGTGTGAGCGCACAATGATTATTAGGCTTCTTTGTGGAAATACAAGTCCATGAATGAGCCGATTAAATACCAGATCAGTGCTTCTCTCTTCCAAGCACTAATTAGTCTCTCACAGTCTGTATGCACGCTGAAAACACCCAGCTGTCGTCCTCCACAGACACCCGACTCCAATCGGGACAAAGCAAATTCAGTAAAATATAGATGAATGGAGGTGCCAATAGTGCATTAAAAGTGTAACACTTTAATAAACTTCATTGACAGAGGACATTGATAAAGGCATACCAAAGGTGGCTGTTTAAACCACCATTAGCATAAATACCAAGAATCCCACATATTGACTAAAGTCCTAAGAGTGCCGCCAGAATTCCTCTTTCTTTCTCTCTCTCTCTCTCTCTCTCTCTCTCTCTCTCTCTCTCTATATATATATATATATATATATATATAAACAGTTACTTATATAGTGCCAGCATATTCCACTGAGCTTTACAATTACGTACAAACAGTAATAAAACAAGACCCTGGTAATAACCGACAGACATAGAGGTAATAGGGCCCTGCTTGCAAGTTTAGAATCTATAGTGAAATAGTCATTGATATTCATGGAAAGGTGCTATCTATTGCATAATGTCGATCCAGAATGCAGAGTTTATTGGTGGTCTGTAAAGTCAAATTACACAGATGGTGTATTTTAGTAGGATTGCTTGTGGAGATTACAGTATGTGGGTTGTTCTGATATTTGATAAACTTGTCTGAAGAAAAGAGCTTTCATCGATCGCTTGAAGGTTGGAGACTAGAGGAGAGTCTTATTGTGAGTGGGAGGGCATAGAAATGGAACATTAGCTCATTTTTGTTATGTACAGTACATTTTTGGAATGGTTGTGCTAATTGTATCATCTTATGGCTTGTACTCGCACATTATTAATTGTAAACTTTACATTTACTTCTAAACTTCTATTCAATACAGTTGATATACAGAGCAATTGACAGATGTCTATACAATTAGGGCTGATGCAGAATATGTATACATGTGCATACAAAATGCATGTTAAATCTTTTTCTAAAACAAATGCAATTGTTTATGCTTAGATGCCATTATCATAAAACTTGTGTGGCTTATCATAGTATATGAAATGCACTGGAATGCATAAAATATGATGACTTTTTTAAGAATTACATTATATTGTCATTATGCTAGTCATCATCATCATCATCATCAACGTTGACGATAAAAGCTAGCATTTTAGTGTAGAGAGAAAATAATTAAAAATAATTTAAAAAAAATTATACAAAATATATTTGTAAGAACTCACCTCTACTGTACAATAAACTAAGCTTATCTGATCCTTCCCATCATCATCCCACCTCTCTAAATGGTAGGCATCATAAATGTATTATGTATACAAATACACATGTAGAATTGGATGTACATTTTTTTGTGCTTATAGGCAGTAGAGAAATGAATATTTATTTATGTGAAATGTTGACCCTAAGCATAGTTTGCATTTCTACACTGTCTAAGTTGAGAATATACCTATAGTACTAGGATTTGTCTGATAACATAACACAATGCTTCCCTCTGACCATAGTACAGTATACTGAAATATCTATGGGGGGTATTCAATTAGTGAAATTTTTTCAACTGGTTTAAAAATCTGCACAGATGAAAACCATGTGGATCTGCAAATTTGCCACTGTTCCACGTGTTTTGGCGAATTTGTGGGCATTTTCGACAGTTTTTGCGTCCGTTTTCACCCATGCCAAAAAAGAAAAAGGTATGGGCGAAAATAGATTAAAAAATGTGCGAAAACGCCCGCTATTCAATACACTGAGGTTGAATTTGTGCCGATTTTCCTATTCATCACAAAATTTGGCACTAATTGAATATACCCCTACGGCATCTATAGGAATGGAGAGTTATTGAAATACAGTATGGTATACATCTTAGTATTCAGTATCACTCTTTTCTCTTTCAGAAGTGCTTATGTAAGATCTGTTTAAACACCACATTTGTGAAATGTTATCCAGACTGTTAAACTCTCATATTTATAGAAACTCCTAATTATTTAGCACATCTATAGCACACGCAATCTCAGGAGGGCACCAGACTTAGAGCAGATGGAAAGCTTGGCATGCAACTACAAGCAAACTGAGGAGAATAAGTGTGCTGCTCAAACTCCAAGTTGCCAACTTCATCCAACTATATTTTAATATAAATAACACATTACCTTTCATGGGTATTTAAAAAAAAATACATATTTTTTTTCTAAGTATAGAGACTATTTCAACAGATTAACAAAAATGTAACACAACATATGGGAAAAATATTATTTCTCTGTATAGTGTTTTCCACAATTTATTTACACATATAATTCTTACATACCTTAAAATTCACTATATATTCTGTTCTAAGAAGAAAAAAAGAACTACTGATTTAAGTCTCACAAACAGATACTGTAATGGGGCCCATACACTTGTGAGATATCTGGTACAACCATTCGATTTCGACCACATCTGTGAGATAAATTGCAGGATTTTATGCACATTTTATGTACCATGCGCGTGCATGCCAGTCGAATCTCGTGCCTCAAGATATTATGTGCTGCACTTAATATTTATACATCACAGTGTGATTGTATGTGTTTTTAAAAACACATGTGATATATCGCACTGCGATGCATGATGGGCACCCGCTGGGAGCGGCCCACTCGGCAGTGACGTGCCAATCACATGATTACCATGCGATCTATCACATGACCGCATGGTAGTCACTTTGGCAGTTCAGGTGCAGTTTTATTGCACCTGAACTGCCAGTGTGATGCCCCGCCATGTCGCGTCGTGGGGCATTGCACAAGTGTATGGGGGAAGTATCATCCCAGTTTATTAGCAGATGTTAAGACATGTTTATTGTATGGATTTCATAAATTAGTAAATAAATATAAATTTGGAATTTTAATTCCTTTGAAACAATGAAAACATAATTGCATACCTAAACCACATACTGTATGTTTAAACTAGCTTTTGAAAAAAGGGACAGTACATATGGAGAGATGTACTAAGCCTTGGAGAGTGATAAAGTGGACAGAAATAAAGTACCAGCCAATCAACTCCAAGCTTTTATGTTTCAGAGTGTGTTTGAAATATAACAGGAGCTCATTGGTTGGTAGTTTATCTTTCTCCAATTTATCACTCTCCAAGGCTTAGTATAGTACATCTGCCCCATAATGTAAAAAATAACCAGGAACCAAAACATGTTGTAAAATCAATTCAAAAACTTGATTCCAGGAGACAAAACCAAAACAATCTTACTCTTGAATTGAAGTAAAATATTTTGTATCTGTGCAGATTAACCTTAATTATTTATGTAGAAAAGAAGTATCCTAGCACTGTAATGTTGACCAATAATAAAAAAACAAAGTCATTTGTTTGGATAAAACTATCTATGGCTGATGTGTTGAAACCTGTATCTCTCCATAAACGTGGAGGCAGACAGCTTTGCTGATTTATTCAGCTACTGTAGGATTACATAATGCAATAATATTTTTTATTCCCATCACAAACATGGGGAAAAAAGAAACCGTATATGTATTTGAAGCTATTTACTACATTAATACAGCAATTTAGAGATAATTGGGGACTTCCATCCAGTTTTACAAAGGATTAATTGTTATGCACACCAGTGCCTGCAGGAAATGGACTCACAGACAAACTGGGGAATATGACATAACGTACACAGAAGGTAATAGGGTAACAAAATACACACAAAGTGAACAGAGAAGCCCAGAGGCTAAGGAACTGGGTATCTCCCTTGTATTAGAACTGCACAGATGGAAAAAGCAAGATGTTGTGTTTTAATACGTAGAGAACCCGAAATGCTGTTGCTAAGGGCAACAGCAAAACCCTAAAGGGTTACCAACGGGTGTGGCAGTAAACTCCTTGGTCAGAGATGGAATGATAGACACAAGGAGAGTCTCCACAATCCTATTTCTCACTTGCAGTGCACAGGTTTTAGCTTACTGCCACTAAACTGACCCCTGACACCTAGCACAGTGAGACAGGATTAGACAGGCAAGTCTTAGAATACAGCCGCAAACTTGCTAAGTTCACAGAGTAGTAACAGAACCCCAGCAAGCTAAACGACTGACTCCAGTCTTACTGCTAGGTCTGGATTGGCAGAGTGTAATACCAAATCCCCAGGCCTATTTGCAGTAAGCAACAAACAAATACAAAGCTACACAGTACTGGCTAACTTTCATGAACTGACTAACCAACAAAGATTCAGCAGCATCTGCTTACCCTGAAAAGAGGCCTTATAAAGCAGGTGCTGTCCACGCCCCACTCAGACCTCACAGACTGTGAGCACAAAAACCAGCACCGGATCCCCTGCCGTGCACAGAGCCTATAACCACTGCACAGCAAAAGACCCGAACCGGAGTATCAGCTGCGCTCAGGTTACTCCACTAGCACTTGTCTCCCGGTTGCCATGACGACGTGGCAGCACAGGGCAGGAGACCCTAACAGTACCCCCCCTCTGACGAGGGGTCAAAGAACCCCTACCACCGGGTTTATCGGGGAACTGCGAGAAGAAAGAGCGTATCAGTCTGGGGGCATGAAGATCACAACTGCGCACCCACGACCGCTCCTCCGGGCCATACCCCTTCCAGTGCACCAAAAATGACAGCCGACCCCGAACCACCTTGGAGTCAAGAATCCTTTCAACAACAAACTCCCTCTGGCCACGTATCAGAAGAGGGGAAGGTCTTCCACTGGAAGAAGGATTACTAATCGCCCGTTTTAAAAGGGAACAATGAAATGTTTTATTGATACCCAAAGAACGGGGCAGATCTAACTGAAATGCCACCGGATTGATAACCCTGGTGATCTTATAAGGGCCGATGAACCGGGGCCCTAACTTATGAGATGGCTGTCTCAACTTCAAATTCTTGGTAGACAACCAGACGAAGTCTCCTAATTTGAAGCTGCAGGGTCTTTTCCGCTTATCAAAAACCCTTTTGGTCACTAATGACACAGACACAAGGGCTTTCTTCACTTTCCGCCAAATACCTCTAAGGACCGAAACCACAGAGGAACCACCAGGCGTGGAGTCCAGGGGGTCAAAAGAATTGGCCTTAGGATGATGCCCATACACACAAAGGAAGGGAGAGATCCCTGTAGCAGAGTGAGCCGCGTTGTTATAGGCAAACTCCGCCATGGACAGATGAGCAACCCAGTCAGTCTGACACTTGGAGACATAACACCTGAGGAACTGCTCCAAGGACTGGTTCACCCTTTCAGTCTGCCCATTAGACTGCGGATGGTAGCCTGACGACAAGCTGACAGAAATCTGGAGATCGGAACAAAATGCCCTCCAGAATTTGGCCACAAACTGGGATCCGCGGTCAGAGACCACATCAAGTGGCAACCCGTGGAGACGCACAACATGCAGCATAAATAATTCAGACAGGCGTCTGGCTGATGGCAGCCCAACCAGTGGAATGAAGTGCGCCATCTTCGAAAACCTGTCAACGACAACCCAGATGGCTGTCATCCCCGAGGATTTGGGCAAGTCCACCACAAAATCCATTGAAATGTGGGTCCATGGCTTAGATGGGATAGAGAGTGGATGTAATGGGCCAACAGGAACCCCTCTAGGAGTCTTATTTTGGGCACAGATGTCACATGCCCGAACCCACTGATCCACATCCTTAGCCACCGAGGGCCACCACACCGCCCTAGATAGCAACTCCCGAGTTCTGGCAATACCCGGGTGACCTGCCGACTTCTTGGCATGGAATTCCAGGAACACTCGCTGTCTTAACCTAGGAGGCACAAACAAAAGACCTACCGGAAGGTCTGGAGGAGCCTGCTCCTGTGCTCTAAGGACTAATGATAAGAGGTCCTGGGTAATGCCCACTTTAATACATGATGGGGAAACAATGGGCAACGGCTCCTCGGTGGTCTCCTGGATTGGAGCAAAACTCCGCGAGAGCGCATCAGCCTTGATGCTTTTTGACCCAGGGCGATATGTTATCAAAAAATTAAAGCGAGCAAAAAACAAAGCCCATCGTGCCTGCCTGGCATTGAGACGCTTCGCTGACTCTAAATATGCCAGATTCTTATGGTCAGTGAGAATTGAGACCACAAACTTAGCCCCCTCAAGCCAGTGTCTCCACTCCTCGAGTGCATCCTTAATAGCCAACAATTCCCGGTTACCCACGTCATAATTCATCTCGGCAGGCGAAAATTTACGGGAAAAGTAAGCACAGGGATGAAGGCGATTATTAGACACTCCCATCTGAGAAAGCACTGCCCCAATACCCATCTCAGAGGCATCCACCTCCACCACAAAAGGACGCTCTGGATCTGGGTGTCGCAGCACCTTGGCCGAAACAAATGCCCTTTTGAGACGGGCAAAAGCCGCTTTAGCCTCACAAGACCAGTGAGCAACATCCGCCCCTTTCTTAGTGAGTGCCACCAAGGGCGCCACTATAGACGAAAATCCAGCGATAAATCGTCTATAAAAATTTGCAAAGCCCAGGAAACGCTGAAGCGCCTTCAAACTAGTGGGCTGCACCCAATCCAGGACTGCCTGTACCTTGGAACCCTCCATTTGGAAACCTTCTGGGGAGATAATATATCCTAGAAATGCGATCTGCTGAACTTCAAATTCGCACTTCTCCAGCTTCGCCCCAAGCCGGTGGTCTCTGAGTTTCTGGAGGACTAAGCGTACATGCTTCCGATGTTCCTCCAGGGAATGGGAGAAGATTAGGATGTCATCTAAGTATACAACTAAGAATCTATCCAAATATTCCCTGAGCACATCATTCATGAAATCCTGGAAGACTGCCGGGGCATTACAGAGCCCAAAAGGCATCACCAAATATTCATAATGCCCTGAGTGGGTATTAAAGGCAGTCTTCCATTCATCCCCCTCTCTTATTCGGATTAGATTGTACGCACCGCGTAGGTCAATCTTAGAAAAAATGGTGGCAGTACGAAGCTGGTCAAACAAGACCGAAATGAGAGGCAGTGGGTACGAGTTTTTAATCGTGATACGGTTCAATTCCCTGAAGTCGATGCAGGGTCGCAACGAACCGTCCTTTTTACCCACGAAGAAGAACCCCGACCCAACTGGAGACTGTGAAGGTCTGATAAATCCCTTAGCCAAGTTCTCCTGAATGTACTCTGCCATAGCCTGAGTCTCAGGACGTGACAGGGAGTACAACCTGCTCTTGGGAAGCTTAGCATTTGGCAACAAATCAATGGCACAGTCATAGGGGCGATGGGGAGGTAGTACCTCTGCAACTTTTTTGGAGAACACGTCCGCAAAATCTGCATAACACCCTGGCAATCCTGGCAAACTTAGCTGCGAGAGCCTGACTGGAAGGCTCAAGCAACTCCTGAAACAATCAGTACCCCAACTAAGAATCTCCCCAGAGACCCAGTCAAATTGAGGATTGTGGGCCCTTAACCAGGGTAACCCCAACACCAATGGGGCAAAAGTACAGACAGTCACATAAAAGGACAATTTTTCAGAGTGTGTGGCTCCAATAAACAAAGAAATCTGGCTAGTGCAAGAGGTAATTTTACCTTGGGATAATGGTTCCCCGTTTAACCCACAAATCTCAATTTCCGATGCCAAGGGTACTAAGGGAACAGAGTGTTTCAGGGCGAATTGGCGGTCCATAAAAACCCCGTCGGCCCCACTGTCCACAAAGGCCTCAGTCTTGACAGTTTGACCGAGGATCTTCAAGGTCACCGGAATGATAAAAGTCTTCTTGGGAAATTCTGACTTCTGGCCTGACAGGATATTTCCCATCACCCTCAGGCCCTGAAGTTTTCCGGCTTTTCTGGGCATGATACTACCACATGACCTTTATTCCCACAGTACAAACACAACCCCTGCTGTCTCCTCCGCGTCTTCTCACGTGAGGAGAGGCGGGTAGCCCCAATCTGCATAGGCTCCTCAGAAAATTCCTCAGAGTCTGAGGTTCCCTTGGGAAGGAAGGAAATCTCAGTCTCCCTTTCAAGCCTACGCTCTCTCAGCCGTCTATCCACCCGGATGGATAACTGCATGAGCTGATCCAAGCTATCAGGCAAGGGATATTGTACCAGTTGGTCCTTTATCTGGTTAGAAAGACCTCTTCGGTACTGGTGTCTCAGGGCTGGGTCATTCCACTGGGTATCATGGGCCAACCTCCGAAACTCCGTACAGTAAACCTCAACTGGCCTTCGCCCTTGCTTAAGGATCGAAATCTGAGCCTCGGCTGAGGCCGTCTTGTCAGGGTCATCATACAACATGCCCAGTGCCGTAAAAAAAGCATCAACACTTTTAAGCGACGGACAGTCAGGCTGCAACCCATATGCCCAGACCTGTGGGTCTCCTTGTAGCAAGGAAATCACTATGCCCACCCGCTGAATATCCGACCCAGAAGACTGAGGCCTAAGCCGGAAGTATAGCTTGCAGCTCTCCTTGAAACAAAAGAACTGCGAGCGATCTCCAGAAAAACGATCCGGGAGATTTACTTTCGGCTCCTTAACCCCTGCAGGTGCTGCTGCTGCGGGAGCTCCGCCAGCAGCCTGGGAGGTGTGCATTTTAATGGACAAATCATTAAATTGTCGAGTCAGGACCTGCACCTGATCGACCACCTGTTGCAACGTATTTTGAGGGGTATGCTCCATATTCCCAAAAAATTTCAACAGGAGTATTAGGCTGCTGAATATGTTATGCACACCAGTGCCTGCAGGAAATGGACTCACAGACAAACTGGGGAATATGACATAACGTACACAGAAGGTAATAGGGTAACAAAATACACACAAAGTGAACAGAGAAGCCCAGAGGCTAAGGAACTGGGTATCTCCCTTGTATTAGAACTGCACAGATGGAAAAAGCAAGATGTTGTGTTCTAATACGTAGAGAACCCGAAATGCTGTTGCTAAGGGCAACAGCAAAACCCTAAAGGGTTACCAACGGGTGTGGCAGTAAACTCCTTGGTCAGAGATGGAATGATAGACACAAGGAGAGTCTCCACAATCCTATTTCTCACTTGCAGTGCACAGGTTTTAGCTTACTGCCACTAAACTGACCCCTGACACCTAGCACAGTGAGACAGGATTAGACAGGCAAGTCTTAGAATACAGCCGCAAACTTGCTAAGTTCACAGAGTAGTAACAGAACCCCAGCAAGCTAAACGACTGACTCCAGTCTTACTGCTAGGTCTGGATTGGCAGAGTGTAATACCAAATCCCCAGGCCTATTTGCAGTAAGCAACAAACAAATACAAAGCTACACAGTACTGGCTAACTTTCATGAACTGACTAACCAACAAAGATTCAGCAGCATCTGCTTACCCTGAAAAGAGGCCTTATAAAGCAGGTGCTGTCCACGCCCCACTCAGACCTCACAGACTGTGAGCACAAAAACCAGCACCGGATCCCCTGCCGTGCACAGAGCCTATAACCACTGCACAGCAAAAGACCCGAACCGGAGTATCAGCTGCGCTCAGGTTACTCCACTAGCACTTGTCTCCCGGTTGCCATGACGACGTGGCAGCACAGGGCAGGAGACCCTAACATTAATAAGGTATTATAAATAATTTTAAATCAGGTTACATAAGGTGAAACCTGCAGGGCAAAAATGCACAACTAATAGCATTTGTTGCTGGTGAGATCAAACAAATAAGCATACGATATGATGAAGGGGCAGACATTGGGAGTATGCAATAGGCTGCATTTACACAATGCCTATTGATAAAGATGCAAGTTCAGGTGCCACTCGCACTCCAACATCTAGAGAAATGCGTTGATATTGAGTCGGACCCAAAGCGGCAGTTTTTGTAGGTGGTTGTGGAAGCCTGATTTACTGCATTATGCCAATACAAAATGTCATAAAGCTAATGTGAGGATCTGTGCATATGCAAAAGGGAAGCTGCTCTGCCCACTGATTTTATACCAAATGCCGCAATCATCATTAGTATTGGCAGGTACACCAGCCCCATGCTCTGGGGGGATACAGTTGATATGCCAGCGGTTATGATCCCAGCAGTTAGGATACTGAAAATGCCACCAGCTGGAAAGCCAGCTAACAGGGACTATTCCCACTCGTTGGTGTCCACGACACACATAGAGTGGAACCAGGACCTGTGGTGAGCGCAGAAAGCCACCGAGCCCACTACATTGCGAGTGCAGTGACCCCACAAGGGGCTCCATTCCACTCTCCCCTCCACCAGCATACTGGCGGACAGGATCCCGACCACCGGCATATAAGCCCCAACCCGTTCTGGGTAATAGATACACCAGGAACAGGATTCAGTTCTCTCTACTCATTATTCAGAATATCTTGAAACTCTAGCTACATTTCAACAACACTCCTTTGACACTACCATGGCACTGCCACAAGTATTATCAGTACCCATGAGGGAGCATTGTCACCACACAACCCCCACCCAGAAATGCCTATTTTAAGGTAAGACAGATCTGGCCAAGTTCTGTCCTACTCGTAATAGGAAAAAGATACATAAAATCATATATTGGTCTGGGCTGTAAAGTAAAACTCACCATTTGTGTCCATGCACACAGATCCATCCAACTCAGAATAAGCCCCAATGTATCTAACTGATGATTTAAGATAAATTGGGTTTACATTTACAAAAATATACCCTTTGGGGCTGATGAAGGAAAGAACCAAAGTCTATTTTCTTTTTATATCTTAAGTGTTTTCATGCTGTGGATACTCTGGAACCATCCATAAAAAACGATATGTGATTAAGACTCATATAAATCTTAGGTACAGTATATCTCCACATGTGACTGATTGGGAATAACTGAGTTGTAATTGTGTGTTTTGATGTAGGTAATGTCTAGTGAGGGTTTCAATGTAATTACACTATATGCAGATTTTCAGATGGATCTTTTGAATAGAACTGGTGCAAGATAATGGTGACAACTACAAAAAAACAAGCGTACTTATAGGGGAAGTGTGGCTGCAGAGAACTGTACAACTCTGCATATGGACAAATCTATGCATTTTATTCCATGAAAGCAATGTGGGAACAATTATAATTTACTAGATTTGATATCTGCATTATTCCCTTTGTATTATTTAGGGCCATGTTGTGAATGTGTCATGTTAACCCACTTTATTAATAATATGAAGTTGCAGAGGAGAAGTAAAAAATATGATTGGTGCACCACTTAATTAATTCTCAGTTGTTGTTGTTGTTATTGCATAAAATACAATTGCACCATCTGTATGTTTGATTTGATTGTTTTCTATGTCAATAACTACTGTAGTTTACCTAAAGTTTGTGATACAATGTATGGAATGTCCTCACTTTTAAACAAGATATGTGTAAGGACTATGTTATTCTGGGGTTTCAATTTTTATGTCACTAAGTTGTGATACAATGGATCATCATCATTTAACATTTAACCACTTGTATTATCATTATCATCATTATCATGTTGCCATTACATTTACCCTCCCTAAACTGCAATGATAAAGGGGGTGTAAGATGCACACTTGGGGAGGGATGGGTGCAGAGACGCACTTGGGAAAGGGGGCATAGATATATTTGGAAGTGGGGACAAAGGCACACTTGTAGAGGTATTAAGGCAGGGGCACACTTTCGAATAGATGGAAACAGAGTTACACTTTTTCAAGGATGGGGCACATGCACACTTGGGGAGGGATGGGAGCAGAGGCACAATTGGTGCAGGATGGGACAGGGGCACATTTGGGAAGGGATAGAGGGCAGAGGAACACTTTGGCACTGGATGGGAACAGAGGCACACTTTGAAAACTTATGCTATAATCTATTGCTACTCAAGTCAGGTGTCAGGATTCACTAAAACAAATAAGATTCAGTGTTGTCACATACTAGTAACAATCCAGGGGTGTAAAAACGAATGGGGTTCCTGCATTCACTAAGGCTTTCTGCACCGGAATTTGGACTTAACTTCAATATTTCCATAGATCATTGCCCCAAATGGACCACGGGTGATACTAACAGGCAAAGCCATCAATCCAGGTAACAGGACAAGTCTAAAGGTAGATTCAGGGTCTGCAGAAAGTAAGTAATAGTATTGTGACTATAGGTGATGGCTGAAGAGAATGCACTGGTAGGGAAAGATTGGCTAGAAATTACAGCAAAATATCTCAGGAGTGGCTTGGGAATCCAACAAGTTATTCATGGGAGAATCCAGCATGTTTACCATATCACCAATGTATTCTATAAATATATTGCTAAATTGTCTACTATAATAATCAAATATGTAGTTTAGGGCCCTATTTAAGGTATATTACTGTACTAAACATTTGATTATTATAGTAGGAAATTTAGCAATATTTTTAGAGAATACATTGGTGATGACAGCCATTTTAATGTATACTCTAGCTAATACAACTTGATTTTATTGATTTTGTTGAGGGACATGAGTGCACACTATGATAAGTGACTTTGTGTTTCTTTTTCTTTGATCTATGTACTTATTTAAGTCACTTAGTAGAACCTCCATTTTACATTTGGGTTTAGAGTTACTCTTTTACATTTATCTTATATAATTGGTGGATCCATTTGTTTTTTATTTTATTAAGAATTGATCCTGGTGCAGGATTTTCTTTAAGTTAAAGTATAAAAAGACAACAGCTAGCCTACTAAAAATACAGTTTGAATAGCAGATACCTGGGCTAATAAATAATTGTTGCATATGATGAGATCCTTATTACAATTTCCATCATGGAACCCTTTGAAATACTTTCACAAAGTGAAGATGTAAGAATCCTGCATGTGTGCAGCACTGGTACCACAAGCAATAAATAGTAAGGATTACAATGTGATAAAATCATTATAAACCGGATGTGAATATAACTTTTGTTATATCTTTATTGTCAGGTATTACTTCTTACACATTTCACATCACTTATTATAACAATTTACTGTATCACAAATAAGTTTTTTGTTAAGTTATAAAATGTTATACTGCATGTAATTTTAAGATATGAGACTCTACTTAAAAAAAAAATTTGGGCAGACACCGGACTACTGTAAATTATAGTGGGTTACTTATTTTCTTATCTTTGACAAATTATAGTGTCAAGTCTGATTCTGGAGCTTCATTCTAAAAATTTCTGATGCCCTAAAATACAGTATGTACAGTAGTACATTTTATTTGACTCTTTACAAAAAATATTTTAGAAATAATTTGCTTATGCTTATTTCTCTGTCCTTATTTTAAGAGTGAATCTTGTAATATACAGAAATTATAGATTACACACAGACCTAGAGGAGTTGTAAGATTTCCTGTTATTACTCTCTGCTGCCTATACCTTCTGTTTTGCTATGTATTGACCTTTGTAGAGGGTAAACCTGGATAAGTTACAGTACACATTTTTACTGTGATGCACCCTCCATATTTTCTTTATTTTAATCAGGGGAGACCTTTAGAAGACAGAAACTATATATCCCATATTTTAACTACCAATAGACAATGTTATTACTGTAACTGCCATAATCATGCGATGGGAGATATCTGATGTATGGCATCAGCAGATTGGCCTTCTTTTTGGTATTTTGCATTTAGCAGTTAACATTCAAACAATGTCAAATATACTGGACTAACAGAAGAGAAAACTTTAATATTTCACAACCCGGTATAAAAAAGGCTTATATTTAATTAATAATAAATAAAATAATAAATAATAATAATAATAATAATAATAATAATAATAACAATTATTATTATTATTATTATTATTATTATTTTATTTAGATAGTGCTTTTCTCCCACTGGACTCAAAGTCGCTTCCCATATATCAGAAATATGTTATATTGCACAATGGCATTAGGATTACATCAAGATGAAAAACATACAGAATTAATTTAAAAATTAAACCTAGAGACCACAGTAAGCATATTGCAGGGTTGGTGCATACTTTTTGGGTAATAACTTCTATGGGTTATATATTCAACCCACGAAAGATATCAGGTGAGGCAGCCATCTTGGGCACACTATGTAGGATTACCCTGAGTGGAATAGGTCATGCCCAGAAGAGATTACTTAAAATGGGTGGTTGCAGCATTGTAGCACTAGGGGTGGGGTCCCAACATTCATCAGATCCATAAAGTTTTTTTATCCTATCCAACAAGTGTACCAGGTGAGGCAGCCATGTTGGGCACACTACAAAGGTTATGCTGTGGGAGATAAACAATACATTGACCTGAGGCACATATGGGAAAACTGATATGTGAAATAATATGATATACCCTAAATGATAAGATCCACATGTACTACATCTTGCCCACAGAGGAACTATCTGAGCTAAATATCTGGGGTACACTGTATATTGCTGCTGGCAGGGTGTGCAACACTGACGTGCGGTGGGGTGAGGCGGGTGAGGCAGAGTCTTTACTGTCATACTAACGTTTGCACCAGAGTTTTGACTGTATAAAGTATATAAAAAATACAAAGAATATGTTAGAAATATCTTCTTTGCATTATTCTAATAATTTTATAGCCAAAACTCTGGAGTAAAAAGTCTATGGCAGGTGAGGCAGTGCCTCACCTGCCTATCTTTTCTGCACATCTCTGTTCAAAACTCACCAAATTTCCAGGAGTTTACACTGCTGCACCTGTGTATAATGCCCAGATGTACGCTTTGGCTCATAAATTGCCTGCAAATCTGGCTCTGGGGCTAGCCAGTGCCTCCTGAGCTATTTAGCTCACCGCACGTCCCTGGTGTGAGACCAGTGAAGGTACAGTTTACTGGTATAGCATACAGTGGGGACAGAAGCACAAAGTACAAAACATGGTGAAGAAACAGTGAACAGCAGAATTACTCGCCAGGAGTCCAGCAAATAAAGGCCCTGTAAAAACAAATAGAGAATGTCAGCTAAAACAACTTTGGTTAGACTCATTAAAAACCTCCCTGGGCATAATCTCTAAATAGCCCATATGCATAGATTGCCTCCTATCATCCTTAACTACCTCTGACACACCACTCAATGCTTTTAAAAAGATTTAATAGGCTCTTCCCTCTCTAAACTTGAAAAAGAAGTACATAATATTTCTAGACTGACCTTACATATTACACCTCCAAATAAAAGCTAATAAACTCTTCTCATGAGCTTACCTGAAAAAGAGAACTGTAAACAAGGAAATGCTCCCAGTCCCTCCAGACAGCTGAATAAGACTGTCTCATGGACAGCACAAGAGCCATGGAAGCAAATCTGTCTAAGTCAGCTGAATGATCTGGGCAACAGAAGATGGACATTTCCAACCACTGAGAAACATGGCAGCGCATCAGCAATGCAGTTTTCCACAAATGGTACATGCCTTGCCCGGAAACAGACATAAACTTCTACACATCTGAACACTAGATAGTGCTATAGACAAAAATCTAAGTGTAATTGAGCTGTTTGATTTTTTATGGTCTTGGCTCCCCTCCAAGGTCAACACACCAGAGCAAAATGTTCTAATTCAAAGCCAATGCACACAAAGTTCAGTTTTGACAACTATCGGAAATAACTCCAATAGCAACAGATTTGCAGTCAAACTTGCAGATAGCCAAGTCTGTAGCAGATGCCCAGCACACCTTCAGCTGCCTTAATCAATAGTCTCTGACCTAAACCATTGCAAATATAAGGTGAGATGTAATATCATCCAAGATTGCCGAAATGCCGCCCAATCTCTGACTTCTTTTTAAAGCAGAAGTCATTAATAGAGCAGAATCTTGCTTTATAAATGATTACCGCTTTATAAAGCAAAATAGTCAGAGATTGTCCGGCATCCCACACCTCTGGCAATGTCGGATGATATTACACCTCCCCTATGGTCTTGTTTTAAGTAGATGGACAGTGAGACAGTCTATCATGTATTAATAATCTGGACACATCGTTTAGCTCAACAATTGCCTTCACCTTCTGATTTTCACGTGAACATATCATGTTTTATGGACACCGACATATGCAATAAAATAAAATATTCCTTTTTTTCTGTCTATAGTCAACAGTATGAAGTACCAGCACTTTTTGTGTCATATTACATTATTTTAACTACTGTAGTTCCAGAAACATGAATATATCAGTGAGAGCATTAAAAAAAATAATAAAAGTATCTGAAGACTAAAGCTGGGCATACATTTGCCTATACAATTTTCTGACTAATCCACCTGATATCAGGGTAGCGAGCATGTTTATGGACACAAGCATATATTCACACCTGCATCCCTTATACAATGCAATACCTAGTCGCGAGTGCGAATAGTCGCTCCCAGGGTACAGCTTATTGTTGCCGCAATGTGTGTGCATGTGTGTACGCATCATGGCAACAATAAGTGTGGATATATCTGTATATGCTGGGTTTCAGGCTGTCAGATAAAATGGTCTGATAGACCTTTTATCTGACTGTGTATGCTTAACATTATGCAATGTCTGGAAGTGGCGTCATAAGGTGGGTGCGGGGGATGCGGCCCTCACCCGGGTGTTATCTACCTAGAGGTGAGACCAAAGTACCAGTTTCTGCTTAGTGACAGGAGTCGGTGGTGCACTGTAGCATTATGTGCAGCAACCCGGCTCCATGTAACCATATAGGAGCTGACATTGCAGACACGCCAGTCTCCGGGGCAGGCTGCAACTCCCGGACCCCCATGAGTCGGGGGGCTTAGCCATGGCCCTCCCGTGAAGCCACACCCCACCCCATAAAGCCACCCCCCCTGTCGCACCATGCACAAAAGAGGTGAGTGACGCCTCTGTGGAAGCTATCATAGAGTTTGCATCAATTTGTAACTTAATGTGTTTTTATTGTTTTTTTTTCTGATTACAGCACTTTAGGCCCCCATACATATACAACAGATTTTCACAACATGTTGAATTTTCCTGATTTGTCTATCCTAAGCTAAAAATGATCAGGATTGGCAAATTGGGGATTTTTAATATGCAACTTTCCCAAATTCCAAAATGGATCGCAACCATCAATGGATTGGCGGAATGGATCAGATTGGGGAAATGCACCACAGATGTTTAGGCCCCTTTAGATTAGAAGCTCTAGTGCAAAACATACAGTATTATAAAATCCATCCAATTCATTCAGGTAAAAAGACATATTCAAATCTGTTAAAAAACTGGCATAAATAACTTTTAAATTAAAGAGTAACTTTGTTAAGTAAGCTTTATCATCATAAAATAATCATTAAAATATCCACAGAGCCATAAAAAATAAAAAAACAAGAGAACAGATTTTTGAAATACGAGCATTACATTCAGTTACATTCAGTTCAACAGAGTGTCTATTGTGTTCACCTTTAATTTACAGCAGGAGATTGTAACAAAAATATCTGAGCACCTGCAGTTCATACTTCATAAAAATAATTGATTAAAGGAATTATGTCCAAATATGACCCTCCTCTAGTATAAACAATCTCCCAATCGAAGGAACATGTTTGTTAGAAACTCATATAGAGAATCACATTCCCCTGTAACAACAGATGATGTGACTTGTACAGACAAAAAACAATTACCCAATACACAGTAGTGCTATAAAATCCTGGTAGTTATACCTCCTAAAATGTGGTGAATATGCTATTGTATATAACATTTTCTAGTAGCAGACACTATATTTTTAAAAGAAGCATAAATTGCATGCTAGAATGAATCCTCACTAATGGAATAAATAATAAGTCTGAGAAACAGATTGAACACATTTATGGCATCCAAGGGGTAAATTTATCAAAGTTTGATTTTGATTTTTGAGTAATTTCACATTTGATTTTCATTCGATATTGTGTTTGGAGATTTACTAATTACAAAAGTGAAATTGAAGTGAATGTGAAATTGAATATAAAACCGAATCCCACTTGAATACCAGCAAAACATTGAAGTTTTCCTATAGACGAATAAAGGAGCTATGTATTTACTAAAAATCAAATTGAAAATTGAACCCAAATCAGAAACAAAATTAAATTAATGTGTGCACTGATCCCCCTCTGCAAAAGCTACATCTGCTATCCCTGCCAGGAGTCACAGTGGCATGAACTTAGGGTAGCCTTCTATAGTCTCTCAGGCATGAACTGGGAGCTATAGACCAGTGAAAAATGCAGGATTTCTTGAGGGGGGTTTCCAAACGCAGTCCACAAGCTCCTACTCTGCAGAAGTCTGGGGGGGGGCGGCAGAAGGGCCTAGTAATGACCCTGGACATTAATGCAAACATTGGTCTTTTTATAAACTCTATGCTGTATGGAATACAGTATTAATATCTAACACAATTGATGGCCTATAGTATAGGCTGCATCCTACATTTAAATAATCTAAATAAGTTGTCAGGAAACGGTTAAACAAATCACACTGAATAAAAACACAAACATAACAGAACCAGTGCTGCACTTTCTAAGCACACATTTGCCCACCTAATGGTAAGATGTATGTCCCTTCTTTCTGATAGCTACTCTCTGGTCCAGAGCACTGACTGAGGACTCAGATCCACATGCAGCAAACTTGGTAGAAGAAGCTATCACTGGGCATGTGCAGTATCTCTGCTCTGTCCCTTAGACGGCATGGTGTGGCAGCAGCTCTAGTAATCATAATATATACCATTGCTATTGCTGTCATAATTTGAGCCACTTGCCCAGAGAAGGGGGGGTTCTGGGCAACTGGAACCCCCCCTGCATTTGCTTATGTAGATGGCACACACATTGGCTGAGACCACTCAGGAATAAAGCACATATATACAATCTGACATCAAACATATTCCATGAATGTGTAACTGGTCTGTGAATAAATACACATAAGCAATAATTAATTTGTTTCAAGTGAGTGAGGTATATTTTTCCAGCAGAAGACTATATAATCCATAAATCTGTTTTGAAAGTAATTGTTTACTGTGTTATAGTACACATTTTCCATTAACTTAATGGTATACAGTACGTACTTTACATAGTTGCACAAAATTTTTTTTTGAAAGGGTTTTATTATTTTTCAAATGTTTTATGTAATTACCAGGATGTTCTTCCTCAAGTGGTCGTGTTTGCTTAGCTGATTTAGATGATTTAGTCATGCATATTTACTCCACACACTACTTTCCAAAGGATAAATGCCTTTACCCATACCTCGTATTCATCATAGTTGATCTCCACAGGTGAGCCAAATCCATTTGCAGCGGAGGATCTGCTTACCCTTTGCCATCTTTGATTTCAATAGTCTCCTTATAGTGAAAAAACATTTAAAACATTGCAATTAATTGTTCTTAATATTGACAAGGCAATTAACTGCATCTACATCTTCTTGCCACATAATACTTTTGCACCTTGAAGATGTCTGCTGGGCCCTCCTCCCAAATAATTCCTCATAATGTGACACTAAATTACTAATTAGGCACAATTTTCTTTATAACTATAGTAAAAATTATGTCCAGATTTTGTTTTGCCGTCCTGTGGCTCCTTGCCAGAATATGATAGGTGTCTCCTCCTGATTAGATTCAGCAACTGCTGGATCCCTCTCCACTAAAGAAGTCATTCTTGCCACAAGTCCACTCTCCTGTCTTCACCTACATCTCCAGTCTTCCCCTACTTCTATCAGCCGCCATCTCTAAAACAAAAGAAAAAGCAGTGTAATTTGTACAAACCACTCTTTGCACTATGGTGAATGCTACCATCCGTTCTGTGTCATGCCAACAGTAAAACATCCTGAGACCATTCATGTGTGGGGTTACTTCTCAGCCAAGGCAGTGAGCTAACTCACAATTTTGCCTAAGAACACAGCCATGAATAAAGAATGGTACCAAAACAACCTCCAAGAGCAACGTCTCCCAGCCATTCAAGAACAGTTTGGTGACAAACAATACCATTTCCAGCATGATGGAGCACCTTGCCATAAGGCAAAAGTGATAACTAAGTGGCTCAGGGAACAAAACATCTACATTTTGGGTCCATAGCCAGGAAACTCCCCAGACCTTAATCCCATTGAGAACTTGTGGTCAATTCTCAAGAGGCAGGTGGACAACCCTGCCCCCTTCTCATGCACACAAATTCTGACAAACTCCAAGCATTGATTATGCAAGAATGGGCGGCCATCGGTCATTATGTGGCCCAGAAGTTGATTGACAGTATGCTAGGGTGAATTGCAGTGGTCTTAAAAAAGAAGGGTCAACACTGCATCTTTTGACTCTGCATAAACATAATGTACAGTAATTGTCAATAAAAGCCTTTGATATTTATGAAATACTTGTAATTTTACTTCAGTATACCATAGTAACATCTGACAAAAAGGTCTAAAAACACTGAAGCAGCAAACTTTGTAAAAACCAAAACTTGTGTCATTCTCAAAACTTTTGGCCATGACTGTACACTCACATACAGTATACACTACCTCAATTGTTCCAAAATATAGCCCATGCCAAATGCCACTCAAATCTGCCACTTGCAGTGTGCAGATGAGGTCATGATGATGAATACAGCTGCTCTTTGCTAGCATTATTGTCTTATTTATATGGGACTATAGTGTCCACATACATCTACATTCTGACTAGAGATGAGCGCCTGAAATTTTTCGGGTTTTGTGTTTTGGTTTTGGGTTCGGTTCCGCGGCCGTGTTTTGGGTTCGAACGCGTTTTGGCAAAACCTCACCGAATTATTTTTGTCGGATTCGGGTGTGTTTTGGATTCGGGTGTTTTTTTCCAAAAACACTAAAAAACAGCTTAAATCATAGAATTTGGGGGTCATTTTGATCCCAAAGTATTATTAACCTCAAAAACCATAATTTACACTCATTTTCAGTCTATTCTGAATACCTCACACCTCACAATATTATTTTTAGTCCTAAAATTTGCACCGAGGTCGCTGTGTGAGTAAGATAAGCGACCCTAGTGGCCGACACAAACACCGGGCCCATCTAGGAGTGGCACTGCAGTGTCACGCAGGATGTCCCTTCCAAAAAACCCTCCCCAAACAGCACATGACGCAAAGAAAAAAAGAGGCGCAATGAGGTAGCTGTGTGAGTAAGATTAGCGACCCTAGTGGCCGACACAAACACCGGGCCCATCTAGGAGTGGCACTGCAGTGTCACGCAGGATGGCCCTTCCAAAAAACCCTCCCCAAACAGCACATGACGCAAAGAAAAAAAGAGGCGCAATGAGGTAGCTGTGTGAGTAAGTTTAGCGACCCTAGTGGCCGACACAAACACCGGGCACATCTAGGAGTGGCACTGCAGTGTCACGCAGGATGTCCCTTCCAAAAAACCCTCCCCAAACAGCACATGACGCAAAGAAAAAAATAGGCTTTTTACTGATATTTGGTGTTTTGGATTTGACATGCTCTGTACTATGACATTGGGCATCGGCCTTGGCAGATGACGTTGCTGGCATTTCATCGTCTCGGCCATGACTAGTGGCAGCAGCTTCAGCACGAGGTGGAAGTGGATCTTGATCTTTCCCTAATTTTGGAACCTCAACATTTTTGTTCTCCATATTTTAATAGGCACAACTAAAAGGCACCTCAGGTAAACAATGGAGATGGATGGATTGGATACTAGTATACAATTATGGACGGGCTGCCGAGTGCCGACACAGAGGTAGCCACAGCCGTGAACTACCGCACTGTACTGTGTCTGCTGCTAATATATAGACTGGTTGATAAAGAGATAGTATACTCGTAACTAGTATGTATGTATAAAGAAAGAAAAAAAAACCACGGTTAGGTGGTATATACAATTATGGACGGGCTGCCGAGTGCCGACACAGAGGTAGCCACAGCCGTGAACTACCGCACTGTACTGTGTCTGCTGCTAATATATAGACTGGTTGATAAAGAGATAGTATACTCGTAACTAGTATGTATGTATAAAGAAAGAAAAAAAAACCACGGTTAGGTGGTATATACAATTATGGACGGGCTGCCGAGTGCCGACACAGAGGTAGCCACAGCCGTGAACTACCGCACTGTACTGTGTCTGCTGCTAATATATAGACTGGTTGATAAAGAGATAGTATACTCGTAACTAGTATGTATGTATAAAGAAAGAAAAAAAAACCACGGTTAGGTGGTATATACAATTATGGACGGGCTGCCGAGTGCCGACACAGAGGTAGCCACAGCCGTGAACTACCGCACTGTACTGTGTCTGCTGCTAATATATAGACTGGTTGATAAAGAGATAGTATACTCGTAACTAGTATGTATGTATAAAGAAAGAAAAAAAAACCACGGTTAGGTGGTATATACAATTATGGACGGGCTGCCGAGTGCCGACACAGAGGTAGCCACAGCCGTGAACTACCGCACTGTACTGTGTCTGCTGCTAATATATAGACTGGTTGATAAAGAGATAGTATACTCGTAACTAGTATGTATGTATAAAGAAAGAAAAAAAAACCACGGTTAGGTGGTATATACAATTATGGACGGGCTGCCGAGTGCCGACACAGAGGTAGCCACAGCCGTGAACTACCGCACTGTACTGTGTCTGCTGCTAATATATAGACTGGTTGATAAAGAGATAGTATACTCGTAACTAGTATGTATGTATAAAGAAAGAAAAAAAAACCACGGTTAGGTGGTATATACAATTATGGACGGGCTGCCGAGTGCCGACACAGAGGTAGCCACAGCCGTGAACTACCGCACTGTACTGTGTCTGCAGCTAATATATAGACTGGTTGATAAAGAGATAGTATACTCGTAACTAGTATGTATGTATAAAGAAAGAAAAAAAAAACACGGTTAGGTGGTATATACAATTATGGACGGGCTGCCGAGTGCCGACACAGAGGTAGCCACAGCCGTGAACTACCGCACTGTACTGTGTCTGCTGCTAATATATAGACTGGTTGATAAAGAGATAGTATACTCGTAACTAGTATGTATGTATAAAGAAAGAAAAAAAAACCACGGTTAGGTGGTATATACAATTATGGACGGGCTGCCGAGTGCCGACACAGAGGTAGCCACAGCCGTGAACTACCGCACTGTACTGTGTCTGCTGCTAATATATAGACTGGTTGATAAAGAGATAGTATACTCGTAACTAGTATGTATGTATAAAGAAAGAAAAAAAAACTACGGTTAGGTGGTATATACAATTATGGACGGGCTGCCGAGTGCCGACACAGAGGTAGCCACAGCCGTGAACTACCGCACTGTACTGTGTCTGCTGCTAATATATAGACTGGTTGATAAAGAGATAGTATACTCGTAACTAGTATGTATGTATAAAGAAAGAAAAAAAACCACGGTTAGGTGGTATATACAATTATGGACGGGCTGCCGAGTGCCGACACAGAGGTAGCCACAGCCGTGAACTACCGCACTGTACTGTGTCTGCTGCTAATATATAGACTGGTTGATAAAGAGATAGTATACTCGTAACTAGTATGTATGTATAAAGAAAGAAAAAAAAACCACGGTTAGGTGGTATATACAATTATGGACGGGCTGCCGAGTGCCGACACAGAGGTAGCCACAGCCGTGAACTACCGCACTGTACTGTGTCTGCTGCTAATATATAGACTGGTTGATAAAGAGATAGTATACTCGTAACTAGTATGTATGTATAAAGAAAGAAAAAAAAACCACGGTTAGGTGGTATATACAATTATGGACGGGCTGCCGAGTGCCGACACAGAGGTAGCCACAGCCGTGAACTACCGCACTGTACTGTGTCTGCTGCTAATATATAGACTGGTTGATAAAGAGATAGTATACTCGTAACTAGTATGTATGTATAAAGAAAGAAAAAAAAACCACGGTTAGGTCACTGGTATATACAATTATGGACGGGCTGCCGAGTGCCGACACAGAGGTAGCCACAGCCGTGAACTACCGCACTGTACTGTGTCTGCTGCTAATATAGACTGGTTGATAAAGAGATAGTATACTACTAATATTATATACTGGTGGTCAGGTCACTGGTCACTAGTCACACTGGCAGTGGCACTCCTGCAGCAAAAGTGTGCACTGTTTAATTTTAATATAATATTATGTACTCCTGGCTCCTGCTATAACCTATAACTGGCACTGCAGTAGTGCTCCCCAGTCTCCCCCACAATTATAAGCTGTGTGAGCTGAGCAGTCAGACAGATATATAATATATATAGATGATGCAGCACACTGGCCTGAGCCTGAGCAGTGCACACAGATATGGTATGTATGTGACTGAGTCACTGTGTGCTGTGTATCGCTTTTTTCAGGCAGAGAACGGATTATAAATAAAAGTGGTGGTCACTGGTCACTATCAGCAAAACTCTGCACTGTACACTACTGAGTACTCCTAATGCTCCCCAAAATTAGTAAATCAAGTGTCTAAACGGAGAGGACGCCAGCCACGTCCTCTCCCTATCAATCTCAATGCACGTGTGAAAATGGCGGCGACGCGCGGCTCCTTATATAGAATCCGAGTCTCGCGATAGAATCCGAGCCTCGCGAGAATCCGACAGCGTCATGATGACGTTCGGGCGCGCTCGGGTTAACCGAGCAAGGCGGGAAGATCCGAGTCGCTCGGACCCGTGAAAAAAAACATGAAGTTCTGGCGGGTTCGGATTCAGAGAAACCGAACCCGCTCATCTCTAATTCTGACACATTAAATAGCCCTCCTATTTACGCAATGCCATGGTGTTAGTTGTGCTGAATGTATTTTCATGCAACTTTTCCATTAAATGCATCTTACTCACAAAATGATGCAAATAGGATGCAATATCTTATCCTGCTTAAAAAGAATTGTCTTTTTCACTGGTATGCTACGCTGGGCTTTCTGGCTTATGCTGGTGTTTCGGGGTGCCACACCCTGCACCTAGATATAGCGCTAGGGACCCCAAATATACAGAGACGCCTTGATGCGGCTTTGGGGCTTATTCACACATTTGCGCAAATATGTGTAACGAAGATCTCTGAATTCTATTATTATGTGGGATTTATATCTGGTTACGGTTATCATTCAGGTTGCTGGGGGAAACAAATGCCTTTTTTTCTTGCTTAGAAATACCCCTCCCTTTCGAGCACCTGAATGATATCACTAAGCTAATTGAGCATCTACCAATATATATGTTTGTTGTGAGAGGCAGAGAGGTTCCTGCATTAGGAGGAGGTGCAGGCCCTGACATGCCACAATGAGCATTATGGGGTTGCTCCAAGGTAGGTAGCTCTTAGCTTAGACATAATGTAGTAAGGAGCCATTATCATGTGGCTCCTTGCTGGTTAATCTTAGACCCAGATTGGGGTAATGGAGGTGTTAGGTGTGGTGCCTCTGGACTGGCTGAGCTGGATGGCCTTAGTGTGGCATACCTTTACATTCTATTAACACTTTTCACTTATTAATTTTTTAACACTATTTCTCTATTTTAATTGCATTTCATTTTTGTATCACTTTCTCTATAGCTTTGGCTTCCTAAATACTAATTTATTAACACTATAGTTTTTTCACTGGTATGCTACGCTAGGCTTTCTGGCTTATGCTGGTGTTTTGGGGTGCCACACCCTGCACCTAGATATAGCGCTAGGGACCCCAAATATACATTCAGGGTGCTGGGGGAAACAAATGCCTTTTTTTCTTGCTTAAAAAGATTTGTGCATTGCCTTTAATGTGTGTGTGACCACGGCTGTATCTGCATGTGAAGTGCTACATTACAGTGATTTCCCAGAAAACACTATAACGTAGCATTTTGTATGCAGATACAGCCACAGACGCACACAGAAGATAGGCATGTCACATATAATTTTAATCAGCAGAGTCTGCTTGTGCATCTTGTCTGCATAGCTATTTACAAAAAAAAAGACATGTCACTAACAGAGTTGCACGGAACCAGTCAGCTTACTCATACCAGGCATCTTTTGCTGCATGGCACATTGAGGCAAGATGTATGAGGACACATCTGTAAGAGGGGTACATTTACTAATATTCGTCTTTATTCAGCATTTGTATGAGCTTAAACATGCTGGAACACGGGGGAGTATGTGATCATCAAACATAGAAATTTACTATGAATTGTATTTTCCGGAATCATGTTTTTCAGTAGCTTATGGATTTGTTTTTTTGAAGCCATGTTTTCTGGATGACCGGTCAAACACTTCCATACATTGGTGGTCATTCCGAGTTGTTCGCTCGTTGACGTTTTTCACAACACAGCGATTAGGTGGAAAATGCGCATGCACATGGTACGCAGCGCGCATGCGCTTAGTAATTTAACTCAAAACTTTGGAGATTTGCACAAGCTCGAGCGACGTTTTTTAACACTCGAGTGATCGTAGTGAGATTGACAGGAAGTGGGTGTTTCTGGGCGGCAACTTAGCATTTTTAGGGAGTGTGCTAAAAAACGCAGGCGTGCCAGGTAAAAGCGCAGTAGTGGCTGGAGAAACGGGGGAGTGTCTGGCCAAACACAGGGCGTGTTTGTGACGTCAAACCAGGAACTAAACGGACTGAGGTGATCGCAATCTAGGAGTAGGTCTGGAGCTACTCAGAAAATGCAAGGAATTATTCAGTAGCAATTCTGCTAAACTAAGATACACTCCCAGAGGGCGGCGGCCTAGTGTTTGCAATGCTGCTAAAAGCAGCTAGCGAGCGAACAACTCAGAATTACAATCTTTGAGTGTAATCAGGTCCGTGTTTGCAAAATACTAGTGAAACCTTTTCCAATCATGTTTTCAGTGGTTAAAAGTGTCTCATGTGCCACTGTCATGCCAAAGACATATAAATATGCCCCAAACTGAGCAGACCTTGAGGGTTTATTGAGAGAAGTAGAGAGAGGAGAAGTGTAGTCGAGTTGGTGTTGGTTGTCAGGGATTTTGTGATTTCTGAGTGCTGTATTGTGAGTTTATGTTGCCCTGTGTACTTATTTTCTTGTGTTTATTAGCTGTCATGTGTAAGATTTATTTTTATTTTTTTAAGGTCATGACAGTGTTTGTTTGTGTGCATCTGCGGGGTGTATGTTAGTGTAGTGGGAGTGGAGGTTTCCGTTTGTGTGGGTTTTTTTTATCAGTGTTTAGTGTTTATGTAGGAAGGTGGATAGGATTATATCCAGGGCATACAGTAAGCAGGTGAGGTAGAGCGTGAGGTTGAAGAGGTGGCATATCAGGAGCCCCAATCCAGAGATGGGTAGAGTGATGAGATGGCCAAGCAGAGGGGCAAATCAAATAATAATGGCCACAATGTAAAATTTACATTTGCAGAAAATGTGGCCATAGTCCATGAGGTTTTGAAGCATCATATGCTGCTGTTTGGACCACAGGCTGACCGCAAGCCCACACAACTCAAAAATAAAATCTGGGAGACTGTTGTTAACGCTGTGCATGAAGGGTTGTGCATGAAGGGCTTGTGAGAAGTACAGACACCAGTAAAAAATGTGTCTCAGATATCAAGCACTGTGTGAAGATGAAAATAGCAAAGGAGTCTAAAGGAGCATGGCAGACAGGGCCCGGTTCATCATATTAGACAGATTACTTAGAATATGAGGATTCTTCCAGATGTGGTAACCCATTTGCACATGTCTGCAGGTGGGCTGGTAAGTGTACAGGTTTTGTTTTTAAAGTCATGGTCCTAAATGTTTGCTTTAAAATTATTCAAGTGAGGGGAGGCAAAAAAGTGACCATCCAGCTGCTGTAGAATTACAAAACCAAGCATGCATGCTATACAGTTGCTATGAGGTCTTGATAAAACTAGCACAGTGCATGCTGGGATGTGCAGTCCCACAGCAACTGGAGGGCCACTTAATGCCCACCCTTCATTTTAATTCTTTTCATGGCTGCGGTATCCAGTTGTCAAGTATAGTTTGTATGTTTTGTTCTTTAGGTGTAGTATTCCAGTAGTATCTGTAGTATTTTTGATGTTGTAAAAATGCAACATTTGGAAACATTAAAAATAATATTCACTAATACTCTCCTGAACATATTTGTAGGTTTTCATTTTGTATTTAAAAAAATGTATGTTTGTATTTTTTTTTATTTCCAAAGAAACATGGTTTGCATATTGACAATGCCAATTTTTGTTGTTTATTTTTAACAAGCTTATTCACATCACAACACCCTGCATAACAGGGAAAGCAAAGAAGTCCAAGAGACAGTGAGTATGACCATCAGCTGAGTACGAAAATGATCAAAGTCTTTGTGCTGAATACCAAATATCAAAAGTTATGTTAATGTATCAAAAACATTTTGCTTGTAGGTCCATCACTCTTTACATATAGCGCTACAAGGGATTCATAGCACCCAGTTACAGAGTACATAAACAAATAAGCAAAACAAGAATACAGTGACTTACAGTTCAAAACAACATATGAGAAGTGCAGGGTATATAAACATATCTGTATCAGCAGACAATGCTGAAATAAGTGTTAGGGTTTCAGAAAACCAAGGTATTTGGTGCCTTCAAAGGGAGTATGGAGTAGCGGATGGATTAAATAAGAGAAGGAAAGGTACATGAGGGAAGAGGGCCCTGCTCATAAGAGCTTACTTTCTAAAGGATTGGCTAGTTATTGACAAACTATGACAAACTACCAAACACAGCAACTGGCCCTCCTGACAACACAAGTGCACCAATTGACAGCACTTAGTAAAAATGTCCATTATCTCAATCATATCTTCAGCACTCAGATGGCTGAACTCCCCAGAATTGCAAACAGCCTAGACCTAACGAAGGAATACAATAGAAAGATCCATGACACCTTACTGATAACACATGATTCCAATTGTAGGTTTCACAACATTTTCTTAAGAGTGTAAGATTCTCAAATCAATGCTATTAGGGTCTATAATGCTTTGGTACCCAACTTTTGGGCTGCTTACTGTAATATAATGCCATTACATCGACAGGCAGCACTTCACACTCCGATATCCCTGTAATGACAACACCCAAATGCACACCCTGAAACATAGGTGGGTGTCAACAGCCCCGGGGTGGCAGGGGTGCACCTGCCACCCCGGGTATAAAGAAAAAAAATGTTGACACAAAATTTTTAAATGTTATTTGTATTTTGCACATAAGGTTTTTCCAATAGTAGTTATGCTACATATATTTGCAACAACCTACATATTTTAACATTTTTATTTTTTAGACACAATTTTTGTATACGTTAAAGCAACTTGATACAAAAAAATGTACCCATCATTCACAATAAATGTGTGATTACAGAATGAAAATCATATCTACTAACAAATGTGTTTATTATAAAAAGCATAGGTATATATGTGTACATTTCCTAGCAAGTTTAAAAAAAAATGTTTTTTTGCAGATGGATAAAATGTAACCAGACTACATAAGTTCAGCAGTGGTCTTGTAAACAGAATTACATTATTTTAGTAACATGACATTTAAACTCTTTAGGCAATTGAAAAAAAAAGTTTGTTCAAATGCATTTTTATACATTTGTTTATTTTAATAATTTTTTTGACTGACCACTCTCCTATGGTGTACTAAAACACTTAACCACTTCAAGAAAAGCATAAAGCATAGATGGGTGGATATTTGCATGAACATAAGATAGTATGCAGGCAGATATGGCCAGATCGAAAAGCAGCCACAGATGAGTCCAACTCAGAATTAGGCCTCCTGGGACCAACATAGAGTTGAAAGTAAAATAAGGAAAAGGTTACTCAAAATAAATATTCTAAATATTCCACACAAAAACACAAACGGTGCAGTATCAGATGTGCGCAATCTTGCATAGGCTGCATATACACTGTATTCTCTACAATATTTACTTGCACCTCCATATAACAATTACCAAAAAATATGCTTCCTAAGGGGAACAATTGAGAATATTTGAAGGTCACCATGGTAAATGCATTTACAGTATATGTGTTTCATTCAAACTTTTGGAAAGAAGAATTAATGCCAAAGTGAAAATAACAAAATGTTTATTGGTGGTTTGAAAAATACATGAATGTGATTAGTTAATTTTCTTGTATCTTTAACACAAAAGTACCTTTATGGTCATATTGGTTAGGTTCCAAATCAGTAAACAGACTAATGTTATTGAAATGCAAGGTCTGCGAAAACAAAAATACATAATTTGTGTAGAATGTGCATTTTACATTACTGATATGGGTATTAAAACCTTGAAAAGCCTAAAAATTCCCATATTATATTTGAATCAGGGGTGAGAAAAAACTTTGCAGTGAAGAGGCAAATTTTATTCAGAAAATGGCTTACATTAAATTTAACGGGATGCTCAGAAATGTCACTTATGTTATGTACATAGCACTACAATATAATATTAATATAATACTAACAATAATAATAATAAATAGCATTAATAGCAGCATGGGCAAGTAAATATTTTCTAGAGTTCTGTAGTGGTTTTTTTTATAGTTTAATGTGTTAATGAACAAGTGGTTCCGAAGTGCTAAAAGTTATTAGAAATAGGGAAATATTCTTGTTAAATTACTGTCACTAGTGAAAACTTGAAATAGCAATCACTGGACTGCAGACAAATATTATATATAATCTGTAATGAAAATGGAAACTGTTCATTATATTAAATGCAAGCTCAGGCCTGCATTTCATTTGCTATAATGAGTTTCTTTTTACTCAATAAGGCTTATGAAAAAAGAAAATGTTACTTCATGAAGTTGAGATGGATGAATATAATAAGCCTACTGTTGGATGGATTTATGATGTATATTTAGCATTTTAGACAACACAGTAAATCACTGATACAGACAACCTCAAAGATACATTATTTGTCATTTATTTTCCACAAGATTTTTTTGTGGACCCTTTCAAAATAGAAACATTAAAACATAACTTTTTACAGGATCTAGTCCCCTTATTTCTGTGTCAGATATATATGCCTTCTGACCTATATTTTAATGATCTTACTTTTCTCTCATATAACTGCATGTTCTCTTATACTGTACATAACAAAACTTCTCAGCTCAAGTGCATATTTTGCCCCTTTGCCTATAGAATATGTATTTTTGCAGAAGCAGTGACGAGTTTGCCCATCTGTCTTAATTATACACTACTGTACTTTGTATATTTGTTGCTATATTTAATTGCTGTGTATGAATGACACTAATATGGTCCATATAGTTTACCTTAATATAGGGAGAGTTGTAGTTACAGTATGTCTGTGTCTTCATTTGAGTTGAAAAAGTGAGAGTGAGAATAACACAGAGTGCTGCTGACTTATCCTGCTCCTACCTCTGTAGAATAGTAACAAGCTTCTTTATATGTACATTAAATTGATGCTGTTGAACACTGGAGTACTTATTTTGTATTTACTTTTTATATGCATTTATAGATATTGATTAACACTGTTGTTCTGCTCACTGACAACACATGCTTTATGCAAGAAACTAAATAAAAAAGAAACACGTCATACCCTGGGAAACATTGTGAAAAAAATAATCTGTAGAGTTCCTAGTAATTATTGACTGATAGCATGTAATGCAAAATTATCAGAAGAACATTTCAAGCTTAAATTAAATATCTATTGTTTAGAGTAGCATTGTAACATATTCACTACATTTGGCATTTTTCACTTTTCATTTTCTTGCAATACGGAATCAAGATTTACTTATTAATTCTTACCAGTGATGGCCATCAATGATTCATAATCATCAATGGTTTATGGTCAATGTTGAATGCTTTTGCAATCATTGGGAGAAAACCAGATGGTTTCCCTCCATCAATGGCACAGCATAACCAAACTCTTTTTTTTTAATCACAAGGCATGGGACACAGACACAAACGAAGCCCCATCCCCAGGTTCTGATTGACCCCAGGGTTAAAGTAAGCCGGAATAGGGCAGAACTGCGTTCCGACAGTACCACTTGGAGACGGAATGCAGTTCCGCCTCCTCCGGCTCACCTAACCCAATGTGTGCCCAGCGCCGAAGGGAGATGCCGGACGCCTGCTGAGATTGTGTCACCAGCAGGCGCCCAGCTCTCTCTCCACAGGCGAAGCCAGAGGCAGGAGCTCAATACTGAGCTCCGGCTTCCGGATCTGTCAGTGCGTGCTATGGGAGAGACGTCATGACGTCTCTCTCATAGTGTTGAGGAGCGGACACCAGGAGCACTGCTGCGGTCGGACGCAGGAATGGGGATTGGTATGTATGGTGTTTTAATTTTTTATTTTTAAACATGTGTGAGTGTATTAGCAGCGCATCTACTGGGGGCAAGCTACAGGGGGCAAACTACTGGGGGCTAACCACTGTGGGCAATCTACTGGGACAAACTACTGGCGGTTAACTACTGGGGGCAAGCTACAAGGGTTTAAAACTACAAGGGGGCAAACTACAAGGGGGCAAGCTACTGGGGGCAAACTACAAGGGGGCAAGATACTGGGGGCAAACTACAAGGGAGCTAACTACTGGGGGCAAACTACAAGGAGACAAGCTACAAGGGGCAAGCTACTGGGGGCAAACTACAAGGGGGCAAGCTACTGGGGGCAAACTACAAGGGGGCTAACTACTAGGGGCCAAACTACTGCTGGCAAACTACAGGGACGCATACTAATGGGGGCACAGCTACAGGGGTGCATAACTACTGGAGGCAAACTACTGAGGGCATAACTACAGGGGCTAAAATACTGGGGGCATTACTACTTGGGGGCTAAACTACAGGGATGCTAAACTATAAGGGGCTAAACTACAAGGTGGCTAAACTGCTGGGGGCATAACTATAGGGGCTAAACTACTGGGGGTTAACTACATTGGGCTAAACTACTGGGGGCTAACTACAAGGGGGCAAGCTACTGGGGGAAAACTACAGGGGTGCATTACTACTGGGGGCATAACTACAGGGACTCATTACTACAGGGGCATTACTACTGGGGTCAAAACTAGAGGGGCTAAATTACTGGGGGCATTACTACTTGGGGGTTAAACTACAGGGGGGCCAAAGTACAGGGGCATTACTACTTGGGGCATTACTACTTGGGGCAAACTACATGGGGCTAAACAACTGGGGGCATTACTACTGGGGGCTAAACTACTGGGGGCATTACTACTGGGGGCTAAACTACTGGGGGCATAACTGCAGGGGCTAAACTACAGAGGGAATTACCACTGGGGGCTAAACTACATGGGGCAAACTACATGAGGACTAAACTACAGGGGCTAAACTACTGGGAGCATTACCACTGGGAGGCTAAACTAAAGTGGGGGTAAACTACTAGGGACATAACTGCAGGGCATAACCACATGGGGGTTAAACTACTGGGGGCATAACTACAGGGGCTAAACTACAGGTGGCTAATTGACTGGGGGCATTACTACAGACGACATTACTACTGGGGGCAATACTACACAGGGGCATTACTATTAAGGGCATTACTAATGGGAGCACTACTAATGAGGGCATTGTAAAGGCGGCACTTCATAAGGGGCATCACTCCTGGGGACATAAGGGGCACTACTACTAGGGGAACTGCATAAGGGGCACCACTACTAAGGGCTCTATATAAGTTGCACTACCACTATGGGCACTACCAGTTCAGTGGACATTGCATAAGGAGGACTACTACTGTGGGCATTGTAAAAGGGGTGCTACTGCTGTGGGCATTGTGTTTTAGGGGTGCTACTACTGTGGGCATTATTAATACTGTGTGACCATGCCCCTTTCTTTTTGAAACCACGCCCCTTTTTGGGCACTGTGGGGAGTGGGGGAGTTTCACCACCTCTCTAGGACCACTTTAAGCACTGATTGACCCACAGGCCAGTCAGTCAAAGAACTGGGATGACCATTGGTTGGTGAATCCATCGATGGACATCCATTGCATAGTTGGTAACTATTGATCGCAACTTGGCATATTAGCATCGATGGAAACATTTGATGGCAACCACACCAATGGCAATCCCTAATTCTTATCATTAATCAACACTACTCTAGAATTTGAAATGGGAGACAGTGCTAAAGTGGGAAATGGGAAATGGGAGACCGTGGTAAAGATTATATTATTATTATTATTATTATTATTATTATTATTATTATTGTCTAGAGATGTGCTCAGACTACCGTGTTTTGGTTTTGGCAAAACTACCCCAAGTGTTTTAGTTCAGTTCCATTTTTTGTTTTGGATTTATTTAAAACGTATAAAAACAGCTAAAAACATCTCATTTGGACCTGTTTGTTCATATGGTATTATTAACATCAATAACATTCATTTCCAGTCATTTCAAGTCAATTTTGACAACCCTACAGTCCAAAATATTGCTTTCACCAACATTGGCAAAAGCATGCAGCTAATTGACTGGTTATATTAAGTTAAAGAGCAGCTGCTAAACAGATAGCAGTTTAATAGCACATCTATAAAACATAGTGGCGCTGCAGTGGCAGACAGGATAACATTTTAAAAAACTATATGACCCAAATAATGTTTTTATTAATTCATAACTAGATTACAGGCTAAAGGCCAGTACAGACAAATGGAGGTAGAGTATTTATTTAGTGAAAGCCAAGAAAACATTGATTGATTGATTGATTGATTACACCAACAGTTACAGTATAACTATAAAGAAAAGTAAATCAGAGACACCGTCATGGCAAACATGTAGTGAAAGCCATGCAAAGCATTGCTTTATTGATTGATTCATTAGGTATTCTACCAGTCATAACTATAAAGAAAAGTAAAACAGAGACATAAACCTTTCAAACATGTAGTGGTAAAAAGGTAAAGCATTAAATTGATTGATTGATTGATTGATTGATAGATAGATTGATTGATTGATTTATTGATTACTAACAGTTATAACTACAGTATAAAGAAATTAAACCAAAGACATGAGCCTTGCAAACCAGAAGATCAAAGTGGTGCACAATAGAATTATCCTTGAACCATGCACCCTTATTTTATATGTTAAGAATGAACATATTAAGCACTTCAGTAACATGAACTGCCACTTTTGTAGCTGAAGTGCTTAGTTTGTTTGGGCCCCCACTAACCAAGCTACCAATGGGTTTTAAGGCAGCTAACAGTGTTGTTAATCATCTTAACAGTTGTTTGATGTAATCATAATCCTCTTCATCATCTCATCAGTGCTAATAACATCAAACAATATAAATAATCCTTAATGTAATCCACTATTATAGAATCTCTGTATTTGTAAGTTGTAGTTCATTTTTATTAACATCAGTTTATCCAAAAATTTTTAGAAGTGGCCTACTGTATGTTGACAAGGTTCCTGGCTAGCTAAATACTGTTTCCGTGTCAAGCCTGGAGGGTGAGCATCTTAAGTACATCAAAATGAGTTTATACAAGGGGCTTGAAATTACCTTTTATGCCTCCCATTATTCAAAGGTACTGTGTAAGATGCTAATTTATATTTTAAGCTTGAACTGTTGGCATAAATGTTGTTGTTGCACTATGGTGCAAGGAATTGACTAATAATCACTAGTGGGTCTTTGGAAAAGGTATTTTTTTCCTGGCAGTAGCATTTGCGGAAGAAGCTGAAGCAGAAACCATTATTTGCCACTTGAGATGACAACTTGCTTGCAATGAGATCTTTTCATTTCTTAATACCTATGTTAGTTGGAAAGAAAGTGTTACATATGCTGTCAGCAGCTCTGTTCTGTCTGCTTAATTGCTGTAGCAGCTGCATGGGATTAGTGATCTTTGGAGGCTTGGCTGCAGGAGTCTAGTGATTGACTCTTTTTCCCTTTATCTCCTGAATCTGCCTTGCACTGCTTGCTGGTCATAGAGCTTGGTTGCAGCAGAAGCCCTTGTCCCTCTGTGTCAACTCCCAGTTCTGTTGGAACACTGCTTCCATTCTTTCACAGCTACAGCTCTTCAATATCCTTATTTGTTTGTCTCTGCAACCAATCCATCATTTGTGTCCCTGTTTCATGTGCTGTTTGTAGGAGTACATTGCATAGTTCATTGGATACTGAACAGCAAACACCACCTAGCACTCCTGCTATACTGTAATCATCTCCTAAACAGTAGTATTGCTCCTTAGTGTTGGTTACTTCAGTTGCCAGGAGCATTCTCTGTTGTTTTGTATCTGTTCTGCTCTCACTGTCTTATCATCTCCTAAACAGTAGTATTACTCCTTAGTGTTGGTTATTGCAGTTGCAAGGAACATTCTGTGTTGTTTTGTATCTGTTCTGCTCTCGCTGTCTAATCATCTCCTAAACAGTAGTATTGCTTCTTTGTGTTGATTACAGTGGTTGCCAGTAATAACATATACTGGCCTGGAGCATTCTGTGTTGTTTGTTTATCTGTTCTGCTTTCCCTGTCTGAACTCGATTGTCATGAACTTCTGTTGTTGCCAGTAGCAACTACTGCTGGTTCAGAACATTCCTTGTTATTTATGTACCAGTTGATTTATGTTCCTTGCCTGTCTCTTTAATTAGATTACCCTGTCAGTTAGTCAGTTATTGCCATCTCTCCAGAATACTTCCTTGTTGCTATTACCATTGGTGCACCACTCTATTTGTATCTCTCAGTACCCAGGTATCTTGTCAGAACCTTTAACCTTTTACTGTTCTTTGTTATTAATTCATTATTCTCTTGTCTCATTCTTGTCTTCTTGTCTTCTTGGTCTTTTCCTTGCTGTCTTTTCTACTGGCATTGATTCAGGTCACTCGAGGGTTAAGCTCATACTACCGCCAATGGCGTAATCCCTGGTAGGCATCCCAGTATGGGTAGGCACATCAAGCCTTATGGGAAAAGTGGCTCTTATAGGTGAGAAGATTTGCTGGTGGGTTCTATGTGACTTAGCTCAGGGTGTACAGGGGTCACTGCCCAGAAGACTATCTTCAACCTCAACTCCTGCAAAGAACCTCAGTTGCATTCATAAAAGAAAGACAACACATATCACAAACTTAGGATCAAACATGGCTGTCAAATCCATCTGCAAGATATTGCAAACCCTTTGTTTTTACTCTGCTTTCAGCTTCAGCTTCTCTAGTTGATTTTCCAGTAGTTTAATTAAGAGGATCACATTAGCTTGCATAAAACCAAGAGTATTCCCCACTGCGCTGGACTTGGGAAAACAACCCCCCACCACCCCCACCCCTCCTTATCTCATGTCTCATGTTTTAATATGTACACTTGGACGGCTTGTTGCTGCTTCTTCAAGCACTGAAGTATATAAATAGTGCAATTCCACCTGGTTACTATGTCTTGCTTCAGTTGGTGGCATTGCATATGGAACTGTTGTTGTAGTTGCTGCAAACTTCAACATGCATTTGCTGAATGCCAAAAATACCCCAACGTTTTTCAAAACACTGTGATTATGTTTTGAATGCACCTGTCATTTTTTATTTATATAATATATTTTATAGAATTTTCAAAAGTATAGTGGACAATTCAAATTATCGCAATAAATGAGCCACAAAGAACATACAGAAAATCCAGTAATACGACTAAAGAGTAGAAAGAATTGTACAAACATATCCAACAATAGCCAAGGAGAGAAAGTCTTCCATTAATTATAATTCTGTCAGAGCATAATGTACCTTTTAGAACAAAGTAAAAGAAAAAAAAAGAGCTATCCGACAGATGGTGAAATGTCTCAACCATTTTGGACACATGTAAGAACATAACTAAACAAAACAAAACCATATAAAGAATCGGGGGGGGGGGGGGGGACAACAAACACATAAAGGGGAAGAGGGGATGGGGAAGAGGAGGAAAGGGATAATAAACCATCTTAAGTCCGGTGTTCTATCCTGACAAGTTAGTGTTGTCAGACGAAATCTAAATAAATAGATTTTCAAGCTAGGACAAATGTCCTGTATCAGTAGAAAGTCTCCTAAGTAAGTTCCATGAAGTGTTTTCAAATAATTGAAGAATATGGTTTTGTGAATGCTCGTCTAATATATTAATGAAATATTCCCATTTATGATAGAATTTTTCGACTCCATATTCAATGTCAGGCATAGTAGTGCGTCTATCATAATATAATATTTGTAACAATTTGTGTTTGACTTCTGATATGGAGGGAGAGAATGCTGGGTCCAATGGATAAGAATAATTTTTTTAGCAACCGTAACAATCGTAATTTGCAAACGGAGTTTTAATTTCTTATTTGGGCCTAAATCCCAGTTTTTAAAATTTCCACATAGACATGCTAAAGGGTCAGGGAGTACGGTGGTAGAGAACATGGAGTTGATTAGTTGGATCAATTTATTCCAGAATTTTTTTATTTTACCACATTCCCACACGCAATGAATAAATGTGGCATGAGACATTGAGCATTTAATGCAGGCCCCGGTTTCAAGGGTTGTCATATATCTCCTTTGAGCAGGGGAGATATACGCTCTATGTATCATTCTAATGTGGACCTCTTGTAAATAAGAAGATTGCAAAAATTTTAGAGAAGTGTCATATTGAGAAAGCAGGTCTGACAATAGGTTGATACCCGGGACTTCTATGGACCATTTCTGTAGAGAGGATTCCCAGTGGGATGAGGCTGAAATGGAAGCTAGGGGTTCATACAATAAACTAATTTTGTATGGTACAGAGGAGATAAGTTTGAGGAGAGAAGTAAATGTTGACATCGCTTTATCCGTGGTCGAAGGAGTGGGTAGGGATTGAATGTAATGACGTGTTTGGAGATACATATAAAAATGATGAGATGGGATAGAATATCTGGATTGGAGGTCGGTGAACGAAAGGAAGGTCCCACCAGGGTCAAATACTTTCGCTATCGAGGCCAGGCCCTTCTCCTTCCACTGAAGAAAAGAGATATTAGACAAAGAAGGGGGGAAAGCAGGATTCCCCCATAGTGACGTGTATGGGGAATAGCTAGGATTAGCATGAAATTTCCTATTTATTATTGTCCAGGACCGGAATGTGTCCATAAATAAGGGATTATTTTTAATGAAAGTCGGAATATCAGATAATTTAGAGTGCAACAGGGCATTTGGAGAATAGGGTGAGAATAACGCAGTATCCAAATGATTATCAGTGTAGGAACTGGTGTCGAGTAACCAATCACTAATATATTGAAAAAATATAGCATTAGAATATAAAGTTAGATCAGGGAAGCCGAGGCCTCCATGCTTACGGGGTAGTCGTAATTTGGAATAGGCTATTCGAGGACGTTTCCCTTGTCACAGAAAGCGGGAAAAGAAAGAGTTCAAAATTTTAACATCTTTCTTGAGAAGTCTAATCGGCAGCATCTGCATTACATAAAAGATTTTTGGAAATAAGATACTCTTAATGGCTGCTAATCTGCCTAGGAGGGAGATGGGAAAAGACATCCAATTGTCTAGGTAGTTTTTAATCTTGGCAATGATTGGGGTAAAGTTAAGTTTATAAAGGTCCGATAAATCCGCTGAAATATGTATACCCAGATATATAACCGAGGATTGAGAAATATGAAAGGACCGAAGAATAGGAAGTGATTGAAAAAACGAGGGTGGGCCATGGATAGGGAGGATCACTGATTTGTCTTGGTTGACTTTATAGCCAGAAATGGATCCAAAAGAAGAAATGAGGTTTAGGACAGCTGGAAGAGAGGAAGATGGATTGGAAAGAAAAAGAACCATGTCGGCTGCGTATAATGATACCTTTAGCTGTTTGGAACGGATAGCAATGCCTTCAACTGACGTTGAGTTACGTATTGCAATCGCTAATGGTTCTATGGCTATAGCAAATAAAAGGGGGGATAGAGGGCAACCCTGTCTTGTTCCGCGGGAGATAGAAAAGGATGTCGAAAGACAACCATTACAGGAAATTTGTGACTGGGGGGAATGGTATAGTGTTTGTAGAATGGATATGAAAATGGGGGGGAAACCAAACAACATAGAGTGGAGAAAAGATATTTCCATTCTACTAAATGAAATGCCTTTTCGGCATCAAAAGAAACAATCATCTTAGGGGAGGCAGAATTAAGAGAGATCGAGTGATGAATCATTGCCAAGATTTTACAGACATTAACAACTGAGTGTCTACCTGAAATAAAGCCAGTCTGGTCCGGGTGTATAATTTGGGGTAGATATAGTTTCAGTCTGTCGGCTAAAATCTTAGTAAACAATTTGTAATCAAAATTTAGTAAGGAAATTGGTCTGTAAGATCCTGTTAGGGATAGATCTTTACCCGGTTTAGGGAGCAATTTAATGATTGCCGAGTTAAAGTAAAGAGGCACAGATTGAGTACTGATTATATTATTATAAAATGCCACCAAATTTTCCCCAAACCTAGGTAGTAAAATCTTATAGAATTCCGCTGTTAGGCCATCCGGACCAGGGGCTTTTAGGGGTTTGGAATATTGAATAGCTCTCGTGACTTCTTCAATGGAGATAGGGGCCTCCAATAAATGTGAGAATTCCTCAGGGAACTGTGGAAGGGAGGGAAACGTCCAAGAATGGGAGGGATCATTAGTAAGTAAGGGAGGATTGTCGTGATGAGAGTCAGAATATATTCTTTCATAGAAAGATTTCATAACATCAGTGATCTGGTCACTCGAGTTTGTTAAGGAGCCATTCTCACGACGGAGGGGGTGAACTAGCATTTGTGGCTGTGAGCCTCTTAGGAGATTGGAAAGAAGGCGTCCTGTCTTGTTTCCAAATTTGTGAAATTTGTAATTAGTAGTGAAAAGTGATCGTTCGCTTTTAATTTTAAAATATTCATCAAAGTGAACTTTCGCTTTAAGTATATGTTAATTTATTAGATGGTGAAGGGGCAGATTTATATGCTTGATAAGACTCAGTCAATTTGGATTGTAAGTCTAAATATGATGTGGCTAACCGTTTGTTCTCAGCTGCAACGTACGAGATAATGACACCCCGAAGGAATGCTTTACCCGTTTGCCAGAATAAAGAAGGATTTGAGGACTCACAATCCAAATTAGCATGCTTATAGTCCATCCATGCGGACTCGATTTTCTGACGAAATATCACGGATTGTGACAGATAATTGGGAAATTTCCAGAGTCTAAAGGGCCTTTATCTATTGTAGTTTGAAGGGTAATCCAGACTAGCGCATGGTCCGACAAACCTATAGGTTCAATGGAGGCTTCATGTATTTTGGGAAATAAGGAGGTAGCTACTAGAATATAGACAATGCAAGAAAGAGTTTGATGTGCCGCCGACAGGCATGTATAGTCCTTTTCGGTCGGATGCAGTGCATGCCAAACATCAATCATGCAGAGTTGTTCAGAAAGGGCCGGGATCCCTAATTTTGGGAGGAAGGAGGGTGATTTTTGTGATGTGGATTTGTCTAGTATAGGAGAGGAGATGAGATTAAAATCCCCTAATAAAATGATGGGGCTAGAGCTATATGGCAACAATTTGGCAAGTAAGTTGGTAAAAAAGGATTTCCTATAAACATTCGGAGCATAGATCGTACATAAAACATACGGGGAATTATTGAGTAAAATTTCTGCAATCAAATAACGACCTTCAGTATCGATCACTGAAGTAGAGATAGAGATGGGTAAGGATTTTTTGACCAAAAATGACTACTCCACGCGATTTGGAATTGAATGGAGCAGCTACTAATAATTTCCAACCCAATATCTGTAACTTCAGTGATTCCGAGTGAGTTAAATGTGTTTCCTGAAGGCAAACAATGTCTAATTTAATTTTAGAGATATAAGTAAGTATCTTACGTCTTTTAGCTGGGGAATTGATTCCTCCCACATTCCACGTACCTATTCGTACTGACATTTACGTGATGGGGGGCTAAACAAGGACCAGAAAGGAACATCCCGACTCAACCTGTCAATCAAAAAGAGAAAGGGAAGGGGGGGGGGAAGGAGCAGGAGGAAAAAGACAAACAGACAGACAGGGGGAAAATAACGAATAACAGATGCAAAACAGAACAAATAATGTCAACATCATTAGAAGAATGATAAGCAATATGTGAGTATACCAACAAAATAGAATGCGCTTGAAAAGCCTTGATAAGTATAGGGTAGCAAGGCAAAATTGTGCAGGCCTCAAACATAGTTAGGAAATAATACCTATAACTGTTAGACCTAAACCTAAACATCCGAAAAAGTGTGAGGCTATCAATATAAGACTAGTCATGTTCGATGAGTAAGAGCCATGAGAAGGCGCAGTAGTACAGTCTAATCTGAACACCGTGTAGATTAGTGAGTAGTAGGAGGAGGATCAGCAATGTCAGCTTGAAAGGTAGAACTTCCAGCTTCAGCCAAGAAAGCTTCAGCATCAGCGGGGGTATTGAAATCTTTGTGAGATGTTCCATCAAATAGTCGAAGTCTGGCTGGATAAATCAGAGTGAATTTCCGGTGATCAGCTACTAAACGGGAGCATATGGGAGAGAAGGCCTTTCGTGCTCGGGATAATTCAACTGAAAAATCTTGGAATAAGTATAGCCTAGCTGATTCCCATAAAATAGGGTTCTTGTTGCGGGAGGCCGACCACAATGTCTGTTTATGTAGATAGTTAAGACAACGAAAAAGGACAACCCGAGGGCGGTTAGTAGCAGAGGGCGACTGATGACCCACTCTGTGAACTCTTTCAATGACGAGGTCGCGGCATTCAGATTCAACCCCCAAAAGGGTCGGTAGAGTAGAACGCACAAAGTGGGCTAGGGCTGGGCCCTTAACTGATTCTGGTAGACCCACGAGACGAATGTTATTTCTTCTTGACCGATTCTCCAGGTCGTCTACCTTAATTCCAGAGGTGGTAATTATCCTTCTCCAGTTTGGGAACTACATGAGTAAGATGAGAAACGTCTTGAAACAAGGTGCCAACTCTGTGTTCCGTTTCCTCAACACGATGAGTGAGTCGGTTTAATTGCAAGGTAATGTCCGACACTGCTTGTGATAATAGTGGCCCCATGGTCGCTTTGATCGCCTCTACCACATCATTGTAAGTAACATAGGTGTCTGGAGGAGAAACCAACTTTTTGGCAGCCAGAGACAGAGCCATAGTATCTGCGTCAGAAGTTATATTTGCGTCTGCTCTACGTTTTTCTTGGCGTTGTTGAAGAGGCTGCGTGGATGCAGAGGATGTGAGGTATTTTTCCATATAGGCAATAACAAAGACAAAAGAGGCTAGTGTCGGAGTTGTATTGAGACCCTCAAATTAATCAAGCTGAGGCCTGCTAGGAAGGCTATTAACGCATTACATAAGCACAGTTACATATCAAATCTTGTGGGTGAATTTTCCTGTGAATGCATCCCTGGCAGAGTAAGTAGATATCTCAAATTGTGTTGTAGCGAAGGACTGTAGTCTGACCAGCAGCACCGCAGGTTCCTCCTCAATGTACTGAGAATCACAGGGATTGAAATTGGGATATTCAGCTTTGTAGATATAGAGATCACAGGATATGTGGGGTAGGAGTGGATGATGATAGAATCCACAGGTGGCAACAGACCGGGCGCACAGGGGTGCTGCAGATATAATGATAAGGTATATGGTATTATATTAAACTGGGGTGTAATTCCAGCCAGTGCAATATGCCCCTGCAATGCTGGTGTGAGGCCTCCAGTATCCAGCAACACTGCCAAAGAAAAACAGCACAGGGAGGGAGAGTGACAAGGGATATGGAATAAAGTTAGGCAGGTATGTTGCTTAAGTGCTGGGGAGAACATGAAAGTCAGAGATAAAATGGCTGCCGCTGCAGCAGAGGCATGTATGAGTGCTCCGCGGCTTAAAGTGATTCTCACCTCCTTTGTAGTGATGCAGGGCTAACTGCCGTGTGTGTCAGTGAATTCCGCTGGGTCCCTGGAGGGGAGACAGGCACTGTGAGGCTGCAGGATGGTGTGGGAGCGGCGTCTGCGGCTCCGTTTCCCCACGATTTCCGGCGTGGAGCTCAGCCGCCGGGCGGACGTGAAAATCGAGTCCCCGGCTTAGCAGAGGGCGAAGGCCGCAACCCGCAGAGACGTGTAGTAGCGTGTCCCGGCTCCGCAGCTCGTTGCCGAGGTGTCCGCTGGTGACTGGAGGCCAAGGAGTTAAGGCAAGGGGCACAATTACAGGGCTGTTTTTGGTAAAAGGGGCACTTTTATATGAGGCAATGTAGGAGCTCTGCAGAAATGCTGCTGACTTCCATCCCGGTCAGGCCACGCCCCCCCACACCTGTCATTTTTAAAGAAATTCTGAATCCACCAAGTTTATTGTGTGTACAAAACATGGAAAAAATTCATCCACTCATAATGTTAGTATAATGTATTATAGAAATGAGAAATCCTGAGGAGAATATTAGCAGGTTAAGCTACTTTGCCAACACGTCCCTGATTTTTTCACAATGTTTGGCAGTAGTATGTCTCTTAGTGAAGACAGTGATTCAGAGAGTAGCCTGCCTGGGACTACAGAAGTGCCCCCCCTGCCCCCCAATTTTTGCCTTAGATTTTTCTCACTAATAATATTATTATTAAAAAACATTTATTCATATATGGACAATATATGTTAAATGACATATGTTTTTTATAACCCTGTCATCCTCCTAAAAATGTATTGAATTATTTTACTTATATATTCCCCCTGCCTGGCACCCTCCTCCATCTCTTTGTCCAGAATGCAGCAGTTTACTTATAGAAGTTGCACTGGCTGGGACTACTAGCGCAACTTCTGAGAGGCAGCAGGCTAACACAGCTGCTGCTCAGATCAATGCTGGCTGCATGGAAGGTGCCACTGATGAAGATTTATTATGCTCCAGCCAGTACAGGCCTTTCTAAGAAGAGCAGCTTCGCATTATGAAGCTCCTCCACCTCCTCATAGAGCACAGCACAGGCCAGGGGCAGGCACGCGGTGTGACATCATCACGCCATATTTGCTCGCATACATTTAACATGAAGGGGAAGCCAGGGGATCCGGGAACTGTGCTGCGAGTTGTGACAGCTTTTAGTATTACCTCCAGCCAGTAACATATGCACCAGAAGACGGAAGGTGGGATTGGATCACTATGCAGATGCAGCAGGCTCCGTGCGTATGCCTATGCACATGATGTCATGACGCACATGATGTCCATGCACGATGCGTCCACCCAGACCCAGCGTGGCACAGTTAGTGTGCCAAGACCGCTATTAGTATAAGAATTAAGCACCAGGAGTGGACTGATTGGGTGGCGGAGCGTCATTATGGAGGTGGGAATATGCAGATACAGTGGTATCCGTGCACACGTCTATGCGTGTGACATCACACACCCGCTACGCACCCCCAGGACCCAATGCTCTAGGCTGCAGCCTGATCAGCCTGTGGTTGATCAGGCCCTGACCAGTGGGCTGTCACAGTCATGTAATGTTAAGTTTAAAGTGCAATAAAGAATAAAAAAGTGTGATTAAAGAATAAAATTTGTGTCCATGTGTTGTTACTGTCCAGGTGGTGTTTAATGCTTTTAACTTATCCCTTGGGAGGGAAATGTCTTTATGCAATGATAGAACCAAGATATATATCTATACCTCTATTTGTCCCTAAATGCATGAGGTATACGTGCTTATAAAAAAAATGTGTTGTTTGATATTTATAAGCATATCACTTCCCTTCCCAGAATATTATATCACTGTGATTATTATTACTTTGGGCAGATACATCTTGAAATTAGGGATGAGGTTCTGACATTATTATAGTGGATATTGAGTGATCCTGGATATGAATAATAGCTAGGGACACATCATGTCCTCATACTTGATATATACAGGTATAGGATAACGTGTCTCCTGAAATAACAGCACAGCATTCCACAGTATCTTTAAACCCTGTCCGGAGTGTGATATCAATACATATTACTGGTTACAAGACCAATTCGACACATTCTGTACCTAAGCAGATACACATTGCAACAATTGCTTCAAAAGCACCTTGCAAAGTTAATAGGAAGGCTGTTACAGTATCATACTGTCTTTTCTTGATACAGTTACCAATTACTGCAATCTCAGCTGCCAGGGGAATTACTGGTGCTCTTTATTGCAATGTACTGTACTCTCAAATGTTAGATTATTTATACACACTGTAAGAAATGACACTCTTAAATCTGGAATCAATCTTGATATTGGTATAAGTTATATTCAATGATCCTAGATTTGTTTATTCATCAATAATACAGTTTAACTCCAAACCCAATATATGAGAAGATAATGTATCACATGTAATAACAACAGACTATTTGGGTCATTCCGGGTTGATCGCTCGCTAGCTACTTTTAGCAGCCGTGCAAACGCATAGCCACCGCCCACGGGGGAGTGTATTTTCGCTTTGCAAGAGTGCGAACGCCTGTGCAGCTGAGCTCAGCAAAAACATTTTGTGCAGTTTCTGAGTAGCTCTGGACTTACTCAGCGCTTGCGATCACTTCAGTCTTTTTGGTGCCTGAATTGACATCAGACACCCACCCTGCAAACGCCCGGACACGCCTGCGTTTTCCCTATCACTCCCAAAAAACGGTCAGTTGACACCCATAAATGCCCTCTTTCTGTCAATCTCCTTGCATTCGGCTGTGTAAATGGATTCTTTGCTAGATCCATTGCACAGTAATGATGCTCTTTAAACCTGTACAACGTGCGTGCGCATGCGCAGTTTCGCCGTTTTTGTTACCTGATCACTGCTCTGCAAAAATCTACAGCGAGTGATCAACTCGGAATGACCCCCTAAATTACAAATGTTTTAAACCCTGTCTGTAACGTGACATTGATGTGTATAATTGGTTACAACAGTGCATTGCATTTCAAGGATATGCCAACTAATTTTGTATTAATGAAACAATAGGCATGATTATTCCCCTCTCCCCATCTTATCATCTGCAGAATAAATGATTTTGATGGTGACATACTAAACACTTTTGATAAACTGGTGAAGTTCATGCTTAGATAAAAGGGAATATATGGACGCCTTAAATATGATGCATATTTAATTGGTCTAGGATTCCAACACTCATACACTAATGTGAGGTTATTGATGAATATAACTCAATATACTCCCCCGTAGGATAATATCAATTGAGATTACTGGTGTCACCTTAGCTTGTGTCATTAACCCATAATGATGAAGGTGCCCTCCTTCTAGGGAATATTCTATGAACATTAAGCCTCAAAAGGTGACCAGTAACTAACTAACTAACTAACTAACTAACTAACCCTTGACATGACAGGGGAATTAAGGGAGATATATTACCCCTTATTTGAGACAAATTCTGGGATCCAGACCTAGTGTATCTAGGGACATTAACTCAGTCCACACTAAATAGCAGTATACTGTAGAAATATCTCTAGGTTCTATCAATGCATAAAGACATTTCCTTCCTAATGGATAAGTGTACTTACCTCTTAAGTTACAAGCATTAATCACCATCCGGACAGTAACAACACGTGGACACAAAATTGAAACTTCAATCACACTTTATTACTCTTTATTGCACTTTAATGTATGTTTGACATTTTATCCTCTATGTTTCGCTGTCGTCTATGTGTGAATCAATTTCACATCATTTTAACTCAAATAGAATTAAAAGTTACATTTAAAAAAAGGAGCATTATTTCTTTGAGCACCAACAGTACAACCATTTCTTTGTTCTGTATATGCTATTTGCTGTAATTGGTAGCACCCCCAATGTTGATGGCAATTATAAAATATTGTGATAGGAGCATTATTCTAGAATAAGTGTTTTGGTCTTACCACACTTCTATATAACTAATTGTGAGTGTGCAGATACAACTTCATCTCACATAGTTTAGTGGAAAATCAGTACAATGACATTTTGTAAGCCTAGAAACATTTTTTTACGTTCTGGTATAGGTGAGAAATTGCAGCACAGGAAAATAGAATTCTTCTAGGGAATCCTGTATAGAAGTAGTCAGCCTTTGCAAATTATATACCGGAAGATTACCTCTGATCATTAATGAGGTGGTTGCTGATGAATGTGGAAAAACAAGTGAAGAGTACTAGGTGTGCATGAAATAGAAAAGCAGCTGGTAAATTAATGTCTAAAAAAAGGTTTCCACTCACCTTCACATACAAATGCAACAAAATGGGTTAGAGATCACTCAATAGGCACTAATCTGAGACAGAACAGATATGATTTCTCAGTGTTGGTCCTGGGTCATTCAGTGTTCCAGGCTGATCAGTCAGGCTGCCAAAATGTATGGAGAGATACAGAGAAATCAAAAGCAACTCTATTCTATTATTGTGCCATTTGCCAGCAAATATTTTCATGGAGGTGTCATCTGAAGGTGGACAGCTGGACTCACGAAATATCTGATTAGGTGACACAGAAGCCGGCATAGGGGGGTGGAGCCTGGAACAGTGAAGCACCCGGAACCAGCACTGAGAAAATACATATCAATCAAGCTCCATAAGGACTGCCCATTGCCAGTTCATTCCACTAGCAGGTATGTGTTAACCTTTCAGCTACCTAGGAATACCCATTGCTGTTTTGAATGCCTGATTCATTCTTATGTTTTATGTTTGTAATAAATAATACTTCACTATATTTGCTTTTCTCCTCCATTTTTGGGCATATGATGATGAGCTTATGAGGAGACCATAGGAGAAGACATATCCATTAATTTAAGTGACGGTGGACATTACACCAGAACTAAGAGATAAATATCTCTCTGTTCTGTCTCAAAGTAGTGCTTGTTGAGTGATTATTAATCCATTTTGTTGCATTTGATGATGAATGTGTTGGTGGTGGAAATTGCATGTGCTGAGATCTATCCATTGCAACCAATACAAACAGCATTGAAAATTGGGGCATGAGATTGCAGTGAAAGTGTGATAGCACACTTGAACAGTGACAACAAGCTTTGCAATGCAAAAGACACTTGAAAAGCCAATTGCCAGGATGAGCTGTAAAGAACAGTCCTCAGTACCTGAATGAACAAATGGCTGTAAGGGCCAAATTAAATGACACAAACCGTAATAGGGCAAGGGTATTCCTGTGACCCCAGGCACTGGCAGTAACCATGCCCAAACAGCAAGGTCCTGATTAACCAAAAAACTGTAGCAAAGCTTCACTGCCTACACAGGTTCTCAATAGAAAAAAGTGAAACATTATGTAGTATCTTGGATTAGACCAAACCAGGAGAGTTTATATCACTCTAATAAAGTATTGAGGCAAATCCCAAATCACAACAATGTACTACAACCTATACTATAGATAAATATGAGGCCTGTAGAGGAGTCAAAATAGCATAATAAATATTGGAAGACTGCGAACTTTGTGCTATAAGCAAGTCATCATTGAAAATTGTGATACCATCCAACCTAAGAGGCTGGCATATTTCCCATTGTAGGAAAGTAGACTGCAGGCAATAATATGCTTGCATATCCATGACCAAAACTGACAGCAGCACCATATTGGTGCAGTGCTCTGTAACACCCCAGCTCACCAAACCATTTCTACCCGGACTACAGCAATTCTGATGGCTATTACACCATAATACCTTCACAAAAACAATGCTGCACTATAATGAAATAGGCCGGTTGCTACGCAAAAATGTGTAAACCAAAATACTGTATGGCCGAATAGCTAATATGATAAATGAAAGCCCTTCACTGTTACTAATCGAATGTTATGCTCAAATACTCTTTACCTGAAGAAATACATTGTCTCAATGTATTCAGATGTCTAAACATATGGGTGCCAAATACTGGCCCAGCACGCAATTAGCTAAAACTTAAACCAGAGCGATCATCTGGAGACATTACCTTATAGTAATCCAGGGCCTGTGCGGGCAAAGAAGCCATATAGTAAAATGGGATGTGGACAAGTGCCATTTTAAATGCAAACCAGTACCAACGCCAGTAACATATGACATGTGCGATGGGAGTAATTAAGCACAAAATGTGGTAAAACACCCTAAAATTGCAATATCACAGGTTTGTGGTATGGCAGTACAAACATCAGAGGGAGCAAAAAGTCACAGAAAGAAACAGGTAACTGCAAAATATGGCCAAGTCATCCAAAGAAATACTGTAGCATTGAATGGGTCCACATAACTCAAACTGCAGCAAAAGGATGCTACAGCACCCTCTGCACCTCATGTCAGTAATGGAGGCTGACTAGGATGGTGGGGGTGGAACTGCAGCCACTCACACAGCCTCCTCCACCAGCACTAAGGAATAGTGTCTAACCATGTAATGCAATCTGGAACTCCAGTGTCACCTGTAAATGCCATCTGGCCCAATTCACAATATAACCCAATGACAACGGTGCCCAAAAAGGGACCCGTACATGAAATCAAAACCATTGTGAAAACCAGAGACAACACCCCACCATTTACTGGGCTAGCACATGGACCTGAGTCATGTTATAGATGTACTAAATGAAAGGGCTGTCAGCTACTGTATGTGTAGCTTTATATATGTATCTTATGATTCTGTAAACACATGACATCTAGCCACATGCAGCATTAATGAATTGCACTCTAAAATACTACATGCATATGCACTACACAGTCCACACAGATAAAACATTGCATATAAAAATAGACAATACATGCACACATGGACATGCATATAACATATAGTGGAGTGAAAGCTATAAATGGCTACAGACCTGAGTCACTGGACATTGGGTGACAGCCATGAAGAGCTGCCAGACGGACCATCCTGCAACATCTGATACTCATCCCCTCAGCTAGCAGTCCTCAGGGCCACCTGAATTATAGAGTGGCAGCAAGGGCGGTGAGAGCATCACAAACACTTATCCTGCCACCATCTAGTATGAGGCAAAAGCCACTCCCCTCACTGCAGCTGCTGTAGCAACCCAGAATGATACAAGAGAACCATGGCCAAACTGACTGCATTGCCTAGCCGATGTTGAACAGCCGCTGCCGGACCAGACAGCTATGGGAGATGTGACCATGATCTGTCTCGGGAGAGCAAAAGCCTGGCATCCACAGGTGCAAACCTCTTATGCCATCTGCAACTGCATTAAAATGCAGACTGCTGAATGGATGCAGCAGTGAGGCCTCTGTGCACAGAGCTATAAGCTCAGTTATATAACAAGAAATACAGAAGAGGAAAATAGTACAAAAGAAGGTAAAAAAGAAAGGGACAGGGTATTGAAGAAAGATAAGAGCAGGAAAATTAAACAATAATAAGTAATAAAAACTTGTCTGTAGCAGCATTCTCATAACAGGAGAATTCGCTGAAAGATGCAGAAAACTTCCTAGAAACAGTATAAATGGCCTAAGCCTCACCCTAAAAAAGAGCATAAACAAACAATTGTGTAACAGAATTTTTTTTTAATAAAAGAGCAATCTGCAGAACCTGAAATGGCATTGGATTTAACAGTGGGATGATTTCTCCAAAGTGGTTACAACTATTAAATCCTGTAACTACAGTAGATTTCTTGATGGATCCATAATTCCTTTGGTAACTTAATTTACCTCTGCCAGTTCTGTGGTAACCAATGTCTCTAGAGCTCTATGGCCCATAGTCATCATTATGAAGACATCACTAGCTGTAATGACCTCATGGGAGGGATGCTTGCCCCAGTTCCTCCATCAGAGTGGGTGGCACAGGGACGGACTGCCGAACTGGCAATTATGACATATGCCAGAAGGCTCGATGGTCTAGTGGGTCGGTCTGGCCACACAGAGACTAGCTCTCTGGGTTTCCTTCCCCCCTGCCTAAAGTGTCTCTTTCCAAGAAAACTGGGGACATGCCATGAGTCCCCCTTACTCGTGGCACCCCCTTCATGAGCAGTGTTCACGCCCCATTTAATTGGCACACATGTCCCCTTCACGGCAATGCCAGGGACAAAAAATGGCCTCAGTCCATCCCTGGGGAGGCCACAAGCTCAGCACCTCTCCTCAATCCTGTCAGTTTGTGGAAATAAGCAAAGAAGGACTGAGGGTTCCAGGTGCCGCATGTTGTCCCCTAGCATTGGCTGGAGGTTGGTCAGCCACACGGTAGCAATCCAGGCTCAGGAACCTCACTTCAATCTTCTCCACCACTGCCCTGATCTGTTGGTTCACCTTCAGCACCAAAATGAAGATGAGGATGGTCCCCTCTAGGGATAACAGCAACTTTCTACTGCAGTTCCTCAGCATGGTGCAGCATGTGTAGTCAGTCCCCTTTGTCATCAGCAGTTGCAAAGAAAATGCAACTTCTCCTACTGTGTGATACCGCTACAATGTAAACAGCACACTGCTCTGCATACACTGCTGTGCTCTGCATTCCCCTTTCTCTAGCACTACTAATGGCTGCACAAAAGCTACTGGTGGGAATTTTAAATATATTAGACATGCTTACAGAAGCTCTAATAACCCCACCCATAGCTGGGTAAAACTAGGCAGTGGGGTTGTTCTGGGGCATGGTTATAATGGAAACTCCCACCATGATGAGTTACTCTGCATAATGGTTTTCTCTATCTCACCCATGGGCAGTAGCTATATGGACACACTCAGAGAGAAGTTTAGTGACACATTTAGAAACTGTATATATCAATACTGTATATCTCTATCTCCATAGATATACAACTCTCTCTAGATATATAGATATCAAGGCAGCATGAGTGGCATAGTGGGCAGCATTATAACTCACAGCACTGAAGTCATGAGCTTGGCTTTCCGGATGTGACCTATTGGTGTGGAATTTGTATGTTCTATTTGTGTTGGCGTGGGTTTCCTTTGGGTGTTCCAGTAAACTCCCCCACTCCAAAAAGAAAATGGTAGGCTAATTAGCAGCCAACAAATTAATTAAGCCAGTTGTTTATGCATATCCATTTGATAGGGAATAAAGATTGTAAATTTGACTGGGACATGGACTGATGTGAATGACTGATATAGTCTCTGTAAAGTTCTACAGAAAAACTGTGTGCTGTTTAAATAGCTAATAATAATAAATACCAGCATTGACAATACATTTGCGTGTTTAAGATATTGTCGGCTTGCTGCCGTGGAATTCAATATGGAAGTGATAAACTAATAGCGGCTCATCATGTCATCACCCCACCCCCATGCTGACTTAAATTAGCCAGTGCAAGGCAGGGTCAGGCAATCTGTTGGCGGAGGAGGAGCTGAGACGTCCCCCTGATTAAAAAATATTTGAAGGAAGTGTTATTTATATAGCACTTTGCTCCTAAAAGGACTCAAAGTGCTTTACATTTGCCTTTACAGCACAAAATACAAAGCAAGCGTAACAGTAGATATTAGTGAAATGCTTACGTAAATAGGTACAGTAAGTCTTGAGTCTGTTTTTGAAGTATTCTAGAGTGGAGGCTTCTCGAACTGTGTGGAGAAGAAAGTTCCATAGGTTGGAGCCATAAAGCTGAAAGCTTCACCCCAGATGAATTCAGGGAGATTCTAGGTACTATTAGCAGTCCTTCATGTACACATCACTGTAATTGAGTGGGACAGTAAGGAATCAGAAGTTTCTTAAAATACCTTGGCCCTGGTCATGTAGGGCTTTGAAAGTCAGTAAGCTACTCTTGAAAACAATTCACCATCTTACAGGTAGCAAGTGAAGAGAGTAGAGAATGGGTGCTATGTTTCTGGAAAGGGGCTGGTTGTTTAATAGCCTGGTAAATGCATTTGTACCATCTGCAAATGGTGCAATTCTGCAAGGAGATCAAGGTAGAGTGCATTGCAGTAGTCTAATTGTGATACAAAAACATATATGACTTTAGACAGATCTCCTGAGGGAATTTATTGCTTGATACTATGTTCATCAGATGAAAGCATAAGGATTTGATTATAGCTGATTTCTGATGTTTAAGTGCCAAGCCACTGTCCAGGACAAAACCAAGATTTCAAACACGTTCAGTGTTTTAAAGTTCTGAACCCCCAACCATAAGTCTTGTTAGTTGGCTATTTTGCAGTCTTTTCCTGTGACCTACCATCAGGACTTTTGTTTTATCTGGGGTCAGTCACAGCCAACTGGCACTCATCCACTCCTGGAGCTCAGCTAGACAGCCATTTAGGGTTGTTATTCGGTTATCAGTACCTGCAGCAAAGGACAGGTACAGTTGTGTGTCATCTGCACAGCAGTGGTAGACCAGGCCAAGATGTTCAATTATTTCAACCAGAGATAGCATACAAAAAACATGGAAGATAGTATGGAACCCTGTGGGACACCACAAGGCAATGGCACTAGTAATAATGTGTATACTCCAGATGAAACTCCCTGTGATCTGCAAGTGAGAAATGATTTGAACCAGCTAAGGACTGTGCCATCCAGTCCACAGAAATTATTCAAGTGCCCAATTATAATCTCATGGTGTCAAATAGTGCAGAAAGATCCAGAAGGATTATGATTGAACAGACACATCTGTCCCTTGCCATTAGATAATTTTTAAGCACACATACTAGGGCTGTTTCAGTGCCATTTCTTCTCCTGAATCTTGACTGGAATGTATCATAAATATCATGGGTTGACAGGTGGGGTTCTAGTTGAGTTGCAACCACTTTCTAAATAATTTTTCATAGAAAAGGAAGGTTTGACAGTGGTCTGTAGTTGTCCATGCATTGCAAACTCATTGCACCTATTTTCCAATATTAGCCCATACTGAGATGTCCAGGGATTGTTTAGGACAGCATGCCTGACTGGGCTGGTAGGGCATGCTCACCAAATCATAGTACTGTATGATATATATATATATATATATATGTACAGTATATATATATATATATATATATATATATATATATACATATATATATATGTACAGTATATATATATATATATATATATATATATTTATTATAAAAAGGCCACCCTGTCTTCTTGCTTCCATGCTGCTCTGTTTCCTTCTATCCTTACTGCTGTCTTCCCCACACATCTGTGCTGTACTGTCTTCTCCTCATCCATGCTGCTCTGTCCTCCCATACATGCCTTCTGTCTCCCCTATCCACACCACTCTATCTTCCCCCTTTCTGCACCACTCATTCTTCCACCCATATGTGCCATTTTGAATCCCCATCCATGCTGTTTAATTTCGCCCCTATTCACGCCTTTATGCCACCCAACCATGTCAATTTGTGTCCTATCCCCATCCTCCCCACTCTTCCCCCATCTCCACAGCTCTGTCTTTTGCTCAGACCTTCAGTTGCATAGATTGTATCATGATCCTGACTTCCAATCCTCATATTCTAAGTACTGCCATGGGACTTACATTTGCTGCCTGTCCAGCAGGTCAGAATTTCTGCATCTCCTAGTTTGAGAACAGATGCACAGACATTTATATCTTGGAGCATGTAAGCTGATTTAATTTTTCCAGTTAGAGTGCTTCTTACCCCAGATGACCCTTGCAACCAATCACAGACCTACAACTCCTATGCAAGTTTCATCCTCGATTACTTACCTGTTCTCAAGCTCTTGCTTGCAGTAAGCTATACTGCTTTTACTGGCTCCAGAGTGTAGTAGACTATGGACTCCTGTTTACACAGATTCCTGCATTGCTGAGTCTCCAACCTGTGAAACCTGCTAATCATTGTCTTCCACTTAGCTATACCTCTGCATTTCTATACTGACTTCAGCCATAGTTCCCCGAGTACAGTGAACTGCTCCGCATACAAAAAGGGAAATTAATTAAGCTCACAATTCCATTTGAGATTGCAAGATGTCGACCTCATCCTTATCCTCTGATTCCTCACCCTTTTCACTGTGTACATCCTCCTCCTCACAGAGTAATAATTCGTCCCCACTGGTATCCACCATCACAGGTCCTTGTGTACTTTCTGGAGGAAATTGCTGGTAAAGGCCTTCCCGGAGGAATTTCTAATTAATTTTGATGAACATCATCTTCTCCACATTTTGTGGACGTAACCTCCTATGCCGATCGCTGACAAGGTTACCGGCTGCACTAAACACTCTTTCAGAGTACACGCTGGAGTGGGGCAACTTAGGTAAAATAAAGCCAGTTTGTGCAAAAGCATCCAAATTGCCTCTTTTTCCTGCCAGTATACATATGGACTGTCTGACATGCCTACTTGGATGCTGTCACTCATATAATCCTCCACCTTTCTTTCAATGGTGACAGAATCATATGCAGTGATAGTAGACGACATGTCAGTAATCGTTGGCAGGTACTTCAGTCCGGACCAGATGTCAGCTATCGCTCCTGACTGTCCTGCATCACCGCCGGCGGGTGGTTTTGGAAATTTTATCCTTTTCCTGGCAGCTCCAGTGGCGGGAGAAAATGACGGAGTAGCTGTTGGCTTGTCACGTTCTGCTTGACTTGACAATTGTCTCACCAGCAGGTCTTTGAACATCTGCAGACTTGTGTCTGCTGGAAAGAGAGATACAACGTATGCTTTAAACCTAGGATAAAGCATGGTGGCCAAAATGTAGTGCTCTGATTTCAACAGATTGACCACCCTTGAATCGGTCCATCTTAGCTTCTACTGCCTGGGACCAAAAGGAGGTACAGCTCTATAGGGGGAGCTTTTGCTATATAAAAACCCCTATATGTTCAAATTTGTGCCTTCCACAGAAGGTCATATGTGGTTTGCATATATTTGGCACCTTTTAATACTTTTTAATAAATAAAATTTGATGGTATGCACCCTGGTTTGTCCACCATTTATGTTTTGCATAACTTCACCCAAAAGCGGTTGATACCAACAAAGGTGGAACGGGAACCATGTGGATACCTCATCTAAATTGTAGGAACCAGATTAATCTTTGTCGTGAAAGAAGAGACTGAATATTTAACATCAGAATGGATATACTGTACAGGTTTTCCTTTTCTGAATTGTACACTACATTCAGTGACTATAATTAAGACTTACAATTTGAAATACCTTTGGAAAAGTGTGCAGGAATCCTTCTTTTTCTGTTCTAGGATCGAGCACGGTGGCCAAAATGTAGTGCTCTGATTTCAACAGATTGACCACCCATGAATCCTGGTTAAGCGTATGAAGGGCTCCATCCACAAGTCCCACATGCCTAGTGGAATCGCTCCATTTTAGCTCCTCCTTCAATCTCTCCAGCTGCTTCTGCAAAAGCCTGATGAGGGGAATGACCTGACTTAGGCTGGCATTGTTCAACGGGTTGGAGAACCTTGCACAACGTTGAAATCATTCTCCACTGCTCTTGAGTCAGGTGCATTCCCCCTCCTTTGCCTATATCGTAGGCAGATGTATAGGCTTGAATGGCCTTTTGCTGCACCTCCATCCTCTGACGCATATAGAGGGTTGAATTCCACCTCATTACCACCTCTTGCTTCAGATGATGGCGGGGCAGATTCAGGAGTGTTTGCCGGTGCTCCAGTCTTTGGCACGCGGTGGCTGAGTGCCAAAAGTGGCCCGCAATTCTTTGTGCCACCGACAGCATCTCCTGCACGCCCCTGTCTTTTTTAAAAATTTCTGTACCACCAAATTCATTGTATGTGCAAAACATGGGATGTGCTGGAATTTGCCCACATGTAATGCACGCAGAATATTGGTGGCGTTGTCCAATGTCACAAATCTCCAGGAGAGTCCAATTGGGGTAAGCCAATCTGCGATGATGTTCCTCAGTTTCTGTAAGATGTTGTCAGCTGTGTGCCTCTTATGGAAAGTGGTGATACAAAGCGTAGTCTGCCTAGGAACGAGTTGGCATTTGCGAGATGCTGCCACTGTTGCCACTGATACTGTTGTTGCTGCTGGAGGCAATATATCTACCCAGTGGGCTCTCACAGTCATATAGTCCTTAGTCTGCCCTGCTCCACTAGTCCACATGTCCGTGGTTAAGTGGACACTGGGTACAACTGCATTTTTTATGACACTGGTGACTCTTTTTCTGACATCTGTGTACATTCTCGGTATCGCCTGCCTAGAGAAGTGGAACCTAGATGTTATTTGGTATCATGGACACACTACCTCAAGAAATTCTCTAAGTCCCTGTGAACTAATGGCGGATACCGGACACACATCTAACACCAACATAGTTGTCAAGGCCTGAGCACCAGGATGACTGCTGTGATATTTCATCTTCCTCACAAAGGACTGTTGGACAGTCAATTGCTTACTGGAAGTAGTACAAGTGGTCTTCCGACTTCCCCTCTGGGATGACGATTGACTCCCAGCAGCAACAACGGCAGCGCCAGCAGTAACAACAGCAGCAGTAGGCTTTTCACTTAAGGATCCATCGGAGGAATCCCAGTTAGGAGAGGACTCATCAGACTTGTCAGTGACATGGCCTGCAGGACTATTGGTGTTGCTGTCTAAGGAAGAAATTGACATTGGGGGAGTTGGTTGGGTGGTTTGCAGTAGCTTGGGTACAAGAGGAAGAAGGGATTTAGTTGTCAGTGGACTGCTTCCGCTGTCACCCAAAGTTTTTGAACTTGTCAATGACTTCTGATGTATGCACTTCAGGTGACGTATAAGGGAGGATGTTCCTAGGTAGTTAACGTCCTTACCCCTACTTATTACAGCTTGACAAAGGAACACATGGCTTGACACCTGTTGTCCGTATTTCTGTTAAAATAATTCCACACCAAAGAGGTGATTTTTTTTTGTATTTTGACCAGGCATGTCAATGGCCTTATTCATCCCACGGACAACAGGTGGTTCCCCGGGTGCCTGACTTAAACAAACCACCTCACCATCAGAATCCTCCTTGTCAATTTCCTCCTCAGCGCCAGCAACACCCATATCCTCACCCTGGAGTACTTCAACAGTGACATCTTCAATTTGAATATTAGGAACTGGACTGTGGGTGCTCCTTCCAGCACTTGCAGGGGGCGTGCAAATGATGGAAGGAGCCACCTCTTCCCGTCCAGTGTTGGGAAAGTCAGGCATCGCAACCGACACAATTGGACTCTCCCAGGGGATTTGTGATTTAGAAGAATGCACAGTTCTTTGCTGTGCTTTTGCAAGCTTAACTCTTTTCATTTTTCTAGTGGGAGGATGAGTGCTTCCATCCTCATGTGAAGCTGAACCACTAGCCATGAACATAGGCCAGGGCCTCATCCGTTCCTTGCCACTCCGTGTTGTAAAAGGCATATTGGCAAGTTTACGCTTCTCCTCAGACGCTTTTAATTTAGATTTTTGGATAATTTTACTGCACTTTTGTTTTTTGGATTTTACATGCTCTCTACTAGGACATTGGGCATCAGCCTTGGCAGATGACGTTGATGGCATTGAATTGTCTTTGCCATGACTAGTGGCAGCAGCTTCAGCACTAGGTGGAAGTGGATCTTGATCTTTCCCTATTTTACCCTCCAAATTGTTGTTCTCCATTTTTTAATGTGTGGAATTATATGCCAGTAATATATCTGGAATTAGACGGCAGTAATGTCTGGAATTAGATACCATTAAATAGATACCAGATTCCACAGTGACTGGAATGATGATGACCTATGCACAGTGAAAGAACACTACCACAGCACCCTACAGCAGCAAGATGCAACACAAAACACTGGACTTTTAGTAATGTACTGTAGTATACTGGTCACCACAATGCAGTACTGATACTGAGCACAGATAATGAGCACTGATGAGGATACTAGAACTGACATGGAGCAGCAAGATGCAGCAATGGACTATTGTACTAGTATTATATACTGGTCACCACAATGCAGCACTGAACTGAGCACAAATATTGAGCACTTATGAGAATACTAGAACTGACACGGAGCAGCAAGATGCAGCAATTGACTATTGTACTGTAGTAGTATTAAATACTGATAACCACAATGCAGCACTGAACTGAGCACAAATATTGAGCACTTATGAGAATACTAGAACTGACACGGAGCAGCAAGAAGCAGTAATATACTATTGTACTAGTATTATATGCTGGTCACCACAATGCAGCACAGATATTGAGCACTGTTGAGGATACTAGAACTGACACGGAGCAGCAAGATGCAGCAATGGACGATTGCACTAGTATTATATACTGGTCACCACAATGCAGCACTGTTACTGAGCACAGATATTGAGCACTGATGAGGATACTAGAACTGACGTGGAGCAGCAAGATGCAGCAATAGACTATTGTACTGTAGTAGTATTATATGCTGGTCACCACAATACAGCACTGATACTGAGCACAGATATTGAACACTGATGAGGATACTAGAACTGACACGGAGCAGCAAGATGCAGCAATGGACTATTGTACTAGTATTATAAACTGGTCAGCACAATGCAGCACTGATACTGAGCACAGACATTGAGCACTGATGAGGATACTAGAACTGACACGGAGCAGCAAGATGCAGCAATGGACTATTGTTCTGTAGTAGTATTATATACTGGTCACCACAATGCAGCACTGATACTGGGCACAGATATTGAGCACTGTTGAGGATACTAGAACTGACACGGAGCAGCAAGATGCAGCAATGGACTATTGTACTAGTATTATATACTGGTCACCACAATGCAGCACTGTAACTGAGCAGAGATATTGAGCACTGATAAGGATACTAGAACTGACACGGAGCAGCAAGAAGCAGCAATATACTATTGTACTAGTATTATATGCTGGTCACCACAATGCAGCACTGATACTGAGCACAGATATTGAGCACTGATGAGGATACTAGAACTGACACGGAGCAGCAAGATGCAGCAATAAACAATTGTACTGTAGTATTATATACTGGTCACCACAATGCAGCACTGTTACTGAGCACAGATATTGAGCACTGATGAGGATACTAGAACTGACGAGGAGCAGCAAGATGCAGCAATAAACAATTGTACTGTAGTATTATATACTGGTCACCACAATGCAGCACTGTTACTTAGCACAGATATTGAACACTGATGAGGATACTAGAACTGACACGGAGCAGCAAGATGCAGCAATGGACTATTGTACTAGTATTATATACTGGTCACCACAATGCAGCACTGATACTGAGCACAGACATTGAGCACTGATGAGGATACTAGAACTTACATGTAGCAGCAAGATGCAGCAATGGACTATTGTACTGTAGTAGTATTATATACTAGTCACCACAATGCAGCACTGATACTGAGCACAGATATTGAGCACTGTTGAGGACACTAGAACTGACACGGAGCAGCAAGATGCAACAATGGACTATTGTTCTGTAGTAGTATTATATACTGGTCACCACAATGCAGCACTGATACTGGGCACAGATATTGAGCACTGTTGAGGATACTAGAACTGACACGGAGCAACAAGATGCAGCAATGGACTATTGTACTAGCATTATATCCTGTCACCACAATGCAGCACTGATACTGAGCACAGATATTGAGCACTAATGAGGATACTAGAACTGACACGGAGCAGCAAGATGCAGCAATGGACTATTGTACTGTAGTAGTATTAAATACTGGTCACCACAATGCAGCACTGATACTGAGCACAGATATTGAGCACTGATGTGGATACTAGAACTGACATGGAGCAGCAAGATGCAGCAATGGACTATTGTACTAGTATTATATACCAGTCACCACAATGCAGCACTGATACTGAGCACAGATATTGAGCACTGATGAGGATACTAGAACTGACACGGAGCAGCAAGATGCAGAAATTGACTATTTTACTGTAGTAATAGTATTATATACTGGTAATGTTTTTTATTTGAATATTGCAACCTTCATACATCTTATTTACATACATACAAATTTACAACATATAAATAAAGTAAAAAAAATTGAACAATAACAGAAAATTTCCATTTATTTTTAACATTTTCCCCCATTTTACATATTCCCTACACACTTTCCCTTAACTCTAACAATTTCCTTTAGAAACTTTCTTTTACCACAATTTGCCTCCTCTTCTTCCTCCATGCTTCCCCTTCACCTGTTCTTGAGCCCATACATTCCTCTCTCGCTCCTCCTTTCATTCCCCACCACCACCATTCACTCCACTTTCATTCCACCCATCCTCTCACCTTTTATACCATTTACTCTACTTTCATCCCAAACAAACCCCAACATTTAAACGAGAAGTCAATAATAATCTGGGCAGCACTTCCAGTGTATGCAACCATTTATAAAAGAAAACCAGTCTCAAAATTCTATTTCAACTTAAAATTGAGATAGTTATAGAAAAGTTTTTCCCAGTACCTGGTGGCTAGAAATTTTCCGTCACCCACTAAGGGGGCTTCAGCTGGCGCCACAAGTGGGACCAACTGATGACATCCAATCTCTCTTCCTCCATTTCCATCATCCGCTTCACCTCATGTAGTATTAAGCCCTCCACCATTTTGCAGGGAAGGATTTTATTTCTCAATGAAACCTGACACCGTGCATTCCATAAGTGATACCTGACAGCTAGACTTATCATAAAAATTGTGCATAAATCAAAATCCTCATACCCTTTGAATGCCCCATATGCCCATCCCTGGTAATCCAAACCAGAAAGACAAGGTATTCCTAGAGCTCTTGACACTCTTTTGTAAATGTTTATATTAAAAGGACACTGAAGCAAGAAATGGTCCATACTCTCCTCCTGACCATGACACTCCTCCCGTGGACAATCACGATCATTGGATCTTCTAAACTTCAGGTTCCCCTTTACATAGAGCTTCCCTTGGAATGAGAACCAGGCGATGTCCCTAAATTTCAACGGGATCCTCTGAGAATTTATCAGAGAAATCCCTTCTGAACATACAGTTTCTGGGCAATCCTTCAGGGCCAATGGGACATGGAAGTGAGTTTGCAAGACCCTCTTCCCCAACTCCTTCCTACTGAGATCTCTTAACTCCCCCACTCCCAAGCCCCATCGCCCAATCACTTTCAAGCACTGGATCACATAGATCGGGAGGTGGCCTCTTCTACGCCGAGAGTTTCTCAAGTGACCTCCTTCTATCCATACTGTGAGGAAGGGAGATATCCATTCTCTAAAACCGTCTGCCCACCGAGGGGGATTCTCTGAAAACAGACCCCCAAAATTCATTTTTAAAAAAGCTGTTATAAAAAACACCACCGGGTTGACCATGTCCAGTACCCCCTTGGTCCTCGGTTTGCATGCAATGCCTCTCTTGACCATATTCATTTTGTTTCCCCACAACAGCAAGAAAAACAAAGAGACAATTTTAGACCACAGTGGTTCTGGCAAAAAACATACATAACTGACATATAAAAACAATGGAATCAGATAGGTTTTACACAAATCAACCCTTTCCCTCAGGGAGAATTTCCATCCTCTCCAACTTTTTACTTTCCGGGTCGCCTCTTCCAGTATCCTTTCCCAATTTGCTATGGCATAATCGCCCTGGTCGAATCTTATTCCTAGAATCTTAATTGGATGGCTGGCCACGGGGAGGCTGTCCGGAAGGTCAAATTCTCTACCTTCCTCCCCCATCCAGAAAGCTTCACACTTGTCCTGATTTATCATGGAGCCCGAGGCTCCAGAGTATTCGCCTATCAGTTGGTCCACATCACAGGCCTCTGTATTTGAAGACAGAACCACTGTGACATCATCAGCATAGGCAATTACCCTTAGTGGTTCTCCCTGGCCCAGCTGCACCCCTCCCACCATGCTGTCCTCAATCCTCCGAATAAAAGGATCGATCGCAAACACGTAAAGAAGAGGGCTCAGGGGGCAACCCTGACGGACACCAGAGTTCACCACAAAGGCAGGCTCTACCCAACCATTAACAAGCGGGAAGCTCTCGGCCTTGTTGTACAATATACGTAGCCAATTGACTAGTTTAACTGGAATGCCATACCTTTCCAGCAAAGTCCAGAGGTACTCATGGTTGACTCGGTCAAAAGCTTTGGACTGATCCAATGCCAGTAAGTATTTCCCCCACTTCTCAACCCTGCACCGCTCTATGGCCTCCCGGACACCAAGGACAGCACTAAATGTGCTTCGACCTTTCACAGTACAATGCTGAGAAGTCGAGAGCAACTGCCCGGAAAATTCCATCAGCCTATTAAATATGATTTTTGCCAACACCTTCCTATCCGTATCGAGAAGTGCTATGGGGCGCCAATTCTCAATGCGAGCCGGGTCCTTTCCCTTAGAGAGTAAAATAAGCGCAGAAAGCCTCATGGAGGGAGGGAGTTCTCCCTCTGCCAGGCCACTGTTAAAAACCTCCACGAGACGAGGTGCCAGGACGTCTGAGAATTCTTTATAGAATTCAGCTGTCAAACCATCTGGCCCAGGTGTCTTTTTTGATGTTAAACCGCCAATTGCTTCTCTGACCTCCTCCACAGATATCTCACTCTCTAAGCAATCAATTGAGGCATCCGGTTCCACAAGCCCTGGTATCCTCCCCAGAAATTCCTCCATCCTCTCTCTGCTAAGTGCCTTCTCAGACAGCAGATCAGTGTAATAGGTTCTAATGACTTCCAGGATGCCCTCTCTTCCCTCCTGCACGACACCCTTTCCATCAATCAGACCTCTGATTTTCTTTAACTCGATCTTTCGCGTACAATTCTGGTAGGGATCCGGGGAGTGGTACTTGCCATAATCCCTCTCCTGAATCAAAGACGAAAGTCGACTATACTGCAAATGCTGCATCTGAGATTTCACCCGGGAGATTTCCCCATCATCTCCTCTTTCAGAGATCAGGAAATCTAATTTCCTCCTCAGAGCATAGTAGGCATTTTTTTTTACCAAGTTTTTCCTTACTACCAGCCACTTGAAAAACCTTCGGGTCCTCTCTTTGACCTCCTCCCACCACTCCGATCTACTCCATCCTGCCTCCAACAGTGTTTCCTGTGCTTGGAAGAATTCCCTAAAAGATTGTCTTACCTTCTCTTCCTTTAAGAGCTCTGAGTTCAGCCTCCATAGGCCCCTTCCTTTCGAGATCGACTGTGAGGCATTCAAAGAAAAAGTCAAGAACCCGTGATCCGAAAATTCTACCAACCTTACCTGTGAAGGCAAAGTCTTGGAAGTTTCTTTAACAAAAAATCTATCTATTCTAGTCCTACTCTGACCACTAAAATATGTGTATTTTCACAAGGAAAAGACAATTTTTTTTAGGTATAAGCGCCAAAATGGAGAAAAATGGGTAATAGATGTATATATACGTCCCTTGAAGGTGTTAACAATCGATTGTTCCTCAATTATTCACAGGATGTCCTCAATTGGTATAGACGATGACCAGTGGTTTTTGTATGGAAACAAAAAAACAGACATACAATGTATAGTATTGTTTTGCATAAAGAGTTCTTTTCATACACAGAATTAACCTAATCCCAATAGGAAAAAGTTAAAGTAGTGGCATAAGGAGGGAGTCTATATATGGTGCGTACCCCAACTCACACTAGGAGGGGCAAATATGTGCACAGAAAGGTTTCTTTAGAAATTCTTCACCCTCTTTGTGTATCCTTCATCATAAAGTATGCGTGGAAGAGCATACCTAGACTCACTTTAAGATGAAAGCGAGTCAAATATATAAAGGTATCTTTTTATCCTATTACTGCTATGTCAGATGGAGATGCGTACCACACTCACGGGACAAGAAGTGGAGACAATCCTATCAAGGTTTCTTTAGGATCCAAGATGCACTTCCCAACTTCTGAAAATGGCTCAAAAAGATGGTTCCCAATGAGAGCAGATCATACCCAGTGATTTTGTATGGAAAAAAAAGAAGCAGGCATACAATGTGTAGTATTGTTGTATATCCAGTTTCCTTATTAAATAGATAAAGTTATCCTTATCCTATCAGGATAGGGGGGGACATTACCATGAACAGAGAGTCTGTATAGAATGCGTACCCCAACTCACAATAGAGGGGATGAATGTGTGCACAAAAAGGTTTCTTTAGAAATTCTTCACCCTCTTACAGTGTCCTTCACCATGTGGTATGTATGGGAGAGCATACCTCAACTCACTTTAAAGTGGGGAAAGACAGGTGTGTAAAGGTATCTTTACTCCTATATGGTTGTGTCGATAAAGGTGCGTACCACACTCACGGAATATATGGTGAAGATGTTCCCATAAAGGTATCTTTTAAGTCCACCACTGTTTCGGACTCCAAAAAAAACCCAGTATATGGTATGGCAATTCCAAATCACAAAAAGAGGAAAAGTACCAATCAGTCCGATTGTTCTTTTTAAATTTTAATAAAAACAACCCAAAGTTGGGAAAACACAAAACATGCACATGAAATAACACTTGGTTACTCCACAAGAAGGAGCTCAAAATAGAAACATGAATTACACCGAAAAAATAAAATAATTTTTTTTTTTTTTTAAAGGTCCAGAATTTCATAAAATCCATTTAAATTGTATAAAATACCTCAAAAGTCAGCTTCTTAGAGAAAACGAGGTAGCACAGTGCCCAGTGTTTGGTAATGTCCCCCCCTATCCTGATAGGATAAGGATAACTTTATCTATTTAATAAGGAAACTGGATATACAACAATACTACACATTGTATGCCTGCTTCTTCTTTTTTTCCATACAAAATCACTGGGTATGATCTGCTCCCATTGGGAACCATCTTTTTGAGCCATTTTCAGAAGTTGGGAAGTGCATCTTGGATCCTAAAGAAACCTTGATAGGATTGTCTCCACTTCTTGTCCCGTGAGTGTGGTACGCATCTCCATCTGACATAGCAGTAATAGGATAAAAAGATACCTTTATATATTTGACTCGCTTTCATCTTAAAGTGAGTCTAGGTATGCTCTTCCACGCATACTTTATGGTGAAGGATACACAAAGAGGGTGAAGAATTTCTAAAGAAACCTTTCTGTGCACATATTTGCCCCTCCTAGTGTGAGTTGGGGTACGCACCATATATAGACTCCCTCCTTATGCCACTACTTTAACTTTTTCCTATTGGGATTAGGTTAATTCTGTGTATGAAAAGAACTCTTTATGCAAAACAATACTATACATTGTATGTCTGTTTTTTTGTTTCCATACAAAAACCACTGGTCATCGTCTATACCAATTGAGGACATCCTGTGAATAATTGAGGAACAATCGATTGTTAACACCTTCAAGGGACGTATATATACATCTATTACCCATTTTTCTCCATTTTGGCGCTTATACCTAAAAAAAATTGTCTTTTCCTTGTGAAAATTTCTGTTTCTTTTTGGGGTGGGGTGACATCCTACTAGACATTTTTTACTGGTTAAAGCTGCCTTGCGCACATTTTAAAGAACCCAATTCCTTTGTTTACTAAAATATGTGTAACCCGTGAGGTCTGGATGGTGCCGAATATGGACATCAACCAAACCAGCCTGTCTAACCATTGATACTAAATAATTTGAATCATAGCCCATGGCTTTTTTGGCTCCTCCCCTGTCTTTTGGCCTAACTACGGCGTTGAAATCGCCACCAAAAACAACCTGCTGGGCCGTAAAAAGAAATGGCTTGATCCTCTTGAAAAGGCATTTCCTATCCCAGGCTTTCTGGGGCCCATAAATATTGATCAGCCTCAGGTCATGCCCTCTCAAGGTGACATCTAAGATCATACACCTTCCAATTTGTAACTCAATAACCTTGTGCACAGTTACTATGCCGGCAAAAAGTACCGCCACCCCACCATAGGGCTCAGCCGCAAGAGACCAATAGGAGGGCCCACCTCTCCACTCGTTTTTGGCTTTGTGGAGAGCCGCCAACCTGTTAACCCGGGTCTCCTGCAAAAACAAAATATCAAAATCCTGGTTGTTAAAAAAATCAAAAGCCATAAATCGAGCCTTATCGGAAAGAACGGAAGCCACATTAATCGTGGCACATCGTATAGGGTGGAGATCCATGTTTCTTTGGTGATTGAGTTTCACTACCCATTATCCTTATTCACTTCTCCCCTCCACCACCATCACCATCACCACCACCAACACCACATTCCATTCTTACAACAGCCTCTCCTTCTTTCATCCCGGCTCCCTCCACACCCGAACCAGGATCCGAAGGTTTCCGGATAAAATCCTTTACAGGAGGTTCCTTTTCTATCAAGACCTGCTGTCCATTCCCCTCTTGCGACTCCTCTGTTTCTTCCATCTTCAGTTCCTCTATCTCTGATTCTACTTTTTCTTTTCCCACTAGGGATGAACCTGCTGGGTCCCATTCTAGTTCACTTTCTGATTCCCTGCCTGAACTTTCCCTACAACTGTCCTTCCTCTCCTTCTTCTTCTTTCCTCCTTCCCCACTTCCCCTCTCTCTCTGCCTCCTTTTCCTTACCTTCTTTCTCCTCAGCACCAACCCACCCTTTTCCTTTACCACCTCCCCCTCCTCTTCATCAGTGGGAACTCCCTCAAACCTATTAAATAATAATAAGTCCTCCTTAATTACTGTTTTTTTGCTTTTCCCACCTTTTATCACTAGCTGAAAACCTTCTTCCTCATCTTCTTTCCCCTTCACCCTTCCTCCCGCCAAACTCCACTCCGTCTTTCCTTCCCTCAGTTTCACTGACCCTCTTCGCACTTCTTTTCCCCTTTCTTCCACCACTCTTGCCTTATTCTTTGTCCCTAATTCTTCAATACTCTCCCTCCTACTTCTCCATTCCTTTGTTTTTTCCGCCTCCGGACACCTACTGTAAGGGTGCCCTTCACCACCACATAAATTACAACAAATATTATTGCATGACCTTGAGGTGTGGCCCAGTCCGCCGCATAAATTGCATTTGACCGCGTCGCACTCATGGCTCAAATGCCCAGGGCCACCACACTTAAAGCAAGTCTTCGGCTGGCCCTGGTAGAACACCTGAATGCGATCGCGGCCAATATACGCGGCGGACGGCAGATGTTTCACCCCCTCACAGCTTTTCGTCAAACACACATTTGCAGACCATGCTCCACCCCACACCCCCAACGTATAGTCCGACTTCTCAAGGCTTAGTTTTTTCTCACAATGCCTGCTCAACCAATATTTTATGTCGTTCTCTGGAATTGTCTCATTTCGCACAAGAATAGACACTCTTGTGCTATCCACCTTCCCCGTCATGAAGAAAGTAAAATTATTGAAAAAACTCCCCTCTTCCAGATCAGACAACTTTGAGAAACACTCCTGCATCACCCTGTTTGCCATAAAGGCCACATCAAACTCATTTGAGTTCACAGGGTGAATGCAGGAGTACAACTGCCTGGCCACAAAACCCAAATCAAAAAATTTCCTTAAGAAATCTACTTTTGAAGGGGCGCCCCCTTCACCCACCCACTTAAAATTTATTATTTTTCTTCTACCGAACCCTCCCGCTTCTGCATTACCTCCCCCCGCATCTCCACCCTGCCCTGAAACAATTGGATTGCTCAGTACCTTGGCATAAGAAGTTTCCACTTCCCTCAATACACCATCAGTACCTGTAGCAGCACCAAAGACAGGGGTAGGGCCTGGGGGTGGAACAAAAATAGGTATCACATTTATTTTTTCTTTACCAGGCACCAAGTTCTTGCTTTTGTCTTTATGTTTCAGAGTTACTGCACTTATCAGCTTTGCAGCGGCCCGCATCCTCTCAGGTGCCTGCAAATTTCCATACACAGTTTCCACAACTTCCCTTTCATGTTCTGAAAGTAGTTTTTTTTCCAGCCTTGGTTGACCTTGGACTTTGCTAGACTTCTCACTTTCATTTTTCTTAATTTTTATACTTTCTTTTAAGTTCTCTTTGCTTCCACCTTGGCCCCCCTCCCCCCTGAAAAGCCCAACTGGGCCCCCTCCACCCAAAAAAAAATTCTGGTACTCCCCCAGTTGCCTCCTTTCTTTCTTTGCTAAGGTCACTCACCTCCAGCTTACTGTCTCCAGTAAGCTCCTTTCCATTCTGCGCAGCTGTTTTGCCACTACTCATGCTGGTCGGGCCATCCTCTGACATCTTCTGCTTTACCACCGGGATCCCCGCACCACTCCTCTCTGATACCTTGGTCTTGGCACTTGCAGCTCCGTTCACCTTTCCACTCTTTCCTTTACCTGCCACATCTCCAGGATCCCCCTGCTGCCGCTGTGCTGGGCGCTCCGTCTCATTTTTTTTTCCGCCAGCCGGAGTAGTTTCAACTTCTGCCACAGACTTCCCCTCTGCCTCCATAGAAACTGGACTCTCCTTTCCACTGGCCACGTCATCAGGGTTCCCTCTACTCCCTTGGTACTGTGCTACTGCTGGCTCCTCCTCCACTTCCCCGTCACCCGGGACTCCGTTCTGGGGCCGCTCCCCCTTCTCCGCTGGACCTTGCATCGCTACAGGGGAATCCTTAGCAGCTGGCAATGCTGTTAACCCTTGCCGTGCCGGAGGATTTTCTTCATTTCCCTTCTTGCTAAAATCCTCCTGGGCAGCCACCATTTTCTCCTTTATACGTGCCTGATACAGGGTAAGATCTTCTATTTGGTCCCTGTACCGTTGTCTTTCCCATACCTGACACTTGTTCCTTTTCTTCCTTGCCTCTGTGATGTGGTTATTAACTTTCTTGGATTCATATATTAACTCTTGTAATGACATTCCTGCCAGGATCTCTTCTGTACTTGAATCTTCCTCTGATTCTGAGTTTAACCCCTCTGATGCCGAACTCTCCTCCATACTGCACTCCTCCTTTTCTTTAACCCCTAACCCCCCAGCATCCGCTGATCCCCCCCTAGGAGCTAGCTTGCCCCCAAAGGTATTATCTGCCTGCTCAGGAGGCTCGGGGGAGGATTCATACCAGGATACTTTTTCCATTTCTTTTTCTTTTCTTTTTTCAACCAGCGGCACCAGCCGCTCTCCTCCGTCCTGCAGCTTCCCCCTTCTCCCCTCACAGGGACTCCCGGCCATTACAGCATTCCCCCCAGGGGCTACACCACCCCCAGGGGTACCTGCTGCTGTTGACACTGTAAGGGGGGCTACCATGGACAGAGACCCTTCTTGGGGTTTATCTCCTCCGTGCGGCGCCGATTGCCGCTCCCCTTCCTTAAACGGACCTGCAGGCACAATTTCCCCTTCAGCGAGAGGACCTTTTGCAGCTCCGGCTCCGGGGCTCTCTGCACTCTGCGTTTTTTGTTCTGAGGTACCCCCCCTTTGCACGGAGTGGGTATATTGCTCACCTCTAGCCCCTGCAGGTCCTGGGCACTCAGATCTTGACTCCGGAAGCTTTTTCTTCTGTTCTTTTGCAGAAGCAGCCGCCATTGCAATCCTGCTAGATGTTCTTTCATTCCCTTTCTTTTTTACTTTCACTGGGGAAGCAAGTAAAATCCTCCGTGACCTCCTCATGATTAAAGGGTACCTCCTGGCACCCCCTAATAGTTAAAGACACAGACCCCAGCTGGGCCCTTCCAGGCAGGGGAGTCCCTTAGCACAGCTGCCCGCTCCCAAGCTCCCAGAGCAGGGAGAGGGGGCGGGATCCCTCAGGTAACCAGATGGAGCCCAGGAGCTCCTGCAGACACGTCCAGATACGTCCAGAACTGAGTAGTATACTGGTCACCACAATGCAGCACTGATACTGAGCACAGATATTGAGCACTGATGAGGATACTAGAACTGACATGGAGCAGCAAGATGCAGAAATGGACGATTGCACTAGTATTATATACTAGAGATGAGCGGGTTCGGTTTCTCTGAATCCGAACCCGCCAGAACTTCATGTTTTTTTTCACGGGTCCGAGCGACTCGGATCTTCCCGCCTTGCTCGGTTAACCCGAGCGCGCCCGAACGTCATCATGACGCTGTCGGATTCTCGCGAGGCTCGGATTCTATCGCGAGACTCGGATTCTATATAAGGAGCCGCGCGTCGCCGCCATTTTCACACGTGCATTGAGATTGATAGGGAGAGGACGTGGCTGGCGTCCTCTCCGTTTAGAATAGATTAGAGAAACACTTGATTTACTAATTTTGGGGAGCATTAGGAGTACTCAGTACAGTGCAGAGTTTTGCTGATAGTGACCACCAGTTTTATTTATAATCCGTTCTCTGCCTGAAAAAAGCGATACACAGCACACAGTGACTCAGTCACATACCATATCTGTGTGCACTGCTCAGGCTCAGGCCAGTGTGCTGCATCATCTATTATCTATATATAATATTATATATATCTGTCTGACTGCTCAGCTCACACAGCTTATAATTGTGGGGGAGACTGGGGAGCACTACTGCAGTGCCAGTTATAGGTTATAGCAGGAGCCAGGAGTACATAATATATTATATAGTGAGTGACCACCAGACACACAGTGCAGTTTATTTAATATATCCGTTCTCTGCCTGAAAAAAGCGATACACACAGTGACTCAGTCAGTCACATACCATATCTGTGTGCACTGCTCAGGCTCAGGCCAGTGTGCTGCATCATCTATATAATATATATTATATATCTGTCTGACTGCTCAGCTCACACAGCTTATAATTGTGGGGGAGACTGGGGAGCACTACTGCAGTGCCAGTTATAGGTTATAGCAGGAGCCAGGAGTACATAATATTATATTAAAACAGTGCACACTTTTGCTGCAGGAGTGCCACTGCCAGTGTGACTAGTGACCAGTGACCTGACCACCAGTATATATAATATTAGTAGTATACTATCTCTTTATCAACCAGTCTATATTAGCAGCAGACACAGTACAGTGCGGTAGTTCACGGCTGTGGCTACCTCTGTGTCGGCACTCGGCAGCCCGTCCATAATTGTATATACCACCTAACCGTGGTTTTTTTTTCTTTCTTTATACATACATACTAGTTACGAGTATACTATCTCTTTATCAACCAGTCTATATATTAGCAGCAGACACAGTACAGTGCGGTAGTTCACGGCTGTGGCTACCTCTGTGTCGGCACTCGGCAGCCCGTCCATAATTGTATATACCACCTAACCGTGGTTTTTTTTTCTTTCTTTATACATACATACTAGTTACGAGTATACTATCTCTTTATCAACCAGTCTATATATTAGCAGCAGACACAGTACAGTGCGGTAGTTCACGGCTGTGGCTACCTCTGTGTCGGCACTCGGCAGCCCGTCCATAATTGTATATACCACCTAACCGTGGTTTTTTTTTCTTTCTTTATACATACATACTAGTTACGAGTATACTATCTCTTTATCAACCAGTCTATATATTAGCAGCAGACACAGTACAGTGCGGTAGTTCACGGCTGTGGCTACCTCTGTGTCGGCACTCGGCAGCCCGTCCATAATTGTATATACCACCTAACCGTGGTTTTTTTTTCTTTCTTTATACATACATACTAGTTACGAGTATACTATCTCTTTATCAACCAGTCTATATATTAGCAGCAGACACAGTACAGTGCGGTAGTTCACGGCTGTGGCTACCTCTGTGTCGGCACTCGGCAGCCCGTCCATAATTGTATATACCACCTAACCGTGGTTTTTTTTTCTTTCTTTATACATACATACTAGTTACGAGTATACTATCTCTTTATCAACCAGTCTATATATTAGCAGCAGACACAGTACAGTGCGGTAGTTCACGGCTGTGGCTACCTCTGTGTCGGCACTCGGCAGCCCGTCCATAATTGTATATACCACCTAACCGTGGTTTTTTTTTCTTTCTTTATACATACATACTAGTTACGAGTATACTATCTCTTTATCAACCAGTCTATATATTAGCAGCAGACACAGTACAGTGCGGTAGTTCACGGCTGTGGCTACCTCTGTGTCGGCACTCGGCAGCCCGTCCATAATTGTATATACCACCTAACCGTGGTTTTTTTTTTCTTTCTTTATACATACATACTAGTTACGAGTATACTATCTCTTTATCAACCAGTCTATATATTAGCAGCAGACACAGTACAGTGCGGTAGTTCACGGCTGTGGCTACCTCTGTGTCGGCACTCGGCAGCCCGTCCATAATTGTATATACCACCTAACCGTGGTTTTTTTTTCTTTCTTTATACATACATACTAGTTACGAGTATACTATCTCTTTATCAACCAGTCTATATATTAGTAGCAGACACAGTACAGTGCGGTAGTTCACGGCTGTGGCTACCTCTGTGTCGGCACTCGGCAGCCCGTCCATAATTGTATATACCACCTAACCGTGGTTTTTTTTTCTTTCTTTATACATACATACTAGTTACGAGTATACTATCTCTTTATCAACCAGTCTATATATTAGCAGCAGACACAGTACAGTGCGGTAGTTCACGGCTGTGGCTACCTCTGTGTCGGCACTCGGCAGCCCGTCCATAATTGTATATACCACCTAACCGTGGTTTTTTTTTCTTTCTTTATACATACATACTAGTTACGAGTATACTATCTCTTTATCAACCAGTCTATATATTAGCAGCAGACACAGTACAGTGCGGTAGTTCACGGCTGTGGCTACCTCTGTGTCGGCACTCGGCAGCCCGTCCATAATTGTATATACCACCTAACCGTGTTTTTTTTTTCTTTCTTTATACATACATACTAGTTACGAGTATACTATCTCTTTATCAACCAGTCTATATATTAGCAGCAGACACAGTACAGTGCGGTAGTTCACGGCTGTGGCTACCTCTGTGTCGGCACTCGGCAGCCCGTCCATAATTGTATATACCACCTAACCGTGGTTTTTTTTTCTTTCTTTATACATACATACTAGTTACGAGTATACTATCTCTTTATCAACCAGTCTATATATTAGCAGCAGACACAGTACAGTGCGGTAGTTCACGGCTGTGGCTACCTCTGTGTCGGCACTCGGCAGCCCGTCCATAATTGTATATACCACCTAACCGTGGTTTTTTTTTCTTTCTTTATACATACATACTAGTTACGAGTATACTATCTCTTTATCAACCAGTCTATATATTAGCAGCAGACACAGTACAGTGCGGTAGTTCACGGCTGTGGCTACCTCTGTGTCGGCACTCGGCAGCCCGTCCATAATTGTATATACCACCTAACCGTGGTTTTTTTTTCTTTCTTTATACATACATACTAGTTACGAGTATACTATCTCTTTATCAACCAGTCTATATATTAGCAGCAGACACAGTACAGTGCGGTAGTTCACGGCTGTGGCTACCTCTGTGTCGGCACTCGGCAGCCCGTCCATAATTGTATACTAGTATCCAATCCATCCATCTCCATTGTTTACCTGAGGTGCCTTTTAGTTGTGCCTATTAAAATATGGAGAACAAAAATGTTGAGGTTCCAAAATTAGGGAAAGATCAAGATCCACTTCCACCTCGTGCTGAAGCTGCTGCCACTAGTCATGGCCGAGACGATGAAATGCCAGCAACGTCGTCTGCCAAGGCCGATGCCCAATGGCATAGTACAGAGCATGTCAAAACCAAAACACCAAATATCAGTAAAAAAAGGACTCCAAAACCTAAAATAAAATTGTCGGAGGAGAAGCGTAAACTTGCCAATATGCCATTTACCACACGGAGTGGCAAGGAACGGCTGAGGCCCTGGCCTATGTTCATGGCTAGTGGTTCAGCTTCACATGAGGATGGAAGCACTCAGCCTCTCGCTAGAAAACTGAAAAGACTCAAGCTGGCAAAAGCACCGCAAAGAACTGTGCGTTCTTTGAAATCCCAAATCCACAAGGAGAGTCCAATTGTGTCGGTTGCGATGCCTGACCTTCCCAACACTGGACGTGAAGAGCATGCGCCTTCCACCATTTGCACGCCCCCTGCAAGTGCTGGAAGGAGCACCCGCAGTCCAGTTCCTGATAGTCAGATTGAAGATGTCAGTGTTGAAGTACACCAGGATGAGGAGGATATGGGTGTTGCTGGCGCTGGGGAGGAAATTGACCAGGAGGATTCTGATGGTGAGGTGGTTTGTTTAAGTCAGGCACCCGGGGAGACACCTGTTGTCCGTGGGAGGAATATGGCCGTAGACATGCCAGGTGAAAATACCAAAAAAAATAAGCTCTTCGGTGTGGAGGTATTTCACCAGAAATGCGGACAACAGGTGTCAAGCCGTGTGTTCCCTTTGTCAAGCTGTAATAAGTAGGGGTAAGGACGTTAACCACCTCGGAACATCCTCCCTTATACGTCACCTGCAGCGCATTCATAATAAGTCAGTGACAAGTTCAAAAACTTTGGGTGACAGCGGAAGCAGTCCACTGACCAGTAAATCCCTTCCTCTTGTAACCAAGCTCACGCAAACCACCCCACCAACTCCCTCAGTGTCAATTTCCTCCTTCCCCAGGAATGCCAATAGTCCTGCAGGCCATGTCACTGGCAATTCTGACGAGTCCTTTCCTGCCTGGGATTCCTCCGATGCATCCTTGCGTGTAACGCCTACTGCTGCTGGCGCTGCTGTTGTTGCCGCTGGGAGTCGGTGGTCATCCCAGAGGGGAAGTCGTAAGCCCACTTGTACTACTTCCAGTAAGCAATTGACTGTTCAACAGTCCTTTGCGAGGAAGATGAAATATCACAGCAGTCATCCTACTGCAAAGCGGATAACTGAGTCCTTGACAACTATGTTGGTGTTAGACGTGCGTCCGGTATCCGCCGTTAGTTCACAGGGAACTAGACAATTTATTGAGGCAGTGGGCCCCCGTTACCAAATACCATCTAGGTTCCACTTCTCTAGGCAGGCGATACCGAGAATGTACACGGACGTCAGAAAAAGACTCACCAGTGTCCTAAAAAATGCAGTTGTACCCAATGTCCACTTAACCACGGACATGTGGACAAGTGGAGCAGGGCAGGGTCAGGACTATATGACTGTGACAGCCCACTGGGTAGATGTATGGACTCCCGCCGCAAGAACAGCAGCGGCGGCACCAGTAGCAGCATCTCGCAAACGCCAACTCTTTCCTAGGCAGGCTACGCTTTGTATCACCGCTTTCCAGAATACGCACACAGCTGAAAACCTCTTACGGCAACTGAGGAAGATCATCGCGGAATGGCTTACCCCAATTGGACTCTCCTGTGGATTTGTGGCATCGGACAACGCCAGCAATATTGTGTGTGCATTAAATATGGGCAAATTCCAGCACGTCCCATGTTTTGCACATACCTTGAATTTGGTGGTGCAGAATTTTTTAAAAAACGACAGGGGTGTGCAAGAGATGCTGTCGGTGGCCAGAAAAATTGCGGGACACTTTCGGCGTACAGGCACCACGTACAGAAGACTGGAGCACCACCAAAAACTACTGAACCTGCCCTGCCATCATCTGAAGCAAGAAGTGGTAACGAGGTGGAATTCAACCCTCTATATGCTTCAGAGGTTGGAGGAGCAGCAAAAGGCCATTCAAGCCTATACAATTGAGCACGATATAGTAGGTGGAATGCACCTGTCTCAAGTGCAGTGGAGAATGATTTCAACGTTGTGCAAGGTTCTGATGCCCTTTGAACTTGCCACACGTGAAGTCAGTTCAGACACTGCCAGCCTGAGTCAGGTCATTCCCCTCATCAGGCTTTTGCAGAAGAAGCTGGAGGCATTGAAGAAGGAGCTAAAAGGGAGCGATTCCGCTAGGCATGTGGGACTTGTGGATGCAGCCCTTAATTCGCTTAACAAGGATTCACGGGTGGTCAATCTGTTGAAATCAGAGCACTACATTTTGGCCACCGTGCTCGGTCCTAGATTTAAAGCCTACCTTGGATCTCTCTTTCCGGCAGACACAGGTCTGCTGGGGTTGAAAGACCTGCTGGTGACAAAATTGTCAAGTCAAGCGGAACGCGACCTGTCAACATCTCCTCCTTCACATTCTCCCGCAACTGGGGGTGCGAGGAAAAGGCTCAGAATTCCGAGCCCACCCGCTGGCGGTGATGCAGGGCAGTCTGGAGCGACTGCTGATGCTGACATCTGGTCCGGACTGAAGGACCTGACAACGATTACGGACATGTCGTCTACTGTCACTGCATATGATTCTCTCAACATTGATAGAATGGTGGAGGATTATATGAGTGACCGCATCCAAGTAGGCACGTCACACAGTCCGTACTTATACTGGCAGGAAAAAGAGGCAATTTGGAGGCCCTTGCACAAACTGGCTTTATTCTACCTAAGTTGCCCTCCCACAAGTGTGTACTCCGAAAGAGTGTTTAGTGCCGCCGCTCACCTTTTCAGCAATCGGCGTACGAGATTACATCCAGAAAATGTGGAGAAGATGATGTTCATTAAAATGAATTATAATCAATTCCTCCGCGGAGACATTGACCAGCAGCAATTGCCTCCACAAAGTACACAGGGAGCTGAGATGGTGGATTCCAGTGGGGACGAATTGATAATCTGTGAGGAGGGGGATGTACACGGTGATATATCGGAGGGTGAAGATGAGGTCGACATCTTGCCTCTGTAGAGCCAGTTTGTGCAAGGAGAGATTAATTGCTTCTTTTTTGGGGGGGGTCCAAACCAACCCGTCATATCAGTCACAGTCGTGTGGCAGACCCTGTCACTGAAATGATGGGTTGGTTAAAGTGTGCATGTCCTGTTTTGTTTATACAACATAAGGGTGGGTGGGAGGGCCCAAGGACAATTCCATCTTGCACCTCTTTTTTCTTTTCTTTTTCTTTGCATCATGTGCTGATTGGGGAGGGTTTTTTGGAAGGGCCATCCTGCGTGACACTGCAGTGCCACTCCTAGATGGGCCCGGTGTTTGTGTCGGCCACTAGGGTCGCTAATCTTACTCACACAGTCAGCTACCTCATTGCGCCTCTTTTTTTCTTTGCGTCATGTGCTGTTTGGGGAGGGTTTTTTGGAAGGGACATCCTGCGTGACACTGCAGTGCCACTCCTAGATGGGCCCGGTGTTTGTGTCGGCCACTAGGGTCGCTAATCTTACTCACACAGCTACCTCATTGCGCCTCTTTTTTTCTTTGCGTCATGTGCTGTTTGGGGAGGGTTTTTTGGAAGGGCCATCCTGCGTGACACTGCAGTGCCACTCCTAGATGGGCCCGGTGTTTGTGTCGGCCACTAGGGTCGCTAATCTTACTCACACAGCTACCTCATTGCGCCTCTTTTTTTCTTTGCGTCATGTGCTGTTTGGGGAGGGTTTTTTGGAAGGGACATCCTGCGTGACACTGCAGTGCCACTCCTAGATGGGCCCGGTGTTTGTGTCGGCCACTAGGGTCGCTTATCTTACTCACACAGCGACCTCGGTGCAAATTTTAGGACTAAAAATAATATTGTGAGGTGTGAGGTATTCAGAATAGACTGAAAATGAGTGTAAATTATGGTTTTTGAGGTTAATAATACTTTGGGATCAAAATGACCCCCAAATTCTATGATTTAAGCTGTTTTTTAGTGTTTTTTGAAAAAAACACCCGAATCCAAAACACACCCGAATCCGACAAAAAAAATTCGGTGAGGTTTTGCCAAAACGCGTTCGAACCCAAAACACAGCCGCGGAACCGAACCCAAAACCAAAACACAAAACCCGAAAAATTTCAGGCGCTCATCTCTATTATATACTGGTCACCACAATGCAGCACTGTTACTGAGCACAGATATTGAGCACTGATGAGGATACTAGAACTGATGTGGAGCAGCAAGATGCAGCAATAGACTGTTGTACTGTAGTAGTATTATATGCTGGTCACCACAATACAGCACTGATACTGAGCACAGATATTGAACACTGATGAGGATACTAGAACTGACACGGAGCAGCAAGATGCAGCAATGGACTATTGTACTAGTATTATAAACTGGTCAGCACAATGCAGCACTGATACTGAGCACAGACATTGAGCACTGATGAGGATACTAGAACTGACATGGAGCAGCAAGATGCAGCAATGGACTATTGTACTTTTATTATATACTGGTCACCACAATGCAGCACTGATACTGAGCACAGATATTGAGCACTGACGAGGATACTAGAACTGACACGGAGCAGCAAGATGCAGCAATGGACTATTGTTCTGTAGTAGTATTATATACTGGTCACCACAATGCAGCACTGATACTGGGCACATATATTGAGCACTGTTGAGGATACTAGAACTGACACGGAGCAGCAAGATGCAGCAATGGACTATTGTACTACTATTATATACCAGTCACCACAATGCAGCACTGATACTGAGCACAGATATTGAGCACTGATGAGGATACTAGAACTGACACGGAGCAGCAAGAAGCAGCAATATACTATTGTACTAGTATTATATGCTGGTCACCACAATGCAGCACTGATACTGAGCACAGATATTGAGCACTGATGAGGATACTAGAACTGACAAGGAGCAGCAAGATGCAGCAATGGACTATTGTACTAGTATTATATACTGGTCACCACAATGCAGCACTGATACTGAGCACAGATATTGAGCACTGATGAGGATACTAGAACTGACATGGAGCAGCAAGATGCAGCAATGGACTATTGTACTTTTATTATATACTGGTCACCACAATGCAGCACTGATACTGAGCACAGATATTGAGCACTGACGAGGATACTAGAACTGACACGGAGCAGCAAGATGCAGCAATGGACTATTGTTCTGTAGTAGTATTATATACTGGTCACCACAATGCAGCACTGATACTGGGCACATATATTGAGCACTGTTGAGGATACTAGAACTGACACGGAGCAGCAAGATGCAGCAATGGACTATTGTACTAGTATTATAAACTGGTCAGCACAATGCAGCACTGATACTGAGCACAGACATTGAGCACTGATGAGGATACTAGAACTGACATGGAGCAGCAAGATGCAGCAATGGACTATTGTACTTTTATTATATACTGGTCACCACAATGCAGCACTGATACTGAGCACAGATATTGAGCACTGACGAGGATACTAGAACTGACACGGAGCAGCAAGATGCAGCAATGGACTATTGTTCTGTAGTAGTATTATATACTGGTCACCACAATGCAGCACTGATACTGGGCACATATATTGAGCACTGTTGAGGATACTAGAACTGACACGGAGCAGCAAGATGCAGCAATGGACTATTGTACTACTATTATATACCAGTCACCACAATGCAGCACTGATACTGAGCACAGATATTGAGCACTGATGAGGATACTAGAACTGACACGGAGCAGCAAGAAGCAGCAATATACTATTGTACTAGTATTATATGCTGGTCACCACAATGCAGCACTGATACTGAGCACAGATATTGAGCACTGATGAGGATACTAGAACTGACAAGGAGCAGCAAGATGCAGCAATGGACTATTGTACTAGTATTATATACTGGTCACCACAATGCAGCACTGATACTGAGCACAGATATTGAGCACTGATGAGGATACTAGAACTGACATGGAGCAGCAAGATGCAGCAATGGACGATTGCACTAGTATTATATACTGGTCACCACAATGCAGCACTGTTACTGAGCACAGATATTGAGCACTGATGAGGATACTAGAACTGACGTGGAGCAGCAAGATGCAGCAATAGACTATTGTACTGTAGTAGTATTATATGCTGGTCACCACAATACAGCACTGATACTGAGCACAGATATTGAACACTGATGAGGATAATAGAACTGACACGGAGCAGCAAGATGCAGCAATGGACTATTGTACTAGTATTATAAACTGGTCAGCACAATGCAGCACTGATACTGAGCACAGACATTGAGCACTGATGAGGATACTAGAACTGACACGGAGCAGCAAGATGCAGCAATGGACTATTGTACTTTTATTATATACTGGTCACCACAATGCAGCACTGATACTGAGCACAGATATTGAGCACTGACGAGGATATTAGAACTGACACGGAGCAGCAAGATGCAGCAATGGACTATTGTTCTGTAATAGTATTATATACTGGTCACCACAATGCAGCACTGATACTGGGCACAGATATTGAGCACTGTTGAGTATACTAGAACTGACACGGAGCAGCAAGATGCAGCAATGGACTATTGTACTACTATTATATACCAGTCACCACAATGCAGCACTGATACTGAGCACAGATATTGAGCACTGATGAGGATACTAGAACTGACACTAAGCAGCAAGAAGCAGCAATATACTATTGTACTAGTATTATATGCTGGTCACCACAATGCAGCACTGATACTGAGCACAGATATTGAGCACTGATGAGGATACTAGAACTGACACGGAGCAGCAAGATGCAGCAATAAACAATTGTACTGTAGTATTATATACTGGTCACCACAATGCAGCACTGTTACTGAGCACAGATTTTGAGCACTGATGAGGATACTAGAACTGACGTGGAGCAGCAAGATGCAGCAATAAACAATTGTACTGTAGTATTATATACTGGTCACCACAATGCAGCACTGTTACTGAGCACAGATATTGAACACTGATGAGGATACTAGAACTGACACGGAGCAGCAAGATGCAGCAATGGACTATTGTACTAGTATTATATACTGGTCACCACAATGCAGCACTGATACTGAGCACAGACATTGAGCACTGATGAGGATACTAGAACTGACATGTAGCACCAAGATGCAGCAATGGACTATTGTACTGTAGTAGTATTATATACTGGTCACCACAATGCAGCACTGATACTGAGCACAGATATTGAGCACTGTTGAGGACACTAGAACTGACGTGGAGCAGCAAGATGCAGCAATGGACTATTGTTCTGTAGTAGTATTATATACTGGTCACCACAATGCAGCACTGATACTGGGCACAGATATTGAGCACTGTTGAGGATACTAGAACTGACACGGAGCAACAAGATGCGTAAATGGACTATTGTACTAGCATTATATCCTGTCAACACAATGCAGCACTGATACTGAGCATAGATATTGAGCACTAATGAGGATACTAGAACTGACACGGAGCAGAAAGATGCAGCAATGGACTATTGTACTGTAGTAGTATTAAATACTGGTCACCACAATGCAGCACTGATACTGAGCACAGATATTGAGCACTAATGTGGATACTAGAACTGACATGGAGCAGCAAGATGCAGCAATGGACTATTGTACTAGTATTATATACCAGTCACCACAATGCAGCACTGATACTGAGCACAGATATTGAGCACTGATGAGGATACTAGAACTGACACGGAGCAGCAAGATGCAGAAATTGACTATTTTACTGTAGTAGTAGTATTATATGCTGGTCACCACAATGCAGCACTGATACTGAGCACAGATATTGAGCACTAATGAGGATACTAGAACTGACATGGAGCAGCAAGATGCAGCAATGGACGATTGCACTAGTATTACATACTGGTCACCACAATGCAGCACTGTTACTGAGCACAGATATTGAGCACTGATGAGGATACTAGAACTGACGTGGAGCAGCAAGATGCAGCAATAGACTATTGTACTGTAGTAGTATTATATGCTGGTCACCACAATACAGCACTGATACTGAGCACAGATATTGAACACTGATGAGGATACTAGAACTGACACGGAGCAGCAAGATGCAGCAATGGACTATTGTACTAGTATTATATACTGGTCACCACAATGCAGCACTGATACTGAGCACAGATATTGAGCACTGATGAGGATACTAGAACTGACGTGGAGCAGCAAGATACAGCAATGGACTATTGTACTTTTATTATATACTGGTCACCACAATGCAGCACTGATACTGAGCACAGACATTGAGCACTGATGAGGATACTAGAACTGACACAGAGCAGCAAGATGCAGCAATGGACTATTGTACTTTTATTATATTCTGGTCACCACAATGCAGCACTGATACTGAGCACAGATATTGAGCACTGACGAGGATACTAGAACTGACACAGAGCAGCAAGATGCAGCAATGGACTATTGTTCTGTAGTAGTATTATATACTGGTCACCACAATGCAGCACTGATACTGGCCACAGATATTGAGCACTGTTGAGGATACTAGAACTGACACGGAGCAGCAAGATGCAGCAATGGACTATTGTACTAGTATTATAAACTGGTCACCACAATGCAGCACTGTAACTGAGCAGATATATTGAGCACTGATAAGGATACTAGAACTGACACGGAGCAGCAAGAAGCAGCAATATACTATTGTTCTAGTATTATATGCTGGTCACCACAATGCAGCACTGATACTGAGCACAGATATTGAGCACTGATGAGGATACTAGAACTGACACGGAGCAGCAAGATGCAGCAATAAACAATTGTACTGTAGTATTATATACTGGTCACCACAATGCAGCACTGTTACTGAGCACAGATATTGAGCACTGATGAGGATACTAGAACTGACGTGGAGCAGCAAGATGTAGCAATAAACAATTGTACTGTAGTAATATATACTGGTCACCACAATGCAGCACTGTTACTGAGCACAGATATTGAACACTGATGAGGATACTAGAACTGACACGGAGCAGCAAGATGCAGCAATGGACTATTGTACTAGTATTATATGCTGGTCACCACAATGCAGCACTGATACTGAGCACAAACATTGAGCACTGATGAGGATACTAGAACTGACATGTAGCAGCAAGATGCAGCAATGGACTATTGTACTGTAGTAGTATTATATGCTGGTCACCACAATGCAGCACTGATACTGAGCACAGATATTGAGCACTGTTGAGGACACTAGAACAGACACGGAGCAGCAAGATGCAGCAATGGACTATTGTTCTGTAGTAGTATTATATACTGGTCACCACAATGCAGCACTGATATAGGGCACAGATATTGAGCACTGTTGAGGATACTAGAACTGACACAGAGCAACAAGATGCAGCAATGGACTATTGTACTAGCATTATATCCTGTCACCACAACGCAGCACTGATACTGAGCACAGATATTGAGCACTAATGAGGATACTAAAACTGACACGGAGCAGCAAGATGCAGCAATGGACTATTATACTGTAGTAGTATTAAATACTGGTCACCACAATGCAGCACTGATACTGAGCACAGATATTGAGCAATGATGTGGATACTAGAACTGACATGGAGCAGCAAGATGCAGCAATGGACTATTGTACTAGTATTATATACCAGTCACCACAATGCAGCACTGATACTGAGCACAGATATTGAGCACTGATGAGGATACTAGAACTGACACGGAGCAGCAAGATGCAGAAATTGACTATTTTACTGTAGTAGTAGTAGTAGTATTATATACTGGTCACCACAATGCAGCACTGATACTGAGCACAGATATTGAGCACTGATGAGGATACTAGAACTGACATGGAGCAGCAAGATGCAGCAATGAACAATTGTACTGTTGTATTATATACTGGTCACCACAGTGCAGCACTGACACTGAGCACAGATATTGAGCACTGATGAGGATACTAGAACTGACGTGGAGCAGCAAGATGCAGCAATGGACTATTGTACTGTAGTAGTAGTATTATATGCTGGTCACCACAATGCTGCACTGATACTGGGCACAGATATTGAGCACTGTTGAGGATACTAGAACTGACACGGAGCAGCAAGATGCAGCAATGGACTATTGTTCTGTAGTAGTATTATATACTGGTCACCACAATGCAGCACTGATACTGGGCACAGATATTGAGCACTGTTGAGGATACTAGAACTGACACGGAGCAGCAAGATGCAGCAATGGACTATTGTACTTTTATTATATACTGGTCACCACAATGCAGCACTGATACTGAGCACAGATATTGAGCACTGACGAGGATACTAGAACTGACATGGAGCAGCAAGATGCAGCAATGGACTATTGTTCTGTAGTAGTATTATATACTGGTCACCACAATGCAGCACTGATACTGGGCACAGATATTGAGCACTGTTGAGGATACTAGAACTGACACGGAGCAGCAAGATGCAGCAATGGACTATTGTACTAGTATTATATACTGGTCACCACAATGCAGCACTGTAACTGAGCAGAGATATTGAGCACTGATAAGGATACTAGAACTGACACGGAGCAGCAAGAAGCAGTAATATACTATTGTACTAGTATTATATGCTGGTCACCACAATGCAGCACTGATACTGAGCACAGATATTGAGCACTGTTGAAGATACTAGAACTGACACGGAGCAGCAAGATGCAGCAATGGACGATTGCACTAGTATTATATACTGGTCACCACAATGCAGCACTGTTACTGAGCACAGATATTGAGCACTGATGAGGATACTAGAACTGACGTGGAGCAGCAAGATGCAGCAATAGACTATTGTACTGAAGTAGTATTATATGCTGGTCACCACAATACAGCACTGTTACTGAGCACAGATATTGAGCACTGATGAGGATACTAGAACTGACACGGAGCAGCAAGATGCAGCAATGGACGATTGCACTAGTATTATATACTGGTCACCACAATGCAGCACTGTTACTGAGCACAGATATTGAGCACTGATGAGGATACTAGAACTGACGTGGAGCAGCAAGATGCAGCAATAGACTATTGTACTGAAGTAGTATTATATGCTGGTCACCACAATACAGCACTGATACTGAGCACAGATATTGAACACTGATAAGGATACTAGAACTGACACGGAGCAGCAAGATGCAGCAATGGACTATTGTACTTTTATTATATACTGGTCACCACAATGCAGCACTGATACTGAGCACAGATATTGAGCACTGACGAGGATACTAGAACTGACACGGAGCAGCAAGATGCAGCAATGGACTATTGTTCTGTAGTAGTATTATATACTGGTCACCACAATGCAGCACTGATACTGGGCACAGATATTGAGCACTGTTGAGGATACTAGAACTGACACGGAGCAGCAAGATGCAGCAATGGACTATTGTACTACTATTATATACCAGTCACCACAATGCAGCACTGACACTGAGCACAGATATTGAGCACTGATGAGGATACTAGAACTGACACGGAGCAGCAAGAAGCAGCAATATACTATTGTACTAGTATTATATGCTGGTCACCACAATGCAGCACTGATACTGAGCACAGATATTGAGTACTGATGAGGATACTAGAACTGACACGGAGCAGCAAGATGCAGCAATAAACAATTGTACTGTAGTATTATATACTGGTCACCACAATGCAGCACTGTTACTGAGCACAGATATTGAGCACTGATGAGGATACTAGAACTGACGTGGAGCAGCAAGATGCAGCAATAAACAATTGTACTGTAGTATTATATACTGGTCACCACAATGCAGCACTGTTACTGAGCACAGATATTGAACACTGATGAGGATACCAGAACTGACACGGAGCAGCAAGATGCAGCAATGGACTATTGTACTAGTATTATATACTGGTCACCACAATGCAGCACTGATACTGAGCACAGACATTGAGCACTGATGAGGATACTAGAACTGACATGTAGCAGCAAGATGCAGCAATGGACTATTGTACTGTAGTAGTATTATATACTGGTCACCACAATGCAGCACTGATACTGAGCACAGATATTGAGCACTGTTGAGGACACTAGAACTGACACGGAGCAGCAAGATGCAGCAATGGACTATTGTTCTGTAGTAGTATTATATACTGGTCACCACAATGCAGCACTGATACTGGGCACAGATATTGAGCACTGTTGAGGATACTAGAACTGACACGGAGCAACAAGATGCAGCAATGGACTATTGTACTAGCATTATATCCTGTCACCACAATGCAGCACTGATACTGAGCATAGATATTGAGCACTAATGAGGATACTAGAACTGACACGGAGCAGCAAGATGCAGCAATGGACTATTGTACTGTAGTAGTATTAAATACTGGTCACCACAATGCAGTACTGATACTGAGCACAGATATTGAGCACTGATGTGGATACTAGAACTGACATGGAGCAGCAAGATGCAGCAATGGACTATTGTACTAGTATTATATACCAGTCACCACAATGCAGCACTGATACTGAGCACAGATATTGAGCACTGATGAGGATACTAGAACTGACACGGAGCAGCAAGATGCAGAAATTGACTATTTTACTGTAGTAGTAGTATTATATGCTGGTCACCACAATGCAGCACTGATACTGAGCACAGATATTGAGCACTGATGAGGATACTAGAACTGACATGGAGCAGCAAGATGCAGCAATGGACGATTGCACTAGTATTACATACTGGTCACCACAATGCAGCACTGTTACAGAGCACAGATATTGAGCACTGATGAGGATACTAGAACTGACGTGGAGCAGCAAGATGCAGCAATAGACTATTGTACTGTAGTAGTATTATATGCTGGTCACCACAATGCAGCACTGATACTGAGCACAGATATTGAGCACTAATGAGGATACTAGAACTGACATGGAGCAGCAAGATGCAGCAATGGACGATTGCACTAGTATTACATACTGGTCACCACAATGCAGCACTGTTACTGAGCACAGATATTGAGCACTGATGAGGATACTAGAACTGACGTGGAGCAGCAAGATGCAGCAATAGACTATTGTACTGTAGTAGTATTATATGCTGGTCACCACAATACAGCACTGATACTGAGCACAGATATTGAACACTGATGAGGATACTAGAACTGACACGGAGCAGCAAGATGCAGCAATGGACTATTGTACTAGTATTATATACTGGTCACCACAATGCAGCACTGATACTGAGCACAGATATTGAGCACTGATGAGGATACTAGAACTGACGTGGAGCAGCAAGATACAGCAATGGACTATTGTACTTTTATTATATACTGGTCACCACAATGCAGCACTGATACTGAGCACAGACATTGAGCACTGATGAGGATACTAGAACTGACACAGAGCAGCAAGATGCAGCAATGGACTATTGTACTTTTATTATATTCTGGTCACCACAATGCAGCACTGATACTGAGCACAGATATTGAGCACTGACGAGGATACTAGAACTGACACAGAGCAGCAAGATGCAGCAATGGACTATTGTTCTGTAGTAGTATTATATACTGGTCACCACAATGCAGCACTGATACTGGCCACAGATATTGAGCACTGTTGAGGATACTAGAACTGACACGGAGCAGCAAGATGCAGCAATGGACTATTGTACTAGTATTATAAACTGGTCACCACAATGCAGCACTGTAACTGAGCAGATATATTGAGCACTGATAAGGATACTAGAACTGACACGGAGCAGCAAGAAGCAGCAATATACTATTGTTCTAGTATTATATGCTGGTCACCACAATGCAGCACTGATACTGAGCACAGATATTGAGCACTGATGAGGATACTAGAACTGACACGGAGCAGCAAGATGCAGCAATAAACAATTGTACTGTAGTATTATATACTGGTCACCACAATGCAGCACTGTTACTGAGCACAGATATTGAGCACTGATGAGGATACTAGAACTGACGTGGAGCAGCAAGATGTAGCAATAAACAATTGTACTGTAGTAATATATACTGGTCACCACAATGCAGCACTGTTACTGAGCACAGATATTGAACACTGATGAGGATACTAGAACTGACACGGAGCAGCAAGATGCAGCAATGGACTATTGTACTAGTATTATATGCTGGTCACCACAATGCAGCACTGATACTGAGCACAAACATTGAGCACTGATGAGGATACTAGAACTGACATGTAGCAGCAAGATGCAGCAATGGACTATTGTACTGTAGTAGTATTATATGCTGGTCACCACAATGCAGCACTGATACTGAGCACAGATATTGAGCACTGTTGAGGACACTAGAACAGACACGGAGCAGCAAGATGCAGCAATGGACTATTGTTCTGTAGTAGTATTATATACTGGTCACCACAATGCAGCACTGATATAGGGCACAGATATTGAGCACTGTTGAGGATACTAGAACTGACACAGAGCAACAAGATGCAGCAATGGACTATTGTACTAGCATTATATCCTGTCACCACAACGCAGCACTGATACTGAGCACAGATATTGAGCACTAATGAGGATACTAAAACTGACACGGAGCAGCAAGATGCAGCAATGGACTATTATACTGTAGTAGTATTAAATACTGGTCACCACAATGCAGCACTGATACTGAGCACAGATATTGAGCAATGATGTGGATACTAGAACTGACATGGAGCAGCAAGATGCAGCAATGGACTATTGTACTAGTATTATATACCAGTCACCACAATGCAGCACTGATACTGAGCACAGATATTGAGCACTGATGAGGATACTAGAACTGACACGGAGCAGCAAGATGCAGAAATTGACTATTTTACTGTAGTAGTAGTAGTAGTATTATATACTGGTCACCACAATGCAGCACTGATACTGAGCACAGATATTGAGCACTGATGAGGATACTAGAACTGACATGGAGCAGCAAGATGCAGCAATGAACAATTGTACTGTTGTATTATATACTGGTCACCACAGTGCAGCACTGACACTGAGCACAGATATTGAGCACTGATGAGGATACTAGAACTGACGTGGAGCAGCAAGATGCAGCAATGGACTATTGTACTGTAGTAGTAGTATTATATGCTGGTCACCACAATGCTGCACTGATACTGGGCACAGATATTGAGCACTGTTGAGGATACTAGAACTGACACGGAGCAGCAAGATGCAGCAATGGACTATTGTTCTGTAGTAGTATTATATACTGGTCACCACAATGCAGCACTGATACTGGGCACAGATATTGAGCACTGTTGAGGATACTAGAACTGACACGGAGCAGCAAGATGCAGCAATGGACTATTGTACTTTTATTATATACTGGTCACCACAATGCAGCACTGATACTGAGCACAGATATTGAGCACTGACGAGGATACTAGAACTGACATGGAGCAGCAAGATGCAGCAATGGACTATTGTTCTGTAGTAGTATTATATACTGGTCACCACAATGCAGCACTGATACTGGGCACAGATATTGAGCACTGTTGAGGATACTAGAACTGACACGGAGCAGCAAGATGCAGCAATGGACTATTGTACTAGTATTATATACTGGTCACCACAATGCAGCACTGTAACTGAGCAGAGATATTGAGCACTGATAAGGATACTAGAACTGACACGGAGCAGCAAGAAGCAGTAATATACTATTGTACTAGTATTATATGCTGGTCACCACAATGCAGCACTGATACTGAGCACAGATATTGAGCACTGTTGAAGATACTAGAACTGACACGGAGCAGCAAGATGCAGCAATGGACGATTGCACTAGTATTATATACTGGTCACCACAATGCAGCACTGTTACTGAGCACAGATATTGAGCACTGATGAGGATACTAGAACTGACGTGGAGCAGCAAGATGCAGCAATAGACTATTGTACTGAAGTAGTATTATATGCTGGTCACCACAATACAGCACTGTTACTGAGCACAGATATTGAGCACTGATGAGGATACTAGAACTGACACGGAGCAGCAAGATGCAGCAATGGACGATTGCACTAGTATTATATACTGGTCACCACAATGCAGCACTGTTACTGAGCACAGATATTGAGCACTGATGAGGATACTAGAACTGACGTGGAGCAGCAAGATGCAGCAATAGACTATTGTACTGAAGTAGTATTATATGCTGGTCACCACAATACAGCACTGATACTGAGCACAGATATTGAACACTGATAAGGATACTAGAACTGACACGGAGCAGCAAGATGCAGCAATGGACTATTGTACTTTTATTATATACTGGTCACCACAATGCAGCACTGATACTGAGCACAGATATTGAGCACTGACGAGGATACTAGAACTGACACGGAGCAGCAAGATGCAGCAATGGACTATTGTTCTGTAGTAGTATTATATACTGGTCACCACAATGCAGCACTGATACTGGGCACAGATATTGAGCACTGTTGAGGATACTAGAACTGACACGGAGCAGCAAGATGCAGCAATGGACTATTGTACTACTATTATATACCAGTCACCACAATGCAGCACTGACACTGAGCACAGATATTGAGCACTGATGAGGATACTAGAACTGACACGGAGCAGCAAGAAGCAGCAATATACTATTGTACTAGTATTATATGCTGGTCACCACAATGCAGCACTGATACTGAGCACAGATATTGAGTACTGATGAGGATACTAGAACTGACACGGAGCAGCAAGATGCAGCAATAAACAATTGTACTGTAGTATTATATACTGGTCACCACAATGCAGCACTGTTACTGAGCACAGATATTGAGCACTGATGAGGATACTAGAACTGACGTGGAGCAGCAAGATGCAGCAATAAACAATTGTACTGTAGTATTATATACTGGTCACCACAATGCAGCACTGTTACTGAGCACAGATATTGAACACTGATGAGGATACCAGAACTGACACGGAGCAGCAAGATGCAGCAATGGACTATTGTACTAGTATTATATACTGGTCACCACAATGCAGCACTGATACTGAGCACAGACATTGAGCACTGATGAGGATACTAGAACTGACATGTAGCAGCAAGATGCAGCAATGGACTATTGTACTGTAGTAGTATTATATACTGGTCACCACAATGCAGCACTGATACTGAGCACAGATATTGAGCACTGTTGAGGACACTAGAACTGACACGGAGCAGCAAGATGCAGCAATGGACTATTGTTCTGTAGTAGTATTATATACTGGTCACCACAATGCAGCACTGATACTGGGCACAGATATTGAGCACTGTTGAGGATACTAGAACTGACACGGAGCAACAAGATGCAGCAATGGACTATTGTACTAGCATTATATCCTGTCACCACAATGCAGCACTGATACTGAGCATAGATATTGAGCACTAATGAGGATACTAGAACTGACACGGAGCAGCAAGATGCAGCAATGGACTATTGTACTGTAGTAGTATTAAATACTGGTCACCACAATGCAGTACTGATACTGAGCACAGATATTGAGCACTGATGTGGATACTAGAACTGACATGGAGCAGCAAGATGCAGCAATGGACTATTGTACTAGTATTATATACCAGTCACCACAATGCAGCACTGATACTGAGCACAGATATTGAGCACTGATGAGGATACTAGAACTGACACGGAGCAGCAAGATGCAGAAATTGACTATTTTACTGTAGTAGTAGTATTATATGCTGGTCACCACAATGCAGCACTGATACTGAGCACAGATATTGAGCACTGATGAGGATACTAGAACTGACATGGAGCAGCAAGATGCAGCAATGGACGATTGCACTAGTATTACATACTGGTCACCACAATGCAGCACTGTTACAGAGCACAGATATTGAGCACTGATGAGGATACTAGAACTGACGTGGAGCAGCAAGATGCAGCAATAGACTATTGTACTGTAGTAGTATTATATGCTGGTCACCACAATACAGCACTGATACTGAGCACAGATATTGAACACTGATGAGGATACTAGAACTGACACGGAGCAGCAAGATGCAGCAATGGACTATTGTACTAGTATTATAAACTGGTCAGCACAATGCAGCACTGATACTGAGCACAGACATTGAGCACTGATGAGGATACTAGAACTGACACAGAGCAGCAAGATGCAGCAATGGACTATTGTATTTTTATTATATACTGGTCACCACAATGCAGCACTGATACTGAGCACAGATATTGAGCACTGACGAGGATACTAGAACTTACACAGAGCAACAAGATGCAGCAATGGACTATTGTTCTGTAGTAGTATTATATACTGGTCACCACAATGCAGCACTGATACTGGGCACAGATATTGAGCACTTTTGAGGATACTAGAACTGACATGGAGCAGCAAGATGCAGCAATGGACTAATGTACTAGTATTATATACTGGTCACCACAATGCAGCACTGTAACTGAGCAGAGATATAGAGCACTGATAAGGATACTAGAACTGACACGGAGCAGCAAGAAGCAGCAATATACTATTGTACTAGTATTATATGCTGGTCACCACAATGCAGCACTGATTCTGAGCACAGATATTGAGCACTGATGAGGATACTAGAACTGACACGGAGCAGCAAGATGCAGCAATAAACAATTGTACTGTAGTATTATATACTGGTCACCACAATGCAGCACTGTTACTGAGCACAGATATTGAGCACTGATGAGGATACTAGAACTGATGTGGAGCAGCAAGATGCAGCAATAAACAATTGTACTGTAGTATTATATACTGGTCACCACAATGCAGCACTGTTACTGAGCACAGATATTGAACACTGATGAGGATACTAGAACTGACACGGAGCAGCAAGATGCAGCAATGGACTATTGTACTAGTATTATATACTGGTCACCACAATGCAGCACTGTTACTGAGCACAGACATTGAGCACTGATGAGGATACTAGAACTGACATGTAGCAGCAAGATGCAGCAATGGACTATTGTACTGTAGTAGTATTATATGCTGGTCACCACAATGCAGCACTGATACTGAGCACAGATATTGAGCACTGTTGAGGACACTAGAACTGACACGGAGCAGCAAGATGCAGCAATGGACTATTGTTCTGTAGTAGTATTATATACTGGTCACCACAATGCAGCACTGATACAGGGCACAGATATTGAGCACTGTTGAGGATACTAGAACTGACACAGAGCGACAAGATGCAGCAATGGACTATTGTACTAGCATTATATCCTGTCACCACAACGCAGCACTGATACTGAGCACAGATATTGAGCACTAATGAGTATACTAAAACTGACACGGAGCAGCAAGATGCAGCAATGGACTATTGTACTGTAGTAGTATTAAATACTGGTCACCACAATGCAGCACTGATACTGAGCACAGATATTGAGCACTGATGTGGATACTAGAACTGACATGGAGCAGCAAGATGCAGCAATGGACTATTGTACTAGTATTATATACCAGTCACCACAATGCAGCACTGATACTGAGCACAGATATTGAGCACTGATGAGGATACTAGAACTGACACGGAGCAGCAAGATGCAGAAATTGACTATTTTACTGTAGTAGTAGTATTATATACTGGTCACCACAATGCAGCACTGATACTGAGCACAGATATTGAGCACTGATGAGGATACTAGAACTGACATGGAGCAGCAAGATGCAGCAATGAACAATTGTACTGTAGTATTATATACTGGTCACCACAGTGCAGCACTGACACTGAGCACAGATATTGAGCACTGATGAGGATACTAGAACTGACGTGGAGCAGCAAGATGCAGCAATGGACTATTGTACTGTAGTAGTAGTATTATATGCTGGTCACCACAATGCTGCACTGATACTGAGCACAGAAATTGAACACTGATGAGGATACTAGAACTGACACGGTGCAGCAAGATGCAGCAATGGACTATTGTTCTGTAGTAGTATTATATACTGGTCACCACAATGCAGCACTGATACTGGGCACAGATATTGAGCACTGTTGAGGATACTAGAACTGACAAGGAGCAGCAAGATGCAGCAATGGACTATTGTACTAGTATTATATACTGGTCACCACAATGCAGCACTGTAACTGAGCAGAGATATTGAGCACTGATAAGGATACTAGAACTGACACGGAGCAGCAAGAAGCAGTAATATACTATTGTACTAGTATTATATGCTGGTCACCACAATGCAGCACTGATACTGAGCACAGATATTGAGCACTGTTGAAGATACTAGAACTGACAGGGAGCAGCAAGATGCAGCAATGGACGATTGCACTAGTATTATATACTGGTCACCACAATGCAGCACTGTTACTGAGCACAGATATTGAGCACTGATGAGGATACTAGAACTGACGTGGAGCAGCAAGATGCAGCAATAGACTATTGTACTGTAGTAGTATTATATGCTGGTCACCACAATACAGCACTGATACTGAGCACAGATATTGAACACTGATGAGGATACTAGAACTGACACGGAGCAGCAAGATGCAGCAATGGACTATTGTACTAGTATTATAAACTGGTCAGCACAATGCAGCACTGATACTGAGCACAGACATTGAGCACTGATGAGGATACTAGAACTGACACGGAGCAGCAAGATGCAGCAATGGACTATTGTACTAGTATTATATACTGGTCACCACAATGCAGCACTGATACTGAGCACAGATATTGAGCACTGATGAGGATACTAGAACTGACGTGGAGCAGCAAGATACAGCAATGGACTATTGTACTTTTATTATATACTGGTCACCACAATGCAGCACTGATACTGGGTACAGATATTGAGCACTGTTGAGGATACTAGAACTGACACGGAGCAGCAAGATGCAGCAATAGACTATTGTACTAGTATTATATACTGGTCACCACAATGCAGCACTGTAACTGAGCAGAGATATTGAGCACTGATAAGGATACTAGAACTGACACGGAGCAGCAAGAAGTAGCAATATACTATTGTACTAGTATTATATGCTGGTCACCACAATGCAGCACTGATACTGAGCACAGATATTGAGCACTGATGAGGATACTAGAACTGACACGGAGCAGCAAGATGCAGCAATAAACAATTGTACTGTAGTATTATATACTGGTCACCACAATGCAGCACTGTTACTGAGCACAGATATTGAGCACTGATGAGGATACTAGAACTGACGTGGAGCAGCAAGATGCAGCAATAAACAATTGTACTATAGTATTATATACTGGTCACCACAATGCAGCACTGTTACTGAGCACAGATATTGAACACTGATGAGGATACTAGAACTGACACGGAGCAGCAAGATGCAGCAATGGACTATTGTACTAGTATTATATACTGGTCACCACAATGCAGCACTGATACTGAGCACAGATATTGAGCACTGTTGAGGACACTAGAACTGACACGGAGCAGCAAGATGCAGCAATGGACTATTGTTCTGTAGTAGTATTATATACTGGTCACCACAATGCAGCACTGATACTGGGCACAGATATTGAGCACTGTTGAGGATACTAGAACTGACACGGTGCAGCAAGATGCAGCAATGGACTATTGTACTTTTATTATATACTGGTCACCACAATGCAGCACTGATACTGAGCACAGATATTGAGCACTGATAAGGATACTAGAACTGACACGGAGCAGCAAGAAGCAGCAATATACTATTGTACTAGTATTATATGCTGGTCACCACAATGCAGCACTGATACTGAGCACAGATATTGAGCACTGATGAGGATACTAGAACTGACACGGAGCAGCAAGATGCAGCAATAAACAATTGTACTGTATTATTATATACTGGTCACCACAATGCAGCACTGTTACTGAGCACAGATATTGAGCACTGATGAGGATACTAGAACTGACGTGGAGCAGCAAGATGCAGCAATAAACAATTGTACTGTAGTATTATATACTGGTCACCACAATGCAGCACTGTTACTGAGCACAGATATTGAACACTGATGAGGATACTAGAACTGACACGGAGCAGCAAGATGCAGCAATGGACTATTGTACTAGTATTATATACTGGTCACCACAATGCAGCACTGATACTGAGCACAGACATTGAGCACTGATGAGGATACTAGAACTGACACGGAGCAGCAAGATGCAGAAATTGACTATTTTACTGTAGTAGTAGTATTATATACTGGTCACCACAATGCAGCACTGATACTGAGCACAGATATTGAGCACTGTTGAGGACACTAGAACTGACACGGAGCAGCAAGATGCAGCAATGGACTATTGTTCTGTAGTAGTATTATATACTGGTCACCACAATGCAGCACTGATACAGGGCACAGATATTGAGCACTGTTGAGGATACTAGAACTGACACAGAGCAACAAGATGCAGCAATGGACTATTGTACTAGCATTATATCCTGTCACCACAACGCAGCACTGATACTGAGCACAGATTTTGAGCACTAATGAGGATACTAAAACTGACACGGAGCAGCAAGATGCAGCAATGGACTATTGTACTGTAGTAGTATTAAATACTGGTCACCACAATGCAGCACTGATACTGAGCACAGATATTGAGCACTGATGTGGATACTAGAACTGACATGGAGCAGCAAGATGCAGCAATGGACTATTGTACTAGTATTATATACCAGTCACCACAATGCAGCACTGATACTGAGCACAGATATTGAGCACTGATGAGGATACTAGAACTGACACGGAGCAGCAAGATGCAGAAATTGACTATTTTACTGTAGTAGTAGTATTATATACTGGTCACCACAATGCAGCACTGATACTGAGCACAGATATTGAGCACTGATGAGGATACTAGAACTGACATGGAGCAGCAAGATGCAGCAATGAACAATTGTACTGTAGTATTATATACTGGTCACCACAGTGCAGCACTGACACTGAGCACAGATATTGAGCACTGATGAGGATACTAGAACTGACGTGGAGCAGCAAGATGCAGCAATGGACTATTGTACTGTAGTAGTAGTATTATATGCTGGTCACCACAATGCTGCACTGATACTGAGCACAGAAATTGAACACTGATGAGGATACTAGAACTGACACGGTGCAGCAAGATGCAGCAATGGACTATTGTACTTTTATTATATACTGGTCACCACAATGCAGCACTGATACTGAGCACAGATATTGAGCACTGACGAGGATACTAGAACTGACATGGAGCAGCAAGATGCAGCAATGGACTATTGTTCTGTAGTAGTATTATATACTGGTCACCACAATGCAGCACTGATACTGGGCACAGATATTGAGCACTGTTGAGGATACTAGAACTGACACGGAGCAGCAAGATGCAGCAATGGACTATTGTACTAGTATTATATACTGGTCACCACAATGCAGCACTGTAACTGAGCAGAGATATTGAGCACTGATAAGGATACTAGAACTGACACGGAGCAGCAAGAAGCAGTAATATACTATTGTACTAGTATTATATGCTGGTCACCACAATGCAGCACTGATACTGAGCACAGATATTGAGCACTGTTGAAGATACTAGAACTGACACGGAGCAGCAAGATGCAGCAATGGACGATTGCACTAGTATTATATACTGGTCACCACAATGCAGCACTGTTACTGAGCACAGATATTGAGCACTGATGAGGATACTAGAACTGACGTGGAGCAGCAAGATGCAGCAATAGACTATTGTACTGTAGTAGTATTATATGCTGGTCACCACAATACAGCACTGATACTGAGCACAGATATTGAACACTGATGAGGATACTAGAACTGACACGGAGCAGCAAGATGCAGCAATGGACTATTGTACTAGTATTATAAACTGGTCAGCACAATGCAGCACTGATACTGAGCACAGATATTGAGCACTGATGAGGATACTAGAACTGACGTGGAGCAGCAAGATACAGCAATGGACTATTGTACTTTTATTATATACTGGTCACCACAATGCAGCACTGATACTGAGCACAGATATTGAGCACTGACGAGGATACTAGAACTGACACGGAGCAGCAAGGTGCAGCAATGGACTATTGTTCTGTAGTAGTATTATATACTGGTCACCACAATGCAGCACTGATACTGGGCACAGATATTGAGCACTGTTGAGGATACTAGAACTGACACGGTGCAGCAAGATGCAGCAATGGACTATTGTACTTTTATTATATACTGGTCACCACAATGCAGCACTGATACTGAGCACAGATATTGAGCACTGATAAGGATACTAGAACTGACACGGAGCAGCAAGAAGCAGCAATATACTATTGTACTAGTATTATATGCTGGTCACCACAATGCAGCACTGATACTGAGCACAGATATTGAGCACTGATGAGGATACTAGAACTGACACGGAGCAGCAAGATGCAGCAATAAACAATTGTACTGTATTATTATATACTGGTCACCACAATGCAGCACTGTTACTGAGCACAGATATTGAGCACTGATGAGGATACTAGAACTGATGTGGAGCAGCAAGATGCAGCAATAAACAATTGTACTGTAGTATTATATACTGGTCACCACAATGCAGCACTGTTACTGAGCACAGATATTGAACACTGATGAGGATACTAGAACTGACACGGAGCAGCAAGATGCAGCAATGGACTATTGTACTAGTATTATATACTGGTCACCACAATGCAGCACTGATACTGAGCACAGACATTGAGCACTGATGAGGATACTAGAACTGACATGTAGCAGCAAGATGCAGCAATGGACTATTGTACTGTAGTAGTATTATATGCTGGTCACCACAATGCAGCACTGATACTGAGCACAGATATTGAGCACTGTTGAGGACACTAGAACTGACACGGAGTAGCAAGATGCAGCAATGGACTATTGTTCTGTAGTAGTATTATATACTGGTCACCACAATGCAGCACTGATACAGGGCACAGATATTGAGCACTGTTGAGGATACTAGAACTGACACAGAGCAACAAGATGCAGCAATGGACTATTGTACTAGCATTATATCCTGTCACCACAACGCAGCACTGATACTGAGCACAGATATTGAGCACTAATGAGGATACTAAAACTGACACGGAGCAGCAAGATGCAGCAATGGACTATTGTACTGTAGTAGTATTAAATACTGGTCACCACAATGCAGCACTGATACTGAGCACAGATATTGAGCACTGATGTGGATACTAGAACTGACATGGAGCAGCAAGATGCAGCAATGGACTATTGTACTAGTATTATATACCAGTCACCACAATGCAGCACTGATACTGAGCACAGATATTGAGCACTGATGAGGATACTAGAACTGACACGGAGCAGCAAGATGCAGAAATTGACTATTTTACTGTAGTAGTAGTATTATATACTGGTCACCACAATGCAGCAATGATACTGAGCACAGATATTGAGCACTGATGAGGATACTAGAACTGACATGGAGCAGCAAGATGCAGCAATGAACAATTGTACTGTAGTATTATATACTGGTCACCACAGTGCAGCACTGACACTGAGCACAGATATTGAGCACTGATGAGGATACTAGAACTGACGTGGAGCAGCAAGATGCAGCAATGGACTATTGTACTGTAGTAGTAGTATTATATGCTGGTCACCACAATGCTGCACTGATACTGAGCACAGAAATTGAACACTGATGAGGATACTAGAACTGACACGGTGCAGCAAGATGCAGCAATGGACTATTGTACTTTTATTATATACTGGTCACCACAATGCAGCACTGATACTGAGCACAGATATTGAGCACTGACGAGGATACTAGAACTGACATGGAGCAGCAATATGCAGCAATGGACTATTGTACTTTTATTATATACTGGTCACCACAATGCAGCACTGATACTGGGCACAGATATTGAGCACTGTTGAGGATACTAGAACTGACACGGAGCAGCAAGATGCAGCAATGGACTATTGTACTAGTATTATATACTGGTCACCACAATGCAGCACTGTAACTGAGCAGAGATATTGAGCACTGATAAGGATACTAGAACTGACACGGAGCAGCAAGAAGCAGTAATATACTATTGTACTAGTATTATATGCTGGTCACCACAATGCAGCACTGATACTGAGCACAGATATTGAGCACTGTTGAAGATACTAGAACTGACACGGAGCAGCAAGATGCAGCAATGGACGATTGCACTAGTATTATATACTGGTCACCACAATGCAGCACTGTTACTGAGCACAGATATTGAGCACTGATGAGGATACTAGAACTGACGTGGAGCAGCAAGATGCAGCAATAGACTATTGTACTGTAGTAGTATTATATGCTGGTCACCACAATACAGCACTGATACTGAGCACAGATATTGAACACTGATGAGGATACTAGAACTGACACGGAGCAGCAAGATGCAGCAATGGACTATTGTACTAGTATTATAAACTGGTCAGCACAATGCAGCACTGATACTGAGCACAGATATTGAGCACTGATGAGGATACTAGAACTGACGTGGAGCAGCAAGATACAGCAATGGACTATTGTACTTTTATTATATACTGGTCACCACAATGCAGCACTGATACTGAGCACAGATATTGAGCACTGACGAGGATACTAGAACTGACACGGAGCAGCAAGGTGCAGCAATGGACTATTGTTCTGTAGTAGTATTATATACTGGTCACCACAATGCAGCACTGATACTGGGCACAGATATTGAGCACTGTTGAGGATACTAGAACTGACACGGTGCAGCAAGATGCAGCAATGGACTATTGTACTTTTATTATATACTGGTCACCACAATGCAGCACTGATACTGAGCACAGATATTGAGCACTGTTGAAGATACTAGAACTGACACGGAGCAGTAAGATGCAGCAATGGACGATTGCACTAGTATTATATACTGGTCACCACAATGCAGCACTGTTACTGAGCACAGATATTGAGCACTGATGAGGATACTAGAACTGACGTGGAGCAGCAAGATGCAGCAATAGACTATTGTACTGTAGTAGTATTATATGCTGGTCACCACAATACAGCACTGATACTGAGCACAGATATTGAACACTGATGAGGATACTAGAACTGACACGGAGCAGCAAGATGCAGCAATGGACTATTGTACTAGTATTATAAACTGGTCAGCACAATGCAGCACTGATACTGAGCACAGATATTGAGCACTGATGAGGATACTAGAACTGACGTGGAGCAGCAAGATACAGCAATGGACTATTGTACTTTTATTATATACTGGTCACCACAATGCAGCACTGATACTGAGCACAGATATTGAGCACTGACGAGGATACTAGAACTGACACGGAGCAGCAAGATGCAGCAATGGACTATTGTTCTGTAGTAGTATTATATACTGGTCACCACAATGCAGCACTGATACTGGGCACAGATATTGAGCACTGTTGAGGATACTAGAACTGACACGGAGCAGCAAGATGCAGCAATAGACTATTGTACTAGTATTATATACTGGTCACCACAATGCAGCACTGTAACTGAGCAGAGATATTGAGCACTGATAAGGATACTAGAACTGACACGGAGCAGCAAGAAGCAGCAATATACTATTGTACTAGTATTATATGCTGGTCACCACAATGCAGCACTGATACTGAGCACAGATATTGAGCACTGATGAGGATACTAGAACTGACACGGAGCAGCAAGATGCAGCAATAAACAATTGTACTGTAGTATTATATACTGGTCACCACAATGCAGCACTGATACTGGGCACATATATTGAGCACTGTTGAGGATACTAGAACTGACACGGTGCAGCAAGATGCAGCAATGGACTATTGTACTTTTATTATATACTGGTCACCACAATGCAGCACTGATACTGAGCACAGATATTGAGCACTGATAAGGATACTAGAACTGACACGGAGCAGCAAGAAGCAGCAATATACTATTGTACTAGTATTATATGCTGGTCACCACAATGCAGCACTGATACTGAGCACAGATATTGAGCACTGATGAGGATACTAGAACTGACACGGAGCAGCAAGATGCAGCAATAAACAATTGTACTGTATTATTATATACTGGTCACCACAATGCAGCACTGTTACTGAGCACAGATATTGAGCACTGATGAGGATACTAGAACTGATGTGGAGCAGCAAGATGCAGCAATAAACAATTGTACTGTAGTATTATATACTTGTCACCACAATGCAGCACTGTTACTGAGCACAGATATTGAACACTGATGAGGATACTAGAACTGACACGGAGCAGCAAGATGCAGCAATGGACTATTGTACTAGTATTATATACTGGTCACCACAATGCAGCACTGATACTGAGCACAGACATTGAGCACTGATGAGGATACTAGAACTGACACGGAGCAGCAAGATGCAGCAATGGACTATTGTTCTGTAGTAGTATTATATACTGGTCACCACAATGCAGCACTGATACAGGGCACAGATATTGAGCACTGTTGAGGACACTAGAACTGACACGGAGCAGCAAGATGCAGCAATGGACTATTGTTCTGTAGTAGTATTATATACTGGTCACCACAATGCAGCACTGATACAGGGCACAGATATTGAGCACTGTTGAGGATACTAGAACTGACACAGAGCAACAAGATGCAGCAATGGACTATTGTACTAGCATTATATCCTGTCACCACAACGCAGCACTGATACTGAGCACAGATATTGAGCACTAATGAGGATACTAAAACTGACACGGAGCAGCAAGATGCAGCAATAAACAATTGTACTGTAGTATTATATACTGGTCACCACAATGCAGCACTGTTACTGAGCACAGATATTGAACACTGATGAGGATACTAGAACTGACATGTAGCAGCAAGATGCAGCAATGGACTATTGTACTGTAGTAGTATTATATGCTGGTCACCACAATGCAGCACTGATACTGAGCACAGATATTGAGCACTGTTGAGGACACTAGAACTGACACGGAGCAGCAAGATGCAGCAATGGACTATTGTTCTGTAGTAGTATTATATACTGGTCACCACAATGCAGCACTGATACAGGGCACAGATATTGAGCACTGTTGAGGATACTAGAACTGACACAGAGCAACAAGATGCAGCAATGGACTATTGTACTAGCATTATATCCTGTCACCACAACGCAGCACTGATACTGAGCACAGATATTGAGCACTAATGAGGATACTAAAACTGACACGGAGCAGCAAGATGCAGTAATGGACTATTGTACTGTAGTAGTATTAAATACTGGTCACCACAATGCAGCACTGATACTGAGCACAGATATTGAGCACTGATGTGGATACTAGAACTGACATGGAGCAGCAAGATGCAGCAATGGACTATTGTACTAGTATTATATACCAGTCACCACAATGCAGCACTGATACTGAGCACAGATATTGAGCACTTATGAGGATACTAGAACTGACACGGAGCAGCAAGATGCAGAAATTGACTATTTTACTGTAGTAGTAGTATTATATACTGGTCACCACAATGCAGCACTGATACTGAGCACAGATATTGAGCACTGATGAGGATACTAGAACTGACATGGAGCAGCAAGATGCAGCAATGAACAATTGTACTGTAGTATTATATACTGGTCACCACAGTGCAGCACTGACACTGAGCACAGATATTGAGCACTGATGAGGATACTAGAACTGACGTGGAGCAGCAAGATGCAGCAATGGACTATTGTACTGTAGTAGTAGTATTATATGCTGGTCACCACAATGCTGCACTGATACTGAGCACAGAAATTGAACACTGATGAGGATACTAGAACTGACACGGTGCAGCAAGATGCAGCAATGGACTATTGTACTTTTATTATATACTGGTCACCACAATGCAGCACTGATACTGAGCACAGATATTGAGCACTGACGAGGATACTAGAACTGACATGGAGCAGCAAGATGCAGCAATGGACTATTGTTCTGTAGTAGTATTATATACTGGTCACCACAATGCAGCACTGATACTGGGCACAGATATTGAGCACTGTTGAGGATACTAGAACTGACACGGAGCAGCAAGATGCAGCAATGGACTATTGTACTAGTATTATATACTGGTCACCACAATGCAGCACTGATACTGAGCACAGATATTGAGCACTGTTGAAGATACTAGAACTGACACGGAGCAGCAAGATGCAGCAATGGACGATTGCACTAGTATTATATACTGGTCACCACAATGCAGCACTGTTACTGAGCACAGATATTGAGCACTGATGAGGATACTAGAACTGACGTGGAGCAGCAAGATGCAGCAATAGACTATTGTACTGTAGTAGTATTATATGCTGGTCACCACAATACAGCACTGATACTGAGCACAGATATTGAACACTGATGAGGATACTAGAACTGACACGGAGCAGCAAGATGCAGCAATGGACTATTGTACTAGTATTATAAACTGGTCAGCACAATGCAGCACTGATACTGAGCACAGATATTGAGCACTGATGAGGATACTAGAACTGACGTGGAGCAGCAAGATACAGCAATGGACTATTGTACTTTTATTATATACTGGTCACCACAATGCAGCACTGATACTGAGCACAGATATTGAGCACTGACGAGGATACTAGAACTGACACGGAGCAGCAAGGTGCAGCAATGGACTATTGTTCTGTAGTAGTATTATATACTGGTCACCACAATGCAGCACTGATACTGGGCACAGATATTGAGCACTGTTGAGGATACTAGAACTGACACGGTGCAGCAAGATGCAGCAATGGACTATTGTACTTTTATTATATACTGGTCACCACAATGCAGCACTGATACTGAGCACAGATATTGAGCACTGTTGAAGATACTAGAACTGACACGGAGCAGCAAGATGCAGCAATGGACGATTGCACTAGGATTATATACTGGTCACCACAATGCAGCACTGTTACTGAGCACAGATATTGAGCACTGATGAGGATACTAGAACTGACGTGGAGCAGCAAGATGCAGCAATAGACTATTTGTCAGATTGTGTTTGGTCTGTGTCCCCGGAGGGGGCGCTAGTGGGTCAGTGGAGGTGGAAGGAAGGAAACGAGGAGGTTGAATAACGTTCCTGCGCATGAGCGCAATGGTATTTTTATTAGGCAGATGTTATAACAGTTATTGCAGCAGAAATAATAATAACAGGTGGAAAAAAGTCAATCACTCAGTAATGGAACTGAAAGTCTATGGCAAATGAATGATAAGTGAAATTGAGAAATAATATCCAGGAATATAAATCAGAAGAACAAATGTCATATGGAATGGTTCTGGCTTGGAAACCAGTGCAGGGTTAAAACAGGAAACTAAGGCAGTGGATGAAATGGCAAACCTGAGCATAAGCAGGAGACTTACTCACAGTGCAGGTGATGGGCACTGGCAGCAGCAAGCTGTGTCACAGGTGGAGGAATGAACGCACCTGGAGTTAGTCTTCAACTGCAGGCTGAAGCACACAAGGTGGTGATTAGTGTGAAGCCTTATGCAGGTTGCAGGTATTGCTGAGCCTTGAAGTTCCACGGAAGATAGCAGAGTGACCAGGAGTATAACGTTCTTAGCAGAGAACCAGGAACTCAGGAGAGACAGGAACCGATCCTTTCGTGTAGGTCGCAGATAGACACAAAGTCCAGGATGCCTGTGAGCTGTAACTGTAGCCTCCTATATACCCCATGGTATGCAGGGATTGGATGAGTGCAGGAAAGGTGGGTGCGGCCACGCACCGGATTGGCCGCAGCATACAGGTTATTGCAGACTGTCATGGCGGCGCCCACGCCGCGGCCCAGCGGGGACGCGGCGCGCTACACGCCTGCTGTACCAGCAGTACCCCCAGGATCCAGATGATGCCCCATGGCAGGGGCATAGGTGACAGGTGACCGCAGGGAGCCAGGACGGAGTCCGCAGCGGCGGACGGATGTCAGCCTGGTAAGTCGATTCCTGACAGTACCCCCTCCTTTAGGGGTGGACACCGAACACCCACGTGGTTTGGAGGGATGAGTGCTGTGGAAAACACGGACCAACCTAGGAGCATGGACATCAGATGAATTCACCCAGCTTCTCTCCTCTGGGCCATAACCGCACCAATCGACCAGGTACTGGAGACGTCCATACCGGCAACGGGAGTCCAGAATCTTGTTGATCTCAAATTCCACGCCCCGCTGAGTTCGGATCTTGGGACCTGCTGGAAGAGTATTCTGAAAGCGGTTTAGAACTAGAGGTCTGAGGAGAGAAATGTGAAAGGCGTTAGGAATACGAAGTGAAGATGGTAATTTCAACTTGTAAGCCACTGGGTTGATGACACTCTCAATAGGGTAAGGACCAATGAAGCGTGGTGCAAACTTCATGGAAGGAACCCTGAGACGAAGGTTGCGGGTGGATAACCAAACTCGATCCCCAGGTTTCAAATGGGGAACCGCACGTCTCTTGCGGTCGGCAAAGATCTTATATCGACTGGAGGCTTTTTTGAGGGAAACGTGAATCTTTTTCCAAATGACTGAAAACTGAGTTAGGGCAGAAGTGGCAGCCGGAACATCCATGTGAGGGAGCTCTTGGAATTCAGGTACACGGGGATGTTGCCCATAAACTGCAAAGAATGGTGTCGTGTCAGTGGCAGTATGATATCGGAAGTTATGGGCAAACTCGGCCCACGGGAGCAGATTAAACCAATCATCCTGGGAAGATGACACATATAACCTTAGGAAAGTCTCAAGTTCTTGATTGACTCTCTCTGTCTGCCCATTCGTCTGAGGATGGTATGATGACGAGAACTTTAATTTTACCTGCATGGCAGAACAGAGGGCCCTCCAAAACCTCGCTACAAACTGTACCCCCCGATCAGATATTATTTCAGAGGGTAAACCATGTAAGCGGAAAATCTCCTGTATGAAGATTTGGGCAAGTTTTGGGGCAGAAGGAAGACCCTGGAGAGGAACGAAATGAGCCATCTTGGTGAATCTGTCCACTACAACCCAAATGGTATTATGTCCCTGAGAAGATGGAAGATCAGTGATAAAATCCATGGACAGATGAGACCAAGGACGACTAGGGACAGACAAGGGTTGTAACTGACCTGCTGGCGACTGACGAGGAGTCTTGTGCTGCACACACTTAGGACAGGATGCCACGAAATCCTGGATGTCCATTTTCATCTTTGGCCACCAATATGATGCGGAAAGGAACTTGAATGTCTTCAGGACACCAGGATGACCAGTGAACTTGGACTGATGGGCCCAAGATAGCAACTTGGGACGGAGCTCTAAGGAAACAAAAGTCTTACCAGGAGGAGGAGCTGGGGAGACTTGAGAGGCAGCGAAAACCACGGGACTCAGGATGGAATGTGGCACAGAGTCAGATGTTCCTTCTTCAGATTCCATGGATCGGGATAATGCATCGGCTTTCACATTCTGTGAACCTGGGCGGAAATGAAGCTTGAAATTAAAACGTGAGAAAAACATAGCCCACCTGGACTGGCGAGGGTTAAGGCACTGGGCTGCTTTTAAGTAAAGCAAGTTCTTATGATCCGTGAAGATGTTAAACGGATGTTTGGCCCCTTCTAGGAGATATCTCCATTCCTCGAGAGCCAGCTTGATTGCCAGTAACTCTTGATCTCCCACGGAGTAGTTAGCTTCTGCAGGAAGAAACTTGCGAGAATAGAATCCACACGGGTGGACTTTCCCATCAGATCCCTTCTGGGAGAGAACAGCACCAACCCCAACTGTAGAGGCGTCTACCTCCAACTCGAATGGTCTGTCGACATCTGGCTGTGACAGCACTGGAGCAGACATAAAGGCTAGCTTGATTTTCCGGAAGGCTGCCAAGGCTTCTTCTGACCAGTTGGAATGATCTGCCCCTTTCCGAGTCAGGTTGGTAATTGGAGCGATGAGAGTGGAGAATCCTCGAATAAATTTTCTATAGTAGTTAGCGAAACCCAGGAACCGCTGGATAGCTTTGAGGGAAGTTGGAATGGACCAGTTGGCAATGGCTTCCAATTTCGTCGGGTCCATCTGAAGATCCGATCCGGAGATTATATAACCCAGGAAGGGTATAGAGGGAACTTCAAAGGTGCATTTAGATAGTTTCCCATAGAGACGGTTCTCACGAAGACGTCGGAGAACTTCACAGACTTGTAGGCGATGAGATGGAAGGTCTTGAGAAAAGATAAGAATATCATCTAAGTAGACAACGAGGTATTTATACAGCACATCTCGAAAAATTTCATTCACAAAGTGTTGGAATACCGCTGGAGCATTACTCAACCCAAATGGCATTACCAGGTATTCATAATGGCCATCTCGAGTGTTGAAAGCTGTTTTCCACTCGTCACCACTCCGGATTCTGATGAGATTATAGGCACCGCGGAGATCTAACTTGGTGAAGATGCGGGCCCCCTTAACTCTATCAAAAAGTTCGGTAATGAGTGGCAAAGGATAACTATTCTTGATGGTAATGTCATTGAGACCCCGATAGTCAATGCATGGACGCAGTCCTCCATCCTTCTTTTTGACAAAGAAGAAACCTGCACCAGCGGGTGATGATGATGGACGGATGAATCCTTTCTGGAGATTCTCTCTGATGTAGTTACTCATCGCCTCTGTTTCAGGAACAGACAAAGGGTAGGTGCGCCCCCTAGGTGGCTTCTTGCCAGGAAGGAGATCGATGGGACAATCCCATTCCCTATGGGGCGGCAGAATATCAGCAGCCTTTTCACAGAAGACGTCTGCGAAGTCTTGATAAACTGCTGGAAGATCTAGCTGTGACTTTACTTCAGTTGATTTAAAGGGACACACTTGGGCTAGGCAGGTTTGGTGACACTGTGAACCCCATGAGGTAAGCTGCAACGTTGTCCAGTTGAACTGTGGGTTATGTAGCTGGAGCCAAGGCATGCCCAAGACAATCTCCTGGGTAGCCTGAGGGATGACCAGGAACTTGATCAGTTCTGAGTGAAGAAATCCAACTCCCAGAACCACTGGGGTAGTTTGATGTGAAATGTTCCCCTTAGAGATTCTACTACCATCCACAGCAGTAATGTATACAGGACAGGAAAGTTCACAGGTAGACAGACGAAATTTATTTACAGCAGCCTGGGTAATAAAATTTCCTGCAGCACCGCAGTCCACTAATGCTGATGCAGACTGGAGCCCAACGGAAGTTTCTAGCGTCACTGGAAGAATGAGGTCTTGTTGAGAAGGAGCTTGACTGAGAGATCCTAACTTGACTCCTCCCTTACAAGTCAGGATCTGGCGTTTCCCGAACGCATCGTGCAGGAGTTAATTTGATGGCCCGCAGCAGCACAGTACAGGCAGAGCCTCTCCCGTATTCTTCTTGCCCGCTCTTCAGGAGATAGGCGGGACCTATTAATCTGCATAGGCTCGTCAGAAGAGGGAGACTGGAGCTGTACAGGAGGTATGAACCCTGGTCTGCGAGACTCACTCCGAGCGCGTTCATTATTGCGTTCGCGGATGCGAGAGTCCAGCTTAATACATAGGGAGATCAAATCAGGCAGTTGAACAGGAATGTCACGGGTTGTCAGTTCGTCCTTGATCCGCTCCGAGAGTCCGTGCCAGAAGGCTGCTACCAGAGCTTGGTTGTTCCACTGGACCTCTGCAGCCAACGTCTGGAACTGGATGACATATTGTCCCATGCTTCGGTTACCTTGACGAAGTTGGATCAGGTCTGCCGAAGCTGATGTTGCACGACCAGGCTCGTCAAAGATCCGTCTAAAAGTTGACACGAAGTCTGAGTAGTTGTTGATCAGAGGGTCAGCACGTTCCCATAGCGGAGACACCCAACTCAGAGCGGAACCAGAGAGCAAGGAAATGATGTAGGCAACCTTGGACCTTGGTGTGGGAAAGTTATGTGGCAATAACTCAAATTGTATTTCACACTGATTGAGAAAGCCACGGCATAGTTTAGGACTGCCATCATATTTGCTCGGCACGGGCAGGTGCAGGCGTGACACTGGAGATGATGCAGCCGACGTAGAAGAATTCATAGCACTGGCAGGTGCTGGAGTAACTGGAACAGTAGGTGAAAGTACACTGGGCAGGGATTGCTGCAGTGTATCCAATCGGGAGGACATCCCTTGTAGAAAGTGAAGCATCTGCTGCTGCGCAACCTCTTGACCATCCAGACGGGAGACCAGATCTTGCAAGGCCTCTGACCCCACACTCCGTCCACCATCCGAGTCCATCGATCCTGGACTTACTGTCAGATTGTGTTTGGTCTGTGTCCCCGGAGGGGGCGCTAGTGGGTCAGTGGAGGTGGAAGGAAGGAAACGAGGAGGTTGAATAACGTTCCTGCGCATGAGCGCAATGGTATTTTTATTAGGCAGATGTTATAACAGTTATTGCAGCAGAAATAATAATAACAGGTGGAAAAAAGTCAATCACTCAGTAATGGAACTGAAAGTCTATGGCAAATGAATGATGAGTGAAATTGAGAAATAATATCCAGGAATATAAATCAGAAGAACAAATGTCATATGGAATGGTTCTGGCTTGGAAACCAGTGCAGGGTTAAAACAGGAAACTAAGGCAGTGGATGAAATGGCAAACCTGAGCATAAGCAGGAGACTTACTCACAGTGCAGGTGATGGGCACTGGCAGCAGCAAGCTGTGTCACAGGTGGAGGAATGAACGCACCTGGAGTTAGTCTTCAACTGCAGGCTGAAGCACACAAGGTGGTGATTAGTGTGAAGCCTTATGCAGGTTGCAGGTATTGCTGAGCCTTGAAGTTCCACGGAAGATAGCAGAGTGACCAGGAGTATAACGTTCTTAGCAGAGAACCAGGAACTCAGGAGAGACAGGAACCGATCCTTTCGTGTAGGTCGCAGATAGACACAAAGTCCAGGATGCCTGTGAGCTGTAACTGTAGCCTCCTATATCCCCCATGGTATGCAGGGATTGGATGAGTGCAGGAAAGGTGGGTGCGGCCACGCACCGGATTGGCCGCAGCATACAGGTTATTGCAGACTGTCATGGCGGCGCCCACGCCGCGGCCCAGCGGGGACGCGGCGCGCTACACGCCTGCTGTACCAGCAGTACCCCCAGGATCCAGATGATGCCCCATGGCAGGGGCATAGGTGACAGGTGACCGCAGGGAGCCAGGACGGAGTCCGCAGCGGCGGACGGATGTCAGCCTGGTAAGTCGATTCCTGACACTATTGTACTGTAGTAGTATTATATGCTGGTCACCACAATACAGCACTGATACTGAGCACAGATATTGAACACTGAAGAGGATACTAGAACTGACACGGAGCAGCAAGATGCAGCAATGGACTATTGTACTAGTATTATAAACTGGTCAGCACAATGCAGCACTGATACTGAGCACAGATATTGAGCACTGATGAGGATACTAGAACTGACGTGGAGCAGCAAGATACAGCAATGGACTATTGTACTTTTATTATATACTGGTCACCACAATGCAGCACTGATACTGAGCACAGATATTGAGCACTGACGAGGATACTAGAACTGACACGGAGCAGCAAGATGCAGCAATGGACTATTGTTCTGTAGTAGTATTATATACTGGTCACCACAATGCAGCACTGATACTGGGCACAGATATTGAGCACTGTTGAGGATACTAGAACTGACACGGAGCAGCAAGATGCAGCAATAGACTATTGTACTAGTATTATATACTGGTCACCACAATGCAGCACTGTAACTGAGCAGAGATATTGAGCACTGATAAGGATACTAGAACTGACACGGAGCAGCAAGAAGCAGCAATATACTATTGTACTAGTATTATATGCTGGTCACCACAATGCAGCACTGATACTGAGCACAGATATTGAGCACTGATGAGGATACTAGAACTGACACGGAGCAGCAAGATGCAGCAATAAACAATTGTACTGTAGTATTATATACTGGTCACCACAATGCAGCACTGTTACTGAGCACAGATATTGAGCACTGATGAGGATACTAGAACTGACGTGGAGCAGCAAGATGCAGCAATAAACAATTGTACTGTAGTATTATATACTGGTCACCACAATGCAGCACTGTTACTGAGCACAGATATTGAACACTGATGAGGATACTAGAACTGACACGGAGCAGCAAGATGCAGCAATGGACTATTGTACTAGTATTATATACTGGTCACCACAATGCAGCACTGATACTGAGCACAAACATTGAGCACTGATGAGGATACTAGAACTGACATGTAGCAGCAAGATGCAGCAATGGACTATTGTACTGTAGTAGTATTATATACTGGTCACCACAATGCAGCACTGATACTGAGCACAGATATTGAGCACTGTTGAGGACACTAGAACTGACACGGAGCAGCAAGATGCAGCAATGGACTATTGTTCTGTAGTAGTATTATATACTGGTCACCACAATGCAGCACTGATACTGGGCACAGATATTGAGCACTGTTGAGGATACTAGAACTAACACGGTGCAGCAAGATGCAGCAATGGACTATTGTACTTTTATTATATACTGGTCACCACAATGCAGCACTGATACTGAGCACAGATATTGAGCACTGACGAGGATACTAGAACTGACACGGAGCAGCAAGATGCAGCAATGGACTATTGTTCTGTAGTAGTATTATATACTGGTCACCACAATGCAGCACTGATACTGGGCACAGATATTGAGCACTGTTGAGGATACTAGAACTGACACGGAGCAGCAAGATGCAGCAATAGACTATTGTACTAGTATTATATACTGGTCACCACAATGCAGCACTGTAACTGAGCAGAGATATTGAGCACTGATAAGGATACTAGAACTGACACGGAGCAGCAAGAAGCAGCAATATACTATTGTACTAGTATTATATGCTGGTCACCACAATGCAGCACTGATACTGAGCACAGATATTGAGCACTGATGAGGATACTAGAACTGACACGGAGCAGCAAGATGCAGCAATAAACAATTGTACTGTAGTATTATATACTGGTCACCACAATGCAGCACTGTTACTGAGCACAGATATTGAGCACTGATGAGGATACTAGAACTGACGTGGAGCAGCAAGATGCAGCAATAAACAATTGTACTGTAGTATTATATACTGGTCACCACAATGCAGCACTGTTACTGAGCACAGATATTGAACACTGATGAGGATACTAGAACTGACACGGAGCAGCAAGATGCAGCAATGGACTATTGTACTAGTATTATATACTGGTCACCACAATGCAGCACTGATACTGAGCACAGACATTGAGCACTGATGAGGATACTAGAACTGACATGTAGCAGCAAGATGCAGCAATGGACTATTGTACTGTAGTAGTATTATATACTGGTCACCACAATGCAGCACTGATACTGAGCACAGATATTGAGCACTGTTGAGGACACTAGAACTGACACGGAGCAGGAAGATGCAGCAATGGACTATTGTTCTGTAGTAGTATTATATACTGGTCACCACAATGCAGCACTGATACTGGGCACAGATATTGAGCACTGTTGAGGATACTAGAACTGACACGGAGCAGCAAGATGCAGCAATGGACTATTGTACTAGTATTATATACTGGTCACCACAATGCAGCACTGTAACTGAGCAGAGATATTGAGCACTGATAAGGATACTAGAACTGACACGGAGCAGCAAGAAGCAGCAATATACTATTGTACTAGTATTATATGCTGGTCACCACAATGCAGCACTGATACTGAGCACAGATATTGAGCACTGATGAGGATACTAGAACTGACACGGAGCAGCAAGATGCAGCAATAAACAATTGTACTGTAGTATTATATACTGGTCACCACAATGCAGCACTGTTACTGAGCACAGATATTGAGCACTGATGAGGATACTAGAACTGACGTGGAGCAGCAAGATGCAGCAATAAACAATTGTACTGTAGTATTATATACTGGTCACCACAATGCAGCACTGTTACTGAGCACAGATATTGAACACTGATGAGGATACTAGAACTGACATGGAGCAGCAAGATGCAGCAATGGACTATTGTACTAGTATTATATACTGGTCACCACAATGCAGCACTGATATTGAGCACAGACATTGAGCACTGATGAGGATACTAGAACTGACATGTAGCAGCAAGATGCAGCAATGGACTATTGTACTGTAGTAGTATTATATACTGGTCACCACAATGCAGCACTGATACTGAGCACAGATATTGAGCACTGTTGAGGATACTAGAACTGACACGGAGCAGCAAGATGCAGCAATGGACTATTGTACTAGTATTATATACTAGTCACCACAATACAGCACTGTAACTGAGCACAGATATTGAGCACTGATGAGGATACTAGAACTGACACGGAGCAGCAATATGCAGCAATGGACTATTGTACTGTAGTATACTGGTCACTACAATGCAGCATTGATACTGAGCACAAATATTGAGCTGATATTGAGCTGATATTGAGCTTTCCACTCAGAGAACGTAGCCATGTCCTCTCCGCTCAATCTACAATGCACGAGTGAAAATGGCGAGAATCTTACAGTGGGATGATGACGTTTTCCCTCATTCAGGTTTTCCGAGTAAGGTGGGAAGAACCGAGGCTGCCTCGGACACGTGTAAACCTTGTGGAGTTTGGGGGGGTTCGGTTCTTGGAGAACTGAACCCGCTCATCTCTAATATATATATGTATATACTAGAGATGTGCAATGGGCACTTTTCGTGTTTTGTGTTTTGGTTTTGGTTCTAATTCCCCGCTCGTGTTTTGGTTTTGGCTTGGTTTCGGATCTGGATGATGTTTTAAAAAACATAAAAACAGCTAATTTGGGAGTAATTTTGATCCTACGGTATTATTAACCTCAATAACCTTCATTTCCTCTAATTTCTAGTATATTCTGAACACCTCACACCTCACAATATTGTTTTTAGTCCAAAAGGTTGCACCAAGGTGGCTGTATAACTAAGCTAAGCGACACAAGTGTGCAACACAAACACCTTGCCCATCTAGGAGTGGCACTGCAATTGCAGACAGGATGGCACTTAAAAAAACTAGGCCCCAAACAGCACATCATGCAAAGAAGAAAAAGAGGTGCAATGAGGTAGCTGTATGACTAAGCTAAGCAACACAAGTGTGCTGAACAAACACCTGGCCCATCTAGTAGTGTCACTGCAGTGTCAGACAGGATGGCACTTTTAAAATCTAGGCCCCAAACAGCACATCATGCAAAGAAGAAAAAGAGGTGCAATGAGGTAGCTGTATTACTAAGCTTAGCGACAGAAGTGTGCGGCACAAACACCTGGCCCATCTAGGGTTGGCACTGCAGTCCCACTGCACTAACGGCGTATACTGGATGCACGTCTAACACCAGCATAGTTGTTATGGCCTCAGTAATCCGCTTTGATACAGGGTTTATATATATATGGCAGTATCACTGGAATTATATGCCAAGATCACTGGAATTATATGGCAGGATCACGGCGCTTGTCATGTCACATGGCCGGATGTGATGTGACATTATGGCGCTGTTGCACTGAAGAGGCAGTCAGATACTGTGCAGTGCAGGGAGGTCTTGTAAAGTCTTCTGCTGTGCAGTGCCACAATTAGGAAAATTATTATGCCCTGTTTTCATCCCCAGGCAGGAAAGGGGTGTAGTGAGGTTTGCTGTTTATGTGGGCAGGGCCTTAGGCACCACTGGCAGGCCGCTGTAACCATAAAGTAAAAAAATCCTTTGTACAGCAGCACTGAAAATCGTATGGGCCTATTTTGATAGAGGGCCTGGAGCTGCAGTTCCATCCGCCCCATTGTTAATCCGGCCCTGCATCTTATCCTATTTTAAAATCATAAATAAAAATAGCACTTCAGGAATTAGGTGAGTCACTGTTGGACAAGACAATTGTATATGTTGGGGTAATGTCTGCTACCCTATAAAAATTAACTATGTGTACAGTATTTGTAGTTTTGTAATATCACAAAAATAAATACTGTAAATATGATGTCGCCATCATATGCCTGACAGAAAGATGTGATGATGGGAGTTAAACCCTGATTTAGTGCTGGCTATGTATGTGTCATACAGTTGGACTGATGCCTTGGATTACTTAGCCAATGAGGTAGCAGGGTTGCGCCTCTTATTGTGGTCTCTCCTTCAAAATATGTCCACCTTCACTCCCTCATGTTTTTGTTTTGTTTTTTGGTTGCATTAGTGAGCAGCAGATCATAAATGAGCTGTCCTAGCAATGGTATACTCTTCTTCTCAGAAGGGCATTGTCTGATATAGCCCATAAATTGGGGGTCAGCGACGAAACTCTTCCTGATGGTAAACCATTAGGCATTGGCAAAAAGATTATGATGGAAGCCATTGTAAGCACTGTTTGGTGTATGGGATGAGACTGCTGGATTGCAGGGCATACGTGTAGGACTCTGATTTAGTACATTTCTCCTTGCCTTCAAGTAGTTATAGTTATCAAAAATTGATGACAAAATTTAACACCTGCTCTAATTTATTAGAGTTAAAGATTTTTATTACACTGACTAGTAGTATATAGCCTCTGTGGCAGGAGGTTTAATATAATGCATAAACATACACAGACATGCACACACCATAGCTCTAAAAGTACTCAAGTTGCTAAATATCTAAACTCCATTTGTTCCTAAATTGCTGTCTATTTTGAAAGCTTAAAATAAAATGCAGAAAACATTACAAACCGGCAGTTATTTATTTTGACATATTAACAAGCACATCTTTGTCAGCCACTATGAGCAAAAAAAAACAAAAAAACAAATACAGTACATTATCACTATTTATATGTTTAAACTTTTTGATATCAATATATTAGTTTAAATGTACTTTTGCTACGTAAAGGAAATGTAATTATTCTTAAAATATGTTTGTACAAATACCAATGTCTTTCTAGAAGTGGCAATAACAGTCAATGTTATGGTCAGGCTATAGATATTAAATCCCAAAGAGCCTCCCCTAACTCAATATTTACAGCAAACAAGGTACAAAAGGCCTTAGAAAAGTACATAATGTAGCAATATTGATGGTGAAAAACACATAATTGGCTCCCCTGAAAGCATTATTAGACTGCAAATATTAGCTCTCATAAAATTGTCCAATTAAAATGGGATAGAGGAAAAGAAACAATCCCCATAAGGTTGTTTGTAGTTAAATCCCGTTTCTTGCAAATAATAATTTTGACAATTATTACAGATGTAAGTCATGTACTTTACGCGAGAAACATCATTAAATGTCTGAAACAAACAGATTTTTAACTTGGAAAAGTATTATGTGGCTCCTTTTTTAATGTAGTTACTAAAATATGTGGTTAACATCTGAATTTACTTTTTTCCGTTATGATTTACTTTTACATATTTTAATTCAATTTAAAAATATGGAAAGAAAAAGACATATTCATAATTATAGACAGAAATTTAAATTAGTAGAGTAGTCTTAAACCTAAATATACCCCCAAATACAGTCTATGATTCATCCAAATCATTCCCCATTCTACAGTACTTATCATAAGCCCATTACCTATCTAGGCGTAGAAATATAAATAAACATTGCAATCTCAATCAAGTGTATTGAATATCTGAAGCTGTATGTGAATACAAACTTAAAACTCCTAATCAAAGCAGGGATTTTCTAATTATTAAACACATTATATTTATACCGGACAGGTATGTTGCCATTTAAATGATAATAAAACTTCTGAAATTGTGCGACAAAGTTTAATTATACTTATTTGCACTATTTTGTATATTAAAGACAATGGGGGGTATTCTATTAGCCACGGTCATTTTTTGCATGGAAAAAATTATCTTTTATCACAATTTTTGCCCGATGGTCATTATCAGGCTATCCAATTATAGACAGTTTTTTACATGTGAAAAATTACCCTTTTCCATGCTAAAACACATAGGGTCAACAAAAAGCCATGGACCTATGTTTTTTCATGGCATTGATCACGGAAGAAATACTTGCATGTTGGGGATTTGATTTCACCTGCCCGAGAGGCCCTGATTCAGAAATGGATGCAAATGCCTTCACAGCTGTGATTCTGTACACAGAGGCTGTGCAGAAAAATGTACATGTTGGTGGGATTTATATTAAGACTCTCACTAGTGGATCCATCACTTGTGTACATCAGTCGATAAACGTCCTTCTCAGCAATCATATTGTCATGCAGCATGCTTGTGACTGAGTGGCCACCATCCATACCACCCACAAATGCTCCCTGACTGTCAGTCACTTTGCAAATAAATCTTCGCCAGGGTCGGACTGGGCCACAGGGGTACAGGGGAAACCACCGGTGGGCCCCACTGCCTGGGGGCCCTCCTCCTTCTCTAGTGATCAGGTTCCAGACTCTGCACATGAATTATACATTATACATATGTTACCTTATACTCAGGCCCGGCGCTACCCGCTCAGCAAGGTCCGCAAAGCAGGTAGGCGCCGGGCAGGAGAGGCGCTCTCCCCACTCTGTCATCTTGCTGAGCTATGCTATTGTGTGCTCTGTCAGTTGCCGTAGACTATGCCTGTAATAGTGATATGACTGACATGTAGCAGTGGCGCCGGCAGCATTAAGGTCCCGCCTCTCCCCCTCTGTCTCCTTATTGATTGTGCCTGGCATAACAAAGAGGTGGTCCAAGTGTGCAGCGGACCACCCATTACAAACATACTGTAGGATACGTTTTTAAATATAATTAGCATCCGCTGTTGCCACCCGCCCAGATTGAACTAGCAGGTCCGAGTCCCGTCCCGGGCTCCGCCTCCCATGTATGCTTTTTTAAACCAGGAGCTAGATGTTCCACTCCTCCCCGGTTAGTCATTGCAGGGGGAGGGTTAGGCTTTGCTCCCGACATGACATCATCACGTGACACCGCAGCTATCCGTGGATTTAAAGAAGCACACATGGGAAGCGGAGCCCAGGAGGAGGCATCAGAGAGCTAACAGCTGCTTGTCCCGGAAGAAGCGAGGAGGCTATGCTTCAACCAATATCATGTACTGTAAGTGACAGTCACGGATACTCGTTGCATAGCATGTACTCTACATATGTAGTTTATCATCCCACACTTATATTTAGCTGCATTCTTTTAGTCTAATAAATCTATATTTTTTTATGTTACACACGAACACCACAGAACTACAGAAAGCATATGTCAGGAGAAGTACTGTATGTCTTACTTCACACGACCTCACCGTCCCTCTAACTCTCCTTCAGTGTCCCTGCTTTCACCTTCCCCCTAACTTCCCCCAGCGTCCCTGCCTTCACCCTCCCCCTAACTACTACTCTCCCCAGCGTCCCTGCCTTTACCCTCCCCCTAACTACCCACTCTCCCCAGCGTCCCTGCCTTCACCCTCCCCCTAACTCCCCCCTCTCCCCAGCGTCCCTGACTTCACCCTCCCCCCAACTACCCACTCTCCCCAGCGTCCCTGCCTTCACCCTCCCCCCTACATCCACATATATCCCTTTAAATACAAAACTACAAAATCAGGGGTGAACTCACGGGTGTAGTATGATATGCCGGCGGCCGGGATCCCGTGCAGTGTGGGGCTATGCAGTGTGTGAACATTGTATGTGTGTGCAGTGTGTGTGTATGTATGTGTTTTGAAGGGGGGCAGGAAATAATGTTGTGCCTAGGGGCCTTTCACATCAGTCCCTACCACAGTGGAGCTTACAATCTATACCACATGTACTTTCACACACATTCACGCTTGGGTTAATTTTTGTTGGGATCCAATTAACCTAACAATATATTTTTGGATTGTGGGAGAAAACCAGAGCACCTGGAGGAAATCAAGACAAGTACAGGGAGAATATATAAACTCCACACAGTTAGGGCCATGGTGGGAATCAAACCCTTGACCTCAGTGCTGTAAGGCAGTAATGCTAACCATTACACCATCCATACTGCCCATATGGCTAATATCTGTACATTAACTAGGTCGTATTTTCCCACAGGTTTAAAATTCTAATAGTCCTATTTATTTTTTACAAACAGATGGATTTTGGGGACCAATATTTGGCCAAAGTCTACAAGCAGTTTTGGTACAGTGAAGAAGCACCGTCTGCTGCTTTGGAGGCTATTAGTGGCACTCTAGTGAATATATTTACTAAATCTTAAAAAATTGAAAAGTGGTGATATTGCCCATAGCAGATTCTGTCTATCATTTTCTAGGATGCAATAGAGAAAGCTAGACAGAATCTGGTTTGTTGCTATAGACAACATCACCACTTTTCATATTTAAAAGCTTCAGTAAATTTACCCCTAAGTCTTAGAAAGACAAGTCAAATATTCAACATTCCAAAAAGCACTCTACACAATAAACTTATAGAAAAGGTGCCTGGGGTTACAAAAATGGGGCCACAACCAGTACTGCTTCCGGAAGAAGAAGCCAGATAAGAAATCTGGATTTTAAATACTGTAGGGCCAAACTTGGATTTCCAATGCATCCAGATGAAGTTAAAGGTGCAGTACAATGAATTTTAAAAAGTATGAATAGAGAAATCCATTTACATACAGCCCAGATGATAAGCGATTTTAATTATATTTAAAAAGACCTGCTGGTGCAAAAAGGAAGACAGAAATAATCTCTAAAGCTAGGGCAACTGTTACAAAAGAAGCCATCAAGAAGTTAGTGATTATTTAAATGAAGACGGTTGTATAATAGTCATATTTTTAATGCTGGTGATGCAGGAATGATCACTTGTCCAAAAATTTTAAAAGTGTTGAAGCCCAAATTTTTCAAAAACTTTTATGAGATTACAAGTGGAATTGACACAGTCTTGCATAATGCTTCAGAAGCTGGATTTACTGGGAGTCATTGAGGAGCAGTTGTTGTTCCTATCACTGCTGCTTCTTTGGATGCAGTGTCGGACTGGGCCATGAAGAGCCCACCAGAAAAGGCAATCATAAGACCCCACTAAGGGGTGTGGCCAGTCTCCAGAAGAAATGTGAACAACCACCAGAGAGTAGTGGCCAGCAATTATAGAAGCATTATAGTACGGATAGTGTGAGCGATGGTGGCATAACAAGGACGCACGAATCAGTATTACAACATGCACAGACACTATAAAAGGGGCATCTCAGTCTTTAAACATTCAGTTGCATGGATGTACAGAGGGTAAGGATTTTGTAGGCTATTTGAATAAACTCACAGATGGGCAACCACGAATAGACACTGCTGCGTATGCTGCTGTTTGGGTGACTCAGAATCAGTATTATGTATTTTTCAGATTTTGGCCCATATTTAGAGGCTACATTAAGAAGACTCTGGTAAAACCCTGTTTCTTTAATTAGTGTGTGTGACACTAGGGAGAGTAAGTGAGTGATAGGCAATGGATAACTCTGGGGAGAGGCAGTGGGTGACACTGGGGAGAGGCAATGGGTGACATGCAGTGGCTGAAAAATGGGCGTGGCCACACCCCAGAAGGGGTGTGGCCACGCACCAGAAGGGGTGTGGCCACTGAAAAGGGCCCACAGTGCCAGTTACATTGCCCCACAGTGCCGGATACATTGCCCCACAGTGCCAGTTACATTGCCCCACAGTGCCAGTTACATTGCCCCACTGTGCCAGATACATGCCCCACAGTGCCAGTTACATTGCCCCACAGTGCCAGTTACATTGCCCCACATTGCCGGATACATTGCCCCACAGTGCCGGATACATTGCCCCACTGTGCCAGATACATGCCCCACTGTGCCAGATACATGCCCCACTGTGCCAGTTACATGTCCCACAGTGCCAGTTACATTGCCCCACAGTGCCAGTTACATTGCCCCACAGTGCCAGATACATGCCCCTCAGTGCCAGATACATGCCCCACAGTGCCAGTTACATTGCCCCATAGTGCCAGTAACATTGCCCCACAGTGCCAGTTACATTGCCCCACAGTGCCGTATACATTGCCCCACAGTGCCGGATACATTGCCCCACAGTGCCGGATACATTGCCCCACTGTGCCAGATACATGCCCCACTGTGCCAGTTACATGTCCCACAGTGCCAGTTACATTGCCCCACAGTGCCAGTTACATTGCCCACAGTGCCAGATACATGCCCCACAGTGCCAGATACATGCCCCACAGTGCCAGTTACATTGCCCCACTCAGTGCCAGATACAAGCCCCACTGTGCCACCCCCCGGGTCACTCACTGCTTGTTGATACTAGGCTTGATAACATTGTGAGGGAGGAGAGCGTAGTGCAGCGCCTCTTCTTCCCCTCTCCGCTCCAGGTGTCTGGCAGCTGTCTGGCGCCGGTTCGCTAGCCAATCAGAGCTCGCGGACCGACAGCCAATCAGGAGCCGGTACGCAAGCTCTGATTGGCTAACGCCACCGGAGACCAGACACAGCAGCGCTGCTGGCAGCGCTGCTAGTTCTGGTAGCGGCAGTGAGGGGAGGGAGAGACGCTGCGCTCTCCTCCCCTCACATTTCGGCATGACAGGGGCGAGTGGGGCATGATGCCCTGTCCGCCGGCGGCGCCCCCCTCTCCTGGGTCTGCCAAGGCGCCCAGGGCACGTGCCCCACTCACCCTACCCTTGTTACGCCTCTGCTGACCATGGCATCACAATGATGAGAAGCCCAACAGAGGCAAGGTAAGTATACTTACCTTTATGCAATGCATCCATTACACTTCCTTCCCCAGCCAAAAGTTAACCCACCCCCCTCCCACTACCTAAACCTTGTGGGGGGTGCCGAAACCCTTGCCAGCAGCCTAACCCTAACACTCGTTTGCGATCCTGTCTGTCGGGATTCTGCTGCCGGGCTTATGAACCTAGTTGGGATGCTGGCGTCGGCATTCCAAGCATCAGTATTTTGACAGACATGATTCTGACCATCATGATCTTGACCGGATCTCATTTAAGCTGTCTCTTACTATTAAATCTTCAGTTGTTAAAAAAACAAACTTCCAATGATTTTATATATTCTGGAAGCAAACTTGCCTGGCTTTTGTTCATACAACTGTTCAATCCATTCTTGCTTAATAAACTGTAATCATACTAATTTGATACTATGGCTACCATTATTATTATTATTAGCCGCTTAGCTCTATACAGTCAGTGATGTATCACTGACACCACACACACAGATATGTCTTCATACACCTTCCACATTTTGCTTCATTTGGCACAAGTGTTTACCATGGCTAAGAAACGAGTAGCGATTGGATAAATTCCCATACTGGCATAGTATACAGTGGGGACTGAAGCGAAAGTTAAAAAACATGGTTAAAATGACAGTGAACAGCAAAGTAATACATAGCTTTCACTAGCTCAGGGAGAGGTTTGATCTTTTTAACATTCATTCAACATATCAACAAGTTCACCATTATGTTATGATCCTAACAGAGTAAAACTTCCCTACCAGCCACAAATGTCCTGGAATTCCTGATAGGCTTTGTATTTAGTAATAAGTTTTGGATATGATAATTATATGCATATTTAATATACTGTATGTTGACACTGATTCTCTTTGGTCCTGGTGTTACGCGCTTGGCAAAATGGTATCCCCTACATGAGCAGCGTAAACTTTCACAGTTTAACAGTGCATTGAAATCTCTTAGATCTACTATGCAAGAACAAGGGAGTCAGCGTGTAGTCTCTCATTACAGAGTGGGCAAGGTTTCCAGTAGTCGATGGTCAAATTTGTGGCCACTGGCAATGGTGATGGCCTGGGGCAGTGGATGCAGAGGGCCGGGTACAGATGCCGAGATGCCAGATGTGTCTGCTGCTGTAATCAGCTGACATCTGGAGAGGACTGCTGGAGGACTACCCCAGGGAAACAGTGGCAAGCAGGGTGGGGAACCATGCTGATTCCCAGTGACTGAGTGGTAAGTACCCATGTGGAGGCAGCACGATGGCAGCCATGCCAGGTCCCATTGCACTTGGATCTCTCTGCTCCATGGAGAGAGACCGACAAGGTACAGCCCGGTGGTGGTCATGGCATGGGTCCCATCTCCATAGATCATCTGCTCTCACTTGGTTTCATTAGCAGTAGTGGGTGCAGTCCCCAGGCATGGCAGCAAGGAGGTAAATGGCCAAACCTTTTAGTCTGAGATGAGGCAGATACTGTAGGAACTTCTGCTCCTTATGAGGTCTCTGTCCTCCATGAGCTTTCCTTAGGACACCTGCATTATGGTTTCACAAGTGTACTGCCCCAGTCAAACTACCCTGCCACTGTCTACCGCATCCCACAGACCAAGTGCTGGCTGCAAGGATGTCTCAAAGCTAAGTCTGAAGGCAAAATCTGAGCCCCCCTAGGCAATATCAAGGTGCTTACCTAGATTGTGACTGCTACCCCAGGGAATTGGATGTTAAGTAGGACATGAGAATGTGTAATGTATGCTATTTTAATTTCAGATGATTCTGAGTCAATATATGCTATTATCCAGGATTATTTTACAATACTGAAGTGCAATTTATTATTATACTTTAAGTGATAATTGACAGTCAAAGCAGAACTTAGCATGATACCATAAAACTGTACATAATCAGCCTCACAGTTTGGTTGAATTCTGACGAGACAAAGTATTTCTAGCAGTTATATTCTATTTGTCAATCCTACGCACACCAAAAACTGTCCATTCTAATCTTCTTATATGTACTACTAGAGCCCCTCAATTAATGCATTGTTTGACCCCCAAAAGTCAGTACATGTGGCCAGTCTTTGATGTTTGCATTATTATAAGTATGTGATAACTTCTTCACTGGGTCTCTCACAGGATATGTACTAGTTACCATTGTTAACCCAATGGTTACACAATTCAACATGAGTGGTTGTCAGTATAAATGCCCTAAACCTGTTCCAAAATATCTGCTATGCCTTTACATCTCTCCCACTGAGAATATACAGTACTTGGAACTAAAGTCAATATTTGCTTTTAGGCACCGCAAAACTAGCCACCACATAAGTTAAAGCATGTGGTAGGTGGAAGTTCTCTAGTTATTAATGGCCTTAACCACTCCTATGTTACTGCACCAGAAAACTGAGCCCCTGTTGTGAAGTTTGGAAGCCCATAGCTGAACCTCTATGGGAAATATCCAATAGTAACAGATTAGTTTAAGCCAAAAATAATTACATAATCAGGGAATTGCTTTTATTTATCCCACCCATTGCCAGGAAGATCTACCACAGGCCCTGTCCAAGTAACTCCCCCCCCCCACAAAGCATGCAGGAATGATAATATCAGCACTTAAGTCATTTATCACATTGTACATTGTTAAATCTGTAACATTTCTCTAGGAGGATCAGTTCCTTGTCTATCTTGACTGTCCTGTTGAACATCTAACTGAGGCCACCTATGCTGGATCACAGGGCCAGATTAAGCCTGGTGGGGGCCAGGGCAACGAAGTTGTGTGGGCCCCCACCACAGTAGATGACAGACTCTGAGCCCCCCCTTATACACACACACATATGTTACACCCATGCTACACACAACACACACAGACGTACACAACACATGCATGCATGCTACCTGTCCATGCAGCGGATGCCGGAGTCAGTGCCTCCACACCTAGGAGCGTAGTAGTCTCCCCCCTCCCGGTGGCTCAGCTGTTTATTAACAGCGCTGCCGAGGAGGTGTTCCTTGCACAGCATTTGATAGTCTCGCAGGATGCTGCATTGAAATCCCACGAGACTACGAAATGCTGTGCAAGGAACACCTTCTCGGCGGCGCTGTAAATGAACAGATGAGCTGAGCCTCCGGGAGGGAGGAGACTACAATGATCCTGGTTTGGGGGCCCAAGTGTGTGGGGGCCCTGGGAAGACCGTACCTTTTGCTCCTCACCTAATCCGGCCCTGCTGGATCACTTCCAACAACACTTCAACATGCTTTAAACTAGAGATGAGCGGGTTCGGTTCCTCGGAATCCGAACCCCCCCGAACTTCAGCCTTTTTACACGGGTCCGAGGCAGACTCGGATCTTCCCGCCTTGCTCGGCTAACCCGAGCGCGCCCGAACGTCATCATCCTGCTGTCAGATTCTCGCGAGGCTCGTATTCTATCGCGAGACTCGGATTCTATATAAGGAGCCGCGCGTCGCCGCCATTTTCACACGTGCATTGAGATTGATAGGGAGAGGACGTGGCTGGCGTCCTCTCCGTTAGAATAGATAGAGACACTTGAGTTGATTACTTAGTAATTTTGGGGAGCATTAGGAGTACTCAGAGTGCAGAGTTTTGCTGATAGTTAGTTACTAGTGACTGACCACTTTATTATTTAATATAATCCGTTCTCTGCCTGAAAAAAAAATGATACACAGTCACATACCATATCTGTGCTCAGCCTCAGTGTGCTGCATGATTGATAATATCATCTATGTATATCTGACTGTGCTGAGTGCTCACTGCTCACACAGCTGAATTGTGGGGGAGACTGGGGTGCAGTTATAGCAGGAGTACAGTGCACACTTTTGCTGCCAGTGTGACTGACCAGTGACCACCAGTATATTGTCTGCCTGAAAAAGTTAAACACTCCTGTGGTGTTTTTTTTATTTATTCTATAAACGCATTCTGCTGACAGTGTCCAGCAGGTCCGTCATTCATTATATTATATAAATATTTACCTGCAGTAGTGTTATATTTTTTTTGTTCATCTCTATCATCTTTATCATCTCTATATTAGCAGACGCAGTACGGTAGTCCACGGTTGTGGCTACCTCTGTGTCGTCAGTGCTCGTCCATAATTGTATACCTACCTGTGGTGGTTTTTTTTTTTCTATCTTCTTCATACTAGTAGTTTAGGAGTCTGCTAACAGTGTCCAGCAGGTCCGTCATTATATTATATATACCTGCAGTAGTGATACATATATATTTTTTATATCATTATCATCTCTATACTAGCAGACGCAGTACGGTAGTCCACGGCTGTAGCTACCTCTGTGTCGTCAGTGCTCGTCCATAATTGTATACCTACCTGTGGTGGGGTTTTTTTTTCTATCTTCTTCATACTAGTAGTTTAGGAGTCTGCTGACAGTGTCCAGCAGGTCCGTCATTATATTATATATAACTGCAGTAGTGATATATATATATTTTTTATATCATTATCATCTCTATATTAGCAGACGCAGTACGGTAGTCCACGGCTGTGGCTACCTCTGTGTCGTCAGTGCTCGTCCATAATTGTATACCTACCTGTGGTGGGTTTTTTTTTCTATCTTCTTCATACTAGTAGTTTAGGAGTCTGCTGACAGTGTCCAGCAGGTCCGTCATTATATTATATATACCTGCAGTAGTGATATATATATTTTTTTTATATCATTATCATCTCTATACTAGCAGACGCAGTACGGTAGTCCATGGCTGTAGCTACCTCTGTGTCGTCAGTGCTCGTCAATAATTGTATACCTACCTGTGGTGGGGTTTTTTTTTCTATCTTCTTCATACTAGTAGTTTAGGAGTCTGCTGACAGTGTCCAGCAGGTCCGTCATTATATTATATATACCTGCAGTAGTGATATATATATATTTTTTATATCATTATCATCTCTATACTAGCAGACGCAGTACGGTAGTCCACGGCTGTAGCTACCTCTGTGTCGTCAGTGCTCGTCCATAATTGTATACCTACCTGTGGTGGGGTTTTTTTTTCTATCTTCTTCATACTAGTAGTTTAGGAGTCTGCTGACAGTGTCCAGCAGGTCCGTCATTATATTATATATACCTGCAGTAGTGATATATATATATATTTTATATCATTATCATCTCTATACTAGCAGACGCAGTATTGTAGTCCACGGCTGTAGCTACCTCTGTGTCATCAGTCACTCGTCATCCATAAGCATACTAGAATCCATCCATCTCCATTGTTTACCTGAGGTGCCTTTTAGTTGTGCCTATTAAAATATGGAGAACAAAAATGTTGAGGTTCCAAAAATAGGGAAAGATCAAGATCCACTTCCACCTCGTGCTGAAGCTGCTGCCACTAGTCATGGCCGAGACGATGAAATGCCATCAACGTCGTCTGCCAAGGCCGATGCCCAATGTCATAGTACAGAGCATGTAAAATCCAAAACACCAAATATCAGTAAAAAAAGGACTCAAAAATCTAAAATAAAATCGTCGGAGGAGAAGCGTAAACTTGCCAATATGCCATTTACCACACGGAGTGGCAAGGAACGGCTGAGGCCCTGGCCTATGTTCATGGCTAGTGGTTCAGCTTCACATGAGGATGGAAGCACTCAGCCTCTCGCTAGAAAAATGAAAAGACTTAAGCTGGCAAAAGCACAGCAAAGAACTGTGCGTTCTTCGAAATCACAAATCCACAAGGAGAGTCCAATTGTGTCGGTTGCGATGCCTGACCTTCCCAACACTGGACGTGAAGAGCATGCGCCTTCCACCATTTGCACGCCCCCTGCAAGTGCTGGAAGGAGCACCCGCATTCCAGTTCCTGATAGTCAGATTGAAGATGTCAGTGTTGAAGTACACCAGGATGAGGAGGATATGGGTGTTGCTGGCGCTGGGGAGGAAATTGACAAGGAGGATTCTGATGGTGAGGTGGTTTGTTTAAGTCAGGCACCCGGGGAGACACCTGTTGTCCGTGGGAGGAATATGGCCATTGACATGCCTGGTGAAAATACCAAAAAAATCAGCTCTTCGGTGTGGAAGTATTTCAACAGAAATGCGGACAACAGGTGTCAAGCCGTGTGTTGCCTTTGTCAAGCTGTAATAAGTAGGGGTAAGGACGTTAACCACCTCGGAACATCCTCCCTTATACGTCACCTGCAGCGCATTCATCATAAGTCAGTGACAAGTTCAAAAGCTGTGGGCGACAGCGGAAGCAGTCCACTGACCAGTAAATCCCTTCCTCTTGTAACCAAGCTCACGCAAACCACCCCACCAACTCCCTCAGTGTCAATTTCCTCCTTCCCCAGGAATGCCAATAGTCCTGCAGGCCATGTCACTGGCAATTCTGACGAGTCCTCTCCTGCCTGGGATTCCTCCGATGCATCCTTGCATGTAACGCCTACTGCTGCTGGCGCTGCTGTTGTTGCTGCTGGGAGTCGATGGTCATCCCAGAGGGGAAGTCGTAAGACCACTTTTACTACTTCCACCAAGCAATTGACTGTCCAACAGTCCTTTGCGAGGAAGATGAAATATCACAGCAGTCATCCTGCTGCAAAGCGGATAACTGAGGCCTTGGCATCCTGGGCGGTGAGAAACGTGGTTCCGGTATCCATCATTACTGCAGAGCCAACTATAGACTTGATTGAGGTACTGTGTCCCCGGTACCAAATACCATCTAGGTTCCATTTCTCTAGGCAGGCGATACCGAAAATGTACACAGACCTCAGAAAAAGACTCACCAGTGTCCTAAAAAATGCAGTTGTACCCAATGTCCACTTAACCACGGACATGTGGACAAGTGGAGCAGGGCAGACTCAGGACTATATGACTGTGACAGCCCACTGGGTAGATGTATTGACTCCCGCCGCAAGAACAGCAGCGGCGGCACCAGTAGCAGCATCTCGCAAATGCCAACTCTTTCCTAGGCAGGCTACGCTTTGTATCACCGCTTTCCAGAATACGCACACAGCTAAAAACCTCTTACGGCAACTGAGGAAGATCATCGCAGAATGGCTTACCCCAATTGGACTCTCCTGTGGATTTGTGGCATCGGACAACGCCAGCAATATTGTGTGTGCATTAACTATGGGCAAATTCCAGCACGTCCCATGTTTTGCACATACCTTGAATTTGGTGGTGCAGAATTATTTAAAAAACGACAGGGGCGTGCAAGTGATGCTGTCGGTGGCCAGAAGAATTGCGGGACACTTTCGGCGTACAGGCACCACGTACAGAAGACTGGAGCAACACCAAAAACGCCTGAACCTGCCCTGCCATCATCTGAAGCAAGAAGTGGTAACGAGGTGGAATTCAACCCTCTATATGCTTCAGAGGTTGGAGGAGCAGCAAAAGGCCATTCAAGCCTATACAACTGAGCACGATATAGGAGGTGGAATGCACCTGTCTCAAGCGCAGTGGAGAATGATTTCAACGTTGTGCAAGGTTCTGCAACCTTTTGAACTTGCCACACGTGAAGTCAGTTCAGACACTGCCAGCCTGAGTCAGGTCATTCCCCTCATCAGGCTTTTGCAGAAGAAGCTGGAGACATTGAAGGAGGAGCTAACACTGAGCGATTCCGCTAGGCATGTGGGACTTGTGGATGGAGCCCTTAATTCGCTTAACAAGGATTCACGGGTGGTCAATCTGTTGAAATCAGAGCACTACATTTTGGCCACCGTGCTCGATCCTAGATTTAAAACCTACGTTGTATCTCTCTGTCCGGCAGACACAAGTCTGCAGGGGTTCAAAGAACTGCTGGTGAGAAAATTGTCAAGTCAAGCGGAACGCGACCTGTCAACATCTCCTCCCTCACATTCTCCCGCAACTGGGGGTGCGAGGAAAAGGCTCAGAATTCCGAGCCCACCCGCTGGCGGTGATGCAGGGAAGTCTGGAGCGACTGCTGATGCTGACATCTGGTCCGGACTGAAGGACCTGACAACGATTACGGACATGTCGTCTACTGTCACTGCATATGATTCTCTCACCATTGAAAGAATGGTGGAGGATTATATGAGTGACCGCATCCAAGTAGGCACGTCAGACAGTCCGTACGTATACTGGCAGGAAAAAGAGGCAATTTGGAGGCCCTTGCACAAACTGGCTTTATTCTACCTAAGTTGCCCTCCCACAAGTGTGTACTCCGAAAGAGTGTTTAGTGCCGCCGCTCACCTTGTCAGCAATCGGCGTACGAGATTACTTCCAGAAAATGTGGAGAAGATGATGTTCATTAAAATGAATTATAATCAATTCCTCCATGGAGACATTCACCAGCAGCAATTGCCTCCACAAAGTACACAGGGAGCTGTGATGGTGGATTCCAGTGGGGACGAATTGATAATCTGTGAGGAGGGGGATGTACACGGTGATGAATCGCAGGATGATGATGAGGTGGACATCTTGCCTCTGTAGAGCCAGTTTGTGCAAGGAGAGATTAATTGCTTCTTTTTTGGTGGGGGTCCAAACCAACCCGTCATTTCAGTCACAGTCGTGTGGCAGACCCTGTCACTGAAATGATGGGTTGGTTAAAGTGTGCATGTCCTGTTTATACAACATAAGGGTGGGTGGGAGGGCCCAAGGACAATTCCATCTTGCACCTCTTTTTTCTTTCATTTTTCTTTGCGTCATGTGCTGTTTGGGGAGTGTTTTTTGGAAGGGCCATCCTGCGTGACACTGCAGTGCCACTCCTAGATGGGCCAGGTGTTTGTGTCGGCCACTAGGGTCGCTTATCTTAGTCACACAGCTACCTCATTGCGCCTCTTTTTTTTCTTCTTTGCGTCATGTGCTGTTTGGGGAGTATTTTTTGGAAGGGCCATCCTGCGTGACACTGCAGTGCCACTCCTAGATGGGCCAGGTGTTTGTGTCGGCCACTAGGGTCACTTATCTTAGTCACACAGCTACCTCATTGCGCCTCTTTTTTTTCTTCTTTGCGTCATGTGCTGTTTGGGGAGTATTTTTTGGAAGGACCATCCGGCCTGACACTGCAGTGCCACTCCTAGATGGGCCAGGTGTTTGTGTCGGCCACTAGGGTCGCTTAGCTTACTCACACAGCTACCTCATTGCGCCTCTTTTTTTCTTTGCGTCATGTGCTGTTTGGGGAGTGTTTTTTGGAAGGGCCATCCTGCGTGACACTGCAGTGCCACTCCTAGATGGGCCAGGTGTTTGTGTCGGCCACTAGGGTCGCTGAGCTTAGTCACACAGCTACCTCATTGCGCCTCTTTTTTTCTTTGCGTCATGTGCTGTTTGGGGAGTGTTTTTTGGAAGGGCCATCCTGCGTGACACTGCAGTGCCACTCCTAGATGGGCCAGGTGTTTGTGTCGGCCACTTGGGTCGCTGAGCTTAGTCATCCAGCGACCTCGGTGCAAATTTTAGGACTAAAAATAATATTGTGAGGTGTGAGGTGTTCAGAATAGACTGAAAATGAGTGGAAATTATGGTTATTGCGGTTAATAATACTTTGGGATCAAAATGACCCCCAAATTCTATGATTTAAGCTGTTTTTTAGTGTTTTTTGAAAAAAACACCCGAATCCAAAACACACCCGAATCCGACAAAAAAAATTCGGTGAGGTTTTGCCAAAACGCGTTCGAACCAAAAACACGGCCACGGAACCGAACCCAAAACCAAAACACAAAACCCGAAAAATTTCCGGTGCACATCTCTACTTTAAACCAGAATAAATGATCCTCTGGCAGCTCCTGCTTTTTCCTAAATTTGTCCTGACACCAAATGATTCCTTTAAAAAGGAAAAGAGATGGCTGCGCAATGTGTTAGAGCAAATTTAGAGCTGACGTGTAAACAATATAAAATAATTTATTATGTTCATAACATGAAATTTAATACATTAAAAATCAATATCAGACTGATAAAGGTAATATTATAAAACCAAGAATTAGATGCAATCCACCTTGAAATTGTGAATATATATACTGGAGGTTGTAACTTAGGATATTGGTGAGGGAACAAGTCCAATTAAATCTCCATATAAAAGTCCACAGTCAGGTAAGCAGCTGGTAGAAGTCACCGGCGGCAACTGGAGAAGCCGGGACGGGACAGGACCCCGCCCTTCTGCACACCTTGATTCTACCAATCACACAAGTAGCAAGCTGCTGTCCGAGCCACTGACATCTTGGCTCCCGTCCCGGCTTCTCCAGTTGCCGCCGGTGACTTCTACCAGCACACCACGGACAAACTTCACCTATCAATCTGGTGACCGTACGTTCTCTCCTCCGCTGCGCTATCAAGCACTGGGCACTGCAGGAACATACGACCGAGGACGCTCTGTCGGGACCAGCCCTCAGAGAGGTATATAATCACTCATACAGCAGTTCTCTTTATTGCCGCATTGAGATCTCTATTACGGCATTTAACATTAGACACTTGTGGATCAGCTGCTTACCTGACTGTGGACTTTTATATGGAGATTTAATTGGATTTGTACCCTCACCAATATCCTAAGTTACAACCTCCAGTATATATATTCACAATTTCAAGGTGGATTGCATCTAATTCTTGGTTTTATAATATTACCTTTATCAGTCTGATATTGATTTTTAATGTATTAAATTTCATGTTATGAACATAATAAATTATTTTATATTGTTTACACGTCAGCTCTTAATTTGCTCAAACACATTGCGCAGCCATCTCTTTTCCTTTTTATACTTATCCCCAATTTGAACACACACACAGTGTTCTGTGGCAGCGCACGTGGCAGAGCAATTTCAATTACAACACCTACATTTCTGGGTATTAGCATCTGAGGCGCTCTTTAGCAATTCTTTGTTATCGTTTTTTGTCAAATGATTCCTTTAGCCTTGATGTACAAGTCATGGATCGTGTGCTTGCATTTCAGTACATTGAGGTGTTGTACATCGTAGAATCCTAGTAACTACTATGAAAAAAACATCCCCCACTGCCTGTTCATATAGCTTTTTTTCCATTGCTAACAGCAAACATATCAACAAAATTTAAACATTTATTTATGTCCCTGACTTTGCTACATACACGCCAAAAATGTCTGTATAAGTGGAACGAGCCATTCTCCACTTATACCTGTGTTTCCATTTATGTTGTTCTGACAAGAAAAGCTACATTTTACAAAGTATCCCCACTCAACCAGCAGAACCAATGCATGAGCTGAACCCATCCAGAAACTGTATTGCTGTATGTCCCTCAGGTGATTCCTACTCACTCCAATGGGAAGAACCAGCCATAATATTTGAATCCTCATGGTCCTCTGGAGAAATCCTTGTATGCAAATCTTTACCTAGGGACATTCAGATATAGCCAGCATCTTCGTTTCCGCTATGTGTACGCATGGGCATATGCGGTGCAGCAGGCTACACTACACACTGTGCTGTGACTAGCCTGTATTCTACCATAGGAATGAATGGGTGCGTGCACACGTGCAGTAATTAGCGGACACACTAGCTGTGCCATGCGTGCTGTTATGCATATACATTGCAGCATAGATGAGAGTGGCTACATCTGTACAATACCTGAAATACACAGATAATCGACCAACAATTCTCAATAATAGTGAACAACTGCAAGAATAGAAGAAGCAGAAAAAGGTGGACACTCACCACAAACAAATTGGGGAATTGGATAAAACCAGATAGAGCTGGATGAACACCCTCACTGGAGGTATGACTACAGGACATTTAGCGCAGCACCCACTAGTGTGAAACATGAGTCAAGCATGGACATATGGCTAGTAGCTGGACAATAGTTATTGTGGTTGGCAAAATGTGGTACTGGTTAAAGAGACTACTCAATTAAGTGGGAGGAGTGGGGCAACAATGTTGGGGTCATACAGGAGCAATATGTTGCACAAAGCTGTTGGGGCTGTGATTGAAAATACAATATATTTGTGGTGCACTGCAAATTGTCATAGAAAGGAGTATTGTAGAAGAGGAAAGGTGGAGTAGGCAACTCAATTTGAGAAAATGGGATGGTAAGTGCCATGGGAAATGGTGGACATCACTGGCAGAGTGGCTCAGAAGAGGTAAACCACATAGTGAGAATGGCAGTGAGGGGGAAGATCCAGGATTAAAAGGGGATCTCAAAGAGGGACCAGTTCCAAAAGTAAAGACCATAGGTAAACTTTAGCCTGGGTACCACCAGACATCTGAACAGCTATTAATACTGACAAGGTTAGCAACTGTCTCAACTACCAATTGATCTCTTGTATCAATTTTCTACTTCAGGCATAGCTACATGGACTGAAACAGGTCAAGAGCTGCACCTGACATTACCATTTTAGGAATTGGTGGTAATAAGAGGGCAGGATGCCTCAACTGGTATGAAGGGAGCATGACAGATCTCTTGGGATGGGGAATTTTTGCCATGGGCTAGAAGGGTTGGATAAATAAAAAGAGAAGATCAGGGATAAATGAAGATAATATAACAAATGAAAGCAAAGAGACAGGAAAAGAAGAAACATATAAGAGAGACAGTTAAGAACAAAATAGTACAAAAGGGTAAGAAAGGAATAACAACAAATAAACTAATACAGTATACTGAAACTTGTGGAGACACATAGCGAAGAGCATCCAACTGGAAAAGAAGGATAGTTACAAGATCTGCCCTTATATACAGATAGATACAAGATCTGCCCTTATCTTACATCTTTGCTCCGTGTGCTACAAGTCACGTTACACAACTTGTGAGTGCAGTGTGAGTCGGTCGTGCCGAGTATCTTTCTTCCCGCAAATTTGCAAAGTAATGCAATAAGGCGCATGAGCAAACCCTGCAAATCCTGTTTATTAAAATGATATACATCATGCCTATATTCTGTGTTTGACTGCTTCTGTATTTGCATAGAAAATTCTATGCTACATGGCATTTTTGCATTTCGCAGATACAATCGCTTGTGTGTCCTATGCATTACTTTGTAACTAAGACACATTTTTATAGGGAATTTGTTTTAAAAAGACGCTCTGTGCTACCAAGTCTTTCCATGGCCTGGTGCGATTTGAAGGGCTTTTTAGTGTGACTGCAGCAAGGATGTAAGAGGACAAATCAGTAGACTTCAGTATAATATCTCTCCCACTCCCCAATTGTATAGTGCAGAAGTCATTAAACCTCACTGTCAATCTCAACAAGCCACTTCTAACCCCTTTTATTGCTAGCAACCATAATCTCCACAAAAACCTGTGTGTTTACCTATCTTCAGTTTCTTTAAAAAATATTGTTTCTACATTTATACAGATTTGTGAATTTTCAGCAAGGAATATGTTTTCCATGTTGCAAATCATTGATGTCCTCCTTTATAGTGTTATGCAAAACATTACTACTCCCAAAAGCCTTGGCTATATTTGGTTGCTATGAACTGGAATAGTGTTAGATCTACCAATTGTGCATTTCATGAATAAAATATTTGTGATGGCATTGATTTTGTACTTTTGTATTTCATTTTATTTTGAACTCTGTATGCATTTTATTCTAATTTCACACTGATGCCATTGAAATACAATTGATGTGATTACTGTTTCTCATTTTGGACTCTAAGTTCAAATTCCCATGGAACTTTAATTGAATTTAACAATGTCAGTACCATCAATCAAGTTTGTTTTATTTCAAACTCATGTTTAAACCAACACAGAGTGAAGGAAAATAGCAATTTTGAGAATACAAAGGAAATGTTACATTTTAGGCTTTAACTGTATCTCTCACATTTCAACTTGGTTGTTTATTTACAGTAGGTTAACATAAAAAAAAATATTAAGACACTTATGTTGGCAACATTACAATATACAGATCCAAGCAATAAGCAAACAGGTTAATATTTTGTACAAGGATTTTATATGTTGGAATTATTATTTCAATGTGCATAATTATGCCGTAAACAATATATTATAATCCAACAGTAATTATTCCTGATTATTATAAGACAGTATGTCTATCTATTTAAGAGTGGCTGAAAATGTGAGTGGTGGGCCCAGGTGCTAATATATGATTTTGACACACCTCCTCCACCCCATAACAAGTTCACAATGTGCTCCATGGCAGTGGGTGACAGAGAGAGACAGAGGGTGACAGCATAAGGCATGGGGAGGCAAACATTGATATAGAGAGGCAGAGGGTGACAGTGGTAGGCAAAGGTGAGGCAGTGGGTGACAGAGAGAGACAGTGTGGGGAGTACAGAGAGCATGTACCTTGGTGTATTTTGCTCTGCTCTGTTCTGTGACAGGAACCCCTGCCCTTTGTGCTTTCCTCAGTTTGTCATTCAGTCAGGCAGACTCTGATAGTGCCAGTTACACCAGTTGTGGCTGCCTTTAATTCACATACAGCAATGAATTAAAAAAAATGTACAACTGTCTGTTAATTAGATATAGTATGTGGCTTTGATCATCACAACTGGCCCAAGCACTGGGGGCAGGGTGGGCCCACCACCTGAGAGACCAGCTCCTTACTTTGGAAAGGCAGGGCTGATCTTGAGTGTGTGTGCTGCTGCATCAGACTGCCATCTGAGCTGTAATGATAGGGCATGTTTGCTGCTTAGGCAGAATGAGCAATATAGATTACTCCATTAGAGCGCGCTTAAAATTTTATTCAACAATGGTAATATACTTTATCCAATCAGGACGGACAATTGAAATATCCAAATAAAACACAGGTGTTAATATATAGCAGCAAAATCTCTTTATTCCACTATAATTATTAATGGGCTCCGGTTCTTTAGATAGTCATATAAAGATTTAGTCATAGATCACTGACTTATCAGATAGTTATAGTGTGATATTTCCATGAGGTTCATCTGCCTGCGATATCCTACAACCTCATGCTCTCAGCATATTTGGTCTCACCAATTTTATTAACAGAACCGGAGCCCATTAATAATTATAGTGGGATAAAGAGATTTTGCAGCTACATATTATTATCACCTGTGTTTTATATGGATATTTTAATTGTGTGTCCTGATTAAATAAAGTAGGTTTCCATTGTTGAATACATTTTAAAGCGCTCTCTAACGTAGCAATGTATATTGCTCATTCTATCTATCTGTCAAGTACAGTATATGTGACCTGCCAAGTCAATACTGGGAGCTGCTCATATTAGGCACTGCTCATGTGGAGTTTTTTTGTTTCTTATAATTAAGGATATTTTTACTGTTGCGCAATTTTTTTTACCATATACAAGTTTGTGCTTGGCAGCCCTGATAAGCACTGCTGCGTGCTGTCTCTTTAATCGAAGGCAGATAAATGCAGCTCACAGCCAGGGTAACTGGAGATGCCAGAGCCTGCTTGACTGAGTGACAAGCTTAGGAAAACATGGAGGGAAGGTCCCCTCTCACAGACAGAGCAGAGGCTACTGTGTTCCCACCCCCACCTTGGTACATCCATTCCGCATCATGCAAGGCTGTGTGCTTGTACCACTATCACCCACTGCCTCTCCCTGTCACCTACTGTTTCTGACACTCACTGTCTCTTCATCACCCTCAAAATCTCCCAGTCACAATCTATCTCTACATCACCCACTGCCTCTCTGTCACCCTCTACCTCTCCAACACCCACTACCCTCTACCTCTGCCTGTCACTCTCTGCCTCTCACTGTCACACACTGCCATGTGGCATAATATGAACTTGGAATGGGGTGGAAGAGGTGGACACAAAGCATACTGTAGCACCTGGGCCCACCAATCATAAATTCCATCACTGGCTTATAGGCTTACATATAAAAAATGTATCAGAAGGGGGATATATATGATCCTTCCTCAGCACTCTCCACGCTCACCATTCACAGCAGGCCCAGGAAAAAGAAAGAAAAGTAATTTCATTAGTGATCACTTTACAAGATATGTATGACTAAGGAGTGTGGACAGCCTTTCTTTTACCTTGGAATTGTTTTAAAAGGTAAATTACCTGTGATTTAAAAAATAAAATAAAATTTGTTTTTGTTAATTGTTTGGAGGAATGTCATTTTTTCACTTGTACATTCTCTACCATTGTACATATCTTGTCTTGGAGTTATTTTTGGAATAAATATGTTTTTTAACTTTTGATATAAACATGGACATTTGGTCTTTTTTGGAGTTGTATGGAGTGATTTGGAAAAACCCTAAACAGGATATACATATGGATGGCAAGGGATAAAGTTACCTTGATGTGCATGGATATAATCTTCCAAACTGTGAGTGGGGTACGCTTATTAAAGTTACTTACCTGTCCTGTATAAAGATGCCTTTATGGGCAAGCTCTTCCATCTATTTTTAGTGAGTGGGGTATGCCTACCATCTATCCATACCTTAGGAAGACAGTGGTCAAATATAACCATAACGGGTACAATTTTGGAAAGCCTAGAACTGAAAGATACCTTTATAAGTTTCACATCACTTTATTAATTTGTAAGTGGGGTACATTTTCTCTGCCCCCTTTTTCTTTTTTAACATATATCGTAAAATTCCCTTTTTAAGAAGAGGTTCTGTTGAGGTATATCCAGAATCTAAATAAAACATTTATCACACTTGGGAGGGTCTATAAGACAGACTACACATTGAGATTGTTGTGTTTTTTTTACATATTTTGGAACACAAACAATTGTTGGAACTGAGTCAAAGTGGAGAAAAGACTATCTATAGGAGAAACAACAGCAAAGAAACCTTGATGCACCTGTTACCATCTTCAATATTGTGAGTTGGGTATGCACCTTTTCCACACCCTAAGAAGATAAAAATACCTTTACCGGCTTTCTCCACTCCATATATTTAGTGAGTGGGGTACATCTGAACCAATTGTGTTTAATTATATAACACTTGGCATTATATGATAATACTCGTGGGGTGGTGGAATTAGAAGGAAACTAAAGATACCTTTATATACACATCTCCATATAGTGTGTGAGTTGGGGTACGCTTACATTGTGGTCCTAGGCATCTCAATTAGGAAGGATCATAAAAGTGAACATTTGCTGTTGTCAAATCCAAGACTTTTCTACACGTGCACTATTTTTGTTTTTTATATTCTTCACAAATATTCTGATGACACATGAGAAACAACATTGGATGAAAATAGAACAAAGAACACTACTGGAACTTCATCGGGAGAGACGTGTTATTTCCTAGCCGCGGTACATTTAGTTCTTTACATTAAAGCCTCTTTGAACATTTGGGATACAGATGTAGCCATGCTCATTGTGGCTGTGAGTAGGCACGAGCGTGACTGATCTTAGTCACGCTCAAGCCCATTAGCATTGTATTGAGCTCAAAAGCTGCAGCCCAGCATGGATGCAACTAAGCATGGCAGGATTGTTGGTGCAGCTGCTTCATAGCTACAATGAGCATGGCTACATCTGTAAATTGAATAATCTTCTAGATTTAGCTCTGTGGCCAGCCCCACTGACACCTCTATGGAGACACCCCCAATTCCCATTGGGTTGTGTAGGTCCATGTGTGTGCTCCTGGGTCACTGCAGGTATCGCTAGAGTTCTACATAATGCCAGACTTTTGAGGACTTTTTGTGAGAAATATGGGATGCAGGTTAGGCATCTCTTTGCATACCTACAGATTTCTTGTTTTATTAATTGCCTCAGTAAATCACATACATTTAAGGAATTCCACCCTTTTGAACATGTTTGCACTTATGCCCCTGGGCATAAGGGTGCCATTTCAATTCTGTACTCCCTGTAGGTAGCTTCACCCTCAGAGCAGAAAGAACTAATTGAGCTGGCATGGGATTCTGATCTAGGTAGAAGTCTATTTCAGAATGTTAGAAAAAGGGATGAGAAACTTAGTGCGCAATTAATCCCCAGGTGCAGCCAAAGATTAGTGTATTATAGTGTACATCCACAAACACTAGAAGATAGATATGAGAGAAAATTTTTTGAGAGAAAATTTTATACACAAATCTATAGCGCTCAAAAGGAAAAAATATATTATTTCACCTTTGAAGTGAAAAGATCATAGGTTGATAATCACCCTAGGATTTTCTCAGAGGCGTACAACCTTGTAATTTCTATTTCACTTTTTCTTTAGTTATTGATCTTGACTGGAACCTAAAAAACAATGTAACCTCCTCCACACAGTATGTGTGTTAGGGTGAACACATAAAGGAGAAAATAGTGCAGTGAAACCCTTTTTTAAGGTAATGATTCTTATCAAACGAATGCACTTACAAACGGTTGTGATTAAATCAGCACGTCTCATATATTCCCATTAGGCACACAGCAGTTGCAGTATCGTCATTAGCCCAGGATAATGATTCAGGTGATGTCGAGAATCTAGGAAAATGTGACTACCTCCACATAACCATGTTTTTGAGGTTAAGGCACAAACAATAAAAGAGAATATAGTGCGATGATCCTTTTAAAATATAGAATTTAATGACATCAAAGCACTTACAAACAAACGTGATTTATTCAGCATAAAAACATATCCATGTGATCCAGTAGACAAACAGCAGCCACCCTCAGGTTCAATGCCAGATGGAAAAAAGCAAGATGATCAAATGATCTCTCAATCCGGATATAGAGAGATCACAAACCAAAGAATAGTTACCGCAGTCACCGCCAAGTCACATGGAAAAGGAACACTTAACGCGTTTCTGACCTGTTGGGTCCTTCATCAGAAGTGTAAAGTTCCTTTGCATAGGTGCCATATATATAGCACACTTATTAAACATATTACAGACACCTGTAAAACATTTAGAAACAGTCCCCGGCATTCACGTATCCCGCGCATGCGTGTTGTAGACCGGAAGTTCGTCATGCGTTCCATTTCAAAGGCGGAAGTGTGTCTTTGCGTTCCACAATACCGGAAGACACTTCCCGTCATTCGTCGTGTGTGCGCAAGCATAATTAAGTTCCAGTAGCTCTGCATGCGTTCCATCAACCTCAGGAAGTATATATTTTCATTCCGAGATGTAGAACTCATATTTGCCGGGTCCATTAGAATACCATATTATATACAGGTGTCCGCACATGAGTCCCATTTAAAATCCATAAGACATAAAATAGACAATAGAAAAATAAAACATATGATTAAATATATGATAAAAGAAGCTCTTAAATAGACATATAATAAAGTGCATAGAAAAAAGTGCTTAGAATAACCAGTGCTTACAGAGAGATATAATTAGGTGAGAAAACACTTGATTTCGAAATCACCGTTGAGGCCCTTGGGTGTCAATGTCCCCAAACGGTGAATCCACCTCATTTCCATCCTAGACAGTCTATCGTCTAGGTTTCTGTTACGCCATGAGGGTAAAATCAATTGTATGCCTATAAAATTCTTCAAATGACATGGCTTAGAATTATGGGATTTTTTTAAATGTGCCGAGACCGTATGGGTTTCCAAACCCTTGCGTATATTATATACGTGTTCGGCCATCCTGACTTTTAAACAGCGAGTGGTTTTCCCGACATATTTGTGTATAAAATTTTCTCTCAGAAGTCTATTTCAGTCATAATTGTGTGATCATCCCCTTACGCTACTTGCCTCCCACATTTTTCTAGTTCAGTTTTAAGTTTTAGATGCAACAATATCTACATATGGATATACTCATACTCATATTTCATGTAAATACACAGCATGGAAAAGCTAATTTTATTAAAATAAAACAAATATATATCCATGTTTACATAAGACTTTCACTAGTCTTCCATTTGGGTTTTAGGAAGAGTATACAGTGAATACAGCTCTTTTATTGTCCCCTCAATCCATGCCTTAATAAGTACAGTATAACTCCAGTAAAACACTTAACAAAGTTAAAATTATAGTAATTAGTTTGAATTTGTATTCATTATCTAAAAGTACTTCCCAGAACTACAGTAGGTCTAAACAAATAGCAACACATACTGTACATACGTTTGGAGCTTTTTTAAACTTGTATTATTCTTATTCTGTAACAATCTTGTCCCAGAGGAGCTCATCCAACTCATCTAAATTTTAGAGTGCCATCCACTAAATGGTGCTTATCAAAGGGATGTTACAATTTCTCTAACGTCCTAGTGGATACTGGGAATGTACTTTAGTACCATGGGGTATAGATCGGGTCCACTGGAGCCTGGCACTTTAAGAAAACATTAGTGTGTGCTAGCTCCTCCCCTCTATGCCCCTCCTAACAGACTCAGTTTAGAAAAATGTGACCAAAGAGCTGGGTGCATTCCTCTGGAGCTTCAGAGAGTTTTCTTCAAAAATTTTATTTATTTTATAATTTTCAGGTAGTATTGGTTTGCAACCAGTCTACCTGCGTCATAGGACTTAGGGGGGGACAGAACTAAACTCTCTAGGGTTAACGGTTTGTAATCCCTGCTGACAAGACATTAAGCTCCTGAGACGCTGTTTCACATACCACACATGTGTGCATATGCCGTCAGCACGCCGCTACCCCATAATATGAGTTGAAGTAGACGCAGGTGCGGTGAGTGATCACACCGGGGTCCCTGGTTAGCGGGTCCATGGTGACTTTTGGTGGCATTAAGGGCGCTGCGGTTATGGGCTGGTAACTGCGGTGCTCGACGCGGACCCCAAACGGGCGCTGACAAAGGGGGTTATTAAACTTCCTTTTACACTGTAAGGGGGTTATTAAATTTCCTTTTATATATACATGAAGCCAGTATAATCTTGTGAGGGACTGCGTGCCATGGAAGGGGCGGGGCTTCCCGGAGAGCGGGACCAGAGTTTGAGAGGCGCCATTTCCTGCTGCTGCTGACTGAAAGGCTGTATGTTGGAGCTGCTCCTCCACAGACCCTGCTGAAGAACCAATAGTACTGGTACCAGGGAGTTTTACAGGAAGGGGGGAGCATATCAGCGGTGGTGACACTGCTGCAGAACTAATTGATTTATATTGAATGTACCCAGTGGAGTGCTGCTTTGCCTGGGTATTGTGTGCTGGTTCCAATCCTCTCTGTGTCATTCCATTTGGACTGTCTGGGGTTGCTGTGGTGTTTCACTATCTGTGTTGTCACTACATTGTGTTTATTCACATAAACTGTGTGTTTCTGCATTAGAATGTCTGGGAAAAATACTGTGTGTCCCTCATGTAACACTAAGTTTACTCATTCCCCAGAAGGGTCGCTCCTGTGTAACCAATGCTCTACACCCTCTCAGGGTAGTAGTGTGCAGGAACCTGAGTGGTTAGAATCATTCAAAAGCATGATGAATTAGCTACTGCTATAAAAGAAAAGCAGACACTTAAACAATCTGTTGATCACATGTTTGTTAAAGCTGCTGACCACAGACAGGCTCCTCAGCCCCCTCTGTTGGCCTTGCATAAACATGCACTCCCACAGTCACTCCAGTCTGACTGTTACTGAATTACCAGAGCTGGATGAGGGGGAGGTTGATATGGAAGAGGAAAAAACAATGTGTTCCCTAATGCACACCGAGTGAAAAATATTACTACATAATAGTCAGATAATACAGAGATCTTAGTTGCGTATATCTGCAGATATAGGGTTAAGCCCCCAGGCTGATCGACAAGGCTTCTCCGTCACTGGGGGTCCCTAATACTAGGTATGGGTCCGGGGTGCTGGACCCCATAATGTCGGCACAGGTCGGCTACCCCAGGTCAGCACACAGGTGAGAATTAATAAGGGTTAATAAGAAGCACAGAAGTGCTATGTAAGTGGTGTGATTAAAATAATACAAAAATATATACAAAGTGATAGGGAAAATCATAAGTGTTAATAAAGTGTTAGGGCGTGCCGACCTGAAGCAGCCCAGCCATACCGACACAGGGGCCACCGCACCCCACACCCACCCCATAAATAATTACAAATATGTCTGGGTTAAATTCCCAGTGTAAGGCCACATGGTAATGGCTCCTACAGCATCTGAGAGCCAGCTTACCTGGAGATACCCCTACTTGCATACCCCTACTTGCATACCCCTTGCATAAACATGCACTCCCACAGTCACTCCAGTCTGACTGTTACTGAATTACCAGAGCTGGATGAGGGGGAGGTTGATATGGAAGAGGACAATTCTCTGTCCCCGGGAATTGAGGCCCTGATTTATGCTATTAAAGAGGTCCTCAACATACTGGATAAGGAGGCAGAACCAGAAGAGGAATTGTTTTTTAATGTAAAACCAAAATCTTCTGCCACTTTTCCTATATCAAAAGAGTTTAACTCCCTTTCCAGGGAGGCATGGGTCAATCCTGACAAGAAATTCCAAACTCCTCAGCGATTATTGAATTCCTTTCCCTCCTGAGGATAGGAAATTATGGGAAATTCCCCCGTCAGTGGATACTTCAGTGTCCAGACTGTCACATAAACTGGTACTGTCTGTACCTGGGGCTATCTCTCTCAAAGACCCAGCTGACTGCAAGATTGAGAATACACTAAAATCAATATATGTAGCTTAGAAGGAAGGTTATCCAGCGCTCATGTATTTGAGTATTTAGATTGTCCTAAGGCTGCTACCTATTTTCAGAAGTACCTCAAACTTCAATATAGATAGAGTACAATACAGGGTTAGGTGCGCCAAATGGACAATTACTTTTGGTGCAAAAAGGAGGATGTTGTTATAATAACACTCAGACTAATTATTTTAAATGTCAAAAAATGTCTTTTATTTAGGCTAAAAATATGTCTTCATTTACTGCACGCACTAAGAACTTATGCAGTTCTATGAAGGGTTGTGATTTAGAGATTGGGGAAGGGGACTGGATGGTGAGGGATGTTGGAGGGGGGGAAGAAAGAAAGAGATATCCGTGTGCTTTGGATATATAACAAGTCTGTTACTGTAAAGGAGTGGAGACACTCAGGTCGGTGGCGTCCCACCTCTGTAGTGTCTATAGTCCTGTTGGAATGTCCAGAGCCTATGATCAGTATTTATAATTTGTCCAATTAGAAGAGGTTCAAAACAAATAGGGGTACCCCCGGAGGGTCGGTGCGGCAAGGGATCCTAATGGTTGCTAATAGTCAGGTAGTGAGGGCTCCGGACATACCGTCCACCCCTGTGCTCTGACAGTTCACGGTGTCGTTCTTCTGAGCGCACCGTGGTTGTCTGTGCGAATGGGGAAGCGGTCACCGTCTTGGAGAGGGAGAAAGACAACTGCTTCTATCCCTGCTGGGCTGTCTGCCGTGTCTTTTCCTCTCCTACAGAGTCCCTTACCTTATCCTCGTAGCTCCGTCTTGTACCCTCTTGCCGGCGGCCTGCTCCGTTCTCCTTCAGCGGCGCTGTCCTCCTCTTGCTTCCGGGTTGTCCTGGTCACGTGTTTAGGTTACGAGGCCGCGGCGTTTTCCTTCAGTGAAGCGGCTGTTCTCCCTCGTCCGTCTTCGTTTCTATGTCTCTTGAGGCTCTGTTGGAGTTAAAGTAAATGACTGTAGTAGTGGGTAGGAGCTTGGTGGTGTGTTTCCAACGCGTATCGGCCCGTTGCGGCCTTCGTCAGGGAATCTAGCTAGATTCCTACCCACTACTACAGTCAGGACAACCCAGAAGCAAGAGGAGGACAGCGCCGCTGAAGGAGAACGGAGCAGGCCGCCGGCAAGAGGGTACAAGACGGAGCTACGAGGATAAGGTAAGGGACTCTATAGGAGAGGAAAAGACACGGCAGACAGCCCAGCAGGGCTAGAAGCAGTTGTCTTTCTCCCTCTCCAAGACGGTGACCGCTTCCCCATTCGCACAGACAACCACGGTGCGCTCAGAAGAACGACACCGTGAACTGTCAGAGCACAGGGGTGGACGGTATGTCCGGAGCCCTCACTACCTGACTATTAGCAACCATTAGGATCCCTTGCTGCACCGACCCTCCGGGGGTACCCCTATTTGTTTTGAACCTCTTCTAATTGGACAAATTATAAATACTGATCATAGGCTCTGGACATTCCAACAGGACTATAGACACTACAGAGGTGGGACGCCACCGACCTGAGTGTCTCCACTCCTTTACAGTAACAGACTTGTTATATATCCAAAGCACACGGATATCTCTTTCTTTCTTCCCCCCCCCCTTCCAACATCCCTCACCATCCAGTCCCCTTCCCCAATCTCTAAATCACAACCCTTCATAGAACTGCATAAGTTCTTAGTGCGTGCAGTAAATGAAGACATATTTTTAGCCTAAATAAAAGAAATTTTTTGACATTTAAAATAATTAGTCTGAGTGTTAATATAACAACATCCTCCTTTTTGCACCAAAAGTAATTGTCCATTTGACGCACCTAACCCTGTATTATACTAAAATCAATATATACTGCGGTGGGCGTAGCACAAAGGCACACTATTGCATGTGGCTGGATATCCAGGGCCATGGTAAAATGGTCTGATAATATAATAAATGGGTTTGACTCTCTCCCTCAGAAGGAGGTCTTTACACTGCTGCATCATATCCAGGATGCTGCAAACTTTATGAGTGAGGCTATTAAAGAATTGTGTCTCATTAATAGCTTTACCACGGCTATGGCGGTCTCGGCCCACATGGCTCTGTGGCTGCGACAATTGTCAGCGGATGCTGATTCCAAGAAAGGCATGGAGAATCTTCCTTTTACAGTTGAGGCCTTATTTGTGGAAGAACTGAACAAGTGGATTTCTCAAGCAATGGCTGGTAAGTCTACCTATCTGCCGTCCGCTGCACCTCTAGCTAGACGCTCCTTCCCTGGGCCTTCTCTGCAGTCCTTTACTGTGGCCAGATTTAGAGGCAGAGCTAGAGGAGCCTCAAATACCACCAGAGGAAATTGAGGTAAGTCCCGTACAGCAGGGAGACTTTCAGGTTGGTGCTCACCTTCAACACATCGCCCATGTGTGGGCACATTACTGCTGGGATCATTGGGTGAGGGACTTCATATCCCAAGGATACCAGTTGGAATTTCAAGCACTACCTCCTCCAAGATTCTTTAAGTCAAGCTTACCAGCTTCGACTATAGCAAGGGTTATCTTGCAAGATGCCATTCTCAAACTGCTATGATCGGGGGTTGTGGTCCCAGTACCTCCCCTGTTGCACAACAGGGGGTTTCAATCCATTCTTTTTGTTGTACCGAGCCGGACAGTTCAGTATGGCCCACCTTGAACCTAAATTCTCTGAACCCGTATCTATGAGTGTTCAAATTCAAGATGGAGTCCCTGAGAGCGGTGGTCTTTGGGCTGGAGGAGGGGGAGTTCCTAGTATCCCTGGATGTCAAGGATGCTTACCTATATGTCCTCATATGGCCTCCTCATCAGGATTATCTCCGGTTTACTGTACTGGACCACCACTTCTAGTTTCAGGCCTTACCCTTTGGTCTCTTCACGACCCCAAGGGTATTTACAAAAGTTGTGGCAGAGATTATGCTGCAATTGTGCAGGATGGGAGTCAACATACGATCTCCTGATAAAGGCAGTCTCTAAGGAACATCTTCTACACAGCATAGACTTGACTACTCATCTGCTTACGGACCACGGGTGAATCCTAAATTTCCAGAAGTCTCACATGGAACTGTCACAAAGAATCGAGTTCCTGTGCATGATACTGGAAACGGTAGCTTATAAGGTTTTCCTCCCTATGGACAAGGCTTTCACAATCCAGGCTATGGTCTGCTCAGTGCTCAGACCTTGCAAAATCTCGATTCATCATTGGATTCGCCTACTGGGCAAGATGGTGGACCCCCCAACAGGCAATCCAGTATGGCAGGTTCCATGCCCGTCAGTTCCAGCTGGACCTGCTGGACAAGTGGTCAGGGTCTCACCTGCACATGCACCAGAGTATAGCTCTGTCACCAAAAGCATGGATCTCCCTGTTAGGGTGGCTACAAGTCTCTCACCTTGTGGAGGGTCGGAGTTTCAGTACCCAGTCCTAGACTCTCCTGACAATGGATGCCAGCCTCCGAGGTTGAGGGGCCGTGACCCACGGGGCTCAGTTCCAGGGAAAGTGGTTGTGTCAGGAATCTGCACTCCTGATAAATGTTCTGGAACTCAGGGCAATTTATAATGCTCTTCTGCAGGCCTCCTATCTTCTCTGAAATCAGGCCATTCAGGTACAGTTGGATAATGCCACGGCGGTGACGTACATAAACCAGCAGGGAGGAACAAAAAGCAGTGCCACAATATGAGAGGTGTCATGGATACTCCTCTTGGTAGAAGCCAATGTAGGTGCCATCTCAGCCATATTTATTCCAGGTATGGACAATTGGGAAGCGGACTTCCTCAACAGGCACAACCTCCATCCGGGTGAATGGGGCCTTTACCCTCAGGTGTTTCAACAACTGGTTCACCGGTGGGGCAGTCCACAGATAGATCTGATAGCTTCTCTCTCAACAAGAAGTGCCATCATTACTGTTCCAGGACAAGGGATCTGCAGGCTGCAGCAGTTGACACTCTGACGGCTCCGTGGTCTTACCAGTTCATGTACCTGTTTCCTCCAATACCCCTCATTCCCTGAGTTCTAAAATGACTAAAAAGGAAAAAGTTCAGGCAATTCTGATTGACCCAGATTGGCCTTGATGGGCCTGCTATACCGACCTCCTGGCCATGTCCCTGGAGGAACCCTGGCCTCTGCCGCATCTCAAAGACCTTCTTCAAAAAGGGCCATTCGTTTATCCAGACTTACTGTGGCTACATTTGATGGCTTGGAAATAAGAGGGAGATTCTAGCCAGGAAAGGTTTTCCGTCCAAGGTTATCTCAACTATGGTCCCGGCCTGTAAGGTGGTCACGTCTAAACATTACCACCGTATCTGGAAGAAATATGTTTCCTGGTTAGAAAATATTCTACTGCGGAGTTTCGGTTTGACTGTTTTCTGCTCTTCCTGCAGGAAGGTGTGGATATGGGCTTAAGGTTATGCTCCATCAAGGTTCAGAATTCTTATCTCTCTATCTTCTTCCAGAAACAGCTGGCGGTGCTTCCAGAAGTACAGACATTTCTGAAGGGGGGTCTCCACATTCATTTACCCTTTAAACCTCCCACGGCTCTGTGGGATCTCAATGTGGTCTTAAACTTTCTCCAGTCAGACTGGTTTAAACTCTTGCACAGGGTGGACCTGAAATATCTTACTTGGAAGACTGTCATGTTGCTGGCTCTAGCTTCTACTAGATGGTTGTCTGAATTGGGGGCCTTATCTTGTAAGAGCCCGTGTTTGATATTTCATGAGGATAGGGAGGAGCTCAGGACTCACCCGCAGTTTTTGCCGAAGGTGGTTTCGGCCTTTCACATAAATCAGCCGACTGTGGTTCCGAAAATGTCGGATACGGCGGTTGCTCCACAGTCCTTGGATATTGTGAGGGCTTTGAGGATCTACGTCAGGAGGACAGCCCATTGCAGGAAGTCTGACTCGCTGTTTGTCCTTTATGATGCTACCAAAATTGGATGCCCTGCCTCTAAGTAGTCCAATGCTCGTTGGCTTAGTTTGATCATTCAACAAGTCTATTCTTTGGCAGCATTGCCGCTACCGTGTTCTGTCAAGGCCCACTCCACAAGGTCGGTGGGTTCTTCCTGGTCAGCTGCCCAGGGTGTTTTGGCTCTACAGTTGAGCCGTGCAGCTACCTGGCCAGGGTCAAACACGTTTATTAAGTTCTATAGGTTCAACACCTTGGCTAGTGATGACCTTTAGTTTGGTCATGCGGTTTTGCAGGAGTCCCGGCACTCTCCCACCCATTCTGGGAGCTTTGGGACTTCCCCATGGTACTAAAGTACATTCCCAGTATCCACTAGGATGTTAGAGAAAATAGGAATTTAAAACCTACTGGATACTGGGCGCCTGCCTCAGTGCTTTATGTTCCTGCTTACCTAGTTGTAAGTGTTCGTGGTTGGGTCTGCTGTCCCTGTTTCATGTTTGGTTAGCATTGCTATCCTTGTTATAGTTAGCGTGGCTATCCTCTGTTCTGCTTAGTGCTGCTATCTTTTGTTAATGTTGTGTGTGGGTTCATTACCTCACCTTTATCTTGTTGTATATTCCTTCTCTCATGGTATGTCCATCTCCTCGTGCACAGTTTTCCTAGACTGAGTCTGCTATGAGGGGCATAGAGGGGAGGTTCCAGCATACACTAATGTTTTCTTAAAGTGCAAGGCTCCGGTGGACCCGATCTATACCCCATGGTACTAAAGTACATTCCCAGTATCTACTATGGACTACGAGAAAAGGAATTACTGGTAGGTATAACATTTCTATTTTTTGTCATCACAAAAAATGAATTTCTTCTGTTACAGATCATAGAGTGTTCCATATCAGTTCCATACATATTACAATGTGCAACTAACATTAATATACAAGTTTGATAGAAACCTATCCATTAGGAAAGGCAACATTCCAGAAATCCCCGCAAGCCTCAGCAAGGTACATATTTTAATACAAATTACAAAACAAGTTAAAGTTTGTAAGGTCAAAAAAACAGTAAACAGAAAACCAATTATATAGTATAACAAATATAATTCTCACAGTTATTTTGTTGTTTTATTATTTATTTTTTGTGTGAAATTGGAATATTATAGCCTGTGGTTATATATAACCTGTAAAGGCAAACCAAAATAGATTAACAGATGGAAGAGTAATGCTGGATGTTAATGGCAACAGACATCATGTTAAAGCCCAAAGCAGAAATTCCGGAATGGATATTCAAATTGTTGATGTACATTTTAGTCAGCTGTTAAACATGTCTTTACAGAAAACGTATACTAATTGTCTTAACAACAAAATGCACATAATACAAAATATGCAGAAACTATAGGCAGAAAGACACTATTTTCACTATTTTCCAGACTTGTTTTGACATTGATCAAAATAGTGATTTTTTTGTTAGGAAAACACTGTAGTGTAAACTGGATTTGCATACTATATATATATATATATATATATATATATAAACATTTTTCCAATAGGGCAATCAGCGGCACTCAGAGACTGTAGAAGCCAAAGATAAAGTGCAAGTGCTTTTAATCCATAACAGCAAAAGAGGGGTGGTCCAACGTTTTGGGGCGCAAACGCCCCTTTGTCAAGGTTCACCTTGACAAAGGGGCGTTTGCGCCCCGAAACGTTGGACCACCCCTCTTTTGCTGTTATGGATTAAAAGCACTTGCACTTTATCTTTGGCTTCTACAGTCTCTGAGTGCCGCTGATTGCCCTATTGGAAAAATGTTTGCATACTTCTTCCAGATGGCACCGGAGCACCATTAAATGTGCAGGGTGAGTGCCGATCCGAGTACACATTCTATATATATATATATATATATATATATATATATATATAGAGAGAGAGAGAGAGAGAGAGAGAGAAAGAGAGAGGAGAGAGAGAGAGTAAGAGAGAGGGATACTGTATGTTTGTATGTATGTAGCAAATAAAACAGAGGGGATTTGTTATGTTTTTCATGTTTTTAATAAAACATTTAAGCTTGCAGCCCATCATCAAGGGACCCCAATTTATATGCCCAGCACACCATTACATTGCAACTAAATGTATTCAACTCCCAGATATGAATATCTATACAGGGTTGGTTTGTAAGCCACACCAAAATGTGCCTTTTATAGCCTTAATTGTAACCTACCGTAATAGCACTAGGCAAAATATTTTGAAACTAAACAGAAAAGAAATATGCCCGTGCTTGGTTTCACCCACATTGTAAATGGAGCAAGGATACATCTGTATATAAAAATAATAATACACTGAAAATGTGGAGCGTGCACTATTTATTCATAATTTATATAATTTGTTTTCATACTGTTTAACACATTTTCTCTTTTGTTTTTGTTCTTTTTTCAACTACATTTTGACACTTCAAGCTTCTCACACTCACCTACAAAGCCCTCACCCACTCTTCTCCCTCTTACATCTCTGACCTTATCTCTCTTTACATTCCAACCCATCCTCTCACTCTGCTAATGCACGCCGTCTCTCCTGCCAACTGATTACCTCCTCTCACTCCTACCTACAAGATTTTGCACGTGCTGCTCCCTATCTCTGGAATGCTCTACCTCTCCCCATCCAAATCTCCACCTCTTTACGAAACTTTAAATGGGCTCTCATGACCAACTTCTTCACCAAACCCAATCAACTCTCCTCCTAACCCTCTTGTCTATGCTCACTGTCTTCCCCTTCTGTGTCACCCCGCTCTGTTAGCACCTCATCTTTTAGATTGTAAGCTTGCAAGAGTAGGGACTTCTTTCCTCATGTGCCTTTCCTGTTCTTACTTCAACAATCTTATACTCCTTACTCCCTTTGATGGCACCTAACCCCAGGTTTTCTCTACCTGTCCTATATTGTCTTGAACTGTAAGTGCTGTTTTCTTGTTTGCTCATTTGATTATATACTATGTAATGGGCGCTGCGGATCCATTGTGGCACCATAAATAAAGGATAATAATAATAATAATAATAATAATAATAACAACAACACTTTATTACACCATATTACAGAGCAGTGATTACAGGGAGTGCAACTGAGGTTCTGCTTGATAGTCTTTTTTCAAATTTGATAAATCATTATGCATTGTGCACCTCAATTATAGTTGCATGTATATACATGTTTCTATTAAATATATAAATTGCTGTATTGTGCCTGCTTCAAAAAATTTATTTAGATTGTGTGTATTTTCGACTAGGGGCCCCTTGTACATAGGGAAGTGAATCAGGACAAGCAAGCATTAGTTATAAGTGTAACACTCCCCTTAGGGATGAATCACATTTAGGCATGAATGCCTTCCCAGATAAACATTTAAAGCGGTATGTCTCTTGCACTGAATAGAGGGCTGGTGTATGTGAGATGTGGATGATGAACAAAAGCAGCACTAATGTATTTAGCTGCTTCTGATTGACTATTTGCATACCAAGACAATTTTACATAATTCAATGACATTGCGGCTATGTCATACGTATTAATAAACAAAAGTACTGCGATTATAAATATCAGAACATACACGTGACTCAACATATACATGTGGCAATGCTTTTTTATGACACATTTTATGTGTACATTCTAGGTACAAAATGCATCCAACTTTAAATAAGGCTGTTTGTGTAATATTGACTACAGTGCCCTGTTCTGTTGTTTTAGACGGAATAATATATATTTTTTCAGTACATTAAAAATCAAGTTATAGAAGACATCTTTAAAATTAAAATCTTTCTCAATATTAACATACCCAACATAATGTAACTAAAATGTTAAACTTTATTAGTAACTGACATTTCACTGAATTTAATAATGAAGGAAACATTAAAGTTTTGTCCTACTAAAATATTTATTTTTATGTTAAAGTATTTTTAATTTCATCCAAATGTTTTAGAGAACATTCAGATTAAATTAAATGCTAGGAGATAGAGAACAGGTGAGTAGGTGATGCTAATGAGAGAGCAGGCATTATTTTAAAATGGTCTTTATTATTAGATCTGATAAAGAGAAAGAGACGTATGTAATGCCGTCAAAGTTCACTGGAGGTACAGGTTGCTGGCTGAACTTGGACATTTTTTTAAAGGAGCAGTGGTTTACAAGGCAAAATGTGTCTTGAGAAAAATGCCCCTTTAAAACACCGACCAAGTTCGGGCAGCATCCGGCATCTCCGGCGAACTCGGGTTGTAGTCCAAATATTGACAACATCTTTCTGTTCACTTGCTGGTAGACGGTCAACATCATCCAAAAATTGATGTACTGTAGGAAGCCAGACATTTGGCTGCAAAAATAAACTCCCAGATAAACATTAATATACCCCTGGAATGTATAAAGATTTCTAGTGGAAAGGAAAAAAGAAACTGTAATAACACAGTGAAAATAAAAGTGTGTGCATTCACACCTCTCAGAAATCACTAAGGCAGGTTATAATAACTTTAAAATGAAGCTTACATAAATGCAATGTTTATCAAACAGCTCATAAATTGAAGTCTGCATATACAAGTCTGAGTATTTGTAAGTTATTGTGAGCTGGCCACATCTAGGTCACATTTCAGTTATTGCTGAATGGGTATTACTGTGTGGCCATGGGACAGTTACATGTAGAAGAAGTGTCCTGTAGCTGTGTACTGGGCACAGGGCTGGATTAAGTCTTTGGGGGCCGATATCACTTAAAATAGAGGGGCCCACTTCCTCTGGTCAGTGTATTACCCCTGGTTGTTCCCACTGTGTTTGTACTTCCTTCCCTTGCACCTCCATGAGGCATCTCAGGTACTACCTATGTTCATGCAGCAGAGGCAGATTCCAGTCACTGTACAGGCCAAGTAGAAGAAATCTTAAGGCCTGGTACACATTGCCTGTGTAGGGAGGAGGGGTGGGGGGTGTCCTCCTGTACAAGTTTTGGGGTGTGATATTGAAGGTGGAGTTCCCTAAAACTAGTTTGGGGACCATCAGATTTTATACCCAAATATGCAGCTATTCATCATAAAAGTAATGTATCACTATATACAGGGACACAGAGGGTGGAGGTACAGATAGGCTGAGGTCAGGGACACAGAGGGAGAATTACAGGGAGGGTGCGGGTAGGGACAATGAGGTGGAGGGCTTACAGGGAAGCTGAGGTCAGGGACACTGAGGGGGAATTACAGGAGTGTGCAGGCAGAGATACTGAGGGGAAATTACGGGAAGGGTATGGACAGGGACCCTGAGGTGGAATTACAGGAGGGTGTGGGCAGGGACACTGAGGGGGGAGTCACAGGGAGGCTGAGGTCAGGAACACTGTGGGAGAATTACAGGGATGGTTCGGGCATGTAAAATGAGAGGGAGGGGCTACAGGGAGGCTGAGGTCAAGGACACTGAGGGGCAATTACAGGAGTGTGCGGGCAGGGACACTGCGGGGGGAGTCACAGGGAGGCTGAGGTCAGGAACACTGAGAGAGAATTACAGGGAGGATGCAAACGGGGACACTGAGGATGATTTACGAGGAAGGTGCGGGCAGGGAGACTGAGATGGAAATACGGGGAGGGTGCAGGTAGGGATACTGAGGGGGAATTACGAGAAGTGTGCAGGCAGGGACACTGAAGGTGAATTACCGGTAGGGTGCAGATAGGGACACTGAGAGGGAATTACGGGGAGGGTACGGGCAGGGATATTGAGTGGTAATTATGGGAAGGGTGCGAGCAGGGACACTGAGAGGGAAATACAGGAGTGTATGGGCAGGGACACTGAGAGGGAATTACAAGGATGGTGTGGGCAGGGACACCAAGGGGATATATGCACACATACATACAGTTAAAAACCCCTCTCTAGTTGTGATAGCTCTACATGTCTCAGCAAATCCAGTTGACAAGGTGTGCTGGGACTTGTAGTTTCAACACAGCTAAAAAGGCAGTCACTGGTCTAGATACCTCTCCATACAGAGCTCTTTGTAAGCTGTGATCCAGACTGCGAGGATAGACCATGCAGTGCAGCTATGGTACCGCAAAAAATGTACAGGTATGCTCTCATGCACTGCTGACTGGTGCTGATTGTAGTGGCTGGTGTTTGGTGACAGACCATGTGGGACCAATGACAAGGGGAGCGGATGAGGAAGAGGAGGTGCCCTGCCCCTCCCCATACCTGGAAGTGCCCCACTCCCCAGCTATATTCACCATCATTGTGACTGTAGTCACAGAGAGTGTCAGAGTGCAATATGCTTCTGAGAGTCCCGCGGGGGATGAGCACTGCTAAGGGATGTACTCAGTGAAAACTACTATGTCATTCTACCCCCTGGCGCGGGTGGCACTGCCGGGTGGTGCCCCCCTCTTGGCCGGCGCCCCTGGCAAGTGCCATCCTGGCAAATAGGAAGATACACCCCTGACTATAGATGCAGGGCTGCAACTAGGGGGAACTATGAGGCATTTGAGACAGGCATCAAGACCTACAACCAGTTTCTTTCACCTGCCACTTCCCTGACCAGCTCAACTCCCTCCTCCCACCATCTGCAGCTGGATTCGGGGCCTTTGGCAGATACAGATGGGAGCACGTTGTCCTCCCACACTGCATGCCATTCATCCAAACTGTGGAAGGCTTTACAATCAATCTAAAATCCCCACTGCAATGCACTGCTTAACAATCAGTGGTTTGCTGTGAGGATTTTAGATTGATTGTAAAGTCTGCCACAGTCTAGATGAATCAAGTGCTCTCTCTCTTTTATCTTTCCATCCTCTCTCCCCTCTATCCCTCTATCCCTCCATTCTCTCCCCTTCTTTTTATCCCTCCCTTCTCTGTTCCCTCCGCCTCTCTCTGGCTTATTTTAGGGAGGGGTGTGCCAAATTACTGCCTTGCCCCATGTGATAGGAATCCTAGTTTTGGCATATATGTATATGTATGTATGTATGTATGTATGTATATATATATATATATATATATATATAAAACATATACAGGGAATCAAGGCACTCACCATACCCAGAAATGGGGTACACACCTGCACTCACCACTCCGTTACTCAATGGCCTGTGATCACATTGCTTAAATAATATTACACCGAGGGCCTAGCACTCACCTTAGTAAGTTCATTCACCTCTATACATCAGAACATAAATAATGGGGTTTTAGTTCATGGATTGTACAATGCATTCAAGCTTGCAGCCCAACTTCACTGGATCTCATCTCACTGCAAGTTCTACTCTATCACCTGGACTTATAAAATCTGGCCATTGCTATCATATCATATATTTGCTTCCTGGTTTAAAGCTTACCTGCCAACTAACCTGAGCTGCAGCGCCAACAACACAGTGCTCAGGTGGGGGGGTGGGGTGCGGGGGGGGGACTTAGCACATAAAAAATACATAATATGCAGTATGTAATATACAGGGTGCTGCAAAAAAAATTCAATTAAAAATTTAGTACATAGTTTAAAAGTGCATGGAATACAGTTAATTTTTAATTGTTTTGAATATAATATCGCGCAAATGGTGGCCTTCTTTTGTGATAAACATTTTTAGTCAATTTCTGAAGTTTCACATCATATTTTACTAAATGTGCACTCGTGTTTTGATAATTCCAAATGTATACAGCATGTATATGCTTTCCCCTCATGTATAGACCTAATGTGGACCCTTTTTAAGAACCCAAACAATAAGTGAAAATATTATGCAGGAAGTGATATCACAACTGGTTACCAGATTACTGAGGTCTATAAATATAAACCCTGTTCACCACCCCTTGAATGAAGTCCTAAGGGCGAAACGTGACCTCCTGCTAAAATAAGACCTACCTCCTGACTTTATACATTTGTAAATTCTTTTAGATTATCTTTTATATTTTTTAAAAGCAACCTATTTTCCTCTATTGTTTTGGTTTGGTATTGCATGGTTTACTACTAGTCATAATCATAAGTGCACACTAGAAACTAAATTATGTTATATGCAAGATATACACCTGGACATTTTTTTTATAAACTTATGTTCAACTCTGCGTAGCTCATGATTCTGTCAACATACCCTTAGTGAACTTTATCTATGTAATAATACTTAATTACAGCCCAGTTACGGGTGGCACTCGTTATACCAGCTGTCAGGATCCTGGCGCTCAACATCTGGCGCCGGGATCCCGACAGCTGGTATACTGACAACTAGTCTCCTTCTTGGAGTGTCCACGACACCCGTGGAGGGAGAATAAATAGCATGGCATGCATTAGCATGCCACCATGCCCGCAGCGTGGTGAGCGCAGCAAGCCCTCAAGGGGCTCTTTTGCGACCACCCTGCTGCTGGCATTCAGGCTGTCGTGATCCCAGTGCTGCTATGCTGGGTGCCAAGATCCCGACAGCCGGCAATTCATAGTACCACCCCCCAGTTACACCTGAACTTGAAATCCATATAACTCTGATTGCCTGCATTGGAAAACAGCTAGACTAGACAAGTAAAGTAGGCGAATATTCAAGTCTACATAATCTGTGTATCATTTTAGAAGAAAATATAAATACTTGATTTTCATTAGAATAATAATAACATTTAAGAGAGACATTTCAAACATCCTGAGTTTTTTAAAATAAGGATGAAAGCTGTGTAATGTTATAAAAAATATAAAGTGCAATACAATGGTAGGTAATCAAATAGGTGTACAGTAAACATATCCAATAAAGCAGAAACACAGTAATGACATTAAAAAAATATTTGTGACAGCTAGTTCTAGTTTTTTGTGCGCTTGCAGCCAGTAACCGTGAAGACTGTTGTTATACATAATTTCAAAAGTGCCATTTATTAAAAAATATAAGAGTAGCCTAAAGTAGGGATATGATTAGGACACTATTACAATATTATCAAGAGAGGTACAGTAGCAGAATTGTATAGTTATGATCCAGATAACAGTGTTGTGAAAGTCAGTGTTACTAGTTTGTGTTTCAAAGAAAATATTTTTTCTTTTTGAGTATAACATTTTGAGTGAAAGCAGTTCCTAATAAAATTGAGGGTGGGATGCATGTATAATGTAATGCTGTATAGAACCCATCTAAAAATAAATGGATGTTCGCTATATTATGTTGATGGTGATCATGTCAACATTCATATTTCTAACATAAGAATGTTGACATGGTTATAATGTCAACAGAGAACTAGAGATGCACCCACACAAACTTTGCGATCTGAGATCGGATCAGAGTCTGGCTCAGGATTTCCCACCAGACTTGGATCCAAAACTGAGGCAAAACATCATTATACCGCTGTCGGATTCTTGCAGCGTTTTGGTATCTATAAAGGTCCCGGTAGTTAGCGCCATTTTCACTCCGGTTGTGGAGAGTGCACTGAACAGATGTGTCCATCTCATTGCTGGGTTGTGTGGTATAGGGGGGTGTGGATCATAGGGTCGACCACACTTAGGTCGAAAGTCATTGGGTCGACCACTATTGGTCAACAGTGACTAGGTCGACACATGAAATAGGTTGACACGGTCATTAGGTCAACATGAACAAGGTCGACATGGAAAAAGGTTGACATGATTTTTTAAATTTATTTGGTGGTGTTTTCTTTATAAAGTGACTGGGAACTCCCAACACTGTGTCCCCTCGCATGGCTCGCTTTGCTCGACATGCTTCAGGCAGGTTACTATTCCTAATCATAGTTCACGTAGATCGTAAAGTATGGAAAGTAAAAAAAGAAGAAGAAAACAAATTAAAAAACTCATGTCTATCTTTTTCAATGTCAACCTAGTACATGTCGACCTAGTGACCATGTCATCCTAAACCATGTTGATCAATAGTGATTGACCTAATTACTGTCATCCTAAGTGTGGTCCACCTAGAGAACGGATACTGGTGTAGGGCATGAGTGTGGGGCTGGTGGCTGCTGTAGGGCTGGTGTATCAGTTCAGGGGTGATCTGTCTGTCGTTTGGTGATGTATTTGACAAGGGGTGATTTGTCCATATTCATTCTGGGTCTCTGCTCCAGTGAAAAACATTTTTTTTTTGTGCTGTACCCCAGTGTACTATACATTTTTTATTTTATTTTTATAAGTACTGAGACACATTGTGGGTGAAGGTGGCACCACAGTAATATATTTTCTTATTCATACACATATTTATTGCGCAACACTGTTGGTGAAATCAAACTGCAGTGTTTGATTACTATTTCTGGCTCATACATATATAGTGACACTGTAGGAGGTAAATTTTTTATACAAATTGTGGTGTGTGCTGTACCCCTATTAGTTTGTGTTTGTGGATAGATATGGAGGACAAACAATTGAGAAGAGAGCAGGGAGCACATAGTAGTGGTGCAGGTGCTGCCACCAGTCATGATGATAAGGTGTCCGTCAATGTCATCTACTAAGGACGATGCCTAAGGGCATATATAGTTTAAGTCAGGGCATGTAAAATCAAAGAAGCAATATAATTTTTCAATGGTAAAGAAAAAGATCATCAAAAATAAAGTTAGCTATATATAAATATAACATTTGTAATGATATTGACCACATGAACTGAGAAGGAAAGGCTAAGGCCTTGGCCTCTACTTATGAGCGGTGGTTCTGGCACTTATGATGATGTAAGCCCGTCTCTCTGTAGAAGTGTCAAAAAAAACATTAAGGCACAGGAACCAACTGTGTTCTCAGAAAAATCACAAATCCCTCAGGAGAGTCTAAGTGTGTCTGCAGGTACCATGTGTGAGCCTGAACTTTCCAATGCTGTATTCAAAGAGGAGGATCCTTCCATTATTTGTGTGCCCTCTGCAAATGTGGGGATGAGCAGCACAAGTCAACATGCTGATATAGAAATTGAATATGCCTCTTTGGAAGTGTGCTAGGATGAGGAGTATATATGTGTAGCTGGCGCTAATAAGGATGTTTATTTAGCAAACAGTTGCCCATGATATGAAAAACCCATTATCATGTCTGGGCAAAAGACAAAAATATCCACCACTTCCATGTGGAATTATTTCTACCCAAATCCAGACAAGTCTCAAGCCATCTGTAGCCTTTGCAAAGTCATAGTAAGTAGAGGTAAGGACCTTAACCACCACCAACACATTCATCATCAATATCCTAGTCCTGCATCCAAATGCATATGCGTGCTTGACTCCTCTCCTATCCGGGCTTCCTTGGAAGCATCTTTGAGTGCTAATCCTGTTGGTGTTGCTGCCCAGAAGGGAACCAGAAAGACTACTTGTAGTAGTTTAACAAAACAATCAACTGTTAAGCAATCCTTTGCAATGGAGAGCAATTATGACAGCAGTCATCCAGTTGCACAGCGGATTACTGACACCATAACAACTATTCTGGTATTAGATGTGCATCCAGTATCCACCATTAGTGCAGTGGGGTTTTAGACAGTTGATTGACGTACTGTGTCCCCTGTACCAAATCCCATCAAGATTTCACTTCACTAGATAAGCAATTCCCTGCCTGTACAAGGACATTAAAAAAACATTATTAGTGTCCTTAGAAAAGCCGTTGTACCCACTGTCCACTTAACCATGGATCTGTGGACAAACGTAACAGGGCAAACTAAAGACTACATGACTGGGACAGCCAACAGGGTAGTTGTATTGCCTTTAGCAGCACCAAAAGTAGTAGCAGCAGCAGCAGCATCTCACAAATGCCAGCTAATTTAAAAGCAGGCTACTCTGTGTATCACCGGTTTCATACTGCTGACAACCTCTTAGAAAAACTCAGGAAAGTCATTGCAAAATGGCTAACCCTGCTTGGACGCTCCTTGAGATTTGTGATATTTGACAATGCCACCAATATTGTAAGAGTATTACATCTGGGTGAATTCCAACATGTCCCGTGTTCTGCTCACACAATTAACTTGGTAGTGCACTTTTTTTGTTATTTATTTTTTAATGACAGGGGTGTGCAGGAGATGCTGTCTGTGGCCTGGAAAATTTTGGGGCATTTTCTCCATTCTGCAAGGGCATGTAGAAGATTGCAGCACTTACAAGATATGTTGAATTTGCGCTTCCATCAGCTGAAGCAAGAGGTAGTAACAAGATGGAATTCAACCCTCTATATGCTTCAGCATATGGAGGAGCAGCAAATGGTCATCCAAAGCTACACACCGACCTATAACATTGGGAAATGAGCAGAAATGCATCTTAGTCAAGCGCAGTGGAAAATTATTTGTGCAAGGTTCTCAAACCCTTAGAAGTTGCCACATGTCAAATTAGTTCAGACATTGCCAGCATGAGTCCGGTCGTTCCTCTTATTAGACTCTTAGAACAGAAGCTGAACAAATTGAAGGAGGAGGAAAAGGAAGCGAGGATGCTAAGCATGTCAGACTTTTAGATCAATACTTTCATTGGCTTCACCAGGATTCAAAGGTTGTCAATCTCTCAAAATGAGATCACTATATTTTGGCGACCATACTTGATCCCAGATTTAAGTCCTGCATTTTATCTTTCTTCTGATGGACACAAATCTAAAAGATGCAAAGAGCTGTTTGTGAGCAAATGTGACATTGCAACATCTCCACCTTCTTTTTTTCTGGCAACTGTGGCTGCGAGGAAAAAAATTTTTTTCCAAAGAAACCCACTGGCAGTGATGTAGATCAGTCAGGAACAACTTTTTACATCTAGTCCGAACTGAAGGAGCTGCCTACATTTACTGACATGTCTACTGTCACTGCATAGGATTCGGTCACCATTCAAAGAATGGTTGATGATTAGTTCAGTGATAATATTCAAATAGGCATATCAGACAGTCCATTTCAATACTGGCAGGAAAAAGAGGCAATTTGGAGGCCCTTGAACAAACTGGCTTTGCTTTATCTAAGTTGACCACCCTCCAGTGTGTACTCAGAAAGAGTGTTTAGTGCAGCCGGTAACTTTGTCAGTGATCTGCGTAGGAGGTTACTTCCACAAAATGTGGAGAAGTTGATGTTCATCAAAATGAATTACCAATACCACAAAGAAGATCTTTACCCACAATTAGTTCCACAAAATAAAGAGGCACCTAATATAGTGGATTCCAGCGGGGACAAATTAATACTGTGAGAAGAAAAGGATGTACACACTGATGGGGATGAGGAATCGGATGGTGATGATGACATCTTGCCTATGTGGACCCAGTTTGTGCACTGCCCATTGCAAGCTAGTTTTGTGGGGGCCCAAACAAACCAATCATTTCAGCTACAAGTGACAGTCACTGAAATGATTGCTTTTTAAAGTGTGCATGTCCTGGTTAATATAGGCAACATAAGGGTGGGTTGGAAGGCCCAGGAACAATTTCATCTTGCGCCTCTTTTCTTTGCATTATGTGCTGCTTGCAGCATTGCTGACTGTCTTCTTATGTAGACGACAAACATTTGTATAGTTTATTAAACTGACACCTTGTCTGCCCTTGCAGTTCCATTCTGGTTCCTAGATGTGCCATGTTGAAGTTTAAGTGTCACATGTTTGTGCCGCCCACTGCTGTCACTTAGCTCAGTCATCCAGCTACCTGGGTGCATACCTTTTGGCCTAAAGTGGATGAAAACAATATTGTGAGCCGTCAGGTGGTTAAAATTGACTGGAAATGTGTGGAAATGAATGGTATTGATATTAATAATACTACAAAAACAAAAACAGTACAATTCTCAATTCTGTGATTTTAGCTGTTTTTATGATTTAAAAAAAAATACAGATCCAAAACCAAAACCTACAAAGACGGTTTTGGCAAAACCAACACAGATCCAAAACATGGAGATACAGATCCAAAACTCAAGATTTGGGCCAGCGCACATCTCTAGTCGAAACTGATAAAATGTCAACTCTAGCCCTAATACTAGCCCTATCCCTAACTCCTGACTCTATCAATAATTTTAATCACTAAACTAAAGCTTAACCCTGGACAAGTTCATAGTCCTATGTAAATTATTTTTATTATCAGTGTTCTTAGTGCTAGGAGTGTGCATCATTATTTTTCTTCTTCCAGCATGGTATTAGAAACCTCAGCATGATAACACCTTTTAATATCTCTAGTAATAGAGTATGAAGTCCAGGCTCCATCCTCACTTTTCCTCTATATGTGTGTATATATTGTACACTTGAAGGTGAAGCATCTTTATCTGGCATTGGCACCCTTCCCAACAAAAGTTTCCTGCATTTCAAATCACACATTGATAAGGGCTCTATTAGAAGCTAAGATCTTGATGAATTTATATCATGTGATAGTATTAGAGATGTCAGGGACCCATGTTATGCAGTCACCTGATTGCAGTACATGGGCCCACATATTTGCGCAAATGTGTGCCAGAAACTTCATTTATACTCCATGTTAATTGTGAGGGTTTATCTAAATTATTTTTATTATCAGTGTTATTAGTGCTAGGAGTGTTCATCATTATTTCTCTTCCTCCAGCAAAGTTTATAATCCTTCAAGAGATCTCATTACACATAGTTAACATAGGTTGACATATTAGGTCTGTAGATTGATGGAATTGTCACTTAACATGACAGAACAAGTACACAGATTTTAGTATAAAATAATGAATGAATGTACAGTATAACACTGGGTGAATCAGAGATGATGTAAGAGGGGAGGAGGCCCGTCTGCCCCCACTTTTCTGGCAGTGCAGTAGACTCTGACATTGTGTGCAGGTCTACAGGAAGATGGTGCCCACGACACATTTCCGGGGACATCTTTACTACACATGTGCAAGTAGCCACAATGACCATATTCCAAGTGATATTTGCCGGTGTGCAGTCACCACCATGCCGACAGAGAGGTGAGTATAGTGAAATGTGTGCAGGGTTTGCGGTATGTGGGTCTCCCTGGACCCAGGGGTCAGAGTGCACTGCACCCCTTGCACCCATTACTAATAAATGTATTTGAAATATATACTAGATGAGAGGGCATGATACGGAAACTGCTTTCAATCTAGCACATACAACATACTGTATAGAAGGGGCATCCCATTGCAGCCCTCAGGCCCATTCTTGGATTATCGCAGGTATGCACACTCCCAATACCCATGGTATCCAATTTTAAAAAATGCATGCTGGTTTTTCTGCTTTGAAAATTTTGCATTGCGAGAAAAAAAAGACAGATACTTACCTCTCTGTTCCGGTCAGTCCGGTCATCTCCGTGTCTCCCTGTCATCTCCCCTCCATCTTTCCACTGGGAAGGTGGCTGCACGGAGGGGACATGGCTCGTGGAAGGAGAGGGGGCTTCTGAGAGATGTAGTTCTTCCTGCTGCTGCCTCTAGTCACACACATGTGGGTTAAACATGCTAGGGGTCACATATACTGGGAGTCACTCACCTGACAGAGGTCACACACTCACATATTCTGTAAAGAAGACCAGATCCTGACTGGCTGGAGGAATAATGCAGTGCTTTGGAAGGTGAGTAATTAAGGACTAATTAAGCTAAATGATGGAAAATTCCAATTGCTTAATTAGTTATGGGGAAAGGGGGTTCAAGAGTACTGATGATTTTTCCTTAAAATAATAATTTTAGGAAAAATCAGGCTTGTTCTTGTTCTAGGGGTTTGACAAAAAAAGTGATGATTTTTAATGAAATCACCAAGGCTCATTTTCTCACCTTCAAAAGGGAAAAATCCTGCGGCTGTGAAAAAAACCTGCACCTCTGGGTTTTCAAAACTGAGCACACAATTGAATATGCCCCATTGTCTGCAAAAGCACAGATCAGTACATGAATAATTGAGTAAAGGGAATTTATGGTAAGATATGGGTCATATTTTACGCTGGTATATTTTGAATAACCTTTGCAAAATCTCCAATGATAGTCAATGACAAAATTGACCAACTTCTCCTAGGATAAGAAGTGAATAAATAAAATAAATGAGGTAAAATATAATACAATATATAAACAATATTTTATATTTATGATAGGTATAAGCTTGCAAATGCTGTAAATTATGGGGTCACATAGAAAAAACAATTGAAATTTAAGAATAAAACTTCCATATAATGTAATAGTAACATAGTAACATAGTATCTGAGGTTGAAAAAAGACAATTGTCCATCGAGTTCAACCTATTTGTGGTCTCCTATGCATGATGATTTGAATAAAATTTCTGACTGATGCTGTAGTCAGCCGTTGCATTTTATCCCTATTTATAGTAACTATAATGCATGACTATGCACCATACCCCTGGATATCCTTATCCATTAGGAATTTATCTAACCCATTCTTAAAGGTGTTGACAGATTCCGCCATTACAACTCCCTTGGGCAGGGAATTCCAAACACGTATTGTCCTTACCATGAAAAAGCCTTTACGACGTATTGTGCGGAATCTCCTCTCCTCTAACCTGAGCGAGTGTCCACGAGTCCTCTGTGTTGATCTAACCAAAAACAGGTCCTGCGCAAGCTCTGTGTATTGTCCCCTTATATATTTGTAGATGTTGATCATATCCCCTCTTAGTCTCCGCTTTTCCAATGTAAACATGCCTAGTCTTTTAAGCCTTTCCTTGTATTCCATCGTCTCCATGCCCTTAATTAGTTTGGTCGCCCTCCTCTGTACCTTTTCTAGCTCCAGGATATCCTTTTTGTAGTACGGTGCCCAGAATTGTACACAGTATTCAAGGTGTGGCCTCACTAGTGATTTATATAACGGGAGTATAATACTCTCGTCCCTAGCATCAATACCCTGTTTTATGCATGCTAATATCTTATTAGCCTTCTTTGCTGCAGTCCTACTTTGGGTACTACTGCTTAGCTTGCTATCTATGAGGACACCTAAGTCCTTTTCCAGTACAGAATCCCCTAATTTTACCCCATTTAGTAGGTAGGTATAATTTTTGTTCTTGTTACCACAGTGCATTACCTTACACTTGTCTGTGTTGAAGTGCATTCTCCATTTGGCTGCCCATGCTTCTAATTTAACTAAGTCGTTCTGAAGAGACTCGGCATCCTCCTCTGTATTTATAGCCTTACACAATTTGGTATCATCTGCAAAAATTGACACCATGCTCTCTAGACCTTCTGTTAGGTCGTTAATGAAAATATTGAACAATAGCGGTCCTAATACTGAGCCTTGCGGCACACCACTTAGCACTTCAGTCCAAGTTGAAAAAGATCCATTAACCACAATGCGCTGCTCCCTATTATCTAACCAGTTTTTGACCCAAGTGCTTATTGTGCTTCCTAGCCCTGATTCTTGTAGCATGTAGATAAGTCTCACGTGTGGTACAGTATCGAACGCTTTGGCAAAGTCTAAAAAGATTACATCCACGTCTTTACCCTGATCTAGGTTTGCGCTTACTGTTTCATAAAAGCCAAGTAAGTTGGTTTGACAGGATCTGTCCTTCATAAACCCATGTTGATTCCTTTTAATGACCTTATTGACTTCAAGGAACTTCTGAATACTATCTCTTAGAATACCTTCCAATACTTTCCCCACTATAGATGTAAGACTAACTGGTCTATAATTACCTGGTTCAGCTTTACTTCCCTTTTTGAATATAGGCACTACTTCCGCTATACGCCAATTAAAGACGCATACAGAGTATATTATAATTGCTGTTAAGTTTTTCAGAAAAATGGCAAGACACATTTTGGAGCAGATGTACTAAGCTTTGGAAAGTGATAAAGTGGAGAGATAAAAACTACCAAATAATCCGCTCCTAACTGTCATTTTCAAACACATCCTGTAATATAGCAGTTAAGAGCTGATTTTTTTGGTGTTGTATCTCTTTCCATTTTATTACTGTCCAATAGTACTGTACATTTTCCCCATATGTTTTTAAATCTTTGTCAGTTTTTTTTCACCGTTTTCTCCACATTTTGTACCTCACAGAGACATTTTAGGAGGTAGAGTATATAGTCATAGTTACAAGTGTTATTTTAAAATATTTTGTATTCTATTTTTTGAGACGGGGGAGAGGAAATTTGATTGCTACTTTATCAGTCCATCCATAGGATAGCTTTCTTTAAGACTATGAGCTGTGGCGTCTTCTATGGATCACTTGTTGATGTTTGTTTTCTCATCCAAGGATTGTTGATATAACACTGTATTAGGTATAATCTATGTGGAGTGAATACCACTGGGCACTGGACATCCTTAAATGCCCCCTAGTCGCCTGACTGATCTCATTCCAGTCAACAGCTATTGGTGAGATTCCCAACAGAAAGTCAGCAATAGCTGAAAGTCCAAACACATAACAAAACGCATGTAAGAGGTTAATTCTGGAAGTGACTGGGCATTATCTGACATCTGGAGGAAGACAAATTTCAATAACATGTATTGTTCTTCCCTAGGACTCTGCTAGACTTTGAGCAGGGGGGAACCTGTACAGAGCATGGCCTTCCTCCCTCAAATCTCCAACCCCTAATCCCGCAGTTCCAATGTGCAGAAATCACCACCCCTTGCACACCCCATGATGGCAGAAGTGCAGCCATTGGGACCTTTTAAAAGGAGCAGCATGTACTTAGCAGGGTGAATTGTAACCCAGGTTGTTGTTAATGAACTGACCTCTACCAGTGTTTAAGAGGCTGCAGCACTTCTTGAAAAACCTTTTTCACTCTTGCGAACCTATTGAATTCATCACTCCATTGATAATAGCTTGCTGACTGACCTAACGTGCCTGGTAGTGAACTGAGACTCAGGGCTTACTGTGTTGGTGTACAGCTTTGCCGAGTGGCCAGAATCCTCTAGATTGTGAACAGAATCCACATACAGAGTGTTGCAGCAGAGTTGGTGTACAAGCATTAGGACCAATTTCTGCTATTTGTTGAGATACCAAACTTTAATATCTATTTGCCTCTGGATGGTTAGAGACTCTATAGGGGTTCTTAATAAGACTGGTAACTCTCTTGTGTATTATTTAAAGTGTTCCTGTAGTTACTTAAAGTGTTCCTGTAGTTCATGTTTCTACTTGAAATCTGACTATTGAATTGCATGGGTTATACATTATTATGAAATAAGGTACTATTCTACTCTCCTAACCTGAGTGATTGCCAAACCCAAAGATCCAGGGAACTTAATGTTCTTCAGTTCTAACACCAAGTGTCATTACATTTTTGTTATGTACAAAAGGTGTAAACATATTAAGGACTTTCCACTTGCAGACTGCTGCTATTCTAATTTATTGACAACATTAAGGCTGCTTTTTATCTGCTAGAGCCAGAACACAGCTTCCATAAGATCATAAGATCATATGACTATCTACAGATTGCTAACCTGTGTCGTAGATGTTTTTCCCTTACCTTGACCTGTCTGATTTTGCAGTGTTATATATTGGTAGATGCTCAATTAGCTTAGTGATATCATTCAGGTGCTCAAAAGGGAGGGGTTTTTCTGAGCAAGAAAAAAAGGCATTTGGTTTTCCCCAGCACCCTGAATGATAACAGTAACCACACCCTGCACTTAGATATAGCGCTAGGGATCCCAAATATACAGAGACGCCTTGATGCGGCTTTGGGGCTTAACCACACATTTGCACAAATATGTGTAACGAAGATCTCTGAATTCTATTATTATGTGGTATTTATATCTGGTTACTGTTATCATTCAGGGTGCTGGGGGAAACCAAATGCCTTTTTTTCTTGATTTTGCAGTGTGTCAGAAAATAACAGTGGGGACACCACTATAGCATCTTTGGAGTTGGAACAAGTTTCCTCTATAGGCTCAGTTTGACTAAAGATTTACAGTAGTCAAAAGAATAGTCTCCTCTTAACAATATTAACTACAGAGATCCATTATAGGTTGAGTCTTCAATATCTGAAATGCTTGGCACCAGCAGCATTTGGATATGGGATTTATATGGATTTCACGATATTTACATACCCGTAATAATCTAATGGTGAGTACACACCACCAGGGTCCTGGAGGCAGCCGGGCTTATTGGAAGATGTGATGGAACATTCTGTAGGGGTCCTGGGAGACAGCTGTTTTTGCTGGAGGATGTGCTGGGACACTCTGTAGAGGTTCTGGGGAAAGCCTGCTTCCTGAAGGATGCACTGGGGATACTTTGCTGTGTGTGTTTCATCTTCTGGGTTTGATGATGTCACAGCTGCCCTGAAGTATTCCAGTTTTCAGAATATTTTGAATAATGTAATAATGGATATGACTCAACCTGTATTACTATACAATGTTGAAGAGTGTTCACCGATAGTATTTACATACAGTAGGTGTATTAGGTATAGTTTTAATGGTATATTGTGTATTGATATATATGATACGATATAATACAATACATTTATTATGGGTGGAATGGTGTATATTCCAGTACAAAAGACCTTCTATGGTAATGGTGTAAGAAAATTATGAATAAAAAATTTATACAATTTTTGTTGAATAAAAATGTTTATTAATTATCCAAATGGCTATGACCTTATTTCTGAATATTTTTATTGTACATTAGCTCCTCACAAGCTCCTCTCACCAATGTTTCACCGTAAGGCCCAAAACGCCCTGAAGAAGCCTTACGGTGAAATGTTGGTGAGAGAAGCTTGGATGTACCAGGACTTAGGTCATTTTGGACACCCAGTTTTGCCTGCAAAACACCCATCCAAAAATTGGGATATATAAGTACGGAATGCATATTTTATTTCACAACTGAGATGGACAAGTGCCACATGTTTGAAATATTTATCTGTATCCATCGTATGGGAAATTCATCGTACCAGGATACCTGAAAATATCTACAATCATTGTGACTTTTATATTTACACCCATGAACCCTCCATTGGTATTTTATTCTTTTGATGGATAATTTTTGATGAAAAATTAAACCACGTTAAAGGAGGACTTCTCATCTATAAAGATATCCTAAACAGTGTATTTTTAATTTTTTAAATTTTTATATATTTTTATATTCTTACATTTTGTACCTTCCCCTCCCTTTTTTTCTCTTTCTCTCTTATTCTTCTTTTTCTTTTTCCTTTTCTTTAACGTTTTCTTATTCCTTTCTGTCATTTATGCCTTTTCACCAATATGTCAATGTACGATAAAAATATTCAGAAATAAGGTCATAGCCATTTGGATAATTAAGAAAAAAAAATTCAGCCAAAATTGTATACAATTTTTATTACCAATTTTCTTACACTTTTACCATAGAAGGTTCTTTGCACTGGAATATACACCATTCCACACATGGTCACTTTCCTGGGGATTCCCTCTATTCCAAAAGTAGCATACCTTATATGGTTTAATTACTTGTTTTCCCAGTTAGTGCAGCCATTTCTCTACCTTTTTACGATACATTTATTGTCATTTTCAAATAAAATCTGAAACAAAATTCAATTGTACAGCACACCAAATAATGATAAAAGCTTGAACATTGGTATATAAAAGCACACAATAACACGCATTTGAGAGATAAAACATTATTCCCAATGAGCTTTTAACATGCACAGAGCAGTTGGGAAAAAGCTATTCTGTAGGCAATTTGTGCGTGCCCTCACTGATCTCAGACGCTTTCCAGCGGGCAATTTAGCAAAGAGATAAGCAGATGAATGGCTAGAATTAGACATTATACACCTAGTTCGATTTGTCAGTCTTGCTGCAAAGAGATCTTTAACAGTCTGCAGCTGGACCCCAATAATTTTACTAGCTAAGTGAACCAAGAGCTCTAACTCCCCTCTGTCATGGGCAGCACAGTTTCCATACCAAGCTATAATTCCATAGGTTAAAACACTCTCAATTGCACATTTGTAAAAATGTATTAATGTACCAACACCCACACCTGCAACCTTAATATGGCAAAGGAAAAAGCATTGGTGTATCTTTTTAACTATTTCCTGAGTATTAACCACCCGCGATAAACTGGAGCAAACATAGATACCTAAGAATTTAAAGGACTGAAAAGTCTCAATATTAAACCCATTTATGGATACTGGGAGTAGTGAAAAATCACTACTATGCCTAAAATCCACCACCAGTTCCTTGGTTTTGTCCACATTTATTAAAAGGTGATTAACCTCACTCTAAGTCACCAAATTCTCAATTTCCCTACAATAACCCACCTCATTCTCACCAGATATTAATCCCACAACTGCAATGTCATCCACAAATGTAATAATTTGCCCACAATCAAAGGAAGACACGCAGTCGTTGGTGAATAGCGAGTAAAGAAGAGGGCTTAGCACACAACCTTGTGGGACTCCTGTAATAATAGTTACAATCTTAGACAGAAGGTTACCTAATGTTACCTGCTGGGATCTATTTGATAAGAAGTCTAATAACCAATTACAAATAGGTATACCAATACCTAAGTCAGATAGTTTACCTATTAGTGACCAGGGAATTACAGTATTAATCGCTGAACTAAAATTGATAAAAAGAATCCTAATATAACACCCTCGCTGCTCCAAATGACTGAGAGATGAGTGTAAAACTGTAATACTGTAACTTCTCAATAAGCAAATTGGAAAGGTCAAATATCCTAGTATTATCAATTCATTATTCTGGTCTCATGTGTTTTACAGTATATAGAAACTTAATGAAAAGTCTTAGCAGATATATTTTTCTTCTGGTCTGTGTCAATGATATTGCTTATAGGGTATATCTGTGCTCTTTAAACCAGATTCCTTGTATAATTCTAGTAAGCAAGATTTTGGACAGACTGCATTCCCTTTGAGGGTATGTGTCTAAAGCTGGGCATACACTATACAATTATCTGTCAGATAATCTGTGGATGGTATGAAAACCTGGTAATGGATGAGAGCAATGGACAACCGACCATTTGCTACCAACACTGGAAAATGGACAAAACCTGTCTGTGATTTAACCAGTTTATATAAACAACAGGTTTTGTCCCACTTCCAGTGTTTGGTAGCAAATGGTCGATTGTCAGTTGCTCTCATCCATTACCAGGTTTTCATTCCAACCACAGATTATCTGACAGATAATTGTATAGTGTATGCCCAGTTTTGCTGCTGGTCTGCAGCTGTGGGGAGGTAGGGTAATCCTCAATTCCTGCTATATGTGGAAAACTGTGCATAGCGCATGACTAGCAATAGCACAGATGGATATATTTTACACACAACTCTTTAAATATGGACGTATAAACAGGTAAAACATACGTTATTGAATTTATTTAAAATTAAACATGAAAAGATATGGCATTTAGGTACATCCAATGATCATTTAAATATTTAGGCTAATACTGGTATGCATTACACGGGCTAGGAAAAAAAGCAAACAACAGAGGTAGGGAAAAATGGGGAGACAAAAAAAAATGTTTCAAATGGTGCAGGGAGCACTATCCTGTATGTGGTGTAAATGAAGGTACAGTATGTATCACATATGGAGTCCAAATACTTCTGGTAACAGGTGGGAGTTCCTGGTTGAAAATGTGAGTCTTAGCTCACTAAAAGTCCTTCAGAAAAATACCTTAAAAGCCAAGGAAAAGGGTGCAGAGTTGGTTATGCTGGCAAAACAAACAGATGCTGGTAACTGTGGGCTGGTAGGGCCTCGCATCAAGTTCTCCCTTCAATCCATTTCTCCTCTAAGGAGCTACTTCAAGGAATGGGGGTATGCTGGTGCTCTCCCTCCTTTTCCTTTTTAAGGAGTTAGTTGTCCAATCAGGTAGTGCTAAGTGTGCATGTGTTGCATCACTTCCTGTTGCATCCCGTCCTGCTTGTGAAATTACCGTTTCCTGCGCAGCTGCTAGTTAATTGTTCTCTCCAGTACCTCCGTTCCTTAGGTGCCAGTGTATCTTGTTTCTGAATTATATTTTGTTGTGCCATTGTGGTTGCTCATGGCAATGGTGCTAACAATGGGTGTGGTGTTGACTTTCACTTGGTGTGCTTGGGGCCGGGACGCTGGTGCACAAGGTAGGGGCCAGGACGCTGGTGCACAAGCCTGACCCTCTGGCATTTCCATCTGCGTTTCCAGTGGAGTCTCCCAGCAGTCTGTGTCAGCACGGCACTCCAGAAGTGGTAAGTTTCTGGGGGTCCTAATGCTGGAGCCAGTATCCATGGTGACAACTCTGTTTGGTGCACTGTATGAGTCCCATATTCCCATTGGTATATATATGGGAGAAAGATGGTAATTTGGACCTTTTTATCGGGGTTGGCAAATCCAGCAAATGCACTCCTTTGTACAAATGTGATTTTTCTTAATTTGCTTCTTAATTAGGGGCCCGATTCAGACCTGATTGCTGTTGTGTGAATTCGCACAGTGGCTGATATTAAATGAACGTGCATGCGTATGCGCACTAGACGAATAAGTCCTGGGCTATGCACAGACTGCACAGGCTGCACAGACTGGAAAAAAACATTCGATGGTGAGAAGCAAATGGATTTGCAGATGTTCACTGCCTTGCGAAATTTACGCATGGCGTACACATGTATTTGCACAATTGTACGGGGAGGGTTTTCACTGTCCCTGGGTGGCGACTATCTGATTGCATACCTCTGCAAATTTGCATCACAGCTATCAGGCCTGAATTATGTCCCATATTTTACTTTATCCATACATTCCATTATGGTAAACAAAAATTTTAAAATTCATCCACTTGCTACTCGTAGAATAAAGCATATCCATGCTATGCACGGCGTGCCAAATTGAGCAAAATATAAAAGATGTATGTGGACACATCTGTAGGTTGCCAAATCTCCAGTATTAGCTAGTATGCTGCTTGGACACTGTTAGATCCTGTTGTACCTTATGCTTGGGATTTTTTTCATTTTCCTGATATCTGATATCCAGCTTCTAATTCCATTATTCCAGATATCATCATATGTCATACCTCACTGACAGTTGTTCATTCTATCAGTGATGTATTTATTCCTCATTGACACCTATTAATTCTGACTACGAATATCCTCATGCTTCATAGTAATATGTTTTTGCTCATCACATCTGGTACTTACATGGTTGGTTGCAACCTACATAAAGTCATTATCGAAGTCTATACCCCCTTTGTGGGGTCCCTGGTGAATGTCTGCACCACAACAAACTTAAAGCTTCAATTGTGAATAGTGTTAAACTGGATTGACCAAAATGGAATAGATACAATACATGCTTGTAAATTCCTGATGCACAGTAGTACCACGTGATACAACCCAGATAATGGAGATGTCCCGGATAGCATTGAATGGTATGTAATACTATTTTCCATTTCCACACATCCTATTTTCATTTAAGGAACATAGTAAAGGGATGGGGGCTGGACTGGAAATCCTAATTTAAAACATAAGAGGTGGTATCCTGATGAGACATGTAGTGCAAAGAAAAATGTATGTGCACACTCTAAGTACTAAAAACACTGGTAATCCTAACATCTTTGGCCAAGAATGTGGACCCACCTACTGTACCATGGCCAGGTGACCTCATGAGGTAGGTCCCTAACATTCCTAATACTAACACATAATATAAATGTATCCAGGTCTTGCCTATCATAGTGCACCTTCTAATATGTAGACAGCAAATGCAAGAAATAATGAAAAACACTTAAAGGCAAGTGGGTGGGGTCCAAGCATGAGGTATCTATACCTTGACGTGTACATAAATGCGTACATAATAAGAGAGTAGTTGGGTGGGCTGGTCTGCATACTGTAATTTTAAATTTGTAAAGAGGTGCTACCTTGCTAAGACTTGTAGTGCCACACAGAAAAAAAAGCGCACAGGTGCAGACTTTAAGTACTAAGAACACTGGTAATCAGAACATATAATAAACTCCACAATTTAACCTGGAGTTAAATTGAAGTTCTTAGCACAATTTTTGGACTGCAGTTAAAGGTAGGTGGTGTTTAAAGCCTGGAACTCCTAATATGATTTGAGATGGGTGGAAATTAGACGTGAGAAGAGTATGAAAAAGAAAGATATGATTGGAGGAAATTGATGTATATAAAGAAATGATTAGATGAAAAAATATACATAAACATAACTACATCCTTATACTTATATGGTTTTTGGATTCTCATACTTCTTCTTTTCTAATCATGTAATGATTCAGAGGGTCTTCCCAGGAGGTGGTTCGAATGAAGTCAGGATAAACTTAAATACAATAATGAAGTAAAAACAATGGGGTATATTTACTAAAATTCTTATTTTTCTGAATGAGGTTAAAGTTCAAACACGAATGACATCGAATGTGTCAATTTGCAACTTTTTGAATTTATTGCGACTAATTTACTAAGCTGTCGTATTCTGCATTTTCGTGTTTTCCGATGTCGATGTCATTCGTATTTTTTGGCAGTGTTTTACGGAAGTGAATAGTAAAACACTGCAGACATTAACACAATGAATCTCAGCCGGATCTGTGAGATCCGTGCAGGGCTTCATTGTGCACCTTTCGTAAAAAATAAAAAAATGTGAAAAAGCCTAAAAAAAATGCGTGGGGTCCCCCCTCCTAAGCAAAACCAGCCTCGGGCTCTTTGAGCCGGTCCTGGTTGACAAAATATGGGAAAAAAAATGACAGGGGTTCCCCCATATTTCATCAACCAGCACCGGGCTCTGCGCCTGGTCCTGGTTCCAAAAATATGGGGGACAAAAAGCGTATGGGTCCCCCATATTTTTAAAACCAGCACCGGGCTCCACTAGCCAGGTACATAATGCCACAGCTGGGGGACACTTTTTTTGTGGTCCCGGTGCCCCTGGCATTACATACCCAACTAGTCACCCCTGGCTGGTGTACCCTGGAGGAGTGGGAACCCCTTAAATCAAGGGGTCCCCCCCTCCAGCCACCCAAGGGCCAGGGGTGAAGCCCGAGGCTGTCCCCCCCCATACAAGGGCGGCGGATGGGGGGCTGATAACCTTTTGAAAAATTTTTTAATATTGTTTATAGTAGCAGTACTACAAGTCCCAGCAAGCCTCCCCCGCATGCTGGTACTTGGAGAACCACAAGTACCAGCATGCGGTAAAAAACCGGGCCCGCTGGTACCTGTAGTAGTACTACTACTAAAAAAAATACCCCCCAAAAAACGGGACACACACACCGTGACAGTATAAGTTTGTTACATACATGCACACCTCCAAACATACATACTTATCTATGTTCACACGACGCTCTTCTCCATGTAGAATCCTCGGGCTACCTGTGAAAAAATTGTACTCACATAATCCAGTGTTGCTTGTGTTCTTTGAATAATCCACGTACTTGGCAAAACAAACAAAAATTGAAACCCGACCACGCACTGAAAGGGGTCCCATGTTTACACATGGGACCCCTTTCCCCGACTGCCAGGACCCCCCTTACGCCTGTCAAAGAGGGTCCCTTCAGCCAATCAGGGAGCGCCATGTCGTGGCACTCTCCTGATTGGCTGTGTGCTTCTGTAGTGTCTGTGAGGCTGCAGACGGCAGAGACACAATGTTGCGCCTATGCGCTCCATTGTATCCAAAGGTGGGAACTTTGCGGTCAGCGGTTGACCGAAAGTTCTTTCTGCGGGAGGCAATACATCTACCCAGTGGGCTGTCACAGTCATATAATCCTGAGTCTGCCCTGCTCCACTTGTCCACATGTCCGTGGTTAAGTGGACATTGGGTACAACTGCATTTTTTAGGACAATGGTGACTCTTTTTCTGACGTCTGTGTACATTCTCGGTATCGCCTGCCTAGAGAAGTGGAGCCTAGATGGTATTTGGTACCGGGGACACAGTACCTCAAGCAATACTCTAGTTCCCTGTGACTTAACGGTGGATACCGGAAACACGTTTAACACCGCCCAGGCTGCCAAGGCCTGAGTTATCCACTTTGCAGCAGGATGACTGCTGTGATATTTCATCTTCCTCGCAAAGGACTGCTAGACAGTCAATTGCTTACTGGAAGTAGTACAAATGGTCTTCCGACTTCCCCTCTGGGATGACGATCGACTCCCAGCTGCAACAACAGCAGCGCCAGCAGCAGTATGCGTTACACTCAAGGATACATCGGAGGAATCCCAGGCAGGAGAGGACTCGTCAGACTTGACAGTGACATGGCCTGCAGTACTATTGGCTTTCCTGTCTAAGGAGGAAATTGAAACTGAGGGAGTTGGTGGTGTGGTTTGCAGGAGCGTGGTTACAAGAGGAAGGGATTTAGCTGTCAGTGGACTGCTTCCGCTGTCACCCAAAGTTTTTGAACTTGTCAATGACTTCTGATGAATGCACTCCAGGTAACGTAAAAGGGAGGATGTTCCTAGGTGGTTAACGTCCTTACCCCTACTTATTACAGCTTGACAAAGGCAACACATGGCTTGACACCTGTTGTCCGCATTTCTGTTAAAATAATTCCACACCGAAGAGGTGATTTTTTTTGTGTATTTTGACCAGGCATGTCAATGGCCATATTCGTCCCAAGGACAACAGGTGTCTCCCCGGGTGCCTGACTTAAACAAACCACCTCACCATCAGAATCCTCCTTGTCAATTTCCTCCTCAGCACCAGCAACACCCACATCCTCATCCTGGTGTACTTCAACAGTGACATCTTCAATTTGACTATCAGGAACTGGACTGCGGGTGCTCCTTCCAGCACTTGCAGGGGGCATGCAAATGGTGGAAGGCGCCACCTCTTCCCGTCCAGTGTTGGGAAGGTCAGACATCGCAACCAACACAATTGGACTCTCCTTGGGGATTTGTGATTTAGAAGAACACACAGTTCTTTGCTGTGCTTTTGCCAGCTTAGGTCTTTTCATTTTTCTAGCGAGAGGATGAGTGCTTCCATCCTCATGTGAATCTGAACCACTAGCCATGAACATAGGCCAGGGCCTCAGCCGTTCCTTGCCACTCCGTTTTGTAAATGGCATATTGGCAAGTTTACGCTACTCATCAGACACTTTTAATTTTGCTTTTTGGGTCATTTTACTGAACTTTTGTTTTTTGGATTTTACATGCTCTCTACTATGACATTGGGCATTGGCCTTGGCAGACGACGTTGATGGCATTTCATCGTCTCGGCCATGACTAGTGGCAGCAGCTTCAGCACGAGGTGGAAGTGGATCTTGATCTTTCCCTATTTTACCCTCCACATTTTTGTTCTCCATTTTTTAATGTGTGGAATTATATGCCAGTAATATAACAATAGCAATGGCCTACTGTACTGTACTGCTATATATTATATACTGGTGGTCAGCAAAATTATGAACTGTCCTCCTACTATATATACTGCGCACAACTAAAATGCACCACAGGTATGGATGGATAGTATACTTGACAACACAGAGGTAGGTAGAGCAGTGGACTTCTGTACCGTACTGCTATATATTATATACTGGTGGTCAGCACAATTATGCACTATCCTCCTACTATATATACAGCGCACAACTTAAATGCACCACAGGTGTGGATGGATAGTATACTTGATGACACAGAGGTAGGTAGACCAGTGGACTACTATACCATACTGCTATATGTTATATACTGGTGGTCAGCACAATTATGCACTGTCCTCCTACTATATATACTGCGCACAACTTAAATGTACCACAGGTATGGATGGATAGTATACTTGACGACACAGAGGTAGGTAGAGCGGTGGCCTACTGTACCGTACTGCTATATATTATATACTGGTGGTCAGCAAAATTATACACTGTCCTCCTACTATATATACTGCGCACAACTAAAATGCACCACAGGTATGGATGGATAGTATACTTGACGACACAGAGGTAGGTAGAGCAGTGGACTACTGTACCGTACTGCTATATATTTTATACTGGTGGTCAGCAAATTATGCACTGTCCTCCTACTATATATACTGCGCACAACTAAAATGCACCACAGGTATGGATGCATAGTATACTTGATGACACAGAGGTATAGCAGTGGACTACTGTACCGTACTGCTATATATATACTGGTGGTCACAGCAAATTCTGCACTGTCCTCCTACTATATACTACATTGCAGCACAGATATGGAGCGTTTTTCAGGCAGAGAACGTATAATACTGGTATTCACTGGTCAGCAAAACTCTGCACTGTCCACCTACTATATAATACTGGTGGTCCCCAGTCCCCACAATAAAGCACACTGAGCACAGATATTTGCAGCACACTGAGCACAGATATGGAGCGTTTTTCAGGCAGAGAACGTAGATATTTTCAGCACATTGAGCACAGATATTTGCAAGCACACTGAGCACAGATATTTGCAGCACACTGAGCACAGATATTTGCAGCACACTAAACACAACTGAGAGAACGCTGCACGTCCTCTCCCTATCATCTCCAATGCACGAGTGAAAATGGCAGCGACGCGCGGCTCCTTATATAGAATACGAATCTCGCGAGAATCCGACAGCGGGATGTTGACGTTCGGGCACGCTCGGGTTAACCGAGCAAGGTGGGAGGATCCGAGTCTGCCTCGGTACCGTGTAAAATGGGTGAAGTTCGGGGGGGGGTTCGGATTCCTAGGAACTGAACCCGCTCATCACTACTCTAGACACAGTCAAATGGGTGCATTGGATCTACCGTTCTCCTCTACTCTGAGAAAAAGCACTGATACAGAGCCAACATGTTTCGGGATTCCTGTCCCCTTGTCAAGTCATTGCCAAATTACACCTTCTGCTTGGACTAGAACTCCACCCACCTACACTTAGGTGTTATTAATTAATATAGATATTTGCTGTCTACATATTAGATGGGGCTCTATGGCACTATGGTACTGTGCCAAGTTCTAGATAAAATCATAGAATATGTCAGTACTAGGGATGTTAGGGACCGGGTAGGTGGGCCTACTTTTTTGGACAAACTTTGTGCTAAGAATCTTAATTTCACTTAGTGTTAACTTGTAGTGTTTATTATAATTGTTCTGATTACCAGTGTTCTTAGTACTTAGAATGTGCACTTGCATTTTGATTTATTTTCCATCTGCCACTACAAATCTCAGCAAGGTTACACCTCTGACTGTATGTTTATAATTAGGGTGTGTAGTGCAGCCTCTCCCCCTTTTACTCTATAATTTTGTATGTATGTACACATGAAGGTAGAGACACATTCTTCTTGGACTAGCACCCAACCTACCTGCTCTTAGGTGTTTTTAATTAGAAACGGTCATTAAATTTACTGTCTACACATTAGAAGGGGCACTATGATAGATAAGACCTAAATACATTTATAATAAATGTCAGTGTTATGGATGTTAGGAACCCACCTGTGAGATTACTAGATATGTGCACCGGAAATTTTTCGGGTTTTGTGTTTTGGTTTTGGGTTCGGTTCCGTGGCCGTGTTTTGGGTTCGAACGCGTTTTGGCAAAACCTCACCGAATTTTTTTTGTCGGATTCGGGTGTGTTTTGGATTCGGGTGTTTTTTTTCAAAAAACCCTAAAAAACAGCTTAAATCATAGAATTTGGGGGTCATTTTGATCCCAAAGTATTATTAACCTCAATAACCATAATTTCCACTCATTTTCAGTCTATTCTGAACACCTCACACCTCACAATATTATTTTTAGTCCTAAAATTTGCACCGAGGTCGCTGGATGACTAAGCTCAGCGACCCAAGTGGCCGACACAAACACCTGGCCCATCTAGGAGTGGCACTGCAGTGTCACGCAGGATGGCCCTTCCAAAAAACACTCCCCAAACAGCACATGACGCAAAGAAAAAAAGAGGCGCAATGAGGTAGCTGTATGAGTAAGCTAAGCGACCCTAGTGGCCGACACAAACACCTGGCCCATCTAGGAGTGGCACTGCAGTGTCATGCCGGATGGCCCTTCCAAAAAATACTCCCCAAACAGCACATGACGCAAAGAAGAAAAAAAAGAGGCGCAATGAGGTAGCTGTGTGACTAAGATAAGTGACCCTAGTGGCCGACACAAACACCTGGCCCATCTAGGAGTGGCACTGCAGCATTCAAAATTTTTTTTTTTTAAATCATGTCGACCTTGTTCAGGTCGACCTTTTGTCCATGTTGACCTATTTCAGGTCTTCACCTAAGGTGTGTCAACCAATTGGTGTTGACCTAAGCGGTGTCGACCTAATTGGTGTCAACCTTGAGTCCCAGACCCGCCCCATTCCAGTCATGTACTGTATCACCTATTCTTTACTTCCTTCACTGGCTGCCTGTAAGGTGGTGAATCTATTTCAAGATTAGTTTACTAACTTTCAAAGTCCTACGTAACCAGGTCCCAAGGTACCTGGATCAGCTTCTGATTCAAAACTGTCCGCCCTGATTACTGTGATCTTTAGATGAAGGACAAAATTCATCTGGGGGGTCAATCTTTTAGCCATGCAGCTACAACTATATGGAACGCACTTCCTTGCACAGTTCGAGAGGCACCCACTCTATAATTCTTCAGAATAAGACTCAAGACTTTTTGGTTTACTCAAGATCTGTATTTCATGAAAAGCTTTTCCATATTTTATTGCTTCTGAACTGTGGTATGATCCTTCTATCTGTTAAGCACTTTGAGTCTTATTGGAGAAAGCTAGCTACATAAATAAAATTATTATTATTATTATTATTATTATTATTATTATTATATCAACAGTGCCCTTCTAAACACCATCTTTAGCATTGTTATAAGTGGAATCCTTATGCGTAATTATATATCAATTTTAAACGTTTCACTGAATAGGATGCCAGTAGCTCAGAAAAAAACATAAATTTAAATAAAAAAAGTGTTGCCAATGGTGACAAATGCTTCAAATTAAGGCTGTTTAAACCATGTTGAACTTATTATTCTATTGCAAAAATGTGAAAAAATAATATAGAAAATGAACTAGCAATTACCATAAGGCTTGAAAACAGAGAAAGAAATGAACATTCATTCTGGGCATTCACTCAGGCAATAAATAATAACATAAAAGATTCATCAAAATGTATAATTTAAATTATCATTACAAATTGAAAGCAGAAAACACATTTTATAAATAACTTAGTTCTGAAGGTGGGGCTCAAATATGAAGTGCTTCATTACATCACAGTGGAATTTCTTGCAGAGGATGGAGAATGTAAAATCAAAGTTATGACAGAAAACACATGATAAAAACAGTGCCCAATAAAAATCTGTTATAAACTACAATTAAATCCATTGAAATATTTTAAATTAGCATACAGTATACCTTAATAATTTACTATAAATGTACCTTAATATAATGAAAATTAAAAATATATTGAATTGGATCTACAGTATACACTAGACTGCATACAATTTAGTCAACCTTGTATATGTATCGCCAATGGTTTTGTTTGTAAACATATTTATTATACTCAGGCATAACTTTAAAAAAAACAGTTGTTTTAAGTGCAAGGAGAGAGTAATTTAATATAAGTTTTAAAGGTATAAAAATAATGACACAATGCAATTTTTTTAAATATGCTGTTTTATTGGTTGTACAGTATTTGTAATTATTAGCACAACAGCAATTTAAAACAAAAATATTGACATACAGTAATAGTAATAGTAACAGCATAAAAATAGTTTTCTGTTAGTTATCTTACTGCATTAAGAAACATATTGGATCTAAAGACTATGTTAGCAGTTTTTAGCAGTCCTGCGATCAGATAATCGCCGCCTACAGGGGAGTGCATTTTAGCTGTGCAAGTGTGCGAACGCATGTGCAGCCGAGCGGTGCAAAAAAACTTTGTGCAGTTTTTGAGTTGACCAGGACATACTCAGCCACTGCGATCACTTCAGCCTGTCCGGGGCCGGAATTGACGTCAGACACTAGCCCATCAAACGCTTGGACACGCCTGCGTTTTTCCACTTCCACTTCCTGAAGACGATCAGTTGCCACCCACAAATGCATTCTTCCTGTCAATCTCCCTGTGATCGGCTGTGCGAATGGATTCTTCGTAAAACCTATCGCACAGCAATAATCCGCTTTGTACCCGTGCGACGCACCTACACATTCCCGTGCATATGCATGCACAGTTCTGACCTGATCGCAGCGCTGCAAAAAACTCTAGCGAGTGATCGGGTCTGAATTACCCCCTATACTGCTTTACTTAGTTTACCTTTAAATTTGTCAAATATCCTTGATGTGGTTTGTAAAACTATTCTGGACCAAACAGTCATTTTGTCAAATATATATATATATATATATATATATATATATTAGTGTGTATGGGGTGAGCGAACAGCGCCAAAAAAATCTACGCAGTGGACACAAGTTTTTCACAGTATGTCAGCTTAAAAATACCCCAAAAGGAAAAGGTCTCTATATGCCACTCCCTAAAAACATAAAGGGCGTCTGCTATCTCTTAAATGAGTTCTGCATTAGTACGAGTGCAGTGTAAAGATTAAGGTTGGAAGTGGTGGATAAGATCTGAGCGACCAATGGTGGCAGAGGAATAGAAAAAGGACTGCTATTATAAATTAAAAAAGGGGGTTTATTTATGAACAGAAAGATGTTTTATACATAAAAAAAAACACATAAAAACACATAGCTGGCCGAAATGGGGTTGCAACATCCAAGGTGCTAAACACTAGCACGATGGGACCCTAGGCACAAAACAATGAAAAAGCGTCAGAAAAAAACTGGCAAGAGAACAGTTTATAATTTGCATGGAGCACATAAAATTTTTTGAAAGCATGGGGTTACTAAAAGAATACAATTCAAACGTTAAAAATAAAAGTTTAAAAAGCACGGAATTGATGAGGGATAAAAAAGATTTGAAATGCAATTATAATAATGGAGATGGATAAAAGTAGCTTAACTGAGGATTCAGTGGTATCAGGATTCACCCAACGCGTTTCGTCTGGTCTGACTTCATCAAGGGGTATCATGCATGTGGGACAGATCATCTATATATACCATTATGGGTCAGGAAGTGATTAATTACCTCACTTCCTGTAATTAACATTAACAGTGGTTCAGGATCTAGTAGTATATATTTGATGTATTAGTTATAAAGATGTATGCTGGGACAGATAAAACGCCCTGTTTATTTTGTAAAACTAGTGTTGTAAAGTATTAAAAAACTTAAAAGAAGTCTCTGGATGCGGACTTCCGGTCCGGGACGTCTCTGACGTCATTTCCGCCCCACTTCCTGTGTCCGGAGTCTTTACTGCGCATGCGCCGGGCAGGTTTCTTACAGGGTGCGGCGGCCATCTTTAAGAAGTCCGTTTTTTGGAGACAGTCTCGTGTGCTGAAAGCAGGTGCCGGTGGCCATCTTAGTGGTGATTTAGTCCATTCGTAGGCGCTGATTCTCCTGGATTGCTTGTCTCCAGACATGGAATCGTCATACAAGGGAAGAAAAACGGATTCAGAAGTTTTCTTTTTTAGAAGCACAGATATATTTGTTCACAATTTATATATGCTACTTAGAGGACATGGTATATGGACATATTCATATGGATGCATAAATATGCAATATTCTGCACATAAGAAAACATCACTAATCTGCTATATACATATAGGAGTTTTATATAGGTATATCCTACAGGCGCAATGGTTCAAAAATCCATGCCAGTGTCGTATGGATATTGGGCTAGTAAATACTGGCAATGTTAGAAAGATTAAAAAGTATTATGAAAGAAGTCACTGACGTGACATAATTCAGTGATTCATAATTTGTACAGTAGTGACGCCGTCATATGCAGAATTATGTGATATTCTGCGCATATGAATCTATTATACACATATAGGAGTTTTATATAGGTATAGCCCACAGGTGCAATGGTTAGAAAGTTTTTTTTAAAATCGGTGTCGTATGGATATAGGGCTGATAAATACTGGCAATATTAGAAAGAAAAAAGGTTGTTATAAAAGAAGTCACTGACGTAACATAATTCTGGGATTCATACTTTGTATAGTAGTGACGCCGTCATATGCAGAATTGCAGTTAGAGTAAATCCCTGCCAGACCTGCATTTCTTACAGCACCCGGTATTCCTGGGCAGTCTCCTATCCCTGTACTGACCGGGCCAACACTGCTTGGCTTCCAAGATCGGGCGTGTTTGGGCATATCCAGTGTGGTATGGCTGTAGTTAAGGTCTGGACTGCACGGGAAGAAGTGTCCAGAGATTGGGAATACACCGTTAGGTGCCCCAAAACTCATAGACATAGTAGGAAGGAAGGGAGAGTGCCGACGGTTTCAAATAAATGAAAAAAGACGCTTACGTTACGTTAAGAATGGTGCAATCTCGTAATTCTCATTAAGTCCATCAGGGTGGAGAGATTTCACTTCGTAAATCCAGTACATTTCGCGCCTCGATAGGAGGTTGGAGAGGTCCCCCCCTCTTTCTCAGAGTGTAACTAGTTCAATCCCTTTAAATGTGAGTTCTTCTGGATTTGAATCATGATGTTGCAGGAAGTGTCGTGAGACCGCATGTGTTTGAACCTTGTTTCTAATGTTCCTGACGTGTTCTTGTATGCGGAGTTTCAAAGGCCTTTTAGTCTTTCCAACGTATTTCATTTTGCATGGACACTCTAGGAGATAGATGACTGAGCATGTATTGCAGTTAATGAAGTGCTTGAGCTTGTACTCCTTAGCTTCCCCTGTGTTTTTGAACGTCTTTCTGATAGGGTGTACGTACCTGCAGATATTACAATGGCCGCATTTATAACAACCCACACATTTGGGCAGGGATGTTCTCGATGTTGTCTGATTTCTAAGCATGCTGGGTGCAAGGAGGTCTTTTAGATTCTGGGATTTTCTGAATACCACCTGTGGTTCCTGCGGTAAGTAGTCCTTTAGAATGGGATCCATCAGTAAGATATTCCAGTGTGATTTCAGGACTTTCTTAATATGTCCTTCATGTCTATTGTATGTTGTGATAAATCTGGTGACGTCCTCCTTTTTCTCCTTAATTTTATACTCCAGTAGTTGTTTCCTTTCTAGTGTCTTAGTTTTGTTGTTTGCCTCCTCCAAAATGTACTCGGGATATCCTTTTTCTTTGAACCTCTCAGTGTAGATAGAGAGTTGAGCATCGCGATCTTCCACTGTCTTACAATTGCGTGTAATCCGGTTGAACTGTGAGAAGGGGATGTTGTTCTTCCATCGTTTCAGGTGGTTGCTTTTGTAATGGACGTAGCTGTTCATGTCTACCTCTTTTATGTAATTTTTTGTTATGATTTCTTTCCCCCGATGGGAGAGTACCAGATCCAGGAATTCTATCTGCTCCGTATTGTCCTTGGCTGTAAACTTCAGATTCATGGTATTCTCCGATATGTAGTTAAAAAAAGACTTAAAAGAAGATTCATCCCCGTCCCATATAATTAAAATATCATCTATGTATCTTTTATAAAATATGATATTTAATTTAAAACGGTGGTCCATGTATATGTGTTCGTTCTCCCAGAAGCCCATAAAAAGATTGGCGAAACTCGGTGCAAAAATAGTACCCATCGCTGTCCCACATGTCTGGAGGTAAAATTGATCTAAAAATTTGAAATAATTATGTTTCAATATAAAATCCATTAGTTCGCATATAAAAATCTGGTGCTCCTCCGTGATGAGTTGTTCCTTATCCAAGAAAAACTTGCATGCCTGGATCCCCTTTTCATGCTGGATGCACGTGTAGAGAGACTGTACATCTGTTAGGGTCTCCTGCCCTGTGCTGCCACGTCGTCATGGCAACCGGGAGACAAGTGCTAGCGGAGTAACCTGAGCGCAGCTGATACTCCGGTTCGGGTCTTTTGCTGTGCAGTGGTTATAGGCTCTGTGCATGGCAGGGGATCCGGTGCTGGTTTTTGTGCTCACAGTCTGTGTGGTCTGAGTGGGGCGTGGACAGCACCTGCTTTATAAGGCCTCTTTTCAGGGTAAGCAGATGCTGCTGAATCTTTGTTGGTTAGTCAGTTTCTGAAAGTTAGCCAGTACTGTGTAGCTTTGTATTTGTTTGTTGCTTACTGCAAATAGGCCTGGGGATTTGGTATTACACTCTGCCAATCCAGACCTAGCAGTAAGACTGGAGTCATTCGTTTAGCTTGCTGGGGTTCTGTTACTACTCTGTGAACTTAGCAAGTTTGCGGCTGTATTCTAAGACTTGCCTGTCTAATCCTGTCTCACTGTGCTAGGTGTCAGGGGTCAGTTTAGTGGCAGTAAACCGAACCTGTGCACTGCAAGTGAGAATTAGGATTGTGGAGAATCTCCTTGTGTCTATCATTCCATCTCTGACCAAGGAGTTTACTGCCACACCCGTTGGTAACCCTTTAGGGTTTTGCTGTTGCCCTTAGCAACAGCATTTCGGGTTTTCTATGTATTAAAACACAACATCTTGCTTTTCACATCTGAGCAGTTCTAATACAAGGGAGATACCCAGTTCCTTAGCCTCTGGGCTTCTCTGTTCACGTTGTGTGTATTTTGTTACCCTACCACCTTCTGTGTACGTTATGTCATATTCCCTAGTCTGTCTGTGAGTCCATTTGTTTTGCATAACAGTTCAAACACCAGTACATTCCTGCAGGCACTGGAGTGCATAACAGTCCTGACACCAGTACTTTCCTGCAGGCACTGGTGTGCATAACATATTCAGCAGCCCAATACTCCTGTTGAAATTTTGTGGGAATATGGAGCATACCCCTCAAAATACGTTGCAACAGGTGGTTGATCAGGTGCAGGTCCTGACTCAAAAATGTAATGATTTGTCCATTAAAATGCACACCTCCCAGGCTGCTGGCGGAGCTCCCGCAGCAGCAGCACCTGCAGGGGTTAAGGAGCCGAAAGTAAATCTCCCGGATCGTTTTTCTGGAGATCGCTCGCAGTTCTTTTGTTTCAAGGAGAGCTGCAAGCTATACTTCCGGCTTAGGCCTCAGTCTTCTGGGTCGGAGATTCAGCGGGTGGGCATAGTGATTTCCTTGCTACAAGGAGACCCACAGGTCTGGGCATATGGGTTGCAGCCTGACTGTCCGTCGCTTAAAAGTGTTGATGCTTTTTTTACGGCACTGGGCATGTTGTATGATGACCCTGACAAGACGGCCTCAGCCGAGGCTCAGATTTCGATCCTTAAGCAAGGGCGAAGGCCAGTTGAGGTTTACTGTACGGAGTTTCGGAGGTTGGCCCATGATACCCAGTGGAATGACCCAGCCCTGAGACACCAGTACCGAAGAGGTCTTTCTAACCAGATAAAGGACCAACTGGTACAACATCCCTTGCCTGATAGCTTGGATCAGCTCATGCAGTTATCCATCCGGGTGGATAGACGGCTGAGAGAGCGTAGGCTTGAAAGGGAGACTGAGATTTCCTTCCTTCCCAAGGGAACCTCAGACTCTGAGGAATTTTCCGAGGAGCCTATGCAGATTGGGGCTACCCGCCTCTCCTCGCGTGAGAAGATGCGGAGGAGACAGCAGGGGTTGTGTTTGTACTGTGGGAATAAAGGTCATGTGGTAGTATCATGCCCAGAAAAGCCGGAAAACTTCAGGGCCTGAGGGTGATGGGAAATATCCTGTCAGGCCAGAAGTCAGAATTTCCCAAGAAGACTTTTATCATTCCGGTGACCTTGAAGATCCTCGGTCAAACTGTCAAGACTGAGGCCTTTGTGGACAGTGGGGCCGACGGGGTTTTTATGGACCGCCAATTCGCCCTGAAACACTCTGTTCCCTTAGTACCCTTGGCATCGGAAATTGAGATTTGTGGGTTAAACGGGGAACCATTATCCCAAGGTAAAATTACCTCTTGCACTAGCCAGATTTCTTTGTTTATTGGAGCCACACACTCTGAAAAATTGTTCTTTTATGTGACTGTCTGTACTTTTGCCCCATTGGTGTTGGGGTTACCCTGGTTAAGGGCCCACAATCCTCAATTTGACTGGGTCTCTGGGGAGATTCTTAGTTGGAGTACTGATTGTTTCAGGAGTTGCTTGAGCCTTCCAGTCAGGTTCTCGCAGCTAAGTTTGCCAGGATTGCCAGGGTGTTATGCAGATTTTGCGGAAGTGTTCTCCAAAAAAGTTGCAGAGGTACTACCTCCCCATCGCTCCTATGACTGTGCCATTGATTTGTTGCCAAATGCTAAGCTTCCCAAGAGCAGGTTGTACTCCCTGTCACGTCCTGAGACTCAGGCTATGGCAGAGTACATTCAGGAGAACTTGGCTAAGGGATTTATCAGACCTTCACAGTCTCCAGTTGGGTCGGGGTTCTTCTTCGTGGGTAAAAAGGACGGTTCGTTGCGACCCTGCATCGACTTCAGGGAATTGAACCGTATCACGATTAAAAACTCATACCCACTGCCTCTCATTTCGGTCTTGTTTGACCAGCTTCGTACTGCCACCATTTTTTCTAAGATTGACCTACGCGGTGCGTACAATCTAATCCGAATAAGAGAGGGGGATGAATGGAAGACTGCCTTTAATACCCACTCGGGGCATTATGAATATTTGGTGATGCCTTTTGGGCTCTGTAATGCCCCGGCAGTCTTCCAGGATTTCATGAATGATGTGCTCAGGGAATATTTGGATAGATTCTTAGTTGTATACTTAGATGACATCCTAATCTTCTCCCATTCCCTGGAGGAACATCGGAAGCATGTACGCTTAGTCCTCCAGAAACTCAGAGACCACCGGCTTGGGGCGAAGCTGGAGAAGTGCGAATTTGAAGTTCAGCAAATCGCATTTCTAGGATATATTATCTCCCCAGAAGGTTTCCAAATGGAGGGTTCCAAGGTACAGGCAGTCCTGGATTGGGTGCAGCCCACTAGTTTGAAGGCGCTTCAGCGTTTCCTGGGCTTTGCAAATTTTTATAGACGATTTATCGCTGGATTTTCGTCTATAGTGGCGCCCTTGGTGGCACTCACTAAGAAAGGGGCGGATGTTGCTCACTGGTCTTGTGAGGCTAAAGCGGCTTTTGCCCGTCTCAAAAGGGCATTTGTTTCGGCCAAGGTGCTGCGACACCCAGATCCAGAGCGTCCTTTTGTGGTGGAGGTGGATGCCTCTGAGATGGGTATTGGGGCAGTGCTTTCTCAGATGGGAGTGTCAGATAATCGCCTTCATCCCTGTGCTTACTTTTCCCGTAAATTTTCGCCTGCCGAGATGAATTATGACGTGGGTAACCGGGAATTGTTGGCTATTAAGGATGCACTCGAGGAGTGGAGACACTGGCTTGAGGGGGCTAAGTTTGTGGTCTCAATTCTCACTGACCATAAGAATCTGGCATATTTAGAGTCAGCGAAGCGTCTCAATGCCAGGCAGGCACGATGGGCTTTGTTTTTTGCTCGCTTTAATTTTTTGATAACATATCGCCCTGGGTCAAAAAACATCAAGGCTGATGCGCTCTCGCGGAGTTTTGCTCCAATCCAGGAGACCACAGAGGAGCCGTTGCCCATTGTTTCCCCATCATGTATTAAAGTGGGCATTACCCAGGACCTCTTATCATTAGTCCTTAGAGCACAGGAGCAGGCTCCTCCAGACCTTCCGGTAGGTCTTTTGTTTGTGCCTCCTAGGTTAAGACAGCGAGTGTTCCTGGAATTCCATGCCAAGAAGTCTGCAGGTCACCCGGGTATTGCCAGAACTCGGGAGTTGCTATCTAGGGCGGTGTGGTGGCCCTCGGTGGCTAAGGATGTGGATCAGTGGGTTCGGGCATGTGACATCTGTGCCCGAAATAAGACTCCTAGAGGGGTTCCTGTTGGCCCACTACATCCACTCTCTATCCCATCTAAGCCATGGACCCACATTTCAATGGATTTTGTGGTGGACTTGCCCAAATCCTCGGGGATGACAGCCATCTGGGTTGTCGTTGACAGGTTTTCGAAGATGGCGCACTTCGTTCCACTGGTTGGGCTGCCATCGGCCAGACGCCTGTCTGAATTATTTATGCTGCATGTTGTGCGTCTCCACGGGTTGCCACTTGATGTGGTCTCTGACCGCGGATCCCAGTTTGTGGCCAAATTCTGGAGGGCATTTTGTTCCGATCTCCAGATTTCTGTCAGCTTGTCGTCGGGCTACCATCCGCAGTCTAATGGGCAGACTGAAAGGGTGAACCTGTCCTTGGAGCAGTTCCTCAGGTGTTATGTCTCCAAGTGTCAGACTGACTGGGTTGCTCATCTGTCCATGGCGGAGTTTGCCTATAACAACGCGGCTCACTCTGCTACAGGGATCTCTCCCTTCCTTTGTGTGTATGGGCATCATCCTAAGGCCAATTCTTTTGACCCCCTGGACTCCACGCCTGGTGGTTCCTCTGTGGTTTCGGTCCTTAGAGGTATTTGGCGGAAAGTGAAGAAAGCCCTTGTGTCTGTGTCATTAGTGACCAAAAGGGTTTTTGATAAGCGGAAAAGACCCTGCAGCTTCAAATTAGGAGACTTCGTCTGGTTGTCTACCAAGAATTTGAAGTTGAGACAGCCATCTCATAAGTTAGGCCCCCGGTTCATCGGCCCTTATAAGATCACCAGGGTTATCAATCCGGTGGCATTTCAGTTAGATCTGCCCCGTTCTTTGGGTATCAATAAAACATTTCATTGTTCCCTTTTAAAACGGGCGATTAGTAATCCTTCTTCCAGTGGAAGACCTTCCCCTCTTCTGATACGTGGCCAGAGGGAGTTTGTTGTTGAAAGGATTCTTGACTCCAAGGTGGTTCGGGGTCGGCTGTCATTTTTGGTGCACTGGAAGGGGTATGGCCCGGAGGAGCGGTCGTGGGTGCGCAGTTGTGATCTTCATGCCCCCAGACTGATACGCTCTTTCTTCTCGCAGTTCCCCGATAAACCCGGTGGTAGGGGTTCTTTGACCCCTCGTCAGAGGGGGGGTACTGTTAGGGTCTCCTGCCCTGTGCTGCCACGTCGTCATGGCAACCGGGAGACAAGTGCTAGCGGAGTAACCTGAGCGCAGCTGATACTCCGGTTCGGGTCTTTTGCTGTGCAGTGGTTATAGGCTCTGTGCATGGCAGGGGATCCGGTGCTGGTTTTTGTGCTCACAGTCTGTGAGGTCTGAGTGGGGCGTGGACAGCACCTGCTTTATAAGGCCTCTTTTCAGGGTAAGCAGATGCTGCTGAATCTTTGTTGGTTAGTCAGTTTCTGAAAGTTAGCCAGTACTGTGTAGCTTTGTATTTGTTTGTTGCTTACTGCAAATAGGCCTGGGGATTTGGTATTACACTCTGCCAATCCAGACCTAGCAGTAAGACTGGAGTCATTTGTTTAGCTTGCTGGGGTTCTGTTACTACTCTGTGAACTTAGCAAGTTTGCGGCTGTATTCTAAGACTTGCCTGTCTAATCCTGTCTCACTGTGCTAGGTGTCAGGGGTCAGTTTAGTGGCAGTAAACCGAACCTGTGCACTGCAAGTGAGAATTAGGATTGTGGAGAATCTCCTTGTGTCTATCATTCCATCTCTGACCAAGGAGTTTACTGCCACACCCGTTGGTAACCCTTTAGGGTTTTGCTGTTGCCCTTAGCAACAGCATTTCGGGTTTTCTATGTATTAAAACACAACATCTTGCTTTTCACATCTGAGCAGTTCTAATACAAGGGAGATACCCAGTTCCTTAGCCTCTGGGCTTCTCTGTTCACGTTGTGTGTATTTTGTTACCCTACCACCTTCTGTGTACGTTATGTCATATTCCCTAGTCTGTCTGTGAGTCCATTTGTTTTGCATAACAGTTCAAACACCAGTACATTCCTGCAGGCACTGGAGTGCATAACAGTCCTGACACCAGTACTTTCCTGCAGGCACTGGTGTGCATAACAACATCTATCGTGACCCATCTATAGGTGTCTTTCCATTCTTGAAGTTCCATGAGGTTAAGAATCGAAGTTGTATCTTTAAGATAGGCGGGTAGATCCACAACATACTTTCTTAGGAAAATGTCCACATATTCAGACAGGTGGGATGTCAGGGAATCAATCCCTGCCACGATGGGCCTCCCTGGTGGGTTTATTAGTGACTTGTGCACTTTTGGGAGGAAGTAGAAAATGGGGGTAACGGGGTTGGTATTCAGGAGGTACTGATATTCCTCCTTAGTTAGTGTTCCATTGCGGAGGCCTTTTAGGAGGATCCCTCTCAGTTCCTCCACAAAGCGTTCCTTTGGATCCGTCGTTAGTAGTGCGTATGAGGACCTATCTCCCAGCAGTCTTTCGGCCTCCGCTATATACGCCGTACGGTCCATAATTACCAGCCCCCCCCTTTGTCAGCAGGTTTTATAATGATTCCCTTGTTGTCCTGCAATAACTTGATTGCTTGCCTTTCTCCGTTTGTGAGGTTCTTCTCCTTAATAGGTTTAATCTCGGCATCACATAGGTCTTTTTTCACCAAATCATAGAAAATCCCTATATTATTTCCCTTGGACTCCAGAGGGTAGAACTTGGACGTTGGTCTCAAGCCTGATTTTGATTGTTCATAGTTCTGAATTACGGCATCTTCTTTCCTTAAGAAGTGACGTTTTAAGGTCAGTTTTCTGATAAATTTATTTAGATCCACAAATACGTCAAACTTATTCATCCCCTTAGTAGGTGCATATGACAAGCCTTTATTCAGGAGGGACATCTCGTGCTCGGTTAAATTGTGGCTTGATAGGTTGAAGATGCCTTTTGGTGCGGATAATTGTACTGCAGGTTTCGTCTTTTGTATTTGCTCTTTCCTCCTACCCCCACGGCGTCCTCTTCTTCTACAAACCTTCTTTTTCGAGGTGAGGGGAGTATCTCTACGTTCTTGAGAGTGTTTCTTACCGTATCCTTGACCCGTGTGTTTGGTCCTGGGGATAAAAAAACCTCCTCTCCTGTTGATTCCAATCGTTGCAAGGCCAAGAATCTGTTATCGGTCCGTAGTTGTTTCCTCTCTTGTGCAGCATTGCTCTGAAATCTTCTTCTTCCTTTCTCTGGTACTGTTTGCCAATATTCCCTTTTTGCTCTATGTTCTTGTGGTCCTTCCCTGGTAAAACGACTCCAATTTTTAACTCTATTGGTTTCATAGTCTTGTTTGTCCCTGGTAAATTTCTTTTCTTTATTCCTGATGACTACTTCCTCTACTTGCTCCAGTTTTTTGTTTAAAACTTTCTCATTGATCCTGAAATCTTCTTTATCCTTGTGACTCTCGAAACCTTTTTCAGTTTCCTTAATTTCCGTCTCCAGACTTTCTAGGAGACGTTTCTTTTCCGTGATGAGTAATTTCATTAGGTTAATTGAACAATTGTGTAGAATGTGGTCCCATTCTTTCATGAAGGCGTGGTTGTCTGTTCCAAAAGTGGGTTGCTTCAAGATTCGAAGACCCCTTGGGACTCTGTCCACACTGACATAATGTTCAAGGCCTTTCATGTCCCACCATGCTTTTATCTCCTTGATGAGTAACCTTTCTATGTCCCAAAACATATCATCAAGGTTGTCTGATGTGGGTGCCTCTTCTGGTATGCTTATTTCATTAAAAATTTTGCTACATAGATTGCTCCTTTTGTCTGTACGTTCATTGGTTCTGAACATAGTGTGTTTGGTCTACTGGCCAAAGTTTAAGGCAGCTGTAAGAAATAGTACAGAGAATTGGTGTGTATGGGGTGAGCGAACAGCGCCAAAAAAATCTACGCAGTGGACACAAGTTTTTCACAGTATGTCAGCTTAAAAATACCCCAAAAGGAAAAGGTCTCTATATGCCACTCCCTAAAAACATAAAGGGCGTCTGCTATCTCTTAAATGAGTTCTGCACTAGTACGAGTGCAGTGTAAAGATTAAGGTTGGAAGTGGTGGATAAGATCTGAGCGACCAATGGTGGCAGAGGAATAGAAAAAGGACTGCTATTATAAATTAAAAAAGGGGGTTTATTTATGAACAGAAAGATGTTTTATACATAAAAAAAACACATAAAAACACATAGCTGGCCGAAATGGGGTTGCAACATCCAAGGTGCTAAACACTAGCACGATGGGACCCTAGGCACAAAACAATGAAAAAGCGTCAGAAAAAAACTGGCAAGAGAACAGTTTAAAATTTGCATGGAGCACATAAAAATTTTTGAAAGCATGGGGTTACTAAAAGAATACAATTCAAACGTTAAAAATAAAAGTTTAAAAAGCACGGAATTGATGAGGGATAAAAAAGATTTGAAATGCAATTATAATAATGGAGATGGATAAAAGTAGCTTAACTGAGGATTCAGTGGTATCAGGATTCACCCAACGCGTTTCGTCTGGTCTGACTTCATCAAGGGGTATCATGCATGTGGGACAGATCATCTATATATACCATTATGGGTCAGGAAGTGATTAATTACCTCACTTCCTGTAATTAACATTAACAGGGGTTCAGGATCTAGTAGTATATATTTGATGTATTAGTTATAAAGATGTATGCTGGGACAGATAAAACGCCCTGTTTATTTTGTAAAACTAGTGTTGTAAAGTATTAAAAAACTTAAAAGAAGTCTCTGGATGCGGACTTCCGGTCCGGGACATCTCTGACGTCATTTCCGCCCCACTTCCTGTGTCCGGGAGTCTTTACTGCGCATGCGCCGGGCAGGTTTCTTACAGGGTGCGGCGGCCATCTTTAAGAAGTCCGTTTTTTGGAGACAGTCTCGTGTGCTGAAAGCAGGTGCCGGTGGCCATCTTAGTGGTGATTTAGTCCATTCGTAGGCGCTGAAATTAAGGAAACTGAAAAAGGTTTCGAGAGTCACAAGGATAAAGAAGATTTCAGGATCAATGAGAAAGTTTTAGACAAAAAACTGGAGCAAGTAGAGGAAGTAGTCATCAGGAATAAAGAAAAGAAATTTACCAGGGACAAACAAGACTATGAAACCAATAGAGTTAAAAATTGGAGTCGTTTTACCAGGGAAGGACCACAAGAACATAGAGCAAAAAGGGAATATTGGCAAACAGTACCAGAGAAAGGAAGAAGAAGATTTCAGAGCAATGCTGCACAAGAGAGGAAACAACTACGGACCGATAACAGATTCTTGGCCTTGCAACGATTGGAATCAACAGGAGAGGAGGTTTTTTTATCCCCAGGACCAAACACACGGGTCAAGGATACGGTAAGAAACACTCTCAAGAACGTAGAGATACTCCCCTCACCTCGAAAAAGAAGGTTTGTAGAAGAAGAGGACGCCGTGGGGGTAGGTGGAAAGAGCAAATACAAAAGACGAAACCTGCAGTACAATTATCCGCACCAAAAGGCATCTTCAACCTATCAAGCCACAATTTAACCGAGCACGAGATGTCCCTCCTGAATAAAGGCTTGTCATATGCACCTACTAAGGGGATGAATAAGTTTGACGTATTTGTGGATCTAAATAAATTTATCAGAAAACTGACCTTAAAACGTCACTTCTTAAGGAAAGAAGATGCCGTAATTCAGAACTATGAACAATCAAAATCAGGCTTGAGACCAACGTCCAAGTTCTACCCTCTGGAGTCCAAGGGAAATAATATAGGGATTTTCTATGATTTGGTGAAAAAAGACCTATGTGATGCCGAGATTAAACCTATTAAGGAGAAGAACCTCACAAACGGAGAAAGGCAAGCAATCAAGTTATTGCAGGACAAGGGAATCATTATAAAACCTGCTGACAAAGGGGGGGGCTGGTAATTATGGACCGTACGGCGTATATAGCGGAGGCCGAAAGACTGCTGGGAGATAGGTCCTCATACGCACTACTAACGACGGATCCAAAGGAACGCTTTGTGGAGGAACTGAGAGGGATCCTCCTAAAAGGCCTCCGCAATGGAACACTAACTAAGGAGGAATATCAGTACCTCCTGAATACCAACCCCGTTACCCCCATTTTCTACTTCCTCCCAAAAGTGCACAAGTCACTAATAAACCCACCAGGGAGGCCCATCGTGGCAGGGATTGATTCCCTGACATCCCACCTGTCTGAATATGTGGACATTTTCCTAAGAAAGTATGTTGTGGATCTACCCGCCTATCTTAAAGATACAACTTCGGTTCTTAACCTCATGGAACTTCAAGAATGGAAAGACACCTATAGATGGGTCACGATAGATGTACAGTCTCTCTACACGTGCATCCAGCATGAAAAGGGGATCCAGGCATGCAAGTTTTTCTTGGATAAGGAACAACTCATCACGGAGGAGCACCAGATTTTTATATGCGAACTAATGGATTTTATATTGAAACATAATTATTTCAAATTTTTAGATCAATTTTACCTCCAGACATGTGGGACAGCGATGGGTACTATTTTTGCACCGAGTTTCGCCAATCTTTTTATGGGCTTCTGGGAGAACGAACACATATACATGGACCACCGTTTTAAATTAAATATCATATTTTATAAAAGATACATAGATGATATTTTAATTATATGGGACGGGGATGAATCTTCTTTTAAGTCTTTTTTTAACTACATATCGGAGAATACCATGAATCTGAAGTTTACAGCCAAGGACAATACGGAGCAGATAGAATTCCTGGATCTGGTACTCTCCCATCGGGGGAAAGAAATCATAACACAGTATTACATAAAAGAGGTAGACATGAACAGCTACGTCCATTACAAAAGCAACCACCTGAAACGATGGAAGAACAACATCCCCTTCTCACAGTTCAACCGGATTACACGCAATTGTAAGACAGTGGAAGATCGCGATGCTCAACTCTCTATCTACACTGAGAGGTATAAAGAAAAAGGATATCCCGAGTACATTTTGGAGGAGGCAAACAACAAAACTAAGACACTAGAAAGGAAACAACTACTGGAGTATAAAATTAAGGAGAAAAAGGAGGACGTCACCAGATTTATCACAACATACAATAGACATGAAGGACATATTAAGAAAGTCCTGAAATCACACTGGAATATCTTACTGATGGATCCCATTCTAAAGGACTACTTACCGCAGGAACCACAGGTGGTATTCAGAAAATCCCAGAATCTAAAAGACCTCCTTGCACCCAGCATGCTTAGAAATCAGACAACATCGAGAACATCCCTGCCCAAATGTGTGGGTTGTTATAAATGCGGCCATTGTAATATCTGCAGGTACGTACACCCTATCAGAAAGACGTTCAAAAACACAGGGGAAGCTAAGGAGTACAAGCTCAAGCACTTCATTAACTGCAATACATGCTCAGTCATCTATCTCCTAGAGTGTCCATGCAAAATGAAATACGTTGGAAAGACTAAAAGGCCTTTGAAACTCCGCATACAAGAACACGTCAGGAACATTAGAAACAAGGTTCAAACACATGCGGTCTCACGACACTTCCTGCAACATCATGATTCAAATCCAGAAGAACTCACATTTAAAGGGATTGAACTAGTTACACTCTGAGAAAGAGGGGGGGACCTCTCCAACCTCCTATCGAGGCGCGAAATGTACTGGATTTACAAAGTGAAATCTCTCCACCCTGATGGACTTAATGAGAATTACGAGATTGCACCATTCTTAACGTAACGTAAGCGTCTTTTTTCATTTATTTGAAACCGTCGGCACTCTCCCTTCCTTCCTACTATGTCTATGAGTTTTGGGGCACCTAACGGTGTATTCCCAATCTCTGGACACTTCTTCCCGTGCAGTCCAGACCTTAACTACAGCCATACCACACTGGATATGCCCAAACACGCCCGATCTTGGAAGCCAAGCAGTGTTGGCCCGGTCAGTACAGGGATAGGAGACTGCCCAGGAATACCGGGTGCTGTAAGAAATGCAGGTCTGGCAGGGATTTACTCTAACTGCAATTCTGCATATGACGGCGTCACTACTATACAAAGTATGAATCCCAGAATTATGTTACGTCAGTGACTTCTTTTATAACAACCTTTTTTCTTTCTAATATTGCCAGTATTTATCAGCCCAATATCCATACGACACCGATTTAAAAAAAAACTTTCTAACCATTGCACCTGTGGGCTATACCTATATAAAACTCCTATATGTGTATAATAGATTCATATGCGCAGAATATCACATAATTCTGCATATGACGGCGTCACTACTGTACAAATTATGAATCACTGAATTATGTCACGTCAGTGACTTCTTTCATAATACTTTTTAATCTTTCTAACATTGCCAGTATTTACTAGCCCAATATCCATACGACACTGGCATGGATTTTTGAACCATTGCGCCTGTAGGATATACCTATATAAAACTCCTATATGTATATAGCAGATTAGTGATGTTTTCTTATGTGCAGAATATTGCATATTTATGCATCCATATGAATATGTCCATATACCATGTCCTCTAAGTAGCATATATAAATTGTGAACAAATATATCTGTGCTTCTAAAAAAGAAAACTTCTGAATACGTTTTTCTTCCCTTGTATGACGATTCCATGTCTGGAGACAAGTAATCCAGGAGAATCAGCGCCTACGAATGGACTAAATCACCACTAAGATGGCCACCGGCACCTGCTTTCAGCACACGAGACTGTCTCCAAAAAACGGACTTCTTAAAGATGGCCGCCGCACCCTGTAAGAAACCTGCCCGGCGCATGCGCAGTAAAGACTCCCGGACACAGGAAGTGGGGCGGAAATGATGTCAGAGACGTCCCGGACCGGAAGTCCGCATCCAGAGACTTCTTTTAAGTTTTTTAATACTTTACAACACTAGTTTTACAAAATAAACAGGGCGTTTTATCTGTCCCAGCATACATCTTTATAACTAATACATCAAATATATACTACTAGATCCTGAACCCCTGTTAATGTTAATTACAGGAAGTGAGGTAATTAATCACTTCCTGACCCATAATGGTATATATAGATGATCTGTCCCACATGCATGATACCCCTTGATGAAGTCAGACCAGACGAAACGCGTTGGGTGAATCCTGATACCACTGAATCCTCAGTTAAGCTACTTTTATCCATCTCCATTATTATAATTGCATTTCAAATCTTTTTTATCCCTCATCAATTCCGTGCTTTTTAAACTTTTATTTTTAACGTTTGAATTGTATTCTTTTAGTAACCCCATGCTTTCAAAAATTTTTATGTGCTCCATGCAAATTTTAAACTGTTCTCTTGCCAGTTTTTTTCTGACGCTTTTTCATTGTTTTGTGCCTAGGGTCCCATCGTGCTAGTGTTTAGCACCTTGGATGTTGCAACCCCATTTCGGCCAGCTATGTGTTTTTATGTGTTTTTTTTTATGTATAAAACATCTTTCTGTTCATAAATAAACCCCCTTTTTTAATTTATAATAGCAGTCCTTTTTCTATTCCTCTGCCACCATTGGTCGCTCAGATCTTATCCACCACTTCCAACATATATATATTAGTGATAAGCGGGTTCGGATCCTCGGGATCCGAACCCGCCCGAACTTCACCTTTTTTTGCACGGGTCCGAGCAACTCGGATCCTCCCGCCTTGCTCGGTTAACCCGAGCGCGCCCGAACGTCATTATCCCGCGGTCGGATTCTTGCGAGATTCGTATTCTATATAAGGAGCCGCGCGTCGCCGCCATTTTTCACTTGTGCATTGGAGATGATCGTGAGAGGACGTGGCTGGCGTCCTCTCAGTTTCTATGTTCAGTGGGCTGCAAATATCTGTGCTCAGTGTGCTGCAAATATCTGTGCTCGGTGTGCTGCAAATATCTGTGCTCAGTGTGCTGCAAGTGCAAATATCTACCTTCTCTGCCTGAAAAAAGCTCCATATCTGTGCTCAGTGTGCTGCAAATATCTGTGCTCAGTGTGCTAATTGCTTTATTCTGGGGACTGGGGACCAGCAATATTATATAGTAGTAGGACAGTGCAGAGTTTTGCTGACCAGTGACCACCAGTATTATACGTTCTCTGCCTGAAAAACGCTCCATATCTGTGCTGCATTGTAGTATATAGTAGGAGGACAGTGCAGAATTTTGCTGACCACCAGTATAACTATATATATAGCAGTACGGTACAGTAGTCCACTGCTCTAACTCTGTGTCATCAAGTATACTATCCCATCCATACCTGTGGTACATTTCAGTTTTGCAGTTTGCTGACCACCAGTATATAATATATAGCAGTATGGTACAGTAGGCCACTGCTCTACCTACCTCTGTGTTGTCAAGTATACTATCCATCCATACCTGTGGTGCATTTCAGTTTTGCACAGTTTGCTGACCACCAGTATGTATATAATATATAGCAGTACGGTACAGTAGGCCACTGCTCTACCTACCTCTGTGTCGTCAAGTATACTATCCATCCATACCTGTGGTGCATTTCAGTTTTGCACAGTTTGCTGACCACCAGTATATAATATATAGCAGTACGATATAGTAGGCCACTGCTCTACCTACCTCTGTGTCGTCAAGTATACTATCCATCCATACCTGTGGTGCATTTCAGTTTCGCACAGTTTGCTGACCACCAGTATATAATATATAGCAGTTCGGTACAGAAGGCCACTGCTCTACCTACCTCTGTGTCATCAAGTATACTATCCATCCATACCTGTGGTGCATTTCAGTTTTGCACAGTTTGCTGACCACCAGTATATAATATATAGCAGTACGGTACAGTAGGCCACTGCTCTACCTACCTCTGTGTTGTCAAGTATACTATCCATCCATACCTGTGGTGCATTTCAGTTTTGCACAGTTTGCTGACCACCAGTATATATAATATATAGCAGTACAGTACAGTAGGCCACTGCTCTACCTACCTCTGTATCATCAAGTATACTATCCATCCATACCTGTGGTGCATTTCAGTTTTGCACAGTTTGCTGACAACCAGTATATAATATATAGCAGTACGGTACAGAAGGCCACTGCTCTACCTACCTCTGTGTCGTCAAGTATACTATCCATCCATACCTGTGGTGCATTTCAGTTTTGCACAGTTTGCTGACCACCAGTATATGTGATATATAGCAGTATGGTACAGTAGGCCACTGCTCTACCTACCTCTGTATCATCAAGTATACTATCCATCCATACCTGTGGTGCATTTCAGTTTTGCACAGTTTGCTGACCACCAGTATATATAATATATAGCAGTATGGTACAGTAGGCCACTGCTCTACCTACCTCTGTATCATCAAGTATACTATCCATCCATATCTGTGGTGCATTTCAGTTTTGCACAGTTTGCTGACCACCAGTATATAATATATAGCAGTATGGTACAGTAGGCCACTGCTCTACCTACCTCTATGTCGTCAAGTATACTATCCATCCATACCTGTGGTGCATTTCAGTTTTGCACAGTTTGCGGACCACCAGTATATAATATATAGCAGTACGATACAGTAGGCCACTGCTCTACCTACCTCTGTGTCATCAAGTATACTATCCATCCATACCTGTGGTGCTTTTCAGTTTTGCACAGTTTGCTGACAACCAGTATATAATATATAGCAGTACGGTACAGAAGGCCACTGCTCTATCTACCTCTGTGTCATCAAGTATACTATCCATCCATACCTGTGGTGCATTTCAGTTTTGCATAGTTTACTGACCACCAGTATATAATATATAGCCGTACGGTACAGTAGGCCACTGCTCTACCTACCTCTGTGTCATCAAGTATACTATCCATACATACCTGTGGTGCATTTAAGTTTTGTGCGCAGTATATATAGTAGTAGGCCATTGCTATTGATAAATATATTACTGGCATATAATTCCACACATTAAAAATGGAGAACAAAAATGTGGAGGGTAAAATAGGGAAAGATCAAGATCCACTTCCACCTCATGCTGAAGCTGCTGCCACTAGTCATGGCCAAGACGATGAAATGCCATCAACGTCGTCTGCCAAGGCCGATGCCCAATGTCATAGTAGAGAGCATGTAAAATCCAAAAAACAAAAGTTCAGTAAAATGACCCAAAAATCAAAATTAAAATCATCTGAGGATAAACTTGCCAATATGCCATTTACGACACGGAGTGGCAAGGAATGGCTGAGGCCCTCTCCTATGATCCTCATGACTAGTGGGTCAGCTTCACATGAGGATGGAAGCACTCATCCTCCTGCTAGAAAACTTAAAAGACTTAAGATGGCAAAAGCACAGCAAAGAACTGTGCGTTCTTCTAAATCACAAATCCCCAAGGAGAGTCCAATTGTGTCGGTTGCGATGCCTGACCTTCCCAACACTGGACGGGAAGAGGTGGTGCCTTCCACCATGTGCATGCCCCCAGCAAGTGCTGGAAGGAGCACCCGCAGTCCAGTTCCTGATAGTCAAATTGAAGATGTCACTGTTGAAGTACACCCGGATGAGGATATGGGTGTTGCTGGCGCTGGGGAGGAAATTGACAAGAAGGGTTCTGAAGGTGAGGTGGTTTGTTTAAGTCAGGCACCCGGGAAGACACCTGTTGTCCGTGGGACGAATATGGCCATTGACATGCCTGATCAAAATAAATAAAAAATCACCTATTCGGTGTGGAATTATTTCAACAGAAATGCGGACAACTGGTGTCAAGCTGTGTGTTGCCTTTGTCAAGCTGTAATAAGTAGGGGTAAGGACGTTAACCACCTAGGAACATCCTCCCTTATACGTCACCTGGAGCGCATTCATCAGAAGTCATTGACAAGTTCAAAAACTTTGGGTGACAGCGGAAGCAGTCCACTGCCAACTAAATCCCTTCCTCTTGTAACCAAGCTCCTGCAAACCACACCACCAACTCCCTCAGTGTCAATTTCCTCCTTAAACAGGAAAGTCACTGTCAAGTCTGATGAATCCTCTTCTGCCTGGGATTCCTCCGATGCATCCTTGAGTGTAACGCCTACTGCTGCTGGCACTGCTGTTGTTGCTGCTGGGAGTCGATCATCATCCCAGAGGGGAAGTCGGAAGACCACTTGTGCTACTTCCAGTAAGCAATTGACTGTCCAACAGTACTTTGCGAGGAAGATGAAATATCACAGCAGTCATCCTGCTGCAAAGCGGATAACTCAGGCAATGGCAGCCTGGGTGGTGAGAAACATGTTTCCGGTATCCACCGTTAATTCACAGGGAACTAGAGAATTGGTTGAGGTACTGTATCCCCGGTACCAAATACCATCTAGGTTCCATATCTCTAGGCAGGCGATACCGAAAATATACACAGACGTCAGAAAAAGAGTCACCAATGTCCTAAAAAATGCAGTTGTACCCAATGTCCACTTAACCACGGACAAGTGGACCAGGGCAGACTCAGGACTATATGACTGTGACAGCCCACTGGGTAGATGTATTGCCGCCCGCAGCAATAACAGCAGCGGCGGCACAAGTAGCAGCATCTCGCAAACGCCAACTCGTTCCTAGGCAGGCTACGCTTTGTATCACAGCTTTACATAAAAGGCACACAGCTGACAACCTCTTACGGAAACTGAGGAACATCATCACAGAGTGGCTTACCCCAATTGGACTCTCCTGGGGATTTGTGACATCGGACAACGCCACCAATATTGTGCGTGCATTACATCTGGGCAAATTCCAGCACGTCCCATGTTTTGCACATACAGTGAATTTGGTGGTGCAGAATTATTTAAAAAACGACAGGGGTGTGCAAGAGATGCTGTCGGTGGCCTGAAGTATTGCGGGCCACTTTCGGCATTCAGCCACCGCGTGCCGAAGACTGGAACACCAGCAAACACTCCTGAACCTGCCCTGCCATCATCTGAAGCAAGAAGTGGTAACGAGGTGGAATTCAACCCTCTATATGCTTCAGAGGATGGAGGAGCAGCAAAAGGCCATTCAAGCCTAAACAGCTACCTACGATATAGGCAAAGGAGGGGGAATGCACCTGACGCAAGCGCAGGGGAGAATGATTTCAACGTTGTGCAAGGTTCTGCAACCCTTTGAACTTGCCACACGTGAAGTCAGTTCAGACACTGCCAGCCTGAGTCAGGTCATTCCCCTCATCAGGCTTTTGCAGAAGAAGCTGGAGAGATTGAAGGAGGAGCTAAAACAGAGCGATTCCGCTAGGTATGTGGGACTTGTGGATAGAGCCCTTAATTCGTTTAACCAGGATTCATGGGTGGTCAATCTGTTGAAATCAGAGCACTACATTTTGGACACCGTGCTCGATCCTAGATTTAAAACCTATGTTGTATCTCTTTTTCTGGCAGACACAAGTCTGCAGAGGTACAAAGACCTGCTGGTGAGAAAATTGTCAAGTCAAGCGGAACGTGACCCGTCAACAGCTCCTCCTTCACATTCTCACGCAACTGGGGCTGTGAGGAAAAGGCTAAGAATTCCGAGCCCACCTGCTGGCTGTGATGCAGGGGAGCAAGTGCTGACATCTGGTCCGGACTGAAGGACCTGCCAATGATTACTGACATGTCGTCTACTGTCACTGCATATGATTCTGTCACCATTGAAAGAATGGTGGAGGATTATATGAGTGACCGCATCCAAGTAGTCACGTCAGACAGTCCGTATGTATACTGGCAGGAAAAAGAGGCAATTTGGAGGCCCTTGCACAAACTGGCTTTATTTTACCTAAGTTGCCCCCCCTCCAGTGTGTACTCAGAAAGAGTGTTTAGTGCAGCCGCTCACCTTGTCAGCAATCGGCGTACGAGGTTACTTCCAGAAAATGTGGAGAAGATGATGTTCATCAAAATGAATTATAATCAATTCCTCCGTGGAGACATTCACCAGCAATTGCCTTCAGAAAGTACACAGGGACCTGAGATGGTGGATTCCAGTGGGGAAGAATTAATAATCTGTGAGAAGGGGGATGTACACAGTGAAAGGGGTGAGGAATCAGACGATGAGGAGGAGGTGGACATCTTGCCTCTGTAGAGCCAGTCTGTGCAAGGAGAGATTGATTGCTTCTTTTTTGGTGTGGGCCCAAACCAACCAGTCATGTCAGTCTCAGTTGTGTGGCAGACCCTGTCGCTGAAATGACTGGGTTTGTTAAAGTGTGCATGTCCTGTTTATACAACATAAGGGTGGGTGGGAGGGCCCAAGGACAATTCCATCTTACACCTCTTTTTTCTTTCATTTTTCTTTGCATCATGTGCTGTTTGGGGACTATTTTTTGAAGTGCCATCCTATCTGACACTGCAGTGCCACTCCTAGATGGGCCAGGTGTTTGTGTCGGCCACTTGGGTCGCTTAGCTTAGTCACACAGCTACCTCATTGCGCCTCTATTTTTCTTTGCATCATGTGCTGTTTGGGGACAATTTTTTTAATCTGCCATCCTGTCTGACACTGCAGTGCCACTCCTAGATGGGCCAGGTGTTTGTGTCGGCCACTTGGGTCGCTTAGCTTAGTCATCCAGCGACCTCGGTGCAAATTTTAGGACTAAAAATAATATTGTGAGGTGTTCAGAATAGACTGAAAATGAGTGTAAATTATGGTTATTGAGGTTAATAATACCATGGGATCAAAATGACCCCCAAATTCTATGATTTAAGCTGTTTTTGAGGGTTTTTTGTGAAAAACCACCCGAATCCAAAACACACCCGAATCCGACAAAAAAATTTCAGGGAGGTTTTGCCAAAACGCGTCCGAATCCAAAACACGGCCGCGGAACCGAATCTAAAACCAAAACACAAAACCCGAAAAATTTCCGGTGCACATCACTAATATATATATATATATATATATACATCCAAAAAGGACCGGCACTCCCACTAATACTTGCACAGGTGCTCCGGTGCCCTCCAGGGAAAGTCCACAATCAAAAAAGAAGAGGCGGCACTCGAAGGCTTAAAGGTGCTAAACTGTATTGTCACAAATGAGAACTAACGTTTCGGGGTCACACTACCCCTTTGTCAAAGTGAACATGTTCACTTTGACAAAGGGGTAGTGTGACCCCGAAACGTTAGTTCTCATTTGTGACAATACAGTTTAGCACCTTTAAGCCTTCGAGTGCCGCCTCTTCTTTTTTGATTATATATATATATATATATATATATATATATACACACACACACACACACACACACACACACACACACACACACACACACAATGATCCGTAAGGGTGGAATCAAGGAAATGAGTAAGGAAATATTAATCTATTGTCTACACATATGAAATGTGAGTAGTGTTCTCTAAATTATCGTACTGTGTCTTTATTCATTACTGAGTTTCAAATGTGTAGACACTGTATTAATATTTCCTTACGCATTTCCTTTTGATAAGGATGTTTCCACACCTGGACCACCCTCTGTATAAAAACTTTGGTACAAACAATGGGCTATTAGAGAACACTCTTAGCCTTGAAAAAGATCCCGTTGCGGGAATGAAATGCATTGGTGTGTGGGGCTCTGTTATCTATTGCTGCATACAGTATGTGGTCTGACTGCCATGCCATGCTGTGCAGGAGAGGACTAAACCTACACCTGGGTACTGTAGGCTTGTGAACTTCAAATACACTGCACATTTTAAATCTGGTAGTATAAACTATATATGATTTTTTAATTAATACTTTTAAGTTAATTATGTTATTTATATGTACACCCATTGAAGAGGTTTACTATACACTATTGGGCTTTATTGAATTTTTTTTTATGGAGATAGAGAAATGTCATTGGTGAAATGTCATTGAAGAAATTAGAGTGCCAGTGGAGAGGACAGAGTCATATGAAGACATTTTATGAAACATGCTATAATTATCTGCCTACTATTACCTGTGCTGTTGTGAATTTTCCTGACAAAGATGGTTTTCCTCTGGTGTTAATTACAAAACTTTGTGGAGGTTGTCCTCATATATGTCCTTCTAAGTGGTTGGACATTTTCTATTATTTTTTAGGTCATAGACTATGTATTTACAATTCTGATCTAATTTTTCTATTTGCATTTGAATCTGTGTTTTATTTGAGATTTATTACTGACATTACACAGAAAAGCTACATATTCAGGGATGTAGTGTTCTATATTGCATTCTCAGCTCGATATGCTACATACTGTATACCATATATTGAATCTGTTATTTTTTGATGTTTTTTTACTAACGTAATGTTGTCAATGTGGAAATGTTGACACTGTGTTTTTTTCTAATTCTATCTATATCCCTACCACTAATGCTACCCCTAACACTAATGCTAACCCTAACCTTAAAGATAACCCTAACACTAATTCTAACCTAAAACTAACTACAGTATAGCACAAACTCTAACCCAAATGGAAATGTCTACATTATGACAATCTAACCATGTTGACATCATAAATGTCAATATTCTTTTGTCAACATTGTGAATGTCAACATTCTCACTAGAGACATTCTGACTGTATACTGTCTATCTATCTATCTATTCATATATTCATATTTTATGAATGAAGCTTAAAGAACAGTTCAACAACAGCAAAAGGAGATCACTTGCAAGGTCCAGCAATAGCTACACTTACAGTCATCATGTGTATTCATGTTTGGAAGCATAAAGTACAACTGAGATAAGAAGAACACATAACAGTTTTAGGGGTCTATTCATGAAGCCGTTTAAAGTGTGGAGAAGTGAGCTAGTGTAGAAGTTGCCCTTGGCAACCAATCAACATTGAAGTAACATTTATAATTTGCATACTGTACAATTGTATGGAGCAGCTGATTGGTTGATATGGGCAACTTCTCCACAGGCTCACTTCTCTACTCTTTTTCACTGCTTCATGAATAGACCGATTTGAGCGATCTCCTTTTTTCAGGTGTAAAATATGTGAGTGAATGTTTTTATATAACCAACATAGCTGCTAATTTGAGAATATGTTGTGCTTTTCTCAATTTGTTTTCTTGAGCAATGCTAATTGAAATGTTTGCTGAAGGCTGTGAGTGCATTAGTCCTTGCGACTCATGTTAACCACCTCTGGAATGTAGAGGTTTAGCAACAATGTCTAGATGGAATTGGCTGGACCAAGCTACAGCATGGTGGATGTAGGGCTATAGCAGAAGCAGGCTGAAGAAGCCGGTACAGGCAAAGGGCATGCGTCACTAGGCCATATCCTAACGTGTTTCATCATAAGACTTCATCAGAGGCCGGGGTCTAGCGAGAGCTCAGTCATTATTAAAACCATTTCTCTGGCCAATAAAAACTTGCACAAGATGGAACTACATTTTGTAAACACAGCGTACACATTAAAGAACACCCTAATGTGTGTTGCATGTTTCTGAACACTCACATACACCATTTAAATACTTCCAAATAACAGGAGAGTTACAATATATAAAATCAGAAGCATAATGCTAACTAATAACAGTTCACACTATATATATATATATATATATATATATATAGAGAGAGAGAGAGCGATCAGTCATATTCACATCATTATTAATAAACACTGCTGACTTTTCTATATGCAACATGTTTATAAGAAAAATTGTATATCAGGAAAATACATCTTAATAATAATCCTGGATTTTAAAGTCAGTATATTTACCTCCCCCAAAAAGATCAGTCTTGTGTTGAGTACCTATTTATTACATCTAACCATCAGAAACAAACATCTATGTTCAATTCACAAAACCATATCATACAAGATTAAAAAGTCTATATAAACAGATACCATCGTATCCACAATATAATGGCCCTCATTCCGAGTTGATCGGTCGCAAGGCGAATTTAGCAGAGTTACACACGCTAAGCCTACGCCTACTGGGAGTGTATCTTAGCTTCTTAAAATTGCGACCGATGTAATCGCAATATTGCGATTACAAACTACTGAGCAGTTTCTGAGTAACTTCAACCTTACTCTGCCTGTGCGATCAGTTCAGTGCTTGTCGTTCCTGGTTTGACGTCACAAACACACCCAGCGTTCGCTCAGACACTCCCCCGTTTCTCCAGCCACTCCTGCGTTTTTTCCGGAAACGGTAGCGTTTTCAACCACACGCCCATAAAACGCAGTGTTTCCGCCCAGTAACACCCATTTCCTGTCAATCACATTACGATCGCCGGAGCGATGAAAAAGCTGTGAGTAAAAATACTATCTTCATTGTTAAATTACTTGGCGCAGTCGCAGTGCGAATATTGCGCATGCGTACTAAGCGGATTTTCATTGCGATGCTATGAAAAATACCGAGCGAACGACTCGGAATGAGGGCCAATATTATATCCAGCTAGCTTTGATCAGGATTTTCTGATTTTCATGGTTGTAAATATAAATGAGTGTTAAAAATTTGGTAAATCTATGGAGATGTAAATTTGAGACTTCTTAATGTAAGTAAATATTAATCCATGGTTCTTGACGTTACCGAGGAGTACCCGAAGCAAATACGGTAAAAAGTGACAAGACCATTTTTGTAGTTAAGGAAATTCTACACACTGGAGGTGCAATCCAAATTTTGATCCAATTATCCATTTGGACATTATCGTTCATGCAACGCAAGCCGCACATCTGTGATGATGTCATTATGTCAACACCCTTTTCATCCCCTTGGGGGAGGTTTATTAAAATTCTAATTACGTAGTTTCCTATTTCCCACCTGCAGAATACCTATGTTGAATTTCAGCTTCTTAACATATCGGGAAGTAAGAGAATTAGTGATGAGTCAGTGAGTGAGTGAGGGCTTTTGCATATACTGTATATATATATATATATAAAGAGAGAGAGAGAGAGAGAAAGAGAGAGAGATGTTTACAATAATAAGTTCCACCCTTATGTTTTGCTATATAACTCAATATTAAATAAAATAGTCAGCTAAATTATTCATCTGAAATTATCCAGTAATTAGACAGTTATTAAAAGTTTACAATACATACTCTTTTAAATATAAATACAAAGTATTAAATTATTTATCAATTAAAGGGATGATCTTGTTGCTTTTATTTAAGCCTATAGGGTCCAACGTATTTCAAGTTAATATCCGATAAGTTTTACTCTTGAGGAGTGATCACTCCCTATCTCCTCCTCTTTTATTCAGTGGCACCACTTCAATCCCTTTTATTTTCAAATGACTAGGTTTCATATTATGGCATTGTTTAAAGTGTCTATTAACACTATGATTTAACACACCATTTTTAATATTTCAAATATGTTCTAAAGCCCTAATTTGGAATGGACATTTAGTTTTCCCTGTATATCTCTGTCCACATGGGCACATGAGCATATATATCACAAATAATAATAAAGCTTTTTATCCCTTGTGTGTTTACTTTTTGTAACTTGTGACCACTAATAGAAGGTCACTTTTCAATAAATGGACTTAATTTAGAGCTTCCTCAGGGAAAACAACCATTAATATGTAATAAAGAATGAATTATTTCATGGTTTATCCTGAACTATCTCAAGTTAAGTTTTAGATACCATTTTTTTTTATACTTTTAGCCTGTGTATGCACAATTTTGTTTTGGTATGTGTCCAGAAAGCATTGAATCAAGCTGTAAAATATGCAGTACTGCTTCAAAATTTTCACAATATCCCTCTCTCTATTATTAAACTGAATAATAAATAGGCCGTCAGAATAAGTGCCAATTTTCCTATTTTCATAAGGTTTATTACAAAGTAAACTTTCTCTGTTTTTTACCCTTGCTTTTTATTTTGAAGATCCTATTATATGAATACGATAACCCCTTTCCCGGAACCTGTCCAAATATATTTGTGCTTGTTCATCAAAAGTTTCAATATTAGTACAGTTTTGTCTCAGCCATATAAACTGAGAATAGGAGATATCATCCTTTCATAAGGAAGAGTGACAGCTGGTAGAACCCCACTGATTCAAACTGAGTTATCTATTCCACTCATTGTCATTAAAATTGTAGCCTTCATTTCTGCCATCAACTATATATCCCACACAGCATAATACTTCATCAGTCCTCAATATGACTGAGGTTTGCTTTGCTATTTTCCTAACCATATACAGTAGATTCAGTCCAATACCATATGATGAATCCCATCTTATCTGTTTTACCAGTGTGTACATACAGTATATCCCATTTTTGTTATAATTGATCATATACTACTCTTACTCACATATATAGCTCTTTTGTGTATTTATATTTATCAGGGAGCAACTATGTACAAATCCATACTACCATTGGCATTTCTATCACGGGTGCAATGTGGTGGTGCATGTGGGCCCCTGGGTCCGGGGGGGCCCACACCGCACACACTGCACCCATGTTGTTTATTACTTACCCTTCCGGAGTCACACAATGAGCACTGCCGCACCAGTAGCTTTAACAAAAATCTCACACAAAATGGCCACTTCACATGCGCAGTATGAAATTTGTCTCCAGGCCATGATGGTTGCCATATTTCCGGAGACCCGGGCATGCACAGTAGACTCTGGCACAATGTTGGAACCTGCTGTGCTGTGTAGAGGAGGGGGCCCACCCGGAGTCTGCACATGGGCTCCCTCCTTTCTTAAAGCACCCCTGCATACTACTATTTATCTTTGATTGTTTGATTGGCCAATATTGAGGTCAATATCTCCTCTACCCTCCCCTACCTGGGATAGACTTTCTAAGGTATTTTAATGCTGCCCTCCAAGGGTAACCTGAATTCCGATTGAGAAATCCCCAGGTGAAACATACATATCGAGTCACAGTACTCTGCTGTGCATGAGCAGGGATTTCCTTTCACCCCCACGTGACATTGGCACTCCAGCTCCTTAGCTGGCAGCTGCTTCTGGCAAGCATCTCCATCAGCTTAATACTTACTCTGGACCGCATAGCAGTAACCAATGGCTGTGCCTCAAACAAGGCTGCTAACCACTCTCCACCTAACCAGCCATATCATAGCTTTCAAAGACTTATTTGAAAACAGATACTTTATATTTAGGCACATGCAACTATGCATAGTATGCCATTCTATTGACATGCCCTTACTGAACTTAGGGGGTCATTCCGACCCTTTCGCATGCAGCAGTTCTTCGCTCCGGTGCGAATGCGTCAGGGCTGCGGCTGTGCGGCACCTGCAATGCACACACACATCATTGCCAGGCGATGATCGTCGCTGGGCAGCGATGTCACCAGCGCAGAAAGCGATTGCAGCGGCGATCGCAAGAAGACTGACAGGCAGGAGGCATTCCGGGGCATCAACTGACCGTTTTCAAGGCGTGGTGAGGCGAACGCAGGTGGATCCAGGTATTTGTCGAGTAAGTAGGTCTGACCCTGGTCTTGTTTTGCAGGAAACTTTTTTAGCATAGCATGGCTGCGATCGCTTGTGCAGCCCTGCTAGGCTAAAATACACTCACAGTCGGTATCAAGTAGATCAAACGAGCAGCAAAAAGATGCTACGTGCGATCAACTCAGAATGACCACCTTAGCCTGTTAAGGTCATCCCTCTACAACACAATTACACCCCTCCTGTCACAAGTGGAGATGCATTCAGCTTGTGTACAGATATGCATCAACCCTAGCTGTGTATGATTGAATACAAAGTATGCACAGAAAACATACTGTACAAGATACACTTCTCAAATGGACTGGTATTCGATTCTGCATCAGCCCATTATAATCAATTGATGGGAGGAGTTCCTTGCTAAATTATGATTAAGGGTACATCTACCTATGTATTCATTAAAGTACAAAAACAAGAGTACATTTTGGATGGGATTATGTAAATTAAGTAATGTGGGGATGGTACAGGAATATCTGTATCTCCTGTTTTATATGAAAGTTTGTGGTTTTGAAGTCAACACATATGAGTTTCCAAAACTCATACTTCATCCATGTTGAGAAGTTCTTTACATTTTTGACTTGTAATTTTATGTAACAGTACATTTGTACATACACTTCGTCCTAAGCAAAATTCTTTAAACACGTAACATTTTCAAATGTAATAAAGACACGTCCAATGTCTTCTAACTTGATATCTAAGGTCATCTATGGAATAGGATAAACCAAGCACTATTTTAGGAGTAAAATGGAAAAGTGTAAATAAATGAAATGGTGGTAGGTGGTAAAAGGTTAGACCTTGAGTTGGTATTTTAGCTATCCTGTGCCTTCTTAGGTTTATGTGCCAATCAAGAAAACTAATCAATGAAATATTTTATTGAGTGCTTTCTAGGATCTTCAGTGTGCATGCACCTTCATACAGCTATATGCTTCCACACACATTTTGAAGTTTATTAATATTCATTATCACCTAAATAGCCTGTGCATAGTGAAAATAAAGAAAACATGAGATTAGTGTAGAGGTGTAAGGTTATCATGTTAAAATGAAAAATGTTTCACCTAAAAATACTTCCACATTTAACAACGCATAATAAATTGATTTTGTTTGTTTTTAAACTAGAAACTAACAAAAGATAAATGAACATCGTTCACATCTTTCAGCACCACTTTTATTTTTTGCTCCAGAAACAACACCATTAAAATAACATTAGGAGCCTCAATTAAGTCTGCAGAAAAATAGGTAATATGCATACAGAATATTATAGAGCTTTTTACAAATCTGAAAAACATTTTTTAAACCAGTAATACTATGACTATACTACATAGTGAGCTTTGCTAATTTATCTTATGGTCTACAAAGTAAATGTGAAAAGAAAATAATGCAGGTATACATACAATAAATTCTTGCTGAAATTCTTTTATAGGACTCTAATGTATTTTTTTTTACATTTTGTATTGAGACATTCAGTTTTCTATTAAATTATTGATTGTGAGATGTATTACATATATTTATTATTCAAATGATACACCATGCTTTATTCTCTCAAACAGCAATATCCAGTGACCCACCAAAACACAGAGGGTTTTCAGGACTCCTTCGTCAGAGCTGCAACTAGACATTTTAGTGCCTTGTGGCAGAAAAAGAATTGTTGCCCCCTCTTCATAGTTAAAATAGGGACATTGTGTGTCAAAAATATATGGACGTGGCTTCATGGGGAATGGGCATAGCCACTGAATAGCTCCAATTCACATAACCTTGCACAGTAGTGTCTGTTATTCAAATTACACCACACAGTAGTACCCCTTATATATGTTACACCACAGTAATATCCCCTTATACATATTACACTGCACAGTTAGAGCCCTTTATACACATTACACCACAGTAAGAGCCCCTTATACATGTTACACCACAAATTAAGAGCCCCTTATGCACATTATAGCTCACACAAAAAGCACCTTTTTCACATTACAACTAGAGATGAGTGGGTTCGGTTCGTCGAGATCCAAACCCCCCTGAACTTCACGTATTTTACACGGGTCCGAATCTTCCCGCCTTGCTCGGTTAACCTGAACGAGGCCAAATGTCATCATCCCGCTGTTGGATTCTCGCGAGATTCGTATTCTATATAAAGATCCCCGTGTCGCCGCCATTTTCACTTGTGCATTGGAGATTGAACGGAGAGGATGTGGCTATGTTCTCTGCCTGAAAAGCTCCATATCTGTGCTCAGTGTGCTGCAAATATCTGTGCTCAGTGTGCTGCAAATATCTACATTCTCTGCCTGAAAAGCTCCATATCTGTGCTCAGTGTGCTGCAAATATCTACGTTCTCTGCCTGAAAAGCTCCATAACTGTGCTTAGTGTGCTGCAAATATCTGTGCTCAGTATGCTGCATTGGGGTGACTACCAGTATATAATTATAGTAGTACAGTATAGTAGGCCATTGCTGTATTTTGCAGCTCTGTGTCAAACTCAGTTCTAGACAGTATCCTGATCATCAGTGCTCAATATCTGCCGCATTGTTGTGTGACCAGTATATAGTATACTATATATATAGTAGTACAGTGCAGCATTTTGGTGACCACCAGTATAGTAGTACAGTACAGTAGGCCATTGCTGTATCTTGCAGCTCCATGTCACTTCAAGTATCCATATCTGTGCTGCATTGTTGTGAGCAGTATATAGTAGTACAGTGCAGCATTGTGGTGACCAGTATACTACAGTGTAATAGTCCAGTGCTGTTCTTGCTGCTCAGTGTCAGTTCTCTGTAGTATCATCAGTGCTCAGTAAAATCAGTGATCAGTATAATCAGTGATTGGTCAGTATAATCAGTTCTCAGTAAAATCAGTGCGCTGTTAGACATGCGCCTGTTTTCCGCCATTAGTGCATTGGGATATAGACAATTGATGAAGTTATTGTGTCCCCGGTACAAAATCCCATCTAGATTCCACTGCACTAGGCAGGCGATAGCGAGATTTTACCAATTAATATCAGTGATTTATAATTAATTATTAATTACAGTGATCTTGCCAAATGATTCCAGTGATTTTTTTCATTTTCTTCCAGTGATTTGGACCAATAATACCATTGATTAGAATGAATAATTCCTGTGATTTTGTCATTTTCTTCCAGTGATTTGGACCAATAATACCATTGATTAGAACGAATAATTCCTGTGATTTTGTCATTTTCTTCAAGTGATTTGGACCAATAATACCATTGATTAGAATGAATAATTCCTGTGATATTGAGGTGTTTGTGTCACTTAGCTTAGCCATCCAGCGACCACAGTGCACCTCTTTTTCTTTTTTCTTTGCATCATGTGCTGTTTGGGGACGATTTTTTTAAGGGCCATCCTGTCTGACACTTCCGTATATGTCCAGTGGTTCTGCCATTTGCTATAATTCCCGACATTACTGCCATTTAATTCCAGTGATTTTGTCATTTTCTTCCAGTGATTTGGACCAATAATACCATTGATTAGTACAAATAATTCCTGTGATTTTGTCATTTTCTTCCAGTGATTTGGACCAATAACACCATTGATTAGAACAAATAATTCCTGTGATATTGAGATGTTTGTGTCACTTAGCTTAGCCGTCCAGCGACCACAGTGCACCTCTTTTTCTCTATTCTTTGCATCATGTGCTGTTTGGGGCCAATTTTTTTAAGTGCCATCTTGTCTGACATTGCAGTGCCACTCCTAGATGGGACAGGTGTTTGTGCAACCCTCTTGGGTTGCTTAGCTTAGTCATCCAGCAACCTCGGTGCAAATTTTAGGACTAAAAATAGTATTGTGAGGTGTGAGGTGTTCAGATTAGACTGGAAATGAGTGGAAATTATGGTTATTGAGGTTATTAATTCTATTGGATCAAAATGATCCCCAAATTCTATGATGTAAGCTGTTTTTGAGGGGTTTTTGAAAAAAAAACACCCGAATCAAAAACACACCCGAATCCGACAAAACATTTTAAGGGAGGTTTTGCCAAAACGTGTCTGAATCCAAAACACGGCCACGGAACCGAATCCAAAACCAAAACACATAACCCGAAAAATTTCCGGTGCACATCTCTTTTTTCAACACAGTAAGAGCCCCTTATACACATTACAGCTCACAGTAAGAGCCCCTTATACGCATTACAGCTGCACAGGAAGCGCCCCTTATACATTATACCAGGCAGAGCCCCTACATAATGAGAGAGTGTAAGTGAGTTAGTGAGTGAGTGAGTGAGTGAGTGAGTCAGTGAGTGAGTGAATGTGTGAGTAAAGTGTAGTGTGTGTGTGAAACTAAGGTGTAGTGTATGGGTGTGTGAGCAAGGTGTAGTGTGTGTAAGAGAGAGAGCAAGGTGTAATGTATGTGTGTGAGCAAGGTGTCAGCACCATCCCCATCTGTCAGCTCCCTCAAAGCTCACCTGCCACCACTCCAGAGCTGCTGCTGGCTGCCTCTCCCTCTGCCGGCTGCCTCTCCCTCCAGTGTCCTAGATACTGGCTGACCCCACAGTCATGTGTCCCCATCTGCAGCAGAACACTTTTCTTGCAGAGCAGAGTGACTTGCCATTAATAGTGCTGCCATAATGGAACTGTGACACAACCAGGGCAGCCAATTGGGGACATGGCACACACTGTGCTCCCATCCCAAGCACACTCTACACACACCTGGTTACGGCCCTGTCCTTCACTGTCAGTCATATGGCAGTTTGACTAGGATAATTAGAAATAATGCTATTGAAACTGATTCTTAAATGTGGGATTCACCTGAACAAAGGGGCTAATTTAGTATGGATCGTCTTTGAAATCCCCTGTGCAGTTTCCAGATTATCAGGAAACTGCGCATATGCAGAAGGGGTCCTGCGTGTTGCTCATCGTTTATCAATAGCCTCTGCCTGATTGATAGGAAGAAGCATTTGGGGGGTGCGGCAGGTGCAAAGATGGCTGATGTCTCTGGAGCTGGGGCATGCCTCCCCCATTTTCCATGAGTGGAGAGGCCAAGGTCTGCATATTGCACGCACCCCTGAGACTTACTCAGTTGGCAATCTGCAGGGGAACATAGCAACCATCAGACGTGATTTTGATCCCAGGCTGTGACATGTTTAGTGAATGCATTTGAAAAGCTGCCTGCTTTCAGCTTTGCAAATGCAATCCTTACTGAATTAGGCCCAAAGTGCACTCCATCTGTCAGTCAGGTTCACGCCTACATGGTAAAATCTTACTTGTCAGTATAATTCTTGTGTAGGAGATGGAACAAACTATTCAGATTAAGAATCCAAACACAGCCAATTTGTAACAACTACTGATATACTGAAAATTAACTCATACAGAATTTCAATTCAGAGCTTTCAATTACTCGTTAAGTTCAAGCTTCAACTTGTTGAATCTATCACCATTGAAATATTGCTTTATGGCAATAATGTAGTCTTCTGTAAATAGCACTACCAGAAAAATGTAATTTCAAGAACAGGACTGAAATTTAAATCTGTTTCACTTACCTACCTAGTCATTAAACCTTCCCTTGCTAACCCTCATCTTATTTGGTAAACAGAAAGTCACTTAAACTGCCCAAATATTTTTTTTATTTGCTGAAGCTACAGTATGTTTATTGCTGAGTGGTATGAGATGGTTAAACCCTCTAGCCATGTAAATAGATGTCTATATTTTTTTACAGTGTATGGAATATTAAATGGGATTCTAAAAAGGAACAATAACATTCATGTATTAAACAAAATGATGTGGTTTGAGATGTCATGACCTATTCACAGTTGATGTCCTCTCCCATTTGTAAAACATTTTGGTGACATTGTAGTTCATAAAGGTCCATTCTTTTTTTCCCGCTCCAAAACAACTTGTTAAGACTTATTGGCCTGAATGTACAAACTTGTGATTTGTATATGCTTGTATGATTTCAGCAAGATATACTGTAAAGCAACAATTAGTTTTAAGGCAAAAATAAGGTTGTTGATAGACATGTGCATCTAAAAAACCTCTTTATATCGGGCGCTAATAGTATTTTCTGTTAAAAAACATTTTGAATATAGTAAAACTCAGCTGCAAAAAGTTAATGACCTGGGGTTCACAGGTCAAATAAATTACACTGGACCACCCAAGTGCAATTAACCACAAAACTCCAATTTGAAAAAACTCTTGCGCTATAGTTATATAATTACAAGATATGGCTGACAAGAATGACAAACTCCTGATAAATTCAAAATATATTTACTATTGTATAAATTATCATATAATAAAACAAGACCGGTCTTTAAAACATCAAAAAATAATAACAAATATGTATACTTTCTAATACATGGAGGTGGACTTAAGCACACTCTGTGCACAGACGTGTAAAAAAACAAGCTCTATAGCTATATGGCTTAATGAGGTCAAAAAATGTTTTGAATCAAGTGTGGCTGCTGGTAAGACCCATATATAAATTGTTCCCAATGGATAGTCACTTTGTATCAAAGATCTTTATGATGTGAAGATCCAACGTGTAACAATAGAATGGATATGAGCTTTTTGTAACCGGAAACTTTACGTGAGATGTGAGCAAGTGGTATCAGCACAAATGCATCCCGACGACCACCGCAGTGGCTTGGAGCTGCGGGAAAAAAAGGCACCTGCAATGGCGCCCGCTGTGATTTAACCTGCTCAGTCGCGATGCTCCACGAGTATCCACCTCTACGTGCCGTTTGCAGGCACCGGTCAGCGGCTCCTCTTTGTATGAAAACAAATTCCAGGCAGAAGAATGCTGCAGCCAGTTCGTGATATGGGTCTAACTTCAGCTGGGGTCCAACAGAATCAACTTCTGACGCGTTTCGCTCCTCCCACAGGGGCTTCCTCAAAGAATGAACATCTACAGTCCAGGGACCCTTTTTATATGGCTGGTATCAAATGCCATTGGTAAATTGGGTGATGAATTCACATCACCTGTTAATACACCTGCTTAGCCACCTCTCAATTAAGGAGGTTGGACTAGGAGGTGGCTAAGCAGGTGTATTAACAGGTGATGTGAATTCATCACCCAATTTACCAATGGCATTTGATACCAGCCATATAAAAAGGGTCCCTGGACTGTAGATGTTCATTCTTTGAGGAAGCCCCTGTGGGAGGAGCGAAACGCGTCAGAAGTTGATTCTGTTGGACCCCAGCTGAAGTTAGACCCATATCACGAACTGGCTGCAGCATTCTTCTGCCTGGAATTTGTTTTCATACAAAGAGGAGCCGCTGACCGGTGCCTGCAAACGGCACGTAGAGGTGGATACTCGTGGAGCATCGCGACTGAGCAGGTTAAATCACAGCGGGCGCCATTGCAGGTGCCTTTTTTTCCCGCAGCTCCAAGCCACTGCGGTGGTCGTCGGGATGCATTTGTACTGATACCACTTGCTCACATCTCACGTAAAGTTTCCGGTTACAAAAAGCTCATATCCATTCTATTGTTACACGTTGGATCTTCACATCATAAAGATCTTTGATACAAAGTGACTATCCATTGGGAACAATTTATATATGGGTCTTACCAGCAGCCACACTTGATTCAAAACATTTTTTGACCTCATTAAGCCATATAGCTATAGAGCTTGTTTTTTTACACGTCTGTGCACAGAGTATGCTTAAGTCCACCTCCATGTATTAGAAAGTATACATATTTGTTATTATTTTTTGATGTTTTAAAGACCGGTCTTGTTTTATTATATGATAATTTATACAATAGTAAATATATTTTGAATTTATCAGGAGTTTGTCATTCTTGTCAGCCATATCTTGTAATTATATAACTATAGCGCAAGAGTTTTTTCAAATTGGAGACATGTGCATCTGCCCATTTTTGCTGAATTTAGTTTTGGTTCTAATTTGTCGGCGGGTTTTAGTTTTGCCAAAACCATCTCACTGGTTTTGGTTTTGTATCCAAAAATTTTTCACCCCAAAAAATAATTATATTTTTGCAATCCAAACTGAATCCAAAACCTGAAATTTGGATTTAAAATCTGAATTCCAAACCACAGGAAGATCCGAACTAGGATTCTGTTCGGTTTGGATCTTCTCTGCAGATATGGACTGGGTTTTGGTTCAGTTCGAATCGACAAAATTTGGGTGGGTATGGATCTGGAGTACCGAACTTTACATCTATAGATTTTAATTGTCACTTTAATTTTAGTGGCTATCGCAACAAAATTTATGTCCACAAATCTCAGGATATTTTATTTAACCCATTAAGTGTTATCCCTAAAATTTTCAGGCTCTTTTAATTGCAAATTGGGAAGCTACTATTTGATAGATACAGATAATATGTATATGTGTATGCTTACAACGTGAGAATATATTCCCTGTATTATAAATAAATTGCTATTTTGATTCTTAAAATTATGCTTTTTTACATGCCAACTATAGAGCAGCAAGTGTTTATTGTTTGGAAATTTAATTTAGGTGTCCTGTGACTGCATGAAAAGGAAGGTTATCCTGATAAACTCTTGATAGTCTTGTAATGACATAAAATATGGCTATTTTTATGTTAAATTATTTATTGTGCAGCATGTCAATGAATCAATGCCAAGGCATAAATAAAGAAAAGCAAATGCTTTTAGAAGAAAATGTTGTGTACATAGAATAAACAAAATGCCAATATTTTCGAAAAGGCTTTTAAAACTATCAACATCATTTTAAATAAATTATTATATAATATGACTTCTTTCAATAATTTTAAAAAGAGAAATACTGACAATTTCATTGACAATCTCCATTAAATAAACTTATTTTAAAGTTACATATTACCAAGATGACTCATGTATATAAATCACTTTAAATATTATATGAATTATTATTGTGAATGTTTACATTAGTGAATTAAAAAAATAAATAAAAAGGAGAATGTCATTACTCTTAACATTTCTAGAGTGTGGGGAGTGTAATGTGAATCGGGGACATGTTGTGTCAGGAGTAGTAAATTGGGGCACAGTGTGGATTAGAATGTAAACATTTTAAGAGTTACTCATAAAAGCTTAAGTTAAAAACTGTGTTGCTGCACAATGGCAATTTTCTTCCTTCAATTTCAGTAGGCTATTATGTTTACATGAAGGAAACATATCCGAATATGAAATTACTTCTGGAAGCAATTATGTACAAAGACCACCAATGGCAGATCTGTGGAAACCTGATGGTCATTGCAATACTTCTGGGCATGCACTTGTATTACTGTTTCATGTGTGAGTGAGACAGTTGGGCTAGGTCTTTCCACTGCAACAGAAAAGTCTGGTCTCCAAGGGAAAGTCTGCGCCCTGGGGCCAAAAACGTCCTTTAAAGTTTTCTGGTTGATTGAAGTAAAATTCTTCTGCCCCCTTTACATATCAAACTCAGATTCCTTAAAAATGTTGTAAAGGGTATGAACTAAGATAGAGAAGCTTTCAAGTACTTGAAAGGAAAATTTCCACTTCTGACTGATGCTACAGTTAAGGAAGGAATCTTTGTTGGTCTGCAAATTGTATGACCCAGAGTGGGAGCTATTATCATTAGCATTAGGGCATGCTAGTTCTTGAAGTGCCATTTGGAGGGTCTAGGGGTGACTCCAGATGACTGTCAATTTAGATATATTCTTGTAAATGCTATTATTATGTACTGTAGCTTAAAAATAAGCACTTATATGACCCAGTGTGGGTGCCATTATTATTTAGTGTTAGGGTCCACCAGTATCAGACAAGCCTTGCTGAGGCCTGTCGGCTTAACAATATCTTTGCAAATTTATGCAACTAAGATTTCTGAATTTGCAGTGCAGTGAATGATGAGCACCATGAGCAATTCCACAAAGATATTTCAGCAATGAAACGAACATATCAGGGATGGTGGAACGCTTCTATGTTTGCTGACACTTGTTGGACAGTGACAAGAGATTTCCCAGAAGAGAAGAGAAGTGACAAGCAAAGAGAAAGTGCTCTCATGAACAGGCCTCTATGTGAGATAGTTATTTTAGTTGCTGTATGTCTTACTTTTGTGTACTTATTTGTGATTGATTTATTGATTGATTGATTGATTGATTTGATTGAAACAGCTATTTATGTTATATCAAGAAAATATCAGATTATTAAAACTGCTTTTCACTATGACTATATTACTGGTACAAGTAGCTCAGGATTTAGAGCTAATAAAAACATTCTGAAGTTATATTTGTTATTCTTGACCTCAGATTAGTAAAGTACTGTATAACTATTAGAAAAGAAACAGTATTTTTCAGTTATACGGCGTTATAGCAAAATGTCCTCATATTTAGGAGGCTGTGATGTGATGGTGACAGCGATGGTAGCAAACTTATGAAAAAAGGATGAAAGAAACATCCAATAGTATAATAATGTTGAAAAAGCCAACACTATGCTCCTATAGAGAAAAGTTTATGGGAGGCCTTGTAACAAATTATATTAAAATTGTAACTTATCTGAAACAAACCAGATCTCCAATCTCCTTAGTTATGAGAAAATCATGTGGAACCAAACCAGTGTGAAATTTCAGATGCAGAACAAGATTTGATTTCATGGGGAGGAGCATAGACTGTATACCCTAACTAAATGTAATGAGAGGTGATACCTTGCTGAGACTTATAGTGCCACACACAAAGAGAAACGATGCAGGTATGATTTTAGTTTAAAACATTCCCCACACAGGATGCATTCAGCATCTCGGCTGTTGGGATGCTGTAGTTCATGTGACAGGTACTGGAATCCCAACACCACTCTGAATTCTGGAACCTGAACTCCGACCGTCAAACAATCCAAAGTTTTGTATCGGAGTCGCTGTTAGGGTTAGGGCCCAGAGGGGGGTTGAGGTTAGGCACTGGGGGGTTAGCCATAGCTGCCACCCCGATTCTTAGCCCTAGCCACCATCCCTGGAGTCTTAGCCCTTGCCGCCATCTCACCCTTGCCACCATGGGTTAGGGTAGGGGACAGGAGGGGGGTAAAATAATTACCCTGTCTCCTGTTGGCATTCTCTTTGATGGGATGCTGGTGTGGTCATGTGACTGCCGATATCACATACTAACCCTCCACACTCAGCATGAGGAACTAGCTTCCTTTGGGTAAAGCAGTCCTGTATTATGATTATCAGATAATACGGAGATCTTAGTTGCATATATCTGCAGATATAGGGTTAAGCCCCCAGGCCAATCAGCAAGGCGTCTCCGTCACTGGGGGTCCCTAATACTAGGTATGAGTCCGGGGTGCAGGACCCCATCACATCGGAACAGGTCGGCTACCCCAGGTCAGCACACTTATGTGCTTCTTATTAACCCTTATTAACTTTCACCTGTGTGCTGACCTGAGGTAGCCGACCTGTTCTGACATGATGGAATCCTGCGACCCGGACCCATACCTAGTATTAGGGACTCCCAGTGATGGAGACGCCTTGCCGATCGGCCTGGGGGCTTAACCCTATATCTGCAGATATACGCAACTAAGATCTCCGTATTATCTGATTATTATGTAGTATTATTTTTCATTCAGTGTGCATTAGGGAAAACAAAATGAATTTTCTTACACAGAATTACCCCTCCCTTTTAGCACATGAGTGACATCACAATCTGATTGAGCAGCTTGCCAACATATGTGCATTGAAGTAGAGAAGCATGGATGGGTCAGCATTAGGAGGGATTGCTGACTCCAGAGTGCCATTGGAGAAGTTAAGGGTGTCTCCTGGTAAGCTGGCTCTCAGATGCTGTAAGAGCCATTATCATGTGGCATTACACTGGGCATTCAGACCCAGACATATGTGTAATTATTTATGGGGTGGGTGTGGGGTGCGGTGGCCCCTATGTCGGTATGCCTGGGTGGCTTCAGGTCGGCACACCCTAACACTTTATTAACACTTATGATTATCCCTATCACTTTGTATATATTTTTGTATCATTTTAATCACACTTCACTTACATAGCACTTATGTGCTTCTTATTAACCCTTATTAACTTTCACCTGTGTGCTGACCTGGGGTTGCTGACCAGTTCCGACATGATGGGGTCCTGCACCCCGGTCCCATACCTAGTATTAGTGACCCCCAGTGATGGAGACGTCTTGCCGATCGGCCTGGGGGCATAACCCTATATCTGCAGATATACGCAACTAAGATCTCCGTATTATCTGATTATTATGTAGTATTATTTTCAGTCAGTGTGCCTTAGGGAAAACAAAATTATTTTTCATACACAGAATTACCCCTCCCTTTTAGCACCTGATTGAGCAGCTTGCCAATATATGTGCAATATTCAATTGCTGTCAATATGCATTTCTTTTTTAATCAGCGAATTGGTAAATGGGATAGCTGTCCAAGATGTATAGGGCTCTTTACCTGTATAGACTTCAAATTCAGGAATTGTTTTAAAATGAAATATTTTGAGTAGCATTTTTAATGTGTTTTTAATGGATGTAATTACTATAGATTTGTAATAATTAGAGAACAAGTTGTATGTAGTATATAGTAACTTACTATTATATTAATTTTAACACAATAAAACATGGGTCATACTTGTATTAATGTACTACTTAAAATAAAAAGTAATCCATATTGTGCACAACATGTTTTGACAGCAAAACAGATGGAGACATATAAAAGTAAAATTGCACAGCAATAAAACAGAAAAATATGGAATACAAAAATCAAAATAATAAGTCTTGAAAAGTTTCAAACAGTAATGTCAAAGGAACAAACCATACATTATTAATACTATTATTCGATAGCATTTTAAAAACAGTGAATTCCTATTGCTATTGTTTTTTTCTAAGTCCTATTGCTAGTTCACTTACACATTACAGTCCCAATGTCAACAGTTACATAATACAGTAAAGTACATACAATGTCAATAACAAAATAATAAAATACCACTAAATGTCATTTCAAATCCATTGTAGTCCCAGTATCTACTGTAGGCAATGTCTCATATTGACTAAATGCATTTATAACTTATAAGTTTATATGTTTTTATATGTTTTTTGTAACTCATTTTGTCATCATCGTATCTGAAATAAAAGCATACTCTATCTTGGATACATTCTTTGGTGTTTAAGTGAACGAAAATTAATCTGGAAGTAGGTATCTGTTAGTGACATAACATTAACACTGGCCAATTGATTTGTCCAGACCATCAGCCCAGAAGCATCAAGACATCTCTGAATTCCAGGACGTAATTGCTTTGTGAAATGATTAAATTAATCTATCTTCTGGTAGCAGGGCCTGTTCAAGGTTTCTCAACATCCTAGGTAAACTTTCAGCCTGCTGCCCCTACTACCCCAAACCACACACCAGAACCCACTTTCCAGCCCCTCAGGTGAAAGTGTGGAGGTAGCATATTAGAAGTTCACCAGGCACCTTCTGTGTTAAGTTTAACAAGGAAGCATCTTTCATAGTTATCCTTCAGTTTGTAATAAACAGACTCAAGGCTGTCCCCCTAGATCCTGGTGCCCTAAGCAGATGCCTAAAACTGCCTAATGATAGATCCGGAGCCATTTGGTAGATTGCTAGAGTAAATCTGTTTGCTACATTAATTAATGTATTGTTTAAGATACTATATTAATATACTGTATGTTTGTAAGTGGGTTTTTTTTAACTCACAATACCTTATTCCAGATTGTATTCCTATTTCTTCATACAATTACAATCTTTTTGAGGAAGCTTTCTGAAAGAGAATTATAAAGACCCAATTAAAGATTTATAAGTTTCTGGCTGGGATTATTGCATTTTTCCCTTTAGAATTTGGACCACCGTTTCGCAACAAATTGGATTGTTATACTGATCATCTTCATTAAAGATTTTCTTTGGACATACTGTAGTGCAGGGTTGGGGAACCTTCGGCCCCCCAGCTGTTGTTGAACTACACATCCCAGCATGCCTTGCAACAGTTTTAGCATAGCCAAATAGCAAAACTGTAGCAAGGCATGCTGGTATGTGTAGTTCAACAACAGCTGGAGGGCCGAAGGTTCCCCATCCCTTCTGTAGTGTGATGTTTTCATAATTGTACTACTTGATATGTATTTTAAACTTCAATGTGAACGCAGATGCTACGTAAAATTCTGCTTTTATATTTAGGGTGACAGCACATGTTAACATGAAAGAGATTAACATTCTTCTGATTTAAAAAGGAGTACAAGCTGCAGTCCTGAGACAATACATTATATTGAACATTCTTCTAGTACACTTTGAAAAATGGCTATCAGATATTATGGGGTAATGCATCTTTTATACACATTGCTGTCAAGTGTACTTTGGTGACGCTGCCATTGTTGTCTACCTATTGAGGCAGGTAGTATTAAGTCAAATCTTGGCTACTCTTATGTGACTTTTGTGGACAGTTAAGCAGAAGAAATATACTTGTATAGTAATGGTCAAAATTTGAGGTTATATCTAAAGGGGAAGTAGTTATGATCCCCGCGTGGGGCCCAGGAATATTCCCACTTATGGGTTTCCATGACACCCATACAGTGGGAACAGAACCTGTGGCGAGTGCAGCAACCCACAGAGTCTGCAGTGTGGTGAGTGCAGTGAGTCCACAAGCGGCTTCATTGCACTCATCCACCACTTGGCATTTTGGAACCCGGGACACAGCATCTGTATGCTGACCACCAGGATCCTGACCGCCGGTCATTTATACCCAATGCACCTGCTCAATGTTAAACCTTTCACTGTCATTAATCTGATGGTTTTTTTTTATTCCAGTCTCTACACTTTTGAATATATAACATGTATTACAGACTTGAAAATAAATTTCAGTCAACAATACAAAACAGAGTTTCTGAAAGTAGATATACTATAGACCTATAAACTAGCATTCAGAAGTGTGCATTTCACTTGTTTCTGCACAGTTTGCAAAAAAAAAAAGAAAAAAAAAGTTTTAATTAAAATGGAATCATGTAATACGCAAAATATAAAGTACACAAATAAATGTAACATTTTTAAAGTTCAAGGGTGGCCCAACTATTATCTGTTGGTTAAATGTGACCCGCGTCCAGTGAACAAACAAGTTGAGGAACATAGAATTCAGGCAGAGACCCGGAGATGTGATACACACATTATCAATTGCTCAAATCATTGTATTGCTCCACACTATAACAGGCCAGCAAGAGAGGCATACTATATACAGTAATCTACATTGGAGTGGGGGGGGTTCAGTTTTGGGACAATATTTCCATTGAGGGATTCTAGGGGTTATCAGGTCCTGGGTTTATTTATGGAACATTTATTCAATGAGGGCTTAGGAAAGGTTATCGGATCTGGGAGCTTAATTCTGGCAAATTATTTTAATGTAGCCATTGGGTGAGTTGTTAGGTCTGTGGTGGGTCAGTTCTGGGACAGTGTTTTCATTGAGGGATTAGGGGGGTTATCAAGGCTGAGGGGTCAATTATGGGACATTATATTTAAAGGTAGATTGGGGTTATCGGGTCTGGGAGGTCAGCTCTAGGACAATATCTCTATTGAGGGATTGGGGAGGAGTTTTTATCATTTACTGAAGGTTTGGGCTGTGCTATCAGGTCAGGATGGTCAGTTCTAGGCCATTTTTTTCATTGAGGGATTGGGTGTTTATCAGGTCAGGCTGCTGTTCTGAGATATTATTTTCATTGACGAAGAGATGTCAGGTCTAAGATTGATAATAATTAAGGAAGGAAGGGAGCGGGATTGTCAGATATGGAGTATGTATGCAATTGAGGCAGGGTTGATTGTCAGATCTGAGTGTGATTATAACTGAAGGAGGAAGGAGGCTTTCAGACCAGGGATCTGACTGTTAATGTAAGAAAATAAATCAAAATTATAATTTATTATTTATTTTATCAATATAAAGTATTGATATTGTTGGTGAATATGTAGCAGATTGTTTGTTTTAAGGTTTAAATACGTGTATGCTGTCAAGTCAGATACATTCTATTCTTATTGCTTCTACATATATAGTGGGACTTTACTTATGGTTATTACTCTAGATCAGTATGAGATCCCAGCGGTCAGGAGACCGACACTGGGATCCCAACAGCCAGGATCCCAGAAGCGAGCACAGCATGTCCCCTCACTGGCTTGCTGTGCTTGCATGCTTCTATTACCCCTTGGGTGGTGGCATGGATCACCACCCAAGTGTGGAAACAAGCTGGCGGTCGGGACTCTGACTGCCAGTATTGCAGTTGGTGTTGGGATTCCAAGATCAGTATATTGACCACCAGGATCCCGTCCGGTAGTCAATTGACTGCCTCCAATATTAATCATACCTGTTTTTATTTATCTTGTCTTGTCACCAGTGGCAGCACCTACATTTTGTATTTGATTTTAGGTAGTTTGGTTTATAATAGAGGAAGGGAGTAAATATGGTTAAATGTAATTGGACACATGTACTCCTCTTTTTATGTAACAAAATATGTATACTTTCCCATATGCCACTTTATACATTTCATGGTGTGCCCATCCTCTATCTTTATGTTTGTTTTGCTAATAATCATCATTAAAATCAGGGCTATTAGCTTGTACTTTTTACAGAAGATACAACAGGAATAATGCTGATGACTAACTCGGTAGCCTGCAGTTCTGTCAACAAACCCTCATTGAACTTTATCTTGTATGTGAGATTGCTCAGTTATGCCCCTTCAATGCAGATGCACTTAAAATGCATCCCTTGTATTTGCATATACCTGTACTGTAATTGGTTCCTACCCATTTTTCTATTGTCATGAGAAGGTAGAAAAGCCAGGCCCAGTTGCATGCATTTGACTCTCAGGCTAAAGGTTTACAGCCAGTCCTCGTGTCCCAGTCAACTGTAAGTGTTGTTATCATTGAGTCCTGCTGAGTCCTGTTGGAGAAAGAATGCTATATAAATAAAATTATTATTATTATTGATAGGAAGAACATTATTATTGATAGCAAAAACAGCCATAAAGAGGTAAGCCACACAAACTGAAATATAGGACTGCAGAGTTCTTAAGCAAGTAGCACATATAAATTTTCTTTCCTTGTATGTTAAGAGCTTTATGGATTGTGTTTCCATGACTGGACATTAACATTTCAAATGCTATTGAGGTGCTGCACACTACACAGTGCCTGATTCAGGCTAGTATGGATACCCAATGGTTTACATATCAACCCAATGGTGGGAAACCTGTCATGCACAAGATAATTTCTGTGTATATGGAGAATGGGTTCTGCATTGTCACACGCAGTCCCCTAGAGTCGCTGCCTGATTGAAAGGCTAAGGCAATGTGGAGGCCGGGAGAGGGCAGAAAGGAAGGTGGTTCTACTGGTATGTAGAGGCCAGGGTCTGTGTCCTCTGCCACAGGTATCCTGGCCCCAGCAGAATGAACAGCCCAGCCATCCAGCTTAACCTCAGGTTACTCAGATGTTCAAAGTTCATTGAGCTGATGCTGCATCTTTGGATGCAGCCGTGGATCACACAAGTACAGTATTCAGGAGTCATCTATTTACTCAAGTAGCCTCCTGTTGCTTTTGCATAATTTCGTACAGTAGCTGCATTCACAGAAACAGCTGCCATATAAACTGCTTCCATCTCTGAATCAGTCCAGCTGTCATTACACTGTGAAGCAGTGCAAAATGTTTTTACTGGGAGACAAATCATGGACATCATTTTTACTTTCTATAGCTTTCAATAGCATACAATGCAGTACTTTCCGTATAGCTGTTAACAGTCTTCTACACTGTCCTCATTGCATATTTGTTCCTTTTAAATTGTATAAATTATTTAGATTTTTTAAATAAAAAAATCTCTTGATTTGCACACAAAGTTAATATGGGATTTCACAGTATGTAACTGGCAATACATTGAATCTGCCCTTATTTATGGCAAAGATATTGACTATGGACCTTATTTAGCAATAGACGGATTTGCAAAGTGGCAAAAAGCCACTTTGCAAATCCATCATCTGAAAATGCAAATGCAGAAGGAGGTGCCAGACACTTCCTTGCTCCATTTGTGATCACAGTGCCGTGATTGAGCTTGTGATGTTTTCCACAGATGGCCAGCTGAGTCAGCCTCTGCTCGCTCAGACTGGCCATCGCAGGGCACCTTGCTAGGCCAGGAAGTCCGCTTCCAGAGACATAGACCCTGGTCTTACCACTCCCAAAAAATGGGGGCAACATGCTCCCATTCTTGGAAATTGCAGTCATCCCCACCCCCCCACAATGCCCCCTGAATGCCTCTACCTGTCAATCAGGCAGAGGCAGAAGGTGGACTGCTTCTGATCACTCAGGACTAGTTCTGCACATGCACAGATCGGTCCTGCGCAGATTAGTGCATGGACATTGGAATCAGCATATAATGCTGAATCAGGCCCTATGACAATTATATTACGATACTGTGGTAATATTCACCATTAAATGCACCATTCTTTTTTATTACTGTGTTGCAATGCAGATACTTTTTGCCGGTTTCTGACAATTCTGTGCTACCATACATGAGGTTTTGCTTTTAGACCAGTAATATGTTCTGCTCATAATGCGAGAAGGATGACAGATGTTCCATAGAGGTTCAGAAACCTGTCCTGTTTTCTGTACAGTTTTTGCATTTGTTTATTTGAGTAAACAATGACCAATGATAATTTGTGTGTTGTGTATTTATACATCTTTATGAGCATGCCAAACCCAGTGGCTCTATCCTTGAATGCGGCTTCATTGGCTCCTGCAGTGTGAATTGGCCGGACTTCCTGAGAAACCCTTGGATAACTCAGATGCCTGATGGTGATCCAGATGATCCCATGCCACATCCTCGGACATAGCATTGGATCAGAGATGCAGGCAGTGACTATCTGTTTACTTAAGATGCCTCCTACACAATTGATATGTACAAAGATTAGCGGCTGTGCTATAGCGTCCACCTATGAATTAGCTCCTTAATTTTAAAGAAAACTCCCCTCTTCTTAAGATAAAATAGTTTTCTCTAACATCCTAGTGGATGCTGGGGACTCCGTAAGTACCATGGGGATAGACGGGCTCCACAGGAAACATGGGCACTTTAAGAAAGAATTTAGGTTCTGGTGTGTACTGGCTCCTCCCTCTATGCCTCTCCTCCAGACCTCAGTTTGATACTGTGCCCAGACGAGCTGGGTGCTTTTCAGTGAGCTCTCCTGAGTTTGCTGAGAGAAAGTATTTTGTTAGGTTTTTTATTTTCAGGGAGCTGTGCTGGCAACAGACTCCCTGCATCGTGGGACTGAGGGGAGAGAAGCAGCCCTACTCTCTGAAGCTAGGTCCTGCTTCTTAGGCTACTGGACACCATTAGCTCCAGAGGGATCGTACGCAGGATCTCACCCTAGCCGTCCGATCCCAGAGCCGCGCCGCAGTTCCCCTCGCAGAGCCGGAAGATAGAAGTTAGGTGAGTATGAGAAGCAAAGAAGACTTCACAGGCGGCAAAAGACTCCGTGGTCTTCACTGAGGTAACGCACAGCACTGCAGCTGTGTGCCATTGCTCCCACACACCTCACATACTCCGGTCACTGTAAGGGTGCAGGGCGCAGGGGGGGTCGCCCTGGGCAGCAATATAAACCTCTTATTTGGCAAAAGGAGCATATATACAGCTGGACACTGTATATATGCAGGAGCCCCCGCCAATTTTACACTTTTAGCGGGACATAAGCCCACCGTCGAGGGGGCGGGGCTTCTCCCTCAGCACTCACCAGCGCCATGTTTTTTCTCCACAGCACCACTGAGAAGAAGCTCCCCGGTCTCTCCCCTGCTTATACCACGGTAGAAGAGAGGGTTTTAAAGAAGAGGGGGGGCACATAATTTGGCGCAGATAATAACAGCGCTACTGGGTAAACATTAAATCGCTGTGTTTTATCCTGGGTCATATAGCGCTGGGGTGTGTGCTGGCATACTCTCTCTCTGTCTCTCCAAATGACCTTGTGGGGGAATTATCTTCAGATGAGCATTCCTTGAGTGTGTGGTGTGTCGGTATGTGTGTGTCGACATGTCTGAGGTAAAAGGCTCCACTAAGGAGGAGATGGAGCAAATGTGTGTGTGAGTGGTGTCTCCGTCGACAATGCCGACACCTGTTTGGATATGTGAAATTAAGTGCTAAGGTAAATTTATTGCACAAAAGATTAGAGAACAGACAGGGAATCTACCCATGTCTGTCCCTATGTCGCAGAGACCTTCAGAGTCTCACAATGCTCACTATCCAAAATAATAGACACTGATATCGACACGGAGTCTGACTCCAGTGTCGACTACGATAATGCAAAGTTACAGCCAAAATGGCAGGAAAGTATTCAATATATGATTATTGTAATAAAAGATGTTTTGCATATCACTGATCTGTGATATCATCTGTCCCTGACACGAGGGTACACATGTTTAAGGGGACGAAAGCTGAGGTAAATTTCCCTCCTCTCATGAAGAAAAAGAGCGGGAATCTCCAGACAAGAGACTGCAGTTCCCCACAAAGAATTCTCAGGGAGTATCCTTTCCCTACTAGGGCCAAGATACGATGGGAATCTTCCCCTAGGGTGGACAAAGCTTGTCACATTTACCCAAAAGGTAGCACTGACTTAACAGCTATCCTCAGGGATCCTGCAGATAGCATGCAGTAAAAGTACTTTGAAGTCCATTTACACACATTCTGGTACACTACTCAGACTGGCGATTGTGTCGGCATGGGTTTATAGCGCTGTAGCAGCGTGGACAGATACCTTATCAGCAGAGATTGAGACCCTAGTATGTATATATATATATGTATATATATATATATATATATATATATATAAAAGATGCTGTCTCATATATATATATATATATAAAACATGCCCAAACAGACATTAGTCTACTGGGTTCTAGAGTTAACGCTATGTTGATTTCTGCTAGACGTGTCCTGTGGAACATGCAATGGACAGGTGATGCCGACTAAAGAGGCATATGGAAGGTTTACCTTACAGGGCTGAGGAATTGTGTGGAGAAGGGATCTCGGACCTGGTCTCCACAGCTATAGCTGGTAATTCTGATCTTTTGCCTTATATTCCCGCACAGCCTAAGAAAGCACGACATTATCAAATGCAGTCCTTTCGATCACAAAGAAACAAGAAAGTCCGAGTTGCGTCCTTTCTTTCCAGAGGCAGGGGCAGAGGAAAGAAGCTGCACAACACAGCTAGTTCCCAGGAATAGAAGTCCTCCCCGGCCTGTACAAAATCCACCGCATGATGCTGGGGCACCACAGGCGGAGCTAGGCCCGGTGGGGGCACATATTCGAAATTTCAGCCACAAGTGGGTTCACTCCCAGTTGGATCCCTGGACAATAGATATTGTGTCTCAGGGATACAAGCTGGAATTCGGAGAGATGCCCCCTCACCGATACCTCAAATCGACCTGGCAGCTTCCCCCCACGAGAGGGAAATAGTGTTAACTGCAATTCACAAATTGTATCTTCAACAGGTGGTGGTCAAGGTTCCCCTCCTTCAACAAGGAGGGGGTTATTATTCGACCATGTTGTAGTCCCGAAACCGGACGGTTCGGTCAGACCCATATTGAATTTAAAATCCCTGAACATATAGCTGAAAAGGTTCAAGATCAAGATGGAATCGCTGAGAGCGGTCGTCGCAAGCCTGGAAGGGGGGGATTTTATGGTGTCTCTGGACATAGATGCATACCTTCATGTCCCCATTTATCCACCTCATCAGGCGTACCTCAGATTTGTGGTACAGGATTGTCATTACCAATTTCAGACGTTGCCGTTTGGTCTCTCCACGGCACCGAGAATATTTACCAAGGTAATGGCGGAAATGATGGTACTCCTGCGGAAGCAAGGGGTCGCAATTATCCCATACTTGGACGATCTCCTCATAAAAGCGGGATCAAGAGAGCAGTTGCTGACCAGCGTAGCACTTTCTCTGGAAGTGTTACGGCAACACGGCTGGATTCTAAATATTCCAAAGTCACAGTTGGTTCCTACGACTCGTCTGCCTTTCCTGGGCATGATTCTAGACACAGATTAGAAAAGGGTTTATCTCCCAATAGAGAAAGCTCAGGAACTCAGGACACTGGTCAGGAACCTATTAAAACCAAAACAGGTGTCAGTGCATCACTGCACTTGAGTCCTGGGAAAGATGGTGGCATCGTACGAGGACATTTCCTTTGGCAGGTTCCATGCGAGGACCTTTCATTGGGACTTACTGGAGAAGTGGTCCAGATCACATCTTCAGATGCATCGGTTAATCACCCTATCCCCCAGGGCCAGGGTGTCACTCCTGTGGTGGCTGCAGAGTGCTCACCTTATCGAGGGCTGCAGATTCGGCATTCAGGACTGGGTCCTGGTGACCACGGATGCAAGCCTCCGAGGTTGGGGTGCAGTCATACAGGGAAGAAATTTCCAAGGTCTGTGGTCAAGTCAGGAGACTTGCCTTCACATCAACATCCTGGAACTAAGGGCCATATACAACGCCCTACGTCAAGCGGAGACCCTGCTTCGCGACCAACCGGTTCTGATTCAGACAGGATGGCGATGGCGAAGCCACCAGAATTCTTCGTTGTACGGAGAATCACGTAAGCGCACTGTCAGCAGTGTTCGTCCCGGGAGTGGACAACTGGGAAGCAGACTTCCTCAGCAGACACGACCTCCACCCGGGAGGGTTGGGACTTCATCAGGAAGTCTTTGCACAGATTACAAGTTGGTGTTAACTGCCACAGGTGGACATGATGGCATCCCGCCTCAACAAAAAGCTACAGATATTGCGCCAGGTCAAGAGACCCTCAGGCGGTAGCTGTGGACGCCCTGGTGACACCGTGGGTGTTCCAGTCGGTCTATGTATTTCCTCCTCTTCCTCTCATACCCAAGGTGCTGAGGATAATAAGAAAAAGAGGAGTGAGAACAATCCTCATTGTTCCAGATTGGCCACGAAGGACTTGGTATCCAAATCTGCAAGAAATGCTCACAGAGGACCCATGGCCTCTTCCTCTAAGACAGGACCTTTTGCAACAGGGGCCCTATCTGTTCCAAGACTTACCGCGACTGCGTTTGACGACATGGCGGTTGAACGCCGGATCCTAGCAGAGAAAGGCATTCTGGATGATTTCATTCCTACGCTGATAAAGGCTAGGATGGATGTGACAGCTCAACATTATCACCGTATATGGCGAAAATATGTTTATTGCTGTGAGGCCAGGAATGCTCCTACGGAGGAATTCCAGCTGGGCCGTTTCCTTCACTTCCTACAGTCCGGAGTGAATTTGGGCCTAAAATTGGGTTCCATTAAGGTCCAGATTTCGGCCCTATCCATTTTCTTTCAAAAGGAGCTGGCTTCTCTACCTGAAGTTTAGACGTTTGTAAAGGGAGTGCTGCATATTCACCCTCCTTTTGTGCCTCCAGTGGCGCCTTGGGATCTTAATGTGGTGTTAAGTTTCCTGAAATCCCACGGGGTTTGAACCACTTAAAACGGTGGAGTTTAAATATCTCACCTGGAAGGTGGTCATGCTATTAGCCTTGGCTTCGGCTAGGCGTGTGTCAGAGTTGACGGCTTTGTCACATAAAAGCCCCTGTCTGGTTTTCCATGTGGATAGAGCAGAATTGCGGACCCGTCCACAATTTCTGCCGAAAGTGGTTTCAACTTTTCATATAAACCAACCTATTGTGGTGCCTGTGGCTACTCGTGACTTGGAGGATTCCGAGTTGCTTGATGTGGTCAGGGCTTTGAAGGTTTATGTAGCCAGAACGGCTAGGGTCAGGAAAACAGAGTCGTTGTTTATCCTGTAAGCATCCAACAAGCTGGGTGCTCCTGATTTAAAGCAAACTATTGCTCGCTGGATCTGTAACACGATTCAACAGGCTCATTCTGGGCTGGATTGCCGCTGCCAAAATCAGTTAAGGCCCATTCCACTAGGAAGGTGGGCTCTTCTTGGGTGGCTGCCCGAAGGGTTTCGGCATTACAACTTTGCCGAGCGGCTACTTGGTCAGGTTCAAACACTTTTGCAAAGTTCTACAAGTTTGATACCCTGGCTGGGGACGACCTCTTATTTGCTCAATCGGTGCTGCAGAGTCATCCGCACTCTCCTGCCCGTTTGGGAGCTTTGGTATAATTCCCATGGTCCTTACGGAGTCCCCAGCATCCACTAGGACGTTAGAGAAAATAAGATTTTACTTACCGGTAAATCTATTTCTCGTAGTCCGTAGTGGATGCTGGGCGCCCGTCCCAAGTGCGGACTTCTTCTGCAATGCTTGTATATAGTTATTGCTTCAATAAGGGTTATGTTATGGTTGCATCGGGGTTTGACCTGATGCTCTGTTTTTTGTCATACTGTTGACTGGTTGTTATAAACTCATGTTATACGGTGTGATTGGTGTGGCTGGTATGAGTCTTGCCCTGGATTACCAAAATCCTTTCCTTGTACTGTCAGCTCTTCCGGGCACAGTTTCTCTAACTGAGGTCTGGAGGAGGGGCATAGAGGGAGGAGCCAGTGCACACCAGAACCTAAATTCTTTCTTAGAGTGCCCATGTCTCCTGCGGAGCCCGTCTATCCCCATGGTCCTTACGGAGTCCCCAGCATACACTACGGACTACGAGAAATAGATTTACCGGTAAGTAAAATCTTATTTTCTGTTCATCCTCCCACTGCTCGGGAAAAGCTGTTAACATTTATTGCCATTTTGAAGCTGTTTTTCTGTTTTGAATCAGGTTACTGACAGCATGGAATTCAAATTACATATACAGTATTTCAAGACATCTTCAGACTGTCACAGCCTTCCAAAAGAACTGACAATTGAATGTATGCATTAATAATAATCTTAGTGTTAAAAGTAATAAAAAAAAATATTAATTGTAAGTAGAGATGAGCGGGTTCGGTTCTCAGAGAACTGAACCTACCAGAACTTTGGCTTCCGAGTCCGGATCCGAGCCAGGCTTGGATCTTCCCTCTTGACTCAGAAACCCGAACGTGGCAAAACGTCATCATCCCGCTGTCGGATTCTCGTGGGATTTGGATTCCATATAAGGAGCCGCGCTTCGCGGCCTTTTTCACTCCAGTCTCGGAGAGTGAGAGGACGTCTACTATTCAGTGTGCTCAGTCTCTGTTTATTCGGGCGGGAAAGTGGGGTGACGTGTTGTGCTGCTCAGTCCAGTCCATATAGCCAGTGTAGCTGTAAATTGGTGCTGTGTTGTGCAGACCAGTCCAGTGTAGTCAGTGTATTGTGCTGTATCAGTCCAGGTAAATATATCCAGTGTAGCTGTAAAGTGGTGCTGTGTTGTGCATTGCAGACCAGTCCAGTGTAGTCAGTGTATTGGGCTGTATCAAGCCAGGCAGATATATCCAGTGTAGCTGTAAATTGGTGCTGTGTTGTGCAGACTAGTCCAGTTTAGTCAGTGTATTGTGCTGTATCAGTCCAGGCAGATATATCCGGTGTAGCTGAAAAGTGGTGCTGTGTTGTGCAGACCAGCCCAGTGTAGTCTGTGTATTGTGCTGTATCAGTCCAGCCATTCACAGTGTTGGTGTTCTCTGCTGTCATATATCAGTAATTCCAGTATATGTATCAGTAATTCCAGTGACGATATACGCTGATGCTATATATATCCAGTGCTGCAGTATAACAAATTACTTACAATTATATTACTATTAAAAAGCTGTTGGGTTGCATCAGACCAGTGGTAGTGTGTGTCCTGTGTCATCAGTAATTCCAGTGGCGATATACGCTGCTGCTATATATATCCACTGCTGCAGTACAACAAATTACTTACAATTATATGAATTTTAAAAAGCTGTTGGGTTGCATCAGACCAGTGGTAGTGTGTGTCCTGTGTCATCAGTAATTCCAGTGGTGAAATACACTGCTGCTATATATCCACTGCTGCAGTATAACAATTATAACAACCTGTTAGGCTACATCAGACCATTGGTAGTGTCCTGTGTCATCAGTAATTCCAGTCATTCCTGTGATGCATATTGTCTCTTATAACTGCCAAAAAATAAAGGAGAACACAATTATGTCAATTCTATCCAGCATCAATCCCCCCTCTCTGCCCATCATTTTCCACCCTCTCTGTCCAGCATCTGTCCCCCCTCTCTCTGTTCAGCATCTGTTTCCACCTCTCTCTCTGTCTAACATTATCTCCCCCTCCTCTGCCCAGCATGTGTCTCCCCTTCTCTGTGCACAGCATCTGGCTGCCTTGCCTCTCTCTCCCCAGCATATAATTCCCTCTTTCTCTCCAGCACCTGCCCCCCTCTCTCCCCAGCATCTGTACTCCCTCTCTCTGTCCATCATCTGCCCCCTCTCTGTCCAGCAACTCCCCACCTCTCTCTCTCTCTCTGCCCAGCATCTTTTCCACTTCTCTCTTTCCATCATCTGCCCTCCCTCTTTTCCCAGCATCTGTCCCCCTCTTTCTTTCCATCATCTGCCCTCCCTCTTTTCCCAGCATCGGCCCCATCTCTCTGTCCAGCATCTGTCCCACTCTCTCTATTCCTATTATCTGCATCCCTCTCTCCCCACCATCTGCCCCCGTCTGTCCAGCATCTGTTCCCCCCTCTCTCTCTGTCCAACATCTGTATCTCCCCCTCTCTCTGCCCAGCACCTGGTTGCCATTGCTCTCTCTCTCCAGCATCTTCCCATCCTCTCTCACTCCCCAGCACCTGTGCTCCCTATTTCTTCCCAGCATCTGTCTGTCCCCTCTCTGCCCAGCACCTCTCCCTACTCTCTCTGACCAATATCTGCCCACTCTCTACCCAGCACTTGCCTCCTCTCTCCAGCATCTGTTCCCCTCTCTGTCCCCAGAATCTGTCTTCCCCTCTCTCTGTCCCGAATCTGCCCCTCCCTGTCTCCACAGCATCTGTTCCCCCTCTCTCCCCAGCATCTTTGTCCTCTTCTTTCTGTTTAGCATCTGTCCCCTCCTCTTTCTCTCAAGCATACTGTATGTCTCCCACTCTCTATGTTCAGCATCTGTCCCCATCTCTCTGTTCAGTATCTGACCCCCTCTCTCTGACCAGCATCTGTCCCCTCCTCTCTCTGACCAAAATCTGTCTCCCCCACAATCTGATCAGTATCTGTCTCCTACATGTTTCTGTCTGACTCTCTATAGTCTGTGCAAACATCTGTCTCCACCTTTTCTGCCCAACATCTGTTTCTTCCTCTCTCTGCCCAGAATCTGTCTCCCCCACACTTTGCCCAGCATCTGTCTTCTACATGTTTCTCTCTGGCTCTCTATATTCTGTACCCACCATCTATCTCCTACCTTTCTGCCCAGCATCTGCCCCCCCCCCCTCTCTGCCCAGCATTATTTGTATTAGTGGCACTACTACTGTGGACATTATTTGTAAGGGTCACACTACTATGAGATGTAACATGAATAATGGCAATATGGGGCACTACTGTATGATGTAATGTGTATAAGAGGAACTATTTTGTGTCATAATGTGAATAAGGTAAACTATTATGTGGTGTAATGTGAATCAGGGGCACTACGTGCTTTGTAATGTGAATAAGTTTGTGTTACTGTGTTGCATAATTTGATTTGGGGGTAATCTTGTGTGTCCACGTCCCTTCCTTATGAGACCACACGCCTTTTTTGTGGTGCACGATGAAGGCTCATGCTTTCCCTTTTTTAAATATGGGAGGGCAGTTGCAAATTGATGGTTTTCTGGGGAGCGCCAAACATCCTAGAACCAGCCATGATGTTGGTGTTTTCATATTTTTTTTATTTGGTAGAAGATGCAAACAAGGGTCCAAGGATATAATGAAGAAGCCACAACCCATGGTATTATGGATCAGTCCCAGGCAGTCACCAACACTATTCAGGCTTTAATATGTAGCTAAAAGTTTCCATTAGTGATGATGATTGAAAATATTGTATTCATTTCACTCTAATATAAATGTTTGGTGATGGCCTGGGACTGATCCAAATTGTGTTTGATGTGCCCTTTTGCTGCAGGACTGTGGTGGTGATCCATTCGTCTATATTCTAGGATTGGTGTTTTTTTGTACATGCTACACTTTTCCTATTTTTTCTGCACATTAGGTGTTTTTTATACATAAGATACAGCACTATTGTAAATTGTATTTTCTTATCTGGGATATTTGAAGTACATACAAAAAAAAGAGCTCATCAACTATAGCACTGTAAGATCAATATTTGAATTTACTTTACTATTGTTTAAGGATTTATAGAGTGCCACCTATCCCTTTATAGCAGTTGGTTTTTGATAAACTGAAATTGGTGATCTTTTCACATAATATTATTTTACTGTAATATTTTGTTATAGAATATTATTCTTACTACATTATTCTTACTATGGCCCTCATTCCGAGTTGATCGGTCGCAAGGCGAATTTAGCAGAGTTACACACGCTAAGCCGCCGCCTACTGGGAGTGAATCTTAGCTTCTTAAAATTGCGACCGATGTATTCCCAATATTGCGATTACTAACTACTTAGCAGTTTCAGAGTAGCTTCAGACTTACTCTGCCTGTGCGATCAGTTCAGTGCTTGTCGTTCCTGGTTGACGTCACAAACACACCCAGCGTTCGCCCAGGCACTCCCACCGTTTCTCCGGCCACTCCTGCGTTTTTTCCGGAAACGGTAGCGTTTTCAGCCACACGCCCCTGAAACGCCGTGTTTCCGCCCAGTAACACCCATTTCCTGTCAATCACATTACGATCGCCGGAGCGATGAAAAAGCCGTGAATAAAATTACTTTCAACATAGCAAAGTTACTTGGCGCAGTCGCAGTGCGAACATTGCGCATGCGTACTAAGCGGATTTTCATTGCGATGCTATGAAAAATACCGAGCGAACAACTCGGAATGAGGGCCTATATATTTCTCTATAGTATACAGTATACAGTACATTTCAAACCAGTAGCTCCTCAAAACTTATATTTAGGTCAAATCTGTCAAAGTGTTGCAGATTGTTGTCAAAATCCATAGTCTGCATTGCAATATAATAATAATGATATTATTATTATTATTATTATTATTATTATTATTATTATTTTTCGCCTCAATAAATCCAATAATTTGTTAATCTTTCACTTGACTATACATTTTGTTCTTGAATAGAGTTTTCTAGTAGAAAGTTTTGGACTTTTGTCTAGCACTTTGCAGTGGTCAAACGAATAATTGGTAGCTAAAGAACATGTTTATTTCTGCTAATTGTCTTGTTTTCTGTGAGATATTATATCTGAGCATGTTAAGATTTGCAGACATAAGATTTGAGAAAGATGGGTGGTATGAATTGGTCCATTTAAAAGGTAATACTAAACCATTACAGCAAAGACAATATACAGTAATTCTGTTGATAAATGTAAAGCAGCATTTTGAAAAGCAAAATATCTCCTGTATATTGCAGGTATTGTTTTTGGATATTTTTTCATGTATTACATTTATTTCTTTATTTATTTATGGCATATTTATGAAAGTTATGATAATAATGCTATAACTACACCAATTAAAATAGTCTTAAAATATGAGGTGCCAAGAACTTATTTGAAAAAAAACCCATAGTTTAAGCAGTGCTTATCTAAATATAAAAAATTATAGTCGTGTAAATTTATTATTTTCCTTTTAAAACATACAAACTAAGGTTATGGTTTCCTTTTACAACAAGCCTGGAAAATATTAAATGACTTAAAACAGCATTAAACTTTAATGTTGTTTCAACCATTAGATAGTGGTATTTTATTAATAGAGCCTTATGCCTAAAATGAACAAATTACATTTTCTAGATGAGGTCAACATCAAGTGAATCTTTTTGATTTATGCAAAGTCATGTATTATCAAATTGAGAATTAATAGGACAATTCTCTTAAGGTATTAAATCGTACCAGTCGAACATTTGCTTATATTAGAAAGTAATGTGTTGCTTTACCAGCTATATCTTTTTAAAGTGCTTTTTTTTTACTTTTAATTTTCTCAATATTACCTAGGTTAACAATTTAAAAGGATGATTTGAATTTCTTTCTAACAGAGAGTAAGTATAAAATTTGCATTTCAATATGAACTTTATTTTAAGGCACATAGTGAAAGCTTGCAATTATCATACAGTACATAATCAGTATTAACTAGTGCTATATTTGCATGTCTCTGTCTAATGTCTGATATACAGACAATGTAGAACAAAAAAAATTATATTTATAACAAATACAGTTATCTCTTATTGATCTTTAAAGTATGTCATCTGTGTGATGCAATTCAACTATAAACAAACTTTTTCACATTTATAATCAACCTAGATAATTCATGCTACTTGTCATGGGATCTGTAAATATAAAACTATCTAAAATAATATATTATTTGTAATTGACATCAGTCCCTTGCAAAGTTTACAACCTATATTCCCTGCCAAACCCACACAACAATTGGGAGTACATACTAATTCCACACAGCAAAGCCCAGGCTGGCTTTGAAGCCACAACCCCAGAAATACTAACTGCAGTGAAGCCATGTTGCTTATTTTATATTGTTATACATACTGCTCAAGTAGATGTTTTTTTCTTTTACTTCAGATACAACAGTATTTGTTAATCTACTATATGTATTTCCTGTAAAATATTATTTATTTAATACTTCCTATGTTGTACAGAAAGTTAACAGATAGGTTACAGTAGTACAGCTAAAATATAGGATTGCTAAAATTATAATTTAGGGCATTGTAAGTCTGATATAAACAGAAATAGGGTACTAGAAACAGGAAAGCTCTGGCAAGATAGTGCTATAAAGACATGAGTCATAACAGACAAAAGGGGTAAAATGTACTAAGAGTCATGTTTGACTTCTAAACAAAATCAGTGGACATCACTGAATGTTTCAGACTCAAATCAGTGATACTCATGGTGATATACATCAATTTCGGCGTGTGCAATTTCAGGCAATTTCAGATGGATCCTTCCTTTGCAATAGAATCTGCTGAAAGATAGAAGTATAAATCCGCTAACAGTCTGCAGCAGATTTAAAACACTGCACAGAAAAGTATTGATCTATGTGAGCTTTGGTGTATTATGTTTTAAATAAAGGGTTAACATTTTGGAAAAATGTGTAAGGGTTTCCACTCAAAAGCATAATCAGCACCAAACTTCTAAACCTGGTCTGGTACTGGAAATTTGGGGGAAAACTAGTGTTTGTGCCTATTTTTTTCCAGTGACCAGCAAACGGGCTGAACCAGCCAGAGAAATTACGCAATATCAAGGAGGCACACATTATGTGGTCCCCTACCCCCAATCAGAAAAACCACCCCAAACTATTCGGCCTGGAATTCCTCTAAAAGTGGGGACACCCACAGTAAAGAATTGTCAATTCATGGGGAACTTCCAAAGTGGGGTTCATAGTGTCAAAAATAGAATTATTTTATTTTCAGTGGAACTGCAAGTCACAGCTAGCCTGTCTCAGCATGCTGACACTTGAAGATGCCATCATGCCCAGATATGGGTTGCTTGTACCTGTAGTACCACTATAAAGAAAATCTTACAATCATGAGAATACACACACACCAAATATTTTATATGATCTTTAGTAAATTAACCCCTGGGAATACAGTATATGACTAAATGAACTTATCATATATTAAATAAAAGTCACTGAAATTAATATATCATATATGGTGCATAGTCACGCACTATAGTTATTAAAAAAAGAGTAATAAAACATAACAGCTGACATCAGCATCAGACAAAATTTAGTCCAAAGATAATACTGCATAGGAGACCACACATAGGTTGAACTCGATGAACAAATTGTCTTTTTTCAACCTTAGATACTATGTTTCTATGTTACTCTGTGAATCATAAATCCCTTCATAAACTAAATGCAAAAATCCAAAGCAACTTCAAAGAGCTGATTAGCTGTTCCAGCAAACCAGTACAACATTATTTTTTATTGACATTTACTTATATAGCACCAGCATGTTCAGCTGTGCTATACAATTGTTAAGACAACAGAAATACATAATACAGGACCTTGAAAAAAGCTCCTGAGTGAGCAGAAATGTGTCTGTTACCAGATATACCTGCCAGTCTTTTTGTGGGGAGATCGGGAGGATCCAGCCCAGCAGTAATCCATTACCTAAAACCTGGGAGGGTATCGAATATCTTATGCTGTTTGTGGGTAGGCAAACTTGACACCCCACAAATTCTGTGTGGACAACAAAGCAAAAAGTTTAGTCACACCACCAAAGGAAAGAAGATTCCAGGCAGAAAATCTGTGGGGCAAGAGAATATACTGTATGACCCTTCAGATACTACTTTGGATTCCTGCATAGTGACTACATCACAGTAACTAGAGTTCTGAATGTCTTATTAAAATTTACTATCCCAGGGGTGCGAACAATTGCAAATATTTGACTTTGTTTACTATTCGCTTGGGGTGTTTGTGACCACCTAGCTATTGCTGCCGCACTATTGTTTGAAGCACACGTTTTCCTACTTTTTGCATTGTGGTTATAATACAGGACTTGCTAATAACAGACAGACAAAATTGATCCTCTGTAAAAATGACCACAGTGGATATCAGGTGAGCACATGATTACAATTATAGCGGTCGTGAAAGTATGAGCATTGGTCCTTAAAGACACCTGCCACAAGTGAGCTGCACTGAGCATTATAGCCTAGCAAACTTTTATTTAAACTGTATATTATATGCACCGCAAGTGCAGCAAAACACCACTCAATGGGGGAGATTCAAATGTTTGAAAAGACAGTTAGAGGTCTGTTTTTTCCTATCTAATAGACAAGAAAAAACAGACACCCAACCGACTTTTCAAACATTTGAATTCCACCCAATGTGTACCCGAGACACCGGGCTGCAACCTTAACCATACATGAATTAGTTTTAAGTATGTGCAAAGTTGCAAATGTAGCGTGATGGATTATGTCATAAAAAAAGCTGTAGCTGCTGCATTGCAGAACTTCTTATGCAGATTCAGACTCCTGTACAAGTTTCACATATCAAATTAATTAGTGCAGTGTCATGAAGCACTTTGGTCACATCACATTGCAACTAAGATGCACATTTGAGCAAAAAAATGCAAAAAAGGCACTCGGCGCAAGCCAAGACACATGGGACCAGACACACCAAGGAGGGCTGTTTGGCACAATGCCAGCAATAGTGACATTAATTTTCCTATACTGTATACGGAGTTAATGTATTAATATACTATACTTCTATTACCTGTTTTGTCTTCAAAGATAGAAACGGTTTTATGTTTGTTTGTTTGTTTGTTTTTTTCATTTGTGTGACAGTACATGTATATTATTATTTTTATTATCCACTTAACTGAAGATTTATTTCACCAAAAACTGCTCCGAAATTGTCTGGGGTTTTTCTTATGAGTGAATTAGGTGAAGATCATGAATTTAACCCTATCCCAATATATATTTCTAAACATCAAAACATTGATCAGGAACATCGTGACCATCGGAACATCGTGATGTTGGGCAGAAAAGGGGGAGACAGATGGTTGCACAGACTATGGAGATACAGACAGAAACATGTAGGAAACAGATACTGATCAGATTGTGGGGGAGACAGATTTTGACCAGAGAGAGGAGGGAACAGATGCTGGTCAGAGAGAGGGGGTCAGATACTGAACAGAGAGATGGGGACAGATGCTGAACATAGAGAGTGGGAGACATACAGTATGCTTGAGAGAAAGAGGAGGGGACAGATGCTAAACAGAAAGAAGAGGACAAAGATGCTGGGGAGAGAGGGGGAACAGATGCTGTGGAGACAGGGAGGGGCAGATTCGGGACAGAGAGAGGGGAAGACAGATTCTGGGGACAGAGAGGGGAACAGATGCTTGAGAGAGGAGGCAAGTGCTGGGTAAAGAGTGGGCAGATATTGGTCAGAGAGAGTAGGGAGAGGTGCTGGGCAGAGAGGGGACAGACAGATGCTGGGAAGAAATAGGGGACACAGGTGCTGGGGAGTGAGAGAGGATAGGAAGATGCTGGAGAGAGAGAGCGATGGCAGCCGGGTGCTGGGCAGAGAGAGGGGGAGAGACAGATGTTGGACAGAGAGAGAGGTGGGAACAGATGCTGGACAGACGGGGGCAGATGGTGGGGAGAGAGGGATGCAGATAATAGGAATAGAGAGAGTGGGACAGATGCTGGAAAGAGAGATGGGGCAGATGCTGGGAAAAGAGGGAGGGCAGATGATGGAAAGAAAGAGGGGGACAGATGCTGGGAAAAGAGGGAGGGCAGATGATGGAAAGAGAGAAGTGGAAAAGATGCTGGGCAGAGAGAGAGAGAGAGGTGGGGAGTTGCTGGACAGAGAGGGGGCAGATGATGGACAGAGAGAGGGAGTACAGATGCTGGGGAGAGAGGGGGGGCAGGTGCTGGAGAGAAAGAGAGAATTATATGCTGGGGAGAGAGAGGCAAGACAGCCAGATGCTGCGCAGAGAGAAGGGGAGACACATGCTGGGCAGAGGAGGGGGAGAGAATGTTATACATAGAGAGAGGTGGAAACAGATGCGGAACAGAGAGAGGGGGGACAGATGCTGGACAGAGAGGGTGGAAAATGATGGGCAGAGAGGGGGGACTGATGCTGGATAGAATTGACATAATTGTACCAAATAAAGCATTACATATACTTTCTATTTTATTGTTGAATTTTAGCTAATGTACATTACAGCAGGGAGTACATATTCTAGTTAATTCTATTTTATTTTACTTATATTACTTCACTCAGGGCTCTTTCCCTCTTACATCCTTTTTATTACATTGTAACACATTAATAAGGGGCATATTTACTAATATTTTACACAAATAATCTTAAAAAAATGGGTTTTCACATACTTTTCACATTGTTTTAGTTTCACCTGAATGCACAGTATTAAAGGGCTTTTGGAGAAGTTTTCATGAAAAACTGCTTGCATAATTACAGCATTTACTGTGATATGTAGCCTTCTGCACAGCTTTCTCTGCTGATATGTCCCTTTCTTACCCTTAAAGATACTAGTCTGGTCACACATGCACTCACCTTCTCTCTCCTTGACTACTGTAGTTTACTCTTCTCTGACCTTCCCATGAACCACCTTGCTTCTCTTCTATCCTTCTGTCACTGTGTAAAAATTTTTTTAATATACTTACATTCCCTAGTGATCAGTGCTCCTGTCATGTGATCTTTGGCTACTGCACTGTGACTCCGGTCAACTGCAGCAGTTTGCACCATCAGATGACCAGGTCATAGTGCAGGAGCCAGAGATCACATGAATGAAGCCGGAGGAATGCACCAGAGCACCGATCACCAGGTAAATATGCAGGGAAGGGGTGTTAGTGGCACAAGGGGTAGTCACGAAAGGGGGTGTCGATCCGGTAGTGGTGGTAGTGACAATGGCAACATATGCGTAGCACACACTTTGGGTATTTTTCACTAAAAAATACCCCAATAGTGCTGCAGAGTGGCATTGCAGGAACAGAGCTTTCTTGCAAGCTCTGTCCCTGCATGCGATTATTGATACATCCATGCAATGTAATCAATTATTGCATTGTGGATTGGGTCGATTTTATTACCTCACATCCGCATCCTCAGATGCTTACAGTTATAAATCTGCCCCTCATTGTTTAAAATGTGCATTAGAAATAAGTTTAAGTTAAATAAGCATTGTGAGTTTTATCCCAACAGTCAACTTCTAAAATTATATTGCTACAGTTACATTGTTGATTGCAGTGTGATCTATTTATCATATGCTACCAGGTTCAATTGTATTGGTAAAAGCAAAGTGCATGAAAAAGCATGGATGATAATGCACTATGACACATAATGTAACTAACTGGTATGTTGGTTGTTATTATGTGTTTTAACCATTTTCTATCACTTACTGCAGCATGTGTGATCGATGCCTCATAATTTTATTTTTGCTATATAGTAGATGAAGTTACATTATCATACATACAGTAAGTTAAACATGGCAAACTAATTTTTCAGTCATATTTTACATCCCAAATCATTTTTTTTTCATTTATATAAAAAACTGATTTACAGCATTGTTTGATACAGCAGATTATTTTGTAATCTTCATATACTGTATTACACTTTTAAATAAACAGTGAATTATTTCTTCCTTACAGACATATAATCATGACAAATTCAATAAACAAAATATTTTTGATTGTATGACTAATGTACATTCTTATAAATTAACACTATAAACATTTTCAGAGGAAGATGATATTCTCTTATATATAGATTTATAATAATGTTTTTTAAGCTTTAGATTTTGTATCTTAGTTCCAATGTATTGTAAATGAGACTTGACATGTTGAAAAAGACAATAGACACTATAGTAATTATTTTCAAATAAATATAAAACAAAATTAACCTAGCATGAATATGTGTGCGTTTACATGTGGCAAGGAATATAGATTGTAACTCTGCCGGCAGAGACTGATGTGAATGGCCAAATTTTCACTGCAAAGCGCTGCGGAATATGTGTGTGCTATAAAAATAACTGGTAATAAAAAAATAATAAATAAAACACATATAACCTTATGCTGTGCCCTGTTAGAATTTTTTTAAATACAATATTTCTCATTCACAATAAAGCACATAAATTATTTATGGTAGACTGTCAGAAAAACTATTTTAAGGTACTACTGTACATTTTGAAATGTTTGTATCATGATTTTTTTTATAAGTGCACCATATTTAAAATTTCATTTTCTTACAAAACTCTATTTCATTAAATTGCATTTGTTTGATCACCAAATGATTTTATGTAAATGATTTATGTGTGTGAAAATAAAACCAACCATTTAATCATTCAGGTGCGTTTGTGCTTGAAAGTAAATATTTCAGAAAGGAAAATGAAGAATGAATGGCAATTATTTTATTAAACTTGAAAGAGTGAATTTCAGAGATGAATGAGAGAAGTTTACAATTATGTTATTGCTTAATAATAATGCAGCTCTAAGCTCTAATAACATTTCATGTCATCACAACAGTTAATAAAAAGTGACACAGCATTTAATTAACTAAACATGAAATACAGCAAATACAAATTTAATCATTGCCAACATATTTACAGTAACACATAATTCAATACATTTATTATTATCAAGAAATATAAAAATAGCAAAGGTCAATAATAAACATTAGTTCCACTAGTTAAAGTAAATAATCAAATATTTGTGTTTAAATTAAAAATGAAATGTCTATATATAATGCCAGCTCCTGCTTTGTGGTCCATACTCATAACACAACACCCAACAGTGTAAGGTGGGATTTAATTATTCAACTACAGTACAAGCAATGAACATTCCCTTAATGCAGGAACATGTGTTCTTTGGAGTTATATCTAAATGAATATATTGCTGTTTGATATCTGGATTGTGCATTGCACACTCTACTGTATATATCATGCTGTCTTCAATCTGCTACATATAAAACTAATGTATTGATCTTAGGGCAGTAACTGTTAATAGTTTGCAGGAGTGCTTCATGCATCAGTATTAGGTTGTCTCCTTTACATAAACCTTTTGTGTTGGGTGATCTTATTTATTTGGGGGCAAATGGAACATTTTCATTCCTGGTAATAAAATTATAATTTCACAAGTTAATTTAATTTTTTTCAGCAGGTATATGAATTCTAATTCTGAACAAATACTATTAATCTCTATTTGAATTATTACTAGTGATGTGCCCGGTTTAAACCAAGCAAAGGTTTGTTGGGCGGTTCATTTTACCCCTTTTTACACCAGTCAAATTTAGAAAAATCTGTGCTTAGTGGGTGGCTGCAAACAACTGTCACAGTTTCCAGACCACCCAGCAGATCACATGTTCAAGGTCATCCAGCAGGTACACAGGGAGAGTTCACCAACTATGTAAATTGCAGGTGGATGTTTTGCCACATAACTCTGAAACAAAACAACAGATTACAATGACAATATTTTTCTGCAAACCTACGGACCATGACCTTTAATTTTTCATACTGTGCCCTGATCAGTCAACAAAATCATAGAAATGCTGCATGTCACTATTAAAAGTCATCATTCTGATATATATATATATATATATATATATATATTGAAAGAAGAGATTTCCCCAGGGAGCTGATGTCGTACTTTGGTATGTACAAGTTTTGTATAATAAAATAATCTTAAAAAAGAGATTGTTTAATTTTTTTAAAAGCAATACATAAAACTGTTTACAATTTGCCCAGAATAACAATAAACAATGTTTGTACAGATGATAGTTGTGTTGGTAATTCAAACAACATCAAAATGATCTTCTTTGTAGAGATGTCAGAGAACAATGTGCTAACCCAACGCGTTTCGTCCTACAGACTTCATCAGGGGTGTATTAATCAAAGAATCACAATATGGACATACATCTTATCGTGTCTTCAAAAAGGCAATTTAACAATGCTTAAAATAGTATCGGACCAAATTTCACCGTATGGGGTATCAATTTAAATTGAATTGGAAGTAACCCTTTTCACTGATTATCCACTGGGTATAACCTTTTTGAAATTTAGAGTGATTGTGAATCAATTTAATTCAATTAAGCCCATAAGATGGCAAATCACTGGATATCTTCCAGATGTCAATTTAGACAAAGTGGACCACTGTAATAGTACCAATTAGATTACATCAAGCCCATAAAGTGACTGATCACTGAGTGTCGTCCCAGTGTTTATTTGAACAGGGCAAATCACTGCAACAGTGCCGATTCAATTAAATAAAGCCAATTGAAGCAGCTAATCACTGGATTTCGTCCAGTTATCAAATTTGAACAAGGCAAACCACTGCAATTGTGCCTCTCCACAGAAAGTGACACTCCTAGCTGCTGCAAAGGAGTGTCACTTTCAGTCTGGCACTCCAAGCTCAACTGGATATTGTGCCGGACAAAATAGCAGAATAAGTTAATGCAGAGGTGTGGCTCTCAGGCTTTGGAAGAGCTACACAAAAGGCAGATAGCTTATGAAGTCAATGTTTCAATATATAATGTCATATTGTCATCAGGATTTTACAAAACAAACAGTAAATTGTACCTTTATAGGTGTGCTAACCTCAAGTGAATCCCGGCATCTGGGCTGGGACTACTCACCAGTGCAGCGCAGTGTGCTGATTTAATCTAACTGAGATGACTCAGCCGAATGTGCATACCATCACAATGGCAATGAATAAACAACTACAATACACAAGCAATATAAATACTAATAATGGTCACTGGACAAGGACTATTTTTGTCAAATCTAGACACCATAAAATTACAATACAATTATGGACATTTTAAAGCACCACAAAAATAACTAATTAGTTACAGAGGTATCTCATAGTTGTGAAATACAAAAGTAAAAAAAATAGATACAGGATAGACCAATATCTTAGTGTAAGCTTGCGTAGGCTATATTTTCATTAACTTATTTTGGGGATATCACATTTAAATGGTAAATCCAATGTGTGTCACATTTTAATATCCCTAATGAATGGTCACCTCATCTTGTTTTTAAAGGTACAGTATTGATCATCCTATATTGCAAACTAGTAAGGGGGTGGCGAGACTCAAGACAATTGTGGGCGACAGGCTGATCACTCACAGCTGTCGATAATGCTGCACGTATAGCAGTCTAATGGTTGCCCATGCATTCTTTGATTATTTTCTGGTTTTTTTTCAATGTAGCACATGCCACATGGGCACAGAATTTGGTATACTACAAATATGGAATAAGAAGTAAAATACTGTCATATTTTATAAGTATGAGTGATGACATGAAATATTGAAATGTTGACATCATAAGCTATCCACCTCCTGTGTAGTTCTTTCAAAGCCTGAGTACCACACCTCTGTATGTACTTATTCTACTATTTTGTGATGGCACCAGTGCAGTAACCAGTTGAGCATTTCTGCATATACATAATATATTACATTGTCATTTCCATATTTGTACCTTTATAGAATAGCTGTTCTACCCATTCTACACACGGGGGTTTCTGATATTCACGGTTGCACATATAAATAACTGTTAAAAATTTGGTAAATCTATAGAGATGTAAATTTGAGACATTCAATTGTTAGTAAATATTAATCCATGGTTCTTGACGTTACCCAAGGAGCATCCATAGCAGATACGGTAAAAAGTGAAAGGAGCATTTTTGTGGTTTATTAAATACTACACACTGGAGGTGCAATCCAAATTTTGATCCGATTGTCTGATTGTGCATTATCGTTCACACAATGTAAGCCATGCATCGCTAATGACATCATTATGTCAACCCCCTTTTCATCCACTTAGGAGAGGTTTAGTAAAATTCTAATTACGTAGTTTTCTATTTCCCACCTGAGGTACACCTATGTTAAATTTCAGCTTCGTAACATATCAGGAAGTAAGAGAATTAGTGATGAGTCAGTCAGTCAGTCAGTGCGTGAGTAAAAGATACAGTAAAAAGTGACAGGACCATTTTTGTAGATTATGAAATTCTACACACTGTCCATTTCTATTATTGTTTGGAAAGTTCAAGCCACAGTATGTTATATAATCTATATATATAAATGCGAAAGCCCTCACTAACCGACTGACTGACTCATTACTAAGTGTTTCACTTCCTGATATGTTAGGAATCTGAAATTTAACATAGGTATTCTTCAGGTGATGTTGATATAATGTTGACATCAAACATGTTGACATCTGGAAAATGTCTGTGTATATAAACCGCACAAACATTTCATGGAGCTTTATTTGTTAATTAAACAAGCAACATCAAATAACAATATATAAATCTATAACAACAGGAAAGGTGATCTGCAGGTGGTCAGTGGATGTTGTTAGTGCCCCTTAAATTAAGAAAAAGCCAAAACACAAAAAATACTGTTGCGCTAAAAGAAAACCTAATGCTCAGAGCAAATTCCATTCTGTGTATCATTGTGTATATCATTGTCCTGGGGGGCATAGATGGAAAAAGTATTTGGATAGTATGCTTGAAGTGCAATGTTGGAGGATCTTGGGGTGCCTCTAGGAAAGTTTGCTCTCATTTTAAAAATACATAACTATGGGGTAGATGTATTAACCTGTAGAAGGCATAAGGAAGTGATAAACCAGTGATAAAGCAGTGTTAAGTGCAAGGTGATAATGCACCAGCCAATCAGCTCCTAACTGTTAATTTACATATGGGAGCTGATTGGCTGGTGTGTTTATCACTTTGCACATATCACCGGTTTATCACTTCCTTATGCCTTCTCCAGGTTAATACATCTGCCCCTATGTGACCAAAAGTGAGTGCTGTTATCATGTAATGTAAGTACCACCAGAACAGAAATGCCTTGCCTGAGATTTTTGCCTTGCTATTATCAGGTAGAATTTAAATCTCATTATGCTGTTCCACTATGCTATGGGAATTTGTTGCTGTTTTTCCTAGTCTAAATTAACCCCTCCCTTTCATGCATTTGTGATGGGCCTATAAATTGATCTAAACATCCAATCTGTGTTACATGATGAACAAGTTGACATGTTCTTTACTCTGTGAAAATACAATACTTGACAACATTGTGTAGTTGACACCATGTATGTTGACTTTGTCATGCTGATATAACATATGAATATCTTTGGATTTACAGTGACTTTGCCCACTATTGTAGTTCAAAGGTTTGGGGCTGCTGTACTTAACTGAATACCAAGGAGTTTTTGTAGATTCCAGACTACATGAATAGCTACTGTATATTTGGACTGACTGAACAGACACTTGGATCAATCATCTATGCATTATGTGAGTAATCTCATTATTCTAGCCAAGATCTGTAGAATCTGGACAAGAATGGCTTATACCGGCATTTATTTATGGGTGAATAACTTAGTCAACGAAACAATACTTTCATGGCATAGCTTTGTATTTTTTATTTACTATAACAATATAAAATAATATAACATAACTATTACAATGCTACTTATACTTTTATTCATATTCCAATGTCTGATCTGTGTCATTTACAGGCCATGTACAGTATGCTTTGTTGTACTTACTAATATTGTTTATGTAATTTTTGGTTTGCAAAGAACAATAAAATATACATCATTAAAAGTGGGTTAATATTCATTAATACTGATTCTCAATTCTTACTTTAACTTTACTTTATGATTAGTAATAATCATTTTTATTTGTATTATTTCCTAAGTATGCATGTAACCTCCTGTGTTTAATTAAATCTCTACTGTAGTTTTGTAGTTTTTGTAATACTAAGAGAACCCTTCATTTTATTTATAATTTGATTTGACAGGAAATGATGCCTTAATCGTTTTACAACAAAATGGTCATGTTGACAAGATAGCCCAACAGAGATTGCTGACACTGTGGACAGGAAGGTTAATGATAAGATAAATCTCACAACAGTTATATTAACGCTACAACTCAGACAAAATATTAATATTTATATCCTCTAATTCCTTCTTGTTCTCCTGTTTCATAACTGTACACTCTATTCTAATTCAAATTGAGTTACACACATCAGAATGCCACTCCATTGCCTACCATAATTAATCTCTGGTGTATTGTTTATAAAAAAAGTAACAGATTTTAGGACTAAGTCCAATTCATAGATATAGTACCACTAATATTGTATGTAAATGTGGACTCTCTGTAAATATAATATATAAATAATGTGTTTCAAATAAAAAAAATTCTGAGAATATTGCTAATAAAATTATATTTATGCAACATTTATGGAACAAATTAATGCTATAATATTGTAATACTTTAAATGATAAAATATGAAAATTAGCAGTTTTTTTTGGCAAGTATGCTGCTTCAATTGTAATACAAATTGATATTCTCATAATGTGGAGTCATGATTATTGCTGTCAAAAATTTCCATAAATTTCACCACAGATGTAAATGATGGTGTGTATGAGTTGTCTATTTGGGTGAAGACAAGTTCTACTTAATTTTTTGATCATTGGTGATCTGCATCTTTTACAGCTGTAATAATATTTTGAGAACTACGGTATTAAAATAAATGTAATAAATGTGTAGTTGAAAATGTTGAAGATTGCTACCAAAGTTTCAGCAATACTAGTGCAAAGAATATAATAAAATGGTACACTGTACCCTTCTGGGCTGGGGTATTTAGCAGCAGCTAATGACTTATTACCTTTATTATGTTCTGGAGTAGTAATTGTAGATGTGTGTGCATCTGAATTTCTGCTAAATATTTGAGGGTGGAAAATAAAAAATCAGATTTATTAACTGTATTGAAAGCCATCAGGCTTTCAAATTGTAAGTAGTGGGTTCTCGAGCTTCTCTAAGTAAATTGGAAACTAATCAACCAGATTTATTCATTCTATAGAATGTATAATTTCAATAAGCAATAGGTTTCTAAACTGACTGGGTATAGAGAAAGTCAAATTGTACGTTTTAAGGGTACTGTATACTAACCTAATTTGCAGGGTAGAGGAGAATATATATGCTGGATAAGTCACTGTTAGGGCCTCCTTTGTGGATTTTTAGAACAAATATAATTTATTTTATGATGCTTCACGTAGTATATTATAAAAAAATGAACATCTGGCGCCAATTTATTATTCAGTGTTAACAACTTACCTAAAAAAAGGGAATACTCTACCCTTGTTAGAAAATATCAAAACACAAAAACAATCAATAGAGCACTGGCAAGATGTACTCTGAAATGTATTAAATATTTGTAATATTTAAAACAATTTTATAAAAAATATTATCAGCTACTCATGCACATAACACCATGTATAGCAGTTGTTATGTTATCCCAACAGATCTTATAAACTATCACAATTAGTATATTTCTCCAAATGACTTAAATTGTAGTCTTTTGGTTTTCAGCTGGCCATATATTTGTAGTTTATAATGTTCTTTAATTTCTTATATGCTGTATTTATTATTCTAGCACGTATATTGTATTGGTTCTACGACAGTTTTTTTCTTTTTGTTAGTTTTTTTATATATACAAAGAAATTGGCAGCTAAAACTCCAAACAGACAATCTGCAATCTCCTAATTGGCTGTATTCCAATTACAATATTTACATTCAATGCAGCAATACTCGTAAATAACAGTCACTAGATGTAAACTGATTTTTGCTAAATATTATTTGGTGATAAAACAGTCCCTTTTAGTGAGAAATGCTATTAATACTGCAATGAGCCTCCAAGAAGCACCTTATGGAGATTCTCAATAATGCTGTACATTTTCCATGCAAAGTTCAATTGTCAGTAAGGCAGTTTTTAGATATATAGCAGGGCAAAGCTGCAGAATTATTATTATTATTTGATTATTATGCAGCTAGTTTTAAAGCAGCAAGGTTTGCAGTACTTTCAAATATATGGTTAGATAAGCCTCCAGTAAACTTCTATATAGTGTATGTGAGTGTTAAAAGCATGCTTTAAAAATGTAACATAGCTATGTTGGATTAGAGGTAGCAAAAGACCTTATATTACCATGTCCTACCTCTGTATTTTCCACTGGGATATTTACCAGGCTCCTGGCTTTTGGTCGCTTCTTACCTTTTTATAAAGCCATGTCTGGAGATGGAGGTACAATTCCATGTTAATGGAGAAAGTCCCGGGGATGATTTGGCTGTCAAATGATGTTTAAAATAGGCAATAAAATACATTTCTCTGCCTATGCCCACACTCAGCAGCTTCCTCAGTTTAACTGGTTGGTAAGCAATACGGAAACCAAGTAGATTCCAGATCATTATGAAATTGAAGAGAATTTGACCAATAAAATAGAAAATGCATAAATCCACAATTATCCTAAATAGTCTATGGTCAATAATTTAATCCAAATAATTACATGGTCCAACAAACAGGCTCAATGTCCGCTCTCAAAACATCAGAGAATAGAAAATCAGATACAAGTTTGTAGTCAATACACAACAAGGAGCTGTATGCAGCTGATAAACAAGTATACACTTTGTCTATAGGGTACAAAACGCTTCAGACATCAGCTAAACAAACAAAAATCGTATCACAACTTTATATGTTCTCATAGAGGAGGAATTAGGCTGCTGCCAAACCATTTTTTGGAAAGGCTGTTATATTAAAATCACCACCCAAAATAAGGTGGTAGAAAGAGTGTATATTAAACTTAGAAAGTAAATGTTAAAATAAAGTTTTACTGTAAACATTTGAGGAATAAATGTTGCAAAAAAAAACATTCAGTACCCAGAACCTTCAATTTTGTAATCTACTACAGTAAAAAACCCTTCAAGGTCTATTTAATTCCATCTGCTTTGAAATATAGGTTGCAGCCAATAGCACCTTAACTTTTGAGATATTAAGTTTGTCAATTTCCTATGCAAGTAAAACAGAAATATCATTATATAAAAATGTAATTCTACTTGATCAGTGAAATTATGCCACCTACATTCCAGAAGCTAATCTTTATGTGGGTCATGGCACAAAGGGTAGGTTGGCTAGTATAAAAAAATATCTAAATATATCTAAACCCAAAAAGGATATGATAACAGTAGTTATTACTTCAAATAAAGTCAAAGGCCAAGAGTGACAGCATTAAATAATAAAGAAATGAAATAGTAAAATATAATAAAAACATATAAAAAAATAAAGTGAACTGAGAAAACATCAAACAATAAGATGAAATAGTATGCTTTGCATAGAAAATAAACTCCTAAAGGCCATGTTGGGAGCGGCTGAAAACATTACAAATATAATTGCAGCATTATAGAAGCAATTTACTGCATAAATAAAAAAGAAGAAAAATTAAATATATAGATATTCAACATTACCAATCTCTGAAGAAGAAAGAGACAGGCAGATAGCACAATTATGAGACAACAATAGTAAAATTATCTTGCCAGAACCATTGAAATTTAGTCATGATGGAAATACTGCAATAGGGTGAATTCATGACCATCTTGGCACAGATAAGGAAAAATTTCCTCCTGACTTTTGAGATGTCAAGAGAATAACTTGGGAAACATGTACCGTATTCAGTGACCATCACACTCTACGGGACCTGCTTTCTAGGTTGCTTACCACAATGCTGAGTTAAGCAAGCAATTAATCAAAAGGATAAATGATCACCCTAACCTTATCATCCAAATGATCTCAAGTGGGGCTAATTCAATGGGCTCTTTTGACAAATATATTGTCACAGTCCTAAGATTCATGAAGCTTATAGTAAGTAGAGATGAGCGGGTTCGGTTCCCTGAGAACCGAACTCCCCAAACTTCATGCTCTGAGCACTGATCAAAGTCTGACTTGGGACTTACAGACACAGAAACCAGAACAAGGCAAAATGTTTTCATCCTGCTGTAGGAATCTCATGGGATTTAGATTCCATATAAACAGCGTCATTTTTACTCTGGACTTGGAAAGTGAGGGAGACAGACCTCTGTCTCTGCATCAGGTGGGGTTAGCGTATGCTCTGTAGTGGCGCTGCTGCAATCACTGTGGTGTACCTGTGCTGTGTTAGGGGTGCTGTCCTGGCTGTCACTGGCTGTCAATGGTATTTCATGTGGTGCAGATGTACATGGGTGTTGCTGTCCTGGTTGTCACTGTGTTGTATAGGGTGCAGGGGCACTGTCCTCCTGTATGCTGGAATACATTGGGATGCTGCTGGCCCTGTATGTTGTAAAAATTCAGGGGTGCAGTTAAACATTAAAAGTACAATGCTGTATGCTGTAGAATATACTGTAGGGGTGCTGCTGGCCCTGTATGTTGTAAAAATTCAGAAGTGCAGTTGTTTAAAATGAAAAACACACTCCTCTTGTGTGCTGTAAAATATAGGGGGGATTATGTTCAAATAACATTACACTGGCCCTGCATGTTGTAAAAATTCAGGGGTGCAGTTGTTAAAAATTAAAAGCACACTACTCCTGTATGCTTCAAAATATAGGGGTGCTGCTTGCCATGTATGTTGTAAACATTCAAAGATGCAGTTGTTAAAAATTAAAAGCACACTGCTGTATGCTGTAAAATATAGGGGTGCTGCTGGCCCTGTATGTTGTAACAATTCAGAGGTGCAGTTGTTAAAAATTTAAAGCAAACTGCTCTTGTATGCTGTAAAATATAGGGGTGTTGCTGTTCAAATAACATTACACTGGCCCTGGATTTTGTAAAAATTCAGGGGTGCAGTGAAAATCAATGTACACTGGCCCTGTCTTGTGTGCTGTAATTATTATAGGGTGCAGTGAAAATCAATGTACACTGGCCCTGTCTTGTGTGCTGTAATTATTATAGGGTGCAGTGAAAATCAATGCACACTGGCCCTGTATTGTATGCTGTAATTATTTTAGGGTGCAGTAAAAATCAATGTTCACTGGCCCTGTCTTGTATGCTGTAAAATTACAGGAGTGTTGTGAAAATACAGGGGTGCTGGCACTGTCTGCAGTTGCAATGTCTAGGACTGACCTTCACAACACTGTATGGGAAGAGGAGGCTCCTACCATCATTTACATGCCCCCTGCAAGTGCTGGTAGGAGCACCCGCCTTCCAGTTACTGATATTGAGATTGAGGATGTCACTGTAGAAGTACACCAGGATGAAGTGGATATGGATGTAGCTGTCACTGCAGAGGAAGTTGACAATGAGGATTCTGATGGTGATGTGGTTTGTTTAAATAAGGCACCAGTGGAGACAGTTGTTGGCCATGGGATGAAAAAGCCCATTGTTATGCCTGGACAAAATACCAAAAAAGCCACCTCTTCTGTGTGTAATTATTTTTCCACAAATCCGGGCAACAGGTGTCAAGCGATCTGTTGCCTTTGGCAATCCATAATAAGTAGGGATAAGGACGTTAACCACCTAAAAACATCCTCCCTTATATGTCACCTGCAGCGCATTCATCATAAGTCATTGTCAAGTTCAGAAACTTTGGGTACTAGTGTAAGCAGTCCACTGACACCTAATGATGTGGTTTTGTTTGAATATTATTTCTCTGTGAGGATGAGGATGTAAACACTGAAGGGGGGAATCTGAGGATGAGGATGACATCTCGCCACTGTAGAGCCAGTTTTTGCAAGGAGAGATAAATTTCTTCTTTTGGGGGGGCACAAACAAACAAATCATTTCAGCCACAGTCATGTGGCAGAACCTGTCGCTGAAATGATTCGTTTGTTAAAGTGTGCATGTCCTGTTCATACACCATAAAGGTTGGTGGGAGGTCCCAAGGTTAATTCCATCTTGCACCTCTTTTTTTTCTTGAATTATGTGCTCTTTGTGGCCTAGTTTTTAAAACTGCCATCCTGTCTGCCACTGCAGTGTCACTCCTAGATAATCCAGGTGTTTGTGCTGCCCACTTGTGTTGCTTAGCTTAGTCATCCAGCTATCTCATTGCACCTCTTTTATTTTCTTTGCATTATGTGCTCTTTGGGGCCTACTTTTTAGAAGTGCCATCATGTCTGCCGCTGCAGTGCCATTCCTAGATGGGTCATGTGTTTGTGCAGCCCACTTGTGTCGGTTAGCTTTGTCATCCAGTTACCTTATGCAACCTTTTGGCCTAAAAACAATATTATGAGGTGTGAGGTGTTTAGAATAGACTGGAAATGAGTGGAAATGAATGTTGTTGAGGTAATAATACTGTAGGAACAAAAAAACAAAGTTGTGTGATTTTAGCTGTTTTTGTTTGTTTTAAACAAAATCCAGATCCAAAACCAAAACCTGAAAGGGTGGTTTTGGCAAAATCAATCCAGATCCAAAACACGAAAGGAGATCCAGATCCAAAACCAAAACAGAATACCCCAAAAGTGTCCTGTGCACATCTGTAGTGCTCAATAGGGTTGATGTCAGGGCTCTGCGCGGGTCTGTCCAGTTCTTCCACACCAAACTCATCAAAACATGTTTTTATAGTCTAATATGGAGAATTGAATAACAAAGAGTAAGCTGGATGTCCGTTTGTTAAGATAAAGAAACTGTTGCTTTAAATGCTGTATTAGATGTCTGCAAGAAAAACTTTCAGTGGTAATTAAGGAAGTGGAACCAGCTACATAGCAAAAACATAGACTGTGTTTAGATTTCATCCTGTAAAAAAGGGAAATAATAATTAGGTGAAAGGTATAAGTATATTTTTAATATTAAAAAGTCAATATGACAAGATAATCACAAAAGAGTCATGATGTAAGATAATCAGAAGATATTGAGTGATTGGCCTTTTAATTTGATTTGTTTATGTAATACTGTCATTAAGATATATACTGTAAAATTGAATGATTATGTGTGTCTGCAGTTCACAATAAATCTTATTGTGTTCTCCTGGGTACGGTGCACGGAAATAAATCTACAAAGAGAGTTCATCATTTTAAAAAAATTATTTACCGGTCCTTATCATTTTGGAGCATCCCACTGAGATCAACCCACCATTGATACACAAAGAAGGAAAGTCGCCTATGGCCGGGATATCTGGATCAACTGTCGCCACAGGAGAGAGATTGTTCTTTTACCATTCTGTGAGTATGTCCCTGCCCTGGTCTGCTGCCTTTGTGTGTCATTAATGGCTTGTACTAATTTTTAAGTCTTTTTGGAGATTGTGAGTATAGAACCAAAATCTTTAAAAATGTTACAGTATTGTTAAGATTGTAATTTCTGTCATTACTAAGTTTAAAATTTTGTGGGATATTTTATCTACCATATCTTGCTAAATTAAGAGTAAGGTCTGTGAGTGATTGTTAGTGTGACTGGCCGGGCCTTCATGGTGGCTGAATCTGGACAGATGCCAGGTAGGGGAGAGGCTCCGGTTAAACTTCCTTACACTGAATAGTATCAGTGATATGCCTTACTGTACAAAGCTCATTATACACTATAAGGCAAGCTTAGCAGAGTGTGGAACATGTATCTGTTCAGAGCTGTAACATCTGACGGGATGATAAGGTTTCCCACAAGTAGAATAACTTCACTTTAATAGGTGGCGCATACCTATTACCATTGTATTGGACACTGAGCCTGGACTATAAAATAAAGATAAGCCTTTACAATGGGATAAGTGAATTCCTTACCTGGGGACTCTCTAATGTTAGAGATCCAGCACAGCAGTCCAACAAGTGTGATGTATCAGAGAAATGGAAGTTTGACTGTGACATTTCTCGGGAAATGTCATGCAAAATAGGCTGATATACCTTTAATAGGAACCTTTAGCATAGACAAGTGGAAAAGATTAAGAGATAAATTGGGGGGAAAGGCTGAAGAATGGAAGGTACAGTATATACATTATGGCGAGAAGCATCTTGTTATGTTCCCCCTTCATGACTGAGTTACTGTCATTCCTAAATGATTCCACTTTCTAATAATATCACTTACAGTTGACCATGGAATATCCAGCAGGGAGGAAATTTCACAAACTGTTTTATTGCTAAGGTGGCATCCTATCACATTACCATGCTTTAAGTCACTGAGATCTTCAGAATGACCCATTTTGTATCACAAATGTTTGCAAATGGATCCTGCATGGCTAGGTTTGTGATTTTATACACCTGTGGCAATGGTTCTGATTGAAACACCTGAATTCAATATTTAACAGGTGTGGCCCAATAGTTTTGTCCATATAGTCTATTATGTTATTATAGTTGATGAGTCATGCACAATAACACAGACATATGATGCTATTGTGGTAAATGAGTAATGCACAATAACACTCAGTTAAGATATAGCTTGTGGCATTTAACCAATTAACTACATGAGAGGGCTCATAGTATTCTTAATGCCTTTAACCACATCACTTCTATGACAGGGTGCATTGCAAGAGGCAAAGAAGGCTGCAAATCACAGTCCAGTGAAGAAAGAGATTTGCTGACTATCTGTGAATCAGCTGCGATGGTCATATTGGATTCAGCCTTTTTTTTGTAACTTTGCTGCTTAGGCTGTCTGGCAGGCATAGAGGGACAAGTTAAAAAAAATTCATTCAGGGGCACCCAGGTAGAGATAAGAGATGTGTGTAGACCTCCATTTTATAGTTTAGCTGACACCATCCTCTTTGTTTTGGTTTTGTATGCTGGTTTTGGTAAAACGATATTCACATGTTTTGGATAATGATTTTTTTAATAGCTAAAAACAGCTAAAGTCATGTAATGTTGGCCTGTTTTTGTTCCCACAGTATTATTAACCTCTATTAAACTAATTTTCAGTCATTTCCAGTCAATTTTGACCACATCACAGTTTACAATGTTGTTTACCAATATTGGTCAAAGCCTGGCAGGCTAAACTAATCATCAGAGCCATTCAGTGACAGATACTACAACTTTTGTGGTTAAAGTGCTTGGTTTGTTTGGACCCCCACAAAATAAGTTACCAATGGTCTTAAGGCAGATAACAGTGTTGCTATGGTAATCATCTCTATACTTGGAAGATATAATTTTCTTCATCTGATACCTCACTATCATCAGTGTTAGTATCATCATCACACAATATTTGCTTACCGCCACTGGAATCCACCATTACAGAAGTATCTGTACTTTAATGTAGTTGGTGGGAGAGTTTCTCCTTGTAGTTAATTTTGATGAAAATCAACGTATCCACATTTTTAGAAAGTAGCCTCCTATGCCAGTCCCTCACAAGGTTCCCGTCTGTGCTAAACACTCATTTTGAGTACACACTGGAGGATGAGCAGTATAAGTATAAGAATAACTACTTTTTACAATGTGATCAAAATTGCTTGTATTTCCTCACAGTATTAAAAGGGACTGTCTGACATATTAATTTGTACATTGTCATTAAAATAATCCTCCACAATTTTATTGATGGTTGCTGTATCACTCAGTTTGAGTTATGGTAGAGGTATCAATAATTTTGACCAATTCTTTTAGGTCTGACCAGATATCATAATATTATTTCATTCTGATGTGCTGAGATAATTCATACTCATCACCAGTGGATCTCTTGGAAAAGGTTGTTTGACCAGCGCTCAGGATCCCGGCTGTCACCATGCCAATGCCGGGATCCCGAGTACTCAAAATGGTGGCAGTCAAAATGCTAACCCACAGGCTCTATTCCCACTTGTGGGTGTCCACAACACCAATAGAGTGGGAATAGATCCTGTGGAGAGCATAGCGTGCCACCAAGCCTGGTGTGTTGGGAGCACTGTGAGCCCACAAGGGGCTTTGTTGTTCTCACTCCCCCCCTTCCCCGCTGGCATCCTGCTGACGGGATCTCAGTGTCGGTAAACTGATCTCCATGATCCCAACAACCTGTCTCACAGCCCCTACCTATTCTCACGAGTGAAATAATCTTTACTACAAGAGGATATTTTCTAATGTGTTAGTAATGAATATACCTGTGCTCTAGTATCTAGTATGAAACCCTGAGGACTGAAGTTAGAAAACACCAAGTATTACCCAGATGTAGAAACAATGCCCATGGCCAGTACATTTTATCATTTTTTGGGTGCATTATCTGTCACATCAGGTGCTTTGCAAACTAGGAATGTCTCATATGGTCCATTTAGGTGGGGAGGGAAGTCAGTAGTGTTGTTGAAGCTTTGCTTATATGCACTTACAGTAGCTACTGTACTAATTTGATAAGTGTACTGCATGTTTTAAGAGTGCAATGTTTGTAACACATGGAGGGTTTTCCTCTTGCCAAGTTTTAATTCTGCGATGTCTTCCCACATTGTGTGGAGAATCTGTGTCCTTTGGTTCACAGTTTGGGGACATGTGTTTAGGCTATGTTGCTGGTGCTGCAAAGTCTGGCTGATCAGCTGCTTGTGATTAGAACATTTAACAAATAAAATTATTTTGCATATAAAAACTAAATGCACAGTACCCATAGGTATTTTTATTCTGTTGTGTTTGTCAAGAGAGCACTGTGTTTAACTCATACCATGTCAAAGTGGGAGAGTGGTGTGCTGGCATTCCCAGATAATGGGGCAGATGTATTAACCTTGAGAAGGCATAAGGAAGTGATAAATGTAAGGTGATAAACGCACCAGTCAATCAACTCCTAACTGTTAATTTACATATTGAGCTGATTGGCTGGTTCGTTTATCACCTTGCATTTATCACTGGTTTATCACTTCATTATGCCTTCTCCAGGTTAATACATCTGCCCCATTGTTCCATATTACTGAATACTAGCTGAGATTGGCTGTTGTCTGTGTCTTCTGTGATTTTTCTTTCTACTCTGATTTTCTAATTTCACATAAAAGCTGTGCCCTGTTTACACCAATGCTTTTGTAAGTGTTTTTAATTATAGTTGTTTTCTTTGTGATCTAAGTTATATATTGGTATGTTCTAGGCCATGATGGTGTCATTAGTTAGTTTATCTACATGTAAAAGGTTCCTAGACATTAAAAGATTAGAGACTTTAGTTTGAAAGTTCTTATTTGGAGATTAATAATATAAAAAAAATAAAAAATATGTTTGCAGAACTCATAATAAAATGATCCTTTTCTGTATTGGTTTTGTCTTGATAAAGTGTTTATGTAAAATGAGGAATAAAGTCAACAAATGAAATCAAAATACGGACAAAATTAGGAATCTATCACTACCTTCTACATTTGCCTTGCACAGTAACATCTTTAGAAAAACAATCTACAAAAATATAGAATCTAAAACATATGCTCCCATTTCCAACAGATTATCTGAACAGAAGGCTTTTAAGATGTATGAGTTTTAGATATGTAAAAAAACATGCTTTTATATAACATTAAAATACTTCAGTATAAAGATAGGTGTCTTAAAAAATAGAAATAGCTGTGGGATATGTAAGCAATGATCTGTTTAATCAAAATATATTTTAAGTTGCTGACGATAGCTTGGGTTAATTTATTTCTCATTATACTTATGTTATAACAGTGACTCTCAATAAAATTACTTTGTAAGAAATTGATAATAACAGTATAACTTATCAATTGCAATGTTTTGCCTTGTGTGTACATATAATTATATAAATTACTAAAGTTTCATTTCTTTAAATCTCTAGTACCAAAACTGAAAAAAGAAGGAAATTTTGCACTTTATTCTATCATCTTGAAAAGCTGTATGATATGTTTAATCAAAATTCCCTGCTGCTCCATTTTAACATTTCACTACACAATATCATAAGAATAGGAATAGAAAAATATATAAAAAACACACAAATTATAAAAATTTTAGACAATTAAATTGTTAATGCAAATCTGAAACTTTTCTCTTTTTCACAAAAGCTTTAAAGAGTTTAAGCTGTCAATGTTATCAAGTAGCATTTTTTCAAGAGGAAAACTATCTAATAACAGGAAAACTAGGCAGAAATACTGTATTTTACTAACTAACTAACTAACTAACTAACTAACTAACTAACTATCTAACCTGTAGTAGTGCTGAAGCCATAGTTCCCATGTTTTTTGTGCCTGATATCTGACTAAAGACTATTTTTTTATTTTAATATACAATCTGAATAAATCTCTAATGTTCACACCAATCTGCACACTTCAAGTATTAGTTATAAATAGCAAAAATATCTCTGCAATTATAGCTGATACCTTTTTGTCAGAATGTAATGCATAATGCATATATCCTGCTTTACAACCACTTTTTAGATTGCAATAATAAACTGTCATTCATTGCATTAACATTCTGCTTTGTTTATTTTCTTGGCCTGAAGGTGTTAAAGAAGCTCATATGCACTCTCACCATGGCAAATTAGTCTGTTTTAGTTAAAACTGGATGCAATTTGTAATGTAAGTGGGCTAAAATCCTACCATTTTCAGATCAAAAGCCGATTATTTTATCATTGATTTGCAAGGGTCCAAAGTGCAGAACTGTGCCAGACTGTGGATATGAAGATACTGGGATAATGAGATCTTTCAACCTGTCAGCCAGTCTGCCTGTATGTATGCTTTACGAGTCACCCTTGTCCTTTCTAGTATCTCAGTGTAAGGTAAATAAATCACCTATTGAAATCATAGGTGAAAGATCTTCTGATTATGAAGCACAAGTTTAAAATATTACAAACTTACAAACAAATATGATGTAAAATGCAAATAACACATTCCTATACCTGTGTAATTTTTCCAGTCATGCAATCCTGGCTACTTAACCACACTATTCACTCCCCTACAACCAGTTAGGTACAGTACTGAGCCTAATGTCTTCCTGCTTTTGACAGCTAGACTGTATGAAGTAACAAAGTCTGTTGGGACTTCATGATCCACATGCAGCCAAATTTTTGCAGTGCTGTCTTGGAAAAGATTAAGTGACCCTTCTGCTCTGCACCTTATTAAATATCTTTATTGTTCTCATGATGGGGTGGCTTCAAATGTATAGTAACCTTGTTCGTACCCTCACATGGGATTGAGTTTCCACTTACCATGGACTGCTCATGGATATTCATAAATTGTCAGCTCGCTTGCTGTCATCCTACTAACAGTATACAAATAAATAGCCTGTTTACAAAAGTAGTAGCAGCGCATGCAACCCCACTTGCAGCATTTAATAATTGAACCATAGACATCTAATACATACATGGATAACACAATAATACTATATAAATATTTGAGAAATTCTAAACACAGTTTGGACAAGAAGGGATTCACAGTAGGCTAAACCTCTACTTTCAATGTCCTGATATCCCATCTGATCACGGAATCTGGTCAGGATCGCAACGGTCGGTCACATTAGAGAGAAAAAGACATACAATGCATAAAACAAGGCAAACAAGGTCCTGCAGATAAAAAAAATGCAGACATATTAGTACAACAACAGTACAGACCATATGTTTGGTTGGGGTGTAGTAGGAGTGGCCGGCGGCCAGGATCCTGGGGGCCAGCATACCAGTGCCAGGATCGTGACCACCAGCATACCAACAGCTGGGTGAGTGCTAATGAGCCCCTTGTGGGCTCGCTGCACTTGCCACGCTGTGGGCATGGTATTTATTCTCCCTCCAGGGGGGTCGTGGACCCCCAAGAGGAAGAATATGTGTCGGCATGCCGGCGTTCAGGATCCCGGTGCCGGTATGCTGGTCGCCGGGTTCCTGGCTGGCGGCATACTGAAGACCACCCTTTTGGATGGATAGTGACCACATACATTGTATTATAGTGTTTGTTTCACCTTGACAGTTTCAGATATTTAGACCGAATAGATACGTGTTTACAGCCGTCTATAGATCACCTTTCGTCTAGCCATGTTAGCAGCTCTAAGTAGGAAGCCTAATTGTTGCAAATGTATGATGAAAAAAGATGATGAATTACAATGTAATTAAACAAGCATTAAAAGAATGTACAAAATATGAACTGCTGAAATAGGGAAACATAAAACCCTAAAATTTTAAATTAACTGTAAAACCATTGCTGTATTAAGTAAAAAAAATTCCACTTTAGTTCCACAGGACTTAGTATACTAAATGTCTCCAAATTAATAAAAATATAAACTTTTATTGAAGTCCATACACATTCATAAAAACACAAGAATAATGAGAAAATGTGAATCAGAAGCGCAATGTGGAAAGGTCATATTTTATGCTCACAGCACATGTTTTTTCTCTTATGATTTTCTTATGTTCCCTACAGCTATTTGTTTAATCTCTTTTGTATCTTACTTATATGTTCTTGTAAATCAGCAGTGTGTGAGAAATCAGGCCAAAAGATTGTTAGCAGAAAAAAATCCATGATCTCTTTTAATTAATGCACTTCTTTTCTGTTAATAGAGAAGATGGGAGTGGTAATGAAGAAAATATGACTGCAATGCAAATATTGTAAAGCTCACTGTGTGCTAACTTGGAAGAAATAAATGCTTTCACAGATACAGTATACACTCAGTTATCTAAGTATAACCATTTTTCTTTATGCTATTATGTTACTTAAATGTTGCAAAATGTAAGCCCAGGCAGTTACAAGGACACGGGTATATTTACTATAGCTTCTAAACAGGGCCGGCGCCACCATTAGGTAGCTTTAGGCAGCTGCCTATGGGCGCCGGCCACTAGAGGGCGGCGCTGCACACTGTGGATGAACGCTTTATCTATTATTCCTTAAGCTGCGCTCACTACTCTTCTTCCACCCGCACCACAACAGCAACCTCATGTAGTGAGGCCCCTGCAATCTCCCCCCGCATCTCGCATATTACACCCCCATCCGCGCGATTTCACTCCTCAACTCCCATCACACACACACTGTCGCACCCGCCCCGCCCACCCCCTATCCTCCGATCCACGGTAAAGTCAGTTGCTCCCCACTGACCATGCTGCGGGCTGCGGCTCGGTGACTGGCAGGGCGCAGAAGCTGCAGGGAAGGAGGCAGTATCCCTGTCAGTGTCTTCAGGTTTTGTGTTCAGAGGAGAGTCATAGAGAAAAGTGCAGGCTCTCTCCAGTTGTGTGCACCTGTCATCAGTCTGTCAGCAGCAAAAGACAGGCTCAGGCTGTATTATTACGTCTGTTACCAATTCAATTTGGATTTTAAGCTCTGGATTTTTATGTAAGTAGATAATTTATGTACATACACATGTGTGTGTGTGTGTGTGTGTGTGTGTATGTGTGTATATATGTGTGTATACGTATATATGTATAAATATGTATGTATGTGTATATATATATATATATATATATATACACACATACAGTTAACAAGAACTGAAACACTGTTTGCTGAAACCACAATCCAGCGTCTTACTTCTGATATGCTAAGAGTGCTGCACCCATGGAGTGGTATATATATATATATATATATATATATATAATGTCTGGCACTCCCAGATGTAGTTGATAGTATCTACCTTATTTCACCCCTTTATCAAGACTTATAACCTATAAGTCTCGATAAAGGGGTGAAAATCCCAGAAACGTTGGATTAATCAGCTGTTGCCTGTCAGCTTTCTTTACCAAATCCCTGGAGTGCCTTTCATTTTCTCTCTCTCTCTCTCTCTCTCTCTCTCTCTGTATGTATATATATATATATATATATACCTCTGGAAGAGTAGTAGAATCATCTCCAGCTACTACACCTTTGTCTGTATACCCACAGCGCTGCTTGTTCCCCTCCTACGTCGGAGCCAGTAATTATTAGTAAATGGCGCTGTGCTACTGGCACTGGAGGATGAGACGTCATGACGTCTCATCCCCCAAGAAGGAGCCGAGGTACTGGAATTGGAAGACTGGAGTTGGATTCTGAATCTGCATGACCATGCTGGGACCCGCAAGCCAGCTCTGAGGTCTGTGTGGGGGAGAAACTTATTAAATATATTTTATAGTGTCGGGGTGAGAGCTTAATTTAAATTACCTTATAAAGGATGGGGGTGAGAGGGGGAAATATTTAAAGGGTGGGGGGATCATTAAATCTGTACATCACAGCTAACACCAGGGGGCGCAAAATGGAGCAGTTAAATTGTTGCTCCGTTTAGACTCCCTGTAGCCTCGGGGCTAACATTTTTTCTCGCAGCCTCCTGAGGTACGAGAAAAAAAATTGTATGGAAACTCAGCACTTTGGGCATACAAACGGGTGTTTGTACACCCAAAGCAGGAAGTCTAGACGGGTTTGCCCATTTTAGGCGGCTAAATCTGGTCTGTTTGGGTGCGACATGCGCAATGTGCATGGGCACCCAAACACAATTGAATAGTGACAATTGTTTGGGCGTCTAAAAAGTCCTATTTAGATGGGATTTTTAGACTCCCAAAACAATTGAATCTGCCCGTAAGAGTGTGCACACTATCTTTTGTGAGATGTATTCTAGCAAGAGAGATAAGAGTTCATGAAGGCCAAGCAGTAGTAACCAGTGGCCAACTAATCTATGTCATCGCCATGTTATATTTAGGATCACTAATGGCATGTAAGGCATTACCCCTCCTGTCACAATCATGGGATGTTTTATAGATTGCACCTCACTGAGAATTATGTCCATTTTCTTATATTCAGCATTGTGGGCCAGTCACTAAAATACTGTCAATATTGTATGTCGGTCACAGTGATGCTCTCCGTATTGTCTGGTGTTTACTTAATTGCTTTCCGTATTGTTTGACGGTCACTAAAATGCTCTCCGCATTATCTGGTGGTCACTACAATGCTCATATTGTCTAGCTGTCATTAAAATGCTTTCCCTATTGTCTGACGGTTAGTAAAATGCTCTCCGTATTGTCTGGTGGTAAATAAAATGCTCTGCGTATTGTTTGACAGTCACTAAAATGCTCTCTGTATTGTCTGGCAGTCATTAAAATGCTCTTAGTATTACATGGTGGTCCTGCAGACAGTGTTGTTATTGTTACTTTTTATAGTGTTATTATTATTTTTTTATATTTATGTTGTTCATAAATCTAAAAATGAATATAATATTTAAAGAAGTCCATTATGTACTGTATGTGAGTGGCTGGGTGAAGGGTATTGGAGGGAGCAGGGGCGTTATTGTGTAGCTCTGCCTAGGGTGTCTTGAAACCTTGCACCGGCCCTGCTTCTAAAAATGAAAAGTGGTAGTGATGCCTAAACAAACTAATCAGATTTTAGCTATCATTTATAGATTGATTTCTTAAAATGATAGACAGAATCTGATTGGTTAGTCTAGGCAACACCTCTACATGACTCTTTTAGAAGCTTTAGTAAATTTACCCCACAGTCTTTTAAAGTAGAAGTATTACAGCACTATTTTTTTTTTCTAAAAACCCTTTGTTATTTCTTGATTCTCTCTCTGCTACAGTTAAGTTAAAAAGCAACTTTACATTGCCATAAGCAATTAAACAAATACATATTAATACAATAAGAAATTGCTGGTAAATATTCTCCACAATAATGTTTAAGACTTAAAAAATACAAAAGGTGAAACACACAAATGATAAAAAGTTGTGAATGAATACAAAGTATAGTAAAAGTCTACATTTTATCATTACAATTAAATATTTACTTTAATGAGCATAAATCAGATTCTGTTATTGTCATCAAGTAACTATTTTCTATTAGAAAGAACATTTAGTGGAAAATGTATTTTAATGTGGACAAATGCTCAGCTTTTTAATTATAATTATGTAGTACAGTGGCTGGGAATATGCATCACTCCATCAGCTGTGGAACTACAAATCCCTGCAAGCTCTGCTGAAGGCTATGCTGAGATGCATGGTTCCAATGAGATGCATTTTTTTTTTTAATAAAGGTTATTTTTACTACTCCCTATTTTTTATTTTTAAAAACATTTTAACAGTTAAAGTAGAGGTTTTGGGGGTAAATGCAACAACACTCATTATGGGGGAGAAGTGGTATCAGCGCATGTTAGGTGCACTGATACCTCGTCTCCCCCATGTATTACAGCATGCCGATAAGCAGGTCAATATAACAATGGCACTGACCATTCTGACTCCTGCAGCTATCAATTTCGACAGCTGCAGGTGTCGTTTATCCATTGACAGCCACTGTGGTGGAGGCTGCTGCTGTCAGCTCCAAGCTGAGCACAAGAGATTTCACAATAGTAGCGAGAGCTTGCGCATGCGCACTAAAGCCGGTGGGGGAATGAGCTACAGTGCATTAGCACTAGGCTGATGTGCTGTGGACACTGACATGGATCGCCAGAAGGGGGGTTTTGCTCCCACACTCCAGCTAACAAGATGATCATACATTCTGTTGCTATTGTGCAATCAGTGTCTGGTAATACATTTACCACTCACTTCTACAAGTAGTAACATGCTCTGGCACCATGCACCTGTTAGCACTTGTAGTACTACAAGCATCAGCATATGCAAACACTTTTGAAAGGGCTTGATTGGACATTTTGTTCACCAAACAAAAAATGTTTTGACTCATTTTGAATCTTTTTATTAACCCACAATCACTGTCTCAGGGGTGAGGAATTATCCATAGTGTCCAGCAGATCCAGATTAAGGTGTGTGTGGGGGTGTACTCATGGGACATGTGCCCCAGGCCACCCTATCTCAGAGATCCTCATGCCTCCACTCACCTCATTACATTCAAATGTTTTATTTCCTTAATTAACTCAATTGATGTAAACCCAATGGGCAATGTTTGGCTGTTGGGGAAGGCAGGCTCACTTGATTTACAGGAAATATCTGACCCATTAGTTACATCACTCTGTATTTAAAGCACACATTTCTAAGAATTCCATGCCCAGGGATTAAACTCTCAACCATAGATATTGCTTTTAAATTTCTAACACATGGAACTATTTGGTAATGCATAGGAACACTGGCAATGTAATGTATATGAAGGGGTTTGAAATGTGATCCCGTTGGTTGGGATGCCGGTGGTTTCAAGACCAACACTGGCATCCTGACCATAAGAATACCAACAGGGGATGGGATCATTTTTTTTTACCACTCCCTGGCCCACTATTCTAACCCTCCTGGGGTGTCAAATGGGGCTCAGATAGTGGAGATAGTGGCTGGGGTTAATACCAAGGGGGTGGTGGAAACTGCTAACCCTCCCTATAGTGCCTAACCCAAACCTCACCCAGGCCCTAATCCTAGAAGTGGCCTGGTTACTTACCTGTGGGATGACAGTGTTTGATGTTCCGGCGTAAGGATTCCGAGTGGTGTCAGGATTTTGGCGTTGGTCACCTGACCACTGGCATCCCCAGTGCCAGGATACTGGCCACATCCAATATGAAGATAGTTATAATGGTGAGATAAATATGTTGCCACAAAACATTGCTTAAATTACAGTCTATCGTAAATAAGGCTCAAAACACAATTTGCTTACTACTTTACAGAACAAACCACTGTTTTTAGAAATACTGTAACTGAATAGCTCTAATCAAGTCAAAAGGTCAATGAACTGGGATGAAGTATCTGAAATACATACACAAAAAATAGGCAAACCTTTGGCTCAAAAAGAATTGCATTCACCCCATGTTTATCAGTTTATCACTGCCATTCTATTTCATACTTCCTTACTCCTTCTGAATGGTTAGTCCATGTATAATTAAAATCATATATTTCTGGTAGTGTGCTCCCAAAACATAAAGGATATATCATATTTCAAGTATCTGTTTCAGGTGATGTTTACCCTGAATGTTTCAGGTGATTCTATATGGTGGCCATGTCCTAAAATGAAACCATATGGGAAAAATGATATACATGTGTTGAGACCAACTTTCAAATGATTATTGATATTGAGGGCCAGATGTACTGAGCCATGGAGAGTGATAAAGTGGGGAAAGTTAAACTAGTATCAACCAATCAGCTCCTAATTGTCATTTGTCAAACACAGCCTCTAACTGGCAGTTAGGAGCTAATTGGATGGCACTTTATCTCTCTCCACTTTATCACTCTCCTAGGCTTAGTACATGTCATCCAGGGTCTGATTTGAACTAGTATTAAATTGTGTACAGAACGTATGGAAAACAATGCATGCATTGACTTATTTGTAGAATTGTAAATTGAGGAGCACCCACTCCTGATGTGTATAGTTAGTTTGCTGAATCATCATTATCAGAGTGCAAATGCATATACCCTATGCTAGGTACAAATTATTCAATTGAAAACAGGAGTATTTATTCTTACGCACAACTCTGCATAGCGTGCAAGTGTATTCATTTGCCATCACTCAACTTTGCCGACAGGAGAACACCCAGTTAGAGTATGTCTCTTCAGTGATACACATAGAGGCAACTGAAATACCCCTCCTCAAATGACACAAACTCCACGCTGATCAACCAAGATCCACTCACTTTTGGGATTCACTACAACCCTTTCAAAATCTGTGAATCAAAATTGGAGTACTTGGAAAGTGTGTAAAACTACAGTAATAAGTAAATGTACCCCTATTTGCCCTCAAAACAGCCAGAATTTGTACACATCTGTAAGTAGCTTGACTATAGTACCTCTGTTTCACTTCAAATGTTTTGTCATACTGCAGGAATTTATTTGATTTATTATTATCCTTTATATACTATTTATGTAGTGCTGCACATAATGCTCCCTTGGCGTGTACACTCTAAATGCCCTAACCCACAAATGCACCCACAAAAACATACATAAAAGTACATTTAGAAACTAATAATTTATCCTACCAGCAATTTTATGAAGTGTGGGAAGAAACCAGGGCCGTCTTAACAGCAGTGTAGGCCCCTGGGCACAGCAATGCACTGGGGCCCCTACCCATGCTACAGCGGGAGGGGTGGGGGGAGCTATCAGCAGAAGCTTTGATGTCCCACAGGTGGTAGGGGGTTTTCTATGTTCTGCTCAGCATGTAGGACCTGGAGCAGTAATTTCTGCTAATAATTCCTTTACTGCACAGATGGGGTGGAAGGGAGAACACTAAACTGTAGAAGGGGGCATTGGGATGAATGAAGGGGCCCCGCAACAGGACTTTCAGGGTGGTAGGGGGTGTGTAATACGTAGGTGAGGGGTGGATAGTGGAGTGGGCTTAATATTCATCATTTTCTGGTGGGAGGGCAGCTTGCTTGACCACAGATATCTCCAGTTCCTGGATATAGATTTTTTAGCTTTGAATTGGATAAAAGACTAGAGTCTCACCTTTCAAAAGGCACTGCGGACTTGGGGATCAGATTTCAGGAGCCAGAGCAATCCACAAACATATAAAACTGCATATTAGGCGTGTGGAGCTGGAGCAAGGACCAGCTGCTTGAAGGCTGATATCTCTGGTTCTGGCAATAGTAAAGACAAGCTGTCAGTATCCACTAACAAGGGAGAGTCCCATCTTTTGGAGTATATGCTCAGAAAAACTCTAAGTCAGACAGAACCTAAGATATCTAGCTGGCAAGAGCAATTAACAGGCTTGGATGGGGACCACTGCTTTGAAGTCCAATATCTCTGGTTCCCCAGGGCCGATTTTCAAAAATCTGGTACCCCTGGAAAGAGGGGACCCTCAGATATACTCCTGGGACCCTAGGGCAAGTGCACATTGAGCCCATATGAAAAGACGGCCCTGGACGAAACCTATAAAAACACAGGGAGAACACGCAAACCCCAGCACAGAAGAGGCCATGGTTGGAAATCAAACTCATTATCCCATTGCTGTAAAGCAGCAATACTAAACAAGTGGCTGTGCTCTGTTTATAGTCAATGTATAGGGGGCATGTTGCTTTATGCTGTGCTGTACTCTGCTGTATTGTCTATGCTGTCTATGCTGTGTCAGAATCCAGACTCCAGGCTTACAAGTGTCTGTGCTCTGTATATAGTCCGTGTATAGGAGGCATGCTGCTGTATGCTGTGCTGTACTCTGCTTTAAATTGGCTGTGCTGTGTCCATCTAATGTCTGTTCATAAGCAGCACTACATTTTGTACTGCGTGTCTCACTGTAAGATATTCTTTTATTGTTTGTACTGTTTGGTGCACTTTTCCCTTGTGTGCTTTATTCATGTGCATAAATAAGCCCTGTGACTGCATACAATTGAACTGAGCTGCAAGTTCAAAAAAATAAAATAGATCTATTGTTCATACTGTTTGGTGCACTTAATTCTAGGTCGCTTTGCTCACATGCATATATATGCCCTGTGACTCCAAGCATTTGAACCAAGCTGCAAAGTTATATATATATATATATATATATATATATATATTGTTTGAACTGTTTGATGTGCAGTCTTGGATCAATCCTTGCAATCATCAGTCGCGATGGTGATCTGCGGCTGCAAGCTGAGTAAGCCTCAGCTTACTCAGGGCTGGCCGATACAGGGCAGCTTGCGAGGCCAAGGAAACTGCATATTGCAATGCAGTCCTTGGCCTTGTCATTCCCAGAAAATAAGGGCCATCTCCGCCCCTTTCCCCCCCATATGCCTCTGCCTATCAATCAGGAAGAGGCATTTACAATACTGATATCGTTGTGTACATGTGCAGTATTCTGATTATCAGGAAACTGCACTGAGGATCGCTCCTGAGATCCATACTGAATAACCCCCAATGTTACATTGCTCCTACCCTCACTTGTCCCACCTCTCTGGAGCATGTTTTTTAATGCCAGAATCCAGAAAATCAGCTGCATATGGCCAACCATTTTCTGAGCAAGCGTTAATTCACTTTGGCTCTGGTCCTTTATTTATACTTATGCCACTAATTTGCAGTTTGCTTGTTTTTAGTAGAGTGTAGATGTCCAAATAAATTTTTTAATGAAATTAGTTTTTTTTTAACTATGTAAACTATTGTTTAAAGAAAATATGTCAGCGTAATCACTAATTTTGACATCTGAGCTGTTATTTGCTCTACACCTGGACAAACCATGTTGGTAAGAAACAGGTCCAAATATAATTTTGTTTGGGTGCAGGGAAAAAAAATGTCCATTTTGAATGTACTGCAGCATAGAAATAATGGGCAACTACATATATTTTAACACTTGACAATAATGTGATCTGGTTCCAGTAAAGTTTGCGCAGAATGTATCATCTCCCAACTATAAAATTGTCCTCACATTTTAAATCTGAATCTCATTCATGTACTGTAGTTAAACATGTTTTACCAAAGTGTAAAATTGCCCCTACTGTGCTTTGGGGATTTACTTCTAACTCTATATAAGCTCCTTTGTGTTCAATATGTTTTGGTCATATTTTCTTTAGAACAGATGTATATAATGAATAATAAATGGAATATGTTACAAAATGAAATATGAAAATGTAGATAAACTATACTAGTGCATGAATTAAATGTGAAACAGATGTGTTAAAATTCAAACGTAATGCCCAAATGACACCAATGAAGACTAAATACTCTTTTGAGAGGTGTTTGTTATAGCAGATGCTAGTAGCCAAATGTAATGAAGTCAATAGTTAGTAAGTCGCTGCAGGGTATTTATAAAACATTTTTTGTTGAATCTAACTTTTCTAAATATTGTACTGTATAAATTAAACATGTGAATACCTGTAATACTGTAGCAAGCAAGCATATGTGCTTTTCATTTTTATTAATACATTATTTTATAAGAATACAGTTCAATCTGTCTCCCAATCTGTAACCCATTGCAGAATATAATTATTGTTTTCTTGCAAACAAACTACTGTATATGATACCAATGAAAACAAAAACCCATCTCAATTGTAAATCCAACTACTACACCTGTATTGAATGCCATTATTAAAAACATCCTAACTCATTTGTTAATTCTTTGGTTAGACAATGAAAAATAAGTATGAACTATATAAAAATCTGAAGCTATTGGTAGATATAACAAAGCCTTGAGAGAGACAAAGTGGAGAGAGATAAAAGGGCATATGTATCAAAGCACAGAGACAGATGAATTGGAGAGGGATAAAGTATCAACCAATCAGCTCCTAACTCATTTTTTTAAACAGCCTGCAAACTGACAGGAGCTGATTGGTCAATAGGGTTGGGATTGTGTGACCGGCGGCCAGGATTCTGGCAATCAGTATTCTAATGCTGGATCCCAGCCACTAAAATTATGACAGGGGTAGTGAGCACAACGGAGCCCATTGTGGGCTCAGTGGCTTGCTGCGCTCAACGCAGGTTCTACTCCCACTCTATGGGTGTCATGGACACTCACGAGTGGGAACAGTCCCTGTGTGTCGGCATTCCGACGGTCTGCATTTCAAGCGGTCGGGATCCCGGCATCGGTAAACTGACCTCTGGGATCCCAACCGCTGGTAACATGACTACATACTGGTCAATATATACATTGGTTGATAAATATATCCCAAAGCTTGAAAAACACCCTCCATTTTTGCATTGGATACATTGACAAAGAAGCCACAAAACAATTAACAGTTTCTAAAAAGGACTCAAATCAGTTTTATTGCAAAAGATAAAGGAACTGCTGGCAGACTAAATTGTACAGTGTGATACGTAGGCATGCATCATGGAAAGGTGCACAGCAGAATGTTCTGTTGCTACAGTATGTGGAGCTCCTGGCACATTTTACACAATGTTACATTATTCTACTCTCAAAATTAATTTTCTATGTATTTTCTAATGACTTATTTTTCACCTTGGTAACCAACTGTCAAAATAGATTACCAGTTATTATCCTTATATTCAAAGCATCATAACAATTTGAAAGGAGTTGCTGCAGTAAAAGAGAGTACTTCAGCATTTCAAGCTTTATAAGTTCAGGTGCATTGTGAAATTTCAGTGTATCTGCCATCACTTCCTATAGTTTAGCACAATGGCTCTCAAGCTCAGTCCTCAGGACTCCAATCTCATGTTTTTCCAGGTCACTTACCAGATGTACAGGTGCATGCATTACTCCTTTAAAAAAAATACACAGGTGGAGCTAATTCACTTGTGATTCTGTGAGGAGACCTGGAAAACATGAATACTGTACTTTGGAGTCCTGAGGACCAAGTTTAAGAACCTACGGTTTAGAAATATCTTTGCTCTGTAGATTTGGCATACTCTTCAAAGTAGGTAATTATTAGAAATTATTGCATCTACAGTATCAACTGCTTGCATGCTAGTAAGCATAAAGAGTGGAATAGAAATATTATACTTTGTCTTCTCTTACTCACTACCCAAAGCTACAGTACATAATGTTAAAAAATATACAGACTATAGGAAAAGTTGACATAATATGCCTTTAATCTGGGGCACCTATGATTTACACACGTTCTATGGCTTATTAAAATCAGGTAAAATGCAGGCTTGTATTTAGCCAACCACCAATTTTTCTGAGGAAGTACTGTAAGTGATGAAAGCAAAGGACAATTTCTAGTCCCTCCTAAAATATGAAAGTACTCACTATTTCAAAATTGAGCTTTTCCACAGATCTGCAAAACAGATATTCAATGCTGAAATTTCACTTTGTGTGAACCTTAATTTATATTTTTATAGTGTTCATTTTCATTTTGCACTATTTTATTTCTAATGTCGAAGAAGAAACAAATCTACTTTGAATTTGATGTTTATTGGGAGTGATTATGTATTATAAGCAGCAGCAGCTGCTACTCCTGGGCTGCAGCGCTATCCAACGTGTGCAGGGGTGAGCTGGCTAGGACATACAGATGTGTCCTCTTACATCTTTGCTCTGTGCTCTTTAGTTGAGCATTAGATTTGGAGGGGGAAACGGGTAATTAACAGTTTATACCAGAACGAGATATCACCTCTAGATTTACTTAAGGAGAGACAAGCGAAAAGCAGTTGGGAGGTTGTGTCCGGTGTCAGCGAAGGAGCAGGGATCGATTTCCAACAGTGTGCAACTTGAAAATAATGAGAAAGTTCTGAAGCAGATAGGGAGAATTTCTGTTGGAGAGCAGGGAAGGGCAACAGGAAAAGTCAGTCAATCAGATAACTTAAACATAATATACCTGCTTGTCTCCACTTAAAAAGATTTAGGTGGGGTATCAATGCTGTGAGTGTGGTAATGGAGATCTGAGTGTTGGAGCAGGCAGATGACATTAAAGTGGTGGACAATTTATCCCAGGTTTTAAGCGCGGCTTGCTTGGATGGAAGTAGGTTTGGGAGGACAGGTCGGAATGCCGCAGGGATATGGAATAGATCTGCAAGAGGGAGTGAGCGAGCTTGAATTTGTTCAAGTTCCACCCAACCTACCTGGGCATTAGTATTAAAATAATTTTTAAGGGAAGATAGAAGTGAAGCTTCGTGGTATAGGGAGAAGTTAGGTAAATATAAGCCTCCCAGAGCCCTCAGCAATACCATTTTAGAGTGTGCCAGCAAGGGAAGTTTTGAGGATCAGACATATTTTGTCAGTAAAGAAGAACAATCCTGTAGGGCTTATTTTTGGAAAATATATGGGATCATGCGGAACAAGTACATTAGTTTGGGTAAGAGAGACATTTTGAATGCAGCCATGCGTCCTAGCCAGGAGACCTCATATGAGACCCAGGATTTTGTTCGGGCCTCTAGTGTCACTATTAGAGGGAAAAGATTGGAAGCGAAGACATCAGGAGTGTGGATAGGGATGTTGACACCAAGGTATTTTATTGTGTTTTTCCACCAATTATATGGGAAGGAGGATTGGAGGGCTGGTAGGGCGTGGGATAGGTTAAAAGGCAAGGTGTCAGTCTTTGTGATGTTGAGTTTATAGTAAGAAGCTAAGCTATATGCATCTAAGGTAGAGTTCAATAGAGGAAGAGTAGTGGTGGGGTCAGAGATAAAAAGGAGAACGTCATTGGCAAAAAGACTTAACTTGTGGCAGGAAGAACCAAACTGTAAAGCTAGAAATTGGGGATTGTTGTGGATCGTGATGGCCAGGGGTTCAATTTACAGAACAAATATTAGAGGAGAGAGGGGGCAACCTTGTCTGGTGCCATTTATAATTGGAATAGAGTCTGAAAGGAAGCCATTGCTGAGCACTCGGGCCATAGGAGAGCTATATAATGCTAGAATAGAGGATAGGATACGATCTCTAAAGCCAAAGCGGAGAAGAACTTCACGCATATATGACCAATTCAGTCTATCAAAGGCCTTCCCAGTGTCCAGGGATAGCAGGAGAAGACCTTGGTCTTTAGAGAGTGAGTCGATCAAATTGAAGACCCTGCGCGTGTTATCTGATGCTTGTCTTCCTGACACAAAGCCAGTTTGGTCCGGGTGCACCAGCAATGGAAGGAAATGGTTTATACGTGTCGCAATCAGTTTGGCATAAAGTTTTATATCACAGTTGAGCAGTGCGATAGGACGGTAGTTGTGTACGTAGGCAGGATCAATCCCGGGGATTGAGGGATCAGCGTTGAGCATCCACATGATGCTCAGACGCTGCCTGGCTTCCTTCTTCTGGATCCCCAGTGCAGCTTGAGAGGTCATGCTGCACCGTCAGCTGCTGCAGGGAGCCGCCAGGAGAGATGAGAGGATGTTCCCCACCCACCCGCCCCCGGTATATGGTGAGTTATATGTGCGGGGCGGGGTGGGGTCAGGGGGCGGCCACATAGCTAAAAGCAAATCCCGGTTATCCCGGGAATCCCAGGATTGGCCATTTTTCAATCCCGATTCCCAGGATTGAAAAAATGGCCCGGGATTGGCTTCCCTACTTTAGGCAATATATGGAATAATTTTATATAATTAATGTTATTGGTAATATAGGAAACACAAGTCACTAAATGTTTCTTAAATCTTTGGTAGCAAAGGTCTAAGTGTATAGTTCAGTCAGATACCATCAACAATCGTTATTTGATATGAAAAATACAGTGAATTTGTGAAGACAATGACATATAATAAATATAATAAATTAAGTGTTCCTGCATATAAAATATTATTATTCATGCTCAATAAAATACAAAGATAAGTTTTTTGTTTTCTTTATACATTGAAAGGCATAATAATAAAAAGCAAGTGATCAATGTACAGATTAGCAAAGACGTCACCAAATGTAAAAGAAAACTTAGGATATAAAAAAAGTAAAAAAGAGAAGTGACAAGGAAGAATTTGTACTAATCATTGGAAGGTAATAAAGTGGAGAGAGATAAATAACCCCAGTCAATCAGTTCCTAACTGCGATGTTACAGGTTGTTTTTAACCACTTTATTGGCATGGTCAATTCACGTGCGGCCACACCACCCCATTGTGTCTCCCAGTTTTTGAAGAGGAGATCCGTTCAGCAGGTATACATAATATAATATTTTAATATTTTAAAAAATACTTTTTAAAATAAAAAATATAAAAAAACAACAACGTTATGAATGGTTTTGAAGGGAAAAATCATCAGTTAAGTGGTTAAAATGACAGGAGCTGATTGACTGATACTTTATGTCCACTTTATCAATCTCCATTTCTTATTACATCTCCCCCAGGGACTTATTTGTGTGATTTATTTAGGCAAAATGTATAAATAAAATTATTTTGGATACATGTACCTTGTAAGCAGAACCTTTATTAAGGCATAGACTTAGACTGAGACTGAAGATATAAAAACCCTTTCCCTCACAGTGGACCTTGCTGCCCTAATGTGGTGGACTACCCAAGTCACTTTGCCAATTAGTCTTGGGATAGCAGTTTAGTCATTAACAGTAAAATGTAAACAACAAAGATACTGTAGTACCCTTCAGAAGAGTACTGTATACACAGATATTTTTAGTGGGGTCAGCAGCCCGAATATATCAAGTTATGGAGGGAATTAACAAAATGTTTTAGCTATGCAAAACACATAATTTATGAACAATCCATTTTTACCTAGAAAATACCCAAATGAGAGCAGTGGCTAAATTCCAGGATGTTAAAAACCATACTATTACCCATGGCCATCCATGAAGGAAAAAGTGGCAGACATTGACCTGGAATAAAATTCATTATATTCCAAAAAGGAGTGATAGGTGATGAAAGAGAAGTACACTCAATTGCTGTGCTTCCATATTCGATATGTGAAGTCAGTGACAGGGCCTATCTCTCGTCGAGTCACCCAAAGTTTAAATCAGATATAAAAGCTTTCAGGAGGCCACTTTTAGGTATACCTATATAATGATTCAGGGAACATTTGCCACAAAGTATCATATTGAGACATAAAACCCTAAATAAGCAAATTATTATTTTAAAATTGTATTAAAATGTGTAACTTAGGTGCTTTTTAACTGCAGTAAGATATTGAGCATGATTTACTGTATTTATACTTGTAAACAATTAAATGTCTGTACATAATTGAATAATACGAAAGATTACTGTTCTGTAAACCTTTAGCATTAATAATAATAATAATAATAATAATAACATCAATATATAACAACAAATAAAGGATGCTTGAAAACTACTAGTTTCAGGATTGCTCAGTTGCAGATTGCTATTAAGATTACAGGCCAGTGTGAGACAAGCAAACCACAAAAAAACGTATATCATTATTTTACTTTTATTTCATTTTGCAGCAGTAACTTTGTAAAAAGCCAATCTTCAAATTTGACTTACTAATATTAAATAAAACTTCAGATTATATATTAATTTTTACCCAAATAGATTTTTAGTAAAGCCTAGGAGTCATTGTAAACTTGTTTTCTATGAAAATTACTACTGTTTCTCTAAGGACAATGTGAGTTGATTAAACATTATGAATTTCCAAGGAACATCTGCTTGAAAAAGTTTTCTATTGCTTATATTAGACTTCAAGGGATTTTTAATGTAAGAACTGAACAATGTATTTGTACTTGATGATTGTGCTTTTCTGATTAATTCTGTACTGAATACAATCTAACAAAGCTATTTTTAATGCACATTTGTTTCACAGTTACTCATAGTAATCAATGTAAGAACTAAATGGATCACCCATTGCTAAATCATTTACATTGTGTCACGGTTTTTAAGAATATTAGTTAACCTTAACTTTTATATTCAAGAATTGATATCTGCTATATGCATACATTTAAAATGTGGAAAACTAAAACAATGCTCTGATTTACAATTAAAGTTTTTACAAACCTTCTCTACTACTGAATGTAAAACTTGAAGGCTCACACCATTACAGTTGTAGAACTACCTTGTCAGAAAGTTAACTGACAGTGGAGATGACCAGTGATAAATGTGGCATTTCATATCCAGGTAACAAATAAACGTATGGGTAAGCACTAGAAGGTGCAGAAAAATGGTATAGAATAACAATTAATTAAATATACACATAGGGTATACAATGATATCAGACTAACACCAGGAACATAGGAGTAATTTGTGCTGAGCATAATTCAACATAACAAATTACAATAATAGAGAACCAGTAAAAATAATTACATATAGTGGGGGATACTATTTTATTCTGTAAAGTGATATGTGTAAAAAAATGCATGTTACCCATCAAGTCGAGGCGGGTATGGGGTAATTGGATTTACCAGCAGCCAGCAGGGAGATCGCCCAGGTGGTTGCAAGTTTGCCATTGAGATCGGCCAATAAGACTGTTAGATAGTTACCTGTCAGTTGAGATGGCCAGACAGTGATAAAAGTAGCATTGCATGTCCTGGTTGCAAATAAACATACGGGTAGGCACTAATGAGAAAGTGCTGAAAATGATATAACATAAATACTTAAGCATATACTTAGTGTTTACAATGACAATTTTATAGTTGAGTAACATTCAGTAGGCAAAACCTGAAGTTAATATAATTAAATATTACAAACGATGATATTATAAGGTACTGTATGATGGAGATAAAATGTATTTGATGGGAGTGATGTGATTGATAGTGAGGGTGAAAAAAAGTTGTCTAATGTGGCGAGGAGGAGTCAAATAAATTTATAAATATGAATAGAATATGTGTAGGTGTAGAAGGTCCTGAGTATGGTGAGCAACCTAATTAAAGATTATAGTGATGTGTTAGGAAAGAGACACATCAGTATATGGCGATAGGAAGGAATAGATTTACATTAATAGCTATTTTGACTTCCAATATCACCACTATGCTGATGATACTCAAATATACCTTTCCTCCCCTGACTTCTCCCCCTTTCTTCTCACTCATATTTCCAACTGTCTCTTAGCGACCTATTCCTGAATATCCCAGCACTTTCTTAAACTTAATATGTCTAAGACTGATCTTATCATCTTTCCACTTTCCTGCATAACCTCACATCCGACAATTTCATTCAGGGCCGACTCCAGGCCTACTAGCACCCTGAGCAAGATTTTCTAAAACACTCCCAATGCATGTGCCAAAGGGAAAGTGGGCATGGCCTCACAACTATATATGTTATCAAATTGTAAATATATATATATACTGTATTATCACACATATTATCACCCCCAGTATAGTGCCAGTTACACATAATGCCTCAGTGTAGTGCCAGTTACACATAATGCTCCTAGTATAGTATCAGATACACGTAATGCTTCAAGTATAGTGCCAGATACACGTAATGCCCCTGTATAGTGCCAGTTACACATAATGCTCCAAGTATAATATCAGATACACGTAATGCCTTAGTATAGTTCCAGTTACACATAATGATCCAAGTATAGTGTCAGATACACGTAATGCCCCAGTATAGTGCCAGTTACACTTAATGCTCCAAGTATAATATCAGATACACGTAATGCCTTAGTATAGTTCCAGTTACACATAATGCTTCAAGTATAGTGCCAGATACACATAATGCCTGTATAGTGCCAGTTAAAACAAATGCCCCAGTATAGTGCCAGTTACACGTAATGCTCCGAGGATAGTATCAGATACACATAAATTCCCAGTATAGTGCAGCTTACACATAATTCCTCAGTATAGTGCCAGTTACACGTAATGCCTCAGTATAGTGCCAGTTACACGTAATGCCCCAATATAGTGGCAGTTAAAAATAATGTCCCAGTATAGTGTCAGTTACATGTAATGCTCCAAGTATAGTGTCAGATACACATAAAGTCCCTGCATAGCGACAGTTACACATAATGCCTCAGTACAGTGTAGTGCCATTTACACATAATGCTCCAAGTATAGTATCAGATACACATATGTTTCAAGTATAGTGCCAGTTACACATAATGCCCCATTATAGTGCCAGTTACATGTAATGCCCCAGTATAGTGCCAGTTAAAAATAATGCCCTAGTACAGTACCAGTTATAATGCCCCTGCATAGATACCCATCATGTCCCCAGTATAGTGCAAGATACACATAATGCTCCCAATAGTGACATATACACATAATGCCCCTATTAGTGCTGCTCACCACCACTGGGCTAGGCTGGGCTCTACTGCTGGGTGCTATTGCTACTGTGCTCTGCTGCTGCACTTGTACCTTTCTCTCCTCACATCAGGGAAGGGGTCTATAATCCTCCTATATCCTGACCATTTTGTCCAAGTAGGGCCCCAGCTTCTTGCCACATACCTCTACCAGGAGGCTCAGGAGTTCGGTTAGGGTCAGCTGCAGCTCCTTGGAGGGCTCCATGATTTCAGGGTTACCCAGGTGCTGTGTGACTACTGGCATCCGGTATCTCTCCTCAGGCCTTTGTTTATGTTGGTGATACAGTATCTGAGGATTTGGTTGGCCAGCTTCCTGCACTTCTCCATGGGGTCTGCCAGGTACTTGAGCAGCAATTTTAGCAGCTCCCTCACTAGGTTCCCCTGCAGGACCTCGCTGGGGAGCCTCTCATCCTCAGCTTCCTGCTGCATGGTGGCTAGTGCTGTCATGAAGGTACTCTTCATATCATCACTAAGGGCAGTTCAGCTGCTGGGCCAGGGCCTGGGGCACTTTGGATGCCACATGTTGCTCACTGCCCATCACCCACTGCTATTTCTCTATGTTACCCTTTATCATACAACCCATCAGGGAGGTATTTCCATCTCTCACCCTCAATATCCTCAATCTGTCCCCGTCTGCCAAGTGCCCCCTCTGCCAGTAGCAGCTGCCCATGCCGGAGACTGCCCCACCACGTTCACTCACACCTTCAACAGGTTGTCCTCATTACTAGTCATCAGGCTGTCCATCCCATGACCCAGCCCCAAAAGTAGCCTGGACGGACAGTCCAGGCTACTTTTGGGGCTGGAGCAGTGCAGTGTTTCCCAAACTTTTTATCAGTTCATGGCACCCTTAGCATCTCTGACTTTTTAAGTGGCACTCCTAGACAGTTCAGTTGGAACCTCTCAATAAACACTAACAAGTACTCTTATCATAATAATCTTCTATGTGTGTAGGGATCAGTATGATATCCCAGCATACGGGATTTTGGCGGTCACAATACAGACAATGGCATCCCGATAGTGTAAATCCCAACAGGAAGTAGGGAAGACTGTTCCCCCCTCTCTCCTACCTCCTAACCCTCCCTTTCCGTAGCCTAACCCTAACTTTCCTTTGGTGGTGCCTAAACCTAACCCTTCCTTCTTTGTGTCTAAATCTAACCCCCCAGAGGAGCCTAACCTTCCCTCTCCCTGCAGCCTAACCCTAACCTCTCCAGGTGGTCCCTAAACCTAACAGCCCCCCCCCCCCCCCCCCGGCACTAACCCATCTGCTATTCTTACAGTCAGGATGCTGACTGTCAGGATTCTGGCACAGGATTCCGTTATCGGTATTCTGACGGCTGTTGGGATTCCGGCGTCAGCATTCTGATGGCGGCATCTTAACTGCATCCCATGTAGAGCTTAACTGAATGATTCCCACCACCACTAGCAGTTTCCTATTGAGACACAGTACAAATTTTTAAAATCAGAAAGTATAGTTTACCTGCCAACCTTTGGTTCACTTATGCTGTCTTTGGCATGGTTATACTACTAGTGCTTCCCCCTGCCCTCAGTGCTGCCCCCTCTGCTCTCACTGCAGTGAAGGGGAGGGGCTATGCAATCCATTAACCCTGCAGTGCCAGTGAGTGACTGACACTTACCCCCACATAACCGTGTGCCATTCCCCCCACCTGCCATTGCACATTTGTGACTCCCCAGAACTTGCCTAGTTAGGCACCTTTGAGCCATGCAGCAGACACTCCAGCTCCATTGCTGTGATTGGCAGCTCCGGTCCCTCCCCACTAACAGCAGCTGCATAGGAGAGAGGAATCCCTGCTGACCAATGGGAGTAGTCTGGAGTCCACCTGAACAGTAGCTCATTAGCATGCAGGAGTGGAGGGCGGGTTCCGGCTGCGGAGGCTAGGACTGGAATTTCCTGCTGGCTGCTGTGTTTAAAGGTCTGCGTACTGTAGCTACAGCAGCGCCACACATCCTAATGACTTGCTGTCCCAAATCATTTAATTTAGGACCAGACTTAACCTCCCAGCTGCAAGGGTGCTGCTGCGCACAGATTGAGAAATGCTGAGCTAGCGGCTCGGACTCCGCACCCTATGGCGCCAGCATCTCCGCGATCAAGGCTGTCAGCCATGAGTTGTCCCACCTCCATCATCAGCATGGCCTCTAGCCCTGGTAAGCACGGAGTGCTTCCCCAACACAGCCCAGCACAGTAAAATTACACACATCATACAACTTTATCAGCAGTGAGCATTGCAACAACCAAAACAAACATTAGAATGGCTGGCCAGCCACCCTTAACAACCTTGTGCCCCATGCGGCCTCTCCAGTCGAATGTGCCTGGAACTGGCCCTGATTTCATTGTCCATTGATGGCTCAACTATCTACTCTAGCCCCCAAGTATCCTGTTTTGGAGTTATCTACCTCCATCTCGTTCAAACCACACATTCAGTATTTCTTGCAGTCCTGCCATTTCCATCTCAAAATATTTACAGGATAATAACCTTCCTCACCATGGATGCTACTAAGACCCTCATCCACTCACTGGTAAGCTACAGAAAGGACTACTGTAATCTCCTCCTATTCTGCCTCCCTGACAACTGCCTCTAATCACTCCAATATACTGTGTACTCAATGTTGCTGACCCGGCTCATATTTTTCTTTAAATGTACTGTGTCCAACTCCTCTCTCTTACAAGCCCTACACTGGCTCCCCTTCAGAATCCAATTCAAGCTACTCACACTAACTTATAAAGCCCTCACCCATTCCTCTCCCATCTGCATCTCTGACCTTATCTTTGTTTATGCTCCCACCCATCCTTTTTGCTCAACAAATGCATGTCGCCTCTCCTACCTACTAAACATTTTATCCCAATCTTGTCTCCAAGATTTTGCATGTGTTGCTTCCTGTCTCTGGAATTATTACCCTCTCCCCATTAGACTCTCCACCTATTTACAAAACTTCAAACAGACTCTCAAGACCCACTAATTCATCAGACCCAACCATCTCTTGTCCTAACCCTCTGATCCATACTCACTCTACATGATCTGTGTCATCCTTGTCTATCAGGGCCTCCCCTTTACAAAGTAAGCTCTCACAAGCAGGGCCATCTCCCCTCCTATTCTTTTCCTTCTCTTACTTAGACTATTTTCTTCATCAAGTAGTGGATTAGATCTGGGCACCAAACAGTTTAGCTTTCAGCAATACCAGAATGCTTGGCTCTTTCCCCCTATAACTCAGGCTTCATGCTCAGGCAGATCAGTTTTTAGTTTGTGCCAGCAGGAAGCTGGTTGCACCTTTAAAGGGGGTTGCTATTTTGCAGCCCAGAGATTTCAATTTAAACTTTTGACTTTTTTTTCTCTGAGCCTGTAAGCATTGTAAGTCTGACTGACTTCAGTGCTGCAAGAAGGCTGTTATGCAGCTGACACAATGCATTTCATCCACTTCCGGACTTCATCAGGGATACAATTTAAAAAAGGAGATCTTTTATACGCACTAGATGGTGCTATTTTGTGTTAAATCAAAGGTGACTTTCTCAGATGGCTTTAATAGAGCCTAATCCACCTCACCACAACAGATTGCCAGTGTGTAGAATGATGTTGATAGGTGAGAACAGAAAACTATTTTTTTCAATTGCCAGCTATGTGTGTATCCTTCCCTCTGTTCATAGAGATTCTTTATGGCTTTGATTTAATATGAAATAGCACCGTCTAGTGCATATAAAAGATTGCCTTTTTTCAATTGTACCCCTGATGAAGTCATGTAGAAGACAAAATGCGTTGTGTCATCAGCATAACAGCCTGTACCAACTACATCCACCTTGGGCTCACACCTGTAAGGGTGAGGTGGTAACAAAACTATACCTAACAAGTGGTCGGTTATATGTTATCTTGTATATTTGTACATCAACATTTATGTAAAAATTGTGTGTATTTTTGAAATTCTGAGAAAGTTTTTTTTATTGTATACCACGAATAAATATTCAGGTATGAAATAAATGTTTTTATTGAGAGTGACATTTTTGTAAAAGGATATACTATCCTAAAGGGATCATACCTACATGTTAACTGAGGGATTACCCCTGCAACTCATTTAATAGCGCACCTAGGGTGATTTATTTTGGCATCCTTAGTTTCAGTCTCCACCAGCAGGGGACTATAATATATATCAATCACTGTTTTCTGTACTCTGTGACCAGGTGCTTTCAGGGTTCTTTTATTTGTCAGCACACTTACTGAACATAGGGGCAGATTTATTAAGCTCGGTGAAGTGATAAAGGTTAAGGTGATAAAGGACCAGCCAATCAGATCCTAACTAGCATGTCACAGGCTGGGTTTGAAAAATGACAGTAGCTGACTGGCTGGTACTTTATCACCTTCCAATTTATCACTTCACTGAGGTTAATAAATCTTCCCCATAGTCACATACTATATTCCAGCTGCCACGTCATTGTTACAAAACCAGTGTGTGTGAAACATTTCTTGTGCAGTTATGTCTAACAAGGCAAAGAGTCGAAAACAGCCAGAAACCCCAGTTTTACTGTCTTGTAGATTGTGCTCTGCAGGGTAATCTGCACAGGATGTTGTACAGGATGAACTATGCATTCCCTAGCCAGTTATCACCTCCAGCACCTATTCAGGAGCCTGATTGGGCTTCTTTTTCTCAGTTACTCGGTCTTTAACAGACCGGCTAACTCCCAATATGGGTCCTCCTATGTAAACCCCACATACTATTGTCCCAATTATGAATCCACATGGTTGGATACTTTTAATAATATGGTTCAAAGCCTAGCTCAGACATCTCTGGCTTTGCAAAAAATGATACCAGGGACAAAACAATCCTCTCGTTCTACTAGCAGGACCACACCTTTGTCTCAATCCACATATGGGTCATACTCAAATGAGTCATCTGCTAAGGGAGGTGAAGAAACATCTCCCTCTGTCACTGATTCCTGTGTAGCAGAGGATGAAGGCCCCAACGCTGTAGATGTATTGGCCTTAATTGACTCTATTATGCAAAATCGCCAACTGTCAGAGGTAGAACCTGCTCCTGTTGCTAAGAAAACTGATATTTTTAAGTGACAAAAGATAATTAAATCAGAATTTCCACATTCAGATCATTTCATGGAAATTAATCAGGGATCCTGAAAAACTACGGGTAAAAAGTGTCCTTTACCTAAATGATTGGCACCTTGTTACCCTATCCCTCCAGAGAAATGTGCTAAGTGGGTGACTCCCCCTCCAGTGGATTCTCATATAGCATCTAATTAAGATGTTCTCTTTTCCTGTCACAACCCTTTTTTTCACTAAAAGAGCTCACAGATGAACGCATTGAAAACTGCCTTAAGTCATTCAGCTAACACATTTCACGCCACCTAGAACTCATGGTATACTTATCACAGTGCAGCCCTCCTTGGCTCTATTTGACCCCATAGACTTCTCTTTCTGTTTCTGTTTTTCCCACACCCCATCTGCCTCTCCACTTGCTTTTTTATTCTTTTCCCCCACCTACTTTTTTTGCCTCAATTTGTGTTCTTTCCTATGGACCTTTTCATGTATATATCTGTATGCACTTCTTTTTTTTCATAATCATAATCTGATTTTCCTATCATTGATACAGTATGACACCCCTCATCTGTCCTCCTTGATACTTTGTAGCCCCCTTTTCTTGTGTTTTTATATTTCAATGTTCACTATCTTGTATTCTACTCTATCTACAACTGTAGACATTTTAGAATTGTTGTTAATCTGTATACAGTTTTTATTTTGCATTACAATGCTAACAAATAAACTGCTCATACACAGATGTGACATATTTCAATCTCTTGCCTGTTTTTAGTGTTAACATTTGTAATATTAAATGTAAATTTAATAAAAGTTTAAAAAAAATCTCTCCTCTAGGAATGTTCTAAATGGTTTGTGGAAAGTGGGAGATGGATTGGAGTAAGATGCTAGGCTGTATGCAGCTTTTTCTTTACAATATATAACTGTGGATATCTTGCCCTCTTTAAATTTTTATATGTTGAGATTTAGGATGGCAGATTGCTATTACTGATTGTATGAGTGAGTTTAAAATTAGACCCATTTGTGTTAAACCTTCCAATGAATTCCAAAAGTACTTGTTGGTCACATTCGATGTATCTTAACCACCAATTGACATGAACTGTGTACAGTATTTCTCTTTCTCCTTATTGAAGATAAGTTTCTATTACCACCACCTTAGGAAGAAATTGCATTTGTGGGGTCAAAAGCTGCCCCCATTGTTGTTCATTACTGAAGATGAAAGGTGTCATAGGACATAAACTATTTTTTATTCAAGAGAAATACTAGTAAGTCAAGATGAAAATGATGGAACTGACTTTTACCTTCCATTTTGAGGAAATATTTTGTTACTTTAATGCCCTTTTTATTTGTATCTAAAAATTCTATATCCAGTTTTACAAGTACTGTAAATGGTTTTTTTTCCAGTTTGAGGTTTTGAAATTTGCGGAAGATGTCCTATATTTCTTTCAGGTAAGATGGTAAACCTAGGATGTGATGCCAAAAATGTATACCCACAAAAGTGTTTGCACATTTCTAAAAGTCTCCCAAACCCAGAAAAAATGGATCCTGCAATGTTTTTATGATCATCTGAGATGGTTTTATGAACCTTAGCCAGCAAATAGAAATTAGGTGTATATGGGTGAGTGCGTGGGGGGTTGAATTAAGATTGAGTAATAATAATGTGTATGATTTGCCTTGGGCAAATGCTCTGTCATAGTCCTGTGGGCATGATATAAAGTTTCTCAGTGGGGTTGTTAAAGAGTTTCTTTTAATAGAATTTCTATTTTCTAATTGTTTAAGGGCTAACTTGATATACATTTGCATTGGCCAAACTATAAAATCCCCCCCTTAACCTCAGGATTTATATATTATAAGGGCACAGTCATGTCCTTACATTCAGTTTAAATCAACTAAACAGAGTTTTCCACAGAGATTTTCGGAGAGGGGTGTATGTTTTGTGAGGAGCTACACATCAAAGGATATTGGACATACTGAGCTGAAATTTGCTATGGAAACATAAAACATTCCCTATGTGCTGCATGCCAAATTTCAGAGTATTTTTCTTCCACTTCCTGTTTGGTCAAAAATGTAAGTTTTCAGCTTTTTAAAAGTATTTTTGAGAAGGCATAACTCATTGTAGAAGATTTAAGACTACAGGGAAAATTTACTAAAGGTTCTAAAAATGAAATTGGTGATGTTGCCCATAGCAGCCAATCCCCCTTCCCCAATAGCAAAATAGAATTTGACTGCAGTTAAAAACCATCATATAGGCCTTTTTTAACTTTAACCCTATTTGATCATTAGGGGGAGATGTACTAAGTAGTGATAAAAATGGAGAAGTGAGCGAGTGGAGAAGTTGCCCATGGCAACCATTCAGCTGCTCTGTATACTTTTATAATATGCAAATTATAAATGTTACATCAATGCTGATTGGTTGCAATGGGCAATGTCTCCACTGGCTCACTTCTCCACTTTTATCACTGATTAGTACATCTCCCTCTTAGTTCTTTGTGAGGATATCCTTTTGACTATCCCAAGTATTAATAAATTGCTTTATTTTCTTAGCCTCTACCACCTTTGGGTCCACCAATCCCCCTCCATCCACTATAATATCACCTTTCCACTTCACAGTGTTCTCAAAACCATCTCACTACAGTACCCTTCCCTCATAAATGCCCAGTGTCCCTCTCAGTGTCAGTAAACTGTGTATCAGCATACTTTTCAGAAAGTTGTGTTGGGGGAAGCATCCATGTTGGAAAGCTGTGCGTGAGAGCTTCCATGTCGGTAAAGAGATCAAAATCTTTTTATTTGTTTTTTTTAAATGTTTACTGAACAAAAATGAATATTTCCCAGGTTTCAAGTTTCTTTCCCGGTTACTCTATCTCTTTATTGCATTAATCAACAATAAAATGGTTGTTAGTTGTGACATAAAATAGACAAAATTTTGTGAACGTTTAAATAATAGTTTACCATTTGTTTTGACATTTTCAGTTGCTAATAATAATACAGGGAAGACATTGGTTCTAAGGACCCTTGGTGTGATCTTATGCTTGGTGTGATTTTTCAGAGTAGTTAGGTTACTCTGGTATTATGTAGATGGGGGTGTGTTCTGCGCTCCCTCCAATAGATGCTCTGTGTGTGTGTGGGGTGGTTCTGTCCGTGCAGCCTAGGTTCCAGGGGTAGGAATTCTTTTCGAGTATTCCTTAATTTGACAGGGAAAAAGAAAAGGGGAACCTCTGGCGCTACAGGATAGGTTTTAGATAGTGAAAAAACTCCAGTTGAGTTTTGTTGTATAAAAAAGAGTGTTTTTTATTTTGGGAAAATGTATAAAAATTGTAAAAATTAATGTGCAAAATCAGCAGTATTGGCAAAACAATGTTAACAGTAATAAAATGACATTAGTATAGTTAGTATTATCTAAAAGTGGTTGTTCAGATCTGATGCTATTTGAAACTGCTTATTGAAGATATACATGGTAAATATACATAGATTAAAGAGTATAGTCAATTTCAGTCGCATGTGTGACGGCTTTGAAAAATGTGAACACCATGTAACTGTGGTCTCTTCGGGATTGCTTATAAACAGTTTGCAGCAGATAGAGGTTGATACATTTCTGACACAGTGTTCAAAAGTAACTGGATACTGTTACTAGACTGTTTCCTGCTAAGTTCTTTGTAGTGCATGCACAGTCTCGTCACAAGTGGAAAGGGGAGAGCTGTCTCTCCGTTCCTATGAATGCTGTAATGCCGTTCCTGTCTCATATAAAGTAATTCCTTGATGCAGGGAAAACTCACATATCTTCGTCCTCTACGGGACCGGTGGGCTCAGGTCCGAGCGGTGGCGGATTGTGTGTGTCTTTTTTCTCTCTTTTTTCTCCGGGGCCGTGATGTTGCTGCAGGCGCCTGCAGTGCTGATCCTCGTGGAGCTTGAGCGGCCGGCGTCTCCCACGGGGGTCAGGGTCTCCGGATCTGAGGCGGGTGTCAACCTCTATCTGCTGCAAACTGTTTATAAGCAATCCCGAAGAGACCACAGTTACATGGTGTTCACATTTTTCAAAGCCGTCACACATGCGACTGAAATTGACTATACTCTTTAATCTATGTATATTTACCATGTATATCTTCAATAAGCAGTTTCAAATAGCATCAGATCTGAACAACCACTTTTAGATAATACTAACTATACTAATGTAATTTTATTACTGTTAACATTGTTTTGCCAATACTGCTGATTTTGCACATTAATTTTTACAATTTTTATACATTTTCCCAAAATAAAAAACACTCTTTTTTATACAACAAAACTCAACTGGAGTTTTTTCACTATCTAAAACCTATCCTGTAGCGCCAGAGGTTCCCCTTTTCTTTTTCCCAGGTTACTCTGGTACTGTACTTCTTTGGAGAATAATTTTCAGTCTTTGAAGGTCTTCTTCCCAGTTCAAATGGTATTACTCTCATTGAGGATGTCAGGGAACATCTCATCCAGTTTTTATGGTGTTGTGCATTTATAAGTCAATTCCTTTTTAAGAGAAAAATACGTCATAATACACGGCCCGTGCAGAAGAGATATTGCAGGGATTCAGAGAGGGGGTGAGATAATGATACACTGAACAGATAGGAGTAGTATAGGGGATTCACTAAGGCAGTAATGGGGTAAGACTATATAAAAATCACAAAGTACTAGTAAAGGAAAGCGCTCATTCAGGTATTGATCTTAGCTGTGCAGAATTCTAAATCTAAGGGGGATTTCACACAGGCTATATAGAGATGAAAAAAGTGTAATAGCTAAGTGTAATAGCTGAAAGCAACAACAAGATCAGTATGTTTGTCATATATTATGAGGCATTATTTGACACTAAAATACTGAACATATTGTTGGTTCCAACTATTACTCTTATTTTATCTCTATTCAGCAGGTGCGATATACATATACTTAGCACACTAATTTGATCTTGCTATTTTGTTCCTTCACATGGTACTAGCAGGGTCATAAAGATTACCATTAGATTTCTACAGTGGCAAGGGAACATTGTTATGCCTGTATTAATCTAATGGCAATTACATTTTCCCCCAAACTGACTAAGGAGTGGTGAGCAAGCTTCCTACCTAGCATCAGAACCACATGTAGACCTACATTATGGTTTCCAATAGGATATTACTTTATCTTGCCTTTTCACCAGGGCTGACTTAGAACAAACTGCATTAATAAGTATCACCTGGGATATAAATGAATGCTTTTAGCTAGTTTCTTTCAACTTCTCCAATGACCATGGCAAAAAGAAGACTTACAAAATAGGACACTATTGCACAAATCATGGACATTCTACAGATCACACATCACATGTAGGTTGGTAACCAAAATGAAATTGCTGAATTTTTCTCCAAGGTAAGGAATGCCATAAATTAATTGGCAAGCACCTTTTTTGGTCCCAAAACAGTGGGCCAAAAAACAAAATTGTAGATAGAACTTATTACTTCCATTGCATATCTATATATAAAAAGCACAATCAAAGTATAATGCATTGGTTCATATTTTGGTAAAAATATTTAAACTTAAAACCCACTATCAAGGGTTCTCATTGGTTACAATCTTTGAGGTTATGAAAAATAAACCAGGCTGTCTTGATTCCTATTATGCACTTTGGAGGAACAGTTCTACCTTCTTCCTCAGATATGATAACACTCTTGATTGAGGCAGGAGTGACAGAACTGTTCATCTCATTAAAAATGTTTGAGGCAACTAAGGCAATGCACAGTGAAATTAAAATAGTTTAGCTAGTTGTCCAGTTGCTCTTCCCAGCCTGTGTATTATAATATGGTTCAATGCTATTATTAACCCTCAACAGTTAAGGTCCATGATCCATAACTGACTGGTGGGGAAAAAATTAAAATGATAGTTCCCTAATTGACTTGGTCTATTATTTGTATATGATTGTCTCTGTTTTATTATGATAGCTGATTCTGGATTTAGGGTTACAAGTCCTTGAGCTTTTTAGACTTCCATAAGAAATTATTGATCAAGCAACAAGTTCTTGAATCAGTGAATCCAGAATTGTCTGTCTCGGCAATAAAAGCCAATTTGTATTGGAGCCACATGAAAGATAATAGATTATTATAATATGGACCCAGATGTGTCCTTGTCACCTCCATACTTACTATGCTTTTAGGGGGTGGTATATATGTACTAGATTAAGGCTCAAAAAGATATCTAAACATTATATTATTTCAATAAATAAAATTCTGTAAACAAACCTTGTACCCATCATTAGATACAGTATAAGCTAATTGCCAATTTAAGACATAAAAACATAGAATTTGATAACAAATTAGAACCACTTGCCCAATCTATGTAACAGTGGGGGTAGGTTAGTGCTTCATCTGCAACAGGGAGATTGGATGGTTGCAGCTAGACCCTAGGGTTACCCAAGTCCCCTGTAATTAGTAAGAAATACACTGGGGATAAACCCCTGGTGTCCCCCAGCACACCGAGCTGTACCTGTACCAAGACATGAAAGACTATATATATATATATATATATATATATATATATATATATAGTGCAGGGAGAAATCAGCGGCACTTAGCAGACGAGGTTATGCAAAGTGAAGAACTTTTATTGTAGTCCCTGTGAAAGACTGTAACAATGAATCTCTGTTCCCTGGATAAATAATTAGAAATAATATAACAAAGTCCCAATGGTGCCTTATCCAGAATAATGCCTGCTGTAAGTTGCCGGCTTGGCAAAGTGCAGGATATTCAATATGGATAGCGGATAGGGATCGGCACTCAACGTGGGGGCTGCTGGAATACTTGCTGCGGTGCCTTCTGTGATCTATGGCAAGATCCAATGTAGTGCAGGGAGAAATCAGCGGCACTCAGCAGACGAGGTTATGCAAAGTGAAGAACCCCTACTCATGCCGCAATCTCCTCCCCTGGTGCCGCCATTCAGCTCCCGGGACCCGCCAGCCGAGGACGCACCCGGTGATGCACTTCCGGGAGTCGCTCCGCCGTCACCATAGGAACGCCAACATGCGTTCCACCAGCCAGGAAGGATGCGTTCCACCAGTGTTAACTCCGGGCTGCCTCATCCGGTGAGACCCTAGAGCCAACCGGTACAGCATCGGGTTAGTGACTGCAGCAGGCATATTACTTGTAAACATTACATATAGAGAAAGGAAAAAAGGTTACATATAAAATAGGGAATAAAATACAGATACATAATGCGGAAGAATTATCATATCTATAAAAAACAGACGCAAATATCAACAGCAGTATCAATATATCGTATATCCCAGAAACCATATATATAATGAAGAAGACATATTACACCAGGGAATTCCAATTGATTTTGTCATTGAGGCCCCCAGGTTTAGTAGTTCCAAGCCTCAAAATCCAACGGGATTCTTTAATCAATAATGATTTAGCCCTATCCCCGCCTCGTAAGGATTCGGGGACATGTAGAGGGTATGTAGAGGGTATGATAGTAAACTTTTAGAAGAACATAAATTAAAAGTCCTTAATATGCCCAGAGCGGCCCTGTTGGAAACCAAAGTCCGAGATCAGGAGAACACCTTACCTTGGAGCAGCGACTTTACTGTTGCTAGCCCTATTGTGAAGAGAGCTAGTAAAGCTCTTTGGCCCATAATTAGTACCGACAAAGATCTGTCTATTTTCCAGGGTAAGAGACCTATTGCTGCCTTTCGGCGAGGCAGCAACTTGAGAGATCGTTTAGTTCATACGGATATATCTGGACGTAATATTTGTAAGGCCCCTAATACTTATGTAAAACCAGCGGGGTGTTACTCCTGCAATGATTGTACCACATGTAAGTTCATTATCCCATGTAAGAAGTTTAAGCACCCTCATGGAGATAAGATGTACGACATTAGGTTTGTGCTTACTTGTAATACCACCCATGTGGTATATGTGGTGGTCTGTCCGTGTGGTTTATACTATGTCGGGCAGACCACTCGGAAGTTTAAAGAACGGATGAACGCCCATAGATCCGCCATTAGACTTTCCCTTAATGGTAAAGATATAGATCAACCAGTACCACGTCATTTTAAGGATTTCAATCATCCCCTTGAGTCTATCCGATATTTTATTATAGACCATGTCCCCGAATCCTTACGAGGCGGGGATAGGGCTAAATCATTATTGATTAAAGAATCCCGTTGGATTTTGAGGCTTGGAACTACTAAACCTGGGGGCCTCAATGACAAAATCAATTGGAATTCCCTGGTGTAATATGTCTTTTTCATTATATATATATGGTTTCTGGGATATACGATATATTGATACTGCTGTTGATATTTGCGTCTGTTTTTTATAGATATGATAATTCTTCCGCATTATGTATCTGTATTTTATTCCTTATTTTATATGTAACCTTTTTTCCTTTCTCTATATGTAATGTTTACAAGTAATATGCCTGCTGCAGTCACTAACCCGATGCTGTACCGTTTGGCTCTAGGATCTCACCGGATGAGGCAGCCCGGAGTTAACACTGGTGGAACGCATCCTTCCTGGCTGGTGGAACGCATGTTGGCATTCCTATGGTGACGGCGGAGCGACTCCCGGAAGTGCATCACCGGGTGCGTCCTCGGCTGGCGGGTCCCGGGAGCTGAATGGCGGCACCAGGGGAGGAGATTGCGGCATGAGTAGGGGTATAAGGGGGTAAGTTTATTGTACCTGTATTGTTTGTGCTGTATTGGTGTGGTCCTGAGGACGGGGTGCTGTCCCCGAAAGTACTCGACCGTGACCGTAAAATACACTTTGATTTTCTTGCTACTATTGATGTCTCCTGAGTGCCTTCTTACATGGACATTTATCTGAATTTGGATATGGCACCGGAGCAAGCTGTCCTATGAACAGAGTGCCGGCAGTAGATGGATTTATATATATATATATATATATATATATACATACATAAATACATATAACAGAAATCCAGAGGTCTTAGTTACATACAGTTTGCAAACGTATGATGAGACTTATCGGCGCCTGGTGGCTTATCATACGTTTGTATGTAACTAAGACCTCTGGATTTCTATTATATGTATGTATATATATATATATATATATATATATATATAGTCTTTCATGTCTTGGTACAGGTACAGCTCGGTGTGCTGTGGGACACCAGGGGTTTATCCCCAATGTATTTCTAGCCAAACTACCCCCTCCCTTTCATGCACTTGAATTGCATTTCCTAATTGATTTGAGCAACTTACATTTTGTTCCGCTGTAATTAGTAATGCAGCAATTACTCAACTATACAGTTGGAGTAGTTCAGTGCTTTGAGAAACTGTATGCATATTTAGGTGAATAAAATGATTTATTAAACGGAGCATATGCATATCATTTCTCAAAGTGCTGGCTCACTTCAACCTTGATTTAAGGGGTCCCCACTCCCCCAGGGAACCCTGGCCATGGGTGACTAGTTGGGGGAGTGATGCTTTGGCTGCAGGGACCTATATAAAAGTGTCCCCCGGATGCGGCATCACCTCCCTCTCTAGTGGAGCCCGGTGCTGGTTTAAAATATATGGGGGACCCCTACTTCTTTTGTCCCCAGTATTTTTGGAACCAGGACCGGTCCAAGAGTCCGGTGCTGGTTGTTTAAATACAGGGAAACCCGAATCAAATTTTTTCCTGTATTTTTGCAACCAGGACCGGCTCAAATAGCCCGGGGCTGGTTATGCTTTTGGGTGGGGACTTGCACATAGTTTTTTTTTTTTAACACTTTCTTTACTCTAACAGACAGAAGCATGCACGGATCTCACTGAGATGTGCATGCTGCTGATTAAGTAATAAAGACATGACCTAAAATATGAGTGCTTGCCAGGTATTTGGAAAACTTATTGGGCGCTGGAAGGTGAATGGGCAGCCTATGATACACCTACGGGGTTTTCCTTCTTACCCCCAAGAAAATAGAAATGTCAAGGGATGGTGGTGTACCTTGGGCGCCAGACCTTTCGGTGGACTTATAGCAGGACCAAAGCAATGGTCACCTCACAATGCAAATACTTGTATGGGTACGATTTTGCAGAACTAATAACATACAGGGTAATAATAAAATTAACACATAGTTTAATACAAAATTACATATAACAATTAAAAGCGTACCAAAACGGTAAGCTAGGAGCCGCAGGTGTTATAATGGGGCAGGGTGGTCGGAACCTTCACCCTGCTCTGGCCCCTAAGCTTATTTGCGGATCGATGTCCCCGGATGGATGATAATACTTGTGGAATGTTATTCAAAAAAGCCTGAAAACGTGCCGGTAGGGTAACTTAGGAGCCGCAGGTGTTTATGAAAAGCAGGGTGGTCCAGACTTCACCCTGCTCTGGCTCCCAAGTATTACCACGGGTCGATGTCAGATGAATAAGCAGTCAGAGTTCTTCCTTAGGTCCAGTTGCTGAAGATCAGGTAGCCAGGTAACCAACGCGTTTCGAGATATAAAATCTCTTCCTCAGGGCTTGATGGTCTCTTTCCTCTTCAGATTCGGCTTTTAAAGATGGTGGGAAATTGGTTCCAGGTCAAAGGGTCACTGAGACCGGAAGTGCTGAATAAAATCTCAAAAATGATTTTTGATACTAAATTACCCCATGTTAATAAGGTGGCAATGCTTGTGGGAATATGTATCAGCAAAGTAGGTATAGATAATGTATATATCCTGAAAATGTATGGAAACGGGCGACCGGAAGGGAGTATCGCCGGAAATTCAAAACCGGAAGTGACGCGGCGGGACGATCAGCCGCAAAAACGGAGTAATAGAGGAACAAACTAAATATATATGGGTGTTGAGGCCATGTTTAACAAGTTTTATCATGCAAGGTGGGGTGCTAGGGTGCATACAGTGGGGAATGTAGGCACTTATAAAACCGCGAATGCCGTGACCGGAAGTGACGCTAGGATATGCGTGTCACTGACCGGAAGTGACATCGCAGAGTTTGTAGGAATGTTACGGACCAGTGAGTTTTAATAGATGGACTAAAAGAACGTTTTTAAAGATTATAATGCTGGGGGGGGGAAAAATGATGTCCAGCTGGGAAAGGTTATAATAAACGTTTCAGTTTTTATATCAAAAACGTGTGTGTTCTTATACCGGAAATGACGCGATCCCATGCGTGTCAAAAGGCCGGAAGTAGGAATAAGAGGCGGGTAGTGAACCGCAGGTGACAAACCGATACCGGAATGTAATTAGCTGTTATATAATAAAGTGTATATAGAGTCCTATTTAGGGATTTAGGAACTATGAACCGCAAATGGAAAATTACTCATAAATTTAACCAGATTGGGAACTGTAGTGGAAATAAGGTGGCTGTGCTGATAAGTTCAGCCCTTAGTCGAACGTGGGGGTGGTTGCTGAGCACTCTCAATAAAAGTTCAGGATAGTCCCAGAACAATGGAGTATAGTTTATAAATGAGTCCGATGTTCAAAATACGTCCATTAGTTCCATGGAATGTACTTGATGGAAGTTCATAATCGGTTGATTGAATAGTCATATGACCCCGAAAAACATAAACAAAGAGAACAGAAATGTGTATGTTAAGACAGATTCTGTAGAACGTTTAACGTAGTGGCAGAAAAATATGCTAAACTACCCAATTATTGTAAGAACCGTTTAAGCTCGAAGTCTTTATTTAAGCCCTTGGGGCACAGGGACTGGAGTCTGTGGATCATTTTCATTTCTGCTTTGGCAAGATTTCTTTCCGTATTCCTGTCTCGCCAGGTAGATTTTATATGTAGTAGTCCTACAAATCTTTTTACGTGTGTGTATGAGCAGTTGTGTTTCAGTTTGAAATGTTCAGACAGATTGTGTGTGAGAAATCCATTCTTTATGTTACGTAAGTGTTCACCAAGTCGCGTTTTCAAAGCTCTTGACGTACGTCCAATGTATGCCTTACCACATGCGCATTCTACTAGGTAGACAACGTTGCTGGTGTGACAGGTGAAAAGATTTGTAGGACTACTACATATAAAATCTACCTGGCGAGACAGGAATACGGAAAGAAATCTTGCCAAAGCAGAAATGAAAATGGTCCACAGACTCCAGTCCCTGTGCCCCAAGGGCTTAAATAAAGACTTCGAGCTTAAATGGTTCTTACAATAATTGGGTAGTTTAGCATATTTTTCTGCCACTACGTTAAACATTCTACAGAATCTGTCTTAACATACACATTTCTGTTCTCTTTGTTTATGTTTTTCGGGGTCATATGACTATTCAATCAACCGATTATGAACTTCCATCAAGTACATTCTATGGAACTAATGGACGTATTTTGAACATCGGACTCATTTATAAACTATACTCCATTGTTCTGGGACTATCCTGAACTTTTATTGAGAGTGCTCAGCAACCACCCTCACGTTCAACTAAGGGCTGAACTTATCAGCACAGCCACCTTATTTCCACTACAGTTCCCAATCTGGTTAAATTTATGAGTAATTTTCATGTGCGGTTCATAGTTCCTTAATCCCTAAATAGGACTCTATATACACTTAATTATATAACAGCTAATTACATTCCGGTATCGGTTTGTCACCTGTGGTTCACTACCCGCCTCTTATTCCTACTTCCGGCCTTTTGACACGCATGGGATCGCGTCATTTCCGGTATAAGAACACACACGTTTTTGATATAAAAACTGAAACGTTTATTATAACTTTTCCCAGCTGGACATCATTTTTTTTTTCCCCCCAGCATTATAATCTTTAAAAACGTTCTTTTAGTCTTTCTATTAAAACTCTCTGGTCCGTAACATTCCTACAAACTCCGCGATGTCACATCCGTTCAGTGACACGCATATCCTAGCGTCACTTCCGGTCACGGCATTTGCGGTTTTATAAGTGCCTACATTCCCCACTGTATGCACCCCAGCACCCCACCTTGCATGATAAAACTTGTTAAACGTGGCCTCAACACCCATATATATTTAGTTTGTTCCTCTATTACTCCGTTTTTGCGGCTGATCGTCCCGCAGCGTCACTTCCGGTTTTGAATTTCCGGCGATACTCCCTTCCGGTCGCCCGTTTCCATACATTTTCAGGATATATACATTATCTATACCTACTTTGCTGATACATATTCCCACAAGCATTGCCACCTTATTAACATGGGGTAATTTAGTATCAAAAATCATTTTTGAGATTTTATTCAGCACTTCCGGTCTCAGTGACCCTTTGACCTGGAACCAATTTCCCACCATCTTTAAAAGCCGAATCTGAAGAGGAAAGAGACCATCAAGCCCTGAGGAAGAGATTTTATATCTCAAAACGCGTTGGTTACCTGGCTACCTGATCTTCAGCAACTGGACCTAAGGAAGAACTCTGACTGCTTATTCATCTGACATCGACCCGTGGTAATACTTGGGAGCCAGAGCAGGGTGAAGTCTGGACCACCCTGCTTTTCATAAACACCTGCGGCTCCTAAGTTACCCTACCGGTACGTTTTCAGGCTTTTTTGAATAACATCCCACAAGTATTATCATCCATCCGGGGACATCGATCCGCAAATTAGCTTAGGGGCCAGAGCAGGGTGAAGGTTCCGACCACCCTGCCCCATTATAACACCTGCTGCTCCTAGCTTACCGTTTTGGTACGCTTTTAATTGTTATATGTAATTCTGTATTAAACTATGTGTTAATTTTATTATTACCCTGTATGTTATTAGTTCTGCAAAATCGTACCCATACAAGTATTTGCATTGTGAGGTGACCATTGCTTTGGTCCTGCTATAAGTCCACCGAAAGGTCAGGCGCCCAAGGTACACCACCATCCCTTGACATTTCTATGACCTAAAATCTGTATGTTTTTATTACTAAAAATTGCATGTCTCCTCTACTAAAAACTGCAAAAAAGGACATTTCTGTTTTAACCTTAAAATTCACACCCTATTACATTTGTGCTTTTTTGTTAAAAATTGCAAATTACAAAATACAGGCATAATTAGAGTAATGACTATTACAATATTGTCCAATATGAAGTGCCTAATATTTTTGAGGGTCTCCTGGTATGAGTTTAAATTGCTGCACACTTATTTACAATTAGAGAGAAAGAATGAATGATGAAATAATGATAAAGAGGTCAAAGGTTTCACCACCACTTCTGCTATTTGTAACAGATTAGGGAGTTATTCTTACTGCACCTGATATTCCCTCTAGGGAATCATTACGTCTAGAGTCATTACTCTAATTATGCCTGTGTTTTCAATCTTTTCTGGATATCTACTAAGATTCCAGTTTTAAATATTTTCACCTCAGATGCATCCAACATATACCAACTATTTGAAATTGTGAGGAACTACTTTGATATTACTCAATATCTCACATTATTGGATGTGGAGGTGCCATATATAAATGTGTTTTTTATGTATGTCTGTGTCTCTATTATTTTAGTCACATAGTCAAAAACATCAATAAGGCTTGTTTGGCATGATCTCCTCCCAGTAAATCCACGCTGTTTGGGGTACTGTAAATTATTGGATTTAAGATATTCCACTACACTTTCTTTTAATAGTGTTTTCATTCCTTTCCCCACTACTGATGTAAGGCTTACTGGTCTGTAGGTACTTGATTCTTCCTTGCTTCCACCTTTTTTGCTGTGGTACTACATTCTCTTTTCCAGTCCTCTGGAATTGCTCCTGTACTTTATCAACATCTCTTTGCTGAAAATTCTAATAATATAATTTAAAAAAACCCTGAGAAATAATTTAGCAAACAAAATAAAATATCTCCTCTTTCAAAGGTATAAGGATACTGCATGTGCGGAAAGTTTACTATGTATTCTCTTCAATGAAAGTGGAGTTAAATAACAGAAATTCACATGAAAGGAGCAATGGGGGGTAATTCAGAGTTGATTGCAGCAGCAAATTTTTTAGCAGTTGGGCAAAACCATGTGCAGTGCAGGGGGGTTGGCAGATATAACATTTGCAGAGAGAGTTAGATTTGGGTGGGTTATTTTGTTTCTGTGCAGGGTAAATACTGTCTGCTATATTTTTACACTGCAATTTAGATTTCAATTTGAACACACCCCACCCAAATCTAATCTCTCTGAACATGTTATATCTGCCCCCCCCCCCTCCCTGGCAGTGCACATGGTTATGCCCAACTGCAAACAAATTTACTGCTGAATTACCCCCTATGTGTGGAACAATTAATACCACTATAATGCACAATTATCTGTATGGAGGTTAATGTAATTACAAACATACAATTGAGATTTGACAACTGCAGTGATGAACAGTAAATGATGAGGGCAGCAGCAATCCTAGTGGTAGGAAAGCATAATTCAGGATAACAGTCATAATATCAAGTTTTGTAGTCATAACACTGACTTTCTAACCAATATGCTGAAGAGAAATCTCAGTGTATATGGGTCTCCTAAAATCATGGTAATCAGCTCAGGTTCACTAAAACAGTGACTGTTGAGGTAAGGTTTTCTGGGCTTGTTGACTGTTACATGGGCCTCCTTTATAAAACACCTCTTGGATCATAATATTTATTTAACATCACAGACACCATTATGGAAAGGAGAATTCCCTACACCCTTACGTTGTTTGGATTTATTCAATTATCAAAGAGGCACTGCAACTGGGCCCTTTTCTTTTGAATGCAATCCATTTCTTCACTAGGATTAGTGAAGAGTCTGTGATACAGTTTTCCACTAAATATTTGCATACACAGCTGGTTTGTTGATGATTCTGAGATAAGGGCTCTGTAGGTGCTATATCTTTACTTCCAGGACTCCTTGTTCTTCTTTATGCTGAAGATCACTCTTAATGACTTTTGCTGTATGTTTGTTGTCGGTGTGCTGCTGCAGAATAAATTTGGAACCAATTACATGCCTCCTTGATGGTATTGCATGATGGATAAGTACCTGCCTGTATACACTCTTTGGTTAACCCTTGACATTGGCCTGCAAGCTTAAATGCATTAGTGAATCCATGAATCAAAACCCCATTGTTTATGTATTACGGTGAGTGAGTTTACTATGGTGAGTATTGCGTTCTCTGTTTTTTATTTATGTAAGCTATGTGGTCACAGTCAACTGCACCCCAACCTGGGTATGGCGAGTGTGCACCAAATTCATAGGAATGGCGAGTGCTGTCATTTTCTGTATATAAATATATATATATATATATATATATGTTACAGTAAATGCATTATATATATTTTTATCTAATTTTTGTACTTAATTTGGATTATTTACATTGATTAGGATTAAAGATAATCTTTATTCAAATGTTTTCATTATGTGTTTATTTATAAACAATGTTTCCTATATTGTTTGCAAAACATAATAACAGCAAAATAAAGAACTTCTGTAAAGATGTATCAGCCACTGTGAGAAACATTGTGGATCCTCATACTCTTTACTCCTCCATTCCAGCATTAGAGAAAATTAAATTTGGACTAAGAGGTTTAGGCATTCTTGAGAAAATTAATTGCCATAAAGTGGTTTCAACCTTTAAATTTTGTATTAAAATGACTACAGGCCTTTATCTGTGGGGAAAAATCCTGCTTTTTTCATTTTATAAATTCAAATATATTTATCTTTGCAGTGTAATGGCAGGATGAACTGTACTGATTAACTATATTTATCCTGAAGTAGTTATACTTTTTACCAGTAATGGGTCCAACAATTAACTTATAAACAGTAAAAAAAAGTTTTTGTTAAATAATGTGTTAGTGAGGCAGAACACACACGTAAATAGACATTATTTTTGGTAATATATATCATTCTTAGAGCTGGATGTAAGTCTAACTTTTTTCTACAAATATGTATTTCTGTTCTCAAATACACCAGAAATGCACACACATACATCTGTAAATGCATTTCTGCATATGTTTCATGCATCTCCCTATACCCAGAGAATCAAAACAAGTAGTAGGCAGTACGTGTTATTGCAACACATTTAGGGCCTAATGCAGAGTTGTAAGCAATGGCAATTGTGAATTCCTACGCTAAGCAAGTGCAAAAGGGGGTCATTCCGAGTTGATCACTAGCTACATTTGTTCGCAGTGCAGTGATCAGGCTAAAAATGGCAGTTCTGCGCAGGCATATGCGGCGCAATGTGCACGCGCGATGTATGGGCACAACGAACGATGTAGTTTTGCACAGGTTCTAGCAATGCATTTCAGTCGCACTGCTTGCCGCGAGTGATTGACATTTAGTGGGCGTTTCTGGGTAGCAACTGACCATTTTCAGGGAGTGTGCGGAAAAATGCAGGCTTGCCAAGAAAAACGCAGGCGTGGCTGGGCTAATGCTGGGTGGGTTTGTGACGTCAAATCCGGAAGTGAATAGTCTGAAGTGATCGCAAGCGCTGAGTAGGTTTTGAGCTACTCTGAAACTACACAAATATTTTTTGTAGCCGCTCTGCGATACAACCATTCGCACTTCTGCTAAGCTAAAATACACTCCCACTGGGCGGCGGCATAGCATTTGCATAGATGTTAAAAACTGCTAGCGAGCGATCAACTCGGAATGACCCCCAATGTTAGCAAGAAAAACTGCAGTCACAAAACTGAAAATAGATGCCCACTGGAGCGAATGCAACTCATTTGTTATTTGCATACACCTACGCAGCCAATAGGGAAGACCGTTAAACATCAACAGCTTGAGTAGGTCTTTGGTTATGCAAACTAGATGTGGCAGTAGTGTTTTTGTATGCAGAAGCTCACAGCTGACTTCACATACATGCCCCGTAAACGGCCATGACCTGACTGCGTTTTTACAACTACTCCCCACTAATGAGATATTACCACCCCCAAACGGTTATTTCCTGTCAATCATTTTGCGGATTAATCCTCATTGCAAATGCAATCACAAAGGTACCTTTGCACATGCGCAGTGCGATCGCAGCATGATAAAGTCTGCTGATAATCACTTAATTGCGAAAACATCGGCATAGCATACATCTCTGAATTAGGCCCTTAGACAATGGATGCATTTTTCAAAATGCATTTTATGAGTTTAGCATTTGGGAGTGTTGTATGCCTTGTCAAATGATACTCACTAATGATCCTGATTATGCACAGCATCATGCATAGAAACATAGACATTGATGGCAGATAAGAACTACTTAGAAACATAGAATTTGGTGACAGACAAGAAACAGTATAAGAAAGTAAAAACTCCAGGATTGTCGTGAACAATGCAAAAAAGTGAGGACATCCCAAAGAGAAGAAGAGTAAAGATAATGCTACTGATAAACTATATTATGTACACATATATTAAAAAATGTTGCAGATACTACATATCTAATACAAACCAACCATATGCGCTTGTGTTCCAGATCTATAAATATAAACGATTATCAAAGAGTTATTCAAAATTGTACTGTAACAGCACACCTTCTGTATATACAAATGCAATATGAGTGACTTTATAGACTGACCAGCCTGCTGTGACAGCTAAACTGTATATGATGGATGATGCACTGAGTACAATGTCTATATACATGATCTGTAAGATACAGAGGTAATATCTATTTGACATTAGTGACTCTTCTGGCAGATCTGAAACAAAGCCTGCCAGCAACAGGGGGACCATGCCTACCAGCTCTAGAGGTACAATGCCTGCCTGCTGCATGCTTAAGTTTATTTCTCCCCACATCCCTGTGTAGTGCAGCAGCTCACATGTGCATCTACTGATTAAATAGAAATGTACGAGCAGCATCTGAGGGCAGAGCCCGACAGCAATCACCAGGCAGCCCGCAACATTCTGTGTGACCGGGGGCACCCAGCCCCCTCTCACCCAGCACAGCACAATATAGCCTACTGGTGGTGCAACCACTTTGTAAACCTAGACAATCAGTTGGAATGCCAGAGGTTATCAGGTGCCTAAAACTGTTCCACTCTGGGCCATAGGAAGATAGGAAGGGGCTGTGTTCAGTTTCCTCCCCCTCGCCCCTACCCCCGCTCTATCTGGCAATGGATTAGGGTCAGTGGGAGACCCTCGCACTGTCCCACAGCCTAGTGTGCATGCACAGTTCTCTAATGTAATGGTGCAGCGGTCATTTTCCCAGTGTTTTTCCAATTGCACATGTGCAAAATGCCTGGAAAATGGCCACCACACCAATTTCTCAGTGATTTGTGCAGCACCACTGCCACTTTGGAAGACTCTAGAGATGTATTCAAAAAGTGGGTCCAAGGTGTGTTGTGTGTGCCTGCTCTGGGCCCTCTAGATTTATCCTTCTTACCTGTCAGTCCCAATTTGGCCATACATTAGTATGGGGACAAAAATTCATCAAACTCCAAAAATACATTATTTTTGTAGCTTGACAGTGGGAATCATAATCATCTTCAGATAGTGCTGATTACTGGACCCTGCTCCTTCTCTAATGGAAGGAGTCCAAGGTTGCAAAGTGAGATATTTTCAGATCCCTTTTCCCCTATTTAACACCCTCTGCTGCAAGTCGCACATGTATTAACCTACGTTAGCTTGCAATATGCCCTTAACAGTAATCATTTTCAATCTATTTCTTTTTTTGGTTTTCAAATAAATAAAGTGTTGGTCAACGTTTGCACTACAAAAGAACAAACGTAATAAACACACCACCACTTTTCTCAAGTTATAAAATGCATGTTTCTGTACAGAATTCTCATTACAAAAACATGCTTCTAATTATGCAGCACAGTCATTGACTCCAAACGAGATACATTCAACAGGCTTTGCTTTCGCCATTAGGCATTTATGTTACTAGCAACAATCTTTTCTATTAAGCTGTCTGATTAAATCTAGCAGTGAAGGAGGTTGTGGCAATTGTGCATGTATAGGATCTAAAATTTCTAAGTGCTTATATATTTTTGCATTAAAGTCAAAGTGTTATTAAAATTGAGAAACAGCATCAGCATAAAAACAAGTGGCCCAGTAGTACAGATCATTAACTTCTCGGTCGGGTACTGTACATCTGCATTATCTTTCAGAGCAACGAGGGAGGAGTGTGCAGCTTGACCTAAATATACTTTGTCGAGAGGAGCCCATTTTTCTTTTAGAATAGGATCGATTTTCAATGCAGCAATGTTCTTAACATAATCATGCTGCATATAATTGAGTGCCAAGTTTTTGATCAGACTTTCAGTTTCTCTTTGCAGCCTGTGAAACATTGGTTCGTCTGCCTGAAGCACCTAATTGTATTCAGTGATCACTCCAACTGCATAAGGCATAAACTCAAATAATACACGACTGATAGGGCATGACAGAGGTTTCAAGGCCTGCTCTGTTGTATGGCTAGAATTCTTAAATACAAGTTAAGTAGAATACACTTATAATGATTCCCAGTGTTTCAGTACTCTGTATAAACACAAATGAAAGCCACTGAGTCTGAACATTTTTTAACATTTTGTTGACTGGTGCATCAACAAAAACTTGAAATTCATGACCAATGAACTTGAAGTTCTTTTGACATTTAAAACTCAGGCTGAAATGACTGTACACAAACCTAGTTAATTCTGTCAATGACTTTGGAAGAAGGATACAGGTATAGGAGGCTGCAGAATGACTCATGCACATTTAATAGTAACCACCCAAGAGAATTCAAATTTAAAATTTGTTAATACACTTTCAAGTGAACCTGTCATGGAACTTGAAATGTGGTTGCAGAAGCCAATGAAGTTTTTACTAGGTAAAATGTGAGACCGTTCTTCAAAGCCAAAAACACAGACTGTGCCAAATTGTCAACAATTTCCACAAGCTCTAACGCATAAATTTCAAATTCAAGTGTATCATTACAGAAGAGAACACGGACTAAAAGCTGTTTTTTGTCATGAATATCAGTTGTCTCATCTACTGTATGACAAACAGTAAAATCTATTGCAGCACTTTACCAGGCCATACCTTATAACATTGAGTGCCTTTTGCTTTCCTATATTGACCTTTATAGTTTCTTTAGTGGGTAAACTCTTTAGAATCTTTATAAAAGTATCTCAATTCAACATTGGCATGTTTTGTTCCACAATAAAACTACAAATGTTAGCTACCAAGAGCATTCTCTCAGGCCAGATGTACTAAGTGTTGAAAACTGATAAAATGGAAAGTAATAAATTATCAGCCAACCAGTTCCTAGCTGTCATTTTTCAAACAGGGCCTGTGACATGACAGTTAGAAGCTGATTGGCTGGTATTTTATCACTCTCACTCTCCACTTTATCACTTTTTAATGCTTAGTACATCTGAAGGAGTATGTGCAAGTGAGCAGAGTAGCACATGGACACAGCTTCAATGTTAATATGGACATTGCTCTTTGCATGTTTTATAAGGATGGGTTTTCTTCTTGTATTGACGTTAAAGTCCTGGGTGGTCATTCCGAGTTGTTTGCTCGCTAGCAGTTTTTAGCAGCAGTGCAAACGCTATGCCGCCTCCCACTGGGAGTGTATTTTAGCTCAGCAAAAGTGAGAACAAAAGGATCGCAGAGCGGTGGCACTTTTTTTTGTACAGGTTTAGAGTAGCTCAAAACCTACTCAGCACTTACGATGACTTCAGACTGTTCAGTTCCTGTTTTGACGTCACAAACACGCCCTGCGTTCGCCCAGCCACACCTGCATTTTTCCTGGCATGCCTGCGTTTTTTCGAACACTCCCTGAAAACAGTCAGTTGACATACAGAAACGCCCACCTCATGTCAATCACTCTGCGGCCAGCAGTACGACTGAAAAGCTTTGCTAGACCTTGTGTGAAATGACATTGTTCGTTGTAATAGTACGTCGCGCGTGTACACTGCGCCGCATACACATGCGCAGAAGTGCCTTTTTTTGCCTCATCACTGCACAGCGAACGAATGCAGCTAGCGAACAATTCAAAATGAACCCCCTTGTTACAAGCTTTTTAGGATGCCATATTATTTGTTGTTGATTTTTTTGAACCAATCTTTTAGCTCTTTAACACTGAACCCTGAAACACAGAACTTTGGAGTTTTGTATGATTTTTTTGTTGTTTACTGGCATTAGTGTGGCTAAGAGTATTTAATAATTCCTTATTGCTTTCCTATTCAACATCCTATGACACAATGCACTGTACATTTTCTACAAGAATAATATTGTTTTTTTGTGACCTTACTGACAGAACAGAATGGACTTTGATTGCTGCTAAATTTCTGAAAGTTTACCATTACTGATTGAGTCTCCCATATCTAAAATGCTTGGAACCAGAAATATTTAGGATTTAGGATTTTTCTATATTTTAGGATATTTATGTACCATTATGAGATTTCTTGGGAGTGGGACCTAAATCTAAACATACAATACATTAATGCTACTTATACACCTTATACACATAGTCTGACGGTAATTTTATACAATTTTTGATATTTTGTTTATTAAACAAAGTTTGTGAACCATCAGAAAGCAAAGGTGTCACTATCTCAGTTACACTCAAAAAATTATGTATTTCAGAATATTCCATATATTGGAATTTTGGATATGGGTGGCACAACCTGTATAATACTACATTAACATAGAGTGAAATGGTGATGGGTTGTTTGGTGTCAGTGAAGGTGTAGCTTGTGAAAATTGTTGCTCCTTGGTTGCTTCAATGGCTGGACTGCCACCAAGATACAGATGGACTTCAAAATACAGTAGTATGCCTCTGCAGTCTACTGGTTAATACACACAACACCATAAATTAAATGTCAATACTTAAAGTAAAATTGATTATACAGTATATCCCAATCCTATTTCAGTGGTTTATTTTAGGACAGAGCACTATACTACATAGATTATGCAGCCTATTCTTTAATCTGTATAATGATAACTGGGAAGCTCCCACTCCCATACAACATAGACATACAACCAATGATAATATGTGTATCAATAGTATACAGTAAAAAGAACAATCTGTCACATTTGTCATATTAATTCAATGTAATGAGTGTTGGGTGCCTTGCCTCTTGGTTATTTGTAAGAAAGTGGTAACTAGTTATATGATATGTCTGCATTCTCTTTGGTTGAACAACAAATACTGGCTGCAGAGTGTCCAAGATAGACATAAATAAATGACATTCCTGACTCACTCTGAGTCTGTGCAGTTCTTTTCATAATGAGTGCTGGGCTGAGGCTTTGAAGGTATGTGATGCCACTGCGGATGGTTTGCCACTGTGATGTGCTGATGCTGATGGTGTGTTACAATGACGCCACCCAGTGGAAAGAAAATGTATTCAACTGAATGTGCCACACACATTCTGAATATTATTATTATTATTATTATTATTAGCAGTTTCTTATATAGCGCAGCATATTCCATTGCGCTTTACAATTAGAACAACAGTTATAGAATAAAACTGGGCAAAAACAGACAGACATAGAGGTAGGAAGGCCCTGCTTGCAAGCTTACAATCTATAGGGAAATAGGCATTGATACACAAGCATAGATGCTACCTGTTACATAATGTTTCCCCAGATTGCTGGGTGATCATATCATACAACCCACTAAGAACCTAGCAATGTTGGGAGACAAAATGTGAGGTTATGTGGATTGTACAGAGAGGATGTAACTGGATAAGGAAGCACTGAAGGTTATGTGGGTGGGTCTGGAATTTGATAGGCTTGTCTGAAGAGATGAGTTTTCAGGGAACGTTTAAAGGTTTGGAGACTAGAGGAGAGTCTTATTGTGCGTGGGAGGGCATTACACAGAGTGGGTGAAGCCCGGGTAAAGTCCTGTAATTTTGAGTGGGAACAGGTAATACATGTGGATGAGAGACACAGATCTTGTGCAGACCGGAGAGGTCTGGTAGGGAGATATTTAGAGATGAGTGAGGAGATGTATGATGGTACTGTTTGGTTAATAGCCTTATGTATGTAAGTATGTAAGTAAAAGTATTTTATATTTGACACGGTAGAATACCGGTAACCATTGGAGGGACTGACAGAGCGGATCAGCAGATGAAGAACATCTGGCGAAGAAGATTAGCCTCGCAGCTGCATTTAAAATGGATTGAAGTGGTGAGAGCCTATATTTGGGAAGACCAGTAAGGAGACTATTACAATAATCAATGCGGGAGATGATGAGTGCATGGATTAGAGTTTTTGCAGTGTCTTGTGTAAGACAAGGGCGCATTTTGGATATGTTTTTAAGGTGCATGTAACATGATTTAGAGACAGATTGAATGTGTGGAACAAAGGACAGGTCAGAGTCAAGGATGACACCTAGGCAGCGAGCTTGTGGGGTAGGGTGGATAGTTGCATTGTCAACAGTTATGGAGATATCAGGTTGGTAACTACTCTTAGCTGGTGGGAAAATAATTAATTCTGTTTTGGAAATGTTGAGTTTGAGGTGGTGAGATGACATCCAAGATGAAATGGCAGACAGGCATCCAGTGACACGAGCCAATACAGATGGTGATAAATCTGGGGAGCATAGGTAGATTTGAGTGTTATCAGCGTACAAACGATACTGAAATTCGAAGGAGCTGATTAGTTTCCCAAGAGAGGAGGTATAGATTGAGAAAAGCAGAGGACCTAAGACTGAGCCTTGCGGTACTCCAACTGATAGAGGTAGAGAAGAGGAGGTAGAATCAGAGAAGTGAACACTGAAAGATCGATAAGATAGGTAGGATGAGAACCAATTAAGGGCTGTATCCTGAAGACCTAGGGACTGTAGTGTTTGTATGAGAAGAGAGTGGTCAACAGTGTCAAAAGCAGCAGAGAGATCTAGAAGAATAAATAGTGTGTCATGGCCTTTTGATCTAGCAGTGACTAGATCATTCACTACTTTGGTCAGTGCTGTCTCTGTGGAGTGTTGGGCACGAAAGCCTGAATGAAGTGGGTCCAATAAGTTGTGGGAGTTAAGAAATTGTGTAAGGCGTGTGTAGGCAAGTCTCTCAAGTAGCTTGGAGGGACTGGGTAGCTGAGAAATGGGACGGTAGTTAGAGCGTGTGTTTGGGTCAGAGTTGTGTTTTTTTAGAATGGGAGTAATCACTGCATGTTTAAACAGAGATGGAAAGATACCAGTAGAGAGAAGGGGGGTACTCATGGAGCGATATTCTAAGCAATCTGAATAGATTGCTTAGAATTTGAGCATTATCACTCCATGTGTACCCCCTACAGCGATAGCGATGCGCAGCCCCGCGCATCGCTATCGCTGGTGCTAGATTGCCCTGCATGCAGGCCAATCTAGCGGGTCGCTCACTTCACCCGCTGGGTGAAGTGAGTGGCCCCCTCGTCTCCCCCCTCGCGCTCAGCACAGATCGCGCTGTGCTGAGCGGCGGGAGAGATGTGTGCTGAGCGGTTCGCTCAGCACACATCTCTCCCGAATCGGCCCGTCTATATGGGCCTAGAGAGAGATTACAGATTTTAGTTAAGGTTGGGATAAGCACAGGAGACAAAGTTTTACTGACCTGTGAGGGTATAGGATCAAGAGGAGAGGTAGTGGAGTAGGAGGATGAAAAGAGTGTTGATACTTCATCTTCACTTGTGGGATCAAATGAAGAGAAAGTGCCAGAGGGTTCAGATAGGAATTGAGCAGGTCACTGGCTGAGTTAGAGCATACCATTTCATCTCGGATTTTGTCAATCTTATCCTTGAAGTAGGAAGCAAGTTCTTGTGCACTGATAGTAGCTAGTGGGGGAGGTGAGGGAGGGTAACAAAGTGATTTAAATGTATTAAACAGTCACTTGGGGTTGGTGGCATGATAAGAGATGAGAGATTGGAAATATGTTTGTTTGGCAGTGTCCAGGGCCTGACGATAAAATATGGAACAAGTTAAAAAAATGTCAATATGGAAAACACCCAGCAAGACTGGTGCTGATGCTGTGGGTGTGGGTCTGGTTTGCCACAGTTTACTACTGTGGATGGTTTGTCTCTGCAATGTATTTCTGCAGATGGTGTGTTACAATATGTTGCTGCAGATGGTGTGTTACAATGATGCTGCCTCGTGCCCATATGGTGATGGTCACACTTGCTGTAAATAAATATATTGAATTAAATGAGTGCCACACACATTAACTGCCTCCGAAACAAGTTCAAAGAATGCCAATATGGCATACACAGCTACACAGATGTTTACTGGTGCTGATGCTTTAAATGCTGATCTGGTTTTCCACTGCACATTGCTGTGGATGATTTGCCACTGCAATGTGCTGCTGCTAATAGCTGCTGCCTCTGACACTGGACTGTGATGAAGGAGCATCCACAGGTAATCATGGGAGCATATGTACAGTAGCTGATCTGGTTTTTCAGAAAGCTTCCCTGCTGTCCTAGTGTCTGTCACATGTGCTGGCTCTGCCCCCCTTGACCTGGATGCCAGGATACCGGATCGCATTGCCGAAAGGGTGAGTATACATGAATTGCTATTTATTACAGCTATATATTTGTAATACCCTGAAGTATTAAAAAAATGGGGACCCCCTGTTTTTTACGGAAGTCTCAATACTATCCATATACAACCCTATAGTTATGACAGGGCTGAACTTTATCTGACCTTGTCAGTTCTGGCAGGGATTATTTGGCAACACTAAAAGTTAGAAACATCCCCCCTGCTCAGCAACAACAGAGCCCGGGAAAGTGGGACCAAACTGATTGCCCCCCCCCCTGGGTTGTAGGGTAGAGTGGCCAAGGGGTGGTCTGTTACTGGGTAAAGGGAGCCAGTGGGGACCTAGGGCAGGGGAGGTCCAGAGGAACAGAGACCAATATAAGGAGGTCCCCAAGCACGGGGAAGGAGACCCCGGAGTAGTGGGAGAGAGCCTACCTGGGGAGTCTTACCCTGTAGGGCTCTGCTAGAGAACCGTGCTACCCGGCCGCTGTGTTGTGGAGCTGTTGCCGGATGCCAGGAGACCATCTGCTGCCCCGCTGAAGTGCCACCGAGGAGGTGGAGTGCCCTTCTGGAGTGCCGTGCTGGAGGATGCTGGCTTGCTCTTTGAGACTGGATCGGGAGTGAAGATCAGCAAAATGGCAAGAGGATCAGTGCTGACCTGAGGAGCTGGCCGCGTCAGTGCCAGTGGGAACAGAACGTGGAGAAGAGCCGCCATTGCCGAGAGACTGAAGCGCTGAGCCGGAGAAAGCGCAGCCTGTCCAGTGCAGCAGCGATGACCGCCGTCCGCTGGATCCTGAGGAGCGGCAGCTGGCAGCAGATGATGGGCACGCAGGCATCGCGGAGGACAACACCCAGATGTGAAGACCCCTGCAAGGGCCCCTGGCTGGAAGAAAAGAGGACGGCACAGAGAGGAGGATCCATGATGGAAGGATGGCGCGTACCAGATCCTGCAGTGATGAAGACCCCAGGATACAGGCAGATCTCAGCACAAGGGTGCATCACCAGTGTGGTGCCTTGCATCCCGGGTGGTGCCATAGATCAGGGCCATATTGGAGGGGGCAGAAGTGCTGCAACTTTCGTGAGACCACCTCAATTCCCTTCCGCTGCAGTGCTCTGCCCCTGCGTATGCCCTTCCACTGAACTTGTCAATCATTTTAGGAAAGGGGGTAGGCTCCCCTCAGCACCTGCTGTGCTTTTAATTAACCTTTCCGCTGCCAAACTCTGCATGGGGGGGGGCATATTTTAAAAAAGCGGGTAGGCTCCCCTTATTTCCTTGTGCCCCGCAGGACAAGATTAATTAAGGGGGTAGACTCCCCTCACTCAGTGCCCCACATATCAGTAAAAGGGGGTAGGCTCCCCTCAGTGGTTGTGCCTTATCCTAATAGTAAATAGGGGTAGGCACCTCAGTAATTTTGGTGCCCCTCTCTAAAGGTCTAGTGTCGGGGTAGGTGTACATTGTGTCCACATTTTTATATAGTAACCCTGCATTCCTTTAGTGTGAGGGGTCCTGCATTTATACAAGTGTACTGTGTTTCATGCTTTTAGGGTTACAATTAATGTAAATGTAATGCTGGATAGTGTTTGCCAGAGAGGCGCTTCAAAATTTGTTGAAAAAATTTATTTTATTTATGATTGAGTGACGTTGCTGATGCAGTTAGGCTTATTGAAAAGGAGTGTGTCAGACCCTTATGCTGGTATACAAAACTGAGTTGTAATAGACAAAGCCAGGCTGCTACTTCTGTACCTGCAATCCTGTTACTGCTGGTGCTTTATCGACTGTGTTATGCAAGCTCCACCCAGCAGTGCCTGATAAAGTTTATATATCTCTGTGTGCTTTAGTACTTCAAAGGCGGGCGTATTATTCTGTGTGCTCATTACTTCAAAGGCGTGTTATTATTGACTGTGTTATGCAATCTACGCCCACCCATGCTTGTTCAAGATAATAGATCTGTGTACTCTTTATCACTACAAAGGCGGGTAATTATTGACTGTGTTATGCAAGCTCCACCCACTAGTGCCTGTGCGAGTTAACATAACTGTGTGCTCTGTTTATACAAGACTGTGTTATGTAGAGATGCCAGCTTGCTCACCTGTTCCCATCATTTACCTGCTTCATTGTCAACGCTGGTTATACAAGACTGTGTTATATAGAGACGCCAGCTTGCTCACCTGTTCCCGCAAATTACCCGCTTTATTGTCAATGCTGATTATACGAGACTGTGTTATATAGAGACGTCAGCTAGCTCACCTGTTCTCACAATTTACCTGCTTTATTGTCAACGCTGGTTATACGAGACTGTGTTATATAGAGACGCCAGCTTGCTCACCTGTTCCCACAATTTACCTGCTTTATTGTCAATGCTGGTTATACGAGACTGTGTTAAATAGATAACGCCAGCTTGCTCACCTGTTCCCGCAAATTACCTACTTTATTGTCAACGCTGGTTATACGAGACTGTGTTATATAGAGATGCCAGCTTGCTCACCTGTTCCCGCAATTTACCTGCTTCATTGTCAATGCTGGTTATACGAGACCGTGTTATATAGAGATGCCAGCTTGCTCACCTGTTACTGCAATTCACCTGTTACATTTTCAATGCTGGTTATACGAGACTGTGTTATATAGAAACGCTGGCTTGCTCACCTGTTACTGCAATACACCTGCTTCATTGTCAACGCTGGTTATACGAGACTGTGTTATATAGAGACACCAGTTTGCTCACCTGTTACTGCAATTCACCTGCTTTATAGTCAATGCTGGTTATACGAGACTCTGTTATATAGAGATGCCAGCTTGCTTACCTGTTCCCACAAATTACCTGCTTTATTGTCAACGCTGGTTATACGAGACTGTGTTATAAAGAGATGCCAGCTTGCTCACCTGTTCCTGCAAATTACCTGCTTTATTGTCAACGCTGGTTATACGAGACTGTGTTATATAGAGACGTCAGCTAGCTCACCTTTTCCCACAATGTACCTGCTTTATTGTCAACGCTGGTTATACGAGACTGTGTTATATAGAGACACCAGCTTGCTCACCTGTTCCCACAATTTACCTGCTTTATTGTCAATGCTGGTTATACGAGACTGTGTTATATAGATAACGCCAGCTTGCTCACCTGTTCCCGCAAATTACCTGCTTTATTGTCAATGCTGGTTAAACGAGACTGTCTTATATAGAGACGTCAGCTAGCTCACCTATTCCCACAATTTACCTGCTTTATTGTCAACGCTGGTTATACGAGACTGTGTTATATAGAGACGCCAGCTTGCTCACCTGTTCCCACAATTTACCTGCTTTATTGTCAATGCTGGTTATATGAGACTGTGTTATATAGATAACACCAGCTTGCTCACCTGTTCCCGCAAATTACCTACTTTATTGTCAACGCTGGTTATACGAGACTGTGTTATATAGAGATGTCAGCTTGCTCACCTGTTCCCGCAATTTTCCTGCTTCATTGTCAATGCTGGTTATACGAGACAGTGTTATATAGAGATGCCAGCTTGCTCACTTGTTTCTGCAATTCACGTGCTTTATTGTCAATGCTGGTTATATGAGACTGTGTTATATAGAGACGCCAGCTTGCTCACCTGTTCCCGCAAATTACCCGCTTTATTTTCAACGTTGGTTATACGAGACTGTGTTATATAGAGACGCCAGCTTGCTCACCTGTTCCCGCAAATTACCTGCTTTATTGTCAATGCTGGTTATACGAGACTGTGTTATATAGAAACGTCAGCTAGCTCACCTGTTCCCACAATTTACCTGCATTATTGTCAACGCTGGTTTTACGAGACTGTGTTATATAGAGACGCCAGCTTGCTCACCTGTTCCCACAATTTACCTGATTTATTGTCAATGCTGGTTATACGAGACTGTGTATTATAGATAATGCCAGCTTGCTCACCTGTTCCCGCAAATTACCTACTTTATTGTCAACGCTGGTTATACGAGACTGTGTTATATAGAGATGCCAGCTTGCTCACCTGTTCCCGCAATTTACCTGCTTCATTGTCAATGCTGGTTATACGAGTCAGTGTTATATAGAGATGCCAGCTTGCTCATCTGTTTCTGCAATTCACCTGCTTTATTGTCAATGCTGGTTATATGAGACTGTGTTATATAGAGACGCCAGCTTGCTCACCTGTTCCCGCAAATTACCCGCTTTATTGTCAATGCTGGTTATACGAGACTGTGTTATATAGAGACGCCAGCTTGCTCACCTGTTCCCGATAATTACCTGCTTTATTGTCAACGCTGGTTATACGAGACTGTGTTATATAGAGACGTCAGCTAGCTCACCTTTTCCCACAATTTACCTGCTTTATTGTCAACGCTGGTTATACGAGACTGTGTTATATAGAGACACCAGCTTGCTCACCTGTTCCCACAATTTACCTGCTTTATTGTCAATGCTGGTTATACGAGACTGTGTTATATAGATAACGCCAGCTTGCTCACCTGTTCCCGCAAATTACCTACTTTATTGTCAACGCTGGTTATATGAGACTGTGTTATATAGAGATGCCAGCTTGCTCACCTGTTCCTGCAATTTTCCTGCTTCATTGTCAATGCTGGTTATACGAGACGGTGTTATATAGAGATGCCAGCTTGCTCACCTGTTACTGCAATTCACCTGCTTTATTGTCAATGCTCGTTATATGAGACTGTGTTATATAGAGACGCCAGCTTGCTCACCTGTTCCCGATAATTACCTGCTTTATTGTCAACGCTGGTTATACGAGACTGTGTTATATAGAGACGCCAGCTTGCTCACCTGTTCCCGCAAATTACCTGCTTTATTGTCAACGCTGGTTATACGAGACTGTGTTATATAGAGATGCCAGCTTGCTCACCTGTTCCCACAATTTGCCTGCTTTATTGTCAATGCTGGTTATACGAGACTGTGTTATATAGATAACGACAGCTTGCTCACCTGTTCCCGCAAATTACCTACTTTATTGTCAACGCTGGTTATATGAGACTGTGTTATATAGAGATGCCAGCTTGCTCACCTGTTCCCACAATTTACCTGCTTTATTGTCAATACTGGTTATACGAGACTGTGTTATATAGATAACGACAGCTTGCTCACCTGTTCCCGCAAATTACCTACTTTATTGTCAACGCTGGTTATATGAGACTGTGTTATATAGAGATGCCAGCTTGCTCATCTGTTTCTGCAATTCACCTGCTTTATTGTCAATGCTGGTTATATGAGACTGTGTTATATAGAGACGCCAGCTTGCTCACCTGTTCCCGCAAATTACCCGCTTTATTGTCAATGCTGGTTATACGAGACTGTTATATAGAGACGCCAGCTTGCTCACCTGTTCCCGATAATTACCTGCTTTATTGTCAACGCTGGTGATACGAGACTGTGTTATATAGAGACGTCAGCTAGCTCACCTTTTCCCACAATTTACCTGCTTTATTGTCAACGCTGGTTATACGAGACTGTGTTATATAGAGACACCAGCTTGCTCACCTGTTCCCACAATTTACCTGCTTTATTGTCAATGCTGGTTATACGAGACTGTGTTATATAGATAACGCCAGCTTGCTCACCTGTTCCCGCAAATTACCTACTTTATTGTCAACGCTGGTTATATGAGACTGTGTTATATAGAGATGCCAGCTTGCTCACCTGTTCCTGCAATTTTCCTGCTTCATTGTCAATGCTGGTTATACGAGACGGTGTTATATAGAGATGCCAGCTTGCTCACCTGTTACTGCAATTCACCTGCTTTATTGTCAATGCTCGTTATATGAGACTGTGTTATATAGAGACGCCAGCTTGCTCACCTGTTCCCAATAATTACCTGCTTTATTGTCAACGCTGGTTATACGAGACTGTGTTATATAGAGACGCCAGCTTGCTCACCTGTTCCCGCAAATTACCTGCTTTATTGTCAACGCTGGTTATACGAGACTGTGTTATATAGAGACGCCAGCTTGCTCACCTGTTCCCACAATTTGCCTGCTTTATTGTCAATGCTGGTTATACGAGACTGTGTTATATAGATAACGACAGCTTGCTCACCTGTTCCCGCAAATTACCTACTTTATTGTCAACGCTGGTTATATGAGACTGTGTTATATAGAGATGCCAGCTTGCTCACCTGTTCCCACAATTTACCTGCTTTATTGTCAATGCTGGTTATACGAGACTGTGTTATATAGATAACAAAAGCTTGCTCACCTGTTCCCGCAAATTACCTACTTTATTGTCAACGCTGGTTATATGAGACTGTGTTATATAGAGATGCCAGCTTGCTCACCTGTTCCCGCAATTTACCTGCTTCATTGTCAATGCTGGTTATACGAGACCGTGTTATATAGAGATGCCAGCTTGCTCACCTGTTACTGCAATTCACCTGCTACATTTTCAACGCTGGTTATACGAGACTGTGTTATATAGAAACGCCGGCTTGCTCACCTGTTACTGCAATACACCTGCTTCGTTGTCAATGCTGGTTATACGAGACTGTGTTATATAGAGACGCCAGTTTGCTCACCTGTTACTGTAATTCACCTGCTTTATAGTCAATGCTGGTTATACGAGACTGTGTTATATAGAGATGCCAGCTTGCTTACCTGTTCCCACAAATTACCTGCTTTATTGTCATCGCTGGTTATACGAGACTGTGTTATATGGAGACGCCAGCTTGCTCACCTGTTCCTGCAATTTACCTGCTTTATTATCAACGTTGGTTATACAAGACTTTGTTATATAGAGATGCCAGCTTGCTCACCTGTTCCCGCAATTTACCTGCTTTATTGCCAATGCTGGTTATACGAGACTGTGTTATCTAGAGATGTCAGCTAGCTCACCTGTTTCTGCAGTTTACCTGCTTTAATTGTTACCGCTGGTTATAAAAAGTTGAGATATATTTAGGCACTTTCTTGCTACCTGTGTCCACAAACTCACCTACCTACTTGAAAATTTCAATTAGTTCTTGTCTATGTTGCAAACAGCCAAAACTGGCTTGATGTCGGTTATACCTGCTCATATTAGTATAAAGGGGTAAATTATTGTGCACATTTTTTGTTTTTTCTTATTACTCCTGTGACTCCTTTTTGATTTTCAATATAATAAAATGGAGTTGGATCCTGTACCGTGTGTGGTCATTGTGTCTGAGGGTTAAAGCAGGTCTGCTTCTCTGATCATAACCGAACCTGATTTATCTTAGTACCCCACAATTAGTTTAAGTTCCGGCACCGGATTTGCGGGCGTTACATATTGCATCGAACTGATGTGATGTACAGTGATAAGTTACAATTATTTTTATTTTTTTACATGAATAGACTCCTAAGGGGGAGATTTATCAAATCTAAGAGAGAGATAAAGTGGAGCGAGATAAACCTATCAAATTTTAACTGACATATTGCATGCTGTGTTAGAAAAATTACACAAGCTGATTGGTTGGTACTTTATGTCACTCCACTTTATCTCTCTAAAAGATTTGATAAATCCCCCCTAAAACCCTCAAATGCTGATAAACCACACAGCAGACACTAACCACAATTAAGTCTCACCATCAAACATTATACCATGTAACCCATTTCTCACCACCCAGGGGCTATCAGTACATAAGTCCTTCCACCCAATCTAGAATAATATCTATAGGCCCGCTTGGGTAAGCCTATATTAAGTATATGTGTAAATACGATGTTACCTATTTAAGATCCTTGTGTATTTCCTATGATGATTCTTTTTCTTTCAGGTCCCATGGATTTGAGTACAAGCGACAACTATGGTAAGTATAACAACTATCTGGGTTTTAATACATCAATATCACAGTTGCACTTAACATATGACAAACTATGTAAACATATAGAATATAGAATTTCAAGAAATCCCTCCCCCTTATCTAAGGTGCCTATACAATAAAAATATATGCATGCAATACAAAAACCCCCCCTTTATATTATTTAATGAGGGGTCTGGGACTCCAGGTCGACAACAAAAAGGTCGACACACTTTAGGTCAACGCCAATTGGTCGACACACCTTAGGTCAACATGGACAAAAGGTCGACATGGACAAAAGGTCGACAGGAACAAGGTCTACATGGAAAAAGGTCGACATGAGTTTTTTATGTTTTTTTGGTGTCGTTTTCTTCGTAGAGTGACCGGGAACCCCAATTAGTGCACCGCGTCACCTAGCATGGCCCGCTTCGCTCGCCATGCTTCGGGCATGGTGCCTTCGCTCCGCTCGCCACAGATTACCATTCCAATCGTAGTCGTTAAGTATGAAAAGGTTCCAAAAAAGAAAACATTTGTGAAAAACTCATGTCGACCTTTTTCCATGTCGACCTTGTTCCTGTCGACATTTTGTCCATGTCGACCTTTTGTCCATGTTGACCTAAGGCGTGTCGACCAATTGGCGTCGACCTAAGGTGTGTCAACCTTTTTGTTGTCTACCTGGAGTCCGGATACCGTTAATGAGTGACCTGGGTACTCTCAGGAAAAATAATTGCGCAATTGAGGCCCTTGAGCAATGTATGTTAGTAGTGCTTTGACGGAGTTCAATTAATCCCATATAACAATTCCGATATCACTGAGATTCCTCTTAAATCTTATGAAATATTTATAATCCTCAGGTTCCAGATCCTGATTCTTTTCCTCTCCCTTCCTGTTAGGTCACTCCAGTTTCTGTATTCTTTGTACTATAGATATATAATAGTCCTACAAATTTACATCCCGGACTCACTAGCTTTTCAGTGAATATAACTCTTTCCTCTTGCATTAGCTCCGGCAGCTTCCTAGCATAAGCAATTCATAGATAGTTGCAATTATAGTCAGTTACCATGTCTCTAATTTTGCTATTCTTAAACTTATTCAACTTAATATATTCTACATTTGTGTTGCATTAACTGTCTCTGGGTGTATCCTTAAATTTGATACAATGTAATTGCTCTCTGGCTAGGTTTACCTTATATGCCCATAACCGACTAACAGTGTATAGATCTCTTCCTTGTTTAAGTACAACTCCCTGAATATACTTCTCTCTTGGGGGTGGCACTACCTTGCCATTCCCTTGGGAATGTTTCTCATTACCATTCACTCACTACATTATTAACTGACTGGATTTATCACTCTTAGAAATTGAGCAGTGTGTCCATAATACGTGTGAAGAAACCGGGTTCCAAATCACTCAGCCATGGTGGTAGATGAAAAGCCAACAGTGGCTTATTAAAAAGAATGGGTTATAAACAGCTCAGTACACTTCTGTGATCCAATTCCACATGACAATTCCCACCACAATCTCCTGACAGAACATTACTTCTTAGTCTGGGAGCAGAGAGTCTCTTCTAGCAATACAGAGACCCAGATAAATCCAATATAATGGGTCCCCAAGCAGATCCCTGGCAGAGCATTACTTCTTAGCCTGGGATCAAAGAATCTCTCTTCAGCTCTCTGGGTAGCTCTCCTTATACCTCCAGAAGCTTCATATTTCTGGGGTGTGTGTGACCTCTGTGTCTTAGGATCTTACAGCATTGGAATACAATACATATTCTAATCAAGGTGATTACATCAGCCAGAGAGCCACCCTGTCTGGTTAGCTCACTTTCGGACAATAGGGAGTAAACAAACATGGACAATGGTATCTTATATGAATCACCCTCTGAGTGTCCACTGTGGTGTATAAAAACAATAGGAAACTAGGTCTAACATAAATACATTATCTAAAGGGTAACAGATAACATAACACAATTGCATATATTAACAATATTAAGGTTGATTTAAACACAATATTGGGTGAGTAGCAATGGACATGTTATGGAGAATGAACAAACAGACAAATTGGATATATATGGATATGGGTAAAAAAAGTACATATTTGACACAGGAAATGAGGCATAGCTATATTAATTATCACAGACCTTATGTCCTCACACTACATTTTACAAACAATTCTTTGCTCTTTTGTTACTGCTTCACATAGATATTTACAGTCACTATTGCCTGCAGCTGTCCACACCTCTATGCTCTCTTGTACACAATCGCATTAATGTATGTAAAATACTCCCACTATCCTTCTCCTGGGCTGCTTGTTGTTTCCCCTTAATGATAGCAGTTCAGTCTCATTGCAACAGTTATTTCATGCTTCCTTGGATATGATTTATAGCTATATATATGCTTTGCCTGACAAGCATTGGTGCTCCATTTTTTAACTAAATGCTGCCCAGTGATGGGTTATCAAATTATGCCTGTGTGGCTGCATGCCCGAATGCATATAGGTTAATGGGCTAAGTGTGCTGGTGGGGAATGATTCTTCACACTTACACCTCCTCTCCAGTTTCACTGCACACTGTCACTCCCCCGACTCCATGGAGGTCACAGCTGTCTGTCTGTCTGTTGCTGTGGCTCCACCCCTCACCAGGAAGCACTAACTGGAGCCTCTGAGTATGCTAACCTCAACCACCATCACTTCCTTTGTCGCTACCGCTGGGAGAGCTCCCAGTCTGTTGCATTGCTAGGGACCTCGGCGACCCTGCAGTCAGAGGGAGGTACAATAACTACTCTGCCGCACTATTCAGTGCTGCTGGTCTCAAAAGCTCCACTTTTGGGTCCTGTACAGCCACCTGCCGCCGGGTAAGTCAGCGGGCTCCTCGTCTCCTGCTGTCTCTCAGTCCCTCCAATAGTAGCTGCACCTGGGGACCTTCAGTCTCTCCGCTGCTCTCCCACCGGGCTCTCCCTGGGGGAATCACTCATCTCTGACTCCATCCACCACTCCAACCGTTTCCCCCAACTGTCCCAACCGGTCTCTCCTTCTCCCCGCATGCAGCCACTAGAAACTTCCTCACTACTACCACACGCCCTGACACCTCCACCCTAAGGGGGCTTCCCAGAAAATTATACAGCATATAACAATTTCACATACATTTATAACGTGTGTGTATATATATATATATATATATATACATATATATATATATATATATATATATATTGTGAACATTGCTAGCATCATTAGCCCATTTATAACCACAGGGCTACAACCACATACAGAAATATACATACACAGTGTTGAATGTCACAAGGTGCCTTTTCATATTGAAAAATGTTTCATTTACGGTATGTCTCTAATGTTATTCTTTCAGTACTTAGCAATAGCTTGTATTATAAGGCATTTTAAATATTTTTTTCCATTTGTTAATCCTTTGGGGGCCAAATTCCTGCCAAATTACAATTCCTGTACCACACTTTAGACCCTATTCAGTAAGGATTGCAGATTATGCTTTTTAGCAGAATATACAATCCTTTCAATTGCATGCTGGGAGGCACCCATCACAGGGCAAGGGTGCAGCATGCTACCAGCTGCCCATCCACTGCGATCATGCTCTAATTTTGATTGCATCGCAATTAGAGTGTGATCACAGAAATTGTGGATGCCTCCTGCCAGCGCAGCCTGGCTGCGATGGCAGGAGTTCTGCCACCATTTTTTTTGATCGGAGCGGCTGCATGTGATGACACGTAGCCACCCATCAAGACCCTTTTCCCCAAAAATGCTTGGTTGCCACCCCCTAGCCTCCCTGCAAATGCCTCTGCCTGTAAATCAGGCAGAGGTGTGTCACAACCTGGGCCAGTTTGCCCTGCAGATGGGTCACTTACCCCTCCTGCCGCATGCATACTCGCTCCATCAAAAGGTACCCATGTCCGCTGTCACTTAGAAGACATACAGGCTTCAGTATTTCCCGGCCTGCTAGGCCACAAGCCACATCAAAGCCTGACCTAGAGTACTGCTGTGCCAAGTCCCAATCACCTGACTGTAGTTCAGCTAATCATTAGCCAGTCTGATCTCTCTGCACCATCTGATTCTGCTCAGCCTATCCCTTCTTGCCAAGGGGTAATTGTTTCGGTTACTGGCTCTCAGTCTTCGCCAGTTCATTGTCTAGCTCAGCTCTAGCTGAGTGAAGTTAGCTGTGCTCCCTTGCATTCCGTTTCCCAGCAGGTGCAGTTTCTTCACTAAATTCTGCACAGTATCGTTATCCAGCACTACACCTATGCAGGCCTTTCCTTTCACTGCACAGGTAATCTCATCAAGCTCCTGACTGCTGGTTCCAGCTAGTACCTGAGATTCCAGCCTGTTCCAGTTCCCTGAATCCACTCCAGTTATTCACAATCTACCATCCTGTTCGGTGTTCAGTTTGCATCGAGTCCAAGTCATCTCAAGAGTGCTTCCTGATCAAGTTCTACAGTGACCATCCAGTTCGAAACCTGGTAACCACACTGCTAAGGTCAGCCACTCCACTATTCTGGACTGCAGTTACAAGTAAGGAGAGTGTTGTACATCATTACTGTATCATCCCAGTGTTAGCCTGGTCACTACTACCACACTCTTCACTCTACTCCTATATCATCCATTCACCAACACAGAAACCCTTGGTGGTCTAGTGGTCACTATCCGGCAATTTCTTGCCGAGATCCGGGTTCGATTCCCGGCCAGGGGATGGTATTTGAATTGCCTTTCAGGCCTAGTGGTCTCCTCAGGCCTGACAGCTTATTTATACACTTCCAAGTACTTGCACAAACATTTCAAGACTCCGGATTTACAAACAAATACCAGTCTGACAAGATCATCACAGTTAATGCGGGCCATTCGCATTAAGGCCCTCATTCCGAGTCGTTCGCTCAGTAAATTTCATCGCATCGCAGTGATTTTCCGCTTAGTGCGCATGCGTAATGTCCGCACTGCGACTGCGCCAAGTAATTTTGCAATGAAGATAGTATTTTTACTCACGGTTTTTTCTTCGCTCCGGCGATCGTAATGTGATTGACAGGAAATGGGTGTTACTTGGCGGAAACAGGCCGTTTTATGGGCGTATGGGAAAAAACGCTACCGTTTCCGGAAAAAACGCGGGAGTGGCTGGAGAAACGGAGGAGTGTCTGGGCGAACACTGGGAGTGTTTGTGACGTCAACCCAGGAACGACAAGCACTGAACTGATCGCAGATGCCGAGTAAGTTTGAAGCTACTCTGAAACTGCTAAGAAGTTTGTAATCGCAATATTGCGAATACATCGTTCGCAATTTTAAGAAGCTAAGATTCACTCCCAGTAGGCGGCGGCTTAGCGTGTGCAATACTGCTAAAATCGCCTTGCGAGCGAACAACTCGGAATGACCTCCTAAATGCAGTCACATGTGCAGGACGGGACCTGCTCATGCATATGCGGGTACTGTCATTTAAATTGCGGTGGCATCGCTTTTGCGGTACGACCTAAATATGGCCCTTTATTTTGTATTCCTATAAATAATAAATAATTTTATTGGCTTTATTTGTGAAGCTGCAGCTTTTGTTAGCCACCGCTTTAAATCAGGTTGGAGGTGAAAATGTAAAAACGGGTCTCACAGTCAGTGTAAAGCACATACAATTTTATACTGATTGTGAGTAACTTTTCACCTCCAAAACTGCTGCCCTTCCATATCAGTGACTGATATACATAATGATGGGATGATCATTCATTGTTTTAGGTGCTTCTTAAAGTGGGTACTCACGGAGAGATAATCTAAGCAATCTGACTAGATTGCTTAGATTTTAAGCATAATCGCTCCATGTGTACCCCCTACAGCTATCGCTGGTGCTAGCAGGTCGCTCATTTCACCCGCTGGGTGAAATGAGCGCCCCCCCATCTCCCCCGCATGCTCAGCACATATCGCGCTGTGCTGAGCGGTGGGAGAGATGTGTGCTGAGTAGTTTGCTCAGCACACATCTCTCCCACATCGGCCTGTGAATATGGGCCTTTAAACCTGAGCATCCTACAGGGGCAAACGCAGGATTTAGTGAGGGGGGTTTCCATGTGGGTGTGTGTGTATGTGTGTATGTATGTACAGTATGTATGTATGTGTGCATGTACGTGTGTGTGTGTGTGTGTGTGTGTGTATATATATATATATCATACGTACATGTGTGTGTGTGTGCGTATATATATATATATATATATATATATAATGACAAAAAGTAGGCACTCACTGTAGATGTTGCTCAATATCGAGGTGCCCTCCTTATATGTAATAGGTGTCATGCCCCCCTCCATGCAGTAGAAACCAGGCGGCACTCAGCAGTCTCTGTGAGTAAATCAATGTATTAAAGTACAAAAGGCATAGTGTACCGACGTTTCAACGCCACACAAAACGTGTTTTTTTCTTCAAGACTACAGTAAAGCACCTTGAAAAAAACGCCCATTGAAACATTGGTACACTATGCCTTTTGTACTTTAATACATTGATTTACTCACAAAGACTACTAAGTGCCGCCTGGTTTCCACTGCATGGAGGGGAGCATGCCAGTCTCCACCCGGGGAACTATTGCACCATATACTCACAGAGTGACACACAAACACATATACACAAACACACAAACATACATACACAAACATACATACATACACACACAATCACATACACACATGCATAAATTACTACAAATACAAACATACACACAGTTACAGTATGTGCATACCCTTCCACCAGGTACTGGCAGCAGACGGGCAGCAGTGTGAGGACGGAGGGAACTTGCTCAGCCAGCAGCTCCCCCTTCACCCCACTGGACTGTCTATAGTAGAGAGTTATGGTAGCTCCCTGTTGCTGCTGCAGTGCTTTTACCTGAGACAGAGACAGCTGTGTCTCCGTCTCAAGAACAGAAGATTCAGCAGATCGGGGAAGGGGGGGGGGTCCAGGTACCTGGAATCCCTCCTGCGTGCACCACTGTCCTCTGTGACTGTATAGGGAATTGGTACCTCTTAATTCTGTTTTGATTGAAGACTGAGCACTCAGTCTACAGAACTACACAAGACTCAAGGTTAACTATAAGGTTTTCTATTATAAAATCTTTTTGTCATCTTTCTGAAGTATTCATTTAGTACTGTACTGTATGTTGCTGCAGTTGTGGTGGCAAGATAAAATGTCATCAGTGTGTTGTTCTAATTCTATATCACCATCCTTCTCGTTGCATGTTGTATTGTATACTGCAGGATTTTTAAATACATTGTACAATTGTGTTTGTTATTTCTTTTGTAGCTGTGACAATGTACTGTATAGTTAAGGCTTATTGTTATAAAGGTCATTGACAATAAAACTGTGCGTTTAGACAGGACACATTGTTTAAAATATCAATGCCTTGCAGTATTGCTGGAATTACATTACAGATACAGTTGTTCCAGTACAAATTGCCCAATTTGTTACACAAGACAAGAATAAACTTCCGAGCTTTAAACTTGTAAGTTATCTAATTTTTTATTAAACCTTTACCTTTAAACATTTATGTATGGATTTTCTCTGCCTCCGTGAGTCATTGCTCAGTACAGAAAGTTGAAAAGAATAAATGTTGGTGGAAACTAATTTACATATAAAAGACACTGTTGATCTAGAAACAAATACATTCTGCTTCCAGACACATATTTATGAGCTTCATTAAAGCTTTACAAATAAACGTCTGTGGTCATTTTGTGCTGATCACGAGACTGATAGAAAAGCACTTTATGTTTATTTTAAAGTTAATGTGTTTAAAATGGCCAATTGTCAGTCAAACAGTATTTTTAAAATGTAGTATACAATTTAATCAGCAATTGCCTAGTGCTAAGAATAATGCAGAATGATAGCTAATTATACTGAAAAATGTGTTCACGGACAAACAAATCTTTGAATACAAACTTAACTTGAAAATTAAGCCATCAATAATTTGTCATTTAATGTATTATATATTAATTAAAACAAAAAGTTTTATAACTTGTCTGTACTTTTTCCCTTCATTAATTTTATCAACAAATTACTGAAAATTTAAATCTTAACTATTATCCTATTTACTACTACAGTATCTCTTGTTCAACATTGAATAATTTGAAAATAAATGTTTACTGCGCTACAAATATAAGCAGCTCTAATTAAAGAAAGATTTGTATAATAAAAAATGAGCACTATTTGTTTATGTGGCACCTGTAAATAAATTGGTTACTAAAATCAATGTTTACAGCCCTTTTTGGAGCTCTATTAGGTATGGTTACAGATTAGTCCAGCAGTGAAACTTAACTTTCCCTACCTTCCTGAAATCCACGGGATTTCTCAGCCTGATGGAGAACAGGCTGTCCGTGGCTTGTTGTTATGTTCGTGTCTCACCACAGCTGCGTCCAGCGGGGGAAACGTGATGCAGGGAGGTTTGAGCGGATGATGTCACTCGGCTCTCGGCAATCGTCGGGTCCACTGTTTTGTGGTTTGTGAAGTCCTCTATGTTACCACTTATCCACCAACGTGTTTCATGCTTTTAAAGTGCTAAAAAAAAACTTCACAAACTACAAAACAGTGGACCCGATGATTACCGAGAGCCGAGGAACATCACCCGCTCAAACCTCCCTGCATCACGTCTCCCCCGCTGGACGTAGATGTGGTGAGATGCGGACATAACAACAAGCCATGGACAGCCTGTTCTCCATCAGGCTGAGGAATCCCATGGATCTCAGGAAGGTAGGGAAAGTTAAGTTTCACTGCTGGACTAATCTGTTACCATACCTAATAGAGCTCCAAAAAGGGCTCTAAACATTGATTTTACTAACCAATTAATTTACAGGTGCCACATAACCAAATAGCGCTCGTTTTTTATTATACAACATTGAATAATGTCATTTAATTTGTCGAAGTTATAATACAGTTATGCAGTTTATCTTGTTATTGTTGTTATTTTATCATCTGTTAGGCTGGGGCCACACATAGCAGCCAAGCAGGTCCCGTTGGCTAGGAGGGGAGTTTTGTATGCACACGGGTCATGTTCTGTGGGATGCCGCAGAACAGGATCTGGCCAGTGACACACAGGATTTTAATGGAACACATGCATTGAAATGTATGTGTTCACACTGAAATCCCGTTGTCCTGCCATCCGGCCCAACCGCAGCATGCTGCAGTTGAATCCGGCAGCAGCGGGACTGCCGCATATGTGTGGGTGTCTGCATAGGCACCGATATGCAGTCTCCTTGCAGCTAAGTGGGTCCCGATGCATGGGACCAGCTTGGCCGATATGTGTGGCCCCAGCCTAAATGTAACAAACAAGTTATAAAAAGTGTTAGTAAATCAATAAATACTGAATGCATGATCAAATAAAAAAATATGCAATGATGACATTTACAAAATAAATGAAATTATACTTTGTTTTTGATAGAATGGCTTATGTGCACATGGTGTAGCGCTAGCATCCTGGCACAGTGGATGCCGGCGGTCAGGTGACTGACGCCTGTATCACTACTCCACTCGGAATCCCTGCGGTAAGTATTGGGGTGACAGTTAGGACCGGAGGTGGGAGGAGGAGGGTAGCCGCCACTACCTTTGTCCTCAGCCCTAGCTGCCAGCCCAGGCGGGTTAGGTTAGGAGGCAGGGGAGGGTTAAACTAATTACCATGGTCGGTAACACGTATCACATCCCTTTCTCCATTTCATTTCATTTCATTGTACATCTTTAACCTATGACCAGCACAATTTATCTTGTTTATTGTGCTAATTGTTCCCAATCCTACTACAACCATACCACACAACAGAGGGAACCGATTATTGTTTCCCCAGCTACAGTATATGCAAAGACAATTAATTGAGTTGACAAATATAGTGCAGAATTGAGAAATTCTTAATCTAATAAAAAAGCTATCATATACATATATAAATTTAACTACTCTAATTAATTCTTATTTTCAAAAGCCGGCTTTCTATATGCACCTAAAATAAAATATGGATCAGCTCTCATGCGTATATAATAACCACAATATGTGCAATAGGGGATATACTTATTAATTGATGTGCAAATCAGTATTCTCAGATTGTCCACTAACTGCTTGTAGAGAGACGGAATAATCAGATGTAGTAATCACCGCTTGTTGTTGCAAAGTCTCAAAATGGCTCCTTGTGTTATTACACTGAACACTCGTTGTTACAAAGTCTCAAGCAATTCCTTTTGCATAGATAATAGTAACAGTTCCTGATTGCCTAATCAGGCAGGCTAAATGGTAAAAACTCCCACCCTCCGTCTTACACGTAGACAGATCCAGCTGGAGATACACTGCACTGCCAGTCAGGTGCGGCTAGGGAGCTCCGGCCGTCTCCGGCCCCCAACGTATGAAATGCCGCTGCAGTCCCAAATGAAGCCGCTGATGTAATTTTGCCAGAATACTGATTTGAGAATCTGAGAATACTGCTTTGCACATCAATTAATAAGTATATCCCCTATTGCACATATTGTGGTTATTATATATGTATGAGAGCTGATCCATATTTTATTTTAGGTGCATATAGAAAGCCGGCTTTTGAAAATAAGAATTAATTAGAGTTGTTAAATTTATATATGCATATGATAGCTTTTTTATTAGATTAAGAATTTTATGTGGTTCCATCTACTAATTAGAGATTTATGTGATTAATCTAATCCGGAATAAAAAGGTGGTTTTATGTATACATGTTAATTCACTTTATTTGGAGTCTGGAAGGTTCTCAACTAGCGCAGAGTGTTCTTTTCTTATATTGTCTAGCTGGTAATCCCCCTTTCTTAAAGGGGAACCACTGATTTTGTGCTTACACTAGCACAATTAACATTTAGCAGCTGATTAATATCTGTATTCCTATTAACTATTAAGGTTTGTTTTAGAATAAATACAAAATAAAAAATTTAGTACTAGCGCTGTGAGACATTCTTGTATGAAGAATGGAGAAATAAAAGGGTATTTGAGTGTAAATTTGCTGCAATTTTGCTCATCTATATACTGCATTTTGTCCCATGGCCATTGCTGCTTAAATAATATGATCTCTACACACTTTTTATTGCTATGAACAAACAGGAAGGCTTTTTTTTAATATAGGTGAACATGACTGGGAGTGGATTGATGCTATAAATCCTTGTGTATATTTAACAACTGTTCTTTCCAGGAAAACATTTATTAGACAAGAAAGGATTTATTGGCATACTGCATCCCGAGCTTGCTTGCAAATTACAGTGATCAGTTCAGCTGATTTTTCTCATAGCCATTACACATAAAATATATGAATAAAAATATATTTTTTCTACAATTTAGTTAATGAAATTACAGTTTAGAATTAAATAAATAAATGAGAAAGTTACGATCACTTAGGTAAGGTAAAATAGCTTACACACACAGACACATACTTACCATTTTCTGCGACAGACAGGCAGTACAGTATGTACATCTTAGGGCACAAACTTCTAGGGGTTTATTTACAAAGCAGGCTACCCAGCTGGCAGGAGGTGAAAAGTTAATATACCAATTGCAGTCAGTTAATATTAGATATGAGCAGTTTGGATTACTTGGAATCCGAACCACTCCGAACATTGGTAATCCAAATCCACCAAAGCCGTGGCTCAGGTGTTCCCACCAGACTTGGATTCCACTTCGAGGCCAATCGTCATCTTTCCGGCAGCGGATTCTCGTGGGACTTGTATTCCATATATTCCTTAATACCAAGTGTGTTCGTACTTGTGGTTCTCCAAGTATCAGCATGTGGGGAAGGCTTTCTGGGACCTGTAGTCCCAATGTAAAGGACAATATTAGTAATTTTAGTAATATTAGTTTTTACACTATCACAAGCTATCAACCCAGCACCCACTGCCCAGGGGTGTGGTGAAGAGGCCTAGGTTTCAGCACAGGCCTGGGGAACACTGGAGGGGAACCCCTTTTTAGGGAGAGTCCCCACTTCCCCAGGAATTCCTGGGCTAGGCTTTCTAGTTAGGGGGGTTAATGTTTTGGCCGGAGTGACTCCATTAAGTGTTTTCCCTGCCTGTGGAGCGTGTTGCTAATTCTAAAAATATGGGGGACCTCTACTCATTTGTTCCCCATATTTTTTGAAATGGGGTTAGCTACAAGAGTTGGGTCTGGCTAATTAAATATGTGGGACCCTAGACATTTTGTTTCCCATATATTTTTCACCAGGGCCTGGCTAAAAGAGGCTGGACAAAGGGTTGGACTGGCCCACAGGGGCACAGGGAAATCCCCAGCAGGCTCCACTGCTTGGAGGCCCACCTCTTCCTCTAGGGATCAGGTTCCAGACTGTGCACTTGAGTTATGCATTATACATCTGTAACTTTATATGGCACAGTACTTTGGTATATTCTCTGCAGTGCTTTGCTGTTATTAATCTGATATATTATCATGATGCACTAGCAGTGTTTCTTTTATATATATATATATATATATAATGTTGCAAGGACTGGCACTCCTTAGGATCCAAATAAATGATGTAATTGCCTTGGTGCCAGATATAGGTGATAATAGCAGAGTGAAGAAAGTCTGGCACTCAAAGGACTTGCTGAACAGCAGATAGCTGGTTTAAATGACGAGCTGACAGCGCAGCTTCAAAGACTCTTTGAAGCTGCGCTGTCAGCTCGTCATTTAAACCAGCTATCTGCTGTTCAGCAAGTCCTTTGAGTGCCAGACTTTCTTCACTCTGCTATATATATATATATATATAAATCCAAAAGAAGCGGCACTCAACGGGTCTTTGGTATGAAAAGAGTAAATCAACGGCGGAGTGACGCCTGGCAGAGGTTAACGTTTCAGTTTAATATATAAACTTTCGTCCGAACAAAGAATCAATAAACTGTACATACCTTTATACCTTGTATACACCATGTGAAGCAAACAGCGTGGGTGCTGACTGCGGAGCCTTCCGGTGATGTCGCATGAGTGCGACGTGCGCTCTGCAGCGCCACTTCCGGTCAGGCCGTAACTAGGTAACAAAATCAACAATACATCACCGTCACCATAACAACAAGACAGCGGACGTCAGCCTCTATTAGTAACACTAATTGTATGGATATCCAAAAACGCAATAGACATACCCATGCAAATTAATGCTATGCAAGACAGTACTCAGCTGCCAAACTATGATCTACCAGCTGAGTACTATCTTGCATAGCATTAATTTGCATGGGCACTCATGCGACGTCACCGGAAGGCGCCGCAGTCAGCACCCACGCTGTTTGCTACATATGGTGTATACAAGGTATAAAGGTATGTACAGTTTATTGATTCTTTGTTCTGACGAAAGTTTCTATATTAAACTGAAACGTTAACCTCTGCCAGACGTCACTCCGCCGTTGATTTACTCTTTTCATACCAAAGACCCGTTGAGTGCCGCTTCTTTTGGATTTCTATATTGTCTGCTGCAACACAGATTATTGAAGGCACCAGGGCAAACACAGCATAGTATCCGGAGTGCCAGCTTTGTTTCCTTATATATATATATATATATATATTATCAAGGGACCCAGTCCATGCACTCTCTAATGGTTAGCCAAGCCTCTGTGGCAGATGGCCACACCCATCTGGACATTGACCACACTCCTAAGCATGGGCCCCTACCACTACATTCCCTCGATGGGCCATTCATGCCCCAGTTCGATCCTGGTTATGCATCAGGGGATCCTAAACATTTTTTTAGATTTTAAATTATTAGTTTACTTTTACACACAGAGAAGCACTGTACTAATAACATGATATGTGTAGGCTTCTGTAAACATGCTGCACATGTGGAAGTCTTTTTGAAAAGTGTATTTTATGCCAAGCTTGCTCCATGTTAATAAACAAGATTCTTAGTTAATTTATGTGTATTGAAAGTACCTCCGAATTGGTTTGATGGTGTATTGATATCTACTGTATTTGCTAGAGATGTGCACCGACCCCCATGTTTTGGATTTGTATAAACTTTGTGCTTTGGATACCATTTTGGTTTTGCCAAAACCAGGGACGTGCGGTGAGCTAAATGGCTCAGGTGGCATTGTCTAGCACCAGAGCCAGATTTACATGCAATATATGAGCCAAAAGGTACATCTGGACATTATACACAGGTGCAGCAGTATAAACTTTTGGAAATTTGGTGAGTTTTGATCAGAGACGTGCAGAAAAGATAAGCAGGTGAGGCACTGCCTCACCTGCCATAGACTTTTTACTCCACGGTTTTGGCTATAAAAATGATTAGAATAATGCAAAGAAGATATTTCAAACATATTCTTTGTATTTTTCATATACTTTATCCAGTCAAAACTCTGGCTTGAACGTAAGTATAACAGGAAAGGCTCTGCCTCACCTGCCTCACCCCACCGCACGTCACTGGCCAAAACCACCCTGACATGTTTTAGTTGGGTTTTGTATCTGTATATTTCCCCCAAAAAATTGCTAAAAACTAATAAGCCCACATAATGTGTGCCTTTTTTGTTCCTACAGTATTATTAAGATCAATAACGTTAATTTAATTGGTGGCGGCGACTGGTCTCTTTTGAACTCTATGGGCAAGTGCTAATTGACTGGGAGCCATGACAGACAGCTGTCTCAGCCAATCAGCGTTCTGCCCATTGACTTCAATGGGACTGATGCCGAGGCAAAACTTCGGGTCTCCTATGTTCGGGTGAGTCCGGTTCTTAGAGAACCAGATAAGCTCATCTCTAGTTGCAGATTCTGACATATTTTGTAGTGTTTAGCTTTAGTAAATCTCTGAGTTTCAAAAAGGCTAAATTTGCCTTAGAATGCAATCATAGGCAAACACGATTCTTAGTAAATTTACAGTACCCCTTAGACTGATGAACAGGTTATATAATATTGTAAAAATTTGTAATTGTTAAATGTTTTAGTAAAAAAAAATACTTGTTTTACTTGGAAATCATGTTTTATGTTAGAACACAGCTCATCTCACTACCACATAAAATTCAAACATTCAAAACAGATTTTTGAGCCAAAGTAAGTAATACACTCACAAACATTCATTATAATAATAATAATAATCACAACAATAGCAACAACTTGAAACATGCTGTAAATAGGATTATATTTACAGAGTTAACAAAAACACATTACATGAAAATGAATACAACTAAATATTGATGTTTTACTGGTAAAGCCACAAGTTTGAGTAATTATTGAAGTTTCGTGTCACACTGATGCAACTTGTCCACTAAAAAGACTAACAATGATAATCATGTTGATGATAAAAAATTGTTTCTTACCTTACCATCCAAATTACCACCATCAAGCAAAATTAACTTTCCCAAAATTTCTGCATGATTTAAGGAGCTCCAGTATATAGACACAACTACTATAGTGCCCTAGATGTCCACTCTTCATGAAATCACTGTATAATTTAGCATCCTTCTCAACTAATGAAAATGAAACAGAGATCGCTAAAACCATAGGTAGAACATACTAACATTTGGATTGGGTCTCAGTTGTTGAAATGTAGCCCCCCCCAGCTCTGTTACCAAGAGAGCAGCAGCCCCACAGCATCAACAGCACCTGCACCACTTGTAGATTTTTCTCTAGCACCCTCTTGTATAGTAAATATAAGTGGTTGCATGTAGTGTATACTCAACACAGATACATTGTCTTCCAAAAAGGAATGTAATCAAATTTCCCTGCTGTCAGTGATTTGATGTGGTGAGACTTCTCAAAGGATGTATTATTGAGGATAATATTATTACAGCTGCAACAAGTAAGTTCCTATTCATACATGTATATTTATTTTTTCAGAAATATGTTTTTCCTAGATAATATTATTTAATTAAACCAAAGATTTACTATTAATTGGAGTAGCTAGGGCCCAACTACAATTAATTATGGACATTGTCAGCATCTTAAAAAGCTGTATGGAGTCCTATTAAATTGGACGTGCCTCCAAATTTGTTTACTCACAGAATTAGATGGAGTACTGCTGGTACACTGCATCATAGGCGTAACAGTGGGAGGCAACAGAGGCGGCTGCCACCGGGCTCCTGCTCTGTAGGGGGCACCTCTCCTCCCATTCCATTGGTTCAGCGACACCATTAAATTAAGTTAATTGAAAGCCACCACAATCTTTTCCTCCCTTCACCTTACATGTCACTGCCTCTTTATTATGGACATTCTTTTTGTAAGTGCCATACCCAGGATTAGAACACACAGCCTATTACACTGGAATCAAACGACTCACTGATGAAGCTACAGTATTTGCTCCAGGATAGGAAGTATGAGAATTCTAACTATAGGAAGTGACTTCTCTGACAATTACAAGTAACTTTATATAGTAAAATTCTCAGTATGGTGCCTGTTTCCAGTGTAGTAGGTCATGGGTTCTAATCCTGGGTATGACACTTGTAAAATAATTGTCAGAGAAATAATCAGCATTGTGAGTGACTGAACAGATTTCTGTAGTGTGTGCTGCACACTACATAGATCTGCCTAGTTGGTTTTGAAATAACAATTCAAAAGTAGCTTCATGTAGTTAGAATCTGCAGGCATGCTATGCAGGAGAACATAGCTCTATCAGTAAGGTGTCTGCATTGAGTGTAACAGGTCATGGGTTCTAATCCTGGGTATGACTGCTAAGAAATGTGTGATTTAAAATTAATGACAATGAAGTGTATGTGAATATATACGTACTTTTTATGTTTTTTCAGAACACTCCATCTACACATGTATATATATTTTATGTATGTCTGTCTGTCTGTATGTATGTATGTATGTATGTATGTATGTATGTATGTATGTGTGTATGTATATCTATATATATATATATATATATATATATATATACATACACACATACATACATACATACATACATACATACATACATACATACATACAGACATATATATATAGGGAGGGGGCACCAATATTGCCTCTGGTCAACTGGGTTGAATTTACATAACAGCACTGAATTCTGTAAGGGTCATCATTGTGCTCACCTAGTTCCACCAATCATACAAATGAAATTATGCAAATTTTGCAATCAATGCCATATTGCAGGTCTAATCCATACATCTCAGTGCAAACAATTCCAACTGCACAAAATAGGGGAATGACATCACAAACCAAGAAGAAATATATAATCTCATCACAATTAAATATTTACGAAGACCTTTTAGCAGGGCAATTATAAGTGATAACATTTGTAATTTTTATATTTAGAGAGATCAGTTCAGTCAAACATGATCTTTTATGAATGCAGGCATTTTTCTTGTGCATTGAAAAATATTCAAGAAATTACAGTTTTAAGACATATATTTGTCACATGAAAAATCAAGCTTGAAGGCACATATTATAAAAATATAAATCATTATGACAACTGGTTTCACAAGAATATAATTTTAATTAATTTAAATAAAACTATAATATGAACTAAAAATAGTATCACATAAAAAAATGCATTATAATTACACATCCAGAAATATGCATATATGTAAAATGGTATGTTTTATCTGTATCCATTATACATTGTTTATAGTACTTGTTGTTTACATTTCCAGTAATATAGTTTCAGTATTATTACCTTTAGGATTTGCACATCATGAACCTACTGCATTAGTCATTTCATTTTATTTGCATATAAGTGCAAATAAATCTTAACTTGTTTTAAAAAAGCAGAATTACTCACAAAGCAACTATTTTCATTTATCATATTGATAGAAACAAATAAATAGGTATGCATGTTATTACTGTATTTCATATTACTCAACAAACATTGAAATATTTCAAGTAATTTGTGACTCAAGTGTTTTAATCGACCATTTCATGCAATATTCTTAAAATGGTTGCACACTTTGGCCAACTTCTGTTGTTTAAACCTAACTCATAACGTGTAACAAATAGTTCCTATACCAACTTTCCCAACCGGCAGTCGAACATCTTGCTTCAGGAGAGGCTTATTTTCACCCCACCTACTACTTTGGTATACATTCAGTGCAAGATAACACATAAATCAGAATACTACAGTATGTTAAATGTGTCTGCATAATTTATTTCCAGATTTGGGTTTACATACAATAGGTTATTTGCAGTTAAATGCATTTAACTCTTTCTATAAAACCTGCCAACAAATATTTGCTGTATAATTCTCACCTGTTACCACCACCATTAGAAAGTTTTTGGACCCAGGTATTAACTGGTCAATTGTATATTTTTTGTGCTACATAATTAAGAGTTTGTACACATACTGTACCCTACAAGTCTAGAAATAATGGCCATAGTTAAAGTAATTTTTAGCAGGGAACATAGTCTAATATTTAGCAGCATTATTAAAAAAAACATATCCAAAAACATACAATTTAAAGCAAGAATCATTTTAAATTTGAATATGCTACAATAGCCAAAACTAGATTCCTGGTCCTATAGAGTGACCCAATCTGATACAGATGCTCTTATGTTATACGGTCCCTAAGTCATCTGAAAATCTACTTATTAATTGTACAGTTCTGGGGCCGGATGTAATGCCGCCCAAGTTCGTCGACCGTGCGGGAAGGCGGCAAAACTCAAACATTTTTTTAAAGGGGCAATCACTGCCAAGGAATGTTTTTGCCTTGTAAGTGATTGCCCCTTTAAAGAAAACATCCAAATTCAGCCAGTTTCCTGCACAGCTGCTGATCTCGGGTATCATTACATCCGGCCGACTGGTTTGAAAATCTTCCTGGTTTTAGATGTGTGAATACTAGTATTTTACTTCTTCCTATTCTTTTTTTATTTTTACATTAGTTTTTATTGAATTTTCACAATTACAGACAAAAAACGGTACAGAAACAAAGGGATGAAATGGTGCCTGTAGACAGGTATACACCATAAAGAGCAAACATAAAAGAAAATAACAAAAGACCAAAATATCAATATTAAGGGTACCAAGGGACAAATGTATTAAGGTCTGAGTTTTTTGTGTGGGATACACTTGCACTTTTTTGCACGTTAAAAGTTGTGACTTTGCCCCCAAACTTGGCCTGCAAGTTTTTAAGTTTGCGTAGCTACATTGTGCAAGTGTGATTGAGTTTTTCCCATATAAAAAATTGCATTTTTTATAGTGAGATTCATTACATTGTGCGTGTTTGACAAAAGGATGCAGAGATCAGTGAGATCCATGCATTCTTCTGAGAACATGGGGAGAAGAATTGGCTGCGCTTGTAATGTGGCCAAAAAAAACCAACCTGGTTAATGGAGAGCTGACAAACACAAAAATGATAATAAAAATTGTTTATTTAAAATATAAATATACCAATGAAATTAGCACAATATCCTGAAATATTGATTATATAGGTGTACTCTGAGCTGACCCTAAATATCAAACAACAAGTAGCAGCATTGATACAATTATTAGATGATTATGAGAGAAAGTTATAACAATAATGTAACAAACATGTGGCTTCTCACTGAGATCAATCATTCACAGAATTCATGAGATTAATATTATCTAGGAGTACAGAGGCAGCATGTACTCCGAGAAATAGGAGAGTCCCAACAGCAAATGGTTTAGCTTGAGGAAAAATGATTAGCTTATCTCTTAAGGGCTATTTGTACCGGGCGTCCCCGGTAAGATCCAGTAATGCCCTTTTGATGGATAAATGATTCTAGCAGACTGCCCTAATGGGAGCTATTCCCGTATGCTGGGAAATAGCTCTGCTTTAACCGGCTTTATTTCCAGGGATCTCCCGTGAGCTGGTAGAAATCCTTTAAAGTGCCCACTTACGTGCAGTTAGGAGTAACAGGTCCCTTGCCGTTAATTGCTTAATTAGCAGAGCAGAAAGTACTTGCAATGCCGGAGTTCAATGGGTCAGCAATCAGAGGGATGGTGACCCATTGAACTCCGGCATTGCAAGCATCCATTACGGACGGCTCCGATCAGCGCTTCTCACTGAGCGGCTTTCCCCTGCTGCTAGCGGCGGTTGCCGAGCACGGACACTTCAGCTCCAGTGTGCTCATTCATCTCTTCACACCTGCCCATTCTGGAAAAACTTCGCTGCACGGCAAGTACTTTCTGCTCTGCTAATTAAGCAATTAACGGCAAGGGACCTGTTACTCCTAACTGCACGTAAGTGGGCACTTTAAAGGATTTCTACCAGCTCACGGGAGATCCCTGGAAATAAAGCCGGTTAAAGCAGAGCTATTTCCCAGCATACGGGAATAGCTCCCATTAGGGCAGTCTGCTAGAATCATTTATCCATCAAAAGGGCATTACTGGATCTTACCGGGGACGCCCGGTACAAATAGCCCTTAAGAGATAAGCTAATCATTTTTCCTCAAGCTAAACCATTTGCTGTTGGGACTCTCCTATTTCTCGGAGTACATGCTGCCTCTGTACTCCTAGATAATATTAATCTCATGAATTCTGTGAATGATTGATCTCAGTGAGAAGCCACATGTTTGTTACATTATTGTTATAACTTTCTCTCATAATCATCTAATAATTGTATCAATGCTGCTACTTGTTGTTTGATATTTAGGGTCAGCTCAGAGTACACCTATATAATCAATATTTCAGGATATTGTGCTAATTTCATTGGTATATTTATATTTTAAATAAACAATTTTTATTATCATTTTTGTGTTTGTCAGCTCTCCATTAACCAGGTTGGTTTTTTTTGGCCACATTACAAGCGCAGCCAATTCTTCTCCCCATGTTCTCAGTAATCAATTAAGCATATACACAATGCTTTTTTGGCAGCGCTCGTGATGTTGCTTTAAAAACTATCCGATTAGGCGCTTCTAGCAGATTTTGTGTAGTTTTGGATTTCTTTGATTGTGTATTCTGCTAGCTGCCTTTTCTTCTGGTACTTTTGAATCCTAGCCATGCATTCTTCTGTCTGTAAGAAGCTTAGATAGAGTTTAAAAAGTTAAAAAAATCAAATAAATGTGGGGTAATTTGAGGAAAAATTGCTTTGCAGAAAACGTATTGGATAAGTAGAATAGCCTCCCATCAGAGATGGTAGAGGCTAATACAGTAGAACAATTTAAATATGCTTTGTATAGATATAAGGATATTCTTACAAAGAAATAGGATCAAATAGGGTTTCAGGTTATTGTAAGGTTAAAAAAAGGGCAGATTAAATGGGACAATGGGTTCTTATATGCTGTCTGTTTATATGCTTCTATGTTACCTTTCTTTTCCATATCACACTGTTGAGGAATTCAAAGAGTTATTCCACCCTAAGATTAATGATCCTCCTGGTTGATGAAATAATTTAGAAGGAAGATACTAAGAAAAGATTAGAAAGACCATTATGTGATACGCCTACTACCCAGTAGATTTGCGCAAGAGTATATCCAAAGAGAGCTGTTGGTAGTTGCCCTATTTATCCTAAAAGGCTTCAGGGATCCCAACACCTTCTCGTTGTGTTACACCATGGTTTAATGAATTACACTGTGTATGATTTTTTTGTCTTTCTATGTACAATGCTGAAAATGAACACCTATAGCAGTGTTTCCCAAGCTCATGTCTCAAAACACCAAGTAATCAGTGCTTAATGGTTATAATCGCTGAATATATCTGTCAGGAGCTAATAATGGTGCAACAATCAGAGCAACACATACAACTGAAATATTTTACACAGTATATTTCAATTGTCATAACATTTTCCTTGTCCAAAACCAGCCAGCTGGTATGTTTTTGAAATCCCCTATCCTTCTGCTTTAGTACTAGCAAACACCATGCAGACCAGACAATTTTAAAATATGTTGGATGAGAGAATCATAATGAAATACAATTAGTAGCACATCAGGAATCAGAATTCTCTGATTTTTTTAGCTTGCTCCTTATACTGTATAAAGGTATATGAGATTATCTTGAATGCAGAGGCCAGTTCACCATTAACCCAATCAGAAAGACTCTGTCAGCAGGATTTTAAGAAACACTTTAATATTCAAATGAAGGTGTCTGATAGTGTTCTGATTGAATAGGGACAATCAGTTTTTGGTCTCTTTGCTGAAATGCAGAATTCCAAAGAAGACACAACGGGGCTTGTAAAATATCTTCTTCAATTACTTTATAAGGCAAAAGCAATTATATAGAAATAGGTAATCTATGTTCCACTGTGGAGCATATATTACTCAAGCCTAACCTAAGGGAAGAGAGATGATGACATTTGCCTTTTCTCTAGGGAAATTATTTGACTTCAACTCAAATTGAATAGGACATTGATTGAGAAAACCTCTGCAAGCCATGGAATGTCCATACTAAATATGTGTGGGGTAGTTTTTATATATATATATATATATATATATATATATATATATATATATCTATCTGTGAGGGGATCTCAGAATCTGGATGTGCAGCTGAACCAGGCAGTGTGTCAATGCACTTTATTAATATGTAAAGGCAATTTATGATATTTATTCTTGCTCTTCTACAGAAAGCACCCAATGCAGCATAAGCTCTATCATTGTGGGACTACCTGCAGCATGTATTCTTATTGGTCATAGTATACTAAATATAAATAAATATGAGGAGGATTCAGAATTTTCAAACTTTGAGCTAGTTATCGTGCAACTAGAGACAGAATTATGGAGTCTAATGTACTGGTGGTATACACCAGGGACCCAAACAAAAGGTTTCACTGCATCTAGTAGCCAGGTCATGTGTCCTTGCACTGGTTTCAAGTGTGATAGGGGAAAAAAAGAGGATTTAACAAGCAAGGGTTTGGAACTCAAAAAGAAGAGCATTAAAATGGTCGTTGAGCAAGGTTATGAGCTTAATACTGCAGCCTCATTGAACTACCGCCATACTGCAGCTTCATTGAACTACCGGCCTACCTTATGTCCCTAGAAAACAACAGAAATATTAAACTAGTGAAGCATAATGTGCATGTCTCTACTGGAAGGAAGAATGTTATTAATAACACAGTTTCGATTGAGCACCTGTGAGCAATGTGGAGATCAACCATGAATGGACCTAGTAAGCACACTTAGGGCACCGCACAGTATTGACAGTAGTGACAGTAGTGACATTGCTAACTCAGACATGTACAGTACGTTTGAGTATCCCATATCCAAATATTCCGAATTACGGAATTTTTTGAGTGAGACTGAGATAGTGAAACCTTTGTTTTCTGATGGCTCAATGTACACAAACTTTGTTTAATACAAAAAATTATTAAAAATATTGTATTAAATGACTTTCAGGCTGTGTGTATAAGGTGTATATGAAACATAAATGAATTGCATTTATGTACACAAACATTGTTTAATGCACAAAGGGGGTAATTCCAAGTTGATCGCAGCAGGAAATTTTTTAGCAGTTGGGTAAAACCATGTGCACTGCAGGGGAGGCAGATATAACATGTGCAAAAAGAGGTAGATTTGGGTGGGTTATATTGTTTCTGTGCAGGGTAAATACTGGCTGCTTTATTTTTACACTGCAATTTAGATTGCAGATTGAACTCACCACACCCAAATCTAATTCTCTCTGCACATGTTAAATCTGCTCCCCTGCAGTGCACATGGTTTTACCCAACTGCTAAAAAATTTCCTGCTGCGATCAACTTGGAATTACCCCCTAAGTTATTAAAACTATTGGCTAGAATTACCTTCAGGCTGTGTGTATAAGGTGTATGTGAATCATAAATACATTCTGTGCTTAGACTTGGGTCCCATCGCCACGATATCTCATTATGGTATGCAATTACAGGTTGAGTCTCCCTTATCCAAAATGCTTGGGACCAGGAGTATATTGGATATCGGATTATTCCGTATTTTGGAATAATTGCATACCATAAAGAGATATCATGGTGAATGGACCTAAATCTAAGCACAGAATGCATTTATGTTTCATATACACCTTATACACATAGCCTGAAGGTCATTTTAGCCAATATTTTTGATAACTTTGTGCATTAAACAAAGTGTGTGTACATTCACACAATTTATTTATGTTTCATATACACCTTATACACACACCCTGAAGGTCATTTAATACAATATTTTTTTATAATTTTGTGTATTAAACAAAGTTTGTGCACATTGAGCCATCAGAAAACAAAGGTTTCACTATTTCACTCTCACTCAAAAAATTCTGTATTTCGGAATATTCCGTATTTCGGAATATTTGGATATGGGATACTCAACCTGTATTCCAAAATATGGAAAAATCCGATATCCAAAATACTTCTGGTCACAAGCAATTTGGATATGGGATACTCAACCTGTATAACATTTTTTGTCTTTACTATCATTAACTTTAAATAAAATTTTCCAGTTAAAGGAAGTAACATCATGCAGGACATCACAGAACATTGCTATATACTTAAGTTAACTGTTTTCACTCACAATGCTAAAATCACAAGCAAAATACTGCATGCAAAGCACAGACCAGGTACAATAATTAGTGATTGGATGTAGCATAGTACAGGTACACGACCAATAATCCGGCACCCTTGGATCCAGCATGGATCTAGATTATCCATTTTGCCGGATTATCGTGGTATACACAGATGGGTCCACATTTATCTTGACGGTTAATAGGATTAACTGTGACTGGCCAGTCAGATTTAATCCCCTGCTGCAATGACTTAATCCCCTGCAGTATTGTTCTCTGTATTGTATTGCAGTTGAGAACAATAGATGAAGGGTTTATGCTAATAAATCATGTTGTGACTAGGCACAGAAAACTACTCAAGATAATGGTGGACACATCTGTACAATGGCATCCCGGTGGCTTACCCTCCCACCCCTCACTCCCTAATCCTAAAACTCCTACAGCAAGACCTCCTCCCACAACTAAACTGAGCTCTCTTGTGGCCTCACTCTCCCCCCCCCCCCAGCAGCACATACACCTCCCACTGTCTAACTCACCTCCATAGCCTAACTCATATGCAGCCTAATTGTGCACTCCCACAGCCTAACTCAGTCTTCCTGCAGCATGATTGAGCCCTCCTGCAGCCTGACTGAGCCCTCCCGCAGCATAATTTCCCCTGGCGCCTTGTGTGTCCGGATTAAAAGAGGTGCTGGGCCATCAGGTGCCAGAAAATCAATGTTGCACCTGTATTTTATATGTGTGTAATAAATGATATGTTGCATCTACTTATACATTAATGTCTCTTGTTGATTTTATTTTAACAGGAAAAATGAAATAAGTGGAAATTAAATGCATGAAGATATAATAAATGTTGTAAATGTTTAATGAAAATAATGGTGGCAATATGCATGCAAACACTGATGTGAATTAAACTAATTATTTACATACAGTGATTAAATTTGTCAGATAAATCTCCTTGAATTGGATGCAAATACATATACATTAGGCTTAGATTCTGCATTTCATATTTACAGTACTGTGTAAAAAGGCAATAAAAATATTAATAGCATATTACATGCATGGTGCAAATATTAGATACTAGATTGTGCTTATCTGTATTAAAGCAGCCCAAATAAAAAGTGTAGTATACATTTTATGTACTACCAATAAAACATACATTTAATAAGCATTGCGGGCTAAGCAGTTGCTACAATCAGAAAAAAACTACTTTCAAACTCCTGGTTCAAATAAACATTATTTGCAGCATTTCAAAAACATCCGATCAAACATATAGTAATAGGTGTATCCTGGAAACCATCTGGCATAGCCAAGTATACAATAAAATAATGAACCACTTCAACAGGAAGTAGGTAACAAAACTATTATATCAAACTGGGAACATTCTAAGTAGTACATCTTGTAACATTTCAATCCTTTTTAAGGTTTACTTGATATTTGATTTCTATTCAATACATTTATAGAAATATGCTGTAGTAACGCTTGTACAGAGAAATGAAAAATAAACTAGGAATTTACTGTAGGAATCTGTCACATTTGTCACATTGTTGATTTATTGTAACCAATTTCAAAAGTCAGCCATACAAGGGATAACACTGCTACTGAATTTTATAGGGAATTGTGGCTTTTTTCTTGAGTTGAAACAAAACCAATGGATGAAGAAACAATCCGGGCCAATCAACAGAAGATTCCTTACGAAATTGGATCTATCACACCTTTTTTATATTGTATAAAATTCCTTAATTATTATATTGTTTATCTACTAATTGAATTATTCCTTGTTCTTATTTATTTTCTTTTGTGTGCTATTTTCTTGTTCTCCCAGTATATACATGTTTACCCAGTATTCACATCACCCCGTGGAGCTGATGCTGAGACACACTGCTCCAGATGCTTTAGCATCTATTGCCATAGTCATGCCTGTGGCTATATACTAGTGCAGGTAAAAGCCGTTTTCCTGGTTTACTAGTTTGTGTCTGAATGTGCAAAGACTGAGGCCCCTACTTTGAGCATCTTCAGATGCTCAAACACTGCTTGGTATGTCTTTAGATTAGAGCTCTTTCTTAAAATCAGAACCGCTTCAAACTTTCGGGATACAAGGCAGTCAATCCAGGGCTAGGATCTTCCCTGGCTGCCTCAGATACCAACCCGAGGCTAAACCACAAGATCTGTTGGATCTCGCGGTTTCGGCGCGGGAGCCAATTTTAAAAGTCCCATTAAGTCAATGGGCTGACCGCTGATTGGCTGAGAGAGCCGTCAGTCACTGTTCTCAGCCAATCAGTGTGCCTCATTGGCTGTAATGGGACTATATGGTGGCCCACGCTGAGGACACTGCCAGGACTTCCGACACTGCCAGTGAGGATAACCCTGGCAATCCCGCAATGCCGACACAGCCAGCTGAAATGACACCACCAGCAACTCCACGCTGAGGACACCACCATCACTGCCAGCACCCCAGCAGTACCAACACTGCCCAAACACCTGCACTGCTGACACTACTGTACTGAGGTCACCAGTGGTATCCCCTGTCACAGTAAGTGAACTATTGGTGTATCGGCCCTACAATGTATCCTGCATTGTATCCAACCCACACTGTATCCTGCACTATATCCATCCCACAATGTTTCTAACCCACTCTGTATCTAGCACTGTATTCAATCCGCACTTTATCCAACCATCAATGTATCCCGCACTGTATCCAACCAGCAATGTATCCAGCACTGTATACAACCCACACAGTATCCAACCCAAACTGTATTTATCCTGCAGTGTATTCCGCACTGTATCTGACCTGCATTGTATCCCATACTGTATCCAACCCTCACTGTATCCAACCTGCACTGTTTCTGAACCGCACTGTATTCCCCACAGTGTATGCAAACAGTAGTATATCCCGCACTGTATCCGATCTGCACTGTATCCAACCCACACAGTATCCAACCCACACTGTATCCCACCCTGTATACTGCACTATATCCATCCCACACTGTATCTAACCCACACTGTATCTAGCACTGTATTCAACCAGCAAAGTATCCAATCGGCACTGTTTCTGACCCACATTGTATCCTGAACTGTATCCAACTAGCAATGTAACCAACACTGTATATGACCTAAACTGTATCCCGCACTGTATCCAACTAGCAACGTATCCAGCACTGTATCCAACCCACACTGTATACATCCCGCAGTGTATTCCGAACTGTTTCTGACCTGCAGTGTATCCTGTACTGTATCCAAACCTCAATGTATCCAACCTGCACTGTTTCTGACCGGCACTATATTCCACACTGCATGCAAACAGTAATATATCCCGCACTGTATCCAACCTCCACTGTATCCAACCCACACAGTATCCAACCCACACTGTATCCTGCACTGTATCCAACCTGCACTGTATCCCGCACTGTATCCAACCCACACTGTATCCAACCAGCACTGTATCCAATCCGCACTGTATCCTGCACTGTATAGAACCCACACTGTATCTGACCCGCACTGTATCCAACTCACACTGTATACTGCAGTCTAGCCAGCCACAACAATATTGTGAGTTTGAGGTGGTCAAAATTGATTGGAAATGACTGGATATTAATGATATTTAGGTTATTGATACTCTAGGAACAAAAAAAAAGCCTAAATTAAGTGATTTTAGCTTTTTTTGTCAATATTTAAAAGAACAAAAAACAAATCCAAAGCCAGTCACGGCGGTTTTGAAAATGCAAATCCAAAGCCAGCCGATGAATCAAAACCAAATACAAATCCAGCAAAAATGGCCCGGCACACACCCATACTTTAGAGGCAACCATCTGGGATATCCTTAGATGCAACCATCCATGCTTGATGCAGCTTTTCCGTAAGAGTATGGCCTCCAATGTTGAAAAATTGTGTGTCTGAGTTCACAACCACTATGTGACACTTTGATAACACATCCATAAGACATCCATCTTTGTGTTTCTACTAAGCTATTATATCTCACCTGTAACTGCCCAAAAATGACCAATACATTTTAAACACATTTCTTATAACCGTGTCTGTATGTGCATTTTAATTGCAACTATGAAACTGTGCACATGGACTCTGGATGCAGTGCAACGACATGTATAAAAGAAAATACTTGCTCCACTGTGTCCATAATCACCAGTACGTTTGACTTAGGATCAGGGCCTGTAGCTCTAAGGTATCTTTAAATAAATGTTTTCACCATTCATTTCCTATCCTAGTATATATACTCTATCTGAGTATAATGCAGTAGTTTCTTATATTGTTCTTTTATCCACACAAAGTAAGTTATGAAAAAAGTGCAAACTTAAGGAAACAAGAAAATATATGAAATTATGCTATGTAATATTTGCCTAAATTTGCTTGATTTGACCTGATTCAGATAGTTCTAAGACAATTCTCAATTTAAAAAAACATATATTTGCATAAACTTCCTACATGTATATCTGCTCATATCTCATATCTATCTTATATCTGACTCGCTGCACCTCTTCTAAACTCATTTACATCTCTCATCACAATGCTACCCAATTCCTTTTCTTTCCTGTTCTTTACTCTCCACTTTATTTTCATATCACTACCACATCCGTACTGTTCTTTTCACCAACTTTACTATATGAACACTGTACACCTTCCATTTTCCATTTACACAACTTCTAACCATTCCCTCATCAGTGCATACCACTTTTCACTTAACTTTCTTCTCTTTTCTTACCTTGATATAACTACAAAGGTTTCCGGACAAAGGATCTACACTAAAAAGGTCTGCAGTCAATAGGTCTACCACTAATGTTAGACATGCATTAGGTCAACAGGGTCAAAATGTTGAAAGGGTCAAAAGGTCAACATGCAAAAGGTAGACAGTTCAAAAGGTTGACATGGTCAAAAGGTCTATAGGGTTTAAAAGTCGACATGACAATGGTCGACACACATAAGGTAGACACAAGTTTTTAATGCTTTCCTTCATTTTTTAAACATTCTCATACTTTACCATCCACTTGGACTATGATTGGGAATAGTAACCTGTGCTGTGTGCAGCAGTAGCGGAGCGAGGAACCTTGCCCGAACGCGAGCCATGCGAGGGGACGTGGTACACTAATGGGGCTTGTTTGTGGCAGAAAAGTGACAAACACCCAAAAAAATAAAACATTTTTGTCTACCTTTTTTTGTGTTGACTATTTACATGTCGATATTTTGACCTTGTCTGACCCTGTTGACCAAATGCATGTCTACCATTAGTGGTAGACCTATTGACTGTAGACATTTTTAGTGTAGATCAAATAATCCATACCCGACTACAAATGCAATGCACCTAGCAATTCCACTTAAATAACTTCCAATAAAAGTTTTTTTAAATCGGGTTAACACTGAAACTTTTTCCCACAGTCCTTTCAGTCATTTCTCTTTTTTGTAATTCATTTTCACTCACCTCTGCAGCAACAACAACAATAACAAGAACAACAACACTGATCCTTAGTAGTAGTTCTACAACACTGCACTTGAAACATTTACTTTACTACTGTATTCTTGTGCCCAAATTAGCCACTTTTCAAACTTTCAATAATCTCTCCAATGAGAATAAATTAACAATGCTGAAATGTAAGGAATATCATAGAATTAAAAGGAATTGTGTAAATAATATATGGATATTAATCACTCACACTTTATTAGAGAATAGTAAACATATATAACCTATGATAATTTGTAGCATTTCTGTCACCTGTGGTTAAATTAAAAACAGTGCTGTACCTAGGCACTTTGCTTGCTGAGGCACCAACTAATATGACACACTTCTCATCCTTTAAACAAACTTCTATAAACATTAAGGGTGGTATTCAAATGATATAATACACCAAATCTTTTTTCTAAAGTAATTCCTGTTATCGCACATATCGCGCCCATAGTAATCGGGTTTAGCTGCGTAAGGGGTTGAGCGCCCTACCTTCCTTTGGGATAGCGAGCTGAAATTATTATACCACACCTGTCAGCAGAAACAGAATGTGTGTGAAGGGGATGAAAAGATTGAATACCGCCCTAAGAATCCCTAAATAATAATCCACATAATGTACATGAAACACCCAATATGTCATAAAAGATTGTTTTATCAATCAAATAAAAGTATAAAGGCAATTCATTAAATTGAAAACACAGATAGAAATCAATTAATTACTGATCTGTTATGACCAATAATGTGAATACAAAAATCATTTTCAATTTAACAAGATATTGATTTTTGGATTTTAAAAAACAAAACTCATGATCACGCTTAAAAAGAAGATTATTCAAAACAAATTTACCAAAAATATCTAATTGATTTGACTTTTTTATTGAAATGTTACCATTTACATGATTTTAAAGATTTCATATCATTCTCCTCCTTCAAAGTACTTGCTATTAATCTGTTTCACCCAATCCCCATTGCGTAGGTGTCTATTGCCTCCCTGGTCCTATTTCCAAATTCTTTGATTGCTGACAACTAGAGATGAGTGGGTCCGCTTCCCTGAGATTCTGACCCACCCAATCATAGTGGATCCAAGGTGATCCAAGCAACAGCTTGGATCTCCCTGCCTGCTCCGGATACAATATTTAGGAAATACCTTGCGACCTCACTGTAGGATCTTTTTTTTTTATAAACACTTTTTATTAAACCCAGTTCAATAAAGAGTAATTAATTACAATAATAAAATCGACAGTTGACATTAAACCGAATTCAGGTACATTTTTTGTTTAAAAATAGTAGAAAAACGATATTAAAGAGAATGATAGAAAGAAGACAATATACCTGAACGAAATCCAGTATGGGAGAAAGAAGAATAAACAAGTATAGTAATAAGGGAATGGGGAAGAGGGGGGGAAAGTTAGGGAACCTGAGAACCGGAGAGTCCAGAGAACCAATAGAGTAAAACAGAATCAAGAAGGATTAACCATGTTAACATCAGCAAACCAGGGCACATATCAATAATAAGATCAACTACCAGATGGAGCAAAAGGGCGATCACCAGCAATATAGTGCTGGTATAACAGTACTTTTGAACTCCAGCCAAGGGGACCATATTGCCAAAAATTCAGAAACATTGCCCATTGTAAACGTAATAATATCCTCCATCTCCATATAGTAGTCGACCCTCTTAAACCAATCTCTCACTGAGGGGGCCCTCGTAGATTTCCATAATGTGGGTATGACTGCTTTAGTTGCATTGTTGAGATGTCTGAGTGTCGATTGTTTATACGTTTTAGTGTCTGCCATGGTAATATTCAGTAACCAGAATCCTAGATCTTTGGGTATATCGCCTTTCAGTATTGCTTCAGTACATTTAAATATATCAGTCCAGAAGATAGTGAGCACCGGGCATTCCCACCATATATGTAGAAAGCTACCCACGTTGGACCTGCATCTCCAACAAGTGTTGGGTATTGCAGGGTACATTTTGTGTAATATCACTGGGATCCTATACCATCGGTATATAATCTTATAAAGAGTCTCTAACGTAGCCAAACACATAGAGCTGACTTGAGCATTACGAAATATCGCCCCCAATCCAAATCAGAGATCTGTCCCTGTAGGTCCTTCTCCCAGGCCGCCTCAAATGAAGGAGGACTGGTAAAAATACCCTCAATGAGGTTAGCATAGAGCTGTGAGATAACATGTGAGAGAGGTTTAGGGTCTACACATAATTGTTCAAAATGTGTGAGATTTCTTGATAATTTGGAATTTTTACCAATTGTGACCAGGAAATGACATAGTTGCAAGAATTTCCAGAATTCAGAGTGCGGTAGAGGCCAAAGTGATTGGATATCAGAGAATGAGTGTAAGCCTCCTGGGCCAATCATTTGGCCTACTCTAAAAATTCCTGCCTCCGCCCATAATTTAAATGAAGCAGTGTGAAGACCTGGGAGGAAGTCATGATTATAAAGGAAGGGAGGTCAGTTTCTTCCACATAGCAAGAGTAGGGGTAATAGTAGGATGGTCAATTCTTGGCAAGGTTGGTTAGCCATGGTGCTATCTCAATATAGTGAGCAAAGCTTTTTTCCTCTAAAGAGACCCATAATTTGGTGTCTTTTGCACGAATCCAATTTAAAACTCGGTTTAGGAGTATGGCCTGATAACCTGGGATATGGGGAAGCTGCATGCCACCCATGTGTTTCCGCCTGAAAAGAATATCATGCTTGAATCTAGTGTGAGATTGAACCCCAACCAAATTTATGTATAAGACTTTGAATTGCTTGTTGCTATGTAGTGGGGATGTGAATGGGAAGCGTTTGAAGAAAGTATAAAATTTTTGGGAGGGAATTCATTTTAACCACGTTTATCCTACCGAACCAGGATAAATGTAGGGAACGCCATTTTTGATAGTCTGATCATAAAGAATTCAACAATGGGGAAAAATTCAGGGAAAATAATTGGGAAATGTCCCTGGGAATTTGTACCCCTAAATATTTTAATTTGGTGTCATTCCAAGAAAAGGGGAAGGAATTTCAGACTGTCAACCATGGATATCGGAGTTTTTAGATTCATGATGACCGACTTGGAATAGTTAATTTTAAAATTTGAGAGTTCTCTGAATCTATGAAATTCTGCGACCAAATTTGGGAGGGAGAGAATAGGCCTAGAGATCAACGCCAGTAGATCATCTGCGGACAGGGCAAGTTTGTATTCATGGTCCCCCATCCATAGACTGGAGATGTTTTGGTTCAAACGTATCGCTCTAGCCAGGGCTTTCATACATAATACGAAAAGCAGGGGAGAAAGGGGACACCCCTGCCTAGTGCCATTAGAATACCAAATCGGTCAGAGAGTGAGCCGTTAATCTTAACCCTTGCTGTTGGGGAGTCATACAGGGCCATGATTCTATGGAGACAGGTACGACCAAGCCCCAAGCATCGTAGAATGCCAGTCATAAACTCCCAATCTACCCTATCAAAAGCTTTTTCAGCATCTGTGGAAATCAATAATGAGGGTGTTGGGGATTGTAGCACATAATGTACCATATTTATGACTTTAGTAATGTTGTCTTTGGCTTCCCTCCCTAGGACAAAGCCGACCTGATCTCCATGAATCAGTGTTGTAAGAAATAATTTTAAGCGGTTAGAAATCAATTTGGCGAACAGCTTCAGATCAACGTTCAATAATGAAATGGGGCGGTAGCTGGGACATAAACTCGGGTCTTTGCCGTCTTTGGGAAGAACTGTGATGTGTGCTTCCAATGTTGATGTCGAGAAATGTGTTTTGTCAGAAATGGAATTGAAAGCGCATGTAAGAAGAGGGGCAAGTTTATCTTTAAATGATTTATAGTACGCTGTGGTAAATCCATCGGGGCCTGGACTCTTGCCTGTAGGGGAAGATTCAATAGCCTTAACCACTTCCTCAACAAGGAAACAAGGAAAGGCTCATCTAAAGAATCTGCCTCATCCTGTGTCAAAGTGCGGTAATCTATCGATTCCAAATAAGTGGAGATCAACAATTCGAATTGTCAATATTACTGGAAAGGTTATAAAGTTTGGAATAATATGACTTGAACGTCTCGACTATCGATGCAGTGTCATTATGAGTCTGACTATGGTCGTCCTTGATGGAGTGCATGAATGTAGTGGCCCCCTGTTCTTGAAGAGCTTTTGCCAAAAGTCTCCCGGGTTTGTTGCCCCATTTGTAAAAACGACTCCGGCATTTGCTATAAGAAAGCTTAAGTTTATCTCGAAAAAACTATTAAGGGAGGCACGTACTTCCTCAAGTTCAATACAGTTAGTGGGGGATCTGGATTGTTTGTGGGACGTTTCCAACGATTTAATTTTAGCAAGTAGTTTTGTTTTCTTCTGAGTGTTTTGTTTTTTCAATAAAGAACCCAGTTGGATGCAAGTGCCCATTAGAAAACATTTATGAGCTTCCCACAATGATAATTTAGAAATATCGTCAAGATCATTAGTTGCAATATATGCATCGATAGCTGAGTCTAGTTGGATTTTACAGTAGGGATCCTGTAGGAGAGTGTCATTAAAACGCCAGTTCCATTGTTTCCTCATGGGCTGAGGGAGCGAGAGTTGTAAGAAGACCGGACCAAGTTATTGATCCTATGGAAACGTCAGATAGGAGATGTAGGTAATGGTGATTCAGGAATAGATAATCTATCCTAGAGTAGGATTGATGTGCATAGGAGAAAAAGGTGTAGTCTAGGTCAGTTGGGTGGGACAGTCTCCAAACATCCATTAATTGGTGTTCTAACAGGGTGCGTCTCAACTATCTGTGTTCCTTCCCAGGTCTACATGAAGATTTAGTGGAGGTATCCTTTGTAGGATCAAGATGCCAATTCAAATCACCTCCCATTACCACTATCCCTTTTAAAAGGGGTTCTGCAGATATGAGTATGGAAGAGATGAAGGACAGTTGTTTTGTATTAGGAACATAGGTATTTGAAAATGAATAAGGCTGGTTGTGGATCTGACATGTGACCAATAAGCCCCTCCCCTCCACCAACTTGTGAGAAGCAACATCCGTAAGATGGAGATGCCTAGCTATCAAGATTGCCACTCCTAAAGTTTTCCCAGAGGGGTTGTACGATGTAAAAATATGTGGGTAGTAGTGACATTTAAGTGAAGGGAAATTTCCAGATTTAAAATGAGTTTCCTGGATCAGGGCAATATCTACCCTATCCTCCCGGAGACATTTAAGTAATTTCTATCTTTTCTCGGAAATATTAAGCCATTTAACATTAAAAATGGCAATCTTCAGAATATTTTCTCCCACCATAGGTGAACGTGAGTACAAATAGGTGTGGAAGAATGAGCGGGCTCACCGGTTCCCAGGAAGAAAACAGGAAGGGGGAAAGAGGAATAGAGACAGTAATAGAAACATAGTACAACAAGAAATACAATGCAAAAAACTGAAAATTGAAAGGACAGAATTAAAAGATTTCCAGAGAATACACTGCGATTGGGCCAAGAGCGGTATCCAGCCAGCTCCCGGTCCAATAAACTTGGACATGCAGCGAACAGGGGGGTAAAAGGGGGGCCAGAGACCCCGACGACATAATATTAGAACATGAATAAGATAAAAAATAAACTTAGACATAGCTGAGTAATCGCTGTGAGGAAACTCCCAACATAATCAACGGCGAAGAAAGAAAAAAAAAAGGTAAAATAAACCTGAAAAGTTTGTAACTCGTCAAAGACATAAAACCTCCAGGCAAACATTAACTTCCAAAGTAGGAATGCAATGAGCATCGTTGAACAACTGCTAAGTAAATTGTGATGGTTAGGAAAACATATATGAGTCACGTTAGCAAAGGAGAGTAGGTAATGTTATGGAATCCTGCACAACTGGCTCAAAGGTATAATGGTTCAGGTTACTTCTGCATGGTGAGATTGGAGTGGGGACTTGTGTCTTCTCCTCGAGGTAGAGGATTGCTTCCAAAGGTCATCCTTGGAAGGAAGCGGTGGGAGCTCTAGTTGACCATGGAACGCTTCCCAGTCAGGGAGCTCCAAAGGTTGTAGGCCGACCGAGACTAAGAAGGTAGGCAAGTCCGCTGGTTTCTGAAGAACATAATTTCTACCATTGTGGGTGATTTGTAGTAAAAAAGGATATCCCCAACGATACTTCAATTCTGACTTGCGCAAAATATCGGCTAGTGGCCGTAAAGCCCAGAGTTGTTGAAGGGTGGACCATGCCAGATCTGGGAATATTTGGATTTTGACCCCATTAAAGACCACATCATTGAGCTGGCGAGTTTTCCGCAGAATGTCCTCTTTTTGTGTGTAGTAATGGAGCCTACATATTACATCACAAGGTTTATCCGTGGATAGACCTTTGGGCCGTAGCGCACGTGTGATCTGTCGAAGAGGATTTCAGAAGCAGGGTCAAAATCCAACAGTTCTCCGAAGATTTTAGTTAGAACATCGACCAGACTAGATGGTTGGATATCTTCAGAGAGACCTCTGATCCTAGGATTGTTCGGCCTTCCAAGGTTGTCCAAATCTTCTAGGCGGGATTTAAGACTATTAATTTCCGACATTTGATGGAAAATGACATCTTTAAAGCGAGAAAGAGTATCAATCGTTGCAGATTTGTGTTCTTCCAAGGAGTCGGTGCGATCAGCCAAGTGGGCCATATCAGTTTGAATAATGGCAACCTCTTGTCTGATAGTTGTCAGTAATCGGTTCTCTAGAGATTGGAAGTCTTGCTTAGTAGGTAACGATTTGATGTGAATAAGTATCTCGCTAATCTCCTTTTTAGGAGATGAATCCTGTGTGGGAGCCTCCAGTGCTAGACATATTTCTTGAGTAATCGGAGGGGGTTAAAGTATCCGGCGTCGGATGGCTAGAGGGAGGATCCGTCACTGTAGGGGATTTCAGAAACTGGCGAAGGTCAGAAATTGGTCCCTTTGAATGTAACAGTGTCCCTTCCGGCTTAGTTTTTTATTTTCGATTTCTCACCATAGGACCGGTTAAGGTAGTGCCGTATTAACAGACCGATTCAAAAGTAGAGTTGAGTTTGCGCAATTGTATAGAATATCATATGAGGAAAGGGAGTCGTCGGCACTGGGAAGACCAGGAGTATTAGAGCATAAACTCAGAGTGTACTCCAGGACTTCTGGGTCAGGTCACGCAGACAGGAGACAGATAAAGATATAACCATATATTTATTAGGGATTTACTTAGTACAAGCTCTCTAAATCAACTATAAGATAAACACATTTGAAATTAACCCCAGAACAACAGGTCCCAATAAACAGCAGTTTACCGTCAGACTTCTGAGCACTTTCCCACATGCTCTTGTCCGGATGTAGTATAATTGTGTAGGATCACAGGAGTTTCAACCAGTGTTCATACAGCAGAGCCAAAAAGTATGCAAATCCGGAGAAAAGTTGGTAATCCAGTAGCCACAATGCTCCCAGGCAAAATCCTCAGCACAATAGCAGGAGGTGAGACTCCAGGACTAGTAGCTTTTAGAAGCCAAACACACACACACCCTGGAGATCTCTTGTATTCCCTTTTTAAACAACATTCCAATTTCCACCACCCAAGTCCCTCCTGATTGGAAGAGCTCAATGACGGTCTGAAAAAGAAATGAGTCATGAAGAGATCCCCCCTGCTGTTCTCATGCCCCAGTGTCTGACTCAGTCCTAGGGGAGAACAATGGGATCTTGATGCAATTAATCCCTTGGTGATGGTGGAAGATAGCCAGTCACTCCCTGTTTTAACCTTTTATAGTCATGTGTGACCTCAGAGGGCTCCAACTGCTCCCAGCTTCCTGTTATTAGTGTCTAGTGACTGGTCCAGCATAACACATCACACCTGGCCGTGTTTAAGAACAATAGCTGATGGTTCAATTCTGTACTACAACATAGTCAGAATGGACCTTGGACAGTAGATTCTGTCACATACCTCCCTCTTCTTAAATCAAGGGAGCAGGGTTGGATCCTTTTCCTGGACCAGCCATGTGACCTTTACCAGGTTTGATGCTGTTTCCTTCTTCTCTCCTAGATAATCCATCGGCGTTGGTGTGCTCACAGCCCTTTTGGTGAGAGATGGAGAAGTTAAAATTTTGCAAGGCAGGACTCCATTGTAGTAATCACCCATTGTCCCCAGCTGTCTTTTGTAACCAATGAAGTGGATTGTGGTCAGTCACTACCGTAAATTCTCGTCCTTAAAGGCCCACACAATGGCCTGGCATTCTTTCTCAATGGTGGCATAAGCCACTTCCCGATCCACCAGTTTACGGGACAAATATACCACAGGGTGGTCACGGCCATCCTTCCCCACTTGACTTAACACTGCTCCCAATCCACAACCAGTGGCGTCAGTTTGAACAATGAACTTCTTGGAGAAGTCGGGGGCAGCTAGTACTGGGGCACTGGAGAGGGCTTCTTTCAGGGCCACAAATGCACTCTCGCACTCAGGGGACCATGCAACCTGTCTAGCATATTTCTTTTTGGTCAGGTCAGTCAAAGGTTTGGCCAATGTGCTGTATTGGGTAACGAACCTCCTATAGTAGCCAGCTAGTCCTAAAAATGCTCTTACTTGTTTCTGATTGGAAGGTCTTGGCCAGTTTAGAATGGCTTCCACTTTAGCTGGCTCTGGTCTAATCTTACCTCCTCCCACTCGGTGACCCAGATATTGCACCTCAGCCATTCCTATTTGGCATTTGTCAGGACGGATGGTTAACCCACCCTACTGAATACGCCTGAGGACCTCGGCCACATGTGATAGATGGTCTTCCCAGCAAGAACTAAATATAGCTATGTCATCTAGGTATGCTTGTGCAAAATTCTGACACCCATCCAGCATTACATCTATATCTCTTTGAAAAGTGGCCGGGGCATTCTTCATGCCAAAGGGCATAGACAAAAAATGATAAAGCCCAAATGGTGGGGTAAATGCAGATTTTTCTTGGGCCTCAAGACATAAGGGGACCTGCCAGTATACTTTGCTAAGATCTAGAGTGGTTACATAGGTGGCACCCCTAATCTCTCCAACAACTCTTCCACCCGGGGCATGGGATATGCATCTGTGACAGTCACCTCATTCAAACGTGGGTAATCCACACAGAACCTGGTGGTCCCATCCTTCTTGGGAATTAAGACTACACCGTCTGCCCATGGACTATTGGACTTCACAATAACCCCTAACACCAGCATCTCATCAATCTCCTTTTTGAGGCTGCCTGCTACCTCAGGCGTGACTCGGTATGGTTTTTGCCGGATGGGCTTGACCTCCCCTGTATCTACCACATGCTGAGTGAGGGTGGTGGTCCCTGGAATACATGTAAATTGCAAAGCCTGGGCCATTAATACCTCCCCCATGTCCTGACATTGGGCAACACTAAGTTTTTCCCCATATTGAACTGCCTCCAATCCTTTGCCTTTCTTGCATTCCTCTAACAAATCAGGTTAGGGTTCTAACTCAGGGGTCTCCATGGGGGACAACATACTACCATTGCTGCTACATTTCTTTCCACATAAGCTTTGAGACGATTAATGTGGAAATTTCTGACTTGTCAGCCAGCCTTATCCAGGGCAACAATGTAATTCACTGGGCCTGACTGTTTTACCACAGTATAAGGGCCATCCCAGGTAGCCTGTAATTTATTATTATGTACAGGAATAAGCACCATTACTTTCTGTCCCTTGTGTAATTCCCTGAGTCTGGCATTCTGATTATACCATTCAGATTGGCGGGCCTGTGCCCCTTGGAGATTTGTTTGTGCTAAGGCTATTAACCTCACCATCCTTTCCCGCATCTGTGCCACATACTGCAGGATGGGTTGACCATGATCAATAAAGCTTCCTTCCCAGCTTTCACGGACTAGATCCAGTGGTCCTCTGACCCTGCGGCCATACAACAATTGAAAGGGGGAAAACCCAGTAGAGTCTTGTGCACTTCCCTATATGCAAACAGGAGCTGCTGCAGTGCCTTTTCCCAGTCCCTCCCCTCTGATTGCACATAAGCCTGCAAGGGTTCTATTAAATCTCTCACATAATCCATTAGTCTGTGGGTGACAGGGGGTGGTCCTTAAGGGACGTATTCCCCATTTTTCCCATAATGTCTGTAACAATTACCCCTAAAAATGGGCCCCCTGATCCATTAGAATCTCTTGGGGGTAGCCCAGTTTACTAAATATGTCACTTAGGGCATGAGCTACATGCTCTGCATCTATAGAGGAGAGTGCTACAGCCTCGGGATATCGAGTTGCAAAGTCTATGAGGGTCAGAATATATCTTTTTCCTGAATGACTAGGAATCTTAAGAGGCCCGACTATATCTATGGCTACCCGCTGAAAGGGTTCCCCAATTATAGGTAAAGGATGTAGAGGGGCTCTTTGTGGTACACCTCCTAACCTCTGACAGGTATCACAGGAGGCTCAATAAAACTTCACATCATGGGATATCTTGGGCCAAAAAAAAACTTCTCAAAACTCGAGCAAGAGTTTTCCTGACCCCAAAGTGTCCATCTGCTGGTATGTCATGGGCTAAGGTCAACAGCTGCTGTTGATATCTTTGGGGTACCACCAATTGCTTTAAGGCACTGCCATGGTCCAGATCATCACTATGAGGAGAAATTCTATACAACAGCCTGTTCTCCCATCCTACCTTATACCCTTCAGAGTCAGATAACCCACTATCTGCTGCACTTCGAAGTTTGGCTAAGTTGGGAACAGTTTTCTGTAGCTTTCTGAATTCACTTCTATCTACCTCCCCCAGGTCAACTGCGGTACTCCTATTTATAAACATATCATTCTCAGCGATGGGCATACTCACCACCTGTGGATTGGGTTCAGAAGCAGTAGTGTGTTCGATCTGAGTGTGAGTGGGCCCCAGGGTGGACGAAGATGCAAAGTTTGTCTCTGTTGAGGGGGTCATTCTCTGGGCTTGGTTCCTGGTCACCACTTGTGTGACCAGTCCCTGTCTTAGGTCATTTCCCAGAAAGACTTTTGCTGGCAGGCTGCTAAGAACTCCTACATCCACAGGGCCATGGTTTGCCTCCCAGTCCAGATGTACTCGGGCTACTGGGATATCCCGAACTTGATTCCCTGCCTTGGCGATTCTAACCCTTTGGTCCTCCAGGATCTTGTCTACCGACACCAGGTCAGGTTCTATGAGGGTAAGGGAGGCTCCTGAATGTCTAAAACCCTGGACCTCCTGGTCATCCACCCAGACAGACTGCAAATGACCTTACATGTTTCTGGGAGTTTGGCGTCCCTCCCCCACTACCAGGTCCACCACATACACACCATCCATCACCTCTGGTGCATCAGGATGGAGATATTCCCTTTCAAATCCCCCCACTGGTTGGTAGACCACATTAACTGGGGCAGGACAAGCTCCCACATAAGGTCCTCGAGACTGGGTGCAATCCTTCTGCATGTGCCCTGGCTGATCACATCGGTAACATCTGCGGGGATAGGACTGTTGCACTAGTGAGTGTCGAGGTGCGGCATCCCTCTGGTAAGCTGGGGCAGATAATGGTCTGGTTTTCTGGGTCTCTCTCATTCCCATTCTCTGTGTTCCTTGTTGCTGTACACTGGGTGCCTTCCATCTGACCCGGTTAGCAAGATACTCATCTGCCATTCGGGCTGCTGACTCTGAGTTTGGAGGTTTACGGTTAGCCACCCACTCTTGAACCTCTGGTGCCATTTTATTTAATAATTGTTCCAGCACCACTTCATTCAGGATTTGTTCAGGGGAATACACATGTAGTCCATCCCACCACTGCTGGCATGCTCTCTTCAGTTGTCTGGCAAATTCAGCATGGGAGTCATCCCCCCACGATTTAGAGTCCGAAATTTTGCCCGATAGGATTCGGGGGTGACTTGGAATTTTGCCAGCAGGGCTTTCTTCACTAGTTGGTAGTTTCCCACATCCTCATTTGCTAGAGATTGATAGGCTTGCTGAGCTTTGCCTGTTAAACTGGGTCCCACATAACAAGCCCACTCCTCCTCATCAATCTGGTGCACAGTCATCAGTTTCTCAAAAACCTGCAGATGAGTATCAATGTCCATCTCTTCTTCCTTAAATCTGGGCAATCTCCATATCTTGGACGTGGCTTTCTACTTTCTTCTTCTTGCACAGCCTGTCTAGCTGGTCCCTCCGGGTAGATATTTACCAGCAGCACAGTTTGTATTACTCCTGCCCTCTCCCTAGAGGTAGCTCTGTCCCCTAGGGCTTTCATCCACCGCTCCAATGTTTCAGGAGTTGCCTCTGGTCTCTGCATTCTCCCCATTCTTGTCCCCACTGCTGGCATTTGCTCTTCCTCCTCATCATTTAGAGCAATCTCCCCTGGGTGAGCTCTGTCAAACTCCAATAGTAGATTGATTAACATTTCCTTTTGTTCAGTTCCATTACAGGGGATTTTCTCTAGCTTGCAGAACTCAAACAACTGCTGTTTCCTAGTCCTCCTGTAATATTTATCTGCTTCCCTTAAATCGCCTATTGCAGCTTCACTAGCCATTCTTCCTGAGATGTCTCTTGGGTTATCTGACGGGACTGATGTTACTTGGCTACTTTTTACTGAAACCTGTTCCTGTAGAGCTTGGTGTATCTCTATACAGCACCTTATGCTCTTCCCACTGGATGGTACTGCATGACCCCACTGTCTGCCACCAATTGTGAAGACCAGGAGTATTAGAGCATAAACTCAGAGGCCAATATTTACAAAAAAATTGAGTTTGTCCGATTTGTGTTTTTTTTTTCTAAGTCCCAATCCGGGAATTCACTAAGCACCAATCTCGGCAGTGTTTGGACTATTCGTAATGGTTTGATTTGCAAAGTTCCGAAATACGAATGAATAGACCATCGGTCAACGCGGCTGATATTTCATACAATACGGGCATTCACTATTCATTCGTATTTGGGTGTTAGTTTCTGAGTGCTCAAGTGCGGGTCTGTTTTTTTTCGAATCGTTAAAAAAAGCAGCAAAAAAATAGACCTGCTTTTTTCAGTCGAGTTTGGATAACCATGCATGGATCAATGAGATCTGTGCATGGTTATCTATGGAAAAGGGACTGTTTAGTGTAAAATCTGAGATTAAAATTGCATGGGGTCCCCCCTCCTAGGCATGACCAGCCTCGGGCTCTTTGAGCCGGTCCTGGTTGAAAAAATATGGGGGGGGAAATGACAGGGGTTCCCCCATATTTAATCAACCAGCACCAGGCTCTGCGCCTGGTCCTGGTTCCAAAAATACGGGGGACAAAAAGCGTAGGGGTCCCCCGTATTTTTGAAACCAGCACCGGGCTCCACTAGCCAGGTACATAATGCCACAGCCGGGGGAAACTTTTATACTGGTCCCTGTGGCCCTGGCATTACATACCCAACTAGTCACCCCTGGCTGGGGTACCCTGGAGGAGTGGGAATTCCTTAAATCAAGGGGTCCCCCCCTCCAGCCACCCAAAGGCCAGGGGTGAAGCCCAAGGCTGTCCCCCCATCCAAGGGTGGCGGATGGGGGGCTGATAGCCTTGTGAAAAAATGTGAATATTGTTTTTAGTAGCAGTACTACAAATCCCAGCAAGCCTCCCCCGCAAGCTGGTACTTGGAGAACCACAAGTACCAGCATGCAGTGGAAAACCGGGCCCGCTGGTACCTGTAGTACTACTACTAAAAAAATACCCCCCAAAAAACAGAACACACACACCGTGAAAGTATACGTTTATTACATACATGCACACCTCCATACATACATACTTACCTATGTTCCCACGAGGCTCGGTCCTCTTCTCCATGTAGAATCCTTGGGGTACCTGTAAAAAAAATTATACTCACATAATCCAGTGTAGAATCCGACCTTTGAATAATCCACGTACTTGGCAAAAAAATAAAACGGAAACCCGACCACGCACTGAAAGGGGTCCCATGTTTACACATGGGACCCCTTTCCCCGACTGCCAGGACCCCCCCTGACTCCTGTCAAAGAGGGTCCCTTCAGCCAATCAGGGAGCGCCACGTCGTGGCACTCTTCTGATTGGCTGTGTGCTCCTGTAGTGTCTGTCAGGCAGCACACGGCACAGATACAATGTAGCGCCTATGCGCTCCATTGTAGCCAATGGTGGGAACTTTGCGGTCAGTGGTGAGGTTACTTTCAGTCAAAAAGTAACATACAGCATCATGTGTGGGAGCCGCTGGTGAGATAGCTCCTCAAATTAAAATTAATAAGAGCAGTTAGAGTTATATAATGGTGGTATATATGTCTCTCAATGACCCCTATAGCTAGAAATAAAGAAAAAATCAGGGCTATACCATGTCCTGGCTTTGAGATATGTAGTATGGGCGTGCTACCCCTATTCAAGATGGTGTCCCCGGCCTCCAATACAGGGCTTCAGAGCCAATACAGGGTTTCAGTGGTCTAGGTACCTGTAGCCCTCAAGGTTTGGGCTGATGCGTTGGTGGGAGCAGTGAGGCCCTCCACGGCCGTGAAGACAGCGTGCGACAGGAGGGAGGTCGGTCGAGCAGCGTCACTGCTTCATGACAAGCCGCCGGCCCAGCCATGCCGTGTAGCCGATCCCCGCTCCGGGTGCCACAGCCGAGAGGGGAACTCCAGAGCCAAGGCAGGTATGCGGGCGGCAGACGCTGGGACTGTAGGGGAGAGGAGGAAGCTCCACCGCTGCCCGTGAGTCGCAGGCACCTCATTTCTGGTCCGGGGCAGTGGGGAAATCAAGGCCCCTGCTCTAGTCAGGGAGGTGGGCCGCAACCCGCACAGGTGCAGGAGGCACCTGCCGGCTCCGCAGACCACTCCACCGGACACAGGGGCAGTATAGGGGCTCAACGCAGGTCTCCCCGTGTAGGTAGCTGCAGGATTCGTGTTATTTCAGTATGTTCCAGGCAGGAGTTCTAACGCTGCCCCGCTGCCTGGATCTGCTGCCAAGCCACGCCCCCTCACTGTAGGATCTTGACATTTTGCCGTGGGCGAAAGTCCTATTAAATTCAATGAGCTGACCGCTGATTGGCTGAGAGAGCCATATGTCCCAGCTCTCAATCAATAGGTGCTTGCCCATAGAGTTCAATGGGCACAGCATTAAATATACTGGCCACCGCCAACCACCCCCCACACGGAGGACATCACAGACACACTCTGCTACCAACGCAGCTGGCCCCCATAGAATTTAGTGGGCACAGCATTAAAGATAGCAACCACTGCTACCCCCACCGCACATAGAACACTACTGGCCTTCCCCCTGCTGCCGACACCGCCAAAACCCTCTCACAGAGGACATCACTGGCACCACCAAACTGCCGACACCCACACTGTATTCTGCCTGCACTGTATCAAACCTGCACTGTATCCAACTCACACTGTATCTTACCTGCACTGTCTATGACCCACACTGTATCCGAACCGTACTGTATCCGAACCGCACTGTATCCTATTCACACTGTATTCAACAGGGAAATGTGGTGAGCTAAATGGCTCAGGAGGCACTGGCTAACCCTTGGCATTATACACAGGTACATTAGTACAAACTCCTGCATATTTGGTAAGTTTTGATTAAATATGTGCTGAAAAGATAAGCAGATCAGGCACTGCCTCACCTTCCATATACTTTTTACTCCAGAGTTTGGGCTATAAAAATTATTAGAATAATGCAAAGAAGATATTTCAAACAAATTATTAGTATTTTTCATATGCTTTATTCAGTCAAAACTCTGGTTTAAACATAAGTATGACAGGAAAGGCTCTGCCTCACCTTCCTCACCCCACCGCACGTCACTGGTATTCAACCTACACTCTATCCAACCTGCACTGTATCAAACCTGTAATGTATCCAGGCCCGGACTTTATCTGACCAACACTGTATCTAAACTTCACTGTCTGTAACCTGCACTGTATCCAACCCACACTGTATCTGACCCACACAGTATCCAACCCACACTGTATCTGAACCACACTGTATCCAACCTGTACATCAATCTACACTGTCTGTAACCTGCACTGTATCGAACCTGCACTGAATCCAACCCACACTGTATCTGACCCGCACTGTATCCGACCCACACTGTATCCGACCCACACTGTCTGTAAGCTGCCCTGTATCCAACCTATACTGTATCAAACCCACACTGTATCTGACCCACACTGTATCTGACCCACACGGTATCCAACCTGCATGGTATCCAACCTATACTGTATCAAACCCACACTGTATCTGACCCACACTGTATCTGACCCACACTGTATCCAACCTGCATGGTATCCAACCTGCACTGTATATGACCTGCACTGTATCTGACTTTTTGTTGTGGACAAACAGAAATAACTGCTGTATTTGTGCCTCTGTTCTACGGCTTAGTTTAGAAAAAAAAAGACATTTTGTTTCCCCCAGCACCCTGAATGATAACAGTAACCAGACTTAAATCCCACACAATATTAGAATTCAGAGATCTCGGTTACATATATTTGCGCAAATGTATGGTTTTAAGCACCGGTATGATATCACTAAGCTAATTGAGCATCTGCCACTATATATGTCTGTTGTGAGAGGCAGAGAGGTTCCTGCATTAGGAGGAGGTGCAGGCCCTGACATGCCATATGGAGCATTATGGGGTTGCTCCAAGGTATGTAGCAGTTAGCTTAGATATATTGTAGTAAGGAGCCAGTATCATGTAGCTCCTTGCTGGTTAATCATAGACCCAGATTGGGGTAATGTAGGTGTGGGGTGTGGTGCCCCTGGACTGGCTGAGCTGGATGGCTTTAGTGTGGCATACCTTTACATTCTATTAACACTTATCATTTATTAATTTCTTTAACACTATTTCTCCATTTTATTTACATCTCATTTTTGTATCACTTTCTTTATAGCTTCAGCTTCCTAATACTCATTTATTAACACTATAGTTTTTTCACTGGTATGCTGCCCTGGGCTTTCTGGCTTATGCTGATTTTTTTTGGGTGCCACACTCTGCACCTAGATATAGTGCTAGGGACCCCAAATACACAGAGAGGCATTGACATGGCTTTGGGGCTTATTCATACATTTGCGCAAATATATGTAACCAAGATCTCTGAATTCTAATATTGTGTAGGATTTAAATCTGGTTACTGTTATCATTCAGGGTGCTGGGGGAAACAAAATGCCTTTTTGTCCCAGGCTTAGAAATATCCCTCCCTTTCAAGCACCTGAATGATATCACTAAGCTAATTGAGCATCTGCCACTATATATGTCTGCGGCTTAGTTTAGCCAGCTATCCTTTGGCATATGTTGGTGAACAATATTGTGAGCTGTGAGGTGGTCAAAATTGACTGGAAATGGCTAGAAAATAATGTTATTGAGGTTACAGATAAAGCCCAAATATGTAAGTTCAGCAGTTTCTATCAATTTTTGAAAAAAAAAAAAAAAATACAGATCCAAAACCAACACATGTGACGGTGGTTTTGGCAAAACCAAATCCAGATACTAAACATGAAGGAGATACAGATACAAAACCTAAACTTGGCGATCAGCACACATCATCTCTACTGACAACATAACTTCTTCTCTTCTTACCTTCCGTCCCTCACCTTAGGGGACTTCAGTTATCCCTGGCAATTTGGAGCTGTCAGGATGGGGTGTACACCACTGTGGGGATACATTGTGCAGCTGTGCTGCCCTAGCAATTTGAAGCCATAAGGGAGGCGCCACCCTTTCTGCAGATGTCGCCATAGTCAGTAGGGATGGGGGGTGGGGGGACCGGGCAGCCAAAGGAAGGACTGTCTTCTCAAATAGACCAGTTTTTTGGAAGTGATAATTTTCTCATAGGGGCATAATGAATACTGAAAAAATTGTGAGAGAATACAATGAAAATTACACAATTTTTTCATGATGAATATGAGCAGAAGAAATTTTGAAGGACAGTACAATTATTTCTTACGTGCACATAAACAGTTATTGCTAGTAGGTGCAACACCGAAGTGGCAGTGGACCATTTCTATTCATTCAGATATCTATTGGGACTTGTGACTTCTTGGCAGAGTCTTATATATTATGTTTATAAGTTTAGGTTCTGTATTGTTTTATTGGTTTTAAAGAGCCTCTGAGTGTGGTTGCACAAAGATCATGGAAGCAATCGTTTTTAATTAGACATATGAATGTGGGGAATGTGTTTATAATGGGAGTGCCAATGGTAAACCAATGTTGATTGCATATTTCATTCAAATAAATTTTCTCACAATATACATCAGTTCCCAAAGTGCTCTTTGTAGCATCAAGGATTTAGGGCCTTAAAAACACTAAAATCCTCAGCATAAATGTATATAATTGATATACCTCAATTGCAATAGTATCTGGTCCTAAGTCTGGTCCGAATGTTACCTGAAAACTACACCTTTCATTTCATTAAGACAAAATATAAACTGACATAAGAGGGGCTTAGTGGAATAGAGGCTTGTGGCATGTGCCCCTTTTCAAATACATTTCTCTTGAAATATAATACCAGGGATTTGTATTTTGCTGCTGTTGAGAAATAGGCACATGCCAGCATAGAATTCAATTCCTGTTTGAAACCAAATCATCAAATGATTGAAGCTTAATCAACATTTACAGAGTAAAATTGAGTGTTCTAGATTTATTTGTAGGATCATTGGCATTTCTATCATGGATGCAATGTGTGAAGTGCAAACGGGCCCCTGGGTCCAGGGGGTCCCACATCGCACACACTGCACACATGTTGTTTTAACACTTACTTTTCCAGAGTCCCGCAATGGGCGCTGCAGCCACTGCAGCTACAGCAGCCACAGCAAAAATCACACCCAACATGATTGCTGCACATGCACAATACAAAGTTTGCCTCTGGCCGATGATGGGCACCATGTTTCCAGAGACCTGCGCATGCACAGTAGACTCTGGCACAATGCCATAGCCTACGGCACTGTGGAAAGGAGGGGGCCCACCAGGAATGTGCACACGGGCTCCCTCCTCTCTTTAAAAGGCCCCTGTGTAGGATTAATACTAATATATAAGTGGTAGTTTTGGAAGGAAAAAGAAAGACTCTGTGTTGGGGCACACTTTGGAAATGTGAAATATGTTTCTATTTAACATTTATTAAAGTTAATCATAAGAAAAAGGATAGACATAGACTTTAGTATAAAACAAATTATGTAAATATTAGGGTTAAAACACCCTCTATTTACACTAATCATATTTCATAGTAGATAGATCCTATTTGAGATTTACGCCTATGATGAAAAATATTTCAAAACAGAGATATATATGATATCTAAGTGTATCAGGAGTACATTTACTACTGTAATAAAATTAAGTGAGTATCGTGTAAACTCCTTGATAATTGCTCCCCTGCGGTTGGTAATCAGCTGAGCAAAGTTGAATTTTTAGGAATTTTAATTTGTGTCATTAAATTTCTATTCCTAACAAGAGGATGTAGATATAGAGGTAAAGCCAATGTTTTCTCCACCACTTCTGCTGTTTGCTGGGAAATAGTGCTACTGCACCTGATATTCCAAGGTAGTCACCTAACCTTGTACGGATCAGGCCTATCACTGCTTTGCTTCCAAGATCAGATGGATTTGGGCGTGGCCAGTGAAGTGTGGCAGTAGTATTGTGATCCAACAAATGAGAGAGTGTATGGTTTTGGCATGTATATCAAAAGTGAGAATTTATATTGTCCCGATAGTCTGCCCCAAATCCCTGTTACAGTGTACATTGCAGTGAACTTAATGTCTGCCAATGGATGAGAGAGTTCTCAAATAAGTAGGAATAGAGAGGGTGCACCCCTACTTCTGCTGTCCAATGTCATATACGGTTATAGAGGACATTGGATAAGAGAGATGGGGTGCTGAGAGAAACATTTTTAATAGAAATGTATGACAGATATTTCTACCAGCTGGTTTGTAAACATCATAAACTTTTTTGCCAGAAATGTGTGGTAAAACTGTCACCTTTATCTAGACAATGGTTTTTATTATGTATTGGTGGACATTATAACCTCTTTTGTCAGAAATGCATGACAAGTATTTAGTATAAATAAGCGCAAGCACTTTAATCAGTAGGTGATAATTAATGAGCAATGGGTTAACACATATCAGTAATTTGCATATTCCAAATGTGCCCTCAAATTTCTATGGCTCTTTAAATAAAATCCAAAGCATACAGTATGTTGGTACATCAAATTGTGAAAAAACAGTAATGACCCCTTATAAGAATAATGGATTGATCACAGGCACATATAAACTGACTGATTACAATAGGTTCTATGTAAGCTTATTCAGAAAATAATTACAAATATAAGATACATTTATCAGTTAGCAAAACATGAACATAGATAATTAAAGGCCCAAATGGGCTATACGATACCAAGGGAGGACAGAGTGGACCAGACCATGCACTGTCTGGTTCTACTGGTTCACATTCACAGACGGACCATTTCACCAATGTGTGGCTTGTTCACTGTTACTGTGACACTTAGATATCATATATATCTCTGTTTTGAAATATTTTTCACCATAGGTGTAAATCTCAAATTGACACTGTCCACCATGGAATATGATTAGTGTCAATAGAGGATATTTTAACCCTAATATTTATATAATTTTAGTATCTTATAGGTGTTTGTTTTTATGCTAAAGTCTATGTTGATCCTTTTTCTTATGATTAACTTTAATAAACGTTAAGTTTTAACATATTTCAGATTTCCAAAGTGTGCCCCAACACAGTCTTTCTTTTTCCTTCCAAAACTACCACTTGTATTACTGACTCTGGGAGCACCACCAACATATACATATACACAATAGATACCCATAATAGGGATAATTTATTTGTTACATATTGTTGGTCTCTGAGAAGGCATATGCAAAACCCTCCGCAAACAGAAATCCAGTGCGGTGTCCAACCACACTAAGCCTATACTAATATATAAGGTCAGGAGAAAAAAAATGTAGCCCCGTTTTTAGAAAAAAATTCTATCAGCTGCAGGTTTATAATAATGTTTAATAATTTTCCTATAATTTTTTTTACATTTTTTTTTAAATAGCTTTGAGTAAAGCAACGACAATGGGGGTCATTCTGAGTTGATCGCACGCTGCAACTTTTTGCAGCCCATGCGATCAACTAGACGCCACCTATGGGGGAGTGGATTTTTGCATAGCAAGGCTGCGATTTCTTGTGCAGCCCTGCTATGCAAAAAAAGTTTTGTGTAGAACAAGACCAGGGTAAGAGTTACTTACCCTGTGCTATCATTCCAGCATGTCAGGTCCCAGAATTGATGTCAGACATCCGCCCTCCAAACACCTCGACATGCCTGCGTTTGGTTCTCCATGCCCCAAAAACAGTGAGTTGACGCCCTCCTGTCAATCTTCTTGCAGTCGGCGCTGTAACCGCTTTCTTCATTAGCGGCGTCGCTGCCCGGCGACGGGCGTCACCAGACAACGACGCGCCTGCACAATGCGGGCGCCACGCATTTGCAGTTCCAACCCGATCACGCGGCTGTGAAGAAGCGCAGCGTGCGATCGGGTCGGAATGACCCCCTATGTACATGCATGTTTTGAACATTTATGTATGAGTGTACATTTTTAAGACAAATACTTTGTACCATTGCTCTTTTAACCAACCAGGTAAATGGCACACACAAACACACACACAAACACACACACACACACACACACACATTTATTATAAGGGCACAGTCATGCCCTTATATAAAGGCTGAATTAAATAAGCAACATTTTGTCACAACAGGGGTAAATTTACTAAAATGGGAGTTCTATTTAAGATGGGATGCCAATCAGATTCCAGGTATTATATTCTAGGAGGTGCTAGATACATGAGAAGAAGAATCTGGTTGCTTTGTGCAACATCCCATCCTAAATAGAACTCCCATCTTAGTAAATTAACCCTTATGATTTTATCAGAGGGGGGCATGATGCTTGAGGTGCTGTAAATCAAAAGTTATTAGTCATACTGTGCTGATGTTTGGCATGTCTAAGTAGAACTGTCACTCGCTACTTTATGTCAGATTTAATTGTAAAAAAAATGAAAAAAGTTATATTTTGAATAATCTAAAGGTGAAAATGTCACTGTTTTTCCTCAACTTTCTGTTTGACAAAAGTGACAGTTTTGCTGTATTTTGATGTAGTTTTGAGAAGCATAATCCAGGGAAGAGGAAGATCTAAGACTAGTGGTTTGTTTTGCTAGATAATGTATATACTGTTTAAGTTTAGAGGATTTTGGGGTTAAGGTTTTTAATAAGGTTTCTGTTTGTTTTAGATTTGGTAAAATGCTTCATTTTAAAGCTACTGTATGTATTTTTATCACATGTCAAGTACAGTATCTGCCTGCTGTGTTTGTACAGATGTGTCCATTCACATCTTTGTCACTATGTGTATGCACAGGCACATGCTTCCCTGCTAAGCTATGCCTGGCTAGGCCGCATACATTCGCAACGGCGGTTTTCCTATACAATGTGTATGGATCACGGTTGCAAGCATGTGTATACCCTCAGAATCTCACAAGTTATATGCCGAAAGATATAAGTGGACACATCTACAGTATAATGTGTCTTCACTTGAGTGGAGCAATATGGCCAACTGCTCTTCGCTAACAGAATTTATTCTTTGAGCTGGAGGGTAATTAGCAGTAATTATGTCATACAAAGGGAATGGGTTGTTTTAGGATAGAGGGGGCACTGCTGTGTGACTATTAGCCTTGGCGCGGCTTCTAAATAAAAAGTTTAATAATGTCCACGCAGTGCTAGAGGCGGCTGTTAGAGAGTCAGTTGTCACTGAACTGGATTGGCAAATCTGCATGCCTTCTGTGATAGGTTTCCAGTGATGCAGTGATCATAAATATGGCAAGTAAGCCCCTTACCAGGCATGTTCCACCATTGTTTGGCAAAACACCTGATACAAGTGATGGAACTGAAAAAGGTGATAATAGTGATAGTGATAATAGTGAAGACTTTTTCTAATACTGCCCACATGCTTCCTCTCCATGCATAGACACCACTGTTGCCCTCTTTAGATGCTGGGGATGTGTCAGGTGTGCATAGAGCCACCCCTTATTGCAGTCACAGACTCTGGAGATGATTTGCCCTCAGAAATACAACTTTGGAGGAGAAAGGACATGGCTTATTAACATCAAGCCAAAGTGCTTCGCAGCAGCATCACACCCTGAGACTGATGATGGCAGCATCCCTGGGCATTTGCGCTCCTCTGCTCCCTGCAGCTGGCAGAGTGCAGAGCTAATGGCAATGCACCTGGCTGAGCAGGACAAACAGGACTGCTACCTGCCAGAGCAGCAGTGCTACTATTTCCACAGCTTCCCAGACAGCAACTGCCTGTACTGGCTAGTGAGTTAGGCAATGTATATTGAGCAGGGCCTGTACCACTAGCTGTGAGAACTAACTGTGCCTGACCACCAGGACACCTTCTCACTCATCATCATGGGTGACACCAGGGACTTTCTGATCAATGCCAAAGAGAAAAGACATGGGTCAGATACACAGACCTGATGGCCAAGAGGCAGATGCTGGACATCAACATCCACCTTACATAGGGTGGCACACATAGGGGGGCACATGGGGTGCCCATACATCTCCAACATGGCTTTCCACATGATGGAGAGGACCTGGGTTGGTCCAGCATCTGGCTCAGCAGTGGCCAATAGGATGTGGTGTTTGGGGAGCTGCTAGCCATCTGCAGAATGAGGACTGGTGTAAGTGGAATCAAGTCCAAAATAAATGGCAGAGTCAAGTGTTAGCCATAGATTCAGCAACAATTGTTTCCCCCTGCAACCCCACAAGCCAATAGAAGGTCTTAATTAACATGCCTCGTCCAAGAAGGCCACAGCACACCAATCATGACTTGTTTGCATCATCGCCCTGTACCCTGGTGCTGGCTTATATTACCTAGCCTGAGGCAGCAGGAGTCAGTTTATTGATGGAGTCAGAGACGTCCTGGTGGAGCAGTGGCATATGCAAAATATCTTAAGCAGGCCACTTCCCTCCAGGTGAAGGCCAGCACCATAGGCACAGAATCACTCAGGTGGGAAGGACTGGCCTGCCTCAAGTGAACATCACCAGAAGCCCTAAGGCTCACTAGAACACCAAGGATTTGGGCTGTTATTCTAGGTCTGTAGTCACTATTTTATTAATCCACCAGGGATTTAGACCATAGGTCTACAGCCACTACCCACTAGACCACCAGGGATTTGGATCCTTAGGTCCATAGGCACTGCCCTTTAGAACACCATGAATTTGGTCTCTTAGGTCTGTAGACACTACCCCACTTAGCCACCATGGATTCACACCCTTAAGTACTGTTCCACTAGGATACCATGGATTTGGGCACGGAAGTCTGTAGGCACTGTCCCACAATACCACCAGTGATCTGAGCCTGTAGGTCAACTGCCACTGCCCACTGGACCACCAGGGATTTGAGCCTGGAGGTCCACTGCCCACTAGACAACCAGAGATTTGAGCCGTTAGGGCCATAGAAGTTACAATGACCCTCTTAGAGGGTTTGTTTATTTATTTATTTATTTACTAGCAGTTTCTTATATAGTGCAGCAAATTCCATTGCGCTTTACAATTGGAAACAACAATGCTAAAACAAAACTGGGTAATAACAAACAATCATAGAGTTAGGAAGGCCCTGCTCACAAGCTTACAATTTATAGGGAAATAGGCACTATCTATTGCATAATTGTTCACCAGATTGCAACATTACTGCATGATATGGCCACATAGCAATGATGAACCAGGAGCAGGAGGAAAGGAAAGCAAAAAAAAAGAGAAAATATGTGAGAATATGTGTGGACTGTACAGTGTGGATGTAATTGGATAGGAAAGATTTTGAAGGTTATTGATAAGCTTGCCTGAAGAGGTGAGTTTTCAAGGAACACTTGAAGGTTTGGAGAATAGAGGAGAGTCTTATTGAGCATGGAAGGGCAGTCCACAGAGTAGCTGTAGCCTTAAAGAGATTAGAGTTTGGAAATATGTTTGTTTGGCAGTGTCCTGTTACGTTTTTGTAGGTATCTTGTTAATTTAGAGTGCCACGCCTGACATCTAGGTCTATGTGGAGTGTGATAGGTGGCTGAAGTGGCTTCATCAATGGCTAATTCTAGAGTCTGGTTCAGGTGTGATACAGCTGTCTCAGGAGAAGGGATTGCAGAAATAGGTGAGAGCAGTTGTTGTGAGCGGTGGAAAGTACATAAAAATTAAATGTGTTAATAAGCCTAATTCAGACTTGATCGCAAGCAGACTATTTTTTGCACTGCTGCGACCAGGTAATCGCCAACCACAGGGGAGGAGGAATTTGCTGTGCAGGGTTGCAAATGCTTGTGCAGAGAGCTGCACAAACAAAAAGTTACCCGCTGCAATGATCCTTGCTGGAGCTGATGTCAGGATCCCTCCCTGGAAACGGTTGGGCACGCCTGCATTTTCCTTGACACTCCCAGAAAATGGTGAGTTGACACCCCCGGATGGCCTTTTCCTGTCAATCTTCTTGCGTTTGCCGCTGCAAACACTTTCTTCATTGTTTTCATTGCTTCCTGGTGACGGGCGTTGCCAAACAGCGACTTGCCTGCACATTACGACTCCCACGCATGCGCTGTTCAGACCCGATCGCACGGCTGCAAAAAACTGCAGAGTGCGATCGGTTCTGAATGACCCCCAATATTTCTGCGGGTTTGAGGAGGATTGGAGGACCTCAGTGACACTGAGTTTGACGTAATGGAGAAGAGATCAGGTGATAAGGTTGTGATCCGAGTGAGGGAAAGGAGTGTTAGTGAATTCAGAAACTGAGCATAGTCTGGTGAATATTAGATTAAAGCAGTGGCCCTCCTGATAAGTAGAGGAGTCAGTCCATTGGACAAGTCAAACCTGTTGGACTCACCATTGTAACATATAGGCAATGTTAAAGATAGGAAAGTATTTCAAGATGAGCTACAGGTGCTAGCTAAACTTACTGCCAGGGCAAGCTGGCACTTGTGGTTGTACATGATCAAGTTGGCTGTTACAGAGGCCATGCTGGGACCTGTAGGTCACCAAATACAAATTGAATTTTACAATATTTGACACTTTCATTATCCCTGTACCCACCACCCTGGGGTACGGGGTAGAGCATGCATCCATTAAGGTTTCAGTCTTAATGATCAGAATTTCATTGTTTTTTATATATATACTGTATACATATGGGAAATTTACTTTTTTTTATTGATTTTTGCACAATATCAAAAATTTACATTATGAGGTTTTCTCATTACATATGTCCTTAGATAGATAGATAGATAGATAGATAGATAGATAGATAGATAGATAGATAGATAGATAGATAGATAGATAGATAGTTATATAGAGTCAATGGGTGTGTTTTTTCAGTATGTTTGTAACTGTTTGCAAAAGTCTACATTTCACAATTGTAAATTCAGGCAATATTTCATGAGATACAATGTTTATCTCTTTATTTTCATTGTAAAACAGCCTGCTAACCATCTGCTACTGGGATTGTTCTGCTTTACACTAAATGTTCAATTCAAGAACTCTATACAGTTTTGTATTCCTTTCTTTTTTGGCTGAACATCTGCTGATAACAAAAATATGTACTTTCATGGTTTAGTTTCGAGTATGCTGTCTATTAAATATCAATGAAGTTCTGCATTGTTTAGCACCATTAACAAAGATAAGTCTGCTTCTTTCTGAACAATCACACTAGGGAAAACAAACAATCCTCAGCACATTTGAAAAAGTTGTCAGTAAACATGATAAGAAGTGCATACGTTTTAAATAAAAAATGAAATGTACATTATACACTGGTGAAAAACTGAAAACGGTTCTTTTTTTATATCTCTATATATATATATATATATATATATATATATATTAGTGATGTGCACCGGAAATTTTTCGGGTTTTGTGTTTTGGTTTTGGATTCGGTTTCGCGGCCGTGTTTTGGATTCGGACGCGTTTTGGCAAAACCTCCCTGAAAATTTTTTGTCGGATTCGGGTGTGTTTTGGATTCGGGTGTTTTTTTACAAAAAAACCTCAAAAACAGCTTAAATCATAGAATTTGGGGGTCATTTTGATCCCATAGTATTATTAACCTCAATAACGATAATTTACACTCATTTTCAGTCTATTCTGAACACCTCACACCTCACAATATTATTTTTAGTCCTAAAATTTGCACCGAGGTCGCTGGATGACTAAGCTAAGTGACCCAAGTGGCCTACACAAACACCTGGCCCATCTAGGAGTGGCACTGCAGTGTCAAGCAGGATGGCACTTCAAAAAAATAGTCCCCAAACAGCACACGATGCAAAGAAAAAAAGAGGCGCAATGAGGTAGCTGTGTGACTAAGCTAAGCGACCCAAGTGGCCGACACAAACATCTGGCCCATCTAGGAGTGGCACTGCAGTGTCAGACAGGATGGCAGATTTATAAAATAGTCCCCAAACAGCACATGATGCAAAGAAAAAAAGAGGCGCAATGAGGTAGCTGTGTGACTAAGCTAAGCGACCCTAGTGGCCGACACAAACACCTGGCCCATCTAGGAGTGGCACTGAAGTTTTCTAGCGAGAGGATGAGTGCTTCCATCCTCATGTGAATCTGAACCACTAGCCATGAACATAGGCCAGGGCCTCAGCCGTTCCTTGCCACTCCGTGTCGTAAATGGCATATTGGCAAGTTTACGCTTCTCCTTAGACGCTTTTAATTTTGATTTTTGGGTCATTTTACTGAACTTTTGTGTTTTGGATTTTACATGCTCTCTACTATGACATTGGGCATCGGCCTTGGCAGACGACGTTGATGGCATTTCATCATCTCGGCCATGACTATTGGCAGCAGCTTCAGCACGAGGTGGAAGTGGATCTTGATCTTTCCCTATTTTACCCTCCACATTTTTGTTCTCCATTTTTTAATGTGTGGAATTATATGCCAGTATCAATAGCAATGGCCTACTACTATATATACTGCGCACAACTGAAATGCACCACAGGTATGGATGGATAGTATACTTGACGACACAGAGGTAGGTAGAGCAGTGGCCTACTGTACCATACTGCTATATACTATATACTGGTGGTCAGCAAACTGTGCAAAATTGAAATGCACCACAGGTATGGATGGATAGTATACTTGACGACACAGAGGTAGGTAGAGCAGTGGCCTTCTGTACCGTACTGCTATATATTATATACTGGTGGTCAGCAAAATTATGCACTGTACTCCTACTATATACTACAATGCAGCACAGATATGGAGCGTTTTTCAGGCAGAGAACGTATAATACTGGTGGTCACTGGTAGCAAAACTCTGCACTGTACTCCTCCTATATAATACTGCTGGTCCCCAGTCACCACAATAAAGCAGTGTGAGCAGAGATATATGCAGCACACTGAGCACAGATAAGGAGCATTTTTCAGGCAGAGAACGTATAATACTGGTGGTCACTGGTCAGCAAAACTCTGCACTGTACTCCTCCTATATAATACTGCTAGTCCCCAGTCCCCACAATAAAGCAGTGTGAGCACAGATATATGCAGCACACTGAGCACAGATATGGAGCATTTTTCAGGCAGAGAACGTATAATACTGGTGGTCACTGGTCAGCAAAACTCTGCACTGTACTCCTCCTATATAATACTGCTGGTCCCCAGTCCCCACAATAAAGCAGTGAGCACAGATATTTGCAGCCACCTGAATAAAACTGAGAGGACGCCAGCCACGTCCTCTCACTATCATTTCCAATGCACGAGTGAAAAATGACGGCGATGCGCGGCTCCTTATATAGAATACGAATCTCACGAGAATCCGACCGCGGGATGATGACGTTCGGGCGCGCTCGGGTTAACCGAGCAAGGCGGGAAGGTTTGAATCTGCCTCGGACCCGTGTAAAAAGGGTGAAGTTCAGGGCGGTTCGGATTCCGATGATCCGAACCCGCTCATCACTAATATATATATATATATATATATAATGTATATTATCAGTAATACAGTAAGTTAACAATAACGGTATGTGCTAAATGTATCTACTCACTTATAATGAAGAAACCAATAGTGTACTTACAAACGAGGGAGGTTTATCAGCATATTAATGCTGACATTTTCCATTACATATGCACTAGTATTTTTATGTACACAGCGATATAGAAAGCCTAACTCCTACTGCACCAGTACTTTCTACAATATCAAATCAAAGGTTTACTGCTATCATTGTTCCTTAAATCAAACTTTTTTTGGAGACATTACAATGACGTTCCATCACAATAATTTTATAAATAAAAAGCCTGAGCAAAGCATGATTATTAAAATGCAACATTAAGGATTGAAAAATTTGCATCGAAATAGGAGTCTCCCATCTCAGAAAAAATATGAGCATTCCTTATCAGTTTCTCCTAACACATCATTTTGTTTTTTGTAGAATGTGCACAACTTGGTTACAATTTAATTAAATTATTGAGAAGTTTCCCAACAATTTTACTGTAATGTGTCTCTTTTATTGTTTGTGAGCTCTCAGACTTCTGCTTTTATGATTATGCTATGGTTAAGTAATGCTGCCTATTAGCCTTAGGAAGGAGAATCACCTCTCTAAAATACTACTGTACACATGGCTGGATTAAGGCTTGGGCGACAGAGGAGGTCGTTCTGGGGCCTCCGCACACAAAGGGTCCCCACACATCGTTGGTCTGCCTAAGTCAGACCTGATCACTAGGCTGCATTTTCATATAGCCTGCGATCAGGTCTGAACTGCACATACGTATGCACCGCAATGCACAGGCACGTCGGTCAGCAGCAACGCGGATTGGCGGGCAGCGACGGAATGTGTGAGAAAAGTGATTGCATGGGCATTCGCAATGTGACTGACAGTAAGAGGCCATTTGTAGGTGGCAACTGACCATTTTTAAGGAGTGTCCAGATAAACGCAGGAGGGACCAGGCATTTGGAGGGAGTTTTTCTGATATCAGCTCCGGCCCCGATAATTGCACTGGAATAGTAAGTTCTGGGCTGTGCAGAGACAGCACAAACTTCTGTTTGTGCAGCTCTCCTGCACATGCGATCACATCCCTGCATAGCGATTTCCCCCTCCCCCTGTAGGTGGCAACCACCTGATCGCAGGGATGCAAAAAATGCACCCTAGCGATCATTTCTGAATTAGGCCCACAGAGCAGTGAGGACCCGGCAGCGACTGTGACTCAGGAGTGGCGGCACAGGCGGTGAAGCGAGGACCTGGCAGTGAGGATCCAGCAGTGGCTGAGAGCAGTGCAGACAGTGGGGAAGGATCCCTGTGGAAGAACCCCTACAGTGAAGGCCCAAGCTGTCAGGATAGCTTCTTATTGAAGACCCAGAGAGTGCCCTGGTAGTGCCAGAGAGGTGACACTGCTGTAGGTGAGAACCCTGGCTAAGTGTGTGTGTGTGTGTGTGTGTGTGTGTGTGTGTGTGTGTGTGTGTGTGTGTCTCTGTCTGTCTTTTTCTGTGTGTGTGTGTGTGTGTGTGTCTGTTTTCTAATTTTTTGTGTGGGGCCCCCACAATTTTGTTGCCCCAGGGCACAGACAATCCTTAATCCGGCAAGAGAGTACTTTTTTATGTGCTGCTCACATACTCCACATTAATCTCAGGTTAGGACCTCCTTATTACAGACTCACACTCCTTGTCTAGGACTTACCCGTCTATTACCAGAATCCCCTACTGCATATGTTGTTTACACACCAATGTATCAATGCTCGGGTTCTGACCCATTCCTCCTTCTCTTTGTTAGTCAGTCATAATAATGTGACTAGGCCATGTATCTGTTTTGGGAACTCAAAAACATTGATGCATCAGAATAGGAACCTATATAATACCCCTTTCACACCAAACTTAATACTCAGGTTATTACTGGTTCCGAATTTGGTGTGAAAGGGTCTACCTGGGTTATGTTACTCAGGAATCTGATCCTGGTAGCTACCAAGGTCAAACCCAGAAGTAGTCTGTGGAGTGAATGGTGTGACCTGGATCATCTGAACCAGGTCAAGCTAAAAGCATATGGCAAGCCGGATAACCAGCACATGGAGATGATGTCATCTCCAAGAATCAGCAGAGAGAAAACCCAGCGATAACATGGGTCCAGCCTGTGGTATGAACAGAGTTTGAATCTGCTGTGACACTGCTTGAAACTATGTTCAATAACCCAGGATGTACCAAGGTTTTTTGGTGTGAAAAGAGTGTAATTGACATCCACTAAGACAGAGTTTCCCAAATTCCACTATTACAGTTCAGGATTCAAGGATATCCATGCTTCAGTCTAGATGGTTCAATAAAATTGATTGATGTACTAATTACAGTAAGTACTCTGTGATTAATCTTGAAAATCCTTAAAGCCTGGACTGTTAATGGCAGAGTTTGGGAAACACTGCACTCTTACATGCAAAAAAGTATATATAATTATATAGTCTGTTACTCCATGTACTCTTTGAACTCTACTTTTGGTATCATTATCTCACTAATGGAGCTCTATAAGTTGAACCAGTGCTTATTTTCTTACCTCAGTTATTTTCTACTAGTTACCAGCCCATAAACATGATGGAACAACATAACAGTAATAACAATGCCAGCGGCTGTGCATGCCTGAATGAAGCAATATTTATATTGATCCATTGAGTGCCATCTAATAGTCGCCGGTGCACAAAACACATGAATTCCCCCCTTAGAGGTCAGGAGCAGCATTAGCCTTTTATTACGGTATATAGGATTTTGCTGAATTTTCTTGCTAATTTGTTGTACAGATGTGTCCTCACTAACATATCCTCAAATTATGCCAAATATGTCTTTTTATTGTGCAGGGCAAAATGCAACTAATCTGCACCATGTTTCCCATCGCTCCATTTTTCTTAACTGAATTTTTATCTGTTTCATACTTCTTCTACGATAAAACATAAAGTATGCATAAACTGTACATCACTAGTGGACTTATCTGCCAAAGCAGTGTGACAAAGTCACTAATCTGAGACATAGAGACCGAGGCCCATATGACTGAGCAGTTCCATGCATCCCACCAAGCAATTTTCTGCTAATTTACACTGCCACAATTGTGAGAAAAGTAAAAATTCTATACCTTCGGTATACTCTGTTGCTTTTTGTGTGTAGGTGCGATATAAGAAAAATGCAGTTCGAACAAATATTCTTAAGTGCAAAAGTCCACAACTAGCTATCTTTGATGTAGTGTCGCATAATGCATCTCTTGCCATATAGTGCATACATGTTAGTTTAATAAGGAGACATATTAATAAGCTAGATGTTCAGATAGAGGGGGTCATTCTGAGTTGATCGCTCGCTAGCTATTTTTTGCAGTGCTACGATCAGATAGTTCCCGCCTATGGGGGAGTGTATTTTCGCTTTGCAAGTGTGCGAATGGTTGTGCAGCCGAGCGGTACAAAATCAGTTTGTGCAGTTTCTGAGTAGGTCTGGACTTACTCAGCCCTTGCGATCACTTCAGCATGTCCGGTCCCGGAATTGACGTCAGACACCCGCCCTGCAAATGCTTGTTTTTCCAACCACTCCCTTAAAATGGTCAGTTGATACCCAAAAACGCCTTCTTTCTGTCAATGTTCTTGCAATCGGCTGTGCGAATGGATTCTTTGTTAAATCCTTCGCCCAGCACCTGTCCGCTTTGTACCCGTATAGGCATGCACAGTTTTACCGAGTTTTGACCTGATCACAGCGCTACAAAAAATAGCTAGCATGCGATCAGGTCGGAATGACCCCCAGAGGCCTTATAATTTGGAGCACACTTATCGAATGGTGGGCCTAATTCAGTAAGAATTTGCATCCTTTTGCTAGCATGCTGGGTGCTGTCCATTGCAGGGCAAGGCCACCCAGCATGCTGACCGCCACCTCCCCCTGCCTTCAACAAGCAGAAATTGCGAACACATTGCAATTTCTGCTTGCTAGCAGAAATTGAGGATGTCTCCTGTCGGCACATTGACAGGCAGAGGCTATCGCATTTTCTGCATCCCCCCCACAGAAAGTGCGGGTGCATGCGCAGGATGGGCACTGTGCACTGAGTGATCATAATAATTCCGGTAGGATCGCGATTTGCGATCCAACCTGAATTAGCCCTGGTATTTGCTATTGCTGCACTGTTATATACTGTATATAAATATATATATATATGTATGTGTGTGTGTGTGTGTGTGTGTTTGTGTTTGTGTGTGGGGGTGTTTGTTTATGTATATATAAGTGACACAGGACCCTATTCAGTACAGATTGCAAACTCTGCTAAAAAGCAGAATTTGCAATCCGTTCTTTCGCATGCTGGGGTCCGCCCATCACACTGCAAGGCCGCCTAGCATGCTACCTGCCGACCACAAACTGTGACTGCACTCTAATTGTGATCGCGCCCCACTTAGAGTGCAGTCGCAGAAACTAGGGAAGCCTGTTGCCCGCGCAGCCTGGCTGTGACGTCAGGAGTCCCGTCACCACTTTATCGATTGATGTCATGCACCCGGCCCAAAAACACAGCAGATGCAACCCCATTTCCCCTGCACTGCCCCTTCCCCCACAACTGTCTGCGACTGCAGTTAATGCTAGCCAGCCACATTAACTGTACGTGTACACACAGGATGGGACCTTTGCGAGTGCAACGTTGCCGTAGCTGTGGTTATTGTGGTGGCATCAATTAGCGATGCAACCTGAATAAACCACAAATAGCATGGTTTTTGCTTGGCAAGAATCATTTATTGCGGATTATACACAATATCAGGAAGGCATTTGAAACTTGTTTTGAGGCTGCTTACTCTCTATATTGCTGAAGATGTAAGAAGTAATGGCTTTAACTGGTGACTGAACATCTACTTATTTCACATAGGTTTTTTTTTAATGAATGCCTGTAGTTCTCCCCTGCACTTTTTATACTATCAACTCTGAGTTGTTACCATTTTTATGACTTCACACTGAAATTTATTTCTGCAAAAATTATGTTATGTACTATACTTCATTCTTGAATGGAGTGCTTTGAAAGAACTTAAATCGCAATTAATGATACTACATTGTATTATGCTTTTCACAAATCTCATTTAAATGACCTTAAATTAAACATTGGGAATAAAATTCTATGGCCTATTTATGATTCAAGTTTTTGGTTATGTTATTTTGAGCAATTAAATAATTAAGGAACATTAATTGCTAATTTCTACAAAACATTATAGAATCTTAAGGCATGTTTTTTCTTTTGTCCTACATAATGCAGGTGCATCAGTAGAACTTAGTATTGCTTTGTGCAGCTTGTTGGAATACCCACTGTAAATCCTCAGAGAAACAGCAGACAAAATTAGGAAAAGTGCACATACACAGCTGTGTCACATTTTCCTGGCACTACCCCAAACCCAGAGCTCATGCCGTTATCCTAAAATCAACACCTTTTCTGATGTGTCTGTGTTGGCAGAAAGAAATACTCCTTTGCCAGGTGTTTAAACACATCCAAAGATTCTACAGCATTTAGAATACTGATGCTTGGAGGGATAATTGGTTTTAAAGATATTTTAAGCTACCTTATAATGTTTGTTCTGTATTCCTTTCACATGGTAATGTCTTTATTCTGCTTTGCCAAAGAGAAATGTAACTGCTATGCTGACATACCTAGAGCAGTGCTGTACAACCTTTTTTAAAATAGGGCATTAAGTCCGGAATTTACTAAGCTGTGGTTTTGTCATGCTGTTTTATGTTTGGTTTGCACATCGTATACTGTATTGAAATAAAAACCATCTGACATACTGGATTTCAAAAATACATGACAGAAGTAAATATTTCAAACAAGGTATTATTTAGTAACAGTGCTCACAATGGGTGAGCATGCGGCAAGTGCCTTTTATCAAATTAGTGGGCAACTGTACATGACTAGTTCTTGCTCTCACACTCATTCATGACAAAAGGAAAGCATTTGTGACCTATAGTCTAGCTGTTGTCCTCTTACAATATATGCTACCCCACCATTATTCCATTTTGAAAAGTGTACAAGCCCTATACACATACACAGACTGCAATTTCCTACATGCTGTGGTCTCCAGTAGAGGTCTCTTGTCTTCATAGAAACTGCTGACGCTACTTTGGTATCTTGATGAATATTCAATAGTAACCATGTTGACATTCATAAGGTTGACACTGCAACATCAACATCTGAAATATCAACAGTTTCAGGATGTCAACAGTTATGGTTAAGCTGCAGGTGGGAGGGTTAGCTTTAGGCTGTAGAAGGAGGTTAAGGTTAGGCACTGGGGTGATGGTTAGGGATTAGGGTTAGGCATGGGGAAAATATACTCCCAGAATGCTGAAGACCATAGCTCTCACAAGGAAGTGAATCTCACAGCACCAATGGGAACAGGTAGAAGATCCAGGAGCCAATGCTGCTGCCAGGAGCCACTAGACCACCACTAGACCACCACACATGATCTATCAATAGTTCATAATGTCAACATACTGTATCATCCAGGTAGACATGATGAACGTTAATATGGTAACTGCAGACATGTTGCATGTTGACAGTTTGATTCTGTTGACATTTTCATGTTGCCCTGATGTCGACCTGTCATGTCACACCCTTCTACTTCAAGTCGTAATCTGTGAATAGTGCAAGTGATTTCTGATTATTAATGATGGGACAATCTACCCATAATTTGAAACAGCACTTTAAGCTAAACTGTGAACCATTCCTCAACAGACACTTTAATAGAATAAGGGCTCCTGGCAGTAGTGGTTAGAAAGAGCAAAAGAAGCAGAACATATCGCCTGACAGTTCCCAAAAATCAGGACTCTTGACAGTCCTGCTCTCTCATAACTATTATCACAGTTAACACTACCTGCTGTTGCTGGTCTTTAAACCTCGGCCTTCCACCATCCCAACCAGTACTTATATTTCATCAGTTACTTCTGTGTTTAATAAATTTTCTTTCTTCCAAGAACAAGCACCAACAGTACATTTTAGTACATTTTAATTAACATATTAATAATGAGTTGAAATGGCTTTGGTCTCCAGTGCAGGGTTTTTCTTGTCTTCACAGCAGTTACTGCATCTACTTCTCCATGTTGGATGCCAATCTATCCATAGCACCAATAATTCCTACTAATGATGTCACAGTCTATTGACATCTTGAAATGGCATAGAAAGCTGCACGCTGTCCTCTAACATCTTAGCTGGATAAGAGCTGCAGGAGGAAATTGGAAGAAAAGCATAAAGCCAGAAATACCCCTCCACAAAAATCAGCAAAATGAGGATTTCCAAAATGTTGGATTTTACCAATCCCTCAACCCAGGCATTGGGAGAATGGGCAGAGCCACAATAAAAACCTCATGTGGCCTTAGGCAATGATTCAATTGTTTTGAATTTGATTTTGGATTTCTTTCAAAAATTTTAAAAACATCTAAAATTGCATAATATGGGACTTTTTTGTTTCTACAGTATTACTAACATCAAATACATTAATTTTCTGCAATTTCTGCCTGATTTTGACCAACTCACACCTCACAATATTTTTTTTACCAATATGGCCAAAGGTTGCTGCGAACTGGCTTGCTGAACTAAGCAACAGAGCAGTGACACAAACACATAACAGTTTATAAGAACCTAGCACATCAATAAAGCATAGTGGAACTGCAATTGTAAACAGGATGGCAGTTTATTAAACTACACAAACCTATAGAATGGTTCCATCAGGGGCATTTTTACAGAGGAGGGGACCCATGTGCAGACTCTGGGTGGGCCCATACTCTTCCCAGTGCTGTAGATTCTGTCATTGTGCCAGAGTCTACCATGCATGCACAGGTCTCTGGAAATATGGTGCCCACCTTGTTCCGGAGACTACATTTCTACTGAGAATGCATGGTGGCCATTTTGCTGGCAATATTTTTACCATAGCTGGAGCTCCGACGCAGGACTTTGGAAGGTAAGTAATAAAACATGGATGCAATGTGTGCCGTATGGGCCCTCCAGGATCCAGGGACACGTATGCACCACACACATTGTACCCATTATAGAAACACCAATGGTTTCCATTAATCAGGAACTAATAGCCCAAAAGCAAAATACTTGTTGAAAGTATATTTTACCAACACACTACTCCAAACATCAAATCACAGACCATAGGCCAGTAGGCATTATTGCTGCTGAAGTGACATCTAGTAGAAAACTAGATCACCCTCAAACTTACTCCAAACAGCAATTCACAGACCCAGGGACAATATAGGTGATTAGAGGTGATGTATTTAGTTGAAGATAAAGCACTAATTATTATAAGGAGTAAACTGAAACAGTAAACTGGAAAAATAAATTTCCAAATGTGAGTTTTTAAATGCCTCTGAACTCTACTAAGGTGTTTGATGATGATGGTGTTGGTAGTGGAGATTGCATGTGCGGATATCTATCCATGCTGCTGGTAGCTGATGCTGGACAGCTTGTTGTATTACATTTTCAACAATTTGGTAAACAACTAGAATTAATTTCCTACATATGACATAACAGTGAGGTACAGTAGTTCCTAGATACAGCTAGACCCTAATTAGCATCCCTTCCTCTACTTTTGGCACTACAAATTCTACAATTATATGAAGGGTAAGAACACCTTCCTGGATTTTCTGGGCAAAGTATCAAAGAGCCAAAAATTTACAGCTCCTCTGAACATCAATCAAAAGCAAAATGAACACTGCCCATCTACAAATAAAACCCTCCCTATTAAAAGTTAAACCATCCTCAATACACTCACCACATCATACAGTCAGTTAATTGACTGGTGTGCTTCTGCTGGTCAGTATACTAAAAGTAAACATGCTGGACAAGCTAGTGTCTGGAATTTCTCTTGAAGCCAGCACTGAATGGGTGTCCCATATTGGTTTGATCAGCTGACTCCGAGTTAGTTCTCATATGACTTAAGTCACCAATGTCTGATCAGAGAACCCCTTTTTTGAAGTCCTCAGTTTCACCTACTCACTGCCAGTACAACTTGTATCTTACTTATTAATGGCTCTAGTGTCAGCAGCTCTGCTTCTAATTCCTGGTTCTCCTATCTGATGCACACTGCACTGTGCACATCAGTGTTACTAAGGTCTCCTTCTTCAGCCTTGTGTCGCTCTCTGCATTCTGCACAGTGCTGTTCCATCTTCACCAGTGTCATTTCCTTCACAACTCACAACTGCTATTACTGCATACCTCCCAACTGTCCTGATTTTCACAGGACAGTCCCATTTTTTGGGGACTGTCCCACTATCCCACCCTTGGGCCGCAGTGTCCGTGGTAGTGGGGATGCAGTTGGGAGGTCTCCTCTCACTCTGCTCTCCTGCGTCTCTTCACAGGAGACAAGAGGGATTGAGGGCATGTCAGCAGCTCAGAGCGCTAGCCCTGCCCCCACTGTGATGATAACTGGAGACGTGGCAGGCGATCGCGGCATTGTCATGAAGCCACACCCCATTTTACAAAGGCCACACACACTTTTCGGGTGGGCACGCTTTTACGCAGAACTGTCCCACGTCTCAAGAATTCAAAGTTGAGAGGTATATTACTGCACAGTATAAGTTACAGTCTGCATGGAGCAAATCTATACCAGCATGCAAAACCAGTTACAGCCTGCAGAGTGCACATCTAACACCAGTGAGCATTGTCATTTATCACCTGCAGAGTGCACATATCTCCATTGTGCATTATACTCGCAGACACACATAACCTAAAGTAAGCACAACTTGTATACCTGTGTTCAAGGCTTCAGTTAGTGTTTGCTAACATTGCAGGGCAGCATACCAGTTTTTTAGAATAGTATTTAATCAGTACTCCTTCCTGCTCAGTAACTATCTAGAAGGTAGCACTGAAAGAGTAGTTGTGTCATTAGACCAGTACTAACCAGCCCTGGCCAGTGGTCCCAGCCTAGAGCCCAAATCAAACTCTGAATCTGACATCAAATTTTAAATTGACTTTTAAAGCATTATGAGCAATTGAAATAAATTGCATGTGAAGTATTAGAAATCAATGTAAACTTTGCTAAATCATTGTAATTATTAACATTCTTGTTTGTTTAAATAAAATTTCAGGAAACATACAATGCTATGGCCAGCATTAAATATTTCTATACAGATTACTGTTCCTTTCTAATCTCTTAAAGTGAATTTACCACTTGTGTAATTTTTGTTTTTTAAATACAACTGGAAAACTCTGTTGTGCAGCGATACTAAAGCTTAAAACACTTTCTTTGAAAAACTGCTGCTGCTAGTAAGCAAGTGATTTGTGAATCAGTTCCAAGTATTAATCCAAGCTTTAATATTTCTAATTAATTAACCTTGGTTACAGCAACTGTAAACTGCAAAGCAAGGGATTATTGTGAGATTTATCTGAGAATAGAACAAATCCATTTTGCATATAAAAATATATCCTACAATAACTTCCCAATATCCATGGAAGCTGCTTTTAAATGCGTTTAAATGTATTTCCCTTATGAAAGTATTTTAAATCTTTGTTGAAAATACAAAGGTAATAATTGAAAAAGAACTGTGAAGAGATTATTTCCCTGTAAAATACTCTTCTGTCAATGCATGTTTTGTCATTTTAAAGTTGTAACATCTGGGAGCCTAAAAGAAAACAGTTTACCCGTGCTAGTTTATTTATTAATATTAATTTGTAAATTAGTTAATGGAGCAGACTGTAAGATTCTTATACAGTACTTATAAATGGAGCTGATTGTAAAATTGGTAACCAAACATTTTCATCTTCAACTCAGATCCATATCTCCTTCTGACTGGACCTTGTGATAACAGTATGTAGCTAGTGAGCAAACTGTAGTCTGTGTTATGTAATTCAGAGTTTCCTAAACTATTCCATTACAGTCCAGCTATCTATTATGCTTAAATACAGATGGTTAAATCAAATTGACTGAGGTACCGATTAAGGGCCTAATTCAGATCTGATCGCTGCTGTGCGTTTTCACACAGTGGGCGATCCAATCCGCACTGCGCATGTGTATGCACCGCAATGAGCAGGCGCATCGCACAACAGCAACAGGCATCGGTGCCTAGCGACGGGATGGTGCAAAAAATCAGAGTGCACGGGCGTTCACAAGGTGATTGACAGGAAGAGGCATTTGTGGGTGGCAACTGACCGTTTTCCAGGAGTGTCCGGAAAAATGCAGGCAGACTCAGGCGTTTTCAGGGAGGGTGTCTGACGTCAGCTCCAGCCCAAATCAGCAGGAATCAATCACACGGGAAGAGTAAGTTCTGTGCTGCGCAGAGACTGCACAAAATCAGTTTGTGCAGCTCTGCTACACATGCGATCACACACTTGCACAGCGATTTAACCCTCCCCCTGTAGGCAGCGACTGTCTGATCACAGGGCAGCAAAAAACACAGCCCAGCAATCAGATCTGAATTAGGCCCTAAGTCAACTGTGCTCAAGCATAGACATCCTTAAATCATTTACTGTAATGGTGGAGTATGGGAAACTCTCATGTAATTTGTTAATAAAAACAGTTATAAATATCTTAATATTTGTTGCACTTACTGTAGCTATCTTCTGTATAATTTATTGATCAAGAAGAAACATAAAAAAAACAGTACTGCTAAAATGAAATTTTAAGTATTAATGTCCCGATTTTCACTTTCTTTTCAATTAAACATCATAAACTTAATCTGCAGCCATTGTACATTGAGTATTATGATTTTGTTTTTTCAAATCAGTTTACTAATAACTAGATGAAACAAATGCATGTCATCTGGAATCCATACATTTTTATTCACATGTATTAGTCTTTATGTCTGTGTGTGTGTTTTCAAAGATGACATATGATGTCATGAAGAATGCATTCATTATCACAAATAACAAATATGTTACTTGTCAGATTTAATTTTAAATTATATATTGCTCACTAAGATGTCATCTCAGACGGGAGACAATATAGAACAATACAACAATATACACTGTAGGACTAATTATAAAAAAAACTGTCATCCATTTTAATGAGTAGAAAGTTTTTGCTATATAATGATGTGATAAATTATGTATCTGTTTATGTTATTGTATTAGTATGAGTATTGTTAAAATAATCCTTCAGAGAATATAAAGAGCTTTGCTTTGCTATGTTTTCCTTTCAGTTAAGATGGAAATAAACGTTGCTTAATTATTAGTATCTTAATAATACTATTTATTTTCTCCATGTGATCACCATACCAAGTAAATCTGTACAAACAGTGCCAGATTAACAAGAGGGCTACTGGGGTGGTCATACAGTGGCCCCAACACTAAGATACATTAACAGTATGTGGGGCACTGTGGCATATGTGAAGCAGGTATTCTTTGTTGTATAACGTTGCTTGATATGCATAATGTGAAATGGGGGCACTACAGTTAATGGGTGGGATATGGTTTACTGGCAGTCAGGATGCGGGCGGTCAGGTGACTGACCATGACATTCCAATGGAGAGAATCCCAGCAGGGGCTAGATAAGTATACTTACCCCCACCAATACCTTCTAACCATCCCTTCTAGCAGCCTAAAATTAATCCTCCCACACACAGACAGACTAACTCTAGACCCCCTCAGTGGTACCTAAGCCTAACACCCCTCCCGCAGCCTAACCCTCCCTTCCCCACACCCTAACCCTTCCTTGGGGTGCCTAGACTTAACTCGCATCTCCACAGCCTAACTCTTACCCTCCCTTCTCTGCAGCCTAACCCTAATTCTCCCTGGGGGTGCCTAAACCTAACCCCCCCCCCCCCCCCCAGGCTAACACTAACAGTGGGCGGCATACTTTCGATTGTGATGCCAGGCATCTGGTTTGGCATTTTTTTGCTATCGGAGTTCCGGCATCAGCATTGTGGTCACGTGTCGAGATTCCGGTGTCAGGATTACAACTGCCAGCATCCCACTGCTGGCTTTGTGACCGCATCCCCAGTTAACACTTTTGTGGAACTGCACCATCACCAGTAAATTTTATTGGTAGGGTCCCCCAAAATTTGTTACCTTGGGGGAGGGGGGACCTTAATCAGTCCCTGGTTTTACTGTCCACAAATATGGTCTATGTTTAACTAGCAACTGGTTTAGACATTTATAGTACAGTTTTCTGAATGGATTTCTGAATGGAAGTCTTGACAACTCCACAGTTTCTACAGTATTTTAAATGGATTTGATCTGCGAGTACAATTATAGTCAGGAAATATCTATGAGCCGTACAAAAACATTGAATGACACTGGTTTAAAAGAAAGGAATTTAATTAACTGATAAAAGTTTTTGCTAATGTAGAAATGAGTTACAGTATTTTAAAGTGCACATAGACATCTAAAGAGTGCAAAGAAGTCAAATTATATTACAGACATTTTCAGGAGAGTTTAAATTAAATGTTTTTAAACTTTTAATTAATTTTGGTTTATGTGATTTTCAAAATATATAAAAGTAATATGTTGGGATTTAACTTTTTTAAGGCAAAATTAAGGGCCTCCAAATAGTAGAATTTCCCTTTAAATGTATATACATTTTAAAACTATTTGTTTACATCTTTATGCATGTCTACTGCAAAGTTAGATGTGGTCAGAATGAACTTTCTGAACTGCTAGAATTATACAATGTCTCAAATCTAGTGAATGGTTCCATGTGAGAATGGCAGGGTAAGATTTTGTCACATGTAAAGATATGGGATAACTTCCTGAGATTCTAGAGCATGTTTCACCTCTTTTTTAAATAGGGTAAAGATTGTGTCTATTTAAGGCCCCAAGGTCAGTCCCTTGGCGGTGAAGTTGTTGTGTAGCATACCTCGGCACTCAAAAGACTCCTGCCTGGTGACTTGAAGCAAATCCACCAGAGGTTGGTGTTCAGTCTGTGATCAAGTTATGTCCTGTCCTTGAGAACTAAAGAGAGCTAATATGTTGTTCCTTCATACAGTAGTTGTTGAGTTCTTGCAGATACATGTTGTGTAGCAGCAGGTCATAATATAAAGTAATAAAATGAGTAAATTTTTAAATATTGGGTCATATATACTAATCCTTAGAGAGTGATAAAGTAGAAAGAGATAAACTACAAACCAATCAGTTCCTGTCATTTTTCAAAAACAGCATGTACTGCAATATAGCAATAAGGGGCTAATTGGCTGGTACTTTATCTCTCTCCACTTTATTACTCTCCAAAGCTTAGCGGGGTATCCAATTACAGTTAAAGATACACCAGGCATAAAAAATGGATGTTTATCGCAAATTTACCCCATGTGTCACCCTTTTTTTAACAGCTTATCCAATTTGGTTGCTGTCAAAAAAAATACAATGTCTCCAGAAAACACAGGTTCAGTGAAACTTATATGTTTTAGGTAGAAACAGCCCCAATTTTGGTTGTAAATTAGGCTGTTTCTGGGGATTCAGTTTTGCCTGCCTAAGGGAGGTGAAACAAAATCCCCAATAAGCCACGGCTCACATCGGCTTATCAAGGCTAATAGGATAACCCCCGCAAGACAATTAGCCATGGTAATTAATGGCTAAATGGATAGCCCCTAAGAATATTTTTTCTATAAGTAACATAAAGTTCCAGACAGTTTCTAAAGGAAGTGTAATACTGAAATAAAATGTATGATGCTGGATAAAATTGATATAGTAGGGATATAAACAAAAGTCACTCAAATACTCCTAAAGCATAAATGCATATCACAGCATACAAAGCATTAAGGCTCAGTGTTTCTTAGATTTGCAGTCCAGTATGGTCTCTGTCTGTGAACCTAAGGATGCAGCATGCTCAGAAAATGGAGCAGATGGTGATATTAATGATTTAACAAAATCCAGCTGAAACAGTAAATCAAGCTTTTGACAATAAAGTGTTCAGTAGAAAGCTGCTTCAAAATAAATCCAGCAACCAAAACCAGTATTACAGCGTGTGTACAGAGGAATAAATGTATTAAATTGGTAAAGCACTTCCAAACAACAGTATCCTGTATCATTAACGCATTTCTTTGTCACAGGGGCAGCTTTCCTAAAAAGTGGGAACCACTGTCATTCATATCATTTAATGCTACAGACAGCCATAGTCTGGGAATCCAGCCGACCAGTGCTCCATTCCTGCTGGTTTCCAACTCTCATATGCTAGACTGTGAGTATTTCATGTCCACCACTGTGCAAAGAAAATCTCTCAACTACGTGAACATTGGTATCTGAATCAGGCCCCCAGGAACCAGAGAATTGTTAGAGAGGTTTTAAAAAACAACTAATTTTAAGTTTTACTATGGTTTTTCTGACAGGATTTTATCCAGAAGATTTAATAAAGGCCATACCACAGAGATTTTAAGCTGCATACACATGGTGCGATTCTGGCAATGAACGATTTTGGCTGAGTGATTTCCCTTGAACTTACCTGGAGTCCTGAATCAATGATATTGACTATACGTGCGGAGCAATTTTGAAATATGAACGATTTTGGCTATGACGATCTAGTCAAGTGTCTAGACAAAATTGATGTGCATGCACAGACTATTTTTTCCAACAATAATGATCCGTGGGAGTGTGCATCATTCATCGTTGTTTCTATACACACGGAATGATATGCACTAGGTTTTCGAACAATCTAGACTATATAGTGCATATCGTCAGCTAGTATCACTCCATGTGTGGGCCCTTTTAAACTTTAAAAAGAAACAAAAAACATCTAAACAACATCAATGTTTTTACCATAAGAAGTATAGTTTTCTAAACGTTGGTTTGGTAAACCGACAGAAAACTGACAGCAAACTTGTCCAAATAAATGACTTGCCTCAGACAGGGGGTATTGTGTGGAAACTTATTCTGTTAGTCTAAGCTTCATCACAGTGAATATGAAAAGGGGACAAACTATGAGTGGCTGTTGCAAACTTGTGTCTTATGGTAAACACATGCACAGTGTGTACTGCATGTGTGCATTATTTTTCACAGAATTGGTGACAGGAGGCTTAAGAGGAGCAGCAGCAGCAGCAGCAGCAGCAAGAACAGTATCTAGACCAGCCACACAGGCCTAGATTTTTTAGACATAGGATAAACCTGAATTCTCTATCTGATGGTGAGGTTTCAAAGATATTTTTGTTAAACCATAACAACTTGATTAATCTATATGAACCCATCATTGAACTAATAGTAGTAGTGACAGTCCAACAGAAGCTGCTCTGTGTGCTGCATTTCTTTTGCCACTGGCACCTTCCAGTTAGTTTCCGAGTTGTGGGAATTACTAAAACCAATTTCTCACATCATCTGAAACATCCTGCTTACCATGAAGGCCTTATCATACAGTATTCCTCACCAGAAATCCAATCTTATAATTATCCCACAGGGATGAAAAACATAAAGTTAAATAAAAGATAAACAGTGCTAATCTCAAACATATAAAAACGGGGAAGCCAACAGACAAGTTTGCTTATAATAATAATAATAATAATAATAATAATTATGCATATCATTAGGACTAGCAGTAACAAAAGCTGTGTCTGATAAATATAAGGTTCATATATAACCTTAAAAGCTGATGTACCACATGAGGGCTTATAAAATGTTATGGTAGTGATATACAGTCATCAGTCATAATTAACCATCTGCCTGATATGATAAAGATTACCTTGTGCCACCAAAACAGCTCTAATCCTTCACGGCATGACCTTTCAAGGTGTTCTGTGGTATCAGGCACCAAATGTTAAGAGCAGATACTTTGAGTTCTGTAAGTTGATCAGACTTGTTTTTCAGCATATACCACAAATTCTTGACTGCATTGAGATCTGAGGAATTTGGAGGTGAAATCAATATGTTAAACTATTGGTCATGTGCCTCAAAGCATACCTAAACAATTTCTGCAGTGTGCAGGTCACATTATCTTGCATAAAATGGACACTGCCCTCAGGGAATAAAGTTGATATGATGACATCAAGCCTACATCCATAGTAGATCTGCAGTTATTTCTCCAAGATGTTTGGAGCCCAGATGGATGGAGACACCTGAGTGATAGGCGCACCTGGGTCGGCATGCCCAGGCATAAACGGAGCCATGACTAGCGTGGCTCCATCTGTAAGTGTATCTATAAGAATTGATGCTGTTTGATGAAGGCAAAGGGTGGACAAAGTGAACTTGACTGGGCTGGATGCTGAGTCAAGATCACTTTGTCATTTGAAATCATCCAGCCCAGTCAAGATAACTTTGTCTACTCATAAATCTAAAAACTGCATCCTTGACATTCACATTTTAATCCAAGGATGTACGATTCAAACCACCTTACATGCCAAGCCAACAAATTGCAACACTCTGTGGCACTATGACAATATAAATCCAGCAGTGACTGTGAGAGGATTACCTGAGATTGCCACTGTTCTAAAGTTCATCATAAGTAATATATGTGATAACGCGCCCTTGAGGTCTTTACTATACAGGCAAGATCAAATGCCAAACTAAAAGAGGATGGCCATACATACAGTAGATCGGCCATAAGGGTAGCACTGCAGGTATTAGTGATCAACCAGTTGCACAGCATTTTGCACAGCTGAGACATAGTATCACCTCCCTGCATTACAAAATTATTGATTATGTTCCAGTATCACCCAGTGTGGGTAACAGACTGAAAAAGCTACTTCAATTGGAATACCATTGGATACCATCCATCCAAGGGGCCTGAATGAGTGTTTGGGCTATTTTCTGTAAATAGCAAGATAAATATTAATAATTGACCACTGTCCTATTTTAGTATATTCTATCAATTATCTTTTTTTAGATGTTAGCTGTACTATTCTGTATCCTGTTGCTTTAATCTCTTTTTGGATATTTTTATATGTCCCATGTTTAATGTACACTATCATAAGGTATAATATGGCTGGGGATTTCTTCTACCTCTACTCATGAGTTTTCAGCATTTTGTTATATATGCCATAGTTTTAAATAGATGTATTTTGATATGAGTGTCTCATTCACATCACAATGTATGTATTGTAATAATTTTTGTAATATTTGTATGATACATTGTTTGAGGTATTTTATTTGAACATGGGTTTCTACAGTTATGTATGGTTTGCATGGTAACATGTTCCGTCCCTGTGTTCACAGCTGCCAAGAGAGCATCGGCCGACCACATGATGATGTCACTTACAACTTCTGGGAATCGACCGGGACCAGAAATGCAGGGTCCAGGGCTAGGTCCAGCTTGCCTACAGCGAATTCTGGCTAACTGGGAAGGTAAGATATTTACGTTAGTTTTATCACATTGTGCGCTTGCTTGTTGCTTCCCGATGGAGATGGCATGTCACCCGAAACAATGAAAATGTAATAAACACATTTGGAGTGGGAAGTCTCAGAGCACCACCTTTCTCATCTGCTATATTGGGGTTTGTTCACACCTAAGGAGGGCACCTGAGCCAGTACATGTGGAAGAAAGCGGGGTGCTGGACTTATTTTTGGACTACATTTTATATATATATATATATATATATACAGTTCTTGGTGGCAGCACTCACACACAGTACATTACTGCTCCGGTGCCCTCCTTGACTCCGCACTTAGCCACAGGTCCAATACAGCTGAACGATGCAGGCGGCACTCGGATTTTACTGAACAGCACAAGCAGGTAAGTAATAATGTTTCGAAGTTTATTCCCCACTTCATCAGATTACAAACATAGAGCACAAAAAAAAATACCTTTATAGAATCTCCCCACAGCGTGCACTGCACTCGGTCTCAGGTCTGGCCGGAAACGCCCACTGATGATGTCACCAAGCCGAGCCGCATCACCCGGGCAGTATATAATAAAAAACAGGTGACACAAAAGTGACATATACAACATAGAAAATGTGTACAACTAATCTGTACAAAAATGGCACAATGAATCAGTCCACTATATCAATATAAATATACATCAAGGGCAATAAACATATTATCAAAGAGAGCCTGAATAAAGATATACAGACTCATATTGAAGTGCAGAACACTACTTATTGACCTGTTACTCATATAAAACAGCAAAGTCCTAGCGTCTCATTAAGGCCCTTAGGGGCCAAAGTTTGGAGTTCAAAAATCCAGTGGGATTCTTTCCTCAATAAACAGGCAGACCTATCACCTCCCTGAAGTCTCCCAGGCTCATGATCAATGATCATATACTTTAGTGTAGCTACACTATGATGAGCATGAGCAAAGTGCCGGACAATAGGTTGGTCGCTGTTCCCAGACATAAGGGCATTCCTGATTGCTAGTTTGTGGTTGGCCATACGCTCCCTCAAAGTGCAGTCAGTTTTGCCAACATAGCAAAGCCCGCATGGGCAAGTGATGAGGTGGATGATAAATCTAGTGGTACAAGTAACCCTATGGTCAATAGAGTATTTTCGTCCACTATGAGGATGAGAAAAAAATGAACCAGTAATCAAAGAGCGACATGTGGTGCAGTTAAGGCACCAGAAACAACCCTTTCTAAGTGCCATTCAATTTTGTTCACTGTGTACCGTGTGGAGCCCGGTGATATCTGTTCTCATGACCCAATCCCTGATGTTTTTTCCCCTAGCAGTGCACGCTGTGGGGAGATGCTATAAAGGTATGTTTTTTGTGCTCTATGTTTGTAATCTGATGAAGAGGTGAATAAACTTTGAAACGTTATTACTTACTTGCTTGTGCTGTTCAGTAAATTCCGAGTGCCACCTGCATCATTTAGCTATATATATATATATATATATATATATATATAAAAGCTCGATATACCGCTATACCCTTACCTCACACTGTGATCAGGCTGCACCTCACAAAAAATCCCCCTGCTAGCAGAGGATTAAATTAACACTATCAATACAGTTTTCTGAGGGCGCACAATAGTGTTACAATTTTTCAAACTTCTGACCAGTAAACCAGTTTACCTTATAAAATGTGTTTATTAAAATCTGATCTCAAGCAATTTATGATATAAAAAACCATGCCATATACATAACAAGTGTATTTTTACACAATGATAAAAATCTGTACTCAATTGTATAGATGAATTAGTTCATAAAACCCAACATGTTTCGTCCACAGGGGGACTTCATCAGGGGCACAGGTTTTTGCTGTGTTTTTAAGGAAGGAAAATGAGGAGAAAAAGGGAGAGAAAAAAACATACATAAACTCAATATTTCATCAAAATGTACATTAACATCAGACCGTCATTCAAGCTTTGCCGGTCAGATTGACTATGAGCTGTAACATCATGGTAGATTACTCATCTAGGTTCATTTTACATAAATATATACATAAACAACCATTATAGGTCATTGGAGGAAAAGAATGTCTACTTCAATAATTGTTAATTCATTAAGAATAAAATATATGAGGCCCTCTATAGGAGTCAGTAAAAATCTTTTTTCTATATAGTTTCCTAGAAACCTATATCTTAATTTTTCATAAAATTACTTACATATTAGATATAGGATCCTACATGGTCCAGAACTGAGCGACCAGTTGGAACTGTGTTAAATTCAGAAATATCACTGTGTAGAAACATATAAGTATAAGGTATTAATTATCTTCTTCATATGACCTATTAGGTTAAACAATCTATTTATTTTGATTACTTACTCTCAGGTAGGTGCAAGTTAATGAGCCAGTTGTCAATGGTTGTTCAACCAGCAATATACAGAATGACAATGACTGTTCTGAAAGTAGTTTCCTTCCCATATAGGGGTCTGATTTTCACTATAGGAAACCTGTGAGTGATAATTCTAAGTTTTCATTCTGTTCTTGATTAACAATTGTCCATTATTGTTACTACATACTCTACTAATTGTCTATTAATTTAACTTACTTAATGCAATATACATCCAGTTGGCAGAAACCAATCCGAATGTGGGCTGTCCTCTATCAAATACTCTGTGAGACCAATGTGATGTCCAACTATAATGAGCAATTTAATAAATTATTATTTACAAAATAATTAAATTGATTTAATACATTATTGTCCATTATTTTTACTACATACTATACTAATTGTCTATTCATTTTACTTACTTAAAACAATATACATCCAGTTGGCAGGAACCAATCCAAATGTAGAATGCCCTCTATCAAATACTCTGTAAGACCAATGTGATGTCCAACTATAAAGATCAATTTAATAAATTATTGTTTACAAAATCATTAAATTGATTTAGCAAAAATTTTTATTTGTTATTTTATATATATTACCCCAAAATAAATATTTTTTAAATTATCTAATTCAAATTGCATATCAAATTGCCATACATCAAATTACTAAGTATAGTTGTGAGTGAACTTACAAGGTGAATTCCAATCTGTGTGTGAATGCCTCCTCTCCTGGATATCAAGTGAACTGTGAAGTGCTAAATCCTCCTATTTATACCTCTATGGGTTTACATCACTTTCTCTCCATATATCAATTAAGGTTATTTGATTCCTTCTATACTTAGTGGGAAACCTATTACATGTATGTACATGGTTTTACATTAATGACTATCCTAGTGAGGATTATAAATAAACTTAAACCCAAAAAGACCATTGTGATTCATTATAATTACTTAATTTCAGTGATGGGCAGATTGAGTGACATTACTTCCACCCTGCGTTCCACCCATGATTTGGTGGAACGCATAGACGGAGTCGGTCCATATCTAATATAGGCAGGCCCTGCTACAAATGAGTCAGAAGTTATTACTTCCAGCCACCACTCTGATCAACTCTCATACACGGGCAGCACGGATATCTTCCATTCAGTGTGCCCGTGGATAATTACAGCGATCAGTTCCACATGGTCCAATGGTGGAACGCATCGTGTAACTTCTGCGCACGTGCGGGTGTACTTCCAGGATGTGGACCACATTATCGTGGAACACATCACTTCACCCAGCGCTTGCGTGTCTGATCCCCATGATGCGTTCCTGACGAAACGGCAGTGGAACGCATCACGTCCCTCCTGCGCATGCATGTATATAGATTCAAGCACCGCACTGTCCTCAGCTCAATGTTGATGTTATTAGACCACATTTCAAATGAGTGCTTAACTAAACACTACAGTCCTTTTAAACCGCAAATGTCCATGTAATTGTCGGACAGCTGCTCCTCTCACAAAGGACCCGGAATCCCACGGGTATGGTAATTGTCAAGCAACCATAGAAAGAAGGCATCTTATAGCATAAAACCAACGATTTAATATATTAAAAACACAATATGGGGTACAGCATTAGATGTAAATACCCCGTACCGCCGCTGACCACCACGGAGGATCGCCATGGGCCGGACCATGACGTCATTCTCCTTGGCATGTGTGTGTTCCCGTGACAGCAGCTCCAGTGATCCGGACCGCGGCGATCCCCAGTGGTGGTCAACGGCGGATGGTGAGAGTCCAGGGTACCCTGCATTGGAGATCCAGACATTTCCATGAGATGGCTTTTCTGCCATGTGGTAACCAGCCCACACTGGTTACATTGTGGTATGGGGCATTTACATCTAATGCTTTACCCCATGTTGTGTTTTTAATATATTAAATCGTTGGTTTTATGCTATGAGGAACCCTCTTTCTCTGCTTTCTTTACACACATATATATATATATATATATATATAGACAGAGAGAGAGAGGTTCAGTATGTTTTCCTGATGGACGGGATGCCGGTGGTCAGAATATCGACAGTGACATCCCAACCATCAGAATACTGACAGTGCCTCCAAAAGTAACCTAAAACTCCCCTGCCCCCTACCCTAACCCTCCCTTGCAGGTGCCTAACCTTCCCCTTTGGTGCATAACCCTAAACCTCCCATCCCTGCTGCCTGAACATAACCCTTCCCGCTTTGTGCCTAACCCTAATCTCCCCTTCTAAGTGCCTAACCCTAAACCTCCATTCCCTGCTGCCTAAACCTAACACTTTATGCTTGTTCCTATCCCTGATACTCATGCCTAAACCTCACCTCCCCCCTCCCATGGCAGGACGCGAGCGCATCCCACTGGAACAGTGATCGGGTTTCCGGCTGGCAGTATTTTGTCACCAGGAGCCCAACCTTAGTAAGTATTTTGTCACTGGGATTATGCCGTCAGTCGAGGTTCTGGTGTCAATATTTTGACCGCTTGGATCCTGTCTGGCGGCATTTTAACCGCATCCCATATATATATTTGACTGAGTTTTAGTTTCAAAGTGCAGTTTACTTTGCTGTTTCAGATCTCTATTTTTAGGACTCTGGTGTATTTTGACAATTGAAGATATCCTTTGACAAGTAATCTTGCTCAGTTTACTGTATGCGTGAGCACCTGCAACATAAAAGTACATAATCAGAATATTCATTCTTGAACTGTCAGGTCTCATGGTAATATTAAAAATGATTATTCATATACCTCGTTTTAAAAGTTAATAATTACTTACGAAGGATATCAACATATCTTTTTTTAACATGTAAAACCTTTATTCAGTTACCTTATTGCCAACATTATCAACTTAAATTATGTAACAATGTATGCTATATGGTTATATTATTTTTTTTATTTTAAAATAGGCTTTACAATAAAGCCATAAGGTCCATTTTACACACAACCCATAAATGTTTAATTACATTCAGTTTTAATCATTATTTCTCTATTTATATATTTCTTCAGTTTCACTCTAGTAACTGCATTGCTCATTGCCATCTTTATGATGCCAGTATCAGGTGCAGTAATATTCTTCTTCTTCAAATGAGTCAAATTAAACGTGATCAAGCTTATTTTTAGTAAAAGTAATAAAGGGCAAATAACATTTTCTTCTAAGTCACATAATATCTCTGAGCATATAGGAAATGTTATATCAGGCAGTAAGAGAAAAAAAATCTATTTTAAAACAATGTTTTAATGCATTATTAGGAAAAGTAATGGTGATAAATTGGTAACAATTCATCATTGTATAGTAATAAAATGACAATAAAAAAATCTGGCTTCAGGTACAGTAGCTTCTAAAGTATTTATAGAACAAGAGTAAATTGAACTCTAAAACTGTCAACCATACATACCGTGGATCAGGTAGTATTGTGGAATTGTACATTTTTTGGTAACCTATTAAGAAATACATTTTTATTCTTTAGCATGAACGGAATGTTTAGTTTAATTTAATTTTCCTTCACAAAACAAAAAAATCTAACTGACTTTCATAAGGCAGTCTAATTTACAATTAATTTACAGTATATACTACCTGGCTTCTCTTTTAACCAAAAATGTGTAAATTTATACCAGAAATCAGATTGCTTAATTTGAAAGGACAGGTGATAAGTGCAAGCTAGCTAGAAAAAAACCTTACAGAATCGAAAAATGAAGACTTTATCTTATTTAGAAGACCAAGTAACTTTAACACATGCCACAAACCCAGTTATAAAATCGGGTTTGACTGTTGTAGGGATCATTTCCCAATCTTCATTGTGCTGGCGCAGGTAATGGAATTTGAGATGGGTAGGAAGCTGCTCTACCCATTTTTATCACATCATGTTCCCTTTTATTCAATTTGTCCCATCAATTATTGCCTACATTTACATCTGTTGGTTGGAAGTGCATATGGCACAGAAAAAAAAGACACTTTGGGAGACACAGAATGAAATGTGTTACTTTAAAGAAGTTTTGTACCAAACTAATTACTCGTGTCCCCATGAAAGTCCAAGTCTCAAGAATGTCCATGTTTAAGCAAGGGTCACTTAATTAGTACTTTAATCATGTTAATGATTTAAAATTAAAAATCTGTGCTCAAGCATAAACAACCTCAAACCCTGGGCTGAAAGAAGGTGTGAGGATTGAGGGGGTTATTCTGACCTGATCGCTGTTGTACAAATTTGCACACTGGGTGATTATCGATTGACTGTGCATGCATACGGATCTTAGTAAGCATGAGCAAGGTCAAACAGTGAAAAAATCCAGTGACTTTTTTGTTTGCTAGGTGAGCGCAAGTTTATTGACAAGAAGCCGGAGTTTGGGGGTGGTAACTGGCCATTTTATGGGAGTGTCAGGAAAAACACAGGCGTGGATAAGAATTTTCAGGGAGGGTGTTTGACGTTAGCTCCGGTCCCGATCAGCCTAATTCTATCGCACTGTAGGAGTAGGTTCTGAGCTACGCACAGACTGGAAAAATCATTCAAAGGTGAGTTAGTTGCGAACAGATTTACAGCTAACCGGGTAAGCTGCTCTGGGTGGCAGAGATCCAGTGAAGCAGCAATCTCCCTCTGCTGGCATTGCTCATCTTCCTCCCCTGACCCCCCCCACCACCATTGTCTGCAGCAGCCTCACAGCCCAGCATTTCTCACATGAAGGAGGATCCTTCATAGTGGCAGCATCCCCCTCCCCAGCTTCCTGCTACCCGTACCAATGCATGGCATGCTGCAGCAACGCCAGCACCACAGGCATGAACAGGGGTCCTGCTGGCTGGCTACCTGCGCTGCTGGGGCCACCAGAGGTGGGAGCTGCTGCCAGGTGATGGTGTGTGGCTGTACTGACATCCCTCCCCATCCTCCATGTCCCCGGGGCCCCTAGCCCCATCTGCCATCATCACGTGCAGTCACCCCCACCTTGGGCAGTGTGTGCCGCCCATCAGTGTGTTAGTAGTTACATGTGCCTGGTGTGTGTCTGCTACAGAAGAAGTACATGTGCAGCCTGGCAATGCTTTATATGCTCTTTAGAGCATTAATGGACAGTTGGGATGGGAAGTGTGAGAAGTACTGAGTGTAGGGGAGGAGTTAGGAATAAATAAACTGCCCCTCTAAAAGAACCACAGGACCACAATCAGTTCATATTTTCCAGGTCACCTAGCCTGTGCACAGGTGTATTCATTACTCATTGACACATTTTATATACTGCATTCCACAGGTGGAGATAAATATTTCACTTATGATTCTATGAGGATATATGGAAAACATGCAATATTTGTGGTCCTGAGAATCAAGTTTGAAAGCCTATGCTCCAAATTATTAAAGAAACGATGGAAAAGATCATTTAAAACTTTGCTTTAATACTCTCTGAAACATAACATAATGAATTGAAAAATGTTACAACATTTTGCCCTCTCATTTGCAGTGTCATTGCTAAAAATTATATTTTTATCCTTTTGGAAAATTAGACAATGCTTTACAAACAACAAATCCATAATAATGCGTATGGGGCCTGATTTAGCAATTAACGCTGATGCAAATGACCATGCAGATTCCTGATTATCAGGAATGTGTGCAGGCACAGGACCCATTCTGCACATGTGCAGAATGTGTCCTGAGTGAGCGTATGCAGTCCCCCTTCTGCCTTTGCCTGATTGACAGGCAGAGGTGTTTGGGGGTGGTGTGGGGGATGGGATGGCCTGTTTTTCTGTAAACAGGCACGTGTCTCCCCTGTATTCCATGAGTGGCAAGGCCAGGTTCTGTGTCTCTGGATGCATACTTACTGGCACCACAAGGCACTCTGCTACAGCCAGCCTGAGTAAGCTCTGATTTACTCAGCTGGCCAATTGCAGGAATCAGCACTTGGTTGCAGTGTCTGACACCTCCTTCTGCATTTGCATTTTAAGTGAATGGATATGCAAATCTGTCTACTGCTGAATAAGGACCATGGTCTGAAAGAAAGGAAATGGATACTTATAAACAACACCTTATACAATAAGCCAAAGTAAGTGAAAAAAGAACGATCATTAACATATAATAAATACATGATGTATTTTTCAATATAGTCATAAAAAACTTTTGAATAGTTGTCAATTACTAAAATACCAATGCAAAATTATTTGTTTCTTATTTCTTTGTAAGGTTAAAATGTATTTTCTCAAAATTAAAATAAATATGTCATAAATAAATATGTTGAGCCTGCGGGTTTGCATCCAACAATATTTGCTCATAAAGTATGCTTACCTTATCCTACTTATGAAGTGAAGTAGAATAAAAATACCCTAAAGATAACTGCATGGCTCTACATGATGTCTAGCCTGGGGATTCACAATCTGTTTTACTGTTTAAAATTTCAGTAAATATCACTGTTCTTCCCCTGAAGCAAGACAGATCTCAAATTCCCTCACATCTGAGGGTAGCCTGGGGGACATATGTAATGCATCAGGTGCGAAAAGGTGTTAAAGTAGAAACCATTGGGACATACATCAACATTTAAAGTTTCTAACAGATGGAAATGTACAATATTAAACTTTACATGTTTATTTGTTGACCAAATTGATGATTACACGCATTCTAAATTCTTGTTTTCTGTGTTCTAGAATAAATATTTTTAAACACATTTTGAGATATTGTGCTGAATTATTAGTTATTTTGCAAGCACTAATGGGTTTTAAATAATATGTGAATGAAACTGATTTAGTGACTTATTCTATACGCTTATGTTTTACAACCCATTTGCATTTAAAATAATGCAGATCGAGCTGAAGTTGAACATGGTTATGGTGACAAAGGGATATGTTTGAGCAGTGTAACATGAACGTGCACATCAGTGCTATTGTGTAGACCGGTGTACACTGCCTTCATTTGCCTGATAAAAAAGTGTTTTTTTTACAAAGGGATTGGACATCTCTTTGCACAATAAATACATACACTTAATTTCACAACTTGCATTATCTATATATGAAAGGATGACATTTTTCTTGTTTTCTGAGCATGTCAATAGACTCCATATACTTTATATAATTAGTCCATATTTCCACACCACCTATTGAAGCTTCCTTTGGAAAGCAGATTACTGTGTTCTTAATTTGTTATAACAAATTAGACTACCTCTTTCCACAACTCCTTGCAGTTAAGAAGTATAAAGCAGATCTTCACACCATTATTGTAATAACACACTATGGACCTTATTCTTGTTTGTAAGTAAAGCAAAAAAAGCAAGTAACATTCTGTCTGGAACAAAACATTTTGCAATGCAAGGGGAGCAAATACATTTAATTTTTTTCTGTGCATGGTAAATAATGGCTTTTTTTTTTGCATATAGCCCACAAATGTAAGACAGTTTTATTTTTACACTGCAATTTAGATTTCAGTTTGAACAAATCCCAACCAAATCTAAATCTCTCTGCACATGTTACATCTGACCCATCTGCTGTGCAGCATGGTTTTGCCCAAATGTATTGCTTTTTTGCTTTACTTAGAAACATGAATCAGGTCCTATGTCAAAGAGTGGCAATGATCAAAAACATCCTTCTACTGTATTCCATTCCTCTTGATTAATATGCCATATGGAAAGCCTATGTTCTACTTCAATAGGCTGATGGGTGTGATGGACACTGGAACACATACATGCCATATCATACAGGTTGAGTCTACCATATTATTATTATTATCCTTTATTTATATGGCACCACAAGGGTTCTGCAGCACCCAATTACAGAGTACATAAGCAAATAATCAAAACAGGAAAAGTATGACTTATAGTTGAAGACAATATTGGACAAGTATAGGGTAACTAAACATAGCTACATCAGTAGATGACACTGAGAGAAGTATAAGGGTGGCTGAAAACTGCAGGATTTGGGGCAGTTGAGGATTATTAAAGTAAGAAAAGGATAAGCACATGAGGGAAGAGGGCCCTGCTTGTGAGAGCTTACATTCTATAGGGGAGGGGCAGACAACAGGGTTGACACAGATGGGGTAGACCGAAAGTGGAACAGAAGTTCTTGGGACTACAAGTATTTATTATTCAATTTTTTTTCCAGTATTTTTAAATATTTGGGGATGGGACCCAAGTCTAAGCAAGAAATGCATTTATGTATCACATGCTCCTTATACACATAAAGTAATTTTATACAATATTTTTTATAATTTTGTTATGAAACAAACTTTGTATACATTGAAATCAAAGGTGTCACAATCTCAGTCACATTCAAAAATGTTTGGTTTCAGAATAATTTGGATATCAGATTTTTGGATGTGGGAGACTCATCCTGTGAATATTCCACAGTAACTATTAAACTATCACGTTCTACATCTACTGTACTTAAGTCACTTGAAATATAACTGGGATAATAATGGGACATATTAGATAATAGAGTAAGTATTCTATACTCTGTTATTATAACACATGGAAATAACCAATAAAAAGAAATGTAACTACATATCCCAGTGTGTATCAGTAATGAAGGTGTAGCCATGACAGTGGTAACAAAGCTGCATACTATTAGGGAGGGGGTTACTTGGTAGTTGGGTACGCCCACTGTCCTTATCACTGGCTTATTCCTAGTATCATCCTTTAAACCACCTATAGAAGCAAAGATACCTTTATGTGTCTCTACTTTTTTGTGCATTAATGTATGGTACGCACCCCCTCACTAAAAGAATAAGGACATAGGAGTTATGCACCCTAGAAGTAGTTCTCTATTATTACGAACTTACTACACTATCAGCTGTTTTCCTGTTCCTCCTTCTCACCCTCGAGGATAAGAACCTATCGAGTGCCTCATTTGGAGAAGTAGGAGGAAAGAAGGGAACGAAGTACCAAATATACCTTTATACGAGGGACATACCATGTTTTAACGTGAGTACGGTACGCATCAAGTCATCTTGCACACTTCCATGAAAAAGAATTGAGAAAAAGAACAGAGTTTTCACTAAAGACTGTTGATTACGAACTTACTCCTGTTATACTTTTTCATTGTTTTGTCGTTGGATGAGCGCAGAAGTGATTTCTCATTCTTTGTGTATTTTATGCCCTAGGGTGGTTGAGTGACCACCTGTAGACATCTCCACTGCAGCTCTCTGAGGTGCAGCAGTCCTCTATCAATATTATGTGGAGTTTGTATATTCTCCCCATACTTGCGTGAATTTCCTCTGGGTACTCCGTTTTCCTTCCACAATCCAAAAATATACTGGTAGGTTGATTGGATCCCAACAAAAAAAATTAACCCTAGAATGAAGGTATGTGCACATGTTGTAGGGAATATAAATTGTACTCTCCACTGGGGCAGGGACTGATGTGAATGGCCAAATAGCCTCTGTAAAGCACTGTGGAATATGTGTGCGCTTTATAAATAATTGGTAATAAATACAGTACCAGTCAAAAGTTTGGACACACCTTCTCATTTAATGGTTTTTATTTATTTTAATTATTTTCTACATTGTAGATTAACACTGAAGACATCAAAACTATGAAATAATACATATGGAATTATGTTGTAAACAAAAAAGTGTTAAACAAATCAAAATATGTTTTATATTTTAGATTCCTCAAAGCAGCCGCCTTTTGCTTTGATGACAGCTTTGCACACTCTTGCCATTCTATCAATCAGCTTCATGAGGTAGTCTCCTGGAATGGTTTTCCAACAGTCTTGAAGGAGTTCCCAGAGGTGCTGAGCACTTGTTTGCTGTTTTTTTTTAACTCTGCGGTCCAACTTATCCTAAACCATCTCAATTTTTTTTAGGTCGGGTGATTGTGGAGGCCAGGTCATCTGACGCAGCACTCCATCACTTTCCTTCTTGGTCAAGTAGCCCTTACATAGCCTAGATGTGTGTTTGGGATCATTGTCTTGTTGAAAAACAAATGATGGTCCCAGTAAGAGCAAACCAGATGAGTTGGCATGGCGCTGCAGAATGCTGTGGTAGCCATGCTGGTTAAGTGTGCCTTGAATTTTGAATTAATCACCAACAGTGTCACCACCAAAGCACCCCCACACCATTACACCTCCTCCTCCATGCTTCACAGTGGGAACTACACATGCAGAAACCATCCGCTCACCTTCTTTACGTCTCAGAAAGACATGGCGGTTGGAACCAAAAATCTAAAATTTGGACTCATCAGACCAAAGTACAGATTTCCACTAGTCTAATGTCCATTCCTTGTGTTTCTTGGCCCAAACTATTTTCTTATTTTTGTTGTTCATCCTCAGTAGTGGCATCTTCGCAGAAATTCGACCATGAAGGCTTGATTCACACAGTCTCCTCTGAACAGTTGATGTTGAAATTTGTCTGCTACTAGAACTCTGTGAAGAATTTATGTGGGCTCTAAACTGAGGTGCTGTTAAGTAGCAGTTTCTGAGGCTGGTAACTCTAATGAACTTATCCTCAGCAGCAGAGGTTACTCTTGGTCTTCATTTCTTGGGGCGGTCCTCATGAGAGCCAATTTCATCATAGCATTTGATGGTTTTTGCAACTGCACTTGAAGATAAATTCAAAGTTTTTGAACTTTTCCGTATTGACTGACCTTCATGTTTTAAAGTAATGATGGACTGTCGTTTCTCTTTGCTGAGTTGAGTGGTTCGTGCCACAATAGTCAAACAGGGGTGTCCACTGTGTACTAACCCTACCTCTGCACAACACAACTGATAGTCTCAAACACATTAAGAAGGCAAGAAATTCCACAGATTGACTCTTGACAAGACACACCTGTTAATTCAAAACCATTCCAGGAGACTACCTCATGAAGCTGATTGAGAGAATGCCAAGAGTGTGCAAAGCTGTCAAAGCAAAAGGGGGCTACTTTGAGAAATATAAAATATAAAACATTTTGATTTAACACTTTTTTGTTTACAACATAATTTCATATGTATTCTTTCATAGTTTTGATGTCTTCAGTATTAATCTACAATGTAGAAAATAATTAAAATAAATCAAAACCATTGAATGAGACTGAAATTGAATCCAAACTTTTGACTGGTACTGTAAATAATGCTAAATAATCAGTGTGTACATCCTCTTCTTCACACAATATTAATTCATCCCTGCTGGAAACCATTATTACAGGTGCCTGTGTATTTTTTTATGTAATTGTTGGTAAAGGTCTTTCTTATGAAATTTGAATTCATTTTGATGAACATCATCTTGTCCACATTTTGGGGAAGTAACTACCTATGCCGATCGCTGATAAGGTTCCCGCCTGTGATAAAAACTCTTTCTGAGTACACGCATGAAGGTGGACAAATTAAGTAAAGCAAAGTCAGTTTTTTCAAGAGCCTCCAAATTGCCTTTCTTCCTGCCAGTAGTGAAACGGACTGTCTGACATGCCTATTTGGATGTTATCATGAAAATAATCATGAATATTCTTTGAATGGTGACCATATCACAGGGAGTCATGGTAGACATGTCACTAATTGTAGGCAGATGTTTTGGAGCTAGCCACATGCCATAAGGTTTTTCTGACTAATCTGCATCTCCACCAGTGGGTCTATTAGGAAAATTTAGTTTTTTTTGCTGGCAGCCACAGTTGCCAGAGAAACTGAAGGAGGGGATATTGCCTTGTTACATGGAACTTAAGCTGACACTTTGATCACCATCAGTTCTTTGCATCTCTTCAGATTTCTGTACATTGGAAAGAAAGACACAATGTATGATTTAAACCTAGGATCAAGTATGGTCGTTAAAATATAGTGATCTGATTTCAAGAGATTGACGACCATTGAATGCCGGCAAAGTAAATAAAGGACTTGATCTATAAGTCCAACATACATATCGGAATCACTCCGTTTCAATCCTCCTTCATTATCTTGAGCTGCTTTTCCAAAAGTCTAATTAGGAATTTACCTGATCCAAGCTGGCAGTGTCTGAATTAACTTCACATGTAGCAACTTCAAAGTGTTTGAGAAACTTGCACATCATGGAAAGTATACTCCACTGCACTTAGTAAGGTACATTCCCCCTCCTTTTCCTCTGAATAGGTCATTATGTAGCCTTGGATGACCTTTTGCTGCTGCTCCATCCACTGAAACAAATAAAGAGTAGAATTTCACCTAGTTACTACCTCTTGCTTCAGCTGATGGCAGGGCAAATTCAATAGTACTTGCATGCACTGTAATCTTTGACATACACTTGCTGAATGTCAAAAATGTTCCAACATTATTTGGGCTACAGAGAGCATCTCCTGCATGCCCCTTTCATTTTTTAAAAGGTTTTGCACCACCAAATTAATTGTGTGAGAAAAACAGGGGACATGTTGGAATTCACCCAGCTGTAATGCTCTCACAATATTGGTGGCATTGTCCAAAATAACAAATCCCAGGAAGAGTTCAAATGAAGTAAGCCATGTTGCAAAGATTTCCCTGAGTTTTTCTAACAGGTTGTGCCTCTTAGGGAAATCTGTGATACATAGAGTAGCCTGCCTTTGAATGAGCTGGCATTTGTTAGATGCTGCTGCTGTTGGTGCTGCTGAAGGCAATACATCTACCCAGTGGGCTGTCACAGTCATGTAATCTTTAGTTCCACTTATCCACTTATCTGTGGCTCAGTGGACAGTGGATACAATGGCATATCGGAGGACACTACATTTTTTTTAACATCCTTGTACATACTAAGAATGGCTTTTTTAGTGAAGTGGAATCTATAAGGGATTTGGTGGTGGGGACAATGGACCTCAATTAACTGTCTAAAACCCACTGCATTATTGGTGGATACTGGAAGCACAGGATACTTAGGCAGCATAGCTGTTATGGTGTCAGTAACTCGCTGTGCAACTGGGTAACTTCTGTCATGCTTGCTACCCTTTGAAAAGGATTGTTTAACAGTACATTTTTTGTTAAAATGCTACAAGCAGCCTTCTGGGATGAATATCCACTCACAGCAGAAATGATTATTCTGAGGAATCCTAGATAGGAGAGGAGTCAGTCATGCTTATGAAATTGGATGAAGGACTACTTCATGATTGGGGATTTTGATGAGGAAGGTGTTGGTGATGGAGATTGCAAGCACTTGGATCATACAGAGAGAAGGAAGGTAGGTGATACTGGATGCTGTTACATTTTTAGCCAGTTTCTGAATTTGACAAAAACTTTGGATTAATGCGCTCCAAGTGGCATAACAGGGGGGAGATTCCTAGAGGACTAAGATCCCTACTTATACTTACTTTACAAATGGTACAGATAGCTTGACATTTGTTGTCTGGATTTGGGTAGAAATAATTCCACACATAAGAGGTGGCTTTTTTTTGTCTTTTGCCCCGACATGGCAATGGGCTTTTTCAAATCATGGATAAATGTTTCAAATGTTGCCTGATTTACACAAATAACATTTTCACAGTCATCAACATCATCATCATTAACATCCTCATCATCCTTATTAGTGCCAACTACACAAACATACTTCTCATCATGGTGCAATTCCACAGTAGCATTCTCGATTTCTATATCAGCATGTTGAATTGTGCTACTCATCCCCACATTTGAGGATGATCTTTCCACCTTCCACAAATGGTGGAAGGATCCTCCTCTTTGAGTATAGTATTGGAAAGTTCAGGCTCACACATGGCACCTGCAGACACGCTTAGACTCTCCTCAATGATTTGTAACATTTCTGAGCACACAGTTGGTTCCTGTGCCCTAAAGAGTTAATTTTTTTACATTTCCTCCACAGGGAGAAGGGCTTACATTGTCATGAGAGGCAGAACCACCATTCATAAATAAAGACCAAGGTATTAGCCTTTCCTTTGCACTTTGTGTAGTGAATAGCATATTGGCAATTTTCTGTCTGTCTGCGGCTATTTTTCCCTTGGATTTGTTCTTTAGCACTGTAAAATATTTCCCTGACTTAAGCAGGGTGGTCTTCAGGTTGCTGGCTGTCGGGATCCCGGCGCACAGTATACCGGCGCCCCGGAATCTCGACAGCCGGCATACTGACACTTTTTCTCCCTCTTGAGGGTCCATGACCCCCCTGGAGGGAGAATAGATAGTGTGGCGAGCACAGCGAGCCTGCAAGGGGCTCATTTGCACTCACTATGCTGTCGGTATGCTGGCGGTCGGGCTTCTGGTGCCGGTATGCTGGTCGCCGGGAGCCCGACTGACGGCATACCCTACTACACCCACTTAAGCACTTTATGCCCTTAGGCATCAGCTTTAGATGATGACTTTGACATACTAGTATTGTCATGACTGGTGTGCAGCAGCTGCAATACTAGTATGTAGTAGAGGTGAGCGGGTTCGGGTCCTCGAGATCTGAACCCCCCCGAACTTCACCCATTTTACACGGTTCCGAGGCAACCAGAACGTGCCCGAACGCCATCATCCCACTGTCGGATTCTCGCGAGATTCGTATTCTATATAAGGAGCCGCGCGTCGCCGCCATTTTCACTTGTGCTTTGGAGATTGAACGGAGCGGACGTGGCAGCGTTCTCTCCCTGAAAAGCTCCGTAATCTGTGCTCAGTGTGCTGAAAATATCTGTGCTCAGTGTGCTGCAAATAATCTGTGCTCAGTGTGCTGAAAATATCTACGTTCTCTGCATGAAAGCGCTCCATATCTGTGCTCAGTGTGCTGCAAATATCTGATCAGTGTGCTGCATTGTGGGGACTGGGGACCACCAGTATATAATATATACTTTTCTATAGCTTCTATACTGCTTGTCAGGACACATGGGTCACAGTTACACCGCTCTGTACTGATATACAGTAATATTATATATATTTTTCTATAGCTTCTATACTGCTTGTCAGGACACATGTGTCACAGTTACACTGCTCTGTACTACTACTCATATACAGTAATATATATAGTTTTCTATAGCTTCTATACTGCTTGTCAGGACACATGTGTCACAGTTACACCGCTCTGTACTGATATACAGTAATATTATAAATACTTTTCTATAGCTTCTATACTGCTTGTCAGGACACACATGTGTCACAGTTACACCGCTCTGTACTGATATACAGTAATATTATATATACTTTTCTATAGCTTCTATACTGCTTGTCAGAACACATGGGTCACAGTTACACTGCTCTGTACTGATATACAGTAATATTATATATACTTTTCTATAGCTTCTATACTGCTTGTCAGGACACACATGTGTCAACGTTACACCGCTCTGTACTTCTTCTGATATACAGTAATATATATACTTTTCTATAGCTTCTATACTGCTTGTCAGGACACATGGGTCACAGTTACACCGCTCTGTCTGTACTGATATATACAATGATATATATACTTTTCTTATTTTCTATAGCTTCTATACTGCTTGTCAGGACACATGTGTCACAGTTACAACGCTCTGTCTGTACTAATATATACAATAATATATATACTTTTCTATAGGTTCTAGCATTACAGTGCAGCATTTTGGTGACTAACAGTATATAGTTGTACAGTAGGCCATTGCTGTATCTTGCAGCTCTGTGTCACTGCAAGTATCTATCCATTCCATTTTCTTCCAGTGATTTGGACCAATAATACCATTGATTAGAATAAATAATTCCAGTGATTTTGTCATTTTCTTCCAGTGATTTGGACCAATAATACCATTGATTAGAACTAATAATTCCAGTGATTTTGTCATTTTCTTCCAGTGATTTGGATCAATAATACCATTGATTAGAAGGAATAATTCCAGTGATTTTGTCATTTTCTTCCAGTGATTTGGACCAATAATACCATTGATTAGAATGAATAATTCCAGTGATTTTGTCATTTTCTTCCAGTGATTTGGACCAATAATACCATTGATTAGAATGAATAATTCCAGTGATTTTGTCATTTTCTTCCAGTGATTTGGACCAATAATACCATTGATTAGAAGGAATAATTCCAGTATTTTGTCATTTTCTTCCAGTGATTTGGACCAATAATACCATTGATTAGAAGGAATAATTCCAGTGATTTTGTCATTTTCTTCCAGTGATTTGGACCAATAATACCATAGATTAGAATGAATAATTCCAGTGATTTTGTCATTTTCTTCCAGTGATTTGGACCAATAATACTATTGATAAGAAGGAATAATTCCAGTGATTTTGTCATTTTCTTCAGGTGATTTGGACCAATAATACCATTGATTAGAACAAATAATTCCTGTGATATTGAGGTGTTTGTGTCACTTAGCTTAGCCATCCAGTGACCACAGTGCACCTCTTTTTCTCTTTTCTTTGCATCATGTGCTGTTTGGGGCCAATGTTTTTAAGTGCCATCCTGTCTGACACTGCAGTGCCACTCCTAGATGGGCCAGGTGTTTGTGCCGCCCTCTTGGGTTGCTTTGCTTAGTCATCCAGCGACCTTGGTGCAAATTTTAGGACTAAAAATAGTATTGTGAGGTGTGAGGTGTTCAGAATAGACTGGAAATGAGTGGAAATTGTGGTTATTGAGTTTAATAATACTATAGGATCAAAATGACTCACAAATTCTATGATTTAAGCTGTTTTTGAGGGGTTTTTGAAAAAAAACCCTTAATCCAAAACACACCCGAATCCGCCAAAAAATTTTCAGGGAGGTTTTGCCAAAACGCGTCCGAATCCAAAACACGGCCGCGGAACCGAATCCAAAACCAAAACACAAAACCCGAAAAATGTCCGGTGCACATCTCTAGTATGTGGTTCCTGCTCTCTCAACTGATCATTCTCCCTATCAATGAACATGCAGTGGTGTACAGCACCCAGCAGAATTTATACAAAAAAGTTATTTTTAAGTTAACTTTTTTTTTAACTTTTTGAAAAACTTTATTCACAAATGACACTGCAGAGTCACAACGCTTATGTGAATTCACTGGGGTATGATTTATAGTGTCACAATACTTGTGTTAAAATTATACCGCTGTTCCTTATCTCTCATCTCCAGGCAGCTCCAGGGATCTCTGCAAATCTGTTTATGTTTATGTTCTGAATCTCATCTCTGTATTAGACTGATAATTTTTATATAAAATCTCTGGAGTTTGATAGGGAGTATGGCAGTATCCCCTGCCTACCCTGACTGCACATCCCTGATACAGATATTAGCCATGCTCATCTAGCCTGCAGCTTGCCGTATTCGTGGCAAGGCAAGTGTGCCTGCAGCTAGGACATGAGCATGTATCTAAGTACACGTGCCCTCAGGAAAACATGAGCACTGTACTAAGCAGCAGCTCAGCATATGGAGGTGCATGCATGCTAAGGCGTGGTGCATGTACCTCTGCAGCTGAGCTGCAGGTTGTATAAGCGTGGCTACATCTATATACCACATTTGTGGAATTCTTTAGTGTTTGTAATCCATCCATTATTTTTAAGTTGGATGACACTATGCTGGTTCTTGTTGTTTTGTTTTTTTAAATACAGTAAATATAAAACCAGATCTAAGACATTACATATTTTTCACTATTTTTAGATAGGTAAAAAGTATCCAATTAATCTCTATTACCCATCTAGACAAATAAAGTGTCATCCATGTACCTTTACCACACATTGATGTGGCTAGTATATTTAAGGATATTCCAAAAATGTATGTCCTCTCACAATTCCATATGAATATTGACCCAAGATTAAGAAAATTAGGTTCCCTTTGCTGTTTCTACACCCTTGGCAAAGCTGTCACTTAGACAAAAGAATCAATATAAAATGTGTCCCATAATTGTCTCAATATAAAATGTATCCCATTACAGAAAATTGCAAGGTACAGTCCTGGTCAATTAAAAAAAAATGCTTTATAAAACAATAGTCTAGAAAATTATGTTTTTACATTGCATGAGTTAAGCATCCTGTCTGGTTTACACTTTAATGGCAATTTCTATTTTCTATGAGCTCAAAGGCATGAATGAGCTCATTTACCAACAAGTGATAAAACTTGTGAATGATAAAACTCTTTGCATATGAGTAATAGTGTTTCAGCCAATCAGCTCCTAACTGTCATGTGGCAGCTCCAATCATATGCAATGAGTTTTATCATTCCACAATGAGTTGTATCACTCATTGATAAATAGGACCCCAAGGGTGTTGTTTGATTCACCTTTATAAACTTGAATTGGAAAAGATACCAAATAGTGCAGAACAGAACTAGTATTTTGTTATCTATTTCTAATGCCCCATTGTATGAATACACAGGTAGAAAAAAATCTTGTATGTTTATGGTTGTGTAAATTTGTAAATATGACATAATAAATCCCAGTTGCACTGGGAAGATGTTCCATTTTTTATGGGTCAGCTCTTATTTCTGTTTTAATAAACTGTTTAATAAAGAGATCATAGTGCAATACAAAAAGATATACAGGTTGAGTATCCCATATCCAAATATTCCGAAATACGGAATATTCCAAAATACGGACTTTTTTGAGTGAGAGTGAAATAGTGAAACCTTTGTTTTTTGATGGCTCAATGTACACAAACTTTGTTTAATACACAAAGTTATTAAAAATATTGTATTAAATGACCTTCAGGCTGTGTGTATAAGGTGTATGTGAAACATAAATGAATTGTGTGAATGTAGACAAACTTTGTTTAATGCACAAAGTTATAAAAAATATTGGCTAAAATGACATTCAGGCTGTGTGTATAAGGTGTATATGTAACATAAATGCATCCTGTGCTTAGATTTAGGTCCCATCACCATGATATCTCATTATGGTATGCAATTATTCCAAAATACGGAAAAATCCGATATCCAAAATACCTCTGGTCCCAAGCATTTTGGATAAGGGATACTCAACCTGTATATGTAGATTGAAATCTGCCTGTGCTACGCTTCTTTCACACTGCGGGAGTGGGTTGCCAAGGGGAGAGCCGGGTTTGTTTACCCTGGTGATGTATTCCACGTGACTGCAGGAGCCAATCAAACAGCTGCTATGACGTACTGCTTCTGGATGACGGGCTTCCTGATTGAAATCCTCTGGCGCCCTTTGTTGCTATTTAAAGAGACTCCTGACAGTGTGACAGCTGCCCCTGACGAAAACCACGGAGAGTTGAAACGCCCGTCGGGATGTAGTACTAGGATCATGTCCAGATGTTTCTTCTGTAAGGAATAAACCCCTTTTTTCTTTTCATCATCAAAACGTGAGTGCTGGTCTTTTTTTCTTTTCTTTTGCAAAAGTGACTGTCTGTATCAATTTCCAGGACCCTGCACCACCATGTCAATTTAATTAGATTTTTACTGAGTGCTGTCATTTTGCTATGTTTTATATATATATATATATATATATATATATATATATATAAAACAATTACATATATTCATAGTAACAAAAGAAATTTGTAATAAATCTAGGTCATTATAATCGGGTAACATTGGGGAAGCGACAGCTGGAAGTCCCAGAGGTGCACATTGACAAGTTTCTTCTGCCAAATAACATTGGCTGTCAGTGACTGTGAGGAACATTGTTTCTTGTCCAGCCTTGGACTTATAGTTCCACGGGACTCTAAAAATTTTACCTTGGTATTTACGCTCATACTGCTTGTTTTTTTACATTTTATATATATATATATATATATGAGTATGGGTAGATAGGGGTACTGGCGACCAGCTGGTGTTTTTATATACCAAAATATTTAGCGGACTAGGGTAATATGTATAAAGGACTGGATTAAGAAAAAAACTCCTTTTTTTTAGGTAAAAGAGAAATAGCAATTTATTTTATCACCCCTTGATGAAGTCAGATAGACGAAACGCGTTGGGATCTCCTGTATGACCCTCCATCCTAAGTTAAGCTGTTTTTTAATAACTACTATTTCAAAAAAATTTCTTTTCCATTGTATGTCTTAATATATTTTTATATAACTGCTTTTTACTATATAATCCGTTTTAATACATTTTTTTATATTTGTAGAGGAATCGGTTTTATATATATCTTTTAGAAAGCAAGTGTAAAATATTTTTTATGATTGATAAAATAAATTGTTATTTCTCTTTTACCTAAAAAAAAGGAGTTTTTTTCTTAATCCAGTCCTTTATACATATTACCCTAGTCCGCTAAATATTTTGGTATATAAAAACACCAGCTGGTCGCCAGTACCCCTATCTACCCATACTCATCTTAATTTTATACAGCATCTTACCAATGCTGTAAAACTTTTTAGGGGACGGCTGACACCCTATTATTTACAAGGGAGTGTTTTTTACATATAAATATATATTTTATTTCCAGGTGTTGTTTTCCCTCACACGTGGCGCTTTACTCCTATTTTTTATATATATATATATTTATATATATATATATATATAAAACAATTACATATATTCATAGTAACAAAAGAAATTTGTAATAAATCTAGGTCATTATAATCAATTGAGTGATCTATTTTATTTATGGAGAGAAATAGAGTCCTCACCATAAAGTAATGTAAACCATAAGAGGACAAGATATAAGAAACAGAGAAAGAGAAAGAATAGAAGAAAAGTGGCGTGATCCCATGGGTGGTATCCCGAGAGGAGGGCTAAGGTCAAAAGAGAAATGAAAAAAAAATCAGATAGTTAATTTCGATCTCATATGGAGTATTAGTGGGAAAAAGGGGAAGGGGCATGCTGAGAAGCCAACCAAGGGCTCCAAACTTTAATCAAAAGATTTGGCAGAGTTTATAATTATGCTCGTCATATATTCCATCTTATAATTAAATCAAATACGGGACGTAATAAAGTTTAAGGATGGAGAAAAGGGCTTCTTCCAATCAGCTGCTATTTGACATGTTGTAGCATTTATAATATGTCGCACCAGTTTGTTTTGATATCTAGTCAGATCAACAAAATTATTTGTCCCTGGGCAACCCTACCAACATGTCGGAATAGTGAATTAAAGAACTGGGAGTGATCCTGATTAGGGGCACAAACTGAAATTAAGGTCAGGGTCTCCGATTGGATATTGCCAACAACCATTATATAGCACCCTTCCTGGTCAGACACAGTTTTAATGTGCACAAAAGGAATTTTTCGATGGATCAAAACTGCAACGCTCCATTTTTTACAGTAAGCAGATGCAAAAAAGGTTTGAATGAACTGTTTATCCTGAAGCTTCGAGTGGAGGCCCGTGAAGTGAGTCTCTTTGAGAAACACCATATTGGCCTTCTCCCTTCTACATGCACTCAACACTATGGTGCATTTTTTGGCGAATTAAGTATATTTACATTAATAGATAACAACTTAAGGGCCATGAGAAGGCATTATTTGAGACGCTATGCAGAAAACACAATAAAAAACAAAATGAGAACCAGGCCTCTTGAGGACCACCCCACAGAAACAAACAGAAAAAAAGAGAAAGAAAAAAGGTACCAAAGAAAGAAAAGTTGAAAAGGACCAAGGAAGAAAAGGTGCCAACAAAGGCAAAAACCGTGTAAAGAAAGGTTCCATAGCAGGACCATTACTGAAAATCATATACTGAAAACAATAAACATCAGTAAAGAGAGCATGGGGGTTGTGGAAGAAATCTGCAACATGGCATTGTGAACCTAAACCTCTGTGATCCGACAGTAGTTGGAACAATAAAACTAAGCCCTTTAATAGGGCCAATAGCCTGTGTCAAACCGGAAACTGTGTAGGTGGGGAAATAGGATAAGGGAAAACAAAAACATAATCATCTACATACAAAAAAGACTTTACCCTTCTCACGTGCTTCACAAAAGCAGCACCTCACAGTAGAACCCCTGTTAGCGGGAACAAAAACAATGTAGAAAAAGAATGACCCAGAGGGCGCTAAAATATCTCAGCCAATTGTCCGTAAAAAACAAGTCCATATAGGTTGGTAAGTCAGTTTTTCCCCCCCGTATTTCTATTGTACTCAATTGGGAATTCCAAACCAGAATCAATCTCCTGATCTCTTTAGAATCCAATGCTCTGTTGTACTCAACAAGGTATTTCTCCTAGAAAATAGCGTCTCACCAGAGAAGTATAGACACCCAGAAATAAAACCTTAGATTAATAAAATTCTGATGTTTATTAACAACATCCAACATAAAATATAATGTATATTTTCAACATTATATACAAGGTATATTCAAAGGAACAATCAGGTTACATAAAATAGATGTAAACATAAGTGCCACCAACCACTGCAGGATGTGAGCCCAGTGATGGGGACTTGCCAATGTATACCCAGTGTCCTAATCACCCTGCTAGTTTAAAACCCTATGCTTTTCTTCCTTTTGGACTTCCTCAGGGGTATAGATAAATCTAAATGTATATATTATGGTGGACAATGGTAATTAACATGTGCTAACCAATTTTTCAAAAAAGGCAGGGAATAATATTACCCGTATTAGTGCACAAGATGTAACACCTTCACTGGTGTGGAACATGAAGCACCTTCACCGGCCCAATTGGATTTATAAATTTACATATTCCCAAATTTGCAGTAATTTTTTACAATGGGAATAAACGTAGTTCCTTTCTAAAGATACTGATCAAACACTTCTCAAGGGATCAGGAGGCACAAAAGCTCAATGACCCTATCATCTCAGTATCTGCAGTGCAAGTGACAATAATCATCTACATGCCTCAATCAGAATAATTATCTAGAAAGCATTTACATTAAGTCAAAAATAGAAAATCACAATAAGTTTAACACCCAAAAGCGATATTGAAAAAAAAAAAATATCACAGGTTGGCTCCAATCAGAGGTGAAGACACGCTTGTCCACTGCCAAAAAAAATACAGAATGTGACAAACAGTCATATATTGAAAAGGGTAAAGGTCAGAGAGTAACCTCAGGTTTCAAGTGGGAGCACAATCTGTATCCTGAGTGTGAGTCACTCTCGACCATTCCGGAAGTGGAGGCCTGAACGCTGTGGTTTCGGAGAGGCAGCAGAAGCAGAGGGAACAGAGGCCACATCTGGGAGGATACCAAGCTTAGACAACAATTCCTGTCCTTGTGGTAGAGTTTTTATAGCATGAACAGTGTAGCATAAAAGGGAATCCCCAACGATAACAAATTTGGTGTTAGCGTAGAATCTTCATGACCGGTTGCAGATTACTTCTGAATTGTCGAAGGAGCTAGATCTTGAAAAATTTGCAGTTGCATCTCCTGGAAAGATATTTCCTGAGAGTCTCGGGTCACAGATAATATTTTTTCTTTGGAGGGATAGTAATGAAGACAGACTTTTATATCTCTTGGAGGTTGAGAAGCAGAAGGCTTGGGGCATAGGGCTCTATGTGCCCCATCACAGAGACATTCTTCATCAGTAAGGTCTGGTATCAAGAATTGAAAGAAGCCTTGTAAAAAGGCCGGTAATGCGGAACTCTGAATCGACTCCATCATGTTGTGTATTCTGAGATTATTATGAAAAGAACAATTCTCCAGGTCCTCTTGCTGCTCCTTTAATAGTTCAACTTCCTTATGAAGCCGAGAGATCTCCTTATCAAAGCTTTGCTGTGAACAACAGAGGTCATCCATCTTCATTTTCAAGGAGTCTGTCCTATCAACAAGAGATGTAATCTCTGCCCTGAAATCCGACATAGCCTTATAAAGGTCTTGCTTAAAGGCTGTCTGTAGACCTTCAAGAAGTCCCGTCACAACTGCTTGAATTTGTGGGTCAATACCCATGTCCGAAGAGTTAGGGGAGGAAGGAGATGCAGGGGATGACATTTGGTTCTGGGCGCCTTTCGACTTATTTGAAAAAAATTAACTGAAGCCTGTTGAGATTTCTTATTACTTTGAGCCATAATTCAAGTGAAGATATGAGCAGAATCAAAAAGAAACAGGTGGTTGCAGAAACGGGAGCGAGAGAAGTGGGAGTCCCAGCAGGTGACATAGGGTTAAGTATCAGTAGGTAAGGTCAGTCATGTAACGCAATTTTAGTGCACCTCATTGGCTCGTCATTGCATTGGAAGATGGACATGGAGCAGTAAATATGGGTCAAAAATCCACCTCCAGGTTTGTGAAATGTCCGGAGAGTAACGGTAGAGATAGTAATGAAAACGAGTGTACTCACTACCAATGGGACAAAGGAGAGCCACAGCCATTTGGACTAATACACTACCAGTTATCCCCTTGAGCCTCTCTGAGATGTAAACAGACAGGGAGCGCCAGCCACGGTCCAGCCAGTGATCAGACGCTAGCCTCTGGTAGGGAAAGTGATATTCCATTAGATAATGGACAAAATGGCTGTCAGGTAGCGTTTCGCCACTAGTGTAAACTATCCGCTGGGGTCCAGACTGCACAGCTCAGCAGGGTATAATGTATTTGGGTACTATACAGTATGTATCCGGGTATCAAGTAGTGTAAAACATGCCAATAAACATCCATGTGTTCTTCTATATCGGCACAGTCTATATTGTTGCCGCGGAGACCAATATTGTTATGAGAGAAATAATAGACCCTGCTAAAAACACCTCAAATTAACTACTGCTGTGCTTAAGGGGATTATCAGTGAGAGGCAGCCGTAAGCATCTGCAGCCCTGCCACAGACCACAGTACAGACTGCTGTGAAGGCTCTCTCCCTCCGTGGCAGTAATCATCTATGTTGTAAAGCGGGTGACTCACAGTACCGCCAAACACCACGGCCATGGAGTCATTTACCCTGCACAGAAACAATATAACCCACCCAAATGTAACTCTCTCTGCAATGTTTTATCTGTCCCAATTGCAGTGCACATGATTTTGCCCATTAGCTAACAAATTTGCTGCTGTGATCAGATCTGAATTACCCCCTTAATTCTGATCAGTCTGAAAAGCCTTTGGGGTATAGTCAATTGAAGTCGAATTCCAGCGTGATTTCGACCGTTTTGGATTCGACACTATTCGACAGACGAAACCCTCCACCTGGGACCATGAATTCAACATATTCAAGTCATAACGAATTTGACACTCCCCCTGTCGAAAAACGGACCAATCGTCGAATAGTGGGCAGTCTGGATTCGACTACCCGCCGTTTGGAGTTCTATATAGGGCTTGTTTGCTGCGTGCTCAGCAGCCATTTTTGTGAACCTGCAGAGTGTAGTGGATGTGCTGCAGAGCGATCAAATTGGTTTTCTTTGCAGTGATATCGTTTGTACACCCAGCATGCTTTAATCCAGGACAGACAGGAGACCTGTTACCCTGGAGGAGAGTCATTTTTGGAACGAATTCTACATTTGTAGGTAAGTACCACATGTGGTCTGGTGTTGCATGTAGGTGTTTGTGTAGTGTACGGGTGTTGTTCTGAGTGCTTGGCTACTGTTTTGGATGAGGTATGAGTGCAGTATGTAATGTTTGGGTGGTGGGGGGGTGCCATGAGGTGTACCTGTGGTGCTACTTTGGGGTGTTTGGGGTATGTATATGTGTACAGGTGTGTGTATAGGTCCTGATTGTATTGCTGCAGGTCCTGCTTGTATTGCTGCATGTATTTTTTGGAGTTTTGTGTTTAGGGGTAGTTTTTCACATTTTTTTATTTGCAGAAAATGTTTTTTGGGACATGCTTTAGCACTGGTGTACTACCAGTATGACATGTAGAGGTACAGGGATGCATTGACTGGATTTTTGGCTTGTTTGGGTGAGTTTTTCATGTTTGTTTTGTGCCATGAGGTGTACATGTGGTCCAATTTTATTTACAAAACATGTTTTTTGGGTCATTCATTAGCACTGGTGTACTACCAGCATGACATGTTGGGGTGCAGGGATGCATTTACTGGCTTTTTGGCTTGTTTGGGTGAGGTTTTGCAAATTTTTTATATGTCCCAGCAGCATGACATGTGGGATTGCATGTAATTATGTAATGTGGGGTAAATTTAAAAAAAATACTTTTTATTTTAACACCAGGGATGTCCAGGGACAAGCACCACCGATCCCTCCCTTCCCCCCACCTCTCAGAATAATTTTCCCTGGCCAGCAACGAGGAGTTGGAGCTGACCCAGGAGGAGGAGACGACCGAACAGGCATCCAGCGATCAGCCGCGGTCATCAAGGAACCAAACGGAAAGGAGTAAAAAAAAAAAAAAAAGACAGGTAATTACTGACAACACCTGCAGACACAATAGCATCCAACTTGACACACCCATGGGCTAGTTTGCACACTGCCAGGCACACCTACAGGTATCTTTGCACAATGCCCGGGATACTGACACACTACCAGGGACATACAGATAATTGTGTTAGTATTAATTGCATGTTTTTTATCCCTAAAGGCAAGAAGCCAGCCAGAGGATCAGTCGGAGGAGGAAGCCTCTGGTGAAGACACAGGACGGAAGAATCCGCATGGACCCAGATACACTGAGGCTGAAAACTGTGCCCTAGTGGATGGCGTTGACAGGTCCTACGACGTTCTGTATGGACCTAGGGCACAGACCACAGCAGCAAAGACAAAGCGAAACATCTGGGATGCCATCGCAAGACAAGTCACTGCAGTATCTGGAAACCGCCGGAGCACCAGAAACTGCATGAAGCGGTGGTCCGGCTACCAGAGGTGATCCGGCTCTCAATTTGAAGTGGCTTCCCTGGGAGAAAGTTATAAAAAAGCGCATGAACACTGTCATTATCCAAGGAGTTAATGGAGGTGTGGACTCAAGCCGTCCTGCTGGCATTCCAGAGGAGGAAGAACCACCCAGAAGACGGAAGACGGCGGGAGAAAAGCAGTCCAAAAGGAGGCGTGATGGTAAGAATACATTCAGATGAGCTGTACTAAACATTTTTGTTTTTATTCGCTAATGTGTTTGTTCTTTCCCCCAGACACGCCTGCCCAGAGGACATCACCTGCGCGCAGGACATCACCAGTGCACAGACCATCACCTGCATGCCGGACATCACCAGCGCGCGGACCAACACCTGCGCAGCAAGCATCAGCAGCGTGCAGAAAATCACCTGTGCGCCATACATCATCAAAGCGCAGAAAGTCACCTGCGCACCACACATCGTCAGTGCGCACACCATCACCTGCACGCCAGACATCATCAGAGCACAGAAAGTCACCTGTACGCCAGACATCGTCAGCGTGCAGATCATCACCTGCGCGCCAGACATCAGCGCGCAGAACGTCACCTGCGCGCCAGACACCGTCAGTGCCCACACCACTAGCTGGGCGCCAAACTACATCACCTACGCACAGGGCATCACTAGCTCGTGATCTCTCCAGGAGCTCTGGGACTGTGACACAAGAGCCTCAAGAAGACACTACCCTTGTGGACCCATCACCTGAACTGTTTGAGTCAACAGGGTTAACCAACGAGAATTTTCTAGGGTTTGATGACAGCTGTGCAGACGCATCCAGCCATACCCAAGAAAAGTCTTCAGAATTGAGGACCAGTGAAGCTCCTGGAGCAGCGGCACCACAGGATGGAGAAGGTTATTTTAATTTTTTTGGGTGGAGGGTCACCATTTTTGTATAGCTTATTAACTTTATTGTTGTGTTTTTTCTTTTTCAAACAGAGGTGCCATGGACCAGCAGTGGATTTGCATCAGGGATTGGTCCCTACTTCAGGCCGGATCCAGAGCCGGCGCTTCCACTAGGCAGCTTTAGGCAGCTGCCTATGGGCGTCGGGACCTGAGGGGGCGGCCCGCTGAGACTGCCTAGTAGAAAAATGAAGGATATCTCTGAAAGAGAGACACCCTTGTTTTTAGATTAGGGGTCGGCGGGCATAGGAGCAGCGCATGTGTCATCAGCTGCTCAGGGAGTCAGGCACAGGTGACTCCCAGCCATAGGGATCGGCGCCATCGGCGCCACTGCCAGCAAGAGAGGATGCAGAGCTGACAGGCAGGCGCCAGGGACAGAGGAGGACAGCCGCCGGAACTTCCAGGTTCCCTGCAGGCGTCTAAGCGGCATTGCGCTTGCGCAGAAGCTGCAGCTGTACCCGGCCAGCGATTTCAGCTGCATGTCCTGAATTCTTGGCAGCAAGGACGGCCGGACAAACAGCGCTTGACCTTAGCCGCCCCCACAGCACAGTATAGTTGCCGGGCAGAGGAGGAGAAACGAATCTGAGGTGAGGTAAGAATCTTCCCTCAGCATACACAACACTGAACTGCCAATGCAGTGGGGGATCTTGTATCCCCCAGATGCTCTCCTCCTCCACGATGTTCCCAGGTGAGGTCCTGTGTCCCAGCTCCCCCTCTGATGTCCCTAGGTCCAATGTACCTCTTCCCCCCTGATGTCCCTAGGTCCAATGTACCTCTTCCCCCCTGATGTCCCTAGGTCCAATGTACCTCTTCCCCCCTGATGTCCCTAGGTCCTATGTACCTCTCTCCTCCCCCTGATGTCCCTAGGTCCTATGTACCTCTCCCCCCCTATGTCCCTAGGTCCTATGTACCTCCCCCCCCCCCTGATTTCCCTAGGTCCTATGTACCTCTCCCCCCCCCTGATTTCCCTAGGTCCTATGTACCTCTCCCTCCCCCCCTGATGTCCCTAGGTCCTATGTACCTCTCCCCCCCCCCTGATTTCCCTAGGTCCTATGTACCTCTCCCTCCCCCCCTGATTTCCCTAGGTCCTATGTACCTCTCCCTCCCCCCCTGATGTCCCTAGGTCCTATGTCCCTCCTTCCCTTTCCCCCCATCTTGTGCCCATGTCCTGTGTCCCCCCCTCCCACTCATGTCCCCAGGTACTGTCACCCCTTACCCCTAATGTGTCCAGAGCTTGTGTCATCCCCCCCCCCATATCCTGTGTCACCCCCCCCTCATGTACCCAGGTCCTGTGTCCCTCCTATCCCTCTCTCTACCCTCATGTCCCAGGTCCTGTGTCATCTCCTCCACACCTCATGTGTACTGTATTTGTCCTGTGTCACCTCCCCCCATGTCCCAAGGTTCTGTGTCCCCCCTCTCCCTCATGTGCCCAGGTCCTGTGTCACCCCCCAGGTCCTGTGTCACACCCCCTCGGATATCCTTAGGTTCTGTGTCCCTCCATCCCCTTCTACCCGTCTCATGTCCCCATGTCGCCCCTCATGTGCCCATGTCCTGTACCACAGCTTCACCGGGCTCCTCCATCCCTTCAGGGGGACAGAAAGCTCAAATTTTGCCTAGGGTGCTTAGAAACCTTGCACCGGCCCTGGCCGGATCTCTTACAGGATGAGTGGACGATTAGGTGGAAGTGCAGCAGCCCGCTGTTTCTACATCCCTGTGTGAGTAATTATATAAAAAATTGTGAACCTTCAAACATATGTATGAATGTGTATTCGAATTTCTAATTTTCCTCTTAGCTGCACAAATGCAATTGGTGGCAGACATTCAGTAAGTGCAGGATCCCTTGACAGTCACAGCTGTTCCAAGGATATACAGGGATGTACCCCACCTACCAGATGCCTCAACTACCAACACCGGCCGCAACATCTACACCAGCACGGCCACCAAGGCCAAGTCAACGCACTCCACAGCCGCCCAGGACATCATCGCCACATCAGGAGGAAGAGGATCCGGACAGCCAACAACCACCAAAAGCGCGGCCGTATTATTTTATTATTTCCAATGTTTTTCGTGTTTCCCTTTCTCTTCCTCCCATTAGGTTTTTTTTCTTACTATTGTTTTAAATTTGTGTTGGCCTCCCCCACCCCCAACTGGGTACTACCAAGGAGCTATATGTCTAGACATACATGTGCAGGCATGTATGAGTGTGGTAACTGATGAATACTCCTTGTGGTTACATATATGATCGGCCAAAGAGCTATTCTGATACCACTTTTTTTTTTCAAATAAAACTCCCTTTTGAATTTGTGTAAATTAGGCTTTCACTTTTGTGTCAATTTACTATTCACTAGTGTTTCTTTTTGGCTTCTTCATAGGAATGGTTGAAAAATTGTCGTGGACAGCGTAGTTCGTGTTGTGCGTACCAAGGTGAGTAAAGTCATGTTTCAATGTATATATTCAAGAAACTTTGTCCCACTTGCTCTTTGGGAACAACACAGTCCAGCAATGGGTCATGCAGGACTGTGTGGTTTCACAAGTATAGGCGTGTCAAAGTGCTGAACACTGACATGACTCTGCCACTTTGGACCGCCTGTCCTTGGGGAACAACACAGTCAGGCAATGGGTGTTGCTGGATTGTGTGGTTCCACAAATGTTCTTGGGAAAGGAATGTGAACATGACATCATTACAGTGCCTTTACTTAATATGGAATTATTTTTTTAACAGATATCTAAACAAGAAAAAGGAATGTATAAAGAAGAACAAACAATTCTTTTTTGTTTTATTACAATTTATTTTTTTATACAAAATAAAAATCAAGTGTAATTTTCTTCAATAAATTGTTAAATTTAGAAGTTTTGTGTTTTTTCTTTAAATTATTAGTATATGAAATGTAAAATAGGGCATTTCAGAGATGCAGTGGTTTTGAAGGTCTTGTGGTAGGCCGTCCATGGTACAGCTGGGGTACTGTCATGTCACTTCACATCCACGCTGGTTCCAGCACTTTGGCAAGACCTGTGGAAGAGAATAGTATGAGGTTCCAGGTATTTGTAATAGTATCATCCTTCGTGGAAAAGACAAGAGGGTAAATATACTAAGATGGGAGTTCTATTTAAGATGGGATGTTGTCCATAGCAACCAATCAGATTCTACTTTTCATTTATCTGTCACCTTCTAGAAGATAATACATGGAATCTGATTGATTGCTATGGGCAACATCCCATCTTAAATAGAACTCCCAGCTTAGTAAATTTACCCCAAGGTACCAGCAACATTGCAAACAAACAGGTTACATTGGCCTTTGTCCCAAATGCAATCCTCCAGCGGTTGAGAAACTACACATCCCAGCATGCCCTGACACAGCGTAAGCAATGCTGTGTCAGGTCATGATTTGATATGCAGTTTGGCAAATTCAGGAGGGCCACAGATTGGACATGCCTGGGTTACTTTGACAAGAGAGCGTTTTGGGCAATACATCTCACCTGTGGGGGGTATCTGCTACATGGCAGAGGTTCAGGTTCACATCACAAGTAGGTCACCCATGATACAGCTGTGGTACTGTCGTGTCACTTCATATCCATGCTGGTTACAGCACCTTGGGAAGGATACTCCGCAAGACCTGTGAAAGAGAATAGTATGAGGTTCCAGGTATTGGTAATAGTGTCATCCTTCGTGGAAAAGACAAGGTACAAGCAACATTGCAAACAAACAGGTTACATCGGCCTTTGTCCCAAATGCAATCCTCCAGCTATTGAGAAACTACACATCCCAGCATGCCCTGACACAGCATAAGCATTGCTGTGTCAGGGCATGATTTGATATGCAGTTTGGCAAATTCAGGAGGGCCGCAGTTTGGACATGCCTGGTTTACTTTGACAAGAGGGAGTTTTGGGCAATACATCTCACCTGAGGGGGGTATCTGCTACATGGCAGAGGTTCAGGTTCACATCACAAGTAGATCGCCCATGGTACAGCTGGGGTACTGTCGTGTCACTTCTCATTCATGCTGGGTACAGCACTTTGGGAAGGATACTTCGTAAGACCTGTGGAAGTGAAAAAGGATTAAGTACCAGGTAATTGAGAGCATTTCCTCCACCCTGGGAAAGAACAAGAGGTCACAGCAACACTGTGCATACACACAGGTTACTCAGACAAGATGGAGTTTTGGCTAATACATCTCACCTGAGGGTGACTCTAACATGGTGGTGGTTCAGGTCCACATCACAAGTAGGATGTCCATGGTAGAGGGGTGTAAACTGGCCCAATAACTGCGGCAACCCAACAACAGGAAACAATTGGGGTTAACAGGGCGTCAACAGGATGTAAATCTTCATGGGAAGGGCCGTCAACAGGACGTAAACTGCAACTCTGTAATGCATAAATAAACTTATTTTGTAGAATATGACAATCTCAGTTTACATGAAAATACAAATATTACAAGTATACTCACAGGCAGTGGGAAAAAAAGTATTGATCAGTGTCCTTCGAGAATCATCTCCTTAGTCCATACTCACTGGTGAAGAAGAAGAACAGTTCCAACGTCGGAAAGCCCTGCGACGAAGAGTCACTGGCAAACGGTTTGCGACACATATGTTGTGTAAAATACAACATGCATTTACCATGCCGCAAACCTTCACTGGGGAGTACAAAAGAGCACAACCGGAAGTTTCTAAACATCTAAACCATTTTTTTAAGTACACCGAAGGCATGCTCAATTACTCCCCTCGATGCAATGTGTGTCTCTTAGTACCATTCTTCAGCTTCACCGACAGGATTAGACAATGGGGTCAAGAGCCAAAATTTGTTGGGATAACCCGCATCACCTATGGGAAAAAGAAAAATGGTGGGTAATATAAAAAATAGTTAAATAAATAAATAATAATAAAAAAAATTTCCTAACAGCCAGCCACTCTGCATTTTTCCTGACTCAAAATCGTCAAACAGCGATGACTGGCTTAGAATGGAGTCGTGAGATGACCCAGGAAATCCCACACAAATATTGGTAAATTTCATATTGCCATCACAGACCACCTGTATATTCATGGAATGGAAGTGTTTTCGGTTCCAAAAACATTCTTCCGAATGAAAAAGCCTAATTGGATCTCACGCCATCCGCTGACTGTATCTGGAAATCTAATGAACTGGGTAGTCAATTTGCGGAAAGCCCTAATGACCTGGGTTATACAGCGCAACAGTTTTGGCTGTGAAAAACCGCATGTTTGAGACAAAGTAGGCTGGAATGTGCCTGACGCCCAAAAATGTAACGTAGCCAGCAGTTTCTGGAAACCGCTGACTGTGCGATCCAGGTCGGCCTCTATATTTTGCGAGTCGATAAGTGATAATTTTGAATTACCTCAAACTCGGAGAGATCCTCCAGTTCAAGCCTAGTGTGATACTGGCGTGGACGTAGAAATGAAACACGCACTACTGACTCACCCAATGCAGACATTTGCTGACCTTGATCCTGATGTTCAGCAGCATTTTCTTCCTCCATACTTGCAGCCAGCATGAACATCACAATCTGGTCAGAAAAAGGCTCCATTATTGTAGTCAGTAAAAAAATAGGATATAAATGTGGTAATACGCAGGGATTGTCCTAAAAAAACGATTCCACAAGAGAGCGGACTGTAATGGCTTCTCTCCCTGAAGTCTCAAAAAGGAGGAGAGAGGAGTGGCTTTGAGGAGAGAGGAGTGGCTTTGGAGAAGTGTATCCTGGGTAAAACTGTGGAATCATGGGTACATTTCCCTCAGCCGAGTGCAGGAAAAAATATTATTTTAAAAAATCAATTAAATAATACTTGTTGGTCATAAATAGACAAACCAAGTAGATACTCCCTTCAAATATAAATAGATATGCTATTAGCAATCAAAAAAGCACCAAAAAATACTTGTTATTAAAAAAATTTATCAGCTCACGACAGAAAAATGAGGCGGAATCAAATTGATGAAATGATTGTTGAAAAGCACTGTTGTCGAATTGACATTCTTCAATTGAATATACTTTTGTCGAAAGGCAGCATTTTTAACATTGCAGACATGAAATTGTCGAATAGCAAAAAGTCAAAAATGAAACGACAGTTTTTTTGTCGAAAAGTACTGTATTGAATTGTCGAATCCAATTCGACAGGTTTTTTTTGTCGAAAATGCCCCGTTTTTCGACAATTTCAGTAATTCAACTGCAATTGAATATACCCCTTTATCTCTATTACTTTTTGGGTATTTTGAGATACAGGCTGATAATAGCTACAGATCAAGCAGTAGCGGATCTTGCTAAGGGCAAGCAGGAGTTCTCCCTGGGTGCCAGAAGTTCTAGATCCGGCACTGAGAACAAGGACATTCTCTCATGTAATATAGAACAGTGACATGTATAACAGGTGTGATCTACAGCAAAACCTTACAACCCAGTTGAACTTTTGCATGTTGACCATTTGGGGTGAATCTATTGACTGTCTGTCTATCTTTTTCATGTGGACATATCAACCGGATATATCCATGCTTTTCAAACAACATTTTCAGCAAAGAACTAGAAAGACTGCTATAAATCTTTAGTTTATGAGCCATAAATATTCATGTGAGTAGCTTAAATGTTTGTGCCAAACATACAAAAGTGTACATTTTGTATTTGCAAATGAGTGACTATGTGTATGTTGTATAGTAATAAAATGCAAAAGTAAAATAAAGTAACTTTAAAGTTTTGCCTACTCTAAGTTTAATTTAATACATAATTTTGTTTTCTTATAATAAAACTGTTTGTTGGAGCTTTTTATGGCTTAGTAAACATATGATAGAGAGTGGTGAATTGGGATCATTCACATTCATACATTTTAATGTTTTAACTAAATTATATTTTGCTTGCACATAAATGTGATTTCATATAACCAATGTTTTTTGTTGGTGCAAGAGATGTCCAATTTAACCCATATGTGAGAATCAATATCTTCTGCAAGGCTGAAAGGCTCTGTTTAATCTCTCAATGCAAAATATCCACCTTGAAATCTAACAAATGTTTTCAGGTCACAGATTACTGAAAAGTACTGTTTGTAAGCCAGAAGTCTTCTTACCTAGCAACAGCTGATGGGCAGCATACCACCTACCTGGTGGTTGCTAGGAGTAAGTAAATCTTTTACAGATAAGTTGGTTTCCAATAATTCTTGGTAACTGTTCACTCAGACAACCAACTAGTGGTGTGCATTATCGATTGTAGGGACATACCTTTTTCTGCTGCACTTAAAGTGGAAACTGTAAATTTCAGAGCTTTTCATATCTGCAACTATCCATCCTCTAATTGTAGAAAGTTTGGCAGACCAAAAGAGTTTACAGCAAGTAATAAATAAATGTGAAGTTTCACCTTTTAGTGAAGCATTAAATATGCCAAGTCTTTGGCAAAATATGATGTTTTGGATCAGTATTATAAATTAAAGTTAGCTTTGCAACCCTGGTTACTATTGCTAAAGATTCTGTATCAATAATGCAAATTTACTTGATAAAAGTACACACTCTGAACTTGTGTACATGGCAGCTAAGAAGGTTAGAACAGACTATAGATTTCAAGTACTAGAATACCTTGGATTAAAAGGCACGTGTAGGAAAAAACACCTCCTGAGTAAGTGACGGTAAAGCACGTCTTCAATTATCCTTGATGATAGCAAGACCAGAGCTAAATCATTAAATCAGATGGTGACTGATGCTAAGCTAAGCTTCATGATTGGCAGTCAGAAAACCCAATGGCAGATGGTAAGAATCTGATTAAACTGTATTAGCATTACTACGACATACAGTATACTCTGTAATCATGGCACAATTTCTGCATGGGCACTATGATGCAACAATGAGGGCTACTGCTGAAGAAGACACTGTTAAGTCAATCAGTATCTCAACAATATTGTTATCCACATGCACTGTTGAAACTTGCAGGGGAGATCTAGAATTCCTTGGAAGCAGTCTTTGCAGATTCTCAGAAGAATGTAGACCTCTTTTTACAGTTTGCTGGTTAAAGGTAATGCTAAATTGGATGGTCATAGAAGACAAATTAATTAACTGTGGTATCTGAGCTGCTTTCATTTTATGCAACATCTTCAGCAGGTGGCTGAAGGTCATATGGAAAAATTAGGTCTGACCATGGGAAAGACATTACATCCACCATTGACACAATGAATGGGAACCTTAAGCTTTGGAATGGAGTTGTAAAAATATCTATTTTAGGAACCCCTGAAGGTTTGAACTGTTTGAAACATAAATTTAAGGCACATACTCTAGATGTTGACAGTAGAGCATAATCAACTTTGTTTAGTTCTGCCAGAATGAACTCTGTGGTACATTAGAAAAGCCTATAAATTGCCTAGTCCATAACCCTTAGAGCTTCTGTGCACAGAGACTGAGACAGAGCCTTGTGCTCTACTCTGGTAAGAAACGTAATCTTTTTGCCCAGAACAATTTGAACTGCAAATTAACAAAGGTGATTCTCAGTGAATGCTCCCCAACATTTCAGAAATGCAAGTTCCAATAGGTTCTGTGATTGCCTGCAGTGTAGGCGTACATGGAACAACTCTATTTACAGTATAAGACATTGATTTTTCTAAAAACCTTTGTCTCATAACTCACGCCAGTGTTTATGCAGATTCTATGTGGTCTAGCCATCCCCATGGAATCTGCTGAAAATGTCCCTCCAAAAATTGCTGTGACAAGGAGGAGACCGATGCTAGAGGTCCTACTTGACCTGTAGCATCAGTCAGGGAAGCATAGTGGTATAGTACTTCCTGGAAGTGTTGGGAACGCTAGCACCGCTGGCAGAAAATGCAGAAAGCTAAATCTTCTGCCATGAAACCCCTGACAATGTGCATTAAACCCCTGTCAACAAGCATGAAACCCCTGGCAATGTGCATGAAACCCTGAGCATGAAACCCCTGACAGTGACCATGGAACCCAGAGCATGAAACCCATAGCTGCAAGCATGGAATCCACAGCATCCAACCCTGTATTTCTGACACATGCAATGCAATGCATGATGCCCTGGAAATAATACTTGTTACAAAAAACAACAGACTTTGTGAAAACTTGGCCAATAGATGAACATCACCAATGTGCAAATTAACTCATACATGATAACTTGGAAAGTGAGTCCTAGAAAAAGTGACTGGAATGCCAATAAATGTATATGTATTTTTAGGGAACAATTAATTTTTATAAATTACTTTTACCATTTGACAACTATGACTAACATGATGATTACTTTTACTCAGTAGATCACTAGCTAGTTGGACTAGCAGAGTGCAATCATCTGGAATGCTTCAAGTGAGGAAGATTATGTTGCAGCAGCATTTGCAAGTCATATAGTAATGCAGCTGAAACATCTATTAATTGGCCTCAGACAATAGCAGGCTGAAATGACACAAATCTTTGTACGCAACCAAGGATTTCTTGCATTGATATTGATGGAATATATAATTTACTAACAGCTCTACAAAAGTAAGGTCTTCATTAATTATAGTACTGTCTTAAAGGGTTGCAGATATCTTTATATATCTTCTAAATGGGGCAAAGCATCACAACCTATTGAGGGAAATTTTAACTAAGCCTCAGATGCTGTAGTATAACAGTAAATACAGGCTAATTATTCTTGAGTAACTATATTTGAGTGTCAAATTAGAGAAAGTGTTAGGGGTAGCACCCTTTTACAATAAATTGATTTATAATTATATACAGGGACCCTTATTTATCATAAAAAATTACTACCATATCCTGTTACTGGGTCCAATTTTTCTTGTATACTTGAGGGACAGCAGGTTGTTCCAAAATTGTCACTATGTAGCCAGGTCATATGGAGGGGTGTTCAAGCAGTGCCATAGCACAGGGTGCAGGAGCCAGTGTTACGATCCTGATGCTCAGGACAGGGGAGATCTTATGTAGTGAGTCCTGAGCACCAAGACGGAATGCTGGGATTGGGAAATGGGAAGGAAATAGCCCCTAGCACCCTACCTCCGTTGTCTTACCCGTGTTATCAATTCACGCCTGAACGACTATGGTTTCTTGGGCCCGTGGCAGCCGCGTTTGAAGGGCGGATTAGGTCTGCCCAACTCCGATGCCCCCTCAGGTCTTAAAGAGAGACAAGGCGTGAACTGAGACAGGGTAATAACAAGGGGACCTCTAACTGAAACAACCACGCTAGGGGCTATAAACTACCTAAAAACTGAACGTATGTGCTGCACGCCGCCAAAGGAAAAAGAACTACAAAGAATCCACTGTCCACTCCCCTACACGGCACCGCCGAGTTCCGGGGAGGACAGTGAAAGCGGAAACCTCCGCAAATGCACCAATTCACAGTAAAGTAAACACTAAGCGGCATAGGCCGCAACACGCGGCAGAAGCCGCTACTCACGAAACCGGGCGAGAACCCCAGATGACAAACAGGTTCGCAAGGACTAGAAGGATTCCCAGGACCGGCTTCGGACCTCCAAAGTACCAAAGGGCAGGGAGCAAGATCCACCAAACACGGCTGACAGGAACAGAGTTCTGCAAGGCAGGAACAGCATACAAGAAGCTATCACCGGCGGGGCTGCAGTGTGCTGGCTCACATAAAAAGGCCCTGCTGGCCAATAACAGGAGGGCCAGCAGGACCAGCCCCCAGACCCTAATTACTAGTTGCCGTGCAGCTGCCCTGCTGCACGAGCAACCTAATTAACTATTCTTAGCAACGGGGAACGCAGTCCACCTGTGGCGTCCCCGTTGCTATGCACCCGGCGGCCCTGCACGCACGGCGTCCTGCGTTGCCAGGGACCCGGCGGCTATCGTGCGCATGGCGTCCTGGCGTTGCTAGGCGCCGTGCGGGGGACAGGGAAGGAGAGAGGCGCGGCGGCCGTGACCGCTGCTCAGTCAGGGCAAGGCCGAAGACCGCCGCTCCTAACAGTACCCCCCACCTTGAGGAGGGGTTAAAGAACCCCTAGAGCCAGGTTTCTGAGGAAACTCCTGAAAGAAAATCCTCTTCAGCTTGGGAGCATGTAAATCTTTATCCAACACCCAAGATCTTTCTTCAGGGCAATAACCTTTCCAGTGGACCAAAAAATAGAGCCGACCCCGAGAAAGCTTAGAATCTAAAACCTTCTCCACCAAGAACTCTTGTTGCCCCTGAACATCCACCGGAGATCTACCCTGGGAAGTCCTCCGAGGAAATCTCCTGGAAGAAAAATACTGTTTCAAAAGAGAACAGTGAAAAGTATTGCCAATTTTGAGAGATCTCGGCAAGCGTAGCCGAATAGCAACTGGGTTGACCTTCTTAATGATAAGGAATGGTCCAATAAATTTGGGTCCCAATCTAGCCGAAGGTCGTCGGAGCTTGATGTTGCGAGTTGACAACCATACCTTATCTCCCACCTTAAAAGTGCAAGGACGTCGGAGCCTATCAGAAAATTTATTTTCTCGGAAGGCAGCTTTTCTCAAGGCAAGGTGCACCTTTCTCCAAATTGTTCTGAGATGGGAGGTTAAGGTCAACGAGGAGACTGGAGAATGAGGAAAAAAAGAGTTGGCTCTAGGATGAAAGCCAAAGACTGAAAAGAATGGGGACTCCTTGGTGGAAGAATGACAAGAGTTATTATAAGCAAATTCGGCTAACGGAAGAAATTCAGACCAATCATTCTGGAGTTTGGCCGAATACAACCGTAAATACTGTTTTAATGACTGGTTAACTCGTTCGGTTTGTCCGTTAGATTGTGGATGGTACCCAGATGTTAAAGAGAGTTTCATATTTAATGAGGCACAAAAACGTTTCCAGAAACGAGCAATGAATTGCGGACCCCGATCAGAGACAATATCCCTGGGCAACCCATGGAGCCTGAACACATGACGGAGAAACAAGACTGCCAACCTTTGAGCAGAGGGTAATCGGGGAAGAGCAATGAAATGAGCCATCTTACTAAAACGATCTACTACCACCCAAATGACTCGAAATCCGGCTGAAAGGGGAAGGTCCACCACGAAATCCATGGATATATGTGACCATGGCCTGAGAGGAACGGCTAAAGGTACGAGTTGCCCGATCGGCAATGAACGAGGAACCTTATGCCGTGCACAAACCTGACAGGAATGGACAAATTCCCTTACATCTTTAGAAAGACTAGGCCACCACACCGAGCGGGTGACTAACTCCAAGGTCTTAGTGATACCTGGATGACCAGAGACTTTGTTGTCATGAAACTCAGCTAAAACAGTGCCTCTCAGAAATTCAGGGACAAAGAGATGATCAGCAGGAGTCGGTTTAGGAGCCTGCTGTTGAAGCTGGACTAACTGAGTAAATAAATCCTGTGTGAGGCCTGTCCGGATGACAGATGATGGAACTATGGTGGTAGTAGCAGGATGGTTATTGTGAACTGGAAGAAAACAACGTGACAGGGCATCAGCTTTAGTATTTTTGGAACCGGGCCTGAAGCTGATAATAAACCTGAAACGAGTAAAAAACAATGCCCAACGTGCCTGCCGAACATTAAGCCGTTTAGCTGACTCAATATACTGCAGGTTCTTATGGTCAGTAAACACTGTAATAGTATGCCTAGCTCCCTCCAGCCAATGCCTCCACTCCTCGAAAGCCCATTTAACTGCCAGCAATTCTCGATTACCAACGTCATAGTTGGATTCTGCGGAGGAGAATTTCCTGGACATGAAGGCACAAGGGTGTAATTCCTGAGACTCCGGATCTTCCTGAGATAGGATAGCCCCCACTCCAACCTCTGAGGCATCTACCTCGACTATAAAGGGGAGCTCCGGGTTAGGGTGCCTGAGAACAGGAGCCGAGACAAAGGCCTGTTTTAAGGCCCGAAAGGCAGACTCGGCTGCAGGCGACCAATTGGAAGGGTCCGCTCCTTTTTTAGTCAATGCTACTACAGGAGCGACCAAATCAGAAAAGGTATGAATGAACCGCCTATAATAGTTTGCAAACCCTAAAAAGCGCTGAATTGCTTTTAAATTTGTGGGTTGCGCCCAATTAAGGATGGCCTGGAGTTTTTTTGGTTCCATGAAAAATCCCTGGGGAGAAATAATATACCCCAAGAAGGACACTTCCGTGATGTGAAAATCACATTTCTCTAGTTTTGCGTATAAATGATTCTCCCGTAGTTCTTGAAGAACCAGACGCACATGGGTAATACGTTGTTCCATAGACTTAGAATAAATCAAAATGTCGTCTAAATAAACGACAACGAACTTTCCAAGAAAGTCACGAAGAACATCATTGATGAGGTCTTGAAATACCGCAGGAGCATTTGACAGCCCAAAGGGCATCACCAGGTATTCATAATGACCCGACTGTGTGCTGAAAGCCGTCTTCCACTCATCCCCAGATCTTATTCGGATGAGATTGTAAGCTCCTCTAAGATCGATTTTTGAGTAGATAACGGCAGAGCGTAACTGATCAAAAAGTACTGAAATCAAAGGCAAAGGGTAGGTGTTTTTAACAGAAATTTTATTCAGAGCCCGAAAATCAATACATGGTCTGAGCGACCCATCTTTTTTCTCAACAAAAAAGAATCCTGCACTCAAAGGAGATTTCGAAGGCCTAATGAAGCCTTTTTTCAGGCTTTCCTGGATATAATTATCCATAGCCGTGGTTTCTGGCCCGGAGAGGGCATATAATCTCCCCTTAGGTAAAGTGGCCCCGGAAACTAAATCTATAGCGCAGTCATAGGACCGATGGGGAGGCAGAACGTCCGCATTACCCTTGGAGAACACATCAGCAAAATCCTGATATTCCAGAGGAAAAAGTTCTGGGGTAATTGCCGCAACCCGGACAGGATGGGAAATACACTCCTTAACACAAAAAGGACCCCATTGGGATATCTCCCCAGACCGCCAATCTATGGTGGGATTATGAAAGGCAAGCCAGGGGTGACCCAAAACTACTGGAACTGCCGGACAATGTGTAAGGTAAAATTCTATTTCTTCTGAATGTAGGGCCCCCACTGTCAGCAATACTGGAGGTGTGCGGTGAGTAATAACCCCATTGGAAAGCGGACCCCCATCCAAGCCGTGCATGGTGATACGTCTATCTAAGGATATCAGTGGAACGCCTAAAGCCTTAGCCCAAGCCAAATCCATAAAATTTCCTGCAGCTCCACTGTCGACGAAGGCCGACACCAACGAACTGAGGCTGCCAAAGGAAATCTTTACCGGAACTAATAGAGAATTATTAGAGGAGATTGACTGCAGACCCAAGTGAACCCCCTCACAATTCACTTGGTCAGAGCGTTTCCCGGCTTGTTCGGGCAGTTACGTGCGATATGTCCCTTACCACCACAATACAAACAAAGACCAGAACTTAACCTTCTGGTTCTTTCCTCTGGGGACAGCCGGGAGAGACCCATTTGCATGGGCTCCTCGACGTCCTCAGGAAAAGTATATACACATGGATTAGGCCTAAAAGTTGTTACTCTTTCAGCCCTCCACTCTCGGAGACGACGATCAATTTTAATGGCGAGCTCCATGAGTTTGTCTAGAGTCTCAGGAGCGGGGTACTGAAGGAGACTGTCTTTAATCACTTCCGACAGTCCGAGGCGAAACTGACTGCGCAGGGCCGGGTCATTCCAGCCACAGTCGTTCGACCAACGGCGAAATTCGGAACAATACACCTCTGCTGGATTTTTGCCTTGCTTAAGGGCACGCAGGTGACTCTCAGCTGATGCTTCTCTATCTGGGTCGTCATATAAGAGGCCTAAGGATTTAAAAAAGGCGTCTACTGATAACAAAGCAGCATCATCCGCTCTTAGCCCAAACGCCCAGGTCTGTGGATCACCCTGAAGTAGAGACATCACAATCCCGACCCGCTGAGACTCAGTACCAGAGGAACGGGGCCTTAAACGAAAATAAAGCTTACAAGCTTCCTTAAAATTAAAAAAATCCTTTCGGTTACCCGAAAAACGGCCAGGTAAATGCATCTTTGGTTCTGGAACCATACTCGGGGAGGCTCGCAAAAGATCTTCCTGCGATCTCACCCGAAGAGTAAGGTCCTGAACCATCTGAGTTAATTCCTGTATTTGGTTAACCAAAAGCTGACTGGGGTTTGGCCCTAAACCTGCCGGATTCATGAGGCCGAATTTCTAGGCCCACCAATACAACGGAAAACCTCTTTTTTTATTTTTATGTAGGCCGGTGATAATGTTACGATCCTGATGCTCAGGACAGGGGAGATCTTATGTAGTGAGTCCTGAGCACCAAGACGGAATGCTGGGATTGGGAAATGGGAAGGAAATAGCCCCTAGCACCCTACCTCCGTTGTCTTACCCGTGTTATCAATTCACGCCTGAACGACTATGGTTTCTTGGGCCCATGACAGCCGCGTTTGAAGGGCGGATTAGGTCTGCCCAACTCCGATGCCCCCTCAGGTCTTAAAGAGAGACAAGGCGTGAACTGAGACAGGGTAATAACAAGGGGACCTCTAACTGAAACAACCACGCTAGGGGCTATAAACTACCTAAAAACTAAACTTATGTGCGGCACGCCGCCAAAGGAAAAAGAGCTACAAAGAATCCACTGTCCACTCCCCTACACGGCACCGCCGAGTTCCGGGGAGGACAGTGAAAGCGGAAACCTCCGCAAATGCACCTATTCACAGTAAAGTAAACACTAAGCGGCATAGGCCACAACATGCGGCAGAAGCTGCTACTCACGAAACCGGGCGAGAACCCTAGATGACAAACAGGTTCGCAAGGACTAGAAGGATTCCCAGGACCGGCTTCGGACCTCCAAAGTACCAAAGGGCAGGGAGCAAGATCCACCAAACACGGCTGACAGGAACAGAGTTCTGCAAGGCAGGAACAGCATACAAGAAGCTATCACCGGCGGGGCTGCAGTGTGCTGGCTCACATAAAAAGGCCCTGCTGGCCAATAACAGGAGGGCCAGCAGGACCAGCCCCCAGACCCTAATTACTAGTTGCCATGCAGCTGCCCTGCTGCACGAGCAACCTAATTAACTATTCTTAGCAACGAGGAACGCAGTCCACCTGTGGCGTCCCCGTTGCTATGCACCCGGCGGCCCTGCACGCAAGGCGTCCTGCGTTGCCAGGGAACCGGCGGCTATCGTGCGCACGGCGTCCTGGCGTTGCTAGGCGCCGTGCGGGGGACAGGGAAGGAGAGAGGCGCGGCGGCTGTGACCGCTGCTCAGTCAGGGCACGGCCGAAGACCGCCGCGCCTAACAGCCAGGGGTTGGCACCATTGCTTCTCCATGGCCCCTGCATCTGGCTAGCGGGTGTCTGGAACAGAACCCTATGGGCAGTAGTACTGTCTCAGTGTTGCATGCAGTGTCCAAAGGACACTCCAGACAGGCACCCTGCAGTGTGTAGAGCCACATGCTATATAGACTCTATTTGTTGTGATAGTGTACTACTGTATATTCTACAATCTTCTTGTTACTCCTCCATGTTAAGAAGTTTACATACAGTATACTGGTCATAATAAAGTTTATCTCACAAACTTTCATTTCATATTTGATGCTTGAAAAAAGAAGCATATTCTAGAATACGAAGTAATGTATTGTTGATAGCTCTGCAGGGCACGTTAGTAAACCTTAACTTAGTGTGAGTGGAGCGGGGTAAGAACGCTGTCTTTCTCCTGGGGTAAACAGATATTCTTTCTCACAACAGCCCAAATAGTGACATGCCAGTCAAGGGTGTTTGATGCACATAGCCTCAGCTATTTTTATGTTCAACAAAAGTAAAACAAAACATAAACATAAAGCCTATCCCATCTGGGCACTAACAATACACCAGGTTTTCCTCTCTATGTGTGAGAAGGACCTACTGTCCAACTCATCAAACAGCAGTTCAACACAGCACTCACTTCAGGCAGTAATAGTGTCTCTCTCTGCAAGCCAGCAGCTTGCTCCCCAGGAAATGAGAAACTTCCTGTCCAGACTGACAGGCTATTTTTACACCCTAGCAGGTGATAGCACTAATAAGCCTTCTCTAATTAAGTCTGCTTTGAAGAAACAGACCTTTTCCTGTTGTTTAAACTTATAGGACAGAAATCTAGGACATTTATACCTGCCCTCAAACACAATTCCACTACTTTTATCACATATCCCCCTACCCCTCCTATTTCAACCTGTGGGAAATATCACTAGAAACCCATACACAGCTATAAAACAGCACAGCTGCATTGGCTATTTGTGTATCTAGCCTATGTTCAACAGAAAATGTAAAATTTAGCAATGCCAAGAACTATCTTAGTGGCATAGTTTCTCTCATGTACTATATGTTCAGTCAGAGCCGGCCTTAGGCATAGGCAAACTAGGCAAATGCCTAGGGCATTTGGTATGCTTAGGGGCATCAGCAGGTTCTGTTGATTAAAATGATATGCGGCATGCCTATGTTCTGTGTGTGACTGCGACTGTATCTGCATACGAAATGCTACGTTGCAGTGTATTCCTGGAAATCACTGTAATGTAGCATTTCATATGCAGATACAGCCGCAGTCACACACAGAATATAGGCATGCTGCATATCCTTTTAATCAGCAGAAGCTGCTTGTGCGTCCTAGCCCCATAGTAATGCAAATAAGATGCATTTTCCTAAACAAAAGGCGCCCAACGTTAGCAGAGCTGCCATCTGACTCATGCCAGGCATCTCCTGGAGAACTAGCGGCGGTGCTAGGGGGCACCAGCCAAAATCTTGCCTAGGGCATCATATTGGTTAGGGCCGGCTCTGTGTTCAGTTGTTTACTCAAATAAATTGGAGAATGCTCTTCCCCATCTTTGTTCTGGCACATGACAGTGCCTATCCCTACATCTGATGCATCAGTTTACACCACAAAGTCACTTTTGAAGTCAGATGTCAGCAACTCTGTTTGGGTGCACAATGATACCTTCAAAGCCTGAAAAGTTTTTTTCTGTATCCGTATTCCACTCAACCATAACTATTTACCCTTAGTAAGGTCAGTTAAAGGGACAACAATGGTGGCAAAATTGGGTATAAAACTTTTGTGATACCCAGTAATTCCCAGGAAGGCTCTCATCTGCTTTTTCTTCAAATGTCAGGCTACTTCTGATACTTAACTTCTTCCATCCCCAAACAACACTTTTCTTGGGTTAGCTGTTAAATCTACCTCCCTGATGTATTCCAACACTGCTTGAACCTTTAGGAAGGGAGACTGGCAATCAGGACAGTAAATGGCTACATCATTAAGAGACGCAGCAGCTTATTGTCTATGGTGCCTTATAATGCTATTAATTGTCCTTTGAAAGGTGGAAGGTGCACCATGTAAACCAAATGGCAACATTTTGTATTGGAACAGCCCCTCTTGCACAGAAAAGGTTTATTGCACTATTGGTCAATGGCACTTACTAGTACCCCTTGATTAAGTACAAAGTGGTCAAGTATCATGTTGTTCCCAGCATTTCAATAAGCTCATCCACCCGAGAAATTGGGTAGGCATCTAATTTAAACACTCTATTCAATGTGCAGAAACCTGAACAAAAAGAAAATAGGAAATTTTACATCTGTATAAGCACCATATATCAAAACAAACATATGGAGATAAAAATAAAATAATTTTATGCTCCTTGAAGGTTTTTTTCTAGTAGATATTCTTCTGTTCTTTAGTTTTTCTTACGAGCAGATGTCTCTCAATCCCCAATGGGTATGTGAAAATAGATTAAACAAAATAAAAGTACAATGTGTAGTATTGTTTTCTGATATATGTATCCATTAAAACACTATATTCCTCCCAATCCGAAATAGAAGAAGGAGATTCAGATATAGAGGTAGATTAGGCACCGAAAGGCATACCCAAACTCACAAGAAAGACTCCCAGTAAGTGTATATAAAGGTATCTTTCAGTCTTCACCAAGATGTAACAGATGGTGCGTACCTAACTCACTTTTAACATAAAATGGTTTAAGAACATAAAGGTATCTTTTCCCTATGTAATGGTTTAGTATTTATGCGTACCACACTCATGGGTTAAAATCATAGAGGGACTCCTATTTGGGTTTCTTTTGAGCCACAATGGCCTCCAATTCTCTTTCTCAGAAGTTTGGAAGATAAGTCTCCCCACCTTAAATAATCAAGTTCATTTTAGGAAAATGGTATCACAATGCCCAGTTTTGTCAACGCGTTTCGGCTCAATTAGAGCCTTCCTCATGACATGTGGGCACTGTGAAACCTCATGCTATTTAACTGGGATGTAACCAATCCAAAGTACAGGAAGTGACATAACGATTGATAATTCAATTAGCAAGTATATACATCAAAACAGATCCAAAAACATCTGGATATAACAGACTCTATAAACCCCAATGATAAATCTTGTCAGATATATAAAAATGTAAGTTTACTGGCTAACTTAAATAAGTCCTTTGACCCCGGATTTAATCCTTACCGGAAGTGCATCATTGCATACTTCCCGCGTTTATAGATAAAAGTGTTTATGAGGAAGGCTTCAATTGAGCCGAAACACGTCGACAAAACTGGGCATTGTAACACCATTTTCCTATAATGAACTTGATGATTTAAGGTGGGGAGACTTATCTTCCAAATTTCTGAGAAAGAATTGGAGGCCATTGTGAATCAAAAGAAACCCAGATAGGAGTCCCTCTATAATTTTAACCTGTGAGTGCGGTACGCATAAATACTGAACCATTACATAAAGAAAATATACCTTTATGTTCTTAAACCATTTTATGTTAAAAGTGAGTTAGGTACGCACCATCTGTTACATCTTGGGATTTAGAAGACTGAAAGATACCTTTATATACACTTACTGGGTGTCTTTTTTGTGAGTTGGGGTACGCCTTTCGATGTCTAACCTACCTCTATATCTGAATCTCCTTCTTCTATTTCAGATTGGGAGAAATATAGTGTTTGAATGGACACATATATCAGAAAACAATACTACACATTGTACTTTTATTTTGTTTAATCTATTTTCAGATTCCCGTTGGAGATTTAGAGACATCTGCTCATAAGAAAAACTAAAGAACAGAAGAATATCTACTAGAAAAAACCTTCAAGGAGCGTAAAATTATTTTATTTTTATCTCCATATGTTTGTTTTGTTATATGGCGCGTATACAGATATAAAATTCCCTATTTTGTTTTTGTTCAAATATCTGTGTTGGGTGTGGTGACATCCTGGGGGATTTGGTCCGTTAAAGCTGCTTTGCGTACATTTTGAAGTCCAACAACCATTTTAATGTACAGAAACCATTGCAGAAGTGCATGTCCCCATCAGGTTTCAGAATAAGCAATGGGGACTTGAGTACTCACTATGGGACTCTTCAAATAACTCTAGCTCCAACATTTTTTACATTTGTTTAGACACACCTCCCATCATGCTTCTGGTATTCTATATGGCTTCAGGCTAACCTTAACCCTTGGTTTAGTGATTATGTCATGTTTAATGAGTGATGTTTTACCTGGTACCACAGAACACAAATCTCTCTTTCTTAGGAGAAACCCTTCAGCCTCTTGGCTGCTGGAGATACCGGGGTTGCTGACAAAGCCACTTTGTCCTTTCAGGGCTTAATAAGATTTACATGGTATATCTGTGTTGGTTTTCTTTTCCTGAACTGGCATACTTTGTAATGATCCTCACCCACTTTTTCCACTATTTCAAAGGGTCCTTGCCATTTTGTCAAAACTTACTTTCTCCCATAGGAACCAATATAAGCACTCTGCGGGTTGGGTATGCATGACCGGCGGTCAGGAGACAGCTGGTCACAAAACTGACGTCGGGATCCAGGATTTTAGATGCCTGGGGGAGGAGGGGGGCAAGCGCAATGAAGCACCTTGCGGGCTCACTGTGCCCAATACTCTCTAATAGTCGGCATGCCAACTGTCGGGACTGTAAGCGGGCGGGATTACAGTATTGTGACTGGTGGTCTCCTGACTGCAGGTCATGTAACTACCTCCTCACTCTGCCCCAGGGGTAAATGTGCATACTTGAGCAATACAATTGTACACCTTTTGTTGTGCCTTCTGTGCCTGCTCCAAGTGTTCTCTCACTATAAGCACCACAGCAGCTATTCTCTCCTACAAAACAAGTTCAATAAACTTTTTATAAGTGCTGGGTTGCTCCTCTCATGTCTCTTTTGCAAAATCCAGCAATCCCCTGGGGTGTCTCCCATATATTAAGTTAAAAGTAGAGAACATTGTGGAGGATTGTGGAACTTCTCTAATGGCCAGCAACATATAGGGTAATACATAGCTCTAATATTTTCCATCCCTATTACCACCTTTTTTAACATATTCATCAGAGATTTATAAAATCTTTCTACCAAACCAGTAGCTTGAGGATGATATACAGAGGTCTTTAACTGAGTAACCTTAAAAAGGCAGCACAATTCTTTTATGATTTTGGACATAAATGGGGTACACTGATTCATAAAAATTACCTTGGATACTCCTACTCTGCTAAAGACATGTTCCAATTCTCTAGCAATAGTCTTTGTTGACATATTGAACAACTTTATCGCTTCCGGTTCTCTGGTTGCATAATCCATTATTACTAATATGTATTGATGACACCAGGCAGAATTTAACAGAGGTCATACCAAATCCATTTTTCAAATGGGACCTCAATAATGGGCAATGGGACAAGTGGACTTTTATAGTCTTGGCCTAGGAGCACTACTGACACTCAGGGCAGGGGCAAAATATTTCTTTATTTCTTTCTTTATGTTTTCCTTGCCAGAAAAAATGTTGTACCAATTTTTTTCTTTCCCCAGATGTCCATCAATTTATGTGTCTATGAGCAAAGTATAACACAGTTCTGCTATACATCTTAGGGAATATCAATTGTTCCACAATATCTGCCCCCCTTTTGGACAATTAGGGGTCTATTCAGAAAGGAACAAAAAATAATTGTTTTTCATCACTATAAATTGCGTTGGTTCGATGCAATGTATAGCTTTTATAGGTAGCAAATCATGTATACTCAACTTTCAGACAATGCAATGCAGTATCCAGGGCTCCATCGGAGCAGTCTTCTCTGGCAGAGCCCTTCTGCAGTGCTTGAGTTATCTGGCAGGTCCCATTGCACATGCGCCATCGGCTGACCTCCCTGGAGGCTGCAGTTGGAGGTCAAGGGACAGAGCCAGCACAGGTTCCAGGCAATGAGCAGGAAAACATTGAGCTTCCCTCTCATCTCTGCACCGAAGTACAGATTGCACCATCCTGAGGTTGTGTTTGAGAGCAGGTATATAATTCCAAGATTTCTGCCCTATAAGTCTATAAACAAGAAAACGTTTTTTCTGCAAAGCAGACTGAATTACAGTAGGCTTATTAGTGCTAACACCTACATGGGTGTAATAAAAGCCTGTCAGTCTGGACAGAAAGTTACTCATTGCCTGCGGAGCAAGCTGCTTGCTTGCAGAGAGAGACACTATGAGTTGGACAGTAGGACCTTCTCACACATAGAGCCAGATGTAATGACGCCTGAGATCACTGGAGGTGCGAGATGGTAGCCGATCTACTGTATGATGTTTTTTTTAAAGGGAAATTACTGACAAGGCAAAACCATGCCTTGTAAGTTGAGAAGTGCGGTGGGCACTTTTTTGTTTTGGATCTGGATCCCCGCTCATGTTTTGGATCTGGATTGGTTTTGCCAAACCCACCCTTTCGGGTTTTGGATCTGGATGATTTAAAAAAAAAAAAACATAAAAACGGCTAAAATCACAGAATTTGTGGGTAATTTCGATCCTATGGTATTATTAATCTCAATACCATTCATTTCCACTCATTTTCAGTCTATCCTGAACACCTCACACCACACAATATTGTTTTTAGGCCAAAAGGTTGCACCAAGGTCGCTGGATCACTAAGCTAAGCGACTCAAGTGGGTAGCACAAGCACCTGGGTCATCTAGGAGTGGCACTGCAGTGTCAGACAGGATTGCAGTTTAAAAAACTAGGCCCCAAAGAGCACATAATGCAAAGAAAAAAAAGAGATGCAATGAAGTAGCTGGATGACTAAGCTAAGTGACCAAGTTGGTGGCACAAACACCTGGCCCATCTAGGAGTGGCACTGCAGTGTCAGTCAGGATGACACTTTTTAAAACTAGGCCCCAAGTAGCACCTATTGCAAAGCAAAAAAAAGAGGTGCAATGAGGTAGCTGGATGACTAAGCTAAGCGACCCAAGGGGTGACACAAACACCTGGCCCATCTAGGAGTGGCACTGCAGTGGCAGACAGGATTGCACTTTTAAAAACTAGGCCCCAAAAAGCATATAATGCAAAGAAGAAAAATAGATGCAAGATGGAATTGTCCGTGGACCTTCCCAACCACCCTTATGTTGTATAAACAGGACATGCACACTTTAATAAACCAATCATTTCAGCGACACGACTGTGGCTCAAATGATTGGTTTTGGACCCCCCACCAAAAAAGAAGCAATTAATCTCTCCTTGCACAAACTGGCTCTACAGTGCAAGATGTAATCCTCATCCTCAGATTCCCCCCCATTCAGTGTTTACATCCTCATCCTCACAGAGAAATAATATTCAAACAAACAAAACCACATTATTTAGGTGTCAGTGGACTGCTTACGCTATTACCCTAAGTTTTTGAACTTGACAATTACTTGTGATGAATGCGCTGCAGGTGACGTATAAGGGAGAATGTTCCAAGGTGTTTAACATCCTTACCCCTACTTATTATGGATTGACAAAGGAAACAGATGGCTTGACACCTCCACATTTGTGAAGAAATAATTCCACACCAAAGAGGTGGCTTTTTTGGTATTTTGCCCAGGCATGACAATGGGCTTATTCATCCCACAGACAACAACTGTCTCCCCCAGTGCCTGATTTAAACAAACCACATCACATCAGAATCCTCCTCGTCAACTCCCTCCAGCAACACCCATATCCTCATCCTGGTGTACTTCAACAGTGACATCTTCAATTTGAATATCCGAAAGTGGACTGTGGATGCTCATTATAGCACCTCTTACCATCCAGTGATGGGAATGTCAGGCATTGCAACTGCCGACACACTTGGACTCTCCTTGGGGTTTTGTGATACCATCTTGGAACACAGTTCTTTTCTGTGCTTTTGCCAGCTTAACTCTTTTAATTTTTCGAGCAAGAGGATGAGGGCTTCCATCTTCATGTGAAGCTGAACCACCAGTCATGAACATAGACCAGGGCCATAGCCATTCCTTGCCACTCCATGTCGTAAATAGCATATTGGCGAGTTTACGTTTCTCCCCAGACGATTAAAATTTATTTTTGGGGGTCATTTTACTGAATTTAGGCTTTTTGGATTTTACATGCCCTCTACTATGACATTAGGCATTGGCCTTGGCAGACGACGTTGATGGCATTTCATCATCTATGTCATGACTAGTGGCAGCAGCTTCAGCCATGGGTGTTTCTAGAGAGGAGGAGGCCCATGTGCAGGCTCCGGCTGGGCCCCCTCCTCTCTAGCAGGCAGCGCTGTGTAGACTCTGTGCACTAGGGGACCCTAGCACTGTCGGAGAGTTTACAGCGCATGCACAGATCTCCAAGAAAATAGCGCGGTGCCCATATTCCCTGTGATTTACCTACTGCGCATGCCCAAAACACCAGGAAAATGGCGCTGTGCCATTTTCCCAGTGATTTTGGCAGCACTGCTGCTGCGCTGCGGGACTGCGGAGGGTAAGTATTTCTATTAATGGGTGCAGGGTGTGCGTTGTGGGCCCCCCTGAACCCCGGAGGCCAGTGTGCACCGCACACACTGCTCCCATTATAAATATACCAGTGGCTTCAGCACTAGCAGGAAGTGGTTCTTGATCTTTCCCTATTTTAGCCTCCAAATTTTTGTTCTCCATTATTTTTCTGCACTTATATAAAAATATGGGGCACAGGAGAGCATACCTCTACAGGGCATAGCCTGTAAAAATGATTCGGATAATAACCCTTTTATTTGGAGTTATTATAATAATATACAGCACAGGAGAGTGTACCCCTAAACCACACACACACCGGCAAAGCTAGTAAAGTTTTTTTTTTATAATACCCCTTTTATTTGGAGTTATTATACTAATATGCAGCACAGGAGAGAATACCCCTAAACCATACACACACACACACACACACACACACACACACACACACACACACACACACACACACACACACACACACAGCAAAGCCTGTAAAATTTATTTGGATAATACCCCTTTTATTTGGAATTATTATAATAATATGCAGCACAGGAGAGCATATCCCTACCCCACACAGGGTGGCCTCAGTTTTCTGCTTTGCAACAGGATGACTGCTGTCATATTTCATTTTCCTCGTAAAGGACTGTTGGATAGTCATTTGCTTAGTTGAAGTAGTACAAGTGGTCTTCCAACTTCCCCTCTGTAATGATGATCGACTCCCATCAGCAAAAATAGCAGTGACAGCAGCAGCAGTAGGAGGAAGAAGTGGTTCTTGATCTTTCCATATTTTATCCTCCAAATTTTTCTTCTGAATTATTTTTCTGGAGTTATATAACAAAATGCAGCAAAGGAGAGCATACCTCTACATGACACAGGGCAAACCCTGTAAAAATTATTTGGATTAAATATTAAAAAACCCTTGATTTGGAGTAAAAAATATACTGCACAGGACAGCACCACCAGACTTATACAGCAGTACCGCCGGAGTTATATGGCTGTACCGCTGGACTTATACAGATGTCCCGCTGGACTTATATGGCTGTACTGCTGGACTTATACGGCTGTACCGCTGGACTACATGGCAGCACCACTGGACTGGATTTATATGGCAGCACCACTGGACTGGACTTATACAGCAGCACCAGTGGACACATGGCAGCACAGGACACCACCACTGGACTTATGGCAGCACAGGACACCACCACTGGACTGATACAGCAGAAGACAGCACCACTGGGCTGGACTTATACAGCAGCACCACTGGACTTATGGCAGCACAGGACACCACCACTGGAGGGACTGGACTGATGCAGCACAAGACACCACCACTGGACTGATGCAGCACAAGGTAGCACCAATGAACTGGACTTATACAGCATCACTGGACTTATACTGCAGTACTGCTGGAGTTATACAGCAGTACCACAGGACTTATACAGCAGTACCCCTGGACTTATACAGCAGAACCGCTGAACTTATATGGCTGTACCGCTGGACTTATACAGCTGTACTGCTGGACTTATACAGCTGTACCGCTGGACTTATATGGCTGTACTGCTGGACTTATATGGCAGCACCACTGGACTGGACTTATACAGAAGCACCACTGGACTGTACTTATATGGCAGCACCACTGGACTGGATTTATACAGCAGCACCATTGGACTTATGGCAGCACAGGAAACCACCACTGGACTTATGGCAGCACAGTACACCACCACTGGACTGATGCAGCACGAGACAGAACCACTGGACTGGACTTATACAGTAGCACCACTGGACTTATGGCAGCACAGGACACCACCACTGGAGGGACTGGACTGATGCAGCACAAGATACCACCACTGGACTGATGCAGCACAAGACAGCACCACTGTACTGGACTTATACAGCAGCACTGGACTTATAGCAGCACAGGACACCACCAGTGGACTGATGCAGCACAAGACAGCACCACTGGACTGGACTTATACAGCAGCACTGGACTTATGGCAGCACAGGACAACACCACTGTGACTGGACTGATGCAGCACAAGACACCAGAACTGGACTGATGCAGCACAAGACAGCACCACTGGAATGACATAAAAGAGCAGGTCACCACCCCATGCGCCACACCACTTTCCCGCACAGACACTGAGGAGACAGGTCCTCTTGCTACATTCTCCTGGAGTGAAAATGTCGGTGACACGCGGCTCCTTATATGGAATCCAAAACCCGAGAGAATCCGACAGCAGGATGATGATGTTTTGCCTTGTTCTGGTTTCTGAGTCTGGCGGGAAAACACGAGCCCGACTTGGATCCAAACTCAGAGCGTGAAGTTTGGGGAGGTTCAGTTTTCAGGGAAACAAACCCACTCATCTCTACTTGTAAGTCATTGCCCTTTAAAAACATCCAAGATCGGCCGACATCTCGTACTTCTGGTGATCTTGGGCCTCATTACATCTGGCTCTGTGTGTGAGAAGGTCCTACTGTCCAACTCATAGTGTCTCTCTCTGTAAGCCAGTATCTTGCTCCGCAGGCAATGAGCCACTTCCTGTTCAGACTGGCAGGCATTTATTACACCCATGCACTAATTAACCTTCTCTAATTCAGTCTGCTTTGCAGAAACAAACCTTTTCCTTGTTTTCTGACTTATAGAACAGAAATCTTGGACTGATATACCTGCCTCAAACACAATTCAACTGCCTTTATTACATTAATTATGTAATGGATGCACTTTCTAGTGGTAATGGATGCAGTTATAAAAATAAAAAGTGCATGATGCAATGCAAAAAGAAAAAAATACACAAGATGTGGGACTGGATTTTTTTCTTGTTATTTATACCATTTTTACATATTTAGGATGATATTGCCAAAGATATTGACAAAGTGATACAATTTAACTTTCTACTAATGGCTGTAAAAAAATGGAAAAATATAATTTGAAATTATCCCTGCATATGTATTATTGTAAGAATTTTAACTGATCCTTTTATTATAACCCCTATTTTCAATAGCTAATAACTTTGGAATAGTATGTTTACTCAAACTGCAAGAAAAAAAATGCATACATATTGAATTTTGGAAATGTACAGTTTTAAAGATTTTCAAGAAAATAAATTTTATTGTAAGCTATTTCACAGCAGAAATTTTAGGAATAGAAATAGTTTTTAGGAAAAGCTCATTGGAACATAGGGGGTAATTCCAAGTTGATCGCAATAGGAATTTTTTTTGCAGTTGGGCAAAACCATGTGCACTGCAGGGGAGGCAGATATAACATTTGCAGAGAGAGTTAGATTTGGGTGTGGTGAGTTCAATCTGCAATCTAAATTGCAGTGTAAAAATAAAGCAGCCAGTATTTACCCTGCACAGAAACAAAATAACCCACCCAAATCTAACTCTCTCTGCAAATGTTATATCTGCCTCCCCTGCAGTGCACATGGTTTTGCCCAACTGCTAAAAAATTTCCTGCTGCGATCAACTTGGAATTACCCCCATACAGTAATCCACTAGACTTGTAGAAAGTTATCAAATAAATCTATCATAATGTTTTTGTTGTACGGAGTCTTTTTTCTTTCCCTAGGTATTACCAATTTTCAAAACTATTATGCAAATATTTGACACTGAAAACTATGGGCTGGAATTGTATAGAAGCCAGTCACATTGCATGGTTTGAAATAAATGTGGAATCTAGCATTTAGATTTGGCCACTTCTATGTGGATGCACAAGCCCTATGAATCATCTGTGAAAGTAAATGTCATTACTTTCAGCATACGTGTGCACTAGACCTCTATAGGGACATGAAAGAGTGCTGAATGTGCATATACTCAGTCAGACACATCTCATCATGCATCCAATTATACACTAACATTCATCAGTTTATGACAGGAGTAACAGGTTTGTATATGCCCTTGCGGTACATAGCCTATACTCATCCCAATTTACATCCCCAGTTCCATGACTAAGTGAACAGTAAGTTGCATGATGTGACTACTTTTTCACAAAAACATCATTGCATACTTTTTCATTGTCATGCAGCATGCAGAAATGTATATTTAGCAAAAATAAAGAGTACACCAATTCTATGTGAGCCCAAATTTGTGTGTTTTCTATCAGATCCACTAACCCACCAAAAGCAGGAGGATGCAGTGGCAGTATCGCAGTGTGCTTGCAAGAGGGGGTATGTCCAAACCATGCCCACTTGAGTACCGATTTAAGCACATTCTCATCACTCTGAGCAGCCACCAGTCTCTCTCACAGCACTCTTGGCACACTGGGCAGCCTCCAGTCTGTTCCCAATTTCTGGCACAAGAAAACAGTGTGGACACTGTTCAGTAACACCATCCGAGGGGGTGTCACCAACAGAGAAGAGCAGCTGTGCTATTTTGGTGTCAGCCTCACCGACGGTGTCAGTGTCATCCAGTGCAACCCGCAACCCCTAGTGAAGCCACTATGGTGATGATGTGTTATACTGTAGCAAGTTAACTTACAATACTGACAATACTGACAGAGTGCTGTACATTTTCATTTCCTTTATTACATTAAAAATATTGTCTTCTGTATATCAGCAAATGTCAGGAGTCATCTGCATAATTAAGATTGACAAGTATATTGTGTAAGCAGTATTGTGTGGTGCATTACTGATCTCTTTGCTGTAAAATTTCTTGTACACTAACAAAAAGATTATTTTCAGCACATTGGCTTTTAATGTGATTTTGGATGTAAAATTTACTCATGCAGATGTTTACACTTGCAATTGGATAGAACTATTTATACGATGCATCTACTGAGCTCAGATAAAATTTCAAAGGCAATTGATTCTTTAGACACTATTTCATTTACCTGTTTCCCAAATTTTTTTCTAGTACACAGTCACTTCTTAATACATTTATTAATTAATAATATGAAACAATTGACAAATGTGAACATTTGGATAATATACTGCATTAAAAATGCCCAAATCAATTTAAATGTGTTTTGGTCAAGACAGTTAATATTTTGTTGCGGTCTGACAAGATAATAGCTTCATGCATAAATTTATAGCATATTGTCTACTTCTTATTTACCATTAGTGAGCACTATTAAGGACTTGGAAGGATAATATAAACGTTGAGTGCTAAATCCTGGACCACTAGACAATGTACAGGTGGAAAATTGTTTAATGTTGTTTAGTGAAGAATGCAGTAAATAAAACATTTTAAAAGTGCCTGAAATATCCCAAACTAAGCTAATGATTATAAATAGTTATTGTGCATGCTTTATTATTGTGTGCTGCTGCCAACGTTCTATAAGTTATCCATGGCGTTATTGGTAATTAAATAATAATCCCTTAAACCTTAGAATAAATAGATATAAGGACACAACTCAAAAGTTTGCGTAAATATTCACAAGTTTTATAAATAGAAAGGACTGTATTTATTAATTATACCTGATCAGGTGGCTAAGAAGGTGCTATAAATTCTCACCTTTAGCACAATCATTGAAAACTTGCACAGTGTATGACTAACACATCTACCCTAGGTGCACTTACACTGTGGGCGTCCCACCTACTGTTACCTTGGCACAACCTGAATGCCTCCATTAAGAGGCACCCAAGTCTCCTGCATCAGGCCGGGCAAACTGCATTACAAAGGATAAGTGTCCTATAATGGCCTCTTGCATCACACAGCGCCACTGAGTTTTAGTGCCTTCCCACCTCGTTGTGCCTCATATGAAGTGAAAATGTATTAAAGGAAAAGACATACTGTACAAACATAAAAGATGGTTCAAGGTTTGGGCAGGAGGAGCATCCAAACTGAAAAAGGCTGTTTCTGGATCTGTGTTTTCTAGAGATGTGCACCGGAAATTTTTCGGGTTTTGTGTTTTGGTTTTGGGTTCGGTTCCGTGGCCGTGTTTTGGGTTCGAACGCGTTTTGGCAAAACCTCACCGAATTTTTTTTGTCGGATTCGGGTGTGTTTTGGATTCGGATGTTTTTTTCAAAAAACCCTAAAAAACAGCTTAAATCATAGAATTTGGGGGTCATTTTGATCCCAAAGTATTATTAACCTCAATAACCATAATTTCCACTCATTTTCAGTCTATTCTGAACACCTCACACCTCACAATATTATTTTTAGTCCTAAAATTTGCACCGAGGTCGCTGGATGACTAAGCTCAGCGACCCAAGTGGCCGACACAAACACCTGGCCCATCTAGGAGTGGCACTGCAGTGTCACGCAGGATGGCCCTTCCAAAAAACACTCCCCAAACAGCACATGACGCAAAGAAAAAAAGAGGCGCAATGAGGTAGCTGTGTGACTAAGCTCAGCGACCCAAGTGGCCGACACAAACACCTGGCCCATCTAGGAGTGGCACTGCAGTGTCACGCAGGATGGCCCTTCCAAAAAACACTCCCCAAACAGCACATGACGCAAAGAAAAAAAGAGGCGCAATGAGGTAGCTGTGTGAGTAAGCTAAGCGACCCTAGTGGCCGACACAAACACCTGGCCCATCTAGGAGTGGCACTGCAGTGTCAGGCCGGATGGCCCTTCCAAAAAATACTCCCCAAACAGCACATGACGCAAAGAAAAAAAAAAAGAGGCGCAATGAGGTAGCTGTGTGACTAAGATAAGCGACCCTAGTGGCCGACACAAACACCTGGCCCATCTAGGAGTGGCACTGCAGTGTCACGCAGGATGGCCTTTCCAAAAAATACTCCCCAAACAGCACATGACGCAAAGAAAAAAAAAAAGAGGCGCAATGAGGTAGCTGTGTGACTAAGATAAGCGACCCTAGTGGCCGACACAAACACCTGGCCCATCTAGGAGTGGCACTGCAGTGTCACGCAGGATGGCCCTTCCAAAAAACACTCCCTAAACAGCACATGACGCAAAGAAAAATGAAAGAAAAAAGAGGTGCAAGATGGAATTGTCCTTGGGCCCTCCCACCCACCCTTATGTTGTATAAACAGGACATGCACACTTTAACCAACCTATCATTTCAGTGACAGGGTCTGCCACACGACTGTGACTGAAATGACGGGTTGGTTTGGACCCCCACCAAAAAAGAAGCAATTAATCTCTCGTTGCACAAACTGGCTCTACAGAGGCAAGATGTCCACCTCATCATCATCCTTCGATTCATCACCGTGTACATCCCCCTCCTCACAGATTATCAATTCGTCCCCACTGGAATCCACCATCACAGCTCCCTGTGTACTTTGTGGAGGCAATTGCTGCTGGTGAATGTCTCCATGGAGGAATTGATTATAATTCATTTTAATGAACATCATCTTCTCCACATTTTCTGTAAGTAACCTCGTACGCCGATTGCTGACAAGGTGAGCGGCGGCACTAAACACTCTTTCGGAGTACACACTTGTGGGAGGGCAACTTAGGTAGAATAAAGCCAGTTTGTGCAAGGGCCTCCAAATTGCCTCTTTTTCCTGCCAGTATACGTACGGACTGTCTGACGTGCCTACTTGGATGCGGTCACTCATATAATCCTCCACCATTCTTTCAATGGTGAGAGAATCATATGCAGTGACAGTAGACGACATGTCCGTAATCGTTGTCAGGTCCTTCAGTCCGGACCAGATGTCAGCATCAGCAGTCGCTCCAGACTGCCCTGCATCACCGCCAACGGGTGGGCTCGGAATTCTGAGCCTTTTCCTCGCACCCCCAGTTGCGGGAGAATGTGAAGGAGGAGATGTTGACAGGTCGCGTTCCGCTTGACTTGACAATTTTCTCACCAGCAGTTCTTTGAACCCCTGCAGACTTGTGTCTGCCGGAAAGAGAGATACAACGTAGGTTTTAAATCTAGGATCGAGCACGGTGGCCAAAATGTAGTGCTCTGATTTCAACAGATTGACCACCCGTGAATCCTTGTTAAGCGAATTAAGGGCTCCATCCACAAGTCCCACATGCCTAGCGGAATCGCTCAGTGTTAGCTCCTCCTTCAATGTCTCCAGCTTCTTCTGCAAAAGCCTGATGAGGGGAATGACCTGACTCAGGCTGGCAGTGTCTGAACTGACTTCACGTGTGGCAAGTTCAAAAGGTTGCAGAACCTTGCACAACGTTGAAATCATTCTCCACTGCGCTTGAGACAGGTGCATTCCACCTCCTATATCGTGGTCAGTTGTATAGGCTTGAATGGCCTTTTGCTGCTCCTCCAACCTCTGAAGCATATAGAGGGTTGAATTCCACCTCGTTACCACTTCTTGCTTCAGATGATGGCAGGGCAGGTTCAGGCGTTTTTGGTGTTGCTCCAGTCTTCTGTACGTGGTGCCTGTACGCCGAAAGTGTCCCGCAATTCTTCTGGCCACCGACAGCATCTCTTGCACGCCCCTCTCGTTTTTTAAATAATTCTGCACCACCAAATTCAAGGTATGTGCAAAACATGGGACGTGCTGGAATTTGCCCATATTTAATGCACACACAATATTGCTGGCGTTGTCCGATGCCACAAATCCACAGGAGAGTCGAATTGGGGTAAGCCATTCCGCGATGATCTTCCTCAGTTGCCGTAAGAGGTTTTTAGCTGTGTGCGTATTCTGGAAAGCGGTGATACAAAGCGTAGCCTGCCTAGGAAAGAGTTGGCGTTTGCGAGATGCTGCTACTGGTGCCGCCGCTGCTGTTCTTGCGGCGGGAGTCAATACATCTACCCAGTGGGCTGTCACGGTCATATAGTCCTGAGTCTGCCCTGCTCCACTTGTCCACATGTCCGTGGTTAAGTGGACATTGGGTACAACTGCATTTTTTAGGACACTGGTGAGTCTTTTTCTGAGGTCTGTGTACATTTTTGGTATCGCCTGCCTAGCCTAGATGGTATTTGGTACCGGGGACACAGTACCTCAATCAAGTCTATAGTTGGCTCTGCAGTAATGATGGATACCGGAACCACGTTTCTCACCGCCCAGGATGCCAAGGCCTCAGTTATCCGCTTTGCAGCAGGATGACTGCTGTGATATTTCATCTTCCTCGCAAAGGACTGTTGGACAGTCAATTGCTTGGTGGAAGTAGTAAAAATGGTCTTACGACTTCCCCTCTGGGATGACCATCGACTCCCAGCAGCAACAACAGCAGCGCCAGCAGCAGTAGGCGTTACACTCAAGGATGCATCGGAGGAATCCCAGGCAGGAGAGGACTCGTCAGAATTGCCAGTGACATGGCCTGCAGGACTATTGGCATTCCTGGCGAAGGAGGAAATTGACACTGAGGGAGTTGGTGGGATGGTTTGCGTGAGCTTGGTTACAAGAGGAAGGGATTTACTGGTCAGTGGACTGCTTCCGCTGTCGCCCAAAGTTTTTGAACTTGTCACTGACTTATGATGAATGCGCTGCAGGTGACGTATAAGGGAGGATGTTCCGAGGTGGTTAACGTCCTTACCCCTACTTATTACAGCTTGACAAAGGCAACACACGGCTTGACACCTGTTGTCCGCATTTCTGTTGAAATACTTCCACACCGAAGAGCTGATTTTTTTTGGTATTTTCACCAGGCATGTCAATGGCCATATTCCTCCCACGGACAACAGGTGTCTCCCTGGGTGCCTGACTTAAACAAACCACCTCACCATCAGAATCCTCCTTGTCAATTTCCTCCCCAGCGCCAGCAACACCCATATCCTCCTCATCCTGGTGTACTTCAACACTGACATCTTCAATCTGACTATCAGGAACTGGACTGCGGGTGCTCCTTCCAGCACTTGCATTGGGCGTGCAAATGGTGGAAGGCGCATGCTCTTCACGTCCAGTGTTGGGAAGGTCAGGCATCGCAACCGACACAATTGGACTCTCCTTGTGGATTTGTGATTTCGAAGAACGCACAGTTCTTTGCTGTGCTTTTGCCAGCTTAAGTCTTTTCATTTTTCTAGCGAGAGGCTGAGTGCTTCCATCCTCATGTGAAGCTGAACCACTAGCCATGAACATAGGCCAGGGCCTCAGCCGTTCCTTGCCACTCCGTGTGGTAAATGGCATATTGGCAAGTTTACGCTTCTCCTCCGACGATTTTATTTTAGATTTTTGAGTCCTTTTTTTACTGATATTTTGTGTTTTGGATTTTACATGCTCTGTACTATGACATTGGGCATCGGCCTTGGCAGACGACGTTGATGGAATTTCATCGTCTCGGCCATGACTAGTGGCAGCAGCTTCAGCACGAGGTGGAAGTGGATCTTGATCTTTCCCTATTTTTGGAACCTCAACATTTTTGTTCTCCATATTTTAATAGGCACAACTAAAAGGCACCTCAGGTAAACAATGGAGATGGATGGATACTAGTATACTTATGGATGACGAGTGACTGACGACACAGAGGTAGCTACAGCCGTGGACTACCATACTGCATCTGCTAGTATAGAGATGATAATGATATAAAAAATATATATATATCACTACTGCAGGTATATATAATATAATGACGGACCTGCTGGACACTGTCAGCAGACTCCTAAACTACTAGTATGAAGAAGATAGAAAAAAAAACCCCACCACAGGTAGGTATACAATTATGGACGAGCACTGACGACACAGAGGTAGCCACAGCCGTGGACTACCGTACTGCGTCTGCTAGTATAGAGATGATAATGATATAAAAAATATATATATATCACTACTGCAGGTATATATAATATAATGACGGAACTGCTGGACACTGTCAGCAGACTCCTAAACTACTAGTATGAAGAAGATAGAAAAAAAACCCCACCACAGGTAGGTATACAATTATGGACGAGCACTGACGACACAGAGGTAGCCACAACCGTGGACTACCGTACTGCGTCTGCTAGTATAGAGATGATAATGATATAAAAAATATATATATATCACTACTGCAGGTATATATAATATAATGACGGACCTGCTGGACACTGTCAGCAGACTCCTAAACTACTAGTATGAAGAAGATAGAAAAAAAAAACCCCACCACAGGTAGGTATACAATTATGGACGAGCACTGACGACACAGAGGTAGCCACAGCCGTGGACTACCGTACTGCGTCTGCTAGTATAGAGATGATAATGATATAAAAAATATATATATATCACTACTGCAGGTATATATAATATAATGACGATCCTGCTGGACACTGTCAGCAGACTCCTAAACTACTAGTATGAAGAAGATAGAAAAAAAAAATCCACCACAGGTAGGTATACAATTATGGACGAGCACTGACGACACAGAGGTAGCCACAGCCGTGGACTACCGTACTGCGTCTGCTAGTATAGAGATGATAATGATATAAAAAATATATATATATCACTACTGCAGGTATATATAATATAATGACGGACCTGCTGGACACTGTCAGCAGACTCCTAAACTACTAGTATGAAGAAGATAGAGAAAAAAAACCCACCACAGGTAGGTATACAATTATGGACGAGCACTGACGACACAGAGGTAGCCACAGCCGTGGACTACCGTACTGCGTCTGCTAATATAGAGATGATAATGATATAAAAAATATATATATATCACTACTGCAGGTATATATAATATAATGACGGACCTGCTGGACACTGTCAGCAGACTCCTAAACTACTAGTATGAAGAAGATAGAAAAAAAAACCCCACCACAGGTAGGTATACAATTATGGACGAGCACTGACGACACAGAGGTAGCTACAGCCGTGGACTACCGTACTGCGTCTGCTAGTATAGAGATGATAATGATATAAAAAATATATATATATCACTACTGCAGGTATATATAATATAATGACGGACCTGCTGGACACTGTCAGCAGACTCCTAAACTACTAGTATGAAGAAGATAGAAAAAAAAAACCCACCACAGGTAGGTATACAATTATGGACGAGCACTGACGACACAGAGGTAGCCACAGCCGTGGACTACCGTACTGCATCTGCTAATATAGAGATGATAAAGATGATAGAGATGAACAAAAAAAATATAACACTACTGCAGGTAAATATTTATATAATATAATGAATGACGGACCTGCTGGACACTGTCAGCAGAATGCGTTTATAGAATAAAAAAAAAAAACACCACAGGAGTGTTTAACTTTTTCAGGCAGACAATATACTGGTGGTCACTGGTCAGTCACACTGGCAGCAAAAGTGTGCACTGTACTCCTGCTATAACTGCACCCCAGTCTCCCCCACAATTCAGCTGTGTGAGCAGTGAGCACTCAGCACAGTCAGATATACATAGATGATATTATCATGCAGCACACTGAGGCTGAGCACAGATATGGTATGTGACTGTGTATCGTTTTTTTTCAGGCAGAGAATGGATTATATTAAATAATAAAGTGGTCAGTCACTAGTAACTAACTATCAGCAAAACTCTGCACTCTGAGTACTCCTAATGCTCCCCAAAATTACTAAGTAATCAACTCAAGTGTCTCTATCTATTCTAACGGAGAGGACGCCAGCCACGTCCTCTCCCTATCAATCTCAATGCACGTGTGAAAATGGCGGCGACGCGCGGCTCCTTATATAGAATCCGAGTCTCGCAATAGAATACGAGCCTCGCTAGAATCCGACAGCGGGATGATGACGTTCGGGCGCGCTCGGGTTAGCCGAGCAAGGCGGGAAGATCCAAGTCTGCCTCGAACCCGTGTAAAAAGGCTGAAGTTCGGGGGGGTTCGGATTCCGAGGAACCGAACCCGCTCATCTCTAGTGTTTTCTTTGGGCTCTTGACTAGGACCACTGGGAAAGACTGGTTGGGACTGAAGTGAACAAAGTTAGATGGTCTTGTGATGCTTTTCCTCATACATAATGTCACAGGATTTAATCTAGAGTATCAGAATACGACAGAAATGGAAGTCAAGATGAAGCACTAAGCTGAGAGTAACTAATCCTGACTTGATATGGAAGCAGATGCTTGTTGGAGGAGCTTGCAATCAGCTATACAGCAGTAGTCACTGCTATTGAAGTGACTGGGAAACTTGAGTTAACACCCTGCTGATGATGGATGGTGGTTAAAAGTGGTAATGCATACAGGTAATGGATGTGTGCTCTGCAGGCTGTGAATGAATACACAATGTGTATAGTGATAAATATATCAGCACTGGTATAACATGGATAGACAAAAATGATTTCAGAAAAAGTCCAGATCCAGAGATACAGTAAAGAAAGATAATAGAGAAATGTATTTTATTTGCAAATATAATAAGTGTGCCCAAGAAATTAAAAACATATTTACTGAAAATGATAGAATTCTAAAACAAGATCATATATTGAATACTCTCTTACCTTTTAAACCTCAGGTAGTTTACAAGAAAAATAAGTAACTTAAAACTATTTTGGTCCCCAGCAATTTAAAGAACATTTGCGAGATACATCCTGAGAAAGTTTCTGAAGAAAACCAAGTGGCTTTCATAAATGTGGTAAACCTAAGTGCATCATGTGTTCTTACATGCAAAAGAAAACAACTACTATTTACTAACCTTTTTCTAAAGAAGAATATCATCTTAGTTCCTTTATGAATTGCGATTCTAAGTATGTAATTTATCTTTTAACTTGTAGTTGCGGCCTCCATTATGTGGGACGTACTATGAGATCATTGCAAGTTCGTTCATTAGAACAGCGAAGGAATATTATTAATAAATGTCCAACACATAGTGTGTCCAGACACTTTTCCCTGAAACATGCTGCTGATCCTGTCCATCTATCTGTTGTATGCAATGAATACTGTACATCCCCCCCTGCAAGAGGTGAAGTTCACTTTAAAAGACTCTGTGCACGAGAAGCCTTTTGGATGCTTAAATTCAATTCATTACACCCTGAGGGTCTTAATGAGTCCATCAAATTAAATGATGTACTTTAATTAACAAACATTGTAATAATATGGGATTCTTTATCCACATTAATTTCTCCATATCTAGACATGTGATATTTGTGTTTGATATATTTTTCTCCCTTCTCCTTATCTTTTCTTCTATTTTTCCATGCTATTAATATAATTACTTGCCCCTATATATTGGGGTATTTATTTAGATGCTAGTTATTTTCTTTATTAATGTATACAAGTGTTTTTCTGTTATACATATGTATATTGAAAGATATGTGCCCATATGTGTTGTTTGAATTCACTAATAGGCCCTACACACATGCCGATATTCTGAAAGATATGAACGATCTCGTTCATAAATGAACGAGAACTCGTTCATATCTTTCAGTGTGGAGACTCCAGCGATGAACGATGCGCGGCCCCGCGCTCGTTCATCGCTGATCTCCCGTCGGCTGTGCATGCAGGCCAATATGGACGATCTCGTCCATATTTGCCTGCACTTCAATGCAGCCGGGTGACGGGGGGAGTGAAGAAACTTCACTCCCCCCGTCACTGCCCACCCGCCGCCGGGTTGCTCGTCGGCCGTATCGGCCGTCGGGCACCTCGGCGGCGCATCGCCGAGTGTGTAGGGCCCCTAAGTCCTCACTGATTTTAATAGAGACTTATAGAACAGTATATGATGCACATTCCATCGTGTCTCTGCTACAAGATCCATAATGCATTTGGGGATCATTGAATGCTTCTCAGTCTGTGATAGGAGAAATGTAACTGTTTGCAGTGTAATGTCCCTGATCACTGGTCTTTCCATTCCTCACGGCTGGAGTCTGGTCACGTGTCAGGTCCAATCACGTGAGCAGAGCTCCGGTGACTTTTGGATGGTACATTCGCTGTCACAAACTTTCAGCAATGCCTCTGACATTGTCTAATAAGACCTTCCATCTGGTATAATAATATCCCTAATACAGGAATATTGATTTTAAGTCCTAGTCAGCCTATCCATTTCCAACTGTGACCATATAATTCTTATACACAGAGACAGTGTGGTTTATACAAGTATAATATTGTTTTATTGAGATATTTATATATTCCTTTTTATTGTGTGTGTTATTGAATAAATTGTCAGAATTTTTTATTTAACAAGCGATTCTGTTGTTGTAATTTCACAAAGCAGCCAGCGCTGGTATATTTATCATTATACACTTTGTTCTATTTAGGGAACTGACCTTCCCCTTACCGGCTGCTGTTGATAGCGCACTTGATAATCTGTTTATCTTACTCAGTTGTAAATGAATACACACAGGTGTTAATGTGCACTCTGCAGGTAGTGAATGAAATACATGCAGGTGCTGGATATAGGAATGATAGCAGGCTGGAATTGCACAGGTTAGTAATGGTAATTGCTCAGGCTTTGCAAGCTGATTGTTATTAGCAGTGTGGATACTCCACAGGAATACAGTGGTTCACTGCACAGGCTTTACTGGCTGGAGTTGATGAGCAGTGTGGTCACTACACAGGATTGCAGTGGTTACTGCATAGGATATACTAGTTGTAGATGATAATCAGTGTGGGAACTGCACAATTGCAGCCAGACACAAACTAGGAGCAGCTGAAGATGAGAACAGAAACTGATGAACTCAGGGGGTAATTCAGACCTGATTGTAGCAGCAAATGTGTTAGCAGTTGGGCAAAACCATGTGCACTGTAGGTGTGGCAGATATAACATTTGCAGAGAGAGTTACATTTGGGTGAGTTATATTGTTTCTGTGCAGGGTAAATACTGGTTGCTTTATTGTTACACTGCAATTTAGATTTCAGTTTAAACACACCCACCCAAATCTAAGGGGCCCTAATCACTGGCCGACCCGCCACCGAGCTGCCCGACGGCGGATACGGCCGACGAGCGACCCGGCGGCGGGGGGGCAGTGACGGGGGGAGTGAAGTTTCTTCACTCCCCCTGTCACGCGGCTGCATTGAAGTGCAGGCAAATATGGACGAGATCGTCCATATTGGCCTGCATGCACAGCCGACGGGAGACCAGCGATGAACGAGCGCGGGGCCGCGCATCGTTCATCGCTGGAGTCTCCACACTGAAAGATATGAACGAGTTCTCGTTCATTTATGAACGAGATCGTTCATATCTTTCAGAAAATCGGCCAGTGTGTAGGGCCTATAACTCTCTCTGCACATGTTATATCTGTCCACCCTGCAGTACACATGGGGGCTCATTCCGAGTTGTTCGCTCGTTATTTTTTTCTCGCAACGGAGCGATTAGTCGCTAATGCGCATGCGCAATGTCCGCAGTGCGACTGCACCAAGTAAATTTGCTATGCAGTTATGTATTTTACTCACGGCATTACGAGGTTTTTTCTTCGTTCTGGTGATCGTAATGTGATTGACAGGAAGTGGATGTTTCTGGGCGGAAACTGGCCGTTTTATGGGTGTGTGCGGAAAAAAGCTACCGTTTCTGGGAAAAACGCGGGAGTGGCTGGAGAAACGGAGGAGTGTCTGGGCGAACGCTGGGTGTGTTTGTGACGTCAAACCAGGAACGACAAGCACTGAACTGATCGCAGATGCCGAGTAAGTCTGGAGCTACTCAGAAACTGCTAAGAAGTGTCTATTCGCAATTCTGCTAATCTTTCGTTCGCAATTTTGATAAGCTAAGATTCACTCCCAGTAGGCGGCGGCTTAGCGTGTGCAAAGCTGCTAAAAGCAGCTTGCGAGCGAACAACTCGGAATGACCCCCATGGTTTTGCCCAACTGCTAACAAATTTGCTGCTACGATCAGGTCTGAATTACCCCCTCAGAACTAGAGAGTGCACCATGGAATGTGCAACAGATGACAGATGCATCAGTCCAAATAGGAATCAAGAAGCAGAGCTGCTGATACTGGAACCAGGAACTGGTAAAATACAGATTGTACTGGCCATGAACAGATGCAAGTGTGGGGTTTAAATAGGGTACTCTGATCAGTCATTGGTGCCTATGGTCGTGTGGAAGCTAGCCCCTCTATGATAGGGAGAAACTGGAGTCAGCTGATCAATCCAACATGGCAGCCCATGCAAAGCAGAACCCAGGAATAAGCCCAAATCACCAGCAGCTAACTGCAATCAATATGTTTATGTTCACTCTAGTGGCCAGTGGGAGTGCCCCAGCAGATGAAGGGACAGCCCTGGTTCTGGTAAGAGGGAGTCAGAATCCACTGCATGAGAAACTGAGCAGAATTGACATCTGACAATATGTAACCTAACCCAGAGGTTCCCAAATGCAGTCCTCAAGGCACCCCAATGATCCTGGTTTTAAATGTACCCATGCTTGGCCACATGTGACTTAATTAGCACCTTAGACAATTTGATTTAACCATCTGTGCTGAGCCATGGATACACCTAAAACCTGTACTGTTGGGGTGCCTTGAGGACCGCGTTTGGGAACCTCTGACCTAACCTAATACCATACCACCACAAATTGATAGGCTAACTGAATAAAATTAAACCACCCATCCCAAAATCTAATTCTGCCCAGTAACAAGGTTATATTGAAACCTAATTACTAAATTGGTAGATCTCTTTGAATAGCCTTAAGCATAATGGCTTTTGACTATTTTAATATTAGTCATAATAATGTTAACTTATTGAAATATTGATCAACTTTTCTTATCCATGTAACTGAACTAAAGGGGTCTCAAGAGCCACTGTATTTATTTTCTTTTTTTTTTATTAATTGCTTACTTTCTGTAAGACAAAAAGTTTCACAGGGCTTATATTTGGTTGGGATAAGGCCTGTAGTGCTGAAAAGACAATTGTGAATCACCCCCCTCCACTGGGCTGTGATTGCTTTGCTGGTCTTCCCACTAGTTTAATCACAATGCTGCAGTCTAGGAGGGGTGTAACCTCCTGTACTGATAGGAAGTTATTCATCCTTGTAGTCATTTCCCCCTTTCCATAACATGTGTACGTGTCACTAATCACTCACCATATTTTACTCAGTAATACAGACAAATAAATTTAGGAACTTTTGTAAAAAAAAGAGCTATATAATATATTTCTGAACAGTATATGGGTTAATGTTACAGTCTGTTAACAGACAGCTTGAGATATCAGAATCCTGTATTTCCATCATTATGTTCTTACTAATGCTTCTGACTTTTTCTTTGTGTTTCTATTTCCATCTATTATAGCTGCAAACTTCATACTTTGCTGTACAAATCAATGTCATTTGTAAATGAATTTCACAATCTGTTTTAATTGCATTAGTTTTTCTCATTTTTAAAATGTTGTTCTTAAATAGCTACTTATCTATCAATTTCTATTTTTTTCTGTCATCTCCTTGTTTTTTTTATCTTTGTTTTAAAATAGAGTTTATTAAACTTTTAGTACTAATGGTTGCTAGAAGTTTAGTAAGGTGTGGTATATTTTGTTTACCCTATTTAAGCACAGCATAGGAAAAACATACAACTATAGTACTATTAATAGGCTATCCAGAGGTGGAACTACCATTGGTGCAGCAGGTGCATTGCACCGGGGTCCCTGAGGACTAAGACCAGCAATGAGTCATCCCCTGGACCCCCACAGACCATTTTGAGCAATGTCAGATGAATGACTCAGTGCAGGGAGCAGGGTGGGCCCCACTGTCTGATGTGCCTGCCCGTTACATTAGGGAGGCAGGGCTGACCATGTGTGTGCTGGACTGATAGAGGAGTCCTGCCACCTATCAGCACTGATGATCACAGCCACATACTGCCTCTATTTAACAGAGAGCTGTACAATTTTTCTGATTCACAGCTGTGTGCGAATTAAATGCAGCTCAACCCTTGTGTACCTGGCACTATCAGAGTCTGCCTTACTGAGTGACAAACTGAGGAAAGAACAAGTGTCAGAGGCCCCTATCATAGACAGAGTAGAGGCCACTGTGTTCCTTCCCCCACCTTTCTCCTGCAGGGTCCACAGGTTATCCACATGATAAACATTGAGATATGAGGTAGCGTCAGTGGATTGGCACCAATGATCAAAGCTTTCAGTCTCCCAGAATGCAATGGGCCAGTTCTCTTTGCAAGAGGTAGTACAGAAGTTGCTTCAGTCAGGAGTGATAATTCCATTTCCTCCGGCCCATTGAGGACAAGGTTTATATTCCAACCTGTTTCTAATTCTGAAGCCAAATGGGTCGTTCCAGCCCATACGCAATCTCAAAGTTCTGAACAAGTACATTTGGGTGCCTCAGTTTTATATGGAGACTTTATGTTCCATTATTTTGGCCATGGAGCCGTAGGATTTTATGGTATCCCTGGATATCCAAGATGCTTACCTACACGCCTTGAGTCCTGTTGGACAAAGAGCGCTATATAAATAAAATTATTAGAATTATTATTATTATTATTATTACATGTTCCTACAGGATACCAAAAACTTTAATAAAGATATACACCTGGCGCCATCATTAAGCAAAGTTAGAGCAGCTATTCTCTGGGAATAAATCCCAATGTCCACAAACAACAAAAGCAATATAAAAATAATGAGACTGCGCTTCTGACTTTGATATGAATTTTTATCAATAATTAAAACATATTACAATACATAGATACCGGCCAGTACCATAAAATTCCACATATAACACATAAAATTACAATCATACAAATGAGCCTCTGCATATACAATTCCTATTTGATCATATGCCTCTTACTCAAGGTATTTTATTAAGTCACAGTCCCAATGAGGCCTCAGCTTATAACAATTCAAAACTGGAATCCATGCTTGAAAATGGGTTAGTAGGCACAGTAAGTAAGGCATGTAGCTTACTCCAAGGTGTTAACACTTCCAAAATGGTTAGTAATTAAATCTTAAGCATTCATGCAATGCTGCACATACATAAAAATAAAATCCAGCAATATGCAGATACTATCAGATCCAGCAAACATCAGGCAATAGCTTGTTTGCAGAGACATGGTTGGCTCATAAATTGGGCAAAGTCACTGGTTCCATCACAATGGATGACTCACTTAAGGTCTGTGTTGGATTTGGGTCTTCAGAAAGTAATTTTACCTATGAACAAAATATCCAAAATTCAGTTGAGGAGCTGCTACACAGTCAAAGGGTATCCATTCATGCAGCAATGCATGTGATGGGATTGATGGTGTCGACATTCGACATGGTGGAGTATGCTTAGTTCCACTTGAGGCCTCTACAACATCTGATCCTTTCCAAATGGGATGGGTTACATCAGACAATAAAAATTCAGACTATAGTCCTCCCTCTGGAATTAAGGAGATCATTAGCCTGATGGTTACAGACATCCCATTTGGACAAAGGGAGACCCTTTGGATATCAGTTTGGTAGGTTCTAACAACGGATACCAGTCTTCAGGGCTGGGGAGCAGTGTCAGGATGAAGTTGCTTACAAGGGCAGTGGACCAAGGAAGAAAGTTGCCTGCCAATAAATAGATTGAAACTTTGGGCCATATATATATATATATATATATATATATAACTCATTCAGGCAAAGTACATTCTTCAGGGGAAACCAGTTCAAATTCGCTCGGACAATGACACAGCAGTAGCGTACCTCAACCATCAGCAGCCAAAAAGCAATGAAGGAGGTAAGCCGCACATTAAGGTGGGCAAAACTTCATCATCCAGCCTTGTTCACAGTGTTCATTCCGGGAGTTCTAAACTGGGAAGCAGATTTTCTCAGTCGACACACCAACCATGCAAACGAATGGGCTTTACATCCCGAGGTCTTCCAGACTCTGGTAGACAAGTGGGAGTTACCATAGATCTCATGGTGTCCCATCAGAACAACAAACTTCCCGCAAATGGGTCAAGAACAAAGGATCCCAAAGCAACCTTTGTGGATGCCATATCAGTAAGATGGGACTGTTGTCTGGCCTCTGTGTTTCCACTGATCACCCTGTTGCCCAGGGTGATGCGAAAGGTAAATCAAGGAAAGGGCACCGTGATACTAATAGCTACAGCTTGGCACAGAAGACATTGGTACACAGATCTGCAGAGGTTGTCGATGGATGCTCCATTCCTACTCCCTCAATATCCAGATCTACTGTTACAGGGTCCTTGCTGTTACGAGCACCTGGATTTACTGTCTTTGATGGCATGGCTCTTGAGACTTCCATCCTGAAAGCAAGAGGATTCTTATAACAGGTAATTCAAACAATGCTCAGAGCAAGGAAACCATCCTCAGCTCACATTTGTCACCGGACATGGCAAGTCTATATTCAATGGTGCAATGACCGGAAATTTGACCCTAGGTATTTCAGAGTTTCCAGAGTACTAGCATTCCTTCAGGCTGGAATGGTCTACGGGTGGCTTCCTTGAGAGTGCAAGTGTCAGCATTGACTGTATGATTCCAAAAGAAAATTGGTAACCTACAGGATGTTCACACTTTTTTCCAGGGAATGCTTCACATCCAACCTTCTTTTTTTGCTCCTATAGTGCCTTGTAATGTGGTGCTTCAGCTGAACAGATATTTAAGGCACCCACATGGTCTTCCATTAACACATTCATTAGACATTATGCCTTTGATACCTTTACCTTTCAGGACGCTGAAATTCAGGTGAAGGATTCTCCTGTCCAATCAGGAGCATCCACACCACTACATTCGCTTTGGGTCATCCCAATGTTTATCCTGTGTATAACCTGTGGACCCTGCAGGAGAAATATGTAGTTATGGTAGACTTACCATCGATAACTCTATTTCTCCTAAGTCCACAGTATCCACAGGGATCCCACCCTGATGCACCTGATTTGAGGATCCTTTCACCTACTAACCTATTCCTTCTTGTATGGAAGGGTGTGCATGTTTGTTCTTCTCATTAGGGCTCTCTATGATGCTCCTGCCTTGAGCTTTGGAAAAAACTGAATTGCCTGAGCCAGGTGGCGGGTATATAGGGGGCTGGCCTGTTGCATTCTTGGAGGCCAAAAGCTTTGATCGTTGGTGTCAATCCACTGATGCTACCTCATGTCCCAATGTTTATACTGTGGATACTGTGGACTTAGGAGAAATAGAGTTATTGATGGTAAGTCTACCATAACTACATAATTTCTCTATACCGTGCAGAACATTGTGCTTGTACCACTGTTACCCACTGTCTCTCACTGTAACCCACTGCCTCCACCTTTCACGCTCTGTCTCCCCCTGCCTTTCGCTGTCACCCTCTCCCTGTTACCCAATGCTTCCTTCTGTCACTCACTGCCTCTCCACCCCTGCATTCTGCTATCACCATTTGCCTCCCATTGCCTTCAGTTGTCACCCTCTGCCTCTCTATGTCAAACTCTGCCTCCCCTGCCTCTATGTGTCACCCTCTGCTCCCCTGCCTTACGCTGTCTACCTCTGCCAATACCAGAATGAAGGTGAGGAGCCTTCATTCTCATATTGGTACCACTCACATTAACTGTCAGGTGTTTTAATTAGCACAGGTTCCTACATTGCTATCTACATATTAGAATAAGCTCTATTTAAAGGTAAGACCTGGATAAATGTATATAATGTGTTAGTGTTAGAGATGCTAGGGACTCATCTATTGAATTTCACCTGGACATTGGTGGATGGGCTTACATATTTGACTAAATGTGTGCTAAGAACTTCATTTAAATTCCATGTTAATTGTAGGAGTTTATCAAAATAATTTTGACTATCAATGTTCTAAGTGCTTAGAGTGTGCATCAGCAATTTTCCTTCTCCTGTATGGTACTAGAAACCTCAGCATTAAACACCTCTGATTAAGTTTAAAAATAGGGTGTTCAGTCCAGTCCCCCGTTTTTGCTAGAAGGTTAGTAAAGTGTGATATATTGTGTTTACCCATAGTCTATTTAAGCACAGCATAGGAATAACATACAACTACTATTAATATGCTTTTCGAAAAATCTTATAAATAGGACTTGAGCACTTTGATAATTTAGCAATTTGCCTTATTAGTTTCCTGGGTCTTCCTGAGGATGTGTTGCCTGTACAGAAACTTGTTATGATCAACTGGGGGTTTCTCTAAGGGGCCTTTTCATTATTAAGCCTCAATGACCCCACATTAAGTATCCTGATGATTTATGTTAGAGATGAGTAAGCTCGGTTCAACTGTGAACTTCCAGAATCTGAGGAAATTCAAGCACCAGCTCAGGTTTTCCAGCCTTGCTTGGGTTCCAAAAAAAGGCAAAACATTATCATCCTGGCATTGGATTCTCCTGAGTTTTGGATTCTATATCAGGACCCTGAGGCATCGACTCTACACTATTTTTCACTGTCCTCACTGTTGTTCTGGCTACTATGCTGTGTTGTGTCCAGTGGCTTCTGTGCCATGTCCAACCACTCAAGAGGATGTGCTGTGTCCAGTGGCTGTTGTGCTGTGTCCATCCTGTGCTGTCTCCAGTGGCTGCTGTGATGTGTCCATCCGCTCCCTGTGTTCAGTGGCTGCTGTTTGTCCATCCACGCCATGGGCCTAATTCAGACCTGATCATAGCAGCAAATTTTTCTATAATGGGCAAAACCATGTGCACTGCAGGGGGGAGCAGATATAACTTGTGCAGATAGAGTTAGATTTTGGTGGTGTGTAGTATGCAGTATTTACCCTGCACACAAACAATATAACCCACCCAAATCTAACTTTCTCTGCACATCTGTCTGTCTATTACATCTGTCCCCCCTGCAGTGGCCATGAGTTTCCCCATCAGAGAACAAATTTGCTGCTGCGATCAGGTCTGAATTAGGCCCCATGTCCTTTCACTCAAGTGGATGCTGAGCTGTGTCCATCCACTCCCTGTGACCAGTACCTGCTGCTGTGTCCATATACTTCTGTGTCCATCCACTCAAGTTGCTGTGATGTGTCCAGTGACTGCTGTGCTGTCTCTTTGCACTCCAGTGCTGCTGACATATCCGTCCAGTGTTCATTTACCCCAGTGATGCTGACATACTGTACCTGTCCAGGTTCTATACACTCAAATGCTGCTGACGTATCTGTCCAGTATCATACGCTCCATTGCTGCTGATGTACCATATCTGTGCAGTGCCCATCCAAAAAAAGTTTAAAAAAAGTAAAAAAGTTAAATTTTTAAAAAAAAGTTTTCAAAAAGTACAAAAATTAAAAACATTAACAAAAGTTGACAAAACTTGTGTGTGCTGTACCCACCGCTGTGTTCTTATAGCATACAATTTAATCTGAACTATCTGTCCAGTGTTCATACACACCTGTGCTGTTGACACATTTGCCCAGTGTCCATAAACTCCAGTGCTGTTGATGTATCTGTCCTGTGTTTATACACTCCAGTGATGCTGACATACAGTATAGGTCCAGAATCCATCCACTGTCCAGTGTCCATATACTCCAGTGCTGCTGACATATTTGTCCAGTGTCCATACAGTCCATTGCTGCTGACGTATATGTCCAGTGTTCATAGACTCCAGTGATGCTGACATACTTGTCCAGTTTCCATACACTCCAGTGCTGCTGAAGTTCTGTCCAGTATCAATCCAAAAAAGTTAAAAAATTAACAAAGTTTAAAAAATGTGTTGTTTTTATTACAACTTATTTGCTGTACCCCCAAATGTGAGCACTGTGAATCTGCAGTATGACAGTATGAGTTGGCATTTGCAAAAATTATTTTAAATAAATACTATCATCAGGGTTTTTTTTTTACAACTGGTGTGTTGTGTATGTGACGTACCCCACTGTGTTCACATATTATAGGCACTGTTGGTCAATGTGTGAGTTGTCATTTGCAAAAAAAGTGAAGAATTATTGTTCTTTTTTTGTAAGTGATCAGCATAGGAGGCTGCTTCCCAAAAAATGTGGAAAAGATGATGTTAATTAAAAAGAACTACAAATTCCACGAGGAAGAACTTCACCAGAAATTACATCAAAGTATAAAGACTTCTGTAATGGTGGATTCCAGTGAGGATGTATCAATACAGGGCCTAATACAGACCTGATCACAGCAGCAAAATTGTTGATATAACATGTGCAAAGATATTTAGAATTGCGTGGGAGGTGTTCAAACTGATGTTTAAATTGCAGTGTAAAAACAAAGCAGCCAGTATTTACTCTGCACAGAAACAAAATAACTCACCCAAATCTAACTCTCTCTGCACATGTTATATCTGCTCCACCTGCAGTGCACATGGTTTTGCCCACTAGAGAACAATTTTGCTGATACGATCAGGTCTGCATTAGGCCCATTGTGTGAAGATGCTGTAAATACTGATGAGTTTCAGGATGATAATGATGATGACATCTTTCCACTGTAGAGATTATTGAAAGCACTGTTAGCTTAGCTGCCTTAAGCCATTGGTAGCTTGTTTTGCGGGGCCCAAACAAACCAAGCACTTCAGCCACAAACTTGGCAGTCTCTGTTGCTGGATTGTTTGGTTTGTAAAACTGTGCATGTCCTTTGTAATATCAAATATAAGTGTAAGTGTGAGGGCTCAAGGACAATTCCATCTTGCACCACTATTCTTTTCTGTCACTGCTGTGTGGCAATGTTTCATAGATGTGCTATAAACTGTTGCGTGTTTGTGTTGCTGCTCTGTCACATAGTAACCAGCCAGTTTGCAGAAGCCTTTGGCCTAAACTAGATGAAAACAATATTGTGAGCTGTGAGGTGGTCAAAATTAACTGGAAATAAATGTTATTGAAGTTAATAATACTGAAATGTTATTGAAGTTAATAATACTGTAGGAACAAAAAATGCCCACATTATGTGAATTTAACAGTTTTTATACATTTTTGAAAAAAAATACAGATCCAAAAACAAAAACACGTGAGGGCAGTTTTAGCAAAACTAAAATCAAAACATAAAGTTCCAACAGATCCAAAAACAGAACACAGGGGTTGGCGGACATCTCTAGTTTATGTACAGCTTAGATGGTGGGGTGTCTGTGCATGCATAGAATGGGTCCTGTGAGGTTGCACACCTTCTGATTGACAGGCTGCTGGCATTTAGGGGTGGATGGAGCTGGCCGGTGCTCACAAAAATTGCAGTGTGTCACCAAATCTGAATGTGCGTCCAAAATCTGAATCCCCCCACACTCCTTAAAACTGGTATTTTTGTCACAGTATTAATTTGTTTACACTGTCAGATTGGAAGAAGCACTTTGAAGAGAGTAATTGACTAAAGCTATATTTGCAAATTATAAACTTTTATAAATTCTGACTTTTTAATATTGTTTTAATTCTATGGCAGACTAACTACAGGAGAACCGATTATGGGCCAGATTCAGACCTGATCGCTGCTGTGTGCTTTCACACAGCGGGCTATTTTCGAACTACTGTGCATGCATATGCACCGCAATGTGCAGGCAAGTCACCAAACAGCGACAGGATGTTGCGAAAAATTCGAACACACAGCCATTTGCAAGGTGATTGACAAGAAGAGCACATTTGTGGGTGGTAACTGCCCATTTTCTGGAAGTGTCTGGAAAATTACAGGCGTTCCCAAGCGTTTTTAGGTGTGTGACATCAGCTCCGGCCCCCTATCAGCCTCTTTGCACTGTAGGAGTAAGTATTGAGCTATGCACGGACTGCACACACTGCACAGAATGGAAAAAAATATAAGCTGGTAAGTGTGATGCGAACGGTTTTGCAGCTGTACGCTGACTGAAGGGAATTTTCACACAGCATACACATGCAATTGCATTTTGCATGGGGCAAATATTCACTCCTCCTGGGCTGCACTCAACCCCCAAGGTGTGTGTGTGTTTGGCTAATGAATGCACATCAGATGTAATAAAGGATAATGTATGAACAGACCCAAATATGAGTTTGTACTTGGATATAGAAATCACAAAAATAACAATATGATGCAAATCAATTGTTGTGAGCCACTGTATTTATTGTATACTGGCCAATCTAAAGGTGTGCGGTTAATACCCAGGGTGGGCGATAGTGTCTCTTATAAAGTTCATGCAGGTTATAATACAGACTGTGGCGTCCCGCACATCTGCTGTTGAAAAGTCTTTAGGAAAAAAATAATAATAACAAATGCTGGTGTTGGTAAAAAATCTTTAAAACCTTCACGATGCCCCGAGCTTACGGTGGTGGCATAAGTGGGTAAAAAAGGGGGTCTCTGGACTGGTTTCCCCTCTCTGCCCCTGCTGCCCGTGGTGCGTCCTTGTCCAGATGCCCCCCGAGAGCAGAGAGGTGGACCTGAAAGGATTCAGATGCCGCTCTGCAGAGGTATCCTAGCAGCGCTGCTGGCTTCCGGGTTGGTCCGGTCATGTGACCGGGTCTTTTCGACGTGGGAAAGAGTCTTCCTGATGAAGTCTTTGAATCTGCAGTGGTTCTTTCTTTGTAGTTCCTCCAACGCGTTTCAACCTTTCGGTCTTCCTCTGGGAGTGCTTGAAGTGTCTAGATTGACATGATTTGTATGTTTCTGAGGGGGCCATACCAGTTCTGATTAGATGAAGGATTGTATCACTGATTGGGCCTCTGACCTGTCTATCAAACCAGACCTGTTCTGATTTGTATGTTTCTGAGGGGGCCATACCAGTTCTGATTGGATGAAGGATTGTATCACTGATTGGGCCTCAGACCTGTCTATCAAACCAGACCTGTTCTGATTGGATGAAGGATTGTATCACTGATTTGGCCTCTGATCTGTCTATCAAAGTCAGTGTGTTATTTCTCTAAAGTGGTAGGGTCCTATTTCCAAAATTGGAGTATGATGTGACATAGCTGATCTAGTATAATGTTTAGGAGAGATATACAAATAATACAGATATCTTATTTATGTATTTGTTAAATCCATGTTTGTAATGCCTCTGCATCATTATATATTAGAATTAGGTACCCTATGTTAATATTTGTAGTTCTCCTTCTGATGGTGTCTAAAATGAGGAAAGGAGGGGTGTACAGTATTCGGATGATGTTGTGCTACTGTTGTAGTATCGGACCTTATTGTCTTTAAGATTATTTGCAGATGACCAACCTGATCTCATTGTCAATATTGAGACCCCTAGGGGCTAGGGTCTCCATATTGATAATCATGCTCAATTCTTCCTTTTTGATTTTGTGAATGAAGTCCCCTCCTCTCCAGTTTCTTTTCACCTCTTTTAGCCCAGTGAATTTGAGCAATGTGGGATCTGAATGATGGTAGTCCCTAAAGTGTAAAGATAATGGGTGTTCTTCCGTCCCCTTCCTGATGTTCCGTACATGCTCGGCTATTCTCGCTTTTAAAGGTCTTATCATCCTTCCTATATAGTGTTTAATGCACGGGCACTGTAATATGTATATGACGCCCTGGGTGTGGCATGTTAGCCTGTCCCTAATCCTAAATTCATAGTCATTGCTCACAGATCTCATGTTGCATGTGGGTGCAGTGCTTTTTGCGCCCGTGGTTTTACATCCTATACAAGTCCCACAGTGGAAAAAACCTCCTTTCTTGTGCGTCCCATCTATTGTGGTTTGTGTTTTGTTAGTTGGTGGTATGCAGCTGTGTACTAATTTTTATTTTATATCAGGGGCTTTTCTTTATACCACCTTTGGCTTTGGTGGTAAGATTTTGGCTAAGGTGTCGTCTTGTAGTAATATGTAGAGATGAGCGGGTTCGGTTTCTCTGAATCCGAACCCGCCAGAACTTCATGTTTTTTTTCACGGGTCCGAGCGACTCGGATCTTCCCGCCTTGCTCGGTTAACCCGAGCGCGCCCGAACGTCATCATGACGCTGTCGGATTCTCGCGAGGCTCAGATTCTATCGCGAGACTCGGATTCTATATAAGGAGCCGCGCGTCGCCGCCATTTTCACACGTGCATTGAGATTGATAGGGAGAGGACGTGGCTGGCGTCCTCTCCATTTAGAATTAGAATAGATTAGAGAGACACTTGATTTACTAATTTTGGGGAGCATTAGGAGTACTCAGTAGTGTACAGTGCAGAGTTTTGCTGATAGTGACCAGTGACCACCACTTTTATTTATAATCCGTTCTCTGCCTGAAAAAAGCGATACACAGCACACAGTGACTCAGTCACATACTGAGCTGTGTGCACTGCTCAGGCTCAGGCCAGTGTGCTGCATCATCTATATATATTATATATCTGTCTGACTGCTCAGCTCACACAGCTTATAATTGTGGGGGAGACTGGGGAGCACTACTGCAGTGCCAGTTATAGGTTATAGCAGGAGCCAGGAGTACATAATATTATATTAAAATTAAACAGTGCACACTTTTGCTGCAGGAGTGCCACTGCCAGTGTGACTAGTGACCAGTGACCTGACCACCAGTATATAATATTAGTAGTATACTATCTCTTTATCAACCAGTCTATATTAGCAGCAGACACAGTACAGTGCGGTAGTTCACGGCTGTGGCTACCTCTGTGTCGGCACTCGGCAGCCCGTCCATAATTGTATATACCAGTGACCTAACCGTGGTTTTTTTTTCTTTCTTTATACATACATACTAGTTACGAGTATACTATCTCTTTATCAACCAGTCTATATATTAGCAGCAGACACAGTACAGTGCGGTAGTTCACGGCTGTGGCTACCTCTGTGTCGGCACTCGGCAGCCCGTCCATAATTGTATATACCAGTGACCTAACCGTGGTTTTTTTTTCTTTCTTTATACGTACATACTAGTTACGAGTATACTATCTCTTTATCAACCAGTCTATATATTAGCAGCAGACACAGTACAGTGCGGTAGTTCACGGCTGTGGCTACCTCTGTGTCGGCACTCGGCAGCCCGTCCATAATTGTATATACCACCTAACCGTGGTTTTTTTTTCTTTCTTTATACATACATACTAGTTACGAGTATACTATCTCTTTATCAACCAGTCTATATATTAGCAGCAGACACAGTACAGTGCGGTAGTTCACGGCTGTGGCTACCTCTGTGTCGGCACTCGGCAGCCCGTCCATAATTGTATATACCACCTAACCGTGGTTTTTTTTCTTTCTTTATACATACATACTAGTTACGAGTATACTATCTCTTTATCAACCAGTCTATATATTAGCAGCAGACACAGTACAGTGCGGTAGTTCACAGCTGTGGCTACCTCTGTGTCGGCACTCGGCAGCCCGTCCATAATTGTATATACCACCTAACCGTGGTTTTTTTTTCTTTCTTTATACATACATACTAGTTACGAGTATACTATCTCTTTATCAACCAGTCTATATATTAGCAGCAGACACAGTACAGTGCGGTAGTTCACGGCTGTGGCTACCTCTGTGTCGGCACTCGGCAGCCCGTCCATAATTGTATATACCACCTAACCGTGGTTTTTTTTTCTTTCTTTATACATACATACTAGTTACGAGTATACTATCTCTTTATCAACCAGTCTATATATTAGCAGCAGACACAGTACAGTGCGGTAGTTCACGGCTGTGGCTACCTCTGTGTCGGCACTCGGCAGCCCGTCCATAATTGTATATACCACCTAACCGTGGTTTTTTTTCTTTCTTTATACATACATACTAGTTACGAGTATACTATCTCTTTATCAACCAGTCTATATATTAGCAGCAGTGCCACTCCTAGATGGGCCCGGTGTTTGTGTCGGCCACTAGGGTCGCTAATCTTACTCACACAGCTACCTCATTGCGCCTCTTTTTTTCTTTGCGTCATGTGCTGTTTGGGGAGGGTTTTTTGGAAGGGACATCCTGCGTGACACTGCAGTGCCACTCCTAGATGGGCCCGGTGTTTGTGTCGGCCACTAGGGTCGCTAATCTTACTCACACAGCTACCTCATTGCGCCTCTTTTTTTCTTTGCGTCATGTGCTGTTTGGGGAGGGTTTTTTGGAAGGGACATCCTGCGTGACACTGCAGTGCCACTCCTAGATGGGCCCGGTGTTTGTGTCGGCCACTAGGGTCGCTAATCTTACTCACACAGCTACCTCATTGCGCCTCTTTTTTTCTTTGCGTCATGTGCTGTTTGGGGAGGGTTTTTTGGAAGGGACATCCTGCGTGACACTGCAGTGCCACTCCTAGATGGGCCCGGTGTTTGTGTCGGCCACTAGGGTCGCTTATCTTACTCACACAGCGACCTCGGTGCAAATTTTAGGACTAAAAATAATATTGTGAGGTGTGAGGTATTCAGAATAGACTGAAAATGAGTGTAAATTATGGTTTTTGAGGTTAATAATACTTTGGGATCAAAATGACCCCCAAATTCTATGATTTAAGCTGTTTTTTAGTGTTTTTGGAAAAAAACACCCGAATCCAAAACACACCCGAATCCGACAAAAAAAATTCGGTGAGGTTTTGCCAAAACGCGTTCGAACCCAAAACACGGCCGCGGAACCGAACCCAAAAGCAAAACACAAAACCCGAAAAATTTCAGGCGCTCATCTCTAGTAATATGGACGTGTTTCTCAAGAATCTTTTTCACCTTGTTCGCTTGTTGTGAGAACTGTGTAATGAATAGAGGTTCTTCAGTGCTTGTTGCCTGTTCTGGTTTCTTGTTGTATTCTAGAAGTGGCGCTCTATCGTTTTCTCTCACTGTGGTGAAAGCCTTTTGAATTAACTCTGGGTGGTATTTCTTTTCTCTGAATCTATTGCAAAGGGGGGTCCCTTGTGTGTCATAGTCACTGATTCTGGAGCAGTTCCTCCTTAATCTCTGGTTGAGGTTGGAAATTAAGTTTCTGAGTGATTCCTCACTTCCCTGCCAACTTAAGAATATATCGTCTATGTTCCTGGTCCATAGGACGAGACTTGCGCCAAGCTCCGGGTCTGATCAGATGGTATCGTCTTCCCATTTGCTCATAAAGAGATTTGCGTAACTTGGCACAAATCTCGTCTCCATTGCGGTCCCCGTGGTTTGGAGATAGAATTGGTTGTCAAACCATGCATAGTTGTGTTTCAATATGTATTTGATGCCCTCCAAGATTAAATCTCTTTGTTCTATAGTCATATCTGGATCGGTTTCTAAAAAAATGTTTTGTACTGCAGATTCCTTGTGAGTGGTCTATTATGGAATATAGAGAGGTGACGTCGCTGGTGACTAGCCAACAGTCGTCACTCCATGTAATGGATTGTAATTTCTGTAGAATGTCTGTAGTGTCTTTGAAATGCGATTTCTGTGATTTAACATATGGCTGTAAGAAAATGTCAATATACTGGGATAAGTTTTAACTTATGGAACCTATGCCTAATATAATGGGCCTCCCTGGGGGCTTCGTCGGATGTTTGTGTAATTTGGGTAAGTAGTAGAATACGGGTATTATGGGGTGTAGTGTATTGAGATATGTATGTTCTTAGATTGATAGGATACCTGTGTCCAGACCTGTTTTCAGAAGGGTCTGTAGTTGTTGAAAGAACTTGGTGGGGTCTCCTTTCATTTTCTGATATGTTGTAGTATTGTTCAGGATTCTGTTGGCCTCTGCCATGTAGTCATGTTTGTTGAGTAATACTATCCTCCCTCCCTTATCAGCTGGCTTGATGATCAGGTCAGTGTTCTTGTATAGAACATTAAGGGCTTTTCTTTCATTGTTAGTGAGATTGGGTGATTTGGATTTGGTGATGGTATTGTCCAATTTCATAATGTCTTTTTCTACCATATTGGTAAAGGCAGAGCTGGATTAAGGCTTCGGGGGGCCTGGAGTACTTAAGACAGGGGGGACCTAAGATTTAAAATTAAAATCATATTGTCTAGTGGATGTTATAAAGGTAAGGGGGCGCTGTAATGTGGCATAATATAAACTAAGAACACTGTATGTCATAATATGAATTGGGGGTACTGTGTGGCATAATGTGTACTGGCAGCCCTACAATAAGACATAATATAAACTAAGGCACTACTATGGTTCATAAAACAAACTATGGGACATAAAATTAACTGAGGCACGACTATGCAATTATAGTGCATAAAATTACCAAATGCTGAGGAAAGGTGTCTCTCTAGAGCATTGCAACAGGGGCCCTTTCAAAATGTTGCTATGGGGCGCACAAATGTTCTGGCTACGTCCCTGCATACAAGTACTGCGATAAACATACACACGATAACACTGATTTATAAGACTAATAAATACTAATTATTATACATGCATATATATTATAACATAAATATGTCTATACAAAATAAATATATATATATATATATATATATATATACATACATACATACACACACATATATAGACAGACAGACAGGGCGGCACTCTGAGATTAGAAAAAGTGTGGTTTATTTGAGCGTTACGGGGGATGATACCCCGTCATTAGGACCAAGCGGCCCTGGTGACGGGGTATCATCCCCCGAAACGTTGAAATAAATTATTCATTTTTTCACTTTTTCAAATGTGGGAGTGTTGCCCTATCTATTTGTGCATTGCATACAGAGGTGTAAGCAAACGCACCACGTGAAGGCATCCAGGTGAAGCGAGTTGAATGGTATCATTTGTCCAGGGAGTGCCAGATACAAAAATATAAATTATATATATATATATATATATATATATATATATATAGAATAAAAAAAGAGCAAATGCCACTACAACAGGAAGAAAACAGCAGCACTCCGATGGTCTTGTTCAAATAGTGTAAATGCTGAGGCGATTACAGCCCCTTTGTAGGGACAAATAACGTTATAACGCAAATAAAGTATCATTTACTCTGATTAAAACGTTTCCTGAGTGCCACCTTACAACCTGCATTGCATATGATACCAGAATACCCAGGAGGGTACTGGAGCAAGTAACATTTGGCTGTCTAACAGGGGGAGTGCTGGGAACTGTTGCTAAATATATATATATATATTGCTGTGTGTGTGTATATATATTTATATATATATATATAAATACATACATGCACACACATACACACACAGCAAATACAGCAAATAGATGATGATATATACCTGCCTCTGACTCACATGAATTATCAGAGTGCCGCCTCTATTTGCTGTATCTGGACCTTTGCTGAAGGGACGTAGGAGGGCACCGGAGAAGGCTGACCTTTGTTATTGGGAGTGCACATTTTATATATATATATATATATATATATATATATATATATACATATATATATATATATATATATATATAGACAAATCACACAAAAAAGTCCCGGGAAGCCGCACTGACACTCTCAAGTATAATGATGCAGGTGACCGGTCAAGAATGAATGTTATAGCAACACATGTCCATCCAAAACTTTCCAGTCAGGGTGTAGACAGAACCAGCATACTGCTAAATATTCAATCAACTTTTACTTCATGTAGCAGATATGTTATTTAACCAGCTATTCACTTCATATAGCAGTAAAGCACAAATATCTGGATTCAGCAAATACTAATCGTTTGCAAGGCAAATGCAGACTGGCAAACAGCCGTTTACGGTGCGCCTTCCTCAGGGGAATACCAGTTAAGGTGCCATAGTGCCTGTTGCTAAAGTGTCAAAGTGCTGTGCAAAATGCTGCCTCATAGGAGAGCATTATTTATGCTCACCTAATCAAGCTCATCGTTGGCACCTGTAATCACGTGCAGCCCCGGGGCCGGCCACACCACGCACCCCCTTCCCGGAGACATCCGTCGTTGGAACGCACGCCGCGCACCACGTGACCGGAAGTTCCGGCCCGTGGAACGCAAACAGCGCGTCACCTGGGCTGAAGTCAAGGTCCGGGAGGCGCGGCCAGCGACAACGTCCCCGGCAACACTGCCAGCGGGTCCAGGTCACCAGGCAATGATGCTATACACAGTAAAGAAATGAAAAACAACACAACAATAATACAAATGAATCTAGGGATCTATTGACACTGCAGAGTATTGTTTGCAAGTCAATTTTGGACTGTTATATATATATCAATTAGCATCATATTATGAATACCAAAACTATGCAGTAACAAATTGATCCCACAAGACACAATAAACAAAAATGTATAAGCAAAAATAGGAGATAACTATACCATCAATAACCTAAAGCAAAAACAGGGCATACTCTATATATCCTATATGGGGCCTATCAGAACCTGCTTAGAGGAAAGGACTGAAGGAAAATTCCTCATTTAAACCATGGGGTACCATTGCATCCATACGATATATCCATCGACACTCTTGCTGTAACAGTAATTTATGCCTGTCACCTCCCCTTCGCAAGGGTGGAACATGGTCGATCGGCATGTACGCAAAATCACTCAGTTTGTGTCCATGTGCAACATAGTGCCTTGCAACAGGTGGCGTATTCCCATCCAGCTTCTGGTAGGCCTTTTTAATCGATGATCTATGCATTCCAATTCTCTCTTTTAGCATACGTATGGTTTTCCCTATGTAAACCTTCTTGCAAGGACAGGTTATCATATAGGTCACAAATTTAGTTTCACATGTCATGCGGTAACGCAAAGGATAACGTGTTCCCCTCATGGGATGACAACAGCTTTTACCAGTCAGCATGTAGTTACAATTGACACAGCCAGTACATTTATAGGCACCAGTTTGGAGTTGTAGCCAGTTTGTTCCCCTACCCACACGTGGGCTAATGTCAGAGAAGGTCACTTTTTCTTTCAGGTTACGGCTCCACTTATAGCTGAATAATGGTGGCTTGTTGCAGTAATTCTGCATCACAGGATCTGTTTGCAAAATATGCCAATGTTTGCGAATTGACTGACGAGCATTGCCAGAGGAGATGGAATACGTGCTGGCAAAAACCATACGCTCTGGTTCAAGCTTAACCCGTGGCTGTAATAATTCATCACGTGATAATTGCACACATCTGTCTATTGCCTGTTGTACTTCAGTGTTGTCATATCCTCTATCAATTAATTTGTCACCCATCGCTGCAAGAGCATCAGGTAATTCCTCATGATTAGAGGTAATTCTTGCCACACGAACTAATTGAGAGAAAGGTAGTCCCTTTTTTAAGGCTGGTGGATGGAAGCTGGATGCAAGTAAGAGAGAGTTTTTGTCAGTGGGCTTCCTGTAGATTCCTGTTGACAGTACCCCATTGCATAATCGTACAGAAACATCAAGAAAGTTTATCTCGGAATGATCATAATTACTAGTGAATCTGATAGACCCCGGCAAGTTATTAAGTTTGTTAACAAAATCAATTAGCATGTTTTCGCCACCAGACCACAATATGAAAAGATCATCAATATATTGTACATAAAATTTAATGTATCCCGAGAACAATGCGTCCCCCATGATGTTTCGCTTTTCATACTGATGCATAAATAAATTGGCATACGATGGGGCCATTTTGGACCCCATCGCTGTGCCTTTAAGTTGTAAATAGAAAGAGTTGTTGAACAAAAAATAATTTTTATGGAGCACCACCTCCATCAACAACAAAAGAAATTCCATAGGGGGACCCGCATACTGTGGACTGTGGCTCAATCATTCCTTGACAGCAGAAATTCCTTCTGTATGCCCAATATTGGTGTATAAACTGGTGACATCTAGAGTCACCAGCATACATTCAGAGGTCAGTGTACCAATGGTATTCAATTTGCAGAGAAAGTCAGTGGTATCCTTTATGTAGTAGGGGGTAGCTTGAACTACCGGTTGTAAATGGAAATCAATGTATTGGGAGACTGGCTGGCTTAAAGACCCCCGTGCCGAGATGATAGGCCTCCCTGGCGGTTTTTCGAGTACCGAAAGTACATAAGTCAAAGTATAGATTAATGGGATCTTGGGAAACTCCTGTAGAAGGAAATTAACCGTGGATTCATCAATCCACTTATTGGACAAACCCATATGGATAATTGAGTCAATTTCCCTTTTAAAGCGCTCCATGGTTTAAATGAGGAATTTTCCTTCAGTCCTTCAGTCCGTGAAGACCCCAGAGGACAATGCATTAACTCATCTTCACATTTACCATTGCTTAATTAAGAAAGACTTACTACGAGCAGATGTGTGGGACTCCGCAATCTGCAATTTAGACTTGATGAACTTTAAAAGACATTATTTTAGATTCATTTTATTTATTTTCATTTCATTTTCACTTTTTGATTCTTTGTCATGAGCTTATTCTAGCCTATTACTATAATAAACAACATTGGTACGTTCACTACCTAGGATAACTGCACATACTTGTCATGGGATCAGTACGTAATCCAGCTGGACGGGATCCCGGTGGTCAAAATACCGACGCCGGAATCCCGACCACACAATCCCGACAGGGGTGGCGAGCGGAACACACTATTATATTCTCCCTCTATTGTTGTGGACACCCACGGAGGGAGAATATGTCAGGATTGTGCCGGTCGGAATTCTGGCATTGGTGTTTCGACCGCCGGGATCCCGTCCAGCGGGATGTTGACCGCATCCCCTTGTCATTTGTCAAACACTGCAATCCTTTACGTACCCAAGCTAATTGTACATACATGTACACCCCTGTAGTCTGTCAAACGCAGTAACCCTTTGCGTACTAGTCCCCATCTATTTAAGTAATATTATCTCCTACGCTATTCATCTTTAAATTACCTCTAATCTAGGGATAAACATTCAGTATTCACCTTATATTATTAATTCACTGTACATAGAGCATTAGTACCAAACTAATCATAGGAGCCAGGATTGAGCGCAGCACTACATTCTAGAAAACATTTATACATATATATATATATATATATATATAGAATGGAGAGGGACGGCGGCACTCATAGTCTTTCACGCCCAAGTAAATCAAAGCAAGAAGTGCATTTATTGGTCAACATTTCGGGGGACGGACCCCCTTCCTCAGGACACTGCAAACTAGTGACAATACAAAGAAAAACAACTTAAATACCTTACCTGTACCGGGTACCTGCATCTGCATCCACGTCCCCGCCGTCCAGTGTGTGGAACCCGCACTTCCGGCAGCGTGTGGCATGCGGCGTCCGGAAGTCGCGTCATCCCGTTATACGAACCCATTGGTGACGTGGCTGCAAACAGAGGAAAGCCGGTAACCATGGAGACGCGACGCAGCATGACATTGCTGCGCCGCCTCACGTGACACATACAACGTACATAAATAATTTAAAAACTGTGACAAACAAAGTGCGGGTGCTTGCATAAGTGAATAGAAATAAACATCAAATATTCTGCAATATGATAAAACACGAAATAATCGTGTAAACAGTGAATGTGAATGATTTGAATACTGTTGCACAGATTAACCACTGATATCAGTCCAAAGTGACCACAGGTGGACCCCACATGATCCTGTCACAAAAGGACTAATTAAAAAAAGGGATTAAAAAACTTGTATGCAACAAATCAATTAATCTAAACATCATTAAATGTATAGAGAGTATAGTTCCCAATTAACCCCTGTTTTATTAGCTACCTATACCTAGGTCGGGGATCTACTATGTCTCTGGTTAGAGCCAAGTATTACTTGAAGCTTATTTTTACTGTATGTTTTTTGTGAAAAACTTAGCTCTTTTTGAGGAAATGTGTACTAAACTGTTTGAAGACGTTATAGGTACAATGCTGAAAAATCATTATGAGCACCTTGCTACAAAAAAAAAAAAATATAAATATCCTAGGACGCAGTGATGGAACAGAAATAGTCATGCAGAAAAAATATTATTATTATTTCTGCTGGGAAAACTGGGAATAAAACATCCCAAAGATGGTTAATTACAGGTGCCAAACCCAACTACAGAAAACACTGTAAATTGAGTTGTTCATTAAGGCCTCTGGGGTGGATGGTGTCTAATTTAAAAATCCACCGGGCTTCCAATTGTAGCAATTGGGTCGCTCGGTCCCCACCACGGGGGGAAGCCGGGATGTGATCCACAATCTTGTATCTAATGGCTGCCAGACTGTGCCGCATCTGAACGAAATGGCGGGCGACCGTTTGGTCGCTTTTGCCAGTGTTGAGGGCAGCCCTAATGGCAGACCTATGTAGGGCCATACGTTCCTTAAAAAGGCATTGTGTCTTGCCTACATAATATAAGCTGCAGGGACAGACCAATACATATATTACATATGAGGAACTACAGGTCAATGGCCATCGGATGTTAATTTTTCTCCCTGTGTGGGGATGTACAATAAAATCTCCCGTCAGCATGTAGCTGCAAGTAGTACAGCCTAGACACTTGAAACAGCCAGGCTTTCGGCTCAAAAAGTGTTTGGCTGTCGTGGTTGTTTTAAAGCCTGAGACATAATTTTTGACCACTAGGTCCTTAATGTTAGCGCTGCGAGTATAGCATGGCATAATTCTGGAATGTTTCAAGGACGCTAAACCCGGGTCAGAGCTAATAATAGGCCACATTTGTTTAATGCGCTTATTAGTCCTAGAGCTGGTGGTATTGAATTCGTTGACCCAAGTCATTTTATCGTTATTTACTTTAGAACTTTCACCCCTCAATGCCTCACTCCTGCTAAGGGCCATAACCTTTTTACGTGCCTGCTTAAGAATATCATTAGGGTAACCCCTCTGACGTAATTTTTCGGACATCAAGTCTAACTGTTGTTCAAGGTCATCGGGTTCGCTGGTGATTCTGCGAACCCTGAGGAACCGGGAAAACGGCAGGCCTCTAACCAGAGGTCTGGGGTGGAAGCTATCATATCGTAGCAGGGTGTTCCGATCTGTGGGCTTACTAATAAGTGACGTGCGGATCTTGCCATCATGAAGCATGATTTTGATATCCAAGAAACAAATTTCATTGGCGTGTGAATTGAGGGTGAACTTGACCGGACTAGCTGACCCATTATGTTCCTCAATTAAAGTGCAGAGTGTCTGGGGGTCATGTGTCCAAAACAAAAGTAAATCATCTATGTACCGAAAATATAATGAGATGTGTTCGGCAATAGACATATTTTCAAAGAACAAACAACGTTCTATCTCCCACATATAAGCATTAGCCAGTGACGGAGCCACCGCCGACCCCAAGGCACACATGGCCATGGGGTCGGCGGTGGCTCCGTCACTGGCTAATGCTTATATGTGGGAGATAGAACGTTGTTTGTTCTTTGAAAATATGTCTATTGCCGAACACATCTCATTATATTTTCGGTACACAGATGATTTACTTTTGTTATGGACACATGACCCCCAGACACTCTGCACTTTAATTGAGGAACATAATGGGTCAGCTAGTCCGGTCAAGTTCACCCTCAATTCACACGCCAATGAAATTTGTTTTTTGGATATCAAAATCATGCTTCATGATGGCAAGATCCGCACGTCACTTTTTAGTAAGCCCACAGATCGGAACACCCTGCTACGATATGATAGCTTCCACCCCAGACCTCTGGTTAGAGGCCTGCCGTTTTCCCAGTTCCTCAGGGTTCGCAGAATCACCAGCGAACCCGATGACCTTGAACAACAGTTAGACTTGATGTCCGAAAAATTCCGTCAGAGGGGTTACCCTAATGATATTCTTAAGCAGGCACGTAAAAAGGTTATGGCCCTTAGCAGGAGTGAGGCATTGAGGGGTGAAAGTTCTAAAGTAAATAACGATAAAATGACTTGGGTCAACGAATTCAATACCACCAGCTCTAGGACTAATAAGCGCATTAAACAAATGTGGCCTATTATTAGCTCTGACCCGGGTTTAGCGTCCTTGAAACATTCCAGAATTATGCCATGCTATACTCGCAGCGCTAACATTAAGGACCTAGTGGTCAAAAATTATGTCTCAGGCTTTAAAACAACCACGACAGCCAAACACTTTTTGAGCCGAAAGCCTGGCTGTTTCAAGTGTCTAGGCTGTACTACTTGCAGCTACATGCTGACGGGAGATTTTATTGTACATCCCCACACAGGGAGAAAAATTAACATCCGATGGCCATTGACCTGTAGTTCCTCATATGTAATATATGTATTGGTCTGTCCCTGCAGCTTATATTATGTAGGCAAGACACAATGCCTTTTTAAGGAACGTATGGCCCTACATAGGTCTGCCATTAGGGCTGCCCTCAACACTGGCAAAAGCGACCAACCGGTCGCCCGCCATTTCGTTCAGATGCGGCACAGTCTGGCAGCCATTAGATACAAGATTGTGGATCACATCCCGGCTTCCCCCTGTGGTGGGGACCGAGCGACCCAATTGCTACAATTGGAAGCCCGGTGGATTTTTAAATTAGACACCATCCACCCCAGAGGCCTTAATGAACAACTCAATTTACAGTGTTTTCTGTAGTTGGGTTTGGCACCTGTAATTAACCATCTTTGGGATGTTTTATTCCCAGTTTTCCCAGTAGAAATAATAATAATATTTTTTCTGCATGACTATTTCTGTTCCATCACTGCGTCCTAGGATATTTATATATTTTTTTTTTGTAGCAAGGTGCTCATAATGATTTTTCAGCATTGTACCTATAACGTCTTCAAACAGTTTAGTACACATTTCCTCAAAAAGAGCTAAGTTTTTCACAAAAAACATACAGCAAAAATAAGCTTCAAGTAATACTTGGCTCTAACCAGAGACATAGTAGATCCCCGACCTAGGTAAAGGTAGCTAATAAAACAGGGGTTAATTGGGAACTATACTCTCTATACATTTAATGATGTCTAGATTAATTGATTTGTTGTATACAAGTGTTTTAATCCTTTTTTTTAATTAGTCCTTTTGTGACAGGATCATGTGGGGTCCACCTGTGGTCACTTTGGACTGATATCAGTGGTTAATCTGTGCAACAGTATTCAAATCATTCACATTCACTGTTTACACGATTATTTCGTGTTTTATCATATTGCTGAATATTTGATGTTTATGTCTATTCACTTATGCAAGCACCCGCACTTTGTTTGTCACAGTTTTTAAATTATTTATGTACGTTGTATGTGTCACGTGAGGCGGCGCAGCAATGTCATGCTGCGTCGCGTCTCCATGGTTACCGGCTTTCCTCTGTTTGCAGCCACGTCACCAATGGGTCCGTGTAACGGGATGACGCGACTTCCGGATGCCGCATGCCACACGCTGCCGGAAGTGCGGGTTCCACACACTGGACGGCGGGAACGTGGATGCAGACGCAGGTACCCGGTACAGGTAAGGTATTTAAGTTGTTTTTCTTTGTATTGTCACTAGTTTGCAGTGTCCTGAGGAAGGGGGTCCGTCCCCCGAAACGTTGACCAATAAATGCACTTCTTGCTTTGATTTACTTGGGAGTGAAAGACTCTGAGTGCCGCCGTCCCTCTCCATTCTGCATATTGGGGTTGCCATACCCCTAGGAGGGCACCGGAGCGATACCCCTACGGGGCAACGGAGTGCCGGGCTGTCACCATGGACTATATATATATATATATATATATATATTATACACGAGATGACCCAGAACCTAACCTTTTTTTTACTCTGCTGGCTGGGTGCTGGCTGCCTCGATGCGCTGTCTTCCTTCCTGTTCACTGACTGAACCTGCAGCCTGCCTGCCCAGCCAATGGCTGAGCCGCAGGCTGCTGCTCTTCAAGTCATTGGACAGCTGAGCCGCCGCACAGCTGTGCTATCCTGTATACACTCCTTGCCTGCGGCGCCAGCTGCCAGCCTTTCAATGCTAGCGTGGGGAGCCGGGAGCCGCTGGGGACAGCCATCGCTTATCTGCTGTGCGTAGCGCCGGGAGATGGGACCGGGATCGCAGTGCCGCAGATCGGACCAGAAATCCGATCTGTGGTGGCAGTGGGGGGCCATTTCAAAAAGGGGGCCCGGGGTACTTATCCCCAGTGCCCCCCTCTTAATCCGGATCTGAGTAAAGGTGGCTATGTTATTGCCCATCATGTAACTGGGGTAAAACTGTGATTGAGGTTTCAAGTCAGTGTGTCAAAATGGATCCTTGTTACTGGGTTTGTGTTGTGGTATTGGTGTTTTATGGAAGTATTTCTTGAGGGTTAGTTTTTTGGTGAATTTTTGAATGTCCATGTATGTCTCGAATTTATTCATAGGTGTGGTTGGGGCGAATTTCAATCCTTTGCCTAGGGCACTGATCTGGTGGGTATCTATTAAAAGGTTGCTCAGGTTAAATATGCCCTGGCCTTTCTTGTCCATGTTGTTCATGGTCCATGTTTTACTTTTTTGTCCTCCCCTGCATCCTCGTCTGGTTCAGATAGTTTCCTCTTTGTGGATTGATGAGGTGTTTTGACAGACTCTTCCTGAGGGTGGTGGCCTGTCGCTAGCCCTAAAAAAGTTGTTCTCCACATGACTGTTTATCTGTTGTGGGTGGTTCTCTAGTGGATGCAGTGGTGGCAATGTTTGCACTAAGGTCTGTAATTGGTGAAGTTGCTGTATTCAATGCTCTTAATTCGGTATCCAGCCACCCTTTTTCTAAGGGTTGTCTTGCTACCTCTAGTGACAGAACTTCTTCTATATCATAGATGGAGAAGTAAGTGTCGTAATCTGTTCTGGTGTTAGAGTCGAGTGATGTGTTTTTAATGTCCAGCTCTGAAACAGTAGGAGCTATTTTTGGGGGTTGTGTGTGAAGTTCTTTCATATATTGTTGATAGGTTAGTTTTAACCTCTTGTACACAGGTGTCCTTGGTTGTCCCTTGTTTTTTTGGTCAGGGAGTGTGTTCTATCTTTAGTCTGGTTGTCAAACTGATGTTGTTTTTGTATTATCTTGTTGTGAGTTTTTTGTCCTGCCCTATGGTGTACCCCGAATTTGTCTCTCAGTATTTTGTTCCTTTTGACCAGTATGATCTTGTCTTCTCCTTGCTTAACTCTTTTGAGTGTAAGTTCGGTAAGGGCATGAAATTCCTGATCGTGTTCAAAGGGTTCAAGATCTGTGTTTATCTGTTTGATGTTTTGCTCTAATTTGGCAAGTTCTCCTTTATGCAACTCTATTAGGAGCTGTATCAATTGGTGTGAGCATTCATCTAGTATGAGATTCCATTTTTCAGTAAACGTGGTATCTGAATTGTATGATGCTGGTGTTTTCTTGACTTTTAGTCCCTTGGGTATGACTTTGTTTGCTTGGTACCAATTAAGCGTCTGTACATCCCACCATAATATGTTTTCCTTTGTGATTAATTATTCGAGATGAGTGAATTGGTTAAAGAAATTAATAGTATTAGGTACTTGATTGGGAGTGTGATTAAATTGTGAGAATAGTGTGTGTGCTCTTTTTCCCCTGTCTTGTTGGTTGTAAAAGATACCCATAAAGGTACAGGGTGTTTCTCTTGCTGCAGAAGTGGAACAAAAAGTGCAACACTATAAATTGGAGGGTTCTGCGCACTGAGTGTCTTTATTCTACAGCTAGCCGGGGTGTGCTGCTCGTTCTGATGGGTGTTCCAACCCACCTATACGTAAATGGAGATGCTTAGTGGATATACCACAATAGAACTGCGCTCAACCCCTAAGGTGTGTGTGTGTGTGTTTAGCTAATGAATGCACATCAGATGTAATAAAGGATAATGTATGAACAGACCCAAATATGAGTTTGCACTTGGATATAGAAATCACAAAAATAACAATATGATGCAAATCAATTGTTGTGAGCCACTGTATTTATTGTATACTGGCCAATCTAAAGGTGTGCGGTTAATACCCAGGGTGGGCGATATTGTCTCTTATAAAGTTCATGCAGGTTATAATACAGACTGCGGCATCCCGCACATCTGCTGTTGAAAAGTCTTTAGGAAAAAAATAATAATAACAAATGCTGGTGTTGGTAATAAATCTTTAAAACCTTCACGATGCCCTGAGCTTACGGTGGTGGCATAAGTGGGGTAATAAAGGGGGTCTCCGGACTGGTTTCCCCTCTCTGCCCCTGCTGCCCGTGGTGCGTCCTTGTTCAGATGCCCCCCGAGTGCAGAGAGGTGGACCTGCCTAGTGGTGGGGAAAGGATTCAGATGCCGCTCTGCAGAGCGGCTAGCTGCGCCTCTCCCACCGCTTACAGAGAACTCACCTGTCACCTGCTCCAGCTGCATGCCGCACTCCGTCACCAGCTTCCTCCGCTGTCTGGTATCCTAGCAGTGCTGCTGGCTTCTGGGTTGGTCGGGTCACGTGACCGGGTATTTTCGACGTGGGAAAGAGTCTTCCTGATGAAGTCTTTGAATCTGCAGTGGTTCTTTCTTTGTAGTTCCTCCAACGCGTTTCAACCTTTCGATCTTCCTCTGGGAATGCTTGAAGTGTCTAGATTGACATGATTTGTATATTTCTGAGGGGACCATACCAGTTCTGATTGGATGAATGATTGTATCACTGATTGGGCCTCAGACCTGTCTATCAAACCAGATCTGTTCTGATTTGTATGTTTCTGAGGGGGCCATACCAGTTCTGATTGGATGAAGGATTGTATTACTGATTGGGCCTCAGACCTGTCTATCAAACCAGATCTGTTATGATTGGATGAAGGATTGTATCACTGATTTGGCATCTGTCCTGTCTATCAAAGTCAGTGTGTTATTTCTCTAAAGTGGTAGGGTCCTATTTCCAAAATTGGAGTATGATGTGACATAGCTAATCTAGTATAATGTTTAGGAGAGATATACAAATAACTAGAGATGAGCGGGTTCAGTTTTTAGAGAACCGAACCCTTCCGGACTTCACGGCACAAACTCGGATCCGAGTCAGGCTTGGGTTTTCCCACGTGAATCGGAAACCAGAACAAGGCAAAATGTCATCATCCCGCTGTAGGATTCTCGCGGGATTTGGATTTCATAAAAGGAGCCACACGTCGCTGCCATTTTCACTCTGGCATTGGAGAGTGTAGAGAGAGGACATGTCTCCGTCCTCAGTGTCCTCAATGTCCGTGTCTTGTGCTGCATCTGTCCAGTCACAGTGGTTGTGTCCTCTGCTGCCATATCTCCAGTGCTTCTGTATAAGTCCAGTCCAGTGGTGCTGTGTTGTGCTGCATCAGTCCAGTCACAGTTGTGGTGTCCTCTGCTGCCATATGTCCAGTGCTGCTGTATAAGTCCAGTCCATTGCAGTGGTGCTGTGTTATCCTGCATCAGTCCAATGGTGGTAACCCTGCGCTGCCGGCCTGATGTATATGTCCAGTGATCCTGCCGTATATGTCCATTGATACTTCCGTATATGTTCAGCGATACTGCCATATAAATCCAGTGATCGTGGCGTATAATTCCAGTGCTCCTGCAGTATTATTACAGTGATCCTGCTGCATAAATCCAGTGATACTGACATAAATCCAGTGATCCTGCCATATAATTACAGTGGTACTGGTGTATAAGTCCAGTCCAGTGATATTGCCATTTATGTTCAGTGATACTGCCAAATATGTCCAGTGAAACTGCCGTATATGTCCATTAATACTGCCGTATGTGTCCAGTGGTACTGCCGTATAATTCCAGTGATCCTGCCGTATAATTCCAGTGATCCTGCCATATAATTACAGTGGTACTGGCGTATAAATCCAGTCCAGTGATACTGCCGTATATGTCCATTGATACTGACATATATGTCAAGCGGTACTGCTGTATATGTCCAGCGGTACTGCCGTATAAGTCCAGCGGTACTGCCGTATAAATCCATTGGTCTTGCCGTATAAGTCCAGTGATCCTGCCATATAATTACAGTGATCCTGCTGTATTATTACAGTGATGCTGCTGTATAATTACAGTAATCCTGCCTTATAAGTCCAGTGATCCTGCCGTATAATTACAGTGGTACTGGCGTATAAGTCCAGTCCAGTGATACTGAAATATATGTCAATTGATACTGCCGTATATGTCCAGCAGTACTGCCGTATATGTCTAGTGATACTGCCGTATATGTCTCCAACGGTACTGTTGTATATGTCCAGGGATACTGCCGTATATATATTAGAGATGAGCGGGTTTGGTTCGTTGAGATCCGAACCCCCCCGAACTTCACCTATTTTACACAGGTCCGAGGCAGCCTCGGCTCTTCCCGCCTTGCTTGGTTAACCCGAACGAGGCCGAACGTCATCATCCCGCTGTCGGATTCTCGCGAGATTCGTATTCTATATAAAGAGCCGCGCGTCGCGCCCATTTTCACTTGTGCATTGGAGACTGAACGGAGAGGACGTGGCTACGTTCTCTCCCTGAAAAGCTCCGTATCTGTGCTCAGTGTGCTGCAAATATCTGTGCTCAGTGTGCTGCAAATATCTGTGCTCAGTGTGCTGCAAATATCTACATTCTCTGCCTGAAAAGCTCCATATCTGTGCTCAGTGTGCTGCAAATATCTGTGCTCAGTGTGCTCAGAGCCGGCCCTAGGCATAGGCAAACTAGGCAATTGCCTAGGGCATCTGGTATGCCTAGGGGCACAAGCAGCTTTTGCTGATTAAAATGATATGCGGCATGCCTATATTCTGTGTGTAGCATATCGTATGCAGATACAGCTACAGTCGCACACAGTATATAGGCATGCTGCATATCATTGTAATCAGCAAAAGCTGCTTGTGCATCCTAGCCACATAACAATGCAAATAAGATGCATTTTCATTAAAAATATAGGCACCCGACGTTAGCAGAGCTGCCAGTTGACTCAAGCCAGGAACTATATGTGTCATTATGTGTATAAGGGCATTAATAATGTGTAACATAAGTGTAAGGGGCACTATGTGTGTCATTATGTGTATAAGGGCACAAATAATGTGCGGCATATGTGTAAGGGACATTATGTGTGTCATTATGTGTATAAGGGCATTAACAATGTGCGGCATATGTGTAAGGGAAATTATGTGTATAAGGGCATTAATATTGGTTGGCATAATGTGTAAGGCGCATTATGTTTATAAGGACATTAATAATGTGTGTCATATGTGTAAGGGGCATTAATGTTTGGTATTATGTGTATAAATGCATTACCAGTGTGTGGCATTATGTGTATAAGGAGCTCTACTGTGTGGCATAACGTATAGAAAGGGCACTACTGTGTGGTCTGATGTGAATAAAGAGCAATATGGTGTGGTGTAATGTGAATAATGAGCAATATAGTGTGGTGTAATGAGAATAAAGAGCAATATGGCGTGGTGTAATGTGAATAAGGAGCAATTCTGTATGATGTTATGTGAATGAGGGGCACTACTGTGAGGTGTAACTTATATAAGGTAAAGTGGTACTACTGTGTGATGTAATGTGAATAAGGGACACTATCGCATGATAAATTGTGAATAAAGTTGCACTACTGTGAGGCATAATTTGAATTGGAGGTACTATTGTGTGGGCATGCCCCTTGCCAGCAAAAACACATACCTTTTTGGGCTGTGCACCAAATGTGCACACTGTTCTTATTTAAATTACAGAGGGTAGGAAAAAAAAAAAAAGGACTGCTATGGATGGGGGGTGATGGTGCTGGGAAAGGGTTGCAGAATCAGAGGCGGAACTAGCGGTGGTGCTAGAGGGCACCAGCCAAAATCTTGTAGTGATGAGCGAGGTTCGGTTTTACTCGGTTTTACTCGGTTCTCAAAACGGCATCTTATTGGCTATCCAAAACACGTGACATCCGTGAGCCAATAAGATGCCGTTTTGAGAACCGAGTAAAACCGAGTAAAACCGAGTAAAACCGAATCCGCTCATCACTAAAATCTTGCCTAGGGCATCATATTGGTTAGGGCCAGCTCTGGGTGTATATGAAACATAAATGTATTCTGTGCTTAGACTTAGGTCCCATCACCATGATATCTCATTATGGTATGCAATTATTCCAAAATACAGAAAAATCTGATATCCAAAATACTTCTGGTCCCAAGCATTTTGGATAAGGGATACTCAAATGTATATCTAGGTATGCCCCTGGAACTGCTTATTGTAATGTGGTTTAAATGAACTGGAAGGGATTATAATGATATATAATGTGAACTGGAGGCACTGTAATGTGACATAATATGAAGTCAAGGCACTATAGTGTGGCATACTATGAACTGGGGGCACTGTTATGTGGCATAATATGAACTAGGGACACTGTATGTCATAATGTGAATTTGGTGTGCTATGTTGCATAATATGAACTAGGGCATTACTATGGTTTATAAAATAAACTAGGGCACTACTATGGGGCATAACTAAAGGCACTACATAGAAACATAACAGAGTTTGACGCAAATAAGAACCACTTGGCCCATCTAGTCTGCCCCTTTTTTTTTAACCATATTTTTATCTCAAACCTTATTTGATCCTTATTTCTTTGAAAGCATATCCTTATGTCTATCCCATGCATGTTTACATTTCTCTACTGTCTTAGCCTCTACCACTTCTGATGGGAGGCTATTCCACTTGGCCACTACCCTTTCTGTGAAGTAATTTTTTCTCACATTTTCCCTGACCCCCCTCCCCCTTGCTCCAGACGGTGCATGTCCTCATGTCCTATTGCTTCTCTTCATTTGGAGAATGTTTCCCTTCTGGACTTTGTTAAAACCCTCGATATATTTGAAAGGTTCTATCATGTGACCCCTTTCCCTTCTCTGCTCCAAACTATACATATTGAGATTTTTTGGTCTTTCTGGGTATGTTTTGTGATGTAAGCCATGCACCGTTTTAGTTGCCCTTCTTTGTACAGTTTCTAATATATTAATATCCTTTTATTGAAGATATGGCCTCCAGAATTGAACACAGTATTTTAGATGAGGCAGTACCAATGACCTATACAGTGGCATTATTACTTTTCTTTCTGCTGCTGATTCCTCTCCTAATGCAGCCAAGCATCTGATTAGCCTACCTCATTGCTTTGTTACATTGCTTACCTGCCTTTACGTCACCTGAAATAGTGACTCCTAGATCCAGAGCCGGCCATAGGCATAGGCAAACTAGGCAATTGCCTAGGGCATTTGATATGCCTAGTGGCATCAGCAGCTTCTGATGATTAAAATGATATGCGGCATGCCTATATTCTGTATGTAGCATTTCATATGCAGAAACAGCCACAGTCTCACACAGTACTATATAGGCATGCTGCATATCATTTTAATCAGCAGAACCTGCTTGTGCATCCTAGCCACATAGCAATGCAAATAAGATGCATTTTCATTAAAAAGGTGCCGACGTTAGCATTGAAGCAAGTTTTATAAGGACACATCTGTATCCAAGCAGAGGCAGAGGTCACAGTGTTAGTGGCAGTGTGAGTGCTGTGTGCATGTGAGTGGGTTGGTTGTGCAGTAGTGTTCGGAATATGTGTAAGGAGCATTATGTGTGTCATGTAAAAATGCATTAATAATGTGTGTTATTATGTGTATAAGGGCATTAATAATGTGCGGCATATGTGTAACAGGGTACTACTGTATGTGTGTCATTATGTGTATAGGGGCACTAATAATGTGCAGCAAATGTGTAGGGGGCACTATGTGTGTCATTATGTGTATAAGGGCATTATTAATGTGCGGCATATGTGTAAGGGACATTATGTGTAAAAGGGCATTAATAAAGGTTGTCAATGTGTAAGGCGCATTATGTTTATAAGGACATTAATAATGTGTCTCATATGTGGAAGGGGCATTACTGTGTGGAATTATGTGTATAAATGCATTACTAATGTGCGGCATTATGTATATAAGGTGTTCTACTATGTGGCGTTGCATATAGAAAGGGCACTACTGTGTCATATAATGTGAATAAAGAGCAATAGGGTGTGGTGTAATGTGAATAAGGAGCAATTCAGTGTGATGTAATGTGAATAAGGGGCTCTACTGTGAGGAGTAACGTTTAAGGTAAAGTGATACTACTGTGGGATGTAATATGAATTATGGACACTATCGCATGATCAAATGTGAATAAAGTTGCAGTACTGTGTGGCGTATTTGGAATTGGGGTTACTATTGTGTGGCCATGCCCCTTGCCAGCAAAAACACACCCCTTTTTGGGCTGTGCGCCAAATGTGCGAACTGTTCCTATTTAAAGTATAGGGGGTACAAACACCAAAATAAGGACTGCTATGGGCGAGGGGTGATGGTGCTGGGAAAGAGGTGCAAGGTCAGAGGTGGAACCAGCGGTTGTGCTAGGGGGCACCAGCCAAAATCTTGCCTAGGGCATCATATTGGTTAGGGCCGGCTCTGAGTGTGCTGCAAATATCTACGTTCTCTGCCTGAAAAGCTCAATTTCTGTGCTCAGTGTGCTGAAAATATCTGTGCTCAGTGTGCTGCATTGTGGGGACCACCAGTATATAATTATAGTATTACAGTACAGTTGGCCATTGCTGTATCTTGCAGCTCCGTGTCAGACTCAGTTCTAGACAGTATCCTGATCATCAGTGCTCAATATCTGCTGCATTGTTGTGTGACTAGTATATACTATATATATATATATTATATAGTAGTACAGTGCACCATTTTGGTGACCACCAGTATAGTAGTACAGTACAGTAGTCCATTGCTGTATCTTGCAGCTCCATGTCACTTCAAGTATCCATATCTGTGCTGCATTGTTGTGAGCAGTATATTAGTAGTACAGTGCAGCATTTTGGTGACCAACAGTATATAGTTGTACAGTACAGTAGTCCATTGCTGTATCTTGCAGCTCTGTGTCACTTCAAGTATCCATATCTGTGCTGCATTGTTGTGAGCAGTATATAGTAGTACAGTGCACCATTTTGGTGACCACCAGTATAGTAGTACAGTACAGTAGTCCATTGCTGTATCTTGCAGCTCCATGTCACTTCAAGTATCCATATCTGTGCTGCATTGTTGTGAGCAGTATATTAGTAGTACAGTGCTGCATTTTGGTGACCAACAGTATATAGTTGTACAGTACAGTAGTCCATTGCTGTATCTTGCAGCTCCGTGTCACTACAAGTATCCACATCTGTGCTGCATTGTTGTGAGCAGTATATATAGTAGTACAGTGCAACATTTTGGTGTCCAACAGCATATAACCTGTAATAAGTAGGGGTAAGGACTTTAACCACCTAGGGACATCCTCCCTTATACGTCACATGGAGCGCATTCATCAGAAGTAATTGACAAGTTCAAAAACTTTGGATGACAGCGGAAGCAGTACACTGACAACTAATTCCCTTCCTCTTGTACCCAAGCTCCTGCAAACCACACCACCAACTCCCTCAGTGTCAATTTCCTCCTTAGACAGGAATGCCAATAGTCCTGCAGGCCATATCACTGGCAAGTCTGACGAGTTCTCTCCTGACTGGGATTCCTCCGATGTATCTTTGAGTGTATGTGGGCACTGCTATCATGTTGTGTTAGGACTGCTGTATCAGAGAAGCCGTGAAGTGGCCAGCAGCTAAACATGTGTTTGCAAACATTTGTGACTAATTCTCTGAATTTTATTACCAGATAGGTTCAGGGATGGTTAAAGGTAATTTTCAGTGTGCGGAAGGGAATTTAGGGGTGGGGATTTGCACCCCCCTTCCTCTTTGTCTGTTGTTTGTCTGTGACCCCTCCCCCTTCCAGCACCTGATATATAATTACCTCCAGGTATTATTGAGCAGCTTCCAAATTGTTTGTCTGCTTGTGTGCAAGAGGCATTGAATGGGAGTAGCATTTGGAAGGCATGCTGTTCCTTGTAGTGCCAATGGGAGATTCTGGGGGTGGCTCCCGGGTAAGTTAGCTCTCTGTCTGGAAGTGTTTTAGTAAAAGCCTTTATCATGAGGCCTACTGTGACAAATAACATGGCCCTATGTGGGCACTGCTATCATGTTGTGTTAGGACTGCTGTATCAGAGAAGCCGTGAAGTGGCTCGCAGCTAAACATGTGTTTGCAAACATTTGTGACTAATTCTCTGAATTTTATTACCAGATAGGTTCAGGGATGGTTACAGGTGATTTTCAGTGTGCGGAAGGGAATTTAGGGGTGGGGATTTGCACCCCCCTTCCTCTTTGTCTGTTATTTGTCTGTGACCCCTCCCCCTTCCAGCACCTGATATATAATTACCTCCAGGTATGATTGAGCAGCTTCCAAATTGTTTGTCTGCTTGTGTGCAAGAGGCATTGAATGTGAGTAGCATTTGGAAGGCATGCTGTTCCTTGTAGTGCCAATGGGAGATTCTGGGGATGGCTCCCGGGTAAGTTAGCTCTCTGTCTGGAAGTGACTTAGTAAAAGCCTTTATCATGAGGCCTACTGTGACAAATAACATGGCGCTATGTGGGCACTGCTATCATGTTGTGTTAGGACTGCTGTATCAGAGAAGCCGGGAAGTGGCTAGCAGCTAAACATGTGTTTGCAAACATTTGTGACTAATTCTCTGAATTTTATTACCAGATAGGTTCAGGGATGGTTACAGGTAATTTTCAGTGTGCGGAAGGGAATTTAGGGGTGGGGATTTGCACCCCCCTTCCTCTTTGTCTGTTATTTGTCTGTGTCCCCTCCCCCTTCCAGCACCTGATATATAATTACCTCCAGGTATGATTGAGCAGCTTCCAAATTGTTTGTCTGCTTGTGTGCAAGAGACATTGAATGGGAGCAGCATTTGGAAGTCATGCTGTTTCCTGTAGTGCCAATGGGAGATCCTGGGGGTGGCTACAGGGTAAGTTAGCTCTCTGTCTGGAATTGTTTTAGTAAAAGCCTTTATCATGAGGCCTACTGTGACAAATAACATGGCCCTATGTGGGCACTGCTATCATGTTGTGTTAGGACTGCTGTATCAGAGAAGCCGTGTAGTGGCCAGCAGCTAAACATGTGTTTGCAAACATTTGTGACTAATTCTCTGAATTTTATTACCAGATAGGTTCAGGGATGGTTACAGGTAATTTTCAGTGTGCAGAAGGGAATTTAGGGGTGGGGATTTGCACTCCCCTTCCTCTTTGTCTGTTGTTTATCCTTGAGTGTAACGCCTGCTGCTGCTGGTGCTGCTGTTGTTGCTGCTGGGAGTCGATCGTCATCCCAGAGGGGAAGTCGGAAGACCACTTGTACTACTTCCAGTAAGCAAGTGACTGTCCAGCAGTCCTTTGCGAGGAAGATGAAATATCACAGCAGTCATACTGTTGCAAAGCGGATAACTCAGACCTTGGCAGCTGTGACTTAGAAAAATTCTTGCAGTAGTGTGTCCCCAGTTAAAAATCCCATCTAGGTTCCACTTCTCTAGGCAGGCGATACCGAGAATGTACACAGACGTCAGAAAAAAGAGTCACCAGTGTCCTAAAAAATGCAGTTGTACCCAATGTCCACTTAACCACGGACATGTGGACAAGTGGAGCAGGGCAGACTCAGGACTATATGACTGTGACAGCCCACTGGGTAGATGTATTGCCTCCCGCAGCAACAACAGCAGCAGCGGCACCAGTAGCAGCATCTCGCAAACGCCAACTCGTTCCTAGGCAGGCTATGCTTTATATCACTGCTTTCCATAAGAGGCACACAGCTGACAACCTCTAACGGAAACTGAGGAACATCATCGCAGATTGGCTTACCCCAATTGGACTCTCCTGGGGATTTGTGACATTGGACAATGCCACCAATATTGTGCGTGCGTTACATGTGGACAAATTCCAGCACGTCCCATGTTTTGCACATGCAATTAATTTGGTGGTGCAGAATTTTTTTTTAAATGACTGGGGCGTGGAAGAGATGCTTTTGGTGGCCCAAAGAATTGCAGGCCACTTTCGGCATTTAGCCACCGCGTGCCGAAGACTGGAGCACCAGCAAACACTCCTTAACCTGCCCCTCCATCAGCTGAAGCAAGAGGTGGTAACGAGGTGGAATTCAACCATCTATATGCTATAGAGGATGGAGGAGCAGCAAAAGGCCATTCAAGCCTATTCATCTGCCTATGATATAGGCAAAGGAGGGGGAATGCACCTGACTCAAGTGCAGTGGAGAATGATTTCAACGTTGTGCAAGGTTCTGCAACCCTTTGAACTTGCCACACGTGAAGTCAGTTTAGACACTGCCAGCCTGAGTCAGGTCACTCCCCTCATCAGGTTTTTGCAGAAGCAGCTGGAGAGATTGAAGGAGGAGCTAAAATAGAGCAATTCCGCTAGGCATGTGGGACTTGTGGATGGAGCCCTTAATTTGCTTAACCAGGATTCACGGGTGGTCAATCTGTTGAAATCAGAGCACTACATTTTGGCCACCATGCTCGATCCTAGGTTTAAAGCCTACGTTGTATCTCTCTTTCCGGCAGACACAAGTCTGCAGAGGTTCAAAGACCTGCTGGTGAGAAAATTGTTAAGTCAAGTGGAACGTGACCTGTCAACAGCTCCTCCTTCACATTCTCCCGCAACTGGGCCTGCGAAGAAAAGGATAAGAATTCCAAGCCCACCCACTGGCAGTGATGCAGGGCAGTCTGGAGCGAGTGCTGACATCTGGTCCAGTCTGAAGGACCTGCCAACGATTACTGACATGTCGTCTACTGTCACTGCATATGATTCTGTCACCATTGAAAGAATGGTGGAGGATTATATGAGTGACAGCATCCAAGTAGGCACGTCAGACAGTCCGTACGTATACTGGCAGGAAAAAGAGGCAATTTGGAGGCCCTTGCACAAACTGGCTTTATTTTACCTAAGTTGTCCCCCCTCCAGTGTGTACTCCGAAAGAGTGTTTAGTGCAGCCGGTCACCTTGTCAGCGATCGGCGTACGAGGTTACTTCCACAAAATGTGGAGAAGATGATGTTCATCAAAATGAATTATAATCAATTCCTCCGTGGAGACATTCACCAGCAATTGCCTCCAGAAAGTACACAGGGACCTGTGATGGTGGATTCCAGTGGGGACGAATGAATACTCTATGAGGAGGGGGATGTACACAGTGAAAGGGGTGAGGAATCGGAGGATGATGATGAGGTCGACATCTTGCCTCTGTAGAGCCAGTTTGAGCAAGGAGAGATTGATTGCTTCTTTTTTTGGTGGGGGCCCAAACCAACCAGTCATTTCAGCCACAGTCGTGTGGCATATCCTGTGGCTGAACTGATGGGTTTGTTAAAGTGTGCATGTCCTGTTTATACAACATAAGGGTGGGTGGGAGGGCCCAAGGACAATTCCATCTTGCACCTCTTTTTTTAATTTATCTTTGCATCATGTGATGTTTGGGGCCAATTTTTATAAGTGCCATCCTGTCTGACACTGCAGTGCCACTCCTAGATGGGCCAGGTGTTTGCGCCGGTCACTTTGGACACTTAGCTTAGTCATCCAGCGACCTTGGTGCAAATTTTAGGACTAAAAATAATATTGTGAGGTGTGAGGTGACAGAATAGACTGGAAATGAGTGGAAATTATGGTTATTGAGGTTAATAATACTATAGGATCAAAATTACCCCCAAATTCTATTATTTAAGCTGTTTTTGAGGGGTTTTTGAAAAAAAACACCCGAATCCAAAACACACCCGAATCCGACAAAATTTTTTAAGGGAGGTTTTGCCAAAACGCATCCGAATCCAAAACAAGGCCGCAGAACTGAATCCAAAACTAAAACACAAAACCCGAAAAATTTCCAGTGCACATCTCTAATATATATATACCCTGCTGCAAAGTTGATTACTGATGCCATAACAATTATGATGGTGTTAGACGTGTGTCCAGTATCCGCCGTTAGTGCAGTGGGTCTGCAGTGCCAACCCTAGAAGGGCCAGGTGTTTGTGCTGCACACTTGTGTAGCTTAGCTTAGATATACAGCTACTTCATTGCCCTCTTTTACTTCTTCGCATGATGTGCTGTTTGGGTACTATTTTTTTTTAAAGTGCCATCCTGTCTGACACTGCAGTGCAACTCCTAGATGGGCCAATTGTTTGTGTGCTTAGCTTAGTCATACAGCTACCTCATTGCACCTCTTTTACATCTTTGCATCATGTGTTGTTTGGGGCCTTTTTTATATCTGCCATCCTGTCTGTCACTGCATTGCCACTCCTAGATGGGCCAGGTGTTTGTGCCGCACACTTGTGTCGCTTTGCTTAGTCATACAGCAACCTCATTGCATCTCTTTTTCTTCTTTGCATGATGTGCTGTTTGGGGCCAATTTTTTTCAAGTGCCGTTCTGTCTGCCACTGCAGTGCCACTCCTTGATGGGCCAGGTGTTTGTGCCGCACACTTGTGTCGCTTAGCTTAGTAATACAGCGACCTTGGTGCAATCTTTTGGCCTAAAAACAATATTGTGAGGTGTGAGGTGTTTAGAATAGACTGGAAATGAGTGGAAATGAATGTTATTGAGGTTAATAATACCGTAGGATCAAAATTAAACCCAAATTCTGTTATTTTATTTTTTATATTTTTTTCAAAAATCATCCAGACCCAAAACCAAAACCAAAACACAATATGGTGGTTTTGGAAAAACCAATCCAAAACCAAAACACGAGCTGGGAATTAGAACTAAAACCAAAACACAAAACACGAAAAGTGCCCGCCGCACATCTCTAAACATAACATAGTATCACATAAGGCTTAGCCCATCATTATTTTATATGTTTCCACACATTTCTAAAAATAAGAAAAAGATTACTGTACATGAATTTTAGTTGCCTGTAAATGCATATGCCAGTGTACAGAGCATGTGTAGTTCTAAGACATGCCAGATCAATGCGGAGAATGTGCTTGTGGTCCCAGAATGTCCAGACGATGAGTTACAGATAGTAATGTCGATATTAGCAAACTATGGTGATATGCTGATAAATTATGTGTGTCATTTGTTGTGAAGAGGCATACTATGGGCCCGTTCAGACCAGATCACTGCTGTGCACTTTTGCTCAGCAGGCGATTATCAAACTATTGTGCATGTGTATGCACCGCAATGCATATGCATGTCACCAAACAGCGACAGAATGGTGCAAAAATGTCGTTTGCATCGCTGTTCACATGGTGATTGATAGGAAGAGGAAGTTTGTGGATGGTAACTGGGCATTTTAAGGGAGTGTCCGGAAAAACACAGGCGTGCCCAAGCGTTTTTAGGCCGGGTGTGTGACTTCAGCTCCAGACCCGATCTGCCTGTTTGGAACGCACTGCAGGTCTAAGTTCTGGGCTACGCACACACTGCGTAGTATTGAAAAATAAATTCCAAGGTGAGTGCGATGCGAATGGATTTGCAGATGTCCGCTGACTGAGAGACATTTTCGCATGGCATACACATGTGATCGCACACTTGCATGGGGCGAATTTACACTCCACCTTGGACAGCGACTATCTGATTGCAGGACAGCAAAATTAGCAGCACAGTGATAAGGTCTGAATCACCGCCTATGTGTTACTTAAGCCTTGACTTGTTATATTACACAGAGACACTAGTATGATAAACTAAGATTTCGGTTATTTGAAGACTGGTACACCTAACAAATACTATAAGAATTAAAAGAGACATCACTTACTGTAACTAGCTTTATTGATATTCTCAGACATATTAAAATTTGCCCTATAAACTATGAACATTCTAATTTCTGGTTAAATAATGATTATGGACTTGTTCGATTCTCTTTAAGGCTCTGCAATTTGTAATTGATGTAATATATTTTATCATCCACAAAATTACTATAGTAGAGCCTGTTAATAAAAATAGTTAAATCAGTTGAATATTAAATTAGCTTCTTGCTTATCCTTACTTCACATGACAGTTATAATTGCTACATGGCCATTACTTTCAGTGGGATTTATTATTTATTTTTTTGCTCTATGTGCATTTTGTAGCTGAAGCACATTAATTTTAGTGGGAAAGCAAAGTTAGATGAAAATAGGTTATTCAATTAAACATGTAAAATTGTCCAACATGCAATTATATTTGCAAGATGTCACATAACATGCCTGCGCAAATAGATTATCCAATATATAAACTGGAATGCTCTGAATATAACCTATTTGCAAAATAGGGGGGTAATTCAGACTGCATCACTGCAGCGGCAGTAATCGCAGTCAGAATTACTATGCACAGTTGCCACTCATGGAGGGCACATTGCGCATGTGTAGCCAGTGAGATGCAAAAACATTTCACTGGTGCGATTGCCTCTGCCTGTTTGACAGGCAGAGGTGGGGCAGTAGGGGGCGTTCTGGACAATAGAGGCGTGTCTGGACCATTGGGGGGGTGGCGGGCCGCAGAGGCTGTGTGATGTAACACGCAGCCGCTGTGACCCGGGATGCGGCAGTTAGCTCGCTGCCAGTGTGCAGGAGATGAGCTGGCAGGGAGATATTTTGTCAGGTACAAAAGCATTGCCGCAGTGCGATGTTTTTGTACCTGTGCTGGGGAGGGGGGCAGGGCCTGACATGTCAGAGTAAATGATCGTAGATGTGCTAAATTTAGCACAACTATGATTAACTGAATTACCCCCTAGGTCCCTTTCAACAAAATGAAAAGCCTTTTTAGGTGGCAGATACCCCATGTCAGCTATGAGACACATATAAAATCTCAGTTTGTCCATTATGAAACATATTACTATTTTATTTTAAAGATGTGCACAGGACCATTTTTGCTGGAATTGGATTTGCCAAACCGCCATGAGTGATTTTGGGTTTGTTTTTCAAAAATTGTCAAAAAAGATAAAAATACCATAATTTAGGCCTTTTTTGCTCCTTGAGTGTTATTAACCTCAATAGCATTAATTTCCAGTCATTTCCAGTCAATTTTGACAACCTCACAGCTCACAATATTGCTTTCACCAATATTGGCCAAAAGCTGCAGCAAGCTGGCTGGCTAGTAAGCAACAGAGCAGCGGCACAAACATACAACAGTTTATAGTACAAACAATAGAAACATATATATATATATGTTTTTTTTCTATTTTTTAACTTGCAGCTCAGTTCACACGGCATGGATAACAAAGATTATAGATACACGTGAACAAGTGCATTAGGGCAAAGTACAGTACAAATCAAGTTCAATTTACAGCAGACTAAAGTGCAGCATACAGGAGCATGCAGTTTACTCCTATATACAGTCGCTATAGAGCACAGCCACTTGTGGACATAGCACACCTGGGCCCTCATTCCGAGTTGTTCGCTCGGTAAAAATCTTCGCATTGCAGCGATTTTCCGCTTAATGCGCATGCGCAATGTCCGCACTGCGACTGCGCCAAGTAAATTTGCTATGCACTTAGGAATTTTACTCACGGCATTTTCATCGTTATGGCGATCGTAATGTGATTGACAGGAAATGGGTGTTACTGGGCGGAAACAGGCCGTTTTATGGGCGTGTGGGAAAAAACGCTACCGTTTCCGGAAAAAACGCAGGAGTGGCCGGAGAAACGGAGGAGTGTCTGGGCGAACGCTGGGTGTGTTTGTGACGTCAAACCAGGGACGACAAGCACTGAACTGATCGCAGATGCCGAGTAAGTCTGGAGCTACTCAGAAACTGCTACGAGGTGTGTAATCGTAATATTGCGAATACATCGTTCGCATTTTTAAGATGCTAAGATTCACTCCCAGTAGGCGGCGGCTTAGCATGAGCAAATCTGCTAAAATCCGCTTGCGAGCGAACAACTCGGAATGAGGGCCCTAATACAGTAGAGTACAGTACAGCATACAGCATCAGGCAATGTGCCCCTATTTACAGTCACTCTAGAACACAGCCACTTGTGAGTCTGGACACAGCACAGTCAATACAGCAGAGTACAGTGCAACATACATCACCGTGCACTCTGCCCCCTGTACACAGTCACTATATTATACTTCCATATGTAACTGTTTTAATGTAATGGGTGAATCATGGGAGTTTTGTAGGTGTGGAGCTATCATCCCTTTCTATGGAGAAGGGAAGCCTATTTCAGATGGATATCTTGCACCTAGCATGGGTGGAGTGAATTCCCACTTGAAACCATATGGATCTTCACATTAGCTCTGTGGCTAAGGTAGTAATAAATCAGGCTTCCACAGCATCTTGCACATACAGCCACAAACCATAGCCACAATGGAAATGTGGCACCCCTTTAAGAACATTTGCTACAGCTCCGCAGCAGCAGGAGAAATTCCGGGACAGGAGGAGTTAACTGCAGCCCTGGACCGGTCACGTGGCCTCAGGAGAGAGAGTGGATTAGACAGAGGCTGCTGAAGGAAGAAGGAGAGACTGCTGGATAGAAAAAGGTGGAGAGCTTAGTGCATGCTGGCAGTTGGAGTAACATGGAGTAGATCAGGAGCTGTATGTTGGAGATGGCTGCATGATGCTGGGTGGTGAGAGCAGTGCTGCTGAGGGAAAGCAGCAGAGTGTTGCTGGAAAGTGTTGCCGGAGGGTGGGTGTTGAGATACCACAGCCAGAAGACCAGACACCGCCAGGCCTGGTAAGAGGCGTGGATGCTGCTGCCATCTTGAAAGAGAATGGGGAGCCATTACAACAGAAGCAGCCAGCTTGAAATTCCATTCCCTGGGTCTGAGGGAGTACTGTTTGAAACTTACAGAAAGCTACAGGCAAGTGTGCCTTCAGCCTCTGCCACCTGTGTTACAAACCAAACAGTATTTAAAAAGGGTGCAGCCAGCAGCGCCATATTGTGCCAGTTAAGACCCATAGAAAGAGAGCTAAAAAAAGGACTGAGTTTATTACAAGTCCAGTTTTAGAGAAAGAGTTGTTTTAAGAGAAACATTTGTTTTCAAGGGCCGAGTTTAATGCAAGGATAAGAGAAATATTTTTGAGAAAGGATTTAGTTTTGTGCAAATGCAGACAGTTATTGCTGGAAGGACTGAGCTAATTATGCAAATATTGGTCAAGCCACACAACTGAAAGAGACTGAGTTTATTCCACACAAAAGCTCCTTATTGTTACTTAAGTGCAGTGGCGTAACTAGAAATTTTTCTCCCCCAAGCCAAAATTTCTCTGGCGCCCCCCATAATTGGCACTAGTAAAGTGGCAAATCTGCGCGCCACAAAAAGGGGCATGGCCTTGCTGAAGTGGGCATGGCTTTGCATAAAGGGACATGGCATTGCAGGAAAAGACTACCTTATACTCCAGTTTTGCAAACTGCACGCCCAGACGTTGGCCACCACAGGAAAAAAAGAATCCTGATTCATGCCCATTATATTATTTGTCATTTTTCCTCCGTATAGTAATGTCCAGTATACATTATGTCACATACTGCAATGCCCCTTAGACATTATGTCACACACAATAATGCCCATGACACAATATGCCACACACCATAATGCCCCCGACACATTATGCCACACACCGTAATGCCTGTGACACATTATGACAGGCATCGCAATGCCCATTATACATTATGCTACACACTGCAATGCCCCTGATACATTATAGCACATACCACAATGCCTGTGACAGATTATGACACACACTGCAATGTCCGTGATACATTATGCCACACACTGCAATGACCCTGAGACATTATACCACATACCATAATGCCCGTGATACGGTATACCACACACCGTAATGCCTGTGACACATACCACAATGCCCATTATACCCTATGCCAAACACTGCAATGCCCGTTATACATTATGCCACACACTGCAATGCCCCTGAGACATTATACCACATACCACAATGCCAATGATACATTATGCCACACACCGCTATGCCCATTACACATTAAGTCCTACAGTAAGGCTTCTAATTACTTTTAAATTACCTGCTCGTTGCCAGGGGTTTCATGCTCTTGGTTCCATGCACGGTGCCAGGGGTTTTCATGCTCAGGGTGTCATGCTCGTTGCCAGGGGTTTCATGCGGTAGGTGTTATGCTTGTTGCCAGGGTTATTATGTGCTGGGTTTCAAGCTGGTTGCTAGGTGGTAATATTCATTGCCAGGGGTTTCATGCACTGGGTGTCATGCTCGTTGCCAGGGGGTAATGCTTGTTGCCTGGGATTTCATGAGCTGGGTGTTGTGCTTGTAACCAGGGGGTAATGTGTGTTGCTAGGGCTGTGCTCCCAGTGCCAGATATTCCCCCACAGTGCCAGGTACACATATGCCCCCAGTGCCATTTATGCCCCCCCCCCAGGGCCAGGTACACATATACCCCCAGTGCCAACTATGCCCCCCAGTGCCAAATATGCCCTTCCCCAGTACTCAAATATGCTCTCCCCCAATGCCCAAATATTATCTCTCCCAGTGCCAAATATGCTCTCCCCCAGTGCCCAAATATGCTCTCCCCCAGCGCCCAAATATGCTCCCCCCCCAGTTCCAAATATGCTCTCCCCAGTGCCCAAATATGCTCCCCCCCAGTGACCAAATATGCTCTTCCCTAGTGCAAAATATGCTCTCCCCCAGTACCCAAATATGCTCCCCCAGTGCCAGTTACACCCCCATCCCTCAGCTCCCCTCCGGCTCCCCCGCTGCTGTGCTGTTTATTTTGTGAAGGAGGGACATGGAGGGCACAGAGCGCGCCTCTCCTGTGTGTCCCTCCTGGGTCTCCGGCGGCAGCGGCATGTCTGTTTAATGAAGTGCCCGTTCGTGAGCTCTGAATGGGCACTTCAATAAACAAACTTGCCGCTGCCGCCGGAGACCCAGGAGGGACATACAGGAGAGGCACGCGCTGTGCCCTCCATGTCCCTCCTTCTCAAAACAGAATCAGTGGCGGCGGCTTGGGCGCCCTGTAGCCCTGCATGCCTCCAAGCGCTCGCAGTTTCTGTGGACCCCTAGTTACGCCACTGCTTAAGTGCCGGTGTCACAAGACCCTGCTATTGCTTTGTTAGTTATATCCTCTTTGAAATGAAAAACTGAGTAACGTTAATATTTTCCATCCCAGGATCTCCTCAGTAACTGTGTGCCCATTCACCCCATTGAAACACTATGCCACAGCAGACTTTAACCAGAGCTCTAACAATATTGCCGGTGAAGATATTTGTTACCTTGGCTAGGGAAAGCTAAAAAGTTAGTATTTAGAATTACTGAACATATTTCCATTTTTCTTCCTATCATCACATTACAGAATGGAATGCACAGTGTCTGATATTATTTCATGATTCCAATGATTTTATTATAATTTGTGATTCCAACTGATTTTCATCCTGAGTCTCATTATTTTTCTCTGTGATTCAAATAGCTTGTCTTTTGCATATTGGATGATCTTTTGTGGTGTGAACTGTAGTAAATTGTATATTCCTGTTCTTTTGTATGTCAAAGTGTTCTTTTTGTGATTTACAACCAAAACAACATCCCCTAATCAACCAATACCCCAAATCCAGAGTTAATTGCAGATCAATAAAAAGAATTACTGTTGGAATTGCTGACTCACTTTTGATTCATATCAATCTATCCTATCTCTCTGAGCATGGTACTAGGAGACAAGGTATGGGGAACAACATTTCAGGGGAAAGGTCTGTCACATAGCCACCCAACACCTGTGATACCTCTCTCAAACACTTAGACATACCCTGCCAACCCCAGGGTTGTTACAGAAACATTGGTTATAGTAGTGATTAATCTATAACGAATTGTCGGAGAAATAGCTGTTAAAATTATTTATCAGAATTACAGTAAATGGAGGAGTTTATACATTGAGCAGCACGGTTATTATAGTAGTAAGCATTACAGCCTCAAAACAACCGAACCCTACCGGACTTTGCCTTCCGAGTTTGGTTCCGAGCCAGGCTCGGGTTTTCCCGCCTGACTCGGAAACCCGAACGCTGCAAATCGTCATCATACCGATGACTGATTCTCGCGGGTTTGGGATTTCATCTAAGGAGCCGCGCGTCGCGGCCATTGTCACTCCAGTCTCAGAGAGTGTATTGAGAGGACGTGTCCTCAGTGTTCAGTGTCTGTGTGGGGGTGGGAAAGTGGGGTGGCAAGTATTATGCTGTGTTGTGCAGCCAGTCACAGTGTTGGTGTCCTCTGCTGCCAAATATCCAGTGTAGCTGTATAAAGTTGTGCTGTGTTGTACTGTCCAGTCCAGTGTTGTTAGTGTATTGTGCTGCATCAGTCCAGCCAGTCACAGTGTTGGTGTCCTCTGCTGCCATATATCCAGTGTAGCTGTATAAAGTGGTGCTGTGTTGTGCTGTCCAGTCCAGTGTAGTCAGTGTATTGTGCTGCATCAGTCCAGCCAGTCACAGTGTTGGTGTCCTCTTCTGCCATATATCCAGTGTAGCTGTATAAAGTGGTGTTGTGTTGTGCTGCATCAGACTAGTGGTAGTGTCCTGTCCATCAGTCATTCCAGTGATGATATACGCTGCTGCTATATGTCCACTGCTACAGTATTATAATAATTATAACAACAACCACAAGTCCCTTACAGTGTTGTTGTGTTCTGCTGCATCAGACCAGTGGTAGTGTCCTGTCCATCAGCCATTCCAGTGATGATATACGCTGCTGCTATATGTCCACTGCTACAGTATTATAATAATTATAACAACAACCACAAGTCCCTTACAGTGTTGTTGTGTTCTGCTGCATCAGACCAGTGGTAGTGTCCTGCCCATCAGCCATTCCAGTGATGAGGCAGTCACAGTGGTATACGCTGCTGCTTACGACAGTGTGAAGAACGTCCGAAGGGCGGGATGAATCACCTAGTATTATTATAATAGCTCCAAATAAAAGGGTTATTATCCAAATTAATTTTACAGGCTTTGCCGTGTGTGTGTGTGTGGTTTAGGGGTATGCTATCCTGTGCCACCAATATTGTGCGTGTATTACATCTGGGCAAATTCCACCACATCCCATGTTGTTTGTGCCGCACACTTGTGTCGCTTAACTTAGTCATACAGCTACCTCATTGCACCTCTTTTTCTTCTTTGCATGATGTGCTGTTTGGGGCCTAGTTTTTTTAAGTGCCATCTTGTATGCAACTGCAGTGCCACTATAGATGGGCCAGGTGTTTGTGCCGCACACTTGTGTCACTTAGCTTAGTCATACAGCTACCACATTGTACGTCTTTTACTTCTTTGCATGATGCGCTGTTTGGGGCCTAGTTTTTTTATGTGCCATCCTGTCTGCAACTGCAGTGCCATTCCTATATGGGACAGGTGTTTGTGCCGCACACTTGTGTCACTTAGCTTGGCCTTCCAGCTACCTCATTGCACCTCTTTTTTTTCTTTGCATCATGTGCTGTTTGGGGACTAGTTTTTGAAAAGTGCCATCTTATCTGTAACTGCAGTGCCACTCCTAGATGGGCCAGATGTTTGTGTCGCACATTTGTGTTGCTTAGCTTAGTCATACAGCCACCTTGGTGCAACTTTTAGGCCTAAAAACAATATTGTGAGGTGTGAGGTGTTCAGAATAGACTGGAAATGAGTGGAAATGAATGTCATTGAGGTTAATAATACCATAGGAGCAAAATTACCCCCAAATTCTGTGATTTTAGCTGTTTTTAAAAAAAAAAAAAATCAAAAATCATCCAGATCCAAAACCAAAACACTAAAGGGTGATTTGGGCAAAACCAACCCAAAACCAAAACACGAAAGTGGAATTAGAACCAAAACCAAAACACAAAAAGTGCCCGCTGCACATCTCTACTTCCTATACTTATTGCCCTTACTGCAGATGCACCAGTTTCTTCCTACATTCAAATAAGTTACTGGTACATTAATTGGCTGCTGACAAAAAATTAACTGTAGTATGTACAAGTGTTCATGTAATAGGTAATATAGATTATAAGCTCCACTGGTGCAAGGACTGATGTAAATTACTGAATTATTGTTTGTAAAGCAATAAAAAAAATGTGTGCGTAAAATGTGTGCACTATCTAAATAATTGTTAATAAACAAATAATGGGTCATATTCAATAGGTTACACTTAATTATATTTTACATTTAATTTGAAAAGGGTTGAAGTCTTTATTTTAGGATTTGGATATCTCTTAACACTTATATTTTCATATGAGGTAGATGCAGTATGTAGATAGATTTTTATAAAGCAATTGACTGGCAACAGGTCCAGGAACTGAAGGCATGTTTACTTCATCCATCACCTTCACTGTTAAACACATTTTTGAATTACTAATTGAAATAGTTTATACTCCTTTCATTCCTTTATAGCTGATAGTCTACCAGTTGCATTGAACCAACCCTGTGCATTAAAACTCAAATAAAACTTTCATCTTGATTTTTTTTTAAAGCAATGAAAAAAGTTCAGTAAGTCAAATTGAATTGTTTTATATGTATTTTCTTTTACTGCCATTCTATTTTATGTGGCAACTGTGCATATTTACTTTTTTCTTTTAACAATGAGATGTTCTTTTATATGTTGTTCTTATTTCTTGCTTGGATGATTCCCCAATTTCATATTAAAAGCAGTTGTTTTATTGATTTTAAAAAATATTGTTGGCTGTATTTGTGATTTAGATAAGCTATTTCTTTCAGAGAAATAAAAACATTAATGCTGACATCACAAAATCTCTAACATTAAAATAACATTAGGAAAATTATTAAATAACCTAATTATTTTTTTGCAATTGCTTAATGTGTAATGCAGACATTAGAGCAAGGAAGGTAGAAATTTATTATGTTTTCTAATTTATTAAATTTCTTACTTAATTAGTTAATTATAGTTTAATTGAACGTTACAGTATTCCGAATAATACCTTTAATTAAGACAACATGAAATGTTAGTAATTATTTAGTAATATTCATAAATTGCAAAGTTAATACATTTTTTACATCACAAAACTTCCTAAAAAGAAATATTAATTCAAATTAATGTACTTTTGCCATTAAGCCATTATCATATTTTCTCAATACTGGCTTCCTGAACATTCTTTTTTTTTGTCTATAGTTCAGTGTCTTTGTCTCTGTGATATTATGGGTGCTCGCATGATTAATATTACCATAAAAAATATAAAATCAGACTAATATTGAAAACAAAGTTACCAGGTTAGGATTCTGGCACATGACCATTGTATTTAAACCTTCAAATGTATTACTTTTACAATGAAATATAACACACACATGCATAAAATTAATGTTTCAAGCATTAAGTGACATGATCGGCTTTTAATTTGGCTATAAATTTAAGTGGCCAAATTTGATGAGCTCCAATCAAAAAATAAACTAACAGTAAAAAAAAAAAATGTCACGGAACAATGTAGAACCTAGACTCAAATGAATATGCCAGAGTAACAAAAGAGTAATGGTCCAATGTCCTATATAGGAAGTAAATACTGTAGAACCAATCAAAGAGTCAGAAATATATAAATAAATAGAGATAGCAAAACAATGGACCAATGGGACAGGATAAGCAATGATTAATATAATGTGTAAAACAAACATTCACAAAAACTCTATATTACAGCATATAAAAATAACAAAATGAGTACCTGAAGTTGTTACACATGGTGATTTAGGGATTAAAAGAAGCTCAAATCTGGGAAATATAATAAAGTCAATTATATATATATATATATATATATGTATACTGTATATGTACTGTGTATATATATATATATATATATATATAATGATGATGATATTAAGAATTTTACGGGCTTGAAGAAGGGTTCAAATTTTTATCCATTAGAATCACGAGGATCATACATCGAGACCTTTTCCAAACTTATTTTTAAAGATTTAGATACTTTATGCCAGAATAATAAAAAGTGTAAGGATTTCTCTCTGTATCCTGTGCATTAGCCTATTTATGCATATGTGCCTATCGTAGATCTTTACAGTATATTTTTGTACACTTCACCAAAAGTATGTAACCATGTATTGTAGTGTATTTCACTTTATGTCTGACTCTGAACCCTCCCCCAATGTTTTCCCTACTTCTTTTTTTTCTGTTCCCCTGACTTATTTGTACAAAAAAGAGAGAGAGGAGGATTCCTTTTTTTCTTCCCTCTCACCTTTCAATAAAAATTTAATGTTTAAAAAAAAAAAAGTGTAAGGATAATTTAAGTGGAGATGAGAGAAAGGCAATTTTTGAATTAGAAAAGAATCATGACATTATAATAAAAATGGCGGATAAAGGAGGAGGCGTGGTTATTTTAAATAGAACAGACTATTTGGAGGAATCTTTTAGGCTACTCAATGACGAGAAAACTTACGCTAAATTATCTTCTGATCCTATGTCTGAAATAGTGGAAGGGATTAGAAATTTATTGGAGGAAGGTCTAAACAAGGGTTGTTTGAGTAGAGAAGAAATGAATTATATATATAATCCGCATCCAAGGTTGGCGATTTTTTATTACCTTCCTAAGATCCATAAGCAATTGGAAAAAACCCCGGGTCGACCTATAATCGCGGGGATTGATTCTGCAACATCTAAGCTATCCGAATTTATTGATATTTATATTAAGAATGATGTATTAGGTTTGAAATCTTTTTAATAAAGATTCCACACATGTATTAAGAAATTTGGATACAATGACCTGGGATCCTGATTTTAGTTGGTGCATTATAGATATTGAATCATTATATACTTGCATCCCACACAAGGAAGGATTAAATGCGATTTATTTCTATTTGTGCAAAGATGAAACCCTAAGTGAAGATCAAAGAAGGTTTTTATTGGATTGTATTAAATATGTTCTTAATAATAATTATTTAAATTTCAAGGTGCTTTTTATAATCAGCTGTGTGGGTGTGCTATGGGGACACCTTACGCCCCAAGCTTTGCTAATTTGTACTTAGGTAAATGGTAAACAGAGGTTATCTTTGCTAATAATCCATTTTTAGAATTTATACACTCCTTTTATAGGTACATAGATGACATATTAATTATTTGGAAGGGTACCGAGAGTGATTTTAATGGATTTATGCTATATCTTAATGATAATTGTTATAATTTAAAATTCACCTCTAAATTTCATAAAAATAAAATTTAATTTTTAGATCTGGTTTTAGATTCGTCAGACTGGAGCCCAGGTAAAAAAATTAATACGTATACTTATGTCAAAAAGGTTGATAGCAATAATTATGTACATTTTAAGAGTTGCCACCTGAAAAACTGGGTGACGAATATACCGTATTCCCAGTTTCTTAGATTAAAAAGGAATTGTGTGGAAAAGGAAAAGTATAATGAACAAGTTGCACTTTATAAAAATAGGTTTTTAGATAAACAATACCCAGCTGAATTGGTTGAGAGATGTAAAGAAAAAGCAGACCTTTTAGATAGGAATCAACTGTTGATGTATAAAGAGAGAAAACAAACAAGAGATAGTATCTTTATACCTTTTATCACGGGGTATAATACAAAAAATAAAGAAATAAGAACCATTTTAAAGAGTCATTGGGATGTTTTAGCTTTAGACCCAATCTTGAAAGAACATTTGCCTAAAGACCCACAAATAGTTTTTAGGAGAGCGAGATCACTTAAGAACTCATTAGCACCTAGTAACCTTAAGAGTATAACAGATGACACCTGGTTAAAGAAAAATCGAGTGACTGGGTGTTACCCATGTAGTCACTGTAAAGTATGTACCTATGTTAGTAAGGAAAGGAAAAAAATATGGAATACTGAAATGACCCGTTTTTGGGAGATAAAAAGCATGATTAATTGTCAAACAACTTCAGGAATTTACGTTTTAGAATGTAAGTGTGGAGCACGTTATGTTGGAAAAACGAAGAGACAATTAAACATTCGGATATTGGAGCATATCAGAAGTATAACCAAGAAATTAGTAGGTCATAGTGTCCCTAGACATTTTCTTAGTTGTAATGGTGGTGCACTCAGTCACTTTAGCTTTAAGGCTATAGAGCATGTGAAGCTGGGGGATAGAGGGGGTGATATTGCAAAGGAGTTGGGAAGAAGAGAAATGTACTGGATACACACTTTGAATACTATTAGCCCCATGGGTTAAATGAGAATTATGACATTACTCCCTTTTTACATTAGGATCCATTTGATGCGGAATTGGGTGTTGGGATACATTGTAGTTGGGCCATTGGCTCCTTTGTGTCTCTTTACACCCATTCCAGCTCATGGTGACAGGATTTATTCCTTTTTATTGTTCTTTTTTATTCCTCCTATATATAGAGCTCTCTACGGACACTATCTTTGTTTTTAAATATGAGTTATCTGATTCTCTTCATGTATGTATTTGTGTTTCTCATGATATTATTCAGAGATAGAGGTTTGGATAGGTTAATGCCTAAATGTATGTTATGTGATTAAATATGCACTGACATAAAGCCATCGGGGTGATTATTTTAGAAATTTTATGAATGAAAATAGAAGTATGTTTTAGTATAATTTTAGTAATGCATTATACATTGCCATTTATTAATTCTGGTAATTTTAAAGTGTTATATATAGATATTGTTGGGATGTATTAGAATAGAGATAATAAAGGGGTTTATTATCTGTAATTGGATATTTAAGATAATACTATATATTTGCTGCTCTAGATGTCGTTGTCTCATTGCGTTTTTAAATCAATAAATTTTGTATGTATTTTGTATAATATATTAACATTTGATGGTGTGATATGTGTAAGGACTTTTATTAGAGTAATGTTGGTTTTAAATTGTTAGCGCTAATTGATTATTGAATTCTGTGCATTATTGCGGCTTGGGTATAAATAAGCTGAGATGATAGTGCCGACCACACCCCCTGACGAAGTCCCGTGACGAAACGCGTTGGGCGTGGCCAGCAGGACTTGTTACGTGATACCCATCAACCGGAGTACCGGAGTGTGAGATCAGCGTTGTGGAGTCCGTGGAGCTGGATATTACAGTGACTGTGGAACCAGAGGGGCAGCGGCGGTTACCAGTGTCAGTAGTCCGGATGCTACACTGGTTTTCTTCATTGCACCGGTTACCCTATATTGAAATGTATGTGAGTGGATATTTATCAGTAAAGTACCTTTGATTTATTACTCACGATTGCGCCCTCCATTCTTTTTCTCTTTTACATGACTTGAGGAGTACGGTAGCTCCTGGAGGAGGATTGCAGCAACATACATTTCGGACTTATATTGAATACCAAAAAGACTTTATTTCTCATTGCGCGGTCTTGTTCTTTGTTCCAATATATATATATATATATATATATATATAGTGCAGGGGGATGAGGTTGTTACAAGCGACCAAAGGTGTCAAATAAATAATGTAAAAATTCATGGGTTGTAGCGCTCAACCTATGTGGGTATGTAAATGATGATGCTGTGAAACTATATTTATGAAAATAAATCAAGGTTTTATTGTTATAAAGGGACACAAACGTATAGTTCGTGTGCATGCATTGATAAAATATAAAAAAGGTTATAACTATATATATGTTGCTTGGGAAAACTGAATATATATATATATATGATCTACACAAGTCAAGTCATCCCTTGATGAAGTCCATGAGGGACGAAACGCGTTGGATGCTACTCTGATTTTACCTCAACCGCTTTAAAAGATAAGCTTTTTCATGTTTTATCCTGTGTATTTTATACCGTATTTTTCCCATGTTTGTGTGTACCTTTTATGAATTTTTGGCATATATAGCTTTGATTTTATCAGCCTTGCTTTTTGCTCTTTTTTATACAACAGTTTTTTACTAGGCTGCATTGGTCTATTTTTATTGTTTCAATTATTACCAACCTTTTTTTAGTGCTCGTCCTTTTGAAATTAAAATAATTTTTTTTATCAGTACCTGGTTTTTTACATTATTTATTTGACACCTTTGGTCGCTTGTAACAACCTCATCCCCCTGCACTATTTTCAATTTGTAGGCATATATACCAGTGCCTTCGTATATCTTTGAGGTTTTTAAGCTGACGCCCTAAATACTTGGAAGGGAGTGTCCACCAGGTCTAGTTCTGTTTATTAGTCCAGAACGGTCCCCTTTTTTCCCCATACTGTTTATATACCTTAGATACTGTATCTGTGGCGCTGGTAGCTTCTTTTGTACATATATATATATATATATATATATATATATACTGTGTATATATATATATATATATATATGCAGATTGGAAGTATGTACAGGTGCGCTAGTGCAAAGTCAATGGGAGAAATTCTCATCAGAGCAATCAAGATTATATCATTTTAAAACCACTAGATTCCTTTTCTTTTTCTGAATCGATGCACCTCCTTTTTGTTCCAGACTCCTGGAGTTGGATATTTCTACAAAATACAAGGAAGGAGGGCAGTCATAGTGTAGATCAGTTTTATTACAATAAAATCAACCAAGTAAAATATCCAGGCACAAAAATGTCAGACTTGTACAAGTCTGACATTGTTGTACCTAGATATTTTAACAGGTTGATGTTATTGTAATAAAACTGATCTACACTATGAGTGCCCTCCTTCCTTGTATTTTGTATATATATATATATATATATATAAACAAATCCACAAAAGCAGCCGCTTCTCACTTATCATTTAGAAAACGCTGGTGCACGGTTGGTGTAATCATATAGAAAAAATCCAAGAATAACCACACAGGTGATTGTACCCAGAAATACCAGCACACAGCTTAGATGCAAAAGAAGAAGTTTTACTTGTCCAGAAAAATCATTTAAAAAGGCAACAAGCATATGGCACACATGATGGTAGCAGCATGAATAGATCAATGAGTACTTATCATTCCGACAGCTGTTTCGACTATCTTCATCATGGGAATAGATAAAGTGACATGGTGCTGTACACTGCCATCCGCAGTGTCTGGTTCCAAATGGTTATTCTTGGATTTTTTCTATATATATATATATATATAAGGTGACTGATTGGAGGTACCTGCAGGAGCCAGAGGGAACACGCCGATTGTTGATGCAAATCCCGGGGAGCAATATTGAAAGCGTTTTTGGGTGGGACACTGTGACACCCCACAAACTCTGGTACGTGGGTCCACTAATCTGTGGTGGATTTCAGTTTTTATTTATTTTTGCAAATTTGCACTTTGTTGTAAAGACGCCCACTGTTTTATGTTGCACTTCAAAAATAAATCACTTTTGCACTTTAAAATAAGCAGTACTTCACTATATATTGCTATTTCCTCCTGTTTCCGGGCATCTTTTATCTGAACGGAGAGGTGAAGAGGCGGAGAAATTGTGAGGAAAATTGCTATTAAAGTCTGCGGAATAAAGGGAGTGATATTACAAGCGTATTTGGGTGGGCGCTATCGACACCCCACAAATTCTGGTACGTAGGTCTGCCAAATCAAGGTGGACTTCAGCTTTTTATCAATATTTTATCATATATGCAACCAATTTTTAATGTGAGCCTATTTGAGCCCTACGGTACTTCACTATATACAATTCTCTCTTTCTTTTTTGGGGATACCATTTAAAATTGGAACGAGGGAGTGCTGCTGAATAGAAAAATCATCGGTAGATGTGAACTCTCTTTTTCCGGATAGAGAACATTACCCATAGTGACCCAGGGAGCGCACCACAGCAAAACTTTAGAACATATATACATATATATACCGCAACAACCACCGAAATGGAAGGTGCACTGTCGCCAAAATCAGTCTCTGGAGTCATTGGTTGTGTCAACTTTGTTTTAATCAGGTTCACGGGTGATGCCAATAACAATCGACGTTTCAGTCCATGTGTGGACCTTTATCAAGATAGGCACTTCACAACATCTGGATACAACACTGCATCAAAGAAGGGGCCTGGTTAGGTACCCCCCAAAAAAACAGGTACCACTACACTGGTGGTCAAGGAGAAAACAAATGGCAGCCATAGCTACACCAACATGGTCAAACATGCATCTGTAAAGCTCAGATGTCAGAAGCCCAGGAATGGACCGAAACGTCGATTGTTATTGGCATCACCCGTGAACCTGATTAAAACAAAGTTGACACAACCGATGACTCCAGAGACTGATTTTGGCGAGAGTGCACCTTCCATTTCGGTGGTTGTTGCGGTATATTAGTGGCCACATGTGGTCATTAGGAGCACCCGCATACCAATAACTTTGAATTGATGAGAGTGCAGGACAATCTGTGAATATATATATATATATATTCCATAGACAAAAAACCTTACGGTTTCACATGTCCCATTAAGGCTTCTTACACATGATCTGGCATTTCAGAAACCTGTTGTAACTCTTCCACTCAAACTCCAAAAAGCAATGAAATTCCGATCATTAAGGCTAACGCCTTAATGGACGTGTTCCTTGCGCAATTCAGATATGGTATGCCATCACAGCCTGTGGGTAAGTGCAGATTCAGCACTCTCACAGAGTGAGATTGCGGTCACTCACACAATGGTGGAGCTGCTAATTCACAGATTTGTGTGCTCATTGGAATACACACATGCAGTCTATCCAACTGAAGGTCTGAGCGGTTATGTGGTGCTCCCATCCCACACAGTGCCCACAACCATCCCATTCGGCCACCACAACAATCCCACCTTGTTACAACAGTCTTCTCACTCCATACATCCATCTCACTTAGTATACACATTTAGCTCCCTCAAAACATCTTGGTTAATTGCTAAAACTATAATACCCTATCTACGGTCTATGCATCTACACTTGCTTCCCCTATACACCCCCATGCTGCTGTCTTCCCCAATCCCTACTGCTGTGATCTCCCATCTGTGCTAGTCTGTACTAACTTATCTGTACCATCTGCCTTTCCCCACCTGTGCCTTGTCTGTACCACCGTTTCCTTCTCTCTGTGCTGCTCAGTGTTTCCCTCTTCAACGTCACTCTGCCTCCTCCAATACATGGCACACTGTCTTCTCTCCCATCTGCACCAGTTTTCTACCCATCCGTGCCAGTGTTTTCAACCCATCTGCACCATTTCCCCCATCTGCACCGCTCTGTCTCCCTTCCCATACTTTCTACTTAATCTACCCCCTATCCACACCACTCTTACCCTATTCATGTAGCTGTCATCCTGAAGGTAAGTTTCGTGGGTCACTTTTGGGGGGAGGGTTTGCCCTATCCAACCCACCCAAGGATTAGGCCTAGCTGCCACCCCCCAAGGGAAGGTAAAAATACTTATCCCCTCCGATGTTGGGACTGTATTCCCCTCATCCATGCTGCCCTGCCTTCCTCATCCGTGCCGTTTCTTTCCATCTGTACTGCTCTTACCCCTCCCATATCGGTGCTGCTCTTTCCCCCACATCCACACGGCACTGTCCACCCATCCACGCAGCTGTCTCCCCACCATCTGTGCCACTGTCTTTCCCCCACCTGTCTTACCTCCCTCCATCTGTGGGGGTAATTCAGAGTTGATTGTAGATGTGCCAAATTTAGCACACCTACAATCATTTACTCTAACATGCGATGGGACGCCCAGCACAGGGCTAGTCTGCCCCGCATGTCAGGCCCTCCCCCTCTCCCCACTGGGTTCCCGGGGTACGCACACACAGTGCGGACATTGCGCATTCGCACCCCACAAACTAATTCAGACTGCGATCGCTGCAGTCTGAATTATCCCGTGTTTCTTTGTCACCTCCCCATCAATACTGCTTAGTCTTCCCTCTATCCACACACTTTTGTTCCCCCATCCACAATGCTCTGTCTCCTCTCTCCAATCAACAACACTCTTACCTCATCCGACCAGCAGCGTCTTCCGCTCCGACCTTCATTTGCATAGACTGCATGTGTGTATTCCAATGAGCACACAAATCTGTGAATTAGCAGCTCCACCATTGTGTGAGTGACAGCAATCTCACTCTGTGAGAGTGCTGAATCTGCACTTACCCACAGGCTGTGATGGCATACCATATCTGAATTGCGCAAGGAACACGTCCATTAAGGCGTCAGCCTTAATGATCGGAATTTCATTGCTTTTTGGAGTTTGAGTGGAAGAGTTACAACAGGTTTCTGAAATGCCAGATCATGTGTAAGAAGCCTTAATGGGACATGTGAAACCGTAAGGTTTTTTGTCTATGGAATTTTATAGCTTTTTTTAAATTTATTTTTTTTATTCAGACATGTAAAATTTCACTGTAAGAATAAACATTTGATTTTTTAAATGTTTATCGAAAATGTTCACATAGCATCACTGTTCTATGCAAAATGCAAAAATGATTTAATTTACCAAAAAAAATTGTTTACTTTTAACTTTGGTCAAAATACTTTGCTGCCTTTGCGGCTGATGCAGGGTCGTTTGTGCGGACCTTGTGCCCCTCACTAGCCGGTACTGCATCCTGTACATGTGGGGTTGGGCTTCAGACTCCGAGATGCCCAATTCCAAGAGACTCCAGCCTCTGTATTCATGTGTCATCTAGTCAGGGCTGAATTCAGGGGCTGGCGAACAGGGGTGATAGCCCCCCATAACACAGCCATAGCCACACTCCCCGTTGAGCAGCAGAGAGATCTCCAGCAGCCACAGGAAGAGCCTGAGGCAGAACGATCTGCTGCAGCTTGTGCTTCATGGCCAGAGGAGATTGCGGGTGCACTATCCCAGTTACGGGTGAGGTGGTAGATGAAGCCTGAGAAACACAATTATGTGCAACATAAATCCCAGAATGTACAGTACATAAGGGTGTGTGAGAATAGTGTCATCTAGGTGACCAGCACCGCGGGAGACAATTTGAATTAACCATTAATTAAGTTGCCGTGAAATATTAGCATATAAAAATAGCATGCTACATTGAAGTGACAGAGAGTTATAGAACTATTTTCAGGAGTGTTAAACTAAGTTTTAGGGTGCCACATAGGGGGTCATTCCGAGTTGTTCGCTCGTTGCAGATTTTCGCTATACTGCGATTAGTCGCTTACGGCACATGCGCAAGGTTCGCAGAGCGCATGCGCTCAGTTATTTTACACAAAAGTTAGGTATTTTTTCTTACGGCATAACAAAGCTTTTTCATCGCTGTGGTGATCGTAGTGTGATTGACAGGAAGTGGGTGTTTCTGGGCGGAAACTGGACGTTTTATGGGAGTGTGCGGAAAAACGCAGGCGTTCGAGTTGCAAAACGCAGGAGTGGCTGGAGAAACGGGGGAGTGGCTGGGCGAACGCTGGGTGTGTTTGTGACGTCAAATTAGGAACGAAAAGACTGAGCTGGTCGCAATGGCTGAGTAAGTCTGGAGCTACTCAGAAACTGCGGGGTAATCATTACGAGAAAATTAGCGAAGCTTTCGTTAGCAATTCTGCTATGCTAAGATACACTCCCAGTAGGCGGCGGCTTAGCGTGTGCAATGCTGCTAAAAGCAGCTAGCGAGCGAACAACTCGGAATCACCCCCATAGTGCCAGCACCCAGGGATATCAGACAGTTTAATAATATTTGCATGACAAGAACAGTACAATAAATCACAATTACAGATTAACAATAAACAAAAGAACATGATGTCGATTAACCATATTCATGTATGAATAAGAAAATTGGTTAACACCAGTCTGATAAGTTAGTACTCTAGAAATTATCATATCATATAGATATTGGCCCTCATTCCGAGTCGTTCGCTCGGAAATAATCTTCGCATCGCAGCGTTTTTCTGCTTAGTACGCATGCGCAATGTTCGCACTGCGACTGCGCCAAGTAATTTTGCTATGAAGATAGTATTTTTACTCACGGCTTTTTCTTCGCTCCGGCGATCGTAGTGTGATTGACAGGAAATGGGTGTTACTGGGCGGAAACACGGCGTTTTATAGGCGTGTGGATAAAAACGCTACCGTTTCCGGAAAAAACGCGGGAGTGGCTGGAGAAACGGGGGAGTGTCTGTGCGAACGCTGGGTGTGTTTGTGACGTCAAACCAGGAACGACAAGCACTGAACTGATCGCAGATGCCGAGTAAGTCTGAAGCTACTCTGAAACTGCTAAGTAGTTTGTAATCACAATATTGCGAATACATCGTTCACAATTTTAAGAAGCTAAGATTCACTCCCAGTAGGCGGCGGCTTAGCGTGTGTAACTCTGCTAAAATCGCCTTGCGAGCGAACAACTCGGAATGAGGGCCATTGTCCATGAAGAGAGTCAGAATTGTTTATGGTAATGAAATAGAGAAATTACACTGCTGGGAGTAACCACATAAACGATACAAGGGCAACTGGTTTAACATACTTTAATTCACATAAGCAGCACAACACAAAGAAGAGATATATATTATACAAATAAAAGAATATTCAGCAGCGGTATAGTATTTTAAAATCACTATGTTTTTTCTTTTCCACACTTTGGGGGTGATTCAGACCTGATCGCAGCTGTGATAAAAGCATCCCAGTTCTTAAAGTGCAAAAGGCAAAAGGTAAGTTATAAGTGTCTTAGAGGTGGCTCCCAGTGGAGGCGATTGAGAGGGGGCAGAATGTAAAGTGCAAACTGAGGAGTAAAGGCATAGACATCATTACCAAAAGCAGACACAATTCAGTCTTCTAAGAATTTATCCATGGCAAATATCTCATAAGGACAGAAATCTTAGCATACGTGAACCAAGGTTCCCAAACCTTGTCAAATTTATCACATTTATCATCCAGGGATAAGGTGATCTTCTCCATTGTTGCTATGAACCATATTTGGTCATTACCATGTGCATGGGAGGAGATATAGGAAGTTTCCAACATTTGGCCACATTTGGTGTGCAACCTGGCTGCATTTATTATTTATTTATTAACAGTTCCTTATAGAGCGCAGCATAATCCATTGCACTTTACAATTACAGCAACAGTAATAGAACAAAACTGGGTAAAAACAGACAGACATAGAGGTAGGAAGGCAGCTGCATGGAGAATATGAAGAATAAGATTATTGGCATAGACACTAAGGCTAGAGATTTGTAGCCCTAATAGTGCAGTCCAGGAACTCAGGGAAATGGGGTTGAGAGAATATTTCTAAGAAGGAATTCAATAAGGGTCCAGAATAGGCGTATTTTGTGACAAACACACCAGGCATGAATAAAATCACCAATTCAGCCACACGCATGCCACAGTGGCGGATTTAGCGGGGGGCGATTAGGGCGAATGCCCCCCCTACACATACCGGCACCGGGATGGAGGCCGGGTCCCGCCGCGGTGTTGGGAACGGGGTGTAGAGCGGTGCAGCGCAGCGGGGGAAGGGGAGAGAGAGAGAGCGTCCTGACGCGCATACAGCGGCCTCTGTTCTGACCACGCCCCCTCCTTCCTGTACGCGCGTCAGGACGCTCTCTCTCCCCGTCCCCCGCCGCGCTGCACCACTCTCCACCCCGTTCCCAATACTGCGGCGGGACCCGGCCTCCATCCGACTCCTCATGCTGCTGGCTGCTGCCAAAATATGAGTAGGTATCACTGTCAGTGTATGCCATGTCTCCTCCCCTCCAAGCTAAAGTAAGTGTGTGTAAGTCTGTGTGTGTGTGCGCCCTCCTGTGTGTGTGCCCTCTGTGCTCCATGTCTCCCCCTCCGCTCCTAGCTAAAGTGCCTGTGTTCCATGTCTCCCCCCTCTTCTCCTAACTAAAGTGTATATGTCCCTGCATTATTTTGGCTCATTCAGTGTACTGTAATGTTAATTTTGGCTCATTCTACATGCTGTAATGTGAATTTCGGCTCATACATTGTGCTATGATGTGAATTTCGGCTCATTCAGTGTGCTATAATGTGAATTTTGGCTCATTCTGCGTGCTATAATGTGAATTTCGGCTCATTCTGCGTGCTATAATGTGCATTTCGGCTCATTCTGCGTGCTATAATGTGCATTTCGGCTCATTCTGCGTGCTATAATGTGCATTTCGGCTCATTCAGTGTGCTATGATGTGAATTTCGGCTCATTCAGTGTGCTATAACGTGAATTTTGGCTCATTCTGCGTGCTATAATGTGAATTTCGGCTCATTCTGCATGCTATAATGTGCATTTCGGCTCATTCAGTGTGCTATGATGTGAATTTCGGCTCATTCTGCATGCTATAACGTGAATTTTGGGTCATTCTGCGTGCTATAATGTGCATTTCGGCTCATTCTGCATGCTATAATGTGCATTTCGGCTCATTCAGTGAGCTATGATGTGAATTTCGGCTCATTCTGCGTGCTATAACGTGAATTTTGGCTCATTCTGCGTGCTATAATGTGCATTTCGGCTCATTCAGTGTGCTATGATGTGAATTTCGGATCATTCAGTGTGCTATAACATGAATTTTGGCTCATTCTGCGTGCTATAATGTGAATTTCGGCTCATTTTGCGTGCTATAACGTGAATTTTGGCTCATTCTGCGTGCTATAATGTGAATTTCGGCTCATTCTGCGTGCTATAATGTGAATTTCGGCACATTCAGTGTGCTATAATGTGAATTTCGGCTCATTCAGTGTGCTATAATGTGAATTTCGGCTCATTCAGTGTGCTATAATGTGAATTTCAGCTCATTCAGTGTGCTATAATGTGAATTTCAGCTCATACAGTGTGCTATAATGTGAATTTTGGCTCATTCAGTGTGCTACAATGTGAATTTCGGCTCATTCAGTGTGCTATAATGTGAATTTCGGATCATACTGTGTGCTACAATGTGAATTTCAGCTCATACAGTGTGCTATAATGTGAATTTCGGCTCATTCTGTGTGCTGTAGAAACAGAATTTGTCGGCAGATAAGAACCACTTGGCCCATCTAGTCTGCCCCTTTTTTTTTTAAATTAGTTTTTATCTCTAACCTTATCTGATCCTTATTTCTTTGTAAGAATATCCTTATGTCTATCCCATGCATGTTTAAATTGCCCTACTGTCTTAGCCTCTACCACCCCTGATGGAAGGAATGGGAATTCGCCAGTCTGTATCACCAGTGCGCAGGGTTCTCTCCACTAACTGGCAACATTTTATTAGTAATGGCAACAATAGGAAATTTAGAAGCGAATGGGAAGGGCATTACTAAGTGGGAGGGGCTATGATTAGGGGGAGGAGTCATAATTCTTAAACCGCCCCCCCTAAAAGTTAAGTCTAGATCCGCCACTGGCATGCCAGCAGAATGGAGAGGATGAAAGGAAAATCTTATTATTCTTAAAGGAAATAAATACCATCTGGAATAGACTTTGTATGAGTTCTCTTTAATTAATGAAGATATGGAATAATGTGCAACATTTTGCCTAATTACTTTCCATGCATCCTCTCTTGGGGTGGGGTGGGGGAGCAGTTCTCTATCCCGTTTACTTTCATGATGAAGGGTACAGTCCAAAGCTGAGGAAAACAATAAACTGTGTAGTATACAAATAATACCTTGCCTCATTGGTGTGTAGTGGATAGGACAGATGTTTTAAGTGTATATGCGCAACAAACCTGATGAGCAGCAAAAAGTGTACAAAATGGATGTGAATCCCACACACCAACAAGACAATACATATGAACAAAAATAGTGCACACTACATAAGCGCTCACCAATGACCAAATATCCCCATGTGTACCATAACAAACAGATTATGGGTACAAATACATTCACCCTTAGTAGGATGATGGTCCTCAAAGGTGGACCACAATTTTTCTGTTTAATTCTTTCATTCACATATGGAACTCAGGTCCGGTTAATTGGTCCTTTAGATGACCTGAAACAATAAATACCTGGTTTGAGGTTTACTCTGTGCAGTGCTCTGTGTTAGGTCTCTGCAGAGCGGGCTGGATCACTTTCTGTTGGTCTCCAAGCTCCCTCTTTGGTCCCAGCCTTCCAGAACATTAACTCCTATATGCCTAGAATGAACTGACCAGATAAAGCTTGGGGACTCACATTTTTAGCAGCTTATTATGGACTGTGAAGAAAGGGCTGTGTGTTGAACTGGTCCTCAGCGTTTAGCAAGAATAACCACAATAGAAGCACCGCTCAGCCGCTGTCAGTGTCACGTCCCGGGACGCAGATCCCTCTCCTTACTAGAATTCTACAACGAACAGGAGAGCAGTCTCCTGGACACTGTAACTGCACTAACTTCCAGGCAGGTACTTTCCAAGTGCATCCAAGGTGGACTGCATCTCCCAGGATGCACTTGTAGAGTGCAATATAGAATTCCTCACATTCTTTGACAATTTTATCAGGATCATGAGTCAAGTACCCATTTTTAGTTTTAATAGAATGTTTTTAGAAGATATCTGAGCTCTCAATTTCCTTGCCAGGATTTTGTCAGCCTTATTGCCTTTTTTGTAGTATAAATGATTAAGTCGGCAAAGGCACTGCTCAATTTTGTGTGATAGCAATATATTAAGTTCGCCTCTGATTTATAAGTCAATCCAAATCAGTTGAGCCAAGAGTTGACTTATTTTTGGCCTCTAGATGGTGTATTTGCTTAATAAAATCTTAAATAGCCTGGGTATATGCTTTTGAGAGCTGTGAGGCAATTTGGATAAAATGGCCAAGTAGGACCACATTGTGTACTTTCCTTAATGTCATATCACTTACATCAAAGGTCTGGTTAGTAAAGTAATCTTCTAAAATCTGAGTGGCCTGGCTAGAAACATCTTTATTTTGAAGCAAAGCTTCATTGAGACACCAGGTTGGAGGAGAAGAAAAATGAGATATACCTGTAATTAGCAAAGACACCAGGGCATGGCATGAAATTTTTTTTTGGGTGTATCGTAACCTTTTGAATTTAAGAGGTTAAGACTTGTCCAATAAATATCCTATCAATTCTAGTATAGATTTTATGTACCTGGGAAATAAAGTATTGTCCCTTGCTAAGGGATCATGGACTTTCATAGAGTCAAACAGTAAGTGACTCTTAAGCAAAGAAAGTAATATCTTAGAGTTCCAGTCGCTAATATGGGCTAAAGAAAGAGGAAGGGGGTGGCAGTGATCAAACCTGTTGTTAAGAATCATATTAAAATCCTGTGCCATTAAAACATCTCCTTTGTGATATTGGTATAGTTTAGAATCTAATGAGGCAAAAAAAGAGACTTGATTAATATTCACAGCATATACATTGACGAAAGTAATTGGAACATTATTATCTTACTCACCACTATAAGAAATCTGCATTTCTTATCTAGTAGAAACGTTTCTGTTTGTAGCTGTAAATGAGGGCTGCCATAATAGTGACCTCTCGTTTCTTATGGGCATGATCACATGCATGTAATACAACAGGAGATTTGAACGTAATTTGGGGTTAGTGGAATTTCATAAGTGTGTCCACTGGAGAAACTCTACATTCCCTTCAAATTGCTTTAAAAAAAGGAGAAGTCTGTTCCTCTTTTGTGGTCTATACAGACTTATAAAATTCTAAGTCATTATATGAGTCGACATATTGATAAATAAATTTGTATCTTGAAATGTGATATCAGACATATCATGGTGTACCCCCTAGGAGCGATAGAGGGCAGAGAAAGGTGTGAGAAAAGAGAAAAGAACCATAAGACTAATAAAAAAGACCAAAATATAGATTCAGCACCCAAATGGGAAGCATCTGCGTTATTAAGCACCCGTTTAGAGAGAAGTGGGGGAAAGAACCCAACAAAGCTCATGGCAGGATCTAGTGATATGATGTGGGTGAGGTACAGACCCCATATTGGCAGTATAAAACCCAATAAGGGTTCACCTGGGGGACATAAAAGTAGAACACATGAAGGAGAACCTTATACAACATGAATATCAGAATCAAAAACCATCTGACTAAATAAACAAAGAAATCTATAGGCCAGCACATATGTTAACAAAACAATGTAGAATAAACTATAATGGACAATCAGCCCATCTGCAGAGACCAGTTAACGCTGAGCCGAGGCAGTAGAGGGGACTGTTGACCAAAGATGTTGAGGTGCCCTCTGTGGCAGTTGCAATCCAGGAGGCCATTGGGATGCAGACTCTGGTTGTATAGTCAGAGGTATTGTACAGCTTCCTGAGGAGGGAAAAATTAAGCTTTGATAGAAGATGGCAGGCCTTTTCCTTCGATCGAGCTGTCAGGTGTTTCCCCTATGTTTGAACTATCAGAGCAAAGGGATAACCCCACCTGTATCGGACGTGACTGTCCTGTAGAATCTGAGTATAGTCCCTTAAATATGATCGCCTTTTAGTGTAATAGGGGACAGATCTTGAAACACAGACAAATAGAAAGATTCAGACTTACAACTGTCCTTATCCTGAGAGGCTGCCAGGACTTTTTTTTTTTACATCGAAGCACCACATCCCTAGGAGGAGCAGTGGATGGAGGCTTCTGTCTTAAAGTGCAGTGCGCCCTGTCCAAGAGCAACAGTTCTGGGGGAGAGTCTGGTGGTAGATGTTAAAAAACGTGGGTCAAAAAGACTTCCAATTGGGCTGGTTCAACAGATTTATAAATATTTTTAATACGCATGTTATTACGTCTAGCCTTAATAAAGGTGACTGCATGTTAAAACGTCTAATAAAATTTATGTTTTTGGTCACTAAGGAATAGAATCCTCACACAGATTAAGCCATATACAATATATTAGACTACTAACATCTCAGATTATGATAATATTGTGTAGTATATGATTTGATATGAGCCTTTTTATGTGATATATTGATTACTATAGTTGCATGTTTTTAACTATATATGTGATTAAATGTGAATAAATTGCATTCTCCAATATATCTCATTGTCTCTCAAAACTCATCTCTTTACAAAATAATCTATCTAACATTATCCTTCTCTGTAAAGCACTGTGGAATATGTGTGCTCTATATAAATAACTGGTAATAAATAAATACAGGTTGAGTATCCCTTATCCAACATTCTTGGGACCAGAGGTATTTTGGATATGGGATTTTTCCGTATTTTGGAATAATTGCATACCATAATGGGATATCATGGTGATGGGACCTAAATCTAAGCACAGAATGCATTTATGTTTCATATACACCTTATACACACAGCCTGAAGGTCATTTTAGCCAATATTTTTTATAACTTTGTGCATTAAACAAAGTGTGTCTACATTCACACAATTCATTTATGTTTCATATACACCTTATACACACACAGCTTGAAGGTCATTTAATACAATATTTTTAATAACTTTGTGTATTAAACAAAGTTTGTGTACATTGAGCCATTAAAAAACAAAGGTTTCACTATCTCACTCTCACTCAAAAAAGTCCGTATTTCGGAATACAGGTTGAGTATCCCTTATCCAAAATGCTTGGGACCAGAGGTATTTTGGATATGGGATTTTTCCGTATTTTGGAATAACTGCATACTATAATGAGATATCATGGTGATGGGACCTAAATCTAAGCACAGAATGCATGTATGTTTCATATACACCTTATACACCCAGCCTGAAGGTAATTTTAGCCAATATTTTTTATAACTTTGTGTATTAAACAAAGTGTGTCTATATTCACACAATTCATTTATGTTTCATATACACCTTATACACACACAGCCTGAAGGTAATTTAATACAATATTTTTAATAACTTTGTGTATTAAACAAAGTTTGTGTACATTGAGCCATCAAAAAACAAAGGTTTCACTATCTCACTCTCACTCAAAAAAGTCTGTATTTCGGAATATTCCGTATTTCGGAATATTTGGATATGGGATACTCAACCTGTATTCCATATTTCGGAATATTTGGATATGGGATACTCAACCTGTAATAAATAATAACATACACCTAACTACTCCATTCAGCTACTGTCTACTCCCACTAGCTTCTATTGTATTGTTTCAGCATTGTCCATTCCCTTTAGATAAGAAGCAGAGAATGCTTTCCCCAATATCATATTCTTTACTTCCTCCCATTAATTTGCAGTCATGGTAGGCAGGGGAGGCATAGCCTCTCCTCTCATATTCCAGAGTTTTTGACTGTAAAAATCATTAGAATAATGAAAAAAAGATATTTATGACTTATGAATATCATCTTTGTTTGTTCTAATCATTTTTAGAATCAAACTCAACAAATTTTCAGTTCTCTGCTGGAATTACAGGCACTGCCAGGGAAAGACCAGAGGTAAGGCATCTATGAGCTCAGTGGCCCCTCTGTGAAAATCAGAAACTACCTGGAGCTATGGATAGGGCATAACTGTGGCCAAGAATACTGCAAAAAAAGTACAAAGGGAGGAAGCTCTCAGACCTGCCTCACTGAGGGGGACATGGCTTGATGCAGTGTCAGGTGACCTATCCAGAAAATTTCCTATCCTAATTATGAGCAGCTAACATGAAGATGAGCTGATTATCAAGACAGCTTAAATGCAGGGGAACATGCTGTGAATGGCTACTGGGGCTGGGCAAGATGGAGCAGGGCTGACCCACTCCCTTCTTGTTGTCAACATTAGTTATAACTATTTTGTAGATTGTACAAGTTGCATAAGTTATGAACTACTGTGTAGTGTAACCTGATTCCAGAAATAATAAACGCTATCTCCATCACAGGGTTTTATTTTCCACCTACAACTTTCTGGAACAAACTATTTCATTTTATTGGTTGTAAGAACAAAACAATTGTGATTTATATACAGTATATACTGTGTATATATATATATATATATATATATATATATGTAAAGTAGCCTTATAGTAGATGCATATACTGACTCTGTGCTTATTCACCATGGTTCTATTTTGTCAGAATGACTGCAGATCAGTGACTAATTCACAGTAAAGGGTTCATGACCCTGTCACTGGTAACATATACCTTCTCTTTAGCCACTGGCCAGCTGTTGCAGCATTGGTTATCAAAGACAGTTCTGATTTGACCAGTCAGGCTGCCAAACTGCAGGGAGAGGCACAGTGAACACAACAGTCAGGTAAAACACACATTTTATCCTGCATGTATTTCCCTGAACTTAACAGTTCAGCACTCATTTTTAGCACACTGCCCCTTGCGTATTTTAAACCCCCAGGAAATGTCTGTTTTGCTAAATAAACTTGATTAGATATTTGGCCTTTAGTAAGAGATAAATAATGAGTTCTGTGGGTATGGGTGTGGGAGAGAAGGAAGGACTCTACCTCATAAAGCCCATTTTGGGTTTTAAGGCCTTCACCCTGAGAGCAGGCTAATGAGTGCCTGCACCTTCAAGAGACTAATATAAGCTGTGCTAGGGCTTAGCTCAGAAGCTAGATGGGGAAACAGGCAGAAGGCCTGTTATGAGACACTGTGGTTTTCTAACTGTAAGTACTGTGCATATGCCTGTGTTTTTGGTAGGGGCATTAGGTCCTACCACATTGAGAGAGGAAATCTAGTTTAGTTAGTGTTCAGGCAGGCTAGGAATAATTTTTCTGTTTTGCTTTTGTACTGCACAATAATACTAGCCAGTGCTTTTTGCATGAAAAAGCTATCTATCTATCTATCTATCTATCTATCTATCTATCTATCTATCTATCTATCGTATATATAGGGTAATATATACTTGTGCTCCTTTGTAAAATGAATGAATCATTGGGTTTATATATGTGTATAAATATGGCTCTAATACTAACGTATCCATCATCCGCATGAAATTTGTTTTAAACCTATACTGCAGTGTAGAATTTTGTTGTAACTTACAAATAAACAATGATGATTTTGTTCTGAAATGGAAGCCATGAAAACTGATTTATGTGTGACTATCAGTTTATTGAATTGTTCCCCACTCTCAGGCATAGACCTGTGCTTCCTGTTTCTTTTTATTCACATCCATATCATGGGGAAAATATTTACACAGCATTGACAAATGGGTATGTTTATCAAATGTGATTGATACACAATGCTTCCTGTTTTTGGTGGCTTTTTACTATTGCATACTATAGCTGGTTGTATCAGAAGTTCAAATGTGTTGAGTTCATAGTCTCTGTATTTTACTCTCAGTCTGTCTGCCTTCTAACATTTTCTTTATTTGGCATCCTACAAACTAATAATTCAGCTTATTGTGAGGGTGAATATGTGATGCCCTCCATAGGCAAGTACCTTTGGGTTAAGTTCTAAACTTTGCTTCCTTAACTTCTGATAAAGCTGGTTCTGGGTTCCACTTTGACAGTGTATGCCACATTGCTGGTGACTCTAATACAGTATAAATGTCCCCTATCCAATCTAGCATGGTATTCTTTAAGTAGGTGGAACCCGTGTTTCTGGTCATTGTGTTTTCTGTTTGAGCTAGCCTAGGCTGTCTAGCATTAGTACTGTTTATGGATTTCATGAGGCACTGTGCCATCTGTTTTTGTTTACTTAGTTATTATACAGTGTTACCATTTATTCATCATAATCATTTATTTGTAAGGCTAGATAATCAGAGTTACAAATCCTACAACATCTAAATTACTGAGAACACATACTTATGAGTGGGGCATTGTCACTGCATTGTCACCCAACAGTGGGTTCCTCTCAGGCATCATTTTCCTCTCAGGCAACTGCCACCATTTGCATGATTTCCTCATGCGGTATTTCCAACAGTTCTCCATCTTCCTCTAGAACTGGCCTTCCCACAACATCACAATCATCTCATTCCCCTATGTTTGTCCAACTAAGCACTGCCAGCAGGTGGTCTTGCTCCAGAAACTTTCTCCTCCTCTTCATAGAGGGCAGTTGCCTGCAAACACATTCAGCAGCTGAGTCTTCATCTTCCTCCATCTTCTCTTGATAGAGTGGGCTGCCTTTGGACACAGTCAGTGTCTCCCAAGAGTCTGGACTCTTCTCCAAAAACTCCAGCAGACGAGGGTTATTCCTTTCTTCAGTGATGTATGGAAAGGATGAGTTGTTGAGGTCTTTGAAATAAATTGATTGTCTTGAATTAATTATAGTTGCTATAAGGAATTAGTGTAAGACGGTATTTACATTGTGGGGCAGCTGATATGAAGCAGCCAGACAGGATGGTAAGACTCATTTTACCATCCGGTCAAATATGCTTTACTCATAGATAACCCAGCCTCTCAATATGAGCTTAGTTAGTCCATTGACACTGACATTTATTTATTAAGATATTTATATAGCACAAAAATATTATGCTGCTTTTACAGAGACTATTTGGCCATTCATATAAGTCCTTGCATAAAGGAATTTACAATCTATGGGCCTGTTTCAGATGCGAATGCAACTGACAATGCAGCTGCAATTTGTCACAGACTGCAACTGCTAAAATATGCTAATGTCTACAAAGCAAAACCGTAAATATCAGTAACATCGACGCAGATTGGGCAGCCATGCAGCCTCTGAGTGAGTCTGACCTGTCTCAGACTCTGTGGCTCACCTGACATGCAGAAAGCTCTTATGCTATGAGAATGATCGCAAAAGCTAATTTAAGCATGCCCATGAAACTCTGTTACCGCCCCCAAATGTGCCTACCTACCTACCTACTTTGCAAGTGATTGCTCTGTGTTAGTGACATCGCATATCAATTTCTCTGCATCTGGAATAGATAACTCGCTCCAGTTGCATAATTATCAGCCAATGCATCCGCATCCAAGGTCCTATATTTCCTATCACATTTACACATACAGTATATACATACTAGGGTTAATTTCTGTTAGTAGACAATACATCTGCCAACATACAAGAGTACTGGGAGGAAACCCATGAAAGAATGGGCAGAATATACAATCTCCATACAGTTAGAGCCATGGTGGGAATCAAACCCAAAATATCAGTGCAGTGAGGAGGTAATACAAACCATGCTGACCTATGTATTATTACATTCTGATTATTGTGATAATGTGCATGCCTTTCAGTTCTAACACCTGGAGCTTCAGTCTTCAACTAGGCCAAAAGTTTCTTATCGAGAAATGTAGAAATACATATTAAATGAAGTAAATTGTGTTGATATGTCAGCATTAGGTTCAACTGTGTGGTGAGGGTCAAGATTTGCATCTGTTTGTCCACATATTTTATGATTGACAGCCACCAGCACTGGTTTTGCCTAATATATTGAGCATAAATAATTTGAATTGGTCCTGATCCCCCAATCAAAGGCAACCCTGCAAGGGCCGTGAGGCACCCCAGGGTGCCACAGCACACAGTGTGAGAACCACTGACTTAGCCCATTAAGCTCTCCTGGTACACATATGAACAATTTGCTTGGTAACAGTGAAAAAAATATATATTTGGAAAAAACTGATTTTGAAAATTTTGGAAAGTAGTGCAGTCCGTAATTACCACATTCCTCTCGGACACAAAGGGTTCAATCCACACAATGTAACTGTTATATTTGGATTTTGTGGCTACAGATCTACACTTTTGTCACATACTTTCATTTCTTACTGAAGATTCTTGGGTTGGAGATGTAGTATAGATAACTTTTCAAACAAATGAAATAGAAATAAGACTGTTTCCACACAAGACTCATTAGAACTGCTTGGTTAGCATACTTAATTTTCTATATTTATATTGTTTAGTTGAGTTGTTGATTCATTCTAAGTTCCTCAAAGGAGACTGTAATTACTGTAGTATATATTTGTGAAAACTAATTAAGTTAATACAAAATATACTTAGTTTTTTTGAAAACAGAGTAATTGTTAGTTATATCTGTAAACTCTATTTGTTATACATCTGTATTGTATTACTGCAATTGAGCCAGTAATATGGCATGAGACAGTATTCAGAAATGTTCATAAGAAGAAACTGTAAGGCCAAATAGAATCTCATTGTTACACTGCAAGGAACCGTTGGCTATGAAAAGGACATTTTGTGATATCAATCATCTATGAGAAGTCCAGAACAAGGCACACATGTTGAGAGCCCCACTGTGTCCTAAATTATAATAAGTATATAAGCTAGCAGGTGCTCAGCAATGTGAAGCTTTTCAAAAGACCGCAGCATGGAACATAAAGCTGTTCAGAAACACAGAATGTGTAGGATGCATATCATAAACAAGTTATTTTACGCTTCTGTATATAGCCTTGGAGAATTGAAATACAGTAATGTGTAATAATATACCTGGTTAACTATTTATTACAGCTTGGGTTTCTTTATTCACTTTTAGTGGATATTTTTATGTATTCTAATACACACTATTGGGCTGATACGGAATTGCACCTAAGTACATTTGGCATGTGTAGCTTGCCATTTCTCAAATTACACATGTTACATAGCCAAGCCCAAGAATCTACAGACTGTTCAAAGTCAAATGCATATCAGTTGCAACCCCACTTGCAGCAAAATGGTTATAACTGGGTGATAACAGGTTGTTTTTACAGAGGCTATGTTGTGCGAGGTAGTGTCAAGCGCATGTAGACGCAACTGCAAACTACGCTGAGTTGTGTGTTTGCAGAGATCCATCCAATTTCTGGGGGATCACTAACACCAGTTGTAGGTCTGGTGCAAGTGTGTGATGATAATGATGACAGCTTTTTCTATAAGCGTATACAGCAGTTGCATACATATAACTCAAAATTCATGTGCAGATCCACATTCCATTTAGTTCCTAGCAAGCTGTGCAATTGCAATTGCACACAAATGGTATACAGCTTTGCATCAGACTCTTTAATAATCTCCAGGAAAGATTGAGCAACTGCCACTGCTTGTCTGCATGTGTGAGAAGGCTTTGAATGGGAGCAGTATTTGGAAGGCATGCTGTTCCTTGTAGTCCTAATGGGAGATCCTGGGGTTTGCTCCTGGGTAATTTAGCCCTCTGTCTGGATGCGTTTTAGTATGAGCCTTTATCATGAGACCTTAATGTAGACAAATCACAAGGCCCTATGTGGGCACTGCCATTATGAAGTGTTAGGACTGCTGATATCGGAGAAGCCTTGACATGGCCAGCAGCTAAACATGTCTTTGCAAATGCATGTGACCAATTTCTCTGAAATTCTATTACCAGATAGGTTCAGATGTGGTTACAGGTAATTTGTTAGTGTGCTGGGGGGATACCAGGGGGAAAATCACCCCCCCCCCCACACACATACATCTCTGTCTGCTATTTGTTTGTGACCCCTCCCCCTTTCTAGCACCTGATATATAATTATCTCCAGGAATGATTGAGCAACTACCACTGTTTGTCTGCGTGTGTGAGAAGGCATTAAATGGGAGCAGTATTTGGAAGGCATGCTGTTCCTTGTAGTGCTAATGGGAGATCCTGGGGGTGGCTCCTGGGTAAATTAGCCCTCTGTCTGGATGTGTTTTAGTATGAGCCTTTATCATGAGGCCTTACTGTAGACAAATCACATGGCCCTATGTGGGCACTGCCATTATGAAGTGTTAGGACTGCAGATATCGGAGAAGCCTTGGCACGGCTCAGCAGCTAAGCATGTCTTTGCAAATGAGTTGCAGAGTTCCAAAAATGGAGAGATTAAATTCCCACTATCTCTGGAGAATAACCCGCAACAAGATACAAGTAACACTATAATAACCAAAAAGTTGGGGAACCTTATTTATTATTTATGATATATCTGTGTGTGAGTAAAGGGTCCTCCACATTGATATATAATTAAGGTTCAAATTGTGCTACCAACTGGTTTGTATAAGGATGTATAGTCAAATCCCCACAGTGAGGGGACAAGAAAAAAAAAATCAGTTATAACTAGGGTGCACACAACCCAACTAATATTGAAAATATGTGCTTAATTGAGGATTTACTGCAATTCCTCTAGATTAATGTAGTCCACTGAAGGCTTAAATACCCACATATATTAAATAGTATAGATCAGGGAAAAAAAATGAATTTTTGTCATATAGGGACTAAAAATTTCCTTTATTGTTTGACGAGCGAAGTATTAAAATCAGAAGAATGTGAAAGAAAATGAAAAAAATAAATGTAGTGAATAAAGATTAAAAACAAATAGCAGATGTGTCCATTCCTTTGTGTATTATATATACTTTCTTAACCACACATTCATGAACCCCAGAATAAAGGCTGCATGGAGTGCTGTGACAGCACTAATTCCGTTGAATCTGATTTTTGATCGCCCCATAGATCAAATAGTTAGTAAAGTAATAGACCTGATATCTCATAATGAGAAGATGTTGTAATCCACTATTTGAAATAATGAAAAAAGGTAATAGCAACATATGTATATAACTGTTGCAGTGTTAATTCACTGCAACAGTTAGTGGTAGATTCCCTGCCACTATTCAGCTACTGAAGATGGATACATATTCATGAATTAAACCTCAATGGTAGCTAGCTGAATAGTGGCAGGGAATCTATATTGTAGCATCTTTATATAGTTGAGCAGTCTGTCAGTGGCACTAAATTAACACTTAAGTTAGATACATATTTCCCACTGTTCCAGAGTTATTAACTATCATTTCATGTTGTGCCAGGCACAGACAGTGCTATTTTACATTGTGCCAGAGATATATGGTACCAACTTACGCTACATCAGAGACATACAATGTTTTGTTTTGTTTTTACACTGTGCCTGAGATATAATGTGTCTCCTTATGCTGAGCTAAATATATAACTGAATGCTGTGCTAAAGACATATTCATACCTTCTTACGCTGTGCTAGAGACATAACTGTACCATCTTTTATAGTGCTGGAGATATAACTGTACTACCTCATGTTGTACCAAAGGCATATGGCACCATCTCATGCTGTACTAGTAATACACTGCACCATTTTATTCTATGCCAGAGATATAATTGTATTGTCTCAAGATGAACCAGAGATACATAGTGTCATCTCATATATTATTAGAGATATAACTGCACCATTCTACGCAGTGCTAGAGATATGACTGTCAACTTACGCTGCATTACAGATATAACTGTATCATCTCACGCCGGGCTAGAGACATAACTGTTGTCCTACATTGCATCAGAGTTTGTTATTAAAAGAGCCCAATCTACGTGACATTTGACTCTAGCATTTACCACTGTTATTGCTCTACCCTAATTACCGATGCGGAAACATCATAATACCTCAGTGGCTGCAAACATGGCACAGTACACTCAAACACTGGGTAGTAAATCAGAAAAGTCAGATAGGGATGAGGGCTCCCCACCTACGACACCCCCTGGTCCATCCTCATCGCCTGATGATTCTACAGATGCTGCATTACAGAGGGTGTTGGAGGCTATGGCTGCCAGTGAGACTAGGCTTTCTGATAAAATAGACCGGGTTCAATCAGACTTGACCTTAATCCATCATGATTTGCAAAAGGTCAGATAAAGGGTTGGAGAGCTTGAAACTCGAACGTCCAATTTGGAGGATAAAGTATCTCCGTTGTGTTCCCGTTCGACCTTGATTGATAGTAAATTGTCTGAGGTGAAAAGTAAAATGATAGATATGGACGTCTTATGAGGAATAACCTTTGCTTCGTGGGGCTGCCTGAAAAGGCGGAAGGTATCAACCCAGAAAAATGTATTGAGAAATGGCTATTAGATTTGTATGGAGCAGAATCCTTTACATCCTTCTTTACTATTGAGAGAGCAAATATAATTCCATTTCATGCCCCACCCCTTGGTGCACATCTACGCACTTTAATTGCAAAATTTCTCCATTATCGTGATTGAGATGCTATCCTTAGATTGGTACACACTAAGGGGCCCTTGCTGTAGAATGGCTCCAAGATCTCAGTGTTTCCAGATTTTGCTTGGGAAGTACAGAAGGACCGGGCACAATTTGTCCCGATTAAATGCCGACTTCTGGAACTTCATTTGCAATATGCCATGTTGTTTCCTTCCAGGCTGCGGGTAGTGGCTGACTAAATTCTTTGCTACGCCTTGAGAAGCTGCACTCTGGCTGGATCGTTGGGCACCGGCTCGTAGGTACTTAGGGGTTTCACTCCGTATATTTAATATTTATCTTTTAGTGTGAAATTCATGTTTGTTTTTTTTAAATGTACTAATGATCAGTCTTCTTATGTAGTAATATGATAGACTCTGGGAGGATTATTTACCTACATCATTGGACGGGGAGCGGCTTGGGCCTTGTCTTATAGTCGCGAATTTTTTTGCCTATTCAAGTTAGCCCTATTACCTTTAGACAGATAATAGTTTTAGGGTGGGGTTCTAGGAGATAGGTATGCCACCATGTGGGCTGGTATACAGGGTGGGGGTATGAGGGTGGGTTTAGTTTGTCATTTTTTTTTTGTATCATTACTACATCATAATTGGAACATTTTATGCTTGTAAACTTGGACTCTGTATAATTAAAGTAAGTGTGATATACTGGGCAGATCTTATGCTTTTTCGCAGTTTAAAGTATGGCTATGACTCAACTTAAAATTTTGTTTTGGAATGTAAGTAGCCTAAATGATAAAATTAAGTGATCCTTGGTTATATGGCATTTAAAATGGTATAATGCAGACATAATGTGCCTTATGGAGACTCACCTGATGGGGGCCAGTTTTAACTTTGAAAAAACCATGGGTGGGCTGGGCATACTGTACGTAAATGTCTCATTCTAGAGGCATTTATATTTTTGTGCGAAGATCTGTTTGTCATGGACCAGGTTCAAACTGACCAGTGGAGTGGATTTGTTTTCTTAAAGTACCAGATACATTCTATGTCCCTGCTTATATTAGCTGTTTATATTCTGCCTCCTTACTCCTCTGAAGTTATGAGAAAAGTGGCTGATTTTATGGCACTATATCCTAATAATTCTATAATATGTATAGGTGATTTCAACAATGTTAATAATCCCACTCTAGATAGAATGAGTATTACTCCTTCTAATCTGGCTACCTGATATGGGAGTTTTGCACTCTTTTGGGGAGTTTAGTATTACTTAATGCATGGAGGGTGCGTTATCCTAATACCCGCCAGTTTTCCTGTTTTTCTAATACATACTTATCCATCTCCAGGATAGATTTGGCTCTAAAGTCTAGATGTTTATTACCTAGAATATTGAATGTTAAATATGAAACAAGGGGTATTTCAGACCATTCACCAATAATTTTGGATCTGAATCTGGGAGGTACTAGAGGTAATTTATTCTGGAAATTGTATTCTTACTGGCTGACACAATTGGTTAATGGAGCGAAATTGGAGAAGACATGGAGTGAGTTTATGGAAATAATTGAGAGCACGGCATCTATTTCTGTTTTATGGGATGCCTTTAAGTCATTTTTATGTGGTACATTGGTTAGAGCAGTTTCAACCCTTAAATCTACTTACAAACAAAGGGAGTTGGAGTTAGAAGCAGCATGTAGATCTTTAGAGTCACAGTATTTATTTAATAAACGTAGCTCCCTTAAAGAGTCGTAGTTGAGAGCTCAAACAGAATGGCATGAATGTTTATCGGATAAAGAAAATTTTTGTCTTTTATATACACAACATATGTATTATGCTACAGGGGATAGACCAGGCAGCTTGTTAGCGAAGCTGGCAAGAACAGAAAGGGCTGCCAATACGGTTATAGCTATTAGAAATGCTGAGGATAGTACTCACCTGATGATTCCTGAAATTGTGGAGGAATTCATAACATACTATAAAAATTTATACAGTACGAGATTAGCGTATAACACATCAGAAGTGCTGGATTATTAAGATAATATTTCTTTACCTAAATTATATATTGGGGCAACTGAGTTTCTAGATTCCCCTTTATCATCGAACGAGCTTGAAATGATGTTAAAAACATTTCCGGTAGGAAAAGTGTCAGGGCTGATGAGATTCCTGTCGAACTCTAAAAGAAGCATATAGATTTTTTTGGTACCAAATTGCTTAATTTGTTTAACAAATTATTTGAGCTGGGGACTCTGCCTGGGTCAGTGTCTGAAGCTCTGATTATTACATTATTGAAACCAGGGAAGAACCCAGAAAAGGTTGATTCTTATCGGCCAATCTCGCTGATATCCACGGATGTTAAGATATTGGTAAAAGTTTTAGCAACTAGGTTAAGCTCAGTGATAAAGCAACTGATTCACGGAGATCAGACAGGCTTCATGTCTGGGCAGTCCACTTTACTTAATTTAAGACACCTGTTTACCGATCTTCAGGTCCCTAACAGGGACGCTTGTTCCTCTGTAATAGTTTTTCTCGATGCTGCAAAAGCATTTGATTCAGTAAGGTGGGCGTTCTTGTGGGGACTTTGGACCGCTTTGGAATTGGGCCATACTTTATTAGGTGGGTGAAAATATTATATACAGCTCCCTCAGCTAGGGTTTACATAAATGGCCATGTCTCCTCGGTCTTCCCTATTGCAAGGGGAATGAGACAGGTGTGTCCCCTGTCTCCGCTTCTTATTCCTATAGTAATAGAGCCTCTTGCTTGTATCATATGCTCATCCCCACTGGTGGGAGGGTTTCTAATGGGTGGTAAGACTGATAAAATAGCTTTATATGTGGATGATATTCTTCTATTTTTTTCTGATTATTATATTGCTATGCCTCATGTGCTGAATATTATTAATACATATGGTAGATACTCTGGATTGCACGTTAATTGGGAAAAATCTTCCATTCTCCCTTTTAGGGGCACATGCCCGGTCAACCCCATTGTGACCTTACTGCTTCGTTGGGTTGATTCATTGAAATATTTGGGAATATGGGTAACAAATAGTTCCTTACAATACTTTTTATTAAACATAAAACCACAAATATATTATTTACAAACACAAATCAAGATTTGGGAGAAACTTCCCCTTACGGTTACTGGCAGAGTTAATATTGTTAAAATGGTCATTCTGCCTAAACTGTTATGTGCATTACAACATTCACCGGAGTACCTTTCTCAAAAAGTTTTTGGTAATATAGAAGCTCTATTGTCCTCATTGGTGTGGTCAGGTCGCAGAGTTAGAATAAAATTAGACACGTTAACAAGAACACGAGACTCTGGAGGTATGTCACTTCCTAAATTTAGATTGTACTATATGGCAGCTCAACTGTCTCATATGATTACCTGGATTACTGATTTAAATGGCGATACATGGATGCCGTGAGCACTGGCTAGTAGGAACATTGATCTAACATCCTTACAGCTATAATTGAGTGATAATATAGCTGTAATCAATATGCTGTTTGTTAAGCAGGCGATTATGATATTGAGGCAAGCTCATTGTATGTTGCAGAGGGAGGGTATGGACCTGGGCACACCGCTTACTTATACTCGCTCTTTTTGTGAATTTTCATCTTTGTAGATTTAGAAGGTGTGGGGTTATTGGGGAATAAGTTCAATTGGTCAGTTATATTTGAGGGGGATCTTTAAGACTTTTGAACAGTTACAGGTAGACTATAATATTCCTACATCAAATTTTTATAGATACTTACAGGTCCATCATGCATGTATGTCTCAATTTGGTTTGTCTTCTCTAACACTTCAAGATTCACCTGTATGTAAACTTCTTAAATCAAGAGACTTAGGTCCTAATTTTTTTTGTGCTGTACCCTGCTTTGCTTGGTGGCTACCATGACGATTTACTTCCTACCCTTAAGTCTAAATGGGAGTCTGATTTAGGGACCATATCTTTAGATACCTGGGAGACTGATCTGGGAGCATCTCAGGTTGCTAATACAATGGTACGTTTCCAACAGATACATTTATTTATAATACATAGGGTATACATTACTACAGTTCAGCTCTCTAGAACAGTTAGGGTGAAGTGTGCCCCAAATGCGTTTTATCTAATTGTACTTTCTGACATATACTTTGGTCTTACCCTATAGTAAGCATTTTATGGCAGGAGGTGATTAGGAGTATAGGTTCTACAGGGATCCCTCTGAATACTCTTACTCCCATTGTATGTACAGTACTTTGGCCATAATAGATGAGGAAACATTAGCTGTATGGTCTCGTAGATATATAATTAATATGTGTGCCATTTCAAAGGTGTTGGTGGCCCGCTCTTGGATGGCACAGAATGGACCTGAAGTAAATTCATGGATATCTTTTGTGAATACTGTAGTCTCCGATGAGAAGTTTGTATATATTTAAAGGAAAGCAGTGGATAAATGTTATAAAATTTGGGATAGATGGTTAACATCCCCATATGGACAGGGGATTTATAGTGATGGATCTGGAAAATTTGACAGACTGGGATAACCATAAATGAAGGAAGTTAAGAGGATGCAGGGTTGAGTTAATGACAAAATTATTTAGAATGTATATATTTTATATTTGATTGTTTATTAAATAATAATATATAGAGAAAGCACATAATATGTTTGTTATTTGCACGTTTTCACTTTCAAACTGATGTTTGTATATTCTATGAAGTCATGTGTTTTTCACATTGCACAATAATGAAAGGAAAGAAGGGAAGGAAAAAGGAGAGAAAAAAAAGGAAAGGAAAGGGGGGATGAAAGGTTCATATCACAGAACAGTTTTTAACGACATATTGCAGTAATAATTACTACATCCTTCTTTCGTCACAGATTAATTTTTTATAGAGAATTTGATACTGCACTAATAACATGTAATACAGATTTTTTATAAAATAGTTTGGGATATTGCTCTTTGATATTATGAAATTCACCTTTCAGCAGATTCCAGGGGGAGTGGGCTTATTTTTCTCCTTCTACATTTTTTTGTTTTACTCTGTTCTATGTTACATTGTGCCTCTTATGTTATTAATCATCAGTGATTTAAACACTGATAGATAAATAGGTCATCTTCAAATGTGAGCTAACCTTAAATGAGTAAATACAAGAAGATACATCTACAGTAGGTCCAAGCAAATTTTGGTATTGTTTAGAGATTATAAATATACTGCTACTATTAGAAAAATGGCATTATACAGAGTCCAAATCGATTGATTGTATGTGTTGGGTTTTTTAATGAAAAAAAAACTGATAAATTGTTGTAAGTAGTAACGATAATGAGTGTCTATTTATATTTATATTTTATGATGAAGTAATATATGTGTTGATTGTCTTTAAAAAATAAAAAATATTGAATTTACAAAAAAAGAGCTTGTAGTATTATGCGTGAATCTGGTCATCCGTATTGTATGTTGTTTGAAAACTAACCATCTAATAAAAGGTTTAGAGAACTGATGTCACATACCAAGCGACTACTGTACATGTCTATCAGCTATTTGTGTGTTGAACCATAATAATTTTTAGCTTGAATGTGTAAGGAAATTGTTCAGTCCATTCTTCTACCACTTGTCCACTCTCAGCGCTATAGTCAGGGCTATCATGGCCATTACATGTAGTCCGCATCCGCATAGAGCACCACACTGTGGAGAGCACAGCATCTGCAATCTCTGTACACACCCTGCTTACAGGACACCACCGCAATGCAGCTCCTAGGACACCACCGCAACCCAGCTCCCAGAACAGCAATGCAATACCACTTCCAGGACACTGTCACAATGCCGCTCCCAGGACACCACCACAATGCCGCTCCCAGGACGCTGCTGGGAACCAGAAACCCTGCTCACAGGACACCGCCGCAAAGCCACTCCCAGGACACCAATAACAGAGTGGACACTGGCCACTCTCCGCATGCAGGGCTGAGGAGCACTGTAGGAGGACCCATGGCAGTGCAGCATCTTTTAACTGGGAGGGATCCATTGAGGTGAGGACACATGCACCTAGAGTGTATGGGTTTAATGCTGCTAAGTGGCACTGGGTCATCCACTATCTTCCTGTCACCCCTACCTCAGTCATCCACTAGCTGTCACCCTTGACTCGGTCACATCTCAGTCATCCATGCCTCAGTCATCCACTACCTGTCACCCTTTCCATAGTCATCCACTATCTCCCTGTCACCCCTGCTTCAGTCACCCACAATCTCTCTGTACTCTTGGGGGTACAATTGTTTGGCTATGCTGATTTCTTGTATGATCACACCCATGTTTGTGGTGCGTGACTTCAGCATGCGCTGTCCCTTTAAACAATTCATCCCATCAAGGGACATAAAAATTTGTGCAACTACAAGTACAACTAGTGTTGTACTTGTAATTTAATTTAACAATTAATTTCTTAATTTGTTTGATAACAAACTATGATTATTATTATTAATAATAATAATATTATTAATAATAATTATTAGTCCTCATAATATATTACATCTATTTGCATTAAGTGTAAATCTTGAAATCTAATGCATTTCATTTTACTCAGTTGTTTTTACAAATGCTATGACTTGCTCTTTTATATAAAGTTAATTCCACTTTCCCTTCCATTAGGTTTTGTGTTTCTGTAAACAATGCTGCTAGTTTTTTAAGTAAATTGCTTTTTATTTTTACTTCACTACTTCAATTTTAAATATGATGGCTGTACCAGCTGCACAAAGTTTACTGCTTAAAGTTTAACTTGGTATAAATAACATAGGTCACAAATATCTGTGGATCAGATATATTTTCCTTACTCTATGTATTCAGTTTGTCAATTTGATATGTTTGGCTTTTACAAAACTTTGGATATTAAATATGTAATAAAAGAGAAAACAGAGATTTGCTTTTATACCATAATCGGATGAGATTATTTTCCACAAATCCAACCAATTAAAACTGATTCATGTGACAAAAAACATAAAATTAACTTAATAGTGACCATATTTAAGGAGCTTATGGCTCTACTACGCATTATATGAAAACTATTTAACAGAGTTTCCCTACCTAATACATTTACAATCTGTTTCAGTGCCTGGGTACCATGGAAACAAAGAATTTCAGCAATTGTTTCTAGAAACTGCCTATTAGATACCAACCAAATTCTCTAGAAAGTGTTATCAACATAGATCTTTACTGCATTGTCAAAACAGAACTTTAAAGTGCCTTTCAGCAAATTGCAACATCTCATGACTATTCCAATATATTGATGAAACGTGTTTCAAATTTTCAAACTTGAAATTAATAAAACTGCAATAATATGGCCAGTAATAATAGGCGCTTGTATGTATAAAAACTGAAAAGCAATGCCCACTAAAACAGTAGGCAAAACCTTGTGTTTAGATGTACGAGGTGTGGCTGTGAAATAACTAGACTGTACTTCTAAATATAAACAAACATACTAAGTGAGTTGAAAGGGAGTGGGAGAACACTGAACTTGGACTATCCCAAAATGGTTTTCCAAGATTAACCCCCCTCACACAGATACTGTACATGTAAAAATGCTTACTTTCAAAAGTAGAGCAGCATGTTAACTTAACATTTTTAGTTAAATTGAACAAAACACCCAACACAAGTTTTAGTGACGGTGTTGAGAATTTCTAGATGATGAATGTCCCAGAAGGACTCGCGCATCAAATACAAATTCAAATATGGAAATATTTTTAGAAAATAGTTTGACTTGATCATCAAGTTTGCATCCAAATGATAGCAGAAATGGAAAACATTGACAAAGAATTTGTTAGGCAAGGTTTGAATCAAGATCTTTACATGACAAAAGTTTGTGCTAAGCTGGTTCCAAAACTTCTCTCTACCAAGCACACAGACAATCAAATGGGAATTTGAACAGACATTTTTAAACAAATTCAAGAGCATTTGCATATTTTATATAAAGTTGTTACCTATGATGAAATATGTATTTCCAGTACGATCCTAAGACAAAACCCCAGTCCACGCAAATTCAAGTAAATGCTAATTGTTTTATTTGTTTTAAAGAGAATTATTGAGGCAGACTGAGTTCCAGAAGGTGCAACAGTGAATCGATATTGCTACAAAAATGTTCTAGAAACTTTGCGTGAAAGAATCAAAAGAAATAAGCCTGAGATGTGAAAAAATGGTTTCATCACAATCAGGACAATGGGCCTAATTCAGACCTGTGGGCAAAACCATGTGCCCTGCAGGTGGGGACAGATGTAACATGTGCAGAGAGAGTTAGATTTGGGTGGGGTATATTCAAGCTGAAATCTAAATTGCACTGTAAAATTAAAGCAGCCAGTATTTACCCTGCACAGAAACAATATAACCCACTCAAATCTAACTCTCTCTGCAAATGTTACAGCTGCCCCTCCTGCAGTGCACATGGTTTTGCCCATTTGCTAACAAATTTGCTGCTGCTATCAGATCTGAATTAGGCCCAATGTACTAGCCCACACAGATTTGTGGAGCAGTTTTTGGATGATAAACAGATTGCAGTGCTAGAACACTCCATATTTGTCAGACCTAACACTGTGTTACTTTTTTTTCTCCTTAAAGTCAAATCTGTACTCAAGGGAATCCATTTTACATCAGTTACTGAGGTAAAGTAGAAAACAATGGAGCTGTTGAGACACCTGACAGCATGGGTTGGACAAATGGAAAACAAGAATGCAGCAGTGTGTGTATACATAGGGGAAGTAAATAGAAGGGGAATGGAGTTAAAATGTACTTATAATTAATTGTAAATTATAGCATCAGTCTCATTATTTAATTGCCAGATCTCATAGCTCACTATGTGGCAGATGTATTAAGCCTGGAGAAGTGATAAAGCAGTGATAAGTGCATGGTGATAATGCACAAGCCAGTCGACTCCAAACTGTCAATTTACATATTGGAGCTGACTGGCTGGTGCGTTATCATCTTTCACTTATCACTGCTTTATCACTTTTCCAGGCTTAATACATCTGCCCCATTAATATTTGTGAACACTGCAGGCCATGGCAAAATGTATTTATTTATTTGTTTATTTCTTTTACATCACATTTATTTTATTGCTTCTATAAAATATATAATAGCAACTTAACATAAAGAGACAATGTAACATTAAAACTTTTTAACATAAACTCCACAAAAATGTCTTCAATGGAGGTTTCACCTTAACACAATAGTTTAGGATACTGTCAACTAACTATTATATCAATTAAAGTTAATTAAAAGTGCATTTAAGCAACTATTCAATAGTATAGTTCAGTGGTTCCTTAACATTTTTGAATCACGGCACCGTAGAGTATCAGAATTTTTTTCATGGCACCCATATGCAAAAGTTTCTTATTGAGAAATTTAGAAAAAAATATTAAATGAAGTAAATTGTATTAATATGTCATCTTCAGCTTCAGTTATATGTTGAGGGACATAATTTGCTTCTGTTTGTCCACATAGTGTATATCTGACAGCCACAAGCATTGTTTTTTCCTATTGCGTTGACCATAAATAATTTGAATTGGTTATGGACTGCAAATACAAGGTACCCCTGTAAATGCCCTGAGGCACTCAAAGGTGCTACAGCACACAGTTTGGGTGCCACTGGTATAGTTAGATATTGGTTTTTAATTAACAAAAGATGCAGACCTACCGTATAGAAAATATTACTAAAGTTTCTCTGAATGTATTATATCTACTTAAAGAAATAATTCTATACATGAAGTATAGAATCAGTAAGTGATTGTGACAATATTACACTAAGGGAAGATAATTCTGTACATGAAGTATTGAATCAGGAAGTGATATTAAGGGGTATATGCAATTGCGGTCGAATTCCCGAAATTGTCGAATTTCGGGAATTTTTCGCCCCAAAAAAAAAATCGACAATGCAATTCAGTACTTTCCGACAAAAAAACGGACTTTCAAAATTCGACTTTTTGAAATTCGACTTTTGACAAATTCGACTTTTTTGCAATGATACACATGCTGCAATTCGACCAAAGTCTATTCAATGGAAGTTTGGAAATTCGACAACAGTGCTTTTAGACAGTAAATTCGTCATTTTCAATCCGCCACACTTTGGAGGGTGAAACTAATAAAAAAAAATTAAAACATGTTTTTTTTGTGTTTTTTTTTCTTGGTAATATCATATCTATTTATATTAGAAGGGATTAGGTACTTGGTTTTTCTTTTTTGGAGGCACAAGTATTATTTATATATTTTTAAAAATAATATTTTGTATTTTTATTTTTGGATGGAATGGTAAAATCCCTGAAAAAAATGGCGTGGGGTCCCCCCTCCAAAGCATAACCAGTCTCGGGCTCTTCGAGCTGGTCCTGGTTCTAAAAATGCGGGGGAAAAATTGACAGGGGTTCCCCCGTATTTTAAAACCAGCACCGGGCTCTGCGCCTGATGCTGGTGCAAAAAATACGGGGGACAAAAAGAGTAGGGGTCCCCCGTATTTTTTACACCAGCATCGGGCTCCACTAGCTGGACAGATAATGCCACAGCCGGGGTTCACTTTTATACAGCGCCCTGCGGCCGTGGCATTAAATATCCAACTAGTCACCCCTGGCCGGGGTACCCTGGGGGAGTGGGGACCCCTTCAATCAAGGGGCCCCCCCCCCAGCCATCCAAGGGCCAGGGGTGAAGCCCGAGGCTGTCCCCCCCATCCAAGCGCTGCGGATGGGAGGCTGATAGCCTTGAGAAAAATGTCAGAATATTGTTTTTTCCAGTAGTACTACAAGTCCCAGCAAGCCTCCCCCGCAAGCTGGTACTTGGAGAACCACAAGTACCAGCATGCGGGAGAAAAACGGGCCCGCTGGTACCTGTAGTTCTACTGGGGAAAAAATACCCAAATAAAAACAGGAGACCAACACCGTGAAAGTAAAACTTTATTTCATACGTCGACACACACATACTTACCTATGTTCACACACCGACATCGGTCCTCTTCTCCAAGTAGAATCCAGGGGCACCTGAAAAGAAAAGATAAATACACTCACCTCATCCATGGTCCAGAGGTAAATCCACGAACTTGTCAAAAAACAAACCGGACACCCGTACCACACGGACTGAAAGGGGTCCCATGTTGACACATGGGACCCCTTTCCACGAATGCACAGAGACCCCCCCGTGACAGCTGTCACTGGAAGGTCTCGTAAGCCAATCAGCGAGCGCAACGTCCTTGCACTCTGCTGATTGGCTCTGTGCGCGTCTGTGCTGACAGCGCATCGCAAAGCCTCTCCATTATATTCAATGGTGGGAACTTTTGCGGCTAGCGATGGGGTCACCCGCCGGTCAGCGGCTGACCGCGGGTAACCCCACCACTGACGGCAAAGTTCCCACCATTGAAAGTAATGGGAGAGGCTTTGCGATGCGCTGTCTAAGGTCACACGCGCACAGCCAATCAGGTGAGCGCCACGGAAGTAGCGCTTCCTGATTGGCTGAAGGGACCTCAGTGACAGGAGTCACGTGGTGTCCCGGCATTCGGGAAAAGGGGTCTGATGTGTAAACAAGGGACCCCTTTCAGTCCGGCATGTTCGTGTTTTTTTTTTAACAAGTACGTGGATTATCTCCCGGACACTGGATTGAGGCGAGTCTAATTTTTTTCACAGGTACCTCGGATCGTCGGAGACTGTGACAGTCGGCGTGTCAACATAGGTAAGTATGTGTGTGTCGGCAGTGTGTAATAAAGTTGTACTTGTCAAGGTGTGTGTCTCCTGTTTTTATTTGGGTATTTTTTTTCCAGTAGTACTACAGGTACCAGCGGGCCCGTTTTTCTCCCGCATGCTGGTACTTGGGGTTCTCCAAGTACCAGCTTGCGGGGGAGGCTTGCTGGGACTTGTAGTACTACTGGAAAAAACCAATATTCTGTCATTTTACTCAAGGCTATCAGCCTCCCATCCGCAGCCCTTGGATGGGGGGGACAGCCTCGGGCTTCACCCCTGGCCCTTGGGTGGCTGGGGGGGGACCCCTTTATTGAAGGGGTCCCCACTCCCCCAGGGTACCCCGGCCAGGGGTGACTAGTTGGATATTTAATGCCACGGCCGCAGGGCGCTATATAAAAGTGACCCCCGGCTGTGGCATTATCTGTCCAGCTAGTGGAGCCCGGTGCTGGTGTATAAAATACGGGGGACCCCTACTCTTTTTGTCCCCCGTATTTTTTGCACCAGCATCAGGTGCAGAGCCCGGTACTGGTTTTAAAAATACGGGGGATCCCCTGTCAATTTTTACCCCGCAATTTTAGAACCAGGACCAGCTCGAAGAGCCCGAGGCTGTTTATGCTTTGGAGGGGGGACCCTACGCCATTTTTTTCCGGGTTTTTCCCATTTTTTTAATTCACGGCAAAATCCGCAAATCGGACGTTTTTCTCCCGCGGGACTGTCGAATCCGTTTTTCATTGAATATGGTGAATTCCGGCAGCCACCTGCCGGAATTCACCTGTCGAATTGTGTCGAATTAAAAAACGTAGATAATTTGCCGCGATTCGCCGTGAATTGCATATACCCCTAAGTGACAAATAAAAGCGAAGTGTAGTGCTAAAGCATAATAACAAGTGAATCATTTTTCAAAGAACTAAATTATACTGTTAATAGGTGCAGTGGGCCTTTATGATGCATCTAGTAATAATTCTCAGTGCTTCAGTTCTGCACATGGTGAATTTAATATTTATCTTGGCATAAACAACTTATTGTATAAACTGATACTGATAAATGTTTTGACATTTGTTGACATACTGAGTGTGAAAAAAAATAAAAGGTGAGTAAAATTACAATACATTTGATCTAATGACAAAAACTGAAAGGAATAAAGAATTTTCCTACGTGTAAAGAATAATATAAAGGAATGTAAGTAAGTAAAAATATAGTAATACATGAAATTTGGTGTAAAAAAAATGTGCAAGAGGAAAATTATAAGATAATTAATATATATCACCATAAAATATTAGTTAAATAAAATACGGTGTCAGAGAGTTAATCATTAAGTGAATAATAGTTTAATAAAGAAAATAAAATGTTAAAGAGAAATTACAAAAAAATAATGTATTTCTGTACCCCTTCCCTTTTCCGTGGTTAACAGAACAAAACCTTAATAAAAATGATTGATGATAAAAAAAATAATAATAGTTGTAAATAAAGAAAATTTTAAAAAATAAGGTATTGCATCAAAAAATAATTGTGATTTGGAAACCATTGTTGATAAAGAATTATGCTATATGAGAATACTTATATACAATAGCATGATATCATCAAATGCTGTCAAGTGGAATTTATTGCAGTAATTACAGTGGGTACTTCATGAATATAATACTGTATATATTTATTCTGCAAGCAATTCCATACAACTAAAACCAAAGGTTCACTAGACATAACCACATATAACGTCTTACCATTACATGGTATCTATATTACATAATTTCTAAAAATACCACAGCTCTTACAATACTGTCTTTTTTAAATATATCATACACAGGAAGCGTTATGGAAATCTTTCCTCCCTCCTATCACAAATGATGATAAATCTATTCCAAACTTGTTCAAACCTTAGTAAACAGTTTCTGGTTCCATTTCCTTATACCCAGTACAAATAAAAAAGACAACAACCACTTTATATATGTGTGTATGTACTGAAAAAATATTGAACTAGCTATTAATGCTTCAGAGCTCCTCTGAAGACAGAGAGAGAGAGAGAGAGAGAGAGAGAAATTGTCACAGTGCTCAGGGTAATGTAATATAATGGCTAACAGTGCTATATGATCAATGGAATAGAAAATGAGGTAAACCTTGGGAAAAGATAGCCTGTGAATCATTTCCTCCATTTGTCTATTGAGACAGCAAAGGACTACTGCTCAATGTTGGGCTCACCATGCTCACCATGAATTTCACCAATGTCTAGTGAGAAGATCTAAGCAGGCTATTATCGCAGTTTCAATCCAGAGTCTATTAGAAAATCAACAGAATCTTTGTTAGACAGTTTTGTTTGAATCACAAATATCAAATAAAAAATAAAAAAAAGAACACTATGAAGAGAAACCTGATAAATATCAGTGGGGTAAACCATAAACCCAACTCTATTAGAAGAACATAGTACATTTGAAGACATACAAGGATGTTGGTTATATAGATATCAATTCTGCTTTTACTTCTTTTCTTGCCTTCACCCGATTGTTGCTGGTTTTTGTCTTAATTGCTATGGAACAAGGTTTAGGATTAGATTTACAAAGCAGTTAGTGTAAGTGTTGCAGATCTTCGCTTTCACTGATAGTTTTAAAACACTGATAGGAACAAATGTTAAAATAGACTGTTTTTTTTTAATATTCCAAATGCTGTTTTTAAACTTTTGTCAAAGTGATTGAAGGCATAGATAACCCACTACTTAGTAAATATATTTTACACACTCCTTAAGCTTGTTTTGGATTTCACTCCATTTTACTATGGCAGGGAATAGTAATAGAAGTAGGGACACATGACAGCCTGTGTTAAAGCAGTAGAAGTAGGAACACAAGACAGCTTGTGGTAGAAGTAGGAAGTCAGGTGGCATCTGGGTGAGGATAGTAGCAGTAGGGATATATGATAGATTGTCATATGATAGTAAGGGATGGTAATAAAAGTAGGGACACATAACAGCTTGGGGTACTAGAAGTAGGAAGACAGGTGACATATGAGTGGGGTTGTAGTAGGAACAAATGATAGCTATACATGTGATCACTGGGTATAGTAGTAGAAGCAGGGACACATAGCACCTTATGTGGTAGTGGTAGGCATAGGAGTAGGGGCACATGGCAGTTTGGGGTAGTAGAAGTAGGAAGGTGTCAGTTGGCTGAGGTTAGACATGGTAGAGACATATGATAACTAGACTTATTATTCCTAGGGATTGTAATGGAAGTAGGGACATATCATATCTTGGGTGATAGTAGTAGAAGTAAGGACATATGACAGCTGGAGATAATCCACCTGATTGGTAATAAGTGACTAAGGACCTTATTCAGCTTTAGTTGCAGTTTTGTGTTTTTAGCTGTTTGCAATCACAATGCAAGGCCACCCAGCATGCAAATACCCTGCAGTGATAATCACATAACTGATTAGTGGAAGCCCCCATGCCACTCCGCACCCATCTCCATTTCCCATGCATGCAACCCAATGCTGCGTAACCGCCCCTGCAACAATGCATCACCGCCCCACACCACTCCTGGCTGACAATCAGTTAGAGGCATTTGGATAACTGAGATGCAATCACATCTCTCCGCCTGCACACGTGCAGAGTGGGTCCTGCGCATGCACACTACGGGGGGCAGACGGGGAGATGCGATCGCATCTCAAATCCATATGACCCTGAATACCACCCAAAATGCCTTGAGGGACTCTATTGCTACACATCCTCTCCTGCTCCTGAAGTTCTTTCCTCCTATATCATGGAACCTTATTTAAAATAAGCAATTCTTTCTGCAGCGGGGTACACTGGTATTCCACAGGGAATAACATTGGGGGTGTAGAATTGGATCTTGATCGGATTCACCAACAGGATAAAGCTTTGACTGTTCCCAGCATGCCTTGCACCGCCTCCTCTATTACCCTGCCTCCAGGTTGGAGCTCAGTTTGTAAGTTGGTGCCTGCAGAGCAGGCAGCTAACAGGTGGGGCTGCGCTAGGCAGCCCTGAAAAGAGCTTTTTTTAAAGACTTCTAGGGCCATATCACTTTTATGTCAGTCTGACATTCTGTGCTGCAGCTCCATCACCTCCCCAGCAGTGCTGCATACTGATGCTCTCCTGGATCTCGTGGTTGCACTTCAGGGAGGAGGTAAGAGTGTCTCCTAGATTGCGCCTGCCGGTAAATCGCGATCCGGTCACAGTCGCAGGAGATTGACTGCGCCACTGGTGTGGAAACTGTACTGCACATGGACCCCACAATATCCACCAGGGCAAGGGTGCACAGGTCGGATTTACTAAAATCCATATGTTATAGGCTCCACAGTACCCGGTGGTGGGGACCAGCATAGGGGATATGGTGCTGTCCTGTATCCCATCCCCCAGCTCCAGGCGCCATCTACTGCTGGTGTTCCCACCCTGGAGCTGCATTTCTGTCTCCCTCACTCTCTGACTGAGATTTCGGCACCATCTTCACTACTAGCTGGGCTGATCTCCGGGACTGCAGGGCTCTGTCTCCTCTGTAAAGCCGACTGCATCATCAGCGCTGTGATTTTACAGACACTTAAGTATTCTACATGTCATTTTAGACAGTGTTAGTTAAGAACAAGTGTACTGCTATCTGAATATTTGGTACAAGTATTCTGTGATATACATCTAGCATCTACAGTGCATTGTTATATCTATACTCATACATAGTTGTATGTAAATTACTAGTCCAGTGCAGTTTTATTGTTTATATGTAATAACTTCTGCATTGTACATATGACTGAGTGTGCCTGGAGCTGTTGTGTGGAATTCCATTCTCCTGTATCACATATTGCTATCACTATATTCTTTACCCTGAGGGGCTAGGTGCATCAGGGTCCCATAGATATATATATAGTGTCACACAGAATATACGATTTGGTATTTTTACTGAGTTTTTCAGTCACCTCATACCACTTAAATCCTCTGTTCTTTGTCCTGTATTTACTCTCACATTACCTATTTTTAGGTATTGTGTTTGGCTATATTGTACCATTACGCCCTATGGCTATGTTCTCTATAATGTCTGCCACACAGGGTGGGAAATCCATGGATGCTTCTGCATCCTGCAGTACTAGCACCACGGATTTACCTGAGGAAGAAGTTTTAGTTGCTGGTGCAGGCACTGAGTGCCATACACCCAGTCCAACTGCAGTACCTGTTGCCAATCAGGACCCACCTTTGGCAGCATTCTCAAGTATGCTGACTACACTTGTGACACATCTTACGCCCCCCTGCGGGGACCTCCTGTGCCACTGCAGCCACATATTGTCCCTGTAGTTAATCCACCCTGGGTGGATACTCTGTCTACCCAATTACAAAAATTAAATCAATCTTTGGTTAGACTAAAGTCTTCCCCAAGGGGTCATCTAACCAGGCTGTTTCTTCCCACCAATCCACTAATATTTTGGATGATTCTTCCGATGAGGATGGGGAATATACTGATCCGTCAAACACTGATACAGTTACTTCTGATGAGGAATCTACAACCCAGGTTGATGTTCCTGACATAGTGGAGGCTATAAAGCTAATTCTTTAAATAGATGATGACATTGAGCCTACTACTGTGTCTAAAAAACCTGATAAGTTCAAATGTCAGAAGGTTGCTAACGTAGTCTTACCACATTCTGACCATTTCATTTGCATACATCAGGAATCCTGGTCGTCTCCAGGAAATAAATTTTCCCTGTCTAAAAAGATGCTAGCTCGCTATCCTATCCCTGCAGAGATGAGTAACAAGTGGGAAACTCCACCACCGTTGGACTCTCATGTCACCTGAGAAAGTCAGATCTATTTCTAACAATTATCCAAAATGCCAGCATTAAATTAAGTTGCGGACGCAAGGCGCATCTTATTACCGTATATGATAAAAGTGCGCTGTACATTGCAAACACTACATCCCTTAAGAAAAAACAAGTACACTCACACATTTCTGAGTTCCAAAGCTCATTGATGTATATATTTGTTATTATTATATGTGTACAATATAACACATTTACAATATATATATGGTATCAGTACAATTACATAAAAAGCAAGAATCCATACAATTACAGCCAACATACAATTACCATCTCTCTCAATGTACTTTATGCACACTTCGCTCCATTTCCTCCATCTTTAGCTCTCCCTCAATGCCCACGGCAGCAGAGTATCAGCAAAACACCATCTCAATCAGCACCCAGGAAAAAAACAGGAAGCTCTTGTGTGTGGGATCAGCTATACACTGTGTATATTGGGGGAGTATAGGTCTTCTGTTATTGGTCCAGGGGAGGGAACTTTCTCATTCATGATGAGTCATTGGTCAGTTCATATGCAAGCCTTGAAGACATCAAAAGGGCTGGCCTCTGGTTTCCTGGTCACACATGCTATATTTTGTTCTCAGTTGAATTGTGGCTTTATATTCATACATTCAATCATAACTACTCATTGCAATGTGCTACAACCTAATCACAGGCATCAAATTATTACTTTGACACCAAGCACGACATGTCCATCTTGCTCCATTCCAACAATACACATACATGACGTTATACTCCATTATATAATTTAAAACCTTATAATGTCTAGTGCTTGATATGCTGAATTTATGTGCTGTATGAAATATTTGTTGAATATATCTTTGTGGTATGTCTGTGTAAATGCGTATGCTACCATATATTGCTGTGCATGCTGTGCGTATTCGCAAGCATAGTGACGGATAAGCATGTGGAGGGATGCCTGAAGTCTATTTACTCCCTTACTGGTTCTGTAAATAGACCCACTATGACAGCGTCCTGGGCTGCAAAAGTTATTTTTATATATATATATATATATATATATATATATATATATATATATATATATATATAGTATTCCAAATCAGCTGGCACTCTGTGCTTTCAAACAGCTGGTCCCGGTGCCCTGTGCAATGATCCACACATACCTCCAAAACCGCACGGCACTCGCAGGGACTCGTTACACCAACATTTTAATGGCAGTGTTTCAAACAGTCAATATGTTTCGAGGCTGACGCCTCTTCCTGAGGAAGAGGCGTCAGCCTCAAAACATGTTGACTGTTTGAAACACTGCCATTAAAATTTTGGTGTAACGAGTCCCTGCGAGTGCCGTGCGGTTTTGGAGGCATATATATATATATAAATATATATATATATATATATATATATATATATACTGTATAAATTATTTGTGGTATATTGCCAGGTCTAGTGATGTAGCGGAAGAACATCTTTGTAGCAGCATAAGCAATTACTATAGAAAACATAGTAAATATCACAAAGTTAACTCACCACTATGGCTGTTGAGCTGCCTGAAGACAATGGAGAGCTCCCATGCATCAGCCCATAGAAGGTGTGGATTCAGAAATAGCCTGAATACAAATAAAAGTTTCCTTGCCTCTATCTGTGATAGCAGGAGGTATCAGATGAGATAGTATCCTTCAGCACATGTGGAGGGATATATCGGCCATTGATGTGTGTACGCAGATCATGGTTTCAAGGTACTCAGAACCTCCTTCCTCCTGATGCACACAGGGTCAGATCTGCTGTGAAAGTAATGACCAAAAATCTGAATTGTGCTCCTTGTTTTTATGTACTTTATGGCTGTAGTTAATCAAAAATAATACCATGACAACCAGGATTCTAGTATAACATAGCTGCTATTACAGCTTGGATGCATGTCACTTAGTACCATGGAAACTTCTGGGATTTGTAGGCTAGCTCTGTGATTTGTGCTCTAAATAACGTGAATCTGTAGCTATTTTAAACTGCAATTCATGACAGTCTGCAGAACTTATATCTGTGACATTCCCAAGAATGGTGGTGCCTTAGGGGGCCTTTCCAAGGATGGGGACTGGGAGCAATGAAGGGTGAGAAGGAGCCTAGCACAAGGAGACATCTATTTAGGTAAATTTGCTTGTGATCAGTGGCGTGTGCTGTCCTTACAAGGGCAGCAAGTCCATTTGGACCTTGTAGGATGTAGTCCTATTGTTTCTGGTTATGAAGTGGCCCCCATAACACTTCAAGCTTCAGGGCCCCAAAAATGTAGGTCCACTGGCTGTACCATTGAATAGGCATGAAAAAAAGTCACGTAGAATGTCAACTATGAAATGAACCATGGTATCCAGAGCATGGCATGTAAAACAGAGATAAAAGTGGCAAGGAAACAAACAGGAGAAAAAAACACATCTATTTTAATTAGAAATGTGCGCCGACCCTGTGTTTTGGTTTTATTATTGGATCTGTATTTCCTTCATGTCTTGGATCTGCATTTGGTTTTGCCAAAACCGCCTTTGTGTGTTTTGGTTGTGGATTTGTATTTTTTTCAAAAAAATCATAAAAACACCTAAAAGCACATATTTTTGCCATGTTTTTGTTCCTACAGTATTACTTACCTCAATAGCATTCATTTTCAGTCATTTGCAGTCAATTTTGACCACCTCACAGCTCACAATATTGTTTTCATCCATTTTAGGACAAATGCTGCAGCGAGCTGGCTAGTTACTAACCAACAAAGCAGCGGCAAAAACATGTAACAGTTTACAGCATATCTACGTAACATTGCCACACAACAGTGGCAGAACAGAAAAGTGGTGCAAGATGTACTTGTCCTTGGAACCCTACCTCATGATGGATATTAAAAAGGACCTGCATAGCTTAGCAAACCAACAACTTCAGTGACAGTGACTGATGCTTTCTTGCTTTGTTTGGGCCCCCACAAAACAATTTTTTGAAAGGACTACCTCTGATCACTAATGAGTAGGTTGATGATGAGGGTGTTCATTACATTATAATCTTGTAAAATAAATTTAATGAACTCACTGTAAATTATGTAACATGGAGGAGGTACCTAATTGGCTAATGTCTCTATCTCTACTAACTTTGGCCTCACAAATGGAGCAAGTGCCTTTACAAACAATGAGGAAGATGTATTGACCTGGAGAAGGCATAAGGAAGTGATAAACCAGTGATACGTGCAAGGTGATAAAGGCACCAGCCAATCAGCTCCAATATGTAAATTAACAGTTAGGATCTGATTGGCTGCTGCCTTTCTCACCTTGCAGATATCACTGGTTTATCACTTCCTTATGCCTTCTCCAGGTTAATACATCTGCCCCATTGTCAGGATTTGGTTAAAAATAATCCCACACCCAAGAGGTGGCTTTTCTGGTCTTATTCCCAGGCATCACAATGGCTTTCTTTTTATTATGGACTTTATCACTGGTGGCTGACTTACACAAACAACATTATCGACATTCTCATCTTCAGTGTCAGATAGTAGTAGTACACACATATCCCCCTCATCCTGTTCTAATTCTACGCAAGCATCCTCAATTTCTATTATGTCCTCATCATCATCTTTGCTTGTACTGCTCCCCACAAATGGTGGCAGGAGGTGAAAGAGGCTTTTCTATGATGACAATGTGACAAATGTCACACTCACATATAGCTAATGTGGATACCATTTAATGTGGATACCCCTAAATTTTTCTCAGGAATGTTTGAGGGTGTAAACATAAAGGCCAAGTCCTGAGTCTTTCCTTGCCACTTTGTTTTGTGAATGGCATATTTCGAATTTCATGTTTCTTTGCAGCTAACTTTCCTTTTAATGTTTTTTTCTTTACCACTGTAAAATTAAATTGCTTCTTTGTTTTTTACATTCCCTGACTTAAGCCCTCTATGCCTTTTTGGCATCGGCCTTAGTAGATGACGTTGACAGTCTTGTATCATCATGACTGGTGGCAGCATCTGCAGCACTAGTATGTGCTTTGTGCCCTCCTGTCAATTGATTATCCTCCATATCTTTCAAGAAACACAAAGTGGGGTACAGCACACACTACAATTTGTACAAAAAATGTACCACCCACTGTGTCACAATATGTGAATGAGTAAGAAATAATAAACTAACACAGCAGTTTACTTTCACCTACAGTGTCACACAAAATGTGTATGTCAGAAATAATAATCTAGCACTGCAGTTTGCTTTCACCTACAGTGTCACACAATATGTGTATGAGTCAGAAATAATAATAATCTAACACTGCAGTTAACTTTCACCCACAGTGTCCCACAAAACGGGTACGATACACTGTGGTCTGATCAGTAGTGTCACAAAAAATAATATTATAGTACATTGAGGTATAGCACAAATAAACATATATATATATATATATATATATATATATATATTTATATATTTATTTACTTATTTTCCAATTGTATTTTTTACTTAATTTTTTTACACTGGGGTTGCATCCTTAGTTAGACAGAGCACCCCTGGATAAACACAGCAGTCCCCCATCGGACACAACAATCCTTTATGCACAACAAAGCATGCATGCGGGCTTACCACCTACATTGTTACAATAAGTGTGTGATACACTGTGGTCTGCACGACAATGTCACAGAAAAAATAATAGTGTAGTACACTTGGGTATAGCACAAAAAAGAATATATATATCAATGGGGTCACACCCTAGTTTGACAGAGCACCCCTGGATCGACAACACAGCACCCCTAGCAGCCCCAGCACCCTGATGAATAACATTGCAGCAACCCTGGATGGACAACACTGCAGTACCCCTGGATGGATACAGCACAGAAAGCACCTCTCCACAGCCCAAGCCCCTTGACGGACAATACAGTAGCACCCCTGAATGGACAACACAGCATCCCTGGATGGACACAGCATGGACACATCTGCACTATACAAGCTCCAAAGCCAGAGTGAACCTTTATAGAATCAAAAACCCACGAAAATCCAACAGCAGGAGGATGATGTTTTGCCTTGTTTTGGGATGTGGAGTCAGGTGGGAAAACCCGAGCCAGACTCAGGTCATGGCTTGGATCACGAAGTTCGGGTGTGGCGGGGCCACTGTTTAACATTGTTTCCTGCTGATCTACTTGGAAGTCTTATCTAGTCTACCTAAATTTTTTCAGCCTTAAATTACAGCTAGCTATACACACAATTATACAAATGTTTGTTTCAAAGTGGAATGCATTGTGAGTGTCAACATAACTACTGCATTTACAGTACTTCAATTAGATGTTTAGGTTGTAACAGTATAATAATGTCCATATTCACTTGCAGGAGTCTGCTGATTGGCTAACCTGTGATAGGAGTATCTAACTGGCTACCCTGAAAGGGCAATGAGAACAGGTCAATATGGCAATATATTCATCCATATTCATTGTATCAGAGGTAAACATTCCAATGTTGCCATTTCTACTTGATTTCTACAGCACCACAATGTGTTCATGTGAACAATTATAATGAAGTTTATTGTTACTATTAACAAAACTGTTTTATTTCCAGAAAAGCAATTCCAATGAATCATTTACTGAATAGCAACTGAAGGCAATTCAGCAACTGTACCGGAATAGAAAAATGTATCTCATTCATTTCTCTATTTTCACAGCATCAGTAGGTGGATTCTTCTTTTCATGAGTAGAGAAAACATTTTTCACAATGCACATGCTATTTCTGTTCTCATGAAAAAGTAGCTGTGGTGGTTATATTATTTTACTTTTCATATTATGACTAGGTAGGAAATCTTGTTAAAGGAATAATATGAGACAAATATTTTGCCTATAATTTCACAGTGGTTATGTGAAGAAAACAAAGGAGGTTGTCATGTTTTTTTAGACACTTATTTTCTACAAGTTTATTTTTTATGTATACAGTACAATTTAGTTTTGAAGACAGTGCTAATTAGAGAAGCTCAAAATGTTTGAGAACAGTAAGTTTGAAATCCAATCCACCTGTACTGGTTCGGTGGCAACCAAAAAGACAAATGCATTTGTTGAACATATTTGTTAGGGGCATAACTACAACTGTGTTGGCCCTATAGCAAAATTTTTACTGTGCCCTCCCTAGCTGGTAGAGAGCCACCTCTCTCCACAGTGTTCCCCTAGACTGTGCATACCTCCCAACCGGGACCACCTCCCAAAGTGAACTCTTTTGCAGGTTGCACTTTTGCTCAGTGAAGGTGCTAAGCACTCACCTCTAACTTGGGCAGACAGGCAGTGGCTTCTCAGAGGTGTTCAGCTGTGGAGGCTGCTATTGTCAGGGTGTTATGACCTTCCGCTGTGTTCCATCTCTCTGACACTGAGATGAGGGAGTGTGCTCAACACAGTCCATCTATCTTACACTGGAAGGAGGGGGATGCTTGGTGCAGTCTGTCTCTTTGATGTGGGGAGAAGGAGCATGCCAGGTACATCCCATGGTTGTCACTCCAGTAGGCCAGGCATTGTGCAGTGTGGATGGGTGGAGGTGGAGAGGTGGGTAGTGGAAGAACTGGTAGAGCTCCATAACAGCTACACCCCCTGCACCCACAATAGCTACACCTTTGATCTTAGATGAATGGTGACCACATTAGCTTAAAAGTTCTCATCAATTGCCCATGATAATCATGTTCACTGAAGGTTAAACATGTTCATTAAACATTCCTAAGAGTATTTTCTTTGAATATCAACAGTGTACTATCTTTTATCTATGCCTGCAATTGTGTATAGGTAAGAAGCATATCTGGTTTGGGAGGCTTGGAAGGCTAGACTAGATGGGCCAAGGGGCAGACTAGAAGGGCCAAGTGGTCCTTATCTGCCGCCAAATTCTATGTTTCTATGTAGCATATGGACCTCTATTTTTTCTGTTTATATTGTTATAATGTTTCTTCATTTCTGATTTTTTTAATTCAATTTCTTATTTGTATCAGAAATTCAGCTTCTTATATACTCAATGTGTTGAGACACCCATGTCTGCCAGCACAAAACTATGATTTTGAGTAATTTCTACTTTACAGCCTTATACTTATTGTCCCATATTTAGTAGACTGTGTGCTGCAGACACAGGTGTGTTTGCTGCTAATCAGCTGTTTTTTTTAAAGCAGCAATAGTTTAAAAGGTAAAATAAACCTGGCTTACAGGAATCATGCCTATGCCTGGAACTCATGGTCTAGTAAATAAGTCTAATATAGCTAGAGCATATTTGCCTACCTGACCCTCTCCATGAGGGAGAAAATGCTCTGTTCCTGAACTTTACTGGTAATGTATGATTGCCATCACCTGTGGTGAAACACCTTTCTTAGCAATTAAATAGCTCAACACAGGTGATGGCAATCATACATTACCAGGAAAGTCCAGGAACAGAGCATTCTCTCCCTCATGGAGAGGGTCAGGTTGGCAAGTATGAGCTAGAGTGACCATATTATCCATTTAACCATGGACGCTCATGGATTACACAGGTTCTGTGTCTGGCTGACTTCAAGCCTACATTTCAGCTGGTTTTAATCAGCCACAGTACCTGTGTAATCCATGAGCGTCCCAGGTAAAAGGGATAATATGGTCACTCTAAAATAGCTAGCCTAATAGAACAAATATATTAAGAAATGCATGCTTGAAATTTGCTTAATAATTGTATTATCTATATTTTCTATCTCATCCTTCAATCACATTATGTCATATTAAACTTTCAGGGCTGGATTAACTTCACTGAAGCCTGAAGGGCACAAAACATTTAAAAGGAGATGTATCAAAGATTGTAAAAAGTGGAGAAGTGGACAAAATGCCCTTAGCAACCAATCAGCTTTGATGTAGCATTTATCAAAATGCATTCTAGAAAGTGATTGGTAAAAGCTTTTTGATTGCTATGGGCACAGGCACTTTAAGAGAGGAGGGGGTGTCCGTGTGTAGTCTCCGATTGGGCCCCATCCTTTCCGTGGTGTAGTAGATTCTAGCATTGTGCCAGAGTCTACTACACATGCACAGGTCTCCAAGAACATTGTGCCCGTACCACATGCGCGAATCACCGGAAAATATTTTGTGGGTTTTGGCACTCTGCAGGAAGTGCTGGGCCAATAGAGAGGTGAGTATAGCTAAATTGGTGCAAGGTGTGCTGTGTGTGGGCCCCAGGACCCAGGGCACATGTGCACCGCACACCTTGTATCTATTATAGATACGCCAGTGGCTATGAATATCTCACTTGTCCACTTGTACACTCTTTACACTGCTTGATACAACTCCCTCTCAACACCATAAACTCACCTATAAATTTACCACACTACAATCATACGTGTTGAGAAACCAATAGCCATAAGAAACTTGATTAAATTAAACTCCTCTCACTGCTTTTTCTATACTTTTATTGTATTGTTCCTCTCAGATAATGACAAATAACATCATGGAGAAAGTATGTCTACTCAATAGCTCATTAAGGAAATACTTTCTGCATTACACCTAACCCACATTGTCATACCAGCAGATTGTCATCCTTCCAAACTCTACCAACAGCAATACGTTCCACACACAGCAGTCAGTGCCATCACAATGTACTAGCAGTCAATGTCTCATTGCTCAACTCCCCTATCCTCACTACACAGACCCCAGTTTTATTATTCAGATACTCATTTGCATAGCACAGGGCTCCTGCAATAGCATATACACTCCAATGTAGGGGTTCTTTAACACGAGAGTTATCTTAACTATCGAGCGAGATAAAGTGTGTGGAAATAACGTACTAACCAACCAGCTCCTAACTGAAAATGTTCAAACACAGCCTGCAACATGGCAGTTAGAAGCTGATTCGTTGGTACTTTTTCTCTGTCCACTTTATCTTTCTCCAAGGCTTAGTACATAGACCCATTAGTTATTAGAAAAGTACTAGAATGTCATTAAATAAAAATTGTCCTCAAAATCAGAATTCACCTTACTTCCCACAAGAATCAAAACAGTCAGTGGTCTGCCAATGTTCATTAGTGTTTTTAGGTACAAGAGGTATGTGCTTTTTAAAGTATCGGGACTATACAATCCTGTAATACATGTAACATCAATATATTGAAGTTATATAAACTGCTGTTTTTTATTTGGAACTATATAAACTTCATTGTAACACTTTGCCAGATAATATTGTAATTAAAATGTGAAAATAGGAGATTTGTGACCATATAAAAGCACAAGACAGAGGCTGAGTGTATTTATAAAGAATACAGGGCCTAAATCAGGTTGAATCGCAAGTCGCGATCCAACTGCAGTTTCTCCATTGGCCCCCACTGCGCACATGCCGGACCCTCCATGTGCGTGCACATGCAGTTAATGCTAATGGTTAGCATTAACTGCGAACACCTCTACCTAATTGACAGGCAAAGGCGTTCGTGGGGTGGCAAGGCTCAGTTTCCAAGGCAGAGACTTTGGTTGTGGGGGCAGCATTGGCGAAATGGAGGCATGGTGGCGTAAATGGGGGGCATTGTGTGGGAGTTATCGGGGTGGCTGTGTGTCATTACACGCAGCCCCTTGCAAAGTGAAAAATGGCAACGGGCCTCCTGCTGTCGCAGCCAGGCTGCTCTGGCAGAAGACATCCACAATTTCAGTGATCATGCTGAGATTGCAGCTCAATTGCAATTTCAATGTGATCACATCACTGGGTGGGAGTCTGCATGCTGGGCGGCCTTGCCCTGTGATGGGCAGCCCTCAACATGCAAGCAAAAGGATCGTAAAATCTGCTATTTAGCTGAATTTAAAATCCTTACTGAATAAGGTCACAAAACTGTAACTGTCTGTTCAGGGCCAGACTGGACAAAAAATAAGCCCTGACATTTAAAGCACACAGGCCCACCTTGGCCTCAGTTTCTGGCTCCTTGCATAGACTTCCTCTACGTTTTAAGGTCCATACACACAGAGCGATTTTGACTATGAGTGATTTTGACTGAGCGATGTACCTTGAACTGGCAGTAGGTGATTTTGACTATCTTTACCAGCGATTTTGACTAAGTGTGCAAGTGATTTTGACTATGGGAGATTTTGACTAACTCATTTAAATTTGAGATGTGTGGCAGGTACTTTTCGAGTTTTGTGTTTTGGTTTTGGTTCTGGTTCCATGCTCGTGTTTTGGATCTGTATTGGTTTTGCCAAAACCACCATTTCATGTTTTGGTTTTGGATCTGGATGATTTTTGAAAAAAACAAAAAACCAGCTAAAATCCCAGAATTTGGGGATAATTTTGATCCTACGGTATTATTAACCTCAATAACATTCATTTCCACTCATTTCCAGTCTATTCTAAACACCTCACAATATTGTTTTTAGGCCAAAAGGTTGCACCGAGGTGGCTGTATGACTAAGCTAAGCGACACAAGTTTGTGTCACAAACAATTGGCCCATCGAGGAGTGGCACTGCAGTGTAAGACAGGATGGCAGATTTAAAAAAATAGGCCTCAAACAACACATCATGCAAAATAGAAAAAGAGGTGCAATGAGGTCGCTGTATGACTAAGCTAAGCGACACAAGTGTGCTGAACAAACACCTGGCCCATCTAGGAGTGTCACTGCAGTGGCAGACAGGATGGCACTTAAAAAAACTAGGCCCCAAACAGCACATCATGCAAAGAAGTAAAAGAGGTGCAATGAGGTAGTTGTATGACTAAGCTAAGCGACACAAGTGTGTGGTACAAACACCTTGCCCATCTAGGAGTGGCATTGCTGTGGCAAAATGGATGGCACTTAAAAAATAGGCCCCAAACAGCACATCTTGCAAAGAAGTAAAAGAGGTGCAATGAGGTAGCTGTATGACTAAGCATACAAGTGTGCGGCACAAACACCTGGCCCATCCAGGGTTGGAACTGCAGTCCCACTGCACTAATGTTGGATACTGGATGCATGTCTAACACCAACATAGCTGTCAAGGCCTCAGTTATCTGCTTTGCAACAGGATGACTGCTCTCATATTTCATCTTCCTCGCAAAGGACTGATGGACAGTCATTTGCTTAGTTGAAGTAGTACAAGTGGTCTTACGACTTCCCCTCTGGGATGATGATTGACTCCCAGTAGCAACAACAGCAGCGGTAACAGCAGCAGAAAGAGGAAGTGGTTCTTGATCTTTCCCTATTTTATCCTCCAAATTTTTGTTCTCCATTATTTTTCTGGAGTTATATAACAAAATGCAGCAAAGGAGAGCATACCTCTTCACCACACAGGGCAAACCCTGTAAAAATTATTTGGATTAAATATTAATAACACCTTTATTTGGAGTAAATAATATACAGCACAGGACAGCAGCACTGGACTGGACTTATACGGCAGTACCACTGGACATCTACTGCAGTATCACTGTACTTATACGGAAGTACCACTGGACTTGATTTATACAGCAGTACCACTGGATTTATATGGCAGTACCACTGGTTTTATTTCGCAGTACCACTGGAATTATATGGCAGTACCACAGGAATCATATGGCAGTATCACTGGACTGGATTTAAACTTCAGTACCACTGATTTATACGCCAGTGCCACTGGATTTATACATCAGTACAACTGGATTTATACAACAGTATCAATGGACTTATACGGCAGTAATCACTGGACTGGATTTATACACCAGTACCTCTGGATTTATACTGCAGTACCACTGGACATATATGGCAGTATCAATGGAATTATAATGCAGTACCACTGGACATATATGGCAGTATCACTGGATTTATACGGCAGTGCCACTGGACATATACAGCAGTATAACTGGAATTATATGGCAGTACCACTGGACATATACGGCAGTATCACTGGATTTATATGGCAGTACCACTGGACATATACAGCAATATCACTCAAAGTATATGGCAGTACCACTGGACATATATGGCAGTATCACTGGAATTATTTGCCAGTACCACTGGACATATACGACAGTATCACTGGATTTATAAGGCTGTACCACTGGACATATATGGCAGAATCACTGGACATATATGGCAGTATCACTGGACTGGATTTATACGGCAGTACCACTGGACACATACAGCAGTATCACTGGAGTTATATTGCAGTACCACTGCAAATATATGGCAGTACCACTGGACATATACGGCAATATCACTGGACTGGATTTATATGGCAGTATCACTGGATTTATACGGCAGTACCACTGGACATATACGGCAGTATCACTGGATTTATATGGCAGTACCACTGGACATATACAGCAATATCACTCAAATTATATGGCAGTACCACTGGACATATATGGCAGTATCACTGGAATTATTTGCCAGTACCACTGGACATATACGACAGTATCACTGGATTTATAAGGCTGTACCACTGGACATATATGGCAGAATCACTGGACATATATGGCAGTATCACTGGACTGGATTTATACGGCAGTACCACTGGACACATACAGCAGTATCACTGGAGTTATATTGCAGTACCACTGCAAATATATGGCAGTACCACTGGACATATACGGCAATATCACTAGACTGGATTTATATGGCAGTATCACTGGATTTATACGGCAGTACCACTGGACATATACGACAGTATCACTGGAATTATACGCCAGTACCACTGGGCATATACGGCAGTATCACTGGATTTATAAGGCAGTACCACTGGACATATACGACAGTATCACTGGAATTATACGCCAGTACCACTGGGCATATACGGCAGTATCACTGGATTTATAAGGCAGTACCACTGGACATATACGGCAGAATCACTGGACATATACGGCAGTATCACTGGACTGGATTTATACGGCAGTACCACTGGACACATACGGCAGTATCACTGGAGTTAAATCGCAGTACCACTGCAAATATACGGCAGTACCACTTGACATATACGGCAATATCAATGGACTGGATTTTTTATGGCAGTATCACTGTTTTTTTATGGCAGTACCACTGGACATATACGACAGTATCACTGGAGTTATATGGCAGTACCACTGGACATATACAGCATTATCACTTGATTTATATGACAGTACCACTGCTCATATACGGCAGTATCACTGGACTGGATTTATATGCCAGTACCACTGGATTTATACGGCAGTACCACTAGACATATACGGCAGTATCACTCAAATTATATGGCAGTACCACTGGACATATATGGCAGTATCACTGGACTGGATTTATACGCCAGTACCACTGGATTTATACGGCAGTACCACTAGACTGATACGCAGTATCACGGGACCTATACAGCAGTATCACTGGACATATACGGCAGTACCACTGGATTTATACGCCAGTACCACTGGATTTATACGGCTGTCCCACTGGACATATACGGCAGTATCTCTTAAATTATATGGCAGTACCATTGGACATATAAGGCAGTATCACTGGACTTATACGGCAGTACCACTGGACATATACGGCAGTATCACTGGACTTATATGGCAGTATCACTGGACTGGATTTGTATGCCAGTACCATTGGATTTATACGGTAGTATCACTGGACATATACGACAGTATCACTGGACATATACAGCAGTTTCAATGGAAATATACGCCAGTACCACTGTACTTATATAGCAGCATAGGGACACCACCACTGGACTGATGTAGGACAACACAGCACCACTGCAATGGAATGGACTTATACAGCAGCACTGGACATATGGCAGCAGAGCCCACAACCACTGTGACTGGATTGATGCAGCACAAGACACCACCACTGGACTGATGCAGCACAACAGAGCACCACTGGACTGGACTTATACAGCAGCACTGGACATATGGCAGCAGAGGACACCAACACTGTGATTGGACTGATGCAGCATAAGACACTACACTGGACTGTGCAGCACAAGACAGCACTGGAATTGCCACCCCACTTTCCCTCCCGCACAGACACTGAGGATGGCGACACGCGGCTCCTTATATGGAATCCAAAACCTGCAAGAATCCTATAGCGGGATTGTGATAGCCCGGCAGGGCCAGGTCCATCAGCGATTTTAAAGCATTGCATGCCAGGCCATCTCATCACAAACAGCAAGCAGTTTATTTAAAGTTCAGACAGGGTTATCACGACAATAACATTTGATTTCTTGTTCTCCTCTCTCCAGCATAATATTCATATGGGATACATCAGGTTACATTTCCTTTAATTCGGTTCAATGGCAATAACAGCATAAACAATGATGGGACAGCATTACAGTACATACCAGCGCAGTCTCTGGGAATCAGTAGTGCAGCGACCGCAAACTGGGATTCATTTCGGTGCGTTTTCCCCCAATTCGCTTGGGGATATCTGCAGTCTATATAAATGGAATTTCTCATGGACTCATTACTGGGGGCCTTCTGCCACTCGTGGTTTCCTACCACTGACCCTGGTAGTCCTCTCCCGAAGACTCACACCTCCCATCCTGCTTCTAGGGTACCCCTGAAAGTACCACTGATTGCTCATGATGTTGCTGCTCTCACACTGCAAATCTGAATATGTTTTGCTCTTCCTAGCAGCACCTACATGCTGTTCCATAATGGCAGGGGCTGTGGAGTACCATGCCTGTCCACAATCCTAGCATGGCCTGCCATCCCTGGTCACTTAGCCTGTGCCTTTCATCTCAGTCCTCAGCTCACACTGAACTCTAGCCTGTGATTTGTTTGTTCTTCCTTCCTGTCCTAACCCCCTACATGGGGCAGGGTCTGCCAGAACTAGTTTTGGGGCCATAAACTCCGCCACTCACTGATAAGAATCAAATGGCTTTTGGAACTTTCCAATATTTGTTAACATTCCAGTATGCCACAGGATGATGACGTTTTGCCTCGTTCTGGTTTCCGATCCAGGCTGGAAAACCCGAGCCGGGCTCGGATCCGGGCTCGAGTAGTGATGTTCGAGGGGGGGGGGGGGGGGGGGGGGTTTCAGTTCTCAGAGAACTGAATCCGCTCATCTCTAGTTTAAATAGGGGTATGTTTTTACATTTCCAATGACATAGTGAAAATTAACATGCCTGCACAATCTATTTTTCCCAACAATAACGACCTGGCTATCGCTTGCTGTGTACACACGGAGTGATATGCACTAACTTTCTTAGCGATTTTCACTGTATAGTCAAAATCACTGAGCCATTTCACTTCTTGTGTACACACATTCAGTCTAAGTGTTTACAAATATAATGAATATTAGAACAACATAAAAGTGTACATCATTCTTTGTATTAAAATATGCGCATGATTCAGACCTGATCGGTGCTGTGCATTTCCGCACAGCAGCCGATCAGGTCTGTACTTCGCAAGCGCCGGTGCATACCAGACAGCCGACGGTCGTCTCAACCCTGCTGTCGCCTCTGCCTGATTGACAGGCAGAGGCAGTCGCCGGGCGGGAAGGGGCGCTGTCAGGGCAACACAGGCATACCCTCACAGCAACGAGTAGCTCCCTGCCAGCACGCAGGAGCTGCGCAAGTAGGGAGATACTCCTAAAGTACAGAAGCATCGCTGCTGTGTGATGCTTTAGTACTTGTGCAGGGGGGGGGGTAGGGCATAACATGTGGGGTGGACTAGCCCTGTGCGGGGCATCCCCCCGCATGTCTGTGTGACTGATTGCTAAATTTAGCTCATCTATGATCAGGCCCATAAAGCTCACTCAAGGGCCAGTATTTACTAAAAATCCGAGTTTGGTCGATTTGTGTTTTTTTTTCTAAGTCCCAATCCGGGAATTTACTAAGCACCAATCTCGGCAGTGTCTGGTCTATTCGTAATGGTTTGAATGACAACGTCCCGAAATACGAATGAATAGACCATCGGTCAAACGCGGCTGTTATTTCATAGAATACGGCCATTCACTATTCATTCGTATTTGGGTGTTAGTTTCTGAGTGCTCAAGTGCGGGTCTGTTTTTTTCCGGAATCGTTAAAAAAAGCAGCAAAAAAATAGACCTGCTTTTTCCAGTCGAGTTTGGATAACCATGCACGGATCAGTGAGATCTGTGCATGGTTATCTATGGGAAAGGGTCTGTTTAGTTTAAAATCTGAAAAAAAAATTGCGTGGGGTCCCCCCTCCTAATCATAACCAGCCTCGGGCTCTTTGAGCCGATCCTGGTTGAAAAAATATGGGGAAAAAAATGACAGGGGTTCCCCCATATTTAATCAACCAGCACCAGGCTCTGCGCCTGGTCCTGGTTCCAAAAATACGGGGGACAAAAAGCGTAGGGGTCCCCCGTATTTCTGAAACCAGCACCGGGCTCCACTAGCTGGGGAGATAATGCCACAGCCGGGGGACACTTTGATATCGGTCCCTGCGGCCGTGCCATTAAAACCCCAACTAGTCACCCCTGGCCGGGGTACCCTGGAGGAGTGGGGACCCCTTCAATCAAGGGGTCCCCCCCTCCAGCCACCCAAGGGCCAGGGGTGAAGCCTGAGGCTGTCCCCCCCATCCAAGGGCGGCGGATGGGGGCTAATAGCCTTTTTGAAAAAATGTGAATATTGTTTTTAGTAGCAGTACTACAAGTCCCAGCAAGCCTCCCCCACAAGTTGGTACTTGGAGAACCACAAGTACCAGCATGCGGTGGAAAACCGGGCCCGCTGGCACCTGTAGTACTACTACTAAAAAAATACCCCAATAAAAACAGGAGACACACACCTTGAAAGTATAAGTTTATTACATACATGCACACCTCCAAACATACATACTTACCTATGTTCACACGAGGGTCGGTCCTCTTCTCCATGTAGAATCCATGGGGTACCTGTGGAAAAAAATATACTCACATAATCCAGTGTAGATCGGTCCTCTTCTGTTCTCTGTATAATCCACGTACTTGTCAAAAAAAAAAAAAAACGCAAACCCGACCACGCACTGAAAGGGGCCCCATGTTTTCACATGGGACCCCTTTCCCCGACTGCCAGGACCCCCCCCCCTGACTCCTGTCTAAGAGGGTTCCTTCAGCCAATCAGGGAGCGCCACGTCGTGGCACCCTCCTGATTGGCTGTGTGCTCCTGTAGTGTCTGTCAGGCAGCACACGGTAGTGATACACTGTAGCGCCTATGCGCTCCATTGTAACCAATGGTGGGAACTTTGTGGTCAGCGGTGAGGTTACTTTCGGTCAACCGCTGACCACAAAGTTCCCACCATTGGTTACAATGGAGCGCATAGGCGCTACATTGTATCACTGCCGTGTGCTACCTGACAGACACTACAGGAGCACACAGCCAATCAGGAGGGTGCCACGACGTGGCGCTCCCTGATTGGCTGAAGGAACCCTCTTAGACAGGAGTCAGGGGGGGTCCTGGCAGTCGGGGAAAGGGGTCCCATGTGAAAACATGGGGCCCCTTTCAGTGCGTGGTCGGGTTTGCGTTTTTTTTTTTTGACAAGTACGTGGATTATACAGAGAACAGAAGAGGACCGATCTACACTGGATTATGTGAGTATAATTTTTTCCACAGGTACCCCATGGATTCTACATGGAGAAGAGGACCGACTCTCGTGTGAACATAGGTAAGTATGTATGTTTGGAGGTGTGCATGTATGTAATAAACTTATACTTTCAAGGTGTGTGTCTCCTGTTTTTATTGGGGTATTTGTTTAGTAGTAGTACTACAGGTGCCAGCGGGCCCGGTTTTCCACCGCATTCTGGTACTTGTGGTTCTCCAAGTACCAGCTTGCAGGGGAGGCTTGCTGGGACTTGTAGTACTGCTACTAAAAACAACATTCACATTTTTTCAAAAAGGCTATCAGCCCCCCATCCGCCGCCCTTGGATGGGGGGGACAGCCTCGGGCTTCACCCCTGGCCCTTGGGTGGCTGGAGGGGGGGACCCCTTGATTGAAGGGGTCCCCACTCCTCCAGGGTACCCCGGCCAGGGGTGACTAGTTGGGGTTTTAATGGCACGGCCGCAGGGACAGATATCAAAGTGTCCCCCGGCTGTGGCATTATCACCCCAGCTAGTGGAGCCCAGTGCTGGTTTCAGAAATACGGGGGACCCATACGCTTTTTGTCCCCCGTATTTTTGGAACCAGGACCAGGCGCAGAGCCCAGTGCTGGTTGATTAAATATGGGGGAACCCCTGTAATTTTTTCCCCCATATTCTTTCAACCAGGATCGGCTCAAAGAGCCCGAGGCTGGTTATGATTAGGAGGGGGGACCCCACGCAATTTTTTCCAGGATTTTAAAGACTTTAATTAACTTTTTAAGGTACACAATGAAGCCCTGCACGGATCTCACAGATCCGGCCGGGTTTCCTTGTGTTTTTTCAGGCAGTGTTTTACTCATCACTCCCATAAAACACTGCCTGATGTTACGAATCACATCGACATCGGAAAAAACGATTGTGCAAAACTCGGCAGCTTAGTGAATGACCGTATCAGGATTCAAAAAGTTGCAGTAAAATGCACCCGATACCATTCGAGTTCAAACACCCTTCAAAACGGACAAAACACGAATATTAGTAAATAAACCCCCAGGGTGATTTAAACGTGCATACCTCCCAACATTGTAAGTGGACTGGTTGGGGCTTTTGCATGCCGAAGGCACGTACCAAAAAAAGGTTTGTGGCCATGGTAAGAAGGGGGTGCGGCTTCACATAAATTCCACCTTTGCGAGCCACACCTCCCATTTTCATCTTTTTGGAGGCAAATCAAGCCCTTTGTGAACTGCTGGCATGCCCCAGCCCCTCCGTATCCCGTGTATAGATGCTGTGCGCATAGCGAGTGACAGGGAGTCTCCTAACCTACCGCTACCACAGGACACTGAAGCATGCTGGTGGGTCAGTCCCAAAAAAAGGACACTGTCTCACAATAATTGGGACAGTTCGGAGGTGTGCATGTGCCATATTCAGACATTTGGTATTTGTTTGGTTCTATTGGGTAAAGCTGACACTTCATTAGTGTAGGTCACACACACAGAGAAAAGGGAGAGCACTGAGCCCGGAGTCACACAGTGATGCCGGAACATGCAGTGATATCACTACCCACATACCTTGAAAACAGGCCAATACTACAGAGCAGGGCCCAAAATTCATAGTAAGACACACTGTAGGGCCACCATTACATACCTGCTATACAACATGGTCCCAAACTAATAGTAAAACACAGTAGGATCCCCAGTTCATAGTATGCTACGCATTAGGGCCCCCAAAATCATAATATGCTGCACACATTAGTAATGCCACTTACAATACATTATGCCACACAGTAGTAGTGCCACTTATAACACATAAGTACTTCAATCGGACAGCTTCCACTATGTTCATCATGCACATTAGGTGTGATATGCACTCTTCCACTACAGCGACAGGAAAGGAGAGTCTTGAGAATGAGAGGGGTAAAGTATAAAAGGATTGGGAACGGACTAGGGGACAGTAAGAGAAGGGGTGGAGCAATTAAAATGGAAGATGATATATATACCTGTACATATAATTTAGCTTGAAATAAATCTATAGATATATAGCTGGGAATCACAGACAGGGGCAGATTTAGGGGTGAGGGTGCCACTAGGCAACAGAAACAGCCATCCCCCTGCCTGCCTAATTTTTATTAGAATAATAAAAAGGCCACTAACTAGGAAGTTTTTATTATGTATACATATTTACTAAGTAGGATAGCTTACAGGGGCAGTATGTGCATGTCCTACTCATTTACACTCCATTCTAGATGGCATATGGTACAGTACAGTGAAAATATTTAGCAATTATTGGTACTTTTTATATTGATGTTACCAACACAAGCATCCAATTGCCATCCCTAGGTACATGCCCCACGTGATTAATGGGAAATTTGCCACTGATCACAGATGGTCTAAAGGTTAGCATTACTGCCCCACAGCACTGAGGTCATGGATTCTATTCCCACCATGGCCCTAACTGAGTGGAGTTTGTATATTCTCCCCATTCTACTGTGGGTTTCCTTTCTGGTACTCCGGTTTCCTTCCACACTCCAAAAATATACTGGCAGGTTAACTGGTTCACAAAAAAATTAATCCTAGTGTGTGTGTGTGTGTGTGTGTGTGTGTGTGTGTGTGTGCACATGTGGTAGGGAATATAGAGTGTAAGCTCCACTGGAGCAGGTGCTGATGTGAATGGCCAAATATTCTTTGTATAACACTACAGAATGTGTGTGCACTATGTAAATGGGATGTAGTTATGTGACCTCAGATCACAATACCGACGGCTACATCCCGCCCCCCTCTAAAACCTGACAGTCATCATGCTGACTAGCAGGGACTATTCCCACTCCTTGGTGTCTACGACACCCATAGAGTGGGAATAGAACCTGTGGTGAGCACAGCTCGCCACCATGCCTGCAGCATGGCGAGCGCAGCAAGCCCGCAAATGGCTTCATTGCACTTGTTCCCCTGCCGGCATTCTGCTGCCAGGATCCTGCACTCGGTATGCTGGTAGCCGGGATCTCCAGCGCTGGTAAGGCATACCCAACCCCTATAAATAACTGGTAACAAATAATATATATATATATATATATATATATATAAACAAAGGTGAAGAAGAAGGCGCTCATAGTGCAGATTGCTAGTTTATTAAAATTTAAAACAATATCTCAAGGCAAACAAGTTAGTAAGACTCATACCATATAGCTCACAGTGTGGGCTGGTTACCACATGGTTTGTTCAAATCCCACTTGCACAAACTCCATGCTACTGACCGCTGCCCGGGAACTCACACCGCGCTGCCAGCTTTAAACTCAAGCCTTGATTCGTTGGGACACCGCGCCGGGGGGAACCAGTCGAATCAGGTGCTCAATGGGAAACAGTGTGTCTGGCAAGCCATGCACCAACGCATTTCGTATCACACTTTGTCAGGATTCTGGCTTGTCAGATGCTAGACCTAGTTTACATGGCCAGAGCCATATGTAAATCAGCCACCATCAGCTAATTCATGGAGCAGCTGAGCCACACTGGGCTTAAGACTACTTGTGACCACAGTCTAGCATTTCTATAAAAATAATTAACAAGACACATATCAAATACATTTTTTGCATCATTTACATAATAAGTACAGGCATCAGAAGCAGATTTAGACCTCATGGGGCATGAGAATGCCAAATTGATTTCTCACAAATATTTAAAATGCCCGCTCTAATATATATTGTAAATGCCTGCACCTCTTATTACCATATCCCATGAATGTGCGCTATACATCGCAAAACACTGCATCCCATAAGAGAAAACAATACACCCACACATTATCTGAGTTCCAAAGCTCATTGATGTATATATTTGTTATTAAAAGGATATGGATTCAATATATATTACAAAGTACAGTATACCTATAGTTACATGATTACAACTCACACAGTAAGCAGTTAATACATACAGTTACATACAGTTACATGCCATTACATACAGTTTCAGTTACAGGCCAGCGGTACAATTACCATTCCCTCCAATGCATCTTATGTCTCTCACTCTCTGTAAATAAATACAGGAACTGATCTGCCAGCAACTCCTTCATCCTCTGGTCCCAAAAAGCAACTAAGCTCCTGTGTGATCAATGTGTTATCTATTTTCTTGGGGAGGGATTCACGATGAGTCACCAGTTCCTTTGTATATGCTAATCAGGTTCAGCCTTGAAGACATCCAAAGGGCTTGCCTGAGTTTCCTGTCCACTGTCCTAATAAGAATGATTTTAGCTTTTATACATTTAATCATAATTATCCGCTGCAATGTCCTACAACTTCACAACAAACATCAAATGAATCTACACATCAATCTGGTTGCTTCAATAGTAAACATGACCGGTCTATCTTGTTTCGTTCAAATAATACACATACATGACACCACTCCATCATATACAATTCTAAATCATCATGATGTCTGGCGCTTGATACCACCACAATTATGTACTGCATGAAATAAGTGTCGAATCCATCTCTGTGGCATGTCCGTGTAAATGCATGTGTTACCATATATTGCTGTGCTCGCTGCGCGTATTTGCAAGTATAGCGACTTATATGTGTGTAGAGTTTGTATGTTCTCTTTATGTAATATTTTTTACTTCGACAGGCCCTAAGCAAGACACTGATTTGGGCCACCCTTTCCTTAAACATTCCATACAGGCATCACCACTAGTGATGAGCGGGTTTGGTTTCTCGGAAACCGAACCCCCCCGAACTTCACGCTTTTTACACGGGTCCGAGGCAGACTCGGATCTTCCCGCCTTGCTCGGCTAACCCGAGCGCGCCCGAACGTCATCATCCCGCTGTCGGATTCTCGCGAGGCTCATATGCTATCGCGAGACTCGGATTCTATATAAGGAGCCGCGCGTCGCCGCCATTTTCACACGTGCATTGAGATTGATAGGGAGAGGACGTGGCTGGCGTCCTCTCCGTTTAGAATAGAAATAGATAGTGAGAGTGAGACACTTGATTTACTGGAGCTTAGGAGTACTCAGAGAGTGCAGAGTTTACTAGTGACTGACCAGTGACCACCAGTGCAGTTTTATTGTTATTTAATATAATCCGTTCTCTGCCTGAAAAAAAACGATACACAGTGACACAGTATACCATATCTGTGCTCAGCCTCAGTGTGCTGCATCATCTATGTATATCTGACTGTGCTGAGTGCTCACTGCTCACACAGCTTAATTGTGGGGGAGACTGGGGAGCAGTTATAGCAGGAGTACATATATTTAACAGTGCACACTTTTGCTGCCAGAGTGCCACTGCCAGTGTGACTGACCAGTGACCAGTGACCACCAGTATATTGTGATTGTCTGCCTGAAAAAGTTAAACACTCGTCGTGTGGTGTTTTTATTCTATAAACGCATTCCGCTGACAGTGTCCAGCAGGTCCGTCATTATATAATATATAACTGTCCTGCAGTAGTGATATATATATATATTTTTTATATCATCATCATCCAGTCTATACTAGCAGCAGACGCAGTACGGTAGTCCACGGCTGTAGCTACCTCTGTGTCGGCAGTCGCTCGTCCATAATTGTATACCTACCTGTGGTGATTTTTTTTTTTCTATCTTCTTCATACTAGTAGTTAACTTTAGGAGTCTGCAGTGCTGACAGTGTCCAGCAGGTCCGTCATTATATAATATATACCTGTCCGGCTGCAGTAGTGATATATATATATATATATATATTTTATATCATTATCATCCAGTCTATATTAGCAGCAGACGCAGTACGGTAGTCCACGGCTGTAGCTACCTCTGTGTCGGCAGTCGCTCGTCCATAATTGTATACCTACCTGTGGTGGTTTTTTTTTTTTTCTATCTTCTTCATACTAGTAGTTAACTTTAGGAGTCTGCAGTGCTGACAGTGTCCAGCAGGTCCGTCATTATATAATATATACCTGTCCGGCTGCAGTAGTGATATATATATATATATTATATCATTATCATCCAGTCTATATTAGCAGCAGACGCAGTACGGTAGTCCACGGCTGTAGCTACCTCTGTGTCGGCAGTCGCTCGTCCATCCATAATTGTATACCACCTACCTGTGGTGTTTTTTTTTTCTATCTTCTTGATACTAGTAGCTTACTTTAGGAGTCTGCAGTGCTGACAGTGTCCAGCAGGTCCGTCATTATATAATATATACCTGTCCGGCTGCAGTAGTGATATATATATATTTTTTATATCATTATCATCCAGTCTATATTAGCAGCAGACGCAGTACGGTAGTCCACGGCTGTAGCTACCTCTGTGTCGGCAGTCGCTCGTCCATCCATAATTGTATACCACCTACCTGTGGTGTTTTTTTTTTCTATCTTCTTGATACTAGTAGCTTACTTTAGGAGTCTGCAGTGCTGACAGTGTCCAGCAGGTCCGTCATTATATAATATATACCTGTCCGGCTGCAGTAGTGATATATATATATATTTTATATCATTATCATCCAGTCTATATTAGCAGCAGACGCAGTACGGTAGTCCACGGCTGTAGCTACCTCTGTGTCGGCAGTCGCTCGTCCATCCATAAGTATACTAGTATCCATCCATCTCCATTGTTTACCTGAGGTGCCTTTTAGTTGTGCCTATTAAAATGTGGAGAACAAAAATGTTGAGGTTCCAAAAATAGGGAAAGATCAAGATCGACTTCCACCTCGTGCTGAAGCTGCTGCCACTAGTCATGGCCGAGACGATGAAATGCCAGCAACATCGTCTGCCAAGGCCGATGCCCAATGTCATAGTACAGAGCATGTAAAATCCAAAACACCAAATATCAGTAAAAAAAGGACTCAAAAATCTAAAATAAAATTGTCGGAGGAGAAGCGTAAACTTGCCAATATGCCATTTACCACACGGAGTGGCAAGGAACGGCTGAGGCCCTGGCCTATGTTCATGGCTAGTGGTTCAGCTTCACATGAGGATGGAAGCACTCAGCCTCTCGCTAGAAAAATGAAAAGACTCAAGCTGGCAAAAGCACAGCAAAGAACTGTGCGTTTTTCGAAATCACAAATCCACAAGGAGAGTCCAATTGTGTCGTTTGCGATGCCTGACCTTCCCAACACTGAACGTGAAGAGCATGCGCCTTCCACCATTTGCACGCCCCCTGCAAGTGCTGGAAGGAGCACCCGCAGTCCAGTTCCTGATAGTCAGATTGAAGATGTCAGTGTTGAAGTACACCAGGATGAGGAGGATATGGGTGTTGCTGGCGCTGGGGAGGAAATTGACCAGGATGATTCTGATGGTGAGGTGGTTTGTTTAAGTCAGGCACCCGGGGAGACACCTGTTGTCCGTGGGAGGAATAGGGCCATTGACATGCCTGGTGAAAATACCAAAAAAATCAGCTCTTCGGTGTGGAAGTATTTCAACAGAAATGCGGACAACATTTGTCAAGCCGTGTGTTGCCTTTGTCAAGCTGTAATAAGTAGGGGTAAGGACGTTAACCACCTCGGAACATCCTCCCTTATACGTCACCTGCAGCGCATTCATCATAAGTCAGTGACAAGTTCAAAAACTTTTGGCGACAGCGGAAGCAGTCCACTGACCAGTAAATCCCTTCCTCTTGTAACCAAGCTCACGCAAACCACCCCACCAACACCCTCAGTGTCAATTTCCTCCTTCCCCAGGAATGCCAATAGTCCTGCAGGCCATGTCACTGGCAATTCTGACGAGTCCTCTCCTGCCTGGGATTCCTCCGATGCATCCTTGCGTGTAACGCCTACTGCTGCTGGCGCTGCTGTTGTTGCTGCTGGGAGTCGATGGTCATCCCAGAGGGGAAGTCGTACTCGTAAGACCACTTTTACTACTTCCACCAAGCAATTGACTGTCCAACAGTCCTTTGCGAGGAGGATGAAATATCACAGCAGTCATCCTGCTGCAAAGCGGATAACTGAGGCCTTGGCATCCTGGGCGGTGAGAAACGTGGTTCCGGTATCCATCATTACTGCAGAGCCAACTAGAGACTTGTTGGAGGTACTGTGTCCCCGGTGCCAAATACCATCTAGGTTCCATTTCTCTAGGCAGGCGATTCCGAAAATGTACACAGACCTCAGAAAAAGACTCACCAGTGTCCTAAAAAATGCAGTTGTACCCAATGTCCACTTAACCACGGACATGTGGACAAGTGGAGCAGGGCAGGCTCAGGACTATATGACTGTGACAGCCCACTGGGTAGATGTATGGACTCCCGCCGCAAGAACAGCAGCGGCGGCACCAGTAGCAGCATCTCGCAAACGCCAACTCTTTCCTAGGCAGGCTACGCTTTGTATCACCGCTTTCCAGAATACGCACACAGCTAAAAACCTCTTACGGCAACTGAGGAAGATCATCGCAGAACGGCTTACCCCAATTGGACTCTCCTGTGAATTTGTGGCATCGGACAACGCCAGCAATATTGTGTGTGCATTAAATATGGGCAAATTCCAGCACGTCCCATGTTTTGCACATACCTTGAATTTGGTGGTGCAGAATTATTTAAAAAACGAGAGGGGCGTGCAAGAGATGCTGTCGGTGGCCAGAAGAATTGTGGGACACTTTCGGCGTACAGGCACCACGTACAGAAGACTGGAGCACCACCAAAAATGCCTGAACCTGCCCTGCCATCATCTGAAGCAAGAGGTGGTAACGAGGTGGAATTCAACCCTCTATATGCTTCAGAGGTTGGAGGAGCAGCAAAAGGCCATTCAAGCCTATACAACTGAGCACGATATAGGAGGTGGAATGCACCTGTCTCAAGCGCAGTGGAGAATGATTTCAACGTTGTGCAAGGTTCTGCAACCTTTTGAACTTGCCACACGTGAAGTCAGTTCAGACACTGCCAGCCTGAGTCAGGTCATTCCCCTCATCAGGCTTTTGCAGAAGAAGCTGGAGACATTGAAGGAGGAGCTAACACAGAGCGATTCCGCTAGGCATGTGGGACTTGTGGATGGAGCCCTTAATTCGCTTAACAAGGATTCACGGGTGGTCAATCTGTTGAAATCAGAGCACTACATTTTGTCCACCGTGCTCGATCCTAGATTTAAAACCTACCTTGGATCTCTCTTTCCGGCAGACACAAGTCTGCTGGGGTTCAAAGAACTGCTGGTGACAAAATTGTCAAGTCAAGCGGAACGCGACCTGTCAACATCTCCTCCTTCACATTCTCCCGCAACGGGGGGTGCGAGGAAAAGGCTCAGAATTCTGAGCCCACCCGCTGGCGGTGATGCAGGGCAGTCTGGAGCGACTGCTGATGCTGACATCTGGTCCGGACTGAAGGACCTGACAACGATTACGGACATGTCGTCTACTGTCACTGCATATGATTCTCTCCCCATTGAAAGAATGGTGGAGGATTATATGAGTGACCGCATCCAAGTAGGCACGTCAGACAGTCCGTACTTATACTGGCAGGAAAAAGAGGCAATTTGGAGGCCCTTGCACAAACTGGCTTTATTCTACCTAAGTTGCCCTCCCACAAGTGTGTACTCCGAAAGAGTGTTTAGTGCCGCCGCTCACCTTGTCAGCAATCGGCGTACGAGGTTACATCCAGAAAATGTGGAGAAGATGATGGTCATTAAAATGAATTATAATCAATTCCTCCGTGGAGACATTGACCAGCAGCAATTGCCTTCACAAAGTACACAGGGAGCTGAGATGGTGGATTCCAGTGGGGACGAATTGATAATCTGTGAGGAGGGGGATGTACACGGTGATATATCGGAGGATGATGATGAGGTGGACATCTTGCCTCTGTAGAGCCAGTTTGTGCAAGGAGAGATTAATTGCTTCTTTTTTGGTGGGGGTCCAAACCAACCCGTCATTTCAGTCACAGTCGTGTGGCAGACCCTGTCACTGAAATGATGGGTTGGTTAAAGTGTGCATGTCCTGTTTATACAACATAAGGGTGGGTGGGAGGGCCCAAGGACAATTCCATCTTGCACCTCTTTTTTCTTTCATTTTTCTTTGCGTCATGTGCTGTTTGGGGAGTAGTTTTTGGAAGGGCCATCCTGCGTGACACTGCAGTGCCACTCCTAGATGGGCCAGGTGTTTGTGTCGGCCACTTGGGTCGCTTATCTTAGTCACACAGCTACCTCATTGCGCCTCTTTTTTTCTTTGCGTCATGTGCTGTTTGGGGGGTGTTTTTTGGAAGGGCCATCCTGCGTGACACTGCAGTGCCACTCCTAGATGGGCCTGGTGTTTGTGTCGGCCACTTGGGTCGCTTATCTTAGTCACACAGCTACCTCATTGCGCCTCTTTTTTTCTTTGCGTCATGTGCTGTTTGGGGGGTGTTTTTTGGAAGGGCCATCCTGCGTGACACTGCAGTGCCACTCCTAGATGGGCCAGGGGTTTGTGTCGGCCACTAGGGTCGCTTATCTTAGTCACACAGCTGCCTCATTGCGCCTCTTTTTTTCTTTGCGTCATGTGCTGTTTGGGGGGTGTTTTTTGGAAGGGCCATCCTGCGTGACACTGCAGTGCCACTCCTAGATGGGCCAGGTGTTTGTGTCGGCCACTAGGGTCGCTTATCTTAGTCACACAGCTGCCTCATTGCGCCTCTTTTTTTCTTTGCGTCATGTGCTGTTTGGGGGGTGTTTTTTGGAAGGGCCATCCTGCGTGACACTGCAGTGCCACTCCTAGATGGGCCAGGTGTTTGTGTCGGCCACTTGGGTCGCTTATCTTAGTCACACAGCTACCTCATTGCGCCTCTTTTTTTCTTTGCGTCATGTGCTGTTTGGGGGGTGTTTTTTGGAAGGGCCATCCTGCGTGACACTGCAGTGCCACTCCTAGATGGGCCAGGTGTTTGTGTCGGCCACTAGGGTCGCTTATCTTAGTCACACAGCTGCCTCATTGCGCCTCTTTTTTTCTTTGCGTCATGTGCTGTTTGGGGGGTGTTTTTTGGAAGGGCCATCCTGCGTGACACTGCAGTGCCACTCCTAGATGGGCCAGGTGTTTGTGTCGGCCACTAGGGTCGCTTATCTTAGTCACACAGCTACCTCATTGCGCCTCTTTTTTTTCTTCTTTGCGTCATGTGCTGTTTGGGGAGTAGTTTTTTGAAGGGCCAGCCTGCGTGACACTGCAGTGCCACTCCTAGATGGGCCAGGTGTTTGTGTCGGCCACTTGGGTCGCTGAGCTTAGTCATCCAGTGACCTCGGTGCAAATTTTAGGACTAAAAATAATATTGTGAGGTGTGAGGTGTTCAGAATAGACTGAAAATGAGTGGAAATTATGGTTATTGAGGTTAATAATACTTTGAGATCAAAATGACCCCCAAATTCTATGATTTAAGCTGTTTTTTAGGGTTTTTTTAAAAAAACACCCGAATCCAAAACACACCCGAATCCGACAAAAAAAATTCGGTGAGGTTTTGCCAAAACGCGTTCGAACCCAAAACACGGCCGCGGAGCCGAACCCAAAACCAAAACACAAAACCCAAAAAATTTCCGGTGCTCATCACTAATCACCACCCCCTGACTGTGCCTTCTGTTTTTGTGCCTCCCTCCCTCACATGTCCATGAGGCGGCAGCAGCAGCACAGGTAATACCTGAACTCCTGCAGTGGGGGCAGATCTGGAGCCTCCTTTCCAGCAACGTGGGGACGGATTCTGCTCATCTCCATCCTCAGCCATCAGCATCAGCTCTCCCAGTAGCCACACTACTGCTGGGAGAGCTGCTGGTGGCCGAGGATGGAGACGAGCAGGCTGAAATTTATATGGAGAGATTTAATGAAAGAGGTTATCCGGAAGAATTGGTCCACACATCGAGGGAGAAAGCAAGGGAAAAGGAGAGAGATACTCTGCTACAGTATAACAAAAAAGGGAATAATAATAAGAAAATATTTTGCCCTCTGGTAACCCAGCTTAGCACAAGATTTCGAGATTTAGAAAAGATAGCTAGAAAAAACTGGGATATTCTTCAATTAGACCCTATCCTGGCACCTGAACTCCTGAAAAAACTGATATTACAGTATATACGAAAGGGCTAAGACAGTGAAATCAATGATATCGAAAAGCAAATTGCCAAAAATTCAGGTGGAAAAAAAACAGATAACTTCTTAGGAGACATTAAAGGGTTTTTAATTGTGGTAATTGTAAGGTTGGCTGTAAAATGTAGGAAGACCTTTCTTGGGAATGGAAAGCGGGGTCTCCCTAATAATATCAAGTCTTTTATTAACTGCAATACAACCTTCTTTATATACATACTTAGTTGCCCATGTGGTTTAAGATATGTGGGTAAAACCAAGAGAGTACTGAAAATTAGGATTTTAGAGCACACCCGCAATATAAAGAATAATTTCTTGAACCACAGTATCCCTCACCATTTTGCTGAATATCATGATGTGGATCCAAACCTGTTGAGATTCCTAGGGCTTGAACATGTAGCCCTTAATAGGGATGGAGGCAATAGAGAAGAACAATTACTGTACTGAGATGGAAGACTTTTGGATTCTCTCCCTTGACACCTTGATTCCCAGGGGATTGAACGAAAACTATGAGATTACTCTGTTTATTAGGGAAAGATAGGCATCTGCCTTTAAAGGTACTGTATATGTTCCACTTTAATTTACTGATGGTGGGGGGCTGTAATAATTCATGTGGTGGGTTAAAATAGTGTATATGCTAATAGTGCTAATAATAATATAATATATACAGGAATGAACTAATTAGATTTTTGGTTCACGATCCTGTTTTTATTCCTGCAGAGGGTGTTATATTGAATAATTGTAACAATAACTGGTGGTTTCCAAAAAGTATTAACTTTGTTTCAAAGTTCTCTCAGTTTGAAAGAATGTATAGTATAGCTGTAAAATGTGTTTGTTACATGTATTTGTGTAAAACTGTGTCAGCTATACAGTATGTGTAGTTTTTTACATCAGTTATAGTCCTAAGAACCTATGGAATGTGCAGTGAATTAGTAGACCATGCCCCTATGTATCAACAGACACTGGCCAGTATTTACTAAAAATCCGAGTTTGGTCGATTTGTGTTTTTTTTTCTAAGTCCCAATCCGGGAATTCACTTAGCACCAATCTCGGCAGTGTCTGGTCTATTCGTAATGGTTTGACTGACAACGTCCCGAAATACGAATGAATAGACCATTGGTCAAACGCGGCTGTTATTTCATAGAATACGGGAATTCACTATTCATTCGTATTTGGGTGTTAGTCTCTGAGGGCTCAAATGCGGTCGTTTTTTTATTGCGATTCGTTAACAAAAGCGGCAAAAAAATAGACCTGCTTTTTTCAGTCGTGTTTACATGTGTTGGCAATAAAAAATCACTCACACCTGAATTAGGATGCCTATAAAATGATGTTAGGCCCATTTCAATACACCTACACTCAGAAATGGCAGCAGGACTGTGGGCCAGTGATCTTTTGTGTGCTGTGGGATTCCTCAGAATCAGACATCAGCCTGTAAGTACCCAGGGCCAAGAAAATGAACATGGTCAGAAGGTTGTACAGGTTCCGCGGAGGCTGCGCAGGCCTCGTTTTTTTAGGGGGCGTTTAAACTTGAACGCATTGTCCGATGATAAGGTCATACAGATGTTCTGTCTAAATCGTAACAACATTTTCCGTCTGTATGACCTTGTCAAACTGGGCCTAGACCCTGAGACAGCACGCTCTCGCCCTGTCTCAGGCCTGCACAAACTCCTGGCTGTGTTGCACTTTATGGCTACTGGCAGCTTTCAGGCTGTGTCTGGGGATGTCATAGGAATCTCACAGCCCTCATTTTCAAGAATCTTAATACAGGTGATGTATACCTAACAACCTCTTCTGTTTTGTGTTTGTTTTAATTTCTCGGTGGCCAGTTCTGTCCTAAAATCTCAAGTTTATTGTTCGTTAAAATGTTCACACAGGTTTTGGCTGTTTTGCAGCCCTACATCGAGGCCTCAATCTGCTTCCCTACCCAGGAGTCTCAGTGGCATGCCGTCAGGGTAGATTTCTATGAGCTGGCTGGCATGCCCAATGTGCTTGGAGCCATAGATTGCACACACATTCAGCTGAGACCACCTAGGGGCAGGCAGCACATATATACTAACCGCCATTTTCAACACTCCACAAATGTGCAGGTGGTTTGTGATGCAAATCTCAAAATAATGAGTGTTGTTGCTGGTTACCCTGGGGGCTGCCATGACTCCTTCATCCTCAGTCAGTCATCCCTCTTTGATAAGCTTGAGGACGGACAAATGCCAGATGGATGGCTGCTGGGTATGTAATTTGATATGTGTAGGCCTGCGTATACTTTGTCCAAATACAGGTGCAGATGTATTAACCTGTAGAAGGCATAAGGAAGTGAGAAACCAGTGATCTGTGCAAGGTGATAAAGGCACCTGCCAATCTGCTCCAATATGTAAATTATTATTTAGGAACAGATTGTCTGCTGCCGTTTTTACCTTGCACATATCACTTGTTTTTCACTTCCTTATGCCTTCTACAGGTTAATACATCTGCCCCACAGTGTGTTACTTATGTGTTGCTGTATCTTAACATGAATCACGTTACTATATCTGTCTTTTAGGTGATGGAGGATATGGCTGATACTCTTGGCTTCTAACTCCATTGTCCCGACCTGATACCCCTGCTGAACACAATTACAATAATGCACATAAGTCCACGCGGAATGTGATAGAAAGATGTTTTGGTGTGCTGAAATCTTGGTTTCGGTGTCTGGATAAGTCTGGTGGCCTTTTGTTGTATAGTCCCTCCAAGGTGACTCAAATTGTGTTCTGCTGCTGCTTTCTTCATAACATGTGTTTGCAACAACATCTGCCACATGTTGAGGAGGAGGAGGAGGAGGAGGAGGAGGAGGAGGAACAAAGCAGCCAGCAAGCAGAGGAATTAGAGACATCTGGCGATACTTGGAGTACTGATGTAGGGAGGCAGGTTAGGCAAAAGATCATAAATCGCTATTTCTAAGGTAAGCTTGGTTTGCTTATTTCATTTGTTGTGTCTTCATAAATAGATGTTTTGTGTTTTTTGCCAAAATCTATTACTCTGAATGTGTCTGTCTCCTTGACACATACAAACATACCCTCGCTATATGCTTAAAAAATGTCGCATGTGTATTGTGTGTCTTTTTAATATCAAAACAACAGATTATGAGTGGCATGCATTAAGTCTGGATAAGTGTTCGAAATCTTGCAGTGCTAATTTCTTACAAGCCAACATCAACCATTTAGTATTTTACTTTATCATTGTGTGTAATGTCCTAATGCACAGGTTCACAAACTCGGCCCTCAGGACCACACACAGTGCATGTTTTTCAAGTAACACAGTAGAAGCACAGGTGTATGAATTACTCACAGACGTATGTTAAAAGGTTCACAGGTGGAGCTAATTATGTCACTTGTGATTTTGTGAGTAGACCTGCAAAACATGCACTGTGTGGGTTCCTGATGGCCGAGTTTGAGAACCTGTGTTCCCAAAAAACACTCCTCAACATATAATATGTTAGCCTTGAGGAAAACATGTGTCCCTAGGTGTGATGCACCATCATATTTAAGACTCACAAACTTACTGTAATCAGGAATAATTTTTTTACTAATGTTTGATGCTGTAAACTTGATGATGTGTAAGTAAATACACAGTTTGCCACACATATACATTATTGTACACTTTTTTTTTAGGGTAAAAGTACAGATTTGTTTGTTTCTGCATCATGTGTAAAAACATGCTTAATCATTTTTAACACACACAAACATGTCCCAACAATACTGACATTCATTTGGACAATGTTTTACAAACAAAACAAAGGCAACATATTACAAGCTTTTTACGCCACTCAATTGAGTTCATCTTGTAATGTTGTATAGATAAGATAGCTAAGATATGTATCACTAACATTGTAATTAGAATCTAGAAAGAGTATGATTGGAATCTAGAAAGAGTAATGATTAGAAAAAAATCAAGTGGTCAGTTTACTTCCTGCTAAAGACATTCTGCCTGGCAGGCAATTATTGTATCTGCAGGCAAAGCGAATGATTGGAATCTAGAAAGAGTAATGATTAGAAAAAAATCAAGTGGTCAGTTTACTTCCTGCTAACATGTATGTGTGGCTACATCAACATTTTCCTCCTCCAATACCCTAAAAAAAAGAAAAGGAATAAATGTGCGTACTATTTTTTTCTATTATTTTGGCCCACTTATAATTAATGATGTTAAAAAAAGGGTCAAGGAGCTAAGTGTGATATTTTGTAAACCATCAAAAACACTTGCAAACTATTTTGTGTTAATTATCACAAATGTCTAACTTGTTTTTTTACGTTTTTTTGGGTGGCTGCTTGTCCTGGCCTTTGCCTTTAGCACTGTCATGTTGGCGTGCTCTGGTGGACCATCTTGGTGGTGTTGAGACTGGCGTGATATTTGGAGTAGTCGTACCAGAACTGCTGGTTGTTTGCTGTTGGTGCATGCATCTGAGAGTTTCATTCAGGTTAGTGAGGGTGGCATTGAGTTCACGTGTAGCAGCATTTTGATTGTCTACTATTCTGATTAAACTTTCATTAATCTTTTGACTGTTTTGAAAAATGCTCATAAAACTTTGCTGTTGTCTGTGCTGTACTTCCATTAGTCTGTGCTGTTCTTCCATTATGCGCTGTAAGTTGCCCATGACCTGTGTAATGTCTGTACGCATGAGTTCCATGGTATTGCCTATTCTGGTTGTTTGCTCATTTTGTCGACTCAGATTTCTTGAGATTCTTCTGAGGAGAGATGGTAGGCTTGCAAACATTTGTGTCTGCTTACGCAGGCAATCTTCATTAGTGGCCTGCTGTCTAGCCCAAATAGTCCAAAACACCTGATCAGGGCCTTGTGTTCCTGGTGTTGTTGGGCTGTGTTGTGGTGGTGGTGTGCTTTGATGTGGTGGTGTACTCACAGGTGCTGGGGGGCTCATTCCTTGCATTAATGGCTGCATTTCTAAGATGTTTGTCTTCTCCATGTCACTGTGTTGGTGTTGTTGCGGAGGGATGCTGTTCCCAGGACTCGAAGCTGAAATATTAAACATATCTACGTTAGCTATCCATATGTTTGTGAAATGATAAAAAAACACTACACATGGGCCCTCATTCCGAGTTGTTCGCTCGGTATTTTTCATCGCATCGCAGTGAAAATCCGCTTAGTACGCATGCGCAATGTTCGCACTGCGACTGCGCCAAGTAACTTTACTATGAAGAAAGTATTTTTACTCACGGCTTTTTCTTCGCTCCGGCGAACGTAATGTGATTGACAGGAAATGGGTGTTACTGGGCGGAAACACGGCGTTTCATGGGCGTGTGGCTGAAAACGCTACCGTTTCCGGAAAAAACGCAGGAGTGGCCGGAGAAACGGTGGGAGTGCCTGGGCGAACGCTGGGTGTGTTTGTGACGTCAACCAGGAACGACAAGCACTGAAATGATCGCACAGGCAGAGTAAGTCTGGAGCTACTCTGAAACTGCTAAGTAGTTAGTAATCGCAATATTGCGAATACATCGGTCGCAATTTTAAGAAGCTAAGATTCACTCCCAGTAGGCGGCGGCTTAGCGTGTGTAACTCTGCTAAATTCGCCTTGCGACCGATCAACTCGGAATGAGGGCCATGGAACACATGTCATTCACTGTTGCTTTCAACTATTCTGCCTAGCAACATCATCACTCATAGCTTAAATGCATACATATGCCTGTTTGTGGCAAATGTGTCTGGTTACTTAATTGTGAAAGCAAACACTTTAGTTTTATTGCAGCTCACACATACTCCACCATAAAAAAACATTGTAATACATAATGTGTTACCTTATAGCTTTGTTCCAACAAACATAGTAATGTTTTTGTATGTATTTTGCAATGTAACCTCAAGCACACATGAGAGTTTCAGAAAAAAACAAACTTTTAACAAACAAACCAACATGCTTTTTTGTTGCAGCATCTTATACCCAATGTCATACTGTATGACTCAAGTGGACATACATATCTTTACTGGATGTGGACAAGGACATTTAGTTTGGATTCCATTTCAGCTTTTACTTACTGCGGTAAGTATTTTTGTTTTGGAAGTGTTTTGACTTAATGCGGTTATGACTGATTATGATTATGTTCTGACATTTTTCACTTTGATTCCAGTTTGATACTCACAATTAAGATGAGGGGAGTGTGTATGACGTCTTGGATGTGTGTCCAAAATTTGGAGTAGGGGGACCGAACATACGGACGATAATCTTCGTGGCGGGGTAGCCTGCTGTGTTTGTGCCGGGACAGAAGACCTTGCTTTCTTTTCGGCCACCGGTTTCTTGTGGTGATGTCTTACAGAAGAGCCACTTCTGCTGCTCCATACTTCTTTTGATGGACCTTTTAATGAAAGTGCAATTTTGTTATGGCCATTCCTTTACAAGCATACCCTATACTACAATGGACACTTTACCTGCTTCCGCAGCGTCATCATCATCAGATGTGTTAGGATTAACTGGCCGACGAGTAGTACTGCTTTTTTCAGACACTATATAAAATGAGATATATTCATAAATCATGCTATTGTGTATACATCCACCCATTATGCTTATAAACAGTTTTACATTTAGAAATGCTTGGTTTTTAATTCAAACAAACATAAGGACCAGAAAGCCAAAAATTTAACACAAAAAACAACCAAAACACATATGCACTATGGCAACATCAAGACAGCCAAACATGTACAGGACACTGACATAGGCCACAAGTTAAAGGAAAGGTTTTTTATTTAAAAAAAAATACACAACTTCATTTTGTATTGTTTTTAAAAATATTACAGATGAAATATCTAATTTGCTCTGTGATGTGGCACTCCAAAGACACATTACCAGTATATGACCAAAATATAAAAAAAAACTAATTTTTTTGGGGGGGAAAATGCAGTATGGTGTCACGGTACAAATACAAGCCAAAAAAAAAAAAACCCAATAACATTCTCTAAAGATGACATTACACATGTAAGTGGTTTAAAAACCACTTTCCAGTACTCCAGCCTCTAACATGACAACGAATTTGTTAACTAAAAAAACACATGGAACACATATATAAAACATAGTCATAATCTAACAACAAAAAAAACACCCAAAAGGAACACATTATTGCAGGACAAATCAGAGACACACCAAGTCCAAACTACACATGCAAAATATATGTCTGAAAAACACATGACATACAATAAAGTAAGATGTTACATTGGCTTTTAGCTAACACATGACCCAAAACAATGAATTTGCAGACACACACTTGAAGATGGGAGTAATATGCAACGTCACATGACACAGATTACAAAATAAAACATTTTGACACAAAAAAACCCATACAAATACACATGCTCACCATTTTTCCTTGGCCTATCTGAATCCCGGACATGGGTTGCAGAGACAACTTCAGGAGGTATTACACTCCGCATGGGCTCCTCATACTCCAGATAACTTGCAATATAGGGCTGCCCACCACTGGTTATACGAGCCGACTTGGCCTCATTGGCCATTTTGGACTTGACACGTCGCTTTATGTCATAGTACCGTTTGCGGCATGTGTCCTCCGTCCGCTTGACCACCCCCTCACTATTGACAGCAGCAACTACTTTCGACCACAACACCGTCTTCCTCCGTGTTGGCACCTTGGCAGACTCAGGGCCAAATAGCTGCCTCTGATATTTCATCAGCTCACGCACCAATGCCACATTTTCTGCAAAACTATACTTAACATTCCGCCCAGTCTTAGTAGTGGTGCGTGGCTGCGGAGCACTCTGACTGTCACTGTCACTTGAGGCTGCTGCAGCAACCTCACCCACCTCCTCCACCTCACTAACCTCACTAACACTCACCTCCTCCACCTGACCGACCTCCTCCCCCTCACTCACACCCTCCACCTCTGAGTCACACATAATTGTGTGTCTACATAGTTAACACAGGAAAAAAAAAAGACAAACAACACACTACTCCACTACCACTACACAACTCACACACACACACACACACACACACACACACACACACACACACACACTGACAAGGGACTATAAAGAAAAATAACTTGGACTAAAAATGAGACAAAACCACAAAATTCAAGACAACAAGAATGACAAGACGACTTTCAAACACAATACCACACTCAGAAATCGCTACCAACACTCCTCACCAAACCACAAATTCACCTACCTCCACAGCACAACCTCCCTCCTCCTCACCACTAACTAAACCCACGAGGTACGGACGGTTTGGGGCATATTTATATGGTTGCGCACAGACACTCCTACCATCTGAAACACAACCAATCACGAACGGGGATGAAAATCGAAACTGAAAGTGAAAATGCGGCAGCGGGAAAAAAAAACCCTGCCGCGTTTAACTTAGGGAAAAAAACAGCAAATCCAACAAAAAACGTACGCAAACGACAATGGCGGCCGTAAATGTGCCCACAAAAAACGACTGGCATCGACATCGGAAAACACGAAAACCATAAAGTCGACTGCTTCGTAACTTTGCGTATATGGGGGCCTAATTCTGAGTTGATCGCAGCAACAAGTTTGATAGCAATTGGGCAAAACCATGTGCACTGCAGGTGGGGCAGATATAACATGTGCAGAGAGAGTTAGATTTGGGTGTGGTGTGTTCAATCTGCAATCTAATTTGCAGTGTAAAAATAAAGCAGCCAGTATTTACCCTGCACAGAAACAAAATAACCCTCCCAAATCTAACTGTCTCTGCACATGTTAAATCTGCCCCCCCCCCCCCCTGCAATGCACATGGTTTTGCCCAACTGCTAACAAAAATCCTGCTGCGATCAACTTGGAATGACCCCCATGGATTCAAAAAGTTGCATGAAAATGCACCCGATACAAAACGGGTTTAAACACTACACAAACCGACTCAAACACGAATATTAGTAAATATTGCCCACTGTCTCTGTGTATGTTTAAAAGTAGTTTCTTTTGAAGTGCTATTCTTAGGCATTTTTATTTAAATATGTATTTATATCTTTATATATGCCTGTACTTATTATGTAAATGATGCAAAAACTGTATTTGATATGTGTTTTATTAGTTATTTTTATGGAATTGTTAGACTGTGGTCACAAGTAATCTTAAGCAGTGGCGTAAGTTTGCCCCAGTCACCCGGAGGCATGATAAAATGTTGATGCCCCCCCATACATATATCAATGAAGAAGTGGCACTCACGGGACTTGATTGATAAAAATAAGACTCAGGACATGGCGATCTCAGATGAAAGACCTTTCATCTGAGACCACCGTGTCCTGAGTCTTATTTTTATCAATCAAGTCCCGTGAGTGCCACTTCTTCATTGATTTATCTACAAGGTCCCACAGACCTATCTGGAGGCACCTGGACATTACCTGGAGGAGGAGGAGAGAGTGCCGGCACTTTTTATATATATATATATATATATATATATATATATATGCCATATGTAGATATCTGGTAGTACTCGTGGTGAACAGTAGCAGCGTACTCAGGTGCCTTTCACAATAGTAGTATAGATACACATACCTCTTTCACTTACACACACGCCTCTTTCACTTACACACCTATCACTCACATGCACGCCTCTTTCACTTACACACATGCATATCTCTTTTACTTACACACTCACGTGCCTCTCATGTGAACCCATACACACACATGCCTCTTTCGCTTACACACAGACATGCCTCTTTCACTTACACACACACATACGTCTTTCACTAACACACACACACACGTGCCTCTTTCACTTACACACACACGTGCCTCTTTCACTTACACACACGCCTCTTTCACTTACACACATACACACATGCCTTTCACTTACACACACGTCTCCTTTCAATTAAACACTAACACAATTACACACACAAACATGCCTCTTTCAATTACACACACACATGCATCTTTCACTTACACACATGCCTTTCACTTAAACACTCACACCCGCCTCTTTCACTTACACACACACACACGCATGTCTCTTTTACTTACATACACTCACATGCCTCTCACGTATATCCACACTCACATGCCTCTTTCACTTACACACATATGCATCTTTTATCTTTACACAGACATGCCTATTTCAATTACACACACAATTACACACAGACATGACTCTTTCACTTAAACTGACACACACATGCCTCTTTCAATTACACACACACAATTACACACACACACCATGTCTCATTCAATTACACACACATGCCTCTTTCACTAACACACTCACATGCCTTTCACTTACACACACGCCTCTTTCACTTAGACACACATGCCTCTTTCAATCACACATACCTCTTTCAATTACACACACACGATTACACACACACACATGCCTCTTTCACTTAAACAGACACACACATGCCTCTTTCAATTACATGCACACACAATTACACACACATGCCTCTTTCACTTAAACAGACACACACGCCTCATTCAATTACACACACACAATTATACACACGCATCTATTTTACTTAAACACACAACTTTCCTTAAAAAAACACTGACACACCTCACTTAAAAACATTAACACACATAAACACAGTCAATGCTGCCAATATTTATTAAAGATACCCCCAGTAATCACCCCCCATACACACACATACACCACACACACCACACATACACAGTGCAGCAGCTTGAGGCAGGTGGTGCCAGTGCCTACCTGTTACTATCCCCAGGACAGTGGAAGAGAGCTTCAGCCGGCCAGCTCAATTGGAAGTGCCTGTGAGCAGCTGTGTGCTGGAGCTCCCCCTAGCTGCAGCAAGCTGCCAGCTCTCTCTGTGGATACGAGGAGGCAGCTGCTGCTGTGTCACAACACTGGCACAGCTCCTCCGTCCAGATGCAGCGCACACAGCGGTGATGGATTGTCAGACAGTGGGAGGCAATGGAGGACAAGTGCCCCCTTGAGGTCAGGAGCCCGGTGGCACAATGCGGCTCAGCTGCTCCGTGAATTAGCTGATGGTGGCTGATTTACATACGGCTCTGAAGAAGTGTGATACGAAATGCATTGGTGATACACATGCGCAGTTAGCCCCTTTGTGCGAGTGGGATTTGAACAAACCATGTGGTAACCAGCCCACACTGTGAGCTATATGGTATGAGTATTACTAATTTGTTTGCCTTGAGATACTGTTTTGAATTTTAATAAACAAGCAATCTGCACTATGAGTAGCTTCTCCTTCACCTTTGTTTTTAGAATATAATGTGCTCCAGATGTCCAGAGCTATCAATGGGAAATGTGCAGCGGTAAAACAAGGATTACCAGTGCCACGGCCCAGAGGTGTTCTCTGCGGACTGGAACCTTCCAACTTTTAAAGTGGAAACTGAGCACCAGTGCACCTGTACATCATATCCAGACCATATGTATATATATATATATATATATATATACACACACTTACATATATATGTGTATATATATAGATATATATATAGATATATACACACACACACACACACTTACATATATATATATATATATATATATATATATATATGAAAAACAATCTACGGCACTCCTGTCTCCAAGATGCTCTTAATAATATAGAAGCAGCCGGTGCCCTCCAAGGATAACAGCAGTGCTGTTTCCTGCAATATGCAGAACTTGGTACGGCAGCACTCACAGAGTGAAATGAGAGCAGACAGACAATCTGATAAGTTTAACATTTCAATGTTATATTAACATTTTCATCAGGATAAATGTAAACAAAATGTTACTCACCTAAATACCTCCGTCCTGTGGTCCATTGTGCTCGCAGCTCTTCGCGTCCCACTCTGTATTGATTGACGTCATCACAGTGCACCTGCTCAGGCGTCACAGAACACAAGGACGGGAGCACATACAAAAAACACCTAAAAAGGCAAAAGTGCTTGAAATAACTTCATATAAATGGCAACAGTTTAAGATTCTTTTAACATTTCCATTTGTAATAATGTATAAACAACTCATTGGTAGCAAAGCTCACACATGACAGAGTATATATTGTGCCTGTATGTATGAACAAGGAGCCTGTTCTAGCACCCCCTAGTATAACAAATACAATGAAATAATTTATATTGTAAGTACCAGATGAAGGATGACATAATACGGGAAAATCTGTAACTATAGACCAAAAAGTGTACTTAGTTAGATAAATGCAGATAAGCCTGCTTGCTTGTTAATTCCCCTGGGAGACAAAGGGGGTAATTCTGAGTTGATCGCAGCAGAAAGTTTGTTAGCAATTGGGCAAAACCATGTGCACTGCAGGGGGGGCAGATATAACATTTGCAGAGAGAGTTAGATTTGGGTGGGTTATTTTGTTTCTGTGCAGGGTAAATACTGGCTGCTTTATTTTTACACTGCAATTTAGATTGCAGATTGAACACACCACACCCAAATCTAACTCTCTCTGCACATGTTATATCTGCCTCCCATGCAGTGCACATGGTTTTACCCAACTGCTAAAAAATTTTCTGCTGCGATCAACTTGGAATTACCCCCAAAGTGTCTAATAAAAAAAATCCACCTAGCCTCTGCTCTAAGAAATAAAAGGCCACGGTCTCCCCCCGTCTTTGGAGGGGGGATATGGTCTATAATTCAATGTCGCAGAACAGTTATGGAGTGGTCGGCATTCACAAAGTGCCTAGACACCGGTTTGTTGCTGCGGCCAGTGGATAGAGCTACTCTAATAGATGTTCTGTGTCCCGCCATGCATTCTTTAAATGTGCTTTTTACCAGTGCCACGGCCCAGAGGTGTTCTCTGCGGACTGGAACTTTTCAACTTTTAAAGTGGAAACTGCGTACCAGTGCACCTGTACATCATTTCCAGACCATATATACAGTATGTATATGTATATATATATATATATATATATATATCTCTATCTATCCATACAGCGTAACGCCGGCACTCTGGATGCCCCCTAGGGCTTGCTTACTCTGGTGCCCTCCATCTGGGTTTGGCAACCCCCATAGGTAGATCAAAAAATGAGGCAGCACTCAGAGATTTGTTGAAAAGCAAACAGGTGTGTATTCAAATCATCACATCAACGTTTCGGGAAACAAATCCCCTTCATCAGGATGAACAAACAGTTCAGAAAGTGAAATATATAGACAGACTCACCCAAGGAGACATCCCACTGCACATCACCGCAGTCCCAGCATACCTGGCTCCGCCTCCCTCACTTCCGGGTATGTCACTTCCTGCGGAAGTGACAAAACAGGTCCCTGGCTGGTAACCACGGTGATGCTGTAAACAAAACAGAGGATCATCAATGGGACCAATAATCAGCACTCCGTGACAGAAATTTCCAAGACATTATTTCTTATTCTATATTATAATTCATCAAAAAAGCTTATTTAGAGTAAGACTCACTCTGGGGATAGAAAGTGCATCTAGTGCTTTTGGAAGCCACCTGGCTTAACATTAAAGGTGCATAAAGTAAACATCAGGTACAATTTATAAAGTGGCTCTGTGTAAAGTGTATTAAAAGCGCTGATTCATATCCACATGAAAATTCCTCCTTAGTGCATTACCAAATTACATAAAAAAGCACTTAGTGACATAAAGTTAAAAAAGAGAGAACATATAAACATTACACAGATGTACTGACAAGGCATAAAAACAATAAAACTGCACCTCTTTTTGTAAACAACAGCAGTACATCTAGTAATAGCATTTAATGTGAAAACTTGTTCAATATAACTTAGCAGTCATTACTTTCAGATTGATAAACATACATTTTCGCCGTTTAAAGGAAGTGGCTAAGGCCCAGTGTCTCATTCAGCCCTTTTGGTCGTAGAGTATCCAATCTATGGCTATGGATCCACCTAGATTCTAATTGGAGTAATTTTTTTTGCTCTGTTACCCCCCCGTATGGATTCAGGCATGTGATCTATAATGCGATATTTTAAAGTGGCCATATTATGTTTCCATAACGCAAAATGCCGTGCCACTGGTTATTCACTGTTACCCGTTTCTATGGCAGCACGAATGGCCTGCCGGTGCTGTGCCATACGGACTTTAAACTGGCACTCCGTCTTGCCCACATAATATAGCCCACATGGGCAGATGATCACATAGACCACAAACTTGGAGTGACAGGATAAAGGCCAATTAATTGTGTATTTTTTAGCCGAGTGAGGGTGCAGAATAACATCACTAGCTGACATATATGTGCATGTAGTGCACCCCATACACTTGAAACAGCCATTGCCATGACTTAAAAAGTGTTTGGAGGCTTGATTTTTAAATTTACTCAGGTCTGTTTTTACGACCTGGTCTTTAATGTTTCTTCCCCATCTGTAGCTGGGCATAATGGCTGTATCCTTCAGCATTTTTAACTCAGGGTCAGAGGTAATTACAGGCCACAGGGATTTTGTCTTTTTGCTGGTGTACCTACTTTTAGTGTCGTAAGTATTCACCCATGGTATTTTCTCCCGTGTCTTTCTACTAGACAATTTGAGTATCTAATCTGTTCTCTCTTGTGTCATGGCCTTAATTCTGGCTGTTTTTAGTAGGGCCGCTGGATACCCTCTGGCCATGAATTTATTCTCCATAATATCCAATTGTTTTTTCAGATAGGATGCCTCACTTGTGATTCTACATACTCTCAGAAACTGGGAGTATGGTAGACCTTTAATCGAGGGAGTGGGGTGGAAACTGTCATGCTGCAGGATCATATTCCGATCCGTGGGCTTGACATACAGATTCGTCATGATTTTGCCATCTTTTAATGAAATCATCATATCTAGGAAATTCACATGTGTAAAACTACAATTCATCGTTAATTTAATTGGGCTATTAGATGCATTTTGTGTGGCAATGACATCATGCAACGCTTTTTCACTCCCCTGCCAAAATATTAAAAGATCATCTATATAACGATGGTATAAAAAGATATCACTAGATATACTCTGATTTTCATAAAACAATCCACGCTTCACCTCCCACATATACGAATTAGCAAAGGCCAGCACCACCGCCGATCCCATGGCGCAACCAGTCATTTGGCGCCAGAACTTATTATTGAACAAGAAATAGTTTGTACCAAAGTAAATTCCAGCAGTTGTATAAAAAAATCTATATCAGGACCTGTATACCATGCATTACCCGTGATGAGATGTCTAACAGCTTGTAACCCTTCACCATGCGGGATGCAGGTATATAGACTGGTTACGTCAATAGTGGCCATTAATACTTCATTGGGTACCAACTCAATGTTAAGAAAAATTTTCTCAAGAGAGTATTGGAATCTTTTAGATGAGAAAACGTATGTTGTACACAGGGTTGCAAATAAGCATCCAGAAAAATCGCTAAAGGCTCACACAGAGAACCATGGGCAGAAATAATGGGTCTACCCGGTGGTCTCTGTGCGTCCTTGTGTACTTTTGGCAGGGTATTAAATACCGGGACAATAGGGAACTCATTAAAAAGTTTCAGGAAAATGTCTGATGTAATATGTCCCTGCTCAAGTGCACACTGTAATAGCGCTTTAAGCTCTTTCTTATAGCTCTTATAGCTAATCCAAGGTTAGGACATCACTCTTACATGTCTAAACACCCCTGATGAAGTCTGTATAGACGAAACATGTTGGATGATTGTCTTATACATAGTGGGTGGACAGGATGTCTAGGAGCTCCTCCCCGGCTGGGGTGGGCAGCAAGTCCCACTAAGATCATTCCCACGACTGTTAAGACTAATGTAAGAGACATACAACAACACTTTTAAAGATGTTAAAGTTTTAATAAATATCTGAAAATTATGGATTAACGAGTGACGCCATTGCTTTGGGTGATTTTTGGTGAGAGGGTTTCTTTAAGACAATTACATCTCTCCGTGATTGATCCAAAAATTGAAAGAACATCTCAGAAACACTATAAAGAGAAATTAATTTGAGCGCTCTCCATACTACCACTATCATTGTTTAACCATCGGTTCTCATCTGGCAAGAGGACTTGTTTTGGAGATATGTGGCTGATTCCTCCAAGGACTATTGTGTCTAAGGCGGTTTATAATAGCGCAATTTGGTTATACTCTTTTACTGAGGCACATATTGAGTTCCAACATTTAAAATGTTTTATTACATTTTTTGTCATGGAAAAATGAAGGAGACATGCCTACCTTCCTACATGGGATCATCGTACAGTGTAGAATACCTAGAGGTTCCTGCAAGGTTCTGGGTAGGGTGGGGGGCATGGGTGAGGGTTGCTATGGGTGGGGGAGAAGGGTTGCCACAGATAGGGGGGCCATGAGTGGGGGAGGGGGGGCTGCCACAAATGTGGGGGACCGTGGATGTTGGGGGGACACAGGTTGAACTCATTGGAGCCATGAGGAGAGAAACAAACATAAATTGAAAGAGTAGTTGAGGCAGAGGGGAGGAACATGGCAAGCAGGAGGGCGGACGGGGCTGGCTTAGGATTCGGAATAAACAGGTCAGAAGGGAGGAGGAGGGAGGAGTAGGGAGAAGTGCGGGCCCTCGTCCCTAGAAACTAACTAGCCTGTCCTGTAGGGGGCGGAGCTGGGCACAGGGAGAGAGTCACAGCAATCACAATGTGGGGGCATAAATGACATATCACTAGCCTATGCGCTGTGGATAGAACTATGGGTGGGTGGGGCTTCGGTCGGATGGAACTTTCCAACTTTTAAAACTGCACTACAAGCTGCACTACAAGCGTTTCTTGTCTACAGCAGCACCCGGCTGCTGCTCGCCTGGACCATCCCATCTCACTATCGGCCCTTATGGCATTTGCCAGAACTGCCAGATGGCCAGTCCAACCCTGTTTCTGTTCATTTCTTATATTCTTATATTTCACAGTAAGAGGTGCAATATTCCTAATATTGTAGTAGTAGTATTTTTTATTTTTTTTTGCAATGTACTGTATGTAGAATACTGAAGTATATTATTTAGCAATATTGGAATCAATTTTAAAAGTTATTATGTATATTCTTATGTTTTTTTAAAGAGGCAGTAGAAAGCTATAGAAGTTTCTACAAGGTGATGGAGCTGGGGCAGGTCTGACATTTTAAAGGGAATTTACCAAATGCCAATTTGAAATCACTGTGTATTGTGTTCTTCACAGTTGATATTGTCCTCAAATGCTGGTTTAAAAAAAAGTAATTTCAAAATGCTTAAATTGCACGCAGTTTAAGCCAAATTATTACTCTAAGTAAGGTCAGTGTCCCCTAATATTTAAAATTAATATATATGCCCTCTTATTTTAAGCAGTAATATCTGTTTCGCCCTATTTTTTATCATTAATATTTGTGCCCACTTATATTTTATCAATAATATAGTTGCCCCCTTAGAAATAAATAATAATTTTGTATATCCTCCTAAAACAAATATGTTAGTGATTCCTTTATTTTAATTATATTCTTAGTCCAATTATAGTACAATATTGTTGCCCCCATATTTTCGGCAATAAAATGATAAATATTTACAGTTTGCACTTATTATTTGGATCAAATATTGATTATAGATTAAGTCCATAAAGTCTCCAATGTGAATACATATTTCACTTTTCAAATTGACAGCCATTTAGAACACCCAAACTGATGTTAAGTAGTAGGACAACAGGCAACAGTGTGGTCTTCCCTGCCAAAATCCTAGTACTGTAAAACCAGCACTAGTCTATGAAAGTCTGGTTTGGTCACACCATAAAAGTCATACTCACAGTATGGGCCCCTGTTCATAGTGGGACACAGTCCCTTCATAGTGGGACACAGTCCCAGCTTTTCAGTAATAGACTGAATTTCCTGGGGAAGATGAACCCACAAAATAGAAAACAAATGCCTTACATGAAAAACTGATCCATGATGGGTATTCTGCTAACACCCCTTGTAAGGGGATATTAGGGTAATAAATATTTTTAAGTATAAACAATACGGGAGGTCTGTCTGCCACTATCCAATACAAAGCTACATTGCTCTGATAGGTTAGTCAGGCTAGACCCCAAGTCTAAATTTCCCTAGGAACAGTGCTGTGGCACTTGAATGCAGGTATAACTGGCTCCCCCACCTCTCAGCCATACTGCTCTGCTCGCTGGGTTGAGTTTCGCAAAATAATGTGATTACATTGGGACGTCACAACACAACCGAGTCATTTCTCGAAACTCCACCCAGTGAGCGGAGTACTATGACTGTGAGGAGGGGGAGCCAGTAAAAACAGGGAGCTGAGGGCACTGTCCCTTGGCACCACCAAGCATCACCCCTTTCAATGAGCATTAAACAACCCTATGCAACAATCATTAAACACCCCTGGCAATGAGCATTGAACAACCCTGGCAACGAGCATGAGCAATGAGCATGACACCCAAAGCCAGAACATGAAAACCCTGGCAGCAAGCATTAAACACCCCTGGCAATGCGCGTGACACCCAGAGCATAAAACCCCTTGCTACGAGCATTAAACACCCCTTTCAATGAGCATGACATCCATTACATAGAACCCCTGGCAATGAGCAGGTAATTTAAAAGTAATTAAAAGCCTTACTGTAGGGCACAATGTATCACAGGCATTGTGGTGTGTGGCATAATATGTTGCAGGAGGCATAATATGGTGCAAGGGGCATCACTGTGTGGGACTTAATATGGTGGAATTTGTTTCTTTCCTGTGGTGGCTGATTTTAGCGTGTCCATGATCATTTTAGAGAGGCCACATTACATCATTGGGAGCATGCACACTTTTGGTGCATGCAAAATAGTATTTTTTATGTCAGGGGGACACAATTTATAATGTCTATGGGGAGGGAACATTTTTTTACTGTTTGCACTGGAAACCAAATTGTCTTGAAACAGCCCTGCCTAAGGATTTCAACTTAATGTGAATTACTGGGAAGGGGGGACCTGGGGGCATGGACAATTCAACCTGGAAAAGCCTGATGCTGGTTACCACTTTTCAACATAAGAACATAAGTGGTCATTCCGAGTTGTTCGCTCGCTAGCATTTTTTTGCAGCCGTGCAAACGCTATGCCGCCTCCCACTGGAAGTGTATTTTAGCTTAGCAGAATTGCAAACGAAAGGATCACCGAGCGGCGGCCAATTTTTTTTGTGCAGTTTTAGAGTACCTCAATACCTACTCAGCGCTTGCGATCACTTCAGACTGTTCAGTTCCTGTTTTGACGTCACAAACACGCCCTGCGTTCGGCCAGCCACGCCTGCATTTTTCCTGGCACGCCTGCGTTTTTCCGAATACTCCCTGAAAATGGTCAGTTAACACCCAGAAACCCTCACTTCATGTCAATCACTCTGCGGTCAGCAGTGCGACTGAAAAGCTTCGCTAGACCCTGTGTGAAACTACATCGGCCATTGTAAAAGTACGTTGCGCATACGCATTGCGCCGCATGCGCATTGCTCCGCATGCGCATGCGCAGAAGTGCCGTTTTTTTGCCTCATCGCTGCACAGCAAACGAATGCAGCTAGCGATCAACTCGGAATGACCCCCATAATCATTAATTATTTGGCTGATAGTACAGGATCAGATCCTGTACTATCTCTTTGTCGTAAGAGATATTTTATCAACAAATCTCTTAAAAGTAAAGAAATTGAAGGTGTGCCAATAATATTGAATGAGGACAATGATAACTGTTTATCTGCACTGAATTCTTTGCTGTCAGAAAATAGAGGAGAACCACTATGTACAAATCAGCCTACCAAAATATTTGATTTAGCAGAAAAAGGTGAGGGGAATAGGAAATTTAGAAATGATTTTATCCGCTACAGCATAGGAGTGCATATATTGAGACTTTCTATACATCAACCTTAAATGATCTTCGCCTTTTGTGTAACAAAGATAAAAAGAGAAAGGGAAAAAGGAATGATAATTTGAATAGAAATGAACGTCGAGCACTAATCTCTTTAAGAAAGGATAAAAATATCATAATCAAAAATGCGGATAAAGGGGGGGGGGTTGTAATACAGGATATATCCTCCTATTTAGAAGAGGCAGATAGGCAGCTTTCCAATAGGGATTATTACCATAAACTAGGTGTGAAGCCCACTGAGAAATACACACATGAGTTTAGGACCCTCCTGGACAAGGCCCTGACCGAGAGAGTGATTACTAAAGATTAATTTATATTTCTTTTTAACCCTCTCTATTATCCCCACTTATTATCACCTTCCCAAAATCCACAAATCCTTGGTAGCACCACCTGGTCATCCCCTAATTTCTGGTGTTGGGTCCCTCACTTCTAATCTCTCAGCATTCGTTGACTCTTTTTTACAGACTCACGTCACGGGCCTTTGATCTCACATCAGGGATACCACTCACTTTCTAAATCTAGTGGGAGGGATGGAGTGGAAACAGGACTATGTCTTTTTGACTTGCGATGTTGAATCACTTTACACCAACATCCCTCATTGTGAGGGTATAGAAGCCTCTCGCCACTACCTCAATACTGATGTGGGATTGATGCCGGAACGACGTGAGTTTGTATTAGAGTTAATTGAATACATTTTAGCTCACAACTATTTTTTATTTAATTCACAGTTTTATCTCCAAGTGCACGGTACCGCCATGGGCACCAGGTTTGCCCCTAGCTTTGCTAATTTATATATGGGCCTCTTCAAAGAGCAATATCTCTGGGGGTGTCCGTATAGGGCGAACCTGGTGCTGTATGGTCGGTACATAGATGATCTTTTTATTATTTGGGATGGGGTCTCTAGTGTTTCTTCTTTTATGTATTATATTAATTCTAACACTTTGGGGCTTACATTTACACACTCTTGTCACCCTACACACATTAGTTATCTGGATATCGCTCTCTCGGTCAGGGAAGGAAGGATAGAAACTAGCACCTATAGGAAGGAGGTTGATTGTAACAGCTATTTGAATTATAATAGCTGTCACAATCAAAAGTGGAAAGATAACATACCAGCTGGACAATATTTAAGGATGAGGAGGAATTGTACAGAACTTAGTTGGTTTCATGAACATGCCGCCATACTAAATAATGCCTTTTTGGATCAAGGATACCCGTTGGGACTGTTAGAGAGGTCAGTAGAGAAAGCAGTTCTTCGAGACAGGGGTTCTCTTTTGTCCAATACCAATGGTGCTAGGGCTAGACCCACTGATGTATTTGAGAATGATGATAAAAAGATACTTCCATTTATAACTAAATACAATACCTGCTCTAAGGAAATTAAAAATGTGTTAAGTAAGAATTTTGAAATTCTCAAACTAGATGCTATACTTTATCCTTGTTTGGGTGAGTCAATAAAAGTAGTTTTCCGGAAAGCGAAGAATATTAAGAGCTATATCTCACCAAGTTTTTTTCAAGGACAGAGAAAAGTCACATCCCTATCTGATAATTAGCTTACAACATTGAGAGGTTGTTACAAATGTGGCAGAAAGAATTGTTTGACCTGCCCACATGTTGTTAACAGAAGTGTAACCTTTGAGTCCTTTATTTCGGGACAGAAGTTTGAGATAGAAACGATTATTAATTGTCAACAGACATTTGTCATATATTTGATTAGCTGTACCTGTGGGAAGCAATATGTGGGCAGGACCACTTGGAGTTTGAACACAAGGTTCCTCGAACATAGGAGGAATGTAATAAAGAAGAACTTCAAGCACAGCCTCTCAAAACATGTAGTATGCTGTCATGCTGGGGATGTTAATGTATTGAAGGTGCAGGGCAATAAATTTATAGCACCTACCCCAAGAGGAGGTGATAGATTTAATCACCTGTGCACAAGGGAGGCGTTCTGGATTTTCTCATTGGGGACCCTCACTCCGGACGGCCTCAATGAGAATATTGAACTGAACAATATTGGAGGCTGTTAGGTTAAACTGTTAGGATTTTAGGTACAATCATATAGGGGGTGTGGGTTACCCTCTTCTCCCCTTTTTCTTAATAAACCTTGGCTCCATCTCTTTTATGGTTATAAATTTATGTTAATATTGGAAGATTTAATAGTAAAATAAATTTGGGCCCATTTGTGTCCTGTCTTCAGATAATCAATATGGTGGGAACTAGTCTCTGTTCATCTGAATATATATATATGGACAACGAGTCACAATATGGTGTGTCTAGTGTTTCTGGTTCCTGTGTGCCTGTTTCCAGCGATTCCTCCATTGTTGTTCCCGTGTTCCTGTCTCCAGTTATTCACCGTGGTTACTCTCATCATTCATTACTCTGCAATTCTCCTGTTTACTCCTGATTTCAAACCACAGCTACAAGCTCATCAGCAATTTCGACAGAGACGTGGACTAAAAAGACCAGGGGATCGATAAGCATTGAGTCAAGCCGTAATCCGGTATGCAGTATTATTCTTGCGTGTGACAAAAACTAATTTAAAGGATACTACACTATAGGCGCTCTGTTGTTTCTTCCTCTATTTCCATATATATATATCTCTGTTTTCCTCTGTTTTAATAATTCCATAATGTCTGTAAGAGTGGGAATACATGTTTATAATGTATAATTAATGGAATGATAAGTTATATAATAAAATCAGGTATCTACTGCAATATCTAAGATATAGATTTTGTGTATGATGGGGGTGCATTAATAATTGTATTAAGGATATAAATGCTATGGAGGTTCTTAATATAAATATATATAAAAATTGGGTGCAGGATGGAATTGATCCCGTGGCTGTGGTTGTTGTTTGTTGGTGAAAAATCCCTTGAGCCATAAGAGCTCTCTTTGTGACGTAGCTTCCATTAAATATTTTGATTCTTTCCTGGTCAGTCTTAGTAAATTAAATTAAAATAATCTTATTTTTGTGTTTAAATTGAATATATATATATATATATATATATATATATATATATATATATATACATCCTTTGGATGATGTTTGTTGCTTATATACCACCATAAGAAACTGTTGAAACTTTTTATATATATGGTTTTAAATGAATCTAAATGAACTGTTATACTAAGTAAGTTCCATGTATGTATTCACAACAGCTGAGTGTAATCTAACCAATCAGTATAATGATTGGCTTATCCCAGTTTAAAAAGGGATTAGCCATACTGCTGAGACAATTCTCTGACGAAACCGCCGGCCCCGTGGGCGGAGAAACGCATAAGAGGGGCTTCACTACTTGGATTCCGGTGCCCGGAGCTGCTTCACAAACTGATCCCATTGCCGCATAGAGTGCTGATGAGACTTGCGATTGGGGACAAAGCAATAGCGGGACCGAGCGAAAAGCGGTCCGCACCCCAAGGGAAGCCGAGGCGGCTGTGAGTATCCCTTCAAAGACGCGCTACGGCTGGGACGTATAAGGGGTCGTAGCATACCGCTGTGCACACACTCACTACACAGCGCTCTCCCCCTACCGCTACACACCATAGAGCTTTTTCTAGTGACTGTAACAACTTGGCTGGATACAAAAGAGACTACTCTATCTAATCCAATCTTATTTCCACGATAACGTGGCTACAGTTTGTTACAATTAATGTGAACCAGCGGAGGTTGAATGGACCTTTTTACATGAATAGACATTCATTAATTTGAGCTCAGGGCATGGGATTGAATACTAAGTGCACTATATTGTTTTAATATCCAGATATTATCCTTGATTTTATCTGCTGTTTATATGTGGATTGTAATAAATGTGTGATATAAATTGACCCTGTTTCAGCGCTCCCTTGTTTAATATAATTTATGCTTTCTAGTAATTGGTGGAACAGTACCACCGGTGGGAGCAGCAGAGATTTGGTGTTTTTTAATTATTGTTAGTAATTAACAGATTTCTTGGTGGTTTAATCATAGAGCGCTGTGTTTCCTAGATTCATTCAGATCTGATCCTAGCTTAAATATCAGAACTGGACAAATCCACCCAACCATATCTGTACCTGTGGTGACATGCACTGCCTGTTTCACATGCTAAACATATTCAATTTATGGCAATAACATTTTCAATGCAATATCTGATCTTCCTACAGATTTGACTTTAGGGGAAAAAAAGAAGCCACACAGTGTTAGGTCAGGTGAGCATGGAGGGTGTTTTAGCATTGCAATCTGTTTCCATAGAAAAAAACTGCCTCACAGAGAGAGTTGTGTGGGCTAGTGATTTGTCCTGATAGAGGATGAAACCATTTTTCCATAACTCTGGCCTCTTTCTTCTGATTATTTTCTTCAAAGTTTCTACAACATTTTTGTAGCAATGTTGACTCACTGTTGAGCCTTCTGGTACCAAGTCTGACAAAATAACACCCTTGATATCAGAGAAAACAATAAATATGTAAATGAGTTTGGATTTGCTTTGATGTGCTGTGAGCTGGGGTTTTGTTTCAGGATCGTACTGGAAGATCCATGTTCCATCACAGGTGATAATTGTATCTAAAAAGTGCAAATCCACTTGAATTTGTTTCAAAATGTCTGTTCAAATTCCCTTTCGATTGTCTATCTGCTCAACTTTTAAAAACCATCTTAACACAAACGTTTGTCATGTTAAGATCTTGATGCAAATCTTGCCTATCAGTTTCTTTGTTGATGTTTACCATATCTACCATGATTCTTATGCTGAGTTAATTGTCAATTTGAACAATTTTCTCAATTTGTTACACTTTTTCAATTGATTTTGATGTGTAAGGCCTTCCGGATGTTCATCATCTTCAACATCCTCATGACCATCACTTAATATTTTGTGCCACTTAAACACATGTGCACATGACATACAATCTGCTCTGTAAGCCTTGGTTAGCATAAAAAAAATCAGTGGGTTTTTTGTTATATTTAGCTAAAAAATGTAAGTTTACACGTTGCTCTACTTTTGAACTAAGCATTTTTATGAAGAACATAAAAAACACAACTTCTTCACATTCTATGTGACAGACATATATAGTGGCAGATGCTCAATTAGCTTAGTGATATCATTCAGGTGCTTGAAAGGGAGGGGTATTTCTAAGCAAGAAAACAAAGGCATTTTGTTTCTCCCAGCACCATGAATGATAACAGTAACCAGATTTAAATCCAACACAATTTTAGAATTCAGGGATCGCGGTTACATATATTTGCGCAAATGTATGAATTAGCTCCAAAGCCGCATCAAGTCATCTCTGTATATTTGGGGTCCCTAGCACTATATCTAGGTGCAGGGTGTGGCATCCCAAAGCACTAGCATAAGTCAGTAAGCCCAGGGCAGGATACCAGTGAAAAAACTATAGTGTTCATAAATTAGTGTTAGGAAGCCGAAGCTATGAAGAGGATACAAAAATTAGATGTAATTAAAATGGAGAAATAGTGTTAAAGAAATTAATATGTGAAAAGTGTTAATAGAATTTAAAGGTATGCAACACTAAAGCCATCCAGCTCAGCCAGTCCAGAAGCACGACACCCCACACCTACATTACCTCAATCTGGGTCTATGATTAACCAGAATATAAGGGAAAAGTGAGAAGACATCTGTATTGTTGAACCATTAGACGAAGATTGGTTTGTTATAAAATATAACCTTTATTAGATTTGTATTAAAATAAGATTTGGATTGATTTATTATCCCAGACTACAGTGAAACATAGAGGTTAAAATCACAAAGACTAACAAATATGTGAATCCAAAGAAGATTGAGAAAATGTGAATAAAGAATTAAAACCGTGTCCACGTGTGTTTCTTAGTGTGTACCTTCCTTAAAGTTACTATAATGATATATATATTATCGATATTTGGTCACTCATAAAATATTATCAGAAAGCTGTCTCGGTTTATAATATTTGATCCCACTATCTGAATTATCAATCTCAAAGATCAGTCTTATACTGTGTGCATCATTCACTCCACAGAAATTACCTCATGGTAAACCATCCCTAATGTGGAGGCTGTGAGTGTAAATAGGTGCACATTTGGCACTTGATCTCCAGTTGAGGGTTACTTTAATTATTTTCAGTAACAATAACTGTATTACTGTGGATTTTCAGTTACAATAACTGTGGAGTAAATGATGCACACACTATAAGAAATCTTATTTTAATACATATCTAATAAAGGTTATATTTTATAACAAACCAATCTTTCTCTAGTGCGTCAACAATACAGATTTCTACTCGCTTTTCCCTTATATTCTAGTCCTCATACACTGTAGTTGACAGCACCCCCTAAGTATACTGAACATTGTCCAAGATATAAGAAAGGGGTCCATGCTAGTGAGTATATGGTGATGAACCACATACACCCACAGTAATATAACAATATATATTGAGTGTGCAGATACCCAGTCATTGTCTGTAATTAACCAGCAAGGAACCACATGATAATGGCTCCTTACTTTAATATATCTAAGCTAAGAGCTACCTACCTTGGAGCAACCCCATAATGTTCCATATGGCATGTCAGGTACTGCATCTCCTCCTAATGCAGGAACCTCTCTGCCTCTCACAACAGACATATATAGTGGCAGATGCTCAATTAACTTAGTGATATCATTCAGGTGCTTGAAAGGGAGGGGTATTTCTAAGCAATAAAAAAGGCATTTTGTTTCCCCCAGCACACTGAATGATAACAGTAACCAGATTTAAATCTCACACATTCTATGGGACAGCAAACTATCTGTGTGAGAGGGGATAAACTTGCAAAACTATTTTGGGACAGTCCAAGATCAATGGTCACCCCATTCCTTTTTAATTAACGCAGTATGGTTATTTTTTACAAGTACAGTCTCGTTATTTAATAGCCACACCTCATATTGTATGGTAATCACGTGACAATAACACCTTTTTCTTTTCTTTTTTCAACATTATATATTTATTGAGGTTATACAATTAAAACACATGGATACAGAAAATAAATGGGGGTAACAACAGGGGGGAAGGCAAAAACACATGGGGAGAAGGGAGACAGGTCATGCAAAGGCATCAGAAAAAAACAAACACAAAATGCAGCATGTAAATCAACCATCTGAGACTCCTGTAGGGAGTTCATTAAAAACAATTTTTTTATAGGTTTTGTGAAGTAAGGTGGGAAGGGGGGGGCACCCTTTCCCTCTATGATATATACACGTCACAGAAGCCATTTCACAATGAGGGAAGACATGGTTCAGAATATGGAATGTTCCTAGTCTCCATTTCAAAATGGGAATGAGTTTTTTAAAACAGACAAGTGGTTGCGTTACCCAGAGCAACCAGTCAGAATCTGTATATCATTTTCTGGGATTCAATCAGTGCTGATAGTAAGGTGGTACGGAGTACCCTTAAGAAATATGGTGGAACCAGCCCACCACTGGGGCATAATGGTGTCAGTGTCATAACTGTGTGTGGTATAATATGTAATAGGCATTACGGTGTGCATAATGTGTAATGGGTGTTATGGTGTCTGGCATAATGTGTAATGGGCATTGCGGTGGGTGGCATAATGTGTAATAAGCATTATGGTGTGTGGCATAATGTGTAATATTCACTAAGGTGTTTGGCATAATGTGTAAGGGGCATTATGGTGTGTGGCCCCCTCATGACATGTGGCCACGCCCATTTTTACTATCAGTACCACTAAAAAAATTTTTTTACTTCCACCACTGGATGCAATAGAGAAATAATAGTTAGTATCGGATTGGTTGCTATGGGAAACACTTCAACTTTTCATTTTTAGAAGCTTCAGTAAATCTACACCTTTCGTATTTCACTTAAACTAACAATAAAAGTAATAATAATATTCAAAAGCAGTTTCTATAATGAAACTAGTGTGCAGAATATTGCTTTTTGATACATTGGAAGGGTGGATTCATGCTTAAGCAAGGATAACTTTATTAAAATTTAAAGCCTGAGTTTTTGGGCCATTTTTGGATAAATTCTTTTTGCCATGTTAGAGGGCATAAGCAGACTAAAGATATTTTCTGGTAATTCAAAGTATTTTTTTTTAAAGGTATAATTCTAGTGGGTAAAATATTAAGAACAAATTGATCTGCTTCTCTTTAAGAGGACACTTGCTAATGACTTAAATAGATAATACAAAAGAAAGGAAAACATTGAAAGTGCTGGACCTAATTTTGTTTTAATTAAGTATTTACTTAAGCGTTCATTAAAACTACACAGAAAAGGTTTCTTACTAAAAATAACCTTCTATTAAAATTTCATGCCACACACAAGTGTGAGGCATAAAAATGAATAATATAACAAATAGATCATCAAAACTGTTTCAGCTTCAATGAGTAAATTATGTGGCTCAATTCTCAAGTCAGAATAACATCATGTATTGCAATTATTGTTCCATCAGAAATGCATATTATAGATTCTGTGGGGAGAGCAAGCTGTACAATATATCCAAAAATAAAACAGGGCAGCCAGACAATGGTATTAGCCTACACAGAAAGTGGTTAAGGTTAAGATACTTAACACAAACCATGTTAATCAATGCTTAGTTCATTAACAACTCGACATATAATAACATTTTTATACATTCATATAAAATGAAAACTCAATTTTCTGGTGACCATCACTTAAACAGCTTTTCCTTATTTATTTTTTTAAATTTCATTTGTTTAGCTTCTACATAAAGAAATTACTTACAGATGTGTCTTCACACACACTAAATATCTTTATGCCTTCTAATGTGAATTGCCCAGCATGACTGAGATGCTCGGAAATATGTAGCATACTCTATTTTTCTTAGTTGCGTCACAGCAAAAAGCAGCTCACCATTTACAAGGGATGCTATGCTATCACACACAGGATTCAAATTGAAAACACAAAGTTGGAGATTTTGAACAATGAAGCTTGGCATGAGGAAAACCTTTTGTTGCTTGCATCAGAGCTTTTTGCACTGATTCAGATTTTGTCACACACAGATGGACAAATGTTATACACCCCAGTGCTAGGGTGTTCGGCTCCACTGTGCAAACAATAAATTTGCACCTTCCTAAAAATATGTCCTCTTGATCTGTCACTTTACATTGTTTCATATTTTGAAATTGAATGGGTAATTTAAATGATAACGGGTACAGTAGTGGGTCCAGGGATAAGGAGGCATGGGCTACAGTAGTGTGTGCAGGGTTAGGGATGTAAGGGCATAGTAGTGTGTGCAGGGTTAGGGCAGTAAGGCTATAGTAGGGTTAGGGTGTAAGGGCATAGTAGTGTGTACGGGTTAAAGATGTAAAGGTACAGAAGTGTGTGGAGGGTTATAGGGTAAAGGCACAGCAGAGTGTGCAGGGTTAGGGGATAAGGGTACAGAGCATGCAGGGTTAGGGCAAAAAGGGTAAAATAGTGTGTGCAGGGTTAAAGTTAGATTCGGGTTTATAGTAAAATATTTGATACATCTAATGTCCGTCCAGACAAATCTCCCTAATGTTTTATTTCAGAGTGGCCCACTTAAAATAATAGTTGAATACCACTGGTTTAGATCCAACCTTCAGCCTGTGCAGTAGAGTATTCATAGGGCATGATCATTAGAAGATTCCCAAAACAATCTTTACCTTAATTTTATGCAATCATTTTAGAAACAGCAACACAATATAGGGTCTATTTACTAAGCCAAGGACGGAGATAAAGTGGATGGAGATAAAGTACCAGCCAATCAGCTCCTACCTGCTATGTCACAGGCTGTGCTTGAAAAATGACAGTTAGGAGCTAGCTGGCTGGTACTTTATCTTTGTACACTTTAACTCCATCAAAAGCTTAGTAAATAGACCCCTAAATTTGAAAACAATATGAAAATAATACTCAGAGCTCACCTATACATGGTGTAATGGGGATAAGGGTCTACATTAGCTTAATGGGGTATACCTTTGAATGACTAAGTATAGGTCCTGGATCGCAAAACAATGTGTGCAGACTACTGGTGTTGTGGGAGGGATACTGAATAAGAAATATGTAAAAATAATTAATATATGGATAATTACAATAAGTCTGATGTTGCCGTCAGTTTTAGTACAATGGATCAATGGTACATCAGTGGTTAAATGGTGAACAATGAAACAATCATAAACTGTTGGCAGATAAATAGCACATTGGGCTAATGCTAAACAATAATAACAAAGGGGGCCATTTTAGAATACATATTTGCCACTTATTCCCCTGAAAATATCAGTTTTTGCTGGATAAGTCCAAATATTTAGCATTCCTTGAATGTATCACAGAGGGACTGCAGCAGATATTTCCAACACCTGCTGTGATTCCTCCATTCCCACCAGCAGCCAAAACCCCCATAGGCTTCTATGGAGAGTGCAATGTTTCCATATTTACCAACTTCCAAAATGCTAACCATTCCAGCAGGGCATAACTAGTGCTGTGCCAGGAACACCGGCAACACCTGCTTGGCCATGCCGCTGCTGCAATGTGGGTTCTGCCCGGCCACCTTCCCGCTGTGTAGCTCAGCGCTCAGCTGCATTGCCCAGCTACCTCTTCTCACATAGGTAGCCAGCCAGAGCTGCAGCTCAACTGTCCCGCCTCCAGGCTCTCTATTCTCCCCCTTCCCCCGCGTCTTCTGGGAGAGATGATGTGTCTCCCAGCCCGCACCCAGCCCACACCCAGTCCGCCAAAAGCTGCATCATTATGGCTGGAAGAAGAGGACAGAAACTGCTGGCTGATGGAAGCTGTTGCTCCAGATACAAATGTAAGTATAACACACACACTCTTACAGTCGCACTCTCTCTCTCTCCCTCTCTCTCCCCCTTTCCCTTTCTCTCCCCCCTCTCACACTCTCTCCCTTGGTTTGTAAAAGGGGGCTCTGTCTGGTGTAATGAGTAAAAGGGGGCTCTGTCTGGCATAATGTGTAAAAGGTAGAGATGTGCGCTGGAACATTTTTACATAGTAACATAGTAACATAGTAATTGAGGTTGAATAGAGGCAAATTGCCCATCGTGTTCAACCTGTTTTAAGTTGTGATGAATCTACATATCCGCTGAATAATGTTTTATGACTAGTTAGCTACTATAACTCATGTTACCCCCGGATTAACCACGTTAATATTTTAAGTATTATAACCTTGGATAGCTTTTTCATTCAGAAATTTATCCATTCCTTTTTTAAATCCATTTACAGAGTCCGCCATTACCACCTTCCCTGGCAGGGAATTCCACATCCAGATTGCCCTAACAGTGAAGAACCCTTTCCTCCATTGCATTCAGAACTTTCTCTCCTCCAGTCGCAGCGAGTGCCCACGTGTCCTAAACTGTGTTCTTTTAATAAATAATTCCTCTGATAACTCTTTGTGATGTCGCTTTACATATTTGAAGATATTAATAATATCTCCTCTTAGGCGCCTCTTTTCTAGTGTATACATATTCAACCTAGAAAGTCTTTCCTTAAAGTCCAGTCCTTCTAGGCCTTTAATCAATTTAGTAGCTCGCCTTTGAACACTTTCAAGTTCACTGATGTCTTTTTTATACAATGGTGCCCAAAACTGAACACAATATTGCAGGTGCGGACGTACCAATGCCTTATACAGCGGCATGATTACATCCGAGTTCCTTATCTCAATTCCCCTTTTTATGCATGCTAGCACCTTACTTGCCTTCTTTACTGTGTTTGACATTGTGTATGATTATTAAGCCTATTATCAATGAGTACCCCAAAATCTTTTTCCAACTCTGTTTCCCCTATGCGTTCCCCATTTAATATGTAGGATGCAAGTTTGTTTTTAGTCCCAAAATGCATAACCTTGCATTTGTCTGTATTGAACCTCATTTTCCATTTAGATGCCCAGAGTTCAAGTTTAGATAGATCATTCTGCAAGGACTCCACATCCAATTCTGAATGAATTACCTTACACAGTTTAGTATCAACTGCAAAGATTGACACTGTGCTTTCCAGGCCTATTTCTAGGTCATTGATAAATATGTTGAACAGTAGTGGTCCGAGTACGGACCCTTGTGGTATTCTACTGGGGACCAGGTTGAGGACTTCCCGTTGACCACTACTCGCTGTACCCTGCTATCCAACCAGCTGCTTATCCATGTGCAAATAGTTTTTCCTAGGCCAAGCTCCTTTAATTTGAACATCAGTCTCCTGTGAGGAACTGTATTGAAGGCTTTTGCAAAATCTAGGAAGACCACATCCACTGCTTTTCCTTGATCAAGATTATTGCTCACTTCCTTGTAGAAGTTATTTAAGTTAGTCTGACATGACCTGTCCCTCACAAACCCATGCTGGTTCTTGCTAATAATCCTAGCAGACTGTAGATACTCCTGTATGCCGTCCCTTAGAATTCCTTCCAATATTTTCCCCACTATAGATGTTAAACTAACTGGTCTGTAGTTTCCCTGAAGATTTTTGGATCCCTTTTTAAATATTGGCACTACCTCAGCTATACGCCAATCCTTCTGTACCATGCCTGATCTAATTGAACTATTGAAAATCAAGTATAGGGGTCGTGCTAGTTGTGAACTAAGCTCCATAAGAACCCTTGGGTGAAGTCCATCAGGACCAGGTGATTTATTAATCTTAATTTTGCTTAGTCTCTCCTGGACTACTTCTTCACTTATACAAATATCTAACCATGAATCATTACTGTCACAATTATTATGCTCTACTCCCACCATCAGTTTTTGCCAGCTTTGGATTTGTATTTGTATTTGCCAAACTGCAGTGACTGGTTTTGGATTTTTATTTGTTTTTTTAAACTCGACAAAAAAGCTAAAATCACTTAATTAGGGCATTTTTTGTTCATAGAGTATTATTAACCTCAATAACAGCTTTGTTTGAACTACTTGGATCACAGGGCTTATAAATAGACGTGAGCAAAGTATACCAAACAGTACAATTTACAGATGAGTATAGCACCACACAGAGCAGCATGCCCCCTATACACAGTCACTATACAGCACAGCAACTTGTGAGTCCAGACACAGCACAGCCAGTATAGCAGAGTATTGTGCATCAGACAGCAGCATGAAACCTACATGGGCAAACACAGGATTTCTAGAGGGGGATTTCAAATGCAAACCACAGTCTCCAGAACATTGGAGTTAAGTGCAGGAGTCTGTGAAATACATTATTAATTAACACTATAGCTGGTCTTTACATAAGGGGTCAGAAATCAGTTAAACATCCCATAATAGGGGGCGTGGCCTGGTAGCCGAGCTGGAGAGACGTGCCTGTGTGTAGCTCCTGGCACCAGAGCTGTAAAGGTACCAATTTACCCTCCATATGGCCCGTATTCCGGCACACATAACCCCTGCTGCCTCAAATAACCCCCCCTGCACCTGACAAATCGAGTCCCGGAGCCGGAGGAGGCCTCCTGCCTCCTTGCGGGTTGGGGCCTAGGCGCCATATACAAGCAGGGGGCTAAATTTTAGTGGAGACCCGGCCCGCGGTGGACGAGAGCTGAGGGACCCGCCGGGAGGTGGCGAGACTCAGCTATCAGCACTACAACCTTACCAGCAGTACCTGTAAGTGCAGTGACCTGTCGGCGCCAGGCGGAGGGTGAGACCGGGTGCGGGCGGCTGCCTGCACGGAGCCCTGCGGTTGCCGGGACGACCGTCGCGAGCCGCCGAAGACGAGCAGTGGGCCTTTCCGGCTTGCAGCTGACGGCGGCGGCGGCTCTCCCCCTCTAAGCCGGGACCGTCTACGAGTGATAACCTCGCTGCCCGACGGAGCCCCTCACGAGGGCTTGAAGAAGGCAATCCCGCGGCTGGCGGCCATCTTGGATTGGGGAGCACGGACGCGGGTGCGGCCCCCGGCGGCCGGAGGTGAGATTAGGGGACCCTGTGAGTTGGCTGGAACACAGGCAGGGAACCCCCCTCTCCCCCCTCCCCCCCCGGTGGATACCTACAGTGAGCCTCAAAAATAACACTCCTGATCTGCAGGATTGGAAAGAGATCCCCGGTGAACCCGGAGCACACCACATGGCACTGGCTCACTGCCCCCCATCACAGGCCCACTAGAGGAGCCCAGCTCACCCGGGTATACAAATAAATAAGTACAGGGGGGCCCTATTTTTCAACCAGGGCAGAGTATTTCACCGCAAATATTGCTCACCATTTACTTAGCTCTGTTTCACCTATGATATATGAGCCTGGAGCTCCACCTACTGGCAGCCCTTATATATGACCCCAGCTGCAAGCTGTGTACTTTATCTTTCATAATGTGACCAGCCGGAGTATGCCCTGAGTCTCGGGATCTCCTATGTCATAAAATAGAGGCTGCTCCGTCTCCGCCACCGGGACGCTCTCAAATACACTGATGCAGTGATTCTCTTTAATCCAACATTTACACACGCATGCTCAACATGTCTAAAGGCAATAAAAAGCAACAAGCGGCAGCGGCCACTCCGAACCTGAAGAAATACGCATACTCAAACTCCAAACCAAAAGATCAAGAGACCACATCACAACTCGACGTCTCAGACTCGGAGGACTCCGATCATTCTCCTCTGACACGAAAAGATCTCCATCTGCTTTTCTGCGAAATCAAGGAGACAAGGAGATCTGTACAAGCGGTACAGGCGGAGGTCCACACCGCTATTACCTCCCTTAAAGCCGATATCTCAGACCTGGGGGACAGGACAGACCACCTGGAGTCCAAAATGGACGAAGTGGTTGCCTTCCAGCAGGGGGTGGAGGACGATGTCCATACCCTGAAGCAAGAAATGCGCCTAATCCTGGAACATCAGGAAGACCAGGATAATCGGGCGCGCCGGAATAATCTTCGCATCAGGGGGATCCCTGAGGAAGTGGATATGACATCCCTCCCCGGCTTCCTCAAGAAATTGTTTATTCATCTCTCGCCCTCAACGCCGGAAGATCAATTTCTGCTGGATAGAGCTCACAGAGCTCTTCGCCCCCGCTCTCAAGACCAAGCGCAACCCAGAGATGTTATTCTACGATGCCACTACTACTCGGCTAAGGAGGACCTGCTGCGGGAGACTAGAAAGCTTCCCAAGCTGGATTTCCTAGGACACTCCCTGCAAATATTTCAGGACATTGCTCCCAGTACGCTACTTAAGAGAAAGGAATTCCGTCCTATCACTATGGCTCTGCGGGATAAGGGCATCAGATATAGATGGGGATTCCCCTTCCGCATACTTGTGTGGCACCATAACCGCCTACATTCAGCTAGGGACCTAGATGAAGCTAAAGACCTCCTACGTAACTTAGGCGTTACCCCGTCTCTGCCTATGCCTGAATCCCCGCAGCGGATGAAAGCGACTCCCCCCGCAGAATCGCCCGACACTCCGAGGCGCTCTCTGAATCGCGACTGGACACGTGTCCCATCAACACGGAAAGCTGCCTCTGTTGGTCGTATCCCTTGAGGACAGCCCGGCCTAATTGTTATATTTTTCCTCTGTCCTACATTGCCTACATGCGTGTCTATCTCTCCCAGATGTGGCCTTCCCCCACATCCGCCCCAACAACATCCCACCCCCCCCGCATCCAATACACCACCAGCTGGGTTCGTTAACCTAGATTGGCCACTGTCACACCGTTGATTAACTGAGGGGACGGTGGAGTTGGGGAGCAGCTATATATGTATATTTCTCTCCAATTATAGGCTCCCAGACTCGGGGCACTGAGCTGAGTGCCCGCCACTTTTGATGTGTCTGACTCGGCCAGGCCGCGTCCCCACATTTGGGTCTTATACCCTTGCCCGGTCGTTGCCACCTGGCGACCCCCTATGGTTTCCCCCTGACCGGCACGTATGGCCAGATGCTATCTCGTCTGGTCTCCAACCCACCCCTTTTTCCTGTCTCCCCCACGTTTGGTCCCCCCGGTTCCTACCACCATCTTGGCATCTGTATTTTTCCTTTTCTTCTGTCCGTCTATACATAAATACCAATCAATTACTGCATACACTCATATTGTTTTTCTCCTGGTTCTTTGTAGAGCTGCGGTGTCTGGAGGGAGGTGATGAAGCGACTCGAGGTCCGGTCGGATATGGCTCTTAAAATCTATTCGCACAACGTTAAAGGTTTGAATAGCCCCTACAAACGCACTAAACTATTCCTCTCCCTTAAACAGGCCAAGGGAGATTTAGTCTTCCTACAGGAAACGCATTTTAAGAAGTCCCTACACCCCGATTTAAAATCCAAAGCTTATCCTCTTACGTTCCATGCATGCGATACCACACACAAGAAGAGAGGGGTTTCCATCCTCATAGCTGCTCACCTCACGTTCGAATTGCTGGACAGACATGCAGATAAAGCAGGTAGATGGCTTATCCTAGTGGGGAAATTAAACGATAGCCTATGTACCCTAATTAACATTTACGCCCCAAACCAAAACCAAGCTACATTCTTCAGGAGAATAAGTACACAGCTGACTAGCCTCGGCCGGGGTGAGGTCATCATGGCTGGAGATTTTAATGAGGTACTAGATGCCTCCCTGGATAGGACAAACCCTCCCCATCCTCGGTCCCCCCACCATCCCCGCCCGACCTTGGCGTCCCTTGCTTTGCTAAACCTTTTGAAAACCCACCTGCTATTCGACTCATTTAGGGTATCTGAACCACTGACCAGAGACTACACCTTTTATTCCTCGGTACACAAAACCTACTCGAGAATTGACATGATCCTACTCAGCCGGGATTTATCCTCAAAAATGAAATCTGCTGGGATCCTCCCTATGATATGGTCTGACCATTGCCCGATCACTGCCGAGCTTCAATCCATCACCCCACGACCTCCCCCAGTTTCCTGGCGTCTGAATGACTCCATTTTACACAACCAAGAAGTCACCACTCAAATCAAAGACTGCCTGGCCGAATACTTCCTTCTTAACGATTCCCCAGAGATTTCCTCTACTACTCTGTGGGAAGCACATAAAGCTGTCCTCCGAGGCCATCTGATAAACCAGACGGCTAGGTTTAAAAAATCCCAGAAGCTTAGTTTCCTCTCCCTCTCTACGAAACTCCAGGCCCTTGAGCGTCAACATAAACTCTCCCCTACCCTGTCTAATCTAGAGCCCCTACTAGAGGCTAGGAACGCAATGTCACTTTCTCTGTCGGAACGTACGGCAAAGACTCTTCAGAGGCTTAACCAGACCTTCTATGAGAAAGGTGACAAAGCCGATAAAATCCTGGCATCTCGCCTTAAAGCACAAAGATCCCGCAACAATATCTTAGCAGTAAATTCCGAATCTGGTGAACTCACATATGACCCAAGGGGTATAAACAGGGAATTCCAAGATTACTATACCAAGCTATATAAATTAAACCCTAAGACACCAAACCCCAACCCCCCTGATGCATTAATCTCAGAATTTCTCCGACGAGCAGACCTCCCCCAACTATCGGTTACTGACTCGATAGCTCTGAATAGAGACATCACGGAGGAGGAAATAACGGCCGTCCTGAGAAACCTTAAATCCTCCAAGGCCCCTGGCCCAGATGGCTTCTCGGCCTCATATTACAAAAAATTTGCCCCCTTGTTGGTCCCTCACCTGCGGGTACTATTTAACGCAGTCCTACACGGCGCCCCATTCCCGAGCACCATGTTGGAGGCCAGAGTAATAGTTATACATAAAGAGGGCAGAGACCCGAGAAATTGTGCTAACTATCGTCCCATATCCTTATTGAATCTGGATATAAAAATATATGCGAAGATCTTGGCCACCCGCCTCAACGGTGTATTATCTGAACTGATACACTATGATCAGGTGGGATTTATCCCAGGACGCCAAGCAAGAGATAACACTAGAAAAGCGATCGACATTATCCACCTATTGAATAACAGACAAACCCCCTCTATTATCCTCTCCTTAGACGCTGAGAAGGCGTTCGATCGCATTTCTTGGCCGTTCCTTTTGCAGACACTTCAGGCTTTTGGGATATCGGAGGAGTTTCTTACAGGGGTTTCAGCACTCTATTCCTCTCCAATAGCAAAAGTCCTCACTAATGGGATATTATCCCCCTCCTTCCCACTGACTAATGGAACTAGACAGGGATGCCCGCTTTCCCCTCTGGTGTTTGCCATGGTCATTGAACCATTAGCAGCCATGATAAGGAGGTCCGGCAGTGTCCGGGGAGTACAGATGGGCTCACAGGAGTCCAAGATCTCCCTCTTCGCCGACGACGTTCTACTATCTCTAACCCAACCGCAGTCTTCCCTTCCCGCCCTATACAAGATCATAGAGGAGTATGGTTCCCTCTCGGGATATAAAATAAACTACTCTAAATCGGAGGCCATGTTGCTCCATGTCCCTGGAGACCTCAGGCGCTCCCTACAGTCCTCTTATGACTTGCGTTGGCAGACTAATAAGATCAAATACCTTGGAGTTTATATTACCTCCAACTACAACTCCCTATACTCTGAAAACTTTCCACAAATACTGAACAAGATTAAATCAGATTTGTTAAGATGGAGGACCCACATCATATCCTGGCTGGGTAGGATAATTGCCCTCAAAATGACAGTTATGCCACAACTCCTATATCTTTTTCAGACCCTGCCTGTGAGGGTCCCGGAGAGGGTCCTCAGAGATGCCCAGGCCTCATTTGTGAAGTTTGTCTGGAACGACAAACCCCCACGGATTGCATTCAATATACTTCGACTTCCTCGCTCTGAGGGAGGCCGAGGTTTCCCTGATATCAAATTCTACTACATGGCTAGCCACCTCAGTCAAATAGTGGCCTCATTTGCACCACGTGGCTATATAGCCTGGGTCGATCTTGCCGCAAATTCTATAGGGATGCGTTCACTGGCTTCGCTGTGGGGCCTGGGCAAATCACACCGGCTGGCCCCTGGGGTCATCTCTCCTTCCCTTAAGTTCCACTTATCTACATGGCACAAATCTATTACGAAATTCTGCTTATCTTCCCCAATCTCCCCTCTTACACCCCTGTGGGACAACCCAGACTTTCCCGCCGGGATCCCCCATCGTAAGTTTACACCCTGGTTTAATGCCCAGATCCTTGTGGTCCACGACTTATCCCTACAAGGCCAATGGATGTCATTAGATGATATCAAATCCAAATTCCCCTCAATGTCCCCTCCCTTCTTTGAATATTTCCAACTTCGCCACTTCCTCCTGTCCTTGCCACAGGCCGACGCCCAGAGAGACCTTACTCCCTTTGAGGCTATATGTCTTGCAAAACCCATAAGCAGAGGCCTGATCTCGCAAATATATACCCTGTTGGTTGGGACCACCTCTGGGCGGCAGACCCGCCATGAGCGGGAGTGGGAGAGGGACTTGGGCCCCCCCCCTGACGAAACCTGTTGGGAGGAGGTACGGGAGGGCATTGCTAAAAGCTCAATATCTACCCGACTCAAGGAGACATCCTATAAATTGTATTACCGGTGGTACTATACCCCAGACAAACTTTCGCGGATGTTCCCTTCCGCCACCCCGGTATGTTGGAGGGGCTGCGGACTAAGGGGTACTCTCCTCCATATTTGGTGGACATGCCCACGTATCGTTAACTACTGGAAGAGGGTACTCGACATATTGAACTCGTTAGCAGGGCTTAAGCTTACACTAGACCCATGGATGTTTCTACTGGCCCGCCCACATCCGGACCTTGACCCACTATTGAATAAATTATTTTCCCATATATTAGTAGCGGCTAAATCACTGATAGCCAAAAACTGGAAAACCGCCGCCCCGCCCACGATCCCTGCACTGAACAATCATATATGGTTCGTAGCCAACATGGAAAAAATCACCTATTACCTGCATGACTGCCCTCATAAATTTGAATTAGTCTGGGGTCCATGGTTAACTGTACGGCCCCGCTCAATATAAGATTCAAACCAGGCCTCCGACCGTACCTCACCGACTTCCGAGCGGGACGCACCTGGACTCTCCCTCCGGGCACCGCCACGCAGTCTTGGGACCTGAGTGCCCCTACATTACCACATACTATACAGGTATGTCTATCCCAGAAGAAATGTTTATAACCATAGTGGATAATCCAGTTGCTGTACCGCCATAACTACATAGAACGGACTTGTTGTCCCCTCACCCCTTTTTTTTTTTTTTTCTTCTCCTCTTCCCTTTCTCTCCCTATGTCCCACCTCCCCCCCCTCCCTCTACCTGTTGATGTTCCCAGTTTTTCCTCTTATGCGCTCCTTATATGAGGAGTAATTTTGTTTCACTGTTTAACTTTCCACAAAATAATTGGAAAAAAAACGGACACCTTGAAGACTGCTATGTACATTTTATTATACCACTGTTTTTTTTTTTTTTTTTTCTGTTTTCTGTTTATTGTGATACGAATTGTTGATCCTTCAGTCTATCTTGGTGTTAATAAAGAAAATTGTTTAAAAAAAAAAAAAACATCCCATAATAAATAAATAAATACAATAGAAACAGGAGGAGACAGAACTGCAATTTCTAAGCACACATTCTCCCACCTCATGGTAACGTACCTGTCTCTTCTTCTTGGTAGCAACTCTCTGGTCCAGTGCACTGATTGAGTGGTCAGATCCACACATACAGAAAACTTTGTAGAAGAAACTCCTATACGAGGTAGGTGCAGCATCTTCACTAGTTGCATTATATACTATTGTTATTGTGGTCATAATTTGAGCCACTGTTTCATGAGGAGGGGGATTTCCATTCAACCGGAAACCCCCCTGAGTTTGACTATGATCTATACACAGTCACTATACAGCACAGCCAGTATAGCAGGGTATAGCACAGCATACAGCAGAGTGCAGAATGCCACTTATAGTATTCACAGTCACTATACAACGCAGCCACTTGTGAGTCTGGACAAAACACAGCCAGTATAGCACAGCACACAGCAGAATACAGCATGCATCTATACACAGTCACTATACAGCAAAAACACTTGTTAGTCTGGACACAGCACAACCAGTATGCAGCATGTTACCTATACACAGTCACTAATATACACTCACAGTCACTTTTGAGACTCTGGAGTCTGGACCCACACAGCCAGTATAGCAGAGCATAGTGCAGCATGCATCAGCATGCAGTGTGCCCCCTACACACAGTCACTATCACACATGGCAACAGCCCGCTACAGTACAGCCACTACAGCAGAGTATACCTCAGAAAATGGCAGCATGGATTCCAGTGAAATGGTGCCAAGTCCCAGCTGCGGCAACTTATATAGAATCGAAGTCTCGTAAGAATCTGACACCTGGAAAATGGTGTTCAGCCTCGAATGGGAATCCGAGTCTTGCAGGAAGCTCAGATCTCAATGTTCGGAATGGCTCGTATTCCATAGAATCCAAACAACTCATCTATAGTAAAAGAGAATGTCTAGCATAATGTGTAAAAGTGGGCTCTGTCTGGCGTAATAAGTAAAAGTGGGCTCTACATGGTGTATTGTGTAAAAGGGGGCTCTGTCTGTCATAATGTGTAAAAGGAGCTCTGTCTGGCATAATGTGTAATAGGGGGCTCTACCTGGCATAATGTGTAAAAGGGAGCTCTACCTGGTGTAATGTGTAAAAGGGAGCACTGCCTGTTGTAATGTGTAAAAGGGGTTCTGTCTGACATAATGTGTATAAGTAGCATTACTGTGTGGAGTAATTTGAATAACAAAGATTACTGTGCAACATAATATCAATTGGTATTATTTTGTGACCATGCCTCTTGCCCATGAAGCCATGCCCCTTATATTTTTGCACGCACCAAAGGTGCGCACTGTCCATATTATAAATATGGGGGGCACAATTCACTTTCTGGCACAGGGCACCAAAATGTCTCATTAAGGCTCTGCATTCCAGAGGTTGGCCCCCGCATCTACTGCCATCACAGATTTAGCCAACGTAGGGTTCCCCGGAACTCTTCCGGCAATGGCCACCACACGTGTTGTCAGAAGACCACACAGAAGCCCCTGCAACACACTGAGCAAATCACAGGGACAGGCTCTTTTCAGAGCCCTGGTCCCTGCAGGTGTAAAATGTTATATGGTGCTGGTAAAATTGCATCCTGCAATACGATCTTGGTCACTAACATTGTACCCAGATCGCATTGTAAATGCAATGTTTGATGAATACCACTCAAAAGAATGAAATATAGAAACAGCACTCAGCTGATAAGTCTGTCGCCGCCGCGGGTATGCCGCTGCTCAAAGAAGTGAACAATCAGCATTCAATTGCAGTAGTCTCATGTAGGCACTTGTGGGAAGACCTGGAAGAGCCCTGCACTACTCTGTGCAGTGTCCACTTCTGGTGGCTGGCCTGCTCTCTCCGGGTTAGTATGTGGACCCACTGCTGCAGTTCGGGGGCTTCCACTGTTATTTAAAAGTAGCTTGGCCAGGGAGAGTGCATGAGACCTGGCATGCCAGAGGTGCTATTTGGCGTTACTGAAGTCACAGTACAAAAGATCACATATGTATATTGTTGTGGAAAATTATCATTAAGAAAAGTGCCAAAATATTCTTAGTACTAAGGTGAGAAAAGCCTGAGTGGTGAAGGGGTTACAGTAAATCCCAAATTTCTGTGGCTAAAACAATATGACCCATCCATTTAACAGAAAACAAGCACTTATTTTATCATTATGTTAAAATGAAAAGTCAGTGTGAATAGATAATTAATTGAATTGTATTTTTGTAAGAGCTATTCTTGACTCACCATCATTCAATACAATGTCTTATAATTAAGATTAGAATACTGATAAAAATGGAAATGCAGAGTAAAAGAAAATCCCTTTTTCATCTTGTAGATTTTTATTAAAAGAAAATAAAGTGTACAGCGGAAACTGTTTTATATTAAAATGTTTTCTTAAAAAAACAAAATTTTCTCACAATTTTTTTACATGAATGTTAATGCAAAATCTTTTTCCACATGTTAATGGTGTCTGCATTTTCTAAACAGTAAATTAGATAATTTACATGTGAAGAAGAATTTAAGTAGCCACATTAATACATTTTAACCTAGAAGAAAGGATATTTAAAAATCTGAATGATATTATTATCCTGAGCTAATTACAGATTGACAAGAACATCAGTATAAGCAAAAAAATGATAACATTTTGATAAACATTTTTGTGCTAACCTGCACATACAGAATAATATTAATTCAATAAAACTTATGGGGACATATACTAAGCAGTGATAAAAGTGGAAAAGTGAGCCAGTGGAGAAGTTGCCCATGGATTTTTTTTTTAAACATAAAGAAAGCTAAAGTTACATAATTTGTGGGTTTTATTGTTCCTACAGTATTAGGAAAAGGTTGTACCGAGGTAGCTGGTTGACTAAGCTCAGCGATATAAGTGGGTGGAACAAACACGTGGCCCATCTAGGAGTGGCACTGTAGTGGCAGACAGGATGGAAGTTTTAAAAACTAGGTCACAAAGAGCACATAATGCAAAGATAAAAAAGAGGTGCAAGATGGAATTGTCCTTGGCCCCTCCCACCCACCCTTATGTTGTATAAACAGGACATGCACACTTTAACAAACCAATCATTTCAGCGACAGGGTCTGCCACATGACTGTGGCTGAAATGATTAATCTCTCCTTGCCTCTGGCTCTACAGAGGCAAGATGTCGTTATCATCCTCATCCTCTGATTTCTCACCCCCTTCAGTGTTTACATCCTCATCCTCACAGATAATTAATTTGTCCCCACTGGTCCCTGTGTACTTTCTGGAGCCAATTGCTGTAAAAAGGTCTTCCTGGAGGAATTTATAATTCTTTTTGATGAACATCATCATCTCCAAGTTTTGTGGAAGTAACCTCCTATGCCGATCGCTGACAATATTACCAAATGCAATACACACTCTTTCGGCGTATACACTGGAGGGGGGCAACTTAAGTAAAATAAAGCCAGTTTGTGCAAGGGCCTCCAAATTGCCTCTTTTTCCTGCCAGTATACATACGGACTGTCTGGCATGCATACTTGGATGCTGTCACTGATATAATCCTCCACCATTCTATCAACGGTGACAGCATCATATGCAGTGACAGTACACATGGCAGTAATTGTTGGCAGCTCCTTCAGTCTAGACCAGATGTCAAAATTTGCTTCTGACTGCCCTGCATGACTGTCAGTGGATCGGCTAGGAAAATGTATTATTTTCCTTGCTGCCCTAGTTGCTAGAGAAAATGAAGGAGGAGCTGTTGACGTGTCATGTTCTGCTTGATCTGACAACTTTCTCACCAGCAGGTCTTTGAACCTCTGCAGACTTGTGTCAGCTGGAAAGAGATATACAATGTAGGCTTTAAACCTAGAATCGAACACGGAGGCCAAAATGTAGTGATCTAATTTCTACAGATTGACCACCCTTGAATCCTGGCAAAGCGAATAAAGGGCTCCATCCACAAGTCCCACATACTTAATGGAATCACTACGTCTTAGCTCCTCCATCAATTTCTCCAAGCTGGCAGTGTCTGGACTGACTTCACGTGTGGCAAGTTTGAAGGGTTGGAGAACCTTGCACAACACGGAAATCATTCTCCACTGCACTTGAGTCAGGTGCATTCCCCCTCCTTTGTTATGTCATAGGTGGATGTATAGGTTTGAATCGCCTTTTGCTGCTCCTCCATCATCTGAAGCAAATAGAGTGTTGAATTCCACCTCGTTACTACCTCTTGCTTCAGTTGATGGCAGGGCAGGTTCAAGAGTGTTTGCTAGTGCTCCAGTCTTCAGCATGCAGTCGCTGAATGTTGAAAGTGGCCCACAATTTTTTGGGCCACCAAAAGCATCTCCTGCACCCCCCTGTCATTTTTCCAAAAATTCAGCACAACCAAATTAATTGTATGTGCAAAACATGGGATATGCTGGAATTTGCCCAGATGTAATGCTTGCACAATATTGGTGGTGTTGTCAGATATCACAAATCCCCGGGAGAGTCTAAGTGGGGTAAGCCATTGTGTGATGATGTCCCTCAATTGTTCTAAGAGGTTGTCAGTGGTGTGCATCTTACAGAAACCGGTGATACACTGCGTAGCCTGCCTAGGAATGGGTTGGCATTTGTAAGATTCTGCTGCTGGTGCCGCTGCTGTTGTTGCTGCGAAAGGCAATACATCTACCCAATGGGCTATCACATTCATGTAGTCTTGCTTTACTTGTCCACATGTCCGTGGTTAAGTGTACAGTGGGTACAACCGCATTTTTGAGGACACTTTTCTTAATGTCCCTGTACAGTCCAGGAATCGCTTGCCTAGTGAAGTGGAATCTAGATGGAATTTGGTACCGAGGACACAGTTCGTCCATCAACTATCTAAATCCCACTGCACTAATGGTGGATACTGGATGCACGTTTAACACCAGCATAGTTGTTATGGCCTCCGTAATACGCTTTGAACCAGGGTGACTGCTGTCATATTTAATCTTCCTCGCAACGGACTGCTAAACAGTCATTTGCCGAGTTAAAGTAGTACAAGTGGTCTTCCGAATTCCTGCAGGTGATGTATAACGGAGGATGTTCCTAGGTGGTTAATGTCCTAACCCATACTTATTATGCATTGACAAAGGCAACACATGGCTTATTCCTGTTGTCTGGATTTGTGGATAAATAATTCCACAAAAAAAAGACGTGGATTTTCTGGTATTTTGCCCAGGCATGACAATGGTCTTTTTCATCCCATCGGCAACAACTTTCTCCACTGGTGCCTTATTCAAACAGACCACATCACCATCAGAATCTCCATCAGAATCTTCGTCGTCAACTTCCTCCTCAGTGCCAGCTACACCAATATCCTCCTCGTCCTGGTGTACTTTTACAGTGACATCCTCAATCTAATTATCAGCAACTGGACTGGCGGTGCTTCTTTCAGCAGAGGGCATAGTGGTAGGAGCCTCATCTTCCCATACAGTCTTGGGAAGCTCAGGCCTAGCCATTGCAACCACGGACACACTTGGACTCTCCTTGGGGATTTGTGATATCTGTGTGTCTGAACGCACAGTTGTTTTTTTCTGTGCTTTAACAAGCTTTATTTGTAAAAAAAATTTGAGAGGGAGGAGGGTTTCCATCTTCATGAGAAGCTAAACCACCAGTCATGAACATAGGCCAAGGCCTTCGCCACTTTGTGTTGTGAATGGCATATTGCCAATTTTACGTTTCTCATCAGATATATATATTTTTTTTGTTCTTAATTTTTGCTTCTTGGAGCTTACATGCCCTCTATGAAATTGGGCATCAGCCTTAGCATACAACGTTGATGGAATTGCATCATCAATGTCATGACTGATGGCAGCATCAGCACTAGTACTAGGAACTTGAAGTGGTTCCTGATCTTTCACAATTTTTTCCTCCAAATTTTTGTTCTCCATTTAACAGGACAGCACCCCTTTATTATTACAGGACACATAATCATGCCCCTTTATTTTTACAGCAATCAGAACAGTGCCCCTTTATATTTACAGCACCCCTGCATTTTTAAAGCATACTGGACGGGGCCAGTATTTCTCTATTTTTACAACACTCCTGTATTTTTACAGCATACAGGACAGGGCCAGTGTTCCTTTATTTTTACAACATCCCTGTATTTTAACAACACCCTCTATTTTTACAGCATACAGGACAGGGCCAGTGTTCCTTTAATTTTACAACACCCCTTTATTTTTACAGCAGACAATATAGGAACAAAGCCCCCCCCCTGTATTTTCACGGCACCCCTGTATTTTAACAACACTTCTGTATTTTTACAGCATACAGGACAGGGCCAGTGTACTTTTATTTTTACAACACCCCTGTATTATTACAGCATACATGACAGGGACACAGCACCCCTTTATTTTCACAGCACCCCTGTATTTTAACAACACCCCTGTATTTTAACAGCATACAGGACAGGGCCAGTGTTCCTTTAGTTTTACAACACTGTGTTATCTTTACAGCATACAGAACAAAGCAAGTGTTCCTTTATTTTTAGAACACCCCTGTATTTTTACAGGACAGGGACACAGCACCCCTGTATTTTCACAGCACCTCTGTATTTTAACAACACTCCTGTATTTTTTACAGCATATAGGACATGGCCAGCACACCTGTATTTTTAAAGCATGCATGACAGGTACACAGCACCCCTGTATATTTACAGCATACAGGAAAAGGCCAACACCCCTGTATTTTAACAACACCCCTGTATTTTTACAACATAAAAGGCAGGGACACAGCACACCTGTATTTTTACAGCATTCCTGTATTTTAACAACGCCCCATACTTTTACAGGATACAAGACAGGGACACAGTACCCATATATATTCACAGCACCCCTGTATTTTAACAACACTTCTGTATTTTAACAGCATACAGGACAGCACCAGAACCACTGTATTTTAACAACACCTCTGTATTTTACAGCATACAGGACATGGCCAGTGTTCCTTTATTTTTACAACACCACTGTATTTTTACAGCATACAGGACAGGGCAAGGCTTCCTTTATTTTTGCAACACCTCTGTATTTTAACAACACCCCTGTATTTTTACAGTATACAGGACAGGGTCAGTGTTCCTTTATTTTCACAGCACCTGTGTATTTTATTAACACCCCTGTATTTTTACAGCATACAGGACAGGGCCAGCACCCCTGTATTTTAACAACATCCCTTTATTTTTACAGCATACAAGCAGGGACACTGCACCCCTATATTTTCACAGCACCCCTATATTTTAACAACATCCCTGTATTTTTAAAGCAAACGGGGCAGTGTCCCTGTACAGCCGGGACAGCATCAGCCATGTACATCACCCATAACAGCACAGGGCACCCCTGTACAGCACCCCTAAAAGCACAGGACACCACGGGACAGCACCCCTAACAGCACACAGGACAGCACACCTAAAGAGAACACACTGACCCCACCCAACACCACCACCCACAGAGAGACCGAGGTCTGTCTCCTTCACTCTCCAAGTCTGGAGTGAAAATGGCGGCGAAACTTGACTCCATATATGGAATCCAAAACCCGTGAGAATCCATCAGTGGGATGATGACATTTTGCCTCGTTCTGGGATCCGAGTCTGGCGGAAAGTATCGAGCTGGTCTCGGATCCTGGCTTGGATCATGAAGTTCTGGGGGGTTCAGATCTCTGAGATCCAAACCTGCTCATCTCTAAATATTGAGGGTGTGATCTAGAATTGTGAAAATTGTCATAATATGCTTTAGTCACACTATTTTCTGACATCTATGTAGTTTTATTTATTTTTTTAAAGTGAAAACACCTGCACTACAGAAAATGCTAGTAAAATATCCAAAAGCAATAATCAATGTATTAAAACAATTATATATTTTTTATTGATATATGATTTATTTCCATATTTCAAACGTTACATTTTAAAACAATGTTTTACAACAGGACCACGTAAATGTTTACTGCCATGTTAATAGGAGTTATAGTGCGCTAATGCAGCAATAAATGATATTATTACATTTGATCCTCTTGGTAATGTAGAATCCCATGATAGGATTAGCATCAGAGAAGGCTTTAAAACATCATACAGGGTAATCCTAAAATAACTAATAGCATGAGGGCTAATTCCTCTGATATTATAGAAATGGAAATGATGTATAGTAAAACACTGTTTATGGAACCCTAAATTCAACATTGACTTAATCTGCTTATCTACCCATACAAGAATATTAGAGATGAAAATGCATTTTTATTGGTGTTTCCCACACACATTGTTGAACATTATCTCACCATCTTTAACATATATATGAAAATAATGTTCCACCTTCTGAATGATACAGTAAGTGTGGCAAATAACAATTAATTTAATATATCACTGTGGTCCTGATTCAGAGGTGGATGCTGCTGTCTTCAATCTGTTGCCAGAGTAGCAGCTGAGCAAATGTCAATTACAGCCTTTCACTGGTGTACAAGCATGTGCCTGAATGTGCAAGCACTGAGATGCCCACTATTAGTGTCTGCATGCTGTAACACCGCCGGTGATTCCTGACGTCCCAGCATCCACGCTCGATCATGAAAATCATCGACATAAACACCTGTTCTATTGCAGGTGCAGTTTCTATGTGTATGGCCTCTGTGACAGGGGATGTGTGTCTGGAAACATAGACGCTTTCACTGACACACATGTGACACTTCCATAACATGGGTAGATTGGTTTGAAAGTTTTTTGGGTGCTTCACTTGGCAGGGTTGCTGCCTCTTGACTTCACTGTTGGACTACCCCAATTTGGCCCAGATGTGGCTAATAGGAGTGCCCAAAAGTCAGTTCCTCAGAGTCAAGAGGAACTGCAGCAATGTCCAGATATTCAGACAACAAATGGATCAAATGAAGAATAACTTCCTCAAAAAGGGCTATAAAGAAGATGATCTTAATAACCATAACCAACATAGAAGAAATAAATAGACCCAATCTCTTTCAACCCAAACCAAGAGATTAGCAGAATACGAATAACAATAAGCAAAAATGGGCGCTCATCACTCAATATGATGCACGACACAGACAGGTGGAGAAAATAATTAACAAACATTGGCATCTACTGGCCAAACATTGGCATCTACTGGCCAGAGACCCGGTACTTTGTGAAATCATTCACGTGAAACCGACCTTTATTTATAGAAGAACAAAAAAGCTTAAGAATCATCTAGTTAAAAGTACTCTCCCATTGCCCACAAAAACATTGTATGAATGAAAAGTTTTCATCAATGCAGGCTTTACATGGGATGCAAAAACATCAAGGATCAATCCAGCAAGTATAAATAAATGGGGTAAACTTCAATATCAGAGATTTCATTACATGTCACACTTCAAGTGTCATATATCTGATTAAATACACCTGCGGCCTATGCTACATAGGAAGAAAAATTAGACCTTTAAAAACAAGAATTGCCAAACATATTCGAAATGAGAAAATAGGACTTGAAATGTATAATTTTTTCAACCATTTCAAGCTGAAACACAAATGTTCTTTACAACACTTTAAGAGATTCATGGGCATCAAACATGTTAAGACAACATGGAGAGACAAGAATATAGAAAAAACCCTGCAAGATCAGAAATGAAATGAAAACCATTTTTGCTTTTAAAACTCTAAGCCCGAATGATATCAATTAGGACATTGAACTGAAATAGTTCCTATAATTCAAATAACCATCAAGAATCCTAACCATATTTATCTCACATACCATCTCTCCCAAATGTGCTTACAAACTCTTCACCATAAACCCTCTAATGTATCTCAAAGCCCCTCTTAGTGTATACCAATTTCTGAAAATCTGTGCTGTATGATATATAAGCGTATGCATTTCCTAATCGTCAATTTTTTTCAACAGAGAAAAATAGGCTTTTAAAAGCCCAAAAGTCATTAACCTTTTTTTATGTCAAAAATGTCTACATAATTCCTCTAAAAAACTATATTTAATAAAAAGGCCACGTCAAACTTTCTTCAAAACTGCATTTATTATCTTAACTGTGCGGAACAACTGAAAGAAAAGAACTACACACGGGGAGAAAACAGAACTACACTACCTATGGGCTACATTATCCAGTGCACCTTGCGGCATTATGACAGCTTCCAGTCAGCGTACAAAGGAATTTCAGGATGTACTATCAAGTTAAATCCATATCTCCCTTCACCCCTTGCAATATGATGGCAACTTCCGGCCAAAGACTCCAATGGACTTTCGGTCCTAAGATCACAGAGTACTATGAACTACATTTAACATTAAACCATGTGGTCAGATGATGACTTCCGGTTATGGTGACCATGGACCTCCGTGAATTACAACAAACGTTACACAGACTTTGAGCAGTTACAAAACTAAATTACTTTTACCACTAGCGCAGTCATCTTTTTAAAGGAATCTCAATGTTTTTAACAATTTCCTGGCCCCGGTCAGGTGAATGATCCCCTTATGCCTTGAAAAAGTGACCCAATAGACTTGAAACACACTGGATAAAGGAGGTACTGTGCAGGAGGAACAAGTGCAGAAATTCTGGAGGGAGGTAAGACCCATAACTTTTTATTTGGTGATTGGACTTTTGGAGCTCAGAAGCCGGACCTCTGCTCCTCTAAATTTGTGGGTCGGAACTTCTCCTAGAACCATGTACTTTCCCTGTGCAATACTGTTTTTATTCATTTTTTATCTTCATTTTATGCACCTGTGCTTTACATACATGAAGTACATTTTATTGTTATACTGCACTGCTGGAAGTACCTGTTTTGATAAAATAAACTATTATATGAGGAGCTGCTCCATTATTATCTTGAGTAATGGTACATATCATAAATACGTCATTTTAAAAATATCTTGACATGTCTCACCATACCCCTCTCAAAGTAAGTGAGGTGCGTTGAATTCAACAGACTCTATACAAATCAAGACAGATACCTTTCTATGCTTCTAAAATGCAACCCGCTGTGTAAGTGAGGTATGCCCCCTACACCCCACAGCAAGAATAAATCTGCATGTAATTCAGATTATACAACAACAATAAATTAAGACACATAATACTCCGGAAAAACCTTTAATGGAGTTAACTCACACGCACACCATATTGAGAATTACTACACATGAATCTTTTTCTATTATGTTTTCCATGTACCCATGAGGTTTTGACCACATCAGAAGGAAGACCACACTTGGACAGAGGGCCCACATACTCAGCCCTCCAGGATAAGTATATTCCTTGGGTCATCCACTCCTTCCCCCCTTTTATGGTAGCGCCATCTTCTTCACAACTTCCATAACATGCCCCAACATTTTTGCGTTCACTTCAGATCGCCTCCCAGACACCTCCCAGACACTTCACAGGAATACCCATCACTTTTCGGCTCCATTTCTGCTACTATCTGTCCTGACCACAACAATAGCTTTATATATACAATCTGTGTAACACATGTACCATGGGGGTTTCAGCATAGTTTGTGCACATGTACTTGCAAATAATCGCTCAACTATGAGAACATCAAATTTTGTGCAGTTTGCTGGTGCCTCTGAATAAAGCCCTCTCCACTCTGATGCTCTAGCAAGAAACTCGGGGCCTGATTCTGATTTGAAAGGTATTGCACAGGCGCAGTGAAGTGTCTGTGCAATTCTGTACAAATAAAATGCAAATGCACAGGAGGCATCTGTAGGTGTTAGACGTCTCCTGCATGCATTTATAAATCCAAGTGCTGTGCCCAAGGATGCAGCATTGGATCACAAACACCAGGGTCATATTAAGAGAGGAGTGGGCCCGTGTGCAGTCTCCATTTGTGCCCCCTCCTCTCGAGCCTGCAACACAGTGCAGACTTTGGGCACTAGGGTCACTGGATAATCCTAGCAATGTTCCAGAGTCTTATGTGCATGCAGCACTGCTGCTGCCAATGCAGGACTCTGGAGGGGTAAGTATTCAAGAAAATGTGTACCGGCTGTGAAACTTACTCAGACTGGCTAACGGATCCTGTCATTTGGATCCAGGAAGTCTGCATCTAATGATGCAGACCCTGGGCCTGGCATGTGTACAAAACAGGGGTGACACATCCACGTTTTGTATATCGGACCTGTTCTCCGGCCCCTCAAATGCTGCAGCATGTCAATCACCGGGTTTGCATACAAATCCAAATCAGACCCTGAATACCATAGTTTCGGAACTTCGGAATGGGCTCCTAAGCTGTGCTCTATTGTCGGTATCAGTACGAGATCCTGGCGGTCAGGAGACCGACGCAGAGAGCCTGACAGCTGGGATCCCAGTGGTGAGCGCAGTGTGTCCCCTCGCTGCGCTCACATGCTTCGGGCCCGGTGGCGACCTTTGGCCGCCACAGAGTTCTATTCCCCTCCGGGTGGTAGCGTGGACCACCACCCAAGAGGGGTAACCAGCCGGTGGTCGGGGCTCTGACCGCCGATATTTCAGCTGGTGTTGGGATTCCGCCGTTGGTATTCTGACCGCCAGTGTCCCGACAGCTGGTAAACTGACTGCCTCCCCTGTTGTCAGCCTGGTTCAATATGTTGGAGTGTTTGGTTCCATATTAATCTGTTGTATTTCTGTATTTCTGTATTTGGTTATTCTAAACAAAACAAAAAAAAACTAATCTAATAACATAGTTTTGTATATAGCTCAGAAATATTTTGTTATTTGAATTTTGTATTGTTTTTGGAACAGGTCCATCCAGTTTATTGGTTGACAAAAAATGTGTGCAAGCTAAATCTTGTATTTCTCTTAGTGAAAGTTTTATATAATTTTTTTTTATTGATCTTGTAATTTTACTAATTTGGAGGGGAAAAAAACTGTACTGTTTTGGACCCTACCCCAACACAGTTAACTATATTCACAGTATAATGGTTTTATGTAATATTAAGTTCATGTGTTACCTAAAAACAAGCAAATAGAATAGTTAAAGTCCATTAAAAAAAAGTTTTTTCCCTAATGCTTTAAGTACTAGCTCTAGAGATTGATATATCTAATGTAGTCCGGGATGATATCTGAACAGATTATTCTCACAGCTAAGTTAATGAACAATTAATTTTCCTGCCAAGTAGTCCTTCTTTCAATCATGAGCTAGTGACATTTGGGCAGCTGTCTAAGCTAGTAGCATATGTTATTGCCTGGTATACTTTACTGTAACTGTTTGACAGGAGTGATATCTACTGGTGACAACAGCAAATGCCAAGGAAGCATCATTGCCTTAACAAAGTGCCTGGAGTTTAAATAACATACCAGTAAATATATATAATAATTTATGTGACTTAAAAAAAAAAAACAACAACAACAACAACAACAACAACTTGTAAGAACTACAGTAGCTTGGGAATATACTTAAACTCACTTTTTGAAACTTAGTTTTGGTACAGACTGCAGATACAATCACTTGTAATGTTTACTTATTTTATAGGGGAATTATGACAATTGCTATAATTTTTGATTATTTTTTTTGCCCTGTCCTTTACAATTTGTACTGTATACACAAACTAAAAGACACTGGTGTGGTATGTTAGATAGAATAGACTTAGGTCAACAGTGTCTAGGTCGACCACTATTGGTCGACAGTAAGTAGGTTGACATGGTTTCTAGGTCGACAGGGACTCTGTGTCGACATGTACTAGGTCGACAGGAAAAAAGGTTGACATCGTTTTTAGAATTTTTTTGGTGTCGTTTTCTTCATAGAGTGACGGGGAACCCCAGTTAGTGCACCGTGTCCCCTCGCATGGCAAGCAAGCTTCAGGCAAGGTGCCTCACTCTGCTACCGCTGCGCTCGGCAATGGTTACCGTTCTCAATTGTAGTCCACGTGTATCGTAAAGTATGAAAAAGTTAAAAAAAATTAAAGTATTTTTGAAAAACTCATGTTGACCTTTTTTCATGTCGACCTAGTACAAGTGGACCTAGAGTCCCTGTCGACCTAGAAACCATGTCGACCTACTTGTTGTCGACCAATAGTGGTCAACCTAGACACTGTCGACCTATGTCTTGTCAACCTAGAGACCAGATCACAAAAGACATCTGGATGTAAATTTACTATGCATCACTTTTCAAATCGACTGGGACTTTGGTGGTTTCAGCCACTGGATTTAAAGGGACAATAACATTTATTAGAAAACCAAGCATATATTGTATTTATTATTATTTTCTCCTTTAATCCAGCACATGAAGCCACCAAAGATGTTACAGCTTTGAAAAGTGCATAGTACACTTACCAAATCACTGGAAATTAAGAGATGGAATTCTTATATGTATTTAAACTAGGGATAAGTGTGTTTGGTTCCCAGAGAACCAAACCCCCCCGAACCTAGGGGATCCGGGGTGATCCGAGCCACAGCTTCCGCGGACCTCCCTGCCTGCCCCAGATACCCAATCGAGGCAAAACGCCAGGATCCCACTGTCGGATACTGAAGTTTTTATTCGGACGCTGGTCTCTTTAGTAACCTATGGAAGACAGCTGATTGGCTGAGAGAGCTGTCTGTCACAGTTCTCAGCCAATCAGTGTGTCCCCATAGGCTACAATGGCCCTAAGATGGATGCCTCCACAGCGCTAATAGCACCACCGCCCACACTGTCGTCACCGCCGCCCGCACTACCAACACTCTCTCATTGCCGGCACCCCCACACTGCCTGCACTGCTGACACTGCTGGCACCCTGCACTGGGGACACTACCAGCACTAAGGACACCTCACACACTGCCATCACCCCTGCACTGAGGACACTTCCGACATTCCCGCATTGCTGACACTGCTGGCAACCTTGCAGTGCTCTGCAAGTACTCAGGCATTGAGGACACTTCCAGTACTTCCACATTGCCGACACTGCAGGCACCCCTGCACTGATGACACCTCCAGCACTCCTGCACTGAGGACACTTCTGGCACTCCTGCATTGTCGACAATGCCAGCACCCCTGCACTGAGGACACTGCCAGCACTCCTGCACTAAGGACACCTCTGACACTCCCACATTGCCAACACTGCCAGCACCCTTGCATAGAGGACACCTCCAGCACTCCCACATTGTCGACACTGCTGGAGGTGTCCTCAGTGCAGGAGTGCACTGAGGACACTGCCGGCACTCCTGCACTGAGGACACCTTTGGCACTCCTGTAATTGCTGACACTACTGGCACCACCACACTGAGGACATAGCTGGCACCCCTGCATTGCTGACACTGTTGGCACCACGGCACTGAGGACACCGCTGGCACCCCTGCACTACCGACACTGCCGGCACCACATCATTGAGGACACCGCTGGCACCCTGCACTGCCGATACTGCCAGCATCACCACACTGAGGACACCGCAGACACCCCTTCTTTGCCGACACTACCGCTCTAAGGACACTGCTGGCACCACTGCACTGCCAACACTGCTGGCACCACCACACTGAAGACACCGCTGACCACCCGAGGACCCTCTGTCACTGTAAGTGCACTATTGATGTATCTAACCTGCACTGTATCCGACCTGCACTGTAACCCATGCTGCATCTGACCCACACTGTATCTGACCCACATTGTATTTGACCTGCACTGAAACCCGCACTGTATCCGACATACACTGTACCCAACCCACATTGTCTTTGACCCTCATTGTATCCAACCCACACTGTGTTCGACTTGCGCTCTATCCAACCCACACTGTTGCGACCTGCGCTCTATCCAACCCATACTGTATTTGATCCACACTGTAACCTGCACTTTATCTGACCCACACTGTATCTGACTCACAATACGTACAACTCACAGTGTATTTGACTCATACTGTATCTGACATGCACTTTATCTCGCACTGTATTTGACCTTGCACTGTAGCCAACCCTCACTGTATGCGATACACACTGTATCCAACCTGTACTGTAGCCTACTTTGTATCCAACCCACACTCTGACCTGCACTGTATCCAACCCCAACTGTATCCCGCACTGTATCCGACCTGCACTGTATCTCGCACTGTATCCATCATTGCGCTGTAGCCAATGCACACTATATCCAACCCGCACTTCAACCTGCACTGTATCCAACCCGCATTGTGTGCAATCTGCACTATATACAATCCACAGTGAATTCCATCTACACTGTATCCAACCTGCCTTGTATCCACCTGTACCACACTGACCTACACTGTAACCTGCATTGTATCTGACCCGCTTAGTATCCAACCTGCGCTGTAACCCGCACTGTGTATGACCCACACTGTATCCGACCAGCACTGTAACCTGGTCAATATTTACCGGTGTTCCAAAGTATTCCGCACTGTACTACGCAGGTACGGAATGCTGTATTTTGCGATTGGGGAGAATTTGGGGAGCTGCTTGACAAAATGGGCACAGAGTGCCAGTCATCAGTGATCCATGGCCCCCAGGAGAGAGGTACAGACTGGGCAATGAGAATAGGCATGTCTTGGGGGCATGTGCACTTGTGTAGGGGGCATCAATGTCTGCTGTTGCTATTTTACCATTGGTTTCATTTTTTTTCTTTGCTGTTTGGTAACTACTTTAGAGCAATGATATTGTACACGCGATTCTCAGGAAATTTCTGTGTTGGATTGTTTTCTATTGATAGTACTTGTGAGTTGGTTTGATTGGTTATTGCTAATACAGTTCTAATTTGTAAAACATTTTTAAACAAAATGAACTGCTGTTTGTTTTTACAGAATCAAGGGGTTTGCCTAGAGCGCAACAGTATTTGTGTGTTGTTGTGGGTGGCTGCTGGTATCCGAGAAGTTGCCCAGACTCCAAATGGCTAGTTATATTGTTCAGGTTTTTGTTACCTGCGCCCAACCCTATACTCAGTGTTGTATGTGAGAAACAAGTGTCTATATGGTCTGTAAATACTTTTATTTTTGCAGTCACAATGCTCAGTATAACAGACAGTACAATATTACATATATATTAGTACACACGTAATTTGAGTGATCACACAGTATTATCTATGAGCCTAATTCAGACCTGATCGCTGCTGTGCGTTTTCGCACAGCAGCAGTTCAGGTCTGAACTGCACCTGTGCCGCAGTGTGCCAGTGCAATGCCAGACAGCCGACGTCCGTCTCAGCCCTGCGATCACCCCTGCAAGATTGACAGGCAGAGGCAGTCGCTGGGTGGGAGTGGGTTGTCCAGCAGCATTTTGCCGCCATTTTAGGGCACGTCTGGGCAATGCAGGCATGCCCGGACCGTGCGGGGGGCGGGCTGCAGCGGCTGCGTTACATCACATGCAGCCGATGCGACCCAGACAGCGACGGGTAGCTCCCTGCCAGCGTGCAGCAGCTGTGCTTGTAGGGAGCTACTCTTCAAGTACAAAAGCATTGCTGCTGTGCGATGCTTTTGTACTTGTGTGGCGGGGTAGGGCCTGACATGCGGGGAAGACTAGCCCTGTGCTGTGCATCCCCCTGCATGTCAGGAAATCTACTCGTAGATGTGCTAAATTTTGCACATCTATGATCAGGTCTGAATTAGGCCCCATGTTCATAGAAGTAGCATGCATGCAGTGTAAAGAAATTGATGTGTAGAGAAATTAATGCAAACTTTATGTAGTATGATGAATTCAGTAATGAACAGACTTGAGACCTTGAAAAAGTTGTGTGAACACAATGAAATACGTTGGTGAGAGCTGCTCCCTTGCATACACTCCCTGGACATACAACATTTGGAGATTAGAAGACCTGGACCAAGTCCCCGTCATTGAACATTTTGGACCTTTACTGGAGGTCAACTTCCAAACTGTGGACATTGTTTCTTCACCACTTCATCAAGGAACTGCAACATTGCGGACTGCGTAGCCGCCTAAAATTCCTTGGATACATCTGTGGTAAATATCATTCATGTTTGGCAAAAATTTGAGTCCATCCAGGACTAAGAAGGGGACTGCATTTTAGGAACAGGTCTTACTACATCCTCGATTCATATGCAATTTTGATTGGGAGTAATACCAATTGTACCCTTTTTAGGTTTTTTATATATTCAATCAACTTTTATTCATTGTTTTATTGTATCTTACTCTGAATTAAATATGTGTATCGTATTAACCTACTCATCTCATCTATAACCACATAGCGCTATTAAGTATGTTTTGTTTCTTGAGAGCAAAGAATGTCTCTATTCCGGATATATCAAGTGGCAGTCTTTTCCTAAAGGGGCTTCCGTGTCCCCCAGTATAAGTCCGAGCAACTGTGCCCAGAAGCAGTACTTTCTCAATTAATGGTTTCTGATGGGGGTCGTGTTCAAGGAAGCCGATGTCACAGCCTGCCAGGAGCAACTTACCCTCACGATGTGGTGCCTCGTTCCCGTTGCTCACTCTGTGGTGTGCCTCTGTGTAGCCATTTGTGTAGCTTCAACCCTCTCCATCCCCAGTGGTGCTCTCAGCATGCAGTGCTGGATGTCTTCCTGGCTCTGCTGCTGGGCTGCCGGGTCCCGCCATTTGTTTGTGCCACTGCTCTGTTGCCAGCCAGGCTTTGGCCTATGTTGGTGAACAATATTGTGAGGTGGTCAAAATTGATTGGAAATGAGTTAAAATGATTTTAGCTGTTTTTATGTTTTTTTTTTCGAAAATCATACAGATCCAAAACTAAAACCTAAAAGGGTGGATTTGGCAAAACCAATCTAGATCAAAAACACGAGCAGAGATCCAAATCCAAAAGCAAAACACAAAACCCGAAAAGTGTCCGCAGCACATCTCTAATTTAAACATTGTTATACCAATTGTTTGTTTTAAGGCTCATGAATATCCAGCCTAAATGGTATAGTGAGCCTGATTCAGAGGTGGATGCAGACGTGGCTGCGGCTTTTGACAGTTGACCATTTGCAACTTTATGCAATTACTGCAACAAAACCCTTCCTTAGTACACATCCGAATGTGCAAGGACTGATATGCCAACTGTCCGAGCCTGTAGGCACTAAAATAATGATTGGTGCATCCTTAGATGCATTATTGGTTGTATCATCAAAACTTGCACAAGCCCTATGGCAGATGCAGTTTTTATTTCTGATTATGGCCTCCAATGTGAGCAATTGAGTGTATATGTACACATCCACTTACACCAACTGGCCGGCGACACTCCCACCATAACATGTCCAAAAGAGAGACCATCCCCATGCATGTGATAAGCCACCTCCCAGTCACCGCCCAGGGGCCACCATCACTTTTTCATTGGATTTATGGTTTGTAAGGTAGATATATGAAGCAGTGATAAGTGTGGATAAGTGATTCAGTGGAGAAGTTGTCCATGGCAACCAATCAGCTGCTACATATAATTTTATAGAATGAACTTCATAAATTTTACCTCAAAGCTGATTGGTTGCCATGGGCAACTTCCCAACTGGCAGACTTCTCCACTCTTATCACTGCTTCGTACATCTACCAGTGCATCTTGATCGCAACAACAGCACCTTTATGTGTGCACAGTAGTGTATGTATCGCATTCACTGTAGGAGTTTTTAAGGATCTCTGTGCACACGCAGTAACTCAAATAAATTGTTCTACTACATGAATATTGGCATTGCGTGTGGCTATGAATGAGGCCCAGCATCTCATATTTAGGTTGTGACCACTGGATTATAAATATACAAACAAAGACAAGGAGCACTTCACAGTAATGACTATGGAAAAATAGAGGCAATATCCATAATTTTAAACAAGCCAATAAGTGCCTTTTAGGGGTATATTCAATTAAGGTTGAACCTGCCGTCTTGTCGAAAAGAAAGCAGTTTTCGACTTTTTCAGGTCAGAAGGGGTTCCGACCTATTCAGTCCCCAGCTTTTTTATTCGACAAGTCAGGGAATTCAACTTGTCGAACAGTACATGAATATGCGGTATAGCTGCCGATTCACGTGCTTCTGAGGGAAACGGGGACACATTTGACAGGTTTTGGCCCTGTTTCCGACCATCACAGTTCGACTTAAAAAAAAAATTTGGACTGAGATGAGGGACCTGAGAAGAGGAGAGGGGGGATAGCCGCGGGCAGATGGGGGAGAGCCGCAGGCAGACGGGGGACAGCAGTGCTACAGCACAGCGCTGCAGGAGGATGCGGCACAGCCGGCACTCGCGGCAGCGTTCACCCAGCTCCAGCAAGTGATGTCCCGCTTGCTGAAGCCAGGTGGATGCTGCCATGAGGTCTGCCGGCTGTGCCATATCCTCCTGCAGCACTGGTGTCCCCCCTATGCCCGCTGGTCTCCCCCCTCTCTGGTCCCTCATATCAATTTAACTTTTTTAAAGTCGAATTGAGATGGGCATTGAATAACCCTTGTCGGATCCATTCCGACAAATGCATGTCGGAATGGATCCGACCTCAATTGAATATACCCCTTAATCTCTTATAAAATATCATGTAGTTATTTGTTTATTTTAGACACTGCACAAATGTTTTCTTTTATTTTGCTTTTGCATTTGTTTTAGTGCCTAGTTTTTCCTTCACCTACTCACATATTTTCCTCATATGCTATCAACACAGCAACTAATTTCACAGAAGAAAAAATACAGCACGGTGATGATCATTTCTAGTTTTGTATTATTTGCAAAATCTTTCCTATGCGTATTCCTAGCATTTGCAAATATAGTGGTCATAATAATATAGTTCTGTTAAAGATTATTTCCACACATTTCTGTTAGTCTCAGCACAGATTTTTTTTTTTAATAATGTTCCCATGGTGAACAGACCAAGTAAACAAAATTTTCCAGAAATTATAGCATTTCTTTTTTTGCTTGGCATTGTAATATTCTGTTGAGGGAGGGAGATGTCATGCTTATTTTTAATAGCTTTAACTTTTGTTTATTTCAGTAAAGCTAGCAGTGAGCAATAAAATGAAAACACCAGGTATAGAAATATTTCTTCAAGAGATCGATACAAATTAAAACAAGTTTGGATTTGCATTAACAATATTCATCTTTTAAAAATAATCATTAATGAAAGGTGTTTTGGATAGAACTGGTACATGATAATTAGCTGGTTTCACTATCTAGAAGATTAAAATAAAGCTACTGTATTAGGCACCCAATGAAATGTTTTATAATTTATCATTAAAAAGTTAATTGGAAAGACTTTAAAAAGTATGTAATGCATTTTGTCAATCATTGTTTCCCTTTTTTATCTGTCTTCTAAATTAGGGAACATTGCTGACTAAAGGGTTTAGAGCAGGGGCCGCCAACCAGGCAGCGACAAAGAGCCAATAAAAATCTTTGGGTATGTCAAAGAGCCGGCAACATGCATGTGTGCAAAAATAAGGGGGTGGCCTTTTGCCCGCTAGGTCACGCCCCTGGTACAAAATACATTTAAAAAGCCAGATCCAACATTAAATATATTGAAAAAGCCAGATTAACATAGGATGTTTCAGTTACCCCATGACACTGTAGCAGCCCCTCAGTACACACAGCATCCCCTATATTACCCCCAGAACACACAGCATCAACCCATATGACCCCCAGTACACACATCGTGCCCCATATTACTCCTCAGTACACACAGCATCCCCCTAATTTCCTCTCAGTACACACAGCATCCCCCATATTTCCCCTCAATAAACACACCACACCCCATAGTACACACTGGGTCCCCCATATTACCCACCGTACAAGCAGCTCCCCCACCCACCTTCCTTCATGGTACATGTAAATTAGCAGGAACCATGGCCCGGTACAATGTGGTGAGAGGAGGATGCACAGCCCGGCAATAACTGAGAACTCTGAGCAGGAATCAGTTGGTGGGTGGGGGCTGTGGCAGGAGCACAGGGCCCGGCCAACTGGGACTTTCCCCAGTCTACCCATTGACACTAACCACTTGCTGTGGAGGACGCCCGCCAGAGCTCCCGATGGCCGTGCAGCACCCAGGATGCCTCTAGCGCCAGCAGAGCAGGGTCTTAATGCCGCTGGATCCTTCAAGTGCCCGGCAGTAAAGAGCGACTGAATTCGCCAGTGGTGTCGGGAGCGGAAGCAATGCTGAGTAGAGATGGGTAGCTCACTATTGAGCCGGATCTTCTAAATGAGAAGAGTGAGGCATGAGCCGTTTAAAGTGAGCGGCGGTTCTTCCTGCCGGTTCTTCACTGACAGACTGTGATGAAGAACTGACTCGCTCCAGCATCAGAGCGGCGCTAGTGGTGTACTGTATATTACAGCCAGCAGCAGTGCGTGCACGATGCCTGCCCCCTTCTCTCTCTGCATGGTGGCCATTCCCTCCCCAGGGAACAGCCACCAATGTGCTGCTTTCTTAACATCGATTCTCCCGTCCCTCCCAAGGCCCCGCCTCTCCTCTGAGGCCCAACTCCTTTTTATTCTTTGCACGTGATTGCTGTGCTGTGTATATTGCCCTGTTTTCACTTGGACAGTCTGCAGCTCCTTGGATTGATGCCACAGAACCTCATGTAAGCAGCATAGGTAAGTATCTGTGGAGGAGTGGGTGTTATATTACCAGGGAATGAATTAATGTTATCTGTAATTGGGTCCAGAATAATTGATTGTATAATGTTATGGTTGTTGGTTCTCAAGTTCTACACTATTAGTAATAGTGAGGAACTTGAGAACCAACAACCATAACATTAACATAGTCTATTACATTACCTCGTTTAAACAAAATCGGTAAAAAAATTAAACAAAATTTACAATACTTTTCTTACCTATGGTTGGTGGGTCAATTTACTTTGTTCTTTAATAAATAATACCTTATTACTATGTAACAACAATAAAAACAAAGGTTATTAAAAGGCGCTTAAAATTAATACAACATGTCTCCATTTAATTGTACTGAATGATGTATTTATTTTTAAAAATTAGTATACTGTAACTTTTAGTTTGCTTAATTTCACTTATTAGTAATTTTAATTCTTAGAGGACTAATGAAATGGAAAAATGGGTAAGAAAACCAAACAGAATTTCTTTTTAATACCGAATACCAATATTAATGTAATTAATGAGCCAGTGAGCCGTGAGCCATTCAAAAGAACCAGCTCTTTTCTGTGAGCTGAACCATTCAGAGCTGCTCACGGAATAGAGCCCAGTTGCCCATCTCTAATGCTGAGAGCGGAAGCAGTGTCGGAGCCACATTGCACCGATGAAAGAGCCATATGCGGCTCCAGAGCCGCAGATTAACCACCGCTGATTTAGCAGCTGGTGCAAGAGCATTAAAACTTACAGTATTCTGCACAGATTCTAAATGCTCCTCACTGTACATGCAGTATTCTTCCAACTGCAGTACATGTATGTGCATACTCCATAGAGCTCCCAAAAGCAGACATTTTAGTTTAGATATACACTACATGGACAAAAGTATTTGGACACACCTGTTAATTATTGAATTCAAGTGTTTCAATTAGAGAAGAGCGGTTGCTTGTAATCTCAACAGCTTGGAACATTAGCAATCTGAGTCCACAAATGTCATCTTATTATTGGAATCTCAAGGGACTTGGATCCAATATAAGGGTTGCGGCTGGGAGTCGGCGCCATTTCACTCAATGCATGCTGATGAATACTGTGAAATACTCTGCTGTTTAGTCTGTGCTGTGTCCATCCAAAGACTCCTAATTGTGGAAGTGTAGCCAGTATTCTGCTGTTTAAACTGTGATGTGCCATCCAGAGATTCCAGACTAATTGTAGCTGTGCAGTATAGTGAGTGTATATAGGTGCTCACTGTCCTATACTGTGCTGTGTCCATGCAGAGACTCTAGACTAATTGTGGCTGAGCAGTATTGCGACTGTATATATAGGGACATGCTGCACACTGCTGTGTGTTGCGCTGTAGTCTGCTGTATTGGATGTGCTTTACTCAAGTGCGCATTGTTTACGTGCGTCTATAAGCCCTGTGATTCGCACAGTTCGAACCTAACTGCAAGTTTTACAATAGAAAAATAAAATATAATATCTATTGTTTTTGTACTGGTTGGTTGGGGCACTTTACTCAAGTGCACTTTGTTCACATGCATCTATAATCCCTGTGATTCAAGCAAGTCGAACCAAGCTGCAAGTTTAAAAATAGAAACAATAATATATATGAATGTATATATCTCTATTGTTTTTGTACTGGTTGGTTGGTGCACTTTACTCAAGTGCGTTTTGTTCGCATGCATCTATAATCCCTGTGATTCATGCAATTTGAACTAACCTGAAAGTTTAAAATTAGAAAACCAAAGTGTGTGTATATATATATATATATATATATATATATATATATTAGAGATGAACGGGTTCAGTTCCCTGAGAACCGAGCCAGCCCAAACTTCACTACCCGAGCCCGGATCCGAGTCAGGCTCGGGTTTTCCCGCCTGACTCGGAAACCAGAACGAGGCAAAAGTCTTCATACCGCTGTCGGATTTTCGCAGGGTTTGGATTCCATATAAGGAGCCGCGTGTTGCCGCCATTTACACTCCGGCATTGGAGAGTGTAGAGAGAGGATGTGTATCCTTCATCAGTGCCCTGCATCAGTTCAGTGGTAGTGTCTTGTGCGGCATCAGTCCAGTCACAGTGGTGGTGTCCTCTGCTGCCATATGTCCAGTGCTGCTGTATAAGTCCAGTCCAGTGGTGCTGTGTTGTGCTGCATTAGTTCAGTGGTGGTGTATTGTGCTGCATCAGTCCAGTCACAGTGGTGGTGTCCTCTGCTGCCATAAGTCCAGTGCTGCTGTATAAGTCCAGTCCATTGCAGTGGTGCTGTGTTGTCCTGCATCAGTAAAGTGGTAGTGTCTTGTGCTGCATCAGTCCAGTTACAGTGGTAGTATCCTCTGCTACCATATGTCCAGTGCTGCTGTATAAGTCCAGTCCAGTGGTGCTGTGATGTACTGCATCAGTCCAGTGGTAGTGTTCTGTGCATTAGTCAGTCCAGTGACCAGTCACAGTGGTGTCGTCTGCTGCCATGTGTCCAGTGCTGCTGTATAAGTCCAGCCAGTGGTACTGTGTTGTGCTTCATCAGTTCAGTGGTAGTGTCTTGTGCTGCATCAGTCCAGTCACATTGGTCGCATCCTCTGCTGCCATATGTCCAGTGCTGCTGTACAGTTCAGTCCATTGCAGTGGTACTGTGTTCCCCTAGATCAGTCCAGTGGAGGTTTTCCTGTGCTGCTGTATATGTCCAGTGAAACTACCGTTTATGTCCAGTGATACTGCCGTATATGTGCATTTATTCTGCCGTATATGTCCAGCGGTACTGCCATATAAATCCAGCAATACTGCCGTATATGTCCAGTGTACTGCCATATAAATCCAGTGGTACTGGCGTATATATCCAGTCCAGTAATACTGCTGTATATATTTCCAGTGATACTGCCGTATATGTCCAGTGATACTACCATATAAATCCAGTGGTACTGCCATATAAATCCATTCCAGTGATACTGCCATATATGTCCAGTGGTACTGCCATATAAATCCAGTCCAGTGATACTGCAGTGTATGTCCAGAGGCACTGCAGTATAAATCCAGTAGTACTGCAGTATTAATCCTGTCCAGTGATACTGCCATATATGTCCAGTGGTACTGCTGTAGAAATCCAGTGATACTGTGATATATGTCCAGTAGTACTGCTGTATAAATCCAGTGGTACTGGCATATAAATCCAGTCCAGTGATACTGCCATATATGTCCAGTGGTACAGCCATATAATTCCAGTGATAATGCCGTATATGTCAGTGGTCATGCCGTATAAATCCAGTGGTACTGTCATATAAATCCAGTCCAGTGATACTGCCGTAAATGTCCAGTGGTACTGCCAAATAAGTCCAGTGATACTGTAGTATAAATCCAGTGGTACTGGCGTATAAGTCCAGTGGTACTGGCATATAAATCCAGTCCAGTGATACTGCCGAATATGTCCAGTGGTACTGCCATATAATTCCAGAGATATTGCCGTATAATTCCAGTGGTACTGGCGTATAGGTCCAGTGATACTGCCGTATCATTCCAGTCCTGTGATAATGACCTATATGTCCAGTGGTACTGCCATAAAATTCAAGTGATACTGCTGTATATGTCCAGTGGTACTGCCATAAATGTCCAGTGGTACTGCCGTATATGTCCAGTGGTACTGCCTTATAACTCAAGTCCAGTGATACTGCCGTATATGTCCAGTGATACCTCTGTATATGTCCAGTGTACTGCCACATAAATCCAGTGGTACTGCCGCAGTGAAGTGTTGTGGGGTGAGGCAGGTGAGGCAGAGCTTACGTTTAAACTGAATAAAGTACATGAAAAATACTAATAATTTGATTGAAATATCTTATTTGCATAATTCTAATAATTTTTATAGCCCAAACTCTGGAGTAAAAAGTCTATGGCAGGTGAGGCAGTGCCTCACCTGGCTATCTTTTCCGCACATCTGTGATCAAAACTCAACAAATTTTAAGGAGTTTATACTGCTGCACCTGTGTATAATGCCCAGATGTACCCTTTGGCTCATATATTGCATGGAATTCTGGCTCTATGGTTAGCCAGTGCCTCCTGAGAAATTTAGCTCACCGCACGTCCCTGTACTGCTGTATAAATCCAGTCCAGTGATACTGCCGGATAAAACCAGTGATACTGCTGTATATGTCAAGCGATACTGCCGTATATGTCCAGTGATACTGTCATATATGTCCTGTGATACTGCCGTATAAATCCAGTGGTAATGAAATATAAATCCATTCCAGTGATTCTGCCGTACTTGTGTCCAGTGGAACTGCCGTATAAATCCAGTCCAGTGATACTGCAGTATATGTCCAGTGGTACTGCAGTATAAATCCAGTGGTACTGCTGTATAAATCCAGTGATACTGTCATATATGTCCAGTGGTACTGCCGTATAAATCCGGTGGTACTGGCGTATAGATGCAGTCCAGTGATACTGCCGTATATGTCCAGTGGTACTGCTGTATAAATACAGTAATACTGTCGTATATGTCGAGTGGTACTGCCATATAATTCCAGTGATAATGCCATATATGTCCAGTGGTCATGCCGTATAAATCAAGTGGTACTGTCGTATAAATCCAGTCCAGTGATACTGCCGTATATGTCCAGTGATACTGCCAAATAATTCCAGTGACACTGCAGTATAATTCCAGTGGTACTGGGGTATAAATACAGTCCAGTGATACTGCCGTATAAGTACAATGATACTGCCATATAATTCCAGTGATACTGCCATATAATTCCAGTGATATTGCCGTATAATTCCAGTGGTACTGGCGTATAAGTCCAGTCCAGTGATACTGCCTTATATGTCCAGTATTACTACCATATAAATCCAGTCCAGTGATACTGCCGTATATATCCAGTGGTACTGCCATATAATTCCAGTGATACTGCTATATAATTGCTGTGATACTGCAGTATAAATACAGTCCAGTGATACTGCCGTATAATTCCAATGATACTGCTATATAATTCCAGTGATACTGCCAAATAAATCCAGTGATAGTGCCGTATAATTCCAGTGGTACTGGCGTATAAATCAAGTGATACTGCCGTGTCAATCCAGTCCTGTGATACTGCCATATATGTCCAGTGGTACTGCCATATAATTCCAGTGATACTACTGTATATGTCCAGTGGTACGGTCATAAATGTCCAGTGGTACTGCCGTATATGTCCAGTGGTACTGCCATATGAATCAAGTCCAGTATACTGCTGTATATGTCCTGTGATACTGCTGTATATGTCCAGAGTACTGCCATATAAATCCAGTGGTACTGCTGTATAAATCCAGTCCTGTGATACTACCTTATATGTCCAAGCGATACTGCTGTATATATGTCCAGTGATACTGCCGTATGTGTCCAGTGATACAGCAGTATCACTGGACTTATATGTCAGTATTAATGGACTTGATTTATATGGAAGTATTACTGGACATATACGGCAGTACCACTGGACATATACAGCAGTCTCACAGGACTGGATTTATACGTCAGTACCACTGGACTTATATGCCAGTTCCACTGGAATTATACTGTAGTATCACTGGACTTATTTGGCAGTACTACTGGACATATACGGCAGTATCACTGGACTGGATTTATACAGCAGTACCACTTGATTTATACGGCATGACCACTGGACGTATACGGCATTATCACTGGAATTATATGGCAGTACCTCTGGACATATACGACAGTATCACTGGATTTATACAGCAGTACCACTGGACATATACGGCAGTATCACTGGACTGCATTTATACGCCAGTACCACTGGATTTATACAGCAGTACCACTGGACATATATGGCATTATCACTGGATTTAAACAGCAGTACCACTGTGCATATATGGCAGTATCACTGGACTGGATTTATACGGCAGTATATGTCCAGTGGTACTGCCGTATAAATCTAGTGGTACTGCTGTATTAATCAAGTCCAGTGATACTGCCATAAATGTCCAGTGGTACTGCTGTATAAATCCAGTGATACTGCCATATATGTCCAGTGGTACTGCCGTATAAATCCAGTGGTACTGGCATATAAATGCAGTCCAGTGATACTGCCGTATATGTCCAGTGGTACTGCTGTATAAATTCAGTGAAACTGTCTTATATGTCCAGAGGTACTGTCATATAATTCCAGTGATAATGCCGTATATGTCCAGTGGTCATGCTGTATAAATCAAGTGGTACTGTCATATAAATCCAGTCCAGTGATACTGCCATATATGTCCAGTGATACTGCCAAATAATTACAGTGATACTGCAGTATAATTCCAGTGGTACTGGTGTATAAGTCCAGTGGTACTGCCATATAAATCCAGTCCAGTGATACTGCCATATATGTACAGTATTACTGCCGAATAAATCCAGTCCAGTGATACTGCCGTATATGTCCAGTGGTACTGCCATATAATTCCAGTGATACTGCCATATAATTCCTGTGAAACTGCCGTATAAATACAGTCCAGTTGTGCTTCCGTATAAGTCCAATGGTACTGCCATATAATTCCAGTGATACTGCCATATTATTCCAGTGATATTGCTGTAAAATTTCAATGGGTCTGGCGTATCAATCCAGTCCTGTGATATTGCCATATATGTCCAGTGGTACTGCCATATAATTCCAGTGATACTGCCGTAAATGTCCAGTGGTACTGCCGTATATATCCAGTGGTACTGCCATATAAATCAAGTCCAGTATACTGCTGTATATGTCCAGTGATACTGCTGTATATGTCAAGTGTACTGCCATATAAATCCAGTGGTACTGCCATATAAATCCAGTCCAGTGAAACTGCCGTATATGTCCAAGCGATACTGCCGTATATATGTCCAGTGATACTGCCATATATGTCCAGTGATACTGCCGTATAAATCCAGTGGTACTGCCATATAAATCCATTCCAGTGATATTGCCATATATGTCCAGTGGTACTGCCGTATAAATCCAGTCCAGTGATACTGCAGTATATGTCCAGTGGTACTGCTGTATAAATCCAGTGATACTGCCATATATGTTCAGTGGTACTGCCGTATAAATCCAATGTTACTGGCATATAAATCCAGTCCAGTGATACTGCCGTATATGTCCAGTGGTACTGCTGTATAAATCCAGTGATACTGCCGTATATGTCTATTGGTACAGCCATATAATTTCAGTGATAATGCCGTATATGTCCGGTGTTCATGCCGTATAAATCCAGTGGTACTGTCGTATAAATCCAGTCCAGTGATACTGCCGTAACAGTCCAGTGGTACTGCCAAACAAGTCCAGTGATACTGCAGTATAATTCCAGTGGTACCAGTGTAAAAGTCTAGGGGTACAGGCATATAAATCCAGTCCAGTGATACTGCTGAATATGTCCAGTTGTACTGCCATATAATTCCAGTGATATTGCCATATTATTCCAGTAGTACTGGCGTATAATTCCAGTGATACTGCCATATCATTCCAGTCCTGTGATACTGCCGGATATGTCCAGTGGTACTGCCATAAAATTCAAGTGATACTGCTGTATATGTCCAGTGGTACTGCCATAAATGTCCAGTGGTACTGCTGTATAAATCAAGTCCAGTGATACTGCCGTATATGTCCAGTGATACAGCTGTATATGTCTAGTGTACTGCCACATAAATCCAGTGGTACTGCCATATAAATCCAGTCCAGTGATACTGCCGGATAAGACCGGTGATACTGCCGTATATGTCCAGCAATAATGCCGTATATGTCCAGTGGTACTGCCGTATAAATCTAGTGGTACTGCAATATAAATCCATTCCAGTGATACTGTCGTATATGTCCAGTGGTACTGCCGTTTGAATCCAGTCAAGTGACACTGCCGTATATGTCCAGTGGTACTGCTGTATTAATCCAGTGATACTGCCATATATGTCCAGTGGTACTGCCGTATAAATGCAGTGGTACTGGCGTATAAATGCAGTCCAGTGATACTGCCGTATATGTCAAGTGGTACTGCTGTATAAATCCAGTGATACTGTCGTATATGTCCAGAGGTACTGCCATATAATTCCAGTGATAATGCTGTATATGTCCAGTGGTCATACCGTATAAATCAAGTGGCACTGTTGTATAAATCCAGTCCAGTGATACTGCCGTATATGTCCAGTGGAACTGCCAAATAATTCCAGTGATACTGCAGTATAATTCCAGTGGTACTTGCGTATAAGTCCAGTGGTACTGACATATAAATCCAGTCCTGTGAGACTGCTGTATATGTCCAGTGGTACTGCCGTATATGTCCAGTGGTACTGCCGTATAAATCAAGTCCATTAATAATGACATATAAGTCCAGTGATACTGCTGTATATGTCCAGTCGTACTGCCATATAAATCCAGTGGTACTGCTGTATAAATCCAGTCAGTGATACTGCTGTATAAATCCAGTGATACGGCTTTATATGTCCAGCGATACTGCCGTTTATGTCCAGTGATACTGCCATATATGTCCAGCAATACTGTTGTATATGTCCACTGGTACTGCAGTATAAATCCAGTGGTACTGCCATATAAATCCATTCCAGTGATACTACAGTATATGTACTGTGGTACTGCCATGTAAATCCAGTGGTACTGACATATTTATCCAATAAAGTAATACTGTGGATATGTCCAGTGGTACTGCCATATAAATCCAGTGATACTGCCATATATGTGCAGTGGTACTGCCGTATAAATCCAGTGGTACTGGCGTATAAATCCAGTCCAGTGATACTGACATATTTGTCCAGTGGTACTGCCATATAATTCCAGTGATACTGCCGTAAAATTCCAGTGGTATTGGCATATAAATCCATTGATACTGCCATATAAATCCAGTCCAGTGGTACTGCCGTATTAGTCCAGTGGTACTGCCATATAATTCCAGTGATACTGCCATATAATTCCAGTGATACTGTCATATAATTCCAGTGGTACTGGTGTATAAGTCCAGTGATACTGCCGTATAAATCAAGTCCAGTGATTCTGCTGTATAAGTCCAGTGGTACTGCCATATAATTCCAGAGATACTGCTGTATAATTCCAGTGATATTGCCGTATAATTCCAGTGGTACTGGCGTATAAGTCCAGTGATACTGCCGTATCAATCCAATATAGTGGTACTACCGTATAAGTCCAGTGGTACTGCTGTATAATTCCAGTGATCCTGCCGTATAATTCCAGTGGTACTGGCGTATAAGTCCTGTGATACTACCATATAAATACAGTCCAGTTGTACTTCCATATAAGTTTAGTGGTCCTGCCGTATAAATCCAGTGGTACTGCCGTATAATTTCAGTTATACTGCCGTATAATTCCAGTGATACTGCCATATTATTCCAGTGATAGTGCGGTATAATTACATTGGTATTGCCGCATAAATCCAGTCCAGTGGTGCTGCCATATAAGTTCAGTGGTGCTGTTGTCCTGTGCTGTATATTATTTACTCCAAATAAAGGGATTATTAATATTTAATCAAAATAATTTTCACAGGGTTTGCCATGTGTGGTGTAGAGGTACACTCTCCTGTACCGCATATTGTTATATAACTTCAGAAAAATAATGGAGAACAAAAATTTGGAGGATAAAAAAGGGAAAGATCAAAAACCACTTCCTCCTAGTGCTGAAGCTGTTGCCACTAGCTATGACATAGATGATAAAATGCCATCATAGTCGTCTGCCAAGGCTGATACCCAATGTGGTAGTAGAGGGTATGTAAAATCCAAAAAGCAAAAGTTCAGTAAAAAGACCCCAAAAAATAAAATTAAATGGTCTGAGGAGAAACGTTAACTTTGCTGGAGGAAGAGAGATGCAGATGCACACTCCTAGCACTAAGAACACTGAAAGTAAAAATAATTTAAATAAACTCTCACAATTAAAATGGAGTATAATCGAAGTTCCTAGCACACATTTGCGCAAATATGCGGGCCCATGTACCGCGACCAGGTGACTTCATCACATGGGTCCCTAACATTCCTAATACTATCACATTATATAAATTTATACAGGACTTACCTCTAAATAGTGCCCTTTCAATGTGTGATCTGAAATGCAGGAACCTAGCTAATTAAAACACCTGAGGGTAAATGGGAGGGGTGCCAATACCAGAGGAAGGAAACCTTGACTTCCAGTGTACAATATATACACAAATATAGAGGAAAAAGGGGGCCTGGACTGCACACCCTAATACTAAAAATAATTTAAATAAACTCTCACAATTAAAATGGAGTATAATTGAAGTTCTTAGCACATTTGTGTATATATTGTACATTAGAACATCTATGACAGTTGACAGGGATTTTTTTTTGTTTCAATGAAAATAGGTACCATAGGATGTTAAATACCAGGATTAACTTAATATTCATGCACAATACTAGTTAGGGATTAGTTAATATTTGTTACTTTATAGGTTGTATAGTTGGCAGGAACCAAAGAAGAAGAACCAAGATGGGATTAATAGCATGTTGCATATTAGTTTATATAGTGTTGACATATGTCTGTGTTTGACTATCTCTACTTTAAATCAATCTGTTCTTTTTTAAATTACTGTTTTGTTCTACCCCATACATATTTTGTCTACAAATTCTGTTTTCTACTTTTTCTGCTATTCCTTGGGCTTATTTTATGTATCCCCTTTTCCCAGCTTGCTCAGGCCATCATATTCTTGCAGAGTCAATCTGCATTGGCAAGTAAGTCTCTGTGATGGCTCCCTTCCTGTCTGTTATTACTTGTGAACTCAGTGTGGACTCTAGCGAGAGCTCAGTAGAAGGTGCTTTGCACAGGAAGCTAAGCGGATGCAGATAACTCATAAACATGAGGTACACTACGCACAGGGAACACTGGTGCAATACAATGTAGGCAGTTGGGATGAGTCTCAGTATATAAGTACTGGATAGTCCCCCAGAGACAGACAGGAACTGAAACTGTACAGGAACTGATCACTGTGGAAAGTGGAGTTGGAGTCCGACTGGAATTGATGAAACACTGGCATGCTGAAACCTGTGTAGACTTAGAATGAATAGTGTAGGCTTAGAATGAACAAGAGTCAGTATGGAAACTGACTAGTGCTGGCCAGATTGTAACCTGTGGAGACTCTGTAGCAGGAGTCAGTATGGGTACTGACTAGTAATGGCCGGAATGGAAACGGTGGAGACTTTGGAACAGGAGTCAGTATTGGAACTGGCTAGTGCTGGCCGGACTGTTACCAGTGGAGACTCTGGAACAGGTGTCAGTATGGAAACTGACTAGTACTGACCAGACTGGAACCGGTGGAGAGTTTGGAACAGGAGTCAGTATGGAAACTGACTAGTACTGGCCACACTGGAACTGGTAAAGACTTGGGAACAGGTGTCAGTTTAGTAACTAACTAAAAGCAAATAGTCAGCAGTACTCACTATGAGCACAGTGGATGGTAATTGTTGAATGCAGGGACTTGCAGTGCTGGAGATACTGGCTGATTGTAGACACAAGATAACCTGTATATCTCTGGAGAAGAAGCAAAGCACCTGGAACAGAGGATCTGTACTCAGGAGTCTGAAGCTTGAACACACCTGAAGCAGGAGAGATGGCAGAAAACACAGTGGGGTGCTCACTGGGAGAACTGTGGTGCGCGGACACTGTGGTGGGGAACCAAGAAAGCAGCAGCGGCAATGACCCTTAGCCACCTGAAGGCAAACTGACCAGCATGCAGGTAGGGACCAGAGTGTGAATTTCTATGGCTTGACACTTCCCTCACAGCCTCTCTTTTTCTAAAACAATAGCTAATTTGACCCTTGTATTAATCCAGTGATACTGCCATATATGTCCAGTGGTACTGCCGTATAAATGCAGTGGTACTGGCGTATAAATGCAGTCCAGTGATACTGCCGTATATGTCAAGTGGTACTGCTGTATAAATCCAGTGATACTGTCGTATATGTCCAGAGGTACTGCCATATAATTCCAGTGATAATGCTGTATATGTCCAGTGGTCATACCGTATTAATCAAGTGGTACTGTTGTATAAATCCAGTCCAGTGATACTGTCGTATATGTCCAGTGGAACTGCCAAATAATTCCAGTGATACTGCAGTATAATTCCAGTGGTACTTGCGTATAAGTCCAGTGGTACTGACATATAAATCCAGTCCTGTGAGACTGCTGTATATGTCCAGTGGTACTGCCGTATATGTCCAGTGGTACTGCCGTATAAATCAAGTCCATTAATAATGACATATAAGTCCAGTGATACTGCTGTATATGTCCAGTCGTACTGCCATATAAATCCAGTGGTACTGCTGTATAAATCCAGTCAGTGATACTGCTGTATAAATCCAGTGATACGGCTTTATATGTCCAGCGATACTGCCGTTTATGTCCAGTGATACTGCCATATATGTCCAGCAATACTGTTGTATATGTCCACTGGTACTGCAGTATAAATCCAGTGGTACTGCCATATAAATCCATTCCAGTGATACTACAGTATATGTACTGTGGTACTGCCGTGTAAATCCAGTGGTACTGACATATTTATCCAATAAAGTAATACTGTGGATATGTCCAGTGGTACTGCCATATAAATCCAGTGATACTGCCATATATGTGCAGTGGTACTGCCGTATAAATCCAGTGGTACTGGCGTATAAATCCAGTCCAGTGATACTGACATATTTGTCCAGTGGTACTGCCATATAATTCCAGTGATACTGCCGTAAAATTCCAGTGGTATTGGCATATAAATCCATTGATACTGCCATATAAATCCAGTCCAGTGGTACTGCCATATTAGTCCAGTGGTACTGCCATATAATTCCAGTGATACTGCCGTATAATTCCAGTGATACTGTCATATAATTCCAGTGGTACTGGTGTATAAGTCCAGTGATACTGCCGTATAAATCAAGTCCAGTGATTCTGCTGTATAAGTCCAGTGGTACTGCCATATAATTCCAGAGATACTGCTGTATAATTCCAGTGATATTGCCGTATAATTCCAGTGGTACTGGCGTATAAGTCCAGTGATACTGCCGTATCAATCCAATATAGTGGTACTACCGTATAAGTCCAGTGGTACTGCTGTATAATTCCAGTGATCCTGCCGTATAATTCCAGTGGTACTGGCGTATAAGTCCTGTGATACTACCATATAAATACAGTCCAGTTGTACTTCCATATAAGTTTAGTGGTCCTGCCGTATAAATCCAGTGGTACTGCCGTATAATTTCAGTTATACTGCCGTATAATTCCAGTGATACTGCCATATTATTCCAGTGATAGTGCGGTATAATTACATTGGTATTGCCGCATAAATCCAGTCCAGTGGTGCTGCCATATAAGTTCAGTGGTGCTGTTGTCCTGTGCTGTATATTATTTACTCCAAATAAAGGGATTATTAATATTTAATCCAAATAATTTTCACAGGGTTTGCCATGTGTGGTGTAGAGGTACACTCTCCTGTACCGCATATTGTTATATAACTTCAGAAAAATAATGGAGAACAAAAATTTGGAGGATAAAAAAGGGAAAGATCAAAAACCACTTCCTCCTAGTGCTGAAGCTGTTGCCACTAGCTATGACATAGATGATAAAATGCCATCATAGTCGTCTGCCAAGGCCGATACCCAATGTGGTAGTAGAGGGTATGTAAAATCCAAAAAGCAAAAGTTCAGTAAAAAGACCCCAAAAAATAAAATTAAATGGTCTGAGGAGAAACGTTAACTTTGCTGGAGGAAGAGAGATGCAGATGCACACTCCTAGCACTAAGAACACTGAAAGTAAAAATAATTTAAATAAACTCTCACAATTAAAATGGAGTATAATCGAAGTTCCTAGCACACATTTGCGCAAATATGCGGGCCCATGTACCGTGACCAGGTGACTTCATCACATGGGTCCCTAACATTCCTAATACTATCACATTATATAAATTTATACAGGACTTACCTCTAAATAGTGCCCTTTCAATGTGTGATCTGAAATGCAGGAACCTAGCTAATTAAAACACCTGAGGGTAAATGGGAGGGGTGCCAATACCAGAGGAAGGAAACCTTGACTTCCAGTGTACAATATATTCACAAATATAGAGGAAAAAGGGGGCCTGGACTGCACACCCTAATACTAAAAATAATTTAAATAAACTCTCACAATTAAAATGGAGTATAATTGAAGTTCTTAGCACATTTGTGTATATATTGTACATTAGAACATCTATGACAGTTGACAGGGATTTTTTTTTGTTTCAATGAAAATAGGTACCATAGGATGTTAAATACCAGGATTAACTTAATATTCATGCACAATACTAGTTAGGGATTAGTTAATATTTGTTACTTTATAGGTTGTATAGTTGGCAGGAACCAAAGAAGAAGAACCAAGATGGGATTAATAGCATGTTGCATATTAGTTTATATAGTGTTGACATATGTCTGTGTTTGACTATCTCTACTTTAAATCAATCTGTTCTTTTTTAAATTACTGTTTTGTTCTACCCCATACATATTTTGTCTACAAATTCTGTTTTCTACTTTTTCTGCTATTCCTTGGGCTTATTTTATGTATCCCCTTTTCCCAGCTTGCTCAGGCCATCATATTCTTGCAGAGTCAATCTGCATTGGCAAGTAAGTCTCTGTGATGGCTCCCTTCCTGTCTGTTATTACTTGTGAACTCAGTGTGGACTCAAGCGAGAGCTCAGTAGAGGGTGCTTTGCACAGGAAGCTAAGCGGATGCAGATAACTCATAAACATGAGGTACACTACGCACAGGGAACACTGGTGCAATACAATGTAGGCAGTTGGGATGAGTCTCAGTATATAAGTACTGGATAGTCCCCCAGAGACAGACAGGAACTGAAACTGTACAGGAACTGATCACTGTGGAAAGTGGAGTTGGAGTCCGACTGGAATTGATGAAACACTGGCATGCTGAAACCTGTGTAGACTTAGAATGAACAGTGTAGGCTTAGAATGAACAAGAGTCAGTATGGAAACTGACTAGTGCTGGCCAGATTGTAACCTGTGGAGACTCTGTAGCAGGAGTCAGTATGGGTACTGACTAGTAATGGCCGGAATGGAAACGGTGGAGACTTTGGAACAGGAGTCAGTATTGGAACTGGCTAGTGCTGGCCGGACTGTTACCAGTGGAGACTCTGGAACAGGTGTCAGTATGGAAACAGACTAGTACTGACCAGACTGGAACCGGTGGAGAGTTTGGAACAGGAGTCAGTATGGAAACTGACTAGTACTGGCCACACTGGAACTGGTAAAGACTTGGGAACAGGTGTCAGTTTAGTAACTAACTAAAAGCAAATAGTCAGCAGTACTCACTATGAGCACAGTGGATGGTAATTGTTGAATGCAGGGACTTGCAGTGCTGGAGATACTGGCTGATTGTAGACACAAGATAACCTGTATATATCTGGAGAAGAAGCAAAGCACCTGGAACAGAGGATCTGTACTCAGGAGTCTGAAGCCTGAACACACCTGAAGCAGGAGAGATGGCAGAAAACACAGTGGGGTGCTCACTGGGAGAACTGTGATGCGCGGACACTGTGGTGGGGAACCAAGAAAGCAGCAGCGGCAATGCCCCTTAGCCACCTGAAGGCAAACTGACCAGCATGCAGGTAGGGACCAGAGTGTGAATTTCTATGGCTTGACACTTCCTTCAGAGCCTCTCTTTTTCTAAAACAATAGCTCATTTGACCCTTGTACTCATACTTATCTGGCAGCAAGATTATTCATTCTTGCTTCCTCAGTGACTACCATTTCCCACTACCAGTATCAGACAGAGTTTTGCAGCATTATCCAGTAAGGCCTCATTGGTGGCCCTGCCCATTTGGCAAACTCTCGGCTGCTGCTTTCTCACACAGAGGTTGCCTTTCCAAGCACCACCCAGCTGACAAGTTTTTACTCTGCTGTTTAAGTAGATGCTATTTTATGAGTTATGCACTTTTTTTTTCTTTTTAATACCTCCCCTCTTGTACCCATTATTATTTCCCTTAAATATATGGGTCACCTGCCAACATTTCTGTGAAGCTCCTGATTGCTCCACTACCTGCCCTCCATCTCAGTGGCTGGTCAGTTGTCCTAATATTCTCTGGGTAATAAATTCCTTTTACCTTCTCCTAGACTAGCCTAATTCATCCTACTCCCACTTTTCTTTGAGCTACCTTCCATGTTTGGGACTTCTGCACTCCTTTTTTACAGCAATAATCTTATTTTCTTTCCATCCCACCACATTTTTATTCAATGGCTCAGTCCCTTTAACCTTGCTCCCTTCTGGACCCAATTCTTCCATTGTATCATCCATCAACCTTCATTTTTCCAACCCCTTTCAGCAGCTGGTGTTCCCCTATTATTATTTTCCATGGCAAGCCTCCTGGTTGATTTATTCAATATTTCATCATCAATGCAGTTGGTCAGTGGTAATGGGTACTGCTGTCAGACATATTACAATCACAGGATATTTCTATTGCTTCTACTCTTCCAGATGACCATGGTGAATGGGCGGATGATGTGGGAGTTATCAACATGACACATGAATGGAGATTTCCAAGGTTCAGACCTTGGCCTGCTGAAATGTGCTTGTAGGAATATACACATGGCAGGGATGTGCAGGGAGGTAAATTACTCAAGAGGCACTGTCTAGTACCAGAGACAAATTTACACACAATATATGAGCCAAAGGGTTCATGTAGGCATTATACACAGGTGCAGAATTGGGTGAGTTTTGATCAGAGATGTGCAGAAAAGATAGGCGCCATAGACTTTTTGCTCCAGAGTTTTGACTATAAAAATGGGGGGTCATTCCGAGTTGTTCGCTCGCAAGCTGCTTTTAGCAGCTTTGCACACGCTAAGCCGCCGCCTACTGGGAGTGAATCTTAGCTTATCAAAATTGCGAATAGACACTTCTTAGCAGTTTCTGAGTAGCTCCACACTTACTCGGCATCTGCGATCAGTTCAGCGTTTGTCGTTCCTGGTTTGACGTCACAAACACACCCAGCGTTCGCCCAGACACTCCTCCGTTTCTCCAGCCACTCCCGCGTTTTTCCCAGAAACTGTAGTGTTTTTTCGCGCACACCCATAAAACGGCCTGTTTCCGCCCAGAAACACCCACTTCCTGTCAATCACATTACGATCACCAGAACGAAGAAAAAACCTCGTAATGCCGTGAGTAAAATACCTAACTGCATAGCAAATTTACTTGGCGCAGTCGCACTGCGGACATTGCGCATGCGCATTAGCGACTAATCGCTCCGTTGCGAGAAAAAAATACAGAGCGAACAACTCGGAATGACCCAAATGATTAGAATAATAAAAAGATGATATTTATAATATATTCTTTGTTTTTTATATACTTTATATAGTCAAAACTTTGGCATATACCTTAGTGTTACAGAAACGGCTCTGTTACTATATTAACTATGTTACTATATTTCTAACTGAAAAAGATATCCAAGGATATAACATTTAAAATAGTGATATTTTAGGAAGAGCACAAATTACAGTTGTTAATTAGTCTTAAAACATTATTTCAGCTGGGACATTATAGTAAACTTTAGCTAAATACAGAATAGGGTAAGAATTGTAATACAGGTTTAAATCAATGGGCAATTTGTCTTTTTTCAACCTTGTTAACTATGTTACTCGGACAGATGTATTTAGCCTGGAGAAGTGATAAATCAGTGATAAATGCAAGGTGATAACGCACCAGCCAAACAGCTCCAGTATGTAAATTTACAGTTAGGAGCTGATTGGCTGGTGCGGTATCACCTTGCACTTATCACTGCTTTATCACTTCTCCAGGCTTAATACATCTGCCCCTATGTTACTATGGGGCAGATGTATTAAGCCTGGAGAAGTGATAAAGAAGTAATAAGTGCGAGATGATAATGCACCAGCCAATCATTACAGGTTTGAAAGATTACAGTTAGGAGCTGATTGGTTGGTGCGTTATCACCTTGCACTTATCACTGCTTTATCACTTATCCAGGCTTAATACATCTGCCCCTATGTTACATCTACATTACCTCACTGCACTCCACTGACACATGAGTAGAATTTTGTGTAGGAAGCTTGAGAGGACAAAAGAACAGCTGTTCTAATCTGCATCATATTTGATTTTGTTGAATGAAATTGTTCTTGAAAGGGAGACTTACAGAGCAGGATGTAATGCCATCCAAGATCGCCAAAGGTGCTGGATGCCGTCTGTCCTCGGACATTTTTTAAAGAGGCAATCACTTACAATGCATGGTTTTGCCTTGTAAATGATTGCCTCTTTAAAAAAAAACCCCAAACTTGGCCGGCATCCGGCACCTTCGGCGATCTTGAATGGCATTAAAATCCGCCGCATACATTTTTCAGTTCTAGGTAGCACCTGAATATTCCAGTTGGGATTCACAGTTTTTCACCTTTGTGGCAAAGGTTTTGTGACAAATTTAGATGGAAAACAAAGAACCCTGTGTTACTATAATTTTTCATCATCCTTTTGACTTTATATTTGTGTGGGAATTTTATTTTCTTGTGTAACAAGTTAGGAGTAGTACAAATTATTAATAATCTCTGTGCTTTATCTGTAATGGCTGTTCATTTGATTGGGCACTTGGTTTTGAGATGCTTGATTTTCAATACATTTTTAAAGGCTAAACATATTCCAGGACTGGAACTCTACAGTAGAAGCTCTGTCCAAATATAATTGGGAAAAATCATGAAATTAGCGCCAACGGCAAATATGGAAAATTGCATTATATCCACCTCTTGCTTGCCAGATTATCATGCCAGCAGGGTAAGGTGCTTGCTTCAACTACTTTGAAGGCATATAGAATTGCATAGGAGGAATGGGTACAGAGAAGTGAGGGATAACTTACATAAGGAGCAGCTGCAAGTGATGTTTTCTTTTACCTGGGGCTATTAGGAATTGTACTGTAAGTCTAATGCAGGGCCAGCGACAGAGAGTTACAAAGGGGACAACTGTGCCAGGCCCCAAGGTTCAGATGGGCCCCAAGTATATGCTGATAAGTACCCGGCAGGGATGTGAGCCATCTTGTCCAAATAGGGTAGTGAGCTGTAGGCAGTGTGGCCACAGCCATAGAGTGCTAGGAGCCTCTCACACAAAGTGACTGTGCGGAGCGAGTGTGTATCTGCTCTTCCAGGTTCTGCTCTGTTGCAGACAGTTACAGGAAATGGAAGCTGCTCCGCTGTCCAGGATTCCCGTGCCTTGCATTGGCCTCTTCTGGTAGGGTCTGCAGTGTGGTGTTCTGGTCTGGGGAGTGCAACACAGGTAAGTCTCTCCCCGGGGTAAGAGTGGCTTGGGGAGTGGATACAGAGCTTTGGCATGGGCTGGGGGAGCTGGGAATGCAGCATGGAGTCATTGGGGAGAGACAAACTGTCGGGTGTGTGGGAGGAAGGAGAGAGGGAGATGCAGACTGTGGAGTGCAGGGGGGAGGAAGGAGAGATATACATATTTATATATTTGTATAAATGTGTATATATATATATATATATATATACACTGCTCAAAAAAATAAAGGGATCACTTAAATAACACAATGTAACTCCAAGTCAATCACACTTCTGTGAAATCAAACTGTCCACTTAGGAAGCAACACTGATTGACAATCAATTTCACATGCTGTTGTGCAAATGGAATAGACAACAGGTGGAAATGATAGGCAATTAGCAAGACACCCCCAATAAATGAGTTGTTCTGCAGGTGGTGACCACAGACCACTTCTCAGCTCCTATGCTTTCTGGCTGATGTTTTGGTCACTTTTGAAAGCTGGCGGTGCTTTCACTCTAGTGGTAGCATGAGACGGAGTCTATAACCCACACAAGTGGCTCAGGTAGTGCAGCTCATCCAGGATGGCACATCAATGCGAGCTGTGGCAAGAAGGTTTGCTGTGTCTGTCAGTGTAGTGTCCAGAGCATGGAGGCACTACCAATAGACAGGCCAGTACATCAGGAGACATGGAGGAGGCCGTAGGAGGGCAACAACCCAGCAGCAGTACTGCTACCTCCGCCTTTGTGCAAGTAGAAACAGGAGGAGCACTGTCAGAGCTCTGCAAATGACCTCCAGCAAGCCACAAATGTGCATGTGTCTACTCAAACGATCAGAAACAGACTCCATGAGGGTGGTTTGAGGGCCCGATGTCCACAGGTGGGGATTGTGCTTACAGCCCAACACCGTGCAGGACATTTGGCATTTGCCAGAAAACACCAAGATTGGCAAATTCGCCACTGGCGCCCTGTGCTCTTCACAGATGAAAGCAGGTTCTCACTGAGCACATGTGACAGACGTGACAGTCTGGAGATGCCAAGGAGAACGTTCTGCTGCCTGCAACATCCTCCAGCATGACCGGTTTGGCAGTGGGTCAGTAATGGTGTGGGGTGGCATTTCTTTGGGGGCCGCACAGCCCTCCATGTGCTCGCCTGAGGTAGCCTGACTGCCATTAGGTACCAAGATGAGATCCTCAGACCCCTTGTGAGACCATATTCTGGTGCGGTTGGCCCTGGGTTCCTCCTAATGCAAGACATTGCTAGACCTCATGTGGCTGGAGTGTGTCAGCAGTTCCTGCAAGATGAAGGCATTGATGCTATGGACTGGCCCGCCCATTCCCCAGACCTGAATCCAATTGAGCACATCTGGGACATCATGTCTCGCTCCATCCACCAATGTGGATGCACCACAGACTGTCCAGGAGTTGGCGGATGCTTTAGTCCAGGTCAGGGAGGAGATCCCTCAGGAGACCATCCGCCACCTCATCAGGAGCATTCCCAGGCATTGTAGGGAGGTCATACAGGCACGTGGAGGCCACACACACTACTGAGCCTCATTTTGACTTGTTTTAAGGACATTACATCAAAGTTGGATTAGCCTGTAATGTGTTTTTCCACTTTAATTTTGAGTGTGACTCCAAATCCAGACCTCCATGGGTTAATAAATTTGATTTCCATTGATAATTTTTGTGTGATTTTGTTGTCAGCACATTCAAATATGTAAAGAACAAAGTATTTAATAAGAATATTTCATTCATTCAGATCTAGGATGTGTTGTTTAAGTGTTCCCTTTATTTTTTTGAGCAGTGTGTGTGTGTATATATATATATAGTGTAAATTCTGTTGCACTTTAATAAATAAATACACACATTTATTTTTATATATCATCAAGATTGCTGTTTCCAGCCCTGCAGCTATGATCATGACCTTGGTTGGGTTTGGTGATGGTACAGTATTGTTTTTTATTTCTTAAACTGAAAGGGCAGGCTGACGCAAAGGACCTGATTTTGAGTTGCACACACTGCTGATATCAGACGCAGAGGAGCAGTTTATCTTCTGTGCATATGTTGCACTGTGTATGCATCCAGATAGTGTGTGCACACTATGAGATTTGTGATTTAGGCATAGAGGAGATGCATAGTCTCAGAAGTGTCTTGAAAATGCATGAGTCACTCCTGGGTGGTGACTGGGAGGTGGGTAAGTAGACACACAGAGATGGGGGTAAATTTATTAAAATGGGAGTTCTATTTAAGATGAGATGTTGCCCATAGCAACCAATCAGCTTCTACTTCTTATTTATCTAGCACCTTCTAGAAGATAATACCTGGAATCTATTTGCTTGCTATGGGCAACATCCCATCTTAAATAGAACTCCCATCTTAGTAAATTTACCCCATGGTCTGTCTTATATGCATGTTATGGGAGTGTCATGTGTGTTGCTGAAAGAAGTTGCATACAGAGAGACTCAAGCACCCACATGGAAAGCCATACTCGTATGAAAAAACTGTATCTGTGTCTAAAGATACACAATCAGTATTTCAGTGTCTACAGATGCTGTCGGTGGCATCTCAGTCCTTGCACACTTGTATGCACAGATATCCACCCGGAAAGATTTATTACCAACATTTGCAAGTCGCAGACAGGCTACCGCCAAAAGATGCAGTTATGAAACATGGCTGCATCTGACTCAGAATCTTCCCCAAAGGGTTCTACTCATTAAGGTCATGAAGAGTTAAACACAAGTGGAACTGCTCAAGCAGGATGGTAGAAGGCCTATTGATAAAATATTAATTTCTGAATCTGGGTGAAGATGTGGCATCTGACTTATCTGAAGTTGTTCTTTTCAGCTTGGTGTTTTCTATTGCGTTTTTTGAGCATTATTAGTATTGGCCCTAATTCTGAGTTGATCGCAGCAGCAATTTTGTTAGCAATTGGGCAAAACCATGTGCACTGCAGGAAGGGCAGATATAACATGTGCAGAGAGAGTTAGATTTGGGTGGGGTTCAATAAAACTGAAATCTAAATTGCAGTGTAAAAATAAAGCAGCCAGTATTTACCCTGCACAGAAACAAAATAACCCACCCAAATCTAACTCTCTCTGCACATGTTATATCTGCCTCCCCTGCAGTGCACATGGTTTTGCCCAATTGCTAACAAACTTGCTGCTGCGATCAACTCAGAATTACCCCCATAGTGAGCTTCTGTGTCTGGATTGGTTTTCAAGAACATGGTAGTTAGGGATGACTCCATAATTTGTTAAAGGCCTAATTCAGATCTGATCGCAGCAGCAAATTTGTTAGCAAATGGACAAAACCAAGTGCACTGCAGGGGGGAGGGTAGATATAACATATGCAGAGAGCGTTAGATTTGGGTGGGGTGTGTTCAAACTGAAATCTAAATTGCAGTGTAAAAATAAAGTAGCCAGTATTTACCCTGCACAGAAACAATATAACCCACCCAAATCTAACTCTCTCTGCAAATGGTTTTTCTTTTGCCTTACTGGCCTTATGAATCCCGTCTTACTTATGAAAGGATTGTGTTTATTTGTATAACAGTTTTTCACTGGGTTTTTCATGGGAGGACTGTAGACTTTCTCCTAAAACACTATCCTCATTGTTATTATTTGTTTGTGAATTCCAGCACGTTCAGTACACATACATGATCTGATTTACAGTAAATACTTTGTTGGTGACAACTTATAATTTTACCAGTTTAAATTGTTTTCAAATACACACCTAAAACAGAACCCAGTACAGGGGAGTGGATAAAAAGAGTGAAGGATGATACAATGAAATGTAAAGTTTACACTAACTTACCATTTAAAATTAACATTATATTGTAATGCAATAAATATAAACTCTCATTTTAAAAAAAAATTATATAATAAACCAGCTTTCAAAAGTTTGAAAGCCAGTCTTAAGGTGCATACACACGGTGCAATGTTTTCTTACTATTTTGACTATATAGTCAAAATCGTAAGAAAAGTCTTACGATTTGTACACGCACCATCTGTACACAGCTTGCGATACCGATGCGTGCTCCTGTGGGGTCAGTATCCCAAGAAAAAAATAGACTGTACAGGCAAGGCAATTTTGACTATATAGTGTACAATCTAGTACATAGTATAGTCAAAATTGGAACTTAGTCAAAATCGCAGGTACAGATAGTTAATATCGGTGGTTCTGGGCTCCGGGGGGGTGCAAGGGAAATCGTAAAGTTAAAATTGGCACTTAGTCAATATCTCTCCATGTATGTGCACCTTCAGGGTGTTATACAATTAGCTATGGTAATTTACCACAGCTAATTACCTCCTCCAGGGCTATCCAATTAGCCCTGATGCCAGCCCATGTTGGGGATTTTTCTTCATTTGCCTCAGACAGGCAAAACTGAATCCATGATATGCTTGCATTTTTCCCCATCATGGCTGCGAAAACACATACGTCCATGACTTTTCACAGCTCATGTGTTTTTACCTGAAAATGGAAAAAAAAACGTATGGGAAAAAAAGCAGTGATTGAATAACCCACCAAAAAGTTGAAGCAAAAGAAAAAAAAAAACTGTTTTTTGAGCATGACATTTTATGGGGATTAATATGGATACCTCCTTAAGAGCAAATATAATAGCCTGCAAGGTGGCAAGTCTTCCCTATGTTTTAAAGGTGCAATCATTTTAAACACAAAGCCACTTTGGTTTTGCCTTTTAAATAATTGCCATTTTAAATCACAGTATAGACTTACTGAGAAATCACCGGTGCCTGCTATTACATTTTACCTTCCAGTGGAATTTTTGGAGTGTTTACAATCCATAATCAACTACAAGAAAACATTGAAGTCCACTACCATGAACCAATACCTAGCAGACGAGCAGAACTACTTTTATTGCAAGTTCAAAAAGAAGTCCCCTGCAAACCAAACAATCACCTCTACTATGCCCCGAACACCGACGTCCAACTCCAGCCACTGCAAGTTGCCCAAAAAGAGGGCCAAACTCAAAAGGGCCAAACCCAGGAAACCTCCAGGTCCTGATGGAGTATCACCATCTGCCCTGAGAGCATGTGCGGGTCAGCTTACCCCCATATTCACCAAGATCTTCAACAAATTGCAGGATCTACAGAAAGTCCCTTCTTGCCTCAAAAGGTCCACTATTGTCCTGATCCCCAAGAAACCCTCTATCACAACCCTAAATGACTACAGCACTGATGTCTGTGGTAATGAAAACGTTAGAGCGTCTGGTTTTGAATGACCTGAAAACTGTGATTGGCCCCCAACTGGACCCCCTACAGTTCACCTTTCGATCGAATAGGTGTGTCGAGGATGCAGTCAACCTGGGCCTGCACTACATTCTACAGCACCTAGACATTCCCGATACCTAAGTAAGGGTCCTATTTGTCGAATTCAGCTTGGAATTCAATACAATCATCCCCAGCATCCTCCACCCCAAATTACTTTGCCCAGGGGTCCCAGAAGCTACCTGTTCCTGGATAGTAGACTTCCTGACAGATAGGACACTGGTGGTGAAAGTGGGGGAATTCATCTCTCAAGCGCGGTCCATTAGTACAGGGGGCTCTCAGGGCTGTGTCCTCTCACCCCTGCTCTTCTCACTGTTCACAAATGACTTCACCTTAGAGGAGCAATCAGTAAAGACCATCGAATTCGCCGACGACACGATCGTCATCAAGCTCATCAAGGACAGGGACGAATCAGCCCATAGACGGGAAGTAGACCAGTTGGCCCAGTGGTGCAGCCACAACAACCTTGAGCTCAACCCCCACAAAACTGTGAAGATGATAGTGGACTTCAGGAAGAAGTCAGCTAGTGCACCCCCGCTAATGATTGCTGACAGTGTGGTAAAGCTAGTGGACTCCTTCAAGTTCCTAGGGACCACAATCTCCCAGGACCTTAAATGGTGGTCCAACGATGACGCCACTGTCGGGAAAGCGCAGCAGAGGTTGTTCTTCCTCGGGCAACTAAGGAAGTTCAACATCCCACAGAAGCTTCTGCTCCTCTTCTACTCCGCGATTATGGAGTTGGTACTGTGCTCCTATATACTGGTATGGTATGGCTCCACCAGCGCGAGGGACATATGCAGGTTCCAAAAGGTGGTCAGCACCACAGAGAAGATCATTGGGGCAGAACCTTCCCTCAGTACAGGACCTGTACCTGTCCAGAGCTAAAAAGCGGGCAACAAAGATAGTAAAGGACCAGCTACAACCCGGCAACAGCATGTTTAACTTGCTTCATTCAGGCAGGCGTTACAGGGCTGTCCCCACCGGGTCCACCAGAAGCCTCAAAAGTTTATTTCCCCAAGCGGTCCACCTGCTGAACTCCTGAACATTGGCTGACTAGACGTACATGTAACTCACTTGTTTCCATACGGTATACCTATATGTATGACTTTACTTGCCTCCCCACCTGCTTATCTGTTACCTACTTGGCTGTTGTATAGAAAACTGAAGACAAATACCTAGTATACGCAAGTATACCTAGCCAATAAAGCTGATGCTGATTCTGATTATACATAAGTTAAACAATATTAATGGGAGGGAAAATGGAAAAGACAGATAAATTGAAGATTAGCTGTTAGGGATACATTTGTGGATTTGGATTGACATACTTTAGTTTAAAGTTCCTATGTTGGTATTACTATTACAGCAAAACTATCAGATTGCATTGTGTGCATAGAGTAGATAAGTTTATTACTAACAATGAAACTCATTGATAAAAGGGTCAAAAACATTTGTACTCCCTCTCTCTTTTCTATCAACTCTGGAGTCTGCTTTGACAGGTACAGTATCTGTGACAGTACTTTGAAAAGGATTGACATTTACAGTATGGATGCTTTACAAATATTTTATGCTTTCCTTGTATCACCAAACATCACTTTTTAAAATGTTATCACTGATAAAGACTGTAGCTGGTGAAATTAGTGGTTTATGCAACAGATTAGTAAGAAATTAACAAACACATCATGTTTTATTATTTAATGTTAATTTTGATGCATATTTTTTCTTTTTTTTGTATATGTAGGAAACTACTGCAATCTATATATATATATATATATATATATATTTAATATGCTACTACTCTCATATACTTTCCGTGATAATATATATTAGGCGCTGGTAAAGTATCCATGTAATTTGAAGTGAATGACTTGGAAAGTCATCTCTTCTGCTATATCCAATATCCTGTAAATTCAGTTTCAGTTACACAGAATGAATCTCACGTTCATGCTGTCCTCGACTTGTTACACTGGTGTCTCCTCATATTGCTATGGAAATCACAGCTCTAATTCTATTAAAGAACCTCAAAACTGCCCAAAGTTCTAGTGGATAAAAATTTTCACAGTCAATAGATGGAAAGTGCCACATTAAATAATTCTATGCTCAGTGCTATATGCACTTCCTAGGGAATAAGGCCATTGACAATGCCACATCAGTAAGATCAATAGTGCAGCAATGGGGAGTGGTAAAGAAAAACAAGGTACAGTACATGAACAATTAGTATACTGTACCAATATTGTACATGTGACCTGTGTTCTTTAGGGCAGTTACCTTTAACAGTCAGTGTGGCACACATAAAAAATATACAATGTTTATACACGTTCCCCTAACATTGGTAGCAATGCAATCAAATGTATGTGACCAAATAAAACATGCATCCATGCAGAGATGTTTTGAAACCTTAGAGGGCCTATATGAGAATTTTAGACCATACCCCCTTGCAAATACATCACATACACTGCGATTCAGCATATATGCTTCTAATATAGTTTAGTGCTCACGTGAGTATATTTACCTGTATCTGTGCAGGTGTCACATATCAGGATCCAAGTTCCCGTTATCGGATCCAGCAATGTCAGTTCCCAGTCATCCAGGGCCCTACTCACAAATGTGGCATTTCTGAAGGCTATGCTAGCTCACCAGCATATGTATTTGGCATTCTTATGACAGCAGTTCCCTCCATCTTGGTTGTGCTCACTTAACTAACCAGATTTCAGCAAACATGGTCACAGTGCCCTGCTTAGCCTGTTGGCAATGCCTGTAGGAACACATTATTTAAACCTGACAACTTTTCTCCATAGAGATCAGTGCCCTGGCTCCTGGGTACTGGGAGTAAACCCAATATTACAATTACAACCTGCTATATATCTCTGTCTACCATTTGGTACTGGATGTGCAGGAACAAGCACCCCACACATCTATGTTTTAACTATGTGAATCAAAAATACAACTCTCTTTATTATCATTTGGATGATCTTTCCTAAACATCACCCTATCATTATTATGTCAGTAATAGATAAAATCTCCACTACATAGTAAAAACCTGAGACCCACAATTGGAGCCCACAAATTAAATTAGGACCCACACAATATTGGTTCAATGAGTGTATCTGGCACTATACCTTAATACTCTAGATCCAGTACATATACAATATACCTGGGATCCGGACTTTAAATCTACAGTGTCTAGGTGGACAGTCAAAAGGTCAACACCATATGGTCAAAATGCATTCAGATGACAATAATTAAAAGTCAGCATGGACAAAAGGTCGACATATGAATGGTCGACACTGGAAAAGGTAAACAGGTACAAAAGGTCAACAGGTTCAAATGGTTAACTTGGCCACAGTTGACACATATTGTTGACATGTTTTAGGGAGTTTTTCATGGTTTTTTTTTTTTGCTTTTCCATCCTCGACTATCCATGTCACAAATCATAGCCTTCAGTCCCCTTGTGTCAAGCAAAGCGAGATACCACACCCGAAGCATGGCGAGCGAAGCGAGGCCTCGTTTGGGGATGCATTTCTACAAATGGTGGACCCAGATAAGAAAACTATCAACACTAATCCCAAAAATGCAAAATAAAATAGTGTTGACTTTTTTTGTGTTGACCAATTCCATGTTGACCTTTTGAACCTGTTAACCTTTAGTACCTGTCGATCTTTTCCAGTTTAGTCTTTTTGTCCATGTTGACCGTTTGTTAATGTCGACCATATGGGGTTTACCTTATGACTGTAGACCTAATAACTGTAGATCTTGTATATCACACCCAAAATTTCTTTCTCTATAATCCCACCCCAACCCGGGATTTTGCAAAATCCCTCATTCTCCTAGTCTGTAGGATTCAGTACCTACCCTTTAATCATTATTTTATTTGGCAATACTCAAGTGGCATCAATCAGTATACTTTTCCAAATGCTAGTTAAAACAGACAGATCTGTACCTGAATTGGAGAGAACTAATATTTGCCTTTGTCTTATCAGAGAATTGGCCTTAAAAATGTTGCTAAAAGTTTCATGGGAGGAATAGAAATAGATTAGAACATCTTGAAGCAAAACATCAGAAATCGATCTAGGCCAGGGACTTTGGAAGTTTTTTTGGCTTTAATAGTTGTCAAAACCTCTTCTTTGGAAATATGGTGACTTAATGTGGATGATGTGTCAGGAGCAAGATGATGTAGTAAGAAGATATATGTAGAGATGTACTAATGGTGGGGGTCAGTTATGTTGTCAACATTGCTAAAATGTCAACAGGAAACACGTCAACATTCTGAGGATGTCAACTTTATGGGTAAGCTGCAGGAAGGTTATGGTTAGTCTATAGGGGGAAGTAAGGGTTATGCAATAGAGGAAGGGTTAAGGGTAAAGATTAGGGTCAGGTATAGGGGACTGTTCTGTCAGATTTTTGCACTGGAGGTGACAGTCACATAACTTTTGGGATCCAGAAGACACCACTGTGGCCACTGTAGTTATCAGGAGCAGGTCACTGCTGGGACACCATGGATGATTTGTCGACATTCCAACATGTTGATTTTTCCTTATTGTCTACATAATGAATGTAAACATGGTTATCATGACTTTTTTTTACAATTTTAAGTCAACATTATTAATATCAACATTATGACTGTCAACATATAATACCACACCCATCTTGGAAGTGTATATTTTAGAGTGTTTGATAGTATTATTTAAAAATGGCATTAATCACTGAAAGGTTATGTAATGGTTGTACTAAATTATGGGGATTGTAAAGGAAGCTACTCTACTGTATATAAGGCTTGAGTTTGTTTGAAAGATGTAGTTTGGTTTATATCTTTTCTCATAGTAGCACTGCTTTAACCAGCAGAAAACTTTTCACTTACCTCATCTAAGAGAAGACTTAGTTTGTAGTGGTTAAATGACAAGAGAGAAAGGTTTCTGTTGGTAGAATGGCATTTATGTGCATGCACTAACTGTATTAGATTGTGGCTGAATTCAAGTACTGTTCTGTAGAGAGAAACAACTAGTAGGTAGAGTGGGCAGGCAGAAAATGGAGGGGTGTAGACACAGAAGCATATAATTTTATGGCAGATAAGAACCACTTGGCTAATCTAGTCTGACCAGTCTTACCAGGAGGAGTACAGGAAAGAGACAAGATGTGGAAACAACTAAAAAAATGGGGAATAAACTGAAGAAATATTTAGCATAAGACAGGTAAGGTCCTCGGTGGAAATAATAGAGAAAATTAAAGCATAGGTATGGATAGACATTTGTGAAATGTTGGTTAGACCTGGCTATGTATAATAGTGTACTATCTCTGCTCAGCAGGAACCATGAAAGGCCAAGTTCAGGAAGAACAGTGCTCAAAGGAGAAGGGAAGGACACAAGCTCTGACTAGATTAGACTGAAGGTTGGGATAAGTGTCACAGTAAGACAAATCTAGGGAAACCAAACAAGCAAAGACCAGCGGGGGGGGGGGGGATAGCATAAAGAACACATAAAAACACATGTTATTATAAAAAATGTAGAAGGAAACTTAGGGGAGGTTTATTTAAATTTGAATTGAATACATACATATTCCTGGTGGATGGGATGCCAGCTGTCAGTATCCTGACAGCTGCATCCCGCCCACCAGAATGCCGGAAATGGGTCGAGCGCAAAGAGACTCCTTGTGGGCTCGATGTGCTCACCACACTGCGGGCTTGGTGGATTTAAGATTCTTTCTCTCCTATAATATTTGTACTAGGCACCTGCATGTCCTAAGGAAGGGTCCCGCTGTGGTCCCAAAATGTTGCATAGATGTTTTGCATGTGCTTGCAGTTTTTTGCCTTGATATGTAATATTAACATTTGCCGACATAATTTCTAGCATGACTGATTTATGCCCATTTGCTATGTGTAATATCTTGTGATTCTTTGGATATAAACTCTCAGTATTTAGTCCTGTATTGCCGTATTTTGTTTTGAATGAAATTTGTTCTTAACCATCTTCTTGTATTGTGTGATGGATTTCCTATGGATTGTATATAATATTATCTAAGTGGTCAGCACTCTGCTCTCTTTAAATCAGCTTGCCGGGTGCACTCCAATATACACAGATAACTATAGCAGATGTGTGGGCACTCCCAGCTTTGATAGTAACAACAACATTTTGTTGAAGAAATTGTAATGTTCAGAAACTAAAAGGATTGTGTTTTGGTTTTGGATCTGTATCTCCTCATTGTTTTGGATCTGGATTCGTTTTGCCACAACTGCCCTTTTTGGTTTTGGTGGTGGATCTGTATTTTTTTGAAAAAAATCATAAAAACAGCTAAAATTACAGAATTTTGGCCTGTTTTTGCTCCTACAGTATTATTAACCTCAATAACATTAATTTCCACTGATTTCCTGTCAGTGTTGACCACCTCAGCAACATAGGCCAAGCCTGGCTAAACAACAGAGCAGTGGCACAAATGCACAGCAGTTATTTCTGTTTAAAACTGTTTTACAAATTAGTAATGTATTAGCAATAACCAATAGAACCAACTCAAAAGTACTATCAATAGAAAACAATTCAACACAGAAATTTCCTGAGAATCGTGTGTAGAATATCATTGCTATAAAGTAGTTACCAAACAGCAAAGAAAAAGCCCCAGAAACCATGTGTACAATAGATACAGCAGACATTGATGCTCTCTACACAAGTGCACATACCACCAGCACATGCCTATTCTTAGTGCCCCGTCTGTACCTCCCTCCTGGGGTGTCGGCAATGCAGGAGTGCCAGCAGTGTCCTTAGTGCTGGAGTGCCAGCAGTGTCCTTAGTGCAGGTGTGCCAGCAATGTTGTCAATGTGGGAGTGCCAGAGGTGTCCTCAGTGCAGGGGTGCCATCAGTGTTGGCAGTACGGGAGTGCTGGAGGTGTCCTCAGTGCAGGAGTGCCAGCAGAGACACCAGTGCGGAGGTGCGAGCAGTGCAGGGGTGCCGGTAGTGTGGTAGGGTTGGCAGTGTGGGTGGCAGCGCTATTAGCGCTGTGGGGGCATCCATCTTGCCCCTTATTAGCCTATGGGGACACGCTGATTGGCTGAGAGCCGTGACAGGTGGCTCTCCTATGTTCAGGTGGGTTCAGTTAAATGAGTACCATATATATATATATATATATATATATATATATTAAATTATATACATATATATATATATAGTAAATTATATACATATATATATATATCTCCTATATATTTGTCCAACTCTGTGATTCTGTGCCTGGCCGTAACGCTGGGCGGAGTCACAGGCACAGATCTGGCCAGGAACAGTCCCCTCCCCATCCCCGCCCAGTCCCCTCCCCATCTCCGCCCAGTCCCCTGTCTCCCTTCTCCCCGTACACTCTCTGGTGACAGAGCAGCCGCTGACTGTGAGCGGAACTCACACTACCCGCCTCACAGTCTTGCGGCTGCCGCTGAGTCAGGGGGACATGCTGAGCACTCACAGCCGAACTCGCCCCCCCCCCCTCCTCCCACCAACGGCAACCACCCGCATCTGCCCCCCACCCGCGGCCCTCCCGCCCTCTCCCCCTCCCGCAGCACCAACATCCGCGGCATCCACCCGTCACTTACTTTTATAACACCCGATGCGGTCGCGGGTGAAAAGGGGGCGTGTCCTTGCGGAAGGGGCGTGGTTTCGCAGTAGGGGCGTGGTTTCGCGTCCCGACCCCCGTTTTCGGCACATTGTGGGTCGGGGGATACGGCCTTCACCCGGACACTGCTGAATCTGCAGTGCTGGCTTCTGCACTGTGACAGGAGCCGGCACTTTGGTGTGACCCCTCAGAGGGTTACACCCGGGGCGGGCCGCACCCCCCGCACCCACGTTGTGGCGCTACTGCTCCCGCCCCCACCTGTAGCACAAACACCCGCCGCATCCACCCACCACCCGCGGCACTCCCGTCCCCTCCCCCACCCAGAGCACAAGCACCCGCGCCACTCACCAGCGGAACTCCCGCCTCCTCCCCCACCCGTAGCACCAACACCCGCGGAAACCAACCGCATTCGCCCACCACCCGCAGCACTCCCACCCTCTCCCCCACCCGCAGCACCAACACCCGCGGCACCTACCCGCGGCACCCACCGCATCCACCCACCACCCGTGGCACTCCACCCCCTCCCCCACCCGCAGCACCAACACCCACACCACCCGTGGCACTCTGCCCCCTCCCCCACCCACAGCACCAACACCCGCTGCCCCCCCCCTGTGGCACCCAACGCATCCCCCACATCCGCTCCCACCCGCGGCACTTCCGCCCCCACCCGTAGATCCCACACCTGCAGCACCCCCCACCCCTCCCACACCCACTGCAACCCTGCCCCTCCCCCATACCCACCCTCTTCCCCACCCGCAGCACTAACACCCGCGCCACCTACCCGCACCACCCACCGCATCCACCCACCACCCGTGGCACTCCACCCCCTCCCCCACCCGCAGCACCAACACCAGCACCACCCATGGCACTCTGCATGCTCCCCCACCCACAGCACCAACACCCGCTCCCCCCCTGCGGCACCCAACGCATCCTCCACATCCGCTCCCACCCGCGGCACTCACGTCCCCACCCGTAGCTCCCACACCTGCAGCACCCCCTGCCCCTCCCCCACCCGCTGCAACCCTGCCCCTCCCCCATACCCACCTCTCCCCCCCGCTGCACCCTTCACCCAACCCGCACCACCACCGCATCTGCCCCTCCTGCACCCACCCCTCCCCCACCCGCACCACCGCCCCAACCCTCGGAACCCCAGCTGCTGCCTCCCACCACCTAACTGCACCACCACTGCTCCAGCCCCTGCCCCCCCTCCGCACCTGTCCCCCCACCCATGGCACCACACCCCCACCCCAGCACCCCCCCTCCCCCATCCACGGCACTCCCTCACCAGCTTCTCCCACAGCCCTCCCACACCCACATCACCCCTGCTCCCAACCCCCCACCCATGGCACCCCCGCCCCTCTCCTACGCACAGCACCCCCGCTCCCGCACCCCCACCCCTCCCCTACCTGTAGCACCCACCCCTGCAACCGTGGCACCCTCAAACCCACCACTCCCCCCAAATGCACCACACCGGCAAACCGCCCCCTCCTCCACCCGTGGCACCCCCCCACTCCACCCCCATACCCACCTCTCCCCCCGCTACACCCCTGCATCCTCCACTCCACCCGCACCACCTCCGCATCTGCCCTTCCTGCACTCACCCCTCCCCCATCCGCAACACCCCTGCTCCTGCACCCACTCCCCCACCCACGCCACACCCCCAACCCTCGGAACCCCCGCAGCCGCCTTCCACCCCCCATACGCACCACCACTGCACCCACCACTACACCCCCACACCTGTCCACCACCCATGCCACAACGCCCACACACCCAGAACCCCCCCCCTCCCCTACCCACGGCACTCCCACACCAGCTTCTCCCACAGCCCCCCCAACCCTCCCAAACCCACATCACCCCTGCTCCCAACTTTCTACCCATGGCAACCCAACCCTCCACTACGCACAGCACCCCTGCTCCCGCACCCCCACCCCTCCCCTACCTGCAGCATCCCCCCACCCGCCCCTGCAACCGTAGCACCCTCACACCCACCCACCCCCAACCGCACCACCCCGGCAAACTGCCCCCTCCCCCACCCGCGGCACCCCTGCCCCTCCCCCACTCCACCCCCATACCCACCTCTCCCCCGCTACACCCCTCCACCCCACCCGCACCACCACCGCATCTGCCCCTCCTGCACACGCCCCTCCCCCATCTGCAACACCCCTGCTCCCGCACCCCCACCCGCGCCAACCCTCGGAAACCCCCGCAGCCGCTTCCCACACCCCAACCGCAGCACTACTGCACCCGTCCCTGCCCCCCACACCTGTCCCCACACCCATGGCACCATACTCCCACCCGCAGCCCCCCCCTCCCCAACCCACGGCACTCCCACACCAGCTTCTCCCGCAACCCCTCCCACACTCATATCACCCCTGCTCCCAACCCTCCATCCATGGCACCCCGCCCCTCCCCTACGAACAGGATCCCTGCTCCCGCACCCCCACCCCTCCCCTTCCTGCAGCACCACCCGCCCCCGCAACCGTGGCACCCTCACACCCACCTCCCACCCAACCACACCACGCCGCCAAATGGCCCCCTCCCCCACCCACAGCACCCCTGCACCTGCCCCTCCCCCCCCAACACCCACGCACCTGCCCCTCCACCACCCGCAACACCACCACAGCCGGCCCTCCCCAACTGCGTTAACCCCGCACCAGCCCCTCACCCACCCACAGCGCCCTCTGATCCCCACCCCCATCCGCCCCATCCCCGCACCCGCCTCTCCCCTGCCCGCGGCACATCCGGACCACCACCACACCCCCACAGCCACCACTCCCCAACCCACAGCACCTCCGGCCCCTCCCCCACCCCCATCATCTACAGACACCTTCCCCACCCCCAGCACTTCTACAAACCATCACCCAACCTCCCCCTCTGCAACCCCACCTCCCCCTACATCGCCCCTCCCCCACACACAGTACCTCCAGACCCCCTCCTTCATCCACAGCCTCCTGCACCTGCCCCTCCACCACCAGCAGCATCTACAGACCCCATCCACCCCCCCTTACGCCCCCCCACTCCTGGCACCCCACCCGCAGCATCCTCACACCCGCCCCTTCCCCACCGCCGCACCCCCTCCCCTGCCCCTCCCCTACCCACCGCAGCTGCACCAACCGCCCTACCCCAACTGCGGTATCCCTGCACCGGCACCCTCCCCCACCCACCGCAGCAGCACACCTGGCCCACCACAACCGCCGTAACCCCGCACCCACCCCTCACTCATCCACAGCGCCCACGGACCCCCTCCCCCATCCGTGCCATCCACGCACCCTCCCCTGGCTACCGCACATCCACATCACCTACCCCATCCAGATCACGTACCCCACCCGCAACACCCCCGCCACTCCCACAACCACAGCACCTACCCGCCCGCATTATCTACAGGCACCCTCCACATCTGCGGACCTCCCACACCTGCCCCACCCGCAACACCTCTGGACCACCACCCGAACCACCTCCGGACTCCCCCATCCACAGCTCCCCCGCATCCACCCCTCCCCCATCCACAACATCTACATCCCCCATCCGTGCCATCCCATACCTCCCCCACCCACAGCACTTCTGAAACCCATGACCTAAGCTTACCCCCCTGCACCTCCAAACGCACACCCCTACATCGCCCCTCCCACACACACATCACCTCCATACCCCCTCCTTCATCCACAGTCCCCCGCACCCACCCCTCCCCCACCAACAGCAACTACACTCCCCATCCGCGCCCCCTCTACACCTACCCCTCCCCCACCCACAGCACCTCTGCACCCTTTACGCCATCTGTGCCCCTGCACCAACCCCTCCGCCACCCACAACACCTCTGGACCCCCTCCCACACCCACCCCTCCACCACACGTAGCACCTCGGACACCATCCACAGCCGCTACAAGTGATTCCCTGAATCGGGCTGATCAGCCGCACGGATAGGAACCTCACTGAACCCATCCCCTTTCCAAACCCCCCAAACTTTTGTGAGTATAGTTGCTATCAATGGACATTGGATTAATTAGAAACACTAATACTGTGGCCATTATGTGTATAAGCAACACTGCTATCTGTGCCCATTGTGTATAAGTGGCGCTGCTACCTGTGCACACTGTGTGTATAAGCGGCTCTGCTACCTGTGGGCACTGTGTGTATAAGCGGCTTTGCTACCTGTGGGTATTGTGTGTATACGCCGCTCTGCTACCTGTGGGTATTGTGTGTACACGTGGCTCTGCTACCTGTGCCCATTGTGTGTATAAGCGGCTCTGCTACGTGTGGGCACTGTGTGTATAAGCGGCTTTGCTACCTGTGGGTATTGTGTGTATACGCCGCTCTGCTACCTGTGGGTATTGTGTGTACACGTGGCTCTGCTACCTCTGCCCATTGTGTGTATAAGCACCTCTGCTACCTGTGGGCACTGTGTATAAGCGCCTCTGCTACCTGGGGGTATTGTGTGTATAAGCGGCTCTGCTAGCTGTGGGCCCTGTGTGTATAAGCATCTCTGCCCCCTGTGGCCATTGTGTGTATAAGCGGTTCTGCTACCTGTGGGTAATGTGTGTACATGTGGCTCTGCTACCTGTGCCCATTGTGTGTATAAGCCCCTCTGCTACCTGTGGGCACTGTGTGTATAAGCGCCTCTGCCCCCTGTGGATATTGTGTGTATAAGCGGTTCTGCTACCTGTGGGTATTGTGTGTATAAGCGGCTCTGCTACCTGTGGGCATTGTGTGTATAAGCGGCTCTGCTACCTGTGGCCACTGTGTGTATAAGTGCCTCTGCTACCTGTGGGTATTGTGTGTATAAGCGGCTCTGCTACCTGTAGCCATTGTGTGTATAAGCGGCTCTGCTACCTGTGGGTATTGTGTGTATAAGCGCCTCTGCTACCTGTGGGCACTGTGTGTATAAGCCCCTCTGCTACCTGTGGGCACTGTGTGTATAAGCGCCTCTGCCCCCTGTGGGTATTGTGTGTATAAGCGGCTCTGCTACCTGTGGGCACTGTGTGTATAAGCGCCTCTGCCCCCTGTGGGTATTGTGTGTATAAGCGGTTCTGCTACCTGTGGGTATTGTGTGTATAAGCGGTTCTGCTACCTGTGGGTATTGTGTGTATAAGCGGCTCTGCTATCTGTGGGCACTGTGTGTATAAGCGCCTCTGCCCCCTGTGGGTATTGTGTGTATAAGTGGCTCTGCTACCTGTGGCCACTGTGTGTATAAGCGTTGCTGCTACCTGTGGGTATTGAGTGTATAAGCGGCTCTGCTACCTGTGGCCATTGTGTGTATAACCAGCTCTGCTACCTGTGGCCATTGTGTGTATAAGCGGCTCTGCTACCTGTGGCCATTGTGTGTATAACCAGCTCTGCTACCTGTGGCCATTGTGTGTATAAGCAGCTCTGCTACCTGTGGCCACAGCACCTTGGTATCTTATCTACAGTGCATTGCTGTTACTCATCTGGTACTTCATAATGCAGACACTAGCAATATATACTACACTCTACACTATGTTATTCATTGTGCCCTGCGGCCACTCTGCACGCCCTCACAAAGGCCTACGCCCCCTTGACAATCGCACGCCCTCCCCCCTTACAATATTTACCCACTGCCATAAAAAAAAATCAGGTAATACTCCCTCTAATAACAATTATAGCACAGCTGAAACCCGTGCAGGGAATAATGGATCGTAGCCCCTTGCAACGGTATTTTCTGTCTAACACCTTTCCTCTCTTTATCCTCTCCCTACCACCCTGCCTCTCCCTATCCTTTACGGATCGCACAGCGTTTCTGTACATTCCCTTTCTCTCCCCCTACGCCTCTCTATCTTATCTCAACTGGACACCATTTCTGTATGCCCTCTATACTGCCCTGCGTTTCTGATTCTTTTATCTACCGCCCTGCGTATGTTCAAAGGCGTGCAGAGGTTAACGGGGCGTAGCCCCTAACGACGGTGTGAAGAGCGTCCGTAGGGCGCGATGAATCACCTAGTATATATATAAAACATGCCGCAACTAACTGTTACCTGATTCTAATAAATAAGATCCCAGAGGGGATCGAAGCATTGAGTTATTACTATACATGATATTAGAGATGATCGGTTTGGTTTCCCAAATACTGAATACACCTGAATTTTGCATATCCGAACCAAACCAAAACCTGGACTGGATTGCCCAAGGAGATCCGCCTCGAGTGTCGGTTTGGATCTTCCGGTGGCTCAGAAATCGGATTTTAAATACAAATTTGGGATATTGGATTGCAAAAATTATATGATTTTAGCTGTGTTTATCAATATTTAGCAAACACCGATTTTAGAAAATTACAAACCAAAAACCGAATCTGATCCAAAACACTTGAGCATGGCTTTGCCAAAACCAAAACACGATGAAAAATCAAAACACAGGAGTCCACACACATCTCTCCTTGATATATAGCATGTCTTCATTGATGATGGATTATAGGTATATTATGAATTATATGAAGTGTGGTGAGTGCTTGTTTTATCTTTTTTGCTCTGTTTTAGATTAAGATATGAAGATATGTGTTATTGAGTGCTGACTACATTTGCATAAACTGTATTAATTTATCCTGTAGTGGTTTGCACCAATCAATGGCAGAACAATGCTTAATAACTTCATTTCAGGAGTTCAATTTGGTCATGGAAAGTTACCTAAAAGTTATCATTTCATATTGATGTCATTGAGTTGACTTGTGATAGAGATGACATCATCACACTCTGTGCAATGATATAATTATCTGCATACTTCCAGGCATTACACTACAGTAATGGGGAAGAAAGCAATAAAAGAGAGCAATAAAAGAGTCACATCTCAACCATATTCACATCCACTAATCAGAGCCAATGTATTATTTTCCAGTCATTGGCCAATGTGCTTTATTTTTTTTCCTGTGGGTGCCAAAGTATTTTTTTCCTGGCTGGTGCCAATATGTTTTATATTATTCTTGTATAATGTTTTTCATCTGCACATGTCTGAGTTGCACAGTGCATACATCCTGACACTGGCAATTCTATAATGGGTGCAGTGTGTGCGGTGCACACGGGCCCCTGAGTCCAGAGGGGGCCCCCACCGCACACACTGCACCCATTTGTAAAATACTTACCCCTCTTAAGTCCAGCGCCGGCATCCATAGCGCCGCTAGAACACAGTGAATATGGCTCAGCGGCCATTTTCACGGAGTTCTGCGCATGCTCAGTAGAGAGATCTCAGGGAAATTGCCCGCTGCGCCATTTTCCCGGAGATCTGCGCATGTGCAGTAGAGTCTGAGCCCTCTAGTGCTCATACTCTACGGCGCTCCGGGCAGAGAGGATGGGGCCCGACGGAGGAGGCTGAACACGGGCCTCCTCCTCTCTTAAAACGTCCCTGCATCCTGATGATGTCTGTACAGTCACAGTACAGATTCATACGCATGCAAGTGTATTTGGGTTTTGGCTAATTAGACACAGATGCAATGCAGTACTGGTGTGTTTTTTTGGAGTGACTTCGGCATGTTACTGATAGTGATTGCGTACAGAGATGCTAAATCGCTCACATTGGTAGCCATAATCAGACAGATGATCTGTTCCTAGCATAGGGCTTGTAGACGGATGTACACCAGGGAAGGGTTTTAGAGCAGCATCGCCATAAAGTGACAGATGCATCTGCTGCAAAATATGTAAGTAAGGCTGTGACTGTGTCCAACTCAGATCAGGTCCTATAAAGAGAAATTCCATCATTAGCCCCCATGTTTATTAAGGCTGCTTCCAGAAATACCCTACAGTGGTTGTTCATCTGAATCTGCCTCTGTTAATAATGTTAAAATAACTAGTTCCTAAAGCATACTATTTTATATCAGTCAATTAATTTTAACCTTAATGAACAAACATCACTGAGTGTTTTATTATTAGGAGTATGACTACTATCTTTCTTGATTTTGCAAATAACATTTCTAATAAAATATTTAAAAGGATCTGACATTGGCAGCTAACATATATGTATATTAAATGGATCTATATTTACAAAATGTAAGCTGCTTTTTTCCTTTCAGCTTGAGAAGCATTCTTTAACTTTTCATATGTTCTTACAGTTGATATTTCTGTCTCCTGGTGGTTTATTCAACATAAACCAAGCTAGAAGTGCAATATTCCCCATAAATAACACCACATGCTTTACTTCTCGAAACACCATAATGATAAAGTTTCCAGCAGAGTTTTTAATGCTAACAGTCTTGATGCAATATATTTGCATACGTGCCTTGGAAACAGCATAACTGCTTGACCTGACTTCTGAACTGTTTAGAAGCTCCAGGAGCTAAGATTTATTTGAAAGTTTAATATTTTCAAATGTAATAAATCTATTTATTTTAGCTTGCATAGGATAAAATGTACTTTGTTTCAACTTTCATAAATGAATAAAGGATATTTCCATACTCATAATTTAAACTAAGATAAATTAGGTTTTGAAAACTGAAAAGCGAACTAGTATACTGGAAATAAATATTTTTATATTTGGAAAGGAATTTAATTGATTTTAAAGCTGTGTTAAACAGCACCTTCCTGAGGTGGCGATCAGAAATGTGCAAAAAGTCCATTGCTTTCAAGGAAACAATGGGGGTCACTCCAATTTGATCGTTCGCTAGCTATTTTTTGCAGCGCTGCGATCAGATAGTCACCACCTATGGGGGAGTGTATTTTCACTTTGCAAGTGTGTGAACGCTTGTGCAGCTGAGCGGTACAAAAACAGTTTGTGCAGTTTCTGAGTAGGTCTAAACTTACTCAGCTGCTGCAATCACTTCAGCCTGTCCTGTCCTGGAAATTGACGCCAGACACCCGCCCTGCAAACGCTTGAACACGCCTGCATTTTTGCAACCACTACCTGAAAACGATCAGTTGACACCCATAAACGCCTTCTTCCTGTCAATCTTCTTGCGATTGGCTGTGCAAATGGATTCTTCGTTAAATCCATCACCCAGCACTGAACTGCTTTGTACCTGCACTACGCGCCTGCGCATTGCAGTGCATATGCATGCGCAGTTTTGCCAAGTTTTGACCTGATCGCAGCGCTGCAAAAAATAGCTAGCATACGATCAGGTTGGAATAACCCCCAATAAACAATGGCTACATAGTAAATGTAGTAAAAGTGGGAATTTTGAACAAGACAAAATAGGAATAGGCAGATTAGGGAAGACACACAAAGAAAGGAAGGCATAACAAATGGGAAAAAGGGGTGGAAGGGAATGATAAATACTGTACATCAGAAAAAAAAAATTCGGCATAAGTGAGGTCCAATAAATAAATGAGGCAAATCAAATGAGCTATGTAATGAAGAGGCATAAAACCAAAAAAGTTAATAGAATGGGGGTCCATTTTTTAAATTAGGCATTAGTCTAAGACCCAACTTAATGTAAACAGCAATACAGTTAGCAGTCTGTCGACAGGGGTGTAGCGAGGGTGGCTCCGGTGGAGTGCGAGCTCCAGGCGCCAGAAAATTTAGAGGGCGCGCCGCAGAGCAGAAGGAAGAGGAGCAGAGGGGGCGCACACTGACTCGAACTCTGAGACTAGTCTGAGAACAGGGAAGGCCAGAGGCGACAGCACGAGATACTGAAAGCTGGCACAACCTGGAGCTCTGTCCGTCCCCTTTATATGGCTCACTGAGTGCTTGTGGCTGTGCAGCAAGGTTACTTCTGTCCTGCAGCACCACTCTCTGCCACCACTGCTGCTAACCTCTCTCTGTCTAGCCCTGCATGCTGCAGCAACTCTCTCTGCCCCAGTTGCTGCATAATCTCTGTCTGCCCTAACTTTTGCAACATCTCTCTGCCCTAGCTACGGCAGCACCTCTTTCTGCCTCAGTTACTGCAGCACCGCTCTCTGCCCCAGCTGCGGCAGCAGCACCTCTCTCTACATTGATGCTGGAGCACCTCTTTCTGCCCCAGCTGCTGCTGCTGAAGCACCTCACTCTGCCTCTCAGGCAGCTGCAGCATCTCTCCCAGCCCCCAAGCTGCTGTGGAGCAGCTATTTCTGCACTTCAGGCAATTTCTTGGATATTATTATCATTAAGGCCTAGTGGGATTATCAGGTCAGAGATGGTAGTTCTAGGTATCATTTTCATTGAAGCATTGGGAGATTATCAGATCTGGGGACGGGGTCAGCTTTGGGGAATTATTTTCATTGAGAGATTTGGGGGATAATCAGGTCTGTGGGGGTGACATTTGGGTATTTTCATTAAGGGATTGGGGGCTGTGAGGTAAGGTCAGTCGAGGCATACATAGTGTTTTTAATTTATCTGAATTAAACACATAGTTAAATACAGCTACTCCCATAATGGCTCTACTGTAGTTTAACATGTATATGGAGCTCTACCATGTCATAAGTGTAAGGGGCTCTACCTTGGTGTAACATGTATAAGGGGCTCTACTGTGCTATAATATGTATAAAGAGCTCTACTTTGGCGTAACGTGTATAAGCGTCTCTAAAGGCATAACGTGTTTAAGCGACTCTACTGTGGTGTAACCTGTATAAGCAGCTCTGCTGTGTGGCATAATGTGTATAAGCGGCTCTAATGTGGCGTAATGTGTATAAGCAGCTCTAGTGTGTGAAGTAAAGTGTATGAGCTGCTGTACTGTGGCAAAATGTGTATAAGCAACTCTATTGTGTGGCGTTGCATGTATAAGGGTACTACTGTGTGGTGTTATGTGAATAACGGACACTACTGTGCGGTGTTATGTGAATTGGTACTACTCTGTGGTCACACCCCTTCCCTTGAAACTACACCCCTATATTTTAGTTGCACGTCTTTGGTGCGCACTGTCCATATTTTAGACGTGGAGCACCCAAAGGAATCTTTTGTACTGAGCTCCACAAGTTCTAGAGCTGGCCCTATCACTAATTTAGGAATTAAAAATTATTTTTATTTTCAAATGTAACATGCCACCATGTGTTGGCCAGTCCCCAATTCAGTACAGGGGAGGGGGGTGCCAAAACATACCCTTGCTCCAGGCACCATGGCACGTAGCTACACCTCTGTCTGTCGAATCAAAGATTTTAAAGATCCTTTCCTGGGAAAGAGGATCCAGTTTAGCAAAATAAAGTCCTCATTTGTTGTAGATTTTAAGAACTCATTTGTTAATGTCTGGCAAAGTAGCACATCTATGAAAATATAAAAATGTAAATGATTTAACCTCTTGGAGGGATGGTGAAAGTAACTGGTCTAGTGGACCAGAATTACTTCTTTAGCTAATGTAAGTAATATCACAAGTAATGGGAGCAAATTTTTCTTCTCATACCCTATATTTCAGTTGGTGAAATTAGAATATAGACAAACTGTTGCAGAGACCATAAACCAGAGGAGTTTGTTCCAGAACATTAAATTATTCTGCATTCCCAAAACAGTGTATAAAATATGCATTGGGATGGTGGTATTTTTGACAGGAGCCTGTTTCAGAGGGAACTACATGCTTGCATTGTTTAACCCAGGGAATGTACTTCTTGTAAGTAGAAAGACTGCAATACTTTTAAGGTGAAGTCATAGTGTTTCAACAGATCATGATGGGAGATTACTGAAGTAATATCCTTCTGCCAGCTTGCCAGTAATGTGACCCAGAGTGAGGAAGATGTAGCATTAAAAAGATCCGTCTGTATCTCTTTATTTATATGTATTAAAACTGGTAAACTGTAATGATGTAAGTAACCGATCAGTGTGTGAGATTTGGTGGGGAGCTGAGGACAGGGACTAAAGAAAATCACAAATTTGCAAAATAAAATGCTGACAAGAAAGATTATACTAGTGCTAAAGGTCTGAGTATTGGAGTACCATGCCAAATAACTTCGAAGTAATCCTAAGACCTTTGTCACACCAAAGTAGGTAGTTAGCATTAGATAAGGAGAAGGGAAAGGAGGGGTTGCACAAAAGAAGAACAAATGGGGTAAAAAGAGTGTTCCTATGTAATTTTTTGTTTATAGCGATCCATGATCTGTAGAATTTATAGACAATGTGTCAGTATAACTGTGTTGGGATATCAGAGGGCTTGGTGTGTAAGAGGGCACTAGGGGAATTTGGGGACAATAATGCTTCATCTAGGCTATTGTCAGTATAGGTATTTACATGCAGCAACCAGTCATTTTCACTAGGTTTTAACAGCACCGGTGGCACCGGTGACATCGGTGCGGGACTTCGGAGGGGTGAGTATTAAAAAAATGTGTGCAGTGTGTGTGGTGGGGGCCCTCTCTGGACTCAGCGGTCTGTGTGCACTGCACACACTGCACCCATTATAGAAATGCCAGTGTTCAGGTGTATAATTTAAGCTTTGGAGATACTCATAGGAAGCATCTGCATGACATAGAATTATTTTTGAAAAATTATACTTTTAAGGACAGTGGCCTGGCTAAGTAGGGATATGGGAAGGAATTTTCAATTATCTAACAATTATATCACTTTCTCAATGACTGGAGTACAGTTCAATTTGTATAGGTTAGAGAGAGTTGTGGGTATTTATATTAGTGATGAGCGGGTTCGGATCCTCGGGATCCGAACCCGCCCGAACTTCACCTTTTTTAGCACGGCTCCGAGCAACTCGGATCCTCCCACCTTGCTCGGTTAACCCGAGCGCGCCCGAACGTCATCACCCCGCGGTCGGATTCTCGCGAGATTCATATTCTATATAAGGAGCCGCGCGTCGCCGCCATTTTTCACTCGTGCATTGGAGATGATCGTGAGAGGACGTGGCTGGCGTCCTCTCAGTTTCTATGTTCAGTGGGCTGCGAATTGTGCTGCAAATATCTGTGCTCAGTGTGCTGCAAATATCTGTGCTCAGTGTGCTGCAAGTGCAAATATCTACGTTCTCTGCCTGAAAAACGCTCCATATCTGACTGTGCTCAGTGTGCTGCAAATATCTGTGCTCAGTGTGCTAATTGCTTTATTGTGGGGACTGGGGACCAGCAGTATTATATAGTAGGAGGACAGTGCAGAGTTTTGCTGACCAGTGACCAGTGACCACCAGTATTATACGTTCTCTGCCTGAAAAACGCTCCATATCTGTGCTTCATTGTAGTATATAGTAGGAGGACAGTGCAGAATTTTGCTGACCACCAGTATAACTATATATATAGCAGTACGGTATAGTAGTCCACTGCTCTACCTACCTCTGTGTAGTCAAGTATACTATCCATCCATACCTGTGGTGCATTTCAGTTTTGCACAGTTTGCTGACCACCAGTATATACTATATAGCAGTACGGTACAGAAGGCCACTGCTCTACCTACCTCTGTGTCGTCAAGTATACTATCCATCCATACCTGTGGTGCATTTCAGTTTTGCACAGTTTGCTGACCACCAGTATATACTATATAGCAGGACGGTACAGAAGGCCACTGCTCTACCTACCTCTGTGTCGTCAAGTACACTATCCATCCATACCTGTGGTGCATTTCAGTTTTGCACAGTTTGCTGACCACCAGTATATACTGTATAGCAGTACGGTACAATAGGCCACTGCTCTACCTACCTCTGTGTCGTCAAGTATACTATCCATCCATACCTGTGGTGCATTTCAGTTTTGCACAGTTTGCTGACCACCAGTATATACTATATAGCAGGACGGTACAGAAGGCCACTGCTCTACCTACCTCTGTGTCGTCAAGTATGCTATCCATCCATACCTGTGGTGCATTTCAGTTTTGCACAGTTTGCTGACCACCAGTATATACTATATAGCAGGACGGTACAGAAGGCCACTGCTCTACCTACCTCTGTGTCGTCAAGTATACTATCCATCCATACCTGTGGTGCATTTCAGTTTTGCACAGTTTGCTGACCACCAGTATATACTGTATAGCAGTACGGTACAGTAGGCCACTGCTCTTCCTACCTCTGTGTCGTCAAGTATACTATTCATCCATACCTGTGGTGCATTTCAGTTTTGCACAGTTTGCTGTCCACCAGTATATACTATATAGCAGTACGGTACAGTAGGCCACTGCTCTACCTACCTCTGTGTCGTCAAGTATACTATCCATCCATACCTGTGGTGCATTTCAGTTTTGCACAGTTTGCTTTCCACCAGTATATAATATATAGCAGTACGGTAAAGTAGGTCACTGCTCTACCTACCTCTGTGTCGTCAAGTATACTATCCATCCATACCTGTGGTGCATTTCAGTTTTGCACAGTTTGCTGACTACCAGTATATACTATATAGCAGTACAGTACAGTAGGCCACTGCTCTACCTACCTCTGTGTCGTCAAGTATACTATCCATCCATACCTGTGGTGCATTTTAGTTGTTGTGCGCAGTAGTAGGAGTATATATAATAGTAGGCCATTGCTATTGATATATTACTGGCATATAATTCCACACATTCAAAATTGGAGAACAAAATGTGGAGGGTAAAATAGGGAAAGATCAAAATCCACTTCCACCTCGTGCTGAAGCTGCTGCCACTAGTCATGGCCGAGACGATGAAATGACATCAACGTCGTCTGCCAAGGCCGATGCAAAATGTCATAGTAGAGAGCATGTAAAATACAAAAAAAAAAGCTCAGTAAAATGACCCAAAAATCTAAATCAAAATCGTCTGAGGAGAAGCGTAAACTTGCCAATATGCCATTTACGACACAGAGTTGCAAAAAACGGCTGAGGCCCTGGCCTATCTACAAGGCTAATGGTTCAGCTTCACCTGAGGATGGAAGCACTCATCCTCCTGCTAGAAAACTTAAAAGAGTTAAGATGGCAAAAGCACAGCAAAGAACTGTGCGTTCTTCTAAATCACAAATCCTCAAGGAGAGTCCAATTGTGTCGGCTGCGATGCCTGACCTTCCCAACACTGGACGGGAAGAGGTTGCGCCTTCCACCATTTGCACACCCCCTGCAAGTGCTAGAAGGAGCACCCGCAGTCCAGTTCCTGATAGTCAAATTGAAGATGTCACTGTTGAAGTACACCAGGATGAGGATATGGGTGTTGCTGGCGCTGGGGAGAAAATTGACAAGGAGGATTCTGATGGTGAGGTGGTTTGTTTAAGTCAGGCACCCGGGGGGACACCTGTTGTCTGTGGGACGAATATGGCCATTGACATGCCTGGTCAAAATACAAAAAAAAAATCACCTCTTCGGTGTGGAATTATTTCAACAGAAATGCGGACAACTGGTGTCAAGCCGTGTGTTGCCTTTGTCAAGCTGTAATAAGTAGGGGTAAGGACGTTAACCACCTAGGAACATCCTCCCTAATACGTCACCTGGACCGCATTCATCAGAAGTCAGTGACTAGTTCAGAAACTTTGGATGACAGCGGAAGCAGTCCACTGACCACTAAATCCCTGCAATCCACACCACCAACTCCCTCAGTGTCAATTTTCTCCTTAGACAGGAAAGCCAATAGTCCTGCAGTCCATGTCACTGTCAAGTCTGACGAGTCCTCTCCTGCCTGGGATTCCTCCGATGCATCCTTGAGTGTAACGCCTACTGCTGCTGGCGCTGCTGTTGTTGCTGCTGGGAGTCGATCATCATCCCAGAGGGGAAGTCGGAAGACCACTTGTACTACTTCCAGTAAGCAATTGACTGTCCAACAATCATTTGCGAGGAAGATGAAATATCACAGCAGTCATCCTGCTGCAAAGCGGATTACTCAGGCCTTGGCAGCCTGGGCGGTGTTAAACATGTTTCCGGTATCCACCGTTAATTCACAGGAAACTAGAGAATTGCTTGAGGTACTGTGTCCCCGGTACCAAATACCATCTAGGTTCCATTTCTCTAGGCAGGCGATACCAAGAATGTACACAGACGTCAGAAAAAGAGTCACCAGTGTCCTAAAAAATGCAGTTGACCCAATATCCACTTAACCACAGACATGTGGACAAGTGGAGCAGGGCAGACTCAGGACTATATGACTGTGACAGCCAACTGGGTAGATGTATTGCCTCCTGCAGCAAGAACAGCAGCGGCGGCACCAGTAGCAGCATCTCGCAAACGCCAACTCGTTCCTAGGCAGGCTACGCTTTGTATCACCGCTTTCCATAAGAGGCACACAGCTGACAACCTCTTACGGAAACTGAGGGACATCATCGCAGAAAGGCTTACCCCAGTTGGACTCTCCTGGGGATTTGTGATATCGGACAACGCCACCAATATTGTGCGTGCATTACATCTGGGCAAATTCCAGCACGTCCCATGTTTTGCACATACATTGAATTTGGTGGTGCAGAATTATTTAAAAAACGACAGGGGCGTGCAAGAGATGCTGTCGATGGCCCGAAGAATTGCGGGCCGCTTTCGGCATTCAGCCACTGCGTGCCGAAGACTGGAGCACAAGCAAACAGTCCTGAACCTGCCCTGCCATCATCTGATGCAAGAGGTGGTAACGAGGTGGAATTCAACCCTTTATTTATATGCTTCAGAGGATGGAGGAGCAGCAAAAGGCCATTCAAGCCTATACATCTGCCTGCGATATAGGCAAAGGAGGGGGAATGCACCTGACTCAAGCGCAGTGGAGAATGATTTCAACGTTGTGCAAGGTTCTGCAACCCTTTGAACTTGCCACACATGAAGTCAGTTAAGACACTGCCAGCCTGAGTCAGGTCATTCCCCTCATCAGGCTTTTGCAGAAGAAGCTGGAGACATTGAAGGAGGAGCTAAAACAGAGCGATTCCGCTAGGCATGTGGGACTTGTGGATGGAGCCCTTAATTCTCTTAACCAGGATTCACGGGTGGTCAATCTGTTGAAATCAGAGCACTACATTTTGGCCACCGTGCTCGATCCTAGATTTAAAACCTATGTTGTATCTCTCTTTCCGGCAGACACAAGTCTGCAGAGGTTCAAAGACCTGCTGGTGAGAAAATTGTCAAGTCAAGCGGAACGTGACCCGTCAACAGCTCCTCCTTCACATTCTCCCGCAACTGGGGCTGCGCGGAAAAGGCTAAGAATTCCGAGCCCACCCGCTGGCGGTGATGCAGGGCAGTCTGGAGCGAGTGCTGACATCTGGTCCAGACTGAAGGACCTGCCAATGATTACTGACATGTCGTCTACTGTCACTGCATATGATTCTGTCACCATTAAAAGAATGGTGGAGGATTATATGGATGACCACATCCAAGTAGGCACGTCAGACAGTCCGTACATATACTGGCAGGAAAAATTTGGAGGCCCTTGCACAAACTAGCTTTATTTTTCCTAAGTTGCCCCCTCTCCAGTGTGTACTTCGAAAGAGTGTTTAGTGCAGCCGCTCACCTTGTCAGCAATCGGCGTACGAGGTTACTTCCAGAAAATGTGGAGAAGATGATGTTCATCAAAATGAATTATAATCAATTCCTCCGTGGAGACATTCACCAGCAATTGCCTCCAGAAAGTACACAGGGACCTGAGTTGGTGGATTCCAGTGGGGACGAATTAATAATCTGTGAGGAGGGGGATGTACACAGTGAAAGGGGTGAGGAATCGGACGAGGAGGAGGAGGTGGACATCTTGCCTCTGTAGAGCCAGTTTGTGCAAGGAGAGATTGATTGCTTCTTTTTTGTTCGGTCCCAAACCAACCAGTCATTTCAGTGACAGTCATGTGGCAGACCCTGTCGCTGAAATTATGGGTTCGTTAAAGTGTGCATGTCCTGTTTATACAACATAAGGGTGGGTGGGAGGGCCTAAGGATAATTCCATCTTGCACCTCTTTTTTCTTTCATTTTTCTTTGCATCATATGCTGTTTGGGGACTATTTTTTTGAAGTGCCATCCTGCCTGACACTGCAGTGCCACTCCTAGATGGGCCAGGTGTTTGTGTCGGCCACTTGTGTCGCTTAGCTTAGCCATCCAGCAACCTTGGTGACCTCTTTTTTTCTTTGCATCATGTGCTGTTTGGGGACTATTTTTTAAATCTGACATCCTGTCTGACACTGCAGTGCCGCTCCTAGATGGGCCAAGTGTTTGTGTCGGCCACTTGGGTCGCTTAGCTTAGTCACACAGCTACCTCATTGCGCCTCTTTTTTTCTTTGCATCATGTGCTGTTTGGGGACTATTTTTTTGAAGTGCCATCCTGCCTGACACTGCAGTGCCACTCCTAGATGGGCCAGGTGTTTGTGTCGGCCACTTGTGTCGCTTAGCTTAGCCATCCAGCTACCTCATTGTGCCTCTTTTTTTCTTTGCATCATGTGCTGTTTGGGGACTATTTTTTTGAAGTGCCATCCTGTCTGACACTGCAGTGCCACTCCTAGATGGGCCAGGTGTTTGTGTCGGCCACTTGGGTCGCTTAGCTTAGTCACACAGCTACCTCATTGCAAATTTTAGGACTAAAAATAACATTGTGAGGTGTGAGGTGTTCAGAATAGACTGAAAATGAGTGGAAATTATGGTTATTGAGGCTAATAATACTATGGGATCAAAATGACCCCCAAATTCTATGATTTAAGCTGTTTTTGAGGGTTTTTTGTAAAAAAACACCCGAATCCAAAACACACCCGAATCCGACAAAAAATTTTCAGGGAGGTTTTGCCAAAATGCGTCCGAATCCAAAACACGGCCTCGGAACCGAATCCAAAACCAAAACACAAAACCCGAAAAATTTCCGGTGCACATCACTAATTTATATACCTATATATTTGAAATGAGAGGCAATTAGTTTGAAGGAAGATAAGAGGGGAATTGGGGGATATGGGAGGGACCATCAACTGTAAGGTATTCAGTTTTGTCAAATATTATTCTACAGCATGCAAATTACTAAAAGATTAAATAATCTGTAATACTTCTGGGACAGAGGAAAACAGGTCGGAAAGAAATATCAGCATATCATCTGCAATTAAAGAGACATTAAGCTCAACAGCGCCAACCTGCTTCTAAAAGCATGAGAATTGTGTAGGGCAATTACTAAAGGTCCCAAGGGAGTTCAAGACAATTGAGATGAGGGAGGGAAGCGAAGACATTTCAAGGTCAGAAGAGGGTTGACAGAAAGGACATTGAGGAGTTGGAGAGGCTAAAAAGAACTTCATAATTTCAGTAACTTGGCACATGAGGTGGTGAGGGAACCAACCTATGTATAGATGTAAACATACGTGGGCAAGTACCATTAAAGATGTTAGTGAGGACACTAGCAGATTTATTTCCAAATTTGTGGAAATTAAACAAAAATGTAGAATTCTCCCATAGAGTGGACTTTTGCAGTGTAATAGTAGTGTTTATTAGAGGGAGATGGATTGGAAGATTTGATAGGCTTCAGTATTGGTGGATTGAAGCAAGATAAAATTTCAAAAAATAATAGTGTTAATGATATATGGCGCTCCTTTAAATTGATAAACTTGCAACAGAGTCTCAGTAATAAGGACCAACACTAAGATGATATATATGAAAATATATGGTTGACAATTTACATTCCTGTAGATGGCTTGTATCTTCAGCATGTAATGGGTTAATCAGCTTGTGTCCTATACAGCATCCCTCTTCTGATTATGCTCACTCTCAGGATGACCATAAAAAAGAGGAAATTAAGAAAAGATTGTGCACACACTGAGACTCTCTTGCAAGTTTATCAATTTAGAGGAGCGCCATATATCATTAACACTATTATTTGTTGAAACCATTTGTAATTTTTTGCGGTGAGGGGGACGCCCCTATTGTGTTTTTTTGTTAAAGCAGCCCCATTTGTTGCGCAGTGAATTGAAGCCAGTTTTGCATAAAAATGAAGCAAGATAAGAGGCTGAGTGTTCCATTTTTGCTCCAACAAGAAAATTAGTTTTATTTGGGCAACAGAGATCATAGTAAACAGTGTGGATTAACCAAGGATATAATTAATCCTAGATAGAGTGTTGTGTGCTGCAGAGAGGCAAGTGAAATCTTTTTCAGTTGGGGATAAAGCTCTCCAAACATCTATAGCCTGGAGTTATTTAGTGAATAATTAGACACCCGATTTTTGTAGAGTGGGAAAGGAGAAGGAAATGTTGGACATTGCTAACTGGAAGGAAGAAATCAAATGAAAATCTCCACATAGGATCAGATTAATATCACTTTACGGCCCTCATTTCGAGTTGATAGCACCAAGCAACTTTTTGCTGCTGGTGTGATCAACTAATCTTCGCCTATGAGGGAGTGCATTTTAGCATAGAAGGGCTGCGATAGCTTGTGCAGCCCTGCTATGCTAAAAAAGTTTCACATAAAACAAGACCAGCCCTGGACATACTTTCCCTGTGCGACAGTTCCAGCGAAGATGGTCACGGCTTTGACGTCAGACATCCGCCCTCCGTTCGCCTGGACACGCCTGTGTTTTTCTTACCACTCCCCAAAAACGGCTACAAACAGTCAGTTGACGCCCCGGAATGCCTTCCTGCTGTCAATCTTCTTGCCGTCACCGCTGCGACCGCTTTCTTCGCTGTCAGCATCGTTGCCCGGCGACGGATGTCACCGGGCAACTACGCGCGTGCGCAATGTGTACACCGTGCATGTGCATACCAGGCCCGATCGCACAGCTGCGAAGAAGTGCAGTATGCGATCGGTTCGGAATTAGGCCCTACATACGTATTTCTGTAAGTAGGTGCTTATAAAAAAGCTTGGAGGGGATGCGGTCATGTGTATGGCACTCGTGATCATGGCGGTCACTATGCATACACCAGAATCCTGAGCGAACAAAATGCCGGCAGTCAGAATGCTTACAAACATGGTCTATTCCCACTCGTGGGTGTCCACGACACCGATAGAGTGAGAATAGAACCTGTGGCGAGTGCACGTGCCCAATGTATGGCGAGCGCAGCAAGCCTGCAAGGGGACTCTTTGTTGTGGTAGACACCCCCACCTCCCCACCGACATTCTGCTGCCGATATACCGGGGTTGGTGTGCTGACCGCTGGGATACCAGCAGCTGGCAACATGCACCCAACCCGCTTGGAGTACACTTTGGATATGTATAGGTTACAAAGAAAATACTTTTTACACTTCAGAGAATTTGTGGTTATAACAAAGCAATCCTCATGTTTAGTCAATGTAGAGGACACCTCCAACTGTAAGTGTCTTTTAGCTAAAACAACCACACCCATTGCCTTGGAAGAATTTGGCCAGCATCAACCGATGACCAATTTAGCATTTAAAGTTTATTTTTCCAGTGAGACAAGATGGGTTCCTGCAGAAGGGTGAGAACTACTGTAAGATTTGTTCAGAGACAGAGGAGAATTTTAGCGGGAAGTTGATACGCCCTACATTCCAGGAGCTAAGATCAGTTATGACTTAGGAGAAAGTATCAAGCACACACTAAGAGGTATATTGGTGGGCAGAGGGATTACTTGAAAGGAAAGAGACAAAACAAGACAAGAGAAGGAGGTAGATGAACAGCATAACAAATGTATATTAAAGAAGGCAAGTAAAATGTGGCTTTCCAAGACTTCCAGATGTTCAGTATGAACAAAATTTCAGCAGAGTAACCTATATCCAGAATAGAGCTCCGGTTAGTGAGATAAATTATGCAAAAGAAAACAGGTAAATAACACAAGACTGAGACAGGAAATAAGAATGGCAACGCTATATATGGATAAGTACATGATTAGAGAACAAGCAAATTTACACATAACATATAATTAACTAACAAGCAATAAGAAAGACATTTTAAATATAGAATGTATATGTACAGTATCAGCAATGACAAGCTGCAAAAACTGTGTATTTACAGTAGGATAGGTGAATGTCAAAAGGAAGATCCATGAGACAAATTCAGCTATGAAAAAAAGTGTTGGCATGTGATGGATGTACAATCCCACACACAGTTAAGATGGGTGCAGGAATGGCAGTAAAAGAATCCGTAATATTAGCACCAATAGCAAAGGTATGTTCCTGGTAAGAAAAGTTATTTTGTGAGTAGCTGTCATTTAGATGGAGCCAGGCAGGATAAGTTAAGGAGAATTTGCTCACCTCTTTTATAAGTTGGGAACAGATGGGAGAGAATGCCTTGCAGCAGGAGTATTTTAAGAGAGGAAGGGGCCTGTATGCAGCCTCCTTTTGGACCCCATCTTTCCAGCTATCTGCCAGCAGTGCTGAGCACATATAGACTCTAGAGCTGTGCTACAGTATACTGTGCATGCACAGGTCTCTGGTAAAATGGCTATCGTGCCATTCTCCCAGAGACCTGTGCATGCACAAAACACCAGGAAAATGGGCATATGTCATTTTCCAGCGATGTTACAGAGCTGCTGACTCTGGACTCTGGAGAGGTAAGTATTGAAAAATATGGTTGCAGGGTATGCAGTGTGGGCCCTACTGGATCCATGTGCCCATGACCACTGCATACCTTGCACCAGTTAAAGATATGCCACGGACATGTGGGCTCTAGTAACTCTATCGAATAATCTTGAAATAGAAATAGTTTTATTCCTTCCCAGGATACTGAGCAAGCTTTATGAGAGGCAGTCCAGAAAGCAGTTTTATGCAGGTAATTCAAGCAGTGGAATAAAGTTACCTTTGGTATGGCACTTGATATAGATCAGGATAGACCAACTAGATTTATTATCTCAATAACTGGGTCCTTAATATTCCTCCTCAATACCAATATAGTCGGCAAGGTGTTACATACAAAATGTGCCAATTTAGGGCCTTTAAAAGACTCAGGGAGACCCAGAAGCCTTAAATTGTTACAGTGCGGGTTCCCAGATGAACTTAGACTTTTTTAAAAGTGGCAGTCAGTTACAAGGCAAATCTGTGCAAATTAAATGATTGCCGCTTTTAAAAAAATGTCTGAGTTTGTACGGGAACTCTCACCTTGGCAAATCATTACATCCGGCCACATGTATGGTGCTACCTAGGCTTTGTTCATTAACTGTGACTTGCTGTGTTAGAAGCTGCAGCTGGTCTATAATATCAGAGACAGCATGAGATAAGAAGGGCCCCATGGCATTTCCAATCACATCCACAACATCCCCATAGGTTACAGATGAGTCGGAGGGCCGTCATACCTGCTGTGAGGGTGAGTGGTCAGTATCAGCTGCAGACTTTTGGATGGTGGTGTCACCATGTCTGAATCTCTGTCCGGCACCATGCTAGAATTGGTGTTGCATTTCTCCTGGCAGGGCCTCTGTGGTTTTGTGGTCATCAAGGAGGGAATTAATCCATTTTGGAGCTGGCAGGGTGCTGCATTAAGCAAGCAGCATCTGGAGGCAGATAAACTGCCTAGAAAAGGTTAAAAGACCGGGTGTGTGGTGGAGCTCTGAAATGGAGCTACTCACATCATCTAGCTGGAACTGGAAGTCGGCATTTTAACCTCTTATGCAGGAATGTGCAAGTTGAGATGGAACTCATTAAGGGAATGTACACTGAAGTGTAGATGTAAATTGACATTAAATACATCCCCAGATTTGCTTTTGTGTTTACTGAAGACCATGTATAAAGATATTTGATGATGATGATGATGATGATGATGATGATGATGATGATGATGATGATCATCATCATCATCATCATCATGACATCAGTGGCACTCTATCAGCTTCTGATGGGTTGGTTGCATATTGACTCATATAGCTTATTGTACTTCATTCATTATTGTGACTCATCATTCAGTATTACAGGTATAGTATGTCAGGTTGTGTCCTACTCTTTCTATTGCTGATTTGTCATATCTATTGAGACAACTACTTTTATTAAAAATTGATATTAATAACACTGTTAAAGCACTTTTCTTCCTTGTGTATATGACACTTCTTTACATCTTTAAATTGTCAATATGATATGCTGGTGAGGTTATTAAAAAGTATAAAGTGTAAATACACTCAGTACCACAAATGTGTTATGCCACAATTTCCCTCACACTGCAGTTGTAGATATTTGTGCACCGCACTCCCAAGACACACGCACAACACGCATGCACGCACGCACACACACACGCACAACACGCACGCACACACACACACACACACACACACACACACACATACACCACTGGTTGGGATGCCTGTGCAATGGTCCATGTTGCACTGTTGTTAATCTGGCAATGTATATCATGTGTGAACAGGGTGACACTGTTTTTTTTGTATTTAGCAATAACACTCTCAGCTTGAAATGAGCTGTTCAGATTTTATGAAATCCAAACCGCTCTAAACTTTTCTATCTGGGGCAATCGAGCCTGGGGCTTGGATAAGCTCCATCTTCCTGGAACCTTACTCTAGCTGAACACTCAAGATCCTGCTGTCAGATCTTGCGTGTTCGCCTCAGGAGCCAATTTCAAAAGTCAATCGGGATGACTGCTGACTGGCTGAGAGAGCCGCCTGCATTGCCGATGCCGCCACCCGCACTGCCGGCTCCCCCACACTGCTGGCATCCCTGCACTGATGATACCGCCGGCACTCTCATGCTGCTGACACCCCTGCTCTGAGGACACCGCCGGCACTCCTGCACTGCCGACACAACTGGCTCACGACCACTGCTGACTCTGGTGGCACCCCCAAACATATCTATTATCTCTAAATAAATTTAGACATCAGGAGCAAACAACAGGAATTATAGTTATTATAAATATATGTGTAAACATATATATATATATATATATATATATATATATATATAATATTTGCATAGAAAACCTCTGGATACATTAGATACACTGGAGCAACCAGGGTTTGATTCCCTGCTATGTATATAAATTGATCTTAGAGGACACTCTTATTTCATGCAAACAAATTTAATTTTTTTTTCAATAATGATGTATTTCAACAGTATATATTGGTATGTTTTGCATAAATGTTTAATATTTTTTAAATGGATCTATTATACATAAGGAATCCATATAAATAAATAAATAAATATATATATATATATATATATATATATGTGTGTGTGTATGTATGTTCCAGCATACTCTGGAATGGCTGTAGCAAGTTATACCAAACTTGGTACACATATCACTTAATAGCTGTAAAATAATACTGTGGGGGTAAGACAATCCTAGCATCCCTAGGGGTGAGGATGGGAAGGGAGTGACATGTAAAAATACATCAGGGTTGCTGAGATGAATAGTGACACTCCTAATGCCATTTAAGTCCAAGTTCAGCCCCCATAAGCATGGGGAGAGAAGGGGTGAAAAATAAAATGTCTATATACATATGTGGCACTAAGTCAAAGGGGTTGGAAATATATAGAACCAACGTCTCCTTGCTCCAAGATTGATCAGAATTGATTGCAGCTTTTCTCTGGGGTAATTGATTTTAACCCCTTACAAATGTCAACATAGAAAAAACAATGAGAAAGTGCTTTTTCAATCTGATGTAGATTTTAATTGCACCATAAAAAAGGTAATTACCATACACATATATAATTTAGACCGACCAGCATCACATGTACAACATTAAAAAACAATAAAATAACAATTATAATTAACACTCCTTTAAAAAGAATTAATAATAATGAACTCTTGTTGTATAAATATACTTCTAACAGGGATTAGTATTATTATTAGTTACCACATTTTATGCATATGATTAATATCCTAAGCAAAAACAGCATAAACATACAGTATATAAGGATTTCCTCTGTATGATGGTAATTCAGTTCCACAATTAAATGCTCTTTAGTAACTTTCTATTCTAATTGTTAACAAGCAGAGCATGCAGTAATATGATTGTGTCCATGTATTAAATCATCCGGTTAGTAACAGTAGCAAAGCATGTGATTAATTTGTATCAAGCTTATCAAGCCACTCACAGCTCCTGTTAATGCTTAGGCAGTTCATGCATTCAATATAGCATTATTATGATTAGTCCATGCTTTCATGCACATGATTAAAAACAACAAAGAGTTTTCAGTATATACCATACAACATGCCTCTGCTGTATTCACAGTTTTTGCAATGTCCCTCCTGGCTGGTACTCTCACAAACAGCCTTATCTGGAGTCCGTGGGCAGTATTCCTCCAAGTATTCCCCTAGGCACTGGGGTTAGTAATCAGCTGGCCAGCTGCTAGAACAGATACATTTTTATTCCGTTATGGGGAGACAATGACAGACACATTTCCCCGCCTCCTCATAAATGTCAGCAGATTCCTCAGTGTCCAATGCTCACCATTACATCTCCTCTCTTTAAATACCAATTTTCCCGGTTCGTGCATGCGCAGTCTGCATGCTGATCAAGTCTCTATTTCATTTTGATCATTTGCACATGTGCAAGATGATTATGTGCGTTTCGGCTGTTCAAGCCTCATTTTGACAGCATTGTATAATGTAAAGATCTGTGCAACATTATTTATATGGTTTCTTTTACCTCTATTTAAGGAGCCAATACGGCACTATAAATTAATTAATATATAATGAAATACACAATAACACATAAATAAATATACATAAACATGATACTCTCTAACATTGACATTGTTATACTTCATCTATAATACAGGCATTACTACCATCTAGTTGTCACACCTGGTAATTATTTCGAACTATGAGAACCTCCTAACCATATACTCCATTCTATGTTTTATTAGTTTTATATATTGTTTACAGATACATAAATGTGCACACAATCAATGCATACATATACATACAAACGACTAGATTTTTCCAATTATTATTGTTTCATTACAGTTATTCCTCCTATATGTTTTAATAGATGTTATCTCTATATATCTAGAACTATATACAAAAATACAACCCAAATAATGAAATCCCATGCATCCAGAACTAGGATATCTACTCATATCCATCTCCTCTACTCTTTATTAAACCTATGATACAATTATGTACCACAAATCCGCCATTACTATATTTTAACTCCCCATTCTGGGTATAAAAGGTCCCAATTTTTAAACCACATTTAGCTCAACCATATCATTAAGACCGGACGGTACCATTGTGTCCATTCTAAAAATCCAATCGGCTTCGCGTTTGCGGAGCCTACTAAATCGGTCTCCACCCCGATTGGTCATTTTTATATGTTTGATTACAATCATCACCATATTTTACCATTTTGAATTCTGACAATATATTACATGATCGGATAATGGGTGTTTGGCCCCTCTAATTGTATAGGGTTTGCGTGGTACATCCTTTATATTGTTTCCCACATTGACAAGTAATCAAATGAATAATATATGTAGACATACAATTTATAAAATCTTTAAAAGGAAAGATTTCTTTTGTTACAGACGACTGAAAATTATCACGCTTCCTTGGTACATTATTACAGGACTGGCAATTACTTTTTCCACATTTATGGTAACCTGCTGGTCTTACAGGAAGCCATGTATTTTGCATATCCAATTATTTACCCTTTTCCTTCATAAAATGACTAGGCACTAATTTCTTGTGTAAATTGTTGCTTTTCTAAAGATGGTATATCCCTTAGGATCTATCTGAGGTTTTAATGCTTCATCCAAAAGTAGCAAAGAGGTATTTTTTCTAATAACTTGACTGATCTTATGTGCAAAGCTATTAAATTGTGTAGTAAATACTGCGCTCCTCTCATTGAACCCCTATTTTTTTTGGGGGGGGGGTTGATTTAAGTAAATCCTCCCTATCTAATCCCTCAACTTCCAAGAATGCTCACTCTAATATTTAATGCGGATACCCTTGTTCATGAAATGATTTCATAAGTGTTCTTGCCTGCTCCTGATATGTAGAGACTGAAGTACAGTTCCGCTGCAGTCTAACAAACTGACCTCTGGTAATGTTATCTTTCCAGCACTGCTTATGAAAACTTTTATAATTTATATATCAATTTTGATCTATTTCCTTAATGTATGTTTTTGTGACCAATCTATCTTCCTCTACCGATAGCTCTTTTTCTAGAAAATTTATAATATTGTTGCTATAATTAGATGTAAACTTAAGACCGTATTGATTATTATTTAAACCATTTGTGAAGGAGTGTAGTGATTCTAAATTCCTTCCCCAAATAATAAAGAAATCATCTATATACCGGTCATAGTAGACCAGAGGGTATATTTACTAAGATTCGTATTTGTGTCGATTTGGTGAGAGATTAAATACGAATGACATCGAATGTGTGAATTTGCAATTTTTTTATTTTTTACACCACATTTACTATGCTGTCGTATTCTGCATTTTCATTTTTTCCGATGTCGATGTCATTCGTAATTTCGGCCAGTGTTTTACGGGAGTGATTAGTAAAACACTGCCAAATTTAACACAATGAATCCCGGCCGGATCTGTGAGATCCATGCAGGGCTTCATTGTGTACCTTAAAAAGAGTGTTTAAAGTGTTCAAAATTCAGAAAAAAATTACGTGGGGTCCCCCCTCCTAATCATAACCAGCCTCTGGCTCTTTGAGCCGGTCCTGGTTGTAAAAATACGGGGAAAAAATTGACAGGGGTTCCCCCATATTTTAACAACCAGCACTGGGCTCTGCGCCTGGTCCTGGTGCAAAAAATATGGGGGAAAAAAGACGTAGGGGTCCCCCGTATTTTCAACACCAGCACCGGGCTCCACTAGTCAGAGAGATAATGCCACAGCCAGGGGACACTTTTATATTGGTCCCTGCGGCCCTGGCATTAAATCACCAACTAGTCACCCCTGGCTGGGGTACCCTGGAGGAGTGGGGACCCCTTAAATCAAAGGGTTCCTCCTCCAGCCACCCAAGGGCCAGGGGTGAAGCCCGAGGCTGCCCCCCCCCATCCAAGGGCGGCAGATGGGGGGCTGATAGCCATTGTGTGTAAAAAAAAAGAATATTGTTTTTTGTAGCAGTACTACAAGTCCCAGCAAGCCTCCCGCAAGCTGGTACTTGGAGAACCACAAGTACCAGCATGTGTGGGGAAAACGGGCCCGCTGGTACCTGTAGTTCTACTACAAAAAATACCCAAATAAAAACAAAACACACACACCTTGATAGTACAGTTTTATTAAACATACATGCACACTTACATTCATACATACTTACCTATGTTGACACAAAGCAGTCGGTCCTCTTCCCCAGTAGAATCCCGTGGTACCTGTAAATAAAAATTATACTCACAAAAAATCCGGTGTAGATCGGTCCTCTTCTTTAAGTTTGTAATCCAGGGCAAAATAAAAAAACGGATTACCCGAACCACGCACTGAAAGGGGATCCATGTTTGCACATGGATCCCCTTTCCCCGACTGGCGAGACCCCCCGTGACTCCTGTCAAAGAGGGTCCCTTCAGCCAATCAGAGAGCGCCACGTCATGGCACTCTCCTGATTGGCTGTGCGCTCCTGAGCTGTCAGTCAGGCTCCACACTGTAGATACAATGTAGCTCATAGGCGCTCCATTGTATCCAATGGTGGGAACTTTGTGGTTCTGCGGTGGACCGCGAGGTTAAGTGGGGTCACTCTTGTGGTTGTCCCCACTTAACATTATTATTATTATTAATATTATTATTATAATCATTTATTTATAAGGTGCCACATGGGATCCACAGCGCCCAATTACAGAGTAAACAAATAAGCAAAACATAAAGACAGTGACTTACATTTCAATACAATATAGGACAAGTACAGGGTATATAAATATAGCTGTGTCAATAAACAGCACTGAAATAAGTATCAGGGTGGCAGAAAACCGAGGGATTTGGTGCCATCAAAGGGAGTACTGAAAAGAAGGTTAAGTAAGAGACGTAAAAGCACTTGAGGGAAAAGGACCTTGCTCATGAGAGCTAAATATCTGGCATTTTGGACACTCCAACCTACCTTCTGAGGAAACAGCTTCTAAAATACAGCGAAGAAACAAGGACTGTTGGTGATTATTAAGATGCTTTATTCCTAAGGACAACTACTGCATATGCTTATTACCACAGGTTTCCAGTGAAAATTGCTATATTTATTGCTACCATCTGAAGCCGAGCACTCCCTCCCGACTAATGCCAAAGACTCCTGCTCAGTGCCAGGGACACTATCCGGCGGCTGATTACATCATCCCATCTTGGAGATCGCAGCACTCCTACACACCGGTTCCACTTATCACGAGGAGCTCTGTGTTCCAGGAGCAGTGAGCACCTAGAAACATAAGGGAAGTCTAGTCAGCACTGTTTTCTTCAAATAGTGAATACAACCCCTGGTAATTAGCACAAAATTATTTTTGCAACTAACCACAATTAAGCTGGCCAGCTAAAATCATTTGGAACTTGCTACTTTGTATACCTTAGAGGAATAGAGCTATTACACCAGAATGCTACATAGTTATTAACTATGTATGTGATGTTTTTTTTACATTGATTCTTTATTTTTTTTATTTTTTTATTCAATTAATAAATACAAACTAACATCTGATATTTGTGCTTTCTTATATATGTGTTTATTGGCACCCCCACACTGCTGACACACCCCAGCTCTGAGGACACCGCCGGCACTTCCCCATTGCAGACAGTGTTGGCACCTCAGCACTGAGGTCACCACCAACACTCCTGCACTGCCGACACCAGCAGCACTCCAGAAGTACTAACACCACCAGCAACCCCGCACTGGGGACACTGCCACCACTGCCAACACTGCCAGCACCCCTGCAGTGAGGACACCCCTGGCACCCCCACTCTGCAGACACAGCAAGCAGTACCAACTCCACCAGCAACTCTGTACTGAGGACACTGCGGTACCCCCGCATTGAGGACACCACCATCACTACCGACACCGCCAGCACCCCAGCAGTACAGACACCACCGGCAACCCCACACTGAGAACACTGTCAGCACTGCCGACAACAATGCAGTAAGGATACCCCAGGCACCCCTGCACTGCCGATGAAGCCAGAAGTACTGACACCACCAGCAACTCCGAACTGAGGACACCACCATCAGTTCCAACACCACCAGCACCGCAGCAGTATGGACATCACTGGCAACCCCACAATGAGAACTCTGCCAACACCCCTGCACTGCCGACACTCCCACAGTGAGGACACCACCGGCACCGTCTATCACAGTAAGTGCACTATTGGTGTATCCGCTCTGCACTGTATCCTGCACTGTATCCAACAAGCACTGTATCCTGCATTGTATCCAACCAGCAATGTATCCAGCACTATATCCAACCCACATAGTATCCAACCCAAACTGTATCCGACCAGCAGTGCATCCCGCACTGTATCCAACCCACACTGTATACAACCTGCACTGTTTCTAACCAGCACTGTATCCCACACTGTATCCAACCAGTAGTATATCCTGCACTGTATCTGACCTACACTGTATAAAACCCACATAGTATCCAACCAGCACTGTATCCAACCCACACTGTATCCAACCCACACTGTAGCCAACCTGCACTGTTTCCAACCCACACTGTATCCCACACTGTATCAAACCAGTAACATATCACTCACTGTATCCGACCTGCACTCTATCCAACCCACACAGTATCCATCATAAACTGTATCCAACTCACTCTGTATCCCGCACTGTATCCAACCTGTCCTGTATCCTGCACTGTTACCAACCCACACTATATATGACCCACACTGTATCCATCACATATCGTATACCACACTTTAGCCAGTCAGGCTTTGGCCAGTATTGGTGAAAACAATATTGTGAGCTATGAGGTGGTCAAAATTGAGTGGAAATGACTCGAAATTAAAGTTATTTATGTTGATAATACTGTAGTGACAAAAACAGATTTTAGCTTTTTTTGTAAATGTTTGAAAAAAATCCAAATCCAAATTCAGATACGGCGATTTTGCAAATCCAAATAAAAAACTGGGTGACGAATTAGAATAAAATCCGTCAAAAATAGTCCGGCTCACATCTCTACTCTCAGCCCTCATCTATTTTAGTAACAATTTGTACACCTGATATACTCAAAATGTAGAAATACTGCTGTGTTTTTAGTTGGACCTGTATTCAGATTTAAAATGAACATACAAGAACTCAATTTTTTAAACTTAATTTTTACACATGCATTCATGTACACTATGCATCAAACTTTAAATGAGGTTGTAAACCTATAAAATGTAATATTGTTAATCTTGAACTAATATATTTTAAAATGGTATTAATTATAATAAAACACATGCAAACAGAAAGTTGTTTTTTTAACATTTTTAATGCATAACGAGTGACTTATAAATTTACACTAGCAATGCCTTTGGATACATTTACACACTGAAGGGTTGGCAACTTAAGTAAAAGCAAAGCCAGTTTGTGCAAGGGCCTCAAAATTGCCTCTTTTTCTTGCCAGTATTGAAACGGACTGTTTGACATGCCTATTTGGATGCTATCACTGAAATAGTCGTCAACCATTCTTTCAATAATTGTAGGCAGCTCCTTCAGTTTGGACCAGACGTCAAAACTTGTTCCTGACTCATCTTCATCACTGCCAGCGGGTCTCTTATGAAAATTTAGTTTTTTCCTTGCAGTCGCAGTTGCCGGAGAAAATGAAGAAGGAGATGTTGCAGTGTCATGTTCCGCTTGAGCTGACAATTTTCTCACCAACAGCTCTTTGCATCTCTGCAGATTTGTGCCTGTTGGAAAGAAAGACACAATGTATGACTTACACCTAGGATCAAATGCGGTTCGCCAAAATATAATTATCTGATTTCAAAAGATTAACGACCCTTGAATCCTGGCAAAGCAAATGAAGGGCTTCATCTACAAGTCCAACATACTTAGCAGAATTTCTCCATTTCGTCTACTACTTCACTTTCTCCAGTCACTTTTGCAAATGCCTGATGAGGGTAATGACCTGACTCAAGCAGGCAGTGTCTGAACTAACTTCACATGTGCCAACTTCGAAGGGTTCGAGAACCTTGCACAACATGGAAATTATTCTACACTGCACTTGACTCGGGTGCATTCCCGCTCCTTCCACTATGTCATAAGTGGATGTGTAGGCTTGAATGGCCTTTTGCTGCTCCTCCACCTGCTGAAGCATATATAGGGTAGAATTCCACCTCATTACTACCTCTTGCTTCAGTGGATTGCAGGGCAAATCCAAGAGTGTTTGCTGGTGCTTCAGTTTTTAACAGGCAGTTGCTGAATGTCAGAAATGTCCACAAATTTTTCGGGCCACCGACAGCATCTCCTGCACACCCCTGTCATTTTAAAAAAAAAATCTGCACCACCAACTTAATTATGTGAGCAAAACATAGGGCATGTTGGAATTGGCCCAAATGTAATGCCCCCAGAATATTGGTGGCATTGTCAGATATCACAAACCTCGAGAAGAGTCCAAGTGGGGTAAGCCATTGTGCAATGATTTCCATGAGTTTTTCTAAGAGGTTCTCAGAGGTGTGCCTCTTACTGAAACTGTTGATACACAGCGTAGCCTGCCTCTGAATGAATTGGCATTTGTGAGATGCTGCTGCTGCTGCTGGTGGTGATGCTGTTGAAGGCATTGCATCTACCCAGTCACAGTCATATAGTCTTTAGTTTGCACTGTTACACTTATCCACATATCCGTGGTTAAGTGGACAGTGGGTACAATGGAATTTTTGAGGACAATAATTACACTTTTTTAATGTCCTTGTATAGGCTAGGTATTGCTTGAAGTGGAATCTAGACAGGACTTGGTACCGGGGACACAGGATGGACAGACAGAGCACCCCTTGATGGATGGAGCAGCCCCTTAATGGACGGAGCAGCCCCTTAATGGATGGAGCAGACCCTTGATGGACTGACAAAGAGCACCCCCTTGACAGACAGAGCAGCCCTGGAGGACAAAACAGCCCTAGTATGAGGACATAACAACCCCTTAGATAACACAGCCAGCCCTAAATGTGATATAGGGCCTAATTAAGCATGAGTTTTAGTTTTGCGAGAAATCACAAAACTATAACTCATGTCTCTAGTGTGTGGGGGGCACCCAGCACAGGGTAAGGCCATTCCACATGCCTACCCCCCCAGTTAAAAAGCGAGTGCATCATTTTATAGTGATGCACTTGCATCTTAAGGGTTGCCTAGCAGCCTAGCTGTGAAGGCAATCATCGGGCAGCCATCTTTTGGGTCACATCGGCTGCATATGATGTCCCACAGATGGTCCGAACACGCCTCCATTGTCTGGACCACGCCCTCCAAACAGTGCATTGACGACTACAAAACACTGTGTCCACATCCCGTTCCCGCCGCTCTGCTGGGACTTAGACTGTGATAATATTCTGTGTGCTGCCGTTTTCAGCAGTGACTGTGGTGTCCTCAGTGCAGGGTGCAGGTAATGTCCTCAGTGCAGAGTTGCTTGTGGTGTCGGTACTGCTGGCTATGTCGGTAATGCAGGGGTGCCAGGGGTGTCCTCACTGCAGGGATGCCGGCAATGTTGCTAGTGCTGGCAGTGTCTTCAGTGTGGGGTTGCTATTATTGTCGGTACTGCTGGGGTGCTGGCCGTGTTGTGCTGGCCCTGTTGGCAGTGATGGTGGTGTCCTCAGTGTAGTGTTGACGGCAGTGTCCTCGGTGCGGAGGTGATGGCAGATTCAGAACTGCTGGTTTTGCTGGCAGTGTGGGGGTGATAGGGGTGCTTGCAGTGTCAGCAGTGCTGGCAGTGTCCTTAGTGTGGGGTTGCTGGTGGTGTCGGTACTGCTGGAGTGCTGGCAGTGTCAATAGTGCAGGAGTGTCAGTGATGTCCTCAGTGTGGGGGGGGTGTCAGTGGTGTCAGCAGTGTGGAGGTGCCAGCTGAGTCAGCAATGTGGGGGTGCCATATGTGTTGGCAGTGCAGGAGTGCTGGCAATGTCCTCTGTGCGGGGGTGCCGACAGTGTCCAGAGTGCGGGAGTACCAAATATCCTCAGTGTGCAGGTGCCAGTGGTGCGGGCAGTAGTCATCCCAATGATTCCAATTGGATTTTTTAAATTGGCACCTGAGCACAAACCGGAAGATCTGGCAGCGGGATCTCTAGGTTTTGGTTTGATTAGGGATCCGAGGCAGTCAGGCAGATCAGAGCCCTTACTCGATTGCCTCGGATCCCGGAAGTTTGGAGCAGTTCGAATTTCCTAAAACCTCTCATATCTACTTATAATCAGAGTTTAATTGCATCATTTCAATATAATATTGTGTGTATATGGTGTGAAAATAGTCACGATTCATACATATTAGTGATGAGCACCGGAAATTTTTCGGGTTTTGTGTTTTGGTTTTGGGTTCGGTTCCGCGGCCGTGTTTTGGGTTCGAACGCGTTTTGGCAAAACCTCACCGAATTTTTTTTGTCGGATTCGGGCGTGTTTTGGATTCGGGTGTTTTTTTCAAAAAACCCTAAAAAACAGCTTAAATCATAGAATTTGGGGGCCATTTTGATCCCAAAGTATTATTAACCTCAATAACCATAATTTCCACTCATTTTCAGTCTATTCTGAACACCTCACAATATTATTTTTAGTCCTAAAATTTGCACCGAGGTCGCTGGATGGCTAAGCTAAGCGACCCAAGTGGCCGACACAAACACCTGGCCCATCTAGGAGTGGCACTGCAGTGTCACGCAGGATGGCCCTTCCAAAAAACACTCCCCAAACAGCACATGACGCAAAGAAAAAAAGAGGCGCAATGAGGTAGCTGTGTGAGTAAGCTAAGCGACCCTAGTGGCCGACACAAACACCTGGCCCATCTAGGAGTGGCACTGCAGTGTCACGCAGGATGGCCCTTCCAAAAAACACTCCCCAAACAGCACATGACGCAAAGAAAAAAAGAGGCGCAATGAGGTAGCTGTGTGAGTAAGCTAAGCGACCCTAGTGGCCGACACAAACACCTGGCCCATCTAGGAGTGGCACTGCAGTGTCACGCAGGATGGCCCTTCCAAAAAACACCCCCCAAACAGCACATGACGCAAAGAAAAATTAAAGAAAAAAGAGGTGCAAGATGGAATTGTCCTTGGGCCCTCCCACCCACCCTTATGTTGTATAAACAGGACATGCACACTTTAACCAACCCATCATTTCAGTGACAGGGTCTGCCACACGACTGTGACTGAAATGATGGGTTGGTTCGGACCCCCACCAAAAAAGAAGCAATTAATCTCTCCTTGCACAAACTGGCTCTACAGAGGCAAGATGTCCACCTCATCATCATCCTCCGATATATCACCGTGTACATCCCCCTCCTCACAGATTATCAATTCGTCCCCACTGGAATCCACCATCTCAGCTCCCTGTGTACTTTGTGGAGGCAATTGCTGCTGGTCAATGTCTCCACGGAGGAATTGATTATAATTCATTTTAATGAACATCATCTTCTCCACATTTTCTGGAAGTAACCTCGTACGCCGATTGCTGACAAGGTGAGCGGCGGCACTAAGCACTCTTTCGGAGTACACACTTGTGGGAGGGCAACTTAGGTAGAATAAAGCCAGTTTGTGCAAGGGCCTCCAAATTGCCTCTTTTTCCTGCCAGTATAAGTACGGACTGTCTGACGTGCCTTCTTGGATGCGGTCCCTCATATAATCCTCCACCATTCTTTCAATGGGGAGAGAATCATATGCAGTGACAGTAGACGACATGTCCGTAATCGTTGGCAGGTCCTTCAGTCCGGACCAGATGTCAGCATCAGCAGTCGCTCCAGACTGCCCTGCATCACCGCCAGCGGGTGGGCTCGGAATTCTGAGCCTTTTCCTCGCAACCCCAGTTGCGGGAGAATGTGAAGGAGGAGATGTTGACAGGTCGCGTTCCGCTTGACTTGACAATTTTGTCACCAGCAGTTCTTTGAACCCCAGCAGACTTGTGTCTGCCGGAAAGAGAGATCCAAGGTAGGTTTTAAATCTAGGATCGAGCACGGTGGCCAAAATGTAGTGCTCTGATTTCAACAGATTGACCACCCGTGAATCCTTGTTAAGCGAATTAAGGGCTCCATCCACAAGTCCCACATGCCTAGCGGAATCGCTCTGTGTTAGCTCCTCCTTCAATGTCTCCAGCTTCTTCTGCAAAAGCCTGATGAGGGGAATGACCTGACTCAGGCTGGCAGTGTCTGAACTGACTTCACGTGTGGCAAGTTCAAAAGGTTGCAGAACCTTGCACAACGTTGAAATCATTCTCCACTGCGCTTGAGACAGGTGCATTCCACCTCCTATATCGTGCTCAGTTGTATAGGCTTGAATGGCCTTTTGCTGCTCCTCCAACCTCTGAAGCATATAGAGGGTTGAATTCCACCTCGTTACCACTTCTTGCTTCAGATGATGGCAGGGCAGGTTCAGGCGTTTTTGGTGGTGCTCCAGTCTTCTGTACGTGGTGCCTGTACGCCGAAAGTGTCCCGCAATTCTTCTGGCCACCGACAGCATCTCTTGCACGCCCCTGTCGTTTTTTAAATAATTCTGCACCACCAAATTCAAGGTATGTGCAAAACATGGGACGTGCTGGAATTTGCCCAGATTTAATGCACACACAATATTGCTGGCGTTGTCCGATGCCACAAATCCACAGGAGAGTCCAATTGGGGTAAGCCATTCTGCGATGATCTTCCTCAGTTGCCGTAAGAGGTTTTTAGCTGTGTGCGTATTCTGGAAAGCGGTGATACAAAGCGTAGCCTGCCTAGGAAAGAGTTGGCGTTTGCGAGATGCTGCTACTGGTGCTGCCGCTGCTGTTCTTGCGGCGGGAGTCCATACATCTACCCAGTGGGCTGTCACAGTCATATAGTCCTGAGTCTGCCCTGCTCCACTTGTCCACATGTCCGTGGTTAAGTGGACATTGGGTACAACTGCATTTTTTAGGACACTGGTGAGTCTTTTTCTGAGGTCTGTGTACATTTTCGGTATCGCCTGCCTAGAGAAATGGAACCTAGATGGTATTTGGTACCGGGGACACAGTACCTCCAACAAGTCTCTAGTTGCCTCTGCAGTAATGATGGATACCGGAACCACGTTTCTCACCGCCCAGGATGCCAAGGCCTCAGTTATCCGCTTTGCAGCAGGATGACTGCTGTGATATTTCATCTTCCTCGCAAAGGACTGTTGGACAGTCAATTGCTTGGTGGAAGTAGTAAAAGTGGTCTTACGAGTACGACTTCCCCTCTGGGATGACCATTGACTCCCAGCAGCAACAACAGCAGCGCCAGCAGCAGTAGGCGTTACACGCAAGGATGCATCGGAGGAATCCCAGGCAGGAGATGACTCGTCAGAATTGCCAGTGACATGGCCTGCAGGACTATTGGCATTCCTGGGGAAGGAGGAAATTGACACTGAGGGAGTTGGTGGGGTGGTTTGCGTGAGCTTGGTTACAAGAGGAAGGGATTTACTGGTCAGTGGACTGCTTCCGCTGTCGCCCAAAGTTTTTGAACTTGTCACTGACTTATGATGAATGCGCTGCAGGTGACGTATAAGGGAGGATGTTCCGAGGTGGTTAACGTCCTTACCCCTACTTATTACAGCTTGACAAAGGCAACACACGGCTTGACAAATGTTGTCCGCATTTCTGTTGAAATACTTCCACACCGAAGAGCTGATTTTTTTGGTATTTTCACCAGGCATGTCAATGGCCCTATTCCTCCCACGGACAACAGGTGTCTCCCCGGGTGCCTGACTTAAACAAACCACCTCACCATCAGAATCCTCCTGGTCAATTTCCTCCCCAGCGCCAGCAACACCCATATCCTCCTCATCCTGGTGTACTTCAACACTGACATCTTCAATCTGACTATCAGGAACTGGACTGCGGGTGCTCCTTCCAGCACTTGCAGGGGGCGTGCAAATGGTGGAAGGCGCATGCTCTTCACGTCCAGTGTTGGGAAGGTCAGGCATCGCAAACGACACAATTGGACTCTCCTTGTGGATTTGTGATTTCGAAGAACGCACAGTTCTTTGCTGTGCTTTTGCCAGCTTGAGTCTTTTTATTTTTCTAGCGAGAGGCTGAGTGCTTCCATCCTCATGTGAAGCTGAACCACTAGCCATGAACATAGGCCAGGGCCTCAGCCGTTCCTTGCCACTCCGTGTGGTAAATGGCATATTGGCAAGTTTACGCTTCTCCTCCGACAATTTTATTTTAGATTTTTGAGTCCTTTTTTTACTGATATTTGGTGTTTTGGATTTTACATGCTCTGTACTATGACATTGGGCATCGGCCTTGGCAGACGACGTTGCTGGCATTTCATCGTCTCGGCCATGACTAGTGGCAGCAGCTTCAGCACGAGGTGGAAGTCGATCTTGATCTTTCCCTATTTTTGGAACCTCAACATTTTTGTTCTCCATATTTTAATAGGCACAACTAAAAGGCACCTCAGGTAAACAATGGAGATGGATGGATACTAGTATACTTATGGATGGACGAGCGACTGCCGACACAGAGGTAGCTACAGCCGTGGACTACCGTACTGCGTCTGCTGCTAATATAGACTGGATGATAATGATATAAAATATATATATATATATCACTACTGCAGCCAGACAGGTATAAATTATATAATGACGGACCTGCTGGACACTGTCAGCTCAGCACTGTAGACTCCTAAAGTAAGCTACTAGTAGTATCAAGAAGATAGAAAAAAAAAAACACCACAGGTAGGTGGTATACAATTATGGATGGACGAGCGACTGCCGACACAGAGGTAGCTACAGCCGTGGACTACCGTACTGCGTCTGCTGCTAATATAGACTGGATGATAATGATATAAAAATATATATATATATATCACTACTGCAGCCGGACAGGTATATATTATATAATGACGGACCTGCTGAACACTGTCAGCTCAGCACTGCAGACTCCTAAAGTAAGCTACTAGTAGTATCAAGAAGATAGAAAAAAAAAAACACCACAGGTAGGTGGTATACAATTATGGATGGACGAGCGACTGCCGACACAGAGGTAGCTACAGCCGTGGACTACCGTACTGCGTCTGCTGCTAATATAGACTGGATGATAATGATATAAAAAATATATATATATATCACTACTGCAGCCGGACAGGTATATATTATATGATGACGGACCTGCTGGACACTGTCAGCTCAGCACTGCAGACTCCTAAAGTAAGCTACTTGTAGTATCAAGAAGATAGAAAAAAAAAAAACACCACAGGTAGGTGGTATACAATTATGGATGGACTAGCGACTGCCGACACAGAGGTAGCTACAGCCGTGGACTACCGTACTGCGTCTGCTGCTAATATAGACTGGATGATAATGAGATATAAAATATATATATATCACTACTGCAGCCGGACAGGTATATATTATATAATGACGGACCTGCTGGACACTGTCAGCTCAGCACTGCAGACTCCTAAAGTAAGCTACTAGTATCAAGAAGATAGAAAAAAAAACACCACAGGTAGGTGGTATACAATTATGGATGGACGAGCGACTGCCGACACAGAGGTAGCTACAGCCGTGGACTACCGTACTGCGTCTGCTGCTAATATAGACTGGATGATAATGATATAAAAAATATATATATATATCACTACTGCAGCCGGACAGGTATATATTATATAATGACGGACCTGCTGGACACTGTCAGCTCAGCACTGCAGACTCCTAAAGTAAGTTACTAGTAGTATCAAGAAGATAGAAAAAAAAAAAACACCACAGGTAGGTGGTATACAATTATGGATGGACTAGCGACTGCCGACACAGAGGTAGCTACAGCCGTGGACTACCGTACTGCGTCTGCTGCTAATATAGACTGGATGATAATGAGATATAAAATATATATATATCACTACTGCAGCCGGACAGGTATATATTATATAATGACGGACCTGCTGGACACTGTCAGCTCAGCACTGCAGACTCCTAAAGTAAGCTACTAGTATCAAGAAGATAGAAAAAAAAACACCACGGGTAGGTGGTATACAATTATGGATGGACGAGCGACTGCCGACACAGAGGTAGCTACAGCCGTGGACTACCGTACTGCGTCTGCTGCTAATATAGACTGGATGATAATGATATAAAAAATATATATATATATATCACTACTGCAGCCGGACAGGTATATATTATATAATGACGGACCTGCTGGACACTGTCAGCTCAGCACTGCAGACTCCTAAAGTAAGCTACTAGTATCAAGAAGATATAAAAAAAAAAAAAACACCACGGGTAGGTGGTATACAATTATGGATGGACGAGCGACTGCCGACACAGAGGTAGCTACAGCCGTGGACTACCGTACTGCGTCTGCTGCAGTGCTAATATAGACTGGATGATAATGATATAAAAAATATATATATATCACTACTGCAGCCGGACAGGTATATATTATATAATGACGGACCTGCTGGACACTATCAGCAGAATGCGTTTATAGAATAAAAACACCACACGACGAGTGTTTAACTTTTTCAGGCAGACAATCACAATATACTGGTGGTCAGTGGTCACTGGTCAGTCACACTGGCACTGGCAGTGGCACTCTGGCAGCAAAAGTGTGCACTGTTAAAATATGTACTCCTGCTATAACTGCTCCCCAGTCTCCCCCACAATTAAGCTGTGTGAGCAGTGAGCACTCAGCACAGTCAGATATACAGTATTACATAGATGATGCAGCACACTGAGGGCACACTGAGGCTGAGCACAGATATGGTATGTGACTGTGTCACACTGTGTATCGTTTTTTTTCAGGCAGAGAACGGATTAATTAAACTGGTGGTCACTGGTCACACTATCAGCAAGTAGTACTCCGTCCTAATATGCTCCCCAAAATTAGTAAATCAAGTGTCTCTACTCTCTACTACTCTCTAGTCTACTCTAAACGGAGAGGACGCCAGCCACGTCATCTCCCTATCAATCTCAATGCACGTGTGAAAATGGCGGCGACGCGCGGCTCCTTATATAGAATCCGAGTCTCGCGATAGAATACGAGCCTCGCGAGAATCCGACAGCGGGATGATGACGTTCGGGCGCGCTCGGGTTAGCCGAGCAAGGCGGGAAGATCCGAGTCTGCCTCGGACCCGTGTAAAAAGCGTGAAGTTCGGGGGGGTTCGGTTTCCGAGAAACCGAACCCGCTCATCACTAATACATATACAATACAAAATTATGATTAATTTATTAAATTATTATATTTAATTAGTTTTATACATTTTGTGTCAATTTAAGGCACCACTAAAAGAAGATTATGTTTTATTTTTGTAATGAATTGTCATATCTTTGAATTGCTATTAATATACGTATGTGCTTTGGTTGCCTACTGCTTAAGGGCACTAAACTTCTTCTTTCCTGGATCTTTCCCTATATTAAAACAATTTTATTTTTGTAATGAATTGTCATATCTTTGAATTGCTATTAATATACGTATGTGCTTTGGTTGCCTACTGCTTAAGGGAACTAAACTTCTTCTTTCCTGGGTCTTTCCCTATATTAAAACAATTTTCATGTCATTATTCAAGTAGGTACCAGAGGAACAAATATATGTTTGTATTTTTAACTAGAATATGCAGTGTTGAATGAAACCTAGTAGCACCCCCTGTAAAACCTGCCACCAGCAATGACTGCTAGTGCCTAGCAGGGGTTACCATGGTAGTACTCCCTACCAATCACATGCTGGACAGGCTGTACCAGGAGGAGGTGTTTTCTCCCCATGAGAATTCCAGTCCGAACTGCAATAGCAGAGAGCACTTTCCAGGGCAAATCACTCCTCTACTATTATGGTGGCCCTACCCAGCTTTTAGGAGCTGCAGCTAATGCAGCCCTTAGAAGCAGGCAGACTTGATCATTTATTCATATATGCAGGGCCGTGATACTGTGCATGTGCACGTTTATATGACTGTTGTCAGCCAAGGTAGGAGCCACTGCTGCTCATGAAAATCCAAGTGCACCTTCTTCAGCCATATATGCATCTATCAGCAAGTGATTTCATAAAGTACTGTACTAGATCACATCAATAAAAGTCTTGCCCATCCATATAGCCATGGCTTAACATCTTTAGTTAAAAATTTAAATTATGTAAATTCATTTTTTTTAAATTTCACATAGACAAAAAACTGAACTTTGAAAAATTGTTGATCGTAAAGCTAAAAGAACCACAACATTTATTTTCCTTCTTAATTACTGTAAGTCTTACTAATTGAGACTACCAGTCAATATTTCCATCAAGACCTTATGCAGTTATTTGCAATTCAGTTGTATAACCTTCTAAAAAACAATGGATCATACATTGTAGACATATACATGATGCCACATGTACATATTAAAATATGGGGTATTTATACAAATAAAAATAAATAAATAAGAGAATGCAGAATTATCCAAGGTTACCATTTCAAGGTGTAATCAAGCATGATTAAATGATGAGAACACCACATCCATAAATAGCAATTGAGGCTGATATGCATTCCTGCTAAAAGAGAAAGGTCACTGAGCTTTCAATAATAGTTAGAGATTAAACTTGTGTTCAACAAAACAGTTATTAAAGAAACATTCCAAACTAGCACTAAAACAACTAATATACATATAAAAAATCTGCAACACCTAAAGCAAAGCAGTTGTTTGTGATATGGTCAAATAATAATAATAATTATTATTATTATAATTATCCTCATCATCATCATCATCATTGCATCATCATCATCATCATCATCATCATCATCTTCAGCTTTGCTATGCTTTGCTATGTACATCCAGTACTGACAATATGAAGAATTGTGATATATGCTTTCACAATATAAATATATATATATATATATATATATATATATACATAGTTTTGCTCATAAGTTTACATACCCTAGCAGAATTTGTGATTTTCTGGCCATTTGTCAGAGAATATGGATGATAACTCACAAACTTTTCTTTCACTCATGGTTAGTGGTTGGGTGGAGCCATTTATTGTCAAACAACTGTGTTTACTCTTTTTAAATCATAATGACAACAGAAACTACCCAAATGACTCTGATCAAAAGTTTACATACCCTGGAGATATTAGCCTGATAACATGCACACAAGTTGACACAAACGGGTTTGAATGGCTACTAAAGGTAACAATCCTCACCTGTGATCTGTTTGCTTGTAATCAGTGTGTATGTATAAAAGGTCAGTGAGTTTCTGGACTCCTGAAAGACCCTTGCATCTTTCATTCAGTGCTGCACTGATGTGTCTGGATTCTGAGTCATGGGGAAAGCAAAAGAATTGTCAAAGGATCTGCGGGAAAAGGTAATTGAACTGTATAAAACAGGAAAGGGATAAAAAAAGAAATCCAAGCAATTGAGAATGCCAATCAGCCTGTTCAAACTCTAATTAAGAAGTGGAAAATTAGGGATTCTGTGGAAACCAAATCACGGTCAGGTAGACCAACAAAATTTCAGCTACAACTGCCAGGAAAATTGTTCGGGAAGCAAAGAAAAATCCACAAATAACGTCAGCTGAAATACAGGACTTTAAAAAAAAGTGGTGTGGTTGTTTCAAAATGCACAATAGGGAGGCATTTGAAGAAAAATGGGCTGCATGGTCGAGTCGCCAGAAGAAAGCCATTACTGCGCAAATGCCACAAGGCATCCCGCTTACAATACTCCAAACAGCACAGAGACAAGCCTCAAAACTTCTGGAACAAAGTCATTTGGAGTGATGAGACCAAAATTTAACTTTTTGGACACAACCATAAACGTTACATTTGGAGAGGAGTCAACAAGGCCTATGATGAAAGGTACACCATTCCTACTGTGAAACACGGAGGTGGATCGCTGATGTTTTGGGGATGTGTGAGCCACAAAGGCATTGGAAACTTGGTCAAAATTGATGGCAAGATGAATGCAGCATGTTATCTGAAAATACTGGAGGAAAATTTGCACTCATCAGCCCGGAAGCTGCGCATGGGAAGTACTTGGACGTTCCAACATGACACTGATCCAAAACACAAGGCCAAGTCAACCTGTCATTGGCTACAGCAGAATAAAGTGAAGGTTCTGGAGTGGCAATCTCAGTCTCCTGACCTCAATATCATTGAGCCACTCTGGGGAGATCTCAAACGTGCAGTTCATGCAAGACAGCCCAAGAACTTACAGGAACTGGAGGCTTTTTGCCAAGAAGAATGGGCAGCTTTACCATCTGAGAAAATAAAGAGCCTCATCCACAACTACCACAAAAGACTTCAAGCTGTCATTGATGTCAAAGGGGGCAATACACAGTATTAAGAACTGGGGTATGTAAACTTTTGAACAGGGTAATTTGGGTAGTTTCTGTTGTCATTATGATTTAAAAAGAGTAAACACAGTTGTTTGACAATAAATGGTTTCAGCCAACCACTAACCATGAGTGAAAGAAAAGTTTGTGAGTTATCATTCATATTCTCTGACAAATGGCCAGAAAATCACAAATTCTGCTAGGGTATGTAAACTTATGAGCACAACTGTATATACACACAGATGTGTTTACATACATCTTTGCTATATCCCGCCATGTATGGAATCTTTTATTGATTGCAGTGCTATTATATGCCCTAGATGCCAATGTTTTAAGTATATGTTGCAACAGCACTAATTTTAGATAAAAGTAATAAACTTGTGATATTTCCATCCATTTAGCTCTCTTGCACCAATTTGTATTTGTGTATCTTTATTACAGGGTGTAACTAGCCCTATTGTATTGGCAGCACCTAGTTAAGCAGCTCATAATTAGTGCCAAAGAAATTACTTAGTAATTTATTCCTTACAATCCCGCCATGTATGGCTTGGTTTAACATACTATAGACTCAGAGATTTAGCCATGCCTTGTGATTTTTCTTAACTATCTTCTTTAATATGTTACTTTATACATATTCTATTATGGCAAACAAAAATTTCAAAATCCATCCACTCGCTACTCGTGAAAAACAGCTTAGCCATGTTTTGCATGTTGTGCCAAATTTAGAAAATTAGCAAAGATGTAAGTGGTAAGTGGTAAGTGGTCGGAACATGGTCGATGATTTTGTATTTAAGAGTAGACAAATTATGCTGGAAGGCCTTAAAATGTCTTGCAACAGGTTGGTCTTGATTACCTCCTTCAAGTGCTTGTCTGATGGCCATTCTGTGTGTGGCCATGCTCTCCTTGAACATGCAGGTGGTCTTGCCTACATAAAACAGACCACAGGGGCATCTGATATAATAGATAACAAATCTGGTATTGCAGGTCAAAACATGTTTAATAGGTATATGAACACCAGTATGCGGATGACAAAAGTCCCTTCCAGTTTCCATAAAGCTGCAGGTTGTGCAGCCAGTACATTTGTAACAACCCGGCTTACGGGTTAGAAAATGTGTTTGTCCAGTGGGGGAAAAAACAGAAATATCATTTCTAACTAATAAGTCCTTTAGGTTCCTATTCCTAGTGAAACTAGGAAGAATTTTAGATTTTTTAGCAAATTTAAGGTCTGGATCTAGAGTCACAACTGGCCAAAGTTCTTTGGCTATTTTGGTGATGGTGGTGCTGAAAGGGTGATATTCTTGCACAAACACTTGTTTGTTGTGTAGTGCGGACTTGGAGACTGCTGGTGCAAGACGCTGAGCTTTGGGAATGGCTAGTGCTTTTTTCTTGGCAATCTGTAAATCTGTATAATTGTACCCCCATTTTAAGAATTGTACAATCATGGTGTCAATATCGGTAACAGTTTTTTCATATGTGTCTGAAATTCTACAGACATGAAGAAACTGTGAGTAAGGCAAGCTTCTAATACATGCAGTAGGATGTTGGCTCTGTGCATGTAAATAAGTGTTTCTATCGGTGGCTTTTTTATAAAGGCATGTGTGTAAGAAGCCTTGTTCCAAAGAGATATTGACATCTAAATAATAAACTTGTGTATCACTGATGTCCCATGTAAATTTAATGGTGGGATCAAGGGTATTGATCTTTTGTAACTGTGTCTCAAGCTGCTGTTCGGAACCTGTCCAGATAAGCAGCAGGTCATCTATGTAACGGGTGATCCAAAGTAGATCACCCGATATGTAACTGTTGGAAAGAATCAATTCATGTTCTATTTTGAACATGTAGATATTAGCAAACGACGGAGCTACGCAAGAACCCATAGCGCAGCCCCGCCGTTGGCGATACCATTTACCATTGAAAAGAAAATAATTACGTTTCAAAGTAAGATTGAGTAGTTCTAGAAAAAACGTCAGATCAGGCCCCATGTATGCAGGGTTATCTGTGAGGAATACTTTCACTGCTTGAATGCCTGCATCATGTGGAATGTTGGTGTAGAGAGATACAACATCTAACGTACATAATATTGTCTGGGACTGGTGAAATGGATACAAGCTTATTAATTAAGGTAGTGGTGTCTTTCAGAAACATGTTGTGTGTTTGTATCAGTGGCTGTAAGTAAGAGTCCAAATATTGAGAGATTTTGTAATAAATGGAATCTCTTGCCGCTATAATTGGACGTCCTGGGGGACATAAAGGATTTTTATGTAATTTAGGTATGGAGTATAGTATCGGTGAAACAGGATTATCTTGAATCAGATTGCGACTTACTTGTTCAGAGATGATACCATTGGAAACTGCTTGTGTCAAGATGGTTTCTAATTCACCTTTGTTAAGCTGGTTAGGATCATCGGGCAACTCTTCATACACATTCACATCCTGTAATTGCAAGTAAATCTCATGTTTATAGTCTGCCAGGTTTTGTAGTATGATACCTCCTCCTTTATCTGCTGTACATATGATTATATCTTTATCCATTCTGAGGTCATGTAGTGCCTGTCGTTCTGCATGTGTTAAGTTATTAATTGTGGGACGTTTCTTTTGTATGTGAGCGGCCTCCGCTCTGTCCAAGGTTTTAGTGAAGCTCTTAATGGATGCATTATTGGAGGTAGGATCGAATCTAGACTTGGTTTTGATACAAGCTGGTACAGGAGCACTATTGGACTGCAATGAGGGGGGAGATTTTTTAAAAAATTCTTTAATCCGTAAAGAACGTGCAAATTTATAAGAATATATTTTCCATTGGATGTCATTAAATGGTGCAGAAGGAACAAATGAAAGGCCTTTACTGAGACAGACATTTCTGCTGTACTCAAATTACGATTAGATAGATTAAAGACAGCTGTCACTTGCGGCTCTTTTGCGACTTTGACTTCGTCCCTCTGCCTCTGCCCGCCGCGCCTCGTGTGGGTCCTGCGGTGCCTTCGCGCTGTGCGCGTGTACGAACCCCTAAAGGGGGTTTGCCAGATGTTGTAGCTCTATTCCCTTCAACTTCACTTTGGGAACTGTATTCCAAACTCGATGAGTCGGTATCCAGGGGACGGAATCTTCTATGTCGTGGTTGAAAGCATGTCCAAAAATTACCACCAGGATTTTGTGCCCACGTGTACATGTTGTTTTCTTGATAATCATGTTGTACTTTAGTGAGTTTATCTTTTGTATTTAACCAGATTTTGTTTATATGTGTCTATTTGTTCACTCAATTTAGTAAGCTAGTCTGTCTCAGTGTCCTGTATTAAACTATCCTTATGTAAGGATTCAAATTAGGTAATTTTGGATTTGATGGTGTTTTGTTCTCTGGATGATTCTTCAATCACTAGTAGAATCAGGTCGTAGCTGCACTTATTAAGCACAGCTACCCATCTCCTGCAGAATTTGGGATTATGTTTTCCTATGGTAGGGATGTTTTTGACCCGGAATCCTCTAGGTATCTGCTTGGTGCGGTGATAGTCCGATAATGTTATGCCATGCAGGAGGTAGTCTACCTCTTTTTTCTTTAAGCGCAGCAGTTCATGGTAAAGTTGTTCAGTAGAAATATCACCTCCTGAGGTCTGAAAATTCTCTTTAAAGTAAATTGAATTTGCTTCTGCATCGGAGAAGCTTAGGGTTTCCCCATGTGGCAATACAATATTTCTGAAGCCACTCACATGTGGATTGATGTTTTCCTGTGACATCACACCCAATGTGTGAAATCAAACTGTAACAAATTCTAACAGACAATTCCGTCTGAAGAACAAAGCCGTGACTGTGGTCCAGATAGTGGAGGGTGCCTTGCCGTGTTTCTGAAATCAAAGATGGTCCAACCCAATCCAGATACAGGAACAAATGTAGAGATTCGACGTTGGCTGACACTTCGTCTGACAAGTCCAGAAACACCTTGGTGCCTTCCTTACCACTCAATGTGGAAATTATAGTGAGGAAAATACTGGCGGCACTCAAAGGACTTATAAAGATAGTAATAAGTAAAGGCACTTGCGCCTATAATGATCAACGTTTCAGTTTTATTATAAAAACTTTCGTCAGGATACAAAACAATGAACTTCACATACCTTTTTAGACAATATCACCCACAGTGCTGACTCGTGGTCCCGGGGCCGCGGCCGGGGTAGATGACGCCACATCCAATGCAACGAGTGCTGAATCCACACTACATGCCCGTCGGACGTTGCCTAGAGACCTGTACACATACCATAACAAAACCCATTAACCCTTAAAAGACATTATCACCAAAAGATGTACGAAAACCAATCCAACATCTGTGAGCAAACAAATTACAACAGACCAGTGTAATAGCTACATCAACAACGATACTCATGAATCATAAATAATAATAATCATTGTATATATGGCTTCTGGCACTGAGTTATGATACAACATATCTAATATGAATATGCCGAAAGCGCTCCAAAGGCATTTAGACTAAATGACCAAGTATTATAAGAATCAAAATGAGCCAAAAGTTATGGTAACATAATATATAAAGCAGGTGCTAAACCACAAACGATACAGTTGCAGTGCACACAATCAGCTCTACCTAGATAGAAATGAAGTAATTGAACAAGAAGAACTTCTTGTGGCGTCTACAAGTATGGGCAGCGCCAGTCAGCAACTCAGTCCAATGTCCATAGTCCATTTTATAATGCACTCAGACCAAAAAGGTAAAAGTGTGTGCCCATAGTCAAATTAATGTATATAGCATCATAAATAGCAGTTACACGATATATGTTCATTAAGTCCCGCTGGAGACACTGTGTTTAACTTGTGGATCCAGCGTGTTTCCAAACGTAACAGTTGCTTCCCTCTATCTCCCCCCCCAATGCTGGTCAGAACACGGTCGATGATTTTGTATTTAAGAGTAGACAAATTATGCTGGAAGGCCTTAAAATGTCTTGCAACAGGTTGGTCTTGATTACCTCCTTCAAGTGCTTGTCTAATGGCCATTCTGTGTGTGGCCATCCTCTCCTTGAACATGCAGGTGGTCTTGCCTACATAAAACAGACCACAGGGGCATCTGATATAATAGATAACAAATCTGGTATTGCAGGTCAAAACATGTTTAATAGGTATACGAACACCACCAGAGCTGATTGTGTGCACTGTAACTGTATCATTTGTGGTTTAGCTCCTGCTTTATATATTATGTTACCATAACTTTTGTCTCATTTTGATTCTTATAATACTTGGTCATTTAGTTTAAATGCCTTTGGAGCGCTTTTGGCATATTCATATTAGCTATGTTGTATCATAACTCAGTGCCAGAAGCCATATATACAATGATTATTATTATTTATGATTCATGAGTATCGTTGTTCATGTAGCTATTACACCGGTCTGTTGTAATTTGTTTGCTCACAGATGTTGTATTGGTTTTCGTACATCTTTTGGTTATAGTGTATTTTAAGGGTTAATGGGTTTTGTTATGGTTTGTGTACAGGTCTCTAGGCAACGTCCGACGGGCATGTGGTGTGGATTCTGCACCCATTGCATTGGATGTGACGTCATCTACCCCGGCCGCGGCCCCGGGACCACGAGTCAGCACTGTGGGTGATATTATCTACAAAGGTATGTGAAGTTCATTGTTTTGTATCCTGACGAAAGTTTTTATAATAAAACTGAAACGTTGATCATTATAGGCGCAAGTGCCTTTACTTATTACAATCTTTATTAGTCCTTTGAGTGCCGCCAGTATTTTCCTCGCTATATATATATATATATATATATATATATATATATATACATAACATAAACTGAAACAACAGCTATAAATAATCCAAAATAATTGATATTGTACAGTACATCCAAAAGTGTAGAGGGCATATCAAAGGTATAAAATAAGCAAGAGAAGGAGACATAAGTAGTTGCTGATTAAATGCAAACTAATATTAAATGTAGGTCATATAGGAAAGTTGAAACGCAGTAGAAACAGAAAACACAGAAGACTAGCTGTTCTACCCATTCTTCGCATGGGAGTTTCTGTTTTTCACAGTTGTTAATATAAATGAGTGTTTAAAATTTGGTAAATCTAGAGATGTAAATTTGAGATGTCATAATGTAAATAAATATTATTCCATGGTTCTTGGCGTTATCCGAGGAGCACCTGTAGCAGATACGGTAAAAAGTGACAGGACCATTTTTGTCATTTATTAAATTCTACCAACTGGAGGAGCAATCCAAATTTTGATCCGATTGTCCATTTGGGTGTTATCGTTTAAGCAAAGCAAGCCACACATTAGTAATGACCTCTTTATGTCCACACCCTTTTCATCACCTTAAGGGAGGTTTATTACAATTTTAATTATGTAGTTTTCCTAATTCCCACCTGAAGAATACCTATGTTAAATGTCATCTTCTTAACATATTGGGAAGTAACAGAATTAGTAATGAGTCATTCAGTGAGAGATACGGTAGAAAGTGAAAGGAGCATTTGTGTAGTTTATTAAATTCTACACACTGGAGGTGCAATCCAAATTTTGATCCAATTGTCCGTTTGGGCATTATCGTTCACGCAATGCAAGCCATGCATCAGTAATGATGTCATTATGTCAACCCCCTTTTCATCCCCTTAGGTGAGGTTTATTAAAATTCTAATTATGTAATTTTCCTAGTTTCCACCTGTAGAATACCTATGTTAAATTTCAGCTTCCTAACATATTGAGAAGAAAGAGAATTATAGATACGTCAGTCAGTCAGTCAGTCAGTGATAGATACGGTAAAACGTGTCAGGACCATTTTTTGTAGTTTATGAAATTCTACACACTGGAGGTGCAATCCAAATTTTTATCCAATTGTCCATTTTGCCATTATCATTCATGCAATGCAAGCCATGCATAGGTAATGATGTCATTATGTCAACCCCCTTTTCATCCTCTTAGGAGAGGTTTATTAAAATTCTAATTACGTAGTTTTCCTGTTTCCCACCTGCAGAATACATATTTTAAATTTCAACTTCCTAGCATATTGAGAAGTAAGAGAATTAGTGATGAGTGAGTGAGTGAGTGAGTGAGTGAGTGAGTGAGCGAGCGAGGGCTTTCATATTTATATATATAGATAAGAGAGTTTGTCAGTTTGCAGGACTTGAAAGAAGGAAATAGGAAATCAATCCAGTCCACCTTACTTTTTCTTAAGTAAAAGTATAATCCAAATCCAATCAGAAAGCAAACTTAAATGCATAAGGTAACTAAGAAAAAACATTCAGTAGTAGAGTAAAATGCTATAGAAGCATAATATGTACAATATGAGGCCTATTCATTTATTATTTCAAAAGAACCAATATATGTATATATATATATATATATATATATATATATACAATCTCCTAGCGCTTGTATAGTCAATTAACCTGCTCGTTATGATAATTATATTATTAAGATTGAAGCTGCTCCCAAATGTGGTACTGCTGGAATGCCAACAACTGTTTTGAATATAGATGGAGGATATAAATAAATATATATCAGGAAGCGCTTCGATCAAAAATTTTTTTATAATTTATTAAAAATCAATAATATGCAATTTAATATATCAAAATTGTAAACATAATATAACTAAATCATTAACTTTCTCACTCGTGTCTCCAATGTTGCATTAGTCCATAATGACAATGATCATTATAATGATTAATATTAGTTGCTGTGGGGTCTTGAAATAATTAGCCCGTATTGCACTTGTCTCCTTTTGTTAGTCAGTTTATTAGCAACATGAGGATTATAGTGGCTGGCACGCCAACATGCAGTGTTTCCTCCGTCAATTGTTGCAATGAGCACACATAGGGGAACAGACGGAGGGAGGGCGCCAGTATGATGATATCCCGGCGCTATGCTACACCCCCGTTTGACCGCAGCTGTAAGTGTCCTGTATCGTAGTGTGCAGCAAAAAGAGGATCCCTCTTACCGGACTTGTAAAGTTCTCATAAACCGCGGAGTATTAGCAGCAAACTCCCGTAGCAGCGGCGGCTCTGTGAAGTCCGTGAATGGCTTATTTTGCACCACAGCCTTGGAGACACTTTCAATGAATGGGTCGTTTAGATGGTCCTTACGCGTTTCTCCGCCCCTATCTCACGGCGGTTTCGTCAGAGGATATTATTTCAAAAGCACCATGGAAAAGCACCACCACAGATTGTAGCAACACACACCAACCTACCTGAGCAACTTAGTATTGCTGCAATGATGGGACAACCAGAGTAAACAAAGATAAAAACAAAAAAAAACATCATTTCACCTTCTGATGACAGATGAGGCTATCGCACTAGGGGAAAAAGTCCCAATAATGCCTTTGTACATCCCTCTATGTAAGGATAATGTAGATGTTGGGAAATAAATATATTTTTTCTAATAATATATAAGTGTCAGTTACTGTGACAGACCTACAGCCATTCACCAATCTTCAGATACTAACTGAAGGCTCCTGACCCTCTTAGTTTCAAACTCCATAGTTTGTGATGTTCTTCGTTCATAAGTGTGTTGCCTCACTGATCTCTGAAATGGGCTTATTCAATTAGCCAAGGGGGTTACTGCATGGCTGTAGCTCTGAGTTTACTGCCTGGAGCTACTCAATTACTGCTGTGCATGGTTAGCCTATATACTCTGGGTTAAGTACCTAAAATGTATGGGTTAGCCTATGTGGTAAGCCTCAGCAGAGTACTGAACATCGTCTGAGGCTGTGAGGAAAACTCTGTGTTAAGTGCAGCATCTGGGGCTTAGTGCTAGGCTTAGTGGCAGTAACTAAATGTCCCTGTCCAAGCTGTAGCTGCACTAATTAAATCTGCCCTTGAGAATGTGCATTTGTCACTATGTCAAATGCCAAGCCATTGCGATGTGCAGTGAAGCTGCTGTGTATGCATAAGTGAAGCTTTTTAATGCGCAGGGAGGTGTGTGGCTATTATGGGGATGAGAGACTGACACAGATTACCCACCAGAAAGTTAACCAGTCTGAAATGAACCAACCCTGGATCCTAGCAAGATACATCCAAAGATTTTTAGGAATCCGGACTATAGGTGGATGGTGTCTAGATAGACAGTTAATAGGTTAACACCATATGATTGGCAGGTACAACAGGTCAACATGTTAATTGTAGACAGTGCTGAAGGTGGACACAGATGAAAACATAATCAAAATGTACCCCAAAAAGCAAAAAATGTGTCAACCTTTTTGTGTTTACTAGTGATGTGCACCGGACATTTTTCGGGTTTTGTGTTTTGGTTTTGGATTCGGTTTCGCGGCCGTGTTTTGGATTCGGACGCGTTTTGGCAAAACCTCCCTGAATTTTTTTTGTTGGATTCGGGTGTGTTTTGGATTCGGGTGTTTTTTTTTTCAAAAAACCCTCAAAAACATCTTAAATCATAGAATTTGGGGGTAATTTTGATCCCATAGTATTATTAAACTAAATAACAATAATTTAAACTCATTTCCAGTCTATTCTGAACACCTCACAATATTATTTTTAGTCCTAAAATTTGCACCGAGGTCGCTGTGTGACTAAGCAAAGCGACCCAAGTGGCCGACACAAACACCTGGCCCATCTAGGAGTGTCACTGCAGTGTCAGACAGGATGGCAGATTTAAAAAATAGTCCCCAAACAGCACATGATGCAAAGAAAAAAAGAGGTGCAATGAGGTAGCTGTGTGGCTAAGCTAAGCGACCCAAGTGGCCGACACAAAACCTGGCCCATCTAGGAGTGGCACTGCAGTGTCAGACAGGATAGCAGATTTAAAAAATAGTCCCCAAACAGCACATGATGCAAAGAAACAAAGAGGTGCACCAAGGTCGCTGGATGGTTAAGCTAAGCGACCCAAGTGACCGACACAAACAACTGGCCCATCTAGGAGTGGCACTGCAGTGTCAGACAGGATGGCACTTCAAAAAATAGTCCCCAAACAGCACATGATGCAAAGAAAAAAAGAGGTGCACCAAGGTCGCTGGATGGATAGTATACTTGACGACACAGAGGTAGGTAGAGCAGTGGACTACTGTACCGTACTGCTATATATTATATACTGGTGGTCAGCAAAATTATGCACTGTCCTCCTACTACTGCGCACAACAACTAAAATGCATCACAGGTATGGATGGATAGTATACTTGACGACATAGAGGTAGGTATAGCAGTGGTCTACTGAACCGTACTGCTATATATTATATACTGGTGGTCAGCAAAATTATGCACTGTCCTCCTACTACTGTGCACAACAACTAAAATGCACCACAGGTATGGATGGATAGTATACTTGGCGACACAGAGGTAGGTAGAGCAGTGGACTACTGTACCGTACTGCTATATATTATATACTGGTGGTCAGCAAAATTATGCACTGTCCTCCTACTACTGCGAACAACAACTAAAATGCACCACAGGTATGGATGGATATAGTATACTTGACGACACAGAGGTAGGTAGAGCAGTGGACTACTGTACCATACTGCTATATATTATATACTGGTGGTCAGCAAAATTATGCACTGTCCTCCTACTACTGCGCACAACAACTAAAATGCATCACAGGTATGGATGGATAGTATACTTGACGACACAGAGGTAGGTAGAGCAGTGGACTACTGTACCGTACTGCTATATATTATATACTGGTGGTCAGAAAAATTATGCACTGTCCTCCTACTACTGCGCACAACAACTAAAATGCACCACAGGTATGGATGGATAGTATACTTGACGACACAGAGGTAGGTAGAGCAGTGGACTACTGTACCGTACTGCTATATATTATAATCTGGTGGTCAGCAAAATTATGCACTGTCCTCCTACTACTGCGCACAACAACTAAAATGCACCACAGGTATGGATGGATATAGTATACTTGACGACACAGAGGTAGGTAGAGCAGTGGACTACTGTACCGTACTGCTATATATTATATACTGGTGGTCAGCAAAATTATGCACTGTCCTCCTACTACTGCGCACAGCAACTAAAATGCTCCACAGGTATGGATGGATAGTATACTTTATGACACAAACGTAGGTAAAGCAGTGGACTACTGTACCGTACTGCTATATATTATATACTGGTGGTCAGCAAAATTATGCACTGTCCTCCTACTACTGCGCACAACAACTAAAATGCACCATAGGTATGGATGGATAGTATACTTGACGACACAGAGGTAGGTAGAGCAGAGGACTACTGTACCGTACTGCTATATATTATATACTGGTGGTCAACAAAATTATGCACTGTCCTCCTACTACTGCGAACAACAACTAAAATGCACCACAGGTATGGATGGATATAGTATACTTGACGACACAGAGGTAGGTAGAGCAGTGGACTACTGTACCGTACTGCTATATATTATATACTGGTGGTCAGCAAAATTATGCACTGTCCTCCTACTACTGCGCACAACAACTAAAATGCATCACAGGTATGGATGGATAGTATACTTGATGACACAGAGGTAGGTAGAGCAGTGGACTACTGTACCGTACTGCTATATATTATATACTGGTGGTCAGAAAAATTATGCACTGTCCTCCTACTACTGCGCACAACAACTAAAATGCACCACAGGTATGGATGGATAGTATACTTGACGACACAGAGGTAGGTAGAGCAGTGGACTACTGTACCGTACTGCTATATATTATATACTGGTGGTCAGCAAAATTATGCACTGTCCTCCTACTACTGCGCACAGCAACTAAAATGCTCCACAGGTATGGATGGATAGTATACTTTATGACACAGAGGTAGGTAAAGCAGTGGACTACTGTACTGTACTGCTATATATTATATACTGGTGGTCAGCAAAATTTTGCACTGTCCTCCTACTACTGCGCACAACAACTAAAATGCACCACAGGTATGGATGTATAGTATACTTGATGACACAGAAGTAGGTAGAGCAGTGGACTACTGTACCGTACTGCTATATATTATATACTGGTGGTCAGCAAAATTATGCACTGTCCTCCTACTACTGTGCACAACAACTAAAATGCACCACAGGTATGGATGGATATAGTATACTTGATGACACAGAGGTAGGTAGAGCAGTGGACTACTGTACCGTACTGCTATATATTATATACTGGTGGTCAGCAAAATTATGCACTGTCCTACTACTGTGCACAACAACTAAAATGCACCACAGGTATGGATGGATAGTATACTTGACGACACAGAGTTAGGTAGAGCAGTGGACTACTGTACCGTACTGCTATATATTATATACTGGTGGTCAGCAAAATTATGCACTGTCCTCCTACTACTGCGCACAACAACTAAAATGCACCACAGGTATGGATGGACAGTATACTTGACGACACAGAGGTAGGTAGAGCAGTGGACTACTGTACCGTACTGATTTAATACTGGTGGTCACTGGTCAGCAAAATTATGCACTGTCCTCCTACTATATACTACAATGCAGCACAGATATGGAGCGTTTTTCAGGCAGAGAACGTATAATACTGGTGGTCACTGGTCAGCAAAACTCTGCACTGTCCTCCTACTATATAATACTGGTGGTCCCCAGTCCCCACAATAAAGCACACTGAGCACAGATATTTGCAGCACACTGAGCACAGATATGGAACGTTTTTCAGGCAGAGAACGTAGATATTTTCAGCACACTGAGCACAGATATTTGCAAGCACACTGAGCACAGATATTTGCAGCACACTGAGCACAGATATTTGCAGCACACTGAACACAACTGAGAGGACGCCAGCCACGTCCTCTCACGGTCATCTCCAATGCACGAGTGAAAATGGCGGCGACGCGCGGCTCCTTTTATAGAATATGAATCTCGCGAGAATCCGACAGCGGGATGATGACGTTCGGGCGCTCTCGGGTTAACCGAGCAAAGCGGGAGGATCCGAGTCTGCCTCGGACCCGTGTAAAATGGGTGAAGTTCGGGGGGGTTCGGATTCCGAGGAACCGAACCCGCTCATCTCTAGTGTTTACCATTGTCATGTTTACCTTTTGTCCCTATTGACCTCTTATACCTGTCAACCTTTTCCATTGTTGACAACATTTTGATGACAACATTTTGTTACTGTCAACCTTTTGACCATGTTGAACTTGATGGGCTACTGGTCTTTTTTCAAACCCACAATCTATGCTATTATGTTACTATATACCTTCATCCCAAGGGATGTTTTATGTAATTATTTTATGTTTATAGCACAGTTTCTTCACTTCCCGCAACTTGCTATCCATTTTATCAATGCCACATCGGCACACCTACTCTCTATACTAATATCTATAAGGTTTTCTGTGGGTGAAACTTTCAGGTGTTCCAAGGCTGCTATTCTCCCCCAGAAGCACTATTTGGGTTTCACTTCTTTTGTTATTTTGCTGTGTTCCTGTATCTGTATCTAGCACTATGTTTTACCCCCTGCATAACCCTGTAATGGTGATACCGAAAACTCAATTTCCTGGTTAAGGACTTTCTATGTGGCATAACAGTTACTTTCACATCTGCTGTGCCCCTTTTGTGTTCACGATCCCAGTAAGCTATATCAATATTTTGTTTAAAAAAGAAACATCTATTTACCTTTTTTGTATCTTAAATACATTACTCTAGATTTATTATAAAAACACAATATTATAGATTGCATTGTTGTAACCATGTATGCATTTTTTTATGCTCTAGGTACAATTCTTAAATGTCACCAGGTAGAGTCACAAACTACTACTATTGTGTAAATATACTTTTTGTTTCTGTACTGTTAGCTGTGTAATATATATCCTGCATATTGCATCTACAGCAGCCCCCCGGAAAGTGAAAACCATATCACAAGTGGGGATGTGAATTAAGGGACTGACTTACTGAAGTGAGAAATTTGAGATAGTTTACAACAATGCTAATGTACTGTAGATCAAGGAAGCAGGGAGTAATAGATGGAGGGAGTGAGAGGGAAGCAAGAAGTAAGATATAGAGGGGTTGAGAGGGAAGCAAGGAGTAATAGAGGGAGGAAGTGAGAAGGAAGCAAGGAGTAAGAGATGCAGGGACTGAGAGGGAAGCAGGGAGTGAGATGTAGGTGCTGTAAGGGTAGCACAGTGTAAGAGATGCAGGGGCTGAGAGGTTAGTAAGGAGTAAGAAATGGAGGGGCTACGATGGTAGTAAAGACCAAGAGATGGAGGGGGTGAGAAGGTAGCAGAGAGTAAGAGATGGAGGGGCTGAGAGGGAAGCAGGGAATAAGATGCAGGTGCTGAAAGGGTAGCATGGTGTAAGAGATGCAGGGGCTGAGAGGGTAGCAAGGAGTAAGACATGGAGTAGGTGAGAGGGAATCAGGAGGTAAATAAATTAGAGAGAAGAATGTGGTAAGAAACAACGGAGAGCATGTGGGAAGTTATAGGGTGGGATGTACTAAAGTTAAAATGCACGAATTTTTGGGGTTTTTACTGCATTTTCGTATGTACTTAACTCCATCCGCCAAGTCTCAGCCACACAGGGTTACCCTGCAGGTGCCTATGGGGCTTCTTCCACAATGCAATGAAGAGAGGATACCTTGAAAAAGATCCTCCATAGGATCGAAACGCGTCGGTGGGACTTCTTCTTTCCATGGTGTACCTGTCTGGAAAAGCAGTGAGACTTTTTCCCCAATTTTTGGGATCCATATAACATCTAGGGAAATAAGTCTTCCCTAACCGGACAAAAAATGGTCACCTTTTTAAGTTAATTTTTATGTGTTTTTATTGAATATTTCGTGTGCTTTGGAGAATATTTCCAATTCTGTGGAATAAAACTTGTTATTTTTATACTACCTGGTGGTGATTGCCCTCCATAAATAATGAAGTTTATGTGGAATTAATGAGGAAGACGCCTGAGGTGTTTACTATATGCAAACAAGCCAAGAGAACCACAGTGAGTTGGATGTAGAGGGGGGAACCCCGACACATTTTTCCTGTATGGTAAATTCTATTAAAGAAAGAGATACTATGAAAGGCTTGTAATACCTTCCCTTTTTGTGAGTGCTCTGTATAAGGGGGTAACCCCAAGAACAGTTATACACAGGTGGTGGGATAACTCCAGAAAGGTGTCAAAGAAACTCCAGAATATTGTGGAACATCATCATAGGACTATAATAACCTTAGCTCATTTAATTAGCACTCAAGTGTGAGTGTTTCACATAGGGGGTAACCCCGATAACAAATATAAGAGTGGTGGTGGTAAAACTCCTGGAATTCAATAATAACTGTTGAAACATTGTGAAATATTGTAACAGTATTACACTATTTTCTCGTGTTTTGTCTTTTCCTTTTCATGTTAATTGAATCCTCACCTGTGAAGATAACAAGAAACTCATTTGAACAGGGGAGTAGATATTTTTCTATACTTAGCGCTGTTTCTGTTTGATCGAACTTCTATTGCTTGTATTGTGTGAAGTGATTGGTGTATCACTTAGATCTACGGTTTGGCTGCTTTGTATTGCGCCCAGTAAGAAACTCCAAATTTTTGTTTAAACAATGAGGAGAGGAGTCCATCACGGAAACCTGCCAGTATACTCCACGACTGCCGCTGGTCTGCACATGCGCAGATGGACTCTTAGGTCATAGACCCGGAAGTCCAGTAGCCGCAGCACATCATGAAGGACAGCTCTGATCTACATCTAAGGGGTATGTTTAATTGAAGTCGAAAACTGCCATCTGTCGAAAATACTTTTTTAGGTCAGAAGGGGTTCTGAACTATTCAATATATTTGACAAGTCGAGGAATTTGACTTGTCGAAAAGCACGTGGAACTGCGGAAAAGCTGCCGATCTACGTGCTTGTGTTGAAAGAGGGGCCAAAACCGATAGGTTTTGTCCCCCTTTTCGACCATCTCAATTCCACTTTAAAAAAAGTCGAAGAGAGATGCGGGAGCAGTGACAGGGAGAGCCGCGGGCAGCCAGACAGGGGGAGAGCAGTGCTGGAGGATGTCACAGCCGCCGCTCATAGCAGCGTCCACCCGGCTCCATTAAGCGAGAGAGACCTTGCTTGCTGGAGCCGGTTGGACGCTGCCGTGAGCGCCGGCTGTCTGTGATGCGGGGACGGGGAGCGGAGGGATGTGGAAACTGAGGCAGAGAGACGGGGGGGAGGGGAGACTAGGGAGAGCCGCGGGCAGACTGGGAAGAGCAGCGTTACATATAGCCGCTGCTGTAGCGCTGCTCTCCACAGTCTTCCCGCTGCTCTCGTCTAAGCTCTTGCATCTCAATTCGACTTTTTTAAAAGTAGAATTGAGATGTCATTGAATAGCCCAAGCCGGAACCATTCCGACAAATGAATATCGGAATGGATCCGACTTCAATTGAATATACCACTAAATCTGTCTGCACATGTTACATCTGCCCCACCTGCAGTGCAACATGGTTTTGCCCAATTGCATACTTTTTTGAATTGCTAAAAAATCTGAATAACCCCTTAAAATAGCATAAAATTTAGCAAGACTGACTGATATAGAAGTATTGCTCTATGGTATAAACCTATAGCGCTGTCTGTAATTCCTTTAATCTTATTTTTTCTTGAGAATCTTCAGTGGGGTGATCAAAGTTTGCAGAAACTGATTGATAGTGTCAAATGTTGGAATAAGAGTCCATTTATAGGTTATACAATTGTGATAAAAATTATGCAATTTCAACAGCTAAAGCTTCTGGATTTAAACCTTTAGTGATATTCTTTGCCATTATAAAATAGATTTTATTTTAGCCTGTTGTATTTTAAGTTGGTTAGCTGGCATATCACCTGCCTTGTTCTCTATTTGGTAATATAATGCTTTAGCTTTTCTAAAATGTGTTCTATTCTCTGTAAGGAAATTTTATTCAGCTGATCTTTAACATGCTGTATTTCATTTTGGAATATGGGACACTATTCAGCTTCAGTTGCTAAATTAGCAAAACTGCAACTGCTAGTGATCGCAAGCAGGGGGCCACACAGCAAAGGGCAAGACCACCCAGCATGCTAATGCTTGCCAGCGAAGCCATTGCAATTCAATTGTGATTGCATCACTGTATAAGGGAAGCCCCCGTGCCAGCGCAACCTGGCTGAGAAGGAAATCGGTTCTACACTATTTTTCACATCTCAACGACTGCGTGTGACATCACACGGCTGCCCCAAAAATTAAATGTCCCGAAGCTGCTCCCATTTCCGATGCCACACCCCTGCAATGCCACATCGCTGGCCCTGATTGCCCTGTGAATGCCTCTGCCTGTCAATCAGGCAGAGGCAATCGCATCTCCCGAGCCACACACATGCAGAACCAGGCCTATGTGTGTGCACTGCACTGTAAAATGGGGAACTGTGATCGCATCTCAGTAGCGAATGCTACTAAATAAGGCCCCTAGTTTGCCTATTAAACTGTTCAAGGTATGTGTCTCTGATAATGGCCTCTCTTTTAATGTAGAAACTAGATAATTTGCACAGACCATGTGTTTTGGTTTTGGTTCTAAACCATTATTTTGTTTGCTTTTGGCAAAATCACCCTCAAGCATCTTGGTTTTGATTTTTGGTCTGGATTTCTAAAAAAAATGTATAACATTCCTCCAAACTGTCCGGGTTTTGTCAGGACGGTCCCATTTTTTCCAAAACTGTCCCACCATCCCACCAGCAGGCCACAGTGTCCTGTAGCTGGAGAGATAGAGGATTGCCCCTTCTCACTCACTGCTGTGCTACAGAGCAGTGATGAATAGATGCTGTGTGCATGTGCACTACATCTATTCCATGGAGAGAGGAACTGGGGACATGGCCATCAGCTCACAGAGCACCGGGCATGCCCCCTCCATGATGAAAAATGAGGGTGTGACATGCATCATGGCATTTCCCATGAGACCATGCCCCCTTAGCCATGGGATTGCTCTGCAGTACCACCTCTGGAGCCACAAATGGAAGTAGCCCATTATAGCCTGTGGAACCCAATATTGCCAAATATTCATATGCAAAGATACAGCTAGAACAGGCCCATGCTCACTAACATGATCTTTCTGGCAATATACTGCAGAACCATCTGCTAATGTCCACTTGAACAGTATGGTATTACACGCATCACAGAATGGCCCCTGACATTCATCATTTCCCTTTTTCTCCCATTGTTGGTCAATCCAGAATTCCAAGAAGGGCATGCTCGCTACCTTTCCTTAACAAAAGACTTGGTTAGGAAATTACCACTGTTCTAGCATTACTAGACATGTCTTTTAAAAAAATATTCATAATTGCACAGCTTCTTGATAAATAGAACTTTTTGTGGACATACTTTTTTTTTATTACATCAAGACAAAACTACAGTATGCAAGGTATATTGGGGGTCATTCCGAGTTGATCGTAGCTGTGCTAAATTTAACACAGCTACGATCATCTTCCCTGACATGTGGGGGGATGCCCAGCACAGGGCTAGTCTGCCCCGCATGTCAGTCTGGCTCCCCCCGCACAAGTACAAAAGCACCGCACAGTGGCGATGCCTTTGTATTTGAGGAGTAACTCCCGGCCAGTGCAGCTTCTGCGGCTTGCCGGGAGTTAATGGACGCTGCCACTGACCGCAGTGGCTGCGTGAGACGTCACGCAGCTGCCGCGGACTGCTCCCCCAAAACAGCGGCTTAACGCCATCATCCAGCTCCCTCCCGCCCAGTGACCGCCTATCTCAGAGACGATCATTAGGCAAAGAAGGCTGCCATGCACCGGCACACTGCGGCACTGGTGCATGTCCAGTTCTGACCCGATCGCTGTGCTGCAACAAACTGCTGCAAGCGATCGGGTCGGAATGACCCCCATTGTTAGATATCTTTTACCTTTTGATTGGGGATGTAGTTATGTTGCTGGCAGTCTGAATCCCGGTGGTCTGAATACCAGTGCCAGAATCCCGACCACTGACAATACCTCCAACCGGAATCCCAGTTATCAGGGGCTATTCCCACTCGTGGGTGTCCACGACACAGATAGAGTGGGAATAAAACCTATGGCAAGCACAGCGAGCCACCAAGCCCTCCGCCTGGAGAGCGCAGCATGGCAAGTGCACTTAGCCGGCAAGGGGCTTTGTTGAGCTGTTGGTATTCTAGCATCCAGGATTCTGGTATTGGTATGCTGACTGCCAGGATACAGGCCACCTGCCATCCCTTTTCACATTACGGGGTGTCTGTAGAAGTACTCTTCTACAGTGCTCTGTCTGCTCTTGCTGTGTTATGTCAAGATGTCACGTGCGCCAGGGGTAGGGGAATGTCAGCCTAGGGCGCAGAGGATCAAAGATATGGCACTGATTAGGATAGGGGAAAAGCCATTGAATCTAGTGATGAGCGGGTTCGGTTTCTCGGAAACCCCCCCCCCCCCGAACTTCACCCTTTTTACACGGGTCCGAGCCATACTCGGATTCTCCCGTATGGCTCGGGTAACCAGAGCGCGCCCAAACATCATCATCCCGCTGTCGGATTCTCGCGAGATTCGGATTCAATATAAGCAGCCGCGCATCGCTGCCATTTTCACTCGTGCATTGGAAATGTTAGGGAGAGGACGTGGCTGGCGTCCTCTCCGTTTATGTTGATGCATTGCAAATATTTTGTGCTTGCTTATTACTTAATTGTGGGGACTGGGGAGCAGCTGTATATAGGAGGAGTACAGTGCAGAGTTTTGCTGACAGTGACCACCAGTAATACGTTGTCTGCCTGAAAAACACTCTATATCTGTGCTCAGTGTGCTGCTTTATTGTTGGGACTGGGGACCACCAGTATAATATTATATAGGAGTACAGTGCAGAGTTTTGCTGACCAGTGACCACCAGTATATAATATATAGCATTACGGTACAGTAGGCCACTGCTGTACCTACCTCTGTGTCGTCATTAAGTATACTATCCATCTAGATTCTATACCTGTGGTGCATTTCAGTTGTGCAGTTTGCTGACACAGTGACCACCAATATATATAGCAGTATGGTACGGAAGGCCACTGCTGTACCTACCTTTGTGTCGTCATTAAGTATACTATCCATCTACATTCTATACCTGTGGTGCATTTTAGTTTTGCAGTTTGCTGACACAGTGACCACCAGTATACTATATATAGCAGTATGGTACGGAAGGCCACTGCTGTACCTACCTCTGTGTCGTCATTAAGTATACTATCCATCTACATTCTATACCTGTGGTGCATTTTAGTTTTGCAGTTTGCTGACATAGTGACCACCAGTATACTATATATAGCAGTACGGTACGGAAGGCCACTGCTGTACCTACCTCTGTGTCGTCATTAAGTATACTATCCATCTACATTCTATACCTGTGGTGCATTTTAGTTTTGCAGTTTGCTGACACAGTGACCACCAGTATACTATATATAGCAGTACAGTACGGAAGGCCACTGCTGTACCTACATCTGTGTCGTCATTAAGTATACTATCCATCTACATTCTATACCTGTGGTGCATTTCAGTTGTGCAGTTTGCTGACACAGTAACCACCAGTATATATAGCAGTACGGTATGGAAGGCCACTGCTGTACCTACCTCTGTGTCGTCATTAAGTATACAATCCATCTACATTCTATACCTGTGGTGCATTTTAGTTTTGCAGTTTGCTGACACAGTGACCACCAGTATACTATATATAGCAGTACAGTACGGAAGGCCACTGCTGTACCTACCTCTGTGTCATCATTAAGTATACTATCCATCTACATTCTATACCTGTGGTGCATTTTAGTTTTGCAGTTTGCTGACACAGTGACCACCAGTATACTTTAAATAGCAGTATGGTATGGAAGGCCACTGCTGTACCTACCTCTGTGTCGTCATTAAGTATACTATCCATCTAGATTATATACCTGTGGTGCATTTGAGTTGTGCAGTTTGCTGACATAGTGACCACCAGTATATATAGCAGTACAGTACGGAAGGCCAATGCTGCACATACCTCTGTGTCGTCATTAAGTATACTATCCATCTACATTCTATACCTGTGGTGCATTTTAGTTTTGCAATTTGCTGACACAGTGACCACCAGTATACTATATATAGCAGTACGGTACGGAAGGCCACTGCTGTACCTACCTCTGTGTCATCATTAAGTATACTATCCATCTACATTCTACACCTGTGGTGCATTTTAGTTTTGCAGTTTGCTGACACATTGACCACCAGTATATTATATATAGCAGTACGGTACGGAAGGCCACTGCTGTACCTACCTCTGTGTCGTCATTAAGTATACTATCCATCTACATTCTATACCTGTGGTGCATTTTTGTTTTGCAGTTTGCTTACACAGTGACCACCAGTATACTATATATAGCAGTACGGTACGGAAGGCCACTGCTGTACCTACCTCTGTGTCATCATTAAGTATACTATCCATCTACATTCTATACCTGTGGTGCATTTCAGTTGTGCAGTTTGCTAACACAGTGAACACCAGTATATATAGCAGTACGGTACGGAAGGCCACTGCTGTACCTACCTCTGTGTCGTCATTAAGTATACTATCCATCTACATTCTATACCTGTGGTGAATTTTAGTTTTGCAGTTTGCTGACACAGTGACCACCAGTATACTATATATAGCAGTACGGTATGGAAGGCCACTGCTGTACCTACCTCTGCGTCGTCATTAAGTATACTATCCATCTACATTCTATACCTGTGGTGCATTTCAGTTGTGCAGTTTGCTGACACAGTGACCACCAGTATATATAGCAGTACGGTACGGAAGGCCACTGCTGTACCTACCTCTGTGTCGTCATTAAGTATACTATCCATCTACATTCTATACCTGTGGTGCATTTTAGTTTTGCAGTTTGCTGACACAGTAACCACCAGTATACTATATATAGCAGTACGGTACGGAAGGCCACTGCTGTGCCTACCTCTGTGTCGTCATTAAGTATACTATCCATCTACATTCTATACCTGTGGTGCATTTTAGTTTTGCAGTTTGCTGACACAGTGACCACCAGTATACTATATATAGCAGTACGGTACGGAAGGCCACTGCTGTACCTACCTCTGTGTCGTCATTAAGTATACTATCCATCTACATTCTATACCTGTGGTGCATTTTAGTTGTGCGCAGTATATATAGTAGTAGGCCATTGCTATTGATACTGGAATATAATTCCACACATTAAAAAATGGAGAACAAAAATGTGGAGGTTAAAATACTGAAAGATCAAGATCCACTTCCACCTCGTGCTGAAGCTGCTGCCACTAGTCATGGCCGAGACGATGAAATGCCATCAACGTCGTCTGCCAAGGCCGATGCCCAATGTCATAGTAGAGAGCATGTAAAATCCAAAAAACAAAAGTTCAGTAAAATGACCCAAAAATCAAAATTGAAAGCGTCTGATGAGAAGCGTAAACTTGCCAATATGCCATTTACGACACGGAGTGGCAAGGAACGGCTGAGGCCCTGGCCTATGTTCATGGCTAGTGGTTCAGACTCACATGAGGATGGAAGCACTCATCCTCTCGCTAGAAAAATGAAAAGACTTAAGCTGGCAAAAGCACAGCAAAGAACTGTGCGTTCTTCTAAATCACAAATCCCCAAGGAGAGTTCAATTGTGTCGGTTGCGATGCCTTACCTTCCCAACACTGGACGGGAAGAACTTGCGCCTTCCACCATTTGCAGGCCCCCTGCAAGTGCTGGAAGGAGCACCCGCAGTCCAGTTCCTGATAGACAAATTGAAGATGTCACTGTTGAAGTACACCAGGATGAGGATATGGGTGTTGCTGGCGCTGGGGAGGAAATTGACAAGGAGGATTCTGATGGTGAGGTGGTTTGTTTAAGTCAGGCACCCGGGGAAACACCTGTTGTCCGTGGGACGAATATGGCCATTGACATGCCTGGTCAAAATACAAAAAAAATCAGCTCTTCGGTGTGGAATTATTTAAACAGAAATGCGGACAACAGGTGTCAAGCCGTGTGTTCCCTTTGTCAAGCTGTAATAAGTAGGGGTAAGGACGTTAAACACCTCGGAACATCCTCCCTTATACGTCACCTGCAGCGCATTCATCATAAGTCAGTGACAAGTTCAAAAACTTTGAGTGACAGCGGAAGCAGTCCACTGAAAACTAAATCCCTTCCTCTTGTAACCAAGCTCCTGCAAACCACACCACCAACTCCCTCAGTGTCAATTTCCTCCTTACCCAGGAAAGCCAATAGTCCTGCAGGCCATGTCACTGTCAAGTCTGACGAGTTCTCTCCTGCCTGGGATTCCTCCAATGCATACTTGAGTGTAACGCCTACTGCTGCTGGCGCTGCTGTTGTAGCTGCTGGGAGTCGATCGTCATCCCAGAGGGGAAGTCGGAAGACCACTTGTACTACTTCCAGTAAGCAATTGACTGTCCAACAGACCTTTGCGAGGAAGATGAAATATCACAGCAGTCATCCTGCTGCAAAGCAGATAACTCAGGCCTTGGCAGCCTGGGCGGTGAGAAACGTGGTTCCGGTATCCACCGTTAATTCAGAGGCAACTAGAGACTTGCTTGAGGTACTGTGTCCCCGGTACCAAATACCATCTAGGTTCCATTTCTCTAGGCAGGCGATACCGAAAATGTACACAGACGTCAGAAAAAGAGTCACCAGTGTCCTAAAAAATGCAGTTGTACCCAATGTCCACTTAACCACGGACATGTGGACAAGTGGAGCAGGGCAGACTCAGGACTATATGACTGTGACAGCCCACTGGGTAGATGTATTGCCTCCCGCAGCAAGAACAGCAGCGGCGGCACCAGTAGCAGCATCTCGCAAACGCCATCTCGTTCCTAGGCAGGCTACGCTTTGTATCACCGCTTTCCAGAAGAGGCACACAGCTGACAACCTCTTACGGAAACTGAGGAAGATCATCTCAGAATGGCTTACCCCAATTGGACTCTCCTGGGGATTTGTGACATCGGACAACATCAGCAATATTGTGCGTGTATTACATCTGGGCAAATTCCAGCACGTCCCATGTTTTGCACATACATTGAATTTGGTGGTGCAGAATTATTTAAAAAACGACAGGGGCGTGCAAGAGATGCTGTAGGTGGCCCGAAGAATTGCTGGCCACTTTCGGCATTCAGCCACCGCGTACAGAAGACTGGAGCACCAGCAAACACTCCTGAACCTGCCCCGCCATCATCTGAAGCAAGAGGTGGTTACGAGGTGGAATTCAACCCTCTATATGCTTCAGAGGATGGAGGAGCAGCAAAAGGCCATTCAAGCCTATACATCTGCCCACGATATAGGCAAAGGAGGGGGAATGCACCTGACTCAAGCGCAGTGGAGAATGATTTCAACGTTGTGCAAGGTTCTGCAACCCTTTGAACTTGCCACACGTGAAGTCAGTTCAGACACTGCCAGCCTGAGTCAGGTCATTCCCCTCATCAGGCTTTTGCAGAAGAAGCTGGAGACATTGAAGGAGGAGCTAAAACAGAGCGATTCCGCTAGGCATGTGGGACTTGTGGATGGAGCCCTTAATTCGCTTAACCAGGATTCACGGGTGGTCAATCTGTTGAAATCAGAGCACTAAATTTTGGCCACCGTGCTCGATCCTAGATTTAAAACCTACATTGTATCTTTCTTTCCGGCAGACACAAGTCTGCAGAGGTTCAAAGACCTGCTGGTGAGAAAATTGTCAAGTCAAGCGGAACGTGACCCGTCAACATCTCCTCCTTCACATTCTCCCGCAACTAGGGGTGCGAGGAAAAGGCTAAGAATTCCGAGCCCACCCGCTGGCGGTGATGCAGGGCAGTCTGGAGCGAGTGCTGACATCTGGTCCGGACTGAAGGACCTGCCAACGATTACTGACATGTCGTCTACTGTCACTTCATATGATTCTCTCACCATTGAAAGAATGGTGGAGGATTATATGAGTGACCGCATCCAAGTAGGCACGTCAGACAGTCCGTACGTATACTGGCAGGAAAAAGAGGCAATTTGGAGGCCCTTGCACAAACTAGCTTTATTCTACCTAAGTTGCTCTCCCTCCAGTGTGTACTCCGAAAGAGTGTTTAGTGCAGCCGCTCACCTTGTCAGCAATCGGCGTACAAGGTTACTTCCAGAAAATGTGGAGAAGATGATGTTCATCAAAATGAATTATAATCAATTCCTCCGTTTAGACATTCACCAGCAGCAATTGCCTCCACAAAGTACACAGGGACCTGAGATGGTGGATTCCAGTGGGGACGAATTAATAATCTGTGAGGAGGGGGATGTACACAGTGAAAGGGTTGAGGAATCGGAGGATGATGATGAGGTGGACATCTTGCCTCTGTAGAGCCAGTTTGTGCAAGGAGAGATTGATTGCTTCTTTTTTTGGTGGGGGCCCAAACCAACCAGTCATTTCAGTCACAGTCATGTGGCAGTCCCTGTCGCTGAAATGATGGGTTCGTTAAAGTGTGCATGTCCTGTTTATACAACATAAGGGTGGGTGGGAAGGCCCAAGGACAATTCCATCTTGCACCTCTTTTTTCTTTCATTTTTCTTTGCATCATGTGCTGTTTGGGGACAATTTTTTTGAAGTGCCATCCTGCCTGACACTGCAGTGCCACTCCTAGATGGGCCAGGTGTTTGTGTCGGCCACTTGTGTCGCTTAGCTTAGTCACACCGCGACCTTGGTGCGCCTCTTTTTTTCTTAGCATCATGTGCTGTTTGGGGACAATTTTTTTGAAGTACCATCCTGCCTGACACTGCAGTGCCACTCCTAGATGGGCCAGGTGTTTGTGTCGGCCACTTGTGTCGCTTAGCTTAGCCATCCAGCGACCTCAGTGCAAATTTTAGGACTAAAAATAATATTGTGAGGTGTGAGGTGTTCAGAATAGACTTAAAATTAGTGTAAATTATGGTTATTGAGGTTAATAATACTATGGGATCAAAATGACCCCCAAATTCTATGATTTAAGCTGTTTTTTAGGGTTTTTTGAAAAAAAAAACACCCGAATCCAAAACACACCCGAATCCGACAAAAAATTTTCGGTGAGGTTTTGCCAAAACGCGTCCAAATCCAAAACACGGCCACGGAACCGAATCCAAAACCAAAACACAAAACCCGAAAAATGTCCAGTGCACATCACTAACTGAAACATTCTACACTGAGTGCCAAGTGACCTTTTGCAGACATCTGAAGTCTGTGGTAACTGCTAATTCTCTTTTAAGCTAAGGTAAAGTATTTCACATTCATCATAATATTACAGTATGTTTAAAAAAAAAAAGGAGATATTTCTCTTTGCTCATGTAATCAGTGAGTTAAGTGGTGAGGTGGTTAACATGTAAAATAACGTTATATTCAAAGGGTTCTATTCCTCACAACTCATCAATTATAACGTCAATGTGGAAAGTAAATTTATAGGTCTATTATTAACTAAAATACATAATAAAAAACACTTGATCTTGAATCTTTTCATTTAAACCAGCAGGACAGAAGTTTTAAAATTACAAATCAATTGCATTTCAATTTGTAACAATCTGGTACAGTATTCAGAAAACCCCTGCCAGTTTATTGATTGAAACAAAAAGATTCAAGAAATGAAACTTCACGTCCCATCATTTTAAATGAAGAGATTTATATCATGTTTTAGAACAATGTTTTTATATTATATTGTTTAATGTTGATGTTATCACCCAAAAGATTTCACATAAAAGAAACACATATACTTTATGATTTGAAGTTCCTGTACAAGTTATATAATGCCATCCAAACTGCATCATTCAGCTGATGGTATATAGGGGGTCATTCCGAGTTGTTCGCTCGTTGCCGATTTTCGCAACGGAGCGATTAAGGCAAAAATGCGCATGTGCATGGTATGCAGTGCGCATGCGCTAAGTAATTTAGCACAAAACTAAGTAGATTTACTCATGTCCGAACGAAGAATTTTAATCGTTGAAGTGATCGGAGTGTGATTGACAGGAAGTGGGCGGAAACTGACCATTTTCTGGGAGGGTGCGGAAAAACGCAGGCGTGCCAGGATAAATCGCAGGAGCGGCTGGAGAAACGGGGGAGTGGCTGGCCGAACGCAGGGCGTGTTTGTGACGTCAAACCAGGAACGAAACTGACTGTACTGATCGCAGTGTAGGAGTAAGTCTCGAGCTACTCAGAAACTGCTAAGAATTTTCTATTCGCAATTCTGCTAATCTTTCGTTCGCAATTCTGCTAAGCGAAGATACACTCCCAGAGGATGACGGCCTAGCGTGTGCAATGCTGCTAAAAGCAGCTAGCGAGCGAACAACTCAGAATGAGGGCCATAGGGGAGAAGAAATTAATCTAGGGACAGCAGCTGCGAGAAAAATTGTACCTAAGGTAGAATCCCAGCAAAGAAAACAAAGAGTCTTTCTAAAAAATACCTCATCAGTTAGTGACACTGTGCATGTATGCAGCTCCAAAAATGCTTCCTTGGGCATAAAGAAATTGGGCTTAAACTTTATAATGCTACACGTTTTCAAGCTTGGTACAGTACATAGAGGTCATACTGCAGTCCACATTGGCAAAAATGGGGACAGCATTCTGCATCACTAGTTAAGGGGTAGTGATGGGAGAGAGCAGCTAAGGTCAATATATTTACTAGACAGTGCTCAAAGTGTATGACATAACTGGCATTTCCATATTTGTACTAGAGATGAGCGGGTTCGGATTTAACGCCAGAATTAACGTCAGTTCGGTTTTATCCGGATTTTTTCTATTGGCTATCCAAAACACGTGACATCCGTGAGCCAATAAGATGCCGTTTTGAGAACCGAGTAAATCCGAGTAAAACCGAGTAAAACCGAACCCGCTCATCTCTAATTTGTACTATCATTGATGTTCCTCCCAGGGCAGACCTAGTAGGGAAACACTACAAGTTTATCTATAGTATTCACTGCAAGAACCTTCCAATTAGGTTGGCCTGTTTGTGAATCATAGCCTTCTTACATACCACATTATGGGGGTTATTCAGAGATGGATGCAGATCTTGCTTCCGCAGCAAGATATGCTAACATCTACTCACATGCTGGGGGCCACTCAGCCCAGGATAAAGCCACGCAGCATGTATGTGGTGCAGCCCCGTGATGTAGTTGCAGTTTAATTGCTGACGCATCAATTTGTGGTCAATCCCTGTTTGCGCAGCCTGGCCGCGCTGGCAAAATATGGGTCCCTTGCAGGGGCTGCAGGCTTAAATGCATTGATCAATCCATGAACTAAACTCCACTGTTTTTTATTATTATTAGTTAATATAGTGAGTGCAGAAACCCTATGATTTCTATTTAAACAATGTGGTCACAAATCGTGTTGCACCCCAAATCTAGGAATAGGTGAGTGCTGTAGAATAGTGCTTTTTGTTTATTAGATTATTTTTTTAATTAATCTTTTTGTGATCAGATTTTCTCATGCACCCTGTTTTAACTTAATTACAGCTTGTATCAGCTGTTTTTCTAGGTGCTTTACAACAGGTGTATTGGTAACTGTCCTATATAAGCAAAGTTGCTGTGAGCTTTAGACAAGATAGCATACCTAAAGTTTAACACTAATGTAATAGTAATAGTTATTTTTCATAATTATTTTGAGCAATAGAGTAGGACCCGCAGTATAGTGGGGTCCCTTGCCGGGGGCTGCAGGCTTAAATGCATTGACCAATCCATGAACTAAAACTCCACTGCTTATTATTAGAGATAAGCGGGTTCAGTTCTCAGAGAACCGAACCCTGCCTTCTGAGCCCGGATCCGAGTCAGGCTCGGGTTTTCCCACCTGACTCGAAAACCCGAACGAGGCAAAACGTCATCATCCCGCTGTCGGATTCTTGCGGGATTTGGATTCCATATAAGGAGCCGCGCGTCACGGCCATTTTCACTCCAGTCTCGGAGAGTGTATTGAGAGGACGTGTCCTCAGTGTTCAGTGTCTGTGTGAAGGAGGGAAAGTGGGGTGGCGAGTCTTGTGCTGTGTTGTGTTGTCCAGTCCAGTGTAGTCATTATATTGTCCTGCATCAGTGCAGCCAGTCACAGTTTTGGTGTCCTCTGCTGCCATATGTCCCAGTGCTGCTGGCTTGCATTTTTGCTGTGTTGTCCTGCATTAGACCAGGGGAAGTCTCTTGTGCATCAGTCCAGTGACCAGTCACAGCGGTGGTGTCTTCTGCTGACATATATCCAGTGTAGCTGTATAAGTCCCTTTTAGTGGTGCTGTGTTGTCCTGCATTAGACCAGGGGAATTCTCTTGTGCATCAGTCCAGTGACCAGTCACAGTGGTGGTGTCCTCTGCTGCTATTTATCCAGTGTAGCTGTATAAGTCCCTTACAGTATTGTTGTGTTGGCCTGCATAAGACCAGTGGTAGTGTCCTGTCTATCAGTCATTCCAGTGATGAGGCAGTCACAGTGGTATACGCTGCTGCTATATGTCCACTGCTACAGTATTATAATAATAATAATAATAATAATAATAATAATAACAACAACAACCACAAGTCCCTTACAGTGTTGTTGTGTTGTGCTGCATCAGACCAGTGGCAGTGTTCTGTCCATCAGTCATTCCAGTGACGAGGCAGTCACAGTGGTATACGCTGCTGCTATATGTCCACTGCTACAGTATTATAATAATAATAATAACAACAAAAACAACTACAAGTCCCTTACAGTGTTGTTGTGTTGTGCTGCATCAGACCATTGGTAGTGTCCTGTCCATCAGTCATTCCAGTGACGAGGCAGTCACAGTGGTATACGCTGCTGCTGCTATATGTCCACTGCTATAGTATTATAATAATAATAACAACAACCACAATTCCCTTACAGTGTTGTTGTGTTGTGCTGCATCAAACCAGTGGTAGTGTTCTGTCCATCAGTCATTCCAGTGATGAGGCAGTCACAGTGGTATACGCTGCTGCTATATGTCCACTCTTACAGTATTATAATAATAATAATAATAATAATAATAACAACAATGACAAGTTTCTTACAGTGTTGTTGTGTTGTGCTGCATCAAACCAGTGGTAGTGTCCTGTCCATCAGTCATTCCAGTGATGAGGCAGTCACAGTGGCAAACGCTGCTGCTATATGTCCACTGCTACAGTATTATAATAATAATAACAACAACAACCACAAGTCCCTTACAGTGTTGTTGTGTTGTGCTGCATCAGACCAGTGGAAATGTCCTGGCGATCAGCCATCACTCATTCCTGTGCCGCATATTTTGTTATATAACTCCAGAAACATAATGGAGAACAAAAAATTTGGAGGATAAAATAGGGAAAGATCAAGAACCACTTCCTCCTAGTGCTGAAGCTGCTGCCACTAGACATGACATAGACGACAAAATGCCATCAGTGTCATCTGCCAAGGCCGATGCCCAATGAGATAGTAGAGGGCATGTAAAATCCAAAAAGCCAAAGTTCAGTAAAAAGAACCAAAAAAATAAATTGAACACCAACAAATGAATTATTAGCGCTAGGAAACTGGATAAGAATTTTTCTAATAACAATTTTAATATATTGATATGTAAAAATAATATTGTTGCAACAATTAATAAAACCACAATGTAATAGATTTAATTTGGGCAAAACTTAGCACTGCAGAATCTAAAAAGTTCCATATACTGAGATATGGTTAATTAGCTGGTACTCAAATTAGCCAATTCATCCTCAAAAACAATTGCCACAGTCCAGGAACAGTTGCAAGCGAATGGAATTTACCAACTGCTGTTGGAATAGACCTTACGTAGCTGGTTCAAGATGTTACTTGGTCCAAGTGATTAGCTCAGGTCAAATGTTGCAGATGTCCAGTTCGCTGATGATAATGGTTCCTATATCCGACTTCTAGGCTTTTAGGCTTTTAAGAGGCTTGAGGGAATAGAGTCCAGCTGTCCCACCGACGCGTTTCGCTGTTTAGCACAGCTTTTTCAAGGTGATATGTTTGCAGTGACTTGTTGCCCTTTTTATAGCAGTGCTAATTGCCCATGTGAAACAGGTGTAACAATTAACAGAATTAAAAATAAACTTTCAAATAAAATTCTAGCCAGTTTCCAAAGATAGTGAAAGACATATAGACCTAAAAAGTAGTAAACCATTAAGTTTTGATTAATATAATGCTGTTTTACTTGTAAAATAATTCAGAAAGACGGGTTCCTGGTCGCATGATTAAAGAACCCGCTTCCTGTATATGGAACGCAACCTCATCCTGATTGGAGGGTGTCCGGTCACCTGACCGGAACTGACGTGACTGTGACTGTTAATTGTTACACCTGTTTCACATGGGCAATTAGCACTGCTATAAAAAGGGCAACAAGTCACTGCAAACATATCACCTTGAAAAAGCTGTGCTAAACAGCGAAACGCGTCGGTGGGACAGCTGGACTCTATTCCCTCAAGCCTCTTAAAAGCCTAAAACCTAGAAGTCGGATATAGGAACCATTATCATCAGCGAACTGGACATCTGCAACATTTGACCTGAGCTAATCACTTGGACCAAGTAACATCTTGAACCAGCTACGTAAGGTCTATTCCAACAGCAGTTGGTAAATTCCATTCGCTTGCAACTGTTCCTGGACTGTGGCAATTGTTTTTGAGGATGAATTGGCTAATTTGAGTACCAGCTAATTAACCATATCTCAGTATATGGAACTTTTTAGATTCTGCAGTGCTAAGTTTTGCCCAAATTAAATCTATTACATTGTGGTTTTATTAATTGTTGCAACAATATTATTTTTACATATCAATATATTAAAATTGTTATTAGAAAAATTCTTATCCAGTTTCCTAGCGCTAATAATTCATTTGTTGGTGTTCTAGTTGTGGGGCCTGACTAACCCCGTCATTTAGCTGCTGTAAGAAAAGCAACCCATTAATAGCGCCAAAGGTATTACTTGATAATTCCTTTTTCCACAAAAAAATAAATTGAAATCCTCTGAGGAGAAATGTAAACTTGCCAATATGCCATTTACGACACGGAGTGGCAAGGAATGGCTGAGGCCCTGGCCTATGTTCATGGCTAGTGGTTCAGCTTCACATGAGGATGGAAGCCCTCATCCTTTCGCTAGAAAAATTAAAAGAGTTAAGCTGGAAAAATCACAGAAAAGAGCTGTGCATTCTGAGAAGGTATCAAAAATCCCTAAGGAGAGTCCAAATGTGTCGGCGGTTGCGATGCTTGACCTTCCCAACACTGGACGGGAAGAGGTGGCTCCTTCCACCATTTGCACACCCCCTGCAAGTGCTGGAAGAAGCACCCACAGTCCAGTTCCTGATATTGAAATTGAAGATGTTACTGTTGAAGTACTCCAGGATAAGGATATGGGTGTTGCTGGCGCTGAGGAGGAAGTTGACGATGAGGATTCTGATGGTGATGTTGTTTGTTTAAGTCAGGCACCGGGGAAGACACCTGTTGTCCGTGGGATGAAGAAGCCCATTGTGATGCCTGGGAAAAATACCAAAAAAGCCACCTCTTCGGTTTGAAATTATTTCTCCACAAATGCGGACAACAGGTGTCAATCCATCTGTTGCCTCTGTCAATCTGTAATAAGTAGGAGTAAGGATGTTAACCACCTAGGAACATCCTCCCTTATACGTAACCTGCAGCGCATTCATCATAAGTCAGTGTCAAGTTGTGAAACTTTGGGTAAGAGCATAAGCAGTGCACTGACACCTAAATCCCTTCTTCCTCCTGTACCCAAGCTCCAGCAAGCCACACCACCAACTCCCTCAAAGTCAACTTCCTCCTCAGTCAGGAACATCAGTAGTCCTGCAGGCCATGTCACTGTCAAGACTGAGCAGTTCTCTCCTAACCAGGATTCCTCCGGAGGATCCTTGAGTGGTACGCCTGCTGTTGCTGAAGCTGCTGTTTTTGCTGCTGGGAGTCGATTGTCATCCCAGAGGGAAAGTCGGAAGACCACTTGTACTTCTTCCAGTAAGCAATTGACTGTCCAACAGTCCTTTGTGAGGAAGATGAAATATGACAGCAGTGGATAACTGAGGTCTTGACAGCTATGTTGGTGTTTGATGTGAATCTGGTATCCGTCATTAGTTCAGTGGGATTTAGAGAATTGTTTGAGGTACTGTGTCCCCGGTATCAAATCCCATCTAGGTTCCACTTCTCTAGGCAGGGGATACCGAGAATGTACACAGACTTCAAAAAAAGAGAAAAAGAGTCACCAGTGTCCTACAAAATGCGGTTGTATCCAGTGTCCACTTAACCACGGACATGTGGACAAGTGGAACAGGGCAGACTAAGGACTATATGACTGTAACAGCCCACTGGGTAGATGTATGGCCTCCCACAGCAACAACAGCAGCGGCACCAGTAGCAGCATCTCACAAACGCTAACTCATTCCTAGGCAGGCTACGCTATGTATCACCACTTTCCGTAAGAGGCACATAGCTGACAACCTCTTACGGAAACTGAGGAACATAATTGCAGAATGGCTTACTCCAATAGGACTCTCCTGGGGATTTGTGATATCGGACAACGCCACCAATATTGTGCCTGCATTACATCTTGGCAAATTCCAGCATGTCCCATGTTTTGCACATGCAATTAATTTGGTGGTGCAGAATTTTTTGAAAAATTACAGGGGTGTGCAGGAGATGTTGTCGGTGGCCCGAAAAATTGTGTGCCACTTTCAGCATTCTGCCACTGTGGGCCGAAGACTGGAGTGCCAGCAAACACTCCTAAACCTGCCCTGCCTTTAACTGAAGGAAGAGGTGATAATGAGGTGGAATTCAACACTCTATGTGCTTCAGAGGATGAAGAAGCAGAAAAAGACCATTCAAGCCTATACATCCACCTACAATATAAGAAAAAGAGGGGTAATGCACCTGATTCAAGTGCAATGGAGAATGATTTCCATCTTGTGCAATGTTCTCCAACCCTTCGAACTTGCCACACTTGAAGTCAGTTAAGACACTGCCAGCTTGAGTCAGGTCATTCCCCTCATCAGGCTTTTGCAGAAGCAGCTGGATAAATTTAAGGAGGAGCTAAGACGGAGCGATTTCGCAAAGTATGTGGCACTTGTGAATGGAGCCCTTTGTTCGCTTTGCCAGAATTCAAGGGTGGTCAATCTGTTGAAATCAGAGCACTACATTTTGTCCTCCGTGCTCGATCCTAGGTTTAAAGCCTACATTGTATCTCTCTTTCTGGCAGACACAAGTGTGCAGAGGTGCAAAGACCTGCTGGTTAGTAAACTGTCAACTCAACCATAACGTTACCCATCAACAGATCGTCCTTCAATTTCTCCCGCCACTGGGGCTGCAAGGAAAAGGATAAGATTTCCTAGCCCACCCACTGGCAGTGATGCAGGGCAGTCAGGAGGGAAAGCTGACATCTGGTCCTGGGTATCGTACCCCAACTCACACAGCTGTGTAGGTGTGGACTCCTATCAAGGTTTCTTTTCTCTGCTGTTTAGAGATGTGGTCTCTGGAATGAATTTCTAGTCCAAGGTAACCTCATATGGATTGGTGCATAGGGAAAAGGAGAAACAACCAATGTGTAATATCCCCTTTACTATATGGGAATTTATGTTTTATAAAGGTTATTTCTATGTCAGAATCCGCACCAAAGTCGATTTCAATATATGTTGAATCGTTAATGGTGCATCGTCATATAAAGACCCTCCACCGATCAATGGCATATATGCACGTACCCCAACTCACACAGTGGTAAATGGGGTGGCTCCCGTAAAGGTATCTCTAAAGTGATTTATAGGCGTACCCCAACTTACACGTAGATCAGCAACATGAATCCCATCAAGGTATCTTTACTGCTCCCCTCCGAAAACCAATTTCTCTAGTCGCCAGACATAACCATAAAAAAGCTTGTGGTCTCCAGAAAAATTATAACAATTTATTGGTTCCTCAAGAAGGCATAAAAGACAATTTCAATCATATACAAAAATATGATGAAAAAATTCCATAAAAAATCAAATCGTAAAAATAAAAAAATACACGAACAAGTCCATAAAATATCACTGATATAGAGATGGCTACTCACACAGCAGTCTGCAGACTGCTGTGTGAGTTGCCATCTCTATATCAGTGATGGGATTCATGTCGCTGATCTACGTGTGAGTTGGGGTACGCCTATAAATCACTTTAGAGAAACCTTTACGGGAGTCACCCCATTTACCACTGTGTGAGTTGGGGTACGTGCATATATGCCATTGATCGGTGGAGGGTCTTTATATGACGATGCACCATTAACGATTCAACATATATTGAAATCGACTTTGGTGCGGTTTCTGACATAGAAATAACCTTTATAAAACATAAATTCTTATATAGTAAAGGGGATATTACACATCGGTTGTTTCTCCTTTTCCCTATGCACCAATCCATATGAGGTTACCTTGGACTAATAATTCATTCCAGAGACCACATCTCTAAACAGCAGAGAAAAGAAACCTTGATAGGAGTCCACACCTACACAGCTGTGTGAGTTGGGGTACGATACCCAGGCTTTCCTCCTCCTTTTGTATTGAGACTGTAGATATTCAGACTGTGCATGTAGAAGAATAAAGATACCTTGATGTGCTTCATATACCGCTTAACAGCGTGAGTGGGGGTACGCAAAACAAAAGCCATATCTTCTAATGGGAAAGTGATTAATTACTTTCCCATTTTATGTGCTTTATGAAATTAATGATCCTACTTTTTCCTTTCTATTGTATATTGTGGATTCGGGGTGTTATCCAATTGGATAATTTTTTTCTAAAAGCAGCATTTGTGCGCCGATTTGTGTGGTCTGCAAGAAACACACATTTTTGACATCTGGTCCTGACTGAAGGAAATGCCAACGATTACTGACATATGTCACTGCATATTTATTTATTTATTTATTTATTTATTAGCAGTTTCTTATATAGCGCAGCATATTCCGTTGCGCTTTACAATTAGAACAACAATTATAGAACAAAACTGGGCAAAGACACACAAACAGAGGTAGGAAGGCCCTGCTCGCAAGCTTACAATCTATAGGGAAATAGGCATTGATACACAAGGATAGATGCTACCTGTTACATAATGGTTCCCAAGGTTGCTAGGTTCTTAATGGGTTGTATATGATATGATCACCCAGCAATGTTGGAAGACAAAATGTGAGTTTATGTGGACTGTACAGAGGGGATGTAACTTGATAGGGAAGCTGTTAAGGTTATGTGTGTGGGTCTGAAATTTGGTAGGCTTGTCTGAAGAGATGAGTTTTCAGAGAACGTTTAAAGATTTGGAGACTAAAGGAGAGTCTTATTGTGCTTGGGAGTGCATTCCACAGAGTGGGTGAAGCCCGGGTAAAGTCCTGTAATTTTGAGTGGGAACAGGTAATACATGTGGATGAGAGACGCAGATCTTGTGCAGAGTGGAGAGGTCTGGTAGGGAGATATTTTGAGATGAGTGAGGAGATGTATGATGGTGCAGTTTGGTTAATAGCCTTGTATGTAAGTAAAAGTATTTTATATTTGACACGGTAGAAAACCGGTAACCAATGGAGGGACTGACAGAGCGGATCAGCAGATGAAGAACGTCTGGCGAGGAAGATTATCCTCGCAGCTGCATTTAAAATGGATTGAAGTGGTGATAGCCTATGTTTGGGAAGACCAGTAAGGAGACTATTACAATAATCAATGTGGGAGATGATAAGTGCATGGATTACAGTTTTTGCAGTGTCTTGTGTAAGATAAGGGCGTATTTTGGATATGTTTTTAAGGTGCATGTAAGATGATTTAGAGACAGATTGAATGTGTGGAACAAAGGACAGTTTAGAGTCAAGGGTGACACCTAGGCAACAAGCTTGTGGGGTGGGGTGGATAGTTGCATTGTCAACAGTTATAGAGATATCAGGTTGGTAACTACTCTTAGCTGGTGGGAAAATAATTAATTCGGTTTTGGAAATGTTAAGTTTGAGGTGGCGAGATGACATCCAAGATGAAATGGCAGACAGGCATCCAGTGACACGAGCCAATACTGGTGGTGACAAATCTGGGGAGGATAGGTAGATTTCAGTATCATCAGCGTACAAATGATACTGAAATCCAAAGGAGCTGATTAGTTTACCAAGAGAGGAGGTATAGATTGAGAAAAGCAGAGGACCTAAGACTGAGCCTTGCGGTACTCCAACTGATAGAGGTAGAGAAGAGGAGGTAGAATCAGAGAAGTGAACACTGAAAGAGCGATTACATAGGTAGGATGAGAACCAAGAAAGGGCTGTGTCCTGAAGACCTAGGGATTGTAGTGTTTGTATGAGAAGAGAGTGGTCAACAGTGTCAAAAGCAGCAGAGAGATCTAGAAGAATAAGTAGTGTGTAATGGCCTTTTGATCTAGCAGTGACTAGATCATTCACTACTTTGGTCAGTGCCGTCTCTGTGGAGTGTTGGGCACAAAAGCCTGACTAAAGTGGGTCCAATAAGTTGTGCGAGTTAAGAAAGTGTGTAAGGCGAGTGTAGGCAAGCCTCTCAAGTAGCTTGGAGGGACTGGGTAGCTGAGAAATGGGACGGTAGTTAGAGAGTGTGTTTGGGTCAGAGTTGTGTTTTTTTAGAATGGGAGTAATGACTGCATGTTTAAACAGAGAGGGAAAGATACCAGTAGAGAGAGAGAGATTACAGATTTTAGTTAAGGTTGGGATAAGCACAGGAGACAAAGTTTTACTGACCTGTGAGGGTATAGGATCAAGAGGAGAGGTAGTGGAGTAGGAGGATGAAAAGAGTGTTGATACTTCATCTTCACTTGTGGGATCAAATGAAGAGAAAGTGCCAGAGGGTTCAGGTAGGGAATTGAGCAGGTCACTGGCTGAGTTAGAGCATACCATTTCATCTCGGATTTTATCAATCTTTTCCTTGAAGTAGGAAGCAAGTTCTTGTGCACGGATAGTAGCTAGTGGGGGAGGTGAGGGAGGGTAAAGAAGTGATTTAAATGTATTAAAAAGTCACTTGGGGTTGTTAGCATGATAAGAAATGAGAGATTGGAAATATGTTTGTTTGGCAGTGTCCAGGGCCTGACGATAGGAGTGGTAGGTAGTCTTATATGTGAGAAAGTCACTTGGATTCTGAGATTTCCGCCACTGACGTTCTACTTTACCTGACAGTTTTTGTAGGTGTCTTGTTGATTTAGAGTGCCATGGTTGGCATCTAAGCCTACGTGGAGTGTGATGGGTAGCTGGAGCCACTTCATCAAGGGCACTCTCTAGGGTCTGGTGCAGGTGTAATACAGCAGTGTCAGGTGTAGTAAATGTAGAGATTGGTGAGAGCAGTTGTTGCAGAGAAGTGGAAAGTTATTGAAAATGTATATTGTTAGTATTTCTGCGGGTTAGAGGAGGCTTGCTAGGTTTTAGTGTCCTAGAATTTAAAGTAATAGGAGAGATTGTGAAGGTGATCAGGTTGTGATCAGAGAGAGGGAAAGGAGTGTTAGTGAATTCGGAAACTGAGCAGAGCCTGGTGAACACAAGATCAAGGCAGTGGCCCTCCTGGTGAGTAGAGGAGTCGGACCATTGGGTTAGGCCAAGAGAGGAGGTTAGAGAGAGGAGTTTGGAATCATGAACAGATTGTGGATTGTCAAGAGCTATATTGAAATCGCCCATAATTATGGTGGAGATGTCAGAGGATAAGAAGTGTGGGAGCCAGGCAGAAAAATCTTCTAGAAATTGTTGTTTAGGTTGCCCAGGAGGGCGATAGATAGCTGCAACACGCAGAGAGAAGGGGGTGAAAATCCTGATAGAGTGAACTTCAAATGAGGTGAATGCGAGTGATGGAACCTGAGGTAGAACAGTGTATGTGAAAAACGGTGACAGTAAGATTCCGACCCCACCACCTTTACTATTATTAGGCCTAGATGTGTGTGAGAAGTGGAAACCACCGTGTGACAGTGCTGCAGGGGAGGCAGTGTCTGATTGTGTGAGCAATGTTTCTGTTATAGCCAGCAGATTAAAGTTGTGAGATATGAAGAGGTCATGGATGGATGTTAATTTGTTACAAACAGAGCGTGCATTCAATAAGGCACATTTTAGTGATTTGGAGGGGGATGGGAGACACGTGATATTTATGAGGTTAGATGGATTTCTATGTTGTTTTGAGACAGCAGAGTGTGAGAGGGAAAGGTGGTTGGGGCCTGGATTTGGTGATATGTCACCAGCTAATAAAAGCAGAAGAGTGAGATAAATATTGGTGGATGTTTTCGAGTGTTTGTACTGGTGGCCAATTGCGGTTGTCAAAGTACTTGCAAAGAGGAAAGTATATATCTTATGAGTGTTTAGAAGAGGGGAGTGGAGAATAGAAGCTGTAATGTATACAGAGGGGTGAGTTTCAGGGTGAGTGTAGAATGTGTTAAATTTGGTGAGAATTCCATGAATTGAAATTAAAAACAGTAGTTTGATGAACATGCTGAGGTTGTTTGTGTTTTATGGGTTAAGTGGAGTTAGAGTAAGTTGTTAAATTAAGTTACCTTTTCTTGATGTTGTTCAATGTTTGTTCAACTGTTTTTTTTTAACTGTTAATTCCACACTTACTAAATTCCAGCAAGCTACCCCCAGCAAGCTGACCCCTTAACTGACTCTAAAGAAATACTGTCTCTGATTAGGAACAGGCCTACCTCTGAACATTTGGTCACCTGATTGAAATGCTAATTGATCATAGAACAAATTGCACAGGGTGGGTCAACAGACTAAAACTACTCTAGCTATTTACAATAAATTCAATCACATACATAGGAAATTACAAGAAAAACATCACATACATTCAAATATAAGATGTGGTTTGTACGCAGCATGTGTGTCAGTCTGAGCCTGGTAGCATAGTAGCAATTAATTCACATACATTCAAATATAAGATGTGGTTTGTACGCAGCATGTGTGTCAGTCTGAGCCTGGTAGCATAGTAGCAATGAATTCACATACATTCAAATATAAGATGTGGTTTGTACGTAGCATGTGTGTCAGTCTGAGCCTGGTAGCATAGTAGCAATGAATTCACATACCTGAGAGATGAGAAGAAAAAAAGGTGATTAGTCCAGTCCCAAGAAGAAGAACTGTTCTTTTTAACTGTTCAGATAACACACTTATTAATTCCACACTTAATAAATTCCAGCAAGCTACCCCCAGCAAGCTGACCCCTTAACTGACTCTAAAGAAACACTGATGATTCTGTCACCATTGAAAGAATGGTGGAGGATTATATGAGTGAAAGCATCCAAGTAGGCAAGTCAGACAGTCCGTATGTATACTGGCAGGAAAAAGAGGCAATTTAGATGCCCTTGCACAAACTGGCTTTATTTTACCTAAGTTGCCCCCCCTCCAGTGTGTACTCCAAAAGAGAGTTTAGTGAAGCCCGTAACCTTGTCAGCGATCGGCGTAGGAGGTTACTTCCATTAAATGTGGAGTAGATGATGTTCATCAAAATTAATTATAAATTCCTTTGGGAAGACCTTTACCAGCAATTGCCTCCAGAAAGTACACAGGGACCTGTGATCGTGGATTCCAGTGGGGACGAATTAATACTCTGTGAGGAAGAGGTTGTACACAGTGAAAGTGGTGAGGAATCATAGGAAGAGGTTGAAGTTGACATCTTGCCTCTGTAGAGCCAATTTTTGCAAGGAGAGATTGATTGCTTCTTTTTTGGGGGGGCCCAAACAAAACAGTCATTTCAGCCACAGTCGTGTGGCAAACCCTGTTGCTGAAAAGATTGGTTTGTTAAAGTGTGCTTGTCCTGTTTATACAACATAAGGGTGGGTGGGAGGGCAATTCCATCTTGCACCTCTTTTTCTTCTTTGCATCATGTGCTGTTTGGGGACTAGTTTTTAAATAATGCCATCTTGTCTGAAACTGTAGTACCACACCTAGATGGGCCAGGTGTTTGTGCCACACACTTTTGTCGCTTAGCTTAGTCATCCAGCCACCTCGGTGCAACTTTTAGGCCTAAAAACAATATTGTGAGGTGTGAGGTGTTCAAAATAAATGGAAGAGAGTGTAGGTACTAGTGAAATGACTTGGAGACACTTGAAAAAACTACTACACAATTGTCTATAGGTATTTGTCAATGAATTACACCTGTTGCCCGGACTGCAGCTTCTAAATTGAGTTTGCTAAATCTCAATATTATACAAGAAAGAAAAGTGGGATATTTAATGAAGCTTTTATTGCTGCTGGGAGTCAATCATCATCCCAGAGGGGAAGTCGGAAGACCACTTGTACTACTTCCAGTAAGCAATTGACTGTCCAACAGTCCTTTGTGAGGAAGATGAAATACGACAGTCATCCTTTTGCAAAGCGGATAACTGAGGCCTTGACAGCTATGTTGGTGTTAGATGTGCATCCAGTATCCGCCATTAGTTCAGTGGGACTTAAATAATTGTTTGAGGTACTGTGTCCCCGGTATCAAATCCCATCTAGGTTCCACTTTTCTAGGGAGGCGATACCGAGAATGTACAGAGACATCAGAAAAGTATCCTCAGTGTCCTACAAAATGCAGTTGTACCCACTGTTCACTTAAACACGGACATGTGGACAAGTGAAACAGGGCAGACTAAGGACTATATGACTGTGACAGCCCACTGGGTAGATGTATGGACTCCCGCAGCAACAACAGCAGTGGCACCAGTAGCAGCATCTCGCAAACACCAACTCTTTCCTAGGAAGGCTACCCTATGTATCACCACTTTCTGTAAGAGGCACACAGCTGACAACCTCTTACAGAAACTGAGGTACATCATCGCAAAATGGCTTACCCCAATTAGACTCTCCTGGGGATTTGTGATATGGGACAATGCCACCAATATTGTACGTGCATTACATGTGGGCAAATTCCAGCACGTCCCATGTTTTGCACATACAATTAATTTGGTGGTACAGAATTTTTTGTAAAATGACAGGGGTGTGCAGGAGATGCTGTCGGTGGCCCGAAAAATTTGCGGGCCACTTTTGACATTCAGCCACCGCATGCTGAAGACTGTAGCACCATCAAACACACCTGAATCTGCCCTGCCATCACCTGAAGCAAGAAGTGGTAACAAGGTGGAATTCAACACTCTATATGCTTCAGATGATGGAGGAGCAGCAAAAGGCTATTCAAGCCTATACATCCACCTATGATATAAGAAAAGGAGGGGGAATGCACCTGACTAAGTGCAGTGGAGAATGATTTCCATCTTGTGCAAGGTTCTCCAACCCTTCGAACTTGCCACACATGAATTCAGTTCAGACACTGCCAGCTTGAGTCAGATCATTCCCCTCATCAGGCTTTTGCAGAAGCAGCTGGAGAAACTGAAGGATGAGCTAAGATGGAGCGATTCTGCAAAGTATGTGGGACTTGTGGATGGAGCCTTTCATTCGCATTACCAGAATAATTGTGGACAATCTGTTGAAACCAGAGCACTACATTTTGGCCACCGTGCTCGATCCTAGGTTTAAAGCCTACGTTGTATCTCTCTTTCTGGATGACACAAGTCTGCAGAGGTTCAAGGACAATTCCATCTTGCACCTCTTTTTCTTCTTTGCATCATGTGCTGTTTGGGGACTAGTTTTTTAAAGTACAATCTTGTCTGACACTGCCGTACAAGTCCAGGAGTACTGCCGTGTAAATCCAGTCCAGTGGTGCTGTCTTGTGCTGTATCAGTCCAGTGGTGGTGTCTTGTGCTGCCATAAGTCCAGTGGCGGTGTCCAGTGTTGTATATTATTTACTTTAAATAAAAGGGTTATATACATTACTTATATTATTAGCCATATAATTTTTACAGGGTTTGCCCTGTGTGGTTTTGGGGTATGCTCCCCTGTGCTGCATATTATTATAATAGCTTCAAATAAAAGGGTTATTATTATCCAAATTAATTTTACAGACTTTGCCATGTGTGCATTTTGTTTAGGGGTATGCTATACTGTGCCATCAATATTGTGTGTGTATTAGTGCCACTCCTACATGGGCCAATTATTTTTGTTGCTTAGCTTAGCCATACAGCTACCTCATTGCACCTCTTTTACTTCTTTGCATGATGTGCTGTTTGGGGCCTAGTTTTTTTTAGTGCCATCCTGTCTGCAACTGCAGTGCCACTCCTAGATGGGCCAGGTGTTTGTGCCGCACACTTGTGTCGCTTAGCTTAGTCATACAGCGACCTCTGTGCAACTTTTAGGCCTAAAAACAATATTGTGAGGTGTGAGGTGTTCAGAAAAGACTGGAAATGAGTGGAAATGAATGTTATTGAGGTTAATAATACCGTAGGATCAAAATTACCCCTAAATTATGTGATTTTAGCTGTTTTTGTGTTTTTTTCAAAAATCATCCTTATCCAAAACCAAAACACGAAAGGGTGGTTTTGGCAAAACCAAGCCAAAACCAAAACACGAGCAGGGAATTAGAACCAAAACCCAAACACAAAACATGAAAAATGCCGGCTGCACATCTCTAAATAAAATTGCTGGTGCGACTGCATCAAAAGAAGCTAAAGCAGCTGCAGCAGTGTGCGACTCTGGAGTAGTCCTTAGGGCCTATATGCACTTGTATGCCAGACATAACTTTTATCAGTATTTACAGATAGATAGATAGATAGATAGATAGATAGATAGATAGATAGATAGACAGATATATAGATAGATTGATAGAACTGCAATAGAGTTAGAAAAAGTGCCATATAGTGTTGAATTAGAAATAATATATATATACAGGTTGAGTCTCCCTTATCCAAAATGCTTGGGACCAGAGGTATTTTGGATATGGGATTTTTCCGTATTTTGGAATAATTGCATACCATAATGAGATATCATGGTGATGGGACCTAAATCTAAGCACAGAATGCATTTATGTTACATATACACCTTATACACACAGCCTGAAGGTCATTTTAGCCAATATTTTTTATAACTTTGTGCATTAAACAAAGTGTGTATACATTCACACTATTCATTTATGTTTCATATACACCTTATACACACAGCCTGAAGGTCATTTAATACAATATTTTTAATAACTTTGTGTATTAAACAAAGTTTGTGTACATTGAGCCATCAGAAAACAAAGGTTTCACTATCTCAATCTCACTCAAAAAAGTCAGTATTTCGGAATATTCCGTATTTCGGAATATTTGGATATGGGATACTCAACCTGTATATATATATATAAATAATATACTTGCTGGCATTACCCTATAGAAGCCTATGGGCTTCTTTACGCACCTTGCTGAGATGTCCCTCCCAGGATACGCTATAGAAGCCTATAGGCTTCTTTGAGCTTTCTTCCTGAGAGGGATCTAATAAAATCCCTCCCAGTAGTTCCAGCATCTGCAGAGGTTCTCCCGGTGCCAAAACCCAGAAGTCCCAGCTTCGCAAAAGGCAGCTCTTTTTGGAGGAGATGACCTTTGCCATACTAATCCCATATGTTAGTACATATGTGAAAAAGTGTCAATGTAAATTGTGGCGGAATGAGCTAACATAGGTTAGTACAGCCCGTTCTTTGTGTTTAATTAAATAAAATTGTAAAATATACTAAACTGCATGTCAAGGGGGTAAAAGTCCATGTTGGAACTGAAACATTGATTTCTGTGATGCCAATAAATTAGTATAATTCCCACTACAACATTTCATGACAATTAGAACTGTTATACAGTTTAGCAAATATTACATCAGAGTGCTTTAAATTCACAATACATTATGGATTCCCATCCCAAATATTACATATAAGTACATTAAATTCATCATGTGAAATTCCCATATAAACTTGTAATTGTCTCTGTAATAGCGAACCTGTAATGATTGAACTGTGACAAATATGCTATCTTCAATTTTGGGTTTGTATATATATATATATATATATATATATATATACATTATATATATATATATATATACTATATATATATATATATATACACTATATATATATGTGTATTATTATTTGTTCACTGTAATGATGACAAATCTACTGTATTCTGCTGTTTCAATTGTAATGTGTTCCAATAACTACATTTTTATTTCCATGCAGTGCCTTACAGATGTCAGTTATATAAATTGAAATTGATTGGCTTTTGGGAATTACACCTGGATTAAGAACAAATCTGACATATTGGATACAGATGGGGTCATTTATGAAATGAAAAATATGTGGAGGTGCAATGTAACAATTTTCTGTTTACATTAAGATGCACATTTTTAGGTAGGTATTCTGGTTTTTATGTACATGCACATGGATTAGCACAACAAGATTTCATTAATTCTAAGAGGAACAAAATGTATCTCTTATGATGTGCGGACATGGGCAAAAAAAAGGATTATTCTGGAAATTGCAGGAATTCTGGACATGACATACTGTAGCTGCAGAATTCTCCTAACACTACAGAAGTGTGACTAAAAAATGAGAAGGTGAGACAGAGCATATTAAGAGGAATTGTCAATAAAGAAGGACCCACAGTAAATTTTCAGTCAGTTACTACTCTCAGTAGGATGCTTTTTGCAACCCTTTGGTGCATGTGAATTGTGCACATACGCAATGTCAGACTGGGACATGTAGGGTCCACCTGGGGAATGCAGTGATCAGGGCCCATACTTAGGGGTGTGGTCAGCCTATAAAGGGGGTGTGACCAACCCACACAGAGGATTGAAATACACAGTAGACTTGTGCAGTGTAATGCAACATATCTGCCATGTATAATACAAGTGCACAGTCTGGAACCTGATCCCTAGAGGAAGGAGTGAGTCCCCAGGCCGTGGGGCACACCGGTGGTTTCCCCTGTACCCTTGTGGGCCTGTCCAACCCTGCACATAGGCAATGGGGAGTTTATAGCTTGTAGTATGCAGATTTGTGTGCATCTATGTGAACAAACCATCCCTATCCATTCACTTGGTTTAATAGTCTTCATCATTATAAGTGTGCACTTGTACAAGCACTGCCTTTGCTACAAGAGATTCATCTGAAAACAAGTGAATCTTAACATGACTCTGCAGAGTCCATGGCATCTTTGAGACACTCCTGCCATATCCTCACTAATCTTAGCCTATGTGTGAAAACCTTGCTACTGCCCACTTATGCCCATGGCACACCCTAATGTTATGACCATGGCATGCTGTTCAGGTATCGTTCTATTTATTTCAATATCTAAATGGAGCAATAGTGGTGCTATGTAGTTATTGAAATAGAAGGGTTTATGTAATGAGTTCTCTGCTCTGATTACTGACACTGGCATCTGATTGAGGAACTAGCATGTTGTGTGCATGATTTGACATTTGGAACCCAAATGTAAAATTGCACAAAGGCAAAGTGACAACAGTTTGCTCCTCTCTGAACAACAAGTATGGCCAGATGGGGCATGGAACTTCACAGAGCAGAACTGATGTTAGGGGTTTAAAGTCTTGGAGATAGATAAAGTACCAACCAAACAGCTGTCATTTTTCAAACACAGCCTATACATGGAAGTTAGGCATTGATTGGCTGGTAATTTATTTATATCCACTTTATCCCTCTCCAGGGCTTATTACACAGACCCCCAAGTCTCTAAATAAATGCAGCAGAGCATCAAAGTAAATGCAAAAGAACGAGGAGGAGGGTAGATGTTATTAGTTTGAGTGGCATAAAATAAAGAATGATGGTTATGATGATGACAGTGGGTCATTGATTAATGATGACGATGATGACTAAAAGGGATTAATGTTGGAGGAAGGAGAAGTTAATAGTGGAGGGTTAAAGATAAAGGATAATGGAATAATTGTTGATGAACGATGTAGGGGTCTTTGATAAATGGCAAGTTACTCAAAAATTAATGGCTATAGTATTTTTTTCTCCAGTGTGTCAGAAGGGATCTGCATTTCGTACCCAAGAGTACCAATTACACAGCAAAGTCTCCCTGGTGCTAATAATTAACTAGAGTTAATGAGTGAAATCATTATGATAAGGTGGTAATGAATTCAAATGTTGATAAATAACTATTATGAGGCTGGTAGTAATATTAAAATATTATGATGTATTGGGGGGTGATACTGTTTATGATGGTGAGGGGATGGGTGAAATGTCTTGATTGCTAATATAGTGAGCCATAAGGATAAGAGCAGGCAACATGAAAACTAATAAATCATAAAGGAAATAGTATGTAGTCAAATTAAAAATTAATATGTTGAAATGTATTCCCCAGTGGACAGGGAGGTAGTAGAAATATAAGAAACATAGAATTTTGACAGCAGGTAAGAACAATTTTGTCCATCTAGTTTGCCCTAATCACATGCACACTAGGGTCAATTGTTTGACAGAAGGAAACCGGGGTGCCTGGAAGAACTCCATGCATGCACAACACAGTTAGGGCCATGGTGGAAATCAATTACATGACCTCCGTGCTGTGAGGCACTAATACTAACCATTACACCATGAGTACTGCCCTGTACATAGAGAAAAATAATTTCCTTTTACAAGCATGTCTCAATTGATGGTCTGTTAGAGACTTACATGCCTTAAATGCACATGACTAGTGGTGGCTTTTACCATAGAGCTGCAGGGATTCAGCCCCCCCAGTTAAATCCTCCACATCAGTGAGCCAGTTACAGACTGTCACTGCTCTTGCTACACTGTGACTGGCAATGATTTCCCATTTGAAATGCTACCTGCCAATCACACACAGGACATGAAGTCCCATTGCTAGGTGTTTTCTCCCTCTGGGACTGTCAGGTCGGGCTGCGATTAGCAGAGAGCATGCTTCCAGTTGAAAGACACTCCCTGACTTATCGTTAGTCCTAGCTGATTTCTATGTGCTGCAGCTGATGAGATCCGTAAAAGCTGGTGTTTTGTGCATGGTGCGCATACATCGGGCTATCTCCTCATCTTTGACCAGGCAACATGGGCAGTGGCAGCTCCCCTCCTCTAAACAGGTGGGAGTTGCTGCTGCACATGACCATCAAAGTACCAACTCTGGACCCCAGGAAAGATCCTACCAAAAAGCGAGGGAGAAAGTGAGAAAATATAGCTCATTATCACAGAATGAGCAAAGGGTTAGTATATAGAAGGGATGCGGTCAACATCCCGCTGGACGGGATCCCGGCGTTCGAAATACCGACGCCGGAATCCCGACCGCCACAATCCTGACATATTCTCCCTCCGTGGGTGTACACGATACTAATAGAGGGAGAATATAATAGTATGCCGAGCGTAGCGAGGCACCTTTCCCGCAGCAAGGCGAGTGAAGCGAGGCGAGTGAAGCGAGGCGAGTGAAGCGAGCCCGCAAGGGGCTGCGTTCCGCTCGCCACCCCTGTCGGGATTGTGTGGTCGGGATTCCGGCGTCGGGATTTCGACCGCCGGGATCCCGTCCAGCGGGATTACGTACTGATCCCATATAGAAATGCCAAATGAAAGAAAAAGGGAAAGTTAAGTAACTGAAGAAGTCATTATCAGAGAGGTTAATAGGTAGAGATTAGCAACATATAGTCCAAAATATGTGTGCAGGCAAGCATCAGAAATTGGGAAGGGATGTGCTTCATAGTAACCACATGGCTAAAAATGATCAGTTACAAAAACAACACAAACGCTATACCTTATAATAATTTCCAAATCATAAATGGTACCTAAGGATTTGTAGTTGTTTCCAATAATTTGCACACAAACTGCAGTTCAGCAGTGCACTGCTGGAATCCTGGTATTTAAGATCTGTATTATTTCAGCCATCAATATTCGTGAACCACCTACTGCCAGGAACCACTATATTTTTTTTTCTTAAACTGTCCAATAATTGAGTGCTTGAGGAAATGTTGTGTTAATTTATACCTGATTCCAGTCATCATCCATCAGTAAAGGTACCAGTCAAATACTCTGCCAAATGACACTTACTGTATACAGACATATTATTTTAAGCTTGTTTTTGCTTTTTACTTACCCACTATATGTGAGATAAAGAGGATGAAAAAGCATAACATTTAAATTCTATTAGACAATCAATATTGAATTTGATTTTCCATCTCAAATATCTTGCAGAGCTGGAAAGAGCTCTCTGTTATTTTCTCTAAAAGTTTTATAAATTATAAGGTTTAACCTGCACTGTATATTGACGTGTCTGTGAAATTAAATTGTATTTGTTCAATTGACCTATAACACTCAAAAACAGTATTCTAAAAGTGATTTTAATTATGCTAGAGAGTCTGTTGATTTGAAGGTCTCATTACCAAAATATATTCACATGATAATTTAAATGCTGGTACAAGTATTCTAATCAAATATACTTATTTTGAGAAATTTACAGAGTGGAGTATAGCTATTTCAGATGTAAATGTATTAATCCTAATTTGCATACCCATGCTTGGAAAAAAGAAAAAAAAAATACCTTTCTAAATTGTGCAGTATATTATCTCAAAGTTGCAATTTTTTTCTGAGTTAGGAAAAGATATTCCGTCAGAAAAACTAACTAAAGGCATTCTTTTGGACACATCAGAGAAGTTGCTTAGGTTCTGAATTGGGGTTGTGAACTCCCAACATCTAATTACATTTGACTCTTTCAGGTCCTACCATTCTGTTACAGTACTTTCACTTTTATTTTATAAATAACTATAAGAATAGAAATGTGTCAGTCAAAATGCAGATTAATATTGTTTGTTTAATTATTTCTAAGCTACAGTATATGCATGGCTAGAAACTTAGCAGTCTATCACACTTCCTGTTTTTTAGGTTCATGTTCCAATCCGTTATTAACCACAGCCATCTTGAAGCCTTCCAATTACACTTCCTTTTCTAAAACAAAAACTATGAGATAAAAGAATGTATTAATATTATGGTGACTTTAGGTGCACTCACAACACTTCTTACTATGCAGATAAACCAAAAAATCATCTTAGTAAAAACATTTAACCAGCATTGCATTGCGTTGTATTTGCAATACAATGTAAGAAAAATATTGGATGTGAAACCGCTACCCCACTGTGAGGCTGGACAACACGTGCAGAAACAATTTCCTTTTTTAAAATGCCAGGGCACGCAGCTGGGAGCAAAGAAACTTGGGATGAGATCATGTCAGTGGCAGCAAATATTGTGGCAGCCCTTTGAGCAGACAGACTAGATATGGTCATGATATGTTCATTTAACTTTTTGTGCTGTGTTTCAACCACTTGACTGGTTATTTTTTTTTCTTCCAAAATCACCAGGAAATTTATATTTTTTTAAACTAAATTTGGAATGTATTTTTAAAAGTGTACTTAAATATTTTACTGGAAAAAAATATTCCTGCGGGTATTTGACACCCTTCCATCTCCATATTGCCCCAATGTAATTGGGCCTCCTTCACCCAATTGTTATCAGATCCCCCAATTACAATAGAGCCCAATTGACATTTTCCCCATCACCTAGTGGTAATACATTCATCCCCAGTGGCAGAACACTCCCACCCACCAGTGTCCACAGGGGCAAATGCATGATTTCTAGAGTGGGGTTTCAAAATGCAATCCACAATCTCCCACTCTGCAGTACAGTAGAGCAAGTGCGATAGTCTGTGAGAGGGGTGGTCTTCAGTATGCCATCTGTCAGGATCACGGCGCACAGTATACCGGTGCTGGAATCCCGACAGCCGACATACCAACACTTTTTCTCCCTCGTTGGGGTCCATGACCCCCCTGGAGGGAGAATAAAATAGCGTGGAGCGCGTAGCACGCCACCATGCCCGCAGCGTGGCGAGTGCAGCGAGCTTGCAAGGGGCTCATTTGCACTCACCACGCTGTCGGTATGCCGGCGGTCAGGCTCCCGGCACCAGTATGCTGATCGCCGGAAGCCCGGCCGCCGGCATACCATACTACACCCTGTGAGAGTGGTAGAAAAATCTGGTACAGAACCTGAATATAAATATATACACATTGTTCTTTTTATACACTGGATAGTGTATGGAATATAGTATTAATAATTAACACTATAGATGGTCTATACTATAGGGTCTATAAAACATTTAAATCACATAGCCCTCTGTGGGCATTGCTATTGGGTAGTGTAGGACTGCTGACATCAGAGTAGCCTTGACGTGGCTCAGCAGCTAACCATGTATTTGCAAATTCATGTAACAAATATCTCTGAAATTCTATTACCAGATAGGTACAGTTATTGTTGCAGGGATTAGTCAGTGTGCTGTGACCATTTTACCCATACACACAGCAAACTTGATAGAAGAAGCTGCCCCTTAAACTGCATGTTGTACCAACAGTGCTAGTGATCGCATTATATACTGTTGCTATTTTGGTTATAATTTGAGCTGATAGCTAAGTAGGGGGGGTTATGGGCATCTGGAACCCCCCAAGCATTTGCCTATGCTCCATAAATACCCACCCTGGTAGTAAAATCCCCATGTCACTATTTCCCCGGTGGTGTTGACCCAACCATAGTACTTTCAAATTACCATCTTGGAAAGCGTAGCAGAGGGGGTACAGATCATCAATCCCAACTGCAGCAGCTGATCCCTGACTTGCAGAGATCAGCAAATAGTGCTCAGGGGTATCTAAATTCCCATCCATGCACTTTTGTCCCCAGTGCCTGCACTCCAGAACACTGTTAGCATGGTATTATATTCACTCCCTAGGATGGACTATGGTCATATTGAGATTTTTGTTTTAAGGGCTTACTACATATCTTCCTCATACTTCAAAAGTCCAGTTGAAGGCAGTAAAATCATCTATTCTATTAGCTTGCCTGTCTACGGTTTTTGGGGAGGGAGGGAGGGAGGTTGACTGATTCTGTTTGTAACACAACAGCTGTAACTGAGAAGGAATAATACTAATTAATGTATCTGCTCCTCCACTAGTAGTCTTTCTTCTGTTACCATATATGTAAAGGTGGTTGGGAAGGCTCTACTAGTAGTACTGAGAGCATACAATATACAGACGTAGGGCGGAATTCAATTGATTATCCACCTGCAGCCTCTAGATGGCATGCAAATGGAGATATTCAATTGTCGCTTAGTTCAGGCACAATTGCTGCTGGCGTCTGCATTTCAGCCCACACCTCCTTGGAGGAGCAAGCTGAAATGCATGAAAAGTGACCAGTTTGGGCTTCCAAACAGCACTTTTCGCAATCGCGGCCATCACTTTGGTCGGGTTTAGCTGCTTTTTTTAAATTTCAGAATAATGCATAAGATTGTGTATATTATACTAATTGCAGCTAATTGCAGCTTAATATACACTGCATCAATATATGGCAGACCTGGGTCCCAAGCAATAGATTGGTGACAATCATATTGCTCCAAAACACATTCAAAGGCATACATTATGCGATGGTGGAATAAAACTTCTGGTGAATGCTTGCAGTACTTGGTTAAAGAAAGTTTTAATTTCATTTTGACATATTATTCACAGTACTGTTTTTCTTTAGCAACATCGGCTTTTGTTACAGTACACTGCAGTGTTTCAACTTCTGTACAGCAAGAAACAGCATTGACAGCTGAGGATGAGCACATTTCAGTAAACTCTCTTAGAGGCAAGTACCTATTAGTTTGTTAGAACTGTGTACAAACCATTAATTAAAACATTTTTACAATCAAAAGTAAACATGGAAAATCATTATTACCTAGTACAATAGTATGATGCAATGTTTTATATAACCAATATGTGAAAAAAGGCCTTTTTAGATTAGTGGTGAATATAGTGACTAAAAAAGCTATTTACTTTACTGCAATCACAATGTAATATATGGCAATTATACAAAAAATGCACACTATGTGAATTTATAAATATGCAAATTAAGTATTTGTAATACATACAGTATAGTCACTAGGTGCGTGCTATACAATTGATAACCATACCATAGTATTAGATTGATATAACAACCAAAACACCATCATTGTAATATGCTGAAATTTATAATAATGTATAAAGTAACAAAATGAATCTGCATATTGAAAATATAGCTACTATGATTCTGCTCATATTACAGTCTGAACTATAGTATAATGCACATAGTTAATTATAAATGTGTGTAATCAGAAATAATATTTTTAGACCATTTTAGAAATGTGAAATTGCTCAGTTTTATTTGTTTTACAGTTCTCGTTACTAGCTTCATTGTCAACAAGTGCAGTTCAAGAAGCAGGTTTATTTTCACCAATCAAAACAGATATTTATTCACGTACACAACAAAAATTATTTTCGGTGTGTCAAACAAATTTAAAATAACAAATAGACTAAGAAATAAAATATAATAAAAAGGTAACCGACACAGTAATAAATTGGTGATTGAGACGCTAACCATCCCTGTGTATAAAGAGGCTAATTGAGGCAATACATATTTGAAAGCGAACATGAAATGTTGCTGACAAAATTAGATTATGAAATTATTCAGTGTTTGATAGTCCTGTTTCACATGGTGTCATCTGTCAGAAATAAGTGCATGTTAATAACTATGTCTTTGTACATTTTAATTACTGGTAAATCAGTACAAATAGCTTTGTAAAATGGCAGCCTTGAGACTTAATACAATTCAGCTGAACAATTCCTCTTCAGTTACGTTGTTAAAGGCTGCTCCCAATTTGTCTGCATCATTTATTTGCCATTGAGAGCATTCTGTTTGTTACTCTGGTTGAGTTGTTTTCAGATCCACTAACACCTCAATTGTTTAAATTTACTAACCTAACTGTAACATCCCTGTTTTGTCTCAACTGCAATTACCAAGTAAACCCACAGGGAACATAGAAAGCAATGTCCTCTATCGCAAATAACCCTAATCAGGATTCCTAATTAATCTGAGATTGTTCCGTATTGACTTTAATGTTTGATGGAGGATTTTTAGCCGTAAGCCCATCAGTAAGACTCACACATCTTCCCATTGGCATTGAAGACTGTTTTTAATGGCGACGTCTTGTACTTCTTATTTACAATCCTAATCACATCATTGATTTCAGTAATCTTTTCTTCAGGAAGAGTGGTTATTAATTTTCTCGAAGCCAGAATCTCTCCTCTTTTACTTTGTAAACCAAGATAAAGAAAATTAAGCTGAGTAATCATGCTCCAGAGAGTCTGAAGGGTGGCTAAACCCACAATGAGGTTTAGATAGTCAAATCAAACCTGGAACAGAGCCCAGCAGTGTCTGATAGTAGGAAATAAAGACTTTTGTAAGATTTTTTTTTTTTACATTTCAATGTTTTAATTAACTTGTGTGATTATTATGAATGTATATCAACAACACATATAATTAAAACATGGAACATTAGCTGGCAATATATTTTATTAAAATTTTTATTTTATAACTAACATTTCAAATGTTATATAATTAGTATACTTGTTTGGAAAATAATTTGCTTCAACACGGAGGAAAGAGAGAAAGTGGTTTACATTTTTACAGCAGATAATGTCATAGTTAAATACATCATACAATATTCATTATGTCACTGCACTAACAGCAGACTACAGATGTGGGGAGAACTTGCATATGGAACAGCTGCACTGTTAACACAGTAGTCTTAAGGGGGGTACACATGGAGAGATCCGTGTTTAAAATCTAAGCAATCTGACTAGATTGCTTAGATTTTAAGCACGGATCTGCTGTGTGTATGCCCCCCAACGATAGCGATGCGCGGCCCTGCGCATCGCTATCGCCGGTGCTAGATTGAGCCTGCATGCAGGCTCAATCTAGTGGGTCACTCACTTCAGCGCTGTGTGAAGTGAGCGGCCCACCATCGTCGCCCCCCTCACTCAGCACATTGCGCTGAGATGTGTGCTGAGCGGTCTGTGTTAAGATCGCTCAGCACACATCTCTCCCATCAGTACCCCCTTTTAGCACCGCCATAGGAAATAGTGAAACCATGTAAAAGAAATCATTGGTTCATTTCACATTCAGTTAGAACAGCAGTGAGGCACCCGAATGTTGCTTGACATTAAAGCAACAGTACTTTTATTGACACAAGTAAGCATAAGTAATAATAAAACAATAGAAAAGTAAATAATAGTGCAAAATCGAGGGTTATTAATGGTGTCAGAGGTTTAAACACAGAAATCAAAACACTTGAGCAAAATACAAACCTAATGTCGCCATACCTACTATGAAATATGTTATGTTATGGGACTGCTTTGCTGTGTCTGTCACAGGGTGTAAAAAAATCTAAATACTATCAAGACATTCTGGAGAAAAACATACTTTCCGGTGTCAGAAAGTGATGTCTCAGTCACAGGTTATCCTACAGGATAATGACCTTAAACAGGTAAAAGCCCCAAGAATGGATAAGAACAAAGTATTGGGCTATTCTAAAGTTGCCTTCTTTGAATCCTTATCTGATTCCTATTGAATATCTATGGAAAAAGCTGATTGAGACGCTAACCATCCCTGTGTATAGTCTGGAAAAGCATCTATCAAACCTAAGACAGTTGGAGCAATTTGCTAAGGAAGGGTGTGCCAAACTACCTGCTGACAGTTACTGAGAGCTTCAGAAATTAATTGATTGCAGTGATTGCCTCTAACGCCAATGCAAAAAAATACAGAATTCGGTTACTGGTCCCATAATTTTTGTCCATGACATTTTTAGTTGTTTTATTATTTAATTTATTCTGTTGAATCAAAAATGATGGGAGCTAATTACTTTTGTTACTTTCAAGTTATTTCAGAGAAAAATATGGGTTCTTTTTTTTTAATGAAAAAATATCAACAAATTTGTCCAAGTGGATATGTGGAGTAAAGAAATTATATATTGATCATGTCCAGCAGGGAAAGATTTATTTTAGAGGCACCTAAATATGTGTAACTGACTGGTGAAGGAATATACAGAGCGTACCTGCCCTAACTAGAAATTAATGAAACAGTTCTACCACATCTACAGAAGGTTTTGGAGGATCTTTGGAAATTTACATGACAATAAATGAGATAAATGATTAACAGCTCCTTAAATATTATAGTTTCTGCGTTGGACACATTTTGAGATGCATTTGACTTAACGTATGCATTCAGATGTGCTTTTTAGAACAAAAAAGGTTTTATTGAGTAGATCATGGTTAACAACAGGGACCGTGACAATCCGAATCTCTTTAACATAAGTAGTAGATATAGTAAAAGTCTGGTCCATACAAAGTCAGACAAAATCATGATCCATTTTTAAACCATAATACAGAACAAGGAAAGAAAAATTGGCATAGACAACAGTGAGGTAATCCATAAAAAGGATAGAGAGGAAACAACCTGAAGAGAAAGTAGTAAAGTAGTAACGGAAAAGGAGTAAAGTAGTAAAGGAAAAGTAAACAGAAAGAGAAAGGAGGAGTCAATGGGACAGATCCTAGGGCTAAGAATAGGAGAAACTCAATATATATACTTGGCTGTTACAAGGCAAAGAGGGAAGTAGCATTTTGAGAGGCTAACCACTGACTCCATATTTTGTCAAATGATTTGGATGAATGGTTAATGATGCTAGTCATGTACTTCATGTGATAGACATACTAGATGTGGTATAACATAGACTGCATATAAGGAGAAGTGGGTTGCTTCCAATCTCCTGCTGACATGTCGTGGCAGAGATGACAAGGCACAACAATTTGTTTTAGTGACTAGTTAACATAGGAAGACCTAAATGTAGGAGAATATACTAAGGACCATATGGAAAAGGAATGTTAAGCAAATGTGTTATAAATCTGATGACTTCCTTCCAAAAATGTGCGATCTTAGAGCAGGACCAACATATGTGTAGAAAGGAGCCCTCAGTATGATATCTTCTCCAGCATCTATCTCATGTGCTGGGGTACATTCTGCTAAGAAGAGCGGGTACATAAAACCATCTATATAAAAACTTATATGCAGCATTATCCCAGATGTCAGTCCAATCCTCATAATCTAAAGCAGAACCCAAATCCTCCTGCCAAGCACTCTCATGAGGGTCATGTTGGGAAGAAAACTTCTCAACAAGTCATGTGTACCATAGGGAGATTAAACCTCAGGCCAAGGAACATCTCAAGCATTAAGCCTCGAAGGTGGAAAGAAATCTACTGGTGATGAAGTGTTTCACTGTATAATGAAAGTGTCTTAGTTGCAAAATGTAGAAAAACTTTGCAACAGAAGGGCTTTATCTGCTTGAGTCTGGGAAAATGTAGGAAAACTCATATCTCTAGTAAATTAAAATAATTTATTGTCCTTAGCAGGATGAAAATCAAGGTTGGGAAAGAGCGGAATAATGGGAGAGGAGCCTGGGTCCAAACCAAATTTCCTGTTAACATAATCCCAAACATACAATGAGTGGGAAACAAGATAAGACCTTGGGAGCCAGAGGAGAGAAAGAGGAAAATGGAAACCGTAGAGAGTCCTAAATCATCAGCCTCAATAGCAACCCAGACCCTCAGAGCAACATGATTTCACCACTGCACACACAGAGTGAGTTGTGCAGCTAGATAAAACATTTTAAAATCAGGACTACCCAATTTGACACAATGTGGAGGACATTGCAGTAACTTCATGCAGACCCGAGGATATTTATTTGCCCATACAAAGTGTGAAGTCAGGAACCATAATAATTTAAAGACATATGAGGTGATAAATATATCAGAAGGGTTTGGAAAATACATAGGAGCCAAGGTAGTATGTTCATCTTCACTAAATTCACTCTGTCTATCCATGAAAAGAAATGGCTAGACCATGATTTCAAGTCCAACTTAATTTGGTCTAAAATACAGAGGAAATTAGCCTGGGATAGCTGGTGATGTTGGTGCATTTGGAAAATAACTAAATATTTGATTTATTGGTTTTGACAATTAAGTGGGAAAGATACCTTCATGAAAAGTGTAGGAACATAAAAGTTGAGCACTTCGGTTTTACTAGTATTGATTTTATAGCCCTAAAGATTAGAGTAGTGATTAATCTTGGAGAGGAGAGGATGTAAGTATTGAGGCAGATATCTTGAGGATATTAAGACATGATCTGAGTATAACGTAAGTTTATACTCAGAAGAACCAACCATCACACTAGCAATGTCGGTTTTGCTTTGAATCCTCACAACCAGTGGTTTCATGACAAGGGCAAAGATCAGGGGAGGAAGCGGTCATCTTTTTCTGCTACCATTGGCAATTCTGAAAAAGGGAGAAGGGGAGGCGATTGACAAAGACCATAATGGAGAGGGACCGATATAATGCTAAGAATTCATCTAGAAACTTACCAGAGAACCTGATCTTCTGGAGTACCTAAAAGCAAAGGACCAAGAGATACGGTTGAATGCTTTCTCAGCATTCAGTGCCAAAATCAAGGAGGGGAGTTTCTGCCTATGGATAGAATGAATTAAGTCTATGTCTCTCTTAGTATTGTCAGATGTCTGAAGACCAGAATGAAACCCACCTGATCTGAATGGACCAAATGGATAAGAAGGAGGGCTAACGATCGCCCATAATGTTCACACAAATTTTGAGGTCTACTTTTACTAATGTAATGGGCCTATAATTAGAGTATTTTGTGGGGTCTCTTTAAGGTTTTGCAATTACCACATTATTGGTCTGTCTGGAAGCTGGTGCAATGGATGCACTACCCAAAACCTTACTGAAAATAGATGTGGGGCAAGGGGCATGGTGCCTTAAAAAAGGATTTACAGTACTGAATTGTGAAACTGCCAGGACCTGTGGCAGCCGAGGACTGCATAGATTTAGTAGTAGCAGTAATCTCCTCCACCAAGATGTACTCATTAACCATAGAAAGCTGTTATTCTGATAGACAGTAATCTGATAGCTGACAAATATAAATGTACTCCCTCACACCCAGTGGAGGAAGAAAGGGGGTTTCTGGTAAATTATAAAGGGAATGAAAAAAATCCCTAAATTCCTCCAACATCACTTTGGGATCACAAGTATGTGTTCTTAGTTTGTGGGAATACTGTTTATTAACCATTACTGAAGCTTGCTTACACCTCAATGTGTTTGCTAAGAGGGTATAAATTTTGTCTGCTTTATCATATAACCACTGGCACAATTTCTATAATATAGCTGCTGCACAATGGAACAGGAGGGTGTTAAGTAGTCCTTTAAGGCATTCTATCTGGAAAAGAAGAGAAACACTGGGAGAAATGAATGTTGAGCTAGTAAAGTGGAGATTTGAGATTTTAAAGACTGAACTTCCTTTGCCGCCTTTTTCCGTATGACAGAAGCCTTTACTGTAAGATGGTCTCAAATGGTGGCCCTATATACCTCCCAGAGAATTCTAAGAGAGATATCAGGGGAAGCGTTTTCCTAAAAATTATTCTGTAGCAGATGTCCTTATTCTGTGTGTCTTTTCCTATATACATTCCTAGTGCAAATGTGTCCGCCTCTCAATAAGCTTAGGCTTTGGCTTTGACATATAAGTTTCAAGACATCTATAAATTGGATGATGAAACTGAGCTTTGGGCCTAATTCAGACCGGATCACTGCAACGGCAGCGATCACAGCCTGAAGCTCTTTGAGCAGTTAACGCGTGCAGTGAGCGCACTGCACATATACACCCATTGAGATGCAGAAGCATCTCACTGGTACGATTGCCTCTGCCTGATTGACAGGCAGAGGCAGTTGCGGGGCGGGAGGGGGCATGCTGGGACGGGCCGCGATGGCTGTATGATGTCACGCAGCTGCTGCAACCTACAACACAGCAGGTAGCCACCTGCCAGCAAAGGCAGGGAGCTACTTGGTGGGTGCAGAAGCATTGCCACCGTGCAATGTTTTTGCACATGTACGGGGAGGGGGTGGTTCGCGTAGGGCCTGACATGCAGGGAGGACTATCCCTGCATTGGGAGTACCCCCAGATGTCAGAGCAACTGAGCATAGATGTGCTAATTTTAGCACATCTACGATCAGGTCTGAATCACCCCCATTATTCATTAGGTTTTATGGAAAGACTGTTCACATAGGCAAATTGCAATCTGCAAAAAAAATATTATTATTATTAATAAACAAAGGATAGTGCTCTCCCGGATAAATCATTAGCCATGCCAATCTGGTTATGTCATTTCCACTTTTAACTCATGATTTCCTTTGCCGTTCTTTTTATAGAAAGAGACCACATAATTTATCAAGTTTGTAATGGCTTCCATCTGTGCACAGTTCTACCATCACATGCTTTGTTCCATTCATCTCTAGATGCAGTGCTATTTTTAAATTGAGACTTTATGAAATAAGTCCTTGTCATAATGAATAGTCTATTAGGCCTAAATATCTCTGTATGCACTTATATAGCAATTAAGAAGTGTTTACCACAAGTGCGACCAAGCACAGTATGTGTTTTAAATTAAAGTATCTCTCAAGCCAGCAACAAAACTAGTGCAAACACCACATTGATAAACAAAATTCTGCCTCATAAGAAAAAATACTTCACAGAAATGTCTCTATTAATAAAAGATTGTTGACCTTCATTCAGCCATATTTAGTAATCAAGAGAATTGAGATGCATGATAAGTACCGTTCACTTCACACAGAGAACACAAGAGGTGACTGTTTAGGATAAATATTTCAGGGCAAGAGTGCTATACATAACTGCTTTAGCAAGATAATAACATACTAATCCATTAATGGAAGAGGTAGGATAGCATTATTTAAAGTAATTTTGTTCACATTAATAAGTGCTACTTTAATATAAAAAAAGCCATTAAAGGAGAAAAAAATGAGAAAAGTCACATAGCTGAAAAGGAAGCCAAATAGCATGTATTGCAGGATAAGTGGAAAGCAAATTGCAAAATACAAGTGCATGTAGTATTTTTGTATTATTCTATTTAAAAAGAAAAATGTGAAAAGAATCCAAATCCCAAGTTTTATTGTGGCACAGTATTTGTTGTGTCTGTAAGTAGTCACACTATTGACTTTATTAAGTTTCCGGATTTAATTTTTCAATAGTGCGTGTAATAGAGCATGTTCTTAAGGTTTGCTTTCAATCAATGAACTGATTGCACTGATGTAGACAGCATAGATTGAACTATCCCCAGAGCCTGCTGAAGTTGACCTACCTTGTAAACTTTAGTGACAGAGATCACAGATATAAAAATAATGTGCACTGTGGGTCTTTTCTGTATTTGCAATGAGCATTTTATATAGGTTTCAGATGAAAATTAAAAAATGTCATATGGCCGTTTCAAGGCAGCATGAAAAAAAAAATGTGTCCCAATCAGATAGTTTATTTTTTCCATACTATCCATCATACCTTGAGCTGACACTCCACCATCCTTCAGTAATTGCTTCTATATTTAGCAACACATCAGGGACCGGAGATAGTCAGAAACACAAATTTGTAAGACAAAGGTTAAAATTAATATAAATACATTAAGTGAGCTTGCACAATATAAGAGTGTGACATGAATGAATGAAATATAAAAAAGGCACAAATAGGCAAAGTTTGCCCCTGTAAAACATATTATCTTGTCGCTCATAGAGATCTCGCCATACATTTTCACGACTTACTGCTACTTTGTATTTTTAGTACAATGTTAAATCCTGCTCTTGCAGATTCTTTGATTGTAATCATTAGCATAGTGTTGCCCTGGTGCTTTCTGTGCTCAGTATAAAGTACATCTATCAGAAGAACCCAGCTTTTATTCCTTACTCATGGCTACCCATTAAAACTAGTGTAAATGCTGTGTTAATATAAAACCACCAAGAACATGTCAAAAGAACCTAGAACCTATATATTATAAATGTTGGAAAATATAGAGAATAAACTCTACATTTCTATAGCTACAGTACAAAACATTATAATTCTATTGATAATTTAATGATATTACCCTAACTCCTACAAAGAGACTATGGGGGTGCAGTAGAGTTACTTGCAAAATGAAATACTTATAAAAGATGTTAGCTAAAATAGCATATGCAGAGCCTGAGATACATTCTGTCAAGAATCAGTACCATGTGTGTCTTGTTTATTAATAGCATTAACATTTACTTATACAGCACCTGCATATTCTGTTGCACTTTCCAATTGTTTCCCCAGGCACACATCGCAGACAGTTACATCTAACTTCTTGGAGATCATTTATGCTATATGCAACATATATCTTCACTATCGGGTATCAACTAAAGTGCTAAAACCACTCTATTACAGCAGAAACTATTTTCTATATCACATGCACAAACCCCCCCTGAAAACTTAAACATGCAAATGCAGATATAACCAACTCACAGGGGATAAAGAAAGCACCAATCTGGAGAGCCGTAACTAGGTGTTTGCAAAGTGTCCCCTGCACATAGCACTGCAGGGTAGGGGGCACTGTTGGCAGCAATAGTCAATTGTGGTATATCTAATCACTTTCACCTGTAGCTTCCCCACCTATACAGCATTCATAGACTTGACTTGATAACTCTTTGTTGAATGCTGAATGACCAAGAATATAATGGTAAATGTAGATTTAATGCTGAATTCTAAAAGTCTGCATAAATGTTTTGTTTTTGATTTGGAAATTCATTTGAGTTTAGGAAACTTCCCTTAGAGGTGTATATTTTAAATCTTTGACTGGCATAGTCAAATCTGGTATATATACTGTATGACCTGTATGACAATAGCTTGCAAATCTGATTTTGTTTGCTCTGTATAGACGTGCATAATAAATCTTAAGGGGACTTCACTGTATATTGTTATTCTTCCACAACAGAAACATCCACTGGTAAGTAGTGGGGTTAAAGTTAGGCTGCGTGGGTGGGGGCAGTTAGGGTTAGGTTGTAGGAGGGATGCAGTAAGGGTTAGGCTGTGAAAGGGATGCAGTAAGGGCTGGGCTCTGAGAGGGGGAGGTTAGGTTTAGGCTGTGTGTGTGGGGGCGGTTAGGGTTAGGCTGTAGGAGGGATGCAGTAAGGGTTAGGCTGTGAAAGGGATGTAGTAAGGGCTGGGCTGTGGGAGGGGGAGGTTAGGGTTAAGCTGTGTGGGTGGGGGCAGTTAGGTTTAGGCTGTAGGAGGAATGCAGTAAGGGTTAGGCTGTGGGAGAGGGAGGTAAGGGTTAGGCTGAGTGGGTGGGGGCGATTAGGGTTAGGCTGTTGGAGGAATGCAGTAAGGGTTAAGCTGTGAGAGGGATGCAGTAAGGGCTAGGCTGTGGGAGGGGGAGGTTAGGGTTAGGCTGAGTGGGTGGGGGTAGTTAGGGTTAGGCTGTAGGAGGGATGCAGTAAGGGTTAGGCATTGAAAGGGATGCAGTAAGGGCTGGGCTGTGGTAGGGGGAGGTTAGGGTTAAGCTGTGTGGGTGGGGGCAGTTAGGTTTAGGCTGTAGGAGGAATGCAGTAAGGGTTAGGCTGTGGGAGAGGGAGGTTAGGGTTAGGCTGAGTGGGTGGGGGCAATTAGGGTTAGGCTGTAGGAGGAATGCAGTAAGGGATAAGCTGTGAGAGGGATGCAGTAAGGGCTAGGCTGTGGGAGGGGGAGGTTAGGGTTAAGCTGTGTGGGTGGGGGCAGTTAGAGTTAGGCTGCAGGAGGAATGCAGTAAGGGTTAGGCTGTGGGAGAGGGAGGTTAGGGTTAGGCTGAGTGGGTAGGGGCGATTAGGGTTAGGCTGCAGGAGGAATTCAGTAAGGGTTAAGCTGTGAGAGGGATGCAGTAAGGGCTAGGCTGTGGGAGGGGGAGGTTAGGGTTAGGCTGAGTGGGTGGGGGTAGTTAGGGTTAGGCTGTAGGAGGGATGCAGTAAGGGTTAGGCAGTGAAAGGGATGCAGTAAGGGCTGGGCTGTGGTAGGGGGAGGTTAGGGTTAAGCTGTGTGGGTGGGGGCAGTTAGGGTTAGACTGTAGGAGGGATGCAGTAAGGTTTAGGCTGTGAAAGGGATGCAGTAAGGGCTGGGCTGTAGGAGGGGGAGGTTAAGGTTAGGCTGGGTTGTTGGGTGCAGTTAGAGTTAGGCTGTAGGAGGAATGCAGTAAGGGTTAAGCTGTGAGAGGGATGCAGTAAGGGCTGGGCTGTGGGAGGGGGAGGTTAGGGTTAAGCTGTGTGGGTGGGGGCAGTTAGAGTTAGGCTGCAGGAGGAATGCAGTAAGGGTTAGGCTGTGGGAGAGGGAGGTTAGGGTTAGGCTGAGTGGGTGGGGGCGATTAGGGTTAGGCTGTAGGAGGAATGCAGTAAGGGTTATGCTGTGAAAGGGATGCAGTAAGGGCTGGGCTGTTGGAGGGGGAGGTTAGGGTTAGACTGTGTGGGTGGGGGTAGTTAGGGTTAGGCTGTAGGAGGGATGCAGTAAGGGTTAGGCAGTGAAAGGGATGCAGTAAGGGCTGGGCTGTGGTAGGGGGAGGTTAGGGTTATGCTGTGTGGGTGGGGGCAGTTGGGGTTAGACTGTAGGAGGGATGCAGTAAGGTTTAGGCTGTGAAAGGGATGCAGTAAGGGCTAGGCTGTAGGAGGGGGAGGTTAAGGTTAGGCTGGGTTGTTGGGTGCAGTTAGAGTTAGGCTGTAGGAGGAATGCAGTAAGGGTTAGGCTGTGGTAGGGGGAGGTTAGGGTTAGGCTGGGTGGGTGGGGGCGATTAGGGTTAGGCAGTATGAGGAATGCAGTAAGGGTTAGGCTGTGAGAGGGATGCAGTAAGGGCTAGGCTGTGGGAGGGGGAGGTTAGGGTTAGGCTGAGTGGGTGGGGGGCAGCTAGAGTTAGGCTGTAGGAGGGATGCAGTAAGGGTTAGGCTGTGGGAGGGACACAGTAAAGGTTATGCTGCAGGAGGGGGAGGTTCGGGTTAGGCTGCGGTAGGGGTTAAAATACTTAATAGGATGGGTCTGGTTTCTGTCCTTCAGGATTCTGCTGTTGTTTTTCTGGCTGTCAGAATGCCGCCTGCTGGGATTTCGTAGCCAACCCATTTGGTATTTTCAAATGCATATATGCCCCTCTACTGTACTGGGCTTTCTACATCAATCACAGATTTTCTATCCTGGATTTGTAGATTTCTTAGTGCTCATTTGTAAGATTGTCAGTGATGGACATCACACCCTCAGGTATTGAATAATTGGTTTGGCTTATGTTGAGTTTCATTTGGATAAGAGTGAGTTGTAAATCTCAGATGCCTTTGGTGGGGCAAGCATTATTTTATGCACACCATGTGACTTCTTATTGGTAGCTGTAATCGTTATACTCTCCTTGATACAACCTCACAAGCAGTTTCTGAAAATAATCTGTTTAATGTAATTTTACAATATTACCAAGCACAGTTTTATTTGCATTGCACACAACTGCTAAATGTTTCCACCTATTACATTTTTTTTGTTTAAATTAAATAAAATAATTTAAATTAAATTAATTTTTGTTTACATTTAAATTAAATAATTTACATGAGGATAAGGATGTTAATGCACTTGTACTACTTTTCTTTACTTCATTAAATTGGAACTAAGATTGTTTATTTTGGGTGGGGATATTAGATCTACACTAAACAGGTCTATAGTGAATAGGTCTACAACTAACGACAGACTTGCGTTAGGTTGTCAGGGTAAAAAGGTCGACAAGGTTAAAAGATCGACATAGAATAGTTAGACAGAAGAAAAGGTCGACAGGGTTAAAAGGATGACAGGGTCAAAAGGTCATCATGAAAATGGTCGACACAAAAAAAGTAGACACAATTTTTTATTATTTTTTGGGGGTGTTTTGTCACATTTTTGCCACAAACAAGCCCCATTAGTGTACCACGTCCTCTTGCATACTTTGGTCAAGTTTTCTTTTCCCAATCATAGTCCATGTAGATAGTAAAGTATGAAAAAGTTGAAACATTTAAAAAAAAACTTGTGTCAACAATATGTGTGTCAGCTATGTTGACCTTTTGACCCCATCGACCTTTTCACCTGGTTGACCTTTTGATCCTGTCGACCTAATGCATGTCTGCCATAAGTTGTCAACCTATTGACTGTTGACCTTTTTAGTGTAGATCTATAGACTGGATACCGTTTCTTTTCTTGTATACTGTACTTATCCATGTGGGCTTGTATAAGCACATTTGCCTTTTTTTTTCTTTTTACCAGATATTGTGACCCATTTAACAATTATACATTACCCTACTACTAAAAGGAGGGTTATGTCCTCCATTTAGTATTTTACAAACAGCAATAAGGTTAGCTTACCACTATTTTTCACTGTATCTAGGGACAACTTAACAGCATTGTAGGCCCTAAGCAAAGCAATGCATAAGCCCCTAATCACCCTTTAATGGGAACCAAATAAAAAAATCATAACATCCCAATCTTGTGTTCCTACATCATCCTTTCACATGCATCCATACAGTGAATGGCTGTCAGCAATCTGATTTGTGGGTAGCTCCAGCCATCCACCAATCAGTATGCTGACAGCCAATCACAGTCCTGCTGCAGGCTGGGAGGCAGGTAGAAAATACAACTCTGATTGTGTGATTACCACCCACCCCTACTCGAAGGCCTCTAGAAATGTGGGGCCCTGGGCAGCTACAATAAGATGGCCATTACTTATGGCATCTATAGTTGAAAGTGATTTGGGCCCCCACTGTCAATATCATAATTGCCTTTCCAGATTCAGCAAAGCCTTCCAGGCATTGCAGTGTTGCCACCTGGTAAAAAAGTAATGCCTTTATGCAAACAGGCAGTCACACATGCGCATGACACAATAGCCCATCACTGGGATAGGATTCCTGCAACAGTATGATGCCAACTAGGAGAAGGGTAAGTTTTGTAAAATACCGGCGGCCTACTTGCGAGTATCACTGTGGTACTACACCAGGGCCACAACTAGGGGGTGACTAAGGGTGCACATGCCCCAGGTGTCAGATTTGAGGGGGTGCCAAGACCCCCATCTGGCTCCTCCAGCCAGCTGCTCCTCCTCACCCTGCCCAGTGCTGGACTCAAGGTCAGCGGCAGATCCATAAAAGGTGCACTGTGCTCCCCCCTACCCATAAGTCTCCTCTCTGGCAGAAAGGATCGAGCAGCTGAGCAGTACTGATGGAGACTGCAGAGCTGCATTTTCTCGTGAGAGCACAAGATCCCAGAATTTCCATGGTCACTCGCGGTCCCGGGCTGCACTCAGCTGGATGTGGGGGCTTGCACACATCTATACCAGCCTTTTCCAGCAACAAGGATGGGGGCCACCAGAGGGCACATAAGACAGCGAATCCATGAATACCACTCACAAGGAGGTGAACCACTAGCACGAAGAAGAGTACGTTTGTGTAACTGGGGCATGCGGGATACATAAGACCCCCAACGTATACTATATACTATTACACATCTGGATCACATCTCAACACAAAGTCTGCATGCACAAAATATCAAACTGCCTCAGAGGCTTCTAGCCTCATTCACCTTTACATAAGACTTTAATAAGACTATTAGAATAATTTACAATCCTTCTCAATACAGGTTGAGTATCCCATATCCAAATATCCGAAATACGGAATATTCCGAAATACGGACATTTTTGAGTGAGAGTGAGATAGTGAAACTTTTGTTTTTTGATGGCTCAATGTACACAAACTTTATTTAATACACAAAGTTATTAAAAATATTGTATTAAAATACCTTCAGGCTGTGTGTATAAGGTGTATAAGAAACATAAATGAATTGTGTGAATGTACACACACTTTGTTTAATGCACAAAGTTATAAAAAATATTGGCTAAAATGACCTTTAGGCTGTGTGTATAAGGTGTATATGAGACATAAATGCATTCTGTGCTCAGACTTAGGTCCCATCACCATGATATCTCATTATGGTATGCAATTATTCCAAAATACGGAAAAATCCCATATCCAAAATACCTCTGGTCCCAAGCATTTTGGATAAGGGATACTCAACCTGTATAACGTGTGTACTGTGCTATACTACATACAGTACAATTTACAAAGGGTATTATGACTGTGTAGCATAAGATGTATAAGGGATACTAATGGGTGAAATAATAACATTTATAATAACAAAAATAAAGGGCATTACTGTTGTAGCCTATTGATATTGTGAATAAGGGACTCTATTGTGTGACATAATGGGGGGTATTCAGTTGTTTGAAAAGTCAGTTCTGTGTCTGTTTTTTCCTATCTCACAGACAGGAAAAAACAGACACCCAACCGACTTTTCAAACACTTGAATTCCCCGCTATGTGTGGTGTAATTTGAATTTCATTTGATCATAGGGACATTGGAAAAAATCTTAAATCTTAAAATATCTATTGGGCAAGGATTATGAAGAGGGCAGGGAGGATTATTGATGACCATTCTCATCCTGCTCATGATATGTTCCGACTGCTACCATCTGGCAGACGGTGCTGCTTACAACTAGCGCGAACTGCTAGACACAGGAACAGCTTCTTTCCTCAAGCAATAAAACTGTTCAACTCGACACTCGCTTAGCATTACTCTCATATTCAGATCCCCTTGGGTATCCTAGTCATACGTCACATGTTCTTCTTCCTCTATGTTTTTTGTTGTATGTCCTATGCTGTATGTGAGCTGTAGATATCGGAAACCAATTCCTTGTGTATTGTGTATTTTGTACTGATATACCTGACAATAAACTGATTCTAATTTTGATTTTTTTTTTGTGTGTGTTTGGGGAGAGGGTGCAAAATTACTACCTTGCCCCGGTTGCTGAAAATCCTAGTTTTGTCCTGGACTACACTAAATATGCTGCTAATAATAAGGATCATTTTTAAATTGGGCCCACAGGCTTATCACTTGGTGGTACGTTTGTATCTTACTTTTCCCTTTTGAGAACAATTGTTACATTGCACTACTATCGCAACATGCTAATCATCAACTGCTACAAACAGTCACCAGCACTTACACTAATTGTAATTTCAGATGTATTTGGACCTTACCATTAAAATGGACAGATTGTCCTTAGCGTCTGCAAAGATTTGACTAATAAAAACTCTTTGTTACTATTTGCTAATGGGATTGATAAAGCATTCTATAGTCATTTTATAACTTTTTGTGCTTTATTCATAGCTAAAAAAATCCAGCTTAGTACAAAATCTCGGCAGTCGGGATCCCAACAGTCATAAGACCGACAGCCAGAATCCTGACACATCCCAGTAATTATTTTCACAGTAATCCTACCGCTAACCTTAACCCACCCCTTCTGCAGCCTAACCCTATCCTCCCGCAGCCTAACCCAAACCACCCCTCTCCTGCAGCCTAACTCTAACTGTCCTATCCCCTGCAGTCAACCCTAACCATCCCTGAAGCCTAACACTTACCCACCCCTCCTGCAGTCTAAATCTAACCTCTCCCTCCCACAGCCTAACCATAACAACCCAATCTCCGGCAGCCAACCCTAACATTTCCCACATCCTAAACCTTACCCTCCACCTAGTGCTTATCCCTAACCCCAACTCCTGTACTTACCTCTGGGATGTGTTACGATATTTCTCTAGGTCCTCTGACTGTTGGGATCTCGACTGCCAGTATTTTAACACCATACCATAAAGCCACAGCTTTTGCTTTATGGGTGATCTCTCTAAAGCCATCATTCTAAAGTAGCTGTTAATCAATACAATAAACAAGATATTTGGGATACTCATTGCAACAATTGCATTGATTAGATGGAATGAGCAGACTGACTTGTGATAGCGATAGGAGTGTGTGTGTGTGTGTGTGTGTGTGTGTGTGTGTGTGTATACATACATCCATGAACACGGCACTGGAGACTGATGAGGCAGAAATCACTTTATGCATGTCACTGGCTCCACTGCCCGGAAGAAGAGGGCTCCAGGCGCATCCAATCAAGGTGGGGATACACTCAGTGTTTGCGGGTCGGTCACAGTCAGACCTGTAATGAACATACAATACACTTACAATACACTTTAAACAAAACACCAATAATATAACAAAACACCAATAATATAACAACAATGACAACAAACAACACACATCACAATATATGAAAATGTAAAATAGCTGTATGAAGGGGCGTGTCCTCTACATGGGATGTCACAAACTTGGGAGACAACCCAAAATATTCCTATTAGATTGATCACCTGGGACCTAAATACAAAAATATTGAAAAATCTCACCCATAAGGGTCATAATGCCCAGGCAGTTACCACCTTATATCCCAATATATCCTAACCATACATTTGGGACCCCCAAATTACGGGGACATATTATCACCCCGTTACTGGGTTCTACTAAGAAGATTCCATTTAGAGTACCTAACTCCAGGGCTCTTATAGCACATTCCAGTTGATCTTATCCTTGCAGACTGAAAGTATTAATCTCATACTCCACCTGGACTCTTTATCCAACAGTACCTTCACACTATCACCACCTCTTAGAGAGAGTGGCACATGATCTATCCTAAAAATTTGAGGCCACTCTAAGTGTGGCTGGCAACCTTAAAGTGGCGTGCCACAGGTTGGTCAACATCCTTTACCCTCAAGGATTAATTTAATGGCCGAACTATGAGCTGCCATCCTTTCGCTAAATTTACGTGTAGTCTGGTTAATGTAATATAAACCACACAGACAGACTATCACATAAACCACAAAGGCCATGCTGCATGTAATAACATGTCTGATGGTATACCTTTTGTCAGTATGTGGATGTTTAAATTCCTTGCATGCTACCATATGTTTACATGTGGCACACTTAGGGCACCTGTAACATCCAGGTGCTTTGTAATGCACATTCAGGATTGTTACAGTCCCCATCCCAGTTATGTCAGTTTTGACCAGGCGGTCCCTAAGGTTACTTCCACGCCTAAAAGCTGATATAGACCTGATATTCTTAAACACTGATAAATTGGGGTCTGATGCCACTATCAGCCAGAGGATCTTCATTACCCTGTGGATAATCGGACTGGCTACCGTGTAATCACTAGTCCACGGAAGAATATCCTTGTCCTTTCTATTTCTGGACTTCAACAAATCTGCTCTGGACATCTTTAATACCCTCTACTTCTGGACTTGTAGTAGTTGCCTATCATACCCCCGACTCCCAAATTTAGCAATCATTTTATCAAGTAAAGCTGGTACTTTCGCGCTATCACTAGTAATCTGTACCACATGGATCATCTGTGATACCAGCAAACCCCTCTTCAGGGGCTCTGTAGAGGCCATCAGCAACATGTTCCTATCTGTGGGTTTAAAGTAAATCTCTGAATGCATTTCTCCATTCTCCAATAGAATTTTAACATCCAAAAAATTAGCTTCACTACTGCTACAAGTGTAGGTAAACTTAATGGGGAGGGTAAGTTGTTAATCTCCAACATAAGAGATTCAAAAGCCTCCTGTCCTCCACTCCACAGTAGGAACACATCGTCAATGTACCTGGTATACCATAAGATCTTATCTTCCACTTCTATATAGCTAAAAAACATCCTGTTCTCTTGCTCAAACATGAACACATTCGCATACGAGGGTGCGACCGATGATCCCATCACGCGCCCTCGCAGCTGCAGAAAAAATTCACCATCGAACAAGAAGTAGCTTCAATACAATGTAAGTTTCAGTAACGTAAGGAACAACTCATGGTCAAAGAGTCCCGGAGACAAGTTAAACTCCAGAAAAGCCTTCATTGCCCGCATCCCCTCATTATGCGGGATCGACGTATAAAGGCTACAAACATCTAAACAAGAAAACAGGGTATCAAATGGAACATTCTGGAATTCTTGAAATTTAATAAAAAAAGAATTAGTATCCTTGAGAAAGGTCCTCTGAGTAATCAACAAGGGCTGGAGTATACTGTCCAACTGTTGTGCCACCAGTTGGTATAGGGAATCTCTAGCGGAGATTCAAGTTTGTGACATCCCATGTAAAGGACACGCCCTTTCATACAACTATTTTAAATTTTCATATATTGTGATGTGTTGTTTGTTGTCATTGTTGTTATATTATTGGTGTTTTGTTTAAAGTGTATTGTATGTTCATTACAGGTCTGACTGTGACCAACCTGCAAACAGTGAGTGTATCCCTTCCTTGACTGGATGCGCCCAGAGACCTCTTCTTCCGGGCAGTGGAGCTGGTGACATGCATACATTGCATAGTCATGGCAACAGTGACGTCGGGAGAGGAAGTGGACAGCGGCGCGGTGGCGAGAAACAGGAACCAGGTGTGTGGCAGTGAGGAGAACGGGGACCTGCACAGGTATTTAGAGGTAACTTGTTGCACGTATTGTGATCTTGTATGGTACTGAGGATGGGGCGCATGCTCCGAAATGTCTACTTTGAATACAAGTGATTTCTGCTTCATCACAGTCTCCAGTGCCTTGTTTATGGATGTATGTGTGTGTTTATGGATGTATGTGTGTGACTTTGCTACTCAGGCACGGAGACCAGTTGTCATCTTTAATGGGGGGCTGGCTGCTTTTGACTGCATATATATATATATATATATATATATATATATATATTTATGTTTACCAGTCAGTGTTTTTGTAAGACATACACCATTTGAGACTTAGGTGCTGTAGCTGGTGGCCCTTATTGCAATTTGCAGATTTTATAGGTTTTGGGTGCTGCTCTGAAACATAAAAAAAACTTTTACATTAATCAATACATTGGCTGTGACTCTGGACACCTAAAAGGTTAATAACATATACAGAAATTATTATTTTTTATACTGTATTTATTAAAGTACTTAATATAAAAAGTTGACTGTGAACATATGGGCAATTTGTGCAATGGAAAAAAATACGCAAATCTACTGGTCTCCAGTAGCTTGTGACTCACTTAGCCTAGAAGTAGGACATAATTGCACTAAATATGCACAGAACAGACATTATGATGAAGATTTGAGTATTTAGAAGCTGCCTTTCCACTAGTCACAGATCACATCACAAGTCAAAATTACAAACAGTAGCATTCACAGAATTGTTTGCCTAGGAAGGCCAGGAAGAATGACCGCCAGAGGGGCTGTAAGTGCTTAACACCACACAACAAGGCAACAGTGTTGTTGTTTTTTACTACTTATAATCACATGATATGTTCATTCTCATTTAAAGAAAAAAATATTATATGCTGCATTGAAAATAATGCAAGAGAACACTAATTTAAAGAAGCTATAAAAATTACCCAAGTGTATTAATTAGGTAAAATACTTCTACTAATGACTTTTTGTTTAAGAAAGCTGTCAGCTGGAAGACAATAATGCTTGTCTGTCATGTATTTCCTATTGCAGTTACAAGTAACCCCTCTACACCCGAACCACAGATTTACAAACAAGCTCTTAAAGTGAACCAGTCAAATGTCTACTGATTTTTACAAAATATTATGATTACCTTCTGTTAGATATCATTGTAAAGTTTGACATTTCTCTATTTTCAGGACAGCATTCAGCTATGTGCAGAGTATTCGTAGCTACAATATTTACTGTGATTTATTACATTTATATGTCTATATTACCAGCAGGTACCATTTTCCTTACAATTGGGAAAAAAAACACGTAATAAACTGAGACTGGTTATTAACAGACAGACATAAAGGTAAGAGGGCCATGCTCGCACAATTGCAATCTATAGGATAATAGGAGTTTAATACATGAGGTTTAGTGCTACATATTGCATATTGATCCAGTCAGACTGCAAGGGTAAAAAGTGCTCGTGGGTTATATGATCCAGTCACACAGCAATGTTGTTCTCAATTTAAAATGGCAGGATAACAGTGCTTCCCACTGAAAGCTAATTGTCCCTACAGAAGCTTCAGATCACAATGTTTTTTCCTGGCTGCAAGACTAAACATTCTATATACTGTGTGTAAACATATTTACGTATATATATATATATATATATATATATATATGTATGGCAAATAAATATATATGTGTGTGTGTGTGTGTGTGTGTGTGTGTGTGTGTGTGTGTGTGTGTGTGTGTGTGTAAGGCAAAAACTATTGACTCATCACAAAATATCTTGAACCATAAGGAATAGGACCTTGACATTTGGGCAGTAAATTGCATCTGGGATGTAGGCACCCACTAAGAAGGGATTTTTCAAAATTCCACCCACAAAGGAGTTAAAGGGGTGATATAATCCCCCCTCAAAGAGGAGAGTTGAGACAGCCCACCCAGTTGGGACTGTAAATAATGCATGGTGCCAGTGATGCCACTTCCTTGCAGTGGCAGTTGCAGATCACTCCATTATTCAAATAGGGGAGCCACATCAACTGCCACCCCTAAACACTGTCAAACAGCACTGAGTGTGGCTCCCCTGTTTGAATAATGTACTGCTCTTTGACTGCCACTGGCAAGGATGTGCAGCCTTATGGTTCAGGAGATTTTGTGAGGAATCAGTGGTATTTACTTTAATATATATAGATTTCAGATATAAGTACTTAACCAATCCATTTCCAGTCAGGAGAGGATAGAGTCTCAATTATCAGAGGTTAACCTTTCACTTGAACTAAACATTGCCAAACCTCTGAGAGAGCAATAGGAGGAAAGGAAACATAGATATTTTAACTCTTAAATGCATTAAAGGAAAGCTTGATAGTCTGCATCTGCTTATCTGCTGTGTAAAGAGTACAGACAGTCCTCCCAGTGACCATAAGTGTTGTTTGTAAATCTTTACCTTTTTACATCAAAGTACAGTGGGGATTGAAAGTTTGGGCACCCCAGGCAAAAATTCATTTTAATGTGCAAAGAGAAGCAAAGGAAAGATGGAAAAATCTCCAAACGGCATCAAATTACAGATTAGACATTCTTATAACATGTCAAAAAAAAGTTTGATTTTATTTCCATCATTTACACTGCAAAAGTTAGGGCACCCTGCAGAGTTAATACCTTGTACTGCCCCCTTTGGACAGCTGAGACCTGGCAGTGTCATGGATTGTTCTCAATCATCGTCTGGAAAGACCAGGTGATGTCAATCTCAAAGGCTTTAAAAGCCCAGACTCATCTGACCTTGCTCCAACAATCAGCACCATGGGTTCCTCTAAGCAGTTGTGTAGAACACTGAAACTGAGAATAGTTGATGATCACAAAGCAGGAGAAGGCTATAAGAAGATAGCAAAGTGTAATCAGATGCCCATATCCTCTATTCGGAATGTAATTAAGAAATGGCAGTCATCAGGAACAGTGGAAGTTATAGCAAGATCTGGAAGACCAAGAAAAATATCAGACAGAACAGCTCGCAGGATTGTGAGAAAAGCAAGTCAAAATCCACGTTTGACTGCACGATCCCTCCAGGAAGATCTGGCAGACACTGGAGTTGTGGTACACTATTCCACTATAAAGAGATACTTGTACAAATATGGTCTTCATGGAAGAGTCATCAGAAGAAAACCTCTTTTACGTCCTCACCACAAAAATCAGCGTTTGAAGTTTGCAAATGAACATATAGACAAGCCTGATGCATTTTGGAAAAGTTCTGAGGACCGATGAGGTTAAAATAGAACTTTTTGGCCGGAATGAGCAAAGGTACATTTGGAGAAGGAAGGGCACAGAATTTAATGAAAAGAACCTCTGTCCAACTGTTAAGCATGGGGGTGGATCAATCATGCTTTGGGGTTGTATTGCAGCCAGTAGCACAGGGAACATTTCACAAGTAGAAGGAAAAATGGATTCAATAAGATTCCAGCAAATTTTGGATGCTAACTTGATGCCATCTGTGAAAAAGCTGAAGTTAAAGAGAGGCTGGCTTCAACAAATGGATAATGATCCTAAACACACATCAAAATCCACAGTGGATTACATCAAGAGGCGTAAACTGAAGGTTTTGCAATGGTCTTCACAATCTCCTGACCTCAACATAATTGAAAATTTATGGATAGACCTTAAAAGAGCAGTGCATCACAGACAGCCCAGGAATCTCAAAGAACTGGAAGACTTTTGTAAGGAAGAATGAGTGAAGATACCTCAAACAAGAATTGAAAGACTCTTGGCTGGCTACAAAAAGCATTTACAAGCTGTGATACTTGCCAAAGGGGGCAGTACAAGGTATTAACTCTGCAGGGTACCCAAACTTTTGCAGACGACATTTTTTGTTTTCTGTTCCTTTGAAAGTGTAAATGATGGAAATAAAATCAAACTTTTTTGACATGTTAGAAGAATGTCTAATCTGTAATTTGATGCCTTAAGGAGAGTGAGCCGCTAACCAAGGATACCTAGGGCCCTTTGGAAAATAGTCTATCCCTGAAAACTTTACATATTTAACATACAGAAGGCAGAGCTTGGCCTGTGATCCATCCCAGCATTTACAGCACTAAGCAGGGCAGCATCAGAAGCAGGACGGGGCAGAGAAGGAGGTGTATTATTCTCCTCAGAGAAAGCCTTTTGACAGCATTAATCTGAGGAAGGCCCACCCAGAGGTGTGGCCTGGCAAAGATTGGCAGCGGCGGAAAGAGTTATTGTTTTGGTGTGTTCTCGGGCGGTTTCATGGAGGGGCACTTTTATGCTGCCAGTTCTCAACAACACCCTACCACAAAAGAGACTAGTTGAAAAGCAGTATTAAATTTGCTTAAATACAAGTGCTTTTCATCTCTTTGTGATTACACTTGAAATTTTGTAGCAAAGCACGGGTATTCAGCTAGTATATATATATATATATATATATATACAAAAAAGAAATATCCGGCACTCTGATAAGTAGAATAACGCCTGGGTGCCCTCCAAAAGATAATGCAGACAAACAGTCCCTTCCCACCTGTGGCTCAGGTGTTGTGTAGAGAAGGAAAAGGCGGCACTCCAAGGACTTGTATAACAAACTTGTATTCAAAACATAGTGAAAAAAACAAAGCAAAACAAAAGTAAGACACCTGTACTTTTGTTTTGCTTTGTTTTTTTCACTATGTTTTGAATACAAGTTTGTTATACAAGTCCTTGGAGTGCCGCCTTTTCCTTCTCTACACAACACCTGAGCCACAGGTGGGAAGGGACTGTTTGTCTATATATATATATATATATATATATAAAACAAACTAATGGTGGCACTCAGAAATAATAGACAGAGTCAACGCTGGTAAGGTCCTTACCAGCGTTGACTCTGTCTTTTTTTTCTGAGTGCCACCATTAGTTTGTTCTATATGCTCATTGAGAGGTTAGGCACCGGACTTGTTCAAGCTGACTATTAAGCGTGAGTGCCAGACATTTATTTGTTGTGTATGTATGTATATATATATATATATATATATTTATTATTTATTACCAATTATTTATATAGTGCACACATATTCCTCAGTGCTTTCCAGAGAATATTTGGCCATTCACATCAGTCCCTGCCCCAGTGGAGCTTACAATCTATATTCCCTACCATATGTACACACACACACATTCATGCTAGGGTTAATTTTTGTTGGGATCCAATTAACCTACCAGTATATTTTTGGATTGTGGGAGGAAACCGGAGTACCCGGAGGAAACCCACGCAAGTACGGGGAGAATATACAAACTCCACACAGTTGGGCCATGGTGGGAATCGAACCCATGACCTCAAAGCTGTGAGGCAGTAATGCTAACCATCACACCATCCATACTGCCCTGAGAGACAAACCTCTGTCTCTCTCTGGGTGGTGGCATCAGGTGGGGTCAGTGTGTGCTCTTTACGGGAGCTGTCCTGTGTGCTGTTAGGAGTGTTGTACAGGAGTGCTGTCCTGTGGTGTCCTGTGCTGTTAGGGTTGCTGTACAGGGGTGCCCTCCTGTTGTGTCTTGTGCTGTTTGGGGTGCTGTAAAGTGTTTTTGCTGTCCTGTGCTGTATAGGGGTACTGTCATTTGCTGTTAGGCGCACTGTCCTGTATGCTGTAAAAATAAAGGGGCACTGTCCTGAGTGCTGTAAAAATAAAGGGGCACTCTCCTGTGTGCTGTAAAAATAAAGGGGCACTGTCCTGTGTGTTGTAAAAATAAAAGGGCACAGTCCTGTGTGCTGTAAAAATATAGGGGTGCTATAAAAATAAAGGAATGCTGTGTGTCTGTCAGGTGCAGGAAAAATAAAGGAACGCTGTGGCCCTGTCGGGTGCTGTAAACATAAAGGAACGCTGTGACCCTGTTGGGTGCTGTAAAAATAAAGAAACACTGAGGCCCTGCCGGGTGCTGTACAAATAAAGAATGCTGTGGCCCTGTCCTGTATGCTGTAAAAATACAGGGGTTCTGTAAAAATAAAGGAACACTGTGGCCCTGTCCTGTATGCTGTAAAAATTAAGGAATGCTTTGGGCCTGTCGGGTGCTGTAAAAATAAAGGAACGCTATGGTCCTGTCATGTATGCTGTAAAAATACAGGGGTGCTGTAGAAATAAAGGAATGCTGTGGCCTTGTCGGGTGCTGTAAAAATAAAGGAACGCTGTGGCCCTGTCGGGTGCTGTAATAATAAAGGAATACTGTGTCCCTGTCCTGGTTGCTGTTAAAATACAGGGTTGCTGTAAAAATAAAGGAATGATATGGCCCTGTACTGTATGCTGTAAAAACACAGGGGTGCTGCAAAAATAAAGGAATACTGTGGGCCTGTCGAGTGCTGTAAAAATAAAGGAACACTATAGCCCTGTAATGTATGCTGTAAAAATACAGGGGTGCTGTAAAAATAAAGAACTCTGTGGCCCTGTCGGGTGCTGTAAAAATAAAGGAACACTGTGGCCCTTTTGGGTGCTTTAAAAATATAGGAACAGTGTGGCCCTGTCCTATTTGTTGTAAAAATACAGGGGTGTTGTAAAAAAAAAAAAGAATGCTGTGGCTTTGTACTGTATACTGTAAAACTACAGGGGTGCTGTAAAAATAAAGGGACAATGGCCCTGATTCCGAGTTGATCGCTAGCTGCTTTTGTTCGCAGCGCAGCGATTAGGTAAAAAAGCGGCACTTCTGCGCATGCGTATGGTGCGCACTGCGCACGCGCATCGTACTTTCACAAAAGCCGATGCAGTTTCCCACAAGGTCTAGCGGCGCTTTTCAGTTGCACTGCTGACCGCAGAGTGATTGACAGGAAGTGGGTGTTTCTGGGTGGTAACTGACTGTTTTCGGAGAGTGTGTGGAAAAACGCAGGCAGGTCGGATAAAAACACAGGAGTGGCTGGGGAAACGTAGGCATGGCTGGCCGAACGCAGGACGTGTTTGTGACATCAAAACAGGAACTAAACAGACTGAAGTGATCAATAGCTAGGAGTAAGTCTCAAGCTACTCTGAAACTGCTCAATCTTTTTTTGTAGCAATGCTGCAATCCTTTCGTTCGCACTTCTGCTAAGCTAAAATACACTCCCAGAGGGCGGCGGCTTAGCGTTTGCACTGCTGCTAAAAGCAGCTAGCAAGCGATCAACTAGGAATGAGGGCCATTGTTCTGTTTCTTGTAAAAATAAAGGGGCACTGTTCTGTGTGATGTAAAAATACATGGATGCTGTCAAAATAAAGGAACACTGTGGCCATGTCCTGTATGCTGTAAAAATACAGGGGTGAGGTAAAAATAAAGGAATGCTGTGGCTCTGTCGGGTGCTGTAAAAATAAAGGAACGCTGTGGCCCTGTCGGGTGCTATAAAAAAAAGGAATGCTGTGGCCCTGTCCTGTTTGCTGTAAAAATACTGGGGTGTTGTAAAAATAAAGTAATGCTGTGTCCTTGTCCTGTATGCTGTAAGAATACAGGGGTGCTGTAAAAATAAAGGGGCACTCAGGGCCAGTGCTAGGGTGTTCGGCTCCCTCCTGCAAACAATAAATTTGCATACTCCCACACTTTACAAAGTGATAGCGCACGCCTAAGATGCGTGTCAGCAAAAGGGGTGAGAGAAAAACAGAGAGGAGTGAGAGAGAGGGTGTCAGGGGGAAAGAGAAAGGGAAAGAGAGAGAAGGCACCAGGGAGCGAGAGGGTGCCAGAGAGAGAGGGGGTAGAGTAAAAGAGAGAGGGAGAGGAGTGAGATCTCAGGGAGAGAGAGAGGGGGAGCAAGAGAGAGTAAGAGAATGTCAGGGAGAGAAAGAGGGAGAGACAGGGAGAGAGAGAACAAGAGAGAGAGGGTGTCATGAAAATAAAAATTGAGACAGTGTCAGAGAGAGGGAGAGAGAGACAGTGTCAGAGAGAGAAACAGTGGCAGGGAGAGGGAGAGATACAGCATCATGGAAAGAGGGAGAGGCAGGGTCAGAGAGAGCGAGGGGGAGGCAGTGTCAGGGAGAGACAGAAGCAGGCCCGGCTCTACCCGCTCAGCAAAGGGATGCAGTGCAGGGAGGCGCTGGGAGGGAGAGGCGCTCCCCCTGCTCTGCATCCCTTCCCTGCATCCCTTCCCTGCTGCGCCGTCCTGTCCCCCATGTGGCTGCTGCCAGCTGCTGTGCGGTGCTGGCAGCATGAAAAGCCCACTGCCCCCCTCCCCTCAACTGTGTGACAGCGGCTGGGTACATATCACAAGAGGGGGCGGAGCTACATGGACTGGAATGGGCGGAGCTAAACGGGACAGAAGGGGGCAGAGCTACACGGACCAGGCTGCTGTACTGAGGGAGACAGTGGCTTAGGTAAGTGGAGGGTGAGAGATAAATGTATGTGTTTGTGTATGTGTGTATGGTGTGTGTGTGTGTGTGTGTGTGTGTGTGTGTGTGTGTGTATATGGTGGGTGTGTATGTGTGTGTCTATATGTGTGAAGTGTGTGTGTATGCACGCGCTTTATGGACGCTACTACTGGGGGGGCTTTACGTATAACGACGCTACTACTGGGGGGGCATTACATGTAAGGATGCTACTACTACTGGGGGGGCATTACATGTAAGGACGCTACTTCTACTGGGAGGGGGATTACGTATAAGGATGCTACTACTACTGGTGGGGCATTACGTATAACGACGCTACTACTGGGGGGGCATTACATGTAAGGACGCTTCTACTGCTGGGGGGCCATTACGTATAAGGACGCTACTACTACAGGGGGGCATTACGTATAACGACACTACTACTGGGGGGGCCATTACGTGTAAGGACGCTACTACTACTGGGGGGGCATTATGTATAGGGACGATACTACTACTGGGGGCACATTACGTATAAGGAAGCTACTACTACTGGGGGGGCATTATGTATAAAGACGGTACTACTACTGGGGGTGCATTACGTTTAAGTACACTACTACTACTACTAGGGGGGAATTACGTATAAGGACGCTTCTACTGGGGGTGCACTATGTATAAGGACGCTACTACAACTGGGGGCACATTACGTATAAGGAAGCTACTACTACTGGGGGGGCATTATGTATAAAGATGGTACTACTACTGGGGGTGCATTACGTTTAAGTACACTACTACTACTACTAGGGGGGAATTACGTATAAGGACGCTTCTACTGGGGGTGCACTATGTATAAGGACGCTACTACAACTGGGGGGGCATTACGTATAAGGATGCTACTACTACTGGGGGGGAATTACGTATAAGGATGTTACTACTACGGGGTGGGAATTACGTATAAGGATGCTACTACTACTGGGGGTGCACTACGTATAAGGACGCTACTACTACTGGGGGGCATTACGTATAAGGATGCCTCTACTACTGGGGTTGCACTAACTATAAGGACGCTACTACTACTGTGGGTGCATTATGTGTAAGGATGCTACTACTACTGGGGGGCATTAGGTATAAGGATGCTACTACTACTGGGGGCATTAAATATAAGGACGCTACTACTACAGGTGGGGCATTACATATAAGATGAATAAGATTGTGCTACATTGTGGCATAGTTTTAAATGGGGGTACTATTGTGTGGCCATGCCCCTTACTTGTGAGACCACACCCCTTTTCCCAGCGTGCGCCAAAGGAATATGGGAGGGCGCAAATTTATAGTTTGCAGGGGGGCGCCAAACACCCTAGCACCGGCCCTGGATAGATGGAGTGTCAGGGAGCGAGAAAGAGAGAGAAAGTAGCAAGAGAGTGTCAGGGAGAGAGGGAGGGAGGGGGAAGTGAGCACTACCTGACTCAAGTAGAGGTCTCTGATGGGGGCGAGCACTATCCGGCATTAGGCCCAGGTTTATACTAATGGTGGTGGTCATTCTTAGCTGGGGTGGAAGCCCGTGACTGAGTGCAAAGGGAACAGTGGGTCCTTAAAGCAGCCCCAGCCACATAGCAGCTGCACCCCTGCACCCACAGTAGTTATGCCACTGATGGAGAGGGAGACAGATGGAAAAGGAGAGGTAAAGATAAAGAAAGAGGAAGGGAGATAGAGAAAGAGATAGAGACACTGGGGAGGGGGAGAGAGAGGGAAAGGGAGACAGAAGGAAGGATAGAGAAAGATGGAGAGGGAGGGAGAGACTGAATGAGTGTCCCCGGCAGTCACATTTTTTTAATTTTCAGAACAGAAACAAACATACTTTATGATTCGCAGCTGGCCTGGCTTTTGGATTGATCTCCACAGCAGCTGAGGCTCTGCAGCAGCCCTCCCTGCAGCTGTTCACGCCCTCAATGTGTCCCTCCTCCAAGCATTCAGTGCGTGTGAGCGGCCAGTGGAGAGAGGTGAAGTGGCGCTGACTTGTCTTGATGGGTGATATAAGGGGTGTAATCATCCTCTCATTACCCTTCATGTCAAGTGATAACAGTGCTGTGGCTCACATTCCCTCAACCCCCTGCAACACCCCTACTTGTGCTCTGGGATACTCTCTTTTGCGGCCAGTGGAACAGCAACGGGTGGCATGTCATGAGTCAATCTGACTCATTGTAATGCCGCTGGTAATGGGCACCTTCATAGTTCCACCACTGGCCCACACAAGCTCATACATACATACACACACACACACACACACACACACACACACACACAACCACATACATACATGCATACATACATACATACATACATACATACTGATAAAGCTAAATATTTATCGTATATAAAACACTTTAAGAGGTCTAAGAACACTGTACGCTATCTACGTAGGAAGTACCGTAAGGGTACGCAAGTTGCGTAGCGATCGCTCAACCGTAGTCGAGACGCTCAAGCGTCACGTTCGCTTACGGCCCAGAGATCACAGGCAGGCACGCTATTGGCTGCCGACTAACGTAATGATTCGCTATAGCATAGCGGACGCTCGGGACCACGAGGAGATCACCAGCGGTGCAGACGCTCCCAACGTTAAACCTTTATATCTATACCTTTAACAATGAAATACACAGTAAACCTTAGTGTGGTGATAGAGTGTAAGTGCAACCTGGTGTAACCTGATTAACTACAAAGCTGCTTGAGCGTCACCGACGCTCAGGGAATACTTAACACTATAAGAAATACACAGATACCTGGGCTTAGGGTCCAAAACCTATTATATGTATTATGACTATTATACTTGCAAAAGAATCACAGTACAATGCATACACTACAATATAACATAGACTAACTAACCAGATAATTACACAGGAAATACCATACAATACAATACAATACAATCAAGGGAAAATAAGGGAAAAAGAGAGGAGAGAGAGATGGCTCATAATAACATCAAGACAATATGACTGCGGAGAAAACTTACGCACAAGGGGAAACGATCGCATGCGCCTCGATATCCAGCTCCCGATTATCAGCAATGAGAACCGTTGAAGAGAGTGTCCTGGATACGGTCGGCCTGCCTATTTATGCCCCACACACAATACAATTCAATGGTCCCTACAATCTCATTGTTCATTGGACACAGGAATTCGGCTTCGCATTATAACAAAAGGTCATAGGTTGATTCATACTGGTGGGCTGTGACTGTTTCCAACTGTCCAGGTGGGTGGGATACTGGGTTTCCCGCCGCATGACTAAGTAAGAACAAATAATAGTAAATGGACATAAACTTCTTATGTCCATAACTATTCGCACGAGCGATTAATCCGCTCCACACCAACACCGGAATATTGCTATTTAAATACTCTTCCGATGGGTACCAAACACTACTGTATGACCCCTGTTAGACCCTTCGTACAATACAAAGAGGGATCTCTCTGTTCAGGAACATGCTATGTTAACTAAACTTTCAGTATCTATCAAAGGGACCATGATCTACAAAATACATTATATAGTGAAAATATGTAATGATTGAGTCGCACGCTACGATCGCATAAACTCTACCGTAAATACGCATACCATGCGCCTGCGGGTGCCCGGGACTGTGAGTATGCGCACGTACGGGAGAGCGTACGCACGCGCAGCACGGACCTGTGTGAGGTGCAAATATGGTAGTGTGCATAGAGATATTTTTCTGACTTTGACAGTCCACCCTTTGGCAGTCAACAATAACTGCCACTTCCTGAAAACATTTCAAAAAGAGAAAAATATATGTTAGGGGTTAATACATTTACATGGTTGGGTAAGGGAGGAGAGGAGATGGTAGGAAAAGGGTATGACCTAGTGAGATAGCAGAAGCATGTGTGTATGAATCCGTGCTTGGGGGTCATGTATCATCGTGCCGTACGTGTTTTAAATCAAGCTTCGAGGTATTGCGAAGTATACATGTGAATTCCTTCTTATCCCGTGGTACGGGTCTGTGGATGGGCTGTCAAACTTTACCGAGCTCTTTTTGGCTTTGGTTGTAACAAAATGGGGGAGCACATTTTAGTTGATGATACATGAATGGGGGAGATATGTGATTGCTGATATCTGTGCCTGTATTCCCTATCGACTATGTGTGTCATTACCTGAGGGTTGTAGAGATGAAGATAAAGAACACTTATGGAAAATGCAGTGGTATTCTATGTCAGGTTAATGTACATCTGTCGGTTGAAGTTTTGTTCGGTATCAGTTGAAAGTCGTCTTCTTTGCGCTGTTTTGCCCATTAGGTGCGAGCAAAAAGCTTTGTCAATGCCATTAGATTTACAAAAAAAATGTTGGGCTAGCGTAAGTTTAAGAATTCTAGGGAAACTGGGGATCCATGGCAAAGTTCATCAAATGTCCGTATCTACAGTGGTCAAAACTTCTTCTTTGGTCAATCCGTTGTCTGTATAGCGTCTCGTCAACTTCCTTGTCCAAGTGGGTCTTGTTACCTTGGAGAAAACGGAAAAACAGGTGAAAGAAACGGACCGTATAATCGCATTTTCATTACATCATTGTTTCTATCGTTGGGTCATAGATCAAATCCAGGTTAATTACAGTTTCCTCACTCCTCAAACTCATCACTCTTGTACTTTGTTTGCACTTCATTAAAGCCTGACCGCATCTAAATATCAAGCCAATTGATATGACAACACCTAAGATACATAGGAGAAACTTCCCAACATCCATTATGACTCCTTGAGCCCAGTCTCCTAAACCAGAAAACCAATTTCGCGGGTTCAACCATGACACCCAACCAGTCAGCTCATTACCTACAGCAGCAAGAGTGAGATTGTGTTTTCGGCGAAATTCCCACTTCAATTGGAGAATATCGTCCATCTTTTGGTCTATGACCTCGACCGGATCCTCGGTGCTATTCGTAATATATGTGCAACATTTCACGCCGTATTGTGTTGCCAGTGTGACACAATATCCGCCTGTCACTGCTGTGAGGTAATTGAGAACCATTCTATGCTGTACCAGTTCTGTTTTGTAAGCCTGAAGTTCTCTTCCAGTATACCTAAACGTGTCATCATACATTTCAGTGATATTATCTAACAAATTGGCGAGCGCAGAAATGTATTTATAATTCAGCACTCCTCTAGCGGTGCGGGTGAAATCTAACGCGATTAAGAATTGAATCCCGGTGGATTCACTTATCAGATCAGAGGCCGGATGCTCTGTCTTCTCTATCAGGTGCCTTTTAACAACGTGCTCGTAATGGGTGTGAGTATAAGGAGCTTGGGCACCACGGTGTATGTCTTTCATTTTGTCATGTGATACAGTCATTACTTCAGGCAGTACTTTTCCAATATAACACAATCCTTCAGAGTTTGGGGCAAGCCACTTGTACGCCTTTCTCCCGCATATGAAATATGCATCATCGGGGAGAACATATGGGACGGAGTAGGACATAACCATGTTACACACCTTCCATGTGAAATCTCCTAACCCTAATTCTTCCATCTGCTTAGTACACGTATCAGGTTGTACGATATGTGCACAGTATCCTGGTGATACCTCTCCAACTTTAGTAATCCTATTTCCTAAGGTATACCTATACCGGAAAGATTTTCCTCTACTGGCTATGTGGCGTACAAGCTCTGTATCTGTAGGCATTCTATCTGCTCTATGCGAAAAGGTCATGGTGTGGTTACTCCATGACACTTCCCAATTTCCCGGCTTTCGGGGATTGGAGATGTTGAAACATAATAGGGACCTATCCACATGGTATTGGTGGAGCTTCAAACTAGGAGGGCTGGAGATATTAAACCTCCGGTCCACCGGTCTCCCACCATTTAACTCAAGTACCTCCTCTATCGTTAAAGGAAATGGTACTAGCCCTGATTTGCTATGACCCTGAGGTACTTGAGAGCATACCCAACAATCTGTTTTGTTTAACACATTACCCACTAAGGAGTGATAGTCACTCAATGGATGCCGGTCCATATGGATATTAAAACTGGATTGGCATTTCTTAATACACCCATCCTCAATGACATTATCACAGAGCCTACAGATACAGTTTTCTTCAGCTAATAATCCTTAAAAGAAAAATGTTTACAAATAACATGGCTGCTAGATCGTTTCCGGTACTCGCCTTTGCTTGGTGATTGGGTTGCTATTGGAAATTTACACCTCCATCTTTATCATCAGGACCTTTCTGGATCCTTTCACGACCTCACTGATACTCTCACCGGAACAGACTGCTCTGGTCAACATCATGGTCAACAGGAAAATCCAGATCACAGTCTCTTGGGGCAAGTCCATCTTACAGGAGGAGAAAAGAAGAAATTTGTAATGGGGGTACAGAAAATCAGTTTGAGGGGGAGAGAAACTTGTTACGATAATTAGTTCTCTCGTCTTGTTGTTCTTCTTGTTCTGCTGTCTTCTCAAAGGTGCTGTCTCTCAGTCTTCCAAACGAACATTATGGTGATGCAATATTCCTTCCTAACCAGCGATCTTTCTGTAAGGAGCAAAAATCTGGCATTACCATTGGTCCAACTGAGGGGTGACATACCATCTTTAAACCATGAAAACATGAGTGAGAAGAGAGAGAAAACGAAAAAAAAAACAAAAGAGATAGAGAACAATTCATATGCATATATATTTTACATAACTCGACAATAACCATCAATAGGAAAAGAGAAACAAAGCATTTTTAAAACATTGTCAGCATTAAGAAAACATTGTCAGATTATCAGGATGTCATATCTACGTGTAAAATGGTTTCCTTGAGCAGTCCCTCCCCACCAGCACCTGCATTACTCCACTGTCTGTATCTGGCCAGAATACATTGTGGCGGATAGGTCATGCTGGGGTTTGGTAGACTTCTGCAAGGACCAAGCGGATATGCAATGTTTGAATTCTTACCAATAATCGTCAGAGATGGGGATAGAAAAAGAAACATTTCACAGATACATTTACAACTTTTCACCCGGTCATTCCTGTGTCTTTAGTGAATGACCTCCCAATTTATTAACCGTTACCTCAGGCTTACCATCAGTCCTAATAATCATCTTTCCTGACTATATCTCATGGGTGTGGGCCAAAATTCTTCCTATGTGATCCCTGATTATAATTGTGTGTGTTATAATTTTGCTCATTTCTTGGTCTAGGGGGTCTGACTTTATGTGGGTTATTACAGTTGCTGGCATAATGCCCTTCTCTTCTACAATGATAACAAATCCTTGGCTTTCTCCATGTGCTAGGGGCCTGGGGTTCCGGTCGACTTGATGCCTCCTCTAGTGCTTGGATGTTCAGTGCCATTAACCGCTCTCCCTGCGCTTCCCTGGTTCTTTGGATATTTCGGTCATGCTCGATAGCAGACTCTCTTAATGCAGCGACCGAGATACCTCTCCAATGTGGTATGGAGGTTTGTACCCTGATTTTTAGTGTGTCTTTTAAGCTGTCCATTAATACAGACACAGCTACCTCTCTGTGGTGTACGTTAGTGTCAATGTCATCTAAACCCGTGTACCTAGCCATATCCTGTAGAGCCCGGTGAAAATACTCTGATGCGGATTCACCTTCTTTTTGTTTTATTGTAAAGATTTTATTCCATTTTACTACTGTGGGAAAATATTCTTTCAACTGTAGATTGATTCTTTTTACATTATCTTGGTTATACTCGTTTGTTAGTGGCACTTCCTCATCTAGCTTACAATCAGCGATAAATTTCAATGAATCAACATCGGGGGGTAAACATGTCCTCAAAACTGTCCTCCAATCTTTGTTATTTGGCTCTGCAGTATGTCCTAGCACTCTAATGTATCTTTGACAAGCAACTAAGTCTTTCCTGGGATCAGGAAATTCAGACAGAATTGTTCTTAATTCTGTTCGGGAAAAAGGGCAGTACATGGCGATGTTCCTGACGGGGGTGACTCCTGAAGAGTCAGTTTTCCCATTTGGTACTGCAATTACCCTGACAGGATTAAGTCCAGTAACGTCATTCTGAATTGATTCTACAATATGAGGTACATTTGTTTGTGCGTAATGTATAATACCATACGTACCTGTGGACACGACCTCACCTGACCCTCCATTAGGGGGTTTGTTTACAGTTTTTACCGATTTGGTCGCGTCCACCTGGATGTCTTGTGTGATGGCTTCTGGAAAAGGCTCCGACATTGTGCTGGGCTCACTTTCTTGTTGTTGTTCCTGAGGAAAGTTTAACATGGGGTGCGACTTGCATGGGTTAATAGTTGTACATTCAACAGTATTACAATTAGCATTGTTACATTTATTACACTTATTCTTATCATCTATACTACAGTTGCTAAGAGCGTTTTTATTGTTCACCCTTGTGCTTTTCTCCGCAACCATAATCCTCTCCATTGCCATGTCTCTCCTCTCAAGATGAAAGTTAGGTATGTGAGTTACATTTCTTTGCATTTCACCCTCCTGTTGCCATAACTGTAAACAATCATAATGCTTGATTCGTCTCTTTGCTGATTTAATGAGACATATCCTTCTCCTTAAATTATGCAACACCTCTGAGTCAAAACTACCTATCCCGGGAAATGGTGCCTTATCCCCCGCAGTCATTCGTGTCCATTCATCACAAAAGGTCTCAGTGTGGGGACCATATTTCCCCCACATTACTAACCGAGCAGACCCTCGGGGTCTGCAAGCCTCTGGAGTCTGAATCCTGACTGCTGAACGTCTCTGTGTTGTGCACTTGGCTGCCATTGTGGACCTTACACAGAAAAACTTCCTAAAATGCACCAAACACAGAAATTTATGTTGGAAATCCTTAAAGCTCTTCCACTGAACTTCTTCTGCTCCGGGTATCTCCGGTCCGCCTTCTAGCAGACACGTGTTGCCGTTGCAGGCCCTATCTTTAGAGATTTTCCTGAGAAAATTCCCTTCCTTTTTCTTTACACAAATCACGCTTGCATGTGCTCCCTACAACACGTATGAGGGCAAGATTTACGCATGGATATACGACCTCATATCACGTTGCGTTATTGGTCACACATACAACCGTGCGGTCCAATCGTACCACTTATAGACACTTGTTGCCCATAAATGGTAGGATCATTGGAGTCTCCCTACTGTGCTCCAAAACAGCCAGAGCGTAACACAACGAAAACTTTATCACACTCTGTTGCACGTTTTCACTTCAGGCCGTGCTCATAGATCACACAGATCACAAAGTCCACAAAGCGGGATTTAATACCGTTTTATCACATAGATCACAAAGTCCACAAAGCGGGATTCAATACACTCATACCGTTTTCAACCCACTATCATTCTTATAGTTTTCTGATCAGAAAAAAATCATTTCCCGTAGTCTGATAGCTCTCCCCAGAGGTGTTGCAGTAAAGTAAGGTATTTAAACTAAGTTTTGGAAAGCTGAAATCAATTTGTGCTATTTATCGCTTTGCGTTATTTACCGCGTTGCACTACTTATCGCCTGTTGTTTGAGTTACGTGGGCGTACCCAGACGCTCCGTTGCGTAATATACGCTGCGTGCGTCGGCCTTTGGATTGCGTACGCAAGTCTTTGTTAGAGACACGTGTACGCAAAGCAAAGATCCACCGTAACACAATTTATACTTTTATCAATGTAGATGATCCTTGATCATCTACCACACACCACACTGACTTCGCCTTATCTCCCAGGCAAAAACTGTGTGTTTGTCTACACTTTAACTATATTACCTTTACTCAAACTATTGAAATAGCGGCAAATCTCTCTCAGCACGTTTATCAACTATAAACTGGCAAACAGGAGAGTGACATACGAAAATACACAAATGAAAAGGAAATGCAGATATATATGTGTGCGTGCAAGACAGAAAAATAAACAGTTTTAAAAGACACTAGCGTTTTGCTCTTACCTCCGGTTCCCGGATTCCTTCAGCACCCTTTACCTAAGCGAAGCAGACGCTTATCCCGTCAGCACTACGAGGGATACAACCTCCCGCCCTTTGCTGATGGATAATGTCTGCTGATATTACCTAGTGCAGATATGTGAAGGACTGGACGGCCCCCAATTGATAAAGCTAAATATTTATCGTATATAAAACACTTTAAGAGGTCTAAGAACACTGTACGCTATCTACGTAGGAAGTACCGTAAGGGTACGCAAGTTGCGTAGCGATCGCTCAACCATAGTCGAGACGCTCAAGCGTCACGTTCGCTTACGGCCCAGAGATCACAGGCAGGCACGCTATTGGCTGCCGACTAACGTAATGATTCGCTATAGCGTAGCGGACGCTCGGGACCACGAGGAGATCACCAGCGGTGCAGACGCTCCCAACGTTAAACCTTTATATCTATACCTTTAACAATGAAATACACAGTAAACCTTAGTGTGGTGATAGAGTGTAAGTGCAACCTGGTGTAACCTGATTAACTACAAAGCTGCTTGAGCGTCGCTCAGGGAATACTTAACACTATAAGAAATACACAGATACCTGGGCTTAGGGTCCAAAACCTATTATATGTATTATGACTATTATACTTGCAAAAGAATCACAGTACAATGCATACACTACAATATAACATAGACTAACTAACCAGATAATTACACAGGAAATACCATACAATACAATACAATCAAGGGAAAATAAGGGAAAAAGAGAGGAGAGAGAGATGGCTCATAATAACATCAAGACAATATGACTGCGGAGAAAACTTACGCACAAGGGGAAACGATCGCATGCGCCTCGATATCCAGCTCCCGATTATCAGCAATGAGAACCGTTGAAGAGAGTGTCCTGGATACGGTCGGCCTGCCTATTTATGCCCCACACACAATACAATTCAATGGTCCCTACAATCTCATTGTTCATTGGACACAGGAATTCGGCTTCGCATTATAACAAAAGGTCATAGATTGATTCATACTGGTGGGCTGTGACTGTTTCCAACTGTCCAGGTGGGTGGGATACTGGGTTTCCCGCCGCATGACTAAGTAAGAACAAATAATAGTAAATGGACATAAACTTCTTATGTCCATAACTATTCGCACGAGCGATTAATCCGCTCCACACCAACACCGGAATATTGCTATTTAAATACTCTTCCGATGGGTACCAAACACTACTGTATGACCCCTGTTAGACCCTTCGTACAATACAAAGAGGGATCTCTCTGTTCAGGAACATGCTATGTTAACTAAACTTTCAGTATCTATCAAAGGGACCATGATCTACAAAATACATTATATAGTGAAAATATGTAATGATTGAGTCGCACGCTACGATCGCATAAACTCTACCGTAAATACGCATACCATGCGCCTGCGGGTGCCCGGGACTGTGAGTATGCGCACGTACGGGAGAGCGTACGCACGCGCAGCACGGACCTGTGTGAGGTGCAAATATGGTAGTGTGCATAGAGATATTTTTCTGACTTTGACAATACGTACACTTTCTTTTTCTCACTCACTTTTCATTCACTTACCAAGCTGTCTGACAGGCAGGATCTGTACTGTAGCAGCCTGGTTCCATGTAGCTCCACCCACTTAAGTCCCATGTAGCTCCACCCCCTCAGCTTAGTGTAGCTCTGCCCCTTTTTGGCCGAACACTTCCGATGTAACAGGGGAGGGAGAGGAGGAGGATACAAGCTGCCGTGCCTGCCGGTCAGTGTGACAGGCACAGTAGCCGGCATCAGCAACAGGGAGACAGGCGGCGCAGCAGCACAGATGCAGGGCAGGCAGAGTGCCTCTCCACCGTGCCTACCTGCACTGCATCCCTTTGCTGAGCGGGTAACGCAGAGCGTGGGGGCACTGTTCTGTTTGCTGTAATAATAAAGGGGCACTGTCCTGTGAAATGGAGAAAAAAAATTGGTGCAAAATATAGTGAAAGATCAGGAACCACTTTCTAGAACTAGTGCTAAAGCTTCTGCCACCAGTCATGACATTGACGATGCAATTTCATCAACGTCGTCTGCTAAGGCCGATGCTCAATGTCATAGAGGGCATGTAAAATCCAAGAAACATAAATTAATAACAAAAAAAGAGAAATTATCTGATGAGAAACGCTAAGGCCTTGGCCTATTTTCATGACTGGTGGCTCAGCTTCTCAAGAAGATGATAGCCCTCCTCCCTCTCAAAAAATAAAAAAAATATAGCTTGTTAAAGCACAGGAAAAAACAACTGTGCGGTCAGACTGCGAGATATCACAAATCCCCAAGGAGAGTCCAAGTGTGCAGTTGTGATGTCTAGGTCTGACCTTCCCAAGACTTTATGGGAAGAGGAGGCCCCTACCACCATTTTCACACCCTCTGCAAGTGCTGGGAGGAGCACTGCCAGTCCGGTTGCTGATATTCAGATTGAGGATGTCACTGTAGAAGTACATAAGGATTAGGAGGATATTGGTGTAGCTGGCACTGAGAAGGAAGTTGATAATGAGGATTCTGATGGTGATGTGGTTTGTTTGAATAAGGCACTAGTGGAGACAGTTGTTGGCCGTGGGATGAAAAAACCCATTGTCATGCCTGGGCGAAATATCAAAAAATCCACGTATTCGGTGTGGAATTATTTCTCCCTAAATCCAGACAACTGGTGTTAAGCCACCTGTTGCTTTTGTCAATCCATAATAAGTACGTTAACCACCTAGGAACATCCTCCCTTATACGTCACCTGCAGCGCATTCATCAGAAGTCATTGTGAAGTTCAGAAACTTTTGATAAGAGCGTAAGCAGTCCAGTGACACTTAAATCTCTTTTTCCTGTTATATCCAAGCTCCTGCAATCCACACCACCAACTCTCTCATTGTCAATATCCTCCTCAGTTAGGATCAGAAGTAGTCCTGTAGGCCATGTCACTGGCATGACTGACGAGTCCTCTCCTATCCAGGATTCCTCCAGAGGATCCTTTAGTGCTACACCAACTGCTGCTGTGGCTGTTGTTGCTGCTGGGAGTCAATCGTCATCCCAGAGAAGAAGTTGGAATACCACTTGTACTACTTTAACTAAGCAATTGACTGTCCAACAGTCCTTAGCGAGAACATGAATTATGAGAGCAGTCACCCTGTTGCAAAGCGGATTACTGAGGCCATAACAACTATGTTGGTGTTAGATGTGCGTCTGGAATACACCATTAGTGCAGTGGGATTAGACAGTTGATGGACATACTGTGTACCCGTTATCAAATCCCATCTAGTTTCCACTTCACTAGGCAAGCGATTCCCGGACTGTACAGGGACATTATGAAAAGTGTCCTCAGTGTACTCAAAAATGCAGTTGTACCCACTGTACACTTAACCATGGACATGTGAACAAGTGGAGCAGGGCAAAATAAGGACTACAAGACTGTGACAGCCCACTAGGTAGATGTATTGCATTCCACAGCAACAACAGCAGTGGCACCAACAGCAGCATCTCTTAAATGCCAACTCATTCCTAGGCATGCTATGCTGTGTATCACCGATTTCCCTAAGAGTCACACTGCTTACGGGCCCCTTTTGACATTCAGCGACTGCATGCCTAAGACTGGAGATCCAGCAAACACTTTTGATCCTGCCCTGCCATCACCTGAAGCAAGACGTAATAACGAGGTGGAATTCAACACTCTATAAGCTTCAGAGGATGGAGGAACAGCAAAAGGCCATTCAAGCCTATACATACACCTATGACACGGGCAAAGGAGGGGGAATGCACCTGACTCAAGCACAGTGGAGAATGATTTCTGTGTTGTGCAACGTTTTCCAACCCTTTGAACTTGCCACACGTGAAGTCAGTTCAGACACTGCCAGCTTGAGTCAGGTCATTCCCCTCATCAGGCTTTTGCAGAAGCAGCTAGAGAAATTGAAGGCGGAGCTAAAACTGAGCAATTCCGCTAAGTATGTGGGACTTGTGGATGGAGCCCTTCATTTGCTTTGCCAGGATTCAAGGGTGGTCAATCTGTTGAAATCAGATTACTACATTTTTGGACACCATGCTCAATCCTAAACTTAAAGCCTACGTTGTATCTCTCTTTCCAGCGGACACAAGTCTGCAGAGGTGCAAAGACCTGCTGGTGAGAAAATTATCAGCTCAAGTGGAATGTGACCCATCAACAGCTCCTCCTTTGTTTTCTCCCGCAACTGGGACTGCGAGGAAAATAACAAAATTTCCTAGCTGACATGCTGGCGGTGATGCAGGGCAGTCAGGAGCAAGTTTTGACATCTGGTCTGGACTGAAGGACCTGCCAACAATTACTGACATGTCTACTGTCACTGCATATGATGCTGTCACCATTGAAAGAATGGTGGAGAATTATATGGGTGACAGCATCCAAGTAGGCATGTCATACAGGTATGTATACTGACAGGAAAAAGAGGCAATTTGGAGGCCCTTGCACAAGCTGGTTTTATTTTAATTAAATTGACCCCTCCTCCAGTGTGTAATCTGAAAGAGTGTTTAGTGCAACCGGCAACCTTGTCAGCGATCGGCGTAGGAGGTTACTTCCACAAAATGTGGAGAAGATGATGTTCATCAAAATGAATTATAAATTCCTCCAGGAAGATCTTCACCAGCAATTGCCTCCAGAAAGTACACAGGGACCTGTGATGGTGTATTCCAGTGGGGACAAATTAATAATCTGTGAGGATGAGGATGTAAACACTGAAGGGGATGAGGAATCGGAGGATGAGGATGACACTTTGCCCCTGTAGAGCCAGTTTGTACAAGGAGAGATTAATTGCTTCTTTTTTGGTGGGGGCCGAAACAAACCAATCATTTCAGCCAATTATTTTGTGTGGCAAACCCTGTCGCTGAAATTATTGTTTTGTTAAAGTGTGCAAAACAACATAAGGGTGGATGGAAGGGCCCAAGGACAATTCCATATTGCACCTTTTATTTTTCTTTGCATTATGTGCTCTTTGGGGCCTAGTTTTTAATACTGACATTCTGTCTGCCACTGCAGTGCCTCTCCTAAATGGGTCACATGTTTGTGCCACCGACTTTTGTCACGTAGCTTAGTCATCCATCTACCTCGGTGCAACCTTTTGGCCTAAAAACAATATTGGTGGTCATTCCGAGTTGATCGCTTGCTAGCAGTTTTTAGCAGCCGTACAAACGCTATGCCGCCACCCACTTGGAGTGTATTTTAGCTTAGCAGAAGTGCGAACGAAAAGATCGCAGAGCGGCTACAATTTTTTATGTGCAGTTTTAGAGTAGCTTAAAACCTACTCAGCGCTTGCGATCACTTCAGACTGTTTAGTTCCTGTTTTGACATCACAAACACGCCCTGCGTTTGCCCAGCCATGCCTACATTTTTTCTACCACACCTGCGTTTTTACGAACACTCCCTGAAAATGGTCAGTTCACACCCAGAAACGCCCACTTCATGTCAATCAATCTGCGGCCAATAGTGCGAATGAAAAGCTTCGCTAGACCCTGTGTGAAACGACATCGTTCGTTGTAATAGTATGTCACGCGTGCGCATTGCGCCGCATGCGCATGCACAGAAGTGGAGTTTTTTTGCCTCATCCCTGCACAGCGAACGAATGCAACTAGCGATTAACTCGGAATGACCACCATTGTGTGGTGTGAGGTGTTCAGAATAGCCTGGAAATGAGTGGAAATTAATGTTATTGAGGTTAATAATACTGTAGGAACAAAAAAACACAAATTCTGTGATTTTAGCTGTTTTATGGGGGGGGGGGGGGGTGTTCCAAAAAAATCCAGGTCCAAAACCAAAACCTGAAAGGGTGGTTTTGGCAAAACCAATCCAGATCCAAAGTACGAAAGGAGATCCAGATCCAAAACCAAAACACAAAGGGGGTAATTCCAAGTTGATCGCAGCAGGAAATTTTTTAGCCGTTGGGCAAAACCATGTGCACTGCAGGGGAGGCAGATATAACATTTGCAGAGAGAGTTAGATTTGGGTGGGTTATTTTGTTTCTGTGCAGGGTAAATACTGGCTGCTATATTTTTATACTGCAATTTAGATTGCAGATTGAACTCACCACACCAAAATCTATCTCTCTCTGCACATGTTATATCTGCCCCCCCTGCAGTGCACATGGTTTTGCCCAACTGCTAAAAAATTTCCTGCTGCAATCAACTTGGAATTACCCCCAAAACCTGTCCGGTGCACATCTCTAGTTATAACACTATATTGAGTAATAACCTTCCTGTAGGACTCCTTCATGTACAATTGACACTTTGTTATTGGACTAAACATTCTGTTGCTGGGAAGATTTTCACAAGATTTTCTTTTGTTTTATCTTGTCCATACAGTTTTGTTAATGTATGGTATTTTATGACATGCATTTTATTTGTGTCAATTTTATTGATTAAAATTCCTTTTGATTTTATCCTGCATACCTACTTTCGTGTAGCAACTGGGTAGCACCAAAGAAAACCATTGTCCACAGAATAGCAATACATGTGCATAGAGGTATTCAAGAACCGCTTGCACGGGCTTCAGCTGTCACTGACATATGTGATGTTAACAAATCCAGTTGAACATGTTTGTAGCTGCAAGAAAACCATCTATCCATTTTACGTCACACCATACCCACTTGTGAGAGATGTCGGCCACCCTTGATCTGCAGTCATCATTAGGGTGCACAAAACTTTACATGAAGTATTGCCTCACAAAACATAGAACAAATGTACATCTTTTTGTTTCTAATTAGTTTGCTAGAAGTTCCCAGAAGAGATCAACAGCTGTGTATACTGCATGAGCTGTGTACTATGCTGTTTTCAGTCACATTGCTGTCATAATGAACAAATATGAGAGGATTGGCCACAGTTTAATAGCAGATTATAGCCTAAAGTTTGTTATCCCATGATCCAAATCTTTATTACTGTAGAGATCTCACATGACAAATGCCCTTATGCAGTTTTCATTGTAAACAGAACTATGTAATTACCACATTGAGGGTTATTCAGTACCAAAGTGGAAAAAGTGCCTATTTACAATAGTATATACTAATAACAACCAAAATGCTTTTTACTTGATTAATCAAATGTAGACAATAAATGCAAATATCTGATAGTTTGATGTGAGATAATGTACATTTGCAGTGTTACACTGTATTGGAAAATACCTCAGAAGCATGGAGAAAAAAGGTGCGGTATTATAATGCCGTCATTTACAATCTACAGATCGTATGATGGTTAGCATTACTGCCTCACAGCAGTGAGGTCATGGGTTTGATTCCCGCCATTGCCCTAATAGTGTGGCGTTTGTATAGTCTCTCCTTGCTTGCGTGGGTTTCCTCCAGGTACTCCAGTTTCCACCTACAATCCCAAAATATACTGGTAGGTTAATTCCCAACAAACTTACACACTTGGCTCCCAACAAACTTACACCCTACTGTGCATGTACTTGTGTTTAGGGCAGACTACATGTGCCAAGTGGTTCTTATCTGTCGTCAAATTCTATGCTTCTGTGTAATGTTGATATTGAACATTTGTCATGTACACAGTGATGAAATGCCGACATGTTAGAATGTTGACATATCATCCCTGGTGACTTAGCAGCACCTCAGCTGCAGCATCACCAATGCAGCTTCTGGATATCGGTGGTCAATCTGACCATCATTAAAGTGTCAAGCTTATGCCCCCCCCCAGTATTCCTGTAAGTATTATTACCCTCTCCCCAATCCTAATGCTTCTTCTAGTGCATAACCCTAACCCACCCCCACCCACCGACAGCCTAATCCTAACCTCCACCTAGTACGTAACCATGATATTGACATTCCGACAGTGTTGACATTTCACATTAAGACATTACAAGAAGGAGCAAGCATGATGCTGTGTTGCTAATAACCACAAAATTTAGAATGAAATCTGTAGGACTATGGAAATGTAAATGGATGTGACATTTTTTTAGAGGTTTTACCACACACAAAAAAAATGGTTTGATACATCTTGTACTAAGAGTTTTCTAGAAAATGAGACTTTGGAAATTAGTAATTTAATAAAATCATGGGGTGGCTGTTTTTTTTTTTTTTTTTTCAGAAATACAGAAAACCTTTTGTACACAAGCTGATTAAAGGCCATTTGCAGACTCTTTTATTTTGTGAAATGAAACACTGTAGTTTGTATGCTCATGTGATGGCTATGTTTACAAATATATACAGTATGTGAGAACTCTCAAGGTGCATACACATGGTGAGATGTTGACTATCTCCAAATGTGACTATGTGATTTCCCTTGAACTCCGCCAGAGCCCAGAACCACCAATTTTGACTATCTGCACCTTTGATTGTGACTATGTGCGTTTTTGACTAAGTGCCAACTTTGACTATACTTTGTACTAGATAGTATGCTAGATAGTCAAGATTGACTTGCCTGCACAGTATATTTTTCCTTGCGATTCCGACTCCGCGGGACCACGCATTGGTATCGCATCAGTATCGCAGCTGGTTAAACACAGTGCGATTTGCACTAACTTTCCTTGCGATTTTGACTATATAGTCAAAATCAAAAGGATAAATCTCACCTTGTGTACACACCTTCAGACTTTCAACATAACCATGGTAGAATTATAGCATGGCCGGGCTTCAAGGCTCTGCAGGCACAAAATCTAATACAAAATGAGATAAAATCTTGTGTTACTAAAAACAATGTGGGTCATGCCGACCCGATCGCTTGCTGCAGTTGTTCATAGCGCAGCAATCGGGTCGGAACTGAACATGCGTCGGCTCCACAGTGCACCGGCGCATGCCGGATGGCTGAAGGCCATCGTTCCCTAGCAATCGCCTCTGCCTGATTGAAAGGCAGAGGCAGTCGCTGGGCGTGAGGGGGCAGCACGGCGGCATTTGGCTGCCATTTTGGGGGTGCGGTCCGGCCAATGCAGGCATTGCCAGACCGTGCAGGGGTGGGCCGCAGCGGCTGCTTGACATCACATGCAGCCGCTGCGACCAGGGGAAGCGAAGAGCAACTCCCGGCCAGCAGCAGGAGCTGCGCTGGCCGGGAGTTACTCAACAAGTACAAATGCATCGCCGCTGTACGATGCTTTTGTACTTGTGCGGGGGGCGGACAGACGTGGGTTGGACTAGCTCTGTGCAGGGCGTCCCCCCGCGTGTCTGGGAACATGATCGTAGCTGTGCTAAATTTAGTACAGCTACGATCAACTCGGAATGACCCCCAAAGACACTCCGCATTCAGCCTATTTTACACATTTATTGGTCATCTACATCTAAAGTAAATCCAATTATTTTTCTTATACAGTAGATATTGAAATAATATTCAACAAGGAGTAACAAGTGGCAGGTCTGGCTTGTCAGTAACTAACCAATCATAGCAGATTCACTGTGATTGTACAGACTGAGAAAACGGATTATTTAGGTGCATCTAAAGCTTATGCGGGATTAATGTGTATTGAAGTACTTTGTTACAATGTATTTAAGACATTTTCTGAATGCACACCATAAACTTCATTCACAAACCGTATTTTTTTTTGTAAAATGCTTCCCACTCAACATGCCCTTAGGGTGTTTTATTAGATTGGATCATTTCTCCTTTTAAGCTTAAATATCCCTTTATTTTCCTGCATGCTCTGATAAAAAAGCAAGGGCATCACCAAATGTATAATATTGGCCAAAAAGCCCAGTGTGCAAGATATTGAAAAACTGAAACACCAAACAACAGGAAATCAAGAAATTTATTGTGAAGTCGAAAAAAAATAATCAGCAGTCGCAGGCCGCGTCTATGCAACCACAAATTATTCTTTGTTTAGAAAAAATATAATTAACAGGTTCATCTAACACATAATACATGAAAAACATTGATTGATGTGTATCTTCATTTTTTACTGTGCTAAGGAAACTGTGAATATAGGCCCTCATTCCGAGTTGATCGGTCGCAAGGCGAATTTAGCAGAGTTACACGCGCTAAGCCGCCGCCTACTGGGAGTGTATCTTAGCATCTTAAAATTGCGACCGATGTATTCGCAATATTGCGATCACAAACTACTTAGCAGTTTTAGAGTAGCTCCAGACTTACTCTGCCTGTGCGATCAGTTCAGTGCTTGTCGTTCCTGGTTTGACGTCACAAACACACCCAGCGTTCGCCCAACCACTCCCCCGTTTCTCCGGCCACTCCTGCGTTTTTTCCGGAAACGGTAGCGTTTTCAGCCACACGCCCATAAAACGGCCTGTTTCCGCCCAGTAACACCCATTTCCTGTCAATCACATTACGATCGCCGGAGCGATGAAAAAGCCGTGAGTAAAAATACTATCTTCATAGCAAAGATACTTGGCGCAGTCGCAGTGCGAATATTGCGCATGCGCACTAAGCGGAATTTCACTGCGATGCGATGAAAAACACCGAGCGAACGACTCGGAATGAGGGCCCTAGAATGTTACATCAAAGTAGGTCTCAAACATTGGCAATAATTACGTCTCAATTGACTTTTATTTTTTTGTTAAAGAAGTGTTCTGTTCCATGGTACAATTCGAGAAAAAACAAACAATGGTTTAACATCCAGAAAATCTGTAGACAGAATTGCGCCCATGCCTGCAATTTTGCAGGCTATTACATAACACACCAAGGTGTAAATTTACTAAGCTTTGAAGATTGCTGAAGTAGAGAGAGATAAAGTGCCAGCCAATCAGCAATAAGCTCCTTTAAGCTCCGTTAAGAATTGATCTGTTGGTACTTTATCTCTCTTCTATTTATCACTCTCCAAGGCTTAGTATATCTGCCACTAACGGAGGTATGTATCAATGGAAAAAACTATGCTAAAGGTGGGCTGTACTAAAGTCAATATATGTCCAAAACTCAGAAAATTTCTGAGGTTTGATTACATTCCCCATAAAACAAAACTTTCCTGCACTTGTACCGGGTAGGCTACTCCCATGGCCAGTGACGGACTGGGCTCAAAAACGTCCCGGGCATTTGTGAGCGCGCGCTCGGCATGGGGGCACGCATTTCACAGGGTCATGCATGCCCGACACGGGGCCGTGCCGCCACGATGTACGTGGGGGTGCCACGAGTCATGGGGGCTTTGACTCGTGGCACGCCCCCATTACCATGGCAATGCTTGCTGGGGGCGGGGGCGCGCCGTGAGTTCGGGGGCGTGGACTCGTGGCTCGCCCCTATTTTCATGGAGATCAGTGGGGACGGCTGAACCAGAAAGCCGGAGGCATGCAGCCTTTCTCGGCTCTCTGAGGGACCAGATCGGCCCACCTGCCCATCGGCCCTTCTGGCATGTGTCAGAAGTGCCAGATGGCCAGTTAGGCCCTGCCCATGGCCTAGTAGAAGCCTTTGAGTTTGTTACAGTATTGCTCCTTGAGAAGAAATCAGTAGGATCCCTCCCTGTGTCCCCTGTGACTGACTGGTCGTCTGGCAGATGTGCAAAGGACTCTCGGGTCATAAATCCAGAAATCCTATCATCACAAAGAACATCTCTTTGGAAGAGCTGTTCTTTGTGATTTGTACATGCATACTGGCATTTTTAACACTGGTATGCATGCAAAAAGTCATGGCATGTATTGCATCCAAAATGTGATGCTTGATACATCCTGCCCTAAGGGGGAGATGTATCAAGCCCTGAAGAGTGATAAAGTGGAAAGAGATTAAGAGGTCTATTCATGTAGCAGAGGAAAGCCCTGTTTTGCATTAAGCAGGGCTTTTCTCTGCTTCCTGCTATTTACGGAGCAGGTTATCGTGGAGAAGTCCTTGACTTCTCCAACGGAAACCCTGCTCTTTGCATGAATTGCATCACCATATTTTTGTATGGAGAGTGCGATTCATGAAGGAACAGAAAGCTCTGCTCAGGATAGCACAACCTGAACTTCGATGTGGAGATGGCAGGGAGTCTCAATGCTCCCTACTCTCTGTTCGGCACCCGGTGCTGGGTCCGCTCCCCGAATTCCTAGCAGCCACTGCAGCCTGTCGGGAGCACAGAGTCTGGCGCATGTTTAGACGGGATGCGCAGACTTCATTGAGAGGAATGCTGGACAAAACTGCATGGCTGGACCCCTGGATTCCGCAGCCCTTCATCAAAGAGGTGAGTATATATGAATTGCTACTTATCTAAGCTATACATCGCATCGAACTGATGTTTACACTTTCTACATGAACAGACCCAAGTACCAACCAATTAGCTCAGGTCATTTTTCAAATACGGCTTGTAACATGGCAGTTAGGAACTGATTGGCTGGTACTTTGGTGTCTCTTCATAAAGAAAACAAAAAGTTAATTGTTACTTATCACTATACATCAGATCGGTTGAATTCGATATATAGCTGTGATAAGTAGCAATTTATGTATACTCACCCTTTCAGAGAAGCAATGCGGTTTCCCAGGCTCCAGCGACACTCTGTTCTCCAGGGGTGCTCGTCTGCATTCTTGAGGTCAGCTGGCGGGTCTTTCTGCGCATGCACCGCCGGCTGACCTCCCGGAATTCCACAGTCGCTGTTGGAAGGTCAGGGGGGGCAGAGCCAGCACCGGGTCAGGAAAGAGAGCAGGGAAGCATTGAGCTTCCCTTCAGTTACTGCACCACAGTTCAGGTTGCGCCATCCTGAGATGGTGAACCTAAACTCCACTTCTTAATGAATCACACTCACCATACTAAAGTATGGTGATGCAATTCAGGGACGGTGTCAAGGACTTCTCCATGGTAAGCTGCTCCATGAATAGCACGTAGCAGAGAAAAGCCATTTTCCGCAAAACAGGGGTTTTCTCTGCTTTATAGATAGACCCCGTTATCTCTCTCCTCTTTACCACTCTCCAAGGCTTGATACATCTCCTCTACCTCCTACGCACTGAACAGCAGAAGGTGGTTAATTTGTCCTGGAACAGCATTGATCTCTAAACTATCATTATACTCACAGTGCCACAATGCCGGACAGAGGGAGATGTGTGTGTTGTCCATATGTCAAAGTCCAGTAGGCAGAAAAAGACTGGATGGTTCACTCAGATTCTCGTCCCCCTTACATTTTCACATTATTTATAACCTTTTCTTGGTCCAACTGCTCAGAATGGAAAAGAAAAACAAAATCATAGAGTAATAATTTATGCAGTGATTAGTAAACACTCCTTTATAAGAAATGGAAATATGAAAATTACATCATAAACCACAACTTTGTATTAGTGATAGTTCCCAAGTCAGTTAGGGGTAATGTGAAAAAGTAAACCTCCTATTTTTGTACAATTTTTCTGGCCCAGGATTAAAATTTTCCACAGCAGGCATACGTAAATAAAAAGGGAACACAAACCTAAGTTCTTATAGAAAAAATATAACAAGCTTTAATACATGCACTCACATAATAAATATATAACACAACTCCATAATATCATCCAGTAGCAATCTCATAGCAATAAAAAAACAGACAAGTTGGCTGCCTACCAGACAGAGGTATATTTACTAAAATTCGGATTTTTCAGAATGAGCTTAAAGTTTAATCACGAATGACATCGAATGTGTGATTTTGCAACTTTTTGAATTTATTACGCCTCATTTACTATGCTGTCGTGTTTTGATTGTTACCATTTTTCGATGTCGATGTCATTCGTGTTTTTCCAAGGTAGAATGCGGCCGATTTTGTGGATTTGCGCCCGTGTTCTCAGGTTTTTATCCGACTGCGTCATTTTTCGGTTACGGCAGTGTTTATCCGTTCCCGGCTGCATTTTTTTTCTAAGTTTCGTTTTTGTCACTCGTCCGTGATTGGTTTGATTCGTGATGGAGGAGTGTCTGTGCTCATTACTATAAAACCGCCCCAAACCGTCCGGACCTCGTGGGTTTAGCTAGTGGTGAGGTGAGAGGAAGGTGTGTTTGGAGTTGGAGAGTTGTTAGGAGTTTTTGGCGGTTTTGAGGAGGTTCTTTTGCGATTGTTGAGTGCTGCACTGTGTGTGTAAGTAGTCTTGTCATACTTGTTGTGTAGTTATTTAAAAGTCTGTCTTGTTTTTTGTCTTTGTTTTTTTTAACGTCTATTGTCATTGTTTGTGAGTGAGTGAATGTGTGTGTGTTTGGTGTGTGGTGTGTAGTAGTAGTGGAGGAGTGTGTTTACTGTTTTTTTTCTCAGTGTTGTTTGTCCTGAATATGTCCCAGTCAGAGGTGAGTGTGGTGGAGGAGGTGAGTGAGAGGGAGGAGGTGAGTGAGGTGGAGGAGGTAAGTGTTGCGGAGGAGGTGAGTGAGAGGGAGGAGGTGAGTGAGGTGGAGGAGGTTAGTGAGGAGGAGGGGGAGGTTGCTGCTGCGGCCTCGACTGATAGTGACAGTGATGGTGCTGTGGCTCCGCAGCCACGCACCACTACAAAGACGGGCTGCAATGTCAAATTCAGCTACGCAGAGAATATGGCATTGGTGCGGGAGCTGATGAGGCATCATCGACAGCTGTTTGGCCATGATGCTGCAAAGGTTTCTTCACGCAGGAAGAGTGTTCTGTGGGGGAAGGTCGTTGCGGCAGTTAATAGTGAGGGTGTAGTGAGGAGGACCGAGGACACGTGTCGTAAGCGTTTCTACGACATCAAGCGCCGTGTCAAGGCTAAGATGTCTAAGGAGGCTAAATCAGCCCGCCAAACAGGGGGTGGACACCCCTTCCTAGCGTCATATCGGGATTGGGAGGAGCCTGTGCATACTCTTATTCCGCCAGAAGTGGTTGGTGCGACTCATGTCCGGGATTCGGATCGCCCAAGGCAGGATGGTGAGTTTAAAATTTTTGTTTATTTATAATTACAACATCTGTGCTTTGTCCTTTGTTGTCTGAAATGTCTTCTAGCTAATTGTGATTGTAAGTTGGTTCATTCTTCTAATGTGTTGGTGATGTAGTTTTAATCACAAATAGTTATGTTTTATCCTTTGTATTGTCAATTTAGCAGGGGGCCTTGGGCTTTTTCTCTTTTTTTAATACAAAAGTAAATTGTTGTTGGTGTCTTTAAATGAAGTGTGAGTCATGTGTTTAGCCAAATTTTTTGTTTTAAATGTTTTAAATGGACTTATGGTTATTGTGTGTTGTTCTGGGTTGTCCTTTGTGTGGTTGATGTGATTTTTCATGCATATTTGAATTTGATGCTTACAATTTTGCACATATATTTGGGGGTAGTGTTTGGTTGTTAGCAGCAAAAAAATGTGAAATACAGAGCAATATTCTGGTTGTGTTAAGCTACCACGGTTGGGTTTTAAGTAGAGATGAGCGCCTGAAATTTTTCGGGTTTTGTGTTTTGGTTTTGGGTTCGGTTCCGCGGCCGTGTTTTGGGTTCGAACGCGTTTTGGCAAAACCTCACCGAATTATTTTTGTCGGATTCGGGTGTGTTTTGGATTCGGGTGTTTTTTTCCAAAAACACTAAAAAACAGCTTAAATCATAGAATTTGGGGGTCATTTTGATCCCAAAGTATTATTAACCTCAAAAACCATAATTTACACTCATTTTCAGTCTATTCTGAGTACCTCACACCTCACAATATTATTTTTAGTCCTAAAATTTGCACCGAGGTCGCTGTGTGAGTAAGATAAGCGACCCTAGTGGCCGACACAAACACCGGGCCCATCTAGGAGTGGCACTGCAGTGTCACGCAGGATGTCCCTTCCAAAAAACCCTCCCCAAACAGCACATGACGCAAAGAAAAAAAGAGGCGCAATGAGGTAGCTGACTGTGTGAGTAAGATTAGCGACCCTAGTGGCCGACACAAACACCGGGCACATCTAGGAGTGGCACTGCAGTGTCACGCAGGATGTCCCTTCCAAAAAACCCTCCCCAAACAGCACATGACGCAAAGAAAAAAAGAGGCGCAATGAGGTAGCTGTGTGAGTAAGATTAGCGACCCTAGTGGCCGACACAAACACCGGGCACATCTAGGAGTGGCACTGCAGTGTCACGCAGGATGTCCCTTCCAAAAAACCCTCCCCAAACAGCACATGACGCAAAGAAAAAAAGAGGCGCAATGAGGTAGCTGTGTGAGTAAGATTAGCGACCCTAGTGGCCGACACAAACACCGGGCCCATCTAGGAGTGGCACTGCAGTGTCACGCAGGATGTCCCTTCCAAAAAACCCTCCCCAATCAGCACATGATGCAAAGAAAAAGAAAAGAAAAAAGAGGTGCAAGATGGAATTATCCTTGGGCCCTCCCTCCCACCCTTATGTTGTATAAACAAAACAGGACATGCACACTTTAACCAACCCATCATTTCAGTGACAGGGTCTGCCACACGACTGTGACTGATATGACGGGTTGGTTTGGACCCCCCCCAAAAAAGAAGCAATTAATCTCTCCTTGCACAAACTGGCTCTACAGAGGCAAGATGTCCACCTCATCTTCACCCTCCGATATATCACCGTGTACATCCCCCTCCTCACAGATTATCAATTCGTCCCCACTGGAATCCACCATCTCAGCTCCCTGTGTACTTTGTGGAGGCAATTGCTGCTGGTCAATGTCTCCGCTGAGGAATTGATTATAATTCATTTTAATGAACATCATCTTCTCCACATTTTCTGGATGTAACCTCGTACGCCGATTGCTGACAAGGTGAGCGGCGGCACTAAACACTCTTTCGGAGTACACACTTGTGGGAGGGCAACTTAGGTAGAATAAAGCCAGTTTGTGCAAGGGCCTCCAAATTGCCTCTTTTTCCTGCCAGTATAAGTACGGACTGTGTGACGTGCCTACTTGGATGCGGTCACTCATATAATCCTCCACCATTCTATCAATGTTGAGAGAATCATATGCAGTGACAGTAGACGACATGTCCGTAATCGTTGTCAGGTCCTTCAGTCCGGACCAGATGTCAGCATCAGCAGTCGCTCCAGACTGCCCTGCATCACCGCCAGCGGGTGGGCTCGGAATTCTGAGCCTTTTCCTCGCACCCCCAGTTGCGGGAGAATGTGAAGGAGGAGATGTTGACAGGTCGCGTTCCGCTTGACTTGACAATTTTGTCACCAGCAGGTCTTTCAACCCCAGCAGACCTGTGTCTGCCGGAAAGAGAGATCCAAGGTAGGCTTTAAATCTAGGATCGAGCACGGTGGCCAAAATGTAGTGCTCTGATTTCAACAGATTGACCACCCGTGAATCCTTGTTAAGCGAATTAAGGGCTGCATCCACAAGTCCCACATGCCTAGCGGAATCGCTCCGTGTTAGCTCCTTCTTCAATGCCTCCAGCTTCTTCTGCAAAAGCCTGATGAGGGGAATGACCTGACTCAGGCTGGCAGTGTCTGAACTGACTTCACGTGTGGCAAGTTCAAAGGGCATCAGAACCTTGCACAACGTTGAAATCATTCTCCACTGCACTTGAGACAGGTGCATTCCATCTCCTATATCGTGCTCAATTGTATAGGCTTGAATGGCCTTTTGCTGCTCCTCCAACCTCTGAAGCATATAGAGGGTTGAATTCCACCTCGTTACCACTTCTTGCTTCAGATGATGGCAGGGCAGGTTCAGTAGTTTTTGGTGGTGCTCCAGTCTTCTGTACGTGGTGCCTGTACGCCGAAAGTGTCCCGCAATTTTTCTGGCCACCGACAGCATCTCTTGCACGCCCCTGTCGTTTTTTTTTAAAAAATTCTGCACCACCAAATTCAAGGTATGTGCAAAACATGGGACGTGCTGGAATTTGCCCATATTTAATGCACACACAATATTGCTGGCGTTGTCCGATGCCACAAATCCACAGGAGAGTCCAATTGGGGTAAGCCATTCCGCGATGATCTTCCTCAGTTGCCGTAAGAGGTTTTCAGCTGTGTGCGTATTCTGGAAAGCGGTGATACAAAGCGTAGCCTGCCTAGGAAAGAGTTGGCGTTTGCGAGATGCTGCTACTGGTGCCGCCGCTGCTGTTCTTGCGGCGGGAGTCCATACATCTACCCAGTGGGCTGTCACAGTCATATAGTCCTGACCCTGCCCTGCTCCACTTGTCCACATGTCCGTGGTTAAGTGGACATTGGGTACAACTGCATTTTTTAGGACACTGGTGAGTCTTTTTCTGACGTCCGTGTACATTCTCGGTATCGCCTGCCTAGAGAAGTGGAACCTAGATGGTATTTGGTAACGGGGGCACACTGCCTCAATAAATTGTCTAGTTCCCTGTGAACTAACGGCGGATACCGGACGCACGTCTAACACCAACATAGTTGTCAAGGACTCAGTTATCCGCTTTGCAGTAGGATGACTGCTGTGATATTTCATCTTCCTCGCAAAGGACTGTTGAACAGTCAATTGCTTACTGGAAGTAGTACAAGTGGGCTTACGACTTCCCCTCTGGGATGACCATCGACTCCCAGCGGCAACAACAGCAGCGCCAGCAGCAGTAGGCGTTACACGCAAGGATGCATCGGAGGAATCCCAGGCAGGAGAGGACTCGTCAGACTTGCCAGTGACATGGCCTGCAGGACTATTGGCATTCCTGGGGAAGGAGGAAATTGACACTGAGGGAGTTGGTGGGGTGGTTTGCGTGAGCTTGGTTACAAGAGGAAGGGATTTACTGGTCAGTGGACTGCTTCCGCTGTCACCCAAAGTTTTTGAACTTGTCACTGACTTATTATGAATGCGCTGCAGGTGACGTATAAGGGAGGATGTTCCAAGGTGGTTAACGTCCTTACCCCTACTTATTACAGCTTGACAAAGGGAACACACGGCTTGACACCTGTTGTCCGCATTTCTGGTGAAATACCTCCACACCGAAGAGCTGATTTTTTTGGTATTTTCACCTGGCATGTCAACGGCCATATTCCTCCCACGGACAACAGGTGTCTCCCCGGGTGCCTGACTTAAACAAACCACCTCACCATCAGAATCCTCCTGGTCAATTTCCTCCCCAGCGCCAGCAACACCCATATCCTCCTCATCCTGGTGTACTTCAACACTGACATCTTCAATCTGACTATCAGGAACTGGACTGCGGGTGCTCCTTCCAGCACTTGCAGGGGGCATGCAAATAGTGGAAGGCGCATGCTCTTCACGTCCAGTGTTGGGAAGGTCAGGCATCGCAAACGACACAATTGGACTCTCCTTGTGGATTTGGGATTTCAAAGAACGCACAGTTCTTTGCGGTGCTTTTGCCAGCTTGAGTCTTTTCATTTTTCTAGCGAGAGGCTGAGTGCTTCCATCCTCATGTGAAGCTGAACCACTAGCCTTGAACATAGGCCAGGGCCTCAGCCGTTCCTTGCCACTCCGTGTGGTAAATGGCATATTGGCAAGTTTACGCTTCTCCTCCGACAATTTTATTTTAGGTTTTGGAGTCCTTTTTTTTCTGATATTTGGTGTTTTGGATTTGACATGCTCTGTACTATGACATTGGGCATCGGCCTTGGCAGACGACGTTGCTGGCATTTCATCGTCTCGGCCATGACTAGTGGCAGCAGCTTCAGCACGAGGTGGAAGTGGATCTTGATCTTTCCCTAATTTTGGAACCTCAACTTTTTTGTTCTCCATATTTTATAGGCAGAACTAAAAGGCACCTCAGGTAAACAATGGAGATGGATGGATTGGATACTAGTATACAATTATGGACGGACTGCCACGGTTAGGTGGTATAAAAAAACCACGGTTAGGTGGTATATAATACAATTATGGATGGACGGACTGCCTGCCGAGTGCCGACACAGAGGTAGCCACAGCCGTGAACTACCGCACTGTACACTGGTTGATAAAGAGATAGTAGTATACTCGTAACAACTAGTATGACGACGGTATAAAGAATGAAAAAAAAACCACGGTTAGGTGGTATATATTATAATACAATTATGGTTGGACGGACTGCCTGCCGAGTGCCGACACAGAGGTAGCCACAGCCGTGAACTACCGCACTGTACACTGGTTGATAAAGAGATAGTAGTATACTCGTAACAACTAGTATGACGACGGTATAAAGAATGAAAAAAAAACCACGGTTAGGTGGTATATATTATAATACAATTATGGTTGGACGGACTGCCTGCCGAGTGCCGACACAGAGGTAGCCACAGCCGTGAACTACCGCACTGTACACTGGTTGATAAAGAGATAGTAGTATACTCGTAACAACTAGTATGACGACGGTATAAAGAATGAAAAAAAAACCACGGTTAGGTGGTATATATTATAATACAATTATGGTTGGACGGACTGCCTGCCGAGTGCCGACACAGAGGTAGCCACAGCCGTGAACTACCGCACTGTACACTGGTTGATAAAGAGATAGTAGTATACTCGTAACAACTAGTATGACGACGGTATAAAGAATGAAAAAAAAACCACGGTTAGGTGGTATATATTATAATACAATTATGGTTGGACGGACTGCCTGCCGAGTGCCGACACAGAGGTAGCCACAGCCGTGAACTACCGCACTGTACACTGGTTGATAAAGAGATAGTAGTATACTCGTAACAACTAGTATGACGACGGTATAAAGAATGAAAAAAAAACCACGGTTAGGTGGTATATATTATAATACAATTATGGATGGACGGACTGCCTGCCGAGTGCCGACACAGAGGTAGCCACAGCCGTGAACTACCGCACTGTACACTGGTTGATAAAGAGATAGTAGTATACTCGTAACAACTAGTATGACGACGGTATAAAGAATGAAAAAAAAACCACGGTTAGGTGGTATATATTATAATACAATTATGGTTGGACGGACTGCCTGCCGAGTGCCGACACAGAGGTAGCCACAGCCGTGAACTACCGCACTGTACACTGGTTGATAAAGAGATAGTAGTATACTCGTAACAACTAGTATGACGACGGTATAAAGAATGAAAAAAAAACCACGGTTAGGTGGTATATATTATAATACAATTATGGTTGGACGGACTGCCTGCCGAGTGCCGACACAGAGGTAGCCACAGCCGTGAACTACCGCACTGTACACTGGTTGATAAAGAGATAGTAGTATACTCGTAACAACTAGTATGACGACGGTATAAAGAATGAAAAAAAAACCACGGTTAGGTGGTATATATTATAATACAATTATGGTTGGACGGACTGCCTGCCGAGTGCCGACACAGAGGTAGCCACAGCCGTGAACTACCGCACTGTACACTGGTTGATAAAGAGATAGTAGTATACTCGTAACAACTAGTATGACGACGGTATAAAGAATGAAAAAAAAACCACGGTTAGGTGGTATATATTATAATACAATTATGGATGGACGGACTGCCTGCCGAGTGCCGACACAGAGGTAGCCACAGCCGTGAACTACCGCACTGTACACTGGTTGATAAAGAGATAGTAGTATACTCGTAACAACTAGTATGACGACGGTATAAAGAATGAAAAAAAAACCACGGTTAGGTGGTATATAATACAATTATGGTTGGACGGACTGCCTGCCGAGTGCCGACACAGAGGTAGCCACAGCCGTGAACTACCGCACTGTACACTGGTTGATAAAGAGATAGTAGTATTAGAGATGAGCGGGTTCGGTTTCTTTGAATCCGAACCCGCACGAACTTCACTTTTTTTTTCACGGGTCCGAGCGACTCGGATCTTCCCGCCTTGCTCGGTTAACCCGAGCGCGCCCGAACGTCATCATGACGCTGTCGGATTCTCGCGAGACTCGGATTCTATATAAGGAGCCGCGCGTTGCCGCCATTTTCACACGTGCATTGAGATTGATAGGGAGAGGACGTGGCTGGCGTCCTCTCCATTAGAATAGATTAGAAGAGAGAGAGAGAGAGAGAGATTGTGCAGACAGAGTTTACCACAGTGACCAGTGCAGTTGTTGTTAAGTTAACTTTTATTTAATATATCCGTTCTCTGCTATATCCGTTCTCTGCCTGAAAAAAACGATACACAGCAGTCACACAGTGTGACTCAGTCTGTGTGCACTCAGCTCAGCCCAGTGTGCTGCACATCAATGTATAAAAGCTTATAATAATTGTGGGGGAGACTGGGGAGCACTGCAGGTTGTTATAGCAGGAGCCAGGAGTACATAATATTATATTAATTTAAAATTAAACAGTGCACACTTTTGCTGCAGGAGTGCCACTGCCAGTGTGACTAGTGGTGACCAGTGCCTGACCACCAGTATAGTAGTATATTGTTGTATACTATCTCTTTATCAACCAGTCTATATTAGCAGCAGACACAGTACAGTGCGGTAGTTCACGGCTGTGGCTACCTCTGTGTCGGCAGTCGGCACTCGGCAGGCAGTCCGTCCATCCATAATTGTATAATTATATACCACCTAACCGTGGTATTTTTTTTTCTTTCTTTATACCGTCGTCATAGTCATACTAGTTGTTACGAGTATACTACTATCTCTTTATCAACCAGTGTACAGTGCGGTAGTTCACGGCTGTGGCTACCTCTGTGTCGGCAGTCGGCAGGCAGTCCGTCCATCCATAATTGTATTATTATAATATATACCACCTAACCGTGGTTTTTTTTTCATTCTTTATACCGTCATAGTGTCATACTAGTTGTTACGAGTATACTACTATCTCTTTATCAACCAGTGTACAGTGCGGTAGTTCACGGCTGTGGCTACCTCTGTGTCGGCAGTCGGCAGGCAGTCCGTCCATCCATAATTGTATTATAATATATACCACCTAACCGTGGTTTTTTTTTCATTCTTTATACCGTCATAGTCAGTCATACTAGTTGTTACGAGTATACTACTATCTCTTTATCAACCAGTGTACAGTGCGGTAGTTCACGGCTGTGGCTACCTCTGTGTCGGCACTCGGCAGGCAGTCCGTCCATCCATAATTGTATTATAATATATACCACCTAACCGTGGTTTTTTTTTCATTCTTTATACCGTCATAGTGTCATACTAGTTGTTACGAGTATACTACTATCTCTTTATCAACCAGTGTACAGTGCGGTAGTTCACGGCTGTGGCTACCTCTGTGTCGGCAGTCGGCAGGCAGTCCGTCCATCCATAATTGTATTATAATATATACCACCTAACCGTGGTTTTTTTTTCATTCTTTATACCGTCATAGTCAGTCATACTAGTTGTTACGAGTATACTACTATCTCTTTATCAACCAGTGTACAGTGCGGTAGTTCACGGCTGTGGCTACCTCTGTGTCGGCACTCGGCAGGCAGTCCGTCCATCCATAATTGTATTATAATATATACCACCTAACCGTGGTTTTTTTTTCATTCTTTATACCGTCATAGTGTCATACTAGTTGTTACGAGTATACTACTATCTCTTTATCAACCAGTGTACAGTGCGGTAGTTCACGGCTGTGGCTACCTCTGTGTCGGCAGTCGGCAGGCAGTCCGTCCATCCATAATTGTATTATAATATATACCACCTAACCGTGGTTTTTTTTTCATTCTTTATACCGTCATAGTCAGTCATACTAGTTGTTACGAGTATACTACTATCTCTTTATCAACCAGTGTACAGTGCGGTAGTTCACGGCTGTGGCTACCTCTGTGTCGGAACTCGGCAGGCAGTCCGTCCATCCATAATTGTATTACAATATATACCACCTAACCGTGGTTTTTTTTTCATTCTTTATACCGTCATAGTCAGTCATACTAGTTGTTACGAGTATACTACTATCTCTTTATCAACCAGTGTACAGTGCGGTAGTTCACGGCTGTGGCTACCTCTGTGTCGGCACTCGGCAGGCAGTCCGTCCATCCATAATTGTATTACAATATATACCACCTAACCGTGGTTTTTTTATACCACCTAACCGTGGCAGTCCGTCCATAATTGTATACTAGTATCCAATCCATCCATCTCCATTGTTTACCTGAGGTGCCTTTTAGTTCTGCCTATAAAATATGGAGAACAAAAAAGTTGAGGTTCCAAAATTAGGGAAAGATCAAGATCCACTTCCACCTCGTGCTGAAGCTGCTGCCACTAGTCATGGCCGAGACGATGAAATGCCAGCAACGTCGTCTGCCAAGGCCGATGCCCAATGTCATAGTACAGAGCATGTCAAATCCAAAACACCAAATATCAGAAAAAAAAGGACTCCAAAACCTAAAATAAAATTGTCGGAGGAGAAGCGTAAACTTGCCAATATGCCATTTACCACACGGAGTGGCAAGGAACGGCTGAGGCCCTGGCCTATGTTCATGGCTAGTGGTTCAGCTTCACATGAGGATGGAAGCACTCAGCCTCTCGCTAGAAAACTGAAAAGACTCAAGCTGGCAAAAGCACCGCAAAGAACTGTGCGTTCTTTGAAATCCCAAATCCACAAGGAGAGTCCAATTGTGTCGGTTGCGATGCCTGACCTTCCCAACACTGGACGTGAAGAGCATGCGCCTTCCACTATTTGCATGCCCCCTGCAAGTGCTGGAAGGAGCACCCGCAGTCCAGTTCCTGATAGTCAGATTGAAGATGTCAGTGTTGAAGTACACCAGGATGAGGAGGATATGGGTGTTGCTGGCGCTGGGGAGGAAATTGACCAGAAGGATTCTGATGGTGAGGTGGTTTGTTTAAGTCAGGCACCCGGGGAGACACCTGTTGTCCGTGGGAGAAATATGGCCGTTGACATGCCAGGTGAAAATACCAAAAAAATCAGCTCTTCGGTGTGGAGGTATTTCACCAGAAATGCGGACAACAGGTGTCAAGCCGTGTGTTCCCTTTGTCAAGCTGTAATAAGTAGGGGTAAGGACGTTAACCACCTCGGAACATCCTCCCTTATACGTCACCTGCAGCGCATTCATAATAAGTCAGTGACAAGTTCAAAAACTTTGGGTGACAGCGGAAGCAGTCCACTGACCAGTAAATCCCTTCCTCTTGTAACCAAGCTCACGCAAACCACCCCACCAACTCCCTCAGTGTCAATTTCCTCCTTCCCCAGGAATGCCAATAGTCCTGCAGGCCATGTCACTGGCAAGTCTGACGAGTCCTCTCCTGCCTGGGATTCCTCCGATGCATCCTTGCGTGTAACGCCTACTGCTGCTGGCGCTGCTGTTGTTGCAGCTGGGAGTCGATGGTCATCCCAGAGGGGAAGTCGTAAGCCCACTTGTACTACTTCCAGTAAGCAATTGACTGTTCAACAGTCCTTTGCGAGGAAGATGAAATATCACAGCAGTCATCCTACTGCAAAGCGGATAACTGAGTCCTTGACAACTATGTTGGTGTTAGACGTGCGTCCGGTATCCGCCGTTAGTTCACAGGGAACTAGACAATTTATTGAGGCAGTGTGCCCCCGTTACCAAATACCATCTAGGTTCCACTTCTCTAGGCAGGCGATACCGAGAATGTACACGGACGTCAGAAAAAGACTCACCAGTGTCCTAAAAAATGCAGTTGTACCCAATGTCCACTTAACCACGGACATGTGGACAAGTGGAGCAGGGCAGGGTCAGGACTATATGACTGTGACAGCCCACTGGGTAGATGTATGGACTCCCGCCGCAAGAACAGCAGCGGCGGCACCAGTAGCAGCATCTCGCAAACGCCAACTCTTTCCTAGGCAGGCTACGCTTTGTATCACCGCTTTCCAGAATACGCACACAGCTGAAAACCTCTTACGGCAACTGAGGAAGATCATCGCGGAATGGCTTACCCCAATTGGACTCTCCTGTGGATTTGTGGCATCGGACAACGCCAGCAATATTGTGTGTGCATTAAATATGGGCAAATTCCAGCACGTCCCATGTTTTGCACATACCTTGAATTTGGTGGTGCAGAATTTTTTAAAAAACGACAGGGGCGTGCAAGAGATGCTGTCGGTGGCCAGAAAAATTGCGGGACACTTTCGGCGTACAGGCACCACGTACAGAAGACTGGAGCACCACCAAAAACTACTGAACCTGCCCTGCCATCATCTGAAGCAAGAAGTGGTAACGAGGTGGAATTCAACCCTCTATATGCTTCAGAGGTTGGAGGAGCAGCAAAAGGCCATTCAAGCCTATACAATTGAGCACGATATAGGAGATGGAATGCACCTGTCTCAAGTGCAGTGGAGAATGATTTCAACGTTGTGCAAGGTTCTGATGCCCTTTGAACTTGCCACACGTGAAGTCAGTTCAGACACTGCCAGCCTGAGTCAGGTCATTCCCCTCATCAGGCTTTTGCAGAAGAAGCTGGAGGCATTGAAGAAGGAGCTAACACGGAGCGATTCCGCTAGGCATGTGGGACTTGTGGATGCAGCCCTTAATTCGCTTAACAAGGATTCACGGGTGGTCAATTTGTTGAAATCAGAGCACTACATTTTGGCCACCGTGCTCGATCCTAGATTTAAAGCCTACCTTGGATCTCTCTTTCCGGCAGACACAGGTCTGCTGGGGTTGAAAGACCTGCTGGTGACAAAATTGTCAAGTCAAGCGGAACGCGACCTGTCAACATCTCCTCCTTCACATTCTCCCGCAACTGGGGGTGCGAGGAAAAGGCTCAGAATTCCGAGCCCACCCGCTGGCGGTGATGCAGGGCAGTCTGGAGCGACTGCTGATGCTGACATCTGGTCCGGACTGAAGGACCTGACAACGATTACGGACATGTCGTCTACTGTCACTGCATATGATTCTCTCAACATTGATAGAATGGTGGAGGATTATATGAGTGACCGCATCCAAGTAGGCACGTCACACAGTCCGTACTTATACTGGCAGGAAAAAGAGGCAATTTGGAGGCCCTTGCACAAACTGGCTTTATTCTACCTAAGTTGCCCTCCCACAAGTGTGTACTCCGAAAGAGTGTTTAGTGCCGCCGCTCACCTTGTCAGCAATCGGCGTACGAGGTTACATCCAGAAAATGTGGAGAAGATGATGTTCATTAAAATGAATTATAATCAATTCCTCCGCGGAGACATTGACCAGCAGCAATTGCCTCCACAAAGTACACAGGGAGCTGAGATGGTGGATTCCAGTGGGGACGAATTGATAATCTGTGAGGAGGGGGATGTACACGGTGATATATCGGAGGGTGAAGATGAGGTGGACATCTTGCCTCTGTAGAGCCAGTTTGTGCAAGGAGAGATTAATTGCTTCTTTTTTGGGGGGGGTCCAAACCAACCCGTCATATCAGTCACAGTCGTGTGGCAGACCCTGTCACTGAAATGATGGGTTGGTTAAAGTGTGCATGTCCTGTTTTGTTTATACAACATAAGGGTGGGTGGGAGGGCCCAAGGATAATTCCATCTTGCACCTCTTTTTTCTTTTCTTTTTCTTTGCATCATGTGCTGATTGGGGAGGGTTTTTTGGAAGGGACATCCTGCGTGACACTGCAGTGCCACTCCTAGATGGGCCCGGTGTTTGTGTCGGCCACTAGGGTCGCTAATCTTACTCACACAGCTACCTCATTGCGCCTCTTTTTTTCTTTGCGTCATGTGCTGTTTGGGGAGGGTTTTTTGGAAGGGACATCCTGCGTGACACTGCAGTGCCACTCCTAGATGGGCCCGGTGTTTGTGTCGGCCACTAGGGTCGCTAATCTTACTCACACAGTCAGCTACCTCATTGCGCCTCTTTTTTTCTTTGCGTCATGTGCTGTTTGGGGAGGGTTTTTTGGAAGGGCCATCCTGCGTGACACTGCAGTGCCACTCCTAGATGGGCCCGGTGTTTGTGTCGGCCACTAGGGTCGCTAATCTTACTCACACAGCTACCTCATTGCGCCTCTTTTTTTCTTTGCGTCATGTGCTGTTTGGGGAGGGTTTTTTGGAAGGGCCATCCTGCGTGACACTGCAGTGCCACTCCTAGATGGGCCCGGTGTTTGTGTCGGCCACTAGGGTCGCTAATCTTACTCACACAGCTACCTCATTGCGCCTCTTTTTTTCTTTGCGTCATGTGCTGTTTGGGGAGGGTTTTTTGGAAGGGACATCCTGCGTGACACTGCAGTGCCACTCCTAGATGGGCCCGGTGTTTGTGTCGGCCACTAGGGTCGCTTATCTTACTCACACAGCGACCTCGGTGCAAATTTTAGGACTAAAAATAATATTGTGAGGTGTGAGGTATTCAGAATAGACTGAAAATGAGTGTAAATTATGGTTTTTGAGGTTAATAATACTTTGGGATCAAAATGACCCCCAAATTCTATGATTTAAGCTGTTTTTTAGTGTTTTTGGAAAAAAACACCCGAATCCAAAACACACCCGAATCCGACAAAAATAATTCGGTGAGGTTTTGCCAAAACGCGTTCGAACCCAAAACACGGCCGCGGAACCGAACCCAAAACCAAAACACAAAACCCGAAAAATTTCAGGCGCTCATCTCTAAGTAGTATACTCGTAACAACTAGTATGACGACGGTATAAAGAATGAAAAAAAAACCACGGTTAGGTGGTATATATTATAATACAATTATGGATGGACGGACTGCCTGCCGAGTGCCGACACAGAGGTAGCCACAGCCGTGAACTACCGCACTGTACTGTGTCTGCTGCTAATATAGACTGGTTGATAAAGAGATAGTATACAATACTACTAATATACTGGTGGTCAGGCACTGGTCACCACTAGTCACACTGGCAGTGGCACTCCTGCAGCAAAAGTGTGCACTGTTTAATTTTAATATAATATTATTTATCATGTACTCCTGGCTCCTGCTATAACAACCTGCAGTGCTCCCCAGTCTCCCCCACAATTATAAGCTTTATATACAATACATTGATGTGCAGCACACTGGGCTGAGCAGTGCACACAGACTGAGTCACTGTGTGACTGTGTATCATTTTTTTCAGGCAGAGAACGGATATATTAAATAAAACAAACAACTGCACTGTCTCTGGTGGTCACTGGTCACTGTGGTCGTCAGTCACTAAACTCTGTCTGCACTCTCTTCTAATCTACAGTATCACAGCAATCTCTCTCTCTCTCTCTCTTCTAAATCTAATCTAAATGGAGAGGACGCCAGCCACGTCCTCTCCCTATCAATCTCAATGCACGTGTGAAAATGGCGGCGACGCGCGGCTCCTTATATAGAATCCGAGTCTCGCGAGAATCCGACAGCGTCATGATGACGTTCGGGCGCGCTCGGGTTAACCGAGCAAGGCGGGAAGATCCGAGTCGCTCGGACCCGTGAAAAAAAACATGAAGTTCTGGCGGGTTCGGATTCAAAGAAACCGAACCCGCTCATCTCTAGTTTTAAGTAGTATAATATTGTTATTTCTGCACCTTTGTGTATGGCTTGGTTGCTGTAATTGTTTCATAATTTAACTATACACACCCAATGAAGTCAGGCAGAAAAGCATAAGCATAGTTTGGTTCACTTCTCATCAGGTTCCTCATATGTTTACATCACAATAAGGATTTTGCATAAACATATAAACATAATAGAATGTTCATTAGGACAATCTTCATATTTCTACAGTACGAAAGAGACGCAGCACAGCCAGGCCACAACCCACACTGCCAAGAGATGCAGATGCTGGCGATGCAGGTAAGAATTTAGTGTATACACATATTCTGAAACACATAGAAAAGCAGAATGTTAATGTTTATCTTATCACATAGGTCCTTCTTCATCAAACACCCCTCCACCTTGACGACCATCACAGGGCTCGGATAGTCTCCATAAGATGCCTCCCAAGAGACGCCGGCTTGAGGCTAAATCTCCAGCAGCATCCTCACCACCACAATGGCGCATCTCTACAGTGTCATCCCTGCCACCACAAGCCATTTTGGCCAGTCCACAAAGCGAGGATCCACAATCCCTTCAGCTGTCTGGTGAGTAAACATAACAATTAATTGTAAATAAGTTAAAAAACGTTGGGGCAGATGTATTAACGTGGAGAAGGCATAAGGAAGTGATAAACCAGTGATATGTGCATGGTGATAAAGGCAGCAGCCAAACAGATCCTAACTGTTAATTTACATATTGGAGCTGTTTGGCTTGTGCCTTTATCACCTTGCACATATCACTGGTTTTTCACTTCCTTATGCCTTCTCCAGGTTAATACATCTGCCCCACTGTTTGTGCACAGCCAAAAAAAATGTGTTACAAATAAACAGTCATCCTTGTAATAATCACCAACAGCAAGCACATGGGGGTAACGTTAGTTATTTGTTTTAATTTTCAGATGTGATGTTGGCCATAGCAACCAATTTTTTTTTATTTTTTTTTGCTCGAAACAGCTACATAAATGTTAAGTCTAATACAATTGTTTTGCATGCCCAACATCACCAGTTCTAAACATAGGCCACCTTAAGACATTTTCAACCATATTTTTAATTTTCAATTATTTGCACTATATTTGTTAAAGTTTTGGGCAGACCACTGACTGCCTTGAACAATGTATGAGTGTATTGCTCAACACATTTATTGTATTGTGTGTGTTTTACAAAAGGAAGCTTCATACACAATATGTAAATGTAGTAATTTGTATTTGTTAGAGTTCTTCGTGTTAGCACATTAATTATGGCTCAGAGTCCAACAATTCCCAGAAACATTTTTCAACTGAGTAGGGAACGTTAGAAGCCACATATTTCTACAAAAAGGTGAGCTACATTGTTAAGTTTAGGCCACAATCTATTTATCATTTCCAACATGAATGTTAAGAAGTAATGCATGTTGACGTAAACCTATAAAAAGACCAATGCAAAATATTTACTAAATAGTGGCCGTCTTCAACCCCATACAGAACCACCCATCATGCCCGAGGATGCCCAGCAGGAAACTGACTTGCAGGATTCGTACACACTACACCTGCAAGCGATAGATCCAAACCAGCCAACCGCGCCGCAGGACATAACCCAACCACCCCAAACATCCCACATCCCCCAATTGAGCCCAACACCACCCCAGCCACAAATGGCCCCAGAGTTTTGGAGCAGTTGGGCCACACAACAGGCGCAACACTATGCCTGTCTGAACACCCACACCCAATACCTTGCCAGTCTGCCCCATCATCTGCCTAGACTCAGTCGGAACTCAGGCAGACTGATAGTTCAAGTTGGCAGAATTGCAAATTCAATGGAGCAGATGAGGGCAGATAACAGCCAAATGCAAGCCAATTTGCAGCGAATCATGGATGACCAACAGCGGCAGCAATAAGCCCTCATACAAATTATCCAACACAACCAACTGATAAACGAAAACCTCTCCCGCATTATTGCCAACAACACTGCTGCTAATACACAACTCACTGCAAGCCTAAACAACCTGAGCCAAAACTTTAATGTGTTGGCATCCCACCAACTAAGCTCAAGCTCGGGAACAACCACACCAAGCTAGACCCCAGTAACCTCCCCAGTTAGACGCTCCAGCAGAACCAGGACCAACGAACCATCCCAATCCTCTGCACCCAGCACACAAAAAAAAAAGAAATGAAGGCTGCAGCAACAAGTACAGTATTACTTTAAAAATAATGTTTTGGTAATTGATTCACTAAAAATGCCTGTGTTTAAGGTAATAAATTAATCACACGCAATATGTGTATTGTTTCATTAGCTAATGAGTGACAGTGTAAGTTATACATTTTATTGCCTAACTGTAAACAACATGAGAAATAACAAACAATAATGCAACACAAACATAATTAAGACCTATAAAACATTTTATAATAGTGGTTAGGCAAGGTTATTTATGACTAAATAATACTTACCGTTAAAATAACGCAGAATCACTTCTTGCCTTACCTGCCTCCCTACATCTGTACTCACACTGTCGCCAGATGTTTCTAACTCATCTACTTGCTGACTGTTTTCTTCATCAACAACATGGGGCAGATGTTGGCGCAAACACATGTTATGAAGAAAACAGCAGCAGAACACAATACTAGTCACCTTTGAGGGACTATACAACAAAAGCCCTGCAGACTTATCCAGACACCGAAACCTAGATTTCAGCACCCCAAAACATCTTTCTATCACATTCCGCATGGACTTATGTGCATTATTATAATTGTGTTCAGCAGGAGAATCAGGTTGGGACAATGGAGTAAGGAGCCAAGAGTAGCAGCCATAACCACCATCACCTGAAAGACAGATATAGGCAACATTAGGACATGTGGTTTATGGGAAATAAAATAAAACAATGAGGAGGTTGAAGTTACCACACATACACACAACACACTTGGAACATACCCAGCAGCCAGCCATCAGGCATTTGTCCGGCCACAAACTTAGCAAAGAGGGATGACTGACTGAGGATGAAGGAGTCATGGCAGACGCCAGGGTAACCCGCAACAACACTCATAATTTTTAAATTTGCATCACAAACCACCTGGACATTAGTGGATTGGCCCGGATGTCTATTGGTATAAATATATTGCCTGCCCCTAGGTGGTCTCAGCTCAACGTGTTTGCAATCTATGGCACCCAGCACATTGGGCATGCCAGCAAGCTCATAGAAAGCTGCATGCCACTGCGACTCCTGGGTAGGGAAGCCGATAGAGGCATCTATGTGGGTATCCAAGACATCCAAAACCTGAGTGGACATTACAAAATATAAGGTGAGTGTCATGACCTGTAATAAATAAAATACTGTGTTATATTACATAACAGAAGCACCACTTAGACATAGACGTGTATGTATGTTTTAACTCACCTGAATTAAATATTTTGAAAAGGTGGGCTGTGAGATACCAATTACATCGCCAGTCACAGCCTGGAAGCTGCCAGTAGCCATAAAATGCTACACAGCCAGGAGTTTGTGCAGGCCTGAGACAGAGCGAGAGTGTGCTGTCTCAGGGTCTATGTCCAGTTTGACAAGGTCATACAGACGGAAAATGTTGATTCTATTTAGCCGAAACATCTGCATAACCTGGTCATCGGACAATGTGTTCAAGTTTAAATGCCCCCTAAAAAAACTAGGCCTGCGCAGCCTCCGCGGCACCTATACAACCTGCTGACCATGTTCAGTTTCCTGGCCCTGGTTTATTGTAGCCTCATGGAGCAGTCTCAGGTATCCCCCAGCAAACAAGAAATCAGTACTACACACGGCAGCAGCCATTTCAGAGTGAGAGATTTGAAAAATGTGCTTGGGTCCCTTTTAAAGATCTAAAAATTCAGGTGTGAGTAATGTATAATTGGCAACACATGTAAACACGCTTCTCAAAAGCAGGTCTACTTTTTTTTAGGCTTTTTTTACAATTTGTATTTTTTTCACGGCAGCAAATGCATTTTCACGGTAGAGATTTCAAATACGAATGCATAGTAAATGACCGAGTTCTATACCTAAACAGCCGCGTTTGACCGATGGTGTTTTCATTCGTATTTTTACTACCTAGCCGTAAAAAAAATACGAATGCCCTCATCACTGTCGAGATTTGAGTTTAGTAAATTCCCGAGATGACACTTTGTACAAAAAACACAAAATCGGTAGCTTAGTAAATATACCCCAGAGTTGGTGATAGAACATAACACAGTCCTTTAAATGGAAACAAGCCCGGGGTATACCATTCTATGTCTGAGAAGATGGTAAAAATGGTGTCACATCTTGCTGTTAAGTCCACCTGCCTGCTATTCGTCACCTACGCATTGGGTCTAAAAGACTTTTTCACTTAAATATATAATGTATATTATTACTGGTAATTTAAAGGACATTGCCATGTCCATTAAAATGAATATACATTTGTTTATTTTGCATTGCTGAATAAACAAGGCAATATGCAGAACTAAGAGATCATTATGTAGTTTTGAATGATTTTGTCATATTCTGTTGCTGAAAATGCATGTTGTGAGCACTGGGTGTAAGATTATTATTATTATTATTATTATTACTACTGTATATATTTTTTCTGGTAATGGGAAGATGTATAATACAGAAATAAAAGCCATGTATGATTAATCTAAATATCACATCATATGAACAAAGTAAAGAAAACATTTAAAAATAAAATGGAAGAGGGTAAAAGTTAGGACAAATGCTACATAGAACTGTTATTCATCCTTACTAAGTGGAATGAATGTAATACCAGAATGTTGACAGTTATAATATTGACATGGTTAAAATGTTGACATCATAAATATCAACACCTGGAAAATGTCAACATGGACAGAATGTCAACATATGAAGCATCAACATTGTCAAAATGTAAAAATTTGCATTAGGCTTAGGGTTAGATTTACTGCTAGGTTTAACATTAAGCATACTGTTAGGGTTGCGTTAGGTTTAGGGTCAATGTTAGGGTTACCATTTGGTTTAGTAGACTCATATCAAAACACAATACTACAGTGGTTTCCAAACGTTTTTGAAACACGGCGCCCTAGAGTATAAGAATTTTTTTCACAGCACCCCTAGGCCATAAATTTCTTATTGAGAAATTTAGAAAGAATTATTAAATTAAGTAAATTGTATTTATATGTCATTCTTAGGTTCAGTTATGTGGTGAGGGACAAAATTTGCTTCTGTTTGTCCCCATATTGTATGACTGGCAGCCACCAGCACTGGTTTTTCCTATTATATTGACCATAAATAATTTGAATTGTTCCTGAACCACCAATCCAAGGCACCCCTGCAAGTGTCCCGAGGCACTCCAGGGATCCATGGCACACAGTTTGGGAACCACTGCAATACTACATTCTGACCATGTCAACATTACATCAGTGTCATCATGCTGAATGCTAATATGATCAATTTTTAACATAACATACCATACCTGATTTTTATCTACCTCTGTGTGCCAAAAACCACGAAGGATGCATAATTAGCATGTAACAAGCAATAGTCTGCCCCAAACAAAGCGCAGTTAACGTAAGGCCTTATTCAGGTTTTTTTTTTTAGCAAACCAATAAAAGCACACTAATGGGTAAACCCATGTTGCACTGCAGGTGGGGCAGATGTAACATGTGCAGAGATATTTTGATTTGGGTGACATGTGTTCAAACTAAAATCTAAATTGCAGTGTAAAAATAAAGCAGCCAGTATTAACCCTGCACAGAAACAAAATAACCTACCCAAATTTAAATCTTTCTGCACATGTTACATCTGCCCCACCTGCAGTGCAACATGGTTTGACCCATTAGTGTGCTTTTTTTATTTGCTAACAAACCTGAATAACTCCCGTAATACAGTACTTCAGACTGGTGGTCTTCAGTATGTTGACTGATGGGATCCCGGCGCACAGTATACCGGCGCCGGAATCCCGACAGCCGGCATACCGACACTTATTCTCCCTCGTGGGGGTCCATGACCCCCCTGGAGGTAGAATAAAATAGCGTGGCGCGCGTAGCATGCCACCGTGCCCGTAGCGTGGTGAGCGCTCATTTGCGCTCGCCATACTGTCGGTAAGCTGGCGGTCGGGCTCCCGGCGCCGGTATGCTGGTCGCCGGGAGGCCGACCGCCGGCATACCATACTAAACCCCTTCAGACATATGCAGGTCCAATGGTCATAGTAAACCACTGACCAGATGCTCTCTCTGGTGTGAAGATTAAGGACTCACAGCAGACTGGGTCGGAAAATCTGCTGTCACTGGGAATGTGCAACAGCTCCATTCTTCCCTTTTTACTGCCTGTAGTGGCCTTTAGCCATGCTGTGGGGAAGAAGGGTTTCTGGGTAACTGGACCCCACCCTGCATATGCCTATGTAGTCTGCATAGTTTATGCATATGCAGGAACAGGGCTAGGATGATAATTAGGCAATTTAGGAACATGTCAGAAATGCTGACAAGCCAGAAGAGTATCAGTGTGATGGTTTTAATTGGCAAACTTATTTTTTACAATGACTCTCAATGGAGCAGTCATGAGTTGAAGATTTTTACAGAAACTAGGCTTCTTGACCCCTACCAGTAACGTGCGGTGGGGTGAGGCAGGTTAGGCAGAGCCTTTCCCGTTGTACTAACATTTGTGTCAGAGTTGTGACTGTATAAAGTATATGAAAAATACAAAGAATATGTTTGAAATCTCTTATTACAGCAAAAAAATGTGGAGTAACATGCTGTGATGTGTAAGTCTACAAAATAGTATGGAGTGTTGCTGTTTGCCTACATCTGAATTAAATCATCAGTGACTACAATAGTGAGACACCCAATGAATGTTTGAGCATGTTATGAGATTATTAAGATAATGAAAACTTCTTTCTTTCTTTTTTTTTTACAAAGTTATGGGTTCATGTGATTTGTATATAAAGACTGCTTTTTAGCTCCAGTCCAGCCTGAAGGCAGATGATGGAATTATTACATCAAATGCTGTGGTAATCAATGCAATCAATTCCAGGTACTGAATACATTAAAATCTTCGTTATAATCAAAGATGAAAGTGTAATTTTGAAAGATAAACTACAACTCTTTAACATGCTTGTTAATTAAATAAAGGTAGAGAAAATTTTTGAAAGATGCTTGACATGAAATGTCTCAACAACACTTGTCATAATTGTTAACTTCTGATCTCCTTTATAAAATTATTTTAATGGGAATCTGCATTATTCTGACACCATTAAAGCATAAAAACGAAAGTTCAAATCACTTAGAACAGTGGTATGACAAGTTTATATTGGCAGTAAAATTTCATATCACATGTCCTGTAACAGTATCATACATCAAAATTATTTTAGAAACATTTAAAGCTATTTTATTGGTTTTCAGTGCTTTAAAGTGTTGTTGTCTTTGTCAGATTAGAATTTACAGGACTCTGGAGTTAATTAAGTTACACTGGGGTCTATTCATCAAGAAGTTCAATGACCACTTACTGCAATTTGCAGATGCAGACCAATTTTACCTAAAGGTACAGAAAGTATTACCTGTGCTAGGACAGCTGCTCCAAACAGTAGATGTCCCACAACCCCTAACTTTGCAACATCCACAGTAAAAGTAGAGGTAAAAGTGTATATTGCTGGGTTCCGTCCAAGGATTCTTACTGCACATATAATAATAAAATTAATAATAATAATAATAATAATAATAATAATAATAATTTTATTTATATAGCACTTTTTCTCCCAAATGACTCAGGGTGCTTTGCAGACATCAAGAACAATGCACATAATACAGAAGATTTAAGTAATACAGCGACAACGCCACACAGACATAAAAAGAAAACCTTTAGCACACAGTAAGCATAGTGCTGGATTGGTGTTGGCATTTCGGGTAATAACTTCCAATGGTTATGTAGTCCACCCTCAACAGGAACCAGGTGAGGCAGCCATCTTGGGCGCACTGCATAGGATTACGCTGGATAAAACATTCCATCCCTAGATGAAATCACACAAAATTAGGTGTTTGTAGTGTCCTAATGCTCAGAGTAGGGTCCCAACAAAACCACCAGGTCCATTTATTTTTCATACCATCCACAAGAGTACCAGATAAGGCAGCCATGTTGGTCACACTATGAAGGTTACACTGTGGAAGGTGAGCCACACAAGAGCCCAATGCACATATAGAAAAAATGACACTTGTGTAGTAGTAGTGTGATATACCCTGTATGGTAAAATCCACATAAAGAACATCCTTCCCGCAGAGGAGCCATCCAAGGTCACCATCTGGGGTGCACTGCGTAGATCACCCTGGCATGGTGTGCAATCCGAGAAGGTACATATCACAGAAATAGCACACAAAGCAGTGTGTGCATGCACTGTGAGTGCAGGAGGAGGCAAAGGATTGCTCCTTGAAGTCTGGTCCTACTTCTTGTTGAAATCAGCAGGTCTCAACAGGCTCTGAAGATGACATTACTTTTCAGAGCTTGATGAATAGAATAATTGCTTTTTCCTGGACCATACACGCTAGTGACAAATCTGCTCTTTGGTAAATCTAGGAGAAATCTATGATATCTCAATCATTGCTACTTTGCTAAATGGGTCCAGAACTTTAAAAAGAAAGAAACAACAGTTTTCACACATTTTTAATGGATCCTTTGATGTTGATGAATAGGAATCATGGAGAGACTGAGTGATGGGGATGGTATGAATATAATTTGAATAACACACACATGGAAAATTATTCTTTTTGTGATATAGTATAAAACATTGATGCTATACTAACCATTCTCCACTGAAGCATCCTCCATCAATGTCTTTGGGGCCGATTCATATTTTTGTGCCATGGACCTGCAGGATTTAAGTATCTGTCTCACTGCAAGCTGCAGTAGCAGACACATATGTACCAGGTCAATTCAGTATTTTTTCCGGCCATGGGCAGATGCTTCACTGCTACCTTTCCCAATTAATTACTAATTACTAGCATCAAAAGTATAGGATGTAGCAAACAATGTATATTGGAATAAGATCAAATGCACCTCTATATTAGCCAAACAGTCCCCAATGACAGATGGTGTCACCCCACAACACAAATGATACAAAACTAAATAAGTCACCAATGGGTCCACAGGTGCTCATAGTGATGATACCAGTCCAAAATGGATACAATTTCTCTGTACTTCTTCAAACTGAGCCAATCCATCAGCATGTAACCAAAAAAGATACACAGCATATAATGGTGTAATACAGTTATATCGAACTTATGTTGACATTGTTTTGGTTTGGGTAAACTCGTATCACAAATATCAGTCTATTAATTCATCTATACAGATAGGCATGTATAGGAGAAGACCCAACTCTAGGATGAACGCAGCTCACACATTCATATGGAGATAGCCAGGGGACGTGGAAGCATCTGAAAGGACCTGGATCACCATTCCAAGTGCATGCGCTTTGTGTATTTGTAGAATACAGTCTCAAAGTAGAGACAGATTCAAGAGAGGAGCTGGAAAATGGGAGGTGAGCATTGAGCATACAGGAGGACACTGTGAGGCATATTGGGCAAGAGGTGAACTGTGTGGCAGCCATGGTGGGAGGGGGGCTGGGCAGTGTGGTGCATATTGGAGGGGAAACTGTGTGGCATACGCCACTGGTCACAGCTCACCAGGGATACAAACCAACACAAAATCCATTAACAGAACAATTGTATGTCAATAATATTATGATTGTCCTAAAATATTGTCTTTGTTTACAACATAACTTTATAGTTAATTACTGTATACGAGGTTCAACACCCTTAAGACCAGAAATAAAAATGCACTGAGCTATATTAGTAACTTGGAATGATCTCCTGCACAAATAAACCTGGTTCAAAGACTCTGCTTGCTCCATTGCATTTTCAAATTTGAACTTACATGTTATACCTAGCAAACACAATAGTCTATTGATGGAGGAAATAACACTTCTCTAGCCTTCTTGGTAATTGATTTTGAATATGGGAGGCCCTAAAAAATACCCAGTTCGTGTACACTAGGCTCATTGTAGTCCATGCTAAGAGCTCCATGTAGGTAGTCTAAGAGGGCTACATAAACTAAGAAAGGAAGGTTGTACATTAAGCCTGGGCATGTTCTATTCCTAGTGGGACTAAACCCAACTAGGCCATACTGGATAACTATGGGTAAATGTTCTGACATCAAGAGAGAGAGGAACTGATTCATTTAAAAAAAAACCTGTATCTATTAGCTTGAGTGAGTTCAAATAGGCTTGTTGGGCACATACATCCTTCAGAAGAAAACCAGGACTAAACTTTGGCCCCATCTCACTATACCCTAATAGATGTATTGTTTTGTTATTTCTAAGCCCTATACCTCAGAAACCATTGATCCATAATATCTTGCACTGAAGAAAGCTAACAAGCTCAGACAGCTGCATACAAGTGTTATTGATGGCTCCGTATCTTAGGCTGTATACATGATAGGAAGCCTGTGTTTCTGGATGAATGGTTGGCGAACAGGACATATCTTTATCATTACTTATTACAATAAGGATTAGTTATTTGAGCTTTTGTTCTGTGGGATAAAGCTGGTTGATATAAACTCCTTAAGATTCTGTAGGTATCTACTGTTAAAAAAATAAACAATAACACAAATGTGATTATAATAATGCTCCAACTAGTAAACCTGCAGGTAGAGGTGGCTATTCAGTACCTATTCTGCAGTGATATATATCATTCCTTCTACATTACAGCAATAATAATGTTGGTTGACTTGTAGCGAATTGTTACTGCTCTGAAAGGTGTTATGGAAGCAATGTTATACAGTAGCTATGAATATGTAGCAATCTCTCACTAGATTCTCCAGATAAACTACAACACAGATAGCCGGCAAGGCCTGCTGGGACATGTACTTCCACAAGCCTAGGGAACAGTAAATAAAGATGCAGACAATGACTGGAAAAAAAATTCTAGCTTTATTTTACTACTAAATCCAGAGATTTCTTCTGGCCTTCAGTCCTTAAGTAATCCAAGAATAGTCCAACAGAAAAAAACAAACAAATACACACAAAAAAACCCACCCCAACAACTAGTGGAGCTGCGCTAGAAATGCCTGAAAACAGCAGAGATCAGAGCAGTTTGATTGGCTAGTTGTTTTTAGAATCACTGGTGTAAATGAACTCCATTGTACTACTCTGACTTACTAGTCACAAATAGATTCCTTATAATATATTAATGATCTTTATTGTATCAGGAAAGTGCATTAATACAGTTTTCATTCATAGAGCATGATACTATTATGGCGCACCTACTGTAAACACACGTTCATGTTTGCACGCACCCCAAACACCTCTCCAAACATAGGGCGGTACAGTTGCAAGTTGCATTATGCCCAAAATATGCTTTCTTTGACGCATGCACCATAAAACAAATGCAATTTCTATGTCCATCTTGTGCCAATGTAGTAATGTGGCCCTGTGTGCAATTATGCTTTGATACATAAATAACAGTTGACAACAAGTTGGGTACACACCTTTACGTTCACTTGACTGATCAGGTTAATGCTCTCGATCAGCTGAGCAGTGTGTCCACAGCTTGGCCTCCTGTCAACTGCTAGCAAACCCTGTACACAATGTGCTAGAAATACCTGAGCGTGTATGATCTTCTATGGGATCGGGACAAATATTAAATGGTACATAACATGTGGCCTCCCAATCCCGAGCATTGCAGAAGCATTATAAGCCATTTTCTAGGCTAACGCTCCTGCAACAGTACTGCATACACAGCTATACAATTGTTTCCCTGATCACCTGATATAGGGTGATCAGGCTAACTATTGTATACTTGTATACCCAGCTTTACAATACCAACGGCGGTCAGAATACCGACCACCACATCCCGCCAAATCATAATCTCGCCAGTCAGCATGCTGACCAACAGGGACTATTCCCACTCGTGGGTGTCCACAACCTGTGGCGAGCGCAGTGGCCCACTGAGCCCGCAAGGGGCTTCGGTGTGCCCTCCCCCCCACCCCCCCAACAGCCAGCTCGCAGCCAGGATCCCGGCATCAGTATTGTGATCGGCAGTTCCCTGACCACCGGTCACACATACCTAACCCGTTGTAGCAAGCAGTCAGGTACCAGGATGAATATTTAAACATGGAGACCAAGGGACTGACTCTGATTTGCAAACTAAAAAGAAGAAAAAAAGCACCTGAGCAAAACCATATTGCACTGCATGTGGGGCAAATGTCAAAATGTAACACGTGCAAAGAGATTTAGATTTGGGTGGGGTGTCTTCAACCCGACATCTAAAGTGCAGTGTTATAAAAAGTTGTCTAATATTTGTGGGCTACATGTAATAGCAGCAAATATTTATCCTGCACAGAAAAAAATCTAAATGTATTTGCTCCCTTTGCTTGGCAACATGTTTTGTTCCGGACACAAACGTGTACATTTTCTAAGGTGTGAGCATTTTTTAGAAGAGGAGATGTTGCACATAGCTTCTAGAAGATAATAGCAGGAATCTGATTGGTTGTTATGGGCAACATCTCCACTTCTAAAAAAAAAAAAAAGAAAACTCCCACCCTGGTAAATAATATACCCCAAAGGTTCTTCGTTTTTTCACTTTACTTACAAATTTGAATCAGGCCCCCAAGTCAGGAGAAAACAGTTTCCTAATGTGATGATATGGATGATGGCTCAGTTTAAATTCAGCAAATGCTGAACATACAGTATTAGAGCAATGTAGTTCTTTCCCCAGGCAGAGTGATATGAGCAGGAAGAAGTTTTATATAATCTGGGAGTTCAGTTGATTATTTGGCATAAACACAAAGATAAAATCATTAACCTACAAGAATCATGTAAATAACATATATACCACTAAATAAAACAAAACAGATAGATATATATATATATATATATAAATAAAAAAAATTAATGAATATATAACCGAAAATGATAGTTATAGAGAAAAAGTCATCGTATTTGTACTACATGACAATGATAGTTGAAGAAAAACAAAATGTACAAATATGTTAGTACTACCCATATCATAAAAACAAGATAAAAGTATGAAATGAAAAAAAAAAAAGAGGGGGAAAAAAGAGTAAACCGGGACATTATTGTTTTAATGCACGATTTTTTGGTATGTTTTGTCTTTATCATTGAGGCTGTGAAATATATCAGCTGTGCATTTTAATACATATGTGATAACTGCAATTTTTCCAGGTGAGCTTCATTTTAACATGTGGGTCCTCACTGATGGCCACCTGGCTCCTTGCTCACAGGTAGTTATAAAATATATACATCATGTGTGCATAAGTATATAGAGTGTATACACAACACGAACCCAGATATGGCACCTTTTTCACTAGTTAGCTACATAGACATAGATAGATAGATAGATAGATAGATAGATAGATAGATAGATAGATAGATAGATAGATAATGAGAGAGATTAATCGATGTCCTTTGAGTCAACTCTGAAAGAGAATAGGAGGCACACATAAGACTTATATCATAGCTGAGGTTTGTAATGACCCTGCTCTTAAAAGTTCCACAGCTAAACGTCCCTGCCGAGATGATACTTCTAAAGAATAGAACGTGCAGGTATGGCCCCGGAAGGTAGCTTCTAATTGAAATATCTTTGTTTGTTGTCGGTGCCCCCTGCTTGCCTGATATGTGAACACAGCATGGCTGCTACACTTCATGTCAAGATCGTTAGAATAGCTGAGCGTTTGCAGCAGGGAAATAACTGCTGCAAAATCCAAACCTCCATTTCACCTCCTATTTCTTGCAAAATAAAAAAAATATATATATAAATAAAAAACTCCTATTTCCAAGCTCTGTGCACACAGTGTAATAATAAGAGGATTTAGAGTTTGATTGCTTTCAAGTCATTTTAAACCACTGCAAGCAGTCAGTTATCCATGCGTAGATAGGTTAACAAACCGCTTTCTTATCACAGAACATAAAGAACAGCAATTGCATTATCTTATTTGTGGTAATGAATTCACAGAACATTTGCCAGCCTTTGTAGTTTCAAGAAAAAAATGATAATGGCATATAAAGCAGCATGGGTGGGTCATTTTAGGCCAACTTTTTATTAAACACAGAACATATCAGTTCGTTACAAGAGGGGTCATTACTGTTTTTACTGTATACAAAATATGGTTTAACACATTGGGAAACTGTAGAAGACACTTGTTGTGAAATATGCACACAGTGTAACATTTTCATCACCAGTTAATGTACCAAAAAAGACCTGCAATAAATCATTTAATGTCCCTTTTTGCAATTTTATTATTTTCTTTTTTTTAATTTCCAACTTTTGTCTTATTTTTATGACATGGGTACTATTGGCATGTTTGGACCTTCTGTTTTTCTGCATATACCTGCGATATTGCTGTCATGTAGTGCTGCTATATATTAATATGGTTACTTTTTCTATATAATTATCATTTTTAGCTAGCAACTATATTTAAATAAAAAAATTGATGCCAAGACATAGATCTGACAGATACTGCTTGTGCCCAACGTGCTCTGTGTATTAATGAATTTCCCGTTTATTTTTGTGCGCCATAAAAACAGTAACATTAATGCTTACAAAAGGCCAGGCATTTGGTGGGTCAATCGAAGGACGTCTGGCATGTGGTTGGACGGAAAGATGCTTAGGCATGGTGTAGCTATAACGAGTTTCATCAGTATCATTGCCTCCTGTTACAAGCAATATTGTGCACTGCAGCCGAGATTGGAGCTCTGTCTCAGTAGAGCGTGAATTAGACTTTCCCATTTGCCATGTGTGCTTAAACTGCCTTGAGTATATTTCCAGCAAGTTGTTGTGTTAAAACAATGTATCAAACTGGCGATCGATCGTCGAGTTAATTACAGACATGTACAATGAACGCTGGCGTGGAAGGTGGAAAAGCTATTTTCAGAACGCTGATTTCAATAATTAAATCGTTCACCTATGACAGAAAAACATTATTATAGCTAAAAGCATATAATAACAGCGATGAATGGATATACACATAGCAGTGTGTTTGTTATATAAAAGAATACATTATTATGCCAACGTGATAAAATCTGTGATTTTCATATCCAACCCATACGTTTTACAGTGAAGACGCAAGGTAGATTTATAGCAGTTACACCTGAACCGATTAAAGCATTTACATAAGCCCTAGGGGAAGGCTTGAAGAGAAGCAGCAGGAGAAAAAAAAAAAGATCTGTAGAATGAAAAAAATGTTTGAAAAAATAAAAAAAAGTCTGTTGTAATGCATCGTTTTGCACGCTAGAGGGAGCTTTTAATCCACATTTGCAAGAGCTGTGCAAGAATTTCGGCTGAATCTGTGCTACAGCAGATACAAGGCTAATCTACAATCAATTGAATCTATTGTATACATTCTGAGCCAATATAAGAAATTCACTAGAGGGAGAAGTTTGAGAAAGGCAGATTTCATAGCATATTGCGTTCATAACGCGTGGATTTTTTAATATCGAGAAATTGATTCAATCTTGTTTACTTAAATGTCGCTATGCCTGCAGATTGTTATCAAAAGTATTCCTAGGTGTATAAAATAGCAGCAGTTTTTTTTTTATGAAACTTCGCTATGGCAATACCTGTGCCCATGCTAATCACATCCATTATCTGCTGTGTTTCCAGCCTCTGAAATCTGATCGCAGCTTCCTCAGCACTCAAGCATTTTCCAAAATAAACGACATCTGTCACCAGGCTTCCTTCCAATAATGCCTACCATGGGAAGCGACTGAGATCTCCTGCTGCCTGAGCTTGTCGTGCTCCCATTGATCCACCCTGTCCTCCCTGCTGGCTTGTCAGTATGTGATCTGAGCACACACGCGCACACACACACACACACACACACACACACACACACACACACACACACACACACTTGTAGTTCACCAAAACGGAAACACACAACCATGAAAATGAAATAGCTCCCCCCCCCCCCCCCTTCCCCCCCAAAAAAAAATTGTTACACTTCTATTTATAACTGCTCTGGTAATATTAATAAGAATACAGTGTCACCATGGCTGTCAGTAGTGAATCATGTGAAGCACAAGGTGTGATTGCCTCACAGACACGCCATATATATCTCCCCATGATGTGTAGAATAAAGAATAATGCACTGTGATACCCTGTTGTTAGCTGATGAAGAAGAAATCGGCTCGGCATAGAATAAACGAGAGGTGTATGTATAACTGCTGCCAGACGTGGGTTATGGTTGGGTGGTAGGACCAGAGGCTGCTATTACTGAGTTATTATGTGTTTCACAAAGCTGCACTGTGGTGTATAAATAGCACGTCTTTTTTTATAGGGTTGGAGACATTATTGAACACATTTCTACTAAACCAAATACAGACTTTTTAATATTAAACAGAAAAAAAACATACGACACCTGCTTATTAGCTTTGATTTAAACACACTGATGTGTTTTATGCCGGGATTCTAGTGAGAGAACTAACAAGTCCCACTCCGTGACTCACCAGGCACCAGGCACCAGGCAGCAGCAGCCGCAGATCATTGCTGGCTGGGTTACACGATGACAAGGAAGAATACATTGATCCATGATCGTGAGGAAGACAGACAGAGCTCTGCATCCAGCGCCCTCACCCTGCTTGCTGCCACTGATATCATATGATGAAGTCACTGTGCACTTGCAGTGCTGCTCTGCATCCATCACTCAGCGGTGTCAGCACCCTGCACTATGGAAGCCACTGACATCCAATGCACACAGCATGGGCTCTTATATACAGCCAGCTGCATGCATGCAGGGTGAGGTTCCTGGGGCTCCTAGGACAGTGTAGGATGCCGACACAGAGCACAACGGGCGCTGCACAGATTCTTACTGTGTGGTGGTGCCTGTTATATGCATAATGGTGTAAATAGAATTATGTACACAGTGTTCTTAGTGCATAGCCGTGTGAGTGATGAAATGCCATCCAAACTGCCATATTGTGTGATTAGCCAAGCGTACAGAATAGAATATATGAGCTGCTTTCATCGTGTTAGCACTACAGACACAAATGTTTTTACTTGGCAGTGGAGGCTTCTTCTTTTATCTGAATGGCCACTATTAGCCCTTGCTGTAAGAAGCAGCTCTCCCCAGTGTGTCATTGGGATGTATACAAAGTAACAGGCAACTTCCAGTTGTGACATTAGTAACACTGTACTGGGAGACATAGTAACACTGTATTGTGATACAGTCTGGAACTGGATATATTTGTTTACATGTAACATGTATGCTTGATACATTGTTACATTGCTGTTATATAAAGTAAGGAAATAATCCCCCCTCCTGTGTAAGTGGAGGCAGAAAACAGGCCGGTGTACTGTAGGTTTACCACTCCTTGGCATTAGGGGATTCCTCCTCTCCTATGCCATGCCAGCAGGTGCTGTACACTATAAAAAGCAAACACTGTCTCGTCACAGGCCCACTTCCACTGAGGAATCACTATTTCACGCAATATTCTCCAGCTGGGGTTCTCCTGTCTAGCAACTGGTGTCAGGGACGTTCCCTGGGAATTGAGAGTGTTTATCCTTTGCTGGGGTTCCCCTTCCATTAGTACACATCTGAGTTCCAGTCCCCAGGGCAATGACTATTTATGCACTACCCTCAGGGACTGCTGATCACAACAAGTGTTGCACCTTTTAATGTGCTCTGTGTAGTGTCTCCATGGTGTCTACCTCAAGAGCCCACAGCCACGGTGTTTCCAGCTATTTACAAAGGTTAAATCAGCAAAAAAAAAACGCTACTGACGTATAAAAAAGAAATGATAATTGTAAATCGTCCATGCGCACAAATATATACATACATGCTATGTACAGGGTAACATAAATACTGTGGGAAACTAGGAACAGCAACAGAGTTTGGACAGTAAAACAATTTAAGGAGAACACCTCCTCACTAATCACATACACATACAGGTGACTGTGTGACCACGATGCAGGATTACCCCATGCATATGTATTGCTATCTATGAGGCAGATTGTGCAGTAACTTTCCTGCGTGTCTCACACCCTCCAGCTGTACTCAGGCTGAATGTAGAGTATATGCTCTGTAAGATGCCAGCCCTGCACAGCCCATCTCCCTCTGCAACAGCCAGACATGAAGAATACTCAGCAGCAACTTCATCCTCCTCCCTCCTCCCTCCATCCTTGTGCTACATTAGCAGACAGCGTGTGAGGTCACAGCTACCGCCTGATTGTATGCAAGGCACTGACAGACCTGCCTGCCCCCCTCCCTACTCACCTTCTGTGTAAGAGTTCTGCAGAGAGATCACCACTTCATGGCAGAGGGGGGCTGTGAACTTCAATTGCTCTGCTTTCCACAGCATGTATACCCCCCAGCATCATACTGACAAAGTGTTATTGAGATGTCAGTGAGCTTTGTGTGAGTTACAGCTTATGTATGTATGTAGAGATAGATAGCTATATCTATATCTATACATATCTATCTATATATCTATCTATATATATATATATATATATATATACTGTATATCTATATCTAGATATATCTACATATAGAGAGAGAGAGAGAGAGAGAGATGCTATATATATATATATATATATATATATATATATATATATATATAGATCTAGATAGATATAGATATATGCAGATAGATACTGTAGATAGATAGATAGATAGATAGATAGATAGATAGATAGATAGATAGATAGATAGATACATGGCAGCACTTATTGCTGACCACGTTCTTAAGATGCTAACTATACACTGAGCTCTTGATGTCATACCCTGGAGGCAAAGCCACGGACACCGACTTGAGGAGTGCGAGGTGCTGCCTTTCCTCGCTCACACTACCCCCGTATCTCCCTTCTGCCAGTGACGCCTCTCTGCTAATTGACTGACGTCCCAGTCAGGCACCACCCCCCGGCCGTTTCCGAACCTCCTATTGGTTGGCAGGAGGAGTGCGCTGCGCAAAAACAGCTAAACTGTGAGCCGAGCGCTCAGACACTGCCAGCACCGCCAGCGGAGAGCACAGAAGCTGGGAGCAGGCAGAGCTCATTACCTGCTGCTGCTGCTGCTGCTGCTGCTAGATCAATGTACAAACCATAAAAGTCACAGCCCTGGGAAAGTGGAGGATCATCGTGGAGCCTGTGACATTGGGAGGCTACCAGTAATAAAGTGACAGATCACATACATATAAGTCACAGAAGAAATTGCTATTTATCATTATTTGGTCCCTGCACTGAGCAGGCTGTGAAAATGGAACTGTAGCCTGGATGCTTATCAATAATATAATATCTGTGCACCTAGAGCAGCAGGGAGACCATGTGCAGCGGATGTGACAGCCGGAGTGGCTGGGACGGGGAGAGGACTATCTGTGTGATACACTGACCGGGGACTGGCTGCTTGGGATTTATCGCTGGCAGAGAACAGAGGGATAATAAGGGATTGTACTGAGGAGTCTGATGGTGACTGCAAGGCATGCTGATGAGGGGCTGCAGCCCGGCTCCATCCGTTGTAGCACAGTGAGCCAGTGACCTATGTGGAGGGGATGAAACAAGTGCACTTTCCTTGCTACACCTGCTTCTCATTCCCTACAACCCTTGTTACTCGGTGATTCCGCTTTTTTGCCTATTGGAGATGATTGTGTTATTCCTGCTGGCGTGCATTGTGGATGGTCTGCTCTCCCAGCTCTCCTACAAGGTGCAGGAGGAGAGGGACCATGGCACCTTCGTGGGGAATATCGCTGAGGATCTGGGCTTGGACATTACAAAACTCTCCAGCCGCCGCTTCCAGTCTGCCCCCAACTCGCGGAGCCCTTACCTGGAGCTGAACCTGGAGAACGGGGTGCTGTACGTCAAGGAGAAGATAGACCGGGAGCTGATCTGCAAGCAGAGCCCCTCCTGCCTGCTGCACCTGGAGGTCTTCCTGGAGAACCCGCTGGAGTTCTTCCGAGTGGAGATCGAGGTGCTGGACATCAATGACAACCCCCCGGTGTTCCCGGAGTCGGACATCCAGGTGGAGATTTCCGAGAGCGCCACCCCCGGCACCCGCTTTCCGCTGGAGAGCGCCTATGACCCGGACGTGGGCAACAACTCGCTCCGCACCTACGAGATGACCACCAACAGCTACTTCGCGCTGGACGTGCAGACCCAGGGGGACGGCAACAAGATCGCCGAGCTGGTGCTGAGGAAGCAGCTGGACCGGGAGCAGCAGGCGCTGCACAGGTACGTGCTGACCGCTATGGACGGGGGCACCCCCCAGAGGACGGGCACGGCGCTGCTCACCATCAAGGTGCTGGACTCCAATGACAACGTGCCCGTCTTCGAGCAGCCGGTCTACACCGTCACCCTGCCGGAGAACTCGCCCCCGGGCACCCTGGTCATCCAGCTGAACGCCACCGACCAGGACGAGGGGCAGAACGGGGAAGTGGTGTACTCCTTCAGCAGCCACAACTCGCCCCGGGTGCGGGAGATCTTCAGCATAGAGCCCCGCACCGGCCGCATGGAGGTGAGCGGGGATCTGGACTACGAGGAGAGCAGCACCTACCAGGTCTACATCCAAGCCAAGGACCTGGGGCCGAACGCCGTGCCCGCCCACTGCAAGGTGCTGCTGCGGCTGCTGGACCTGAACGATAACGCGCCGGAGATCAGCTTCAGCACCGTCAAGGAGGCGGTGAGCGAGGCCGCCCCCCCGGGCACCGTGGTCGCCCTCTTCAGCGTGACCGACAAGGACTCGGAGGAGAACGGGCAGGTGCACTGCGAGATCCTGGGGGACGTGCCCTTTCGCCTCAAGCTCTCCTACAAGAACTACTACACCATCGTCACCGACGGCGCCCTGGACCGGGAGCAGGTGGCCGCCTACACGGTGACCGTCCTGGCCCGGGACCGCGGCTCCCCGCCCCTCACCTCCAGCAAGTCCATCCAGGTGCAGGTGGCCGACGTCAACGACAACTCTCCCCGCTTCTCCCAGGCGGTGTACAACGTCTATGTAACGGAGAACAACGTGCCGGGGGCTTACATCTCCGCGGTCAGCGCCAGCGACCGGGACCAGGAGGAGAACGCCCAGCTCACCTACCACATCCTGGAGTGCGACATCCAGGGCATGTCCGTCTTCACCTATGTCTCCATCAACTCGGACAACGGCTACCTGTACGCCCTGCGCACCTTCGACTACGAGCAGCTGAAGGAGTTTAGCTTCATGGTGGAGGCCCGGGACGGGGGGTCCCCGCCGCTGGCCGGCAACGCCACGGTCACCGTGCTCATCGTGGACCAGAACGACAACGCGCCCTCCATCGTCTCCCCGCAGGGCAGCAACGGGACGGCCCGGGAGCTGCTGCCCCGCACGGCGGAGCCGGGCTATCTCTTTGCCCGGGTGGTGGCCGTGGACTCTGACGAGGGGGAGAACGCCCGGCTGACCTACAGCATCCTGCGGGGCAACGACATGAGCCTGTTCCGCATGGACTGGCGGACGGGGGAGCTGCGGACGTCCCGCAAGATCACCAGCAAGAGAGACCCCCAGCGGCCGTTCGAGCTGGTGGTGGAGGTTCGGGACCATGGACAGCCGCCGCTCTCCTCCACAGCCCTCATCCAGGTTCAGATCGTGGACAGCTCCGTGGAGCGCCAAGGGGGGGAGCAGCGGCCCAGCCGCTCCACAGACACCGCGCTGGACCTCACCCTCATCCTCATCATCGCCCTGGGCTCCGTCTCCTTCATCTTCCTGCTGGCCATGATCGTGCTGGCCGTCCGCTGCCAGAAGGAGAAGAAGCTGAACATCTACAGCTGCCTGGCCGGTGACTGCTGCCTGTGCTGCTGCCCCCCCTCCTGCTGCTGCAGCCGCCAGGGCAGAGCCCGCAAGAAGAAGCTCAGCAAGTCGGACATCATGCTGGTGCAGAGCTCCAACGTGCCCAGCGCTACCCAGGTGCCGGTGGAGGAGTCCGGTAGCTTCGGCTCCCACCACCACAACCAGAACTACTGCTACCAGGTCTGCCTGACTCCTGAGTCTGCCAAAACCGACCTCATGTTCCTGAAGCCCTGCAGCCCATCCCGGAGCACCGACACCGAGCACAACCCCTGCGGGGCTATAGTGACCGGCTATGCGGACCAGCAGCCTGATATCATCTCCAATGGCAGCATCTTGTCCAGCGAGGTAAGACTGAGCTATACCACTTGTCTATGCGTGTCACGTACATCGCTACTGCTACTGCTTTTGCTACTGCTGCCCTCATTCATTCACCACTAAGCTCGGTTAACGTTTTAAATAACTTTTCACTTGTAACCAGATGTTACTGATCCCCTGTTATCTGCAAAGCTGTTTCCATGCTCAGAGGAAATCCACTCTGCATGTACCCTTTCATGATCTACAGTCCCTTTCTCCCCATAGAAATCCATAATATATTAATTTGTGTGTGTGTATATATATATATGTGTGTATGTATGTATGTATGTATGTATGTATGTATGTATGTATGTATGTATGTGTGTGTGTGTATATATATATATATATACATACATACACACACACACACACACACACACACACACACACACACACACACTACACTGTACTATTTTTGTTTCTGCTGTATTGATCTATTCTGGAAGTCCTGACATGCCAAATGCATGCTGTTTTATATGTGTAACAAGAAATCAATGCATTTAGTATAATACACTTGGTAAATAATATATTGGCATTAACCATTCAGTCCTGGTATAAAAAGAACACTCGGCTCGGTGTTGTGCACTATTTTACTGTTCTATAGAGACTTGCCATTAGAATTCCCTTAGAAAACTGTTGCAGCTTGCAGCTAACACTGCCTGAATGTGAATGAGCCCAGTCTGGCACTGAAATATTAGGGGGATTTTTGTCTGCACAGGAACGCCTTAAATTGCCACTGTTCACAGAATAATCTGTAATTTGATTTATTGAATATGGTCTGAAATCGTTTCTCCAAGGAGCATGTACAGTCTATTGAAAACATGAATGTAATTGTCAGTAGAATATGCTGGATTTATATTGTATGTTGTTGAATATGTGTGGTGTGTCATCCTCAGCAAATGTAGACATTGAAAGCATGTATTTGAATGTAATGTAAATCAGTTCTGCAGCCATTTTAAATGTAGTCTACATGGATACAATCAGTAAATAACCTCCCTCTTTTATACCTGCCAACATTTCATCCTTTTGCAATCATTGATATTGGTTTACAGAGATTGTACAGTGTGTCTGCTGTAACCCCACCCATTTTGTGAGCACAGTACTAAGTGCATGTGTCTTTCTGGGGTTCAAAAAAATACCATCACTCCAGTGTCTCAGAAGGGTGGTGGTAGGTGGTGGTGGAGGGGGGAGGGAGAGGTGGCTGCCCTCTTATGTTTGTATATTTTCTATAATTGAACTTATTTCATTGAATAAAAAGCACTCTCAGTATTTTATATGCTTCAACAGCTGGAGGCCTAGACAGATCTTTATACACTTTTAATCAATCAGCACAGTAGCTCCGAGCTGTTTCATATTGCTTGTAGTGACATTTAGAGTCAAATTGTGTCTCATTTATTTTTTAGAATAAACACCAACGCACAGAACTCAGTTATCTAGTTGACAGACCACGACGGGTAAACAGGTATGGAATGTGTTTGGGCGTCTCCTCTTTCATTTGTGTTATTTTGTACAGTGGACATTATTGTGGATAGTTAAATAACTCCATCATTTTGTCAACAAAGATCCTCTGACTCATTACAGAAATAGGAACATTCTCACTGCACTGCCAAAAGCCTTAGTCTGTCACTGTGACCCAGTAGAAATGCCTAACTCTGGAACCTTAAAGAATTCTGTAGTTTGTGTATGTCATTGCAGATTACATTTAAATGTGTATGTTATTGCACATTGCATGTAATTATTTTGTAATTAATTAATGTAGATTAATTAGTATGCAGAATGATAGCAGCATTATGTAAAATGTAACAGGTCTGCCCATGTTTTGCCCTTGCCTGACTTGCAGTCTGTGGGATTTTCTGTAGTCTGCTGAGGGGATAGGCAGTACTTGTATCAGTCACATACTGTAGTACAATTATTTAATGCAGCTCCTACTGTGTCCATAAGATGGCAGAAGAATATTTGATTTGCTTTTTTTCTCTTCAATGCTGTGCTGTTTGTGTTTGCAGTTCTGCATTCCAGGAAGCAGACATAGTAAGCTCTAAGGATAGTGGGCACGGAGACAGTGAGCAAGGAGACAGTGATCATGACGCCACTAATCGAGGTCAATCCTCTGGTAAGTCTGATAAGAGGAAGAATCAAGCATTGGTTCCTTATCCCCTTATTGGCACGAGTTGCAATCCCAATATACTTTATACTGTATGCATATTATATACAAATTCAAGTCTATCAGCTCACAGTAGTATGCATATTTGCCCATTTCTGTATGTGACGCATATAAAAAAAATAATAAAAAAGCAGAAAAAAGAATTGTGTGACATTATCCAGCTAACCTTCCTCTATTAAATCATTATTTGACAATATGATGTACAATGCAAACACTCTAAAGTATGCCTGAAATCTTTTACTAAGTGTTCCTGTAACATTGTTCTACATCCATTTTCCCCAATCATTTGTGACCTCACAAAGCACAGAAATAAATGAAAATCAGATCATCGTCTATCTATCTATCTATCTATCTATCTATCTATCTATCTATCTATCTATCTATCTATCTATCTATCTAATCTATCTAGTTTATTTTTAATGTATTAGGCTACATATAGCTATACTGTGACATCAATTTACACGCAGACTAGTTATCAGACCATCAAAATTGCGGAACAACATAACAGTAATGTCAGTGCCTGTGGCTGTGTGAACACTTGAATTGCTCCCTTGGGCGCCCTATAGTTGCTGCTGGCACACAATACTCTTGAATTCCTCCCATAGAGGTGAAGAGCAGCGTTAGCCTTTTATTTTATAGGATAATGCATTCAGCTGGAGCAGCAACAAATACTTAGAAACTCTCATGTAAGCAAGAATCCAATGCTTCTTTTGATTTCTATACTATCATATGTGTCTATGAGGATTATGACTTGTTGGATCCACTCCCATGATCTTTAATATATCCTATAATTGAGGCCAGTGTCTATAGAAATGCACTCCAGCTGTCACCCAGCTATCCTTCTCTTCCACTCAGTGCAGTGATATACACACTATTACCTCTGGCTGGTAGCAGGCACTAGGCAGAGTTTATGAAACAGACGTTGCTGGAGATATGAGAGCTTCGGTTTTGGCCTTTGCCTTGTGTGCAGTTTGCATTGTATGTGTGCTTCGGTGATGGGAAATCCTTTCAATAGAAAAGGCTATACTCCAAGCCCCTTCTATTTTTACAAGTCATTAATATGCAGGCCTAATGAGAGTTCAGGAAAGCCAAGAATCCCTGGAGGTGGCTGCTCCTTGTGGGACTTCATGCTAAAATGAACAGAGCGTCTATTTAATGTCTGAGAACCCGCACACTAACTAAGGCTTGCCAGAAGTTTACATTCAGCACAGAGAATCCTTTATTTTCCTATATGTGGGGCCCTGATTTATTGTTGTCTTGACTTAAAGAGATCTGTCTCGACCTATTTTATTATAAAGCACGTTATTAATGTAAGCGTTTGAATGGGGCTTAGCAGCAGACAGAAGTCGTACTTTGGTTTTTTTTTCTCATTTTTTTTTAAATCTGTTAACCCAGGGAAGTTTTTTTTTTTTAAAAAGGGGTTAGTTTACAAGCATAATAGTTTGTAATTAAGGAGCACAGAATATTTAATTGGCATCTGTTAGGCAGATCAACAATACACAGAAAATATATGCACTTGACTAAGTAAAAAAATATGTAATTAGAATTATATAAGTCTAGTTCCCAGATGCTATAATATGCAACAAGTAGATTTACATGTAGTATACATGGATACATATAAAAAAGATCTAATGTATTGTAAACAGTAGATAAATGCTTAAAAATATATGATACTAATCAGGCTATAAGTGAATTAGAAGAAAACATTGGGAAGGATGTTAGCACCTCACTAATGTTGGATATACTGTAGATGTTTTTATTCATGTGTAAAATCCAATCAGAAAAAAAGGTACTGGAGAGGACAATTTTATTTCTTCTCACATTTTATAGTTTCCAAGCAGAAAACATTAGGCAATTAAAAAAAAAAAAAAAACTTAACTATTAGAGGAGGGGCTGGTATTGATCTGTTCTATGCAGATGCTTATCTCTCATTATTAAATAGCCTTATTTCTATGTATGTATGTATGTATGTATGTATGTATATATGTATGTATGTATGATATCATAAACAGACAAAGGAAATAAAATAACATAAATGTAAATTTAAGAGATAGACGTAAGAAAAAGATAGATAGATAGATAGATAGATAGATAGATTATTGAAAATACATAAATAAGAAATATATTAGATTAAAAAAATATTTAAAAGAGAGATAATGGAAAGATAATGGAAAAGGAAATAGATAAATAGATAGATAGATAGATAGATAGATAGATAGATAGATAGATAGATAGATAGATAAGCGAAACATGAGAAATTCATGAGACATAGTAAAGGGAAGTACAGAGAGTGCATGTTAGATAGATAGATAGATAGATAGACAGACAGACAGACAGACAGACAGACAGACAGATAAGGGGAATTAAATTGCCAGCAAAGGGTGCGAATAGCCACTGCTGTGATGTTTAAACACCGGCAACGGCATCTCATCTTGCACTCTTCTCCTAGATTGGCAGAATGCCAGATTCACACAGAAGTGCTCGCTAGAGGCAGCAAACACTTTTGTGCAAGATCAAGCTGTCATACAGTGCAGCTATTGTCACACTGATTGGGCCAGTCGAAGGGTTTCACCAGCAATTGAATTCCCCTCATAGAGAGATAGCTAAAGAGAAGTAGAGAGATAGACAAATAGAGACATAGGGACATTTTTGTTAAACAATATTTTTTGGATATCTCCCAAAAATAGATGATTTTAGGGGATATTCACAAATATTAAGGTTTCCTAGGATGTCTCCAATATCTGCCGTGGTCCCTCCTTTTTCCGACAATAGACCAGCCCGCTAGGTTTCTATGGGGCCTGCTTGCTGTCAGGACTACCATGCTCTGGAATGCAAGCTAGTGCCATCTGAATATGGCGTTAGCTATAATAGCCTAAGGGCTACTGTACCCTAACCCCCCTCTGACCCCCCACCGGCCAATGGGAATGCATGCTTAGTAAGTGCACAGACACCGCAGCCTCAACTTACACTATCACTCTGTTTCCAGCCCTTCACTGGGATGGGCTCTTATCGGAGCCTTTGTCCAGACAAGAGATTATTTCTAAATTTGATTGAACGTTCGTGAATTTAGGCATAAAATAGTTATTACAGCCGCACTAAAATGTAGATTTGTGATAAGTATGCCACTGTGAGTGTGTGTGAGAGAGAGGAGAGAGAGAGAGAGAGAGAGAGAGAGAGAGAGAGAGGGAGAGAGAGAGAGAGAGAGAGAGAAAATGAATAAGGAAAATATATAAGAAATAAAAGAGATAAGGATAAATAAGACTGGGTGATATAATTTTGGATGTGATACATCCTGCACCTATTGGGTATATACCAGTATTAATTATACCATTATATATGTAAAATTGTGATTAAAATTGCAAAGAAAATTTCTTCCAAAAAGCACTGTCCTTTGTGATGATTCTGGGCTTATGACCCAGGAGACCTTCTGTGTATGTGCTGGATGAGGTAGGCACCAAAGGAGACACTGCTTGCTATATGATCCAGTCCCCCTCAGGAAGCTATTTGGCAATGCTATCTACAGATGGCATTATTTACCAGTTGAAAGCTCTATAAAGTATCACTTTTCAGAGCTTGGTACATATGGGTAATGTGACCAAAACTCTGAAAACGAGTTTTCTGAGTTTTGGCCGCATTTTCACTTTAGTACATCCTGCCCATAGGGAGATAGATAAAATAGAAATAAAATAGAAAATATAGAATTATTTGGAGAGCGATAGACAAAAAGATATATATATATATATATATATATATATATATAGATAGATAAATAATAAATAAATAGATGCATAGAAGATATACAGAAGAGGAAATAGGTAATATTAAAGGATAAACAACAGAAAACAAGCTAAAAAGGATAGAACTAAAAGAGAGATAAAAAAAAATAAAAATTGATAAAATAGACAACTAAAACTAGCAAAATTTCGAAGGGTGTCCAATGCTTCTACAGTTACACCTATACATTTGTTGGTTAACCACATTCTAGGGCTGAGCCTGCCTACAGCATTGGACGTCTTACTAGTCTAAGCACGGCTCACCTTCAGTCAGTTGTCTGTTCCACAGTGTCAGACATTTAAGTTATTCTATACACTTTTTCCTCATGCTGATAAACCTCACTTGCACTCAGGGAATGCTGGGAGGTGTGACCCCCTGGTGCTTCCCAGCAGGAAGCAAACACTGTACTTTTTGGGGGTGTGAGGATATTGCTAAGTGCAGAGGGGGGCGAGCCTGTGTGGTGGCACAGAGTAGCAATGCACCAATTGTAACTATGCCATTGGGTAGATAGGTAGACACACACATGCACACACATATATAAGAAAGATGGATAGAAAAGAGAGAGATAAGGAATGTACATAAACTAGAATAGATAGCAGACAGAAATATGGTCTAATATACTAACAGTAAAATGTGGTCAAACTTCCAAAAGCTGTCATTTTCAGTGGTTTGCTGCAATCCCCATATGTGTCAAGCTCCAGCAAATGAAACCTACCAGAGGTTGTCCCCAATAGTTAACACCTATAGATGGCATAATCGCCTATAGAAGCCTTTGGTTTACTATCCGCACAAATCCCCAGACAGGGATCCCTAGGATCCCCTCTCTGCCCCCCCCTCTCCCCCACACAACACAACCACCACCACCACCACCACAGTGGTCACATGAACTTCTATTTCATATTTCATAAAAGAGATGACCTTCACATAAATAATCACTGCTATGCTTGTGATAATTGTGATGTATTGCATGCCATATGTAATACATGACCTACATCCTGCTCATAGTTAGATAGATAGATAGATAGATAGATAGATAGATAGATAGATAGATAGATATTTGTATAGTGTACACATATTTTGGTCATTTACATGTCTCCAGATTACAATCTACACACACACACACACACACACACACACACACACACACACACACACACACACACACACACACACACACACACAGCCAGTAACCTCCCAGTGTATTTTTGGATTGGGGGATGACACTGTAGTACTAAAAGGAAACCCAGCAACCATGGGGAGAGTGCACAAACTCTACACAGAGATGAGGAACACATAGATAAGAAATAGGTGAGATGATAGATAGATAGATAGATAGATAAGAGAAACATGAGAAATTTATGAGCCATAGTAAAGAGAAGAACAGAGAGTGCATGTTAGATAGTTAGGTAGTTAGATACTGTAGTTAGTTAGAGAGAGAGAGAGAGAGAGAGAGAGAGAGAGAGAGATAGATAGATAGATAGATAGATAGATAGATAGATAGATAGATAAAAATGATTGATAGATAGATAGATAGATAGATAGATAGATAGATAGATAGATAGATAGATAGATAGATAGATAGATAGATAGATAGATAGATAGATAAACCATAATAAGCATGTTTGTGAACTGCAATTTGTGGCTTGTTTGTATTGTTTAGTTAAACAAGTAAGTGCCTTTTGGCTGACAATTGTAAGCTTCTCATACAGTGATTTATCTCTTTTTCCATTCCATGTTATAACAGGCTAACAGTAATTATAATAGATTATTAAGCACATGATGTCTAAATTGGCTAGATGGACAACTCACCTATCCCTAACCTTCACCTTGCCTGTCATTGCAGCTAACTATAACACCTATTATATATTTGTTGCCACAATTCTGGAATGACTGACTCAGCTTCTGCAGAAGTTCTATGTGTTTATATTTAGCATATTTATATCTACAGAAGTGTGATATGTTCTAATTGATGTTTCATAATTTGCTCTTCTTTGCAATTTTATGGTCCATTTAGTAAGAGGACATTAATTTATAATTTAAGCCCACATGTACTATAGTATCTCAATTTCTCTGGCCATTGGTTTAGAGCTAGAGTTTAATATGTGCAACATTGTAGTGGGCTTTTGAGCATCATGGTTCCTGCTTTTAAATCAGACATGCTTTGAGGCCAACACTATGTGCATGAATCTCAGCTTCAGGATACGGGACTGGTCTGAAGCTCTCTGCCTGTGCAGATGATGAATATATAAATACCTCCATCGTAATGAAATGATTGAGTTAGACAACTCATTTGGAAATAATTTACACTTTACTCAGCCACTGATCGTCCCTGCTCCACCACTCAGGCTCACACATTATTTCCATAATGTGAAATCACAGTTTATGATTTGCAGGGCCATAAAAACATAATATCAATCATCTATCAATAAGAAAACCAAAACACATTTTATTGCGATCACTAATAGACATGGTTAGTTTATCTATTCTGCAATAAAGTGGAATTGCACTGAGAGAAAGACCGTTTGGGTGAATTAATTATAAAATAACAGTTGCTAAGATACTCCACCGACATCATAGGATTAGTGAATTCATTTCTAACTTCTTAGACCACATAAGTGTGTGATATAAATTAAAGGCAAATAAAAGCCAGTGAACTCAAAACAAATTGGTAATTGTTGGTCGTCTCTTTAATGAGTTTGGTGAAATGTCAGTACATTTGTTATTTCACGCAGTTCTGCATCATATTAATAGATTTACTGAGCCGTATACTAGAAATCGGTTTGTGGGCTTTATTCGAATATATAGACCTTAATTAGAATCTAAAATTATTTTGTTACTCTGTATAAGCCCATCTCTTTTATCATATGACACACCCATTTGGAGTCACAGAGTAATTGTGTTATACTATTCTCGCAATTTGCGCATGTTCAGTAAAGTAATCCTGGAAGTAATTCATTTATATATGTTTCCAGTGCTCACAGTTTAACAGCATTTCATGGATTTCTAAATAGCAGGACCCCGTATCTAGACAGTAACGACCCAATATATGGTGGGTGTATCATTCTGTCCCAATCCAAGCTACGTTTCCCACCCTTCTCCTCACTAGTATATTCAAGCCCTTTGCCCTTATCCCAGGGAGAAGGAACAATGTCTCATGAATAAAGTGTCACTACTTGCATAACGTGCTATTCAGTAGAAGTTGATTTAAAATCTGTAATTTATTTTAATGGCCTTTGCTTTTATTCACTTAAAACCAACAAACCCTGACAGTTGGCAATCATATAATGTTACATCTTTCTCTCTCTCTCTCTGTCTCTCTCTCTCTCTCTCTCTCTCTCTCTCTCTCTCTCTCTCATCTTGTCTGCACAATTATCTTTTCATCTCAATTTAAACTTTCAGTTCCCTAATAATGCACCTCTTTTTTTGTAAATTAGAAAAAACAAACTATTTCCATTAATATTAAACTGAGGATTGTGGAGTGCAGTCAATTATCTCTTCACAAAAAGGTTTTGGGGAAATAAAAAACCCTCACAATTATCTAAAACCTCTTCCCATTGTTTTTATTTGCAATGCTGAGTATAAAAGATTTTTTTTTAACTTGTAGGTCTCTGTATAAAACGTTTTGCGAGTTCTTTGCATCCACCTTCTCGTCCCTTCTCCGATTCTCTTTCATCTCAGCTGCAGTTCACGTCTGCATTCTTCAACAGCTCACTGATCAGTAATTTATTTCCAGACTTCTGCATACTTATTATCAATGGAAGGTTAGAATCCAAGGCAGAGTTACTATGTGCTACACTGCTTAATTTAAAATAAAAGTCATTACAAAGTGAGATTAATCTGTAATAATAGCTCTTCCATTTGCTGCCCTTTACCACTTGTTGATTCTGCTTTTTTAATTTTTAACAAAGTGCATTTATGGCACTGAGATGGCATACACAGGTAATATTATGAATCTCATTATAACATTCGGTGCTCCTCGAATATTAAACAGTTATTATGTCTTATTGGAAGGCACATACACACAGTATAGCTAGTTTATCCACCATAAAAAAAAGATCAAGTATAATATAGTGTATGGATATTACTGCTCATACAGACACACACGTTTCCCAATTGGTCACTGACTTCTAGGTAGATTGCAGGATGCTTAGTATATGAAATGATTAGATCTAAACTTTACATAGCACAATATGGATATAACCCCATTGCACTCTCACTGTTATTATGGCCCAAACCCCCTGATGTTTATATGTGGTTCATTTGCCTTGTACCATCTCTTGTTTTGTATTTATACAAAACCCTATGTACACAGTTGGTATGGGGAGGCACATTAGCATACATATGGCATTGTGTACACAAGCTTTACTGCACAATCCCGATTTCTACACAACCCCACAGAGCATATCATTCGGCAGATCAATCACAAGCTGTGCGCCTCACACACCAAAAGTTTCATTGCTGGCAAATGGTTGGTGCCAGCGGCAAATTCAGCTTGTGTATTTGAAATACACATTCTTTGGTGTCATGTGTAATTTATACCATGCTCCTTGACATCAGTGCATTGTGACCACATCATTACTAAAAAGAATGTAATAGAAAGTTATCATTTCTATGTGCAGAAAAAAATATAGTCAGGAAGCGTGTTTAAAGTCTTTTTACATGTATTTAGAAAGGCAGATTAAAATCAATCGTTGAAAATGCTGAGTGTCACTTAAAAGTAGGTTTAGACGAGACAGGCTGGTAAGGACAAGCGTTTGCTGTAGATCTGAAGATCTGTCAATACAATCAGCATCGACATCTCACCTTACACGGACACTGACTTCACCTAATCATGGTCATTTGCAACTGGAATTCACTCAATCACAATAACGGGAGATGTGTTACAAATGCATAGACATACACAGCAAGCCTGGGGAGGGGGGGAAGGGGGGGTGGAGAGAGATAGAGAGGAATTAGTGGGAGACATTATAGAGAACTAAAAGAATAGTAGGGAGAGAGACGATAGATCTATAGGGACAAGGGAGATTAATAAAATACATTACAGAGGCGGACACAAAGAATAGTAAATAGATAGATAGATAGATAGATAGATAGATAGATAGATAGATAGATAGATAAGCTTTCAACGACCAACCAAATGCTTAATCATTTTCATGTGAATTGATGGAGTTGGGATCCCCTCATTCTGGGAACATATTGCTGACCCCTGATTTTCCCATTCTGAAAGAACGACAGGCAGACAGACAGGTGGGTATTGTGCTGAGGAAATGAATGCTTCAGCTGACTGGCACTGACCTTTCTGCTGCTCTCAGGCTCCCAACTGGCGGGTACATTGTCAGTTAAGTCCTAGAGGCCAGGGGCCAGATTCCCTGCACTGAATGATACCTCCCATGACAGTCGCCCTAGTCAGTAGTGCACATTGTGGTACCCAGACGTTATGCTATGTTACATTACTCATTAAGCAGTGAGATACTGTATATGGAGACTTTGATAAATAGGCCTTTGGTAGAGGAAATAGATCAGTTAATAGCTCGTTATCTTTCTTGAACTCGGAAATCACCACAATGAAGATTATAAGTGCGATCACATAATTAAATCCCTTTTTATGTGTATCAATACACCAAAGAACATAAGTTCTTAACACTCAGGCACTCCACTCATTAATTGATTTTTACTATTAATCACCTTCTTCATGTCTTAAGCATCGAGTTATCATCATACCCTGTTTTTTACGCCGAGACCATACAATGCAAACGTGTCCTTTATTCCTTGTGAGTCGGTGATAGCTGCCAGGCCAATGCTATTTCTCTATAAAGCAATTCCAGTTGGCACTGCCAGCATTGATGAAGGCTGACCCTCTGCTTTGCCCTCTGCAGGCGCTGACCTGTTCTCCAACTGCACGGAGGAATGCAAGGCCCTGGGCCACTCGGACCGCTGCTGGATGCCTTCCTTTGTACCTGCCGGTGACGGCCGCCAGGCGGCGGATTACCGCAGCAACCTTCATGTGCCCGGCATGGACTCTGTACCGGACACTGAGGTGTTCGAAGCCCCCGAGGTGCCTCCAGGAGGGGAGAGATCCTTTTCCACCTTCGGGAAAGAGAAGGCGCTGCAGGGACTGGCAGGAGTGGGTAACGGGAGCGGAGGAGGGAGCACGCAGGAGAGGAAAGAGCTGGACGGCCTGCTCACCGCCACCAGAGCGCCTTACAAGCCCCCCTATCTGAGTAAGTACTCATCAGGGATAGACAGCCAGCTGCCACCTCATTGCACCTAGGCAATGGAGGATGCAGTGTCCTAAAAATAATGGGATATGCACTTATTATTATACAAAATAAATCAATTTATTAGACACATTAATAATATACTTATCGCAGAAGTACAAGTGAAGAGACAATTGTGTGTCAATCATTCTGGTGAGAAGTGTTCTGTATATACAGATGGCATTACAGTGATCGTTGCAGTACTTGGCTCTGACTGTCTATTATTTAAGTGTATTATGTGAATAATAACACAGACTGCTCCTAACAGGGTCATATATTCCTAACAGTGCCATTTAGCATATTTGTTGGTAATAGGGTAATAAGGCACAGTATGGACACCACCAAAAAAGACACAAGTTCACTGGAATAGTGCATTATAATCTCCAGTGCACCTCATGAAGGGCACCTCTCCTGTCTTTATGGTTGTGAGTGTTCTATGTACAAAATGTTTTTATATGTATAAAATATTTCTCTAGTAGCACAACACTAAAAATAAGGGTAGTGATAGCCAAACAATTATACATGTATATTATATTATATACTACACACACACACACACACACACACACACACACACACACACACACACACACACACACACACGCACACACACACACACACACACACACACATATATATCAGGTGTATTGTGGGATCAAATGACTCCCACAAGAGGACACTCACCAGTTCAAATAGAGATAATAAGGCTTTTATTAATACCTCCAAGTCACCATAAGCATGTCGACGTTTCGGCCCCTAAGGCCTTTTTCTAGACAACCACAAGGGATAGCCATGTGATTGTCTTGTAAAAGGCCTTAGCGGCCGAAACGTTGACACGCTTATGGTGACTTGAATGTATCAATAATAGCCTTTTTATCTCTACTTGGACTGGTGAGTGCCCTCTTGTGGGAGTCATTTGATCCCACAATACACCTGGTATATACTGTATGAAGCTTTTGGGCTATCTTGAGGAGCACCCCGTGAATATTGTAAAGACAGATGTGAGTGCAGACATTCCCTGAGACTATATATATATACATATATATATATATATATATATATATATATTGTAGTGTGAAGGGACTATAAAGATATGTCAAACCAAAGAAACTGATGCAGGATTATTTTTGTTTTTCATAATTAATAATAAATGTAGAACAGAGGAACTGTTGCTCCCAATGTTATGCATAGGTAGAATGTAGAGGGGTTGGTGTCCTGTTGATAGGCTGCTCCCTGTTTTTAGCAACAGAGCATACTGATATTAAGCAAAAAAGCTAGAAGCTCTGTTGATAGGGCAGGAGGTGTGTTGAGGATCAAATTTAGAGGTTGCCACTATCCGACCAGTCATATGCTCTGAAATCATTGGTAAAACTGCATTGACAGCAAGCAGGTAAGTTTTGAGTGACAGGTGGCCCAGGCGTGTGTGTTTATATATTTTATTTATTTATTTACAGTTTCTTATATTGCGCAGCTTATTCCATTGCACTTTACAATTGGAAACAACAGTGATAAGACAAACTGGGCCCTTATTCCAAGTTGTTCGCTCGTTATTTTTCTTCGCATCGGTGCGATTTTCCGCTAACTGCGCATGCGCAATGTTCGCACTGCGGCTGCGTCAAGTAAATTTACTAAGAAGTGTGGTGTTTTACTCACGGCATTACAAGGTTTTTTCTTCGTTCTGGTGATCGGAGTGTGATTGACAGGAAGTGGGTGTTTCTGGGCGGAAACTGGACGTTTTATGGGTGTGTATGAAAAAACGCTGCCGTTTCTAGGAAAAACGCGGGAGTGGCTGGAGAAATGGGGGAGTATCTGGGCGAACGCTGGGTGTGTTTGTGACGTCAAACCAGGAACGAAACTGACTGAACTGATCGCAGTGGCAGAGTAAGTCCCGAGCTACTCAGAAACTGCTAAGAAATTTCTATTCGCAATTTTGAGAATCTTTCGTTTGCAATTCTGCTAAGCTAAGATTCACTCCCAGTAGGCGGCGGCTTAGCGTGTGCAATGCTGCTAAAAGCAGCTTGCGAGCGAACAACTCGGAATGAGGGCCTTAATCCGTCCCTGATCATGCTGTGTGTGGGGTCCGATTGGATCCCTCCCAGCATGCCCCGCAGCCACCGTGTCACTCTGCGCACGTGCAGACGTACTTCCTGGGCCAATACCCGGAAGTCCAGGAATAGATTCACATTGTGAAGGACAGCTCTGATCACAAGAGCTGTCCGCAACACTAATCGCATATGTCAATACATATGTGATTAGTGTTGGTGCAATGTGTGGTGGGATGTGCCGCAACAGGTTAATACATCCCGCCTTACATGTTTTTCTTTGCTGGCAACATATTATTTCTAATTAGTTACAAGCAGTATTTTTTTTACATAAAATATGTGGCATATTGTCATCAGTGTGATGCAGTTTTGCAGTTCAGTATAGTACCATCACAAATAGCTCTTCATTGTCAGAAAAATAGTTTTTGGGTTTAGCAGCACCATCTAAAGTAATATAGAAGATGTTAAGTGAAAAAGTGATGGTCCTTAGCTATATGCACCCAATTTCACTTACTGTATATCCTGCTTTAAGTAGGGAATAAGGGGAAATGCAATTCATCATCCTTACAGGAATTCATTTTACTCTTTAGACAAAAACTGTTATCATGAACAACACAGTTTGTTTCAGTTCACTTATATCCAACAGCTGAAATACTAAAATATGTTTTACTGTGAGTAGGAGTATTTGGGAAGGGTTGAGTTTCATGTGGGGGCTTGTGACATTATTTTATTTGTTTTATTTATTTTGTGATAAGTGAAGTAATAATTGGAGGACCCTGTAGGCAACCTCTCCTCATTTTGAAATAGCTAATAATAATAATAATAATAATAATAATAATAATAATAATAAAAATAAAGTGAAATAAAGGAAGAAAACTAACATTTTCACAATTTCATGTCTAAGGCCACTGAGAGCGGCCATGGGCCAGGGCACTGAGGGGGTGTGACCAAATCAGGGGTGGCATGGCTATGTCCCCTCAACAGAAAAGAAGTAAAAAAAAAAAGTTGTCCGGCAGCTGCACAGGGCGTTCCGATGGCTGCACAGGTGCACAGTTGTTCCACTTAGCAGCTAAACTGGGCCCCTGCTGGTTTCCTCCAACAAGCCTGGCCTGGGTAATTAGTATCCGCCCCCTCTCTCTCTTTGCATATGTGTAGGTGTGTGAATATTACCAGTAATATTTTTTTCTGTAAGTTAGCTCTCATTTCAGGTTTAGTGATCACATAAACAAAAACTGGAGTAATTGTTTTAGGTCCTGATTCAGCATGGGTTGTAGTTTTGCAAAAAATTGCAGCCACCATGGCACACCCCATAAACGGTCCAGACACGCCTGCGTTGTCTGGACCGCAACACCTCAACGCCTCCCCAAAAACTCTGCGTCACTGCCCCGTGAATGCCTCTGCCTGCCAATCAGACAGAGGCGTTTACAAATGTGAGATTCTATCGCATCTCACTGTGTGTGCAGGCACAGTGAAGTTTCTGTGTATGCGCACACTGCAGAAGGGCTTTAGCGTGCAAACGCTTCATAGATGCATTCCATGCTGAATCAGGCCCTTAGTCTTAAGTTTTAAGCTGAATCTGAGTTGGGAGCAAAGCAGAAAAGTAAACTATACATCATGGTGTAAAAATAAAACTGTCCAGTATATGTAGTCTAAATTCAAAAGCAGCCAGTATATGCCCTGCATATACAGAAATCAATATATTTTCAACTCTTAAAACACAACTTGGTTTGTACCATACACAAAGTTACTTGCTTTTTTTTGCTATGCTCTAAACTCAAAATCAGCCAATTAAAGTGTAACATAAATACAGACTAATTTGCAAGTGTAACCCCTGTCCATATCTGTACATGTTATTTTCACTCTTGTAAAGTTTATATAGCACTTAACTGTTCTGCAGCTCCTGCTATATCCTCTGCCGTCCAACACAGCAGTTCATGCTGCTCAGTGCAAACCTAATGACATTGCAGTTTTGCTGCAGCAAAGGGGCTACACAACGGACAATGGGGGTCATCGTGACCCGATCGCAAGCTGCAGTTTATTGCAGCAGTGCGATCGGGTCAGTACTGCGCATGCTCCAACACAACAAAGCGCCGGCGCATGCCAGATGGCCGAAGGCAGTCATTGCCTAGCGATCACCTTTGCTTGATTGACAGGCAGAGGCGGTCGCTTGGCGGGAGGGGGCTGGACGGCGGCATTAAGCCACCGTTTATGGGGCGTGGTTTGGCCAATGCAGGCATGGCTGGACCGATGGGGGGTGGCGGGCTGCGGCGGCTGCATGACATCACACGCAGCCGCTGCGACCCGGGCAGCGAAGAGGTTCTCCCGGCCAGCCACAGGAGCTGTGCTGGCTGGGAGCTACTCCTGAAATGCAAAAGTATCGCCGCTGTGCGATGCTTTGCACCTTTGTGTGTGTGTGTGGGGGGGGGGGGGCGGCACTGACATGCGGGGCAGACTAGCCCTGTGCTGGGTGTCACCCAGCATGTCTGAGTGACTGATCGTAGCTGTGCTATATTTTGCACAGCTACGATCAACTCGGAATGACCTCCAATGGTGGTAGCTTCAGGTGAGACATACAGTACGCTATACAGTACTGTGCAAAAGTATTAGTAAGCTGTGGAAAAATTGCTGCAAAGTAAGAATGCTTTCAAAAATAGAAGCGTTAATAATTTAGTTTTATCAATTACTAAAATGCAAAGTGAAAGAACAGAAGAGAAATCTAAATCAAATCAATATTTAGTATGACCAACCTTTGCCGTCAAAACAGCATCAATTCTTTTAGGTACACTTGCACACCAGTTTTTGAATGAACTCTGCAGGGAGGTTGTTCCAAACATCTTGGAGAACCAACCACAGATCTTCTGTGGATGTAGGCTTGCTCAAGTCCTTCTGTCTCTTCATGTTATCCCAGATAGACTCGATGATGTTGAGATCAGGGCTCTGTTGGGGCCATATCATCACTTCTATGACTCCTTGTTCTTCTTTACGTTGAAGATAGTTATTAATGACATTGGCTGTATGTTTGGGGTCGTTGTCCTGCTACAGAATAAATTTGGAGCTAATCAGATGCCTCCCTAATAGTATTGCATGATGGATAAGTACCTTCCTGTATTTATCAGCATTAAGGACACCATTAATCCTGGCCAAATCCCCAATTTTGCTGAAATGCAGCCCCAACCTTGTAAGGAACTTCCACCATGCTTCCCTGTTGTCTGCAGACACTCATTCTCAAGCCCTTTGGTGAACAAGCCCTTCGGCGAACAAAATTCCTTCAGTTACAGCCAGATACTTCAAATTCTGACTCATCAGTCCAGAAAACCTGCTTCCATTTTTCTGCATTTTTCCTTTTGTCTTCATGCATAGTTGAGGTACTTGGCCTTGTTTCCACGTGGAAGGTTAGGCTTTTTGCCTGCAATTCTTTCATGAAGGCCACTTATGGCTAGACTTGTCAGAAAAACAGTAGATGGGTGTACATGGGTTCCACTGGTGTCTGCCAATTCTGAGCTGAATGCACTGCTGGACATTGTCTGTTTTTGAAGGGAAGTATGCATGAAGTGTCTTCATTTGATGCACTTAGTTTCCTTGGCTGACCACTATGTCTACTGTCCTCAATGTTACCCGTTTCTTTGTGCTTCTTTAAAAGAGCACATTTTGAAACCCCAGTCTGCTTTGAAATATTTTCCTGGGAGAGACCTTGCTGATGCAGTATAACTACCTTGTGTCTTGTTGCTGTGCTCAGTCTTGCCATGGTGTATGACCTGTGACATGAAACTGTCTTCCACAACTTCACCTTTGTAGTAGAGTTTGGCTGTTCCTCACCCAGTTTTCAGTTATTTCTATTTCAGTTAATGACTTTGTTTCAACCTACATATGAAAATGATGATCATTATCACCTGTTTGATATGATTGGTTAATCATACACAGGACTATAATCCTACTAAATACCTGACTTTGTGCAAGTGTACCTAAAATAAATGATGGTGTTTTGAAGGCAAAGAGTGGACACACCAAATTAATTCTCTAAAAGACTTAATTTCCATAAAAGTGAAAGTAAGAACACTAAAGGGTTTTTTACTGGGTAAGCACATATGCATGTGTGTATATAATTATCATTATGTTGCCAAATCACATACCAGATCAAATATATGGGGGGAAAAAATCAAACATATCTATAAGCTATGTTGACTAGAGACGTGCTTTATACAGAAAACTTTATGGGATTAAATCGATTTGCTTTGTTGTGTGGTCTCCATGTTCTGTGAATTGTGATACTACGACATCCCATATTTTGTTGCACACCACCACTGTAAGGGAAAGTGGTGGATGCTGGTGTTCACAAAGTGCCAGTGCTGGGACCCTTTCTCCAACATCTAGCAGCCATAGCCACTAATTGTAAAGCCTGCACATCACTGCCTAAGACAGAGGTTCCCAAACATTCTTGAAACATGGTGCCCTAGAGTATCAGCATTTTTTGTTCCACGGCACCCCTAGGATAAATGGGTTTTTAATTGATAAATTTGGGATAAATAAAATGAAATAAAGTACACTGTGACTGTCATCCTTAGGTTCAGTAATGTGATTGTGTACAGAGCTGTGCTTCTGATTGTTCATGTTTTATTATTGGCAGCCGCTAGCACTAGTTTTGCCTATCACTTTGACTATAAATAATTTGATTTTGTCTAGGACCACCAACCCGAGGCACCCATGCAAGAGCCTTGCGGCACCCCAAGGTGCCTAGGCACACAGTTTGGGAACCACTGCCCTAAGAGTTAAATTTCCTTTTAAACAGTTATGTCATTTTGTGGCAGTGAAAGACAAAAAAAATATTATCATACAAGTATAGTCTAGACTAAGGAATCTTTTATTAAGTATTACCTTAAATATGTAGTGAAGGTTTTGGCAGACATTCAGGAAAATTGTATTCAAGTTAACTTGCTGCCTTTAAAGAAAAGGAAATTCACATCTATACATACACAAAAGGTTGGAAGTAATGCTGGACACACATGGCTATAATATGTATTTGAACAGAAATAAAATAGTCTTTGAATGAGATTAAAAAAAAGAAATGAAAGTACCCTGAATGGTTAAGTATCCAATAAAGCAACACAATTGTAGCACAAGTAAGCAAATTATACTATCAAGGACAAACAATATGCAGCTACACAGCAAGTCATCTCCTCCACATAAAGCAGCCAATGAGAAACAGGGAGTACCAGACAATGTCAATCACAATGCGCTTGAAGTGCTTAAAGAGCATACTACTTAGAGCGACAGTGTTACATTGTAGCACTGCATATAAAAAACATTGACTGTAAAGTATATGGACCTGTCTAAAAAATATAAATACCATCCAAATGTGTCAAGGTAAAACAAATGCAAATAATGTGTACTATATATAGACATAGATATATTAACATGCACTTCTGCATTCACTATCTATAAATAATTAATTTATATGGCCACAATTCAGCAACAATCTCGATATTGTCCTGAAGCTTATCAGGCAATATCAACACAATTTTTTTAAAACCTTTTTTTTTTTTCACAGCTATTCAGCAAATAACTTTGAAACATGCTGTTCCTGCGATGTTCAAGAAGGCTTTGTTTTTGGATTCCGAAAGCGAAAACCTTCCTGTTTCTTGTTCTGAGCCATGTTCATATGTACCAGTACCGTACGAATAGTCTCATTCCCTGCAGTGTGACTAACGGCTTGTATATGTTCAGCTCCAGGCTCACAAAAGTGTCTAAATGTACTAAAAAGTGTACATAGGCTTTATATTAGTCTGTATACAATTATATTTATTTGTTTTTTATATATACAACTTATATCTAAAATGTATATATAAAACCGCATAATTATGAATGTATACAGACTAATATAAAGCCTTTGTACACATTTTAATAAATGTAGACACTTTTGTGAGGCTGAAGCTGGATGTGCATCTTACACTCAACAAACTGTGATGAAGGAGACTGGAGTGGAGTTTCAAGATCCTGCAGTGATTGATAGGAAATTCCCATATGTCCCTGCAGATTTCTTGATTTTTAAGGATTTTCTTTATATAACACCAATTAGAAATGGCGTTCTATAAAATAATCTTTTATTGGGAAGTTTAACGTTTTTATGCATACTGAATAGCATAAAACGTTAAAGCACTATAGAGATCAATGGATTGATCCCTACTGTGTGATACTCAGCAAGATGGGTAATAACTAATAAGATAATTGCATTATCTTCTCCATTAACCCTTTGCTGAATTGTATTATGTTAAAAATGTGTGAAACGCTTGTTTCTACATTTTTAATGGAAAAAAAAAACCTCCTGAATTGAGCCCTGTGTGAGTTATTGCAAGAATTATTCTCATTTTTGTGCTGAGATTTAGAACATACATTGGCAGCTTATAGGCACTTTTCTTGTCTGGTATCAAAGAAGAAGTTGTCAACCAACAAAATGAGCCCAGCTCAGGTTACCAAGAATTATATGCATCACTTTCAGGCTATAAAGCAGCCACATCTTGTGTGCAGTGCAGTAAACATTGAGAGGCCATTGAGACTGAGGGAGGGAAGCTGCAATTTAAAATATAAAATAGTGGTTGTGTAGACAACAGTTTTCTGTTATCTAAATAGAATGCAGCTCAAGAAAATCGTGGAGGAAATAGCATGGTATCATTAATGCCTATGCTGAGCCACCTATACTGTGCAGATGAACAGTAACAGCATAAGAGGCTCAGAGGAAAGCATGAGAAAATGGTGTCATCATAAATCAATGAATTAATTTAAATCCTACAGAGAATCGGTTTCAAAGCACAATCCACCTGTTCCAGTGTGACAGGAGGATACATGGTTACATAGGAGGAAATGTATCAAGCCTTGTAAAGAGCAGGGGAGTGAACAAATGGAGATATTGCCCATTACTACTGATTAGCTTCTAGCTAGCATTTATCTAGGTCTGTACAGTTTATATAATGATGCTATTTGTCCACATGTCCACTCTTAAGAAAGGTTGATACATCACCCCCTTATTGGGTGATACTGATCCTTCCGCTGTAGCTTCCCACATATTTTAATTTTATCTCCTCCCACCATATTACTTCTCATTGACAGGAACCCAACATAAACATATAAATGCACTACTAGCTCATTTCCACACCAATCTCCTGGAGTAATATGTGTTACTTTTAGTAATTTGATTGGGATGCGGTCAGGATGCTGGTGGTCAGAATCCCAGTGTCAGAATCCCGACATGCAGCCAAAATGCAGACGCCAGAACTCTGACATCAGCCGGAATCCCGACACCCGGCATCCCAATCCTAAGTATGCGGACCTCTGTAGTGTTAGCCTGCAGGCAGAGCAGGTTAGGTTTAGGCATCCCCTTGGTTTAGGCTGGAGGGGTGAATAGGTTTAGGCTATGGGTAGGGGGGACCAGTTTTAGGTACCAACGGGGAGGGTTAGGCTGTGGGTGAGGGGGATGGGGTGTTAGGCTTAGGCTGCGGGAAGGGAGGGTTAGGGAGCTATTATGGGAGGGTAAGTATACCCTCCATCGGGATCCTGGCATCCCGATTTTGCTGGTAAAGTGTATCACACCATTTTGAATAACTGATTGGCTATTGAATTGGAGGGATGGGGGTAGTAGGAAGGGCACTGGCATGCATGAAATAAGTAATGTTAATATACATGCCCAGAGCCTAATCAGAAGCAATGCTTGTTCACATTTTATTCATACTGAATAGGTAATTAAGTATTTAAAAAAAAAACGACTATACATAAACAGAACTGATGATTAACTACTCTGTTTATGACTGAACCTTCAAATTGTAACAAATTGGAGCATAATACAAGCTAATAATATACTTGACAATACTTTGCTTTCAATGCAAATTACAAATCATTTTTTTTATTGTTAGTCATTAAACAATAGGAAGAGAAAACCAAATAACCCCTGAATAAAAATTGTTACCTTACGCTATAAACTTAAAAAAGGGATGTGTTCTTCTTAATATAAAGTAGTATGCATTAAGAAAAGGTTAGAAGTTGAGTCTAGGGAGAAATCTGATTGACATTTTCAAGCCAGGAAGAGAGGGTTGCCCTTTTAGGTAGATTGGTAATGGTGTCAGTATGTGATTCAGGTTATTGCGTATTTGTAGAAAAAAATGATTTAAGAAAAAAAGGATTTATGAAATGTTAAACTTGATAGACTTTTATTTTCATCTTTAACAGCTAAGCAACTGTATAATTCAATTTTCTTATTTACTGTTTTAGATCTGTAGAAATAGGGAATGGATTCACTTTGCTACATGACAGATGACCCAGACTTATATGCCGTATTTCATTGATTTTAGACGTGTCCACTCAGAATCACATGTTAAATGACTCTCATGGCTTCTGCACAATTAAAAATGATCTCTTTGTGTGTGCACTGTTCATACAAAGATTGAACAGACAGGGCAAACTAAGGTCATCCACAATAACAAACTAGATAATAACCTAAATGTATCTCTAATTGCAGTTCTGGATTATGTAAAGTGTATTTGCACAGTTCTAATGTTACTGAGAAATTGGCACTGATGTCAAATGTAAATGTGCTTTGTAATATTGTACTTTTCTTATCAATGGAAATTGACCGCTATGTTTGTTTAGAGTGAACACATATGTGTTGAAACAGTTGTGTATATGCATAATAATGTGCATTGATTTCAGATTATATAAAGACAATTCATTGATGTGCTAGTTAATGTCACTTGTGCAAGGGTCGAACGGGCCAAAAGTGCTACAAGGAAAATCCCCTTCCTCTTTTATTGTCGGGTTGCAGACTGTGCACTCAGATTATACATTGTTATTCTATTAGAGGGTCAAGTACATGGGAGTTTACTAAAAGTTGATTTGGGTCAATTTTGATAGATTTTGGTAGATGGCTATTTTTGATCGAGTTGGTGTTTCAGGGTCTAAATCACACATTAACTAACATGATTTTTTACATCCTTTTAAAAAAATGTCAAAAATCATCTGTTAGTAAATGTGAGATTTAGGGGAATATTTACTAACAGTCAATCTGGATCGACTTTTGGTCAATGTTTGATCGATGTTTGGTTGATTTTGTATTTCATGGTCTAAATTCCACATTTACTAACAGATCATTTTTTACAATTTTTTAAACAATGTCAAAAATCATCTATTAGTGAATGTGTGATTTAGACCCTGAAACACAAAATTGACTAAACATTAACAAAATAATTGACCCAAATCAACCCTTAGTAAATATACCCCATGTCCTCTAATAGCTGGCCAAGCATCTGTGTGGGCTGATCTCACCCCATAATAACTGCTCAGACCCCTTAAGCAGGGGCCCCTACCACTGCATTCCCCCAGTGGGCCCTTCATGCCCCAGTCCAACACTGCTTGAGTCTGTAAATTAAATGTCTACTCCGTTTCAGTTTTGGTTTTCATTAAATATTCCCAGTTTGTTTTTTTAAACAAATTTATAAACATTTATTTTTCTGCTGCCTATCTTGGAAAAAACAACATTTTGTTCATGGATAATTATGATTGTTGCTAATGAAAGTGCCTCCCTGGCTCACGTTTTATACTGAATATGAGAAAAACTTCTTTTACTATTCAGTTTCCCCGCAGCAGTAAGGTTTCATTTTTATTGTGTTCTGTAACAATGTTACAGTAATGTGAAGCTGGGGGATCCATTAATGCTGTTTTAACTGATTTCATAGATCAGATGAATCTCTCCTGCTCACAGTTAGGTTAAAAGCATTTATGGGGGTTTATGTCATAGGGCAGTGGTTCCAATCTCTTTGGAGTCATAGCACTCCTGCGCCAAAAGTTTCTTATTGAGAAATTCAGAAAAAAATAAATTAAACTAAGTAACTTGTGTTTATATGTCATCCTTAATTTCAGGACTGTGATAATTCACTTCTGTTTATCCACATTTTTTATGATTGGAACTACAACCACTGGCTTTGTCTATTACATTGACCGTAAATAATTTTAATTGGTCCTGGACTGGCAACCCAGGGCACCCCTGCATGTACCCCAAGGCACCCCAGGTTGCCTATGAACACAGTTTGAGAACCACTGTAATAGGGTCTGACAGTGTCAGACTGGGGCATGTAGGGCCCACCGGGGGAATGCAGTGGTAGGGGCCCATTTTAGGGGTGTTGCCAATCTGCTGAGGGGGTGTGGCCTGTCACCTCATTGGTTTGACTAACCATTAGAGAGTGCAATGTCTGGGTCCCTTCATAAAAATATACAGTAAATTCAGCTGCTGCATGCATGATAATGTACCAGATTAATAACAGATTAATAACAGCAATGCACAATAGAAAATACAGCATAGTCTAGTATAAGGTAACATAAGTATAATGTATAATTCAAGTTCACAGACTGGAACCTGATCCTTAGACCAGGAGGTGGGCCCCCGGGCAGTGGGACCCACCGGTGGTTTCCCCTGTACCCCTGTGGGCCAGTCCAAGCCTGGGGTCTGAGGTCTGAGAAGCAGCGTGATTCTGGCAATCTTTGCCGCAGCTTTAAAGCAGAAATCATTTAGAAGCAAGAATGTAAAATTATAAAAATAAAAAATTATTGCTGCTTTATATCTGCTGTCAAAGTTGCTGGAATTACACTGAGCACAGATCTCAGATCCTATCACATAAACAGCTTAATCTGATCCAGTTCGTATTTCACAAGTTGATAAAATCTATTTTGGGGTTTGACCTAAAAAAAATTAGCTGTATTTTTAAAATACTTTTTAGATTAATTTGTGCATGCGCAGTGTGAATTCAAGAAAACATGCTACACAAATGGGTAAAACACAAGTTTATGTATTTGACAACAGTGCATTAGCCCCTATGATCAATTTGCTTCTCTTATCTTAAAAGATAGACACATGTTATACTGTTACCTCTAACAGTCCCCATTTAGTCTGTGTCCTACTTTTACATTTTGTATTGCCTTGTGTCCTACATTTCCACTTCCATTTTACCCTGTAGCTACTAGGATCTTGACCTCCTCTTTAAAATTTTCTTTGATTTGATTCTGACCTGCATACTGTTAAATCCAACATGCATGCTAGATCATTGTATATCCTCCATTTCATTTTTCTTTATTGGATTATTTACTTTCTAAATATTTGTTGCATCATGTTATTCAGTTGCTGATATCTGTTATGCAGGAACAAAAAAAGGATTCTGTCAGCAAAGTTCATAATTATAGCATTCAGTAATGATTTTATGAATTGTAGCATATTTACCAGCCAGTAAAAATGTCAAAATGGTCTCTATCTACAGACTAATCCTCATAAGCACTCATTACTTATACAATATTGCAAACTGCATATGACAGAAACAAAATCTACAGTAGAGGGAGCACTTGCAGGTACAATATTCCTGGTTATGACAACAATGAAAGAAATGTAAAGGTTACATTTATTTATTATCAGTTTCTTATATAGTGCAGCAAAGTAAGTTGCACTGTGCAATTGGAATCAACTGTGATAAAACAAAACTGGGTAATAAGTAGAGATGTGCGACGGGCACTTTTCGTGTTTTGTGTTTTGGTTTTGGTTTTAATTCCCCGCTCGTGTTTTGGTTTGGTTTTGCCAAAACCACCCTTTTGTGTCTTGGTTTTGGTTTTGTATCTGGATGATTTTTGAAAAAAACTTAAAACCAGCTAAAATCACAGACTTTGGGGGTAATTTTGCTCCTACGGTATTATTAACCTCAATAACATTCAATTTGACTCATTTCCAGTCTATTCTGAACACCTCACACCTCACAATATTGTTTTTAGGCCAAAAGGTTGCAACGAGGTGGCCGTATGACTAAGCACAAGTGTGCGGCACAAACACCTGGCCCATCTAGGAGTGGCACTGCAGTGGCAGACAGGATGGCACTTAAAAAACTAGGCCCCAAACAGCACATGATGCAAAGAAGAAAAAGAGGTGCAAGATGGAATTGTCCTTGGGCCCTCCCAACCACCCTTATGTTGTATAAACAGGACATGCACACTTTAACAAACCAATCATTTCAGCGACAGGGTATGCCACATGACTGTGGCTGAAATGACTGTTTTGTTTGGACCCTCACCAAAAAAGAAGCAATCAATCTCTCCTTGCACAAACTGGCTCTACAGAGGCAAGATGTCCACCTCATCCTCCGATTCCTCACCCCTTTCACTGTGTACATCCTCGTCCTCACAGAGTATTAATTTTTTCCCACGGGAATCCACCATAACAGGTCACTGTGTACTTTCTGGAAGCAATCGCTTGTCAAGGTCTTCCAGGAGAAATGTATAATTAATTTTGATGAACATCATCTTCTCCACATTTTGTGGAAGTAACCTCCTACGACGATCGCTGACAAGGTTACTGGGTGCACTAAACACTCTTTCGGAGTACACACTGGAGAGGGGACAACTTAGGTAAAATAAAGCCAGTTTGTGCAAGGGCATCCAAATTGACTCTTTTTCCTACCAGTATACATACAGACTGTCTGACATGCCTACTTGGATGCTGTCCCTCATATAATCCTCCACCATTCTTTCAATGGTGACAGAATCATATGCAGTGACAGTAGACATGTCAGTAATCGTTGGCAGGTCCTTCAGTCCGGACCAGATGTCAGCACTCGCTCCAGACTACTCTGCATCACCACCAGCGGGTGGGCTAGGAAATCTTATCCTTTTCCTCACAGCCCCAGTTGCGGGAGAAAGTGAAGGAAGAGCTGTTGATGGGTCATGTTCCTCTTGAGATGACAATTTTGTCACCAGTAGGTATTTGAACCTCAACCGTAAAGAGAGATACAACGTAGGCTTTAAACCTAGGATCATGCATGGTGGTCAAAATGTAGTGCTCTGATTTCAACAGATTGACCACCCTTGAATCCTGGCAAAGCAAATGAAGGGCTCCATCCACAAGGCCCACATACTTTGCGGAATCGCTTTGTCTTAGCTCCTCCTTCAATTTCTCCAGCTGCTTCTGCAAAAGCCTGATTATGTGAATGACCTGACTCAAGCTGGCAGTGTCTGAACTGACTTCCCGTGTGGCAAGTTCGAAGGGTTGGAGAACCTTGCACAAGATGGAAATCATTCTCCACTGCGCTTGAGTCAGGTGCATTCCCCCACCTTTGCCTATATCGTAGGTGGATGTATAGGCTTGAATGGCCTTTTGCTGCTCCTTCATCCTCTGAAGCATATAGAGAGTGGAATTCCACCTTGTTACCACCTCTTGCTTCAGGTGATGGCAGGGCAGGTTCAGAAGTGTTTGCTAGTGCTCCAGTCTTCGGCACGCGGTGGCTGAATGTCAAAAGTGGCCCACAATTTTTCGGGCCACCGATAGCATCTCCTGCACGACCCTGTCATTTTTTTAAAAATTATGCGCCACCAAATTAATTGTATGTGCAAAACATGGGACATGCTGCAATTTGCCCAGATGTAATGCACTTACAATGTTGGTGACGTTGTCCGGTATCACAAATCCCCAGGAGAGTCTGGTGTAAGCCATTCTGCAATGATGTCCCTCAGTTTCCTTAAGAGGTTGTCAGCGGTGTGCTCTTATGGAAAGCGGTGATACATAGCATAGCCTGCCTAGGAACAAGTTGGCATTTGCAAAATGCTGCTATTGGTGCCGCTACTGTTGTTGCTGCGGGAGGCCATACATCTACCCAGTGGGCTGTCACAGTCATGTAGTCTTTAGTCTGCCATGTTCCACTTTTCCACATGTCTGTGGTTAAATGGACAGGGGGCACAACTGCATTTTTTAGGACACTGAGGACACTTTTTCTGACGTCTGTGTACATTCTCTGTATCGCCTGCCTACGAAGCGGAACCTAGATGGGATTTGATACCGGGGACACAGTACCTCAAACAATTCTCTAAGTCCCACTGAACTAATGGCGGATACCGGATGCACTGAACTAATGGTGGATACCAACATAGCTTTCAAGGCCTCATTTATCCACTTTGCAAAAGGATGACTGCTGTCATATTTCATCTTAATCACAAAGGACTGTTGGACAGTCAAGTGCTGACTGGAAGTAGTACAAGTGGTCTTCCAACTTTCCCTCTGGGATGACGATCGACTCCCAGCAGCAACAACAGCAGCGGCCGCAACAGCAGGCGTACCACTCAAAGATCCTCCGGAGGAATCCCTGTTAGCAGAGGACTCCTCAGTCTTGACAGTGGCATGGCCTGCAGGACTATGGATGTTCGTGACTGAGGAGGAAGTTGACGTTGAGGGAGTTGGTGGTGTGGCTTGCAGGGGCTTGGGTACAAAAGGAAGAATGAATTTAGGTGTCAGTGGACTGCTTACACTTTTACCCAAAGTTTCACAACTTGACACTGACTTATGATGAATGCGCTGCAGGTGACATATAAGGGAGGATGTTCCTAGGTGGTTAACATCCTTACCCCTACTTATTACAGATTGACAGAGGCAACAGATGACTTGACACCTGTTGTCCGGATTTGTGGAGAAATAATTCCACACCGAAGAGGTGGCTTTTTTGGTAGTTTGCCCAGGCATCACAATGGGCTTCTTCATCCCATGGACAACAGGTGTCTACCCCGGTGCCTGACTTAAACAAACCACATCACCATGAGAATCCCCATTATCAACTTCCTCCTCAGCACCAGCAACACCCATATCCTCATCCTGGTGTATTTCAACAGTGACATCTTCAATTTGAATATCAGAAACTGGACTGTGGGTGGTCCTTCCAGCATGTGAAAATGGTAGAAGGAGAGCCCTCTTTCCGTCCAGTGATGGGAAGGTAAGGAATAGCAACCGCAGACACATAAGGACTCTTCTTGGGTATTTGTGATACCATCTCAGAACTCACAGTTCTTTTCTGTGCTTTTTCCATCTTCACTCTTATTATGTTTTTAGCGGGAGGATGAGGGCTTCCATCGTCATGTGAAGCTGAACCACTAGTACCATTGTAATTAAACGGCAGGATCACTGGACTTATACAGCAGAATCACTAGATTTATACAGCAGTACCGCTGGACATATACAGCAGTATCACTGGACATATACGGCAGTACCACTGAACATATACGGCAGTATCAATGGACATATATGGCAGTATCACTGAACATATACGGCAGTATCACTGGACTGGACTTATACGGCAGGATCAATGGATTTATACGGCAGTACCGCTGGACATATACGGCAGTACCGCCGGACATATACGGCAGTATCACTGGACATATACAGCAGTACCGCTGGACATATATGGCAGAATCAATGGACATATTTGGCAGTATTACTGGACTGGACTTATACGCCGGTTCCACTGTAATTATACAGCAGAATCACTGGACTTATACGGCAGGATTACTTTAATTGTACGGCAGGATCACTGTAATTATACGGCAGGATCACTGTAATTATACGGCAGGATCACTGAATTTATACGGCAGGATCACTGGAATTATACGGCAGGATCACTGGATTTATATGGCAGTACCGTTGGACATATACTGCAGTACCGCTGGACATATACGGCAGTATCAATGGACAAATACGGCAGTATCACTGGACTGGACTTATACGCCAGTAACACTGTAATTATATGGCTTGATCACTGGACTTATACTGCAGGATCACTGTAATTATACCTCAGGATCACTGTAATTATATGGCAGGATCACTGGAATTATACGGCAGTACCGCTGGACATATACGGCAGTATCACTGGACATATACGACAGTATCACTGAACTGGACTAATACGCCAGTTCCACTGTAATTATACGGCAGAATCACCGGACTTATACAGCAGGATCACTGGAATTATATGGCAGGATCACTGGATTTATATGGCATTACCGCTGGACATATACGGCAGTACCGCTGGACATATACGGCATTATCAATGGACATATACGGCAGTATCACTGGACATATATGGCAGTATCACTGAACATACATTGCAGTATCACTGGACTGGACTTATACACAAGTACCACTGCAATTATACGGCAGGATCACTGGACTTATACTGCAGGATCACTGGATTTATACAGCAGGATCAGTGTAATTATACGGCAGGATCAGTGGAATTATACGGCAGGATCACTTGATTTATACGGCAGAACCACTGGACATATACGGCAGTATCAATGGATATGTACGGCAGGATCACTGGACATATAAGGCAGTACCACTGGACATATACGGCAGGCCGGCAGCACAGAGACACCACCACTGGACTGATGCAGGGCAACACCGCACCACTGCAATGGACTGGACTTATACAGCAGCACTGGACATATGGCAGCAGAGGACACCACCACTGTGACTGGACTGATGCAGCACAACACACCACCACTGGACTGATGCAGCACACACAGCACCAATGGACTGGACTTATACAGCAGCATTGGACATATGGCAGCAGAGGACACCACCACTGTGACTGGACTGATGCAGCACAAGACATCACGACTGGACTGAGGCAGCACAACACAGCACCGCTGGACTGGACTTATACAGCAGCACTGGACATATGGCAGCAGAGGACACAACCACTGTAACTGGACAGATGCAGCACAAGACACGGACACTGAGGACCCTGAGTACACTGAGGATGGAGACACATCCTCTCTCTACACAATCCAATGTCGGAGTGAAAATGGCAGCGATGGCCGGCTGTTTATATGGATTCCAAACCCTGCGAGAATCTGACAGTAGGAAGATGTTTTTGCCATGCTCTGGTTTCCGAGTCAGGCGGAAAATCCCGAGCCTTACTCGGATCCGGGCTCGTGACGTGAAGTCCGGTAGGGATTGGTTCTCTGAGAACCAAACCCGCTCAAGTCTAGTAATAAGAGGCAGTCATAGATGTAGGAAGTCCCTGCTCACAATCTTACAATCTATAAATAAATGATTACTGGGTGGAATCAACTACCTTCATGTAGTCTTGTACAGAAAACATAGCTGGGCAGTTAAATGTTATGGTTTGCTTTTGGGTTATTTCATTGTTACATTGTTTATGTTTAGGTTTATTTAACCACTTTGCTTTGCATTTTTTCACTTGAAGCAAGTTCTAGTATAATCCCAAGGGCTTGGTGGTATGATTGCATGGATTTCAAGTTTGCATGATTCTGATAAGGTTATATTATTCTGCTTATAATTTTGGAATCTAATAATAATAATAATATACTTTTTATAAAAAAAATTCTTATCTAAAAATGCAATGAATGTTGAATCATTCATCCTGTCCACTTCCCAAAGCTATTTAAGTGGGAGTGTCATGCAGCTAAACCCATGGGATCGATGTAATGTAGTGCGAGATGGCCGGAGCGCCGATATTCCGGACAAACTCGTACTTTTTTATTAAAGCAGCCATCATTTATTAGGCAAATCAGGTTGGTTTTGCCTTGTAAATGATTGGCGCTTTAAAAAAATTTACGAGTTTGTCCGGAATATCGGAGCTCCAGACATCTTGCACTGAATTACATCTGGCCAATGATGTGACTATAGAGAGAATACTAGCATTTTTATTTTTATGTTGACATATTAATTGCTTACTGCTTTGCTTAAAATAAATATAATACTAATCATCATCATCATCATAGCAACTATTTGACATGTCATTTTGCATAAGCAAAATGACATGACAAAATATATATTTTTTTAACTCATAGTTTCTAAAGTAATCCTTTTCACTAAATACATGTTTATGAAGAGTGCTCTAAGATGTGTCCTACTGTACTTTTACCCTCAGCATTATCTTGGCACCAGTCATGGGTGGTTTGTAATTTTCCCATTTAAATATTACATACATTGTGGCAATGGCTGAGAATTCATACTTTGAATGTCATAATTGTAATCAGGAGCATATTTATTATCTAAGACATGACTACCAGTAAGGATGTCACTGGCTATCAGGTATTGCATGAATCTTCTAAAGTAGACCACTGTATGCAGATGTCCCATTTGTTGATGTTCAAAGCATTGTTCCATGGCAACATTCAATAAACCTTTGTGCACATACCACACACTTAATTATTGCCCTGTTCTCCATGACCAAATGTCAAAATATCTTATTTTTGGCATGCAATAGTAACTGTTCTTTTACATTATGAACAGTTTCCTCACAGATCGTCACTTACAAAGAAGTAGCACTAATGGCACTGTCTGGTATTTCATTTTTGGTTTAGCCTATGGAAATCATATATTTGGAGTAGGGGAGGGGGGGAGTTGTGCTTTTCAGATATGATTGGTTGGGCAGGCATATTATTTTGAGTTAATCATCAGTCTGCTTAATGAATGTAGTTTATTATCTAGACATTATGGCTGTCTAGTGACCAGGATTTGTAAAGTGCTGAGCTGGGTATCTGAATAAATATATAGATAATGTCAAGGTTGTTGTTTTTTTTGCATCACTGAAAGAAATAAGTAGAAGATGGTGTGATATGAGCAATGGAAATAAAATGATCAGATTTGTTGTACTCCCTAACAGTCTGTGACTTACTATAGGATTGACAATGTAGAATGGAAAAAAAAGTTACATCAGGGGATGTAACCTATGTAGTGCGCTAAAGATGGCTGCCTTATCTTAAACCTCTCTGATTAGGATGAATAATCCTTGTAAGTGATGACCCAAATGGCTGCTTCTCCTCTGTATTATGGTCTTGATTCCTGTATTTTCTGCAAAGCTAAACCTCTGTTTTAAGTTCAGATGTTCTGTAAATGCCCTTGAGTCCTATTTGTGAAAAATGTTATATAAAAAAAATTATTATTATTATTATTTGCATTATTATTGATACTGCAGTGTACAGAATTGAAGTGAAAAATGTGAATAACACAATGCTACGTCTCGAACTCACAGATGACATTGCAAGTCACAATCAAAAATTGTAGCATTCAGGGATATTTGTCTCTAGATAGAACCATCCAAGATGAGTGAGTACCAGAGGGGCTGTACGCTCCTTTTTATGTAGACATTTGTTTGGCCCTTGCTACTTTTCTTCATTATGTTCCATGCTCTGTTATTGGCCAGATTCTCTGAGGGTGTGTATTTGGGAGATTGACTGATTAAATTGATTTACAGATTAATGAAATTCAAATGAATTTCAGAATAGGACTAATCTATTTGCTAATTCATAGTTCCCATGAGACAAAACTCTGTAGTTGATGCTTTTGCTAAAAAATAACAAAAATAAATTAATACTCTACCTCTTCCTCCTCTTGCTCCTACTTCTTGCACTATTCTTTCTTGAAACTTGTGCTATTTTCAGTTTCACATGCGTGTATCTCATGTTTTATTTATTTATGTATTTTCAAGAACTCTAAGCAATGTATTTATTAGGAAAACACATGTCCTTCATTTAATTAATGTAATATAGAAAGGGTGAACAGATATGAAAAGAGGTAGAGTCGGGATAAAAGGTAGTGTTGCCAAAAGCAACCAAATATTTACTTTAATTTTCTAAATTTCACTTGATAAAAAAATCTATATTTATTGGTTGCTATAAGCTTTTTTTCTGTTAATGATCCATCAACATATTGAGACAAGGAGGAAAATAAATAAATTAGACCCAACCTCAGTTTATCCAAATCACACCCAGATCACTGCCAATACAATTACTTTGGATACAATTTTAGCCATTTTCACACATTTGTCGGTCCATGATTTAGGACTGTTCTGGCAAAACAGGGACAGTTGAAAGGTTCTGCATAGCCAAGTGATAATTGCCGGTTGCCCAAGTGAAAAAATGTCAAGTACTTTAAGATGTGTGTATGTGAGCTTAATGAGCAGTACGGATGGTGTATTGGTTTGCATTACTGCCTCACAGCACTGAGGTCATGGATTCAATTCCCACCATGGCCCTAACTGTGTGGTGTTTGTAAATTCTCCCTGTACTTGTATGGGTTTCCTCCAGATACTCTGGTTTCCTCCCACAATCCAAAAATATACTGCTAGGTTAATTGGCTCCCAACAAAATTAACCCTATGGTGAATGTGTGTGCATGTACATGTAGTCAGGAATATAGATTGTAAGCTCCACTGGGGCAGGGACTGATGTGAATGGCCAATTCTCTGTAAAGCGCTGCGGAATATGTGTGCGCTATATAAATAACTGGTAATAAATAAATAAATAATGTTTCATAATATACAGTTTTAGATATGAAACACTTCACAACCTAGCATATGTTCGATTTCTAACGTTAATGAAATTCTACATTACCATCTCACTTTTAAAATCATATGTAATTTAGTACAACTATATAGTACATTATGTCACCTGAAATGCAATACATTTTTTATTACATCCAGAGCCAGCCATAGGCATAGGCAAACTAGGCAATTGCCTAGGGCATTTGATATGCCTAGGGGCATCAGCAGCTTCTGTTGATTAAAATGATATGCAGCATGCCTATATTCTGTGTGTAGCATTTCATATGCAGATACAGCCACAGTCTCAGACATTATATAGGCATGCTACATATAATTTTAATCAGCAGAAGCTGCTTGTGCATCCTAGCCACATAGCAATGCAAATAAGCTGCATTTTCATTAAAAAAAAAGGTGCCAGACGTTAGCATTGAGGCAAGATTTATGAGGACATATCTGTATCCAAGCAGAGGCAGAGGTCACAGTGTTAGTGGCAGTGAGTGCTGTGTGCATGTGAGTGGGTTGGTTGTGCAGTAGTGTTTGGAATATGCGTAAGGAGCATTATGTGTGTCATGTAAAAATGCATTAATAATGTGCAGCAAAGGTATAAGGGGCATTATGTGTGTCATTATGTGTATAAGGGCATTAATAATGTGCGGCATATGTGTAACAGGGTACTACTGTATGTGTGTCATTATGTGTATAGGGGCACTAATAATGTGCAGCAAATGTGTAAGGGGCATTATGTGTGTCATTATGTGTATATGGGCATTAATAATGTGCGGCATATGTGTAAGGGACATTATGTGTAAAAGGGCATTAATAAAGGTTGTCATAATGTGTAAGGCGCATTATGTTTATAAGGACATTAAAAATGTGTCTCATATGTGTAAGGGGCATTACTCTGTGGCATTATGTGTATAAGGTGCTCTACTATGCTCTACTAATGTGAATAAAGAGCAATAGGGTGTGGTGTAATGTGAATAAGGAGCAATTCAGTGTGATGTTATGTGAATAAGGGGCTCTACTGTGAGGAGTAACGTTTATAAGGTAAAGTGATACTACTGTGGGATGTAATATGAATTATGGACACTATCGCATGATCAAATGTGAATAAAGTTGCAGTACTGTGTGGCGGAATTGGAATTGGGGTTACTATTGTGTGGCCATGCCCCTTGCCAGCAAAAACACACCCCTTTTTGGGCTGAGCACCAAATGTGCGAACTGTTCCTATTTAAAATATAGGGGGTACAATAACCAAAATAAGGACTGCTATGGTGAGGGCTGATGGTGCTGGGAAAGAGGTGCAAGGTCAGAGGCGGAACCAGCGGTGGTGCATGGGGGCACCATACAAAATCTTGCCTAGGGCATCATATTAGTTAGGGACGGCTCTGATTACATCCAACTGTTTAGTTACATTTATCAGTGAATGCCCAGATCTTCCTAAGTGTGATTAATACATAGATTAGAATTATATATATACATATGTACCGAAATAGTGTATGAATAAGCGTTGTCTAAACGTCTGCTCTGTACTAATAAAACTGTATGCTACATGTATTTTTTTTTTCTGTAAAAATAATACAATTTTTGCTGCAATGTAATTCAGTTTATTTCAGGAGTCTTATGTAGATGGTAGTAAATACAGATATGCCAGAAATCAGCAAAATAGCTGTCACTGCTTTACTGAGCACCTTTACTTCTAAAAAGAAGCTTTTAGATGTAACAAATGCAGAGAACAAAGAGCAGTATCCTGAGTTTATTTTTTTCTTTTTAATTATTAACAGTTTCTTATATAGTGCAATATATTGCATTGCGTTTTACAATTAGAACAACAGTAATAGAACAAACTGGGCAAAAACAGATAGAAATAGAGGTAGGAAGGCCCTGCTCGCAAGGTTAGCAAGTTGAACGGTTACTATTAATTAAGCTAGATCTCAACAAGCATGATGGTTGGTGAGATAAAAGTAAATTAAACTAGAGTTTCACAAATTTAGGGGGACATGTACTAAGCATTGATGAAAGTAGAGAAGTGAGCCAGTGGAGAAGTTGCCCAAGGCAACCAATCAGCATTGATGTAACATTTATAATTTGTATACTATAAACATATACAGAGCAGCTGATTGGTTACCATGGGCAGCTTCTCCACTGGGTCACTCCTCCACTTTTATCACTGCTTAGTACATGTCCCCCATAGTGTTAATATCATATACATGATAAAGTGTAAAATAAATTGATAAATTAATGAAAAAATAGATAACTAAAATATTTCTATATTCATGACATGATCAAAAATATGTTCTGTTGTAAATAGCAGAGTCCAGAGGAATCATGTAGCTATATAGGTGGGTAAGGAGACTGAATAATGTCCCATAAATGAACATGTTTATCAAACAGAGGATGCACCCTATGTATCAAAGCATTAGTTGGCTTCCCCAGTGCTATTCCCATAATGAATTGGTGCAATAACTGATTCTCTACTACTGCGATAGGTAAATAAATTGCCTTATACAAAAAAAAAAATGGCAAAAATCCAAGGAGAGTTCCTGAAGTATCCTTATTAAAGAGTGATTTGCTGCCCCTCCAGTCTGTTAGCTTGAAGCACTAGGAAAGTCCAGTAATAATCTCACTGCTTGTAAGGTTTGACGATGGACACTCTGTTCCTCTGAGATGAATATCTGTATTAACCCACCAAAGATATAGCCGTGGATGGGTCCTCTGCTTACATGGATGCTGTATAAATAAATTTAGTAGAAATTTTCTTTGAGCTGTTTCTATTTATGAACAGCATTTTTTTTCAGAGTCCTCAGATTGTTATAATATAGAACATGTTTTTATTATGTCATGAAGAAATATTTATTATTTATTTATTAACAGTTTCTTATATAGAGAAGCAAATTTTGTTGCACTTTTAAACTTGACACAATGATAAAACAAAACTGGGTAATAACAAACAGAGATAGGAAGGCCCTGCTTGCAAATTAACAATCTTTAAGAATAGTGCTTCTTAATCTGCCAAGTTTCTGCAATATAGATTTTAGTTGTTGTTTAGGTATATGGTATTATTGCCTGAACCGATAAGATTTATTGTGCAAATAATTAACTTTTATCTGATTCTAGCTATTAATTGTGTGATCTCTTATGGGCAGCAACTCTGCTATGCAATTTATTTGTACATATTTATTTAAACACCTATATTTTAACTGTCTGATTGTTGGAGATCAAAATAATCATGCTGTTATTATGGGTAAATTGGGTTACCTGTAATCTAATTCAAATTACTATATGCAATGCAATAAATATTAGTTATTCATTTCGGGGAAAAGTAAGATTTGTATGAAAGACTCTGAATAAAACAAATCAGAAGCTTGGAATAAAAAACAAAAACAAAAAAAAACTGGTTGACAGAAACATAATTTACGCTTCTGCTCTGCTCAGTCTGCCTCCAGTTGTACAAGATTACCCTTGATCATTATGTAATGTAAAGGTATTTAGAATTGTGTGGTAAACAATGTGTGATTAAAATAATTTTCATGATACTTACATTTTGTAAAGGCAGATATTCCATCAATATTTCTTTGTTTGGCACAGCAAACATTTTCCTTAATAGGGAAGCTTGTGTAAGGTAAATGCTAATTCCGTCATGACACATAGGCATGTCTATTAAACCCTGAAACTATGTGGGTTGTAATCACTTATAGGTAATAGCCATACTGTTTATAAACTCATGCAGTTCCTTACAGCACGTAGCTAAACTGTATGAATAAGGTTCTAGAGTACATATTTTCCTATGTTTCAGACAAATAGCTCATGGAATTCAGATTTTACTGTTTTACTATTTTAGCACTTTGTTTGTAAAGTGGCATGTTTGTAAAGTGTTGCAAAATGTAAGTTCCAGCTTCACAGTCATAGGTACCAAACATAATATTTTTTTGTTTTCTTTTCATACACACTGTATATAGTGCTCTACAATTACTTTGTATCACATTGATTATAGTGCAACCCATCTCTATAGGGCTCATATTGCATGTAGGTACAACATTTTGCTATTTTAGCTACTAATCAGACACATGCTTCCATGGTCCAATTTGTACTGGTACAAGCTACAAGCTATTTTCTGATTGACTATGGCAAATCTTGTACCCTATAACCTGCTGCTGACAAGGTGGCAATTACTTGTGGTGAGAGGTGGTACTGGCTAATAACATGTTCATTTTTGATTGATTTTTTTATTCATGCTGTATCCCTGCAAACTCTTGCAAATCTCTGTGAGCTGTATTCATCATGTGAGCCCTGTCACCATGAAAAAATATTGCTCCGCATGACATTGTTAATCAGTGTATGCTAAATCAACTGCCTTATCCTATAACCCTAGAAAGTGGAGTGCCTTATACAGTGCATGGTAAACGCATCACCATGGCAAGCGACTGAGTGGCTTCTATGATTTGATGGGTGTTACAGACAATCATACTAAGAGGAAAACAACATTACTTAGAAAAATCGAACCCAGCCACCTATAAGTGTGCTGCTTTATTCCTTACAGATACATCTGTAGATTAAAGTTTTCTCTTTTTTCAACTGCAAAGATTAGCATTGCGTTCTCTATGGAGATCTAATTCTGAGTACGATTGTGAAAGTTTTTTTTTATCTGTGTAGACAATGCACAAGGTTATTTTACTGGTCTAAAATCTCACTTTTACAGTAGGAAATTTTAATGGTTGGAACAAAAAGATTTCTCACCGTGTTTAACATTCTGAGAAAATGATCCTCAATGATTTGTTCACAGCACTTTCAGGTTATATTATAGTAAATACCCAATTTTGAATAATTAGTTATACATTGCTGAGAAAAATGGTGCATCATGACTTTAGTTCAGAATACTCCTGTATATAGGCCCTCATTCCGAGTTGTTCGCTCGCAAGGCGATTTTAGCAGAGTTGCTCACGCTAAGCCGCCACCTACTGGGAGTGAATCTTAGCATCTTAAAATTGCGAACGAAGTAATCGCAATATTGCGATTACACACCTCGTAGCAGTTTCTGAGTAGCTTCAGACTTACTCGGCATCTGCGATCAGTTCAGTGCTTGTCGTTCCTGGTTTGACGTCACAAACACACCCAGCGTTCGCCCAGACACTCCCCCGTTTCTCCGGCCACTCCTGCGTTTTTTCCGGAAACGGTAGCGTTTTTTCCCACACGCCCATAAAACGGCCTGTTTCCGCCCAGTAACACCCATTTCCTGTCAATCACATTACGATCGCCAGAACGATGAAAAAGCCGTGAGTAAAATTACTAAGTGCATAGCAAATTTACTTGGCGCAGTCGCAGTGCGGACATTGCGCATGCGCATTAAGCGGAAAATCGCTGCGATGCGAAGATTTTTACCGAGCGAACAACTCGGAATGAGGGCCATAGTTCTTATGTCTCAAACTGGTATAGATTAATGTGTTTTCTAATGTGACACTCAGAAGAGTAATTACAAAATTGTATACGGTTATCATTTCTGGGGTGACACCTCTATGCTAGAAACTGCTTTAAGATTATTCATATTTAAAGTTGACATGAACTCCAAGGTTATATAATGTATGTTATAATCAAAAGAAAGTGATTTGCGGACTAGCAGGTGAAAAAGTGGGTGTGATACTTATTCTGCAGTTATGTTGTCACTCTCCGTATTAGTGATGTTGATTTTTCTTCAATCATAACTTCTTTCATGACAAAACATTGATCACATATGGGATAATGCACTAAGGGAGTTATTCAGGTTTATTAGCAAACTAAAAAGCATGCTAATGGGCAAAACCATATTGCACTGCAGGTGGAGCAGATGTAACATGTGCAGAGAGATTAGATTTTGGTAGGTTATATTGTTTCTGTGCAGGGTAAGAACACACACCACCCAAATCTAACTCTCTCTGCACGTTACATCTGTTACATCTGTTCTACCTGCAGTGCAACATGGTTTTGCCCATTAGTGTGCTTTTTTGGTTTGCTAACAAACCTGAATAAGGCCCTAATTGCTGTAAATTGTATGGATAGTATAATTCTTAGGGGCAGATATATCATAGCTTGGAGAGAGGATACATCCCGCCACTTTCCAGTCCAATCGGATCCATCTCAGAGGGAAATATGAAAAGAAGCCCATAGTCATTGCCCACACCGGGTCCCAGCTCTGGAATGTATTGTATTCTGGAGCTTGGTACATAAGGGAATGTGGATCGGCATTTTCAGAGTTTTGGATGCATTTTTGCCCTTAGTACATCCCACCCACACAGTGTAAAGAGAAAAATCTCCAACCAGTCAGCTCCTAACTCAACCTGTAATATAACATGAGCTGATTGGTACTTTATCTCTCTCCAAGGTTTAGTCTTTATACAGGTCACAGAAATCTTATTTAAAAATGAAAGTAGGGGTATATTAGTCCATATAATGCACAGTTTACCCTAGTGAACACTGAATGACAGTGAAACTCACTTTTGACACTTATTATTTATAAAAGTTTATCAACACCACTAGTATAGTGCATTATCCTCTATATATAATCTACTATAAATGACTACTAGAGTATCAACGTATTTTATACTATAAACTATACCAAACATTGCCTAGATTATTTCACTTTTTTAAGCAAAAATGCATACTTTTTTATTTTGTAATTTTTTTCTGTTGCTTTCTGTTATTGCACAATACATTCAGATGAAAATCAAAATCCTTCTTTTATATAGAAAAATAGAAATTGGCTATATTATTAGTCTAGATGGATTAAATATTGTATTACATGTTTAAAAATCTTATATATCTTACTACCACATTCATTGCGCAAATCGTGTTTCATGTTTATTTTCTTTGTGTTTCATGTTTATTTTCTTCCTGTTTCGCCATTCTTTTTTTCCCTTTCTCTCCATCTTTACTTCAATCAATGGTTTCTGCCTCACTTCTCCCTTCCGTCACTGACTGTGCATGCTTTCTCTCTTGTCAGTTCAAGGGAAAGCTGAGAGTGGGAAATAAATGCTATGTGCAGGGTGTAGGAGTTGTGCCAGCATGTATAGAAAGAGCTTCATGTATATGCAGATGGCTGGAAAGTGCTGAAATTGAGAAGTAGAAATATTCTGCAGATGAATGAATACGTGTATGGTGATGATTATATAGAGTCAAGAGAGGACAGGGCTGGATCATGTGGAGCTTGTGATCACTGGAGAGTATAAAAGGACAAGCTGATCCCAGTGACCATTAGATTTCACAGCCAATTGAGCTTTGCTGTTTTATGGATAGAAACAGTTTGTTGTAGAGCTCTAAATCGACAACAGATAATTTGTGCCTGAAGGAGGTAATTACCTATCGTGTGGACATTTTGTTTTCTGTTTTTCAAAGTTAAAATGTTGAAGTTTTTGGCTCTTGTTGGCTATTTACTGTTATCTATTAGTTTACAGTCTGCCTTTTACTGAATGATATTGGTGCAGTACACATGTATCAGTTGATCCTTTTATATAAAGCCAATACAGTCAGCTACAGCAGTATTCAACAGTAATATATTTCAAAACATTAATCCTCAAGAATCTCGCCTGAAAATAACGGGGGTATAATTTGTAAAGTTAGCCGGTTATTTCATACAGAGATCTTACAGCAAATAATAAGAAAATAATACTTCAAAATCCTTAACAGAAGTGCTTTTTTTAAAGTCTGCTTTATTTTCTCAATAAATGTGTATCTAAGATTTTACTCGTATTTCTAGTTCCAGTTCATTTTAAGCAGACTGGAAATTTAAGTCCACAAGAGCAGCAGACAGGTTGTCTTACATCTCCTACACAGACAAGCAAGAAGCTATTTAAATCAATGAACCGTGCTAGTATCTGGCAGGTAAAAAGAAATATCACTATTCTGCTTGATTTTAAATGCAATAGGCATGCATGTACATGCCATACATCACTTCTAGAAATGCTGGTAGTAATTATCATACTCTGTATTGTCACATTAAAGACTCGAAACAAATGAAATTATGTCCATATCATTATTTTTTTCTCTAAATAGACAAATCTAGCATAAAACATAAAAAAAAATATAGCTAATGGTTTATGTTCACAAAACTATCAAAAGTCCATAATTTTGCTGTTACTTTTGCTATGCCCTTATACAGTTCTGCCTCTTGGAAATGCAGATGCGCAGGAGATTTATCAGATTACACTCTGGCCTATCGCAGAGCATACAATGTTACTTATGAGTTCTGTTTACTGTCTTTTTTTTTTAACCACACCTATAATTAAGAATTCTTTCATTTTTATCCTAAAATAAGAGTGTTTAAGGCACCATTAAGATTTGTGTGCCATGTATTTTACCATCAAAGAAAGACAAAAAAGCTCTAAGAACTTATGCTGAATTAAAAGAGGATATCTTGCATGTGCGTAACTATAGTGGTAGCAAGGGGGGCCTGGACCCAGGTTATAAAGCTGCATACCAATTTCCTAGGTTTGCCTGCTAAGTATTTGGGTCTGATCCACTGCCTAGCCTGAATACATATTCAGTGAGAGGTGTGTGTAGTGGATGTTCTAATGGCAAGGGGGCACTGTAATGTTGTAACATTTGATCTGTTCATTGCAATGTGGAGGGCACATTAATAATAATAATAATAATTGTATTTATATAGCGCTCTTTCTCCAACAGGACTCAAGTTACATAATAAGAACTGGGGCACTTTAATGTGGCACAATATGAAATGGAGGCACTATAGTGTGGTAAAATATGAACTGGGGCACTCTAACTGTGCATAAGTTGAACTGGAGGGCACTCTAATGTGATACAATGAACAGGGGGCACTGTAATGTGGCATAATATGTATGTCACAATGTGTATTACTATGTGGCTTAATGTGTACTGGTAGCCCTACATTGTGACATCATGGACATCATGTAAACAAGGGAACTGTGATGGTTCATAAAATAAACTAGGGCGCTACTATTGTTCAGAAAATGAACTAGGCCATTATTATGGAGTATAAAATTAATAACTGCTGCAAGATGTTGCTATGGGGCCCACAAAGTTCTGGTTATGCACTGGTATCTTGCATGTCTTCATACTGTACCAAGAGTGAGTGTCTGCAAAGACAGACAGTGGAACATTGTACATATTTAGACTGCATCTATGCTTATAACTGAAGAGGTGTAACTTGTTTGTAACAAGCCATTCACATCAAGGAAACTTTTGGTGATGGTGTATCAGTGCAACTGTGGGCTACTCAAAGTTGGACGTGAGTGTAAATAGAGGTGCATACAGGGTATGTGCAAGTGCACACTAATGATGAAGACTAGTAGTAAACCAAGTATACACGTAGGGACAGGTGCACCACAAAATGCATACAACTATGCAAAATCACAAATATAATATTTTTTCCATTTACGCAGCTCAGGAGCAACAAATACTTGAATTTTGTCCCTCTGTCCTTAATGTAAAATAAGCATTCCTGATGCCCTAGACCTGGGGGTCTATTTACAAAGTATCAGGTTGTAAAACCAGACACTTCTGAGCGTTTTAATGCCCAAAATTTAAAAGGGCAATGCCTTTTCTACCTGTGTCTTGATAGTAAAAGCATTGCCCTGAGCATATAAACATGCTCAGGAGTGTTGGGTTTTACTACCTAGCTCTTCGAAAATAAACTCTTGATCTCTGTTGCCTTTCTAAAAAATCTATGTCTCTTTGTGTGTATTTTTAGCTCTTTTTTGTATTAACGTTTTACATATTTTACCAACAATATGGCAGTTCATATATTTTATATATCTTGTTTTGTTATCAGCATTAAATATCTATGGCTAAATCTATAGAAGGACAATTATGGCCTATTTTGCTATTATAGAAGCCTTTACCTAATTGCTCTGCCAACAAGATGGAAATCAGGTTAGGCTCAAATCAGCATCCTCCACAATTGCATAGACAAAAAGGGCCATGTGCTAACCCAGTGGTTTCCAAATATGATCCTCAAGGCACTATAACAGTCCAGGTTTCAGGATATTGATACTTGAGCGCAGGTGGTATTTAGTACCTCAGTCAGTTTGCTTTTACCGTCTGTGCTCAAACATGGATAACCTGCTAATTTGGACTTTTAGGGTGCTTTTAGAACCAACTTTGGGAACCAATGTAACTGACCCACTTCCAGACTGGTAAGATAAGACTTCTAAGATAACCATCTTGTACGGTCAGTGTCAGACTGGGGCATGTAGGACCCACCGCGGGGAGGCCATGATAGGGGCCCATGTTAAGGGTGTGGCCAGTCTGCACCTCATTGGTTTGACTAACCATCAGAGAGTGCAATGTCTGGGCCCCTTCATAAATATATACAGTAAATTCAGCTGCTGCATGCATGATAATGTACCAGATTAATAACAGATTAATAACAGCAATGCACTGTAGAAAATACACCATAGTCCAGTATAAGGTAACATATGTATAATTCAAGTGCAAAGTCTGGAACCTGATCTTTAGAGCAGGAGGTGGGCCCCCCAGCAGTGGGGCCCACCGGTGGTTTCCTCTGTACCCCTGTGGGCCAGTCCAAGCCTGTGTATGGTCCACAAGATAACCATGAAATTTTTGCAGACATATGTACTATTCCTTTGCTCCCAATTAATCTTATCAGTTACCTATGGCGATTACTAATTTATTAATATGACATATTACTCATAGTAATAGTTAATAAGCTTTGCTTATTTGTTAACGTTTCCTTTCACCTAAGGCAATTATTCATATTTTACCTTTAATAGGTCGGACATTATGATGTTTATGTTTTTATGCATCTTTATAACATAGATGTTAATTAGGCTTTCCAGAAAATGTTTCATTTTATTATTTCAACATAACTTCATTCAAGATTGGAGACATATTAACCTTTATTATTACAGTGCGGCAGTATATAATTTCTCATCTATCATGAGAAATTATTAATGTTAATTCCTCACTTTGCTCATGACTCATTAGCAAAGAATAGCAGCAACTCATACAAGCAATAGCTTTAGAAAGCCTAAAGTTAGCCCTGTGCTGTAACCATGTTAAAGGAATAGCATGTTTCAGCTTACATTTTATGCAATCCATTAAACTTTAAGTAGAGTACATCTGACAGGACTTGTCAAAATACACTTTTCAAAATGCAATCCCATCAATTAGCAGTTGAGCCATCCCATCTTTTAGAGTGAACCTAATGAAATATAACTAGCCTCTCAATAGAAGTACAGCTATATTGTTAGCTTTAGCAAGTGCACCCAAGGCAGTGTTGTTCAGTACTGAGGAAGCTGTCAAAAAGGAACGCTGGTTTTCTTTTTGAATTGTTTTATTTTACTATTATCTGCTCTTCCTTCCGTCTATAAAATTGTATTATTGTTGCACTGGTACATATTCTTCAGATATTAAAAGTACATTTTATTACTTGGTTTATAGGGACAAATTAAAAACCCTTTCACTCTTTGGATAGGACACCTACGTGCAAACTAAAAAGATGGGTAAATAACAGAAAGCATAAAATAGTCATGTACCTAAATAAAAACAATATATTAATTCTTTCCTATTAATTTTTTTCACATGCTTTAAATAACAACACTATTTGTACCTCTTTAGCAACGTATATCTTAAGGTGATATATCGGCCATTCAACTCGATGGCCAATATATTACTGGTCTGTCGGCCAGTGTGTACAAGTGATATGTCTGTGAACAATGTTGTTCATAGACATTATGCATTGACCCTGCAGCACAGCCCAAAGCCGATATACCTAAAGATATATTGGTGCATTGCTATGTGAGTATGGGTAGTCAAATGACTGCCCGTACACTCGCCGACAGTGACTGACAGAGTAAATGGGCGGGCGCATATAAATGTACACCCAGTTTGTGACATTGGTCACGAAGGATCGGACAGTGTGTACAGTATGCACAACACACTGCCCGATCCGTCTATAGCTATATCTGCAGATCAGTTGATCTGCAGATATGTCTATAAGTGTGTACCTAGCATTATTTTTTTTAATATATATATATATATATATATATATATATATATTTTTTAGAAAACAGAATAGCAATGTTTACCCAAACATCCAGTTCCAGAAAAACTAAGTAGGACTTTTTCAGTTATGTACAGCAATTACAGTTATTTTAGGTCTTTGTACTAAGCCTTATGCTAGCCATACATCAGGATGATATCTTTCCAACCAGCCAACTAGTTGGCTGCTTGATAAGATAATCTAGCAGTGTGTGGGAAGAAACAATTATCAGCCGTTTGCTCCCACACTCTAAAAAACGCCAAGAAATGGCCGGTCCAGCTAGATGGGAAAATCAAACCTGTTTGATTTTCCCAACTAATCGTTCTAGTGTAGTGGGAACGTTCCCCGCAAATGAACGATAAGTAGGCAGACACTTTGACCGTGGGTGTCCACCTACTTCTTCATTGGAATCCCTGACAGATGCAGTGAATGAGCGGGAGGAGAGAATTCAGTGCCCCTGCTGCACTGGCGCACCCCGACAGTGTTCACCACCCACAGCAGCTGTGTCCCCTGCCTGCACTCTGTCAGAGGTCACCTGGCACCTACCCTACCAACCCCCGCATTACCACCCCCAGCAGCAGTGTTCCCCTACCTGCACCCCATCAGCAGCAGACACCCGGTGCCTGTCACCCCAGCCACAATCACCAGCCGCAGCAGTAATCCCCTGCCTGGACCCCGACAGCAGGTGCCAGTAGAGCGGGAGCCGGGAGGAGGTTCAGGGGCAGCTGCAGCAGTCTATCACTGCTGCTGTGCTTCCCCTGTCACCCCGGGATCAGTGTCTGCAGCAGTGGTGATAGGGGAACTGGGCAAACAGAAAGCTTGTTCACACGGCGGCAAAATCTTTGGTAAAATGAGTAATGAATAGGGGTGATTCTGTTACAGGTAAGGTCCTGCAGTAGCTTCACAAGTTATTTTTCTGCACCAATGAACTTTGCTCATTTTTGCACAGGAATGTGCGGTATGTATTACTCTATTTAGCGTGATCACAAAAGGCTTCCATGGATCCTCACAGCTAAATGAAGTATCTCCTCCGAAGTAAGGCGCCATAAGGTCATTGTTAGTTGGGGCTGCCCCTGTCACCCAGGCAGAGCAGCAAGAGGAGGACAGGAGCTGCTGCTGCATGTCAGTCTCCCTGTCACCTCTCTCGCCCCTTCCCCCTTCTCCTGTCAGCACCCTCGGTCATCCTTCCCACCAGGCTGCAGCATATACCCCATTAGAGGTCACCAAGCAAGCACCTACCCTCCCTTCCCGCATGATCACTACCCACAGCAAGTGTCCCCATGCCCGCACCCCATCACCAGAGGACACTCAGCACCTGAATCCTCCCCCGCCCGGAGTGAGGGAGCATCACAGATGCGGGCTGGAGTGTGAGGACACAGTGCCGCCAAAGTATCTTCTGTCCAGTTACAGGAAGCCGTGAGTGCAGCAGTAGGGTATTTGCAGATCCTTCTGGCTGCAAGCACCTCCTCACTCTGTCTCCCCTGGCAGCCATCCACCACATACAGTGCCAGCAACTTTGTATCACATTACAGTAAGGTAGGGTTCCCCCTGTCATCAGCGCTGGCTGTGGGCCCTCCTGTCATCAGCTCCTGCTGTGGCCCCCCACTGTCATCAGCGCCAGCTGTGGCCCCCACTGTCATTAGCGCTGGCTGTGGGCCCCCACTGTCAAAAGGCTCCCATCATCCGGCCCCTCAACTCCACCCCTCCCCACCTGCAATTGACAGCAGCTCCTCCTGCAACAGGACCACATGCGGCCAGTGCCCCCGATCAGCACTAGATCCCCCCTGCAAGTTTCACCTCCAATCCTCCCCACCTGTCATGGACACTTCCAATTCCCTCCTACCACAGCTGTCAGCTCCAATCTCCCTCCCCCCCCAATGTACATCACAATACTTTGATTTTAAGTGCACTCATTCCCTTATAGGATGATATATATTTCTATCCTATGTGCAAAATATTTCTTTCAGTATATGACAACATCTTAGTGTCATTATTGCACAGCATATAAATGTTTCAATCAGTTTGCAACATTTAAATTTTATTCTATTATCTGACATTATATATTGCCATATAATTAGTATTTTAGTCTGCTAGGTAGACATTCTTTATTGAATTACTTGATGTGGGTGCAACTTCCTTTTTTAACATAATAAAATATATTTCTCTATAACAATTAATGTACGGTGTGGAAGAGAAAAATAAAAAAGCTTTTACTGGAATAAATAGACATGCAAGTTTTTGTTAAACTGTCCGCCTACTTCTGTGACATCACAAATTGGAGAGAAGTTGGCTGGCCTGATGAAAAAGTTGCCAGGTTGGCTGGTCAGATGAAAAAGTTGGTTAGGTGTGGGGGACAGAGTTTTAGTTGGAAAAAAAGTTGACCGGTTGGTCAGTTGGATGGTTAGTGGAAAGTTGGTCTGATGTATGGCTAGCAATAAAGAGAGATGAAGTACAAGCCAATCAGCTCCAAACTGCCATGTTACAGGCCATGTTCTAAAAATGACGGGAGCTAATTTGTTGGTAGTTTAATCTCTCTCCACTTCATCTCTCTCCAAGGCTTCACACAAATGAGAGTTGCCAAGGATTGCAATGTGGGTCAATTAAGAAATCTAGTACATTGAAAAAAAAAGTACTATAACCTGTAAAAACCACATTCTGTCATTTTCTAGCATTGTTTTAGTAAATTAAACCAATGCTGATTGGTTGCTATGTAAAGCAACATCTTGTGCATCTGTTCTCGGTGCTTGAAAATATGTCTACCCTCTAACAATCAATCAGATCAATATGATAATCATTTTGACTAATGAAAGCAAGCATCTGGCTACTATGGTTGAAATATGTAATTGGTTCCACATATATGGAATTATCTTTCTTATCCATGCCATGTTAGCTGTTTATTTAATTTTAGATTTCAGCATGATCTATGAACACCAAAGTTACAAATCATTGAGATCCTGCTGTGAAATATTAAAAACATCTGGTATTTACTAATAAAAGCAAAATATAAAGCATAATATATGTTTTGGGATATTTTATTAAGGGATATCATTGTGTCTGCTATTTGCAGCCCAATTCCAGTAATCTGAGTACAGAAGAATACAATTTCTGAATACGAAATGTTAAGAATGAAAGATTGTATGAAGTAGCCTGACCTTCATCTGTCATAGAGTGTTAGCATTGATTACTGAGACAATTCTTGAATTTCTTTAGCTAATCTTCCAACAAAACCTTATATAGTAGACACTTGATGCAACAATATATAAGACATAACAATGGGAATTAATAATTTCATCAACCAAGGCAAAGCATTGCTATGTTTCAGGCATGTTTTTCAGTATGTTTACTGTTGCTGTCTGTTAGAATCTACTTTTATAGCCTGAAATGTTCTTCTTCATGTCAGATATATGTTTCTAGGGGTTGTGGCTTGGTCTATTTCACTGCAGTTTAAGTAGATTATGGTGAAGTTCCTCAAAAATCACTGCATCATTAGGCTAATACCAGTATATGAATATACTTACTAGTATATAAACATATTACTCTTTACATTATATATGCTAAGCCTTGAAGAGAGATAAAGTGGAGAGAGATAAAATAACAGTAAATCCGCTCCTAACGGCCATGTTACTGTGTTTGAAAAATGAAGGTTAAGAGCTGGTTGGTTGGTACTTTACATCTATAGACTTTATCTCCTTCCAAGGCTTAGTAAATAGACCCCAATGTTGCTAAATGTCATTTAGGCCCATGATAGTTTTTGTCCCTGGAAAAGTAGTGTATTTTCTTCTCTGGCTGCATAATAAATGTCATATGTATTCAGCATGTTACACTACGTATGTTCCAACTGTACTGATTAAGGCAGATTTAGAAGGGGTTCAGTAGGATTTACCAGCAGCCGGGATGCCGGCCATCAATATACCAACAGCGGCATTCCAGCTGCCAGTATGTGGGCTTGTTGTGCTCACTGCACTGCTCGGTGGCTTGCTGATCTCACCACAGGTTCTATTCCCACTCTATGGGTGTCTTGGACACCTACAAGTGGGAATAGCCCTGCTGCGCTGGTGTTCCAGCTGCTGGCATTGCCAGCTATCAGGATTTCAGTGTCTATATCCTGAACGCCAGGATCCCAACAGACAGTAAATTGAACGTATACTTTTGGAAGGGACAGTCCCAGTTTCAGTGCTCCCAGTTTGGACAGGTTTGTTCCATGAGACAGAATGTTGGGATATATGTCCCTAAATATTGCTTCTGCCACATGCACTTGCCACTGGTGTGTGCAGCAATGAATAATTGTTAAAGGGAGATTTAAATAGCCTAATGCTTCAACAGTTCTAGGTGTGCATACACCTTCATTGTGAAGTGCCATTATTCCTGCTGTTCCAGCTTTGGAATCTATGATGTTAGATTTTATTATCCTGGCTCCAAAAGTAAAATTAATGGTAAATGATCAAATGCAGAAAAAATATACTATTTGCAAATCCAGTAAACATGACAAATCCAACTGTACTGATTTGTGGACCTCAAGTGGTGTGTTGTTCACAGGATAGCAGGTGAAGTTTCTCCTCAAAAATGATAATCTCTGGATTGGGTGTTGGGAGCATTAGGGGGCGAGCTAATAGCATCATGTTTTTGTTTTCAAACTCAAATTTGTGCATACAAACATTTATTTATGTTTACTGATGGACATTTATAGTGACTTGTCATTTCAGAGGTGTGTCTACCTACTATTTCTGTTAATATTATCATTTTACTCAGCATGTAAAGCCATTATCTATACTTAGCAACATTGGAGGTCTGACCAGTGGGACAGGTGGTGTGACCATAGCAAAATTGGGCAATGTTCAAACCTCCATGTGCATGCCCATTTCCCTGGTGCTGCAATGCAGTACCTCATAACACATCATCCCCCCGCTCCCCCTTCCCCACACACCCATTCCTTCATGAATCGAGATGAATATAGTGCTTGCAGGACTGTGGGAGAATGTTCCATAACCAAGACTGTGCAACTGAAAGTGGGATGGTTGGTGGTTTGATTAATATATAAACATTGTGTAGGAACTGTGCTATATAATATACTTGAAATATTGGAGTGTTCTTACTATTTACTTCACATGATGTTTCTATGTTAAAAGTAAGGTGTTTTCTTAATAAAACAGGCAGCTAAATACACAGGATATATTGGTTAATTTTTAATCAGGAATAGGGCCAATAGAGCAGTGTCGGACTAGGGCATGAAGGGTCCACCGGGGGAATGCAATGGTGGGGGCCCATATTTTGGGTTGTAGCCAGTCTTCAGAGGGGGTGTGACCAGCTGCCACAGAGGCTTGGCTAACCATTAGAGAGTACATGGTCTGGGCCCCTTGATAAATAGATATAGTAAATGCTGATAGTGCATGCATGATAATGTACCAGATTAATAACAGCAATGCACTATAGAAAATACACCATAGTAATGTGCAGTATCCCTAGAGGAAGAGGTGGGGCCCACCGGTAGTTTCCCCTGTACCCCTGTGGGCCAGTCCAGCCCTGCAGTAGAGTCTTTTTTTGTCTGGTAGCAGATCCTATTAGGACACACTAATGTTGCAAAGTAATACTTTACTATTTTATTTAGTTATTTGTTAAGTGCAGTTATAACAGTTTCAACAGTCATATACTGCCAGTGACTGGGCAGTAAACTCTGATCATTAGTGGATGGTTTTTGCATTGTATACTGGCTATCAGGTGATGGGGCTCTGCACTGAGTGCTGACTGGTCACTACATGGTAGGGCTCAGTTATGTATTCCTGTCAGACAAGCCTGGAAGGTATTTTATTATTGCTCAAAATATTCACTTTACAAGCCAGAACTGATACAATGTTCTACATATTTAACCAACCATACTTGGCATGTGTCTATCATGTCCATGATAAATAGCATACCTTCCTATGTCCAGTATGTGCTGTAGAGCCCACAGAATGTACCACCAGCACTTTGCAAAGCTCTACACTATTAAAAACCTTTGGTGCCCAGCACCTTTTCTGTAAAGCTGAGCATAGTAGACCTGCTATGTAAAAGTCCATAAAAGTCATAAACAAATAGGACTTTGATAGCTGCCCCCGTAAGTATTTTTACTTAGTTTGCTTGTTTCTGCTGCTGGAGTGTATAATATATAATATAAGACTTGTAGCAAGAAAACAAATTGTATTAATGTGATTTACAGTAATGTGCATTCAACATGAGCAAATAACCTTTACTTGGCTCAAAAATGTAAAAACTTTGAACAACACTATTTCACTACAAAATGTATTTTAAGAACCTTTTAATATGCACATCTTTTTTTAATCTCAGTTTTGAACATTTGTCTAATATAATACACTAGGTGATTCATTGCGCCCTACGGGCACTCATCACACCGTCGCATGGGGCTACGCCCCTTTATCCCTTGCACGCCCTAGGGCGTGCAATAATTTTATTATATGGAGAATTACTTCCAATCATAATTTTGGGAGTAGTTAAATATTGCACAGATAAAGGGTGTGGGATGGTTAAGGGGCCGTACCCCTTGCGTTTGTGTGAACATCACACGCAGGGCACGATGAATCACCTAGTAGGTGCTGTGGTTGAGGGATTGGCAGGTGTGTGGGAGATGCAGATGGGGGAGGGGGTCTGTGGGTGCCGGGGGTGGGTGAGGGGTGGTTGCGGGGGTGCTGCAGATAGGGGAGGGTGGCGCGGGTGGGGGAGGGGCAGTTGCAGAGGGCACGGATAAGGGAGGGTGTCCAGAGGTGCTGCAGATGGTGGAGGGGCGGGTTCAGAGGGGGCGTGGATGGGAGAGGGTGTCCAGAGGTGCTGTGGGTGGGGGACAGGTGGGTGCGGGGGGGGGTGCGGATGGGGGAGGGGGTATGTAGATGCTGCTGGTGGGGGGAGGGGTGGATACGGTGGCCATGGATGAATGAGAGGTCTGGAGCTGCTGTCCATGGGGGAGGGGTGGGTGCAGGGGAGGTACATTTAGGAGAGGGGCAGGGCAGAGTGGGATGGGTTTTGGGGAGGGGTTGCAGAGGTGCAGCGGGTGGGGGAGGGGTGGTTGCAGGGTGCAGCGGATGGGGTCTGTAGATGCTGCGGGTGGGTGAGGGGTGGCTGCGGGTGGGTCACGGATGGGGGAGGGGGCAGGAGGTTCTGTGGGTGGGGGAGGGGCATTTGAAATAGGGGGTGCAGTAGATTAGGGAGGAGGTCGGGAGGTGTTGCAGGTGGGGGAGGGGTGGAAAAGTGGAGGCTATGGATTGGGGATGGGTTCTGGAGGTTCTGCGGGTGGTGGAACTGTGGGGGTGCCCTGGTGGGGGAGGGGCAGGTGTGGGGCTGTTGCAGATGGGGGAGGGGTTACGGAGGCATTGCGGGTGGGGAAGGGGCGGGTGTGAGGGTGCTGCAAGTGGGGTAGGGGGTCGGGAGGCGCAGCTGGTGTTGTGACTACGCCCAGCATTAGGAAATGAGGCACAGAGGCACCAAACTGGGCTAATATATAGGAGATAATGTATGCATTTTATTTTCAGATATTTCCATGAACAGTTATGACTATCTGTAAAATGCCAATGAGGCAATAGTTTTCACAAATAATATTCTTGAAACAATATTTATAAAATTTGACAGATTTATTTAAGTCTACAGCAAATTATAAGCAAAAACAAAAGCAAAGTCTATTTATGAAATTCTGCATGGAGTACTTCATACACTCATATGTGGTACTCTTCTTTCTAGAAGGAAATGGGTGAAGAGCTCAGGATACCAATAGCATAATAAATCTAACACTTTATTATAAATTATCTAGTGCTTATCTCTATGAGGGAAAAATACACTTCTACTAGTTATTATAAGCTGCTCAAATCAAGGAAAATTGCAGAACATGATTTAAAGCTGATGGAACTCTTGGAAACAAGACATGCAAAGCCACAAAGGCTTCTAGAGTAGTAAATAAAGGGCCCCAATCCAAATACTGTAAAACAAAATGTTTATTTAAAAGAATCTGTAGAATTATATATCTGTATGGAAAATAGATCAGATACCTATTAAAATTTTGGGAGTAATTTTATGAAATTAAAAAGGAATAGTAGCAAGTCTTATCTGGAGTTTCAATATATTTGTGATGCAGTGTACAGTTTGTTGCTCATGTATCCAGTTGACCTGGTTTAAAAAAACTGGAAAAACAATGTCTTATTGTTCTCCAGTAAATGGGCACATTGTCCTCTAATTATTCAATTCTTTTGTACAAACTGCCTGGACTGTTTGAAGGGGCATGGCAATGTATAGGTGTCTTGAGGGACAGGGATTTAGAGGGTGGTCTAGTACATCTAATTGTTGTGACATGGCTATGTCCTCAGTGTGAGATGGTGCCCTCACTGTCCTGATTACCCAGATTTTAGTTTTGAGCTGTATAGTTTGCATACTCACATTGATGTGAACAATCAGCTGAAATGTCCAACACACAAGCAGAATTACAGTAAAATTAGAATTATAGTGTTCTTAATTAATAGGTCTGTTCTGAACTTGTTGTTTAGGTACTTCACCGTTTCCCACATTCTTGTGTACTTTTATCTGGAATTATTATTATTATTATTATTATTATTATTATTACTGTACACTATCATAATTAATATGTTTATTGGATGACAAATGTTTTTTTAAATCGCAAAAAAAATGTGAGATTTGGGGCGATTTTTTAGACACCTAAAAAAATTGCACCCTATTACATCTAGCCTATAGTGAGAAAAATTAATTAATGTATTGCATTATATAAATGAGTATTAAATTATATGCTGGTGAAAAGTTTTGCATGATATGTGCAGTAATTAAAATTGCAAACTATCACTACTGAAGCATCTGACCCACCCTCACAGTTATTTCTAAAAAAAAATATACTGGTCATTTAAACCTCATTTTCATTACACATAACTTCTGAAAGTGAGTGGACATCAAGGCTGCATTTTGTTGAGTTTTGTTTTAAATATAATGGTTAATGTGTATAAATGGATTGTTTTTGCATTGTGGGCATCAGTTAAAGTGTACATTTTTGTGACATACAGATTTGATTTTCTGTACTGTCAGGGTTGCCACCAGAAATTGTGGGGCATGGGACTGACAAAATAGGCAGGACTCACCACCACCACCACCATCCACACACTACCCCATAGACATAATCACCCACCCACCTGCAATGCCCCATAGACACACACACACACACACACACACACACACACACACACACACACACACACACACACACACACACCTACACCACCCATTTGCATCTCTAGCCCCTACAGCTTACAATTCTGGGCACTGTAGAGCAGCTGTCCATGCATTGTGATGGGCCCAGGTGGCAGCAGTGTTGATTGGGTCCACCGGCAGATAACTGAGCCAACAGTGGCAGTATTTTGAATTCAGTGTTGGCCACTAACCATTCGGAGTTCCACTTGGCCGCTCCTGATTGGCTGCCGGTCCACGAACTCTGATTGGCTAGATCCGTCACTGAATTAAAAATACCACCGCCACTGGCTCAACATCTGTCTTCCCAACCATAGTTGTCTGCCGGTGGTCTAGATCAATGCTTCTTCCACCAGGGCACCCTCTTAGACCAGGCCTGGGACTGAAGTCCCATTTATCCACCTTGATGGCAGCCCTTTGTACTGTGCATGCATACCAAACTGAATTTGTGTCTACATTTGTGTGGCTCTTAGACTTGTGTCCCTTTACAGCTGGGAAATTGGAATGGGGGCTATCAATCATAACTTGACCTCAGTAAAAGTGTTTTCACTAAAGAGTAGCATACCCCCTTCTGATGACTTGGCTGCAAACTTTGTTACACCTATTACACAGAAATGCTTTTATTTATGAAGCCCTGAAAAGTCCTATCTCTGGTAAAAACGTTTTTTTCAACGTAGATAAGACTTTTACCCAGTAATTAAATACTATATCTGTAGTCAAGTAAGGTGATAACTTCCACATACAATACTTTGCATGGCGAAGGTAGCAATCACTTAGGTCAATGGACAGTGGTATTAAAAGTACTGCTGTTGTCCTCCAGTCACTATCACCATCTGAGGATGGCAATAGATGCGAGTGGTAGAAGAAAAATACTCATTAGTAAAATAAATCATTTTATTCCTTTGAAAAATTAGAATATCTGAAGAAGTTTTTCTCTAAATATGCCAGAAATTATATATTCTATTGCTGCAAGAAACACCATTAGAAAATCATGGTTATCAGGCCATATTGATAAGTAAGTCTCTTAAATGTAATTTCCCAAAGTCAGTATCCCAATATACTAAATATATCATCACTTTTTTCATTGTAATTATTTCTATGTATACAACGTGTCTCTATAGATATATAGATAAACAGACTTTTTTTTCTTTATTTAAACTGCAGCTACTATGATACTTGAGATTTTATTAGCACCAAGGGCATACATTTCATTTCCATGTAAGGAAATCTTTGCTAATGTGCCATGCCAGGATTAAATTTGTTTTGTGGTTAGAAGGGTACATAGATTTTCCGCTCTCTTTGATGCTTGGTTTTCGAAGGGATTTGTTACCATGCAGTTTCTATGCAGTGGTTGTAGACATTATTGCACATTAAAGTCAGGATTTTTAAACGGATTATTGCTATGAAAGTTCCCTGGTTTTGTCACAACATGAATTTGATGGCTTAGGCAGCATGGAGCCTTCACCTATTTTATACATTTTAAGGCAAAATGGATTTTCCGACACATGCATAAAACTATTTAGAGGAAAATAAATGTAGAAAACAGAAAACTAAGCTGCAATGATTTATCACTTTTTACAGCATATAAAAGGCTTTATCACTGAAATGCGTTAGTAGCATTGCAGAAATAATGAGCTATAGTTGTAACAGTTTCTAAACAAACTGTATATTCTGCAATGTGTGGACCTAAGGGATTTCTAGATTTTCTCCTTCTCCACAATGTAGAGCACCATGGGGGTATCCAATTAACCGCAATAACACTATCCGCGATTGCAGCTAATGTTATCGCACCTATCTCCCATAAAATCCGCTTATGGAAGCCTGCACGCCCATTTATCGCACCTGTCCTATTCCAAAATGGTGATAACGGGATTCTCACGGTAATTCTAGCCGGGAAAAGCTAAGATAAGTATAGGAGAAAGTGGGGAAATCTGCATGTACCCCCCAAAAAGCCAAACTAATAATGGAAAACATTATAGAAGTCTATATTAGTGGGTATAATAAAACTATTTGGTATCATTTAATTGACACAAATTACTGTTATACACATTTTTTTTTTAATGTGGAAAATGATATAAAAAAAGGGTATAAGTATATATTTGGGTCATTTTAGGGGAATGAAAAAAAGTGTAAATGGACTGATTATTCGCACCTGCAAGTCGAAAAGCACTTATCCCACTCATAAAGCACCCCAATATACCTGTACCAAACCTTGAACCCCAATTTCCATCACTTTGAATTTTTTGACCCAAACATTGACATGTTATTATTGGTCAATTAAAAATAATTAAAAACTAAGTGCCTAACTAGTCATTCAGGGGGGTGCCCCAGGGGTTCTGAACCAAATCCCGACATTTTTACCTTAAAACAGGGATTTTACACTACTTATCCCCTGCTCAGAGATGGTGAAGAGAAAACTGCAATAAACCCTATGGAGACTGGAGACTGGAGACCTATAACTTATTATCACTAATAGGATACCAAATTATCGCATTTGCGATAATTTATCATGAAACTGTGTTATCACAGATAACTGGATACCCCCATGACTGAAGTTTACTAAATTACATTTACTCCTATAAACCCCATTCTAATTTACTTAGACAAAGTGCACACATAGTTTTAGTAATAAAACTAGTAAAACATAGTAAAAAAATAACCTTGTTAGAAAAGTTCCTATTTTGTATGAACATAATGTAACCATTGTAACCAAAATAGCTACCTCCCCTGTAACATGTATTCCTGCTAGTGTAAAATAAAAATACATTATTATAAGCTGACAAATACAATTTCAGAATATGTTATCAAAGTAGGTCTGTATAATGTATTCAGTAGTAGGGGGCTGTATTGTATAATGGGAAAATATTTATTTTTATTACCAGTTATTTAAATTGCACACACATATTCTGCAGCACATTACAGAGAATATTTGGCCATTCACATTAGTCCCTGCACCAGTGGACCTTACACTCTATATTTCCTAGCACATGTACGTGCAGACACATTGACGCTAGGGTTCATTTTTGTTGGAAGCCAATTAACCTACCAGTATATTTTTAGATTGTGGGAGAAAACTGGAGTACCTGGAGGAAACCCATACAAGTATGGCAAGAACATACAAACCCACACAGTTAGGGCCATGGTGGGAATCAAACCCATAACCTCAGTACTGTGAGGCAGTAATGCTAACCATTACACCATCCGTAGTGATACATTAGATTCTGGATGTTGTAGGGCCATATAATATGTTGAACAATTTCAGCTTTCTTATGCTAGTTGTTGACTGTATAATATGACAGACAAGTGGTTGTCTCCAAGGGCGTAGCTACCATAGGTGCAGGGAGTGCAGCTGCTATGGGGCCCAGAGCTGAGAGGGGCCCACCTTCCCTGTCAAAGTCACATGTGTTGTATACATTTTGTACCATTGGGTGGTACATAGGGGCCCTTACAAACTTTTGCCTTTCCTCCTACAATATATGTGGTTACACCCCTGGACCTGCTCATTCTACTGTGGTATAAAATTAACTGGAGAGCATCATAATGTTACATGTAGTAATATGAACTGGGGAAGCTGTAATGTGGCACAATATGAAGTGGTGGCACCATAGTGTTGCATAATACGAACTGGGAGCGCTTTAATGTGGCATAATATAAACTGAGGACACTGTATATAGTAATGTGAAATACGGGTACTGTATTGCATAATGTGTACTGGCAGGCTTACAATGCGACATACTATGGTCTATAAAATAAACAAGGGCAGTTCTATGGGGGATAACATTAATTAAGGCACTACTATAGGTCAGTAAGTAAACTAGAGCACTATTATGGGGCTTACAATGAACAATTGCTGCTGAGAGGTGTCTCTCTAGAAGCATTGGCATATGGGCCCCTTCAAAATGTTGCTATGGGGCCCACAAATTTCTTGCTACGCCCCTGGTTGTCTCTATGTCATATGAAGGTATTTAGCTTATATCCCTTACTAGTTAGCACTTAGTACAGCAATTAGATCTTTACATTGTCACCATCAGAGTGAATGCACACAGATTAGCTGTAATTTTCTGATATGATGTCAATTTAAGACCCAATCCATAAAAGCCTATTACTTATAACTACGTCATATAAACTTAGTGTTATTGCAGAGGAGCCTCCTATTGGGTTAGGTATGCCCACTACAGCCCCTGCTATTCACCTACAATAAGTGTATTTCTTATATAACCTACTTAAAACATGCAGTGGAAGTGGCACCATTAACATTTTAGGTATTTACTCATTTTTTTGTTTGTTTGGGCTTCTGCTTAAATGTATCTTTCATGTTTATATCTTCCATTGAGTTAACTGCTCTATTCTCTGTAATCTTTTGAAGCAGTGTTATATCCTTTGTAAGAATCTAGATGTTTGAAGGTGATTTGATATTCTAAACATTGTTTTCTTTAATACATTGCAATGCATACTACTAAAAAAATATTGTAGAAATAATTTATTTGGATATGCTGGACATTTATATAATTTACTGGACATTCATTTAGCAATATAAAACAATGCCAGCTACATATATGGGCTGTATCGTAGGTTAAACAAACTTAAGGCAATATTACCTAGTGTGTCCCCTCCCTGGCTGGGCCACCCAATTTGGGCATACACACTGTGAGATATCGCTGGCGATATCGCACAGTGACATCATGCCGCAGCCGACCCGAACATGCAGCATCTGACAATATCATTAGAGTGAGCTGCATGCACAGCTGATGGAGTGGATCATTAATTACCCCCGTGACTGCGCATCGGCCATCATCTACAGCATACACACTGCGCGATATAGTAAGTGATAACGCTCAAGAGGGTAATAATGCATGATATCACTGACTAAATCGCCTAGTGTGTACGGGCCTTTAGGGATTTTGTCTATCAGCCCCTATCCACTGCTCAGGGATGGGGAGGGGACAGCCTCGGGCTTCACCCCTGGCCCTTGGGTGCCTGGAGGGGGGAGCCCTTGATTTAAGGGGTCACCACTGCCCTAGGGAACCCTGGCCAGGGGTGAGTAGTTGGAGGGACTGTTGCTTTGGCAGCAGGGACCTATATAAAAGTGTCCCCCGGCATCACCTCCCTGGCTAGTGGAGCCCATTGCTGGTTTCAAAAATACAGGGTACCCCTACTTTTTTTCCCATCACATTTTTGGAACCTGGACCAGTCCAAGAGTCTGGTGCTGGCTGTTTAAATACGGGGAACCCCCAGTCAATTTTTTCCCTGTATTTTTGCAACCGGGACCAGCTTAAAAAGCCTGTTGCTGGTTATGCTTTTGGGGGGGACCTGCACATAATTTTTTATTTTATTTTTAACAATTTCTTTACTTTTACAGACAGAAGCATGCACAGATCTCACTGATCTGTGCATGCTTCTGACTAAGTAATAAAAACATGACCTAAAACCCGCATGTTTTTATTACTAAAAATCACATGTTTACTTTACTAAAAACCGCAAATAATTCCGTTTTAACCTTAAAATTCGCACCCTATTACATTTGCGATTTTTAGTAAAAAAAAATCGCAAATAAAAAATGTGTGATTTGGGGCGATTTTTTAGACACCTAAAAAAATTGCACCCTATTACATCTAGCCTATAGTGAGCAATAATTAATGTATTGCATTATATAAATGAGTGTTAAATTATATGCTGGTGAAAAGTTTTGCATGATGTGTGCAGTCATTAAAATGGCAAAACTATCACTACTGAAGCATCTGACCCACCCTCACAGTTATTTCTAAAAAAAATATACTGGTCATTTGAACCTCATTTTCATTACACATAACTTCTGAAAGTGAGTGGACATCAAGGCTGCATTTTGTTGAGTTTTGTTTTAAATTGGTTAATGTGTATAAATGGATTGTTTTTGCATTGTGGGCATCAGTTAAAGTGTACATTTTTGTGACATACAGATTTGATTTTCTGTACTGTCAGGGTTGCCGTCCAGACATTGTGGGGCATGGGACTGACAAAATAGGCTGGACTCACCACCACCACCATCCACACACTACCCCATAGACATAATCACCCACCCACCTGCAATGCCCCATAGACACACACACACACACACACACACACACACACACACACACACCTCCTACACCACCCATTTGCATCTCTAGCCCCTACAGTTTACAATTCTGGGCACTGTAGAGCAGCTGTCCATGCATTGTGATGGGCCGAGGTGGCAGCAGTGTTGATCGGGTCCAACAGTGGCAGTATTTTGAATTCAGTGTTGGCCACTAGCCATTCGGAGTTCCACTTGGCCGCTCCTGATTGGCTGCCGGTCCACGAACTCTGATTGGCTAGATCCGTCACTGAATTAAAAATACCACCGCCGCTGGCTCAACATCTGTCTTCCCAACCATAGTTGTCTGCCGGTGGTCTAGATCAATGCTTCTTCCACCAGGGCACCCTCTTGGTCCAGGCCTGGGACAGAAGTCCCATTTATCCGCCTTGATGGCAGCCCTGTGTACTGTGCATGCATACCAAACTGAATTTGTGTCTACATTTGTGTGGCTCTTAGACTTGTGTTCCTTTACAGCTGGGAAATTGGAATGGGGGCTAGCAATCATAACTTGAAGTCAGTAAAAGTGTGTTCACTAAAGAGTAGCATACCCCCTTCTGATGACTTGGCTGCAAACTTTGTTACACCTATTACACAGAGTATCTTTTACAGATACTGTCAACATGGTATAAAGTTGTGCAATGATGAGAACATCTACACTAATATATTGCTGCTTATGATTGGTGTATTGACCCCCAACAGTTGATAGCACATAGTTTATTAGAAGCATGTGTAGATGTAGAGAAGCTACAGTCATCTATTTGAATTACTTATTTGTCATTTGTATTAACAATGGCAGGACATATGATTTTATATGGAAATGCTTCTTTTGCTTGTATAACTAACATGTACATCAAATTATGTATGAATAGGGTTGCGTATGAATAAGGTGGCACCATTTTTATCAATGTCAAGCGGGATCTCTATGATGTTTTAGTCTCCAATATACTTGTTTGTATGTCTGATATTGAAACACTACTGTTTGAGAGTTGGATGTATCTTGAGGTGTGTACAACATAACATGCACACAAGTATCCTTTGTGTGCCAGTGCCTTCACATTTATGTTTGAATTTCAAAATGTATCTTAATGAGACTATTATTAAGTTACAATTTGTTACATCCTCCAGGGTAGCATAAGTTTAAGGACATGACATCCTGCTTCACATTACATAAAGATCCTTTGTGTATGAATTATCTTATTCTGCAAATCAAGATGACCTTTTAGGCTTTCATCTCACTTGCAGAGGTAATCATCCACCCTTTCAACCTGTGCTAAATTATCTCACTCCACAATTTGCAAAGTAACTTCAGGCACAATTTGGTAAAAAAAAAAGAAACACACACAGAAAAGGTACAAAACAAGTATGTATCTATAATGGGTGCATGGTGTGCAGTGCATATGAAGCACTATGCATGTGGTCCATGTGACCATCTGCTTCTTGGTAGGTTTTTGTCCTGCTTTGGCTGCAGGACACCTGCCACTGTCCCTGCTCACCGTGCACCCATTAACTATATTTACCTTTTCACTGGCACACAGAAATTACTGGGACTAAATAGCCAGGATGTTTGTGTTCTCCATGAGCTCGCCTTAGTACACCTGTTTTACAGTTTGACAGGTTGTTTTTTTTTTAAGCCCGAGTTACGTGGCTTCATCACCCAGTGTCTCTGAAAAGTGTGCTGGGGCATTGGACCTTGGACCCTCTCCAAAAGGAGAAGGGCCCCGTTACTCCCCAAACCCTCAGAGCCAAAAGGCCTACTGAGGAAAAAGGGTCTGTGGGTCCCTCTGCCAAAGTGCAGAGGGACTCTCGATTATCCCCAGGGTTGGCCAAAGCTTCCCTTTGGGGAACAAAACAGTCTCCAGCCCTCCCCAAAAGTAGAGGGCCTCGACAACTAGGGGAGAGGGTGGCCCATAAGGGTCTCACCTAAACCCCGACAAAAAACGTGACACACAAAGAACACAAAATAAGTGCAGCGTAGTGCAAAAAAGTGCAACACACGTGAATAAATAAATAAGCCCAAGCCAGAAGGCCAGGGGGGTATAAAAAATTATCCCTGCCCTAGCCAAAAGGCTAGGGCAAAGGAAAAAAGTGCAGCAGAATTTGGGGAAGTAAAAGTGCAAAGTGCCGTACTAGTGCAAAGGTGGACAGTTATCACCAGTGCATATTTGGGCACCCTAGGCTCTTCCAGCACCAGGGGCACATATTACCATGGGCTTCAGGCTGCTCCCGATCTCCAGCCAGACCAAGCTTCAGACCCACTCTGTTCCAGGGTCAACCCCCAGTACGAGAGTAGATACTAGATCAGGTCATTCTCTGCTCCATGGAAGGGGTCCTATGTCAGCCATACTAAGCCCAGTTTTTCTCCACTCTTGAATAGAGGCAATGCCACACCCCAACATGGTACTCCACAAGGTGTTTCTCCATTCCACACTAGGGACCTCTCACGCTCCCAGTGTAAGAACAGGTACTCCACCAAGTGTTTTCCTTAAGCAGGTACTACACTTGATCTTAGCCAAAAGGGTAAACAAGGAGTGGGATGAAAAAAGGTAGTAAGGCAATGTGATCAAGGAGTTTGGAGGTAAACTGGAGGAGAGAGATGGGACAGTAGTAGAAGAGTGTGATCAACAGTAGGTTTTTTTAAAGAATGGGGTAGACAAAGATATGTTTGAATGGAGATGGGACAATTCCTGATGAGAGGAAGAGATTGAGGTGATGGGCAAGATGGGAAAAGGCAGATGGGGAGAGGAAGCTAAAAAGGAGTGAGTGGACAAGGCAAGAGGGGTGGTGGAAGTGGGAAGACCAGATAGGGTCATGACTTCATCATCAGATACAGGGGAAATGGAAGTCAGAGTTGGTGTGATGGATGGGGAGCAGTAGGCGTACAGGTGTGGATGGGCAGTGCTGAGGGTCTTGTGGGATGTGATGTCCTGACGTATGGAGTCAATTTTAGATGTGAAGTAGATGGTAAAGTAAAGGCAGAGAGTGAGGAGGGAACGCGAGGAGTGGTGGGCAGAGAAGGGAATTGAAGGTGGCAAAGAGACATCAGGGGTTTGAGGAATGGGAGGAGATAAGGGGTCTATTCACTAAGCCTTGGATGGAGATAAAGTGGTCAGAAATACCAGCCAACCAGCTCCTATCATTTTTGCAAACCCAGCCTGTGACATGGCAGGTAGATGCTGATTGGCCAGTACTTTATCTCCATCTACATTATCTCCATCCAAAGCTTAGTAAATAGACCCCAAAGTTTTTGAAATATAATTGTTTAGAGAATGAAAGGGCAGCACTGTCGGATGAGAGCATAAATTTGAAATGGAGGAAGTATATCTTAGAGAGTGATTTCCTCCACTGCATTTTGAATTCCAGGGTTGAGGAGCAGATCTGGAGAGTGGATAGTGATCACTGGAGAAGAGCAGATGTAAGATAGGCATTGTTTAGGGAAGTGGCTTGTTCAGAGCAGGAGACAGAGAGAAAATAGGTAATTGTGTGCAGTAGCATAAAGCGTTTCCTTCATTAGAACTAAGGAGCCAAAGCCAAATCATAAGAAATAGCTTCTGATCACTATTCCTCCTCCTCCTAATTTTACATTAGACAATAGGCTATTAAGCATTTTCCTTGCATCCAGATTCTTCTATTAGACTGCAATATGTTGAAGTATTATTTCTTACTCCAGAGATTCAATTTCCACTGCAGTAATGATGTTCACAATAGTACATTAGCTTGGTATTCCACTTGTGAAGGTCCAAATGCACACACACTCAGGTACTCACGTAAAAGCACCTTTGTTAAATCTGCCAAGTGACAGTGAAATGCATTAGCAAGCCAGTCTCTGTACCTGGGCATTGCCATATTATCCTTTTGGGAGACCTTGTGGACATTGAAAGCTTTTTGAAAAACTCCAGCTATAGTTCAAGTGGATAAAGAACAAGGGGGCATCCATTATCTTTTGCGTGAGGACCTGAGTGTGTGTGCATTTGGACCTTCACTAAGTGGAATAACCAGCTACTGCCACAAAGAACCGGTAATTTCTTACCTAAAGCCTGATTATTTTTTCATTGCTTGAAAGCTTATATCATATATTAGAACTGTCTACCCTCACACTGGCGGATTTCAGTGCCCTAACAAGTGAGTAATTGGTAACCAGAGACTGGCCTTAAGGCTCTGTCAGAAATTCTGGCCCCAGTCCGTCCCCGTGGGTGGGTCCAGAATTTGATAAGCTTGTCTGAAGAGGTGTGTTTTCAGAGAACGCTTGAAGGTTTGGAGACTAGAATTGAGTATTATTGTGCATGGGAGGGCATTCTACAGAGTGGGTGCAGCCTGGATAATGTCCTGTATTTGTGAATGGGAGAAAGTAATGTGATGAGAGATGCAGATCTTGTGCAGAGTTGAGAGGTCAGGTATGGAGTTATTTTGAGATGAGCGAAAAGAGGTATGTTGGTGCAGTTTTGCTAATACCCTTGTATGCAAGTAAAATTATTTTATATTGAATACGGTAGAATACTGGTAACCAATGGAGGGACAGAGTGGATCCGCAGATGTTGAACGTCTAGCGAGGAAAATCAGCCTTGCAGCTGCATTCAAAATGGATTGTAGTGGTGAGAGATTTTATCTACCACAATATGATTTGATTATAGGGTACAGTCAGGGTTGTTTCTAAATAAATAAAAAAACAACAAAAAAAAAAGCAAAACATTTTGGCATCAATACTACTAATTATTAACTCCCTCATTAAACCCCCTATTCCAGTTATTTGTCAATACCCCACAATCACTCTTCAGATTCTCCCATATCTCCTAACTTTTTGCAGTCAATGATATGATGGGACAGCAGAGCTGCAGGAACTCATTTTATCTTGGCAGCTCTTCTACTAAGTAATATAAAAGAAGAAATAGGGACAGTAGCATAGCACTACCTGAACACTGTCTGCTTTTAAATTGTTACTTTCCCTGTTTATCTCTAATAAGAAGGAAGTGAAGGGAGTATGCAACTAGAATACATAGAGGATGTTGAGTACAAAGATGTACTGGAAGACTGAGCACTGCTGCCATACCTGGTCATCTGTGAGTCGGACTAACAGCTTATTAGCAAATGCTAATAATAAAAAAACCTGATGCAATAAATAATACAAATGCATAAAGGCAGGTGTCTTTATGCATCTTTATAGAATTACCCCTGAAAAAAAAAATATATACATCAAGCCGTTCAGCCAGCACTCTGTCATATAAACCAATTGATCCGGTGCTCCATCCACTTAGATAAACACAATTCACCATAAAAACTATGGCACTCTGAGACTTGAATAGTTGAAGCATACAGGTGTATTAAACAACCAACGTTTCGGGGTACAACCCCCTTTGTCAAGATCTCAGAGTGCCATCATTTATATGGTGAATTTTATATATATAACGTATTTATTTTTTCTCATGTGTGGCAGCAATGTGTTTGACATTTTTCCAGTGTGGGGGCAATGTGTTTATTTTCCTGTGTGGTGGCAATGTGTTTGACATTTTTCCACTGTGACAACAATGTGTTTTTTTTCTCTGTGGTTGCAATGTATTTATTACTGTGGGGGCCAATGTGTGACTTTGGGTGAGACAATCCCTATACCCCTTTCAGTGAGGCCACATCCCCTTTTTGTAATATCACATCCCCTTTTTTGGGCAGGCACCTACAGCGTGCTACTGTACCATCCTGGTATATCATGAAAGATTTTTAGTGTTTGGAGTAGATCTCTGGGTGAGGGGTGCTGGATGAGAACTGTGGGTTAGGGGTGATGAGTGTTGCTGGCTGCTGCTGTGATCTGTGCTGCTGGGAGGGAGTGTTGGGCCAGAGGCAGAACTAGTGGTGGTGCTAGGGGGCACCAGTCAAAATCTTGCCTAGGGCATCTCATTGGTTAGGGTCAGCTCTGGGGGCTTGCCCCATCTTGGCATGCTGGACAAGTAGAATGTGCAAAGGCCTAGCTGCTCATTCAGGTCAATCAGGCCATCGGTCCATCTGGCATTTACCAGTAGAGCCAGACAACCAGTCTGGCCATGTCTCTCACTGACAAGCAGTTTTTCTGCTTTCACCTGAAAAACTGCAGCTTACTTTTTTTTTAGCAATGGTTTCTGTGAACTCTAAAGACTGTTGTGCATGAAAATCAAAGGAGGTCAGTTTTTGAGATACTATCTGTCATCAGCAATAAATAATGCAGCGACTGTGTGTGTGTGTGTGTGTGTGTGTGTGTGTGTGTGTGTGTAGCAGTGGAATTATGTATGTTTTGTGTAGTTTTTTGTGCGTGTTTAAATGCATCTCATCATTATGTACTGTATGTGGATGAGTAATATATAATAAATACATTAGGAATAAATGTATAACCTACATTGTCATATTGATTTTTAATGATGAAAGTCTGCCATTCTTATTCAGCTCAACATTAATAAATTGATTTATTATGTGTGCTGCTCGTATACACAACATTCCATATTGTTGAAAAGGAGTAGATGGTGCGCCAATGGTGGAATGTTCAGAACCATTGGTGGCGATGTACTCTCCAGGTGCATTGAAAGTGGGCATCTCAGTGCCGGTCCAATGCCTTTATGTCGTTTCAAACAAAAAATGTACTAAGTGGTAAATCTTAGGGGGGGGGGGGGTTTAAAAACCCATGGGACTTACTGTGGATTGAGGTTCTTTGTCAAAACCACAGTATCACTGGCGTTTACACCCTACCAGCCTTGGCCTATGACTAGTTAACAATTTGGGTGGGAACCTTGGGATCTGTGCAGCGCTTTCCACCAACACACTTGTCATAGGCAGGTAATTTATTCAAAGAGTGTGGTGTAAATTTTGGGTTCTATACTTTTGATATAGGAAACTAGGTCTGCTTTTTATATAGTAAAGTGTGGGTTCTCTGCATTTTTGCAGTGGTATTGCTTATTAAATCTTGATGAGAAAATGCTGCAATCCCATAAATTCCCCCCTTAGAGCAATTTGTCCACTAAATTTGGCAGATATTTTAAACATGCAATGCCCTCATGACCTAAACAGAAATGGCTGTTCACATTGAACAATGTTCTGAAAAAAGAGATGTTTTGCCTGTGTCCTCATTTTTGGTGTTGATATACTGTGATTTTCTTCTTCAGCTCCATTGTCATTCTGCTCCAGTCCTATGCATCATTGTCATTGTACAGATTCATATCTTCATATGACGTTATTTCTGACTTTTAGCTTTCATTGTTTAATAATAAGGTTTTAAAAAGAACTTCACTGCGATGTTCTGTTTATGGTAGTATTATTATTATTATTATTATTATTATTTTGTCTTTTTTTATATATCAACTGGGATATGCCACTATTGGAAGAGCCGAAGACCTTATTAGTGCAGTTTTTGTCTCGTATCATACTGTATAAGCTGATTTCTTTTTTCCAGGGACACACATTTTTTTACTTTATTAGTGATGGTACATCTAGTTACTATACTATGCACTTTTGTTTGTAAATGTTGTTCCCAGATGAATCTGCTACAGTTACTATTTATTGGATATTGGCTTGTATGTAATAAGGGGAACTGTTGTCTGGTACTGAGAAGTTATTAATATCATAATAGGCTTTAAATACCATATTTTATTGTTGTGTTTAAAGAATAATGTTAATACACCTTTATCCTAATTTTTTTTTTTTTTTTGGTCCACAGCACGGAAAAGGATATGCTAGTCAGATCTACAGGACTTACCTGAAGCAGCATGATTTGCACAAGTTGACCAACAAAAGCATCAACTGTTCAACTTCATTATCCTGGCCATCTAGTTTGGTATAACAGAAGGATTATTAGTCTGCTGCTGAAGACGTTGGCCAATATAAGGACCTTTCTGCTCTCAGCAGGCCTGAGAAATGAGTTGAAATGTGAAGAAGAACTGTAGAAACTGCAGAGGCGACTACCCTTGCCTCACTTATCAGTGTGTGCCTGTTTACAGCACTATATATCTTTCTTTCTCCAAAACGTCACTGAGCCCTTTAGATGTTTATATTCACCACAAGAAGCCAATCGTACAGATAGAACATGCATTCTAAATGCAATATCACTGTTTTAAACTTGACTGTTTTATATTATTTTTTGTGTGATCAAGTGTTTCCCAAATTATCCAAACTTTACAAGAGAGTTTGTGATCATGTAATTTTCACTTGTGGGTCATAAAAAAAGAAAATTAATGTTTATCCGCAGACCCATAAACTATCAAAGACATTCTGTAGTTTATACACCGTGTTGCAAAGTGTTTACTGTACTATTTCAAAGCTTCTAAATAAATATAAAGTATATATATTATATAATTTTCTGAAAAAGTGGTACAATTTAGTTGATTTATAAATGGATTCATACAGCCCACATGATAAAAAATTGAAAATATTTCATGTCCTAAATTATTTATTGTTAATATAATTATTAAATAGTGTTTCGTAATTATAGATTTGGACCAATTCCTGTTCACCATGTTAAAATACGCTGTAAGCTACATCAAATTTGTACGGAACTTTCAATACCAAAGATGCAGCTTTCAAGATTGAGCACTATGACCTACTATGGCATATTTTGATCTTCCTTACTTTATCCTGTGGATTTTAATTTTACAACTAAATTTTATATTAAAAAAAAAAAAATGATCTGTAAATGTTGTCAAAACAACACTGGATATTCTGTACAGTTTAAAAATTGTAAAATATGTATCTGAAGATAACTATTTTGAAAAAATAGCCCCAAATCATATAACTTACACGTATCTTTCTCTAGCATAGTTTTGTGAAAACTTGAATTATATATATATATATATATATCTATCTCTTCTAATCTTGCTTAGAAATGTTTTTTAAATAGACGAATCATGAAGCATAGTGTTTTCCAATTCATTTTTTACACAGCAAGATTTAAAATTAGGACCATTTCACATTATTAAACACTTCAATATTATCGGTGTCAGATAATATTTTTTCATCGTAAAATTGTAATATTTCAATATATATATAAATGAAGAGTGATATGTTTTATTAAAGAAAACAAGTGGCTCATAAGGACAATCATTTTAAATTTAACTTTTACTTCCATGTCAAAAAATTTATATATCATCAAAATATTAAATGTTATTATTTTTATTTTATTTTTTATATAATGGTGTGTTTGTTGTAAATTTTTTTACAACTTTTAATTTCAATATATGTCACAACAATTATTTTTGACTATATGTCAATCAAATACAATGTGTTTTTAAAGTCCACACTTTAACAGCTATTGGTTTTTAATGCTATTTTATGTATCGAAAAATGAAATGTGTAGTATGGAATTAAATGAGATGGATGCTCCTGGCCAAACTGCATTAATTAATGTAATTGGGTGGCACAATTGGCAGGAGAATGATGTACCTGGCTGCAGAGGACATAACATGAGGATGGGAGTCACTTACTTGATGCTCGCATTCACTTGTGATACTATCTTTTCCCAGGTATACTCTGCAAATGCCATGTCAAGCACTCATCCCTTTAACAACTAGTGGCTCTCCAACTGTTGTTGAGTTTGAAGTCTTACCGTAGTTTAGCTGGCAGAGCTGAGATTTCTTTTTGTCCAGCCATAGTCAAACTATAGTATAGTTTATCTTCATCTGTTGTCATTATATCTTAGCCTTCAACAAACTGTACTATTTTCATTAGCAGCCAATGATGAATAATTAATAAGTGTTTAATGCACTTTTTACACTTCACTTTGTTCTTTTTTATATATTTAACTGAACATAAATACAGTAAGTTAAACCTTGAATCTTAAATAAATTATACATGTAAAGGGGGATGTACACACCTCTACAAAACATGTGCTTGTATTATAATAATACACAGTGGAGGAATGAACTTTAATATATACTACCTTACATTTATATTACCTCTGAATTATCCAAGGTATACTAGTTTATTATAGCTTGAGTGGATCTCTGCAACAGCCTATCATATGCTCATTTTACCCAACACGCCCATAGGATAATACCTTAATACAAGTTGCTTTCTATAGCAGCAAAACATTTTTAATGAAAAGGACCACATATTTTATAAATACATGGTTATGAGCTGTATCCTACTAAAACATGTTATAGTAATATATAATATCATAACCATATTGAAGACAACTAAAGTTATGGGATATGTACAATACCTGATCTGCTGGTTAGCCAGCCCTATTTTACTTTTTACCTCTTTTCAGTTGTAAAGCTACTGCTTATTTATTTTTAGTAAGTCTTTACTATGATCTACTGTATAGCTTGCACATCACTCTAATGTAATTGTATCATGAATATCTAACATGAAGTTATATGAAGTTCTAGTTATGGTTGTGAGTATATGATTGGACATTGTACCTGATTGTACAGTAACCTACCCTAACTACGTAAGTAACTAATGTGTCAGATGTATATAACTTGAATCACATCATTTCATTATAGTCATGTAATGTAGAGGTGTAATTCACTCTTTCATGTGAATCAAAAAGTATGACTGGCTACCAATAGGTTTCACCAAAACAGCCAAATCATTGGTGTGATTGGGACTGTGCATATAATTAATTTTGTCCTAGAGAATTATCATACATTTTTAATACATTTTTTACATTAATTCAAATAAATTGTCCATGTACCATGAACACATGGGTCATTGAATACACTTATTATATCAATTTAAGTTTGGACTGCTTTCTTTTGTACAGCATATGATCAGTTGCACATGATAGAAATAATAAAAATAGAGTAGTAAAAAATAAATTTAGGTTGGGTGAAATTCAGGTGCATTTTCTTAAAATATATTTTCTTATTATCATACAGGTTTCATTTTGTGTAAATAGACACATCTATGTGGCCTTTTGTCCTCTACTTCAGTCCGGATCACTGTGTCATAGCTCCTTTGCTAAGTGATGAATAAGAAAAAGGAGATTTTATTCTAAATGTCTGTTAATGTATTTTATGTACATACTAGTCGTGTTATTTTCTTTTGTGTGTTTTACATTTGTTTTTTATTATCTGCAACACTGGTACGGCTTTCCCATCCTTGAAGTTTGAAATAGTTCCAAAAACAGGAATATTTTTTATTGCAGGCTTTTAAAAAGTGCAATGTTCTACAATGTACTTTTTTTGAAACAGTGAATAAAATACAGTTGGTGATCATATTTAATAAAATTAAGACCATACCAGCAATCTCAATTTACAATGATAAATTTTAACTGAAAAGTAATTTTTAGTGGGATTTTTGAAGAAACAAAAAAATAAATACAAAAAATATATATTTAAATGTACACCAGGGATAAAAGCATTGCTGTTGATATTTATATAAATCTGATGTATTTGTTTTAGCTTTAAATTGTTGCTGAATTTACAGTAATGTCATAGTTAAGTTTATAGTGTTGTTTATGTGATTTTATTTTCAAATGTATTTGCAATCCAATTATATACCATGGCCAAATAATTGAGATTACATTATCCCAGTAGTTTTCACAGGTTCAAAAGTTAATTTCCTCACATTTTCCAAACCAAAGATGAAAAATTAGGAGATAACACTTTAATAATAAATCTTAAGCTTGCTAAATTACTGTGCACATATAAAATGGAGATACCTTGTTTTCCAAAGGTCAGCGTCAATGTTCTTGCTCTCTTTTTCAAAGTCAAGTATTGCTTTATCCTACTTGCACAGTTTTAATTTTCTACTCATTAAAATGTGGCTTCAGATTTGTTAACCAGTTACTGTATCCAACGCTATTTTCTGCATTTATATGTTCCATGTGATTATTTGTTGGAAAATTTCATACTTACTTGCAAATTATACCTAAAACTAGAGATATAATAAAATAATAGCATTTTGCAATAAAGAAAGAAATATACAATTACGTATTTAGATATCTTGCCTGTAGTTATATTTCCGGGTTATTGTCCACTTATTATATTGATTATATATTATAGTATAGGTCATATAATACTCTTCATTTTTCTGTAAATATTTTAAACAGCTATTCTTTTGTTCAGGACTTTTTATACATGTTAGTCCTAAAATAATTACAGCAAGACAAGGTCTGGATGGGTGAAGTGATATAGGTGAACAGAAAATCAGTTATTTATCTATTGTGTCTATGATGTTTTATGAAGAACAAACAGAAGTAGACTACTCCGCAGATTTTTTTAATTACTGGAAAAAAAAAATATTTTAAAGTAAAACCTGTATACATCTTTTATATGTTCTAAATACAGCTCCAATAAATTTGTATACAAAGTAGAATATTATATCTACAATTAGAAGCAAGATGCAGTAGGCATAGTTTAGGAACCAATTTTGATGGACATGTTTAACTGAGGCTATGTGCTGAATATATATATATATATATATATATATATAAAACATAGTTAAATATATTTTCGTTACTCAACTGATTGCCCTGGAATAGTCCTGACATGGAAAACCAAGGAACATCAAAAAATATTTTACTAAAAATTAAGGGTTTTCAAGTTTGCCCTGACAGAATATAAGAGCCTGCTCAATCTTCCACACACACTCGGCTCTTTGCAGGTACATACAAATATACATGTTGACCAATTACTACTTTTTCCTGACAGACAATAACACAAACAGCATAAAAAATAATGAATAATAATAATAATAATAAGAAGAAGAAGTAGAAGAATAATAAGAATAATAATAAGAATAAGAATAATAGTTAAAATTTCAGGTAGGGATTGAAAGTTTAGAAAGTAAAGGAGGATGGGTATCCTCTGCTTAGGATTCAGACAGCTCTTATCATTCTTGTAGCCAATAGATTGCAGAGTTCTTTCTATACAAAGTAAAAAATACTTGCTTACACGCCCTTGAATTTTAGGGAGACTCCTTAAAATAGCAGCAATCACCGTGACTTCCTGAAGAGTCAAGCAATCTCCCTGATTGCACCTTTCTCCCATTATGTAGCTGTTATGTACTTGGGAAAAAAAAAAAAATATATATATATATATATATATACACACACACACACATATTCATTCTAATTGGACAATCATTGCCATTTCCCTGTATTGTTTATATGGGACAATGGGGGTAATTCAGAGTTGATCGCAGCAGATAATTTGTTAGTAGTTGAGCAAAACTATGTGCACTGTAGGTGTGGCAGATATAACATTTGCAGAGAGAGTTTGATTTGGGTGGGTTATTTTGTTTCTGTGCAGGGTAAATACTGGCTGCTTTATTTTTACACTGCAATTTAGATTTTAGTTTGAACACACCTCACCCAAATCTAACTTTCTCTGCACGTTATATCTGCCCACTTGCAGTGCACATGGTTTTGCCCAATTGCTAACAATTTTTCTGCTGCAATCAACTCTGAATTAGGCCCAATGATCCCTATGGCTACATGTATTTTCAAATATAGTTTCTCGTGGCCACTTATATGGAACCACATGTGAGTAGAACACAATACATAAAACAAGCCCAGAAAAGTATCAGTGTCTTTTTGTCCACAAGTAGATTTTACTGAGGATAAATGCAACAAATTTTGGAAAGAGCAGTACACATCCACTTTAATACAGCACTCATAGATGTTACTTTCACAATCTCCCTGAAATATTTTTTCAAAAGTAGTCAGGTATTAAGTAAACTAGATTAAAATACAGCATTGCCATAGTACCAGTTGGGTCACACATTATCAAATCAGGTAAAAAAAAACCCAGGAACATGCTATATCAGAGCAATAAAATTGTAGAAACTGAACTGGACCTAGAGTTCCTGCTCTCAAATTATGTCTAGCACAATTTTCCTAAGTAAGGAAATTTTAACTTCAGCTAGTGGGCCATACCAAATAATAGATGTATTAATAATATACAGAGGACAAAACAGTTAAATCAGCTTAATTTATATATGAGACTGCCATATTAAAACACGCTGTCTCCTAAAGAGATGATAAAGCTTATCACACAAAGTTCCATTATAAGATACAGCTGCAGCTTCCTGATTATATAAGAGAAACACTCATCTTCGGAGGAACTGTGTTATTTCTTATTTCTCTCATATATTGCCAGAATGTTCCTAGCTCTCTGTGGCCTAAGCTTCTCTATCAACTAACCTTATAACTGAAGCATAACGAGTCAATGCTTTAACTTCAAGGTTTCTAATATACACATCCTGTGACTTAAAACTGCAGCAAATTTGTTGTACTAAGAATATACACTGGGCTTCTATAAGAAACACACTGTTTTAACTTTCGGAATAAAGCACAATGCACAAGCTATTTGTATAATTATATCTATGCCAAACGGTGAAAAACATGCAAACATTCAAATACAATTGGTTCTTTAAACCAATTTATTTAGTGGTTCCTTAGCCTTGTCACATCAGCTATATGAACTTTGCTATAGCCCAAAAACATGAAAACTTTTCACAGCAAGAGGTATCTGCTTTAATAAGAAGAAAGGCAGTGGGGTAAGTTTACTAAGATGGGAGTTCTATTTAAGATGGAATATTGCCCATAGCAACCATTTAGAGTCTACTTATCATTTATCTAGCACCTTCTAGAAGATAATACATGGAATCTGATTGGTTGCTATGGGCAACATCCCATCTTAAATAGAACTTCCATCTTAGTAAATTTACCCCAAAATGTGTATGTCTCCTCACTACCAGTTCAAGGTGCCAGAAATATATTACAAATCAGAATATTTTTATCTACTGGGCTGCCAGAACTATACCCAGCTTTATTGTTTATCATCATACAAACGATATAAAACAATATACAAGACATGACAAAATCCAGGGTATTGCAACATTACCTGTTTTTCAGATCTTCTCACAGAATCACGTGAAGTTATTTGTGCCACCAATGGTCCTTTTAAACAGTCTTCAGGCAGTATTGAATACACCTGTGCTCCAGCAAGCACATTGGGATAATATGGACTGTTTTGGTGCCCTGAGGACTTTATGGGAGATTTGTCAAAGTTTGGAGAGAGCTAAACAACTAATCAGCTTCTGTCATTTTACAGGCTAAGTTTGAAAAATGGCAGGAGTGGGTTGGAGGGTTCTTTATCTTTCTCCAGGCTTTTATAAATCTCCCCCTGGATTTGGGAAACACTACATTAGAGTGAAAGTCAGATGAGCATTGCAAGGCCAGAGCATGTTCTTAAAAAAATAAGAGAGATGCATTTGGAGATAACTTCAAAGATACAATGAGGACACAGAAAATTGCATTTGGAGAAATAATATGTGGATTGTGGAGAAATAATATGTGAATCAATAATATGGCAGAACCGGTTCCAGCTTACTTAGAAGTACTTCAAGCAATTGTATCCATATACATTGTTCAGTGACCATACAATATTTCACAAACGAGAGAGCTATTGTGGATATACTGAAAGAAACAACTTGAAGACTCATCCAGCTTTTAAGACACATAGATATAAATCAGCAAAGGACAACCTACTGCATCAGAGATTACCTTTGACAGGGGAATCTTCACTTAGTATTCCAGAAGAACAGTCTATAGTTCTTCTGGAATACAAGTAGTGGGTAAGTTATCTTCCTTAATATGTTTTCTGTGCAATTATCTCAGATTTCCAAGGGGCATAACATTATACATGTTTCTTCATTTGACACAAACACACATTGGCTGGTTGGTACAATATCATTCTGGTGTACACCCAGCTTTAATCATTCCCAAGTCAAGTCACTTTGATGGTGAATAATGAATCTATAATGAAACCAGTATATACACTTTTGGGTAAAACGGAATAGTCACTCCCAAAGTTTTTTGTAGAGCATAACAACTTGCAAAAAAATCAAGGATGCTTGGATCTCCCATTTCCTGATCACAGTTGGGATGGATGCATCTTTTCACACTTTCACTCCCCTAAATGACTCTTGTTTCCATTATATGAAACTCTGCTTCTTAGGCAAGAATATGTTTTGCAAAACATTTCAGATTTGTACTTACAGAATTGCTCACTCCAAGCCACACAAATGATACAGTGGGGAAATCATAAAGTAATCACAAGAGGACCTTTATGAGTATCACAATAACCCCAAAGAAGCATGATGAGAAACAGAACTGGAGAGGGAAATAGTGTTCTGAAAAAAGAAGAATCAGCATTCGCCCAAAGTTCATCACATGCTGTGTATCAAGCTTTTTGCTCTCCATTGGTTCAATGCTCCAGTGTCTATGACAAAGATATTATGAAATGTGAAACATTGCAAATTACCTACTATGTCATAACCTGACTGTGAAGTATACACACAGAACTAAATTATGATAATAAAAAAAACTAGTATCAATTTAGATTTTTATATATAACATGACTCAGGGTCTAGAGAATCAGCAAAGTACTGTATAAATGGGAGAATTTTAGTTTTATGCCATCAGTCTTGGCTCCCATCAGTCCAGGCTGTGGTTCTCAATTAGGAAATTTCAGGAGAAAAAATCAACATGGCTATCAAAAATCTGCGTAAAATCAGTGGCATCAAGGTAAAAAAAATACAGAAGTATACTATTTAAAAAAATTATAATTCACTGAGCCTGTTAAGTATATTATATATTCTTAAGTGTTCATACCATATTTAATGGAGACAACATTGGGATGAATATTGTTACAATTAAACACATGCGATAGGGCCCAAATATCTGCATCAGCTACTGACAAATACTCCTCTTTAATGTAGATCTGAAGACCTTTGCTAAGATTTTAGCAGTCAGATTAGGTGCTGTTCTACCTTTCCATGTCCACCCAAGTGGACTTTATTTTGGCAATCAAATTGCAGGCATCATGAGGAGGGTCATTGATCTTGTTATAGAAGATAATAAACACAATTGGTACAGGAAAGACATTTATGCAGCAAACTCTATACTGCATGGGCATCACAGCAATTGTAGCTCTTTTCACAACACTATGGTCCCATGCAGTGGTGGATTTTATCTATGTGCTGCAGAACTGCAGCCCCCCATGTAAAATCTGCCACCTCAGCTCAGTGTCAGTGAGTCAGCTGCAGTCTATGAGTGCTGTGGCTACACTGTGACTGTCAGTAACTTTCTATTGGGAGGGCTACCTGCCAGTCACCCGCAGGACAATCAGTCCCATTGAGAGTTGTTTTCTCCCTCTGAGAATGCCAGACTGGCCTGTAATCAGTAGACAGCATGCTTCCAGTAGATAGCCACTGCCTGTCTTTCGAGCAACCTTATTCAATTTTTAAGGGCTGTTGTCACTGCAGTCCACAGAAACTGGTGTTTTGCGCATGCACAGTCCCACTGTCTGTTGTGCACATGCATCAGTCCTGGCACCTGCAAGATCCATTGCGAAGGTGCCCTACCTTAGCTTGCCAGGGCTGGCTCTCCTCTGGCACTGCATGGGAGCCTCCATTTATCCCATGTTATGTAAAATAAGATACAAGCACAATATGCAATGTTTAAGCACTGATAAATACCATTTATGAAATAAAGTTGTTTTTATTGTAAAAAAAAGACTGTGTAAAAGGTAGCAAGCTGACATTTTATTAGTGTAGCAGTTTAAAAGTGATTTAAAAGGAGGTGATATAACCCTTCATTAGTTTATCAGTTTTTACCATTTTATTAGTGTTTAAAGCTATTTTACTGATTATATCTGGATAACTAACAGTCCTGTGTCAATGGTACAGGTGATTGGGGACAATGATGAAATCTCTAGCTAACCTTGCACTTCCCCTTTATTATCCTCCTGGCATGTGGGAGACAGCAGGACTTCTTCCCTTAGCTGCAGCAGCTGTTTGGACTTGGAGTGTGTGTGCATATAGGCTGTGAGTGGGCAATGATGACATCACTCTGGATGGCACTGATGTTCCCCTAGTTATCCTGTTAGGCTCCAATGAGTTTCATACCAACATGGGTATTTTGTGAAGGACTGGAGCCATATTTATGCTAAAAAATACCTTATTATTTTCAATTAGACCCAGAAATGATTACCCGGAAGTGAAGTTAAAAAGAGCAGCAATCTCAAGTGTACAAGACATCCATTAGATTTAATGGATCTGCTTACTAGGAAAAACTTATGTTCTTAAAATGTTATTACATAATAAAATTGTGAAGGGTAAGGTAATACATTTTTTTTATATAAATTAAAAAAGATGAGTATAACAACATTTCTAACAGCTACACTAAGCTTTTGACTACAGCTACTGTCAGCTCGCCATTTTGAAACAGTCTGTTTTATTTAAATGTTGGTTTGTTTTTCATTTATAGTATAAATCAGTGTTTAAACAATACATACATATCTTATTTTACATTGCTAAATGATTTGACTACTGTGCAGCTTTGTATGCAAGTGTGGAATACATTATCTTACCAACTATGGACCAATGTTAGTCCATAATGTTTGGTTATCGGCTAGCCAGCTGATTCCTTTTATACTTGTACTTTTCATGGAGCTGTCGGTACGCAAGATCCATAACAACAACAAGATTAAGTCAGAGCTGGCCCTTGTACAAAGCCTCATGCCTTCATTCTCAACTTGTTAAAGGAGATTCAAAAATATGGTGAGCTCCCAATCTTCTTAATAGAGATAATACAGACATTATAAATCTTAGCATTACACATGAAATTTTTAAGTTTAAGCACATACAGTACAGTCAAGTACCTTTGTGTATGTCTGACCATAAAATCTCCTTAAACTGTCACTAATCAGTAACCTTAAAAGAAATCTGGGGGATAGGAACATCCAGTGCATACTTGTCGACATTTAAAATGAGAATTTTCCAATTTTATTAGATCTGTTTCAAACTTTGCCAATTTTTAACTTCATCTAGTCAAGCAAACACTCAAAAGTACAGCTGCATGTTCTTTAGAAATATTCTCATGGCGTAATGCTAAGTGCCTAAGGTAATACTGTTATTTGGTAAATTATGCACAATGTTTTATTTGGCACATTTCATGCTTACACAATGGGGTAAATTTACTAAGGTGGGAGTTTTTTTTAGAACTGGTGATGTTGCCAAAAGCACAACAATCAGATTGTATCTATTATCGTCTAGAAGCAACTAGATGAATGTTAAGTTGAATCTGATTGGTTGCTACAGTATGAGCAACACCACCAGTTCTAAAAAACTTCCCCCTTAGTAAATTTACCCCAATGTGTGGACATCCATTAAGCCCAGTTTATGTAACATTTACCTCATCTATATCTTTCACTTACCTAGAATCAGCTGAGGCTTCCTGTTTTGAAACAAATTCCCACACCAGCCTTTTCTTTATTTGTTTTTCCTATACATGTATGTTAGAACTATCAACGGGGTGTCTACTAATGTTGCAAATTGGAACAAACTGGATTTTGGGCCTGTCTTCACACCAAAATGTCTCAGATTGGAATGAGTGGTCATTTCTGTAGTTTGCAGAGTTACTTAATCATCATTAATTTGTTTAATATAAACTTTCTTCAATATTTACAATTTAGGCATTTTGTTTCATCTTTATATATTCCCAAACCTATCATTTAAGCATACCAACAAAAATCCTTATACGAAGAAAGTGTTTTTCAAGGAAGGCCCACATTTTTTCTACATGACATCTCTTTTTGCCCTGCAAACAGCCATTAAAATAACCATTAACAGGGAGATGTATCACACTTTCGAGAGATATATTGGAGAGAGATAAAATACTTAACCAAATGGGTCTAACTAGCCTTTAAAATAGCAGAAACTAATTGGCTGGTACTTTATCTCTCTCTACTTTATTAATTTCCAAGGTTTGATACATCTCTCCCTGCATGAGGGGGAAGGATGCAGTGGAAATCCTAGACCTAAAAGAGTGGGATCACATGAAGGCCAACATGAAAAGATCTATCAGTATGAGGGTAAAGAAAAACTTTTATAAAATAATTTACAGATTTTGCTAGATGCTTCCATATTTGGCTTGTCCCAAAATAGTATCAATGTGGTAAGAATAAAACTGATAAAAATTTCAAGTAATACAAAAAAGAAAAATACAAGAAGCAAAACAATCCCGCACAAATATACTAACCACAAGTATATTAATATTGATTATTATTAACTACTATATGTTTCAGTTCATAGCTGCTTTATATTACAGATGAGCTGGTTCAGATTTACTCAGTTCTTAATGCCAGAATTATCGCAAGTTCTTTATTTCTGGATTTTTCTTATTGGCTAACCAAAACACGTGATGTCCGTGAGCCAATAAGGAGATTTGGGTAAATCCGAGTAAAACCGAACCCGCTCATCTCTACTTTATATCTTTATATATGTTATAAGTAACCAAAGCACTACAGTTACCATACATATGCATAGATAAAAAGTGACTAATATATTGTCAAAATCTGTAATCATTTACATTGAGGGCTGAAATATTACTTAATGCACTGTAGAATTATTAGTTACAAATATTTTCTATTAAGAATAAATTGGTATTCAGTGCAATCCAGTATAATATTCAACAGTCATACCAACATCCTTTCCAAAGGTTACATCGTAGATGGGACAGTGCAAGTAGATCCATGCACTCCACAGGTGAATTATAAGTGTGCAAACAAGAGTGTGCAATAAAAATGAATCTGCCAATTTGCTATTAACCTACTATGCCTACTCCTTGAGCAATTAAGGGCAGCATATGAGGAAAGCTATCATGTTACTGACCAATGACTTAAACTATTCATGATATATGTAACCCAGTCTGTTTATCTGGGGAGACAGGACATGCCGTTAGTTTCACCTGCCTTTCCTCTGATGTGTTTAATTATAATATAGAATGCTGTATTTATTATTTTCTTTCCGCATAGAAGTGCTTAGAGTATGCTTTGTAAACAAGGACATCAGCTGTTGCATATTAACTATTCCCCTGTTTAAAGCATAATAAATAATGAGCTGCATTGATTTTCAGCTGCTGTCAATCAAAATGGTCTTTTAATTGAAGCAAATGTCAGAAACGCGCAACTATGCACATGAAAAATAATGGATACAAACTCAGCCACACATTATGGAAAGATAATTAAGGTTGTTTTAGTTCATGTACTTTCTAAATTGATACACTACTACATCAGAATAAATATGATCATATTACAAACAACACTAAATTGTTAAAATAAAAATAACTGCATCGAATAAAGACTGATATAAGCACACGTTTACACTAAAATGCCGTATAGCACCCGGGATTTTGCATATGGGTCCGACTGCAGCGAGACCAGGGTGAGACCCCTTTCAGAGTGGGGGCTGGACCCAGCTTATTGCAGGGTCAGCAAAATCACTGGACACATGAGCAGTCCGATGGCTGAAGATGAGATCATCTCCTAGCAGCGGCTCTTTCAATGCTGTAAATGGGTACCGGGTTGCATGGACCTGGCTTTCTTATACTGCACTGCAACCCGGGTCCTTCCTGGGACCAACCCTACAAGCTAGCAGGGTTGGATTCCCTGGTCACTGGACCCAGGTTACCCCTTTTCCACTAAGCTGCTCCTGGGTTATCACAGTAATAACCTGGGTTTTAGCAACAATAGAAAAGGGGTATAAGTGTACAACATGCATATCATAAAAAGCAAATCTTGTTTATGTTTAGCAGGACTGCATCTTTGCTTGCACCATGGCGGAAAGACTGAATGACTGTTATATCTTATTTTTAGTTATTTTTTTTCTACTTGTTGGTAGTTACCTGAAGATGGCCTCAACTTCCAAAAAATATTATATATACATTGGCTCATTAAATGAATTTACAGTAAGACAAATGGACCTTGCTGTATTAATTATTTTATCACACACCCCTCTCTCTTGTAGTGATAACAGCTATTATGGGACAGCACTGGTCACTAGTATTAGGAAAAAAATGAACTGGAAGGTGCCAGATGTTAGGATGCAAGTTATGTATGGAACATACAACCTTAATGGATCAAAAAACAAAAATTGAAAGCGCTGATAGAATAAATGTGTGTGTGTGTGTGTGTGTGTGTGTGTGTGTGCTTGCTCCTGTGTCAAGAATTTAATCCCAACATTATGGACTGCAGCTCTCATATTTAGTATCTATGTTTTAGATTTTACTTTGTCATCAGGATACTTAATACATGTATTATGTATAATGATGATGTAGTAAAATCTGAAATGTAGGAAATGTATAGGCGGAAATGAATTGTTGCAGCCTCCTCCCACCCCCCATTGTGCCCGTTGGCAGCTATACAAATGTTTCTGTCGACGGGCGCGATACCAGGATTTCAGCTCGCTAAACCCAGGTGAAAAGTGACCAGTTTTTGGTGCCCAAACGGGACATTTCGCGATTGCCTGCTATGGGTGCGATAGGGGCAATAACGATGGACAGTTGAATATTGCCTCATGATCTTTCACCACTTTAGACCGGAGAATGGGCATGATATATCCCTTGAATATCGCCCTATGTGTGCTGTTGCATCATTACATCATTACAAGTCTGCTGAAAGTGCTGCTATTCATCATATCTATCTATCTATCTATCTATCTATCTATCTATCTATCTATCTATCTATCTATCTATCTCAGGCATTCCCAACCACGGTCCTCAAGGCACACTAACAGTGCAGGATTTAGTGATATCCAGGCTTCAGCACAGGTGACATAATTAGTAGCTCAGTTATTTTGATTTAACCATCTGTGCTGAAGCCTGGATATCACTAAAACCTGCACTGTTGGTGTGCCTTGAGGACCGTGGTTGGGAATGCCTGAACTATCTTATACTGTATATATACATATGTAGTTATATGTACAGTAATCTACACAAGTATTGCTCCAGTATGGAGATACTTTATGTTATGGTGTTTGGATATTGCGTTTATACATAGTTTTATGTGCTGTTCACAAGTGTTATTAGCACTGACTAACAGTTCATTTTGCCATTTTTTCTCCTTCATTTAATGAGAGCACTTATATGTATCATCAGTACATTACTATTATTGTTTACTTTTTTTGCGTAAATGAGTCACGGAAAGAGAAAAAGGCCCAAGGAGAAAGATACACAGGTAAGCTTGAAATGTTATAATTTTGGTGCACAGGCACACATATTAAGTTATTAATTTGTGCACTACTGGATTTATTTTGTTACACGAGCATTAGAAGACACACTCTTTTACCACTGCAAATATATATTGCAGCATGTCAGAAGTGTTTTATTTTTCCCATATTCTTGGAAATGCCTTATATATAATGCCTTATAATATTTAAATAACAGCTGTGTTTTCTAATAAAGCAACTGCTATAAAAATGGAAAGATGTTATTGAATATAGCACAGCAAAAGTATTTAATTAACATTATTCTAATGCAAGGTTCTCATATACCTATCTTGTTAAGGAAAAGATCAGCATATGCCCCCACAAGGAATTTTGTCTATTGCTTAGCCAATGGAAAAAATCTAATCAATAACAGAGAAAAAGTGCATGTGCAGAATTACTAATAGTTTGTGTGACCGGACGCCTTTGGCTCTTACTGGCTATGCCCAGCGATCGCAGAATGGGTTTGGGTTACACGGGACCTGTCCAATAGGGGATTCCCACTTACCGTCAGTAACCACCTGTTACTGACTCCAACCAATGTGCAGTTGGCATGTTTGATGATGCCACCACCAGACTCCTTATTCCCATGGTGTCTGGAACCACGGTTCTGCTCAGGCTCCTAGCACCAGCACCTGAAAACTTCTTGCTTCTGTGTATGCATCGACACGATGCTGACAAACCTCCGGGTTGGCTTTGGCTGACCCCCACTGATCACAGACAAGGCCTCTGCATTGGTAGCTGGAAGAAGGTGGAGCTTGGGGATGCTGGGTTTACCCTGGAAAGCAGTGCTGTAACTAGACATTTTAGCGATGTGTGCAAGAAACAGCATCAACCCCCCCTATTTTAAATAGTGTCAGTGCAGGCACGACAAAAATATAGGGGCATGGCTTCTTGGGGAAGGGGTGTGTCCACAAAATAATACCAATTCATATTACGCTATTCAGTAGTTTCCATTATTCAAATTACGCCGCACAGTAGCGCCACTTACACACATTATGCCAGGTAGAGCCCCATTTTACACATTACTCCAGGTAGAGCCCCTATCACATATTACGACAGGTAGAGCCCCATTTAAACATTACAGCAGGTAGAGTCCTTTTTTACACATTACGGCAGGTAGAGCCCCTTTTTACACATTACGGCAGGTAGTGTCCCCTTTTACACTTTATGGCAGGTAGAGCTCCCTTTTACACATTATGGCAGGTAGAGCTCTCTTTTACACGTTACGACAGCAGAGTCCCCCTTTTTACACATTAGGCAGGCTGAGTACCACTTATACACATTACGGCAGCAAGTCCCCCTTTTTACACATTACATAGGCAAAGTCTCCTTTATACACATTCCGACAGATAGAGCAAATTATACAAATTATGACAGTTAGAGCCTCCATATACACATTACGCCAGGTAGAGCCCCTATCACATATTACAACAGGTAGAGCCCCATTTACACATTGCAGCAGGTACAGTCCCCTTTTACACATTATGGCAGGTAGAGCCTCCTTTTACACATAATGGCAGGTAGTGTCCCCTTTTACACATTATGGCAGGTAGAGCTCCCTTTTACACATAACGGCAGGTAGAACTCTCTTTTACACATTATGACATCAGAGTCCCCCTTTTTACACATTAGGCAGGCTGAGACCCCCTTTAACACATTACGGCAGCAGAGTACCCCTTTTTACACATTACATAGGCAAAGTCCCCTTTTTACACATTGCACCAGGTAGAGCACATTATACATATTACGGCAGGTAGAGATTCCTTATACACATTACATCAGGTAAAGCACATTATACATATTATGCAGGTAGAGCTTACTTATACACATTAGGCCAGGTAGTCACATTATACATAATACACCAGGTAGAGCATGTTATACACAAATTACTGTCCCCAGGCACCAGAGATTGCAGGGAAGAAGCCAGGCGAACCTCTGGTAACATCTCAGCAGATGCCTTGCTGGCTCCGCCCTAAGTGTATCCCCACTGTGTGGCACACCTCGAGCACTAACCTAGTTACAGCCCTGGTTATGACAGCTGCACAATACTCTAGCGCCATAGCCCTACGGGTGATACTAGCGGTTCTCTGTCCACAGTGCTTTTGTGCTGTGGGCAAAGCACTGCTTGCACACACGTTGTTACTACCCTGCTGTACAGACAGAGAACAGGACTGCTTTAGGGCATTCCTGGGTGTATCCAGATGGAAGGCAATTGTCATCTTGAGGCAAGTATGTTTATTGGTCAAGTATGTTTATTGCCAGAGGAAACACAATACAAAAATATGTTCACATCACAATAAAGACTTCTTCTGAGGCTTACAGGCCCCATTTTTTATCTCAATTTTACACACCATACCACAGGGAGTAAGCCCTCCCAGTTCTCTATGACTCTTATCCCCTATGGAAATTGGGGAGTGGTCACTCCCCAGTGCCTGTCCCCCCCTGGGGTTTTAGTCACCACCCAGGAATTGGTCTGTCTAGAGTTGGGGAAAGTTTCCCACAAAAAAACTTCCCAGAATCTGCTCAGGGACCCAGCTCACCATCTTTAGCCTGAAACAGAGCTCCAGAGATGGTTAGCCCAGATCCCCTGGGACACAAGCATAACCAAGCAAGTGCATTTCTCTTTAAATGCATTTAACATACATACACTTTCACATATACACATGCATCCCTTGTGCCTGGAGAGAGATAAAGTGGACAGAGATAAAGTACCAGCCAATCAGCTCCTAAATGTAATTTTTCAAATACAGCCTGTAACATGGCAATTGGGAGTTGATTGGATGGTACTTTATCTCTTTCCACTTTATCTCTCTTCAATGCCATTGTCAGCCATATGAACAAGCCCAGTTTTTATAGTGCCTCCATGGCAGATCACATTGCAACCAGAATGAAAATCCAGCAATAATCAATATTCCTAGACAGTATTCTCCTCCAGGGACATCTTCGTGTATAGGCACACTGGGCAGCTACCCAGTGCTCCACAATTCTAGGGGCCTTCAAGCATGGGTTGTGGTAGTCACACAATCAAAGCAGCCAGGCAGCATTTTCTACCTGCCTCACAGCCTGCAGCCAGACAGTGAATTGCTGTAAGCATGCTATAGGTGGATGGCTGCAGCTATTCACCAATCAAAGTGCTGACTGCTATTCACTGTATGAAATAATGTATAGAGAGGGGCAAGTTATTATTTTTTTTAATTGGTTCCTATGGGTGTGTATGGGCCCCACTGCATTGCTTTGTCCAGCACCTTCTTTGTTGTTAAGATGGCCCTGTCCTCCTCTGTCCTCCTCCAAGCATGAAAGTGACAAAACACTTGGCAAACCACGCTATACATGTGTACACTTGAAGGTGGAAACTCCTTCAGCTTGGATTAGCACCTCTCCCATCTTCTGAAGGGTGTTTTTAATTAGCATTGATATTTGGCGTTTACAGACTGCATATTGGAAAAGGCACTATGAATATGTTAGGTCCTGAATATATTTATACACTTTGTCAGTTTTAGGGATGAGTTTGGGGTGTTGGCCCCTTGGATTGGTGAGGCCTTGCTCCTTTGGGGCATCATATTGTAACATTTAGGCTAGCACTTTTTTTTCCCGTTGTAACACCTTTTAACACTCATTATTACCTCTCACCTATGTTACACTCTCAACATATACAGGTAGCTGCTGCTTCAAACTAATGTAACACTTTTTAACACTTAAACCTCTCACTAGTGTGATTCCTTGGGGCGGATCGCATGTGCTGGCTTAGGGTTTCCGTGTACTGGACTTGATCCTTAGTGTTAGGGACCAACCTGATAAAGCAGAAATAAGTTTCTACTTATTTATATTTAAAACAAATGACAGCAATTTTCATTAGTATGTCTTTTACTAAAACACTGATTCAAGCTAATAGCATCTCTTTAGTCCTTTTATTAGATTAATTCCTGATGTATTTAATAAGCAGTTTATAAAGTATTTTACTATACTTTGTTATTATAGACAATTAGAATTGTAATACTGCTATGGATAACTGAGATGTATGATCAAGCATAGATAAATATTATAATGTGTGTTCTACACACAAATACAGTGAGATAACCTTGAGAAAAATAAATTATTTCTTGTCTGTTTAAACATAACATGACTGCAGCAAGTTTTCCATGGCTGAAGATAGCTACAGGACAGAATGAGTCACTTATAAGAAGATTACTTCACTTTTAAAGAAGAAATATAAAATTTTCTTTATTATTATTTTTTGATTAATCTTTTGTTGTTATAATATATGTAGATACAAAAATACATATATATGTACTAAGTAAAGATAATAACTGTTATAGCTAAAAATATATACTTTACTGAGTTTCTTTAGGAATCAGAGAATGTATGAATAATACAAGATATGTCATTAGGTTCTGGAAATCTATTTAAAATGGCTTATGGTACCTTATGAAGTTACAAATGTAATTGGCCATCTTCAATGTCTTTTTGGGAATAATGGACATATGACAGTATTATTATAATGGACTGTGAAGAAAGTTATGTGCATAGTTCACGTATTATAGCAACTTTTCAATAGGTCTACAATGAGTCTTGATTTCATCATTTGAAAAGATTAGTATAAATATCAGATCTGAAGTGAGCTCAGCTCATAGGAAGACTTGGGTCTGCTGGGACACATACACTGTAACTATAAATGCTTTCACTGTATTTTGTTGTATATGTACTTTATTTTTTGTTCATGAATTGTTAAGTAAAGTAATCATAGAATTCTTGACTGGACTTTGGATAATTTATGCAATATCTCCTTTTACTGTTTAGCTAAGAGATGGTTACAACCTGGTTAACTATTGTATGAATTTTTGAGTGTATGTTATGTGAGCGAGCCTTTACGAGGTCTGTATGTGGTGGCTACCTTCATGGATTCCTTCATGGATAACTCCATTGATTCTGGTCAAATTTCAAATTCAGGTATCATTTCAATTAATGCCAGAAGGAGAAATAGATGAATTTTACCAAACACCATTATCTTAAAAGCAAAAACACATAGAATACACTAGCCTTAGAAAGTAGAGTGTGAAACACACGTGGAAAAATAAGTTGATTAACAAAAAGGTAACAGAAGGCAAAGTTTCATATAAATATTAATATAAATTATTATCAGATAAGGATCTTTTCACACCAGATGAGGTCACCAGGTCGCAGCTGGTGGGCCCATATTTTTGGCCAAAAGTATGCTAAGTACCTCAAATTCACTCTTTGTTATATGGCAGAGTTTATTATAATTATTCTGATTAGCAGTGTTTAGTATTTAAAGTGTTCACCTGCATTTTCTCTTTTTCTATGTGTGGAACTGAAGTCTCAGCATGGTATAACCTCTCATTAAGTTTAGAATTAGGGTGTTCAGTCCAAGCCTTCCCCCATATAACAATATAGAACAGCATAAAAATAAAATAAAATATAACAATTTATGAAAAACGTATTATTAAGCCATAGACATCTCCATCTCCTCTTGGATGCATCGATTAGCTCTATTACCTGGTCTGATCATGTCCCAATTTCAATGACTCTGTCCTTACCACAACCATCTTCTGGACACTGGACTTGGTGTCTTAATGAGTATTTCTGCAGGACACTTATTGTAGAGCCGAAATTGATTCTGTTTTTGCTTATTACATTGACCTCATGGATGCCCCTGGTAAAGATGCACTTTGGGAAGCACATAAGTGCGTCCTCTGAGGCAAATTTATCCAATTAGGATACCATGTTAAAAACAGCACAAATAGTAGTCTTACTTAAGCGGATTAAACTTCATGAGATGTCCTTATCCAGGGATGTTTATTTTGAATTGGCTAAGGCACATGTGGGACTTAAAAAATTGCTTTCTGATCATGTTAAACTGTTGATTTTATCAGTCGAGAAAAGTACCAGTTAGACAATAGGGTCGAGCCTTATGTGCACAGTACGCAACTTAATTTATTCACACTGTCAGGGATAACACAGGTATGGCACATTTGCAGACATCCAAGATTGTCTCTTGTTTTAAGCAATGCTAGTCAGAATTTCACAATTTGGATAACTCTTCCTCTCAGTTGGATCATCCTCCTTCCCAGAAGAGTGTTTTAGATTATCTCTCTTCAGTAACTTTTTGCTTACGCTTCCCTTCAGATAAGGATTCTCTTGAGCTCTCCCTTTACCATGCAAGAAGTATAAAGGCTATTTCTTTGACCTCTTTGGGCACGAACCTTGGTCCTTATAATGTCAATGTAGATTGTTCCAAAACCGTGAAACATAAAATTGCCCCCATGCTTCTCTATGCTTTTAATGGTATAGCCAAAGACACAAAATGTTCTCAACAGTCTTTAGAGGCCCACATCTCTTATTCCTAAGCCAGGTAAAGAGCCTTTGATGTGTTCGAGCTACAATCCAATATCACAACTAAATGTCCTTAACTGATATGCTAAATGATATGCTGGGTGCGCTTATAAACTTGGGGGCGCTCATTAACTCCTTTGTCCTTCAATACCACCTCTATGCTGATGACACACAACTCTACCTCTTCTCTCCTGAACTGTCCCTCCTCTGTCCTCTCTCAGGTTTCCAGCAGCCTCTCCGCCATCTCCTACTGGATGAATGAGCGCTCTCTGAAGCTCACCATGGACAAAACTGAACTCATTATCTTTCCCCAGCCAGAGTAACACCCCCTATTAATATCTCTATCACTGTTAACAACACCATCATTTCCCCCGTTCCCCAATTTTGCTGCTTGGGCGTCCCTTGACTCCTCCTTCTCCATTGCACCCCCCATCCTAGCTCTTGCACAATCCTGTTGGTTCCAGCAACACATTATTGCTTGCATCAGGCCATTTCTTTCCCAAAGTCCAACTAAACTTATCATCCACTCACTGGTCATCTCACGACTTGACTACTGCAATGTTCTCCTCACTGGCCTCACTTGCTCCCATCTTGCTCCCCTCCAATCTATCCTCAACCCACCTAATTATCAAAGTGTACCCTTCTGATGCATAACATACTGCAACCAGGCTACCTCCTGCTTGCTTGCACCTCATGTCATCTGTCTGTCACCCCTTCTCACCAGATTTTTAGCTCTTCAGAGCAGGGCCCTCTTTCATCTTGTTGTCAAAGCCCTCTTCTCGACACATTTCACTCACAGCTCTCTCCTACTAAGCGACTATCTCTACCCGCTTTTTCTCCTGCTGGTAAAAGGCCCATCTCTTTCTATGGTTGCCAGCCCCAAGTAGTATGATGATTACTTCCTTTGCTACTTACATCCTAGCTGTATTATGTTTTTAAAATTGTGGTGCTCTTTGTTACCTGTACTCTATTTGTGTTATTTATTTACTGTAATGCTAAGTTTTGTCTCCCTGTACTGTCCTTTGTACGGCGCTGCAAAACACTTGTGGCTCCTTTTAAATAAAATGTAATAATAATGCTAAAATGAAGAAAAACAGGCTTTACTGACTACTCCTGCAACTAATTCACAGGACCTGGTGGGTTTTATACAGGCCATGAGGCAGGGACAGTACAAAGAAAGTCCTCAGCTTGATCCAGTTAGTTTCTCTAGATAAAGTACCCAATATTTTCTTGTCTACTGATGCTGAAAATCATTCAACAGGATTAGTTGGACCTTTATGAGATATGTCCTTGGACACATTGGACTGGTCCCTCTTGCCCTTCATAGAATCTTGGTACTCTATGCTGCCCCTTCGGCTAGAGTACAAGTTAAAGGTGGAATGTCAAACTAATTTCTCATTTGCAATGATGCTTGTCAGTGTTGGCCATTATCTCCAATGATATTTGTTCTTTGCATAGAAGTCCTCGAGAGAGCAATCAGGACCAACACACACATAGAAGACATTCAGGTTGGAGGTGTGGAACACAAATTAGCTTTATTTGCTGATGATTTGCTAGCTACCATCTCCCATCCTGTCACTTGTCTCCCTCACACACAATGCCAGAATGAAATAAATTTGGAGAACTGTCTAATTTTAAATTACATTTTTTAAAGTCTAGCTCTTTTCATAATTCTTCCACTCCAGCAGCTGTAACTGGATCGTCAACATGCCATTCCTTTTATTTGTCATCCTACTCATTGTTTTTTAAATTCTGTTTTTATTGAAAAAATTTAAATGTGTATAAATATCATTTAGTTCATAGTTCTCTACATCAGAAGGGCAATGAAATACAAACTATAAACAAACAAGAGTGAAAACAAAAGCTTTTCATTTAAGTACAAAATATAAATAGTATAACATGTTTCTTTGTAAAAAAATAACCAAGGAGAAAAAATAATTCTGCATTAACATAGAGAAGAATGGATTGAATCAAAAGATTTGGGGACTCAGATCACATATCGTGCTCGCTAAACACGGTTCTCAGCTCGCTGTCTGCCAGACCATGCACCCCTGAAACCCTACTCATATAAGATATGTTGGTATCAAGCGCACTAGAAATTTATTGTATCTGTTCCGCACAAATTTTGGCCTACTTCTCTCCATATACTCAGATTTTAATCATTAGCAGTTGTAACGGCTCTCCTGGTTAGGCAAACTCAATGGTGCTAAAATGAACAAGCTTCACAAGTTGATTTATGTTCTCCATGCTTTGCTGATACACATGCCTGATCCCTTTTTTATTTTTTCAGTTTACCTTTTGATTTAACAGTTTATCTGGTCAAGTATTAGACCTAGAATTAGATGCAATATATTGTCACGAACTAAACAGATAGGAGGGTCATCAACTACCAGAAATTTGTGCTACAGTAAGATGGCTCAAAGGCTTCATACTGCTGAGCAAATCAATAGTGCATTTATACAGGCACGGGGCCTAATTCTGACCTGATCGTAGCAGCAACTTTGTTAGAAGATGGGCAAAACCATGTGCACTGCAGGGTGGGCAGATATAACGTGCAGAGAAAGTTAGATTTGGGTGTGGTGTATTCAAACTGAAATCTAAATTGCAGTGTAAAAATAAAGCAGTCAGTATTTACCCTGCACAGAAACAAAATAACCCACCCAAATCTAACTCTCTCTGCAAATGTTATATCTGCCACACCTGCAGTGCACATGGGTGGTAATTCCAAGTTGATCGCAGAAGGAATTCTGTTAGCAATTGGGCAAAACCATGTGCACTGCAGGGGGCAGAAATAACATGTGCAGAGAGAGATAGATTTGGGTGGGGTGTGTTCAATCTGCAATCTAAATTGCAGTGTAAAAATAAAGCAGCCAGTATTTACCCTGCACAGAAATAAAATAACCCACCCAAATCTATCTCTCTGCAAATGTTATATCTGCCTCCCCAGCAGTGCACATGGTTTTGCCCAACTGCAAAAAAAATTCCTGCGGCGATCAACTTGGAATTACCCCCATGGTTTTGTCAAACTGCTAACAAATTTGCTACTATGATCAGGTCTAAATTACCCTTATACTCCTGGGTCACTTTATTGTTCCAACAGGTCAACTTAGTAATCAGAAGTGTTTTTTTTTTATAAAAAAAGGATCCTCCTTTTTCTGCAGTACAGATTATAATGTCCTTGTATTTATTAAAGTTTATGAGGGCTTTTGTTTCCTGTGCTGACAAATAGGGGCTAAAGCTAATATGTTCTTCATATTCTGAGCCACATGTGTCTGTGTCTGCTTCTTGTACCCTTTGCACATCTGCAACTTTATGTAAATGCCACTACTAGCCTTTCCCTGGTGTATAGCCAAGTGTCTGAATGTGCAAAGACTGAGACACCCATTTGGTGCATCTTTAGATGCAACTATCCTTTGTACCATTGAAATTTGTATTAGTCCGACGCTAGGTGCAAATTCTCCATCACAATATGGCCTCCAATGTGAATGATTAGGTATCTCTGCAAACCAATAACATGCCCTTAAGCTGAATAATTTCCGTTCGGTCAACTTAGCAACCTCCCTGGTACCACCCAGGAATGCCCAATATCATACCTCCCAACTCTACTAAATATGTAAAGAGGGACACACGCACAGTCCTCAAAAAACGGGACTGTCCCGCGAAAATCGGGACAGTTAGGAGGTATGCAATATATTTTTAAGACATTCCATAGGTCTCATTTGCAACTATGACTCTGGTGCCTGATTCATGGCCTGATGCAGGAGTGATGTTCTTGCAGGTTTACAAACCTTTGAAAATTGGGCACGTGCAGGACCCATACTGCACAAGTGCAGTTCAGGTACCACATCTTTCCTCGCAGTGCGGCTGCAAACGTCAGGTGAGTGACAGATTCTGTATACATGTACAGAGCAACATAGATGCATGCACAGATGAAAAGAAATCTGCTAAAGCATTTAAAGAATGATGTGCCTGAATCAAGAGTGAAAGTACAACAGAATTTACAAAACTGGCTGATAGGAGATATTTCTTTGATTGTGGGTTGAGTATGGAAATATTCTTGCAAACTAAAATTAACCCCAAAGCTGTGTTTTTTTCAATGCCACTCAAAACTTTGATCTCATCCCAGAGGAGGATCCCACTTAATCCTACAATATCGGTCAACCTACTGTCTTCAATGCAATTAATGGATCTTTTAAATTGATATTTCCTGACTCTTAGGGGCCTATTCATCATCTCATATAAGCCCTTAAATATGCAGAAATTTTTCGATACAGTTTATGTAATGGGAAATTAATTATTAGGCACCCTATAGTGCATCCTAATATACAGCAAAGTCCAAAAACATATAGTTCAGATGGCATTTGTTCCTGGAACCCCACTCCTATAGGAGACCTGTGGTGGCAAAGAGGGATCCGAGCTTCCTCACTGCACAACCTTTGGCTGTGCACATGCAGAGGTCACACATGCACAGAAGGTCAGCACAGGAGTGGTATGTAGCAACTTGCTGTGCCCGGTGATGAATGGGCTCCTTTCTGCAGTGCACAGCATGTTGTGTTTTATACATGCAGCATATGGTGGGAAGTGTAATTGATAAAAAAAAAATTGGGTGTGATACACCATCCCGGCGGTTGGGATGCCGGCAGCCACATGACCAACACCGGTATCCTTACAATGAAAATGCAGACAGCGGATGGGGTAATTATTTTTTCCCTGTCCTGTCCACTACCCTAACCCCTCTTGGATGGAAGTTAAGATTCGGTGAGTGATGGCTAAAGCTAAGAATCTAGGGGTGGCGGCTAGGGCTGTGGTTATCCCACCCCTTACCCTACCCCCCCATGCCTAACCCTAACAGTCACCCAAAACTTACCTTTGGAATGTTGGTATGCCGGGATTCCAAGTGGTGTTGGGATTCTGGCATCGGACAAATGAACGCTGGCATCCCAGGTGCCGGGATGCTACCCGCATCCCATTTTTTCTTCTTGTTGATCTATAGTTTTATTAATTTCCCTGAAATGTCTTATTAGAGTAATGTAAAACAACCTGATTTACCTTAGTTTGCTGATTACATACAGTACATGGCAATGGGGAAAAAACAAATATACAACTTTATGTGAAAGCAAAAAACATACCCGTAATAATAAACTAAATTTGAAGATTTTGAGCTTTAACAAAAATTGCTATTTAATGATATGTGGTCAGCATACCGATAGTCAGGATCCCAGTTGTTTCAATACTGCCGCCGGAATCCCAATAGGGCCATTATACTGCCGCTGGTATACCGGCAAGGTAGGTGATTCCCCCTCTATGGGTGTCCACGATACCCATAAAGGGAGAATAGAACCTGTGCAAGCATAGCTCGCCACCGAGCCCGTAGCATGGCAAGAGCAGCAAGCCCGCATGGGGCTTCTTTGAGCTTGCCCCCCTGCTGGCATACCACCACTCGGGATACCATGTTAATGAATATTATAATATTATACTAGTATTTACTGAACATTATGATCTCTATACAATTTTCCCTGTGGCTTTTGTGTGATATTTAAAGCCTATTGGCAACTTTTTATATCTTTAAAATTTGAATATTGATATGTTACTGTAAAAGTTAGTTCCAGTTTATACTTTTGTAGAAATTTTAGTAAATTCTTTAATACTGTGTATTTCTAAATCTGAATTTTATGGCATGTATCCTGTGAATAGAGCAGGGACAATGATGGCTGAATTAACTTGCTATATAGCACAGCTGAGCAGGACTGTATATACTAAAACAAAATATAAATAATTCTGTAACCAAATGTAGAATACGGTGAATATTTTGTAGAACATTTTTTCAACTTTCCCCACTGTCTAACATTTATTCTCAAGTAAAGCATTTTTATTTCTCACTGTGTTTGGTCATATTGTTCATACATATTGGCATTTTTTCCAAACAGATGCATTATTTGCGGTATTTTATTATTTAAATAACATTTACAGTTAGTGAACAGTTTTATTTGAGATAATTGTTTAGCACTTTTCCTTCCAAGCGATAGACTCTGGAAATAAAAGAGTTAAAATGAGAATTCCACTCCGGTACTGTCCAGTGTAAATTTACATAATTTACTTTGTCCAGCAAATCCAGTTTACATAATATTATTTCCAGAATACACATTTTAAATGGATCCGTGCCAATGTAGTAAAATGTCTGAGGAATTCCTAATGTTGTTATAATAGAAAATTCTTTGTTACAAAGTAAGATGTTTATTGCACATATTTTCATTGTACGTTATGTTGTATGCAGCTTTGAATTAGAATAATTGGAATCTCAACTCTATATATTGTAATATTCACTCAAGAACAATGTCAGGTGGATTTAAGGAAAATGAAGCATACAGTACTTGTTTTTATACTTGTCATTTGCAAGGGTGCTAGCTATCATGACCTTCATTGCAGGGTTTATTTTCTCTTCCCATTTCTGTTTCCCCTTCTCTCCACTGGTCTCTTTGGCCTAGATGTACCAAGCCTTGAAAAGTGATAAATTTGCTCGATAATAAAGTACCAACCAAACAGCTCCTGTCATTTTTAAAACACAACCTGTAGCATGGCAGTTAGGAGCTGTTTAGCTGGTACTTTATCACCATGTGATTTATCACTCTCCAAGGCTTGATAAAGCTGGGCCTTTATATATTATCTCTGTCCCTCCTGTCTGTCTGTCGCTCTCAAATTTGTCCCCATCTAATAATCTGTCTTCTTTTATATATTTTACAAGGGGAAAAAAGTTGCAGGTGCACTATCTCACACTAGCTCAACCTGTAATAACCAAAGGCATTTAGCATAATCCTGACCAGGGCTACGAGCTTACTCACCACGCCAAGGTAGCCTCTCATTGAGTAAGTCCCTAACACTAACTATAGGGGTTCAGGTCCAGGGGGCAGGACACCCCAGAGCCACCCAGTCAGACAACCCCAGGGCACCGCAAGAGTGATACAAATAAAGGGTTTAAGAGATAGGAGCAGCTGCTGCTGCATGTGTGAGTGATGTGAGGAGTGAAAGAAAATTATGTGAAAGTGTTAGATATATATATAAAACTAACTATAAGTGCCATAGTGTATTGAAATAGTGTTAGATTGTGATGCCCTGTGGATGTCCAGCCATGGCAGATACAAGGAGCACCACACCCCAGATAATCACCCCAATATTGACTATCATAGTAAACAAATGTAGGAGCCTTACCTCAGTGTGCTCACTCCACATATGCAAGTCAGAGTGCTGGGCTATCTATTTAAAATCAGTGAGGAGTAGTTGGGGCAGGGTGCTAAACTAGGCTAAAGGTGTCAAATGCCTTCAGATATATGTATAAATATATAGAATTAGTTACGAAAGGAGGGTGGCCCTAGTTTGCACACCATAATTAAGTAATGAGGTGCTACTCTGCTTGAGACTTGATAGAGTTTACAAAGGGAAAAAAGTTGCAGGTGCACTATCTCACACCAGCTCAACCTGTAATAACCAAAGGCATTTAGCATAATCCTGGCCATGGCTATGAGCTTACCCACCACGCCAAGGTAGCCTCTCATTGGGTAAGTCCCTAACACTAACTATAGGGGTTTAGGTCCAGGGGGCAGGACACCCCAGAGCCACCCAGCCAGACTGTACTTGTTTTTATACTTGTCATTTGCAAGGGTGCTAGCTATCATGTCCTTCATTGCAGGGTTTTTTTTTCTCTTCCCATTTTTGTTTCCCCTTCTCTCCATTGGTCTCTTTGACCTAGATGTACCAAGCCTTGAAGAGTGATAAATTGCACGGTGATAAAGTACCAACCAATCAGCTCCTAACTGTCATTTTTTAAACACAACCTGTAACATGGCAGTTAGGAGCTGTTTAGCTGGTACTTTATCACCATGTGATTTATCACTCTCCAAGGCTTGATAAAGCTGGGCCTTTATGTCTTATCTCTGTCCCTCCTGTCTGTCTCTCTCATATTTGTCCCCATCTAATATTCTGTATTTTATATATGACTCCCTCCATCTTTATCAGATATTTATTCCCTCTCCCCTTGCTTCTCTCTCCCTCATCTTTGTTCTGCCTCAGCCTGTTTCTCTCTCCCATCTCAGTCTACCACCTCCATCACTCTGTCTCTCTCTCTCTCTCTCTCTCTCTCTCTCTCTCTCTCATCTCTGTCCTCCTACTCACCTCAATCTCTCTCTATGATCTATGCTCCCCTTTACCCATCAGTCTCTCTCTCTCTCTTATTTATTTCCTCCATATCCCTACTGTCTATTTTTGATCTCTTCCGCCCTTTTGCTATTGGAATGTTGTGTATTGGTGTGAATTTGTGTGTGTGTGTGTGTGTGTGTGTGCGTTTGTGTGAGTGTGCATTTGTGTGTGTGTGTGTGTGTGTGTATGTATGTGGGATTCCAGTGGCAATCAGTACCAACATCAATAATTAAGTTATCTCCTTAATATGTTTTGAAGGCTTAGTGCAGTATAGAAATAATCACTAATTCAATAATAATACAATGCCATAAAAAAGTATAGCTATAATATTTTTTTACAAACAGTAGTATACAGAATTAATAATATACAATACTTATCCTGCAACACTGTAACCATATACCCGTGTAATTATTTTGCAGGTACATATGTACATTTATGTATGGATCATGTTATAATGCATTACATATGTCCACTATAACTTATTTTGGCTAATAGTAGCCTCAGTAATCTCTAAGCATTAAACCTCCAGTTTGAAGATAGTAGAATAGGACCATTCCTGTACTTGGCATGCCAACAATTCGGCAAAACGTTGCTTTGTCAGCAAATTCAGTTTTTTAAAGCTCTAGTTCACACAGTCTGTACATTCACTTATCATCCTTTAATCCCTGCCTCTCCTTCCTGTGTAGGGTGAGGGGAGGGGACAGCTCCAGATTCTGACAGGATTATATAGATCTCTATTCTGCTTTCCCTTCTCCCATTGCTCTATCCTCCGTGAATGTGAGCAGGACTCTTCTTCAGTCCTTAGCAGACACTGAGAACTATGAGTGGGCGGGGCCGCACCTCTACTCTAGTGTGCAGCTGCTAGACGGACATTTAAGGGAATTTTATCATTGAAAATAATTTAATTGGCATATTTCATACACTTGCTGCTAGGGAACTTGAATGAGTCCCTAGCCCCTGCTCTCCCTGGCAATATTTGCCTCATCTAAGGCTTATATTAATAATGAAGTTATTTACTGTCTGTCATACATGTGGCAGATTTATGCACAGTACACTGTATGTAACTTTTTTTAACTGGGCAAAGAAAAACTGTGAGAGACAGAGGAAAGTTTTGCCCCCATCTTCTCAGCTCTTACTGGCTGCAGGATGCCCGGACGCAAGCTCTCTTCCAAAAGTGAACTGCCCCACCCCCTGCCAGAGTAAAAGGTCCCCAACTAATGTAACATGTTAATATAAGAATAACAAACAAGATCATAGCTTGTCATTTATAGTAACAATTGTATTAAAGAATTACTCATGCAACGTAATAAGTATTGCATGTAAAAATAGTGAACATTTTTGATACACCATTTTTTGGGGGCAAAATATAAAATACTGGATAAGTAGCATAAAAGAGCTTCCAACAGATCAAATTTATTGTGTACATTGATGCTTACAATTAAGTGAGCTGGTAATCCCAGTTAGCGTATTTAAAAGATTGCATATTATAACCATAAAAAAAAGATGAAGCCAACCTCAATTGAAAGAACATATCGCTATGCATTTCAATGATAAGTATCTTCACAGGCTTCAGGAAATTTACTCTTCAGAAATGTATTCCACTCCTGTTGGATTCTTCAGCCTTTAGGAAAGGGAGGACAAGGAACATGTAATTGTTGTCCTGGTTTCCATATTTTCCTTTTAAAGATCCTTCTTTTCTACTACTGTGATTGACTTACCGTAGTGGCAGTGACACTACCTTCGAAGTGCGCCCAACATGGCTTCCTTATCCGGTACGCTTGTTAATGGGATGAAAAATACACGGGTGGTTTTGTTGGAACCCTACTCTGAACTATAGGACTCTGAAATCACTCCCATTTTGTGTCATGTCTTCTAGGGGTAGACTATTCCACCCTGGGTAATCCCAAGCAGTGCACCCAAGATGGCTGCTACACCTGGTACCTTGTGAGGGTAGAATACACAACCCTTGGAAGGTATTACCCAAAATGCCTACACCAATCATGCATTATGCTTTCTGTGTGCTTAAGGTTTTCTTTTATGTCTGTGTGGCTTATCTATTGCTGTATTACTTAAAACTTCTGTATTATATGCATTGTTTTTGATGTCTGTAAAGCGCCTTGAGTCCTGTTTGGAGAAAGAGCACTATATACATAAAATTATTATTATTATTATTATTATTATTATTATTATTACTTGATTTTCCTCCTGATTCTGGGCCGATTCTGACCATTTTAATTTTAAATTTATTACATATGAACTTTGTTCTATAAAGTGATTTTATTGTTTTGGATTTGGCATACAAATTGTTCTTATATACATTAATTGAAGTGCTTTGATCCTTCTGCCCATCATTAATATTGACAAATATCACTAATATTGACAAACAGTTAACAATAAGCATTTCTAGTTATTTCTGAGTTTTTTCATATCCATATTTAAAATAATTTTATATTTTGGTACATTACTCACAAGCAAAAAATGTTAATTATTCATTTATCTCTATAGTGTATAAGCCACAGTAAATTAGTGTTTTTTCCATTATAACAGAACCCTACTGTCACATCATTTTAACTACAAATTAATATAGAGTATAAAAACAACTAGCACGAAAAGTGGATGTACTTACAATTTAAATAATTATGAGTATGTTATTCTTTTTGTTTCTGTTTATTATACTATAATATGGATAGATATTTTTTTTTTAATTATACCTTGAGACAGTATGGATCTATTTTGTTCTGAATTATTTTTTTTAATTTAACAATTAAAAATCATTGAATAATAAACCTTGAATACTTATAAACATGACATTTACATGTAAACTTTAAATAAATCACAACACAGACTGACTTTGTTGAGATGTTGAATAACTAAGTTAACTTCCCTACTCACCTTGAAATGTGGCCTAGTGAGTTCATGAGTACATAGGCTTTTTTTCCTTCAACAAGCCGGATCAATGAAGTTAGATCAATGTGTCTGTTCAACTCTGTCAGTGGCTCCTTGAATCTTATAGATTGTGAAAAAAACATTACAAGGTCAATGGTAAAACCATCATTTAAATAGAAAAGGGACCATATTAGGGACTGCTGTTTATTGTGTTATGCAAATTAGATATAGTTAAACATTTTTCGGTAAGTCAAAAAAATTATAGAAAACAATCTCATGTACTGGTAGTTCATTTTATCAACTCTTCCAGTTTACTCATTGAATTGAGGATGATACACAGAAACCAGATTAATTTTAACTTCAAACATATAACAGTTCCAGAAAATTATTTGTGGTAAACAGTGAACCTCAGTAAGAGGTTATTTTATCCATTTAGATGGAAATTGCTTTGCAAGAACAGTAGCGATATTGCAGAAGCAGGGGACAGAGTTAGTAGAATGAAAACATTATTATATTTATGAATATAAAATGATAATATGTTTTCTAAAACTATATACAGTAACAGTAGTAATGGGTCTTATAGTTGTGTTACATTTTTTGGTCTCTACATAAACATAGGATCCGAAATGGCAAAAGAGAAAATAAGCACTACCGATAGTGCAAAGCAGATGTGCAGATAATTTATTGATTGATTGATTTTTGGAACGCTAATCTATTAGATGAACTTGTTAATATGCATAACTTTACCCCTGTGACCTGAAGGCAGGATAGATTTTGGTGCCCACTGAAATACATATTTTGCTATTGATAAATACAGTACATGGTGCTTCTAACCCACTAATACAGATACCTTCCCTAAAACGATGACATTCCTCATTCACCCTAACTCCCTGATACCATAACTCACCCACATCAGTCGGACCATGGAAAATTGCATCAGTCCTATGGCCTCATATGCTTGTGGCTGTGCATTTAGGAAAGCAGTCCCTTGCATTAACAGGTCTGCAACACCCACATAATACGTCCGCTGAACATAGCATTTTTGCTTGCACTACTAATCAACTCCCATTTACTGTCCAGGATTGCCCATTACTTTCTGCCACCTTTCTGTTACTGCAAACACAATGGGAGTTGCTCAATTACTCTGGCAGCACTAATCCGCTGCATGAAGGGGAGGGGTCATAGCAAATAGAAATGCAACAAATATCTCTGCATTTCTATTACCATATATATTTCAAGTATTGTTGCAAGCACTATTTAGTATGCAGGGGAGTACCTGGGAGGGAAAGCCCCCCTTTTTGTTTTCATTTTTCTTATACTGTCTGAATCAATTGCAATTACACCTCTGTGTGTACACTCTGTGTTACACATCTTAGGGGTTTTCAGAACTTGCACAGTTGCAAATAATTGCTCAACTATGTGAATATCGGTATTACAAGAGGATTGTGTGTGGCTCAGAATCAGGACTTACGTGTCTATGACTTACAATATTTCCAGGTTCACAGGCAGTGGGGGACTAGTGACTGGAAGGGTAGATATGGGAATAAAAATACAAAAATAATATATATATATATATATATATATACACTTTTTTTTAATATTTCTGCCATTAATTAAAAAAACAACCCAAGCAGCACCCAGTAACACACATTCCCTTTCTAACTAATACCCCAACCATAGAAGCTCCCCTTCTGACCAACACATAAAAAACCAGTAGCACCCAGAGACACACTTACCCCATCTTCCAACACACCTGCCTAAGCAGCACACAGAGACACACTCCCTCCTAACAACACACCAACCTCAGCAATACCCAGTTTTTCCCCCTTGACCAATACCCCAACCTCAGCACACCCAGAAATACCCTCCTCCTTGACCAACTCCCAGACCTTAGCAGCACCCAGAGTTGCCAAATATCTGGGTTGAGTAGATCACCATGTTCATTGCTGACTCATGGTCTTGTAAGATATTAATAGATTGTCCATTATTTCTTCATAGTTGTCTGCCATATGTTTCCCTAAGGCAGAGGTGGACAAAACGTTGATCAGAGCTCTTGCTGGTAGATCGCGATCCAAGTGTGACTTGCTGCCTCTGCCAGCGTTCCCAATGATGCATTGTGCGGGTGCATGGGTGATGTCATGACGTCAGCCGCGCACCTGCGTAATGCAAGATTGGGAACGCGATGTGAGGAGCAGCAGCAGCGGCAGGAAGCAGGAGCAGGCACTTGACAGTGGGGATCCAGCCAGCCGGGAGACAGCCAGCCAGCGGGCAGACAGCCAGTGGAGATCCAGCCAGCTAAAGTAAGTATTAATGTTATTGTGAGCACATGGCATCGTGGGGGCATATCTAGCACTGTGGGGGAATATGTGGCACTGTGGGTGCATGGCTGGCACTGTGGGAGCATATGTGTATCTGGCACTGTGGGGGCATATCTGGAGCTGTGGTCAAATGCCACTGTGGGGACATATGTGTATCTGGAACTGTTGGGGCATATGTGGCATTGTGGGGGCATATCTGGCACTGTGGGGGCATATGTGTTTGAGGTTTTTACCTGTGGGAGCCAATGTGTGATTTCATGTGAGACAGTCATTACACCCTGTGCCTCAAGGCTACGCCCCTTTTTTGTTATGCCATGCCCCCTTTTTGTTATGCCACACCCCTATTTTTCAATTATCCCTCCTAGGTAGATCACAAAAGCTTTTCAGCTTTCAAAGTAGATCACTGACTCCAAAAGTCTGGCCACCCCTGCCCTAAGGCATTCCAGCAAATACTCTTGAAAGACTTTTATGCAGCTTGTTCATTGTAATTCAACTGATCAATGAAGCTCTCATCTTAAATCAGTTCTCTTATTTGAGGTCTTACAAAGATCCCCTCTTTAATCTTTGCATCACTGATCCTCTGGAATTCCACTTCGATCCAATGCTTTAATAAAGTTCAAGTTTCATATTGAGTGGAGGTAGATATACTTTTCCAGATCAATAAGTGGTGTACTGACAACATTTTTCTTACCTGTGGTTAGTGATTTTTGCTTTGACCATTGCTTCTGAGCTTAATGATTTCTCTGGTCTCCACTGTCCCACTTACAAAGAAAACAACAGTACTTTGTGAAATCTAGTTGTAGTCAGAGTTAAACAGCAATGACTTTTAAGTCACCACAGACATTACATTTTTATTCTTAATACTTGATTTTATCCATCAGGAGTTTATTTCTCTCATATGTTTCTTTAATATAAGTAGCATGAGCTAGTGGTTTTGATTGAAATTTATTTCCATTGTGTTGAAGCACATCTACCAAGATAATTTTAGAAGAATCAATAAATGTAGTAAATGCCAATCCTCTGTTTTGTACTTGTGACCAAGTACTTCCATAACAGAATTAACATCATTGCAAAAACAAAACCATCTTCAAGGGATAAGAAATCCGTAAAGTCACTGCCTACATCTAAAAACACATAACTATTTTTCGTTGTGGAGAAGATTTCAGCCTTTTATTTTAGAGCCTAAAAGTTCAGCATGACTTTTAGACTTGTTTAAATCTCAGACAAGGTAATTGAGATCTCCTTGGATAAGTAAATGTGGTTCATAAGATGAACAGGAAGCTTCAAAGGTTGCATCAAGCCTTACATGATCATCACCATGCTCTACAGACTCTATTTCTTATTTATCACCACTGACCTTTTCTGGAGATTTTGGCACAGGCAATTTACTATTAGGCATAGGTCTTATGGCAAATTGTAAATTAGGGTATGCTACAGTGTGCTTTGACTTAGAAATTATGATTTAAATATTTGTAAGCATAAGTAACAATCTGTACAGTGATCTTTTGGTTCCTGCCAAATCAATGGAACAACAAAATTAATGTGATGAAAACCCTTTACATAGAACCATAGACACATAGCATTTGACAGCAGATAAAAAAACAATTGACCCATCTAGTTTGCTCTAAACACATGTAAATGCACACACTTACACACTACCGTTAATTTTTGTCAGGGGCAAATTTACCTACCAGTATATATTGGATTGTTGGAGGAAACCCACACAAGCATAGGTTTACAGAACAAACTCTGACCACCAACGGGATAGGAATGGTGACTTAGTTAGAATGGTTTACTTGCTTAGCAATCACTACTATAACTGATCCTGTCCAAAGTGCATCTAGCAGAAAGTGATTGAACTGTTTATTATTCTGTACCAATCTTAACTTATGCTAAACTTGCCAGAACAGTATAATTAAAGAAAGTAGAAGATGGAATTTTACTGAAGAAAAAATATCTAAATGCTCTATAAATGAGTTATATTTCATAATGTTTATTCTAAAAGAGGACGTAACTATAAAATTGAGTGATAGAAAATACATATGTAATGCAACCTGTGGCAAAATCTTTGTTTTACAGTGTAATCGATTGTGAAATATCAATAAGACTGTAGTACTGGTAGTCAGTAAATAATTTTTGCTGGAAGCACAGTAGCTGGTGGCCAGGTGCAGTACTGCAGGGCAGCAGGGGCACCTTTGTAGTTAGAGCTGTGAGTGGGCACATATTTAGGATACTGGGCTAATGGAGGAGTCTTGAATTCTGGGCTTGTGGCAGAGGAGTCCACCTCCATGGTCTCCGGTGTTTTAGTATTTTAACTTACCACTTTTAAATAATTATGTTGGAGCTGTCATATCACTTAATGTTTGAAGGTTACAGGAATCTGGATTCTGTGGAGTCAGTATGAATGGAATACTAAGTAACATGCAATAGTTGAATGTTACCAATAGAGATGAGCGGGTTCGGTTCCCTGAGAACCGAACCTGTCCGAATGTCACCACCCGAGCCCAGATCCGAGTCAGGCTCAGGTTTTCCCACCTGACTTGGAAACCAGAACCAGGCAAAACGTCATCATCCCACTGTCGGATTCTCGCGGGGTTTGGATTCCATATAAGGAGCCTCTCCAGCATTTACACTCTGGCATTGGAGAGTGTAGAGAGGGGATGTGTCTCCGTCCTCAGTGTTCTGCATCAGTTCAGTGTTAGTGTCTTGTGCTGCATCAGTCCAGTCACAGTGGTTGTGTCCTCTGCTGCTATATGTCCAGTGCTGCTGTATATGTCCAGTCCAGTGGTTCTGTGCTGTGCTGCATCAGTTCAGTGGTGGTATATTGTGCTGCATCAGTCCAGTCACAGTGGTGGTGTCCTCTGCTGCCATATGTCCAGTGCTGCTGTATAAGCCCAGTCCATTGCAGTGGTGCTGTGTTGTCCTGCATCAGTACAGTGGTAGTGTCTTGTGCTGCATCAGTCCAGTCACAGTGGTGGTGTCCTCTGCTGCCATATGTCCAGTACTGCTGTATAAATCCAGTCCATTGCAGTGGTGCTGTGTTGTCCTGCATCAGTCCAGTTGTAGTGTCCCTGTGCTGCTGTATATGTCCAGTGGTACTGCCGTATATGTCCAGTGATACTGCCGTATATGTCCATTGATACTGCCATATATGACCAGCGGTACTGTCGCATAAATCCAGTGATCCTGTTGTATAATTCCTGTGATCCAGCCATATTATTCCAATGGTACTGGCGTATATGTACAGTCCAGTGGTACTGCCGTATATGTCCAGTGGTGCTGCTGTATAATTCCAGCGATCCTGCCATATAAATTCAGTGATCCTGCCATATATTTCAAGTGGTACTGGCGTATAAATTCAGTGATCCTGCTGTATAATTCCAGTGGTACTGGCGTATAAGTCCAGTGATCCTGCCGTATAATTCCAGTGATCCTGCCATATAATTCCAGTGGTACTGACGTATAAATCCAGTGATCCTGCCGTATAATTCCAGTAGTACTGGCGTATAAGTCCAGTGATCCTGCTGTATAATTCCAATGATCCTGCCATATAATTCCAGTGGTACTGGCGAATAAGTCAAGTGATCCTGCCATATAATTCCAGTGGTACTGCCGTATAAATCCAGTGATCCTGCCATATAATTCTAGTGATCCAGCCGTATAATTCCAGTGATCCTGCCGTATAATTCCAGTGATCCTGGCGTATAAGTCCAGTGATCCTGCCGTATAATTCCAGTGATCCTGCCGTATATATATACCCTGTTGTAAAGTGGATTACTGAGGCCATAAAAACTATGCAGTGGGACTGCAGTGCCACTCCTAGATAGGCCAGGTGTTTGTGCCGCTTAGCTTAGTCATGCAGCTACCTCATTGCTCCTTTTTTTCTTCTCTGCATGATGTGCTGTTTGGGGACTAGTTTTTTTAAGTGCCATCCTGTCTGCCATTGCAGTGCCACTCCTAGATAGGTCAGGTGTTTGTGCCACACACTTGTGTCGCTTAGCTTAGTCATAAAGCTACCTCATTGCACCTCTTTTACTTCTTTGCATGATGTGCTGTTTGAGGACTATTTTTTTTAAGTGCCATCCTGTCTGCCACTGCAGTGACACTCCAAGATGGGCCAGGTGTTTGTGTCGCACACTTGTGTTGCTTAGCTTAGTCATACAGCTACCTCATTGCACCTCTTTTTCTTCTTTGTATGATGTGCTGTTTGGGTCCTAGTTTTTTAAGTGCCATCCTGTCTGCCACTGAGTTCCACTCCTAGATGGGCCAGGTGTTTATGCCGCACACTTGTGCCGCTTAAATTAATCATACAGCCACCTTGGTGCAACCTTTTTGCCTAAAAACAATATTGTGAGGTGTGAGGTGTTCAGAATAGACTGGAAATGAGTGGAAATTAATGTTATTGAGGTTAATAATACAGAAGGATCAAAATTATCCCCAAATTCTGTGATTTTAGCTCTTTTAATGTTTCCCCCCAAAAAATTATCCAAAACCAAGACAAAAACACGAAAGGGTGGTTTTGGCAAAACCAATCCTGATCCAAAACACGAGGATGGAACCAGAACCAAAACCAAAACACAAAACACGAAAAGTGCCTGACGCACAACTCTTGTTACCAAGCAAAGAACTAGTTTGTCTAACCCATATCTACCCTACTGTATATCCCCACTTCACAATTGTTATTATAAACATATGTATCAAACAATTCATCATGAAGCAAGCTCTGTTGTAGGAGGCAAAGAAGTATCACTTAGAATAAAAATTATTCCTAATAATAGGTCTAAATAATAACACACCACAGCAATGGGCCTAACACCTCATTACATAACCTAATAACATAGTTATAAATATAGATGTAGTGAGTTACTCAATATGTATTCTATAATACCTAAATATTTATAGGGAAAACTGCCTTTTATATAGTCTAAACCCCCAATTTTTTTTTTTTAGAAGTCCTCTTTCCTGCGCTCTCTTACATTCATAAAGAAAGGGAATCTTTACTTATCTTAGACCCGATGTTCCTCTCAATTTTTCATGATCTTCATACCCAAATATGTTGTCAAGAATAATATGACGTAAGCTTTTAACGATGGTACATGAAAAAGAGAGACCAAGGATAAAATCTAGTGTAGTATGTTCGTAATTCTCAAAAGGAATAACTTTCAATTTTTATCATGTAATAATCAAACATGTAATTATAAAATGCAGTAATATTTATTGGTTGGAGAAAACAGTCCAATAAAAATTCTTCATCACATGAAGAAATGATAAAAATTCATTCCACATCCAAGACATATGAGGGTGGCCTCCTACCAGAATTTGGATTTTTGAAGTGCGTCAAAGCAAAGTGCTGTATAGATGTTTGGTGTCCCCGGGGACAATCAGCTCCAAGCAGTGGGCACCTCGTCCTCTCCTCGTCCGGTCAAACAGCCACCAGTTGTCCCAATCATCCAACGCGTTTGGATCAATTCGTTGATCTTTTTCAAGGCATATCCACAAGGTCCTTCATCCCAGCTATTTATACCAATATGTATTAGTGATCCTAAATACTGGGAGGAGCCACTCTCATTTACAATTAGATTCATATACATACATTGTATTAGCCCATTATCTAGTCTAACATCCATGTTCTGTTCTAAACAATGTGATATATCTATCATATCAAAATCATAATATAAAATCCATTATTTTATACAAAAAATGCTTAAAACAACTAATTGCGGCGACCGGAAGTGCCATGTGCACTCCGGTTCGTCCCCTTATTTCCTCTGTCTAAAGGTTCCACATTCTAAAAAAAGGCGGATTACCCGGATGTACCTTCCTGTCATGTGACCTCCGTCATCTGGGAAACGCCTCCACTGCCTTCGGCGGAGTTTCCCGGTCACGTGACCTGACCGGAAATCCCCCCGCGGCCATTTTTGTAGTCCTAACATCAATTTCAATGGTATTAGTTTGTTCTCCACTGTAGGAAACAAAAACGGACATTATTCTAACCATGGTGGTCCCACATCAACATACAAGGTATCGGTGAACTGTCATACATATATATGAACAGTATTATCGGATATATTTTGTTTCCTTCGGTGGATTCTTCCGGTCACGTGACCGGACCGGAAATTCCTCCGTGGCCATATTTGTAGTTCTAACATCAAATACATAGTATTAGTGTATTACTTATTATGCGGTATTAATGAGCTGTCATATGTATATCAACAATGCAATCAAGAGGACCAACCAAAGGTTCCTCGGCCGCCATTTTCTTGAAGTCCTAACGTGAGACAATAGTTCTATTTGCCATCAGGCAAAAGTGCATAGATCCTCATGATAATTTCCACAATATTGGTAATTTACTGTATAAACAACAAGAGTCTCCACATCTCTTAATATAATCGCATTATATTGATTATATCCATCCTATATTCAAAATATCAAATTTTAATACGATGGTATATTAGCATAAAAGGTTATTTAAACATCATATGTAGATGACATGATATGTTGTTTTTCAAATGTTGTCATTCAAGTCCACAAGATTTCTCTCCAAATCATCTAGAAAGAAAAAGAGTCAATATGGTGCATTCACAGTTGTTATTTGTCAGAAGACAAGAATTTGGACAAACTACTCCCTAATCATGTGTGTCCCATTCAATGTAATTTTTTTGTATTATAGACAGGCATATTCCTAATCGAGGAACCACTTAACTTCGAAGTCCTTGTTTAGGCCTCCTGGAAACAAGGTCTTCAAAGAGTGTATATATTGCATCTCAGTTCTTGCTAGAGTTGCAGCTATGTTATTGCACCTCCAACTTCCTTTCACCTGTTTTAATGCACCAAATTTTGCCACTTATTTTATATCTTGGTTGTGGACCTTTTTGAAGTGCGTGTGATTCGACTCCATTTTTAATATTGCGTAAATGCTCTGCAAATCTTACTTTCAGATTTCTACTGGTCCTACCGATATAAAATAGGCCACAACTGCATGCCAAGAAATAAATCACATTTACTGAACTACAAGTTATGAATTCATCAATTCTGATATTTTGTCCATTTATTTCAATTTCCGTACATTTACTGACACCACTGACTGATTTACACATACGGCTTATCCCACACCGGTAAAAACCTTTTGAAAGAGTACGAATATTAGCCTTAGGGGGTGAGTAAGCACTCTTAACCAGTTTATCTTTTATGTTCTTAGCTTTTCGATAGATAAACTGAGGCCGGTCCGGGAGCAATTTTTCCAATAACGGATCGCCTCTCAAGACTGACCAGTGATTCCTAAATATACTTTCTATTTGTTTGTGTTGAACATTAAAATTTGTAATGAAGGCCATAGAAAAGTCTTTCTTCTCATTACCAGGTATATTGAGCTTTCTTTTTGAAGCTAATAGTTCCTTCCAGTCAATACCGTCACACTTAATTCTCGCTCTCTCAATACTTTTCTGGCTATACCCACTTTTTTCAAAACTTTTTATCATTATTCCAGCTTGTTCCTCATAGACTTCATTATCTGTAGTTTCTTTTTAGCCTTTGCAGTTGGCTACTCGGTATGGACTCCAACCAGTTGTCATGATGGCAACTGGTGGTGTGGATATACACTCCTGAGTCCGTTGGTTTTGTATAATTACGGGTTTTTAGAAATCCATTATCCACATAAATATTCAAATCCAAAAAATTGACATTGTTATTACTAATTTCAAATGTTAATAGAATATTATATTCATTTCTATTTAGTTGTTCACAAAAAAGGTTTCTCTGTCCTCCAGAAAAAGATAATGTCATCAATATATCTTGACCAGGATACCAGGTTCGCCCCGAATTGATTGTTCTGCCAAAAATGTTTTTTTGGTTTAGAGTGTCTTTTCTTGGGGTGAGGGTAACACCCTATTTTTGAATGTCCATTGACCTGCAGCTGGTTAGCGCATTTTCTTATGGGTGTGAATTGTTTTTCTGTCTGCCTTTTATATAGTTTCTTAGTCTCATCAAAATATCACATACTGTAGGTGCTTTCCACAATCTTCATTAACTAGGCTCTCCATCTTTGGATGCATCTCCAAAATATTCCCATTGTCACATATGCCATATACTTTATCTCCAATCACTATAGGTTATGTCATTATATTTCCAGCTTATCTACCCACATTATGAGGATGAGTAGGCAGAGATGGTTATGTTGGGAATGTGTGTGCAGTTTTGTGGGTGAGCAGAGTACTGTATACACCTGCACTTATTGTGCAGGCAATGACCAGTACAGTAACCAGTTTGGGGATTTATTTGTGCAAGTGAATGTACAGCTGTTTTGTAAAATTGGTTGGTCCAGTGATTTAGAGGAGCCTATAGCAGAGAAGGGGTGTAGACAGCTGATCAGCCAATGAGTGTCCTCTCACAAGGTAGTGGTGCAAGGTACAGGAACAGAAGTAGCAGCTGGTTTAAGTTGCAGGTCTAAAGAGCTAGAAGGAGGATGTCTGTCTTCCACCATATCCCTCATGCACAGTGGCATGATGGTACCATGCATGTGCAAATACACTATCGGTGGCCTTCTTGGGATCTAATTCAGACTCGATCACTGCAACGGCAGCAAACGCAGCCTGAAGCCCTTTGTGTAGTGAGCATGTGCTGCGGCCACACTGTGTGTGCACACACAGTGGGCAATGCAACCATGTATGGACCATTGCTGGGGTGGGCCACGGAGGATATGCAACATCACTCGCAGCCGCTGCTACCCAAAACATGGATGGTAGCCATCTGCCAACACAGCTAGGCTGCATAGGCAGGGAGCTACTCACCAGATGTAAAAGCATCACTGCCATGCAATGCTTACGCACATGTGTGAGCAAGGGGGGTAGGGCTAGACATGAGGGGTGGACTAGCCCTGTGCTGGGCATCCCACCGCTTGTCAGAAATTCTGACAGTAGATGTGATAATTTTAGCACAGCTATAATCAGCTCAGAATCTGGACATTGGTTAGGGAATTACGTTTTCCCTTAGGAGTCATTTTGGTGGAGACTGTGTAGTAGTGTACCCCACATCTAACAGGTTACAGGTGATACCTTATTGAAAACATCTATTTTTTTTGGTTATGAAAACATGCAAAGGTGTACTGAAGAATACTGAGTCCCAGTACCTCTAGCAATAAATCACACTAATCAAAGCAAAAATTACTACAAGGAATTTAAAAAATTACAAAAACGTACAAGCATATTTCAATAATGAAGCTTGATATATCCTTTGGGTAGATAAACAATGGTAAATGCTCAATCATTCCTGGAGATAATTAAGTTTTAGGTGCTGGAAAGTGGGAGAGTTCACAGACAAACTGACAGAGAGGGAGGGGTTGCAAATCCCACCACTACATTTCCCTTCAGCACACTAAAAAATGACCTGTAACCATACCTGAACCTATCTTGTAATAGAAATTTAGAGAATTAGTTTACATATGTTTGCAAACACATGTTTAAGCTGCTGCGCCACTTCACGGCTTCTCCGATGTCAGCAGTCCTAACAGTACATAATGGCAGTGCCTACATAGGGCCATGTAATTTGTCACAGTAGGACTCATGATAAAGGCTATTACTAAAACACATCCAGACAGAGAGCTAACTTACCCAAGAGCAACCCCCAGGATCTCCCATTGGCACTGCAAGGAACAGCATGCCTTCCAAATACTGCTCCCATTCAATGTCTCTTGCACACAAGCAGACAAACAATGGTAAATGCTCGATCATTCCTGTAGATAATTATGTTTCAGGTGCTGGAAAGGGGGAGGGGTCACAGACAAACAGACAGAGGGGGGAGGGGTTGCAAATCCCACCACTACATTTCCCTTCAGCACACTAAAAAATTACCTGTAACCATACCAAACCTATCTGGTAATAGAAATTCAGAGAATTAGTTTACACATGTTTGCAAACACATGTTTAAGCTGCTGCGCCACTTCACGGCTTCTCCGATGTCAGCAGTCCTAACACTACATAATGGCAGTGCCCACATAGGGCCATGTTATTTGTCACAGTAGGCCTCATGATAAAGGCTATTACTAAAACACATCCAGACAGAGAGCTAACTTACCCAGGAGCCACCCCCAGGATCTTCCATTGGCACTACAAGGAACAGCATGCCTTCCAACTACTGCTCCCATTCAATGCCTCTCGCACACAAGCAGACAAACAATGATAAATGCTCGATCATTCCTGGAGATAACTATGTTTCAGGTGCTGGAAAGGGGGAGGGGACACAGACAAACAGACATTGGGGGGAGGGGTTGCAAATCCCATCACTACATTTCCCTTCAGCACACTAAAAAGTTACCTGTAACCATACCTGAACCTATCTGGTAATAGATAGATGATCGAGCATTTACCATTGTTTGTCTGCTTGTGTGCGAGAGGCTTTGATTGGTAGCAGTATTTGGAAGGCATGCTGTTCCTTGTAGTGCCAATGGGAGATCCTGGGGGTGGCTCCTGGGTAAGTTAGCTCTCTGTCTGGATGTGTTTTAGTAATAGCCTTTTATCATGAGGCCTACTGTGACAAATTACATGGCCCTATGTGGGCACTGCCATTATGTAGTGTTAGGACTGCTGACATCAGAGAAGCCGCGAAGTGGCGCAGCAGCTTAAACATGTTTGCAAACATGTGTAAACTAATTCTCTGAATTTCTATTACCAGATAGGTTCGGTATGGTTACAGGTAATTTTTTTGTGTGCTGAAGGGAAATGTAGTGGTGGGATTTGCAACCCCTCTCCTCTCTGTATATCCTTTGGGTTCAATGGGTTCTAATTTAGGAATCATTTTTTCCTCTTTCCTTAATAGCAGGAAACTTTGATTCTAATCTCTTATTAGGATTGCACCCAATCAATAATCATGTCCCGTAGACTTGACACATAGTAATCCATTTTCAAATATGTTGCCTGTTTAAGGTTACTTATTTAAGGACGTCCATGTATCATCCTCAGACTGATAGTTTAATAAACTCTAGAGAATATACTTAAGAAGGTTGTTGATAAAGATGTGAAAGATAGGAATATTTATTATCATACTTATTGCTGGTCATTACAGAACTTCCAAAATCTTCCAAAGTGTATGCACCGTTTGATTTGCTGTATGGGAAACCATCCTTATAAAACTTTTATTGAACATGTTTTTCAGATGCAACAAAGAATATCTGCTGTTGTGCCCTTGGTTAGCGAGCACTTAAAACAAGCCCAACATTCTTAACAAAGGGTGTATAATTGTAATGCCCAATTATGCACCTTTGGTCCTAGGGACAGAGTCCTTATCTTGGTTCCCATGGTAGAAAAGGAGATTTACGATAAGAAATTACCTTTGTTAAATCTCATTCTGCGAGGAACACTGAGTTCCACAGGGATAACATCGGCGTGTAGAGTTGGATCTTGAGCAGAGGCACCAACAGGCTAAAAACTCTGACAGGATGCTTAGTGCCACCTCCTCTATAACCCCACCTCCGTGCACAGGAGTTCCGTTTTGTTAACCAGTCCAATGCAGTAGCAGGTAAAAGAGACAACAACCGTTTGTAGCCTCATACACTACAGTACAATCTCACAACAGGAGAAGGTATCAGTGGCTAATGCCATAGAAACCCAAAGAAGCAATGTGAGTCAGGGTGGGCACCCTGTGGAACCCATTGTACCTCACAGAAAGAGATTTAACAAAGGTAAGTTCTTACCATAAATCTCCTTTTCTGCAGCGGGGTACACTGGGGTTCCACAGGGATAACATTGGGGATGTCCTTAAGCAGTTCCTTATGGGAGGGGACACACTCTATCGGGCACAAGAACCCGGCATCCAAAGGAGGCATCCTGGGAGGCGGAAGTATCGATGGCATAGAACCTTATGAACGTGTTCACTGAGGACCACGTAGCTGCCTTGCACAATTGTTCAAGGGTCCCACCACGGCGGGGCGCCCAAGAAGGTCCAACAGACTGAGTAAAATGGGCTTTGATGGTATCAGGAGCTGGAAGGTCAGCCTGTACATAAGCATGTGCAATCACCATTCTAATCCATCTGGCCAAGGTCTGATTGTTAGCAGGCCAACCACGTTTGTGAAAATCAAAAAGGACAAAAATGGAATCAGATTTCCTAAGAGAAGCTGTCCTCTTCACATAAATACGGAGAGCCCGAACCACATCCAAAGACACACTAACTACAGGGGTGTAACCCCCTGTAGAAAATCAGGAGCGCTGTCCGCACTAATTAAAGGAGACAATTAAAAATATTCGCAATAAAAAGATAATAATAAATAAAAATATATTATAATTTATTGACATACAATGCTGCAGCATAAATGACATATATTCAATACATGTGTATATTATAAGCCATAGTACAAATACTCCACATATACTGATAAAATTATTTATAACTCGCTATGGTTCAATTTTTATCAGTATATATGGGGTATTTGTACTATGGCTTATAATATACACATTATGTATTGAATATATGTCATTTATGCTGCAGCATTGTATGTCAATAAATTATAATATATTTTTATTTATTATTATCTTTTTATTGTGAATATTTTTAATTGTCTCCTTTAATTAGTGCGGACAGCGCTCCTGATTTTCTACAGGGGGTTACACCCCTGTAGTTAGTGTGTTTTTTGTTTAATATAAGGAATGCAATTATCCTTATAATTAGGAGCAGCAGTCCGCACTATTATTTGATCTCCATCGGTCTGGTAGGTACTGGCGCCGGAGAGTATGTACACCTGTCCATACAACTTGAGTGTGGGGGCGGTTGTATATACGCACAGTACGGTATTTTGGTGACACATCCAAAGACCGCTCTTTGGAGGATAAACCCGGAGATGTAAAGGCCAGAACCACAATCTTTTGCTTAAAGTAGAAAGATGACACCACCTTAGGTACATAACCAGGGCGAGTTTTAAGAACCACACGGTCACAATGAAAAATCAGAAAGGGTGACCAACAGGACAGGGCACCCAAGTCTGTAACCTGCAGAGGCAATAGCCCTCAGAAACAAGACCTTAAGAGTAAGCCATTGAAGGTCCACAGACTCAAGAGGTTCAAACGGAGACTCTTGTAAGGCCTCCAGAACAACCAAAAAATCCCAAGGAGCCACAGGCGGGACATAGGGAGGTTGAATACGTAAAACACCCTGAGTGAATGTATGACCATCAGGCAGAGTCGCAATTTTTCTCTGAAACCATATTGACAAGGCAGAAATATTGGCCTTGAGGGAGGCCAGATGAAGACCTACAACCAGGCCCTGTTGCAGAAAAGCCAATAGTTTGGCAGTACTGAACTTGTATGCATCATAATTGTTAGTTGCACACCAAGCAAAATAAGAATTCCAGACCCTATGATAAATCTGAGCAGAAGCCGGTTTACGGGCCTTCAATGAACACTGCCTATATGGGTGGCAGATGGAGTTCCGCCCAACGAAGAATCTTTGACACTTCCATAAGTGCTTTGTGGCTTTGGGTGCTACCCTGATGATTTATGTATGCCACCATGGTGGCGTTGTCTGACTGTACTTGAACAGGCCTGTTCTGTACTAGAGGCAGGGCTAGTGTCAACGCATTGAACACTGCCCGCAATTCCAGAATGTTTATCGGGAGGAGAGATTCCTCCCTGGTCCACCGAATCTGAAGAGAGTGTTGCTCCAGCACCGTGCCCCGACCCCACAGACTAGCATCCATCGTCAGAAGGACCCAGTTGGAGATCCAGAATGGACGACCCTTGCCAGTTGTTGGTCCTGCATCCACCAGGTCAGTGACAGACGGACCACCGGAGTCAAGGATATCATGTGAGACCTGATCCGGTGAGGCAGGCCATCCCACTCAGAGAGAATTAACCTCTGCAGAGGGTTGGAATGAAATTGAGCGAACTCCACCATGTCAAAAGCCGACATCATGAGGCCTAGTACTTGCATCGCCGAGTGTATTGACACATGTGGGCGAGAGAGTAAGCATCTTATCTTGTCCTGAAGCTTCAAGACCTTCTCCAGAGACAAAAACAACCGCTGTTTGTGGGTGTCCAATAGTGCTCCCAAGTGCACCATGCTCTGAGCAGGAACCAGGGAAGTCTTCTTCCAGTTGATGAGCCACCTGTGGGCTTGCAGGAATTGGACCATCAGTTCCAGATGACGAAGGAGAACCTCTGGAGAGTTCACCAGGATACACATACCGTGATACCTTGACGGCGGAGTTGGGCCATCATGACCGCCATGTCCTTGGTGAGAACTCGTGGAGCCGAGGTCAGACCAGCCTGGAATTTAAAATGTAGGTTGCCAATAGCAAACCGCAGTTATTGTTGATGCGAGACTGCAATAGGTATATTCAGGTAAGCATCCTGTATGTCCTTGGATACCATATAGTCCTTGGGCTCCAAGGCAAGAACAATAGAGTGAAGAGTTTCCATTCGGAATTTGGAAACCTTCACAAATTTGTTCAAAGACTTGAGGTTGAGAATGGGCCAGAAAGATCCATTCGGTTTCAGAACTAGGAACAGCGTTGAATAGTATCCCCTGCCTCTCTGAGCCAGAGGCACCGGCACTACCACTCCCGTATCCAGGAGGGATTGTACCACCAGATGGAGAGTTTTTGCTTTTACCAGATCTGAAGAGACATTTGTTGAGCAAAACTGGTGAAGAGGACGTGTCTTGAAAGAGATGGCATATCCGTGAGTGAAGACTTCCCTTACCCAGGCGTCCGAAGTGGTCTGTGACCATACCTGAGCAAATCGTTAAAGTCAGCCTCCCACCCTGGGATCGCCCAAGGGGAGGCCTGCCCTGTCATGCAGCAGGCTTGTCTGTTTTGGCAGCAGGCTGATGGGCAGCCCAGGCACATTTAGGTTTGAGCTTAGTGGATTTGGAAGTGTGAGCCTGTTTCGGTTATACCTGACCCTTTGCTTTACCTGGAGGTCGAAAGGAATGAAAGGAAGCACTCTTAGCTTTCGGAGCCAAAGGAGTAGTTCTAGGTAGACATGCAGTCTTAGCAGACACTAAGTCAGCGACAATCTTGTTGTGATCTTCCCCCCAAATTTTTTTTACCTTAAAAGGGATAACCTCCAATGTCTTTTTCGAGTCCAGATCTATAGACCAGGACCGCAACTAGAGGACCTGGCGAACCAGAACAGACGTGGTAGATGCTTTGGCCGCTAGGATACCTGCATCAGATGCCACCTCCTGAATATAATGAGAGGCTGTAACAATGTAAGCAAGACACTGTTTAGCATTATCAGGAAAATTAGACGGCTACTTCAAATTCCTGATCCCAGGCCTCTATAGCTTTAGCAGCCCAAGAGGCCGCAATAGTAGGCCTATGCACAGCTCCAGCTAGAGAGTAAATGGACTTCAAGCAACCCTCCACATGTTTTTCCATCGGTTCCTTCAGAGAGGTGATGGCAGTGACAGGCAGAACAGATGACACCACCAGACGTGCGACTTGTGAGTCCACCGGCGGTGGTGTTTCCCAATTTTTGCTTAACTCTGCAGCGACGGGATAACGAGCTAGCATCTTTTTGGACAGGGTGAATTTCTTTCCTGGATATGCCCAGGATTCCTGACGTATGTCAACTAAATGGTAAGAATGTGGTAAAACTAACTTTGTAACCTTCTGATGCTTGAACTTATCTGATTTCTTAGAGGTAGCCGGAGGTTATTTGTCATCATCAATTTGAATAATCATCCTGATAGCCTCTAAGAGGTCAGGAAGATCCACTTGAGTCAGGGATTCCCCATCAGAAGCATCTGCATCAGTGTCTGAGGAGTCGGTATATGAGCCATCATCATCAGATGAAGTATCTGTAACATGCGTGGATTGTGAGGATGTAATGGCCAGCTTAGATGATACCCTGGTCTTAGGTGGGCGAGGGTTAGGATTTTGCTTGGCCAAAGACTGATTTATTTGCTATAACTGAGAGGACAGAGTATCTGCCCATGGCGGATTAACAGCAGGGACAATACGTGGCTGTAATGGCACAGGAGGTCCCATAGGGGGCGCAAGTCAAGTTACCAGCATAGTCAGTTAATTAGAAAATGTAGCCCACAGCAAGTCATTAGTTGCCCCCATTGCAGAAAACTGATGAGGGGTACAAAACCTTCAGTACCTGAACCCTCAGCTGCAATATTTGCCTCAAAGACATCCATGGCATGAGCATTGCAGGATGCAAGATCATCCACAGAATCCCTACCTTGCTGAGGTGACATTGGGAATCATTCCGACTCGATCGCAGCGTGCTTTCATTTGCACAGCTGCGACCCGGTCAGTACTGCACACGGGCGGGGGCCGTAATGCGCACTCGTGTCGTTGCCCGGCGACAGGCATCACCAGGCAACGATGCTGACTATGAAAAAAGTGGCGACCGCAAGAAGATTGACAGCAGAGAGGCATTCCGGGGTGGATACTCACCGTTGGATGCCGTTTTGGGGGAGTGGACGGCCGATCGCAGGCATGTCCAGGTGAATGGAGGGCGGATGTCTCATGTCAAAGCCGGGAACTTCGTCGCTGGATCCGTCACACAGGGTAAGCAGCTCCAGCCTTACTCTAAACTTGCACAAAACTTTTTTAGCTAAGCAGGGCTGCACATGCGAATGCAGCCTTGCTAAGCTGAAATACACTCCCCCATAGGCGGAGATTAGTTGATTGCACCAGCAGCAAAAAGTTGCTTGGTGCGATCAACTCGGAATGAGGGCCATTATATGAAAGCTTTACTGTAGGGATAAAAAGTACAATAAAAGCAGACAAAATACCTGACAAAAATCCCCCTGGGTAGAGTGACTACAGGCAGAGCACACACGGCGGATTTAAGAGGCTAATGTTGACTGTAAAACACAGAGAAAAAAACAAATATAGTATATCCTGTGAGACCCTATATAATATGAAAACCCTGATGCACTTAGCCCCTCTGAGGGTACAGAATATAGGGATAGCAATATATGTAAGATACACGGAATGGAAATCACACAGCAGCTAATGGCACACACACAGTCACATGTACAATGCAGAAATTATCACAAACAATAAAATTGCACTGGACTAGCAATACTAAGTAACTGCACTACTTAAGTAAAGCTAATTAGGTATATAGATATAACAATGCAGTAAAGACTGGATGTATATCACAGGGTACTTGTACTAAATACCCCTGACAGTATGCACTTGTTCTTAACTAACACTGTCTAAAGACATGTAGAATACTTAAGTGTCCTGTAAATGCACAGCGCTGATGATGCAGGTGGCTTTACAGAGGAGACTTTGCCCAGCAGTCCCAGATCAGCGCAGCTGTGTGTGTAATGGCACCCAAACGCTGACAGGGAGTGAGGGAGACAGAGCGATACAGCTCCAGGGTGGGAACATTAGCAGTAAATGGACCCCTGGGGCTGGGGGAGGGGCTACAGGTCAGAGCCTTATCCCCTTGCTGGACTTCACCACCGGGAAATGCGGGCCTTATAAAATGGATTATGTATAGAATCTGACCTGTGCCCTTGCCCTGGTGGTCTAGTGGGGTCCCTGCACGGCCGCAGTGTCCATGCCAGCGCGCGTGGTCCGTCTACTAGAGACCGTGCCGGATCACCTGGGGGACCCTCTTACCTCCTCCTGAATGTGGCCACACGATCCCAGAGAGCAGCGGCAGTGTGTGTGCCCTAATCGAAGACCCGGAGCCCTCCGCTGTAGTTACCTGGCAACCAAGGCGCGGGAGTGTACAGCGCAGCTGGGAGGTGAGGGAGCCGCAGCATGATATGTCAGAAATGACATATAGCACTCTTAAGTGCCTATGCTGCAGCCCTTGAAGTCCTCTTTTTTCTCAGAATAGCTCTTTTTAGGGCTGCTCAGCGCAGCCATCCCTGTTGTCAACCTGCACGGCAGGCAGCAACTTACAAACTGAGCTCCTATGCATGAAGGTGGGGTTATAGAGGAGGCGGTGCTAAGCATCCTGGGAACAGCCAAAGCTTTTAGGTTGGTGCCTCGGATCAAGATCCAACTATGCACCCTGATGTTATCTCTGTGGAACCCCAGTGTACCCCGCTGCAGAAAGACAATTTTATCCAAGCAGCGAGAACCATTTGAAATCATGTGAAGTCATAGAAAAAGTGGGTGAGGTTAATATTAAGGTATGCCAGCCCGTGAAAAGACCACAGACCACATCTATATCTACATCATGTAAATCTTATAAAACCTTGGAAGGATTAAGTAGCTCTATAATCCACCTGGTCCATCTGGTAATCTCAGTACTTTTGGTTTCTAAAGTAATGATAGCCAAAACTAGAGATGAGCAGCTGGCAATTTTCATGTTTTGTGCTTTGGTTTTGGTTCTAATTCCACTTTTGTGTATTGGTTTTGGCTTAGTTTTGCCCAAACCACCCTTTCGGGTTTTGGTTTTGGTTTTAGATCTGGATGATTTTTGAAAAAAACAACCATAAAAACATCTAAAATCACAGAATTTGGGGGTAATTTTGATCCTACAGTATTATTAACCTCAATATCATTCATTTCCACTCATTTCCAGTCTATTCTGAACACCTCACACCTCACAATATTGTTTTTAGGGCAAAAGGTGGCACCGAGGTGGCTGTGTGACTAAGCTAAGTTACACAATTGTGTGGCACAAACACTTGGCCCATCTAGGAGTGGCACTGCAGTGTCAGACAGGAGGTCAGATATAAAAAAGGCCCCAAACAGCACATGAAGCAAAGAAGAAAAAGAGGTGCACCGAGGCTGCTGTATGACTAAGCCAAGCAACACAAGTGTGCGGCACAAACACCTGGCCCATCTAGGAGTGGCACTGCAGTGTCAGACAGGATGGCACTTTTCAAAAACTAGGCCCCAAACAGCACCTCATGCAAAGATGTAGAAGAGGTGCACTGAGGTAGCTGAATGACTAAGCCAAGAAAGACAAACTATTCCCACTGGAATTATACGCCCAAATCACTTGAATTATACGTCCAGATCACTGGAATTAAATGGCAAAATCACTGGAATTATACGTCCAAATCACTGGAATTATACTGCAAAATCACTCGAATTATACTGCAAAATCACTGGAATTATAAATTCAAATCACTGGAATTATACGTCCAAATCACTGGAATTATACTGCAAAATCACTGGAATTATACATCCAAAACACTGGAACTATATGGCAAAATCACTGGAATTATACGTCCAAATCGCTGGAAATAAAATGGCAAAATCGCTGAAATTATACGTCCAAATCACTGGAATTAAATGGCAAAATCACTGGAATTATACTGCAAAATCACTGGAATTACACTGCAAAATCACTCAAATTATATGTCAAAATCACTGGGATTAAATTGCAAAATGGAGGTTGAGGGCTTCCATCGTCATGTGAAGCTGAACCACTAGTCATGAACATAGGCCAGGGCCTTATCTGTTCCTTGCCACTCCATGTCATAAATGGCATATTGGCAAATTTATGTTTCACCTCAGACCATTTAAATTTCTTTTTTTGGGTCTTTTTACTGAACTTTGGCTTTTTGGATTTTACTTGCCCTCTACTATCACATTGGGCATCGGCCTTGGCAGACGACATTGATGGCATTTCATCATCTATGTCATGACTAGTGGCAGCAGCTTAAGAATTAGGAGGAAGTGGTTCTTGATCTTGCCCTATTTTATCCTCCCAATTTTTTGTTCTCCATTATTTTTCTGGAGTTATATAACATAGTGGGGGTCATTCCGTCCCGTTTGTTCGCATCGGTTCTTTGCTGCAGTGCAAACGGGTCCAGAATGCGCATGCGCGGTGTGAGCATTGCGCAGGTGCACCATTTCCTGGCGGTAATGACGCTTACAATGAAGAAAGCAGTTGCAGCGGCGACCACAAGAAAATGGACAGCAAGAGAGCGTTCCTGGGCATCACCTTACAGATTCCTGTCATTTTCAGGGAGTGGTAAGTAAAACGCAGGCATGTCCAGGCGAACGGAGGGCGGAGGAGTGACGTCAAAGCCGGACCCATAAATTTATTTTTTTGGTCTTTTTACTGAACTATGGCTTTTTGGATTTTACATGCCCTCTACTATCACATTGGGCATCGGCCTTGGCAGACGAAGTTGATGGCATTTCATCGTCTATGTCATGGTTAGTGGCAGCAGCTACAGCACTAGGAGGAAGTGGTTCTTGATCTTTCCCTATTTTATCCTCCAAAATTTTCTTCTCTATTATTTTTCTGGAGTTATATAACACAATAAGCGGCACAGGAGCACTGGACATATGGCTGCCTGGTCACTGGAATGACTGATGGCTGATGCACAGGACACTACCACTGGTCTGATGCAGGACAACACAGCAACACTATAAGGGACTTTTTGTTTTTATTATTATATGGCAGCACTGGACATATGGCAGCAGAGTATACCACTGTGACTGCCTGGTCACTGGAATGACTGATGGCTGATGCACAGGACACTACCACTGGTCTGATGCAGCACAACACAGCAACACTGTAATGGACTTGTTGTTGTTATTATTATTATTATTATTATTATTATTATTATAATACGGCAGCACTGGACATATGGCAGCAGAGTATACCACTGTGACTGTCTGGTCACTGGAATGACTAATGGCTGATGCACAGGACACTACCACTGGTCTGATGCAGTACAACACAGCAACACTGTAAGGGATTTGTTGTTATTATTATTATTACAGTATATGGCAGCACTGGACATATGGCAGCAGAGTATACCACTGTGACTGCCTGGTCTATGGAATGACTGATGGCTGATGCACAGGACATTACCACTGAACTGATGCAGCACAACACAGCAGCATTGGACATATGGCAGCAAGAGGACACAACCAATTGATAATGCTGATTATCTTTACAGGAATGAAAGCTATACCTTAAACACACCGTAAATATACTTTTATCCTTTAGTCTTTGCGGCCGCTATACTTATTACACAAGCTACGTACTTTATACACTATTTGCGTACGGAGTCCCGTATCACTGTACGGACTTAGCGTACAAACGCCACGCTGGGGGTACAAAGTACACACAGCGCGCACACACCCAGAGATACACTTTAAACCTTCACAGTAATGCAATGCAATGATATTACACTTTAAACCTTATGCAGCAATGCAGTGTGATGCTATTACACTTTAAACCTTATGCAGCAATGCAGTGTGATGCTATTACACTTTAAACCTTAGCAGGGCAATAAGCACACGACACCAATTGTGATTTTACCGCTGGGTTCCAACACCACAGTGGATTATTTCTGAAAGGGGGTTTACAATACAAATTATACACTACAATACAAGACAATATATAACAGAATAATGGCTACAGTCAATGTACATACGTGATTGGAATCGCTTGCGCAACCCGGCCGGTCCCCGGTCATCTGATAGATAACTTTGTGAGTCTTCTGCCAGGCCAGGCTGCAGCAGGCTTTATTTATACAATCCTTCCAAAAGCAATACAATTGATACTGTAATCCCTTTGTCCATTGGACACAGGAAAGCACTTTTACAGTACAGGAGAGGTCATAGGTTGATTTTAAAAGGTAGGCAATGTCTTTCTCAACTGCTCTGGTGGGTGGTCTCCTCTGGATTCCCGCCGCATGCATAATATACAGTAAATACAGTTTATATCTATATTCTGCTTCTGCACATAACTATCCGCAGGAACATGCGATCTTCCGCAGACCAACACCGGAATGTTACCCTTGAAATACCCTACAGCTGGATACCAAATACCACCTTATAACCTTAGTCTGTCCCCTCTTATCCTGTAAAGGTGAATCCCTTTGTTCTGCAACCATTTAAACAGCTATAACTTTCTGATGTGGTGCAAGGAAACTATGTGTACATTGTGCACTATTTGGATTAAATATGTAATGTGTTTTGATAGCTCTCCATGCGTTCACAAACCCTACCGTAAATACCCATACCACGCGCTGATGTGCACGACCGCGGGAGCGACCATACGCAAATTGCGAATATGTGCAGGCACAGCAGAACAAGTACACGCGCGGAGGCCATCTGTGTGTTGTTTGTATGTGATGTGTGTACTGCAATATTTTTCGACTTTGACACAATGTAACTGCTTGGTCACTGGAATGACTGATGGCTGATGTACAGGACACTACCACTGGACTGATGCAGCACAAAACACCACCACTGAACTGATGCAGCACAACACAGCAACAATGAACATATGGCAGCAAGAGGACACAACCACTGTGACTGGACAAATACAGCATAAGGCACGGACACTGAAAGAATGGAGACACGTCCTCTCTCTACACTCCAATGCCGGAGTGAAAATGGTGGGGACACGCGGCTCCTTATATGGAATCCAAACCCCGCGAGAATCCGACAGTGGGATGATGACGTTTTGCCTCGTTCTGGTTTCCGAGTCTGGCAGGAAAATCTGAGCTTGACTCGGATCCGGGCTCAAATGGTGAAGTCTGGTATGGTTCGGTTCTCTGAGAACCGAACCAGCCCATCCCTAGCCAAAACCCTTTCAACTACTCAACGGCACAAGGCTAAATAATTTCTCATAAAAAATAATGACTTGTTTTCTGAAATATGTAGTTAAACATGACATCACACTACCACCACCATGTTTGACTGTTGGTGTCATGTTCTTATTGAGGAATACTGTGTTACCTTTACACCACATATGATGGGACCTATGTCTTTCAAAAAGTAACATTTTTGACTCATCAGTCCACAGAACATCAACCCAAAAGGCTTGGGGTTATCAATGTGTTTTCTGGCAAACATGAGCTTTTATGTCCCTCTCGGTTTTCACCTTGCAACTCTCCGATTTTGACCAGTCTCTTTCTTATAATGGAATCATGAATGCTGACATTAAAAGTGTCAAGCGAAGCCTACAGTTCCTTAGATGTTCATGTGGGTTCTTTTGTGATTTCCTGGATTAGTCATCAATTTGCTCTTTTGATTCTGAATTAGAGCAGCAAGGAAGGTCGATGATCACATAGTTGAACAATTTATTTAACTCCACTTGTGCAAAAATTCATAAAAACTGATACATGCATGCATTACATAGAGTATAATGTATGCACAAACACACAGTTGCAATCGAGACACATAGTATCAGAAAATGCTTTGGAAAAGTGAAGGGCATTCCTTGGTGGTGACTAGGAGGTGGCTACAAATGCACACAAAATGTTCTTTAATGAGTGTGTTTTAGTAATGTCATGGGCATGTCTGTGAAAGCAGCTGCGTACACAGATGCATAGCTGAATACTTGTAATAGGGTTGGTGTACATTTCAATGGTGCCCAATGGTGGTGTCTCAGTCCTTTCATATTTGAAGTTTGTAGTTTATAGGAGCATTTGCACCAAGATATGCTGCTGTGTGCACTTCTGTGTCCTCTTCTGAATTTGGCCCATTTGCTGTCATTGAAGTTTGCTGGAATCCCAGAGCCTTCTAAGTGGCTCTGTTACCCATTCCAGACTGAGTTATTGCAATAACTTTCTTTCACATCTCTTCTGGAATTTGTTTGTATTACAGCATACTGTGCTTGTTGAGACCTTTTAGCCAACTTCACTTTGTCGGAAAGGTTTTATTTAAGTGATATTTAGATTAAGCAAGGCTGGCAGCAATCAAGCCTGATTGTGTCTAGTGTAATTGAATCCAGTTATTAATTCAATTTGGCTCATTGCTTTAATCACTACGGCTTTGCCTTTACTAAGACACTTGATGGTTATTTTTTCTTTCTACATTAGATTGGATTTTTTATTTATTTAACTTACTCAAGTTGTTTAAGATCTGAAATGACTTCTGAAAGCTATTGGTTATGCTACCTTTAAGAAGTTTTGATTTCAAAGTGGATTTTTTTTTTTAAGAAATATGATCCCATTTTCAATATTATGTTTTCTTAATTTTCTTTTATTTGAAAAAAAGAAAATTTTAACCACCAGTTCTCTTATAAATGTTGTTAAATTGGTTAATATTTGTGGTGTTGGCAAATTCAAACTTCTAGCTAGAACTTTTTCTTCCAATTATGTATAGTTTGTTTTTTTTACCTGAAATTGAATATCTTTCCTTATTGTCATTTTAGCTATTTGAGTTTCTTTCTTTTTTTGCTCTTTTCTTCTTGCCACTCCATTTTTTTCCTTTCTGTATTTTGATGGAAATCTGCCATAATGATTTTTCATATTTCTTCTCTGGTGTATACATATTATCCACGTCTTCCATTGTTGAGTATTTGGGAATCTCAACACTTTTTGAATTTTGGCTTTATCCACTTTTCCCCATCTATTCATGATCCCTCTGCTTTTTTGCTTTTTTTGAGAATAAATTCTTTGGTGTTTTTAGTAACCTTATGTTGAATTTATTTTGCTAATATAATAAATTCTGTAAGATCCTGGAATGGTTCCACTGAGGTATGGATAATTCTACTGCATCTGTTCTTTTTTTTTTAAGTTTGTTCTTTTTTTAAAAGTTTTTCTCTTGTCTCTTTTAAAATAAAATCTGTGAGAGGTAGGGGCTGGCTGGGCAGGGGGTCAGGGAGCCATCTGCCCCCCAGGCCAGTGCAATGTAAGTGTTCCAGGGCCATTTTTGCATTGCATTCCCTGTGAAAAGCTGGGTCACTTGCTTGAGTCTGCCCCCCAGGCTGAAAGTTGCCAGCCAGCCTCTGGTGAGAGGGAAAGAGCATGCCCCAACCCACCTCCTATTCCCTTTTATTACTTGTGTATGCTCTCTGGTTCATGGATGAAACTAAGAAATATCATGCTACTCTGGTGTTGGATAACTTTTTTTCCTTCTATAAATGAAATGATAATTTAAAAACAGCATTTTTGTTTGCCCAAGTCATCTCTGTTTGATACCCAGTTTTGTTTGGAGATCTGAAACAAGTGTAACAAATAAGCAAATATAGAAGAGCTCAGGAAGGGGCCAAAAACATTTTCACTCCGCTGCACTTACAATATTATGTCTTGAATTGATTTACAATGTTTGCTGTAACTACTTATGTGACTTACCTGCAGTCACTGGCACATTTACAGTATAATGGGTGCAAAGTGTGAGTTGCACACAGGCCCCTGAGTCCAGGGGGCCCCATGTGCACCACACACACTGCACCTATTTCTTTAATACTCACCTCTCCACAGTCCCATTGACCTCAACAACAGAGCACAAATCCATTTTCCTTGAGTTTTGCACATGCGCAGTACAGAAATCACAAGGAAAATGGCCACCACACCATTTTTCCAGAGATCTGCACATGTACTTTAGTGTCCTAGAGCTCAGACTCAACAAAGCGCTGCCAGCTAGGATGAACGGGGTCTGGACTGAGGCTGCACGCAGGCCTCCTCTTCTCTTAAAATGCCTCTGCATGCAGTGTAGTGTGTATGTGGTTGTATTTCTATACTGATGAGGTCCATACAAATACAACCTTTAAACAAAGTACTGGTAAGTGAAATTCTTCAAAATGTTTTTCTTTCCTCTTAATAGCACAGTAGGGTTGTTATGAACTTGCTGTAGTAATATCAGGATGATCTTCTTTAGTATAATAAAGCCTCATTTTTTCTTAAACACTTGCCTGGAATGGTCGCATCAGATGCTACCACACCGGCAAGCACTTTATCTGACCTGCTCGCACAGAATGCAACCAGTCAGATACACAGTGTTTGCAGCCGCAGGAAAGAGAAACATCCCTCTGCTGCTGACCTCAGAGGGACTGGAAGGTCCCTCTGCATCCCAGCACCTTCCTCCAGTGTTTGCTGTGATGCCAATCACTACTGATTCGTCAGCATGGCACAACCCCCCCTCCCCCCCTCCCAGCGGCTGCAGGCAATAGCAGCTGCTGTTGAAGTGTAAATTAACCCCCCCCCCCCAAGCACCCATGTGTACCTGGTGGCTTTCCCGGCTTGTACAATGAAAGCAGGGATGGTTGCGATTCTTCTGATGGTCATAATGTTCCGATTGTGATGACCGATGTTCCGATGGTATTTGTGAATTTATTTATTTTTACAAAAATCTGAATTTTTTTTTTTTTTTTACATAAAACCACTTTGGATAAGTTTAAGTATTTGTTCTTCACCTAATTCACTCAGAAAAATCTGACAATTGCTGAGCAGTTTTTTGGGGAAAAAAATTGACAGTTAAGTGGTTAAAACGTGTGGCAACATTATTTCATTTTGGCAACCTATTTCTCCATATATGCATGGCAAACACCTTGCCTCCAATATACCTTAAAGTTTCAAAATTGTAGTTCAAGTAACAATTTCAAGTAACAATTAGCAAGACCACTGAAAGAAAATGAAAATGGTACAAAAAAAAAAAAACTTTAATGGCGCAGCACATTGGCACAAAGGTTAGCATTGCTGCCTCACAGCACTGGGTCATGAGTTCAGTTTCCATCTGGGCCCTATCTGTACGTAGTTGGTTACCTGTACCCTAGTAAGTGTGTGTGAACAGACAAACCAATGATACTGAAGTGTTTGAACCCCTTCACTGATATAAATATAAAAACTTATGTTAGAAATGAAACATGCAAAAACAGACGTTGGCTTTAAATTAGATAAGATTTTAATTGATATAATTAAATATATTTGATTAAAGTTATTATGGTGGCAGAAAACAAGAAAGCACAACATAAAACAAGAACAGTTATTTATTCAAAATTCACCCCTGTATTGAACACACTGACAGGTGGTATCAAATGACCATCAGGAGGAGGCAGTGAGGTAGTTGCTGCAGCAACCGAAGGGTCAGCTGTGTGATCTGAATCTAGCAGCTGCTGGAAGATTAACATCCAGCAACCACCGGCAGGCTCCTCTAACACGGGAAAGCCCAGCCTTGTATGGTCGCGTCTCATAGGTTTAGGAAACATTTTTTGTCTGTGATATTTAAATTAACAAGTGAATTGTTTTTAACATTCGTTTACCATTGCATTTCTTGTTTGACTGTTTTGTAATTTCACTTCATTTGCATCTGCTAATACAGCTGTGTATGACAGCCTGACACACCTTAAAAAGCAGCTAAGTGATAACTTAACCAGGTTAGAAATTAAAGGTTAAAAAAGATAGGGAAGGACCATTGCTGCCTACTAATGAGATGCTTATGGAATTATATGATAAAATATGACTACCAAGTAACAATCTCTATGTTTGTATGCAAGGTCAAGAACAATAATCAGTTATCAAGTGGTTTGGCTAAGGAAGTTTGCAGATAACTACTCTGGCCAACTCACCTCAACTAACCTGAGAAAGCATGAGGCCACACCGTGCCAAAGAATGAGCTCATGAATTTCCAGGTTTATGTGACATGATATCAGATTACAGAGACTGTACAATGCTACAGACTGTAAAGCACTTCAGCAAATTGTGACATGCCGTGGACAAGGGAATTTATGCATAAAAGGATGTTCCGTAGAGGTTAGTTTTGTTTCCTTGGGTCCTTTTTGCCATCAGTCTTCTTAGGCTGTAAGACTGTAATACAATTAAGCACAGACATCAATTATTTTAAAGAATGATCTGTATATATTTTCTTCTGTCTAGCAAGTGAGACTTTCCAAAATCAAATACTGCTGTCGAAAGCAGCACAGGTATTTTTGTGGTTGTGGAAAAACACACACATGTATTGAGTGATTCTCAGCCTGGTGATACCAACCTTTAAGTGTTAACTTACCTTTATATCGGGCCAGCCTCTGCAATATATGCATGTGTAAAGGAACTGAAAGCAACTTTATAAAAAGGTGGAAAAGTTAAATTTTAAATAAAAAAAAAAACACATTACAAATCTGTAAAACATTGCAAACCTTTTTGACAAAGAATACAGCATTTTTTAGAAATTATTTTGATCAATTTTTGAAATCCCAAGATAGTAATATTAGAGATATACTGATTAAACAGGCTCCTCCATGGAAAAGAATAGGTAAGATATCTCAGATGATAATGCTGGCAATAACCAGTTCATGTAATGGACAAAGCAATGTCATTGTAGGAAACCCATCTTTTGATCAGGAATAGTGCTTTTCTAAATCAGCCAAAGAAACAGATATGTAAAGGAAAGGGGGAGACCATATTTGAGCTATAAGAGAAGGTCTGGTTATTGCATTAATTACTACTGTATATTTCTTACTGTATGTTTTTTTACCCTGATATTTTGCTGTGGAAATCACGTCAATATCTCCCTCTGCAGACTCCCATTCTGCAGTCTGCGCCGGGTCTCTCTGTGAATAACCTATGTGTTTCAACCTCCTGTCTGCGATCTTTTTCAAGGTTAGTTCAAAGTATGAAGTGAGAGACATGGTGATGGCTGCGGTACAGGAGCCAGCATGGGGGAAGTGGAGCCTGGATCAGTGAAGGAACACGGCCTATTGACAGTACTTTCCGCCAGCCGGTAATTGTTACCCTTTCAGCAACTTGGGGATATCCATTGCTTTGTGAAATGCCTGTTTCTTTTTGTAATAAATAGTACTTCACTATGTTTACCTTGTATGCAAAAAAAAAGTACTTGCAGGAGTTATGTATATTTTGTTGATATTCATCATGTCGACATAAGATTGTCAACATGGTGAGAATGTAGAATGTTCATAATATTAACATGATTGGTATGTTGTCAGTGTCCACATTGACATTCATGTACAGTACACTGATGAAATGTCAACGTGATTAGAATGTTGACCAAACATTCAATTAGCTCTAGTGATGACTTACCTTGTTCGGCTGGGTACAGCAGCTCCAGTTGTGTCTGTCGAGTCTGGAGGTCAGCTGATAAGGACTTCCAGCTGATCCTGCAGTGCCTCCAGCAGTGAGCAACCCTAACCCCTAACCCTACTCAACACTCCCTAATCCTCTGTCTAGTGCCTAACCTAAACCTCCTGTACTGCAGCTTACCCCTAACCATCTATATAGTGCCTAATCCTAACCCTTACCTCTTGTAGCCTAACCATATACCAATGCTAAGTGGCAGATCCAGGTGGGGGGGGGGGGGCTTCCCCCTCCCCTTTATTTGTGGCACTTTGTTTTCATTTTATTGGAGAGCAGCAGCCACAGCTCTGACAAAGCAGGCAGGCACAAGGGTGGTAGTTCCAGGAGGCCCGGCATCTGTCTGTTGCCACCATGCTGCTAATGTAACAGGCTAGATGCAGTGGGGTGCTATTGTGTGCACAGCCCCGCTTCCGAAGCAGCAGACTGTCACACTGAGGACTGTGGAGCATTTTTGGAGTCCGTGGGAATGCACTCAGTGCTGGGGGAGACTTGTCCACTGCTTTCCTCAGCCTCCCGTCATTTTGCATAATAGAGCTCCGGCCAGAGGAAGCCACCTGTTGGACCTTAAGGAAGGTGAGTGAGGCAGTGAGGCGTGTGTGTTTTTGTGTGTATGTGTTATATCATGCATGATGATGGCAGACTTTTTTTGTATAAAAAAATGATAACTTTTTTTAAAGTGTGTCCATTTTCCTCCCCACGTATATGTGTTTTATAGGGGCACACATCACACTCATATGTCATACTCTCCCTGTCACTCTCTCCCTGTTATCCACTGCCAGTCAGTCACCCTCTCCCTGTCACCCACTGCCAGTCACCATCCCCCTATCACCCACTGGCAGTCACCTTCTCCCTATTACCCACTGCTAGTCACCCTCTCCCTGTCACCCACTGGCAGTCACTCTCTCTGTCATCCATTACCAGTTACTCTCCCTCACCCACTGCCAGTCACTCTTAGTCACCCTCTCCCTGTTACCCACTGTCTGCCATCCTCTCCCTGTCACCCACTTCCAGTCACCCTCTCCCTGTCACACACTGCCAGTCACTTCTCAATTGCCCACTGCCAGTCACCCACTTCCTGTCACCTACTGCCTGTCACTCTATACCCAATCACACACTGCTAGTCACCCTCTCCCTGTCACCATCTCTCACACTGCCTGTCACCCTCTCCATGTCACACACTGCCAGTCACTCTCCCTGTCATCCACTGCCAGTCACCCTTTCCAGTACCCACTGCTAGTAACTCTCTGTCACCCACTACCAGTCAATCTCCCTGTCACCCTCTCCCTGTCAACCACTGCTTTTCGTCCTCTCCATGTCACCTACTGTCAGTCACTCTCTGTCACCCACTGTCGGTCATCTACTGCCAATCACTCTCCCTGTCACCTACTGCCAGTCACTCTACATGTCACCTACTGCCAGTCACTCTCCCTGTCACCTACTGACAGTCACTCTCCCTGTCACCTACTGACAGTCACTCTACATGTCACCTACTGACAGTCACTCTTTCCCTGTACTGTGAGGCCACGCCCCTACTAGCAGGGACACACTCCTTTTCTGGGAGCACATGCACCGAAGGTGCTCACAAATGTACTTACCCCTTCCATGGTGCCCCCCCCCTGTTATTTTCTTCTGGATCCGCCCCTGCCTCTGCTTCCACAGCCTAGCCCTAAGCCTCTGGGAGTTGCAGAATTAAGCTATTTCACATGTCAACACAAGTCGACATTGTAAACATTCAACATTCTGCAGTGGTGTACACGTTACATGTTGACATCCTAACTTTCCCCCTTATGATTAAATCCCATTTGCAGCACCCCACACATTCCAAGATGGTTTGTTCGGGTACAGGTGTAGCCAGGCTCATTCAATCCATGAAGTGTACAACATGCGCATGCATCGCGAGAATGGCAACTGTTCGCACCCACGATCGAACAGTGTAATGTCTATTGATTGTGGGTGCGAATATACACACATGCCGTAGATGTGCGCACTATCTGCAAAAAAACAAGTCACATGCGATTATCTGAGGACAGGATGTGTCTGGCTACATCTCTTCTTGCTTTTTTTTTTTGCTTTCCTCCAAACTCAGAATCAGCCCCATGCCCCATGTTATGTACAAAGCACTGTTCAATGACTCCTGTAAAATACATCACCTCTTGTATAATTTTGTTACTCTCTGGAACCTTCACAGCAGTGAAGAACAAACAGTGATCTTCTCTAAAACAAACCATAACTTCACAGCACTTTTATCATCTTACATTTGCTGAGACTGAGACAGACAGAAATTTCATGTGATTCCGCCAGATATGCACACGGAACATAGTGTTCTTTTAACTGCAGTCATGTGAGGTGCTATTAGTTTAGCTTTTTTCTGCTATCTTTTTTAAATTCAGAAACTGAGTTTAGAACTAAGAGCTCTACTGTCTGGTAGGATATAGTAATTTTGTCATTTATTAGAGTGTCTTCTTTTAATTCATAAAACTGGCTTTCAGTAATTAGATATATGAATCAAACTGGTTCTGTGGCTGATTAAATCCATTTACTGTAGTATACAGGCTTGAGGTCAGCCAGCAACAGGACCTCTGTAATTCACATGTGTAAGAGCACCTTAAGTCAGAATTGCATCTTTTATTTTTGAATTATTTTATGGTTTAGTTTTATAAGTGTTTTTTTGTTATTGTCTGTTATTTTTAGGTTGTAGGGTGCAATGTTGCTACATTGTCTTAGTTTATTAATAATGTATTTTTAGTTTTATATTAATTATTATACATTTCTTTCTGCATGTTTGTATTATAATTTATACTGGGAGCGAGGGATTGAATACTCCAGTTACTGTATAAATTGATACTATAGTCTAAATAATGTTACTATTGGATGCTCTTTCTATTATTTGATATATCTTGAAAATGAGTAATTAGGGGATCTCCTACTGTTAAACATTGTATATTAGAATAAGCCTGAAATCAGAGCCCTTGATTATTTAGGGCTGACACCTTTTTGGGGTTAATCATACGTCTGCCACATCATTCTTTGGGGTTCCCTACTCCAGCATGTTAAATTAAAGATGTGCTCTAATAACACATCTCAATTTAGCCATAGCAGTCTAGGCTTGAAGACATTTTTGAATTATGGCTTATAAGTATTGACAGAAATGTAAGACCTTCAGCAAAACAAACTTAATTATTACCTTACCATGCTGAGGTAATGGGTTCAATTCCAACCAGCTCTCTGAATGTGTGAGGTTTGTATGTCCTCTCCATTAATGAATTTCCACCCACATTTTAAAAATTATCCCTAGTGTACATGTAAATAAATAAATGATTAAATGTTCTTTGTAAAGTGCTGCATTATAGGCATTATGGATATTGGTAATTCTAAATAAACAAAATCATAATTTTTATGCTGTATTTCCTGCAAATATAGAAATAACAACTTAACTAACTGTTTACATTCACAGAATAATGGTTACAGGCTAGAGTACTAGGTATTATTTCTTGTTACAGGTATGCTTATATTCAACACATTAATGAACAATATTTTTATTGGGAAAAAATGAATGTTTGCGTATTGTAGACTATACTGACAAGTCTTATGGACTTCTTGGATCTGCTTGCAGTCCTATGGGAACTGACTTGTAGAAATACTGCATATGCAATGGCTATCAGTCCTGTACAGGTTGTCACGTGAATGCTTGGAAGAACATGTGTATTGTGACAGGAATTTCAATCATCTCCTCAAACATACAGCTTGCAAATCATGGGAGAACGTCTATATGTAATTTCTGGGAATTCCATATACAATCCAGGTATTCAACCTATTTAAATCAATTAACAGGACTAAATAATTCACAGATGGATTGATTTAGCCTTAATGGCGCATTAGCTTTATGTTTTTGAAGTGGTTGTTTGAAGTTGTATTACAGATATTTTACTGACTTTGTACAACTCTGTTTAGAAGGACTTTTACAATCCAAATATATTTTGTGTGACTGTTAGTGCATTTGAATTAACTGTTATTATTAAAATGTTATTTTGTTATCAATAACACCATACTGATGTCTATTTTATCACAGTAAATTTAGATTTTGGTAATTACATTATTAGATGAATGACCAGGGGCGTATCTAGAGAGGAGGAAGCACGTATGCAGGCTCCGTCAGGGAAACCCTCCTCTCTAGCCAGCGGAAACACTGTGCACTAGGGTCCCTATGGGATCCTGGCACTGTCACAGAGTGCTTATGCAGATCTCTGGGAAAATGGTGCAGTGGCCATTATCCCAGTGATTTTCCTACTATGCATGCGCAAAACACAGAGAAAATTGCATTGCGCCATTTTCACAGTGATTTCTGCAGCATTGCTGCTTCACCGTGGGACTCCGGAGGGTAAGTATTACAAATAATGGGTGTACACACTGTACCCATTATAAATATGCCAGTGTGAATAGCTTATTCATGTTGTTCATTGTTTTTTATTGAAGTTCAGCACAATTGCTTGAGACCCCTAGAACCACTAGTGAGGGTCTTCTTCCTACAACAACCACCTGCTGTTCCCTTAGTGTTTGACACACACAGGTACTTAGGATGCTGCCAGGTCTTAAACCTCAATCAGTAGGTGCTCATGCAATTGGCTAGAGACCACTAGATAATTTTATTGAGTAAAGTGACACAGGACAGACTGAATGGCCAGCAAGGGAATCCACACACTGGGTTAGTCTTGTGGGGAGCATGTGGGGAAAAGTGTATGCATTAATCCACATTCACTTCAGGAGCTACAGGTTGTAATTGGGTGTGGATTATTAGATCTACACTAAAAAGGTCTACAGTCAATAGGTCTACCACTAATGGTAGACATGCATTAGGTCGACATAATCAAAAGGTCAACAAAGAATAAGTAGGCAGTATGAAAGGTCAACAGGGTCAAAAGGTCAACAGGGTAAAAATATCAGCAGTGTCAAAAGGTCAATTTGGAAATGGTCGACGCATAAAAGGTAGACCACTTTTGTCACTTTTCTGACACAACCAAGCCACATTGCTCCCCATAAGTAAAATGCAGGCAGTGTCTGATCTAGTGATCAGGCTTGCCACAGTCCCTGGTAGATGATGCAATTTCCAAAGAAGTCCCCAGAAACTGTAGGGATACACCACACATCTCTGTACGACTGTCAACATCATTGCCCTCATCACTCAATATGTGTGCCACATGCGCAGCGTAGGGCAACACATGATGGAGACCAGACACAGCACAATTCCGTGGGCTGCATCAATGCACATTGCATTCAAATAATTCAAATTATAGCTACATCATTACATCCCTACATTCAGTACACAGCAACTTTTCGGACACCCCGTATATCTGTGTTCACACTTTGATTGCCTGGATTTTGCATTGGTTTTCTACCAATGTACAAAAACTTGCTGGTAGGTCAGTTTGCTGCTGAGAAAAATGGACTTAAGTCTATATATGTTTATGTAAGAAAACATTTAGTTTCTGATATCCAGTGGACCTGCCCCACTGATGTAAATGATTAAATAGTCTCATTAATGCTGTATAATATGATGGTGCTGTATACATAAATGGTAATAATTCAACCACAATACCAACAAATATACAGTACCTAAACATTCAAATGTACAGTATGCATTTTCTTGTTTACTGTTGCAGTCAAAATATAGTATACAGCTATTTAAAAAAAGCTCAGCACAGACATGGAAAGCCTTTAGCAAATAAAGAGTTAATTACATTTTCAAATTGTGAATTTACGGAAAAGCAACTGGCCCTGAAATTAAATAGGTAAATCTGGAGAAACAGCTCCAGGATCTGATGTAATGGGTGGTTATTAGTTCACATGAACATCTGAACCTTGCACAGACAACACAAATTGGATTTATCACTGTTTAAAATGCATGGAAAATGGATTTATGAATGGCAACTATTCTAATAACACAAGATCATTGCATAAAAAACAAGACTGCATTTCCCCACTAACTGATAGCAATAATTAAGATAATTATTTTTAACAGCATGGCCAACTATATAAATATTACAAAAGTCTTATTTTTTAATGACATAGAAATAATACATGTTCTCATTAAACATAGATGAGTTATAATAAAATAGCTAAATGTTAGTCATTTCAGCTATTATTTGCAAGTATTATGGGCAGCTGCTGAATCACAAGACTTTTGATTTAATCATTTTAGTTCTGTTTGAAATTCATTGGTTCTGACCATTGCCCAACAACTTCCTTTTGTTAGAGACATGATTGATCAAAAATGTGAAACAGCGCCTCCTTTGGTGAAATCCACAACCTCCTTAGTGCCAGAGACAGCACTGACAACTTTCATTTTCATGCACCCAAATTCAGCTGTCACTCCTCATTCCAACTGTAGCACCCCACTGGACAAGTCAGCTGAGACAAACTATGATACAAATTATGCCCAAATACATGAAATGTCGCTGAATCCAGGGGATGTGGGCATGACTATGCTGGAAAATATACATTTCAAATATTATGCACTCTGGAAGGGAACATTTATTCTCTCCCACAGTGGGCCCTTGTCCTTACTGGGTGTCTCAGGCCCCAGAAAATAGTATCCCCCACTCTCTGCACCATTGCAACTGGGATATGCAAAAAGATTCAAACAGAGATGTTAATTTGGCAGAAAGTGGTCAGCAAGTATAGTATGGTGGCAAAAAAAGGACAGCCAGCAACACGGCAATCCAATATTGCACAATAAAAACAACATGCATTGTAGGTGGACACTTTGTAACATGACTACCAACCCAGTAGGGTGATGATGCTGACTACCCCCCCAGTAGGGTGATGATGCTGCTCATGTCAGGGTGGTGCAGTCAACTAACTAGTCAATGAAGGTAAGTGCACCTAAACTTAAACTACTGCACCTGGTCTAGTGACCAGCCGTTCTTTCCTGATACAAAACAGCAAACAATAAAACACCACCAAGCCAGGACTAAACAAAGACAACAGAGAGGAGTGTGGGAAGGCAGCAAACAAAGAGGCCTTATAAAGACTAACCTCAATAACACCCCTGAAACCTCATAGGAAAACATGTTATAAGCACACAAGTCGGCCTCAGCCTAGATGTTCAAATGATCTCATTTTTGTAGCCAACATTTAATTCTTCTTCTACTTTACGTATGAAGTGTCCTCCACACCGTCACAGATCTTAAAATAATTTGTGAAGGGTCATCATTACCGTGTTATTTATTTCATATCATTGACATCATTTGCATTCTGATGCTATCATTGTACAGTGCTGAATAATAATAACAATAATAATAATAATAATAATAATAATAATAAAATTCTTATTTATATTGTGCTTTTCTCCAATAAGACACAAGATGCTTACATAGTATTAATATAGGGCCTAAATCAGACTTGTTCACTAATCTGATGGTTGGCATACAAGTCCGATGGTGGAGACACTGTGCACGTGCAGAACAGGACCTGCATCTCTGCACACAGTGTCCCCTAAGTCCCTGCCTGATTGACAGAATAAGGGCATTTAGGGGCAGGGAAGGCGTGGCAAATGAGTCTGTTCCCCTCCAGTTTGTGGGAGTGCTGAAGTCAGTGTCTGTGTCTGGAGATGCATATATAATGACCTTGGGTGCAGATCTGAGACAGAAATCTGAGTTATCTGACTGATCTGATGGTGCATCTTGAGATCATGGAAGCAGGCAGCATGTGTTTATTTACACCAAATTCCCCCTGCTGCATTAGCATATTAGCAGTACAGTATTGTACAACCACTTCCCTGCAACTGTGCAATATCATACAACTTTGAACCAGACCCATAATACAGAGGTTTAAATTATAAAAAAAATACAGAAACTATAAACATAAAACAGAACATTAGGTTTGCATGAAATACTGAAACCATGAACATAACACAAAGGTGTGGCAGCCATTTTGGCTCATCAGTTGCGAGGATTATTCATACTACTCATGAAGGATCCAAGTGAGGCAGCCATTTTTATGTGCAAAACACAGTAATACACTGGGCAGTATAGGCAATGCCTAGAAATGATGACACACAATTGAGAGATGAAAATACTAGGAAATTGCAGAGAAAGAAAACAAGAACAGTAGGTTGAAGTGGATGATGATATTGGGTAAGTAGCATTGGGAAAAAGGAGAAAAAGAGAGGCATGGTAGTGGAGGGAGCCCATGATGTAGCTGTAAGGAGAGACATGCAAATCAGTCAATATAGTTGCACATAGAATTAAAATGGATTACTAACAGAAATGTCATACTTCACAATGTGTGAAGACACAATGCAGTAATAATAATAGTTCATGTTAACCAACAATGTTTCAAATTACCCAGTGAGGTGTCAGGAGGAGTAAATGGGTAGTAGCATGCAGAATTTGTAATGCTTGAGATTTTGTGGTATTTTTAAGAACAGTTAAAACTCCAGTTGTAACTCTGTATCCTTGGAATGATTCCTTATACCCTTTTTACACTGCTGTTAACACCCGGGTTATTGCCATGATAACCTGGAAGTGGCTGAGTGTAAAAGGGATTACCTGGGTTCAGTGACCCAGGAATCCAACTTGGCTAGCTTGCAGGGTTTGTCCCGGAAAGGACCTTGGTCGCGGTGCAGTATAAATGGGTAAGCCGAGTCGATGTGACCGGGCACCCGTTCACTACATAGAATAAGGTGGCACTTGAACATCATCTGATTTAAAAATGCCACCTACACATGCATCGGTGGTGATGTCACCAACCCAGATTATTGCCGGGTCAGGCCACCTGTCTGAAATGTGCTCACTCCCGTGAAGGCGCCTTGGCAGGTTTGAAAGAGGGGGTGCTTCCAGACAGGTCAGTGTACTACCTGCCAGAGTGTCACTCTACTGGAGACCATCCCTGGCTGGTCAATGGTGGTCATTCCGAGTTGATCGCTCGCTAGCAGTTTTTAGCAGCCGTGCAAACGCTATGCTGCCTCCCACTGAGAGTGTATTTTAGCTTAGCAGAAGTGCGAACGAAAGGATCGCTGCGCGGCTACAAAATAATTTTGTGCAGTTTCAGAGTAACTCAAAACCTACTCAGTGGTTGCGATCACTTCAGACTGTTCAGTTCCTGATTTGATGTCACAAACACGCCATGTGTTTGCCTAGCCACGCCTGCATTTTTTCTGCCAAGCCTGCGTTTTTCCGAACACTCCCTGAAAATGGTCAGTTGCCACCCAGAAACGCCCACTTCATGTCAATCACTCTGCGGCCACCAGTGCGACTGAAAAGCTTCGCTAAACCCTGTGTGAATCTACATCGTTCGTTGTAAAAGTATGTCGCTCGTGCGCATCGCGCCGCATACGCATGCACAGAAGTGCCGTCTTTTTGCCTCATCGCTGCACAGTGAATGAATGCAGCTAGTGAACAACTCGGAATGGCCACCAATGTGTAGAGCCAGCGCACACAGGAGCTGAGGGGAACAGCTGTGGCATTGACTGCTGATTGTGGAACAGGTATCACTGGATTGTGCAGCACAGTGCTACCATCAATACTAATCTGGTACTTTCTGAGAGCCAATAGGAGCTTGCAGACCGTCAACCAATCAGGAGCAGCCGTGGCCGCTCTTGATTGGCTGGCGGTCCTTGAGTTCTCATTGGCTCATGGATAGTGCCAGATTACAAATGACGCGGGCACTGTGCTACTGTCTCTGTGGATGCCTGCTCACCCAACACCAATTTCACACCTCCTACTGCTGCTGAGGTGCATGAGGGGGAGGTGAGAGGCTTCTGCTGGAGGGACACAGGGGGAGGTAAGAAGCTGTGGGGGTGGAATTGGGGATGAATGTTGAGAGTATCTCTGTTGAGGGACAGTACAATGAGACCACAGTTAGAGCAGTCTATTTAAATATATCCCACCCATTAGCTGCAGGTTTATCCACAGGGGGTTTTTGTCAGCTGCCTGGCAGGCAGAAGACTAAACTGGCTATACCCTCGTGAACTGTGTGCACCAAAGCACCACACTAAATTGAGAGAGCATAGTACATTAAAAGTTTCAGATATGCCTACTCCAACTGGTAACTCCTTGTCTCCTCTATCTGCTTTTGAAATGTCTGTATTTTGGAACAGACAAACAGCACCAATCCTTTAGTCAGTATAGGAATTATTTATATATACAGTACTTATACCAGATAACTATTTTATGTAATAGAACAAAAAATGCTGTAACCTCAAAAATGTCAGTAGTCATAATGTTAGCACTGCAATGTCGACACTGTTGAAAGGTCGACATTCTGCACAGAGATGAGTTAGGCTGCGGGAGGGAAGTGTTGGGGGGGACCATGTCATACAGTGGGCACTACTATCGTGTTGCATAATATGTACAGTTAATGGGCACTACTACCTTGTCGCATAATGTGTATAATGGGCACTATTAACATGTTGTATAAGGCACTATTACCATGTCACATAATGTGTATAACAGTTACTGCTACTGTGCCGTATAATGGGCACTACTACCTTGATGACTTGCTTATAATAAGCGCTACTACTGTGTGGCAAAATGTGTATAATGGGCACTACTTCTGTGTTGTATAATGGGCACTACTACTGTGTGGCATCATATGTGTATAAGGAGCATTTCTACTGTGTGGCATATTGTGTATAATAAGCACAACTACTGTTTGGCATAATGTATATAATGAGCACTACTACTGGGTGGAATAATGTGTATAATGGGCACTACTACCATGTCCCATAATGTGTATAATGGGTACTACTAACATGTTGCATAATGGGTACTACTACCATGTTGCATAATGGCAACTACTACTTTGTGTCATAATGTATATAATGGACAGTACTACTGTGTAGCGTAATGTGTATAATGGACAGTATTACTGTGTGGCATAATGTGTATTATGAGCAGTATTATTGTGTGGGGTAATGTGTATAATGGGCACTGTGCCACTGCATTGTAGCATAATGTGTATATATAGTGTACAACTACTGTGTGGTGTAACATTTACATATGGCACTACTATGGTGTAACATGTTTATAATTTATAAAAAGACACCCTGTGGCCTCTTCCTGCTTAAATAGTTTTAAAATAAGATCCCCAGGCCTTGCTTAAGAAATCAATAGTAAAGAGCCCCATGTCTTGCTTAAGAAATAAGAAAAGTGCCCCAGGCCTTTCTTGTTTATTAAAAAGTCATCGGCCTCACTTAAGAAATAAAAAAAGAGCACCAAGCCTTTGCTATTTAGCTGTTTATTAAAAAAAGCCCCAGGCTTTTCTTTATTTAAAAAAAGCCACAGGCAACAATAAATGTTTTATATTAGTAAAATAGTTTTTTTATTTTGTATTTTTGTTTTTAATGATGTAAGCAGTTTTACAGCAATTTACCAGCTTATGTATCTATATTAGATTTATATCATGCATTTATATTAGTGATGTGCACCGGAAATTTTTCGAGTTTTGTGTTTTGGTTTTGGATTTGGTTCCGCGGCCGTGTTTTGGATTCGGACGCGTTTTGGCAAAACCTCCCTGAAAATTTTTTGTGGGATTCGGGTGTGTTTTGGATTCGGGTGTTTTGTTATAAAAAAAACCTCAAAAACAGCTTAAATCATAGAATTTGGGAGTCATTTTGGTCCCGTAGTATTATTAACCTTATTTTTAGTCCTAAAATTTGCACCGAGGTGGCTGGATGACTAAGCTAAGCCACCCAAGTGGCCGATACAAACACCTGGCCCATCTAGGAGTGGCACTGCAGTGTCAGACAGGATGGCAGATTAAAAAAATAGTCCCCAAACAGCACATGATGCAAAGAAAAAAAGAGTTGCAATGAGGTATCTGTGTGACTAAGCTAAGCGACCCAAGTGGCCGACACAAACACCTGGCCCATCTAGGAGTGGCACTGCAGTGTCAGACAGGATGGCAGATTTAAAAAATAGTCCCCAAACAGCACATGAAGCAAAGAAAAAAAGAGGTGCACCAAGGTCGCTGGATGGCTAAGCTAAGCGACCCAAGTGGCCGACACAAACACCTGGCCCATCTAGGAGTGGCACTGCAGTGTCAGACAGGATGGCACTTCAAAAAATAGTCCCCAAACAGCACATGATGCAAAGAAAAAAAGAGGTGCACCAAGGTCGCTGGATGGCTAAGCTAAGCGACCCAAGTGGCCGACACAAACACCTGGCCCATCTAGGAGTGGCACTGCAGTGTCAGACTGGATGGCACTTCAAAAAATAGTCCCCAAACAGCACATGATGCAAAGATAAATTAAAGAAAAAAGAGGTGCAAGATGGAATTGTCCTTGGGCCCTCCCACCCACCCTTATGTTGTATAAACAGGGCATGCTCACTTTAACAAACACATCATTTCAGCGACATGGTCTGCCACACGACTGTGACTGAAATGACTGGTTAGTTTGGGCCCCCACCAAAAAAGAAGCAATCAATCTCTCCTTGCACAAACTGGCTCTACAGAGGCAAGATGTCCACCTCCTCCTCATCCTCCGATTCCTCACCCCTTTCACTGTGTAAATCCCCCTCCTCACAGATTATTAATTTGTCCCCACTGGAATCCACCATCTCAGGTCCCTGTGTACTTTCTGGAGGCAATTGCTGGTGAATGTCTCCACGGAGGAATTGATTATAATTCATTTTGATGAACATCATCTTCTCCACATTTTCTGGAAGTAACCTCGTACGCCGATTGCTGACAAGGTGAGCGGCTGCACTAAACACTCTTTCGGAGTACACACTGGAGGGGGGCAACTTAGGTAAAATAAAGCCAGTTTGTGCAAGGGCCTCCAAATTGCCTCTTTTTCCTGCCAGTATATGTACAGACTGTCTAAAGTGCCTACTTGAATGCGGTCACTCATATAATCCTCCACCATTCTTTCAATGGTGACAGAATAATATGCAGTGACAGTAGACGACATGTCAGTAATCGTTGGCAGGTCCTTCAGTCTGAACCAGATGTCAGCACTCCAGACTGCCCTGCATCACCGCCAGCGGGTGGGCTCGGAATTCTTAGCCTTTTCCTCGCAGCCCCTGTTGTGGGAGAATGTGAAGGAGGAGCTGTTGACGGGTCACGTTCTGCTTGACTTGACAAGTGTCTCACCAGCAGGTCTTTGCACCTCTGCAGACTTGTGTCTGCCGGAAAGAGAGATACAACGTAGGCTTTAAACCTAGGATCGAGCACGGTGGCCAAAATGTAGTGCTCTGATTTCAACAGATTGACCACCCGTGAATCCTGGTTAAGCGAATTAAGGGCTCCATCCACAAGTCCCACATGCATAGCGGAATCGCTCCATTTTAGATCCTCCTTCAATCTCTCCAGCTTCTTCTGCAAAAGCCTGATGAGGGGAATGACCTGACTCAGGCTGGCAGTATCTGAACTGACTTCACGTGTGGCAAGTTCAAAGGGTTGCAGAACCTTGCACAATGTTGAAATCATTCTCCACTGCACTTGAGTCAGGTGCATTCCCCCTCCTTTGCCTATATCGTAGGTAGCTGTATATGCTTCAATGGCCTCTTGCTGCTCCTCCATCGTCTGAAGCATATAGAGGGTTGAATCCCACCTCGTTACCACCTCTTGCTTCAGATGATGGCAGGGCAGGTTCAGGACTGTTTGCTGGTGCTCCAGTCTTCGGCACGCGGTGGGTGAATGCCGAAAGTGTCCCGCAATTCTTCGGGCCACCGACAGCATCTCTTGCACGCCCCTGTCGTTTTTTAAATAATTCTGCACCACCAAATTCAATGTATGTGCAAAACATGGGATGTGCTGGAATTTGCCCACATGTAATGCACGCACAATATTAGTGGCATTGTCCGATGTCACAAATCCCCAGGAGAGTCCAATTGGGGTAAGCCATTCTGTGATGATGTTCCTCAGTTTCCGTAAGAGGTTGTCAGCTGTGTGCCTCTTATGGAAAGCGGTGATACAAAGCGTAGCCTGCCTAGGAAGGAGTTAGCGATATGCTGCTACTGGTGCCGCCGCTGCTTTTCTTGCTGCGGGAGGCAATACATCTACCCAGTGGGCTGTCACAGTTGTATAGTCCTGAGTCTGCCCTGCTCCACTTGTCCACATGTCCGTGGTTAAGTGGACATTGGGTACAACTGCATTTTTTAGGACACTGGTGACTCTTTTTCTGACGTCTTTGTACATTCTCGGTATCGCCAGCCTAGAGAAATGGAACCTAGATGGTGTTTGGTACCGGGAACACAATTCTCTAGTTCCCTGTGAATTAACGGTAAATACCGGAAACACGTTTAACACCACCCAGGCTGCCAAGGCCTGAGTTACCTGCTTTGCAGCAGGATGACTGCTGTGATATTTCATCTTCCTCACAAAGCACTGTTGGACAATCAATTGCTTACTGGAAGTAGTACAAGTGGTCTTCCGACTTCCCCTCTGGGATGACGATCGACTCCCAGCAGCAACAACAGCAGCGCCAGCAGCAGTAGGCATTACACTCAAGGATGCATCGGAGGAATCCCAGGCAGGAGAGGACTCGTCAGACTTGACAGTGACATGGCCTGCAGGACTATTGGCTTTCCTGTCTAAGGAGTAAATTGACACTGAGGGAGTTGGTGGTGTGGTTTGCAGGAGCTTGGTTACAAGAGGAAGGGATTTAGTTGGCAGTGGACTGGTTCCGCTGTCACCCAAAGTTTTTGAATTTGTCAATGACTTCTGATGAATGCGCTCCAGGTGACGTATAAGGGAGGATGTTCCTAGGTGGTTAACATCCTTACCCCTACTTATTACAGCTTGACAAAGGCAACATACGGCTTGACAAATGTCCGCATTTCTGTTAAAATAATTCCACACCGACGAGGTGATTTTTTTGTAATTTGACCAGGCATGTCAATGGCCATATTTGTCCCACGGACAACAGGTGTCTCCCCAGGTGCCTGACTTAAACAAACCACCTCACCATCAGAATCCTCCTTGTCAATTTCCTCCTCAGCGCTAGCAACACCCATATCCTCATCCTGGTGTACTTCAACAGTGACATCTTCAATTTGACTACCAGGAACTGGACTGCGGGTGCTCCTTCCAGCACTTGCAGGGGGCGTGCAAATGGTGGAAAGTGCCACCTCTTCCCGTCCAGTGTTGGGAAGGTCAGGCATCACAACCGACACAATTGGACTCTCCTTGGGGATTTGTGATTTAGAAGAACGCACAGTTCTTTGCTGTGCTTTTGCCAGCTTAAGTCTTTTCATTTTTCTAGCGAGAGGATGAGTGTTTCCATCCTCATGTGAATCTGAACCACTAGCCATGAACATAGGCCAGGGCCTCAGCCGTTCCTTGCCACTCCGTGTCGTAAATGGCATATTGGCAAGTTTATGCTTCTCATCAGATGCTTTTAATTTTGATTTTTGGGTCATTTTACTGATCTTTTGTTTTTTGGATTTTACATGCTCTCTACTATGACATTGGGCATCGGCCTTGGCAGACGACGTTGATGGCATTTCATTGTCTCGGCCATGACTAGTGGCAGCAGCTTCAGCACGAATTGGAAGTGGATCTTAATCTTTCCCTATTTCACCCTCCACATTTTTGTTCTCCATTTTTTGATGTGTGGAATTATATGCCAGTAATATATCAATTGCAATGGCCTATTGTACCGTACTGCTATATATTATATACTGGTGCTCAGCAAAATTCTGCACTGTCCTCCTACTATATATACTGCGCACAACTAAAATGCACCACAGGTATGGATGGATAGTATACTTGACGACACAGAGGTAGGTAGAGCAGTGGCCTACTGTACCGTACTGCTATATATTATATACTGGTGGTCAGCAAAATTCTGCACTGTCCTCCTACTATATATAATGTGCACAACTAAAATGCAACACAGGTATGGATGGATAGTATACTTGACAACACAGAGGTAGGTAGAGCAGTGGCCTACTCTACCGTACTGCTATATATTATATACTGGTGGTCAGCAAAATTCTGCACTGTCCTCCTACTATATATACTGCGCACAACTAAAATGCACCACAGGTATGGATGGATAGTATACTTGATGACACAGAGGTAGGTAGAGCAGTGGCCTACTGTACCGTACTGCTATATATTATATACTGGTGTTCAGCAAAATTCTGCACTGTCCTCCTACTATATATACTGCGCACAACTAAAATGCACCACAGGTATGGATGGATAGTATACTTGATGACACAGAGGTAGGTAGAGCAGTGGCCTACTGTACCGTACTGCTATATATTATATACTGGTGGTCAGCAAAATTCTGCACTGTCCTCTTATTATATATACTGCGCACAACTAAAATGCACCACAGGTATGGATGGATAGTATACTTGACAACACAGAGGTAGGTAGAGCATTGGCCTACTGTACCATACTGCTATATATTATATACTGGTGGTCAGCAAAATTCTGCACTGTCCTCCTACTATATATACTGCGCACAACTAAAATGCAACACAGGTATGGATGGATAGTATACTTGACGACACAGAGGTAGGTAGAGCAGTGGCCTACTGTACCGTACTGCTATATATTATATACTGGTGTTCAGCAAAATTCTGCACTGTCCTCCTACTATATATACTGCGCACAACTAAAATGCACCACAGGTATGGATGGATAGTATACTTGATGACACAGAGGTAGGTAGAGCAGTGGCCTACTGTACCGTACTGCTATATATTATATACTGGTGGTCAGCAAAATTCTGCACTGTCCTCTTATTATATATACTGCGCACAACTAAAATGCACCACAGGTATGGATGGATAGTATACTTGACAACACAGAGGTAGGTAGAGCATTGGCCTACTGTACCATACTGCTATATATTATATACTGGTGGTCAGCAAAATGCTGCACTGTCCTCCTACTATATATACTGCGCACAACTAAAATGCAACACAGGTATGGATGGATAGTATACTTGACGACACAGAGGTAGGTAGAGCAGTGGCCTACTGTACCGTACTGCTATATATTATATACTGGTGGTCAGCAAAATTCTGCACTGTCCTCCTACTATATATACTGTGCACAACTAAAATGCACCACAGGTCTGGATGGATAGTATACTTGACGACACAGAGGTAGGTAGAGCAGTGGCCTACTGTACCGTACTGCTATATATTATATACTGGTGGTCAGCAAAATTCTGCACTGTCCTCCTACTATATATACTGTGCACAACTAAAATGCACCACAGGTCTGGATGGATAGTATACTTGATGACACAGAGGTAGGTAGAGCAGTGGCCTACTGTACCATACTGCTATATATTATATACTGGTGGTCAGCAAAATTCTGCACTGTCCTCCTACTATATATACTGCGCACAACTAAAATGCACCACAGGTATGGATTGATAGTATACTTGACGACACAGAGGTAGGTAGAGCAGTGGACTACTGTACCGTACTGCTATATAATACTGGTGGTCACTGGTCAGCAAAATTCTGCACTATCCTCCTACTATATACTACAGTGCAGCACAGATATGGAGCGTTTTTCAGGCAGAGAACGTAGATATTTTAAGCACACTGAGTACAGATATTTGCAAGCACACTGAGCACAGATATTTGCAGCACACTGAGCACAGATATTTGCAGCACACTGAACACAGAAACTGAGAGAAAGCTGCACGTCCTCTCCCTATCATCTCCAATGCACGAGTGAAAATGGCGGCGACACGCGGCTCCTTATATAGAATACGAATCTCGCGAGAATCCGACAGCGGGATGATGACGTTCGTGCGCGCTCGGGATAACCGAGCATGGCGGGAGGATCTGATTCTGCCTTGGAACCTTGTAAAATGGGTGAAGTTCGGGGGGGTTCGGATTCCGAGGAACCGAACCCGCTCATCACTAATTTATATCATGCAGTTGAAGCAGGATCTTGCAGACAGACAGAGACTTTCTTGTGGTGTAAAAATGTAGCCAGAGAGGAACAAAAAACTCAGATGTACTGATGATACATCTGTACATCATTGCTGCAGTCTCACCAAACAACTCCTCTCGACACCCTATGTTATGTGAGTCTCTGCTAGCAATGGAAATCTTTTTTAAGCAGAAAATGTGCCTTAGTCTTTGAATATGTACACAAAATACTATGATGCAGCAACAGCTGTTTTTTTTCCATGCCAAGTTCTGTTGTGTTTCCTATACAGACTCAGTTACATACAGCTATACGTGTTGCATATCAAATTAGTCAGCGCAGTCTCCTGGTGCATCGTAGTTCCATGGCATTGTGACTAATACGTCAGCAAAAACTAATGACCAGTGCTAGCAGAGTTGCATGGGACCTGGCGGCTCACTCGCGCCAGGCATCTCGTGCTGTGTAACGTACTGTATTGAGGCTAGATGTATAACTACACATCTGTATAAGATGGTCTTACCTATGAAGAAGAACAGGTGGGATTTAAACTCCAGTTAGAGGGGCTAATTCAGTAAGGATAGCAAATTCCGCTAATCAGCAGAATTTGCTATCGTTTGGATTGCCTGCTGGATACCGCCCATCATTGGGCAAGGCCACCCAGCATGCTGACCGGCGCCTCCCCCCCTTGATGAAGGAGAAATTGCGAGCGCCTCACAATTTCTGCTTCATCGTATAAATTATTGATGCCTCCTGCCAGCGCAGCTTAGATGCGCCCGCAGGAGACCCAGCACCATCTTACCTATCGCGGCGGCTGCGTGTGATGTCACGCAGCCGCCGTGATCACACCCACGACATGTTCTCGTTCTCACCATACCACCCACCGTTCGTGCTGTCCCGCCCCCGGAACGCTTTATCTCCTCCCTGGAAATGGAGTGTTGCCGCCCCACGCCCAGCGACCGCCTCTGCCTGATTGACAAGGCAGGAGCGATCGCTTTTTCTGCAGGCCCCTGCAGAAAGTGCGGGTGCATGCGCATGAATGGAGCAGCGCATGCGATCATGGGGCCATCGTCAAAATTCTGGTTGGTTCAGAATTAGCCCCATAACCTATACTCTTGAAAGGAGTACTTAGAATGCAGCCTTCATTATGGGAGGCCAAGGCCTGGTAATATGTTGGTTCCTTTTACACAACAAATAACATTAACGTAAACATTTTGGGGTCAGTGTCTTTCATTAATCTCATAATCTGAGAAGTTAATTACACAAAGAGGCAAAACAGTAATTTAGAACCACAAAACCATGCATTTGAATATACAAAACCCTTTTTATAATTTACAGTTTCACATACCTCCCAACATGACCCTCTCCAGGAGGGACAGAATGCTCTGCTCCTGGACTTTCCTCTTAATTTATAGATTGACCTCACCTGTGAAGAAACACCTTTCTTACCCATTATCCTGTTCAATACAGGTGCCAGCAATCATAACTTAAGAGAAAAGTCCCGAAGTAGAGCATTCTGTCCCTCCTGGAGAGGGTCATGTTGGGAGGTATGTTTTCACCATGCATAAGATGACCATGTGATTTCCCTGCATATGTTAATTCAACCTTAAACTTGTATCCAACAGCATTTTTCTCTGCAAAATGAAAAAAAAAATATTTGTGTTGAGGGTTAATTGTATGGAAATGACATTTCTTTTATTTTTTTATTTAAAGGTTTAATAAGATACATTATTTTTTAAAGTGCAATAAAGTTAGAGCACCTATTTGCAGTCTTCCTCTTTGTTGCACTTGTGTCATGACTGTGCACTCACCACACTACTTCTTCATTCTGTGCCTCTGGGAGATTCTGGAACGGGTATGTCATGAGGACAGTCCATTGGTGTGCTATCATGAATCACATCAGCCCCATGTTGCAATATGTGGGAGTCGCCTAGACATTCCATGAAAGTAGTCAATTAGGGCAAGCACTGGCCATGCATAAGCTCAGAATAGCAGACAGTGTGCCTTGGGATTATGTGACCGACATTGCCAAACCTTTGTACATGGGTGGTCATTCCGAGTTGTTCGCTCGGTAATTTTCTTTGCATCGCAGCGATTTTCCGCTAATTGCGCATGCGCAATGTTCGCACTGCGACTGCGCCAAGTAAATTTGCTATGAAGATTGGTATTTTACTCACGGCATTACGAGGTTTTTCTTCGTTCTGGTGATCCTAATGTGATTGACGCTACCGTTTCTGGGAAAAACGCGGGAGTGGCTGGAGAAACGGAGGAGTGTCTGGGCGAACGCTGTGTGTGTATGTGACGTCAAACCAGGAACGACAAGCACTGAACTGATCGCACTGGAAGAGTAAGTCTCGAGCTACTCAGAAACTGCACAGAGAAGTCTTTTCGCAATATTGCAAATCTTTCGTTCGCAATTTTGATAAGCTAAGATTCACTCCCAGTAGGCGGCGGTTTAGCGTGTGCAATGCTGCTAAAAGCAGCTGGCGAGCGAACAACTCGGAATGAGGGCCATAATGTGGTATGGGGCCAGACAGTGCTATGTTTTGCCTCTTCTTGCACTGTTTCTACTTTGCAACACAGTATTATTTGCAAATTCTGTACAAACAGAAAGCATAATATAAAGGCTTTTTAAATGGAGAAGTGAAAGAAAAGGACAGAAGACTTCATGTCACACATTAATATAACGAACAGTCATTAAGACTCCCCCCTCCCTTCTCTGTAGCAGCTGGCAGAGGAGTGACTGCTCTAAGTAGGAGATGATTGTCTTGGCTCCAGCTCTTGTTGAGGACACAAAGGGGTAAATGTAATAGCCTTTGAACAAGTAAAAAAAGAAAAAAGAAAAAAAACAAGAAAAATAAATAAATCTAAAATCTACTTAACAATGTTGGTGTTAATACTGAAACTTCACTTGCAATGGGCATTTAAGTAATTAAGTAAAATACTTTGCAAAGCAACATATACCTGTTATCTCATGTAATACTAATTTTAATTAAACCTATGTTATATAACTCCTCCAGAGAAATTTTTACAGCTACTGATCATGGTTAATGACAAGAAAAATCCTAATTTATTTTGTTGATCTAAAGTCAGCAATTAACTGTAAGCAGCAATGTGTAAATGATTCAGAAGTCAGAGTAATGTGTAACTAATAATTAATTAATAGTAATGGTTAATCTTTTGAATGTTACTGCTTATACTAAGGTTGGTTTTGCTCAGGTGCAGATTTGCCCCTGAACAAATCAGGTTGTGATGCAATTGGTGCAAATGCAATTTTCAGTTGCAGGCAGTATCAATATTGCCTGCTTATGCATATAGGGCCTGATTCATGTTTGTAATGCTAGCCATACATCAAACCAACTTTTCTCCAACTTTCCAAACCTCCAACCGTCCAACTTGTCTGTCCAACAAAAACAGTGCTCCACACATCTAACCAACTTTTCATCAGTGCTTCACACATCTAACCAACTTTTCATCAGACCAACCAACCTGCCAACTTCTGTCCAACTTGTGATGTCACCGAAGTAGGCGGACAGTGTCAGTGAAACTGGGCTTTTCTTTCACCATACATTTATTAAATTGACAAACAGCTCGCACCCACAAATAAGTGAGGCTGTATGTGGTACTCGCACCACCACCGGACTCACAGATTTTTATTATAACCACCTACTTTCTAGCTGTTCACACCAAATTGGATTCCCCTTAAGAATGGTATTCTCACTGCAGCTAAAAACCATTCATTATTACTGTACATGTAAGCTCTCACGAGCAGGGCCCTCTCCCTCATGTGCTTTTGCTTCTCTTACACTATGCTATACTCTATATTCCCTTCGATGGCACCATAGTCTCGGTTTTCTGCCACCGTTACCTGTTCCAGTGTCAGGATTTGCTGGTACAGCTATTGTTAAATACGTTGTACTTGTCCTATATCATCTTGAACTGTATGTGCTGTTTCTTGTTCTGCTCATTTGTTTATGTAGTCTGTAATGGGCGCCATATATATATATATATATATATATATATTAATAATAATATTATCTACATATTTTAGACTCATGGTTTGCTGCAAGGTGAGGGGGTGGGGTGGGCAGGGGACACAGTGCAAGCCACAGCCTGTTCATGCCGGGACGAACGTAGATGCGTTGGGCTGCTTGCTCAGTGTGGACCTACAGTATAGTGCAGCTACAGTAATACTTTGGAAGATGCTGGTCAGTACTAATAGCCCTGTCTTGTCTCTGCGACATACTCCGTATTGACCTGCGGAGCAACTGAAGAGTTCACTCTGTACTGATATACTATAAAGGGCACCCATTACCTGTCAAAGGGAGGCAGTCAATTTCCCGCCTGTTGGGATCCCGGTCAGGATCCGGATGCCGGAATCCCAACACCAGCTGAAATACTGGCGGTCGGAGTCCCGAACGCTAGCTGGTCACCCCTCTTGGGTGGTGGTTCACGCCACCACCCGGAGGGGAATATGACCCTGGGGCGACCGACACGTGGCGAGTGGACACGCTGCGCTCGCCGCCGGGATCACGGCTGTTGGTCTCCTGACCGTCGTGACCTCGTACTGATCCCCTGTCATGTCTCTGGGAGATGCTCAGTACTGCCCTATAGTGCAGCTGATGAGAATGGTCAGTAATCAGCACCTCACAGACAGCACTGTCAGTGGGTGCCCTATATAATGAATTTGTACTGACTATAGTCATCAGCTGCTCTATAAGTCACTCCTGAGTATGTACCACAGACAGGACAGTGCTGAATGTGTGCCACAGAGAGCACAGTCAGTGGGTGCCTTACATAGTGTACCGTAGGTCAGTACTATCCTGCCCTGTCTCTGGGAGATACTCATTACTATGCTACAGAGCAACTGATGGGTATAGTCTGTATTAATATACTGTACTGTGTCTTGGAGATACTCGGGACTGGCACATACAGCAGATGATCAGAATATGTATAGCCAGTACTCGTACACTGTGGAGTGCAGCACCTGCTGCCTGTCCCGCGCTAAGATATACTTAGCCCTAATGTACAGTCACCGTGCAGTGGGTGAGCCTGGCAGAGCAGGGGTTACTGGTAGTGGGGTGTGCTGATGCCGCTGTGTCACCCTGGCTCTACGCCCGGCGGCCACGTGCTCTGCCAGGGGGCGGGAATGAGGGGGGCAGATCCTAAGTCCTGTGCTCAGCCTCAGCCCGCAGCACTACTACTAGACCATCAGCAACTGTCAGTAACCCCATGGGGGGCTGGTCAGCGCAGAGCCCTCTGCCCCCCGTCCCCGTCCCCCCCCACCCGCAGAAACTTTGCACCAACTCCGGGCTCTGGCTGAGATGCGCCAGTGGGGACTTGGCATAGTGAGAGGGGGGCATGAAAGAGCCCGGGGCCGCCACAATGTCCCGCACGTAGTGGCTGATGGCAGCGGTGACGGGCTGCTGCTTCATCTGCGGAGGAGGGGTGCACACGGGAGGGGTCCACAGGGGGCAGTGCGCCGTGTATCAGCGCTTCCTGGGGGCGGAGTGTGACTCCTTCGAGCTCAGCCTGACCGCTCTGGGGAAGCTCATGTACTTGCTGAAGAGTGCAGCGAGGGGTCCCAGGCTCAACCCCGGGACTGAAAACCCAACTGGTTCTGGAGGCTGCACCTTTCTCAGGTGTGCTGCTGGCATGGAGGGGCACCACATAGCATTGCTGTAGGACAGGCACACATTGGTCTCCGCCTACTAATCGACCAGTTGGGGGAAACTTTCCCCCTACACTAGAACGATTAGTTGGCAGAATCAAACAGGTTTGATTTTCCCAACTAGTTGGACAGACCGTTTCTGGACGTTTTTTAGAGTGTGGGAGCAAACGGCTGATAATCGTTTGCTCCCACACACTGCCAGATTATCTTTCCAACCAGCCAACTAGTTGGCTGGTTGGAAAGAAATCGTTCTGATGTATGGCCAGCATTAGTAAAGCAAAAAAGCAAGTAACTTTGTGTCTGGAACAAACCATGTTTCCCTGCAAGGGGGGGGGGGGGCAAATACATTGATATGTTTTCTATGCAGAGTAAATACTGACTGCTTTTGCATGTAGCCAGTGGTGGATCCAGAACAAAATGACAGGAGGGCAACTATAACAGGGGAATAGGGGGAAGATTTTCTTTTGTGCCCTGTAGGCATGCACTCTCCTGAAAAGTTGGTGTGGCCTCACAATAAGGGGCATGGCCCCAAACAGAATGCCATATCCACATGCCATGCCCTTGTTTTCATCACACTTCATCACCCACTCCCCTAATGCCAGTCCTCGTTTCCCCCTCCTGGCCCCTCTCATGCACACAGCACTGCTCAGCTCCTCATCTTAATCTGCTTTCTGAAGACAGGGAGAAGCAGTGAGTGATGCCAAGGAATGGGTGACAGGGGGAAACAGGGGGTGACACCAGGGAATGGGTGACAAGAGGAGGCATTGTGTGATTCCAGGGAATGTGTGACAGAGGGAGGCAGTGGGTGACACCAGGGTGAGGTAGTGAGTGACAAGGAGAGTGAGACAGGAGAGAGAAGTGAAAGGGAGAGATAGTGGGAAATGGAAAGGCAGTGAGTGACAGGAAAGTGTGACAGGAAAAGGCAGTGGGTTACAGGGAGAAGTAGAGGGTAATGGGAAGATAGTGATGCAGGGGAGACACAAGGAGTGACAGGGTGAAGCAGAGGGTGACAGGAGAGGGTGACAGTGAGAGGCAGTAGGTGATGGTAGAGTCAGTAAGTGGCAGGTAGAGGCAGTGGGTGACAGGGAGAGGCAATATACTGTATGACAGCTGTGAGGTATCTGCAGGCAGAGACATAAGTAAACTTACTGTTATGTATGTGGGGAATGGACCCACAGCAAAGCAGTGTGGCTTGGTTGGCTGGCTCAGTCTGGGAGAAGGGCTCAAAAACTGCAGGCAGGGGCAGGAAGTGTCCTATCAGTCCTGCCAAGATTGTGACATCATCAAGGCAGCACCATTTCCCCCTCAGCATCCAGTCAGCCCCAGCCACACATGAGACAAAGAGGAGTAGCTGGGGAGAGATGAGGGGAAGTCTCCCTTTCCCCACCTCCTCCTGCCAGACCATGTCCACTTCATCATGGCCAACATATTGGCAGTGTGGCAACACACTAATGAGTCAGTTTGAATAATATATAGCCTCCGGCTGCAGGCTACTTAATAGCGAGAGACCCAGAGCATTGAAATGCAAGAGCCTCTTATTAAGAGTGAGGCTCCCATTTACTCTATTTTTATTATTTTATCTGGGAATGGGCTTTCGTTAGGGAGGGAGCATTGGGGGCACTTGGAAAGCTCTGGGGAGGCTCTAGGTACAATGCATCCATGTTTTCCCAGTCAATGGCCCTGATTAACTGCTTATTGTTCATCCCTGTGGCTCACAGAGCACAGCCACACCACAAAGACAGCAGCGGTGATACGGCCGCCTGTGCTTTGCTATATCACATCCTCTACTAAGCTTGACTCTGTAGAACACAGATGATGCAGCCACAAATGCTGGCAGGTATTGCCTAATGCAATTGCTTAAATTACTGAATCACTATGGCACTAACTGCAGAGGAGGCCGGAGAGCCTGATGGCACTGCAGCACCGAATATGCCCCTGGTATCTGCGGCTTCATAGGGTTCCTGGGTCCTAGTGCTGCTAGTTCCTGGGTCCTAGTGCCATAGCAGATAGGCAGCAAGCCACTGGGACCCCCCTTCCCATCAAACCCCCCACAACACATAAAATATACTGTTTGGAAACACTCAAACTTTTTAATTTGTAATATTAGAAATCTGAAAGTTGACAGACTCATGAAACATACTATTGTGTGCATTAGTAGCCACCTCCCAATCACTACCCAGGAGTGGCCATCAAGTTTCCAAGACATTACTGAAATCACAATCACAACAATGTCTCTGTGAATACACACAGTGTTCATGCACATGTGCCATACCAGTTTTTAGTGATTTTTGTGCATGCGCAGTAGCAAAACATTACTCAAATACGTGAACATCTGCATTGTGTGCAGGTCTGAATCAGGCCCATAGTGTGTTATATCTAGAGATGTGTGGCAGGCACTTTTCGTGTTTTCATTTTGGATCTGGATCCCCGCTCATGTTTTGGATGTGGATTTGTTTTGCCAAAACCATCCTTTCGGGTTATGGTTTTGGATCTTGATGATTTTTGGAGAAATAAAACACAAAAACAGCTAAAATCACAGAATTTGTGGGTAATTTTGATCCTACGGTATTATTAACCTCAATAACATTCATTTCCACTCATTTCCAGTCTATTCTGAACACCACACAATATTGTTTTAATGCCAAAAGGTTGCACCAAGGTCGCTGTATGACTAAGCTAAGTGACCCAAGTGGGCGGCACAAACACCTGGCCCATCTAGGAGTGGCACTGCAGTGTCAGACAGGATGGCACTTTTAAAAACTAGGCCCCAAACAGCACATCATGCAAAGAAGAAAAGTGGTGCAATGAGGTAGCTGGATGACTAAGCTAAGCGACACAAGTGTACGGCACAAGCACCTGGCCCATCTAGGAGTGGCACTGCAGTATCAGACAGGAAGGCACTTATAAAAACTAGGCCCCAAATAGCTCATCATGCAAAGAATAAAAAGAGGTGCAATGAGGTAGCTGGATGACTAAGCTAAGCGACACAAGTGTGCGGCCCATCTAGGAGTGGTACTGCAGTGTCAGATAGGATGGCACTTTTAAAAACTGGGCCCTAAACAGCTCATCATGCAAAGATGAAAAAGAGGTGCAATGAGGTAGCTGGATGACTAAGCTAAGCGACATCTACTGCACACCCCTGTAATTCTTCAAAAAATTCTGCACCACCAAATTAATTGTATGTGCAAAACATGGGACATGCTAGAATTTGCCCAGATGTAATGCACGTACAATATTGGTGGACTTATATGGCAGTACCACTGGACTTATACAGCAGTACCCCTGGACTTATACGTCAGTACCCCATGATTTAAACGGCAGTACCACTTGACTGGACTTATACAACAGCACCACTGGACTTATACGGCAGTACCACTGGACTAGACTTATACTGCAGTACCCCTGGACTTATACGGCTGCACAACTGGACTTATACGTCAGTACCCCTGAGCTTATACGGCAGTACCCCATGACTTTTACAACTGCACCACTGGACGAGACTTATACGGCAGTACCACTGGACTTATATGGCTGCACCACTGGACTGGACTTATACGGCAGTACCCCTGGACTTACACGGCTGCACCACTGGACTGAACTTATACGGCAGTACCCCTGGACTAATATGGCAGTACCCCTGAACTTATATGGCAGCACCACTGGACTGGACTTATACTGCAGCACCCCTGGACTTATACAGATGCACCACTGGACTGGACTGATATGGCAGTACCCCTGAACTTATACGGATGCACCACTGGACTGGACTTATACGGCAGTACCCATGAACTTATATGGCAGTACCCCATGACTAATTCATCAGTACCCCTGGACTTATACGGCAGCACCACTGGACTTATGGCAGTACAGGACACCACCACTGGACTGATGCAGTACAACACAGCACCACTGGACTTATACATCAGCACCACTGGACTTGTGGCAGCACAGGACACCACCGTTGGACTTATGGCATCACAGGACACCACCACTGTGCAGCACAACACAGCACTGGAATGACACTAAAGAGCAAGCTGCCACCCCACATGCCACACCACTTTCCCGCATAGATACTGTGGAGATATGTCCTCTCGCTACACTCTCCATGACTGGAGTGAAAATGGCGGCGATATGTGGCTCCATATATGGAATCCAAAACCCGTGAGAATCCGAAAGCGGGTTGATGACATTTTGCCTCGTTCTTGTTTTTGAGTCTGGTGGGAAAACCCAAGCCGGACTCTGATCCGGGCTCGGGACGTGATGTTCGGGGTAAGGGGGGTTCGGTTTTCAGGGAACCGAACCCTCTCATCCCTAGTTATATCCATGGGTATTATGCATAAATATTAACCTATTTTCTTTGGACAAGAAATGGTTCACTTGTCAGTGGTCATTGCCAACCAGCCATTAATGCCAGATAACCACCTTAACAGAAATTATCTATTGTTTTCCAATAGGTGCTATATACTGTATACATCATTGCCCCCACAGACATAATATTCAAAGTATTACACCCATGCTACCAGTATAAATAGCATTGCCCCAACAGATATAATACATATATTACCAATTTACCAGCAGTATACATAGCATTGCCCCACACAGATGTAATATACACAATATTACACCCTTAAAAACAGTATATACAAAACTGCATCCAATAGCTGTATTATACACACTATCACCCCATAGCAAAAGTCCACATAGGATTGAGCCCACAGCTGTAATATATATAATATCAGTAATATACCAGAGGTACACACATCTTTGCCCCAACAGCTGTTATGTACACATTATTATGCCCATAACAGAAATATACACTGCATTGCCACCCACAGTTATAATTTGCACACTAATATTCCCTTATCAGCAGTATACACAGCCTTGCCCCCACAGATGTAATATACAGAATATCCCTCACATACCAACAGTATATACAGCATTGCCCCCACAGCTGTAATATACATAATATTATCTCCATACCACTGGTAATATTGTGTACATTATATGTAAACAGCAGCAAAGAAGACACAGATGCTGTTGGCCTATTTTGATGAGGGGCCTGGTGAAACATCTCCATCTGTCCCATTATTAATCTAGCCCTGCAGAACTGTGATCATCAAATTAGCAGTGGACATCTGAAAATAATGTGATGATCTAAAAGCAATGCATCAGGACTTGACTGGTGTCTGTCTGATCACTTTTTGCAAGGCCCTGGCCTGGTGATCTACAAGGATACATTTGTAGTGATCTCCTCCTTGAGGAACTGGTATAATCACAGGTTTGGTTTACCTGAACATGGTAGGTGTGGATATATTCTTTCTGTTGACTTCACTTTCGGCCCTCCTCTTGATACCCTCTTTGTTAACCTTGTGCCCATAAAAGAGAGGCAAGGACACCCATTTTACCAAATATGCTGATAGGGTACCTTTATCTATATGTGCCTCTACTAATGCAGCTCTTTAAGGGGTCTATTTACTAAACTTTGAATGGAGGTAAAGTGGATGGAGATAAAGTACCAGCCAACCAGCTCCTAACTGTCATTTTTCAAACCAAGCCTGTGATATGGCAGTTAGGAGCTGATTGGCTGTTACTTTATCTCCGTCCACTTTATCTCCATCTAAGGCTAAGTAAATAGACCCTTAAGGTTGGAGTTTGTGTCCTTTGTCATGCTGTGGAAAGCCCAATACGTGTTAATTACTTGTATACCTACATCATACGTTTCACCCTGGATTGGTAAAGTATATTATAATCACAGCATAGTTTACACGTCAATCACAGTAGTTGTGTCTTTCAAAAGAATCAAACTAAGCTGTAACATTGGTGGTGCACAAATCACTGCTTTGGTTACAGAAGCAGTTCGTGAATAGGTATTTGGCTGACTATTGAAATTGCAGCTATATTTGGATTTAGCTGGGCAGAGAGAAGTTACAGTTCTGTCACTTGGGCAGATAATATGGCTATCCACTTTGAGTTTCATTGACAGCAAAATGCCATATGCTGACCAGTATAATTTTGCAGCAAACTACTGTAATCTGTTATAGAGCTTCCGGCAATGTTTTTATATAATATACTGAAGTTTATTCCCTTGAGGGAGGAATTTATACACCTTGGCATATGGGAAGATGTCTGAACTGAAATAGTCTAAGAGCTGCTTCCTGTAATCCTCCAACTTTTGGGGAATCCAAATACCTGCAATGTATTCGTGGGTGTAAGTCTGGTTGTATGCCACACTTATGGTACCATGACTGACAGATTTTTGTTTGCAGTGCAGCCCCACAGGACTTCAAGATAAAATGTGAGTATGGCACTAGTAGTTGGCATGAGGGGTGCGGGTATGGGTGCCATTGCCAGTGTTAACATGCAACATCAACTTGCTCCCTTTGCAGGGAATAGGATTCCCCTCTTTAAATTTATTCAGTTTATTAACTAGACCTGTCTTTTCTGTAGTTGTCAGCGCTTGAAGAAGTGAGACACTGAGATGGACTCTAGTTGGATCTCTCATCCTCACTGTAACAAAATGTCACTGTCTTTCTGATGGCAAATGCAGAGATGTCACCTGCTACCTAATCTGCCTTTATTCGTTGACATTGCCAGAGATGATTGTAGTCCTGATCTGTTCCTGGGTACTGCTATAAATCACCTCCATAAATCTGTGCATGTTACCTCTAATGCCAAGTCTCTTAGAGGGCACTTTGGCTTTCCATGTCCCACTTATAAGATACTATCCTCAGGTAATAATAGTCTTTAGAGTCTTCTTTAATGTGTGCCCTTTGTACAGCCTACAGATGTGTCCTCATATCTAGCATAAATACGCTATGTGTCATGGGATGTCTGGTGGGATTGAGCCGACAGGACTCATGTGACTTTACATGGAGCATCTTTTAACCATTACCTTGAGATGCAATGTGATGTGACTAGAAAAGACAAAGAGACTTATTAACGTGATATGCAACACTTGTGTCCCATTTTCTGGTGAAAAAGATGTTTGGTGTAAGTAGAGTCTCACGGGACCTGGCTCACTGAGAGGGGCTATTTGCTGCAACTGCAGCAACAATGCACGAGGACACATCTGTAGTTATGAAATTGAATTTCTTATTGAATTCCTCTGGCACTAAGGGTCTATTTAATAAGCATTGGATGGAGATAAAGAGGACAGAGATAAAGTACCAACCGACCAGCTCCTGTCATTTTTCAAATCCAGGCTGTGACAAGGCAGTTAGATGATTGGCTGGTACTTTATCTCCGTCCACTTTATCTCCATCCAAGGCTTAGTAAATAGACCCTCAATCCTCTGTCTAAAGCTTTTTGTGGCAAACAGTGAGCTTATCGCTGCCAGTAATTGAATAGCTCAGGGCACTCAACCCAGGAGCTAAAGCCACGTGGTAAAGCCAGCAGCTAATTGATGTTGCACCTATGTGTAATGGAATGTAGTCAGGTGACTGGCGTTCGGGATCCCAGCGGTCAGCATACTGACGCTGGGATCCCGAATGCGAAAATGCCGGCAGGGGGCCCAGGGCTATTCCAAATCATAGGTGTTCACGACACCTATAGAGTGGGAATATAACTTGTGTTGAGCGCAGTGAGCCTCCAAGCCTGCAGTGTGGCAAGCGTAGCGAGCCGGCAAGGAGTTTGTTGCGCTTGCCCCCCTGCCAGCATCCTGGCGGCCAAGATCCTGGCATCGGTATTCTGACCGCCGGGATCCCAAACTGTGGTCATCCGACCCCAACCCTGGGGTATATTCAATTAGAGTTGGAAACTGCCATCTTCTCGGAAAGACAGCAGTTTCCGACTGGAATATGTCGGAAGTGGTTCCGACCTATACAATCCAGCCTCATTTTTTACAACAAGTCGGGAACTCCGACTTGTCAGAAGACTGCCCGAATACACACAGATCGGCGGCTTCAGTGTGTATTGTCGGAAGCGGGGCCAAACCCGACAGGTTTTAGCCCAGTTTCCGACAATGTCAATCCGACTTTTAAAAAAGTTGGATTGACACTGTCAGGAATGGGCCAAACCTGTTGGGTTTAGCCCGGCATTGAATAGAGAGCTGTCGGGTCCTTTCCCTCGAAAAAGAACCCAACAGCAATTGAATATACCCCCCTGTGTAAGTACTATATATTTCAGTTAGAAAACTTGTGTAAGTAATTTTCTTTTAAACCAAATCTAAACTATTTATTTTATAATGTTTTAAATAACATTACATTAATTGTAGTGTGGAAACCTGATCTAACATTGAAAATTAAATTATTTCATTTGTATTGGGTTAAGGTAAGGACATGTTGAAATGACAAAAAAAAGGGAAATAAAATCTCTCTATTTCACATACTGTATAAGGGCTACTCAGAGATCTAATGCTGCAAAACAAATGATAATAATATATTGTATTAACTTAGTTTGAAATAAAACATAGTGCAAAATAGATTGTTTCTGCCTGAAATCAGAGACACTTCATAAGGATCCGACATGACATGACACAAAATCCCCGCTGTGGGAAAGTGTTTTAAATGAAAAGTTTGTCCAAGTGTTGATATTAGATCTCCAGCTGCTAACCTTCTGGTAAAGGCCAAAGTTGCATATTATATATGCTGAACAAGGCCACTAATGCTTTCACATAATCAATATAATCAGTACACATGCTGTGAGGAATAAGCTAGGAACAAGATATTGTAGTGGTGAGCAGTGGGTTACAACTTAATGCTAACACTACAGCACTTTACACTGTAAAACAAATCCAAATCCATTTCTGTTGTTTTATTTATAGATACACAAATATTGCATTAACATTTTTATCCTTCTGGTAGTAAATATTTTACATTGCAGAAACAGGTTGTCAAAAAGTGATACAGGGTATATTGTATCAATGGGTTGATTGCATAATATGCTGTAGCTAATGCTATATGAAGGGTAATTGCAATGCTATAGCTATATTTTAATGATATCTTTCTGTTTGAGCTATTATTGTATTATATGCTTATCCGACATTGTTTACCATTAGCGCTCTTGCAGACAAGCAGTGCTAATGTATTTTCACGCTGGGTTTGGCTGGCAAGTAACTTATGTACAGACATGATGATTTCTGCAAGGTTAAGATGCCAGTACAAATAATATACATATATAATTTTGACAGCCAATTAGGTTGCCATATCAGCAAAAGCTCTGAAATAAGTACTAATTGGTATGATTCTTATTTTACAAATAATTATTACCAAATGCTTTAAAATGGGAAAAAATAGATAAAACTGATTACTGCAATTTTCGTAATTAGCATAACAAATAGTTTTGATAACAGCTACTTTGCTGTGGTGCTCCTCCTGTTAAGTGCTTCGATAAGTGTGAGAAGCATTTAGTCTATAAATGGACAGCAATACTAACACTTGCAAGGTAAAAAGCAAACAAATATCAGCAGGAGTACAGTTGCTGAATGATAACAATAACAATATAAAACTAAATCTCTAATGATTTTCAGTTATGTTTACTTTTAGAAAACCAATTAGCATTGTACTTTGATAGTAGTTTTTCCTTTAAGATGAGTTTATGGTTCTGTGTGGCGGAATGATAATGGCTTATCAAAAACCTCAAAGCACAACACATGGATAAGGAACATTGACTATATCAATGCAGTCAATTTTGATGATATTCAGCCCATGTACATAAATATGTGGTACAACCTTGCTAGACAGGAAAAACACTGACTTGTGATGTCATTTGTCTATTTCTGTGTACATGTGCCCATTTCCACAATGTTTGCTGATGAATGTGGCTAGCCTCCTGTTGTGCACATTTTGTTCTATGTTTCGGGATAGTTAAATTATCTGCATGCCTTTAACTTTAAATGATTTGAAAAAAAAAAAAATTTTTTTTTAAATAATTATTGATTCTGATTTTCTTTTAACTACATAAAACTTATGAAAGAAAAATGGCTGCACATTAGTCTTATAAATCTTGCAGTAGTTTATTTGGGAGCTGCTAGAGTCTACCCTGTGCAGGGTAAATACTGGCTGCTTATACACTACAATTTAGATTTCAGTTTGAATTAGGCCCAGAGATAGGTGCTGCAGCAGCCCAGGCAGAAAGAGGTGTTGCAGCAGCCGGAGCAGAGAGTGATGCTACAGGACAGAAGTAACCCGGCTGCACAGCTACAAGCAGACAGTGAGACATATACAGAGGATGGCAGAGCTCCGGCATGTGCTGGTTTTCGGTGTCTCCTGCTGTCGCCACTGTTCCTTACTTAGTCTCTGAGTACTTTGCTTCTCCTGCTCTACTTCTGCCTGTACAGCGGGCCACAGTATAGCGGGCGGAGTAAGGGGTGGGGCAGGTAGCGGCGCACCCTCTAACTTTTCTGCCACCTTGAGTTCAAGCTCCACCGGAGCCACCCTCGCTACACCCCTGTATAAGACCAATGTCCAATGTGCAACTTATTTTAATATCCTGCTGAGGAGAAAATATCTCAGTAGAATCACACATAATATGGTGTAACATTTTGTATATATTAAAGCTGGGCACACAGGCTTATTCTGCACTCAACCCTTATTATTCTATATGATAACTCACATGGGTAACCCAATTGTACAAGATCCAGTTTTCAGTCAGATTACTTCTGTCTCCACTACAGTATGTTACTGTAATTGGAAGATGACTGTACACATAGGATGATAGGGGTGGTCATCAGATAGTGATCCTATTTACACATTTAGTACTATGCCCAAATATGAATATGATTTTCACAATATGTAAAAGCACCTGCTCAAGGGTGAGATATTAATTTAACAAGTAGATTATTGGGCCTAATTCAGACCTGATCGCAGCAGCAAATTTGTTAGCTAACGGGCAAAACCATGTGCACTGTAGGCTGGGCAGATATAAAATTTGCAAAGAGAGTTAGATGTGGGTGGGATATTGTTTCTGTGCAGAGTAAATACTGGCTGCTTTATTTTTACACTGCAATTTAAATATCAGTTTGAACACACCCCACCCAAATCTAACTCTCTCTGCACATGTTACATCTACAGTGCAAATGCGGCCTAATTCAGATCTGATCACTGCTGTGCGATTTTGCACAGCGGGCGATCAGATTCGATTTGCACATGCGTAAGCACCGCCATGAGCAGGAGTGTCGGATGGCTACAACGGGCATCGGTGGTCAGCGACGGGATAGTACAAAGGATCTATTCGCACGGGCATTCACAAGATGATTGACAAGAAGAAGCCGTTTTTGGGTGGCAACTGACCGTTTTCAGGGAGTGTCCGGAAAAACGCAGGCGGGCTCAAGCGTTTTCAGGGAGGGTGTCTGACGTCAGCTCCGGCCCCGATCAGCAGGATTCAATTGCACTGTAAGAGTAAGTCCTGGGCTGTGCAGAGACTGCACAAACTGATTTTTGTGCAGCTCTGTAACACATTGGAATGCAAACTTGCACAGCGATTTTACACTCCCCCTGTAGGTGGCGACAATCTGATCGCAGGGCAGCAAAAAAACGCAGCCCAGCGATCAGATCTGAAGTAGGCCCATGGTTTTGCCCATTAGCTAACAAATTTGCTGCTGCGATCAGGTCTGATTTAGCATAGTTCCCAAAATGGAAAAATTAAAAAAATTAATATAACATGTCTAAAGTGACTCTTTTCTTTTGTCATCTAGTAATATATTGATATCATACAAGCATAAATGATAAACACATTATTATAGATTGTATATGGTCTAAAGAAAATAAGAACACAAACTATTCAATAGTTTGGTAATCTTGTTTTAGTTATGTGTTCGTTCCGAAATGTAAAGCAATGTGGAATATGCTGGTGCTACATTACTAAGGGGCCTATTCACCCTTGGGGGCCAGATTGCAAGTGATGATTAAGTATACAACTCGCTGCTGGTTGTGGCCAGGGACCAAAAAAGCAGCTTTTCCAATATTCAGTAACACTGCTATTTCGGAATCCTGACAGCGGCATCCCGCCTGCCAGAATGCCGACAGTGGGGCGAGCGCTACGAGTCCCCTTGTAGGCTTGGTGGCTCACTGGGCTCCCCACAGGATCTTTTATCACTCTATGGGTGTCGTGGATACCCACGAATGGGAATAGCCCATGGGAGCTGGTATTTCAGATGTTGGCATTGTCGGCTATCAGGATTCCAGCATCGGTATCCTGACCGCCAGGATCCTGACAGCGGGCAAATTGATTGCCTCAGTAGTAGTGATACTTACCACGCCATGTATGACCTGAGGTTACACATGCACACAGCCAAAGGTTTTGCAGTGAGGAGGCCATGGAGGGATCCACTCAGATCACCCTTCGCAACTCTGGATCTCCTTCTCATAGGAACAAGAGGGGCTTCAGTATCAAATTACATTTGTAGACGGTGTTTGTTCTCTCAGGCAAATTCCAAAAGCTTTAAGTGTTTGGAGTTTGGTTAATATTTGGCAGCCCTATCGGGACTAGTGATAAGCGGGTTCGGCTCTCAGAGAACCAAACCCTACCGGACTTCACGTCGCGAGCCCGGATACGAGTCAGGCTTGAGTTTACCCGCCTGACTCGGAAACCAGAATGAGGCAAAATTTCATCATCCCGCTGTCGGATTCTTGCGGGATTTGGATTCCATATAAAGGAGCCGCACGTCGTGGACATTTTCACTCCAGTCTTGGAGAGTGTAGTGAGAGGACGTTTCTTCGTCCTCAGTGTCTGTGTGGGCGGGAAAGTGGGGTGGCGATCCCAGTACTGTCTTGTGCTGCTCAGTCCAGTACTGTCTTATGCTGCATCAGTCCAGCCAGTCACAGTGTTGGTGTCCTCTGCTGCTATATGTCCCCAGTGCTGCTGTATAAGTCCCTTGCAGTTTTGCTGTGTTGTCTTGCATCAGACCAGGGGTAGTGTCTCTCTTGTGCAGCATCAGTCTAGTGACCAGTCACAGTGGTGGTGTCCTCTGCTGCCATATATCCAGTGTTACTGGCGTATAACACCAGTGATGTTGCTGTATAATTCCCGTGATACTGGCGTATAATTACAGTAATATTGCTGTATAATTCTCAGGATACTGACGTATAATTCCTGTGATATTGCCGTATAATTAGAGTGATATTGCCCTATATTTCTCGCGATACTGGCGTATAATTACAGTGATATTGACTTATAATACTCAGGATACTGGCATATAATTTCTGTGATATTGCAGTATAATTACAGTGATATTGACGTATAATACTCAGGATACTGGCGTATAATTCCTGTGATATTGCCGTATAATTACAGAGATATTGCCATATAATTTCTCTGATACTGGTGTATAATTACAGTGATATTGCCGTATAATTCTCGGGATACTGGCGTATAATTCCTGTGATATTGCCTTATAATTACAGTGATATTGCCATATAATTCCTGTGATCCTGCCGTATAATTCCAGTGATCCTGCCGTATAATTACAGTGGTACTGGCATATAAGTCCAGTACAGTGATACTGCCGTATATGTCCAGTGATACTGCTGTATATGTCCAGCGGTATTGCCATATAAATCCAGTGATCGTGCCGTATAAATCCAGTGATCCTGCCATATAAATCCAGTGATCCTGCCGTATAAATCCAGTGATCCTGCCATATAGTTACAGTGGTACTGGCGTATAAGTCCAGTCCAGTGATACTGCAGTATATGTCCATTGATACTGCCGTATATATGTCCAGCGGTACTGCCATATAAGTCCAGTGATCCTGCCATATAATTACAGTGGTACTGGCGTATTAGTCCAGTCCAGTGATACTGGCGTATATATATATATATATATACCATGTTGCAAAGCGGATTATTGAGGCCATAACAACTATGCTGGTGTTAGACATGCATCCGTTATCAGCCACTAATGCAGTAGGACTGAAGTGCCAACCCTAGATGGGCCAGGTGTTGTTATGCACACCAGTGCCTGCAGGAAAGTACTGGTGTCAGGACTGTTATGCACTCCAGTGCCTGCAGGAATGTACTGGTGTTTGAACTGTTATGCAAAACAAATGGACTTACAGACAGACTGGGGAATATGACATAACGTACACAGAAGGTGATAGGGTAACAAAATACACACAAAGTGAACAGAGAAGCCCAGAGGCTAAGGAACTGGGTATCTCCCTTGTATTAGAACTGCTCAGATGGGAAAAGCAAGATGTTGTGTTTTAATACGTAGAGAACCCGAAATGCTGTTGCTAAGGGCAACAGCAAAACCCTAAAGGGTTACCAACGGGTGTGGCAGTAAACTCCTTGGTCAGAGATGGAATGATAGACACAAGGAGAGTCTCCACAATCCTAATTCTCACTTGCAGTGCACAGGTTCAGCTTACTGCCACTAAACTGACCCCTGACACCTAGCACAGTGAGACAGGATTAGACAGGCAAGTCTTAGAATACAGCCGCAAACTTGCTAAGTTCACAGAGTAGTAACAGAACCCCAGCAAGCTAAACGACTGACTCCAGTCTTACTGCTAGGTCTGGATTGGCAGAGTGTAATACCAAATCCCCAGGCCTATTTGCAGTAAGCAACAAACAAATACAAAGCTACACAGTACTGGCTAACTTTCAGAAACTGACTAACCAACAAAGATTCAGCAGCATCTGCTTACCCTGAGAAGAGGCCTTATAAAGCAGGTGCTGTCCACGCCCCACTCAGACCTCACAGACTGTGAGCACAAAAACCAGCACCGGATCCCCTGCCATGCACAGAGCCTATAACCACTGCTCAGCAAAAGACCCGAACCGGAGTATCAGCTGCGCTCAGGTCACTCCGCTAGCACTTGTCTCCCGGTTGCCATGACGACGTGGCAGCACAGGGCAGGAGACCCTAACAGTACCCCCCCTCTGACGAGGGGTCAAAGAACCCCTACCACCGGGTTTATCGGGGAACTGCGAGAAGAAAGAGCGTATCAGTCTGGGGGCATGAAGATCACAACTGCGCACCCACGACCGCTCCTCCGGGCCATACCCCTTCCAGTGCACCAAAAATGACAGCCGACCCCGAACCACCCTGGAGTCAAGAATCCTTTCAACAACAAACTCCCTCTGGCCACGTATCAGAAGAGGGGAAGGTCTTTCACTGGAAGAAGGATTACTAATCGCCCGTTTTAAAAGGGAACAATGAAATGTTTTATTGATACCCAAAGAACGGGGCAGATCTAACTGAAATGCCACCGGATTGATAACCCTGGTGATCTTATAAGGGCCGATGAACCGGGGGCCTAACTTATGAGATGGCTGTCTCAACTTCAAATTCTTGGTAGACAACCAGACGAAGTCTCCTAATTTGAAGCTGCAGGGTCTTTTCCGCTTATCAAAAACCCTTTTGGTCACTAATGACACAGACACAAAGGCTTTCTTCACTTTCCGCCAAATACCTCTAAGGATCGAAACCACAGAGGAACCACCAGGCGTGGAGTCCAGGGGGTCAAAAGAATTGGCCTTAGGATGATGCCCATACACACAAAGGAAGGGAGAGATCCCTGTAGCAGAGTGAGCCGCGTTGTTATAGGCAAACTCCGCCATGGACAGATGAGCAACCCAGTCAGTCTGACACTTGGAGACATAACACCTGAGGAACTGCTCCAAGGACTGGTTCACCCTTTCAGTCTGCCCATTAGACTGCGGATGGTAGCCCGACGACAAGCTGACAGAAATCTGGAGATCGGAACAAAATGCCCTCCAGAATTTGGCCACAAACTGGGATCCGCGGTCAGAGACCACATCAAGTGGCAACCCGTGGAGACGCACAACATGCAGCATAAATAATTCAGACAGGCGTCTGGCCGATGGCAGCCCAACCAGTGGAACGAAGTGCGCCATCTTCGAAAACCTGTCAACGACAACCCAGATGGCTGTCATCCCCGAGGATTTGGGCAAGTCCACCACAAAATCCATTGAAATGTGGGTCCATGGCTTAGATGGGATAGAGAGTGGATGTAATGGGCCAACAGGAACCCCTCTAGGAGTCTTATTTCGGGCACAGATGTCACATGCCCGAACCCACTGATCCACATCCTTAGCCACCGAGGGCCACCACACCGCCCTAGATAGCAACTCCCGAGTTCTGGCAATACCCGGGTGACCTGCAGACTTCTTGGCATGGAATTCCAGGAACACTCGCTGTCTTAACCTAGGAGGCACAAACAAAAGACCTACCGGAAGGTCTGGAGGAGCCTGCTCCTGTGCTCTAAGGACTAATGATAAGAGGTCCTGGGTAATGCCCACTTTAATACATGATGGGGAAACAATGGGCAACGGCTCCTCGGTGGTCTCCTGGATTGGAGCAAAACTCAGCGAGAGCGCATCAGCCTTGATGTTTTTTGACCCAGGGCGATATGTTAACAAAAAATTAAAGCGAGCAAAAAACAAAGCCCATCGTGCCTGCCTGGCATTGAGACGCTTCGCTGACTCTAAATATGCCAGATTCTTATGGTCAGTGAGAATTGAGACCACAAACTTAGCCCCCTCAAGCCAGTGTCTCCACTCCTCGAGTGCATCCTTAATAGCCAACAATTCCCAGTTACCCACGTCATAATTCATCTCGGCAGGCGAAAATTTACGGGAAAAGTAAGCACAGGGATGAAGGCGATTATCAGACACTCCCATCTGAGAAAGCACTGCCCCAATACCCATCTCAGAGGCATCCACCTCCACCACAAAAGGACGCTCTGGATCTGGGTGTCGCAGCACCTTGGCCGAAACAAATGCCCTTTTGAGACGGGCAAAAGCCGCTTTAGCCTCACAAGACCAGTGAGCAACATCCGCCCCTTTCTTAGTGAGTGCCACCAAGGGCGCCACTATAGACGAAAATCCAGCGATAAATCGTCTATAAAAATTTGCAAAGCCCAGGAAACGCTGAAGCGCCTTCAAACTAGTGGGCTGCACCCAATCCAGGACTGCCTGTACCTTGGAACCCTCCATTTGGAAACCTTCTGGGGAGATAATATATCCTAGAAATGCGATTTGCTGAACTTCAAATTCGCACTTCTCCAGCTTCGCCCCAAGCCGGTGGTCTCTGAGTTTCTGGAGGACTAAGCGTACATGCTTCCGATGTTCCTCCAGGGAATGGGAGAAGATTAGGATGTCATCTAAGTATACAACTAAGAATCTATCCAAATATTCCCTGAGCACATCATTCATGAAATCCTGGAAGACTGCCGGGGCATTACAGAGCCTAAAAGGCATCACCAAATATTCATAATGCCCTGAGTGGGTATTAAAGGCAGTCTTCCATTCATCCCCCTCTCTTATTCGGATTAGATTGTACGCACCGCGTAGGTCAATCTTAGAAAAAATGGTGGCAGTACGAAGCTGGTCAAACAAGACCGAAATGAGAGGCAGTGGGTATGAGTTTTTAATCGTGATACGGTTCAATTCCCTGAAGTCGATGCAGGGTCGCAACGAACCGTCCTTTTTACCCACGAAGAAGAACCCCGACCCAACTGGAGACTGTGAAGGTCTGATAAATCCCTTAGCCAAGTTCTCCTGAATGTACTCTGCCATAGCCTGAGTCTCAGGACGTGACAGGGAGTACTACCTGCTCTTGGGAAGCTTAGCATTTGGCAACAAATCAATGGCACAGTCATAGGGGCGATGGGGAGGTAGTACCTCTGTAATTTATTTGGAGAACACGTCCGCAAAATCTGCATAACACCCTGGCAATCCTGGCAAACTTAGCTGTGAGAGCCTGACTGGAAGGCTCAAGCAACTCCTGAAACAATCAGTACCCCAACTAAGAATCTCCCCAGAGACCCAGTCAAATTGAGGATTGTGGGCCCTTAACCAGGGTAACCCCAACACCAATGGGGCAAAAGTACAGACAGTCACATAAAAGGACAATTTTTCAGAGTGTGTGGCTCCAATAAACAAAGAAATCTGGCTAGTGCAAGAGGTAATTTTACCTTGGGATAATGGTTCCCCGTTTAACCCACAAATCTCAATTTCCGATGCCAAGGGTACTAAGGGAACAGAGTGTTTCAGGGCAAATTGGCGGTCCATAAAAACCCCGTCGGCCCCACTGTCCACAAAGGCCTCAGTCTTGACAGTTTGACCGAGGATCTTCAAGGTCACCGGAATGATAAAAGTCTTCTTGGGAAATTCTGACTTCTGGCCTGACAGGATATTTCCCATCACCCTCAGGCCCTGAAGTTTTCCGGCTTTTCTGGGCATGATACTACCACATGACCTTTATTCCCACAGTACAAACACAACCCCTGCTGTCTCCTCCGCGTCTTCTCACGCGAGGAGAGGCGGGTAGCCCCAATCTGCATAGGCTCCTCGGAAAATTCCTCAGAGTCTGAGGTTCCCTTGGGAAGGAAGGAAATCTCAGTCTCCCTTTCAAGCCTACGCTCTCTCAGCCGTCTATCCACCCGGATGGATAACTGCATGAGCTGATCCAAGCTATCAGGCAAGGGATATTGTACCAGTTGGTCCTTTATCTGGTTAGAAAGACCTCTTCGGTACTGGTGTCTCAGGGCTGGGTCATTCCACTGGGTATCATGGGCCAACCTCCGAAACTCCGTACAGTAAACCTCAACTGGCCTTCGCCCTTGCTTAAGGATCGAAATCTGAGCCTCGGCTGAGGCCGTCTTGTCAGGGTCATCATACAACATGCCCAGTGCCGTAAAAAAAGCATCAACACTTTTAAGCGACGGACAGTCAGGCTGCAACCCATATGCCCAGACCTGTGGGTCTCCTTGTAGCAAGGAAATCACTATGCCCACCCGCTGAATCTCCGACCCAGAAGACTGAGGCCTAAGCCGGAAGTATAGCTTGCAGCTCTCCTTGAAACAAAAGAACTGCGAGCGATCTCCAGAAAAACGATCCAGGAGATTTACTTTCGGCTCCTTAACCCCTGCAGGTGCTGCTGCTGCGGGAGCTCCGCCAGCAGCCTGGGAGGTGTGCATTTTAATGGACAAATCATTAAATTGTCGAGTCAGGACCTGCACCTGATCGACCACCTGTTGCAACGTATTTTGAGGGGTATGCTCCATATTCTCACAAAATTTCAACAGGAGTATTAGGCTGCTGAATATGTTATGCACACCAGTGCCTGCAGGAAAGTACTGGTGTCAGGACTGTTATGCACTCCAGTGCCTGCAGGAATGTACTGGTGTTTGAACTGTTATGCAAAACAAATGGACTTACAGACAGACTGGGGAATATGACATAACGTACACAGAAGGTGATATGGTAACAAAATACACACAAAGTGAACAGAGAAGCCCAGAGGCTAAGGAACTGGGTATCTCCCTTGTATTAGAACTGCTCAGATGGGAAAAGCAAGATGTTGTGTTTTAATACGTAGAGAACCCGAAATGCTGTTGCTAAGGGCAACAGCAAAACCCTAAAGGGTTACCAACGGGTGTGGCAGTAAACTCCTTGGTCAGAGATGGAATGATAGACACAAGGAGAGTCTCCACAATCCTAATTCTCACTTGCAGTGCACAGGTTCAGCTTACTGCCACTAAACTGACCCCTGACACCTAGCACAGTGAGACAGGATTAGACAGGCAAGTCTTAGAATACAGCCGCAAACTTGCTAAGTTCACAGAGTAGTAACAGAACCCCAGCAAGCTAAACGACTGACTCCAGTCTTACTGCTAGGTCTGGATTGGCAGAGTGTAATACCAAATCCCCAGGCCTATTTGCAGTAAGCAACAAACAAATACAAAGCTACACAGTACTGGCTAACTTTCAGAAACTGACTAACCAACAAAGATTCAGCAGCATCTGATTACCCTGAGAAGAGGCCTTATAAAGCAGGTGCTGTCCACGCCCCACTCAGACCTCACAGACTGTGAGCACAAAAACCAGCACCGTATCCCCTGCCATGCACAGAGCCTATAACCACTGCACAGCAAAAGACCCGAACCGGAGTATCAGCTGCGCTCAGGTCACTCCGCTAGCACTTGTCTCCCGGTTGCCATGACGACGTGGCAGCACAGGGCAGGAGACCCTAACAGGTGTTTGTGCTGCACACTTGTGTTGCTTACCTTAGTCATACATCTACCTGATTGTCCTCTTTTACTTATTGGCATGATGTGCTGTTTGGGTACTATTTTTTTTATATCTGCCCTCCTGTCTGACACTGCAGTGCCACTCCTAGATGGGCCAATTGTTTGTGTCACTTAGCTTACTCATACAGCTCCCTCATTGCACTTCTTTTGCATCTTCGCATGATGTGCTGTTTGGGTCATTTTTTATATCTGCCCTCCTGTCTGCCACTGCAGTGCCACTCCTAGATGGGCCAGGTGTTGGTGCCACACACTTTTGTCGCTTAGCTTAGTCATACAGCAACTTTGGTGCACCTCTTTTTCATCTTTGCATCATGTGCTGCTTGGGGAATGGTATTTTAAAGTGCCATCCTGTCTGACACTGCCGTATAAGTCCAGGGGTACTGCTCTATTAGTACAGGGCTACTACCGTATAAGTCCACCAATTGCAGAATTTTTGAAAAATGACAGGGGCGTGCAGGAGATGCTGTCAGTGGACTGAAAAATTGCGGGCCACTTTCAACATTCAGCCAGTGCATGCCACTACTAGATGGGCCAGGTGATTGTGTCGCTTAAATAATTCTAAAAAACACAGCGCTCTATGATTATACCACCAAGAAATCTGTTAATTACTAACAATAATTAAAAACACCTAATCTCTGCTGCTCCCACCGGTGGTACTGTTCCACCAATTACCAAGAAGCATAGATTATATTAAACAAGGGAGCGCTGAAAACAGGGTCAATTTAAATCACACATTTATTACAATCCACATATAGACAGCAAATAAAATCAAGAATAATATCCGGATATTAAAACAATATAGTGCACTTTTTATTCAGTCCCATGCCCTGAGCTCAAATTTATAAATGTCTATTCACGTAGAAAGATCCGTTCAACCTCCGCTGGTTCACATTAATTGTGTCTAACTGTAGCCATGTTGTTTTGAAAATCAGATTGGTTTAGACAAAGCAATCTTTTTAATATTTGTATCCAGCCAAGTTGTATCAGTCACTAGAGAAGCTCTTTAGTACTGTATGTAACAGTAGGGGGAGAGCGCTGTGTAGTGAGTGTATGCACAGCGGTATGCTACGACCCCTACGTCCCAGCCGCAGTGCGTCCTTGAAGGGATACTCACAGCCGCCTCGGCTTCCCTTGGGGTGCAGACCGCCTTTCGCTTGGTCCTGCTGTTGCTTCTTTCTAGTGATGTGCACCGAAAAATTTTCGGGTTTTGTGTTTTAGTTTTGGGTTCGGTTCCGCGGCCGTGTTTTGGATTCGGACGCGTTTTGGCAAAACCTCACCTAAATTTTTTTGTCGGATTCGAGTGTGTTTTGGATTCGGGTGTTTTTTTCAAAAAACCCTAAAAAACAGCTTAAATCATAGAATTTGGGGGTCATTTTGATCCCATAGTATTATTAACCTCAATAACCATCATTTCCACTCATTTCCAGTCTATTCTGAACACCTCACACCTCACAATATTATTTTTAGTACTAAAATTTGCACCGAGGTCACTGGATGGCTAAGCTAAGCGACACAAGTGGCCGACACAAACACCTGGCCCATCTAGGAGTGGCACTGCAGTGTCAGGCAGGATGGCCCTTCAAAAAAATTGTCCCCAAACAGCACATGATGCAAAGAAAAAAAGAGGCGCACCAAGGTCGCTGTGTGATAAAGCTAAGCGACACAAGTGGCCGACACAAACACCTGGCCCATCTAGGAGTGGCACTGCAGTGTCAGGCAAGATGGCCCTTCAAAAAAATTGTCCCCAAAAAGCACATGATGCAAAGAAAAAAAGAGGCGCACCAAGGTTGCTGTGTGACTAAGCTAAGCGACACAAGTGGCCGACACAAACACCTGGCCCATCTAGGAGTGGCACTGCAGTGTCAGGCAGGATGGCACTTCAAAAAAACTGTCCCCAAACAGCACATGATGCAAAGAAAAATGAAAGAAAAAAGAGGTGCAAGATGGAATTGTCCTTGGGCCCACCCACCCACCCTTATGTTGTATAAACAGGACATGCACACTTTAACGAACCCATCATTTCAGTGACAGGGTCTGCCACACGACTGTGACTGAAATGACTGGTTGGTTTGGGCCCCCACCAAAAAAGAAGCAATCAATCTCTCCTTGCACAAACTGGCTCTACAGAGGCAAGATGTCCACCTCATCATCATCCTCCGATTCCTCACCCCTTTCACTGTGTACATCCCCCTCCTCACAGATTATTAATTCGTCCCCACTGGAATCCACCATCTCAGGTCCCCGTGTACTTTCTGGAGGCAATTGCTGCTGGTGAATGTCTCCACGGAGGAATTGATTATAATTCATTTTAATGAACATCATCTTCTCCACATTTTCTGGAAGTAACCTCGTACGCCGATTGCTGACAAGGTGAGCGGCTGCACTAAACACTCTTTCGGAGTACACACTGGAGGGAGGGCAACTTAGGTAGAATAAAGCCAGTTTGTGCAAGGGCCTCCAAATTGTCTCTTTTTCCTGCCAGTATACGTACGGACTGTCTGACGTGCCTACTTGGATGCGGTCACTCATATAATCCTCCACCATTCTTTCAATGGTGACAGAATCATATGCAGTGACAGTAGACGACATGTCAGTAATCATTGGCAGGTCCTTCAGTCCGGACCAGATGTCAGCACTCGCTCCAGAATGCCCCGCATCACTGCCAGCGGGTGGGCTCGGAATTCTTAGCCTTTTCCTTGCACCCCCAGTTGCGGGAGAATGTGAAGGAGGAGATGGTGACGGGTCACGTTCTGCTTGACTTGACAATTTTCTCACCAGCAGGTCTTTGAACCTCTGCAGACTTGTGTCTGCCGGAAAGAGAGATACAACGTAGGTTTTAAATCTAGGATCGAGCACGGTGGCCAAAATGTAGTGCTCTGATTTCAACAGATTGACCACCCGTGAATCCTGGTTAAGCGAATTAAGGGCTCCATCCACAAGTCCCTCATGCCTAGCGGAATCGCTCTGTTTTAGCTCCTCCTTCAATGTCTCCAGCTTCTTCTGCAAAAGCCTGATGAGAGTAATGACCTGACTCAGGCTGGCAGTGTCTGAACTGACTTCACGTGTGGCAAGTTCAAAGGGTTGCAGAACCTTGCACAACGTTGAAATCATTCTCCACTGCGCTTGAGTCAGGTGCATTCCACCTCCTTTGCCTATATCGTGGCCAGATGTATAGGCTTGAATGGCCTTTTGCTGCTCCTCCATCCTCTGAAGCATATAGAGGGTTGAATTCCACCTCGTTACCACCTCTTGCTTCAGATGATGGCAGGGCAGGTTCAGGAGTGTTTGGTGGTGCTCCAGTCTTTTGTACGCGGCGCCTGAATGCTGAAAGTGGCCCGCAATTCTTTGGGCCACCGACAGCATCTCTTGCACGCCCCTGTCGTTTTTTAAATAATTCTGCACCACCAAATTCAAGGTATGTGCAAAACATGGGACGTGATGGAATTTGCCCAGATGTAATGCACGCACAATATTGCTGGCGTTGTCCGATGTCACAAATCCCCAGGAGAGTCCAATTGGGGTAAGCCATTCTGCGATGATCTTTCTCAGTTGCCGTAAGAGGTTGTCAGCTGTGTGCCTATTCTGTAAAGCGGTGATACAAAGCGTAGCCTGCCTAGGAAAGAGTTGGCGTTTGCGAGATGCTGCTACTGGTGCGGCCGCTGCTGTTCTTGCTGCGGGAGGCAATACATCTACCCAGTGGGCTGTCAGTCATATAGTCCTGAGTCTGCCCTGCTCCACTTGTTCACATGTCCGTGGATAAGTGGACATTGGGTACAACTGCATTTTTTAGGACACTGGTGAGTCTTTTTCTGAGGTCTGTGTACATTTTCGGTATCGCCTACCTAGAGAAATGGAACCTAGATGGTATTTGGTACCGGGGACACAGTACCTCAATCAAGTCTATAGTTGCCTCTGAATTAACGATGGATACCGGAACCACGTTTCTCACCGCCCAGGCTGCCAAGGCCTGAATTATCTGCTTTGCATCAGGATGACTGCTGATATATTTCATCTTCCTCGCAAAGGACTGTTGGACAGTCAATTGCTTACTGGAAGTAGTACAAGTGGTCTTCCGACTTTCCCTCTGGGATGACGATCGACTCCCAGCAGCAACAACAGCAGCAGTAGGCGTTACACTCAAGGATGCATCGGAGGAATCCCAGGCAGGAGAGGACTCGTCAGACTTGACAGTGACATGGCCTGCAGGACTATTGGCTTTCCTGGGTAAGGAGGAAATTGACACTGAGGGAGTTGGTAGTGTGGTTTGCAGGAGCTTGGTTACAAGAGGAAGGGATTTAGTGGTCAGTGGACTGCTTCAGCTGTCACCCAAAGTTTTTGAACTTGTCACTGACTTATGATGAATGCGCTGCAGGTGACGTATAAGGGAGGATGTTCCGAGGTGGTTAACGTCCTTACCCCTACTTATTACAGCTTGACAAAGGCAACACACGGCTTGACACCTGTTGTCCGCATTTGTGTTGAAATAATTCCACACCGAAGAGCTGATTTTTTTGTATTTTGACCAGGCATGTCAATGGCCATATTCCTCCCACAGACAACAGGTGTCTCCCCGGGTGCCTGACTTAAACAAACCACCTCACCATCAGAATCCTCCTTGTCAATTTCCTCCCCAGCGCCAGCAACACCCATATCCTCATCCTGGTGTACTTCAACAGTGACATCTTCAATTTGACTATCAGGAACTGGACTGCGGGTGCTCCTTCCAGCACTTGCAGGGGGCGTGCAAATGGTGGAAGGCGCAAGCTCTTCCCGTCCAGTGTTGGGAAGGTCAGGCATCGCAACCGACATAATTGGACTCTCCTTGGGGATTTGTGATTTAGAAGAACGCACAGTTCTTTGCTCTGCTTTTGCCAGCTTATGTCTTTTCTTTTTTCTAGTAAGAGGATGAGTGCTTCCATCCTCATGTGAAGCTGAACCACTAGCCATGAACATAGGCCAGGGCCTCAGCCGTTCCTTGCCACTCCGTGTCGTAAATGGCATATGGGCAAGTTTACGCTTCTCCTCAGACGCTTTTAATTTTGATTTTTGGGTCATTTTACTGAACTTTTGTGTTTTGGATTTTACATGCTCTCTACTATGACATTGGGCATCGGCCTTGGTAGACGACGTTGATGGCATTTCATCGTCTCGGCCATGACTAGTGGCAGCAGCTTCAGCACGAGGTGGAAGTGGATCTTGATCTTTCCCTATTTTAACCTCCACATTTTTGTTCTCCATTTTTTAATGTGTGGAATTATATGCCAGTATCAATAGCAAATAGCAATGGCCTACTACTATATTTACTGCGCAAAACTAAAATGCACCACAGGTATAGAATGTAGATGGATAGTATACTTAATGGATGACGAGTGACGACACAGAGGTAGGTACACAGCAGTGGCCTACTGTACTGCTATATATAGTATACTGGTGGACAGTGTCAGCAAACTGCAAAACTAAAATGCACCACAGGTATAGAATGTAGATGGATAGTATACTTAATGGATGACAAGTGACGACACAGAGGTAGGTACACAGCAGTGGCCTACCGTACTGCTATATATAGTATACTGGTGGACACTGTCAGCAAACTGCAAAACTAAAATGCACCACAGGTATAGAATGTTGATGGATAGTATACTTAATGGATGATGAGTGACGACACAGAGGTAGGTACACAGCAGTGGCCTACCGTACTGCTATATATAGTATACTGGTGGACACTGTCAGCAAACTGCAAAACTAAAATGCACCACAGGTATAGAATGTAGATGGAAAGTATACTTAATGGATGACGACACAGAGGTAGGTACAGCAGTGCACTCTGCACTGTACTCCTCCTATATAATATTAATTATACTGGTGGTCCCCAGTCCTCACAATAAAGCAGCACACTGAGCACAGATATGGAGTGTTTTTCAGGCAGACAACGTATACTGGTGGTCACTGTCAGCAAAACTCTGCACTGTACTCCTGCTATAGCTGCTCCCCAGTCCCCACAATTAAGCAGTGTGAGCACTCAGCACAGATATATTATGCAGCACACTGAGCACAGATATGGTATGGAGCGTTTTTTTCAGGCAGAGAACGGATAAAAACTGGTGATCACTTATCAGCAAAACTCTGCACTGTACTCCTAACAGCTGCTCCCCAATCCTCCCCACAATTAAGCAATAAACAACCAATCAACTGTCTTCTACAATAAACGGAGAGGACGCCAGCCACGTCCTTTCCCTATCATCTCCAATGCACGAGTGAAAATGGCAGCGACGCGCGGCTGCTTATATAGAATCCGAATCTCACGAGAATCCGACAGCGGGATGATGACGTTCGGGCGCGCTCGGGTTAGCCGAGCAAGGCGGGAAGGTTCGAACCTGCCTCGGACCCGTGTAAACAAGGTGAAGTTCGGGGGGGTTTGGTTTCCGAGAAACCGAACCCGCTCATCACTACTTCTTTCCCAATCAAGTTTCCACAGCACTCTCTGCGGCAGCGGGATCAGTTTGTGAAAGAGCTCCGGGCACTGGAATCCAAGTAGTGAACGCCCCTCTTACGCGTTTCTCCGCCCACTGGGCCAGCGGTTTCGTCAGAGAATGATCCCAGCAGTATAGCTAGTCCCTTTTTAAACTGGGATAAGCCAATCATTATACTGATTGATTAGATTTCACTCAGCTGTTATAAATACATGGAACTTACTTAGGATAACCGTTCATTTAAATTCATTTAAAAACATATATAAGAAGTTTCAACAGTTTCTTATGGTGGTATATAAACAATAAAACATCATCCAACAGACGTATATACATATATTCGATTTAAACACAACAAAGTAAATTATTTTAATTTAGTTTAATTATCTAAGACTGACCAGGAGAGAATCAAATAATTATTGGAAGCTAGTTCACAAACAAAGCGCTCTTGTGGCTCAGGGGATTCTTAACCAACACATAACATCCACAGCCATGGGATCAATTCCATCTCACACCTAATTTTATATCAAATTCATATTAAGGACATTCATATCTTTATGATTATTATTTTCGCAACTCCATCATACACTACACATATATCTTCAATATTTCAGTAGATACCTAATATTATTGTATATCTTATCATTCCATTGATATAATATAAACATCGTATTCACACTTTTACAGATATTAAGGAATTATTAAATCAGGGTAAAGCAGAAATATATTTATATATTTTCAGATAAACAGGGACTAGTTCCCACCATATTAATTATCTGAGAACTGAAATTCATTAATATATTTATATATTTTCAGATAAACAGGGACTAGTTCCCACCATATTAATTATCTGAGAACTGAAATTAATTTTATTGTGAGATCTTCTCCTATTAACAAAGATTTTTAACCATAAAAGAGCCGGGGTTTATTAGGAAACAAGGAGGAAAGAAGGGGAAGAGAGGAGGGTAACCAACACCCCCTATAAAATTATGCCTAGAATCCTAACAATTATACCTAACAGCCTCCAATATTATTCAGTTCGATATTCTCGTTGAGGCCGTCCGGAGTGAGGGTCCCCAACGAGAAAATCCAAAACGCCTCCCTTGTGCACAGGCGATTAAATCTATCGCCTCCTCTTGGGGTAGGTGCTATAAATTCAATGCCCTGCACCTTCAGTACATTAACATCCCCAGCATGACAACATACTACATGTTTTGAGAGGCTGTGCTTAAAATTTTTCTCTATTACATTCCTTCTATGTTCAAGGAACCTTGTGTTCAAACTAGAGATGAGCGGGTTCGGTTTCTCTGAAACCGAACCCGCACAAACTTCATGTTTTTTTCACGGGTCCGAGCAGACTCGGATCCTCCCGCCTTGCTCGGTTAACCCGAGCGCGCCCGAACGTCATCATGACGCTGTCGGATTCTCGCGAGACTCGGATTCTATATAAGGAGCCGCGCGTCGCCGCCATTTTCACACGTGCATTGAGATTGATAGGGAGAGGACGTGGCTGGCGTCCTCTCCATTAGAAATTAGATTAGAAGAGAGAGAGAGATTGTGCAGAGTCAGACAGAGTTTACCACAGTGACCAGTGCAGTTGTTGTTAGTTAACTTTTATTTATTTTAATATAATATATCCGTTCTCTGCTATATCCGTTCTCTGCCTGAAAAAAAACGATACACAGCAGCAGCCAGTCACACAGTGTGACTCAGTCTGTGTGCACTCAGCTCAGCCCAGTGTGCTGCACATCAATGTATAAAAGGCAAAGCTTATAATAATTGTGGGGGAGACTGGGGAGCACTGCAGGTTGTTATAGCAGGAGCCCCCAGGAGTACATAATATTATATTAATTTAAAATTAAACAGTGCACACTTTTGCTGCAGGAGTGCCACTGCCAGTGTGACTAGTGGTGACCAGTGCCTGACCACCAGTATAGTAGTATATTGTTGTATGTATTGTATACTATCTCTTTATCAACCAGTCTATATTAGCAGCAGACACAGTACAGTGCGGTAGTTCACGGCTGTGGCTACCTCTGTGTCGGCAGTCGGAACTCGGCAGGCAGTCCGTCCATCCATAATTGTATTACAATATATACCACCTAACCGTGGTATTTTTTTTTCTTTCTTTATACCGTCGTCATAGTGTCATACTAGTTGTTACGAGTATACTACTATCTCTTTATCAACCAGTGTACAGTGCGGTAGTTCACGGCTGTGGCTACCTCTGTGTCGGCAGTCGGCAGGCAGTCCGTCCATCCATAATTGTATTATTATTATAATATATACCACCTAACCGTGGTTTTTTTTTCATTCTTTATACCGTCGTCATAGTGTCATACTAGTTGTTACGAGTATACTACTATCTCTTTATCAACCAGTGTACAGTGCGGTAGTTCACGGCTGTGGCTACCTCTGTGTCGGCAGTCGGCAGGCAGTCCGTCCATCCATAATTGTATTATTATTATAATATATACCACCTAACCGTGGTTTTTTTTTCATTCTTTATACCGTCGTCATAGTGTCATACTAGTTGTTACGAGTATACTACTATCTCTTTATCAACCAGTGTACAGTGCGGTAGTTCACGGCTGTGGCTACCTCTGTGTCGGCAGTCGGCAGGCAGTCCGTCCATCCATAATTGTATTATTATTATACTATATACCACCTAACTGTGGTATTTTTTTTTCTTTCTTTATACCGTCGTCATAGTGTCATACTAGTTGTTACGAGTATACTACTATCTCTTTATCAACCAGTGTACAGTGCGGTAGTTCACGGCTGTGGCTACCTCTGTGTCGGCAGTCGGCAGGCAGTCCGTCCATCCATAATTGTATTATTATTATAATATATACCACCTAACCGTGGGTTTTTTTTCATTCTTTATACCGTCGTCATAGTGTCATACTAGTTGTTACGAGTATACTACTATCTCTTTATCAACCAGTGTACAGTGCGGTAGTTCACGGCTGTGGCTACCTCTGTGTCGGCAGTCGGCAGGCAGTCCGTCCATCCATAATTGTATTATTATTATACTATATACCACCTAACTGTGGTATTTTTTTTTTCTTTCTTTATACCGTCGTCATAGTGTCATACTAGTTGTTACGAGTATACTACTATCTCTTTATCAACCAGTGTACAGTGCGGTAGTTCACGGCTGTGGCTACCTCTGTGTCGGCAGTCGGCAGGCAGTCCGTCCATCCATAATTGTATTATTATTATAATATATACCACCTAACCGTGGTTTTTTTTTCATTCTTTATACCGTCGTCATAGTGTCATACTAGTTGTTACGAGTATACTACTATCTCTTTATCAACCAGTGTACAGTGCGGTAGTTCACGGCTGTGGCTACCTCTGTGTCGGCAGTCGGCAGGCAGTCCGTCCATCCATAATTGTATTATTATTATAATATATACCACCTAACCGTGGTTTTTTTATACCACCTAACCGTGGCAGTCCGTCCATAATTGTATACTAGTATCCAATCCATCCATCTCCATTGTTTACCTGAGGTGCCTTTTAGTTCTGCCTATAAAATATGGAGAACAAAAAAGTTGAGGTTCCAAAATTAGGGAAAGATCAAGATCCACTTCCACCTCGTGCTGAAGCTGCTGCCACTAGTCATGGCCGAGACGATGAAATGCCAGCAACGTCGTCTGCCAAGGCCGATGCCCAATGTCATAGTACAGAGCATGTCAAATCCAAAACACCAAATATCAGAAAAAAAAGGACTCCAAAACCTAAAATAAAATTGTCGGAGGAGAAGCGTAAACTTGCCAATATGCCATTTACCACACGGAGTGGCAAGGAACGGCTGAGGCCCTGGCCTATGTTCATGGCTAGTGGTTCAGCTTCACATGAGGATGGAAGCACTCAGCCTCTCGCTAGAAAACTGAAAAGACTCAAGCTGGCAAAAGCACCGCAAAGAACTGTGCGTTCTTTGAAATCCCAAATCCACAAGGAGAGTCCAATTGTGTCGTTTGCGATGCCTGACCTTCCCAACACTGGACGTGAAGAGCATGCGCCTTCCACTATTTGCATGCCCCCTGCAAGTGCTGGAAGGAGCACCCGCAGTCCAGTTCCTGATAGTCAGATTGAAGATGTCAGTGTTGAAGTACACCAGGATGAGGAGGATATGGGTGTTGCTGGCGCTGGGGAGGAAATTGACCAGGAGGATTCTGATGGTGAGGTGGTTTGTTTAAGTCAGGCACCCGGGGAGACACCTGTTGTCCGTGGGAGGAATATGGCCGTTGACATGCCAGGTGAAAATACCAAAAAAATCAGCTCTTCGGTGTGGAGGTATTTCACCAGAAATGCGGACAACAGGTGTCAAGCCGTGTGTTCCCTTTGTCAAGCTGTAATAAGTAGGGGTAAGGACGTTAACCACCTCGGAACATCCTCCCTTATACGTCACCTGCAGCGCATTCATAATAAGTCAGTGACAAGTTCAAAAACTTTGGGTGACAGCGGAAGCAGTCCACTGACCAGTAAATCCCTTCCGCTTGTAACCAAGCTCACGCAAACCACCCCACCAACTCCCTCAGTGTCAATTTCCTCCTTCCCCAGGAATGCCAATAGTCCTGCAGGCCATGTCACTGGCAAGTCTGACGAGTCCTCTCCTGCCTGGGATTCCTCCGATGCATCCTTGCGTGTAACGCCTACTGCTGCTGGCGCTGCTGTTGTTGCCGCTGGGAGTCGATGGTCATCCCAGAGGGGAAGTCGTAAGCCCACTTGTACTACTTCCAGTAAGCAATTGACTGTTCAACAGTCCTTTGCGAGGAAGATGAAATATCACAGCAGTCATCCTACTGCAAAGCGGATAACTGAGTCCTTGACAACTATGTTGGTGTTAGACGTGCGTCCGGTATCCGCCGTTAGTTCACAGGGAACTAGACAATTTATTGAGGCAGTGTGCCCCCGTTACCTAATACCATCTAGGTTCCACTTCTCTAGGCAGGCGATACCGAGAATGTACACGGACGTCAGAAAAAGACTCACCAGTGTCCTAAAAATTGCAGTTGTACCCAATGTCCACTTAACCACGGACATGTGGACAAGTGGAGCAGGGCAGGGTCAGGACTATATGACTGTGACAGCCCACTGGGTAGATGTATGGACTCCCGCCGCAAGAACAGCAGCGGCGGCACCAGTAGCAGCATCTTGCAAACGCCAACTCTTTCCTAGGCAGGCTACGCTTTGTATCACCGCTTTCCAGAATACGCACACAGCTGAAAACCTCTTACGGCAACTGAGGAAGATCATCGCGGAATGGCTTACCCCAATTGGACTCTCCTGTGGATTTGTGGCATCGGACAACGCCAGCAATATTGTGTGTGCATTAAATATGGGCAAATTCCAGCACGTCCCATGTTTTGCACATACCTTGAATTTGGTGGTGCAGAATTTTTTAAAAAACGACAGGGGCGTGCAAGAGATGCTGTCGGTGGCCAGAAAAATTGCGGGACACTTTCGGCGTACAGGCACCACGTACAGAAGACTGGAGCACCACCAAAAACTACTGAACCTGCCCTGCCATCATCTGAAGCAAGAAGTGGTAACGAGGTGGAATTCAACCCTCTATATGCTTCAGAGGTTGGAGGAGCAGCAAAAGGCCATTCAAGCCTATACAATTGAGCACGATATAGGAGATGGAATGCACCTGTCTCAAGTGCAGTGGAGAATGATTTCAACGTTGTGCAAGGTTCTGATGCCCTTTGAACTTGCCACACGTGAAGTCAGTTCAGACACTGCCAGCCTGAGTCAGGTCATTCCCCTCATCAGGCTTTTGCAGAAGAAGCTGGAGGCATTGAAGAAGGAGCTAACACGGAGCGATTCCGCTAGGCATGTGGGACTTGTGGATGCAGCCCTTAATTCGCTTAACAAGGATTCACGGGTGGTCAATCTGTTGAAATCAGAGCACTACATTTTGGCCACCGTGCTCGATCCTAGATTTAAAGCCTACCTTGGATCTCTCTTTCCGGCAGACACAGGTCTGCTGGGGTTGAAAGACCTGCTGGTGACAAAATTGTCAAGTCAAGCGGAACGCGACCTGTCAACATCTCCTCCTTCACATTCTCCCGCAACTGGGGGTGCGAGGAAAAGGCTCAGAATTCCGAGCCCACCCGCTGGCGGTGATGCAGGGCAGTCTGGAGCGACTGCTGATGCTGACATCTGGTCCGGACTGAAGGACCTGACAACGATTACGGACATGTCGTCTACTGTCACTGCATATGATTCTCTCAACATTGATAGAATGGTGGAGGATTATATGAGTGACCGCATCCAAGTAGGCACGTCACACAGTCCGTACTTATACTGGCAGGAAAAAGAGGCAATTTGGAGGCCCTTGCACAAACTGGCTTTATTCTACCTAAGTTGCCCTCCCACAAGTGTGTACTCCGAAAGAGTGTTTAGTGCCGCCGCTCACCTTGTCAGCAATCGGCGTACGAGGTTACATCCAGAAAATGTGGAGAAGATGATGTTCATTAAAATGAATTATAATCAATTCCTCCGCGGAGACATTGACCAGCAGCAATTGCCTCCACAAAGTACACAGGGAGCTGAGATGGTGGATTCCAGTGGGGACGAATTGATAATCTGTGAGGAGGGGGATGTACACGGTGATATATCGGAGGGTGAAGATGAGGTGGACATCTTGCCTCTGTAGAGCCAGTTTGTGCAAGGAGAGATTAATTGCTTCTTTTTTGGGGGGGGTCCAAACCAACCCGTCATATCAGTCACAGTCGTGTGGCAGACCCTGTCACTGAAATGATGGGTTGGTTAAAGTGTGCATGTCCTGTTTTGTTTATACAACATAAGGGTGGGTGGGAGGGCCCAAGGATAATTCCATCTTGCACCTCTTTTTTCTTTTCTTTTTCTTTGCATCATGTGCTGATTGGGGAGGGTTTTTTGGAAGGGACATCCTGCGTGACACTGCAGTGCCACTCCTAGATGGGCCCGGTGTTTGTGTCGGCCACTAGGGTCGCTAATCTTACTCACACAGCTACCTCATTGCGCCTCTTTTTTTCTTTGCGTCATGTGCTGTTTGGGGAGGGTTTTTTGGAAGGGACATCCTGCGTGACACTGCAGTGCCACTCCTAGATGTGCCCGGTGTTTGTGTCGGCCACTAGGGTCGCTAATCTTACTCACACAGTCAGCTACCTCATTGCGCCTCTTTTTTTCTTTGCGTCATGTGCTGTTTGGGGAGGGTTTTTTGGAAGGGCCATCCTGCGTGACACTGCAGTGCCACTCCTAGATGGGCCCGGTGTTTGTGTCGGCCACTAGGGTCGCTAATCTTACTCACACAGCTACCTCATTGCGCCTCTTTTTTTCTTTGCGTCATGTGCTGTTTGGGGAGGGTTTTTTGGAAGGGACATCCTGCGTGACACTGCAGTGCCACTCCTAGATGGGCCCGGTGTTTGTGTCGGCCACTAGGGTCGCTTATCTTTCTCACACAGCTACCTCATTGCGCCTCTTTTTTTCTTTGCGTCATGTGCTGTTTGGGGAGGGTTTTTTGGAAGGGACATCCTGCGTGACACTGCAGTGCCACTCCTAGATGGGCCCGGTGTTTGTGTCGGCCACTAGGGTCGCTTATCTTTCTCACACAGTCAGCTACCTCATTGCGCCTCTTTTTTTCTTTGCGTCATGTGCTGTTTGGGGAGGGTTTTTTGGAAGGGACATCCTGCGTGACACTGCAGTGCCACTCCTAGATGGGCCCGGTGTTTGTGTCGGCCACTAGGGTCGCTTATCTTTCTCACACAGTCAGCTACCTCATTGCGCCTCTTTTTTTCTTTGCGTCATGTGCTGTTTGGGGAGGGTTTTTTGGAAGGGACATCCTGCGTGACACTGCAGTGCCACTCCTAGATGGGCCCGGTGTTTGTGTCGGCCACTAGGGTCGCTTATCTTTCTCACACAGTCAGCTACCTCATTGCGCCTCTTTTTTTCTTTGCGTCATGTGCTGTTTGGGGAGGGTTTTTTGGAAGGGACATCCTGCGTGACACTGCAGTGCCACTCCTAGATGGGCCCGGTGTTTGTGTCGGCCACTAGGGTCGCTAATCTTACTCACACAGCTACCTCATTGCGCCTCTTTTTTCTTTGCGTCATGTGCTGTTTGGGGAGGGTTTTTTGGAAGGGCCATCCTGCGTGACACTGCAGTGCCACTCCTAGATGGGCCCGGTGTTTGTGTCGGCCACTAGGGTCGCTAATCTTACTCACACAGCTACCTCATTGCGCCTCTTTTTTTCTTTGCGTCATGTGCTGTTTGGGGAGGGTTTTTTGGAAGGGACATCCTGCGTGACACTGCAGTGCCACTCCTAGATGGGCCCGGTGTTTGTGTCGGCCACTAGGGTCGCTTATCTTTCTCACACAGTCAGCTACCTCATTGCGCCTCTTTTTTTCTTTGCGTCATGTGCTGTTTGGGGAGGGTTTTTTGGAAGGGACATCCTGCGTGACACTGCAGTGCCACTCCTAGATGGGCCCGGTGTTTGTGTCGGCCACTAGGGTCGCTTATCTTTCTCACACAGTCAGCTACCTCATTGCGCCTCTTTTTTTCTTTGCGTCATGTGCTGTTTGGGGAGGGTTTTTTGGAAGGGACATCCTGCGTGACACTGCAGTGCCACTCCTAGATGGGCCCGGTGTTTGTGTCGGCCACTAGGGTCGCTTATCTTTCTCACACAGTCAGCTACCTCATTGCGCCTCTTTTTTTCTTTGCGTCATGTGCTGTTTGGGGAGGGTTTTTTGGAAGGGACATCCTGCGTGACACTGCAGTGCCACTCCTAGATGGGCCCGGTGTTTGTGTCGGCCACTAGGGTCGCTAATCTTACTCACACAGCTACCTCATTGCGCCTCTTTTTTTCTTTGCGTCATGTGCTGTTTGGGGAGGGTTTTTTGGAAGGGACATCCTGCGTGACACTGCAGTGCCACTCCTAGATGGGCCCGGTGTTTGTGTCGGCCACTAGGGTCGCTTATCTTACTCACACAGCGACCTCGGTGCAAATTTTAGGACTAAAAATAATATTGTGAGGTGTGATGTGTTCAGAATAGGCTGTAAATGAGTGTAAATTATGTTTTTTGAGGTTAATAATACTTTGGGATCAAAATTACCCCCAAATTCTATGATTTAAGCTGTTTTTTAGGGTTTTTTGAAAAAAACACCCGAATCCAAAACACACCCGAATCCGACAAAAAAAATTCGGTGAGGTTTTGCCAAAACGCGGTCGAACCCAAAACACGGCCGCGGAACCGAACCCAAAACCAAAACACAAAACCCGAAAAATTTCCGGCGCTCATCTCTAGTTCAAACTCCTAGTGGTCCTGCCCACATATTGTTTCCCACAAGTTGTGTCGCTTAGCTTACTCATACAGCAACCTCATTGCAACTCTTTTTCTTTTTTGCATCATGTGCTGTTTGGGGCCTATTTTTTACATCTGCCATCCTGTCTGCCACTGCAGTGCCACTACTAGAGAGGCCAGATGTTTGTGCCGCACACCTGTGTCGCTTAGATTAGTCATACAGCTACCTTGGTGCATCCTTATGGCCTAAAAACAATATTGTGAGATGTGAGGTGTTCAGAATAGACTGGAAATGAGTGGAAATTAATGTTATTGGGGTTAATAATATCATAGGATCAAAATTACCCTCAAATTCTGTGATTTTAGCTGTTTTTGTGTGTTTTTTTCAAAAATCATCCAGATCCAAAACCAAAACACGAAAGGGTGGTTTTGGCAAAACCAACCCAAAACCAAAACACAAGCGGGGAATTAGAACCAAAACACAAAACACGAAAAGCACCCGCCGCACATCTCTAAATTCGGGACCTTATTAATGAATGGGCCCTTTTTGTAAAACAAGGTGAAATGTTAGTAATGGGCCCATAAGGTATGATGAATAGGACCCTTAATGTTAAAAATATATCATTAGTAAAAATATAAAATAATAATAATAATAATAATAATAATAATAAGTTATATTCTAACATAACATAGAAAAAAATGATACCAAGACTTATAGCAAAATGATAATTTTCTTGACATTTCAATTGTGAGTGTTCAGCAGATTTTTAACAGTTTCCCCATAATTTATCAAATGCAGTTGTCAGCTCATCACGACACTGCACAGGAAGAGATTTTAATCTTAGAAATACATATTTATTGTAGATTAAAGGAAAGGATTTATTATGTTACCTAGGACATACAGAATAGTGAATCTGAGATTTCTTTAAAGTTTATTCTTTTGAGCGATACCATATTTTTATGATTTTGCAATGCAGAAAATGAAATCATTTTATACATAAGTATTAAACGATAGGCTATATTAAGAGATATAGCTTATTTTAAAGCTATTCAATGTTGTAATACAGACTTACATAGATTACAAACTATTTCAACACTGAAAATTAATAAAAAAAAACATGGCTGGATAACTGATTTTGTATATATATATATATATATATATATGTGTGTTTAATATGTGTTTAATAACTGATAACATGTACCAATAATATTTATATAAATGCAAATTTTAGCGTAAATTGTTAATTTAGACCATTGGTTCTTAAATTTGGCTCCTTGGGCTCCTCAGGACAACAAACTGTTCATGTTTTACAGGTGTCCTCACAGAAATATGAATGCAATGATTACCTGTACATCTCTAAAAATGTGTCTGTTAATAACGAGTAATCATGTGCAGCTGCTATGTTACCTGAAACATAAGAATTGTTTGGTGTCCTGAGGTCCAAATTTAAAAACCACTAGTCTAGATAAGATAGGTTTCTTCTTGGCAAAAAAAACCCTTCATAACATCAGAATATTAATCATCTTGATTCAATTGGTTAACTTTACATTGCTCTTGAAGCTTGTACAGTGGTTCCCTAACTTGGTCCTCGGCCGATATGCATAACCTCAGATGCAGCAGTGGATCACACAAGCATGCAGGAGGCATCTATTTATACCAGATGCCTCCTGCTGCATTACGATATGTAAGCATTTCAGCTATGGTCTATCTGACCGAACCTGAATCAGGCCCATATTCAGTTGCATAACAATAGCCCCATGTCTCCTCCATCTTCTCTGTGTCATGTCCTCTCCCAGTCTCCTTCTCCATGTCCCCATCCCATTACTTGTTTTCCCTGTGTCTACACCCAGTCCCTTTCCTGCTTCCCTGTGTCCCGACCCAGCCCCCTTTCATCTTCCCTGTGTCTCTGCCAGGGCCGGATTAAGGGCCACATGGGCCTGGAGCTGAAAATATTTAAGGGCCTATTGTATGAAATGGGGAGGTGTGACCAGTGCTGTGTGATTGTGGCCAGAGCCATGTGGGCATGTATACCCTACACTATAAGCTCTGATGTCTCTCTAAATATGTACAAATATAAACAAATTGCATAATTTTGTGAGAAAAATATAAATGTGAGGAAAATATAAATGCAAACTTAACAGCTATATGGCTGACCACGTTGCCAGATCTGGTGGCCTTTGATCATCATCATGCTGCCATGGCGATGGGCCTATTTTTAAGGGGAGGCCTTGAGCTGTCGCTCCTTCAGCCCCATTATTAATCTGGCCCTGGTCCCTGCCCAGGCTCCTCCACCTTCCCTGTGCTTCCATCCAAATTTCCTCCCCTCTGACTCTCTCAGCCAGAGCTTGGTCACTTAACACTGTGGGTGAATGCGGAATGTGGGAGAGGCAGTGATGGTGACCGGCAGTCAGGTGAGCGCTGTGCCCGGTGTATCAGAGCTGTCTGCAGCTGCCATACTTGTTTGCTTAATGGGTATTTATGGTAGGGAAGCCTGAAACTTTTTGGGCTGATTTGGAGTTTGCAACTCTGCAGTGCTGCTATTCATTTTCTTAACTTCTATTTCAACCCTTGTCAGGAATCCTTGGCTATTAATATTGTATTCTTTTATGAGCTTTTCTCTTCTCTGTTGCTGCAAAACAAAGTCTTCTTACTCACGCAAGGCCACATATAAAATTAGATTTTCATCAATCAATCAATCAATCAATCAATCCTTTACCTGACTCCCACTACATATCCCACCTCCATATCCCTGAACTGCCCTCTGGCCTCGTCATGACTAATGAAAACATTATTTTTATGGGTTCATATCGTTTACTAAGCTGCCATCCTGTGTACAACTGCTATGCTGCAATGTTTCATTAATGTTCTTTATTCTTTTGAAGTGTCGTGTATTTGTACTGCTGTGCTGTAGCACAGTTTAACCAGCCAACCTTTGGCCAATATTGGTTAATAATATTGGCCCTCATTCCGAGTTGTTCGCTCGGTATTTTTCATCGCATCGCAGTGAAAATCCGCCTAGTACGCATGCGCAATGTTCGCACTGCGACTGCGCCAAGTAACTTTACTATGAAGAAAGTATTTTTACTCACGGCTTTTTCTTCGCTCCGGCGATCGTAATGTGATTGACAGGAAATGGGTGTTACTGGGCGGAAACACGGTGTTTCAGGGGCGTGTGGCTGAAAACGCTACCGTTTCCGGGAAAAACGCAGGAGTGGCCGGAGAAACGGTGGGAGTGCCTGGGCGAACGCTGGGTGTGTTTGTGACGTCAACCAGGAACGACAAGCACTGAAATGATCGCACAGGCAGAGTAAGTCTGGAGCTACTCTGAAACTGCTAAGTAGTTAGTAATCGCATTATTGCGAATACATCGGTCGCAATTTTAAGAAGCAAAGATTCACTCCCAGTAGGCGGCGGCTTAGCGTGTGTAACTCTGCTAAATTCGCCTTGCGACCGATCAACTCGGAATGAGGGCCATTGTGAGTTGTGAGGTGGTCACAATTGACTGGAAATGACTGAAAATTGATAGTATTGAGGTTAATAATACAAACATTTCATGATTTTAGCTGTTTTTATTAAATGAAAAGAAATCAATATCCAAAAACTAAAACACGATGAATTAGAATTAAAACTAAATCACGGGGGTCTGTTCACATCTCTAATAATAATAGTAATATTCTACCTTCTGTATTGTCTACATAGACCTAGATGTGGTACATATACACTGATTTTATACCTTTTATCTGCTATTTTGTACTATACTAAGAAGATTTGATACCTTTTAGGAACAGTGGGGCAGATGTATTAACCTTGAGAAGGCATAAGGAAGTGATAAACCAGTGATAAATGCAAGGTGATAAACACACCAGCCAAACAGCTCCCAAATGTAAATCAACAGTTAGAAGCTGATTGGCTGGTGCATTATCACGTTGCACTTAACACTGGTTTTTCACTTCCTTATGCCTTCTACAGGTTAATACATCTAACCCAGTGTTTCATATCTATTTAATTTTTATGGTGTGTATACAGTAATAACCCTCTTACATCAAAAACCCAATCCAGCCTGTGTCACTGAACATGGGTTTCAAGTTGTGTCACAGTGGCTTGAAACCCCGTTTACACTGCAGGTTGGACCCAGGTTAATGCCAGAGCTTTACTGTGCTTGGAGATGATGTCATCTCCAAACGTTGGCACAGTAAAGCAGCCGACTCTCCACAGGTTTGTAACAGGACCTGGGTCGGATGTAGCCAGGCAGTGTAAATGGGTCATCCTACCGAGGTCCATCCCTATTCGCAACCTGGGTTGGATTCCTGATTCATTAGACCAAAGTTATTTTTACTGGACCTTTTTACAGTGAGCTATGACCCTGGTTGACCCGACAATAACTCGGGTTATTGTGGCGGCGTAACAGGGTTATAAATCGGCGTAACAGGGGTATAAGTCTCTATTATACCAGTATTAGTCTTCATGCTATAAACCACTCTGTGGTACTATACATGCAGTTTAGTTAATACTTAGATATATTTTATTATAATTATTATTGTTATTTTTGTTGTTATTATTATTACACTTTTCTATTTTATAATTGATTTTTACTAAAGGAGGTTTTACCTCATTAAAAAAATCTTACTGTCTGCAGTGTAGTTTTAATACACTATGGATTTAGGTACAATAAAAAAACTTTAGAGCACAGGTAAACTGTTTTATGTATTTACTTATTGATTCTGTACATTATTCACATTATTATGACTACCAGCTAAAAGATAGAGTTACCGCTTCAGAGACCCATACGCAGTTGGGTTCGCTGAACTGTTGTTTTAGACACATGTCTGTTAACCACCAGGTTCATTTTGATGGTGAGCTGCATCACTGTAGCATGTTGGTCAGCACTTGTGCACCTTCGTTGTCTTAGTTCACCTCTCACATCAATGGCACGTTGTGCTCCAGAGTTTCCATGTCAGTTATTCGCAATGGTGCCATTGTTCAGTCACGATACACCTTCACCACAGCAGCAAACAAACAGTTCACAATCTGCACTGTTTCAGAAATACTGCCACCCCCTTGGCCCAAAAGCCGATAATTATCCCCTTTTGCAACTCTGATAAATCTCCTCTTTTACCAATGACAGCAATTAGTAATATTTGTGCAGATGGGTTTAGTATGTAATAATGGCGGTTGGGATGCCGGCGGTCTCATGACTGACAGTGGCATCCTGACACCAAAGATCCTGACACCAGACAGTTTAAGTATTTTTAATCTCCTTACTCCCCTAACCTTGCCCTCGGGGGGGCGGGCATTTGTGACTAACCCTCCAGGGAGTCGGTTATGGCTAACCCTCAGAGGGTGTCCGCTATGGCTAACCACCCCATGTTGCCTAACCCTAAGTCTCCTAGTGCCTAACCCTACCCCCTAGTTTTCTGGTGCCAGTATCCTGAGTGATGTCGGGATTCCGGAGTTGGTCATATGACCGATGACATCCCTACAGCAGGGATGCGAAATGCATCCCATGCAGACAGCCTATTGGCCAATCGACTGTGAAGATTGCTTCTTTCTTTAGGTTCAAAATTTATGTGAAAATACCATTGGGTATCTTCTGATCTCAGAGAAGTGGGTGAGTAACTGTGCTAATGTAGCATCTTGATCCACATATATGCAATATTAGAGAAAATACTGTTAAGATTATAGTTTCTACCTTCAATAAAACCCCTTTCAGACAGAAATGTCTGAAAGTCCCGGCAATTACCCGGCATTTCAGTGCCGGGTAGTTTTGCCGGGACCTGCCTGACCCCCCCTTTCACACAGACATGCAAATTACTGGGTCGAGAATTTTGACACAGTAATTTGCAGATCAACACGGGTATTTTATCTGTGTGAAAGGCTCAACCCATGTCATAATTCCCGTGTCTCCGACCCTGGTAAATTCCAGGGTTGAAGTCCCGGGAATTACAACACATTTGACCCTTTCACACAGAAAAAGGACACGTTTGTTTCATGAAATTACCAGATGGAACTGCTTCACCCAATAATTTAATTTTCTGTCTGAAAGGGGTATTAGTCACAGGATTCTTCCAGGTTCATCTAAACTGTTTGTCTTCCTCACATTTTGGTGAGTGTGCCTGATTCTATCCTCATTATGGGCAGAGTTTCATTGACATCTTATTTAGTATAACAAAATTCACATTCATTTCTTACTCTCAAAAACATACTGAGAAACTGAATGGTCTCATGTTTCATTTAACAAAATCTTTTCCAGTCCATGAATTCATTGTTAAATTTATGTATTTTCACATTTTTGAAAATCCTTCCTCCTTTTTTTTTTTTTTTCTCTCTGTGCCTTCCTTTAACCTACAATATTTATTTAAAATGTAAATAAAATGTTCTTTAAGAAAAAAAGAACAGTGGCTAATAAATGAGCTTTAATTCTACCACTTCAGATTAAGGGGTCAATTTAATTACTAAGCCTTGGATTGAGATAATGTGGACGGAGATAAAGTACCAGCCAATCACCTCCTTTCTGCCATGTCACAGGCTGAGTTTGAAAAATGACAGTTAAGAGCTGGTTGGCTGGTACCTTATCTCCATCCACTTTATCTACATCCAAGGCTTAGTAAATAGACCCTAAATGTTTTCACCAGTCCTACTATAGTTTAGAGTCTAAAACCTACTGATTGTATTTAATACATTTTAACTAGAGATGTGCACCGGAAATTTTTCGGGTTATGTGTTTTGGTTTTGGATTCGGTTCCGCGGCCGTGTTTTGGATTTGGATGCGTTTTGGCAAAATCTCCATGAAAATGTTTTGTCGGATTCGGGTGTGTTTTGGATTCGGGTGTTTTTTTTCAAAAACAGCTTAAATCATAGAATTGGGGGTAATTTTGATCCTATAGTATTATTAACCTCAATAACCATAATTTCCACTCATTTCCAGTCTATTCTGAACACCTCACAATATTATTTTTAGTCCTAAAATTTGCACCGAGGTCGCTGGATGACTAAGCTAAGTGACCCAAGTGGGCGGCACAAACACCTTGCCCATCTAGGAGTGGCACTGCAGTGCAAGATGGAATTGTCCTTGGGCCCTCCCACCCACCCTTATGTTGTATAAACAGGACATGCACACTTTAACAAACCCATCATTTCAGCCACAGGGTCTGCCACACGACTGTGGCTGAAATGACTGGTTGGTTTGGGCCCCCACCAAAAAAAGAAGCAATCAATCTCTCCTTGCTCAAACTGGCTCTACAGAGGCAAGATGTCCACCTCATCATCATCCTCCAATTCCTCACCCCTTTCACTGTGTACATCCTGCTCCTCACAGAGTATTAATTCGTCTCCACTGGAATCCACCATCTCAGGTCCCTGTGTACTTTCTGGAGGCAATTGCTGGTGAATGTCTCCACGGAGGAATTGTTTATAATTCATTTTGATGAACATCATCTTCTCCACATTTTGTGGAAGTAACCTTGTTCGCCGATCGCTGACAAGGTGACCGTCTGCACTAAACACTCTTTCTGAGTACACACTGGAGGGGGGGGCAACTTAGATAAAATAAAGCTAGTTTGTGCAAGGGCCTCCAAATTGCTTTTTTAACCTGCCAATATACGTACGGACTGTCTGACGTGCCTACTTGGATGCTGTCACTCATATAATCCTCCACCATTCTTTCAATGGTGACAGAATCATATGCAGTGATAGTAGACAACATGTCAGTAATCGTTGGCAGGTCCTTCAGTCGGACCAGATGTCAGCACTCACTCCAGACGGCCCTGCATCACCGCCAGCGGTTGAGCTCGGAATTCTTAGGCTTTTCCTCGCAGTCCCAGTTGTGGGAGAATGTGAAGGAGGAGCTGTTGATGGGTCACGTTCCGCTTGAGTTGACAAGTGTCTCACCAGCAGGTCTTTGAACCTCTGTGTCTGCCAGAAAGAGAGATACAACGTAGGCTTTAAACCTAGGATCGAGCACAGTGGCCAAAATGTAGTGCTCTGGTTTCAACAGATTGACCACCCGTGAATCCTGGTTAAGCAAATGCAGGGCTCCATCCACAAGTCCCACATGCCTAGCTGAATCGCTCCGTTTTAGCTCCTCCTTCAATCTCTCCAGCTGCTTCTGCAAAAGCCTGATGAGGGGAATGACCTGACTCAGGCTGGCAGTGTCTGAACTGACTTCATGTGTGGCAAGTTCAAAGGTTTGCAGAACCTTGCACAATGTTGAAATCATTCTCCACTGCGCTTGAGTCATGTGCATTCCCCCACCTTTGTCTATATCGTAGGCAGATGTATAGACTTGAATGGCCTTTTGCTGCTCCTCCATCCTCTGAAGCATATAGAGGGTTGAATTCCACCTCGTTACAACCTCTTGCTTCAGATGATGGCGGGCCAAGTTCAGGAGTGTTTGCTGGTGCTTCAGTCTTCGGCACGCGGTGGCTGAATGCTGAAAGTGGCCCGCAATTCTTTGGGCCACCCAGAGCATCTCTTGCATGCCCCTGTCGTTTTTTAAAAAAATTCTGCACCACCAAATTCAATGTATGTGTAAAACATGGGAAGTGCTGAAATTTGCCCACATGTAATGCACGCACAATATTGGTGGCGTTGTCCGATGCCACAAATCCCCTGGAGAGGGGTAAGCCAATCTGCGATGATGTTCCTCAGTTTCCGTAAGAGGTTGTCAGCTGTGTGCCTCTTATGGAAAGCGGTGATACAAAGAGTAGCCTGCCTAGGAACGAGTTGGCATTTGCAAGATGCTGCTACTGGTGCCGCCGCTGCTGTTGTTGCTGCGGGAGGCAATACATCTACCCAGTGGGATGTCACAGTCATATAGTCCTGAGTCTGCCCTGCTCCACTTGTCCACATGTCCGTGGTTAAGTGGACATTGGGTACAACTGCATTTTTTAGGACACTGGTTAGTCTTTTTCTGAGGTCTGTGTACATACTCGGTATCACCTGCCTAGAGAAGTGGAACCTAGATGGTATTTGGTACTGGGGACACACTACCTCAAGAAATTCTCTAAGTCCCTGCGAACTAACGCCGGATACCGGATGCATGTCTAATACCATCACAGCTGCCAAGGCCTGAGTTATCCGCTTTGCAACAGGATGACTGCTGTGATATTTCATCTTCCCCGCAAAGAACTGTTGGACAGTCAATTGCTTACTGGAAGTAGTACAAGTAGTCTTCCGACTTCCCCTCTGGGATGATGATTGACTCCCAGCAGCAACAACAGCAGCGCCAGCAGCAGTAGGCGTTACACTCAAGGATGCATCGGAGGAATCCCAGTTAGGAGAGGACTCGTCAGACTTGCCAGTGACATGTCCAGCAGGACTATTGGCATTCCTGTCTAAGGAGGAAATTGATACTGAGGGAGTTGGTGGTGTGGTTTGCACTTGGAGCTTGGGTACAAGAGGAAGAAGGGATTTAGTTGTCTGCTTCCGCTGTCACCCAAAGTTTTTGAACTTGTCAATGACTTCTGATGAATGCGCTCCAGGTGACGTATAAGGGAAGATTTTCCTAGGTGGTTAACGTCCTTACCCCAACTTATTACAGCTTGACAAAGGCAACACACGGCTTGACACCTGTTGTCCGCATTTCTGATAAAATAATTCCACACCTAAGAGGTGATTTTTTTTTTGTAATTTGACCAGGCATGTCAATGGCCATATTAATCCCATGGACAACAGGTGTCTCCCCGGGTGCCTGACTTAAACAAACCACCTCACCTTCAGAATCCTCCTTGTCAATTTACTCCTCAATACCAGCAACACCCATGTCCTCATCCTGGTGTACTTCAACAGTGACATCTTCACTTTGACTATCAGGAATTGGACTGTGGGTGCTCCTTCCAGCATTTCCAGGGGGCGTGCAAATGGTGGAAGGAGCCACCTCTTCCCGTCCAGTGTTGGGAAGGTCAGGCATCGCAACCAACACAATTGGACTCTCCTTGGGGATTTGTGATTTAGAAGAACGCACAGTTCTTTGCTGTGCTTTTGCCATCTTAACTCTTTTCAGTTTTCTAGAGGGAGGATGAGTGCTTCCATCCTCATGTGAAGCTGAACCACTAGCCATGAACATAGGCCAGGGCCTCAGCCGTTCCTTGCCACTCCGTGTCATAAATGGCATATTGACAAGTTTACGCTTCTCCTCAGACACTTTTAATTTAGTTTTTTGGGTCATTTTACTGAACTTTCGTTTTTTGTATTTTACATGCTCTCTACTATGATATTGGGCATCGGCCTTGGCAGACGACGTTGATGGCATTGAATCATCTCGGCCATGACTAGTGGCAGCAGCTTCAGCACTAGGTGGAAGTGGATCTTGATCTTTCCCTATTTCACCCTCTACATTTTTGTTCTCCATTTTTTAATGTCTGGAATTATATGCCAGTAATATTATTATATCAACAGCAATGGCCTACTGTACTGTACAACTATATACTGTTGGTCACCAAAATGCTGCACTGTACTACTATATATACTGCTCACAAAAATGCAGCACAGATATGGAATGGATACTTGCAGTGACACAGATCTGCAAGATACAGCAATGGGCTACTGTACTGTACAACTATATACTGTTGGTCACCAAAATGCTGCACTGTACTACTATATATACTGCTCACAAAAATGCAGCACAGATATGGAATGGATACTTGCAGTGACACAGAGCTGCAAGATACAACAATGGCCTACTGTACTGTACAACTATATACTGTTGGTCACCAAAATGCTGCACTGTACTACTATATATACTGCTCACAAAAATGCAGCACAGATATGGAATGGATACTTGCAGTGACACAGAGCTGCAAGATACAGCAATGGCATACTGTACTATACAACTATATATTGTTGGTCACCAAAATGCTGCACTGTACTGCTATATATACTGCTCACAAAAATGCAGCACAGATATGGAATGGATACTTGCAGTGACACAGAGCTGCAAGATACAGCAATGGCCTACTGTACTGTACAACTATATACTGTTGGTCACCAAAATGCTGCACTGTACTACTATATATACTGCTCACAAAAATGCAGCACAGATATGGAATGCATACTTGCAGTGACACAGAGCTGCAAGATACAGCAATGGCCTACTGTACTGTACAACTATATATACTGTTGGTCACCAAAATGCTGCACTGTACTACTATATATACTGCTCACAAAAATGCAGCAAGATATGGAATGGATACTTGCAGTGACACAGAGCTGCAAGATACAGCAATGGCCTACTGTACTGTACAACTATATACTGTTGGTCACCAAAATGCAGCACACTGAGCGCAGATATTTGCAGCACACTGAGCAGAGATATGGAGCTTTTCAGGCAGAGAACGTAGATATTTGCAGTACACTGAGCACAGATATTTGCAGCACACTGAGCACAGATATGGAGCTTTTCAGGCAGAGAACGTAGCCACGTCCTCTTCATTCAATCTCCAATGCACGACTGAAAATGGCGGTGACGCGCTGCTCTTTACATAGAATACGAATCTCGCGAGAATCCGACAGCGGGATGATGACGTTCGGCCGCGTTCGGGTTAACCGAACAAAGGCAGGAAGATCCGAGGCTGCCTCGGACCCGTGTAAAAAAGGTGAAGTTCGGGGAGGTTCGGATCTCGACGAACTGAACCCGCTCATCTCTAATTTTAACCCATATATGCTTTGTCTTTCTTACAATTTTATTAAAAATAATAGGATCTTTAGAATCTTAAAATCAGATTTTAGTGTGTGGGCCAATGTATTAGAGGCAGATGCTAAATAAATTAATTTAGTCCACAAATGATCCCTTATAGTGTACAGTATATATTTTAGAAGGAATCATAAACTTTTTTAAATAATGAGAGACATTTCCTACGTATCTTATAACTCTATGATGTTTCTGTTCTCTGTTGTGTTTTTGTTTTATAACCAAGTTATGATATTTCTTTTTTTTTCTTACTGTATATATAACTATGCAGGGATGGATTAGCTGTCTTTAGGAAGCATGCAAAACTGGAGATTTTATGCTGATTGGCGTGGTTATGACAGTGCTACAAAAATTATTCAGTCACACTGATATCATAAGGTGTGCTGTACTGTAGTTTAAATGCCTCTGCTCTTCCTCAAGTTAACATCAACAGCTGCAATTGCTTTGTGATTGGATACAGAGACTGAGAGGCAGCAGCATGACTCACAAGCTGTATCAGAGACGGGGGGGGGGGGGGGAGGGGGTGTAATAGGGTTTGAGTATCAGAAAGTGAGAGATTTTAGGAGATTTCTCCTGTTTGTTTGTTTTTTTTTTTTAAATGGCAATCGTTTAAATGGGAAAATCAACCTGGTTTTGCAATGTAGATGATTACCACTTAAAAAAAAAAAACAGGAGAAATCTCCAAAAATCTCTAAATTTCTGATTCTCACATCCTATTACATTCCCCCTTGAAGTCCTGATGGATGGGGGATAAAAGGATTGTTAAGGTGTAACAGAATGTTATTGGCCCCTCAGGTACTGTATGTGGACACTGCTGCATGGTGATGTCAAGAATAGATAACATTAAAAAATAAGTGGTGATGTAGAGAACAAAGAATTTTGGGCCTGATTGTGAATTGGGAGCAAAGCATGCACCTGGACAAATTATGTGGCAATGTATAAGGAGCAAATACTAGTTTTTTTCCATGCAGGGTAAATGCTGGCTGCTCTTGCATGTAAACAATACAAATTGCACAGTTCCTCCTGTTTTTGTTTTGCTCCCAGCTCAGAATCAGGATTTTTGTGTCTTTGCAAATGCGTGATGTGGAAGAGTCTGCAAGTTACTGTAACTGGAAAATTTGGAAATATTTAAGTAAAGTAAAAAAAAAAAGGTCTGTAAAGAAGCTTTAACAAATGCTTGTGAAAGGCTATAGGGAAGACTAAAAATTCTAGATGTTTATTCTCACAGCAGACAGATAAAAAAACTACTCTTGTTGTCTATTCGTTACTTTTGACAATGCTATAATACAATAACTAATTCTTTTGACAATTTTAAAGAATTAGTTATTTCAATATAAAAAAGATGAACCATATATACATTGCATACTTGCCAACTACCTTTGAAAGTCAGGGAGACTTGCTGCATAGTAGATGATATCCCTGTCTTCCTGGACCGTCTAGCACTCAGCTCTTGTCACAGTGTAGGAGGTGGCACTGCAAACAAGACAGCCCAGCATCTCCGGGACCCTGTGAGTGATGAAAATGGGGGTTGGGCTGCAAGGCCATGCCCTCTTCCCATGAAGCCATAATCCTTCATATGGGGTTATGCCCCTTTTTTATCGGCGCATGCCTATGGCACGCACATAGAGCCTTTAAACCGAACCAAGTGTCACCAAGGCTAGTATCGCCCTTGTGTGTGCTAAATTCCTAGAGATGTGAGCTTCATTAGTATGTTTATATGTATGTTTAACCTTATAAAGGACTCTACAGCCTGTGAACAGCGGCGTCCGGATAGCGGGCCGCAGCCAGCACCGGTCGGCGAAGTGGAAGTGAGGGCAGACAAGAGTCCGTCATCACAGTGCCCCCCATTACCATGGTAACCGCTACACACTGCACAAACTTAAATGGATATACATATGACAGAAAATATACATAAACGAATCATAGGATCGCTACTAGACAACAGGTTATCAACATATACAGGACAGGACACCACTAACTTATGCACCAATTATGGAAGGTAGATGCTAAGTTAGATACACTAGCAGAAAGATATACTTAATATGCATTATAAGTCAAATATATCTATGGAGGGTAATCACCAGGAAAAAATATACTACAAACGGTTACACATAATTAGTTTAGTATATGATGGCTTAATATAGGCTTAACATAGATTTAGACCGCAAAAAACCTACTGCATAACCCAACATAAATTAGAGGAAGCTATTAAGGCTGAGATATTCATTGCGGATGTATTGTGTTAAGTCTATGAATCCACTGGGCCTCTGAATGATAGCACCCAAACAGACAATCAGATCAAAATTTGGATTGCACCTCCAGTGTGTAGAATTTAATAACCTGCAAAAATGGTCCTGTCACATTTTTAACGTATCTGCTATGGATGCTCCTCGGATAATGCCAAGAACCATGGATTAATATTTACTTACATCAAGACGTCTCAACTTTACATCTCTGTAGATTTACCAAATTTTAAACACTCATTTATATCTAAAACCATGAAACTCAGAATCTCCCATACGAAGACCGGGTAGCACAGCTAATATATATATATATATATATATATATATATATATATATATACTGTACATATATATATTTCTTTTACTTGACTTAAAGTATATGTGCCCCTCTGCCTTGCTGCTTAGGGGCTCATTTACAGTTGTACTTAAGTCAGTTTTATAACATGCCTCTCAGGCAGAGCAGTGCACATACTGTTAAGTGCAATGCACGTATGTGTTGTGTATGTGTTGCTTTCACAATCTCCATGAGCTGCTTTTTCAAAAGTTTACAATGATTGAGTGTAGTTTGGACTTTATGTCTATTTTTTTTTTTTTTTAGTAATCAGTTTAATAAAAATAGTGAAAAATGAACAATAAACTAATGTTAAACATATCTACAGTTTATTTTATCATTTCAGTTGTGGGTTTGGTCTGAAAACTATTTATAGTTAGCAGATACAAACCTGTGTCTGTTTCCTACCATACATAAATAGTGCGCATGCGGTGCAAGGGTTAATCTCTCCCTATCACATTGTGAAAGTATTCCATTTCTTTGCAAGAGACAAAGGGTGTTAAAACTTGCTCATTTATTGTCAAAACACCTATCAACTCGACTGAATCCCACCTGCTCTATCTGTTAGCACCTCCCTGGAAACATCCTTCCTTGTCACTGCTCATCAGTCTTCAACAGGAACCTCTGCTTTTTTATTCATTTTCTTTTCACAGGATTGTATTTCCACTGATTCGCTTCTCAAGGAAAGCAATACTTCTAATAAACTCAGTCCCCATCAAATACTTTCATCTATTCATTATTGCCAGCACTCTTTGCTGAAAACATTTTTCACTGTCTGCACATGATGTTTAAAGTTGTCATCAAACCTTTTTATCACCAGTACAGAAAAAAAAGAAGACAAAAAATAATAGAATGTTATTTCTGTAACATGGTCCTCTGCTTCTTATCTAGAAACACAGAGATTCACATTTTCAAAAAGAAAACATGTATAGGAGGATTAATTAAATCAAAAGTTTGTGTGTAATCATATTGTTACGCATAAGTGTTTTAACTGTACCTCTGATGAAAATTTTATAATTATTGCTACCTTAAAAAAAGACTTTTTTTGTTGAGGTCAGGCTATTCTGTACACTTTATGAGTGGTTAGCTGAAGAATATGGGTTTTATTTGACAGATAGACCATTTGATACTTCCTGTTGTTATTAGTACAATACATAGATATCTGCAGTATGACGTTTATGCCAAAGTACAGAACACTCAAACAAAAAGTTACACTATAGCAATTACCAAAGAGGACACTAACCTGCTGAAAACATAACCTGGCAAAAAAAACAGTGCTTAATCGTGCCTAGATAAGAGAAAAAAGAGTTGTATATTATTCCTGTGCACAGGCTATAAGCAAACTTTACGTAATCTGATCTCTCTTAAGATCCCCATTTCTTGATGGATTTGAGAATGCATCATAACCAACATATACCATTTACACCCACAGATCTTTTACATGAAATAAACATACAGACACAGTGAATGGCATACTAAAGTCACATTTTTATTTATAAAAATACATATATATATATATACAAATGGATTGGCAAGAAAGCATTACCATGCTCTTTTCTTGCCATGAACAGAATTAATAAATAGGGGGTGACGGTAGGGGGATACATTCAATTTGTTAGCTGTTGGGATAATGACGGTCAGGATACTGATGCCGTAATCCTGACAGCCGACAATGTTGCCAGCCGGAATGCCGGAAAAACAGGACTATTCCCACTCAAGGGTGTCCACGACACACATAGTGGGAATAGATCCTGTGGCGAGCACAGAGTCCCGCCGAGCCAGCAACGTAGTGAGCACAGCGAGCCTGCAAGGGAACTCTTTATGCTCACCTCATTGCCGGTATTTTGGCGGCAGGATGCTGCTGTTGGGATATGGACAGCCAGCATCCCGCCCACCAGTAAATCATACTGAATCCAACCATATGCCATGGGGCAATTTCAGAAACTGTACAAAGGACCCTCTCCTTAATTGATGTTGGGCAGGATATACTGTGCATCACACTTTGGATGCCATCTCGCCACTTATCTGTTACATACCGGCATTAATTATGGTGAAGCTATTGTCCATTACTGGTAATCCTTATAAGCATCATCAATTTCTGTTATGCCCTCTCCCTCAGCTGAACTATACCGGGACTGTCTTTAACATCTCATCACCGCTTCTGCATGTCCGGCGCACCATCGTGGGAGCTACAAACAGCAACTACTGCCAGCCTGTAAATGCAGCAGCGGATTGAGCCCCTCCAACGCCATCTGCAGGACAGACAGATGGCCTTCACTCTATAATACTGTGGGTGAGAACAACACCTGACTAAATAGGGGTAGAAGCATGGTGCACCTGACCAGACGCTAAATACTAGTTCAGGACTCAATCTAAGATATTTTTGCTACCAAATAATCTATTTTAACAAATGGACACAAAAACAGTTATCTAATTACAATGGACACCTATATCTAAAAACGACAACTGCATAAATCTCTAGACCAATACTGCCTAGATATGAGATTATCCTTTCATATGTATGTGTAATTAATGTTTGTCATTATAATTTCAAATGTGATTAAATTATATTTTATTTAATACTCTATATCTATCAGCGCTCCTTGGTCATTGCTAAACAAAGTAACAAGTGTATTAAACTTGTTAGCTTCTGGTGGTGGAGAATGATGATGTGGCTATCAACCAGCAATATTAAAGCAGTCATGAGGCTCCACCCCCTTACTGTGAGATTCCACCCCTTTACAGAGATACCAAAGGCGCTCGCAGGTCCTGGTTCGTGGAGCGGCATTGCTGGCAGTTATGCTGTATCGGATATAATTAAGGGGTCTGTTTAGTAAACATAGAATCCTCCTTTCTCCAGGATTTCAACTAAAGAAACATTTTTTCTCTATATGTTTCGTTGCACTATCTATAGAAGAGAAAACTGCAGTAAGGGCACCCTATGGTGTATCGGAACAATTGCAGAGGTGCCTCGGATTGGTGTTCAAGGACCAATTCAAATTATTTATGGTCAATGTAATAGTCAAAACCAGTGCTGGTGGATGTTAATCATAAAATATGTGGACAAACAAAAGAAAATCTTGTCCCTCTCCACACAATTGAACCTAAGGCTGACATATAAAAACAATTTACTTAATTGAATATTTCTTTCTAAATGTCTTAATCAGAATCTGTTGACATATGGGTGCCGTGAAAAAATTCTGATACTCTAGTTCCCAAAAAAAAGTTTGGGAAGCACTGAGTTATCCTATTTAAGAAAAACGTTCTCTTTAAACTTTTCTCCAAAAGACACCACCGTTACCGGCGCTATATCCATAGACGCCATCAGTAGAAGTCGCTATATCAAAAGGCCACTGTAACAAATGTGTCATTAATTAGACATTACTTGGAGCTGTTTCTAAAAAATCAGTACTGACAACAGGATTCCGTCTGGCGGGATCTTGACCACATCCTCTGTGTTTGTGAGTTTGGCACCAGGAACAAGTCATTAATACTAATTCTTCTGTGTGATAGTGTCAACCCAGGTTGAAATTCTCAGGACTTCAACCCAGGAATTTACCAGGGTGAATTTTGACCTGGGTTGACCCTTTCACACAGAAGTAATACCTGTGTTGAGCTGCAAAGTACTGGGTAGAACTGCTTCACCCAGTAATTTGCTTCCCTGTGTGAAATGGGGGTCAGGCTGGGTCTAGCTAAATTTAAATGCTGGAAAAAAGCCAGAAATTTCAGACATTTATGTATGAAAAGGGTATCAGCTGTACAGTGCCCGGCCGAAGCAGCAACCGGTCTGAGTGACTGACACAGCATTTGGTAAGAGGTGCTGCATGTGCTGGATGGAACAGAGACAGCAGCAGCTGGTGCATGTTCTTTGGAGATCAACCTCTCTTCTGTCCCTGAATGAAGTTTTAATAGAACAAAAAAAGTGTGGATATATCCCGTTTTTTTTACTAAAGAGTGCCCTATCTGTTTCAGCCAACATAGCAAATATATTAATTTGAAGAGCAAATCATGGGGGTCATTCCGAGTTGATCGCTCGTTGCTGATTTTTGCAACGGAGCGATTAAGGCAAAAATGTGCATGCGCATGGTACGCAGTGCACATGCGCTAAGTATTTTAGCATAAAACTTAGTAGATTTACTCACGTCCAAACGAAGAATTTTCATCGTTGAAGTAATTGGAGTGTGATTGACAGGAAGTGGGTGTTTCTGGGCGGAAACTGACCGTTTTCAGGGAGTGTGTGGAAAAACGCAGGCGTGTCAGGGAAAAACGCGTGAGTGTCTGGAGAAACGGGGGAGTGGCTGGCCGAAAGCAGGGCGTGTTTGTGATGTCAAACCAGGAACAAAACGGGCTGAACTGATCGCAGTTTAGGAGTAAGTCTCAAGCTACTCAGAAACTGCTAAGAATTTTCTATTCGCAATTCTGCCAATCTTTCGTTCGCAATTCTGCTAAGCTAAGATACACTCCCAGAGGGCGGCGGCCTAGCGTGTGCAATGCTGCTAAAATCTGCTAGTGAGCGAACAACTCGGAATGACCCCCATATTGTATTTACATAGGGCCAATATTACCAGCACACGTACTGTGTTCACATGCATTTAACAGCATCAGGATTGTTTTACTAAGTCTGTTACAATCATATGCAATTTTGATAGTCGAGTATGATAATTTTAGAGCCCACCGTGTCATTCTTGCCTGCCAATTTTAATGACAATGACTAAACTGTCAGAAACAGTCTGCATGTGTGTGGACAGCAAGAAATATATATATATTTTCTGCTACCTAAATGGCAGAAAACTGGGCGCTGGCCGCTCAGTTCAGATGGACCCTGCTTTATATAATTGGATACCTTACAAACAGCTGCAACTACAATTAAAGGCTCACTCAATCCCCTCAAAACACTACAAAAAAACAATATAATATGTAGCGCTGCTGTTTGAAGATAAACACTAAAACGCTAATCATATAATAATTTAAAACACATACATTTATTGTACAATAAAATACACTCGGCCAGTGTGATCATACAGACATATAAAACTTAAAATAGTTACACAAATGCACTCCTAAGAAGCTGTAATTAACTGATATTTGTTACTTATGTAACCAGATGATCGTGTGATAATTACAAATAGCAACAATGAATCAACAGGCTTAAGAGCTCTATATTCAGCTGAGACACCTCCTTTGGTTGACATAAAGGGTGTCTAGATATTAGTGTAGTCTCGCTTATATATTAAAAGTTTCTCAAGCTGTTTAATTGCCTCAAAATATGCCTCACCTTTAATTGCAGAAAAAAAAACACAAGCCACGGTCAGTCCTGTCATGAACAAGGGTGTAGCATGGTAAGCCGGCGGCCGGGCTCCCGGCGACCAGCATACCAGCGCCGGAAGCCCGACCGCTCACCACGCTGCGGGCATAGTGGCGCGCTACGCACGCCACATTATTTATTCGAGGGAGAAAAACTGACGGTATGCCGGCTGTTGGGATTCCGGCGCCGGTATACTGTGCGCTGGGATCCCGACAGTCGGTAACCTGAAGACCACCCATTAACAAGGCTCAGTCAATAATGTGACCTGATTCCATTATATGGGACTGCAGATAACGTGTCTCAAGTGGGTGCTCCAAATAAACACGGATTAAAGCAGGCAGACTCCGGTAAGTCCTCACTACATATATAACAATTCAGCTTGGTGACGGGTCTCCTTTTCCCAATAGGTAGCAGCCTCTGCCCGATAGCAGCCTCTCCTCAGTGCACTAAGCCTGCACACACCAGACTTCTAGTCTCTTTACGTGTTTCTCAGCTTAGGTAGCATCAGCGGCTTAATCAGATTGTTACATATGTGGTGAGGACTTACCGGAGTCTGCCTGCTTTAACCCATGTTTATTTGGAGCACCCACTTGAGACACCTTATCTGCAGTCCCATATAATGGAATTAGGTCACATTATTGACTGAGCCTTGTTAATGAATGGACTGACCGTGGCTTGCGTTTTTTTCTACAATTAAAGGTGAGGCCAGAAGGCAGTGCCGTTTCTTGCATCGGGCGAGCCGTGCAACCGCACGGGGCACCCGCCGCGGCACTTTGCGTGTCCTTGTCTGCTCCTCCTTCCTCTTCCCGAGCACTTCTGCTCGGGGGCGGAGTTTCGTGGAATGACGCAATTGCGTCATGATGTCATGACGCAATCGCGTAATTCCACGAAACCACGCCCCCCGAGCAGGAGTACTCGGATGATGGAGGAGGAGCAGACTACCTGGAAGGAGGAGGCGGCCGGCTCGAGGGAGGTGAGGCGGCCCGACTTCGAAGAGCGGGAAGGTTCTGTAAGTAGTCTCTCTCTCTCCCCCCCTTCCTCCCCCCCCCACTTGACACCTGCCTGCCGCACTGTATTTAATGGGGACACCTGCCTGCCGCACTGTATTTAATGGGGACATCTGCTTGTGTATTGTGTAAAATGGGGACACCTGCCTGTCGTAGTGTATAAAATGGGGACACCTGCCTGCGTAGTGTGTAAAATGGGGACATCTGCCTGCCATACTGTGTAAAAAGGGGACACCTGCCTGCCGTACTGTGTAAAATGGGGACATGTGCCTGCCGCACTGTGTAAAATGGGGACACCTGCCTGCGTAATGTGTAAAATGGGGACACCTGCCTGCGTAATGTGTAAAATGGGGACACCTGCCTGCCGTAATTTATAAAATAGGGACACCTGCCTGCGTACTGTGTAAAAAGGGGACACCTGCCTGCCGTAATGCATAAAATGGGGACACCTGCCTGCCGTAATGTATAAAATGGGGACACCTGCCTGCGTAATGTGTAAAATGGGGACACCTGCCTGCCATACTGTGTAAAATGGGGACACTTGCCTGCCGTGATGTGTAAAATGGGGACTTTAGATTTTTTTAATTTTCCCTGTGGTGGCCGTGATGATATCAGATGAGGCCACGCCCACTTTAATGAGCCCACGCCCATTTTAATGAGGGGGGGCACATTTTGAAATCTCGCACTGGGAGCCAAATTGGCTAGAAACAGCCCTGCCAGAAGATCTGACCTAAAAGCATATTTTGACAGCTTGAGAAACTTTTAATATATAAGCGGGACTTCACTAATATCTAGACACCCTTTATGTTAACCAAAGGAGGTGTCTCAGTTGAATATAGAGCTCTTAAGCCTGTTGATTCATTGTTGCTATTTGTAATTAACACATGATCATCTGGTTACATAAGTAACAAATATCAGTTCATTACAGCTTCTTAGGAGCTCATTTGTGTAACTATTTTAAGTTTTATATGTCTGTATGATCACACCGGCCGAGTTTATTGTATTGTACAATAAATGTATGTATTTTAAATTATTATATGATTAGCGTTTTAGTGTTTATCTTCAAACTGCAGTGATACATATTATATTGTTTTTTTTTTGCATGTTTGTAGGTAGTTTAAAAGTTGAGTATACTTTGCTTGGTGTTTAATTTTGACTTACATAGTAGCACTGAAATAACAATGCTATCAAACTACTATAGGTACTGATATTACACTTATATACAATATTGTGAATTTTCAAACCATTTAGAAAAGTTGGTATTTCTAAATTTTAAATACAATTTGATCCTGATTCTTTGAAGACATTCAGGGAGATTGTAAGAGTTTGATATTGTTTAAGACTAGCGATTTGCTGGTTATCTTCCAATGAGTTTTAAGTTGACCCATGTAATAGAATGAGACTACAGGCAAAATCACCAGAATACTGCCTCCATCACACTAGACTGGATACAACCTGCTTTCCCGATTTTTAGAACAGTACAGTATGTCAAATATACAAGTTGTCAGATGTAATAGCATTCCATTTGTAAACTTACTGGAAAATCACCAGAATAACTTGCAGAATAAAAGGGGCACATCTGGTGAGTGAAGTAATTAGGAAACCACACATCTGTTGCTTTAAGACACGAACATTTTAACTATTTACACACATGGAACACATAATTATTAAAAATTTGCTAAAAGTGCACCACACCTGACAATTATAGGACCCTAGATTTCTAGGAAAAATGGCAGTCTTTGGCAATGAGATGAGGATGATGCTCTCATTATTGCAGGTATACTGTCTGGAGAGGAACAGTAGTGTAGAGGCTTTATTTCACCAGACGCAAGGCATACTAGGTGTGTCTGCAGCTCTTAAGTGTCATTAGCCTCCCTCTTAGATCAAAAACATACTTATCTACTCTCCTGGAACCTCAGGAGATTCCCTACTTTTCCCTACTGTTCAGGTAGTCCCCTGGGCTCTCAGAGGATTACATGCCCCTCCTGCATCTTGCCCACTTCCTAGTGAAGTTGGCGGGATGGGGAGAATATTTCCTAGAATCACAGTCCTTGGGGAGGGTGCATGGTCAAGTTAATGGTATTGTATGATAATCACTTCATTTTAGCCCACCAACTCTTCATATATGCACTATTCACAGAATGTTAAGACAAGATTGTCTAATGACTCAAATTGCATGGCATCTCTCCCATCATGGGCAAACGCAGGATTTTCATGGTGGTGGTGGTGGGAAGGGGGGGGGGGGGGGTTCCGTACACACACACACACACACACACACACACACACACACACACACACACACGCACACAAATATACTGTATGTGAGTGAGTGTATGTGTGTGTATATATGTATATATTTCAGCAATAACAAGGGTCAGTGCTTCTGGATCTTTTTAATGAACCCACAGAATAGCATGTGTACATACACATAGACAAACATACACACAACATACAGGACTTACAAACACACACAGCATACATGCAGTATATACATGTCACACACAGCATACATACACACACAGCATACATACATACATACATACATACATATATACACACATAGTATACATACACACAGTATACATATACACACACAGCATATATATACACACACACACACACACACACACACACACACACACACACACACACACACACACATAGCATACATCAGGGACGTGTGGTGAGGTAAATGGCTCAGGAGGCACCGTCTAGTACCAGAGCCAGATTTACATGCAATATATGAGCCAAAGTGTACATCTGTGCATTATACACAGGTGCAGCAGTATAAACTCCTGGAAATCTGGTGAGTTTTGATTAGAGGTGTGTGGAAAGGATACACAGGTGAGGCACTGCCTCACCTGCCATATACTTTTTATTCCAGTGTTTGGGCTATAAAAATTATTAGAATAATGCAAAGAAGATATTTCAAACACATTATCACTATTTTTCATATATTTTATTCAGTCAAAACTCTTGTTTAAACGTAAGTATGACAGGAAAGGCTCTGCCTCACCTGCCTCACCCCACTGCACGTCACTGGCATGCATACACACAGCATACATACAGCAGACACATACACACAGTAGCATACATACATGGACACATGGAATACACACACATAGCACAAAGACATATACCAGTATATATACACATACAGGCGACACACACATAGTGTACACACCTCTAACATAAAAACAAAAAACAGCCACTATACATAAATTATCATAAGTTACATAAATTACATAAGGCACCATAATTTATTATAAGCGCTGCCCCCCCCCCCCACCTTTGCTTCTTCTCCTCCTCCAACCGGCAACTGGGTCACCGGCCAGCATAATTTATTGAGGCCTCCCATCCTCCCCCTATCCGCTGCACCTCTCTGCATGCCACACTGACACTCACCCGCAGATCAGCTTCTGAAGAGACAATCGCCGCTTCATCCAGCCAGCCCGGGAATTCCGTTGAGTAGCTGCGTGCTGCAGCTCCTCCTACATGCAGCCAGCCAGCCCAGCCGCCTCACATCTCTGCCTCGTTATTCCTGTGCCCCCAAACTCCATCACAAAAAAAAACAACGGTCAAATCCGCCAATGGATTGGCAGGCAGGGGGGGTTTAAAGGTACTCGAAACCCCCCCTGCGTGCATGTATGCCCATCATGGGCCAACGGTAAGCAGGTAAGTCTGGAGTTCAATGTTTTATTTGAACCATACAGTACTTTCTTCCTAAGTTTGCCCTTCACTGTTTGGCAATAGACTTCTTTCAGTCTGTGAAATCACATGTTAGAAATTACACAAACAACACTTTCTATGCATTTAAGCTAAGTGTTAAATTCCTTGAAAATATTTTTGCATACACATATCCCTTTCACTAGTCAGAAATCCGAGTGGTATGACTTATGCATAGCCTTATTTAGGGTCACAGGAAAAAATGCTAGGCACTGGTGAAGCCTTCAGGAAACTATAGACCATACAAGCAACAACAAAAAATAAAATTAAAAATAATAATATTGTAACACGGGTATTTGAAATAAGGACTCACAGGCAGGTATTCCAGTTACAACACAGCATTTTTACTGGTAGCAGACACTGTGCAGAGTATATTCAGGCTTCAGCCTGGTCTGACAGGTACAATCAGAAAATAAACAGACAAACATAAAAGGTCCTAGCACTTCCCATGCTCAAAAATCGTTCTGATACAGTGGCTTGAAGCTACAGATGTCATGCTCTCCTGGCACGGCCAATGTCTACAGTCTTTGGCACTATAAATTGTTCCCTGCTCACTGGCCTCTAACAGGCATCAGCACAATGCATTGTGGGTGTTTGGGAATTTTACACCCCTCATCTGCATCTGACTTCCTGCTGTCTCTGGATGAGCTGGAAAACCCAGCCCTCTGTTTTTCCAGTTACAGCTGTGCAAACCATAAAAACCCAGAGTTATTAACCTCCACTACAGGTGCAGAATGTGCAGGCCTTGTTTTCTTCTCTCTTGGAAGAAGATGGATCCACCAGAATGTGGACAATTGTGGTGAGACACAGACCCTCTCACCACAATATCAAATCAGAGAGTTACACATAAAAACATATAAAAGCTATTCAAAGTCAAACTGAACACCCAGGAGTTTAAAAGTGTTTTCAAGCATAAATCCAGATTTAGGGATCTATGTACTAAACCTGGACTGGAGATAAAGTCACTGGAGATAAAGTACCAGCCAATCGGCTCCTGTGATATTTCAAACACAGCCTGTGGCATAGTGGTTAGGAGCCGATTGGCTGGTATTTTATCTCCAGTAATTTTATCTCCAGCAAAGGCTTAGTAAATAGACCCTATAATCTGTCAATGCAATTTTATGGATTTAAATTAGTACATTTTATCAATTACATAAAGTGTATCTATATCACAAGAACTAAGCATCCGCAATAAAAATCCTAAAAAATGGAGTGTTAGAGCACAAAAATTTATAACAGTGTTGTTTGTATTTCCAGTAGCACAGTACAACAGAGAATATGGGATCCAATCAGGATCCTGGCAGTTGGGATCATCGCAGTCAAAACACCAACGCCAGTATCCCAACTCTAGTCTGAATGCCAACACCGGCATCCCGAATAGGGTCCCAAGCCAGGTGCTGGAATCCCAACCGCTGGGATCCTGACCACTGGGATCCCAAATGAACAACTGCCATCCCGTCTGACAAGTGAGCCTCAGGGGGTGTGGTGAGGTTAGGTTTAGGCTGCGGGAAGGAGGGGCTAGGTTTAGCGCGGATTGATGGGGGGTTAGGTCTAGGCACTCCCGATGAGCATTTGGGTTAGGCTGTGGTGGTGGGGGGGTTAGGTTTTTGCTGTGGGAAGGGGGGGGGTTAGGCACCACCGGAGGACATTAGGGTTAGGTTGTGGGAGGGGGCGGGAGGGTTAGGTTTGGGTTGCTAGAAGAGAGGGTTAGGGTTAGTGGGAAATTTGGGAAGGTAAGTGTACTTACCTTCCCCTGTCAGGATCCTCAACATCATGATGCAGCAGTCAGTATTCTGACTGTCGGCATCCAGAACGCCAGCATTTCAATCCCAACCCGAGAGTACTCCTAGAGCCATTAGGCACAATTTATTTCAGTTCTATGTATTATAGCATTAGGCTATAAACATCTCAAAACACTATATAGGTATATGGGGAAAATCCTAAGAATACCACACTGGAGAGAATATATATATATATATACATATATATAAGTATATATATATATATATATATATATATATATAAAATGTGTGTGTGTGTGTGTGTGTGTGTGTGTGTGTGTGTGTGTGTGTGTGTATAGCTTAAACATCACCATTACCGAGTATTCCCTCAATGTCCAGGTGGTCAGTGATGCAAACCTCAAGATAACGTTGTGGTGACAGGTTTCTCTGGGTCCTGGTATCCTGTCGTTTTTTAAATAATTCTGCACCACCAAATTCAATGTATGTGCAAAACATGGGACGTGCTGGAATTTGCCCAGATGTAATGCACGCACAATATTGGTGGCGTTGTCCGATGTCACAAATCCCCAGGAGAGTCTAATTGGGGTAAGCCATTCTGCGATGATGTTCCTCAGTTTCCGTAACAGGTTGTCAGCTGTGTGCCTTTTATGGGAAGCAGTGATACAAAACGTAGCCTGCCTAGGAACGAGTTGGCGTTTGCGAGATGCTTCTACTGGTGCCGCCGCTGCTGTTCTTGCTGCGGGAGGCAAAACATCTACCCAGTGGGCTGTCACAGTCATATAGTCCTGAGTCTGCCCTGCTCCACTTGTCCACATGTCCGTGGTTAAGTGGACATTGGGTACAACTGCATTTTTTAGGACACTGGTGACTTTTTTTCTGACGTCTGTGTAAATTTTCGGTATCGCCTGCCTAGAGAAATGGAACCTAGATGGTATTTGGTACCGGGGACACGGTACCTCAATCAATTCTCTAGTTCCCTGTGAATTAACGGTTGATACCGGAAACACGTTTCTCACCACCCAGGCTGCCAAGGCCTGAGTTGTCCGCTTTGCAGCAGGATGACTGCTGTGATATTTCATCTTCCTCGCAAAGGATTGTTGGACAGTCAATTGCTTACTGGAAGTAGTACAAGTAGTCTTCCGACTTCCCCTCTGGGATGACGATCGACTCCCAGCAGCAACAACAGCAGTGCCAGCAGCAGTAGGCGTTACACTCAAGGATGCATCGGAGGAATCCCAGGCAGGAGAGGACTCGTCAGACTTGACAGTGACATGAAAATATTAGAAAAAACAGAACAGGACAAGTGTCCCTCACTGATTTTCTCCCGGAGCTAATTACAATTAATACTTAGTTTAATAGTGAAACATAGCAGCTGAGTAAGGCAACTTGCTAAGTTGCCAACAATTAAGAACTATTAAAAAGAAAAAGAAAACTCTGCGCTAAATATACACTTTATCAGACTAGAGTGTGCAGTCTGTCATGTAAAGTAATTGACTCAGTAAGACTCCAAAAGTACATAAAAATCAGTTTATATTCAATAATCTTTAAAAAGTGACAGATTCTAACAAGCAAGCAGCATATACTTTGCAACAATTATCTAATCTGTATTAACCACAATAATTGGTATAACAAACAATATATTAAAACTAGTTGGTTGGTTCTGTTTGGTAAATAAAATTAACAACACTGGCGTCCCAGTGATTAATTGAATAGAAAGTCCCGCAAAAGGTGGTTACAGCTTTATAATAAAAAGCTTTAGGGTGATGGTGATGTATAATAACCCATGTGCTGGTTCCTGAAATATTCTGTAGACAGGGTCCATATAATGATTGTGCACAAATAGGTGAATTGTACTTGTGAAGCTGATTAGAAGACTACCGTTCTGTCGACAGATTGCACTGCTCCGAAAGACAGGTAATCGCTGGTATAGAACCCTGTTGGTAAAACCTCCAAAGACTCTCTCCACGTCACGGATGTTAGACCTCACAGCGGGGGCCAATAGTATTCATTCGATGAGGGCAGACGGAGTCCTGGACATCTGCGGTATATTGCAGAGAACGGAGACAGTGTTACAGCTTGTAGCCATCGGCTGGAGCGCTCGGCGTGTAGCAAACAGTAGTAGGTTAGAGCTGTGGAGAGCCTTATGTGGGCTCAATTAGCGGGTTGAAACCAAACAACTGAACGTAGAAAGTGGGCGTCAACGCGTTTCGTCTCCTTGGTAACCGGAGACTTCCTGTCAACAGAACGGTAGTCTTCTAATCAGCTTCACAAGTACAATTCACCTATTTGTGCACAATCATTATATGGACCCTGTCTACAGAATATTTCAGGAAACAGCACATGGGTAATTATACATCACCATCTCCCTAAAGCTTTTTATTATAAATCTGTGACCACCTTTTGCGGAACTTTCTATTCAATTAATCACTGGGACGCCAGTGTTGTTAATTTTATTTACCAAACAGAACCAACCAACTAGTTTTAATATATTGTTTGTTATACCAATTATTGTGGTTAATACAGATTAGATAATTGTTGCAAAGTATATGCTGCTTGCTTGTTAGAATCTGTCACTTTTTAAAGATTATTGAATATAAACTGATTTTTATGTACTTTTGGAGTCTTACTGAGTCAATTACTTTACATGACAGACTGCACACTCAAGTCTGATACATTGTAAATTTAGCGCAGAGTTTTCTTTTTCTTTTTGACAGTGACATGGCCTGCAGGACTATTGGCTTTCCTGTCTATGGAGGAAATTGACACTGAGGGAGTTGGTGGTGTGGTTTGCAGGAGCTTGGTTACAAGAGGAAGGAATTTACTTGGCAGTGGACTGCTTCCGCTGTCACCCAAAGTTTTTGAACTTGTCAATGACTTCTGATGAATGCTCTCCAGGTGAGGTATAAGGGAGGATGTTCCTAGGTGGTTAACGTACTTACCCCTACTTATTACAGCTTGACAAAGGCAACACACGGCTTGACACCAGTTGTCCGCATTTCTGTTGAAATAATTCCACACCGAAGAGGAGATTTTTTTTTAGTATTTTGACCAGGCATGGCAATGGCCATAATCGTCCCACGGACAACAGGTGTCTCCCTGGGTGCCTGACTTAAACAAACCACCTCACCATCAGTATCCTCCTTGTCAATTTCCTCCCCAGCGCCAGCAACACCCATATCCTCATCCTGGTGTACTTCAACAGTGACATCTTCAATTTGACTATCAGGAACTGGACTGCGGGTGCTCCTTCCACCACTTGCAGGGGGCGTGCAAATGGTGGAAGGCGCCACCTCTACCCGTCCAGTGTTGGGAAGGTCAGGCATTGCAACCGACACAATTGGACTCTCCTTGGGGATTTGTGATTTAGAAGAAAGCACAGTTCTTTGCTGTGCTTTTGCCATCATAAGTCTTTTAAGTTTTCTAGCAGGAGGATGAGTGCTTCCATCCTCATGTGAAGCTGACCCACTAGTCATGAGGAACACAAGAGAGGGCCTCAGCCGTTCCTTGCCACTCCGTGTCGTAAATGGTATATTGGCAAGTTTACGCTTCTCCTCAGACAAATTAAATTTTTATTTTTGGGTCTTTTTACTGTACTTTTGTTTTTGGGATTTTACATGCTCTCTACTATGACATTGGGCATCGGCCTTGGCGGCAGATGACGTTGATGGCATTTCATCGTCTCGGCCATGACTATTGGCAGCAGTTTCAGCATGAGGTGGAAGTGGATCTTGATCTTTCCCTATTTTACCCTCCACATTTTTGTTCTCCATTTTTTAATGTGTGGAATTATATGCCAGTAATATATTTATCAATAGCAATGGCCTACTACTATATATACCGCACACAAAAACTGAAATGAATCACAGGTATGGATGGATAGTATACTTGACGACACAGAGGTAGGTAGAGCAGTGGACTACTGTACCGTACTGCTATATATTATATATAGTGGTGGTCAGCAAACTGTGCAAAACTGAAATGCACCACAGGTATGGATGGATAGTATACTTGACGACACAGAGGTAGGTAGAGCAGTGGCCTACTGTTCCGTACTGATATATATTATATATACTGGTGGTCAGCAAACTGTGCAAAACTGAAATGCACCACAGGTATGGATGGATAGTATACTTGACGACACAGAGGTAGGTAGAGCAGTGGCCTACTGTACCGTACTGCTATATATTATATATACTGGTGGTCAGCAAACTGTGCAAAACTGAAATGCACCACAGGTATGGATGGATAGTATACTTGACGACACAGAGGTAGGTAGAGCAGTTGCCTTCTGTACCGTACTGCTATATATTATATATACTGGTGGTCAGCAAACTGTGCAAAACTGATTTGCACAACAGGTATGGATGGATAGTATACTTGACGACACAGAGGTAGGTAGAGCAGTGGCCTACTATACCGTACTGCTATATATTATATATACTGGTGGTCAGCAAACTGTGCAAAACTGAAATGCACCACAGGTATGGATGGATAGTATACTTGATGACACAGAGGTAGGTAGATCAGTGGCCTACTGTACCGTACTGCTATATATTATATATACTGGTGGTCAGCAAACTGTGCAAAACTGAAATGCACCACAGGTATGGATGGATAGTATACTTGACGACACAGAGGTAGGTAGAGCAGTGGCCTTCTGTACCGTACTGCTATATATTATATATACTGGTGGTCAGCAAACTGTGCAAAACTGAAATGCACCACAGGTATGGATGGGATAGTATACTTGACGACACAGGGGTAGAGCAGTGGACTACTGTACCGTACTGCTATATATATAGTTATACTGGTGGTCAGCAAAATTCTGCACTGTCCTTCTTTCATATACTACAATGCAGCACAGATATGGAGCGTTTTTAAGGCAGAAAACGTATAATACTGGTGGTCACTGGTCAGCAAAACTCTGCACTGTCCGCCTACTATATAATACTGCTGGTCCCTAGTCCCCACAATAAAGGAATTAGCACACTGAGCGCAGATATTTGCAGCACACTGAGCACAGATGTGGAGCGTTTTTCAGGCAGAGAACGCAGATATTTGCACTTGCAGCACACTGAGCACAGATATTTGCAGCACACTGAGCACAGATATTTGCAGCACACTGAGCACAGATATTTGCAGCCCACTGAACATAGAAACTGAGAGGACGCCAACCACGTCCTCTCACGATCATCTCCAATGCACGAGTGAAAAATGGCGGCGACGCGCGGCTCCTTATGTAGAATACGAATCTCGCGAGAATCTGACCGCGGGATGATGACGTTCGGGCGCGCTCGGGTTAACCGAGCAAGGCGGGAGGATCCGAGTCTGCTCGGACCCGTGCAAAAAAGGGTGAAGTTCGGGGGGGGGGGGGATCCGAACCCGCTCATCACTTGTTATTAATGGTAAGTGATAACGTAAAGATTTCTACCCACTGTGTTTCAAAAGAACATCTAAGTGTAACTTTAAATAATATGTAGAATGTTAACTTTTCAATTACAGTACTTTATGTGTTGTGTAGCAATATAGAAAGTGCATTGGTGAGGTATGTTACATTTTTTTCAGTAATGTACACAAGTACATGTATATCGCAAAAAAAAATGTAGACGATAAATAAAATGTTTGTTAAACAAAAAAACTGTTTTAAATACATGATTTTTAAATAAATGCATTTTTGTTTCCATTTTTTCCCAGGCTTACCCTCCTGCTCATCCTTTCTGGACACTACTCTTCTCCACCCTCCTCTTATCTGCACGCTACGCTTGGGGGGAGTGGGGTTGCTTGTGTCTAATGTTGGTTTTCCAGATTGACCTGTGGCTGTGTATCTTGTGGTTGCTTCAGTTACACTTTGGTCTAAATGCAGTTTATAGCTGATTGGAGGTTGTGCATACTTGAATAATCATCAGCTGTTATGCTTCTGTCTGGTGTCATATTGTTTGGTCAATCTCCATTAATCTTAAGTCTACTTTATGCATATGATGCAGTCAATGTATTTTGAGCAAATAGCAAATAATATGTGTGAACTGCTCTATTTTAATACATCATACCTATAAAATCAAATTATAAATTTTCTGAAGTCTTACAATCTGCCATACATATTGCTTATATCATGTCCTGGGTGTGTTTGTGACTGGGGGGGGGGGCTTGTTGTGGCTGTGGCTAAGTAATTTTTGGTTGTAGATGGGGGAATTGTTGTGGTTGTGGCAGTGAGGTTTCTTGTAGTTGTTATGGTTGTTCTGTGTAATCTTCAACACTGTCATCAAATGTTTCATCAACAGGAGTGTCTTCTGGAATGAGGGGTAGAAGTTAATGTTCCATATCCTTTTCCACCTGTTGTGTTGACAGAGATGTGTGATACTCATGTGTTAGATCTATGGCAAGAAAAACACATTTAATTACATTTGTTTATGTTTGTGCAATAGTTCTTGCAAAGATTTACTAAAATGTTTACTTCTATGTGTTTTTGGACAACTGTAGTTTTTCTTGACTTAATTATACAATGTTTTCTTTCAATTAAAAAACAAAACAAAAACACAAGCATAAGCATAAGGAACACCGAGAGTAAGCTCTAAATCAATTGATGTCTGTGTTTGTCAAATGGACCAAATATTAGAATATTAGATAATGGCCTAAATATTTATAAAACGGGAAGCAGAAAAAAGAAAATGTAGGTGCACACCTCAGGACACCCGCAGGGGTCCACTGGGTTCAGTGCTGTTTCTTGTGGTGGGTGAACTGTGCAACCACACAGGGTGCCTGCTGCAGCAGTTTGTCCTCGATTCTGCTCCCCCTCCTCCCTCCTCTTCCCTAGTACTCCGCTCGGGGGCAGCGTTTCACAGTAAGATGCAGTTGTGTCGTGGCATCATCACGCAACCGCGTCATTCTGTGAAACTCCACCCCCCAATGGAGTAGGGAAGAGGGAGGTGGGGGAGCATGATATCAGTGCTGGCAGGCTTGTAGAATATTCGCTGGCTAGTGCCTGCCAGCGAATATTCTGTATACATCACCTTGGCAATGAGCATTACCCTTGGCAACGAGCATGGATCCCAGAGCATACCCCTGGCAACGAGCATGACAACCAGCTTGTAAAACCCCTGGCAATGAGCATGACACCCAGCGCATGATACCCCTGGCAACGAGCATGACAATCCTATGCATGAAACCCCTGGCAATGAGCATGACACCCAGTGCGTGAAACCCCTGGCAGTAAGCATGACACCCAGCACATGAAACACCTGGCAACGAGCATGACACCCAGCACATGAAACCTCTGGCAATGAAAATGATACCCAGTGCATGAAACCCCTTGGAACGAGCATTTAATTTAAAATTTATTAAAAGTTTTACTATAGGGCATACTGTATCAAGGGCATTGTTGTGTGTGGCATAATATGATGCAAGGGATATCACTGTGTGGGGCTTAATATGATGTACTTTTTTTTCCTGTGGTGTCCGAGGTCTGTTCTTGCAGGATCAAAAACTTGGGTGTAGGGTAGTCTTTTCTTGTGGGGCTAAGCCCATGTTTAGTGAGATCACACCTATTTACTGAAGCCATGTCCAATAGTTTTTTTTATGTCTATGGGGAGGGCGCATTTTGAATTTCTTTAGGGGGGGGCACCTTTTTTACTGTTCATACTGGGAGCCAAATTGTCTAGAAACGGCCCTGTCTGGGTTAGTAGTCCAGGACCAATTACTTTTTTTATGGTCAATATAATAGTCAAAACCAATGCTGGTGGCTGCCAATCATAAAATATGTGGACAATCAGAAGCAAATTTTGTCCATCACCACAGAGTTGAACCTAAGGATAAAATATAAGCACATTTACTTAATTTAATATTTCTTTCTAAATATCTCAATAAGAAAGTTTTGGCCTAGGCATACCGTGAAAAAAATTCTGACACTCTAGGGCACTGTGATTCAAAAAAGCTTGAGAACCAGTGCTCTAAGCAATAAGAATGATAGTCAAATCAATTCAGATAAACTCTACAATTAACATGGAAAGTAAGTGAGGTTCTTAGTACAGGTTTGGTGAAAAATGTGGGCCCATCCACCACATCAAGGAGAACCTCACCAGATGGCTCCATAATATCCCTAATACTAGCACATTATATTAGTTTATTAAGGACTTACTATAATCATGCTCATTCTAATATGTACACAATAATGCAGGAACCTCGGCTTATTAAAATCACCTAAGGGTAGACGGGAAGGATTCTACTTGCAGTTTCTACTAGAGATGAGAAAGTCTGGTTCTCCGAGAACCAAACCCACCCATAAATAGCGTTCTGAGTCAGAATCCGAGTCCGACACAGAGTTTCCCACCTGACTCAGATCCCAAAACAAGGCAAAATGTCATTCTTCCGCTGTGGGAATCTCATGGGTTTTTGATTCTATATAAGGTCCTCGGAGCTCGCACCATTTTACTCCGGCTGTGGAGCTTGTAGTGAGAGAACGTGTCCTTGTTGTGTCCATCCAGGGGTGCTGTTGTGTGTCTATAAAGGGGCTGGGGCTGCTTAGTCCATCCAGAGGTGCTCTGTCAGTCTAGGGGTGTGACCCCAGTGTAAAAAAAATTAAAGTCAAAAATATAATTGAAAAAACAAAAACGTTTTCTTCAGTCATACAACCATCATGAGTCGCAAAGTAGATGAAAGATAAAAGCAAGTCAAAAGCATAGTGTTTATTGTTTCAACACTGCCTAGTCATTCATATAAATATTTTGTTTTGAATTATGGACCATCAGTCGCAGTGCCCTGCGGGTGGGGGGGGGGCAGTTGGGAGATCCCCGCCCTGTCACTCGCAGCTCTGAGTAAAGCAGCAGTGAATAGATGCTGTGCGCATGTGCACAGCGTCTATTCCCTGACATAGAGAGACAGGCTAGCATCTCACGGAGCGATGTCCATGCCCTCACAGTGACAAAAACGGGGTGCGTGGATTGCCATCATGGCATTTGCTGTTAGGCCACGCCCCCTTACTGCAAGCTCATGCCCCCTTACCGTGAGGCCACACCCCAAATTGGGGCGTGCTCCTTCTGCGTGCGTTACTGTCTCTCCTTTGGTAGCTCTAAAGTTGGGAAGTATGGATAATCCACTTCAAGAAGTTAAAAGTTTTTAAAAGACACAGTTTTATTTACAATTTCTATTACTTAAAAACACACATATGGTCCCAGCATATAGGAGTACAATGTACAGAAATGTATCAGGATATAGAAAGACAGAACCAGCACATCCAGACAGGGGTGTATCTAGGGGTCTAAGCGCCCCTGGCAAAGTAAAGAACTGGCGCCCCCCATCTCCCCCACCCAGAGACACAGAGGGGGGAGTCACAGATAGGCTGAGGTCAGGGACACTGAGGGAGAATTACAGGGAGGGTGCGGGTAGGGACAATGAGGTGGAGGGCTTACAGGGAGGCTGAGGTCAGGTACACTGAGGGGCAATTACAGGTAGGGTGTGGTCAGGGACACTGAGGGGGAATTACAGGAGTGTGCGGGCAGGGACACTGAGGGGGAATTACAGGAGTGTGCGGGCAGGGACACTGAGGGGGAATTACGGGGAGGGTACGGGCAGGGACACTGAGGAGGAATTACGATGAGCGTGCGGTCCGGGACACTGAGATGGAATTACGAGGAGGGTGCAGAGAGGGAGACTGAGGGGGAATTACGAGGAGGGTGCGGGGCAGGGACACTGAGATGGAATTATGGAGAGGGTGCAGAGAGGGAGACTGAGGGGGAATTACGAGGAGTGTGCAGGCAGGGACACTGAGGGGGAATTACGGTTAGGGTGCTGGTAGGGACATTGAGAGGGAATTACGGGAAGGGTGCAAGCAGGGATACTGAGGGGGAATTATGGGAAGGGTGCAGGCAGGGACACTGAGAGGGAATTACAGGAGTGTATTGGCAGGGTCACTGAGGGGGCAGTTACAGGGATGGTGCGGGCAGTGACACTAAGGTGGAATTACGAGGTGGGCGTGGACAGGGACACCGAGGGGATATATGCACACATACATACAGTTAAAAAAAAAACCTCTAGGTGTGATTTCACTACATGTCCCAGCAAATCCAATTGACAAGCTATGCTGGGACTTGTAGTCTCAACACTGCTGAACATAGATACCTCTCTATACAGAGCTCTTTGTAACCTGTGATCCAGACTGCCAGGATAGACCATGCAGTGCAGCTATGGTACCGCAGAAAATGTACAGGTATGGTCATGCTGCACTGCTGACTGGTGCTGATTATAGTGGCTGGTGTTTGGTGACAGACCGCGTGGTACCAATGAGAAGGGGAGCGGATAAGGAAGAGGAGGTGCCTCGCCCCTCCCCCTACCTGGAAGTGCCCCGCTCCCCAGCTATATTCACCATAATTGTGACTGTAGTCACAGAGAGTGTCAGAGTGCAATATGCTTCTGAGAGTCCGGCAGTGGATGAGCACTGCTAAGGGATGTACTCAGTGAGAACTACTATGTCATTCTAACCCCTGGTGCGGGTGGCACTGCCGGTCGGCGCCCCCCTCTTGGCCGACGCCCCTGGCAAGTGCCATCCTGGCCAATAGGAAGATACACCCCTGCATCCAGATTCTTTAGTGCAGAAACCACCAAACAAACATACATCTAGAAAAAATACATCATGTTCCTCTTCTTGTATTTTTTCTAGATGTATGTTTATTTGGTGGTTATGGCAACGGACTGAGGAGGATGACGTCATTTGTGGACGCCGTCCCCCCAGTTTCCGGCCGCCGCCGCCTTCACGTGGGTTACCTGGGAGTATAAGGTGAAAGATTTGTGTATTCTGCTTTTGCCTGATGATGAAGGAATAAACCTTCAAAGCGTTTCTTTACTTCTGCCTCAATTTCGTTATTATTCACTGAGTGCCGCGGACATATCTTCTGCTATATTGGAGTCCTGCTATTTCACCTACGAGCGATAACTTTGATTTACTAAAGGTGTGCTGTCCTTCTCTACATATGTTTAGTGTCTCAACTTGGCAGTAAGTTGTTCTCACTGGATGCTGCACCCTGACTGTTTTGCTATATATACCTTCTGGTACCGGGCTACATGCATGCTTGAGGACTGTGCTACGTCCAGAAGATGGCTGATGGTACAAATGGAGGAGGCGATGCATTTCTTGATTCAGTGAAACTATCTATTATTACACAGGTTACATCCCTGTCATTTTCAGAATCGGAGGCTGAACAAATATTGTTTAAGGATCTGGTATATGATGATGTCGAGTTCAAATCCAAAGAGCATTTGTACCGTGATTGTGTTAAATTGAAGCAACGGGAGATGGTTTTTTATTACCATGGACTAACTCTAAGTGACTATTATAAACAGAAACGAATCCCCCGTGGCTTTCGTGGTTAAAAATTGTCCGACCATCGGACGACACAATAGTGCTTTATGCAAACGCTGGATAGCAGTGCTCAATAAGTGTAGCTATGATCTGATGTTGCTGGTAATCGAAGAAGCCGGCAAAGAACTTGCTGCGACACGCGGAAAGATCAGCGCATTTGAAACCATTCACAAACCTGTCTTTATGGAAGATACTACTACTGACTGGCTTGATAAACTAGGTATCCAGTTGGCAGTTTATTAGCATGATTTGGTCCAGTTTAAGAAACAAAAATTGAGCAAAGTCATATTGGACTATGATCAGAACAGATTTTACAGCTGGATTGGTTGTAATCCCAGTACTAGAACCCATGCACAACATTATACCTGCCGTGGGAATTGGTTTCACTTTCAATCTAATACTGCTACTACAAGTGACTCTGATATTAATGATGATAACTCTAACCATGATTTATCCAGCGCCCCTTTAGGAGTGCGCACACGTTATCAGGTAAAAAAACCCCATGGCAACCGACACGGAGGGGTGGTAAGAGGTCGAGGTTGAGGACGTGGAAAAAGTGGTTAATTTGTCGACCAGGACTTTAACTGATCCAGAATTGAAGGTGTTAAATCGTGCGCTCTCGTTTGTACCCACCTATCATTTTGATAGCTTTAAATGGGAAATTGAAAAATATTCTCTTAATCGTCAAATGCCTTTACATGAATTTAATGGTTCAGGTGTGGTCTCTGGAGTTGCAGGGCAGAGGGGTTCCTCTATTCCTCCGCAATTACGGAGACTGCAACCAAGATCTACCTTTTAACCGTTTACCAATAATTCCTCAATTAAAACATTTTCACGGATGTTAGATTCTGGTATTAATAAACATGTTTTGCATTGTAATCAGGCTACTTATAACAATATGTCACCAGTTGAATTACAGGTGTTAAAAAACCTTTCTGGGTATAATGATATAGTAATACGTCCTGCAGACAAAGGAGGGACAATTGTTATACAAGATTTAACCCAATATAGGGCTGAGATTGAATGTCAACTTGCTGATGATAAGGTCTGCAAACATCTTCATAGTGACCCCACAGATGTTTTTACTTCTAGATTATCATCGAGGTTAACATTAGCTGTTAGTGATGGTCTCATTGAGCAATCGTTAGCTGATGCACTAATTCCTAAATCACCGAAAGTGCCATTAATTTATACCCTAGTATAGAAAAAACAAAATGGTTGGAGACAATAGTCTCAAACCAAATAAACCGGCGCTAATTAGTTTTGTTTTATTAAAAACCAGTGTTCCTTTAAAGCTGCTGAGTAAAAACAGCTTCCTAGGCTGCACAACAAGAAACTATTAGGACAACTGGAAATTACTCTGCGCTCAGAAACACTCTATAGATTGTATATGTGTGGTCTGTCATGAAGAATAAATGACTCAGTGAGACTTAATATATAGGTTAATAGTTTTATCTAGAAATATTTACGATTGACATATAACATGTAACACAACACACAAATAGTAACAAGTTAGTAGCTATTCAGCATAAAGTAACTAGTTAGTACTGAATAAGTAGCTAAAAGCTTATAAGAAAGCACTGAAAGTTATTCTTTAGATAAGAAATATCTGTAAATATTTGTAAAACATATAATGAAAGTTTAAAATATAGAATATTGCACTCCTCGTAGGTATTTGAATAATTACACTGGCGTCCCAGTGTTTTACTGAAATAAATGTCCCGCAAATAATTCACAGTAGTTACAGTCTAATGAAAGCAGCATAGACTTAGATATATTTATCCACGTGTTGGTTCCTAAAAGGTTCCGTTGGCAATGATACGCGTGGTATAACTGTTGTGATGTAATTGCTGCTTGATAGTACTGTACATGACAGCCCCGCTGGGAGGTAAATACGTCCCTGCTCTCCCGTGAGCGCTGCCCGCTGATACACTCTGCGGCTGTTTGTGAAGAAACTGTGCCCTCACGGCAGAGGTCAGCCCGGACTCAACCGGCGTGCAGCAGCAAGTCCTTGTAGCGGTATGTAAAAGCGCTATCTGCTGGGGTGCTGTATAATCACGGGTAATGATACTGGGTAGTCTAGACCTCACAACAGGGGTCAAGCAAGGTTCAGCCGGATTCAGCCGGTGAATAGCCGGGTGTATTTTCAGCAGTGTGCGGGAGCAATTCACACAATGCTCTAGAATGTCCCATTAAATTTACCTACTGTATTGATCAGTGCAGTGTACATTTCTTGGATGTACAAACTGAGTTATGTGGTAATCGTTTGATTACAACTTTGTTCAAGAAATCCACTGATTGAAACTCTTTTCTTCATGCGGGGAGTTTTCACATCAAACCGCTCAAATATGGCTTGCCATATTCCCAGTTTATCAGGGTTTGCCATATTTGTTGTGATATTCAAAAAGCTACAGACAACATGGACAAGACAATCTCTGATTTTTTGATTAGGGGGTATAGTTTTGATAGTCTTATTAAAGCTAAAAATAAATCTCTGAATATACCTCGCTCTGAACTTTTAAAACCTAGGAGGAAGACTCCGACTACCTCTAGAATGCCGTGGCTCACTCACTTTAATGATTCTAGCCATATCATTAATAATACAAGTAAAAAGCTGTGGCCAATTGTTAAGACTAATATGGCCCTTAATCTCTCTGGGACAGATATTATGAATTGTTTTATGCGAGGTCGGAATATCCGTGACATGATAGTCAAGACTGATATTACTGCACAACACACCAATCTGTGTGACACAGGCTTTTTGGGCTGTAAACCTTTCTGTTATAGGTGCTTGAATTGCACTACATGTCGTTCTCTTGTAGCAAATGCCTTTTTCTGTCATCCTCACAGCGGACAGAAATACGCTATACAGCATAGAGTGACCTGTACTACACATTTCATAGTCTATTTATTAACGTGCCTGTGTGGTTTGAGCTACGTCGGCAAGACAAAGCGCACCTTGCGGGAGCGCATGGCTGCGCACCGCTATGCTATCCGTAATGCTTTATCCACCAAATAGAGTGATCAACCTGTGGCACGGCACTTCTCCGAACTATCAAACCCCAACAAATTTGCCCGACTGGACGAGGAATCGGAGGATGATAGTGAAAAAATGACGGTGCCGGAGGAGACTGCTCCCTCTAGCATCCAGAGGAGCGGTCCCTCTGGCGCGGTTGGGATAAAAGATAGTGAGGTACCTAGTCAGATGGTGGTGGTAGGGGATTCTATCATCAGGAAGGCAGATAGGGCAATCTGCTACCGGGACCGTGATCGCCGTACAGACTGTTGTCTCCCAGGTGCTCGGGTACGGCACATCGCGGACCGGGTAGATAGATTGTTGGGAGGGGCTGGGAAAGACCCGGCGGTCTTGGTGCACATTGGCACCAATGACAACGTTAGCGGAAGGTGGGATGTCCTTAAGAAAGACTATAGTGGCTTAGGAAAGAAACTGAAGGCAAGGACATCTAAGGTAATATTCTCGGAATTATTACCCGTGCCACGCGCTAGTCCAGGGAGGCAGAGGGAGATTAAGGAGGTAAATGTGTGGCTTAGGGATTGGTGCTGGAAAGAGGGGTTTGTGTTCCTGGAACACGGGGGGTCATTCCGAGTTGTTCGCTCGCAAGCTGCTTTTAGCAGCTTTGCACACGCTAAGCCGCCGCCTACTGGGAGTGAATCTTAGCTTATCAAAATTGCGAACGAAAGATTAGCAGAATTGCGAATAGACACTTCTTAGCAGTTTCTGAGTAGCTCCAGACTTACTCGGCATCTGCGATCAGTTCAGTGCTTGTCGCTCCTGGTTTGACGTCACAAACACACCCAGCGTTCGCCCAGACACTCCTCCGTTTCTCCTGCCACTCCCGCATTTTTCCCAGAAGCGGTAGCGTTTTTACACACACACCCATAAAACGGCCAGTTTCCGCCCAGAAACACCCACTTCCTGTCAATCACATTACGATCACCAGAACGAAGAAAAAACCTCGGAATGCCGTGAGTAAAAAACCTAACTGCATAGCAAATTTACTTGGCGCAGTCGCACTGCGGACATTGCGCATGCGCATTAGCGACTATTCGCTCCGTTGCGAGAAAAAAATAACGAGCGAACAACTCGGAATGAACCCCACTGAGCGGACTTCTCAGTCAGGCGCCATCTCTTTTGTCATGACGGATTGCACCTGACTGAGGAGGGGGCAGCGGTGCTGGGGGGAAGGATGGTTAGAAGGTTGGAGGAGATTTTAAACTAGGAGCCTGGGGGGGGGTTTAGCTAGAAACTACGGGTCATGCAGTGAGAATAGTGGGGATGGCGGTAGTAAACGAAATGGGGGAGAAATTGGGGGGAGGGTAAGAGCAGGCGGTAAGGTTACTAACATGGGTACTAAAAGAAATTTTACCAAAGCACTAACCAATGACGATTACAGGTCATCATTGCTACATAAGGTGAAAGATGTCCCTAACGCAAGTGAAAATACTTATCTTAGTTGTATGTATGTAAACGCCAGAAGCATTACTGGTAAAAAGGGTGAACTAGAAATACTTGCATCAAGCAAACAGTATGATATTATAGGCATTACTGAAACTTGGTGGGACGAATCTCATGATTGGACAGTCAATCTAGAGGGCTATACACTGTTTAGGAGAGACAGACTAAATAAAAAGGGTGGAGGGGTGTGTCTTTACGTAAAGCCGTTTTTAAAACCTGATATACGGGAAGATATTCAGGAGGGGACTGTAGACACTGTTGAGACATTACGGGTAGAAATTGCATGCGGGGAAAAAGGAATAAAAAAGTTAGTATTGGGTGTATGCTATAGGCCGCCTGGTATCAACGCATCTGATGAGGAATTGTTACTAAAGCAAATTGAAAGAGCAGCAGGAGTAGGAGACATAGTAGTGATGGGAGATTTTAACTATCCAGAGATAAACTGGAAAAACGATTCATGTGATACTGCTAGGGGCAATATGTTTTTAAATACACCTAATGATAACTACTTAGTCCAACTAATTGAGGAACCAACTAGGTACAATGCAATCTTAGACCTGGTATTAACAAACAATGGGGATTTGGTATCAGGTATTAAAGTAGGGGTACCCATAGGAAACAGCGACCACAATATGGTCACATTCAATATCAGTTTCCATAAACAGCCCTATACTGGCTCAACTAGAACTCTAAACTTTAGCAAAGCAAATTTTGAAAAGATGAGGGTATTTTTCAGGGATATTGAATGGGAAGGTTTGTTTTTAGGAAAAAATACTACGGAGAAATGGGAGGTACTAAAATTCCTGCTAGCTAAAAATACACTCAAATTTATTCCTATGAGCAGCAAAAAAAGGAATAAAAATCATAAACCGTTGTGGCTTATCAAAAAGATTAAGGTACTTATGGGCAAGAAAAGGCGAGCATTTAAAAAATACAAATCTGGCGGGAAAGCAGAGTCATTTCAGCACTATAAGGAATGTAACAAAATTTGCAAAAAGAAAATAAGAGCGGCTAAAGTAGAAACTGAAAAACTAGTAGCAAAGGAAAGCAAAGCGAATCCCAAAAAAATCTTTAAATACATTAATAGCAAGAGATTAAAGAAGGAGAGTATAGGCCCTTTAAAAGACAAGTTGGGAGTCTTAAGCAAAAATGATAATGACATAGTGGACACACTAAATGAGTTTTTTTCTACAGTATTTACTAGAGAGGACCCAATTCAGGGACTGACACACAATCTCAATAATGAGAATATCTCACTGATAGGTACTTATTTAAGCGAGGAAGTAGTCTGTGACCGATTAAAACATTTAAAGATTAATAAATCACCAGGGCCCGATGGTATTCACCCAAGGGTTCTAATGGAGCTTCACTCTGAACTGGCAAAACCGCTATTTTTGATCTTTAAGGATTCAGTTACATCAGGTATGGTTCCCAAAGACTGGCGTATAGCGGAAGTAGTGCCTATATTCAAAAAGGGAAGTAAAGCTGAACCAGGTAATTATAGACCAGTTAGTCTTACATCTATAGTGGGGAAAGTATTGGAAGGTATTCTAAGAGATAGTATTCAGAAGTTCCTTGTTTATGAAGGACAGATCCTGTCAAACCAACTTACTTGGCTTTTATGAAACAGTAAGCGCAAACCTAGATCAGGGTAAAGACGTGGATGTAATCTTTTTAGACTTTGCCAAAGCGTTCGATACTGTACCACACATGAGACTTATCTACAAGCTACAAGAATCAGGGCTAGGAAGCACAATATGCACTTGGGTCAAAAACTGGTTAGATAATAGGGAGCAGCGCATTGTGGTCAATGGATCTTTTTCAACTTGGACTGAAGTGCTAAGTGGTGTGCCGCAAGGCTCAGTATTAGGACCGCCATTGTTCAATATTTTCATTAATGACCTAACAGAAGGTCTAGAGAGCATGGTGTCAATTTTTGCAGATGATACCAAATTGTGTAAGGCTATAAATACAGAGGAGGATGTCAAGTCTCTTCAGAACGACTTAGTTAAATTAGAAGCATGGGTAGCCAAATGGAGAATGCGCTTCAACACAGACAAGTGTAAGGTAATGCACTGTGGTAACAAGAACAAAAATTACACCTACCTACTAAATGGGGTAAAATTAGGGGATTCTGTACTGGAAAAGGACTTAGGTGTCCTCATAGAGAGCAAACTAAGCAGTAGTACCCAAAGTAGGACTGCAGCAAAGAAGGCTAATAAGATATTAGCATGCATAAAACGGGGTATTGATGCTAGGGACGAGAGTATTATACTCCCGTTATATAAATCACTAGTGAGGCCACACCTTGAATACTGTGTACAATTCTGGGCACCGTACTACAAAAAGGATATCCTGGAGCCAGAAAAGGTTCAGAGGAGGGCGACCAAACTAATTAAGGGCATGGAGACGATGGAATACAAGGAAAGGCTTGAAAGACTAGGCATGTTTACATTGGAAAAGCGGAGACTATGAGGGGATATGATCAACATCTACAAATATATAAGGGGACAATACACAGAGCTTGCGCGGGACCTGTTTTTGGTTAGATCAACACAGAGGACTCGTGGACACTCGCTCAGGTTAGAGGAGAGGAGATTCCGCACAATACGGCGTAAAGGCTTTTTCACGGTAAGGACAATACGTGTTTGGAATTCCCTGCCTGAGGGAGTTGTAATGGGTTTGTAACTTTAAGAATGGGTTAGATAAATTCCTAATGGATAAGGATATCCAGTGGTATGGTGCATAGTCATGCATTATAGTTACTATAAATAGGGATAAAATGCAATGGCTGACATCAGCATCAGTCAGAAATTTTAGTCAAATCATCATGCATAGGAGACCACAAATAGGTTGAACTCGATGGACAATTGACTTTTTTCAACCTCAGATACTATGTTACTATGTTACTATGAGTGCTGGCCACAGTTTGGCCACTTTACATTATAATATCATTGATCATGTTCCCCTCGATATTAGAAATGTTGATCGGGCTCTTAGCTTGCTGAGATGTGAGGCACGATGGATATATCGTTTACAGACACTGGCCCCTAGGGGTTTAAATGAATAGTCAGGTATTTATGCATGTATATAGCTTACTGTTCAACAATGTTGTTACAGTCTCTATTTCTGATTACATTGTATTATGTGTTTCATGCTGTTGTTTCTTATTTACACTATATTTTATTTTTGTGATACATTGTGATTTTGCCTCATGTTCCTCTTCTTGGATTTTTTCTATATATATGTTTGTTTGGTGGTTATGGCAACGTGCTGAGGTTGATGATGTCATTTGTGTACGTCCACCCCCCCCCCAGTTTCCGGACGCCGCCGCCTTCACGTTGGTTACCTGGGGGTATAAGGTGAGAGATTTGTGTATTCTGTTTTATGCCTGACGATGAAGGACTAAACCTTCGAAACGTTGCATTACTTCTGCCTCAATTTCATTATTATTCGCTGAGTGCCGCGGACATATCTTCTGATATATATATATATATATATATATATATAAAATCTTCTGCTGAAGTGAAAATCCTGTTGAATGCTGCATACAACACCCTTTATTTGTGTCAAGGACTGACCTTCTACACCGGGAGGGCACCCAGGTACTTAAATTATAAAGTTAGGAGTGCCAGTCTGTTTACATTGCTACTGCTGCTGCTTAATCTGCTACTCTCACCTCTTCTGACTATTGTCTGCACACACTGACAGACTGACAGCCATGCTGCCCTCTCTCTGCAAGCCTGCACACCACATTGTCTCCTGGTTCCTCTGTGCATGTGACCGCTCAGGGTAGAAGTCGGATGTTGCATGACGTTTGCGACCACCAGAGCACTGAGTACAGGTCACAGGTGAGAAGCGACACTCATCAACTCCTCTAACAACAGTAAGGGCACGGAATGGCCAGTGGACAATGGAGGACGAGTGCCCTTTTTCAGGTCTGGAGCCCGGAGGCAACTGACTCCATTGTCTCTGGCAGTTCCGCCCCTGCCTGTGTAACACATTTGCTTCTCCCTTGCTGGCTTAGCTTACAGTAGGTATTGTGATCACTGACTGCAGCAAATGGTAAAGTGATAAACATAATGTACTGTAGCAAATGAATTTGGTCTCAATATCTATTAGTCTGTTTTCAAGAGGCAAGTAAAAAAATGTACATAAATTAATAAACTATTTTGTATACTAATCCTTGGAGTGAGTCATACTTACCTTTTAAAATACTGACACTTTTTAATTAGTGGTTCCCAAACTCGGTCCTCAAGGAGCACTAGCATTTCAGGTTTTAAGTAAATCCATGGCTTAGCACAGAAGGTTAAATCATATTGACTGAGAAACTAATTATGTTACCTGATGCCAAGCATGGATATACTTAAACCTGGATCATTAGTGCTCCTTGAGTAACCATGTTTTGGAACCAAATCTAGGTAATTAATTGAAATCTCATGGCTTCCTGCAACTGGTAGGCTTTTATATTTACTCTTATACGTAAGTGATCTATCATTTTTGGTTTGTTTTTAGGGAGTGGGATTCATTCTTTCTTTAACATAACATCCAAATACAGATGTAGCCAAGTTCAGCTTGACTGCAACTAGGTTAGGCTGCAACTCATTTCCGCAGTGCGCTCACATGTTAATGGTCGCATGCATATATATTTGCACCCGCGATTCATAGACTTTACATTATGCGATCGCGGGTGCGAATAGTCACAGCTGGGCGCAGCTAATCACACCCGCGATGTTTGCGCCCATGTGTATGCAATTACAAAGCTGAGCCTGGCTACATCTGTATGTGATAGAGAAAGAGTTACAATGTATTAAATTATTTAGTAATTGTGAACAAAGAACAAAGAAAAAAAAACCCTTTTTGCCTACAAAATTATTAACATATATATTATTTGAAAGGGCAATTCGTAATATTATTTTTAGTTCAAGATAACATTTCAACATTTAGGGGGATATTCAATTAACCCCTAAAAATTTCACCCAATTTTCTTTTATCGGGGAATTCAATTATTCCCTGTTTTTTTGCACCCAAAAAATCTTCATTTTTTTGGGAGAAAACACATAAGATAAGTTCCTGGACCTATATGTTTTCACGACAGCGATGGTGAAAGAGGGGCATTTTATCCGGGATTTTTTACCTGCCTCAGGAAAGTGAAAAAAAATTCCAGATGATTGCCAGCCTCTGGGCTAATTGGATAGCCCCAGGCGGGTCAATTTAAGCCATGTCAAATTTCCACTTCTGATTGAATTTCCCCCTTAGAATAGATGTATTATGTGGTACTAGCACCCTGCACCCGAGGACGCTGATCCAGTTCTTTTTAATATGTACTGGCCCAAAGACATTACTACAAAACTGCAAAGAATATGCTAAATTAATTTATATGAATGGGAACTTCTAAGGTATCAACATGCTGGAAAATAGACATTTGTTAATAGCAACAGTTTCTTATTCATGTCTTGGTCTAGTTTTCCCTTATATTGTTTCAGAATTGTCCTTTGGCTCTGGCAGATTTCCAGCAACTTCACAAACCTTCCAACTATTCACATCAGATGAAAAATGTATTAATGTTACAGCATCTTAGTTGTGGGATTTATTTCTCATTTCCATCTTTAGAAGAGTTTTCTTTTTCTATTGAGCCCTCTCTAGGACATAGCGCCTTTTATATGCAGATTGGTATAATTATGCTTTGAAATAGCTTTGAATTCCCAATGGCTTAAACTGAGAACATGAAAGGGCAAATGTTATATTGAGCTAAAGGATATAAAAGTGGCATGTACATCAATCCAAAATGAGATATAGAATTGAACAGTTCTTTACCAGTGATGTCAGTTTTTGACAGATTATTGAAGGATCTTTACAACCGCAATGGCTTCCTTAGGTTGGATGAAAACTATGCCTGGGGATATTCTTATCAGTTTGTATTTTTCTTTTTAATACCAAAAGGTGAGCTGATGTTAAGTGAAACAAGAGGAATAGGCACTGACAAAAGCTTTAACACTCTTCCCTAAAGAATGACACCTGGCCCCAGTGGTAAAACACATTGCAATCTCTTGATGTAATCACCTACACAACCTGTCAAGAAAGGAATGGCAGTCTGCACTGGGGCTCTCCAATTGGGAAAACATCTACAAACTCCAGACACCAACCTTGGTGTCCACGGAGAGCCGCATGACAGATGACAGGTTGCACAGCACAGGAGGGGAACTGACAGTTTAACAGACAGCTTCTCTGAGTGTTTGCTTAAAGCATTAAACAGTTTTCTTTTTACAATTGATGAAAAGAAAGAAAATGTTGCCAAATCCTTACAATTGCAAACAGTAAAAATGTGTTGTATTTTAAAATTTAAAAACCAAATTGCCGTGTATTAAAATTATATGTGTGTGTGTGTGTGTGTGTGTGTGTGTGTGTGTGTGCGCTTCTATCTATCTATCTATCTATCTATCTATCTATCTATCTATCTATCTCTGTCCCTGCAAGGAGTTTTGCTGCATAGGGATAAGTAAGGGGAAATGGTAATAATCGCAATGAAATAGGACGAATATATTCAAGCCAATATGATAATTATTGTTAAATTATATAACTAATTCACATACAACTGGGCATACCAGTGTTATTATTATGTATTAACTTACGGTATATACAATTATTCACTTATAGTATACAATTGTTATTTATTTCCAAACAAGACATTCTATTTTATTTTGTACTCCATAAAAAAATACACCCTTACTCCACCGAACTCCTCTGAGCTTTCACTTCTACGTAAGAGAGTACAGGGTGTAGCTGACTATTATGTCTTGTGTTGGTCGGAAGGAGTACTGTATAGTAACTAATGTAGCAGTAAAATCAGGAGAGGTTTGGTGGTATCGCACTGATCTGTTTTGTTATAAATTGGGAATGTAGGGGATACTTTAGCTTCAGATACATATAGGATTCTCAAATATGTTACTAAAAGCCACACTGTATAATTTGGTTACCACACAAAAGAAACCTTATAGAACACTCACTCCAAAATTAGCTTACTGCTATGGAGGAAAAAAACACAGTCACTCCTTCATCTTGACAGGAGTGACAATAGTCAGGGCCGTAACCATCTGTGTGCCAGTGGTGCCTTGCCCACAGCACATATGCACTGTGGGCGCACCATCTGGCAGCATGGCTGCTCACTTACTCACCACCACACAATTCCTGCCTCCTGCCGCTGCAGTGCTGCCCTGTATGTAGTGGTGTGTGCTCAGCCCCTCTGCTATGAGTGCACCACTATACAGACTTGCAGCGTCACATCCACCTGTATGGGATGCCCGTCCCCCGGCAGTGTCTCCAGGGAGGACATAATGACATATCTCCCAGCCCCAGCTGACTACCATAGTGCCATATGCCACAAGGAGCCACTGTGTTTGTGTTAGGGGGGAGAGGAGGAGGCAGATCAGAGTGTATCCCAGCACATCAAGTCCAGAGTTAGACCTCCAGTGACCTTTCACCCACTTGCCCTCAGTCACAGAGCTTAAGGTGATGAGTAGTGCATAAAATAAGAATGTTATTTTATATTACTCTACCTGGCGTTATGTGTAAAAGGGAGCTCTGTCTGGCATTGTAAAAGTGGACTCTACCTGTCGTAATGTGTAAAAGTGAACTTTTCCTGGCGTAATGTGAAAAAGGGGGCTCTACCCTGCATTGGAAAAAGGAACTTTACCTTGCGTAATGTGTAAAAGGGACTTTACCTGACATAATATGTAAAAGGGGGCTCTACCTGGTGTAATGGGAAAAAGGGGGATCTACCCTGCATTGTAAAAATGGGCTCTACCTGGCGTAATGTGTAAAAGGAAACTTTACCTGGTGTAGTGTGTAAAAGGTGGCTCTACCTGGCATAATGTGAAAAGCGGGCTCTACCCTGCATTGGAAAATTAGACTTTACCTGGCGTAATGTGTAAAAGAGGCTCTTCCTGGCGTAATGTGAAAAAGGGGGCTCTACCTGGCACAATGTGTAAAAGGGGCTCTACTTGGCATTGTAGAAGGAGACTCTTCCTGGCATATTGTGTGTAAGGGGACTCTACCTTGCGCAATATGCAAAAAGGCCTCTCTCTGGAATAATCTGTGACTGGCTCTACCTGGAGTAATGTTTAAACGGGGCTCTGCCTGGCATAATGTATATAACGAGTTCTGCTGTACTGTAGTGTAATGTGTGAAAGGGGGCTCTACCTGGCATAATGTATATAAGGGTCTCTACCTGGTGTAATGTGTATAAGTGGCACTACTGTGTGGCATAATTTGAATAATGGAGACTACTGTTTGTCATAATATGAATTAGTATTATTTTGGCACTACGCCCCTTCCCCATGAAGCAACACCCCTACATTTTTAACACTGTTCCTGTTTTACTTATAGTGGGTGGGCACCAATTCTATTTCTTGCACAGGGAACCAAAATGTCAAGTTACGGCTCTGATAATAGTTGATACTATGAAGTGGCATGATGAACCAGTTTGGGGGCAGCATGCCAGTGCTAGATTGAACTCCATTATCCTCCCTCCCTGGACCCAATCCTATTATGTAACTTCTGTCTTCATACAGGTAAGCCTTCAGCCCCTACCCACTCCCTTCAAGTACATATACAGTGCACCAAACTGTTAGGTGCATATTGCTTCACATTTCAGAGAAGAGCAGTATGAAGTGGGATGGTTGAGATAAACACATGACCACACAGGACAGTTCTGTATAACCATGGCATTCCCACAAGAATTTGAATAGTTGACAGACATTGCTACTTGGAACTGCTCCTGCTATATTAAGATACTTTGTCGCTTCCTGAAATATTGTGGCTCTTACTGGAAAAGAGATTGATACTATTTAAATCCTGGAAAGATTAAACAAAAAATAAACCCAGTGGCCCACAACCAGGCTCAACATCAAATTATAAGCATTCCTATTTACAGTAATATACAGATCTTTCCACCCTTCCTGTCCCAACATTAAATTAATTGAATTCACATTTATTAAATAAACATACTCTATACTACCCACCCATCATACCCAACCCTGATATTCAAATCATTTGTTTCCCCATTTAATATACAAAATAATTTCCAGTAGTCCTACCTGATATTAACTTAGTATAATTTCCATTAAACAAAACAAGTTTATGTATTTCCATCTCACCAGCTGGAATAATATTCCCAATTAATATATATTCAACCACCCCCAGCCACATCTCACCAGCTTGAATAATATTCCCAACTAATATCTATTCAACCACCCCCAGCCCCATCTCACCAGCTTGAATAATATTCCCAATTAATATCTATTCAACTACCCCCATCCCCAACAGTAAATTAATAGCATTGTCATTTAATATTAATACCTATTTCTCCTCCACTACCAGACCCATATTAAATTGATAACATTTCCATGTAATAAATAACTATATTTTCACCCACCACCTGCAACATTAAATTAAGTACTTCTATTTCATACAGTAAATAGGCCTATGTCCAACAACCAGGTCAATGTCAGTTTAATAGAATACACATTTCCCCCAATAAGTTCCAATTTTAATGTACAGTATTAGGCCCCACTTCTAATACCCAACATTGCATTAATAGCCCATACACTATATTAATAGCTTCCAAATCAAGAATATATTACTGGCCACAACAAAATATTTATAACCCTCCCCACCACCCCATTTGATTTTAGTACCCACACTAACCTTCATTTTAATAACCCTACTGGACCCCACATAACATTGCTCATGGGGACAGGTGTTGCTAGTGAATCAGAATGACACAAACATCAAAATAGAACAAGATGTAGCTGGTGTCAGATGTCAAATGCACACTTCCAGCATCAAAGTAACAAAGTAATGCAGGCAATTTGCATCAAGACAGTATTGTGTTTTACTTTGAAGGAGTATCCAAGCCAAGGGATAGTATCTGCCTCCCGAGCCGGTCACATGTTGGAAAGTTTTGGAATGTTTGCATTTATAAATCAGTAATACTCTGTTTAGGGGTTTATAGCAAAATATGGTAGCCTTCCTCACAAACTCCTACTACTCTGCTACTACACTTCTACATCCTTTCACTTGCTCCCTATCTTTCTCTGGTATCCAATTTAAACTCCTCACACTCATCTCTAAAGCCCCCAGCTCCACTCCCTACAATTCTGTCCCAGGTCCGTATTTGTTAGACAGTGGATCACTCTGCTGTCTGTCTCCATTCCCAGCACAAGAGGCAGCTTCCCTGCTCTAGTGTTTTCCATCCTAGTATTAGCTCAGTGCAGGAAGAGGTGCTTAGTGCACAGTCTGAGAGTTCTTCCTGGGAGAGACAACTGCACTGATATGCAGCTTCTGCTCTCCTCAGTGTGTGACCTTGTCTACCCCGCATCTACACCGTGTGTGTATAGAGCCGCATCTTGTGTGTACTGAATTGCTGTGTCACTGCTGTACTACTTAACATGTATGCTGTGAGTTCCTGCTGCAGCAGAACATCTTCTATATACTACAAGCTGTTATCTGAATAAACCAATCATCCTAGTTAAGTGCCGTTGTGTGGACTAACATCCCTATCTGACACCGCAACACTCTGCCAACAAGTTATGGGCCCAGGACCCTAAGTCGGAAATGCATTCTAAAACAGAGGTACATAAGAAATAAAAGTGCAGCTGTTTACAAAAGGAGTACATTTATTAAATAAAGAGAAGAACGTACAATACAGTGAACAGTGTGAGCTTTACAAAACTCAAAGGCTCAGAGAATTACACAATGTGGAAATTCACCATGGAGATGCAGCTTAAGCAGGATAAGTTGTGGAAAGTCACTACTGAGCCAGAAGCAGACCCAAACCCAGTTGAAGTGGATAGAGCCATCGGGACGATAGGCTTGGCCATAAAACAACAAGTCTACTCCATTATCAGCGGGAAAGTGTCAGACAAAGACATGTGGTTCAGCTCTGCAAATGGAGTATGAGGACAAAGGTCTGATGCGAAGAATACATTTGAGGCGTATGCTGTACGGGACAAAGTTAAGTGCCTGTAAAGACAAGATATATATATATATATATATATATATATTGATATATTGATAAATATATATATAAATGTATATTGATAAATATATTGATAAAATATTGTCAATAGCTCAGCATTTGGCATCTGTGGGGTCACAGGTGGACGATGAGGAAGTGACGGTGGCAATGTTACAAAATCTGATGCCAGAATATGATTTCCTGGTAGTAGCTTTGGAGTCTAACTATACCAAGCTGACAACAGAAATTGTAAGAGCCAAGCTGCTGCAGTTCCAAGAACGTATTCCTGTTGAGACACATGCTGAGGGTTCTGCCTTACTCACAAAAGGTACTAAATCCAAAAAGCTCAAGTTCAAGTGCTTTATGCTTCACAAGTTGGGGCAGAAGGCCTCAGATTGCAGACTGAGATATTGCAGTGGTACGCAGAAGAAGCGTGACAAACCAAATGAGTCAGCATTAAATGTAGCAGATAGTCAGAAGAAGGATTGCTGGTACATGGACTCAAGGTCCACTAGGCATTTCAGTTGTAATCAGGAATGGTTCAATTAACTGACAGCATGTGAACCCATTACAGTAAAAGTGATTGGAGACAAAGTAATTACTGCTTCAAAATTTGGGACAATGACAGAGCATCTAAGAATTAAAGGTGAAACACTTATTATGGACATCCAAGATGTCTTGTTCGTGCCAGATTTGGAAAGCAATCTTATTCCTATAAGCATCCTGGAGAAAAAGGGTAACAGAGTCCAGTTTGAAAAGTGCAAATGTATGGTTCAAAATTAGAAAGGAACTGTAAATGATTTAGCAACCCAGTACAACCAACTAGACCTGTCCTGTCCTAGACACCGAGGAGTGTTCTGCAGTGGCGGCCTCTGATTCAAATCAGTTGATGGAACTGTGGCACAGGCACCTAGGTCATCTGGGATTTGACAATGTCCAGAAATTACTCGATGGAATGGCAACTGGAATCACTGTGAGTAATACTGAGATACCTGTGTGTGAGAGTTGTATAAAAGGAAAGCAGACTCGCACCTCATTTCTTAAGTCTACTAGTAAAGCGGAAACACCACTATCCCTAGCGCATGCTGACGTATATGGTCCGATGGAGATGGAATCAATGAGTGTCTACAGTTATTTTAGAATATTTATTGATGATGCCACAAGGATAACACGTGTATTTCATGAAAGCTAAAAGTGAAGTTGTCAATAAAATTTCAGGTCTGAAATGAATGTCTTGAGATCCGACAATAGCGGAGAGTATGACAACAGAGTTTTAGCACAGAAATATGGCATGCAGCAGTACGGATGGTGTAATGGTTAGCATTACTGCCTCACAGCACTGAGGTCATGGGTTCGATTCCCATCATGGCCCTAACTGTGTAGAGTTTGTATATTCTCCCCGTACTTGCGTGGGTTTCCTCCGGGTACTCCGGTTTCCTCCCACAATCCAAAAATATACTGGTAGGGTAATTGGCTCCCAACAAAATTAACCCTAGCATGAATGTGTGTGCGTGTTTACATGTGATAGGGAATATAGATGTGTAAGCTTCACTGGGGCAGGGACTGCTGTGAATGAGCAAATATTCTCTCTATAAAGCGCTGCGGAATATGTGTGCACTATATAAATAACTGGTAATAATAATAATAATAATAATAATACAGCATCAACTAACAATTGCAGAACAAAACGGTATGAGTCAGCATGCAAATTGTAAAATTGTTGAGAGAGCACGATCTATGTTGAGTAACGCAGGCCTGGAGAAAAGCTTTTGGATGGAAGCAGTGTCTACTGCAGTATATCTTAAAAACCGTGTGCCCACAGTAGCCGTAAAAGGTAAAACACCACTGGAGGCATAGTCCAAGATAAAGCCAGCTGTCAATCATCTCCATGTCTTCGGCTGTAAAGCTTATGCACATATACCTAAAGAGAAAAGATGGAAATTAGATCCAAAGTAAGTGGAATGTATTATGCTAGGATATTGTGAAGAAAGCAAAGGACACAGGCTTTGGGACATTACAAACAAATGTCTTCTAAAGTCTAGAAATGTAGTGTTCCATGAACAGTGAAACAAGAATCACAGCAACAAAATGTATCACTGGAAGTACAGGCAGCGGAAAGCGTGTCTGAACCTGAAAGAGTTAAACGGATACCCAATCAGGAAACAGGAGTTCTATAAGGAGCAATACAGGTGTTCCATCCAAAAGATACAGTGAGGAATATGCAAATATAGCTTACTGTGAACCCCAAAATATACAGTAAACAAAATCAAGTAGCGATTGGAAAGAATGTAAATCAGCAATAGATACAGAGCTGTCAGCTCTGGATGATAACAGTACATGTACTGTAGTTGACAAGCAGAATCACCATAAGACAATCAAGGACAAGTGGGTCTTTTGCATAAAGCTGAATGCCAACAGAACCATTACTCATTATAAAGCCCACCTTGTTGCTAAAGGATACACACAGAAATCTGGGATCGACTCTGAAGAGATCTTTTCGCCAGTCGCAAGGTACAGCACCTTGAGGTTAGTCATTGCCCTTGCTACACTTCATGATTTATTGCTATACCAGGCATTGCTGCTTCTTCTGTTTCCCTGCTCTCAGTCACCAGCTGTCACTGTTGCAGCAATCCATCTGCATGCTCAGTAAGTCCTCCTACTAACTGCCACAACTGTCACTGGGCTCTTGTACCCCTGGGTAACCCTGATACACATATATGAACATTATTTTCATCCTAACTACAGTAAATAAAATTGTACACATTCATTTATATCTGCCATTTAACAATAGGGATATATACCACCTATATAATATATGGGCAAAATTTCAATTTGGCCCGACGAGACAGTGGGAGTAAAACTCCCCGATATTTCTTCGGGTGCTGCGGTCGGGCTATTTAATTAGCTCGGCCGGTAACAAGTCCTTTTACACCCGCAAACACACAGGTTCGGATGAAAATGGGGCTGTTATCGGGCATTTTGCTTCACCTGCTGGAGGCAGGTGAAGCTAAACCCCCGATAAGCCGCGGTACGCGCCGGCTTATCGGGGCCAATTAAATAGCCCCTGGCGGCGAGACTTATCACCCACCAGCTTTGGGCCAAATTGAATATCCCTAATGGTCTCTTTGTGGGTAACACAATATGTTTAGCAAATTTTAGTCATCCACTATAGTTAATACTGCGTATGATCTCACATATGATGAAGATCACCAATCAGGTAAGTCCATTAATTTGATTTCCGCAGATGATATTGTATTATAAATCATAAAATTTTGCAGTGAAGGTACTTAAATGAAGAAATGCACACCCTGCAACCATATATTTATACTTACCCCTTCAGAGTCTCTTGTCAGCCAATGCTGCAAACAGAAATCACCGGGAAAATGGTGCAGCAGCCATGCACAGTAGAGATGTCTCCAGAAACATAACATGGGTGCCATGTTCCTGTAGACTTGTGCATGTCCGTCTCCCTGGACCCAGGGACCCATCTACACTGCACACCTTGCACCCATTATAGATATCCCAATGAGTAGGTTGTAACATATTGCACTTTTGCAGACATATGCATTAGTTAATTACATGTTACATAAAAACTAGGTGCAGGGGGGATAATAAAATGGATTACAGGTGTGTGCTCTAGCATATATATATATATATATATATATTACACAAGGCATTTGGGTATAGCACATTTAAACAATGTAAAAATTCTGTTTTATATCTTCGTATGTTGTAATGGTTGAACTTAATAATGTTTAATAACAATGAAAATAACAGTTTCATTTGTAAAAATAAGAGTTTGAGAGTTCATTTGTAAAAATATTCTTTCAAAATGTTCTTTTTTTAAATATATCATCCCAATATAGTTTTATTTTTATAGTAGTTGTATACCGGAACTATACCATTAGCCTAAATATAAAACTTATGCTATCACGCATTGACCTTCCATTAAACTAAACCCTGAGGGCAACAAATTGAATTGGTTAGGAAAAGAAGAAACTCAATGTCTAATTGTTTCACAGTTCAGCATAAAATAGGACAGACGCCAAGGCTCATGGAAATCACATGCATTTCCTCTACTAAGTCTGGTATGCAAGTAATTTATTCTCTGTTTAAAATGAAATAAAGGAGTAATGAATTATGTGCAGTAGTACACTACTAAATGCTCATGTCTAGGATACAAAATTGATGATGAAGTTAAATCTTAGACCTTAAGCACTTTGGAAGACAATTTTTGTACTCTTTAGGCTAAGGAAAGCTTTTATATTGTTTTTCAAGAATTGACAGTTATTCATATAAAACGATTTGAAGATGAAAAATCTACAACTTGGTACTAGACTTACCAAATGGTAAATTGGAGAATTGTGTGTTATTTATACTCTGCACATACATTTGTCCACAATTTGTTCTGAAATAGTTGAGGCGTATACTTTTTTTACTCCTGTTTAATGAGTTATAACTAATACAATGTATTTTGCTAAATTACTCTTTCCCTCATCGTAGCAGCTTGTATCACTATTCTAGAACATACAGGCTCATACAGTATCTGCATTTTTCTCTTGCTTTTGCACATGTTGCCCAGTTCATTGCTGTAAGTGTGGACAGCAAGATTGTCAAAATATACTGATCAATTGCTGCTTAGCCGGCAATATTTTTGTTGTAGTTTAATTCTCTTTCCATTTAAAATGCAAATAAATAAATAAATTAAAATGCTACTCTGGACTAATTATCAAAGACTCATCACAGCAAGTTATTTTTCTATGATATAGCCCAAATAATCCAGCATAAATTTCCCCTGAATAACTTGATTAGTGAAATAAACAAATGTTTCATCATGATTAGTTAGAAAATATCTGATAAAATAGAATTACTTATAAATGCAGTGTTAACATTATCATTGAAAGGAATATTTGCATATAGTTTATATTTGTGAATTTTATTAGTCACTGGAGAACTGTATTTTATGCTCAACTGTCCTTTATCTATGCAGAAACTCACTAACTGGACTTGTTTTAGCCAAATCTGTGTTAAGTCTACTTATTATTTATTAATAAACTATTCCATAATGTTTAATATTAATGACACAGATGGAGTTTTTTGTGAGATTTTGTTTGCAAGGAAACTATGTAAAAGTTTGCCATGTTCTCTGTTGCTTTCATTTTAATCTAATTTTATCACTAGGGGATATTATAAGAATCACATGAGTCATACACAATGATATGCCTTTGAAAGTGCACACAGTCTTAATCAAAGATTCTGACTTTTCTAGGTCTGTAGTATGGTATAAAAGCCTAAAATGATTTAGACCAAAGATTTGTTACTTTGCATTCTATTTAGCCCCACTTATTTGAGACTGGGAACTCTGCCAAGTCACTGAGCTCTTACTTTAATCTATTCAGCTTTGGTAATGTTGTACAAAAGGATCATTGAATCCCCACATTGAACTAAATTGGGCATTCTTCCAAAACACTGAGCAAATTGCTTTTATTTACCTTGTGCACAAGAACACTATATCAGGTTCAATAGTCATGTTTTTCTGTTCCATATCAAAGCAACGTTACCCTTATACACACTTTTAAAATTACAGCTGTGCCATAGGGCTGTAGTACAGCAAGAGGTGGTTTCAAGTTATGTGTTTCTAGATGCCATGCATCAGTTGGTTACATTATAAAGTTCATACTTCATTCTACTGAATTTCATTATATATACTTGTGACAGAAAAACAAAACCTAACCACTTAATAAGGGAAATTAACTTACTGTTTTCAAAACACGGAAATGCATTTGTGGCTTTTGGCTACTATTTTTATGATGGAACCAAATAAATTATATTGGTCACACAGTAGAGTAAATTGAATAAAAACGCTCCTTAGAAGTTGGGAGTATTGGAAAATAAAAGTTATACAGTATTTTTCTTTGTTCACTCAATTTTTAAAAATTTTGTGTAATCACAGAGAGAATTGATCATTTTTTAAACTTTCCAAAAATCAGATTTCAGTAATCTTCAATGTTATGTATGGTGAATACTACTTATAACAGTGAAAACTCTTTTGTAAAGTTGTCTGATTTGTAGGTATGTTTAGAATACAGTTGTAGAAAAAATGAAAATCCTTAGGGGCGCTTCTTGTATACCGTAAGCTGCCTTCTAAATCCAAAATAGGACCTATCCCAAGAGGTCCTAGACTGTGGACAGAAAAAATTGAGTTGTGGATAAGATGGCGCTAACGTTCATGCAAAGGTGGAATATGTGAGGGAGTCAAAATACTTAGCTCTGTATATCACCGCGGTAGACCGGAGAGGCTCTATGTTCGGGTCCCCGATGTTGTGTTCAACCACGGGCAGAGTAAAAAAGATAAAGAACACACAATGTGTGATATTGTTACATGAACAGTGGTAGAAAACTTCACCAATCTCATCCGGCGTACCTCACTTACAGTGTGAGTCGTCGGATGATAAATATAAAGGTATCTTTTTTACGTAAAGGATGATACTTCTTCACATGAACACACCTCACTTACATCAAAGCAGGCGTGTATACTCCTATAAAGGTATCTTTCTTGACCATAGACACTTCTACACAGAGATATGGTTGAAAAACGTTGGTACTTGATCAGCGTACCTAACACTCACTGTGATAACTGTATGGCTCTTCGCATCATGGTTTCTTTAAAAGAAGGCTCCGTCCAGAAAAGGTAAAGGAATGAAAATGTATTCAATAATAAAATAAAAATAAAAATAAAAAAGACTTGAATCAGCGTAGGAGTCAAATTCCGAGGGAGGTAAGAACCGTCTTGGAACATAAAAGTGGCCAACTTATGTAAGTCCCAATTGTATAAATAAGACAAGGTCCTACCTTCCCTTGGAGTGAAAGACTGGTCCGCTGATGCAGAATCCCCTCTTAGCCAACGCGTTTCGAGTCAAGGACTCTTTTTCATGCCTTGAAAAAGAGTCCTTGACTCGAAACGCGTTGGCTAAGAGGGGATTCTGCATCAGCGGACCAGTCTTTCACTCCAAGGGAAGGTAGGACCTTGTCTTATTTATACAATTGGGACTTACATAAGTTGGCCACTTTTATGTTCCAAGACGGTTCTTACCTCCCTCGGAATTTGACTCCTACGCTGATTCAAGTCTTTTTTATTTTTATTTTTATTTTATTATTGAACAAATTTTCATTCCTTTACCTTTTCTGGACGGAGCCTTCTTTTAAAGAAACCATGATGCGAGGAGCCATACAGTTATCACAGTGAGTGTTAGGTACGCTGATCAAGTACCAACGTTTTTCAACCATATCTCTGTGTAGAAGTGTCTATGGTCAAGAAAGATACCTTTATAGGAGTATACACGCCTGCTTTGATGTAAGTGAGGTGTGTTCATGTGAAGAAGTATCATCCTTTACGTAAAAAAGATACCTTTATATTTATCATCCGACGACTCACACTGTAAGTGAGGTACGCCGGATGAGATTGGTGAAGTTTTCTACCACTGTTCATGTAACAATATCACACATTGTGTGTTCTTTATCTTTTTTACTCTGCCCGTGGTCGAACACAACATCGGGGACCCGAACATAGAGCCTCTCCGGTCTACCGCGGTGATATACAGAGCTAAGTATTTTGACTCCCTCACATATTCCACCATTGCATGAACGTTAGCGCCATCTTATCCACAACTCCATTTTTTCTGTCCATGTTTAGAATACAGACTTTTGTTTTTGTGTGCAACACTGGGGTTTAGTGGGCCTAATTCAGACCTGATCACAGCAGCAAGATAGTTATTTGATGGGCAAAACCATGTGCACTGCAGGGGAAGCAGATATAACATGTGCAGAGAGAGTTAGATTTGGGTGAGTTATTTTGTTTCTCTGCAGGGGCAATACTGGCTGCTTTATTTTTACACTGCAATTTAGATTTCAGTTTGAACACACCCCACCCAAATCTAACTCTCTCTTCACATGTTATATCTGCCCCATCTGCAGTGCACATGGTTTTGCCCAGTAGAGAATAACTTTGCTGCTGCGATCAGGTCTGAATTAGGCCCAATGGTGGTCATTCCGAGTTGTTCGCTTGCTAGCTGCTTTTAGCAGCATTGCAAACGCTAGGCCGCCGCCCTCTTGGAGTGTATCTTAGCTTAGCAGAATATCGAACGAAAGAGTAGCAGAATTGCTACTAAATATTTTCTTGCAGTTTCTGAGTAGCCCCAGACCTACTCCTAGATTGCGATCAGCTCGGTCCGTTTAGTTCCTGGTTTGACGTCACAAACATGCCCTACGTTCGGCCAGCCACTTTCCCGTTTCTCCAGACACTCCCGCGTTTTTCCCTGGCATGCCTGTGTTTTTTAGCACACTCCCGGAAAACGCTCAGTTACCACCAAGAAATGCCCCTTTCCTATCAATCACTCACCGATCAACAGTGCGACTGAAAAGCGCCGCACGAACACCAGCAAATCTAAGTTTTGTGTAAAATAACTTAGCGCATGCGCTCTGCGTACCATGCGCATGCGCATTTAGCAACAAATCGCAGCATAGCAAAAATCGTCAACGAGCGAACAACTCGGAATGACCACCTATGTGTGTTAGTGTGCACAAAGCAGAATATCATCTCAAAGAGTACAATTGCAAAATAAGTTATAACATTTTACTTTTACAAGTACAGTACATTTGGCTATGACTGAATGCATGTGCTTACGTAAACAAACTAATTTTTTGCTGAAATAGTCATATCCCAAGAAAATAAAGCTATTTATTCAACATAGATCAGGCATCAAAAGTTCCACTTCCAATCTCTTGCTGTCTTAGGGGCAAGGGCGTAGCTACCATAGGTGCAAGGAGTGCAGCTGCTATGGGGCCCAGAGCTGAGATGGGCCCACATTCCCGATTAAAGTTACATATTTTTCAACATTGGGTGATATATATGGGCCCTTACAAACATTTGACTTTTCTCCTGGACCTGCTCATTGTAATGTGGTATAAAATGAACTGGATGGCTTTAAAATGCTACATTAACTGGGACATTTTTATGTTGCAAAATATAAAGTGGTCATATTGTAAATTAGAGGAACTGTGTTGCTTAGTGTGTAGTGGCATTCCTACAATGTGACACAATGCGAACTAATGCACTACTATGGCTCAATAAACCAGGTCACTATTATGGGGCATAAAATTAACAACTGCTATGGAGAGGTGTCTTTCTAGAAGCACTGGGACTGGGGACCCTTTAAAATGTTGCTATGGGGTCCACAAAGTTATGTCTATGTCCCTGCTTAGGGGCATTTTCTGAATTAGACTTATTATACTTTGCTTGGCATAAAATATCCATATATGCTTTGCACATGCTAAGAAACCATCTGCACACATAATCATGAATGGAAATTGTCTTGATCTGATACATCTATGTGCAACTGTAGAGGGTGGGAAGGGTGTTCTAATATAGGCTGATAAAGCAAAGGTGTCTTCCAAATTGCAAACTGCTGCAGACAGAAACATATACACAGGCATATATCAGCCTGTAAAAACCATTTGTACTTTGCAAGCAAGACAAATGTTTACAAATATATGTTGTGTAAGTGTATATAATCTGGCTACCTACAGTATGTTGCTGGTACCCACTGGAGGGGGCAGAGGTTCAGTAGATGGAAATTAATGTGAAGACTAAGTGGTTAGTTGCCTATGAGATGTGACAGGTTCAAGTTTTAAGGGTATTAATGAGGAAAACGTTAAAAGGGCTACTGACAGGGATGATGGATATTATGGGGATGATATTATGTGGCAAGCACAAAAATGCTTTTTTTATGGTGCTCATTTGAATACTCTGAGTAGTGTATGGCAATCACCGTGACGCTCTGTGTACTGTATGATTGTCCCTAGATACTTTGTGTATTCTGTGGCATTCACTAGAATGCACTGGATATTGTATGGTTGTCACTGTGACACTCTGTACTGTATGGCAGTCACTAGTATACCCTGTTTACTATATGGTGGTCACTAGGATTCTCTATTTACTGTAATGTTTTCATTTGGGTGCTTTGTGTTCTGAATGGTGGTCACTAAGATGCACTCTGTACTGCATGGTGGACATTAAGATGCACTCTGTACTGCATGGTGGTCATTAAGATGCACTCTGTACTTTATGTCAGTCACTAAGATATACACTATTGTATGGCTGCCACTAAGACACACTTTGTTTTGTATGTACAGTAGATCACTAGCACACATTGGACTGTGATGTTTTGCCTAATAAATGGGGGTTATTATAATATATTGTATGATGATAATTAAAAAAATTAACTCTGTACTGTATGGCAGTCACAATTACATACTATGTGCAACATGTCAGACACTAAGATGCACTCTGTAAAGTATGGCAGACACAAAAGCACACTCTGTATTGTATGGAAGTCACTAAGATGCACTTTGTATTGTATTGCAGTCACTAAGATGTACTCTGTTCTGTATATCAGTCACAATGAAGCTCTCTGCATTTTACAGTTGTTACTGGGGTACTCTTTTTATGATATGGTAGTCATTGGACTGTTCTTTGTAATATGAATGTATAAAGACCAGCTTTTTCTTTGATGCAATATACTTTGCATGGTTCATTCTTTGTAACATTAAGGTCCGGATGTAATGAAGTCTGAGTTGGCCAGATGTGCTGGTTACTGGCCAAACTCGGCTGGGAACTCGCACCTCCCGCCAACTCAGACTTAATTACATCTGGACCGGTAGGTTACATTTTTCTAAAATATTACATGTAATCAGTTATATTTCAAATTATTTTTCTTTTCTTTACTAATTAAAAGCTACCCCTATTACCAGGACAGGTACAAAGGTCACTGGGGGTAAGACCATGACTACTACTGTGGGTAGTACACCCTAAACATTTTGGTATACTGTAGGTAGATAAATACTGTACAATGTGAGAATGTTTTTTTTTTTTTTTACTGCTAAGTAGAAAGAGTAGGAGATTGACATCTTATGAGACCCCAATAAGAATGATGTGTCCTATTGTGTTCAGGCTTCAGCAAGGATTTACTAGTCTGAACTGATATCACTTCAGTCCTGACCCTGTGAAATCTCTACAGCTGGATTAAGCTGCACCACTTGCATAAACAGTAAGGGGATAGTCCAATTGTTTTGTGCATATAATTTTCCCATCTAAATGAGACTGTTTAGTTGCCCAAACAATTTTCACAATTCAATTGTTGTTTGGGTGCACATGCATATTGCAAAATGTTGTGCCCAAACAGATAAGATTTAGCTACGTAAAATTACAAAACCCATCTAATGCTTCGGACGTCCAAACTCCCATTCAGATGCCCAAAATTCCAACTTAGAGCACATTTCTTTTCGCACACCGGGAGGCTGAGAGAAGAAATTTCATCACCACAGCTACCGGGTGTCTAAATGGAGCAACAGTGATCCCTTTTACACCTCCAGTGGTAGCTGCGGGGTAAACAATTCTATCAGCCCTTAAGTGCTTAGCTGCAGATGTTGCCTGGGACGTCACTGGGGTCAGTGCACTGAAAAGCCATTCTGTATGCGCCAAAGATGTGCACAGCTGAAAGGGAGGCATGGCCCCATGGAGAGGGGCTGGAGCATGGTGAGATGACCCCATTTTCATCACATCAGTTTCATACCTAGAATTCCTAGAGATGCTGCACTGCCTCTGAAGACTCATTTGGCTGCACTGCCAGCTCCTACACTGTGATAGGAGCTGAGTGCTGCACGTAATGTCACAGTGCCGCACCAGCCTCCTTTCACTGAGGAGTAGTTACCATTTTGGTGTGTCCCCCACACCACCCTCTCTTGCATCAGCTAGACTACCAATGTGACTAGGTAAATTTTTAGCTGACAACTCCAACTATTGTAATGGCCCTGTCTACAGTTGATTTAGCGCCACATTAAGATTTTTTTTTCCAGTGCCACTTTAAATTCTCCATCTGCCCAGATTAAAAGAGAGAAAAAACATTTACCAATAATGAAAATAAAATATATTCTTCTTTTAACAGAGATAAAGTATTTTTTGTGGTAAGCAAACCATTTAGATTTCTGTAATTGCTGAAAACAATTGACAGTAAGGTTACACAAGAATTGGCAGTAAGGAAACTATTTGGCTAAAGTTGTACATTATGAGCAAAACCAAAAAAATCTCTGAAAAAACAAAAGTATTATTTCAGCTGCAGAAATACTGTAAGTGTAATGCTTTGTTTGCGATATGCCCTATTGTTCCATCCAAACATTTAATAGCATTTGTAAAATAAAGTTTGGTGACTAAGCAATTCAGCCAGTATTACTCTGGTGTCTCTTCTATTCCACGTCTAGTTAGCGAAACTACTTCTCCCCTGACAGGTAAATCCTTCCTGGCGCCACTTGTCTCCTCTCTCAGACCTCAGTCCTATGGTGATGAGTACTTTAAACATCATCCGAAAATTCAATCATCTGTTTGAACTGTCATTCTGTTATGGAACTGATTGATCATATAAAATGATTCTGATTTTAAACCCATAAGTGCACTGTACTGTAAATGTACCAAAGCATTACATTTGCAAATCTTGCAACCAAGCTATACCATTCTTGCTAAGCTAATGCACATATGATGTAAGCAATATTGCACCTACTTGCACATGACACAGTACCTGTGATCCTTTTTAGTGCATGCTTAAATTTCAGTGGGGAAATTTGAGCATGCACTAAATAATTTAATGCCAATTAATATATTGTAAGTTTTTTACAAGACTGCAAAAGGTACAATATGAAAATCTATAGTGTACATAGTTGCTGTGTGTTCACACTTTTGTACAAAACATAAAAATTACATCATATGAAAATATTTCCTGCACATTGTATCACACTACTGAATTATATACTACTTCTAAAAAAAATGTTTTGAAGTTTGATGTAGCTTCTAAAGCATTAGGCTGAGATTTTGGTGAGATAAAGTGAAGAGAAAAAAAGTACAAGCCAATCAATGTCTGTTATATTACAAGCTGTGGGGACTATGTACTAAGCCTTGGAGAGATATAACATGATAGAGGTATAAAGAGGTCTAATTACTAAGCCTTGCACCGAGATAAAGTGGACAGAGAAGTTCCAGCCACTCAGCTCCTATCATTTATCAAACACAGCCTGTGACATGGCAGTTAGGAGCTGATTGGCTGGTACTTTATCTCCGTCCACTTTGGCTCCAACCAAAGCTTAGTAAATAGACCCCTGAGATGGAAATATGACAGTTAGTAGCTGAATGTTAAATGTCATGTACTACAGAGATGATGGCAAATGCGTTTCTATGTGTGTAGCAAATGTGTGTAGCAATCATTATTTCAGGTCTGAACCAGGCTGTCTAGCAGATCCATATCTTTTAGGGCAATGGCAGTCACAGGCTGATACTGAAAACACAAATATTGGCAATCGCTTTATGTATGGCAGTGGTGGAAGGGAAAGCAGACCCTGGACACAGTATAGGCCTCATAGCTATGACAAAACTTGCACCCACTGTTGCGAGAACCTTGTATGTAAAGTACTATCATCACTGCTCAATATTTACCATATTCATCTGTAGTGGCTTGTCACATCACATGTGATTGGGTTGGTCCTTGCTACTCTTACAGCATAAATGGGACTTTACAGTACTGGTTGGTAAACTTTTCCTGATTTCTATCTTTATACTTAAAATTATATACTTAATATTGGTACCTTTGTCAGATATTTATGATTATGGTGTGTAAGTTAACTGAGTCTTTATGAGGATCATGTGTTTTGCTTAATTATATATTTTATGTTTAGAATTTATATGTAATTATGAGATTATTACATTCTCAACAATCAGAAGGAGGGCAATGATATGTAAAATCCGAAATGCCAACATTTTAATCCAGCAATTTACAGCATCAATACCATCTCAGCTTTCCAAGTTTAAACATGATACTTAACCATCTTGTTTAAAGTAGAGATGAGCGGGTTCGGTTCCTCGGAATCCGAACCCGCCTGAACTTCATTTTTTTTTACACGGGGCCGAGCGACTCGGATCTTCCCGCCTTGCTCGGTTAACCCGAGCGCGCCCGAACGTCATCATCCCGCTGTCGGATTCTCGCGAGGCTCGGATTCTATCGCGAGACTCGGATTCTATATAAGGAGCCGCGCGTCGCCGCCATTTTCACACGTGCATTGAGATTCATAGGGAGAGGACGTGGCTGGCGTCCTCTCCGTTTATAGAGAAGAGAGTGAGACTAGAGTAGAGAGAGACACAGTAGTAATTTTGGGGAGCATTAGGAGGAGTACTACTACTTGCTGAAATGATAGATAGATAGTGTGACTGTATAATGTATATCTGACTTGTGGGGGAGACACTGACAGTGGGGAGCAGTTAGAGTCTGAGAGCAGGACTCAGGAGTACATATAACGTACAGTGCACACTTTTGCTGCCAGAGTGCCACACTGCCATTGTGACCACACTGACCACCAGTATAATATATATTGTGATTGTCTGCTTAGGAGTACTACTTGCAAGTTGCTGATAGTGTGACCAGTGACCTGACCACCAGTTTAATAATCACCACCAGTTTAATATATATATATATATATATATAATTGTATATAATATATATATAATATTGTATACCACCTACCCGTTTTTTTTTTTTTTCTTTCTTCTTCTTTATACATACTACTATAGTAGCTTACTGTAGCAGTCTGCGGTGCTGCTGAGCTGACAGTGTCCAGCAGGTCCGTCATCAGTCATTACATAATAAATATATATACCTGTCCGGCTGCAGTACTAGTGATATTATATATATATATATATTGATTTCATCTCATTATCATCCAGTCTATATTAGCAGCAGACACAGTACGGTAGTCCACGGCTGTAGCTACCTCTGTGTCGGCAGTCGCTCGTCCATCCACAATTGTATACCACCTACCCGTGGTTTTTTTCTTTCTTTCTTCTTTATACATACTACTATAGTAGCTTACTGTAGCAGTCTGCGGTGCTGCTGAGCTGACAGTGTCCAGCAGGTCCGTCATCAGTCATTACATAATAAATATATCTACCTGTCCGGCTGCAGTACTAGTGTGATATTATATATATATATATATTGATTTCATCTCATTATCATCCAGTCTATATTAGCAGCAGACACAGTACGGTAGTCCACGGCTGTAGCTACCTCTGTGTCGGCAGTCGCTCGTCCATCCATAATTGTATACCACCTACCCATGGTTTTTTTTTTTCTTTCTTCTTTATACATACTACTATAGTAGCTTACTGTAGCAGTCTGCGGTGCTGCTGAGCTGACAGTGTCCAGCAGGTCCGTCATCAGTCATTACATAATAAATATATCTACCTGTCCGGCTGCAGTACTAGTGTGATATTATATATATATATATATTGATTTCATCTCATTATCATCCAGTCTATATTAGCAGCAGACACAGTACGGTAGTCCACGGCTGTAGCTACCTCTGTGTCGGCAGTCGCTCGTCCATCCATAATTGTATACCACCTACCCGTGGTTTTTTTTTTTCTTTCTTCTTTATACATACTACTATAGTAGCTTACTGTAGCAGTCTGCGGTGCTGCTGAGCTGACAGTGTCCAGCAGGTCCGTCATCAGTCATTACATAATAAATATATCTACCTGTCCGGCTGCAGTACTAGTGTGATATTATATATATATATATATATATTGATTTCATCTCATTATCATCCAGTCTATATTAGCAGCAGACACAGTACGGTAGTCCACGGCTGTAGCTACCTCTGTGTCGGCAGTCGCTCGTCCATCCATAATTGTATACCACCTACCCGTGTTTTTTTTTTCCTTTCTTCTTTATACATACTACTATAGTAGCTTACTGTATCAGTCTGCGGTGCTGCTGAGCTGACAGTGTCCAGCAGGTCAGTCATCAGTCATTACATAATAAATATATATACCTGTCCGGCTGCAGTACTAGTGATATAATATATATATATATATTGATTTCATCTCATTATCATCCAGTCTATATTAGCAGCAGACACAGTACGGTAGTCCACGGCTGTAGCTACCTCTGTGTCGGCAGTCGCTCGTCCATCCATAAGTATACTAGTATCCATCCATCTCCATTGTTTACCTGAGGTGCCTTTTAGTTGTGCCTATTAAAATATGGAGAACAAAAATGTTGAGGTTCCAAAATTAGGGAAAGATCAAGATCCACTTCCACCTCGTGCTGAAGCTGCTGCCACTAGTCATGGCCGAGACGATGAAATGCCAGCAACGTCGTCTGCCAAGGCCGATGCCCAATGTCATAGTACAGAGCATGTAAAATCCAAAACACCAAATATCAGTAAAAAAAGGACTCCAAAATCTAAAATAAAATTGTCGGAGGAGAAGCGTAAACTTGCCAATATGCCATTTACCACACGGAGTGGCAAGGAACGGCTGAGGCCCTGGCCTATGTTCATGGCTAGTGGTTCAGCTTCACATGAGGATGGAAGCACTCAGCCTCTCGCTAGAAAAATGAAAAGACTCAAGCTGGCAAAAGCACCGCAAAGAACTGTGCGTTCTTCGAAATCCCAAATCCACAAGGAGAGTCCAATTGTGTCGGTTGCGATGCCTGACCTTCCCAACACTGGACGTGAAGAGCATGCGCCTTCCACCATTTGCACGCCCCCTGCAAGTGCTGGAAGGAGCACCCGCAGTCCAGTTCCTGATAGTCAGATTGAAGATGTCAGTGTTGAAGTACACCAGGATGAGGAGGATATGGGTGTTGCTGGCGCTGGGGAGGAAATTGACAAGGAGGATTCTGATGGTGAGGTGGTTTGTTTAAGTCAGGCACCCGGGGAGACACCTGTTGTCCGTGGGAGGAATATGGCCATTGACATGCCTGGTGAAAATACAAAAAAAAATCAGCTCTTCGGTGTGGAAGTATTTCAACAGAAATGCGGACAACATTTGTCAAGCCGTGTGTTGCCTTTGTCAAGCTGTAATAAGTAGGGGTAAGGACGTTAACCACCTCGGAACATCCTCCCTTATACGTCACCTGCAGCGCATTCATCATAAGTCAGTGACAAGTTCAAAAACTTTGGGCGACAGCGGAAGCAGTCCACTGACCAGTAAATCCCTTCCTCTTGTAACCAAGCTCACGCAAACCACCCCACCAACTCCCTCAGTGTCAATTTCCTCCTTCCCCAGGAATGCCAATAGTCCTGCAGGCAATGTCACTGGCAATTCTGACGATTCCTCTCCTGCCTGGGATTCCTCCGATGCATCCTTGCGTGTAACGCCTACTGCTGCTGGCGCTGCTGTTGTTGCTGATGGGAGTCGATGGTCATCCCAGAGGGGAAATCGTAAGACCACTTTTACTACTTCCACCAAGCAATTGACTGTCCAACAGTCCTTTGCGAGGAAGATGAAATATCACAGCAGTCATCCTGCTGCAAAGCGGATAACTGAGGCCTTGGCATCCTGGGTGGTGAGAAACGTGGTTCCGGTATCCATCATTACTGCAGAGCCAACTAGAGACTTGTTGGAGGTACTGTGTCCCAGGTACCAAATACCATCTAGGTTCCATTTCTCTAGGCAGGCGATACCAAAAATGTACACAGACCTCAGAAAAAGAGTCACCAGTGTCCTAAAAAATGCAGCTGTACCCAATGTCCACTTAACCACGGACATGTGGACAAGTGGAGCAGGGCAGGGTCAGGACTATATGACTGTGACAGCCCACTGGGTAGATGTATGGACTCCCGCCGCAAGAACAGCAGCGGCGGCACCAGTAGCAGCATCTCGCAAATGCCAACTCTTTCCTAGGCAGGCTACGCTTTGTATCACCGGTTTCCAGAATACGCACACAGCTGAAAACCTCTTACGGCAACTGAGGAAGATCATCGCGGAATGGCTTACCCCAATTGGACTCTCCTGTGGATTTGTGGCATCGGACAACGCCAGCAATATTGTGTGTGCATTAAATATGGGCAAATTCCAGCACGTCCCATGTTTTGCACATACCTTGAATTTGGTGGTGCAGAATTTTTTAAAAAACGACAGGGGCGTGCAAGAGATGCTGTCGGTGGCCAGAAGAATTGCGGGACACTTTCGGCGTACAGGCACCACGTACAGAAGACTGGAGCAACACCAAAAACGCCTGAACCTGCCCTGCCATCATCTGAAGCAAGAAGTGGTAACGAGGTGGAATTCAACCCTATATATGCTTCAGAGGTTGGAGGAGCAGCAAAAGGCCATTCAAGCCTATACAATTCAGCACGATATAGGTGGTGGAATGCACCTGTCTCAAGCGCAGTGGAGAATGATTTCAACGTTGTGCAAGGTTCTGCTTCCCTTTGAACTTGCCACACGTGAAGTCAGTTCAGACACTGCCAGCCTGAGTCAGGTCATTCCCCTCATCAGGCTTTTGCAGAAGAAGCTGGAGACATTGAAGGAGGAGCTAACACGGAGCGATTCCGCTAGGCATGTGAAATTTGTGGATGGAGCCCTTAATTCGCTTAACAAGGATTCACGGGTGGTCAATCTGTTGAAATCAGAGCACTACATTTTGGCCACCGTGCTCGATCCTAGATTTAAAACCTACCTTGGATCTCTCTTTCCGGCAGACACAAGTCTGCTGGGGTTCAAAGACCTGCTGGTGAGAAAATTGTCAAGTCAAGGGGAACGCGACCTGTCAACATCTCCTCCTTCACATTCTCCCGCAACTGGGGGTGCGAGGAAAAGGCTCAGAATTCCGAGCCCACCCGCTGGCGGTGATGCAGGGCAGTCTGGAGCGACTGCTGATGCTGACATCTGGTCCGGACTGAAGGACCTGTCAACGATTACGGACATGTCGTCTACTGTCACTGCATATGATTCTCTCCCCATTGAAAGAATGGTGGAGGATTATATGAGTGACCGCATCCAAGTAGGCACGTCACACAGTCCGTACTTATACTGGCAGGAAAAAGAGGCAATTTGGAGGCCCTTGCACAAACTGGCTTTATTCTACCTAAGTTGCCCTCCCACAAGTGTGTACTCCGAAAGAGTGTTTAGTGCCGCCGCTCACCTTGTCAGCAATCGGCGTACGAGGTTACTTCCAGAAAATGTGGAGAAGATGATGTTCATTAAAATGAATTATAATCAATTCCTCCGTGGAGACATTGACCAGCAGCAATTGCCTCCACAAAGTACACAGGGAGCTGAGATGGTGGATTCCAGTGGGGACGAATTGATAATCTGTGAGGAGGGGGATGTACACGGTGATATATCGGAGGATGATGATGAGGTGGACATCTTGCCTCTGTAGAGCCAGTTTGTGCAAGGAGAGATTAATTGCTTCTTTTTTGGTGGGGGTCCAAACCAACCCGTCATTTCAGTCACAGTCGTGTGGCAGACCCTGTCACTGAAATGATGGGTTGGTTAAAGTGTGCATGTCCTGTTTATACAACATAAGGGTGGGTGGGAGGGCCCAAGGACAATTCCATCTTGCACCTCTTTTTTCTTAAATTTTTCTTTGCGTCATGTGCTGTTTGGGGAGTGTTTTTTGGAAGGGCCATCCTGCGTGACACTGCAGTGCCACTCCTAGATGGGCCAGGTGTTTGTGTCGGCCACTAGGGTCGCTTATCTTACTCACACAGCTACCTCATTGCGCCTCTTTTTTTCTTTGCGTCATGTGCTGTTTGGGGAGTGTTTTTTGGAAGGGCCATCCTGCGTGACACTGCAGTGCCACTCCTAGATGGGCCCGGTGTTTGTGTCGGCCACTAGGGTCGCTTATCTTACTCACACAGCTACCTCATTGCGCCTCTTTTTTTCTTTGCGTCATGTGCTGTTTGGGGAGTGTTTTTTGGAAGGGCCATCCTGCGTGACACTGCAGTGCCACTCCTAGATGGGCCAGGTGTTTGTGTCGGCCACTAGGGTCGCTTATCTTACTCACACAGCTACCTCATTGTGCCTCTTTTTTTCTTTGCGTCATGTGCTGTTTGCGGAGTGTTTTTTGGAAGGGCCATCCTGCGTGACACTGCAGTGCCACTCCTAGATGGGCCCGGTGTTTGTGTCGGCCACTAGGGTCGCTTATCTTACTCACACAGCTACCTCATTGCGCCTCTTTTTTTCTTTGCGTCATGTGCTGTTTGGGGAGTGTTTTTTGGAAGGGCCATCCTGCGTGACACTGCAGTGCCACTCCTAGATGGGCCCGGTGTTTGTGTCGGCCACTAGGGTCGCTTATCTTACTCACACAGCTACCTCATTGCGCCTCTTTTTTTCTTTGCGTCATGTGCTGTTTGGGGAGTGTTTTTTGGAAGGGCCATCCTGCGTGACACTGCAGTGCCTCTCCTAGATGGGCCCGGTGTTTGTGTCGGCCACTAGGGTCGCTTAGCTTACTCACACAGCTACCTCATTGCGCCTCTTTTTTTCTTTGCGTCATGTGCTGTTTGGGGAGTGTTTTTTGGAAGGGCCATCCTGCGTGACACTGCAGTGCCACTCCTAGATGGGCCCGGTGTTTGTGTCGGCCACTAGGGTCGCTTATCTTACTCACACAGCTACCTCATTGCGCCTCTTTTTTTCTTTGCGTCATGTGCTGTTTGGGGAGTGTTTTTTGGAAGGGCCACCCTGCGTGACACTGCAGTGCCACTCCTAGATGGGCCCGGTGTTTGTGTCGGCCACTAGGGTCGCTTATCTTACTCACACAGCTACCTCATTGCGCCTCTTTTTTTCTTTGCGTCATGTGCTGTTTGGGGAGTGTTTTTTGGAAGGGCCATCCTGCGTGACACTGCAGTGCCACTCCTAGATGGGCCCGGTGTTTGTGTCGGCCACTAGGGTCGCTTAGCTTAGTCATCCAGCGACCTTGGTGCAAATTTTAGGACTAAAAATAATATTGTGAGGTGTGAGGTATTCAGAATAGACTGAAAATGAGTGGAAATTAGAGATGAGCGCCTGAAATTTTTCGGGTTTTGTGTTTTGGTTTTGGGTTCGGTTCCGCGGCCGTGTTTTGGGTTCGAACGCGTTTTGGCAAAACCTCACCGAATTTTTTTTGTCGGATTCGGGTGTGTTTTGGATTCGGGTGTTTTTTTCAAAAAACACTAAAAAACAGCTTAAATCATAGAATTTGGGGGTCATTTTGATCCCAAAGTATTATTAACCTCAAAAACCATAATTTACACTCATTTTCAGTCTATTCTGAATACCTCACACCTCACAATATTATTTTTAGTCCTAAAATTTGCACCGAGGTCGCTGTGTGAGTAAGATAAGCGACCCTAGTGGCCGACACAAACACCGGGCCCATCTAGGAGTGGCACTGCAGTGTCACGCAGGATGTCCCTTCCAAAAAACCCTCCCCAAACAGCACATGACGCAAAGAAAAAAAGAGGCGCAATGAGGTAGCTGTGTGAGTAAGATTAGCGACCCTAGTGGCCGACACAAACACCGGGCCCATCTAGGAGTGGCACTGCAGTGTCACGCAGGATGGCCCTTCCAAAAAACCCTCCCCAAACAGCACATGACGCAAAGAAAAAAAGAGGCGCAATGAGGTAGCTGTGTGAGTAAGATTAGCGACCCTAGTGGCCGACACAAACACCGGGCCCATCTAGGAGTGGCACTGCAGTGTCACGCAGGATGTCCCTTCCAAAAAACCCTCCCCAAACAGCACATGACGCAAAGAAAAAAAGAGGCGCAATGAGGTAGCTGTGTGAGTAAGATTAGCGACCCTAGTGGCCGACACAAACACCGGGCCCATCTAGGAGTGGCACTGCAGTGTCACGCAGGATGTCCCTTCCAAAAAACCCTCCCCAAACAGCACATGACGCAAAGAAAAAAAGAGGCGCAATGAGGTAGCTGACTGTGTGAGTAAGATTAGCGACCCTAGTGGCCGACACAAACACCGGGCCCATTTAGGAGTGGCACTGCAGTGCCACTAGTGGCCGACACAAACACCGGGCCCATTTAGGAGTGGCACTGCAGTGTCATGCAGGATGTCCCTTCCAAAAAACCCTCCCCAATCAGCACATGATGCAAAGAAAAAGAAAAGAAAAGAAAAAAGAGGTGCAAGATGGAATTGTCCTTGGGCCCTCCCACCCACCCTTATGTTGTATAAACAAAACAGGACATGCACACTTTAACCAACCCATCATTTCAGTGACAGGGTCTGCCACACGACTGTGACTGATATGACGGGTTGGTTTGGACCCCCCCCAAAAAAGAAGCAATTAATCTCTCCTTGCACAAACTGGCTCTACAGAAGCAAGATGTCCACCTCATCATCACCCTCCGATATATCACCGTGTACATCCCCCTCCTCACAGATTATCAATTCGTCCCCACTGGAATCCACCATCTCAGCTCCCTGTGTACTTTGTGGAGGCAATTGCTGCTGGTCAATGTCTCCGCGGAGGAATTGATTATAATTCATTTTAATGAACATCATCTTCTCCACATTTTCTGGATGTAACCTCGTACGCCGATTGCTGACAAGGTGAGCGGCGGCACTAAACACTCTTTCGGAGTACACACTTGTGGGAGGGCAACTTAGGTAGAATAAAGCCAGTTTGTGCAAGGGCCTCCAAATTGCCTCTTTTTCCTGCCAGTATAAGTACGGACTGTGTGACGTGCCTACTTGGATGCGGTCACTCATATAATCCTCCACCATTCTATCAATGTTGAGAGAATCATATGCAGTGACAGTAGACGATATGTCCGTAATCGTTGTCAGGTCCTTCAGTCCGGACCAGATGTCAGCATCAGCAGTCGCTCCAGACTGCCCTGCATCACCGCCAGCGGGTGGGCTCGGAATTCTGAGCCTTTTCCTCGCACCCCCAGTTGCGGGAGAATGTGAAGGAGGAGATGTTGACAGGTCGCGTTCCGCTTGACTTGACAATTTTGTCACCAGCAGGTCTTTCAACCCCAGCAGACTTGTGTCTGCCGGAAAGAGAGATCCAAGGTAGGCTTTAAATCTAGGATCGAGCACGGTGGCCAAAATGTAGTGCTCTGATTTCAACAGATTGACCACCCGTGAATCCTTGTTAAGCGAATTAAGGGCTCCATCCACAAGTCCCACATGCCTAGCGGAATCGCTCCGTGTTAGCTCCTCCTTCAATGTCTCCAGCTTCTTCTGCAAAAGCCTGATGAGGGGAATGACCTGACTCAGGCTGGCAGTGTCTGAACTGACTTCACGTGTGGCAAGTTCAAAGGGCATCAGAACCTTGCACAACGTTGAAATCATTCTCCACTGCGCTTGAGACAGGTGCATTCCACCTACTATATCGTGCTCAATTGTATAGGCTTGAATGGCCTTTTGCTGCTCCTCCAACCTCTGAAGCATTTAGAGGGTTGAATTCCACCTCGTTACCACTTCTTGCTTCAGATGATGGCAGGGCAGGTTCAGTAGTTTTTGGTGGTGCTCCAGTCTTCTGTACGTGGTGCCTGTACGCCGAAAGTGTCCCGCAATTCTTCTGGCCACCGACAGCATCTCTTGCACGCCCCTGTCGTTTTTTAAAAAATTCTGCACCACCAAATTCAAGGTATGTGCAAAACATGGGACGTGCTGGAATTTGCCCATATTTAATGCACACACAATATTGCTGGCGTTGTCCGATGCCACAAATCCACAGGAGAGTCCAATTGGGGTAAGCCATTCCGCGATGATCTTCCTCAGTTGCCGTAAGAGGTTTTCAGCTGTGTGCGTATTCTGGAAAGCGGTGATACAAAGCGTAGCCTGCCTAGGAAAGAGTTGGCATTTGCGAGATGCTGCTACTGGTGCCGCCGCTGCTGTTCTTGCGGCGGGAGTCCATACATCTACCCAGTGGGCTGTCACAGTCATATAGTCCTGACCCTGCCCTGCTCCACTTGTCCACATGTCCGTGGTTAAGTGGACATTGGGTACAACTGCATTTTTTAGGACACTGGTGAGTCTTTTTCTGACGTCCGTGTACATTCTCGGTATCGCCTGCCTAGAGAAGTGGAACCTAGATGGTATTTGGTAACGGGGGCACACTGCCTCAATAAATTGTCTAGTTCCCTGTGAACTAACGGCGGATACCGGACGCACGTCTAACACCAACATAGTTGTCAAGGCCTCAGTTATCCGCTTTGCAGTAGGATGACTGCTGTGATATTTCATCTTCCTCGCAAAAGACTGTTGAACAGTCAATTGCTTACTGGAAGTAGTACAAGTGGGCTTACGACTTCCCCTCTGGGATGACCATCGACTCCCAGCGGCAACAACAGCAGCGCCAGCAGCAGTAGGCGTTACACGCAAGGATGCATCGGAGGAATCCCAGGCAGGAGAGGACTCGTCAGAATTGCCAGTGACATGGCCTGCTGGACTATTGGCATTCCTGGGGAAGGAGGAAATTGACACTGAGGGAGTTGGTGGGGTGGTTTGCGTGAGCTTGGTTACAAGAGGAAGGGATTTACTGGTCAGTGGACTGCTTCCGCTGTCACCCAAAGTTTTTGAACTTGTCACTGACTTATTATGAATGCGCTGCAGGTGACGTATTAGGGAGGATGTTCCGAGGTGGTTAACGTCCTTACCCCTACTTATTACAGCTTGACAAAGGGAACACACGGCTTGACACCTGTTGTCCGCATTTCTGGTGAAATACCTCCACACCGAAGAGCTGATTTTTTTTGGTATTTTCACCTGGCATGTCAACGGCCATATTCCTCCCACGGACAACAGGTGTCTCCCCGGGTGCCTGACTTAAACAAACCACCTCACCATCAGAATCCTCCTGGTCAATTTCCTCCCCAGCGCCAGCAACACCCATATCCTCCTCATCCTGGTGTACTTCAACACTGACATCTTCAATCTGACTATCAGGAACTGGACTGCGGGTGCTCCTTCCAGCACTTGCAGGGGGCGTGCAAATGGTGGAAGGCGCATGCTCTTCACGTCCAGTGTTGGGAAGGTCAGGCATCGCAACCGACACAATTGGACTCTCCTTGTGGATTTGGGATTTCGAAGAATGCACAGTTCTTTGCTGTGCTGCTTTTGCCAGCTTGAGTCTTTTCATTTTTCTAGCGAGAGGCTGAGTGCTTCCATCCTCATGTGAAGCTGAACCACTAGCCATGAACATAGGCCAGGGCCTCAGCCGTTCCTTGCCACTCCGTGTCGTAAAATGGCATATTGGCAAGTTTACGCTTCTCCTCCGACAATTTTATTTTAGGTTTTGGAGTCCTTTTTTTTTCTGATATTTGGTGTTTTGGATTTGACATGCTCTGTACTATGACATTGGGCATCGGCCTTGGCAGACGACGTTGCTGGCATTTCATCGTCTCGGCCATGACTAGTGGCAGCAGCTTCAGCACGAGGTGGAAGTGGATCTTGATCTTTCCCTAATTTTGGAACCTCAACATTTTTGTTCTCCATATTTTAATAGGCACAACTAAAAGGCACCTCAGGTAAACAATGGAGATGGATACTAGTATACAATTAAGGACTGCCTGCCGAGTGCAGACACAGAGGTAGCCACAGCCGTGAACTACCGTACTGTACTGTGTCTGCTGCTAATATAGACTGGTTGATAAAGAGATAGTATACTCGTAACTAGTATGTATGTATAAAGAAAGAAAGAAAAACCACGGTTAGGTGGTATATACAATTATGGACGGGCTGCCGAGTGCCGACACAGAGGTAGCCACAGCCGTGAACTACCGCACTGTACTGTGTCTGCTGCTAATATATAGACTGGTTGATAAAGAGATAGTATACTCGTAACTAGTATGTATGTATAAAGAAAGAAAAAAAAACCACGGTTAGGTGGTATATACAATTATGGACGGGCTGCCGAGTGCCGACACAGAGGTAGCCACAGCCGTGAACTACCGCACTGTACTGTGTCTGCTGCTAATATAGACTGGTTGATAAAGAGATAGTATACTCGTAACTAGTATGTATGTATAAAGAAAGAAAAAAAAACCACGGTTAGGTGGTATATACAATTATGGACGGGCTGCCGAGTGCCGACACAGAGGTAGCCACAGCCGTGAACTACCGCACTGTACTGTGTCTGCTGCTAATATATAGACTGGTTGATAAAGAGATAGTATACTCGTAACTAGTATGTATGTATAAAGAAAGAAAAAAAAACCACGGTTAGGTGGTATATACAATTATGGACGGGCTGCCGAGTGCCGACACAGAGGTAGCCACAGCCGTGAACTACCGCACTGTACTGTGTCTGCTGCTAATATATAGACTGGTTGATAAAGAGATAGTATACTCGTAACTAGTATGTATGTATAAAGAAAGAAAGAAAAACCACGGTTAGGTGGTATATACAATTATGGACGGGCTGCCGAGTGCCGACACAGAGGTAGCCACAGCCGTGAACTACCGCACTGTACTGTGTCTGCTGCTAATATAGACTGGTTGATAAAGAGATAGTATACTCGTAACTAGTATGTATGTATAAAGAAAGAAAAAAAAACCACGGTTAGGTGGTATATACAATTATGGACGGGCTGCCGAGTGCCGACACAGAGGTAGCCACAGCCGTGAACTACCGCACTGTACTGTGTCTGCTGCTAATATAGACTGGTTGATAAAGAGATAGTATACTACTAATATTATATATACTGGTGGTCAGGTCACTGGTCACTAGTCACACTGGCAGTGGCACTCCTGCAGCAAAAGTGTGCACTGTTTAATTTTAATATAATATTATGTACTCCTGGCTCCTGCTATAACCTATAACTGGCACTGCAGTGCTCCCCAGTCTCCCCCACAATTATAAGCTGTGTGAGCTGAGCACAGTCAGATATATATATACATTGATGCAGCACACTGGGCTGAGCAGTGCACACAGATATGGTATGTGACTGAGTCACTGTGTGTATCGTTTTTTTCAGGCAGAGAACGGATATATTAAATAAAACAAACAACTGCACTGTCTGGTGGTCACTGTGGTCGTCAGTCACTAAACTCTGCACTCTCTTCTACAGTATCACAGCCTCAGGTCAATCTCTCTCTCTCTCTCTCTCAACCCTAATCTAAATGGAGAGGCCGCCAGCCACGTCCTCTCCCTATCAATCTCAATGCACGTGTGAAAATGGCGGCGACGCGCGGCTCCTTATATAGAATCCGAGTCTCGCGAGAATCCGACAGCGTCATGATGACGTTCGGGCGCGCTCGGGTTAACCAAGCAAGGCGGGAGGATCCGAGTCTGCTCGGACCCGTGAAAAAAACATGAAGTTCGTGCGGGTTCGGATTCAGAGAAACCGAACCCGCTCATCTCTAGTGGAAATTATGGTTTTTGAGGTTAATAATACTTTGGGATCAAAATGACCCCCAAATTCTATGATTTAAGCTGTTTTTTAGTGTTTTTTGAAAAAAACACCCGAATCCAAAACACACCCGAATCCGACAAAAAAAATTCGGTGAGGATTTGCCAAAACGCGGTCGAACCCAAAACACGGCCGCGGAACCGAACCCAAAACCAAAACACAAAACCCGAAAAATTTCAAGTGCACATCTCTAGTTTAAAGTCTCAAAGCCAAAACAGTGATGATGCTTTACATTGCTGTACTAGCAGGTTGTCATGTTGACTTCAACGTAACGCTGTCTCCCTTCTGCCTGTCGACATTCTGAATGTCAAGAAGCCATAGCTAACCCTTTACCATAATTTTTAGTTTTGTTTGTTATCATGTACAGTGATTTTTGCGTAATTGAAATACTTTTTAAAATTGGGCACATTATATTCCAGTCTTTTACCTTCACAGCATGTTAATAATGTCACTCGCTATTTCCTCAAGCTCGCTAAAAAGCTTGTTAATAATGTAACTCGCTATGTGCTTAGGCTCCAAGAAAATACAAATGTAGAATGAGACACCTGCATTCACATTGCAGGTACTAGCCTGGTGCTCAGCAAGCAAATAGCAAACTGCCAGCATAGGGTAACCTACCTATTTAATATGATAGAAAAATATATTTATATATTTAATTGTCACTATTAATTGTAATGAAAAACTCTGCTATCACATCAAGATTTGTAAGGAATGGAAAATGTAGTACTTTACAGAATGGTACAATACAATGAATATGTCATACCATCATGCCTACAATAACACAGCATGCAAATAATAAGTCATCACAAAGCATATTGGCCCTCATTCCGAGTTGTTCGCTCGCAAGCTGCTTTTAGCAGCTTTGCACACGCTAAGCCGCCGCCTACTGGGAGTGAATCTTAGCATAGTAAAATTGCAAACGAAAGATTCGCAATATTGCGAAAAGACTTCTCTGTGCAGTTTCTGAGTAGCTCGAGACTTACTCTGCCAGTGCAATCATTTCAGTGCTTGTCGTTCCTGGTTTGACGTCACAAACACACCCAGCGTTCGCCCAGACACTCCTCCGTTTCTCCAGCCACTCCCGCGTTTTTCCCAGAAACGGTAGCGTTTTTTCACACACTCCCATAAAACGGCCTGTTTCCGCCCAGAAACACCCACTTCCTGTCAATCACATTACGATCACCAGAACGAAGAAAAAACCTCGTAATGCCGTGAGTAAAATTCCTAACTGCATAGCAATTTTACTTGGCGCAGTCGCACTGCGGACATTGCGCATGCGCATTAGCGACTAATCGCTCCGTTGCGAGAAAAAAATAACGAGCGAACAACTCGGAATGACCCCCATTATACAAATCAATAACAAAAATCTTATTTCCCAGTGATAACCAAATTCTGAGGTAGTCTGAAACCCTGGGAAAAACTAGCACCTAGTAAAAGGAGACTATAACATGTCAGAAATGCTCTGTATTCAGTACACAGAAATGTTTTAAAGCAATTCTATCATCTACATTTTTTGTGTATCATAATTTAAATAAGGGATATCCAGTAATTAATATTCTAAAAAAGGAACTGCACTGTTATAAAAAATAAAATGTATGTGTTGTTATTCAGGCACTGTACTTAACAAATAATGTTCAGTATGTTTCACCATTACTAATATCACTGTAAGTTGATATGGACCAGTCAATAGAAGAGCAGGAGCAGCAAGCCAGTACTAGTGCTGTTGCTGCTGCCAGTTGTGATGGTACTTCATATCTACATAATATTTAACAATGTTAAAGAAAAGAGGTAGAGGAGTCACCTTTAAAAAGACAAATCAGTGCCAAAAAAAGAGAAGAATTCTAAGGCTGAAGAACAAACTGTGGCTTCACAAATTCCACAGGAGAGTCCAGGGTGTCCATGTGTCCATAGCCTAAGTCTAACATTTCTGACACTGAACTCTGCAAATGTGGGGATAAGCAGTACAAGTATAGATGGTGACAATATAAATTAAGTATGCTAGTGTGGAAGTGAAACAGGATGAAGGGAACATTTGTGTAATATCTGATGCTAATGAGGATGTTGATGACTAGGAAGTTGTTTGTGTAGTCAGCCACCAGTGGCAGCAGTTCTTGCTCATGATAAAAAGAAAGCCATTGTCTTGCCTGGGCATTTAACCGAGAAAGCCATCTCTGGAATAAATTTTACCTAATTCCTGACAACATTTGTGAAGGCATTTGTGAGGGCAAAGTTAGTAGAGGTAGGGAAGTTAACCATCTAGGCACCTCTTCCCTGTTATGTCATTTGCAGCTAGTTCACGCAACTTATACAACAAAATGATAATACATGTAGAATAATAACAAGCAGTCCAGTATCAGCTACCAGCAGTTTGGACCAGCACATGACTTCTCCACTTCCAACACCCTTATAATCAACCTCCTCATTTATGATCATGAGTAGTCCTTCCAAAATATTGGGGTCCAATTTTGTGGGGGCCCAAACAAATCAATCACTTCAGCAACACAAGTAGCAGTCACTGTCACTGAAGTGCTTGGTTTGTTAAACTATGCATGTCCTTTATAATTTACAACATAAGTGGGTGAGAGGACCCAAAGACATTTCCATTTTGCACCATTTTTCTTTTCATAATGGGCTGTATTTTTGGGTGGCATTTGGGAGTCTTTTTTGCATAGGAACATTTTTATCTTATACATTGCTGATTTGCAATATATTTTTAACCAGAAAAGAATACAATGTTAATACAATAGCCAAGGATTTCTGACAAGGTTTCCAGTGAAGAGAAGCCAAAAAAAATGTATAGTTACAGCAGAGCTAGAAACTTCAAATCAGCCTTTCTCTGTCTTCAATTTTTGGAATAAATAATCATCTAAATTTCCTAATGTATAAATGAATGAATGAATCAATCATCTGACACTTTCTTAATCATTTAAATCAGTCAATCAATCAATCAATCAATCAATCAATCCTTTACCTTTATTCCACTACATACATACTCCATCATAACTGCCATCATGTCTGCCACTGCTGTGTGACAATGTTTATAGACATGCTATAGCCTTTTTAACTGCTGTTTGTTTGTGCCGTTGCTCAGTTGCTTACTTTAGTGAACCAGCCTTTGACCAATATTAATGAACAATGTGAGTTGGTCAAAACTGACTGGAAATTAATGTTGTTGACGTTAACAATACTGTATGAACAAAAAGAGGCACAAATGACATGATTTCAGCTGTTTATATCAATGTAAAAAACTAAATAAAATACAGATCTAAAACCAAAACATCAGAGGATGATTTTGCAAAACCAAAAACGAGGATGAAATCACAACCAAAACTAATACATGGGGCTCGGCGCATCTCTCTAGTACCAGGTCAAGAAATCTATTACAGACATTATTTGACTATTAAAGTCCCATTTTATGTGTAATAATGTATTGGTTTAAGTAAGTTCTTTCTTTGGTTTGGGCTTATTATTCCACCCACTCTACAAATTCCAAGGGAATCTAAATAATAATTTGCAATACACTTTGCATACAATATTGAGGTTTTTTGGAAAGGTTGGGAACTTATACAGTAGCTCTCTCTTTGGATACTCTGGTTGTTTGAATTAGTGACTATAGTATTGTGTGATCCCTGCCCTTGATAGGCAATGGGAAGATCCTTTGGTGGCCTGCCAAGCTCTCCATTCTTTTGTTACTCTGATTAGGAATTAGCAATAATTGATGTATGGCAGATGTGGCACCCTCACTTGACTCAGTCCTCCAGCCTCTTCGTCACCCATCACTCCTTTTTCAGAATTGACCTTGCACTTATATTTAAGTATCTGGTACTCAGTGGTGCAAGTATAAAAAATGTCTTACAGGTACTGAGTGCGCGTGCTGAAGGCGCGCACGCCAAAAAATGGGTGTGGCCAAATGCCACATGGGGCATGGCCAATGAAAATGGGGGCGTGATACACATATGGGGGGCAGATACACATATGACCCCAATAGAGCTAGATACACGTTGCCCCACAGTGCCAGATATACATTGATACACAGTGCCAGATACACATTGCCCCACAGTGCCAGATACACAAATGCCCCCAGAGTGCCAGATATACATTGCCTCACAGTGCCAGATACACATTGCCCCACAGTGCCAGATACACAAATGCCCCTAGAGTGCCAGATATACATTGCCTCACAGTGCCAAATACACAAATGCCCTCCAGTGTGTCAGATATACATTTCCCCCCAGATATACAATGCCCGCACAGTGCCAGATATGCCCCCAGTGCCAGACATGTGCACAGTGCCAGGTACACATGTCCTCACAATGCCCCCCCCTTCCCCTGCTGCTTACCGCGCTGCTGCTGTCCTGCGTGTGAGGGGAGGAGAGTTCAGTGTGCACCTCTCCTGCCCCTCAGTCTCCAGCAGCGGTGCGGGTGTCTACCTTCAATTAGGCACCGATCCATGAGCTAATCAAAGCTCGTGGTCTAGCAGCCAGTCAAGAGCCTTGGCTGCCGGTCCGCGAGCTCTGATTGGCTCATGGGCCGGTGCCGAATTGAAGGTAGACACTGAGCAGCAGAGGGAGGGAGGGAGCGGTGGCCCGGCAGTGGTGGGTACGGCATACCCATGGCTAAATTCTTAAGGGTACACCGTACCCGCCCATTTGCACCACTGCTGGTACCATTGGTTGTATGAGTATAATTTGGGGCCTGTGGGTTATCAGATCATGCTGCCCTCACTTAGTTAACATTGCTACACCTAGCAGTCAACATTTTTGGAAATTTAGCTCCTCGCTCATCCTTATTAGGGACAGTTCCCATAACTTTAATAAATGCAAACTCTCATTTTTATTTCCTATGCTGTTGTTGGTAAATATGCCCATATAAGATTTTTACTGAGCAGGAAATTCTGACTCGATTTATATCTACCCAGTTAATAGTCTGACATTGCCATATCTCCATATTTGATATTTAACCACTTAACTAACTAGCTAAGCTAATTAAAAAAAATATATCAGAAATTGTCAGTTTTTATGATTGAAATAGGGTAATAGCAGCAATTTAATTATAACATATCTAACATCATTTTATTTAAAAAACATTTTTTTTATATAAACATCAGTTAAACATTGATGGCTGAAATAACGGCCCATCGAAGATTGGAACATTGTGACCATCGCAAACCTATATTTTCCTGCCACTTGCTTCTCTTCGCAGCCACCGGGTGTACACAGACAAGGTAAGGGCAACTTCTTTATAACATTTCTCTGCCGGCTGCTAATCTCTGCAATCACAGGGTGAGGGTGGGGTGCTGCCAGACAGCCTGATTAGCAGTGATCATCAGCACTGCAGGCACAGGGGGAGGGATACAGGAAGCAGAGGGGCTGGGAAAAAGAAACTTCCAGCAGCCACACAGTGGGCGTTTCTGACTTGTCGCATCAGATGCCCAGCATGATGTGGTCGGGTATCCGGACTATAGATCTACAATAAAAAGGTCTACAGTCAATAGGTCTACTACTAATGGTAGACATGCATTATGTTGACAGGGTCAAAAGGTCGACATGTAAAAGGTAGACAATTCAACAGGTCGACAGGGTTAAAAGGTCGACATGGTCAAAATTTCGACATGACAATGGTCGACACACATATGGTAGACACAAGTTTTTTATTTTGTTTCCCCCCCCCCCCCCCAGCTTTTTCATACGTTACCATCCACGTGGACTAGGATTGGATTGGAAATAGTAACCTGTGTCAAGCGCAGCAGTAGCGGAGCGAGGCATCTTGCCCAAAGCATGGCAAGTGAAGCAGTACACTAATGGGGCTTGTTGGTGGCAGAAAAGGGACAAAACACCCCCCTCAAAATAAAAAGGTGTCTACCTTTTTTTGTGTCGACCATTTCCATGTCGATCTTTTGACACAGTCGACCTAATGCAATTCTACCATTAGTGCTAGATCTACTGACTTTAAACCTTTTTAGTGTAGATCTAATACTCCACACCCATGTGGTCGCATCTGCTGCCCAGCATGGTGTGGTCGCATCTGATGTAACCATACCAGGGAAGTGGTTAAAAGAATAGCATGGCAAAATGTTTGTGTGCATTTTTATTTTAAGTACACTACAATGAAGAAATATTTCTAAATGATTTTTCAAGCTTCTGGAAAATGCAACAATAATATATTAAAACGATTTTGCATTCTAATAATGGGGGTAATTCCAAGTTGATTACAGCAGGAAATTTTTTAGCAGTTGGGCAAAACCATGTGCACTGCAGGGGGGGGGGGGGCAGATATAACATTTGCAGAGAGAGTTAGATTTGGGTGGGTTATTTTGTTTCTGTGCAGGGTAAATGCTGGCTGCTTTATTTTTACACTGCAATTTAGATTGCAGATTGAACTCACCACACCCAAATCTATCTCTCTCTGCACATGTTATATCTGCCTCCCCTGCAGTGCACATGGTTTTGCCCAACTGCTAAAATTTTTCCTGCTGCGATCAACTTGGAATTACCCCCAATGTTTGCAGCAAACTCCAAACAAAAAACACTCATATTCAAAGAAGAAAAGCACATGTTGGTGAGCCCATAAATAGATGTAAAAGCTAACAAAAAAAACTACCCATTGTTTTACAACACAACATATCAAACTGAGAGTAGAAACAGCTACAGGAATGTCAACATGAGTTTCCAACAGCAAAATAGTAAATAGGGAAATTGCTGCAAAATAGTTTCCACTCAAAATAAATAACATCTGTGGCTTAATTAGTCAATTAACATAATGTAATGTGTTTTTAAATTGCTTAAAACATATACCAGAAAGGAACTTGAAATCTTGTTGACTAAAATATAACAAATGATTATGATTATGCTAGTGGCTAGCCTATTCAGTAAAAAAAAAAATCATCCCAAATTTAATAATAAATATACTGTACACAGTCTGGTGTACTTTATACTTTATTTTATGGTCACCCATACAATCTATATTGAATGCAGCTGTTAGTCTGCTTTTCCTCACAAAATGTTCTTTTTCTGCTGCTGTGCTGTCAGTACTTAACTATATGCAATTTAATGAATACAGGTGGTCATTCCGAGTTGTTCGCTCGCAAGCTGCTTTTAGCAGCTTTGCACACGCTAAGCCGCCGCCTACTGGGAGTGAATCTTAGCATAGTAAAATTGCGAACGAAAGATTCTCAAAATTGCGACTACACACCTCTTAGCAGTTTCTGAGTAGCTCCAGACTTACTCGGCATCTGCGATCAGTTCAGTGCTTGTCGTTCCTGGTTTGACGTCACAAACACACCCAGCGTTCGCCCAGACATTCCTCCGTTTCTTCAGCCACTCCCGCGTTTTCCCAGAAACGGTAGCGTTTTTTCGCACACACCCATAAAACGGCCTGTTTCCGCCCAGAAACACCCACTTCCTGTCAATCACACTTCGATCACCAGAACGAAGAAAAAACCTCGTAATGCCGTGAGTAAAATACCTAACTGCATAGCAAATTTACTTGGCGCAGTCGCACTGCGGACATTGCGCATGCGCACTAAGCGGAAAATCGCTGCGATGCGAAGAAATTTACCGAGCGAGCAACTCGGAATGACCACCACAATTCAATATACTTCCACTAACATACAAGACTATAAACAAGACTACACCAACATTTATCAATTTTCTTGTCTCAGAATATATCCACTTCACTCTGAGCAAGATCTCACTCATTACCTTCTCAAATTAATTACAGGTCTCTTCCAGGTTCCACCTTTTTTTGTGTAATGTAATTCCTTGCACAACAAGTCATTGCGCTATCCCCAAACTTTTCAAGCATTCCTAGAAAACTCATCTCTTCAGGCAAGCCAATCAAATTCCATATCCACCCACTTACAGTAACCCAACTAAGCTATTCTACCTGAACAGCTCCTTCTACACAGTTCAAACAAAATTTACATGCGTTATTACCATTATCAAATGCCCCTCTGATCTCAGGCCAATATTGTTGCCAGCATTTCTGTATGACTGAATCATACAGCCCATTAAGCACTTTTCTATCCTGGTTATATAAATACATATTGAAATCTGGTTATATAAGTACTGGTAAGAGATGTCTGTGAATCTGTTGGTCAGGAGTCCTGCACTGGATTCACAATGCGCAGTAACACAGCAGTACTTTCTAGCATGGTGGAGGTTAAAATTGGTGAAATTCAAGCTCCTCCAAAGGCTGCACACTGTTTCATATTTGCAGCTCAGGGTAGGTCAAACAATAATGAGCTTCCACAGGGTGCAAAGCGCGGCTCATTGCTACATAGCTCTGCCTGTTTGTAGCATCTTACTCTACATTGTACACCACAGGAGAACAGTATCAATTTTGATGGCGGCAAGACAAGAAAAAAGAGCTCCAGAGAAGAAAGGCTCCAGTGGCCTCACAATAGGCCATAAGACAGCACATTCATCCACAATACTGCAAAGGCAATTAGAGAAAACCTGGAAGGTGCGTTTGAGCATTGAGGATGGCATCAGTCAGTGATAGTCAAGGTGGAAGCTAAGGACTGCAGACTCCTGCAGTGGTGGGAAGCAAATGAACTATATGGAGATCCCATAGTAGCCTCTCTCTCAAGGTACCAGTAGGTGGCCTTGGGTCCCCATCACCTATTTCTAAAATCTCTATAGACCACCAGGGATTCAGGTGTTTGACCTATGTTCATTATATTTTGGCACCAAGCCATGCCTGTATTAACCCATGGCCAGACCCCTAGGCTTTCAGGTGTTTTGGGCCCACTCATTATCCATCTGCATGTCAATTTCACAGGCAGACATTTGGGAAGCAGAGATTATGCCATTTACAGTATTTACATGGACACTAATTCCCAGTTGAAATAAACTCTTCTGACTTATTTTCTCACAGTGCAATCATTCTTCCTTTTCTTTTCTATTTTGCACATGTTGGCTGCCACTTGTTCTTTTTAACATTTTCTAAATAATAACTGTTTTGAAGGGCCCTAATACCTGTGGGGCCACTAGGCTGACTAGACCCCCACCCCTAGACCTCCAGGGATGTGGACATTAGGCCTAAGGCAACAAGTATTGGGCATTCTGTCCATGCTCCTTTATAACTTCAAGTAGAGACCAAAGAAAAGGAATCACTGGTGAATAATATAATAGACTGTAAATAAAATAAAATAATTAATTGTATTAATGTTGTCCACCTGTGATAAGAGTAACCCCAGTAAGAATAGTTTGTGTCTGTATTGTCCTTTGCTATCTCTTTTTGTTTCTGGGTGATAGTAGGCCCTACATCCCGATGAAAAGGCATGGTTATCCACCTGGTATGTAAGTACTGATAAGAAAATGCAAGGCCAAAAGTGACAATGATGATTTTCCACTTAATCCAATATTAAATTCCTGTATGGAGAATCAGACCAGTAGGTTATTACGCTCAACACAGGTGGTGGAATTAAAACTAGAAATCCTTGGTTGCGTTCTATGCAAGCGGAATCTGGGACCTGTCTTTTGAAGTATTCAACAAATGCAACAGAGTTGAGTGGCCCCCTGATATCTCACATAACAGGCAGCTTGCCTGTCCCTCCACTTCTCCATTCCTCCTCTCCTGTTTTAAAGATATTCAAGTCTAAGATTCACCAAAATTGTAATACAGACAAATGCATTTCAAAGTTATAAATATCTTCTTTGTATTATTCTTATCATTTTCATTGTTAAACTCCGGAGTATACTGCAGTATGACAGGCTAGGCTTGCCTCCCCTGACCGCACATCAAAATTGTTTATTATTGAAGTTGACCAATTGTTCCTGCTGCTGTCATTAAAAATGAAGACAAGTGATGTATCATATTAGCTGTGTTATGTTACATAAACATAATTCATGCTACGTGTTTGGCCTGCATGACACGTTACTTACTGCCTACAGTGTCTGAGTACTAGAAAAAAAATTCTGTGTACTAAAAAAGCATGATAACAGTAGAAATCATTTTTTATTAGGAACAGCAAGTACTGCATACCTTCTACCCAACCACTGGCATATTTATAATGGGTGCAGTGTGTACATTGCACACAGGCCCCCAGGGGGCCTACACCACATATTTTGCACCTATTATTTTTAATACTTACTTTCCGGAGTCTCGTGGTGCAGCAGCAGCGCTGCAGAAATCACTGGGAAATAGGCTTAGTGCCATTTTCCTGGTGTTTTGCACATGCGCAGTAGGAAAATCACTTGGAAACTGGACGCTGCACTTTTTTTCTCAGAGATCTGCACACACGCTATAGACTCTGGGACAGCGCAGTGCCCAGAGATACAGCGCTGCCGGCTAGGAGGCCCAGACAGAGCCAGACAGAACTGTACCCACCACTTTGGCATGTCTGCACCTTCAAACGTATCCCATAGGGCTGACTGGTGTAGGATAAAGACATTATGATAACTTCCTGGATAACCTGAAACCACACTGAGAATTCGGTGATGAACATCACAGACCAACTTCACATTCAGTGAGTGATAGTGATATCTATTGAAATACACTTCCCTTTCATGTGTTGCACTCTTAGCCCAATGTAGGTACAGGTTGAGTATCCCATATCCAAATATTCCGAAATACGGAATATTCCGAAATACGGACTTTTTTGAGTGAGAGTGAAATAGTGAAACCTTTGTTTTTTGATGGCTCAATGTACACAACCTTTGTTTAATACACAAAGTCATTAAAAATATTGTATTAAATGACCTTTAGGCTGTGTGTATAAGGTGTATATGAAACATAAATGAATTGTGTGAATGTACACACACTTTGTTTAATGCACAAAGTTATAAAAAATATTGGCTAAAATGACCTTCAGGCTGTGTGTATAAGGTGTATATGTAACATAAATGCATTCTGTGCTTAGATTTAGGTCCCATCGCCATGATATCTCATTATGGTATGCAATTATTCCAAAATACGGAAAAATCCGATATCCAAAATACCTCTGGTCCCAAGCATTTTGGATAAGGGATACTCAACCTGTACAATATATGGCTCCCAGTACATTTGGGAATACTGCAAGCCTATAGGAGTCCTGCCACTCTGACTCAGTACTAAGGAGTGAGATATGTGTATACATATTTTAGTGAAGTCACATAATATTTGAGTTACAGTAAGTGCCTGGTAGAAATGGCCATTTAATCCCCAACACTCTAGAGCTCACAGACTGAAAGGAGCCTGTTGCAAAAAAGTGACAGGCACACAATAACTTATGCAGCCCAGACACTGCATAGAAACTGACAGACAAAGGTTTTAAATCATCTCTCACCTACTCATATTGTATAACTTTAGGAGGTTTGGATCTGAGAGGGAGTCCCGGCCAATCTGCAATTTACAGGTTTACCTGGCACATATCATAATGGGGCATTGAATCTGGTGATGCTCCTGCGCCTTCCTCCTATGCTGCTCCTCAATATTGAGGAGCCCAGACATGAACAGCACATAGGAATTAAAAGAAAAATCACCATTACTACACAAATACACGTGAATCGAGTTGGGAGTGGGTTATATAGGGGATTGATTAGTGGTAATGGACATCTTGTGTATTAATAGGCCTCAGATGCTGATTAGAATTTAACTTGCTAATTGAACTCGTTCTCCTGGGATCAGTGTATTATTTCATGAGTTTATTCACGTGAGTTCTGTGTGAGTTTATGACTCACAGCCTACTACATCCGGAGAGATATATGTTTAACATGGGCAACATCTGGATGGCATGCTAATGCTTTGCTGGTGTGAGATTGGTTTCATGTAAGTTTACATGTTTTCGAACCATATTACATACGACGATTGCAAACTTGCATGTTTTTGGTGGGAATCACACAATTAAAAAAATTGCAACCTATTACATTCGCCCCCTTGGTTGGAAAAGCTGCTGACACTGGTCATGTACAGCAGCTAATTTTCATCCCTTTATACTGAATGCTACAGCTGCAGCTTTAGTAAAATCTTATTATATACTACTGGAATTTTTTTCATGATTTGAGGCACTGCCGGGAAGGGTGTAGAATTCTGGGTCTCTGTAGCCCACTTCCCCCCTAAGCTTGCCTATGACAGTTTGTCATTCAGACAACTTGAATTAGATTGTGGAAATCATCAGAGATAGACATCCACTAAATGTTGACTTGGTTTGTCTTCTAAGCAATAATTTTGCATATGCAAATGAGAACAGGAAGGTTATTTTTCTGATGCAATTACTCTTATGTGAAAAAAAGCGTATGACCAACCGTTTTCACATTGCAAAACCAGGTTGCACCCGGGACTTGTATATGAGTCCTTCCTGGGTGCGACCCAGTTGAGACCCCTTTATGACTGGCGGCACCAACCCAGCAAATTGCCAGGGTGGTGACATCAAAGGTGACATGTGCAGACTTATTTTCTTATAATTTATTTAGCAAATGATGGTGGTGGGACAATGGGCAGCAAATTGTTGTCCAGGAGTTGTCCGTGGAATGAGGCTGGGGCTGCTTTTGTGGTCATGAGGCATCCAGACTGGCACCCGAAATTAAGGGGGCAATGACGTGATTGGGGTTGAAGGGGGGGCAGTAATGTGTCTAGGAACAGACTGACCTCTAAATCTGCCCCTGTACAGATCCAGAAGTCAAACACAGTAAATTGACGCAAGGAACAGACACAGCGGTTCTGAATAGATCAAATGGCAGAGGAAGCATAGTGATGCAGGTTTAAATCAGTGAGACACTGGAGCAGCTCACAACTGATTAATTAGACAATTATCCCAGGTTGCCAGATCAGAGATAGTCAGGCTGGAATGTGCTGGACAGGCGCTGCAGGAGAGAGCAGCACCACTAGCATGAAGGTGGTACTGACAAACTCTGTTTGAATCTTATTGTGTTAATGCTGATATTAAAAATGACTCTTTACAATAGTAAACAAGTTATCACACTGTCACCTAAAACTTGTCAAATCAGTAATGTCCAACTTAAGAATTTTATCCACTACACTGTAGTGATGAGCGGGATCGGTTCCTCGGAATACAAACCCCCCGAAATTCACCCATTTTACATGGTTCCAAGGCAGACTCGGATCCTCCCGCCTTGCTCAGTTAACCCGAGAGCGCCCGAACGTCATCATCCCGCTGTCGGATTCTCGCGAGATTCGTATTCTATATAAGGAGCCGCGCGTCCCTGCCATTTTCACTCGTGCATTAGAGATGATAGGGAGAGGACGTGCAGCGTTCTCTCAGTTGTGTTCAGTGTGCTGCAAATATCTGTGCTCAGTGTGCTGCAAATATCTGTGCTCAGTGTGCTTGCAAATATCTGTGCTCAGTGTGCTGAAAATATCTACGTTCTCTGCCTGAAAAACGCTCCATATCTGTGCTGCATTGTAGTATATAGTAGGAGGACAGTGCAGGATTTTGCTGACCAGTGGCCACCAGTATTATATCAGTACGGTACAGTAGTCCACTGCTCTACCTACCTCTGTGTCGTCAAGTATACTATCCATCCATACCTGTGGTGCATTTAAGTTGTGCGCAGTATATATAGTAGGAGGACAGTGCATAATTTTGCTGACCACCAGTATATAATATATAGCAGTATGGTACAGTAGTCCACTGCTCTACCTACCTCTGTGTCGTCAAGTATACTATCCATCCATACCTGTGGTGCATTTAAGTTGTGCGCAGTATATATAGTAGGATAACAGTGCATAATTTTTCTGACCACCAGTATATAATATATAGCAGTACGGTACAGTAGTCCACTGCTCTACCTACCTCTGTGTCGTCAAGTTTACTATCCATGCATACCTGTGGTGCATTTAAGTTGTGCGCAGTATATATAGTAGGAGGACAGTGCATAATTCTGCTGACCACCAGTATATAATATATAGCAGTATGGTACAGTAGTCCACTACTCTACCTACCTCTGTGTCGTCAAGTGTACTATCAATAAATACCTGTGGTGCATTTAAGTTGTGCGCAGTATATATAGTAGGATAACAGTGCATAATTTTTCTGACCACCAGTATATAATATATAGCAGTACGGTACAGTAGTCCACTGCTCTACCTACCTCTGTGTCGTCAAGTTTACTATCCATGCATACCTGTGGTGCATTTAAGTTGTGCGCAGTATATATAGTAGGAGGACAGTGCATAATTCTGCTGACCACCAGTATATAATATATAGCAGTATGGTACAGTAGTCCACTACTTCTACCTACCTCTGTGTCGTCAAGTATACTATCCATAAATACCTGTGGTGCATTTAAGTTGTGCGCAGTATATATAGAAAGAGGACAGTGCATCATTTTGCTGTCCACCAGTATATAATATATAGCAGTACGGTACAGTAGTCCACTGCTCTACCTACCTCTGTGTCGTCAAGTATACTATCCATCCATACCTGTGGTGCATTTAAGTTGTGCGCAGTATATATAGTAGGAGGACAGTGCATCATTTTGCTGACCACCAGTATATAATATATAGCAGTACGGTACAGTAGGCCATTGCTATTGATATAATACTGGCATATAATTCCACACATTAAAAAATGGAGAACAAAAATGTGGAGGGTAAAATAGGGACAGATCAAGATCCACTTCCACCTCGTCAAGTCAAGTGAAACGTGACCCGTCAACAGCTCCTCCTTCACATTCTCCCGCAACTGGGGATGCGAGGAAAAGGCTAAGCATTCCGAGCCCACCCGCTGGCGGTGATGCAGGGTAGTCTGGAGTGAGTGCTGACATCTGGTCCGGACTGAAGGACCTGCCAACGATTACTGACATGTCGTCTATTGTCACTGCATATGATTCTGTCACCATTGAAAGAATGGAGGAAGATTATATGAGTGACCGCATCTAAGTAGGCACGTCAGACAGTCCGTACGTATACTGGCAGGAAAAAGAGGCAATTTGGAGGCCCTTGCACAAACTGGCTTTATTTTACCTAAGTTGCCCCCCCTCCAGTGTGTACTCCGAAAGAGTGTTTAGTGCAGCCGCTCACCTTGTCAGCAATCGGCGTACGAGGTTACTTCCATAAAATGTGGAGAAGATGATGTTCATCAAAATGAATTATAATCAATTCCTCCGTGGAGACATTCACCAGCAATTGCCTCCAGAAAGTACACAGGGACCTGAGATGGTGGATTCCAGTAGGGATGAATTAATAATCTGTGAGGAGGGGGATGTACACAGTGAAAGGGGTGAGGAATCGGACGATGAGGAGGAGGTTGACATCTTGCCTCTGTAGAGCCAGTTTGTGCAAGGAGAGATTAATTGCTTCTTTTTTGGTGGGGGCCCAAACCAACCAGTCATTTCAGTCACAGTCGTGTGGCAGACCCTGTCGCTGAAATGATGGGTTTGTTAAAATGTGCATGTCCTGTTTATACAACATAAGGGTGGGTGGGAGGGCCCATGGACAATTCCATCTTGCACCTCTTTTTTCTTTCATTTTTATTTGCATCATGTGCTGTTTGGGGACTCTTTTTTTAAGTGCCATCTTGTCTGACACTGCAGTGCCACTCCTAGATAGGCCAGGTGTTTGTGTCGGCCACTTGGGTCACTTAGCTTACACATCCAGCGACCTTGGTGCACCTCTTTTTTTCTTTGCATCATGTGCTGTTTGGGGACTATTTTTTGAAGTGCCATCCTGTCTGACACTGCAGTGCCACTCCTAGATGGGCCAGGTGTTTGTGTCGGCCACTTGGGTCGCTTAGCTTAGCCATCCAGCGACCTTGGTGCACCTCTTTTTTTCTTTGCATCATGTGCTGTTTGGGGACTATTTTTTGAAGTGCCATCCTGTCTGACACTGCAGTGCCACTCCTAGATGGGCCAGGTATTTGTGTCGGCCACTTGGGTCGCTTAGCTTAGTCACACAGCTACCTCACTGCACCTCTTTTTTTCTTTGCATCATGTGCTGTTTGGGGACTATTTTTTAAATTTGCCATCCTTTCTGACACTGCAGTGCCACTCCTAGATGGGCCAGGTGTTTGTGTTGGCCACTTGGGTAGCTTAGCTTAGCCATCCAGCGACCTTGGTGCACCTCTTTTTTTCTTTGCATCATGTGCTGTTTGGGGACTATTTTTTGAAGTGCCATCCTGTCTGACACTGCAGTGCCACTCCTAGATGGGAAGGTGTTTGTGTCGGCCACTTGGGTCGCTTAGCTTAGTCACACAGCTACCTCATTGCACCTCTTTTTTTCTTTGCATCATGTGCTGTTTGGGAACTTTTTTTAAAATCTGCCATCCTGTCTGACACAGCAGTGCCACTCCTAGATGGGCCAGGTGTTTGTATCGGCCACTTGGGTCGCTTAGCTTAGTTATCCAGCGACCTCTGTGCAAATTTTAGGATTAAAAATAATATTGTGAGGTGTGAGGTGTTCAGAATAGACTGGAAATGAGTGTAAAGTATGGTTATTGAGGTTACTTATACTATGGGATCAAAATGACCCCCAAATTCTATGATTTAAGTTGTTTTTGAGGTTTTTTTTGTAATATAACACCCGAATCCAAAACACACCCGAATCCGGCAAAACATTTTCAGGGAGGTTTTGTCAAAATGCGTCCGAAACCAAAACACGGCCGCGGAACTGAATCCAAACCCAAAACACAAAACCCGAAAAATGTCCGGTGCACATCACTACTACACTGCATAGCCGTATATACTGCTAAGCAACCTAAACGGATGTCTACAGCCCAGCGTGGCCTGTGGCTCCCCAAACTCCAGCCCTGACCAGTACATGCAAATTACACAGATGGCACCACTACTTACACCATGTCACGATCCGGGTATCTGGACGCCATTTCTTACCCATCAGATGCCTCCTAAGGCTGGCTCAGCGCTCCAGGACCGGATCCCATCTGTTATCCTGATGTGCATATTCTCGCATCCTCTCCTGTCTCTCTGGACGCTGTCACAGTAACGCCTTATACATCTGGCATGGCGTCTCCCGCGGCCTCCGCCGCCGTTCCTGAGCTTCTGCATTCAGAGTGGCGATTACGTCAGCCGCGACCTCCGCTGTGTCCGCGTGGTTGGATGTGCACCTGTCAGCCTGGCGTCTCCTGTCTCCGGTGGCCGGCGCCGCCATTACTGTTTTCCAGACCACATGGATTACAAACCAAACTTCCCTCCAAGTGTCTGCATGGGCGCAGCCATCTTGGATTCTGTCATCTGATCATATTCACCAATCTGCTGTCTGTATTATTAATTTGCATAATTGCCTAGCCAATGCCTTCCTTGCTGCAGGTATAAATAGGTTGTGCCTGAGCAAGGAAGGCGTCAGTGCTTTGGTTGTCAAACCTAGTTCCAGTTTGTCTCTCTCCTGTGAATGTCTTCCAGGTTCCAGCTCCTGTCTCCAGACTTCTGCTATAGAGACCCGCACCAGCATTCCATCTGCGGTGTAGCCTGACTCTCCGATCCATTCTGGACTCACCTGTTTCCAGCTACAACATCACCTGCTTCCAGCTCAGCTTCCAGCAGTGTACAGCTTCTCTTAAAGGGCCGGTGTCCTTTCTGCAGTTTACCACTCTCCACCGGTATTATTATTTCTCCGCTCTCAAATTCTACATTTCATCTATATTGCATCGCTCTCAAGCTTTATTTATTATTTAACTGGTTCCAGCCAGTATCCACTCCGTGCCAACACCTGTCTGGTTCTAACCAGTACCCACAGCAGCATTTTATCTACAGCAGTCCAGCTTTCCCTGGAACACCAGCAGGTACGACCCTGGGCTTTCCTCATTGCTACAGTTGAGCCTGGTAAGGACTTTCCAACTTGCAGATAATAAGAACTGTCTCATACCACCAGAGCTCTGTGGCCCCTGCCACCCTGTAGTACCCAGGAACTGTATTATTATTTCTCTGCTGATTTTTATGTTTCTTTTTACTGCTACTGTGATGCATGGAGTTTGTCATAAATAAATATCATTGACTTTTACTCAAGTTGTCGTGGTCACGCCTTCGGGCGGTTTCTCTTCATGTTACTTACATGTCCAGGGGTCTGATACAACCTCCCAGGTTCCGGTACATCTCAGCCCCTACAACTGAGGCTGCCTTCCGTCAGCTCAGGCCCTCAGTTGTGACACACCACTGCCACAGACCAAGGGAGATTTCACAGGTGGCAGTAACAATGGGACAGGTCCCCATAAAATATATCAGGATAATAGAGATATTTCATTGTGTGGTGGGGAAGACATTATCTGGGCTTGTATAACATGACTGGGCACTGCCTGCTGCCAACCCTTCTTCGCAACTGAAAACAGCTGAACTTCAGCAATTGGGGTGGCCAGTGGTGGATTTAGGGGGAGATTGCCCCTAGACAATTTAATTTTTTAACACTATTTCTCTATTTTAATTACATTTCATTTTTGTATCACCTTCTTTATAGCTTGGCTTCCTAAATACTAATTTATTAACACTATAGTTTTTTTTACTGGTATGCTGCCCTGGGCTTTCTGGCTTATGCTGGTGTTTTGGGGTGCCATACCCTGCACCTAGATATAGTGCTATGAACCCCAAATATACAGTGACGCCTTGAAGCGGCTTTGGGGCTTATTCACACATTTCCGCAAATATGTGTAACCAAGATCTCTGAATACTAATATTGTGTGGGATTTATATCTGGTTACTGTTATCATTCAGGGTGCTGGGGGAAACAATGTCTCTCTTTTTTTCTTGCTTAGAAATACCCCTCCCTTTCGAGCACCTGAATGATATTATTAAGCTGATTGAGCATCTACCATTATATATGTCTGTTGTGAGAGGCAGAGAGGTTCCTGCATTAGGAGGAGGTGCAGGACCTGACATGCCACATGGAGAATTATGGGGTTGCTCCAAGGTAGGTAGCTCTTAGCTTAGACATATTTTAGTAAGGAGCCATTATCATATGGCTCCTTGCTGGTTAATCATAGACCCAGATTGGGGTAATGGAGGTGTGAGGTGTGGTGCCTCTGGACTGGCTGAGCTGGATGGCTTTAGTGTGGCATACCTTTACATTCTATTAACACTTTTCACTTGTTCATTTTTTAACACTATTTCTCTATTTTAATTACATTTCATTTTTGTATCATCTTCTTTATAGCTTCGGCTTCCTAAATACTAATTTATTAACACTATAATTTTTTCACTGATATGCTGCCCTGGGCTTTCTGGCTTATGCTGGTGTTTTGGGGTGCCACACCCTGCACCTAGATATAGCGCTAGGGTCCCCAAATATACAGAGACACCTTGATGCGGCTTTTGGGCTTATTCACACATTTCCGCAAATATGTGTAACCAAGATCTCTGAATTCTAATATTGTGTGGGATTTTTATCTGGTTACTGTTATCATTCAGGGTGCTGGGGGAAACAATGTCTATCTTTTTTTCTTGCATAGAAATACCCCTCCCTTTCGAGCACCTGAATGATATAATTAAGCTGATTGAGCATCTACCATTATATGTGTCTGTTGTGAGAGACAGAGAGGTTCCAGCATTAGGAGGAGGTGCAGGACCTGACATGCCACATGGAGCATTATGGGGTTGCTCCAAGGTAGGTAGCGCTTAGCTTAGACATATTGTAGTAAGGAGCCATTATCATGTGTCTCCTTGCTGGTTAATCATAGACCCAGACTGGGGTAATGGAGGTGTGAGGTGGGGTGCCTCTGGACTGGCTGAGCTGGATGGCTTTAGTGTGGCATACCTTTACATTCTATTAACACTTTTCACTTAATAATTTTTTAACACTATTTCTCTATTTTAATTACATTTCATTTTTGTATCACCTTCTTTATAGCTTCGGCTTCCTAAATACTAATTTATTAAAACTATAGTTTTTTTCACTAATATGCTGCGCTGGGATTTCTGGCTTATGCTGGTGTTTTGGGGTGCCACACCCTGCACCTAGATATAGCGCTAGGGACCCCAAATATACAGAGATGCCTTGAAGCGGCTTTGAGGCTTATTCACACATTTGCGCAAATATGTGTAACCAAGATCTCTGAATTCTAATATTGTGTTGGATTTATATCTGGTTACTGTTATCATTCAGGGTGCTGGGGAAAACAATGTCTCTCTTTTTTGTTTGGGCAGTAACAATGGGACAGGTCATCATAAAGTATGTCAGGATAATAGAGATATTTCATTGTGTGGTGGGGAAGACATTATCTGGGCTTGTATACCACTGCCCTGCTGCCAACCCTTCTTCCCAATTGAAAACAGCTGAACTTCGGCAATTGGGGCGGACAGGGGCAGATTTAGGGGGAGGGTGCCCCTAGAAACAATAGTAACGGCTGCTTCGCCCCCCAATTTTTTGTATTATTTTATTATAATTTAATATAATAATAATAATAATAATAATAATAATAATAATAATAATAATAAAATAAGCACTAACTATGACATTTTAATCATGTATACATATTTAGTAAGTAGGACATCTTACAGGGGCAGTGTGTGTATGTCCTGTCTGTTTATACTTCATTCAAGATGACATATGGTACAGGACAGTGGAAATATTTTGCAGTTACTGGTACTTTTTGGGCTGACAGTGCCAACACAAGCATCCAAGTGCCGACCCCAAACAAGTGGCACCCCTAGGCACGTGCCTCACATATATACTTCTGTATTTTTAAGGAAGGTGTGTATTCTGGTGAGTGCTTGGGGAACCATCAATGTACAGTGTTGCAAAAACAAGGTATTTGCATCAGGTGTGCTTCCTAACTGACTCCCACTGAAATATAGAAAACAGATGCGGTTCCCTCCTGTAAGCACTGTCATCTCTGTTTAGCAGCACAAATCATAGGGAAGGCTAGACACAATGGGGGTAATTCCAAGTTGATCGCAGCAGGACATTTTTTAGCAGTTGGGCAAAACCATGTGCACTGCAGGGGAGGCAGATATAACATTTGCAGAGAGAGTTAGATTTGGGTGGGTTATTTTGTTTCTGTGCAGGGTAAATACTGGCTGCTTTATTTTTAAACTGCAATTAGATTGCAGATTGAACTCACCACACCCAAATCTAACTCTCTCTGCACATGTTATATCTGCCTCCCCTGCAGTGCACATGGTTTTGCCCAACTGCTAAAAAATTTCCTGCTGCGATCAACTCAGAATTACCCCCAATATACCGTAGAGGAGAAAATAGAGGGCAATTAAATGAGAATTGAATTTCCTACTGCAACAGTTCCAACTCAGATGAGAAGGTCAGTGAACAATCCAAGTATGTTGTTTTGCACATGTTGATATACATCATTTTATGTATAGTGTTCTTCAAGGTGCCATTGTCAGATTGAGGCAAATTAATCAGTAATCTCCAAAACAGATTCAGATGGTCTGATTCTCAATTAACCTCCATCATATTCTACCACATTCAGATTAGAAATGAGCGAGTTCTGTTTTACTCGGATTTACTCGGGTCTCAAAGCGGTATCTTATTGGCTCACGGATGTCGCGTGTTTTGGATAGCCAATAAGAAAAATCCGTGAGATCTGAGTAAATCCAAGTAAAACCGAACCCGCACATCTCTAATTCAGATGCTTTTTCAAGGAAACACTGTAACACCTTTAAACTAGTGATGTGCACCGGAAATGTTTCGGGTTTTGTGTTTTGGTTTTGAATTCGGTTCAGCGCCCATGTTTTGGATTAGGACGCGTTTTGGCAAAACCTCCCTTAAATTTTTTTGTTGGATTCGGGTGTGTTTTTTCAAAACCCCCTCAAAAACAGCTTAAATCATAGAATTTTGGGGGTAATTTTGATCCCATAGTATTAGTAACCTCAATAACCATAATTTCCACTCATTTCCAGTCTATTCTGAACACCTCACAATATTATTTTTAGTAATAAAATTTGCACCGAGGTCGCTGGATGATTAAGCTAAGCGACCCAAGTGGCCGGCACAAACACCTGGCCCATCTAGGAGTAGCACTGCAGTGTCAGACAGGATGGCACTTAAAAAAATTGGCCCCAAACAGCACATGATGCAAAGAAAAGAGAAAAAGAGGTGCACTGTCGTCGCTGGATGGCTAAGCTAAGCGACACAAACACCTCAATATCACAGGAATTATTTGTTCTAATCAATGGTATTATTGGTCCAAATCACTGGAAGAAAATGACAAAATCACAGGAATTATTTGTTCTAATCAATGGTATTATTGGTCCAAATCACTGGAAGAAAATGACAAAATCACAGGAATTATTTGTTCTAATCAATGGTATTATTGGTCCAAATCACTGGAAGAAAATGACAAAATCACTGGAATTATTTGGCAAGATCACTGTAATTAATAATTATAAATCACTGATATTAATTGGTAAAATCTCGCTATCGCCTGCCTAGTGAAGTGGAATCTAGATGAGATTTTGTACCGGGGACACAATAACTTCATCAATTGTCTAAACCCCAATGCACTAATGGCGGAAAACGGGCGCACATTTAACAGCGCACTGATTATACTGAGAACTGATTATACTGATCACTGATGATACTACGGAGAACTGACACTGAGTAGCGAGAACAGCAGTGGACTATTGTACTGTAGTATACTGGTCCCCACAATGCAGCAAAGATATTGAGCACTTATCCAGAGAATAGAACTGAGTCTGACACGGAGCTGCAAGATAATGCTATGGCCTACTGTACTGTACTACTATATACTGGTGGTCACCACAATGCAGCACTGTACTACTATATACTGGTCCCCACAATGCAGCACAGATATTGAGCACTGATCTGGAGAATAGAACTGAGTCTGACATGGAGCTGCAAGATAATGCTATGGCCTACTGTACTGTACTACTATATACTGGTGGTCACCACAATGCAGCACTGTAATTCTATATACTGGTCCCCACAATGCAGCACAAATATTGAGCACTGATCCGGAGAAAAGAACTGAGTCTGATACGGAGCTGCAAGATACAGCAATGGACAACTGTACTGTACTACTTTATACTGGTGGTCACCACAATGCAGCACTGTACTACTATATACTGGTCCCCACAATGCAGCACAGATTTTGAGCACTGATCTGGAGAACAGAACTGAGTTTGACACGGAGCTGCAAGATACAGCAATGGACAACTGTACTGTACTACTATATACTGGTGGTCACAATGCAGCACTGTACAACTATATACTGGTCCCCACAATGCAGCACACTGAGCACAGATATTGAGCTTTTCAGGCAGAGAACGTAGCCACGTCCTCTCCGCTCAATCGACAATGCACGAGTGAAAATGGCGGTGACGCGTGGCTCTTTATATGGATTTCGAATCTCGCGAGAATCCGACAGCATGATGTTGACCTTTTCACCCGTTCGGGTTTTGCGTCTTAGGCGGGAAGAACCGAGGCTGTCTTGGACCCGTATAAACCACGTGAAGTTCTGGGGGGGTTCGGATCTCGACGAACCGAACCCGCTCATCTCTACTTTAAACACATATATCTAGCATTCAAAATAAGTTTTTTTTGGTTGTTGAATACCTTTGCATATAAAAAAGCCCCCAGTGTCAGTCCAGGGTCCGAGTTTGCCGAGGTCCACGATCTTGGCCGAGATTGCACATATCTTTAAAGCAGCAATCATGTAGACATTTTAGACGCCACTTTCTCAGTCATCACCATGGGAACATGCGGCACAATTTCAATATATTTCTGATACTGTGCTTCTCAATTGCATCTGCGACTTTGGGGGCTATTCAGAGATTAACGCAGATAGCTCCGTACATGCTGGGGGCCGCCCAGCATAGGGCAAAGCTGCCCAACATGTGTGAGCCTGCCCCCCGATGCATCCACAATTAAATTGTGGATGCCTCGGAACTAAGGTTGACCCATGGCAGCGCAGCCTGACTGCACTGTCAGGCAGTTGGTGGGCATTGTTTTTTTCAGAGCAGTTGCCTGTAATGTCATGCAGCAGCCCCAAAAACTGGTCCTGGCCCACCTCCGTTTGGCCCATCCCACCGATGCCACATCACCGCCCCACAAATGCCCGCTGCTCTCGATCACATCCTTCAGAGATGCGGTCGCAATGTGTATTTGCACGCAGCCATGATGTGGCCACTGCACATGCACAATTTGCCACCAAGGCCAAACTGCGCTGTGGCTCGTATAGTGGCGGGACATGAATGACCTCTTTTGTGTGTAATGTACACACAGTGTAATGCTGCTGTATAAATCTAGTGGTGCTGTCTTTTGCTGCCATAAGTCTAGTGGTGGTGTCCTGTGCTGCCATAAGTCCAGTGGTGCTGCCATATAAGTCCAATCCAGTGGTGCTGCCATATAAATCCTGTCCAGTGGTGCTGCCGTATTAGTCCAGTCCAGTGGTGCTGCCACATAAGTCCAGGGGTACTCCTAGATGGGCCATTTGTTTGTGTCGCACACTTGTGTCGCTTAGCTTAGTCATCCAGCAACCTCGGTGCACCTAATTTTTACTTTGCATCATGTGCTGTTTAGGGCCTAGTTTTAAAAGTGCCATCCTGTCTGACATTGCAGTGCCACTCCTATATGGGCCAGTTGTTTGTGCCGCACACTTGTGTCGCTTAGCTTAGTCATCCAGCAACCTCTTTTTTTTCTTTGCATCATGTGTTGTTTGGGGCCTAGTTTTTAAAAATGCCCCTCTGTCTGACACTGCAGTGCCACTCCTAGATGGACCAGATGTTTGTGCCGCACACTTGTGTCATTAGCATAGTTATCCAGCAACCTCGGTGCACCACTTTTTTTCTTTACATCATGTGCTGTTTGGGGCCTAGTTTTTAAACATGCCATCCTGTCTGACACTGCAGTGCCACTCCTAGATGGGAAGGTGTTTGTGCAGCACATTTGTGTCACTTAGCTTAGACATTCAGCAACCTCGGTGCACCTCTTTTTTTTTTTTTGCATCATGTGCTGTTTGGGGCCTAGTTTTTAAAAGTGTCATCCTGTCTGACACTGCAGTGCCACTCCTAGATGGGCCAGGTGTTTGTGCAGCCCACTTGTGTCACTTAGCAAAGTTATCCAGCTACCTCAGTGTAACCTTTTTTGCCTAAAAACAATATTGTGAGGTGTAAGGTGTCCAGAATAGTTTGGAAATAAGTGAAAATGTATGTTATTGAGGTCAATAATACCATAGGATCAAAATTACCCCCAAATTCCATGATTTTAGCTGTTTTTGTGTGTTTTTTTCCAAAAATCATCCAGATCCAAAATCAAAACCTGAAAGGGTGGTTTTAGCTAAACCAATCCAGATCCAAAATATAAGCAGGGAAGCAGATCCAAAACCAAAACTCAAAAAACACAAAAAATGCTCGCCGCACATCTCTAAATTTGATGCATACCTCTTACAATATTTCTCTTCCCTTCCTACAGTTTTCTGCACCTTCTTTTCTCCTATGGCCTATTGCCCTTTTATCTCTTCTGTTTATAATTTGAGCAAATGAAATAGTTTTGGTGGCATAATAAGATTTGATTGCATAGGGCCTGCAAGCCACCCAAGCTCTTTTTGGGCAATTCCATGCTGCGGGCCTAGTACCCGAATATATTGTGTTAACAGTGCTAATGCCCGACTCTATGCTGGCTCAGGCCTAGCGTCTAATCAAATAGTGGGGCATAAGCTCAATGACCTGATCTTAATGCCCAGATGGGGCCTTTAATGAAATGACCTGGACCTAATGACCAGGTTGGCTTATAGTAGAACAGGCCAATTGACCACCATTGTCTCAATGTGGACATAGTTTCTATGTCGACAGGGACTATAGGTCGACATGTACTAGGTCGACATGACAAAAGGTCGACATGAGTTTTTCACATTTTTTCAGTTTTTGAACTTTTTCATACTTTACGATCCACGTGGACTACAATTGGAAACAGTAACCTGCACAAGTGAAGCAAGCCATGCAAGGGGACACAGAGCACTAATTGGGGTACCCCATCACTCTACAAAGAAAATTACACCAACAAATTGTAAAAAAAACTCATGTCGACCTTTTTTCATGTTGACCTAACGTCCCTGACGACCTAGAAACCACATCAACCTACTTACTGTCAACCAATAGTGATCGACCTAGATACTGTCTACCTAAGTCTGTTCTATCTAACATACCACACCCGTCTGAATGCCAGCTGCTAATGTGTCTTCATCGCTAAGTGTATACATAAATAGAGATGTGCGGCGGGCACTTTTCGTGTTCTGTGTTTTGGTTTTGGTTCTAATTCCACTTTTGTGTTTTGGTTTTGGCTTGGTTTTGCCAAAACCACCCTTTCGTGGTTTGGTTTTGGATCTGGATGATTTTTGAAAAAAACATAAAATCAGCTAAAATCACATAATTTGGGGGTAATTTTGATCCTATGGTATTATTAACCTCAATAACATTAATTCCCACTTATTTCCAGTCTATTCTGAATACCTCACACATCACAATATTGTTTTTAGACCTAAAAGTTGCAACAAGGTCGCTGTATTACTAAGCTAAGCGACACAAGTGTGCGGCACAAACACCTGGCCTATCTAGGAGTGGCACTGCAGTGGCAGACAGGAAGGCAGATACATATAAAAGGCCCCAAACAGCACATGATGCAAAGAATAAAAAGAGGTGCACCGAGGTTGCTGTATGACTAAGCCAAGTGACACAAGTGTGCGGCACAAACACCTGGCCCATCTAGGAGTGGCACTGCAGTGTCAGACAGGATGGCACTTTTCAAAAACTAGGCCCCAAGCAGCACCTCATGCAAAGATGTAGAAGAGGTGCAATGAGGTAGCTGGATGACTAAGCAAAGCAACACAAACAATCGGCCCATCTAGGAGTGGCACTGCAGTGGCAGACAGGAGGGCAGATATAAAAAAAGCCCCCAAACAGCACCTCGTGCAAAGATGTAGAAGACTTACAGTGAGGTAGCTGTCTGACTAAGCCAAGCGACACAAACAATTCCCACTCGAATTATACAGCAATATCACTGGAATTATATGGCAATATCCATGGAAATATATAGCAGTACCACTGGACTTATACGGAAGTGTCAGACAGGATGGCACTATAAAAAATAGTCCCCAAACAGTACATGATGCAAAGAAGAAAAAGAGGTGCAAGATGGAATTGTCCTTGCCCCCCCCCCCCCACACACACACCCTTATGTTGTATAAACAGGACATGCACACTTTAACAAATCAATCATTTCAGCGACAGGGTCTGCCACACGACTATGGCTGAAATGACTGGTTTGTTTTGGCCCACGCCAAAAAAGAAGCAATCAATCTCTCCTTGCACAAACTGGCTCTACAGAGGCAAGATGTCAACCTCATCCTCATCCTCCGATTCCTCACACCTTTCACTGTGTACTTCCTCTTCCTCACAGAGTATTAATTCGTCCCCACTTGAATCCACCATCTCAGGTCCCTGTGTACTTTCCGGAGACAATTGCTTGTCAAGTGCTTCCCGTAGGAATTTATAATTCATTTTGGTGAACATCATCTTCTCCACATTTTGTGGAAGTAACCTCCTACGCTGATCGCTAACAAGGTTATAGGCTGCACTAAACACTCTTTCGGAGTACACACTGGAGGGGGGGCAACTTAGGTAAAATAAAGCCAGTTTGTGCAAGAGAAGCCAAATTGCCTCTTTTTCCTGCCAGTATACATATTCATATAATCCTCCACCATTCTTTCAATGGTGACAGAATCATATGCAGTGACAGTAGACATGTCAGTAATCGTTGGCAGTCCGGAACAGATGTCAGCTTTCACTCCTGACTGCCCTGCATCACCGCCAGTGGGTGGGCTAGGAAATCTTGTCTTTTTCCTTGCAGCCCCAGTGGTGGGAGAAATTGAAGGAGGAGCTGTTGAAGGGTCATGTTTCGCTTGAGTTGACAATTTACTCACCAGCAGGTATTTGCACCTCTGCACACTTGTGTCTGCTGGAAAGAGAGATACAACGTAGGCTTTAAACCTAGGATCGAGCACGGTGGCCAGAATGCAGTGCTCTGATTTCAACAGATTGACCACCCTTGAATCCTGGCAAAGCAAAGTGTTGGAGAACCTTGCACAAGACAGAAATCATTCTCCACCGCGCTTGAGTCAGGTGCATTCTTCCTCCTTTGCCTATATCGTAGGTGGTTATATGGGCTTGAATGGCCTTTTGCTGCTCCTCCATCCTCTGAAGCATATAGAGTGTTCAATTCCACCTTGTTACCACCTCTTGCTTCAGTTGATGGTAGGGCAGGTTTAGGAGTGTTTGCTGGTGCTCCAGTCTTTGGCACACAGTGGCAGAATGTCAAAAGTGGGCCGCAATTTTTCGGACCACCGACAGCATCTCCTGTACCCCCCTGTCATTTTTCTAAAAAATTCTGCACACCACATATATTGTGTGCGCAAAACATGGGACATGCTGTAATTTGCCCAGTTGTAATGCATGCACAATATTGGTGGCATTGTCTGATATCACAAATCCCGAGGAGAGACTAAGTGGGGTAAGCCAATGCGCGATGATGTCCCTCAGTTTCCTTAAGAGGTTGTCAGTGGTGTGCCTCTTACGGAAAGCGGTGATACACAGCGTAGCCTGCCTAGAAACGAGTTTGCATTTGCGAGATGCTGCTACTGGTGCTACTGCTGCTGTTTTTTCTGTGGGAGGCAATACATCTACCCAGTGGGCTGTCACATTTATATAGTCCTTAGTCTGCCCTGTTCCACTTGTCCACATGTCCGTGGTTAAGTGGACATTGGATACAACTGCATTTTTTTTGGACACTGGAGACACTTTTTCTGACGTCTCTGTACATTCTCGTTATCGCCTGCCTAGTGAAGTGGAACCTAGATGGTATTTGATACCGGGGACACAGTAACTCAAACAATTCTCTAAGTCCCACTGAACTAATGGCGGATACCAGAAACATGTCTAGCACCAACATAGCTGTCAAGGCCTCCGTTATCTGCTTTACAAAAGGATGACTGCTGTCATATTTCATCTTCCTCACAAAGGACTGTTGGACAGTCAATTGCTTAGTTGAAGTAGTACAAGTGATCTTCCGTCTTCTTCTCTGGGATGACAATTGACTCCCAGCAGCAACAACAACAGCAACAGCAGTAGGCGTACCACTCAGGGATCCTCCCGAGGAATCCCGGTTAGGAGAGGACTCATCAGTCTTGCCAGGCACATGGCCTGCCGGACTACTGACATTCATGGCTGAGGAGGAAGTTGACGTTGAGGGAGTTAGTGGTGTGGCTTGCAGGATCTTGGGTACAAGAGGACGAAAGGATTTAGGTGTCAGTGGACTGCTTACGCTCTTACCCAAACTTTCACAACTTGACACTGACTTCTGATGAAAGCTCTGCAGGTGACGTATATGGGAGGATGTTCCTAGGTTGTTAACATCCTTACCCCTACTTATTACAGTTTGACACAGGCAATACACGGCTTGCCACCTGGGGGTATATTTACTAAGCTCCTGATTTTGACCGATTTGTAATTTTTTTTTTTGTCAAAGTGTCATCTCGGGAATTTACTAAACACAAATCTCGGCAGTGATGAGGGGATTCGTAATGTATTTCATGACAGAGTTTCCAAATACGAATGAATACACCATCAGCCAAACACGGCTGTTTAGGTATTGAACATGGTAATTTACCACAAATTTGTATTTGCAATTTCCACCGTGAAAGAACCATTGTGTACTTGAAAATTAGAGACTCGTAAAGAAATACGAAAATAAAATAGACCTGCTTTTGTAAAGCGTGTTAAGATGTGTTTCCTCTTCAACATAAATTACACCTACATTTTTGGTACCATAAAAAGGAACATAAGCACATGATTACAATCCCACCCTCACAAATGGCTGTTGGCCTGTGTTGCTGTGAATTTTTGTGTTCAGATGGATTCCTGAGACTGCTCCATCATTTTCACATAAACCAGGGCCATGAAACTGACGATGCTCAGCAGGTTGAATAGGTTCGGCGGAGGCTGTGCAGGCCTTTTTTGTTTATGTGGCCGATTAACAGGCCATACAGCTGATCCAGACTACATAGAATAAACATTAACCGTGTGTCTGACCTTTACAATTTGGACTTACATCCTGAAACAACACACTCTCACTCTGTCTTAGGCTTGACCACACTCCTGACTATGTTGAACTTACATTAAAATGCCAGCTTTCAGGCTGTGTGTGTCGATGTCCTTTCAATCTCACAGGCCACCTTCACAAAAAGTTACTTTTGTGGAAGTTTAACAAATATACTCCAGTTTGTAAAAATATTACATGTGTCATGTGACTTAACACAGTTAAAAAGATAATAGTACTGACCTCACTCACGTTATTTGTAAAAATGTACACACATGTGTTGTATGCATTGCAAAGCAACATAGATTGAACAATATGGTGGCGGACCCAGGAGTGTCAGTGGCATACAGTCAGGTAAGCTTTCTATGGCCCTGCCGGCATGGACAATGTGCACAGGTGTCACAGTTTTAACACACGTTGAGCATAATCCACCTAGGGCCAGACAGTATATTTGTACTAATAGAGATCTTACCACTCCACTAATGTCCATGGGTTTTGTGCTGCAAGCCATCAAAACGTGAGTGTGCTTGCGGGTTACCCTGGCGTAAGGAGAAATATTTTTGCAATAATGTGGATACTACAGTTTTATAATACTAAACAAGCATGCAGTACTGCGGTGTCACCCCAAGTTTAAATGTAAATAAATGTGCAATCGCTCAATGTTAATAATGAATGTTCACATTGTAATAATTTGCTAACCAAACAAACAATGACCTAGGCTTTTGCTCAAGACCACACACAACCTACTCAATGATTGCTACATTTGTGTAAAACAGCAAACAATGGGGGTATTTCCAAGTTGATCGCAGCAGGATTTTTGATAGCAATTGGGCAAAACCATATGCACTGCAGGGGAGGCAGATATAACATGTGCAGAAAGTTAGATTTGGGTGGGTTATTTTATTTCTGTGCAGGATAAATACTGGCTGCTTTATTTTTACACTGCAAATTAGATTGCAGATTGAACACACCCCACCCAAATCTAACTCTCTCTGCACATGTTATATCTGCTTTCCCTGCAGTGCACATGGTTTTGCCCAATTGCTAACAAAAATCCTGCTGCGATCAACTTGGAATTACCCCCCATATGTCCACTGATGTTAGATTGTAGCTAATCATAACTACGGAATAATCTGTGTTTAATGGCCTTGTAAAATTGTGATTGACTTATTCATGCAAATAAGGAGGATGATGCTCATTAGGTACTTAATATTTTAGACCTAGAATTGGGACAACATATGTGGCCTATTCTAGGCAAGCCATTATGTAAAGAGAGTAAGGTTTGAAATTTGTGTGAGCAACATTGTCTAAATAACATACCCAAAATTTACTCATTTTAACTATATTTCAGGTGGCCACAAATCAGGTAACTCATGTTTTAAAAAATCTGTTTATTAACTTTGTAACTCAAACACATAATAGTTATGTCAACCTAACATTGTTTACCCCCCTAAGCAGATTACACCTGCAGTGGCGTACTCTATTTTTTTGGGGAACCCTTTGAGCCGGCAGAGTCTTGGCCAGGCACATTTGCTCGTCTTCTGCCTGATCTCCTTACTGGGGAGGTAACTGGAGTATTTATTGGGGTGGTTGTTCCGGAGCTGGTGCTCGCTTGTTGTGTGTGTAATAAAGTTATATTGTGGCTGAGGTTAGTAAGTGTGGAGTTAAGTTGAGTATTGGAGGCCGTGTTGTTCTCAATAATTCTGCCTAGGCTTTCAGTAAGCAGATTGTTGGTTTCCAGCAGATTTAGGTAGTTTTGGTGCTGCCACATTTGGTCATCCATAATATGTCCCAAAGTGTTCATCATGTGGCTGTTGTCAGCACACATTTGCTCCATACAAATAGCGATTCGACTCATTTCGCTATTTTCTCGGCTCATAGTGCGACTGATTCTAGACAGGTAATGTGGCAGACTTGAGAGCAGTTGAGTTTGTCTGCGAAGACAGTCTAAATTATTAGACTGTTGTGTTGCCCAGCTGTCCCAAAATGCCTGCTCTTGGGTTTGAGCCAGTGGTGTGGCTGGGCTCATATGTGGTGGCGGAGGAGTTTGTGGCGGAGGCGGAGACATAGGTGGAGTGCTTGGTCTGTTTGTGTCTAGTGGCTGCAGTTCAAGCACAAAAGTCTCCTCCATTTCGGATGGCTGCTGGGCCGTGGTTATGCTGTCATCATCTGTGTGTGGTTTAATGTGAAAATATTTTATTACTATCTGCAAATGTTGTTTTAAATTTTGCCTAATTGTTTTTGGTAAAACAACATGCCTGAAACTTATTGCTGAAAATTAATTACCTACATAATAAAAAAAAAACATTGCTATTACGGCAAGCCCTATGTCGTATTTTGTTTGTGCTTTAGCTTGTGTAAAAAACACTATCCAAACAGGAATCAATATCTATAAAAAAAAAAGGACAATCCTTGTGGAAGTCATATTACGTATAAATCACAATGTGCCTAGGTTAGACTACATATATGATGGCAATACAATAAAAACACACTGCTTGTAAATAAGTAAACAATACACAATGGTCAAAGATTATACTGTGTGTAATCCTGTCTTTAGGATTTGGTTGCATACTTTTGAGATAAATTTGCTAGTGTAGGCGTTGCGTTGGTGGAGATGCAGATTGTGCCGTCGGCAGATCTGGATGCTGTCTTTCATGTGCCACATGTTTCCGCGTGGCTGTTCCATGGCTTGTGCGCATTTGTGCACTAGGGTGATGCCGGGATGATCCTATTTGGAAACAATTGACATTATTAGTTTTGATAATTTACTTTCTGCCACCTAAAGTGTAATTTCAAGGATACTTTACCTGCAGCACCAGCATCCTTATGTGCGACATTTGTACTAGTAGTGTGGCGTGTTCTTTTTTTGGCCACTGTAAAAAGATTTAAATTTTGTTTGTACACACAAATGTAATTTTAAACAAGATAACAAACATTAACCATTTCTTCATTATGAATGACAAATGCATACCTAACCCAAAACAAACACGGATATTAAATTATGTCTATATTGTGTGATACCACTTCTGCTTAAACCAAAAAACCCACAGCAACACACATGGACACACGTGCGTAGCTTACAATGCCACACAGATGATTGTGAAACAAAACTATTTGAGGCACAATTAAGCTACACTAGCAGACTACATAACAAATGCAACATTCATTATCCCAATATGTATTTGCGTACACTAACACTATTATTAAAATAGCCAACCTGCACCACCAATAACCTCTTTGTCCAAAACTTAAACAACATGCTAAGCACATTGTCCATAAATGGCAAATGAACATCACCAGGATATTTGGCTAAAAATGCTACACAAATCACATCAAGAACAATTTCAAATACACAACATCATGCGATAATGTGTCCTTTATTTAAAAATTAAAAACCAACTTTAAAAATCTACATTTAAAGAAAAATGGTGTTGTCCCCTTGATCCACACAAAACAAAGCAAAATAAGGACCGTTTCACAATCAAAACAAACAAGCAAAGAACATAATTTGCAACATACATTCTAAACATACTGGAAAATTTACACAAACAATATTGATAGACACAAGAGCAAAAACTAATCCACACAAAATAAGCATCTGCAAATTATTCTGCAAAACATTACTTTACTGATTATAAATTTAAAAACAACAAAACAAATTGTTTGTGAGAAATATTTTACACAACTCACCATCCTGCCTGGGCCGATCTGAATCACATACATAAGTGGCACCAACCACTTTGGCAGGAATTAGGGTCCGCACGGGCTCCTCCTACTCAGCTTATGTCGCAATAAACGTATGGCCACCCCCGGTTTGCCTGGCAGACTTTGCCTCCTTGGCCATCTTCGCCTTGACATGGCGCTTTATGTCGTAGAAGCGCTTACGACACGTGTCCTTGGTCCTTCTCACCACACCCTCGCTGTTCACAGCGGCAACAATTTTTCCCCAAAGTACACGCTTTCGCTGAGATGTGACCTTGGAGGACTCACGGCCAAAGAGCTGGCGATGATGGCGCATCAGCTCACGCACCAATGCAACATTTTCTGCGTAACTAAATTTAACGTTGCGCCCCGTCTTCATAGTGGTGCGTGGCTGTGGAGCAACAGCAACATCACTGTTACCCTCACTAGAGGCCGCAGCAGCAACCTCCCCCTCCTCCTCAACCTCACTCTCCCCCTCCACCTCACTAACCTCCTCCCTCTCACTAACACCCTCAGACTCACTCACCTCCTCCCTCTTACTCACCCCCTCTACCTCACTCACCACCTCCACCTCACTCACCTCCTTCTCCTCACTCACCTCTGACTGGGACATTACACACAAACAACAATTAACACTAAGAAAAAAAACACAAAAAACACACTCCTCCACTACCACTACACACCACACACAAACACACACACACACACACACACACACACACACACACACACAAACAAGGACAATAGACTGAAAAAAATAACAACCACAAAAAAGTATACAAACTGTAAAAAAACTAGACAACAATAATCACAAGACGACTTTCAATCACAATACAGCACTCAGCAATCAATTTAACTCACCAAAACCACTATCCAACTCTTCAACAGCACACACCACTACCCCTCACCTCTCCACTAGCTAACCCCACGAGGTCCGTCTGGTTTGGGGCATATTTATACTAAGCAGCACAGATACTCCTCCATCACAAACACAACCAATCACGTTTGAGTGACAAAAATGAAAGTAGGGAAAAATACGGCCGCAAAATGAAAAAAACTGCTGCGAATGCTAAGTACGAATCCATAATCCAAATCTGGAAATTATGGATGAAAACACACAAATTGGCCATAAAAGGCATGTGTAAAATACGAATTACATCGACATCGGAAAACACGAAAAATCACATCTCGGCAGATTAGTAAATAACATGCACAAAATTCAAAAAGTAGCAAAAAAACACGACCGAAACAAATCAAGATCAATCTCTCACCAACTCACTGGAAATACGATTCTTAGTAAATATATCACCTGTTGTCCGGATTTGTGGAGAAATAATTCCACACCAAAGAGGTGGCTTTTTTGGTATTTTGCCCAGGCATCACAATGGGCTTCTTCATCCCACGGACAACAAGTGTCTCCCCGGGTGCCTGACTTAAACAAACCACATCACCATCAGAATCCTCATCGTCAACTTCCTCCTCAGCGCCAGCAATACCCATATCCTCATCTTTGTGTAATTCCACAGTGACATTTCAATTTTAATATCAGGTTTGGACTGTTGGTGCTCCTTCCAGCACTTGCAGGGGGCGTGCAAATGGTGGAAGGAGCTACCTCTTCCCGTACAGTGTTGAGAAGGTCAGGCATCGCAACCGCCGACACACTTGGACTCTCCTTGGGCATTTGTGATACCATCTTAGAATGCGCAGTTCTTTGCTGTGCTTTTTCCAGCTTAACTGTTTTCATTTTTCTAGCGGGAGGGGGAGGGCTTCCATCGTCATGTGAAGCTGAACAAGTAGTCATGAATATAGGCCAGGGCCTTAGCCGTTCCTTGCCACTCCATGTCGTAAATGGCATATTGGCAAGTTTATGTTTCTCGTCAGACCATTTAAATTTCTTTTTTTGGGTCTTTTTACTGAACTTTGGCTTTTTGGATTTTACATACCCTCTACTATAACATTGGGCATTGGCCTTGGCAGACGACGTTGAAGGCATTTCATCGTCTATGTCATGGCTAGTGGCAGCAGCTTCAGCACTAGGAGGAAGTGGTTCTTGATCTTTCCCTATTTTATCCTCCAATTTTTTGTTCTCCATTATTTTTCAGGAGTTATATAACACAATATGCGGCACAGGAGCACTGGACATATGGCAGCAGAGTATACCACTGTGACTGATCACTGGAATGACTGATGGCTGATGCACAGGACACTACCACTGGTCTGATGCAGGACAACAAAGCACCACTGAACTGATGCAGCACAACACAGCACCCTATACAGCAGCACTGGACATATGGCAGCAGAGGACACAACCACTGAGACTGGACAGATGCAGCACAAGACACGGACACTGAGGACACTGAGAGAATGGAGACACATCCTCTCTGGACACTCTCCAATGCCGGAGTGAAAATGGTGGGGACTCGCGGCTCCTTATATGGAATCCAAATCCCGCGAGAATCTGACAGCGGGATGATGACGTTCTGGTTTCCGAGTCAGGCGGGAAAACCCGAGCCTGACTCGGATCCGGGCTCGTGACATGAATTCCGGTAGGGTTCGGTTCTCTGAGAACCAAACCCGCTCATCTCTATACATAAATATAAAAGAATAAATATATTTTCCACTGTTCCGGCAGCAATGTATATAGATGAATATTAATTATAACTAGCCTACACCAAAAGGATATAATATGAGGGCATAGAAACAAAGCTGAAGTATACCTAGCTGGACTTGATCACATTCCAATAAATGTTATATTTAATTGTATTTTCACACAAACTGTATACAATGCTTTTGGCGCTATATGTCATTTAAAACATTCCTCTATATCATTTGGTATATTAGTAAATACAATGCTATCAAGAAACCTAAGCATAACTGAAAAACTGGATAGGTTTTAAGACGGAATATTGGACTTGTATATTACTGAGTATGGAATAGCAAAAATGGAGTCTGCACTTAGGGCCTAATTGAGACCTGATCGCAGCAACAAATTTGTTAGTAGTTGGGAAAAACCGTGGTGGTCATTCCGAATTGTTCGCTCGCTGCCGATTTTCGCAGCGCAGCGATCAAGTGAAAAAACAGCAAACATGCACATGCGCATGGTACGCAGCGTGCATGCGCTAAGTACGTTCACACAAAACTTTGTAGATTTACACAAGCTCGAGCGACGTTTTTTCATCGCTCGAGTGATCGTAGTGTGACTGACAGGAAGTGGGTGTTTCTGGGCGGAAACTGCCCATTTTCAGGGAGTGTGCTAAAAAACGCAGGCATGCAAGGTAAAAACGCAGGAGTGGCTGGAGAAACGGGGGAGTGGCTGGCCGAACGCAGGGCATGTTTGTGACATCAAACCAGGAACTAAACGGACTGAGGTGAACGCAGTCTAGGAGTAGGTCTGGAGCTACTCAGAAACTGCAGGGAATTATTTAGTAGCAATTCTGCTAATCTTTCGTTCGCTATTCTGCTAAGCTAAGATACACTCCCAGAGGGCGGCGGCCTAGCGTGTGCAATGCTGCTAAAAGCAGCTAGCGAGCGAACAACCCGGAATGAGGGCCCATGTGTACTGCAGGGGGTGCAGATATAACATTTGCAGAGAGAGTTCGATTTGGGTGGGGTGTGTTCAAACTGGAATCTAAATTGCATTGCAAAAATAAAGCAGCCAGTATTTACCCTGCACAGAAACAATATAACCCACCCAAATCTAACTCTCTCGGCACATGTTACATCTGCCACACTTTGCAGTGCTCATGGTTTTGGCCAACTGCTAACAAATTTGCTGCTGTGATATACTCTGAATTACCCCCTTAAACACATAAATATTTATTTATTTACATATTGGTTTAGATCTATTGTCACATTATTATGACCACCAGCTAATAGCCAGAGAAACCGCCATGTGCTGCATAGCACAGACAGCAGCTAGATGGGCTGAACACACATCTGGTAGCCCCCAGGGTCATTTTGACGGTGAGCTGTTCCACTGTAGCGCTTTGGTCAGCCCTCATGTACTTTCGTAGCTAACGTTCACCCATCACATCAATGGCACGTGGTGCTCTGCAGTTTCCATGTCGGTTATTCGCACTGGTTCCATTTGTCCAGTCACGATATACCTTAACCACAGCAGCACGCGAACAAGTCACACAGTACACTGTTTCAGAAATATTGCCACCCATGGCCCGAAAGCTGATAATCATCCCTTTTTGTAACTCAGATAAATCGTTCCTTTTGCTGTTGACAGTAACAAGTGATAGGTGTGCAGGTGGACTGCACACACCTTACATACTCACCCAGTCAGTGCACGACGCGTGACGTACTTCTTGGGCTACACGCTGACGACGTCAAATGTAGGAGGTGTTCATATATATATACTAGTTGTTCTACCCGCTCTTCGCAAGGGAGTTTCTGATGTTCACAGTTGTAAATATAAATGAGTGTTAAAAATTTGATAAATCTATAGAGTTGTAAATTTGAGACGTCTTAATGTAAGTAAATATAAATCCACGGTTCTCGGTGTTTCCCAATTGCACCCGTAGCAGATACAGTAAAAAGTGACAGGACCATTTTTGTTCATCATCGTTCACGCAACGCAAGCCACGCATGGGTAATGATATCATTATGTTAACCCCCTGTTCATCCCCTTAGGGAAGGTTTATTAAAATTGTAACCTATTTCCACCAGAAGAATATCTATTTTGGATGTCAGCTTCCTAACATATGAGGAGAATTAGTGATCAGTCAGCGAGTGAGTGAGAGATATGAAAAAAAAGTGACAGGACCATTTTTGTAGTTTATGAAATTCTACACACTGGAGGTGCAATCCAAGGGCCTAATTCAGACCTGATTGCTGTTGTGCGAAATCAATTATTATTCGATTGATTATCGAATGACTGCGCATGCGTATGGGTCGTAATGTGCAGGCATGAGGCCAAACTGTGAAAAAATCCCGAATTTTTTTTTTGATCGCTAGGCAAACGTAGGCTGATTGACAGGAAGCGAGCGTTTGGGGATGGTAACTAGCCATTTTCTGAGAGTATCATGAAAAATGCAGGCTTTCCTAAGTATTTTCAGGACAGGTGTGTGACGTCAGCTCCAGCCCCGATCAGCCTGTTTGTAGTGCACTGTAGGAGTAAGTCCTGGGCTACGCACAGACTGCACAGAATGGAAAAACCATTCGATGGTGAGTGACATGCAAATGGATTTGCAGATGTCTGCTGTCTGGCAAAGTTTTCGCATGGCATACGCATGCATTCTCACACTTGAACGGGGCGGGTTTTCACTGTCTGTGGGCAGTGGCTATCTGATCACAGACCTCTGCAAAATCGCAGAGGAGCGATCATGTCTGAATTAGGCCCCAAAGTTTTATCTGATTGTTCGTTTGGATGTTATCATTCACACAACGCAAGCCACGCATTGGTAATGAGGTCATTATGTCAACCCCCTTTTCATCCCCTTACAGGAGGTTTATTACATTTCCAATTATGTAGTTTTCCTATTTCCCACCCGAAGAATACCTATGTTAAATTTCAGCTTCCTAACATATCGTTAAGTAAGAGAGTTAGTGATAAGGCAGTATCTCTCTCTCTCTCTCTCTCTTGCTCTCTCTCTCTATCTCTCTCTCTATATATATAATATATATATATAGAGAGATAGATAGATAGATAGATAGATAGATAGATAGATAGATAGATAGTTAGATAGATATACTGCCTTATCACTAACTCTCTTATATATATATATATATATATATATATATATAAGTGCATTGTGAAGCTTCAAATTGAGAATGGACGCCAGGTGTATTGGCGATCTCAAACATATTTTATTGGCAGATATGTTTGGTATAGTTCAAGTTATACCTGATGATTGAAACACTGCTGTCTTTTGATTAAACCCCTGGGAAAGACCCCTGGGAAAGGGGAGAAACAGATAAAGTGAATCTTTTCGGTTACTGCAGCCCTATATACTGTAAAGACTTGTTCTGCTGTTTTTCCGGTGCGCAGATATCTGAACTGTGATACCATAATATTTTGTTTCTCCGGCTTATGGAGGCTTTATGTGAGACTGACCATTTTGATTTGCCGGTTCCAGTACCTCTCAATCTTGTGGCCACAGGTTAGTGCTTATACAGCTTTCGTTCCTCAGTACAGAGCGAACAATCCAACCTGAGGATCTCTGTGCAGAAGGATGTTATTTAAGGTTGGAATAAATCCACTTATTTATATGAAATGGAAAGTACATGGAGCCATGTCATCATTGACCAGGTTTCACACAGTCTCTCCATAGCCATCCTCACAGCTACTAAAGCTGAGATTGTGATAACCATCTAGAAGCACTCTACATTAGTGCTGCATGCCAGGGGAACTCTTAAATGCTGGACACTATTTGAATCTATTAATATGTGGATCACAGTTATCATCTTTCAATATCAGGTATAATACTTACCATTCATCTAGCTGGAATGTTATTCTAATAATCAAACAGCAAGCTTCTATATACATTGTGTTTTATATTACTGTGTATGGGCCTGATTCTGAGGTGGCTGCAGATGTGGCAACCGCGTCTTTTGCCGCAGTCGTGTCTGCATCTTTATGCTAAAGCTGCCTCTGATTTGTAAACATGCCCACTTGCAGCATATTAAGATGCACCATCAGTGGCACAATCGAAACTTGCCCCAGACCTATGGCAGATGCAGTCTCTTCATCTGAGTATGTGCATTTTGGAACTAGGCTGCTTTCAGAGTCTTGCATGCTTCCACTTCGCCCCCCCCCACCCTTTTTCTCCAAGGAATGCCAAGTCTGTGTCCAATTCTCTCCTGTGTGTTTGTGCACAGACAGTTGGGACATATGTGAGTGCAACTGAGACAGCTACACCTTATGGAATTATGCTTCAGGTACCTTGAACAATAGTTATACAGGGCTTTGAAATTCCACAAGGCATTCTTGAAATAGATACAGTATGTCATCTTACAGGCAGACAGATAAGAGTTAAGGTGTTCAGTGGGATAACAGGCCAATTAGTTAACAGCTGGATTGCAACATTTTCGGCCTGCTGCATTCAATGCAATACTTTTCCTTGCTGGTCCATGTAGAATGCATTGCAGTAGTCTAAGCATGAAGATACAAATGCATGTAAAAATGTAAGAAGATCTTCTGATGGAATCAAGTTCTTGGCTGATGTTTAAGTGTCAAATGCCAAGCCATGACAGCACCAAAATTCATGGTCAGTGTTTTGTAACTCCAAACTCCAAAGAGTTAGTACAGTTGGTTGGTGAGGCTGTAGTCTTGCCATGTGATGATAAGATCCTATCAACAGTACCTATGTTTTATCAGGATTCAGTCTCAGTGAACAGCCACTCATCCACTGCTGGAACTCAGCTAGACAGCAAATCAAGATATGTATTGGAACCTCAGTACTTGGAGCAAAAAATAAGTACAGTTGAGTATTATCTGCATTTCAGTGGTAGACCAGACGATAACATCTGATTTCATTCAGTTGTAGCATGTATACTGAAAATATAAATGAAGATAGGATAAAAACCTATAGAACCCTTTATGCTAGTGGAACTGGTAACGAGTATACTCTTGAACACACTCTGTGACCTGCCAGTGAGAAACATCTAAAACCAGCTAAGGACTCTGACATTCAGTCCACAGAAATTTTTCAGCTACACTATTAAAAGCCCATGGATCATGACATTAAATGCTACAGAGAGATTAAGAACGACTAAAATTGAACAATAACCTCTGTCATCAGAAGATCATCAAGCACACACAGACCAGGGAAGTTTCAATAATATATCATCTCCTGGATCTTAACGTTCATGGGTCATAAATATTAAGGGATGACAGGCAATTATTCAATTGAGGTGCAACCCCTTTCTCAATATAATTTCTTAGAAAAGGAAAGTTTTAAACTAGGCAGTTGTTAGTCATGTAATCAGATCGAAATTAAATTTTTTGTTTGATTGTGTTTGTTTTTTGGAAGAAGGCTAACAATTGCTTTATTTAATGTTCCAGGAAAAATAGATCTCTGCAAAGAGCAACATACAATGTTGTCAAATACTGGTTTATTTAAGAGATGGGCAGGTTCGGTTTTACTTGGATTTACTCAGGTTTTTTGTTTTTTTATTATTGGCTATCCAAAACGCGTGACATCCGTGAGCCAATAAGATGCCGTTTTGTGACCCGAGTAAATCCGAGTAAAACCGAACCCGCACATCTCTAGTTTCTTTGTATAATACACCAGTATTATCACATGAGGTAATAATAAGATTTTACTTACCGGTAAATCTATTTCTCGTAGTCCGTAGAGGATGCTGGGACTCCGTAAGGACCATGGGGAATAGACGGGCTCCGCAGGAGATAGGGCACTTTTCAGAAAGCTTTGGACTCTGGGTGTGCACTGGCTCCTCCCTCTATGCCCCTCCTCCAGACCTCAGTTAGGGAAACTGTGCCCAGAGGAGATGGACAGTACGAGGAAGGATTTTTGTAAATCTAAGGGCGAGATCCTTACCAGCCACACCAATCACACCATATAACTTGTGATAAACTAACCCAGTTAACAGTATGAACAACAACATAGCCACGGTTCAACCGAAAAACTATAACATAACCCTTATGTAAGCAATAACTATATAAAAGTCTTGCAGAAAAAGTCCGCACTTGGGACGGGCGCCCAGCATCCTCTACGGACTACGAGAAATAGATTTACTGGTAAGTAAAATCTTATTTTCTCTAACGTCCTTGAGGATGCTGGGACTCCGTAAGGACCATGGGGATTATACCAAAGCTCCCAAACGGGCGGGAGAGTGCGGATGACTCTGCAGCACCGATTGAGCAAACAGGAGGTCCTCATCAGCCAGGGTATCAAACTTATAGAACTTTGCAAAGGTGTTTGTCCCCGACCAAGTAGCTGCTCGGCACAACTGTAATGCCGAGACCCCTCGGGCAGCCGCCCAAGAAGAGCCCACTTTCCTAGTGGAGTGGGCCTTAACCGATTTCGGTAATGGCAATCCTGCCATAGAATGCGCCTGCTGAATCGTGTTACAGATCCAGCTAGCAATAGTCTGCTTTGAAGCAGGAGCGCCAACCTTGTTGGCCGCATACAGAACGAACAAAGCTTCAGTCTTCCTGATTCTAGCCATTCTGGTCACATAAATCTTCAAAGCCCTGACTACATCCAAGGACTCGGAATCCTCCAAGTCCCATGTAGCCACAGGCATGACAATAGGTTGGTTCACATGAAAAGATGAGACCACTTTTGGCAGAAAGTGAGGGCGAGTCCTCAACTCTGCCCTATCCACGTGAAAAACCAAGTATGGGTTTTTATGTGATAAAGCCGCCAATTCGGAAACACGTCTTGCCGAAGCTAACGCCAACAACATGACCACTTTCCACGTGAGGTATTTCAACTCCACAGTTTTGAGTGGTTCAAACCAAGGTGACTTGAGGAAACGCAACACCACGTTAAGTTCCCAAGGCGCCACCGGAGGCACAAAGGGAGGCTGAATATGCAGCACCCCCTTCACAAAGGTCTGTACTTCAGTAATAGAGGCCAATTCTCTTTGAAAATAAATGGATAAGGCCGAAATCTGGACCTTTATGGACCCTAATTTTAGGCCCAAAGTCACTCCTGTTTGAAGGAAGTGAAGTAGACAGCCCAAATGGAACTCCTCCGTAGGAGCAGCTCTGGCCTCACACCAAGAAACATATTTCCGCCATATACGGTGATAATGTTTTAACGTCACGTCTTTCCTAGCCTTGATCAGGGTAGGTAGGAATGACTTCCTCCGCAATCCCTTTTTCCGCTAGGATCCGGCGTTCAACCGCTATGCCGTCAAACGCAGCCGCAGTAAGTCTTGGAACAGACAGGGCCCCTGCCGCAGCAGGTCCTGCCTTAGAGGAAGAGGCCACGGATCCCCTGCGAGCAACTCTTGCAGCTCCGGATACCAAGTCCTCCATGGCCAATCCGGAACAATGAGTATTGTTCTGACCCTGCTTCTTCATATTATTCTCAACACCTTGGGTATGAGAGGAAGAGGAGGAAACACATAGACCGATCTGAACACCCAATGTGTCATCAGAGCGTCTACCACTACCTCCTGAGGGTCCCTTGACCTGGCGCAATACCGCTTTAGCTTTTTGTTGAGACAGGATGCCATCATGTCGATTTGAGGCAGTCCCCAACGATCCGTGATCTGTGCGAAGACTTCTTGATGAAGTCCTCACTCTCCCGGATGCAGGTCGTGCCTGCTGAGGAAGTCCGCCTCCCAGTTGTCCACCCCGGGATGAACACCACTGATATCGCGCTTACATGGCCTTCCACCCAGTGTAGAATCCTGGTCGCTTCTGCCATGGCCATTATGCTCCTTGTTCCGCCTTGGCGGTTTATATGAGCCACTGCCGTGACATTGTCTGACTGAATCAGAACCGGTTTTCTCCGAAGCAATTCCTACGCTTGACGCAGGGCGTTGTATATGGCCCTCAACTCCAGGTCGTTGATGTGGAGACAAGACTCTAGGCTTGACCAGAGACCTTGGAAATTTCTTCCCAGTGTCACTGCTCCCCAGCCTCGGAGGCTTGCGTCCGTGGTCACCAGGACCCAGTCCTGAATGCCGAACCTGCGACCTTCTAGTAGGTGAGCACTGTTCAGCCACCACAGGAGAGATACCCTGGTCCTGGGAGACAGGGTGATCCTTTGATGCATTTGTAAATGGGACCCGGGCCACTTGTCCAAGAGGTCCCATTGAAAAGTCCTCGCATGGCACCTGCCGATAGAGATGGCCTCGTAGGAAGCCACCATCTTCCCCAGGACCCGCGTGCAATGATGCACTGAAACCTTTTTTGGTTTTTATAGGTTCCTGACCATGGCTATGAGTTCCTGAACCTTTTCGATCGGAAGAAAAACCTTTTTATGGTCTGTGTCTAGAATCAGCCCCAAAAAGGTCAGACGCGTTGTAGGGACTAGCTGGAACTTCAGTATATTGAGAATCCAGCCGTGTATCTGCAATGTCTTCATGGACAGAGACACGCTGTCCAGCAACCTCTCCCGAGATCTCGCCTTTATGAGGAGATCATCCAAGTATGGGATAATTGTGACCCCCTGCCTGCGCAGGAGCACCATCATTTCCGCCATTACCTTGGTGAAAATTCTCGGGGCCATGGAAAGCCCAAACGGCAACGTCTGAAATTGGTAGTGACAGTCCTGCACTGCAAATCTCAGGAACGCCTGATGCGGGGGGAATATCGGAACATGGAGGTAAGCATCCTTTATGTCCAGGGACACCATCCAATCCCCCCCCCCTCCAGGCTGGTGATGACCGCCCTGAGTGATTCCATTTTGAACTTGAACCTCTTCAAGTACAGGTTCAGAGATTACAGGTTTAAAATGGGTCTGACCGAACCGTCCGGTTTTGGGACCACAAACAGGGTTGAGTAATATCCCTCTCCTTGCTGGAGATGAGGAACTATGACAATCACCTGTTGAATACACAATTTTTGGATTGCTGCCAACACTAGCTCCCTCTCTGACAGGGAAGCCGGCAGAGCCGATTTGAAATATCGGCGAGGAGGCAAGTCTTCGAATTCCAGCCTGTATCCCTGAGAAACAATCTCTAACGCCCAGGGATCCACCTGCGAGTGATCCCAGACGTGGCTGAAAAACCAAAGACGAGCCCCCACCAGATCTGCCTCCCCTCAGGAAGCCCCAGCGTCATGCGGTGGACTTTGCAGACGCAGGGGAGGACTTCTGCTCTTGGGAACTAGCTGTGTGCAGCTTTTTTCCCCTGCCTTTCCCTCTGGCAACAAAGGATGATCCCCATACCTTCTTGTTTTTATTGGAACGAAAGGACTGCATTTGATAATGAGGTGCCTTTTTTGTATGCTGCGGGGGGACATAAGGTAAGAAATTTGACTTACCAGCCGTAGCCGTAGAGACAAGATCCGAGAGGCCGTCTCCAAACAACTCCACCCCTTTGTAAGGCAAGGACTCCATATGCCGCTTTGAATCGGCATCTCCCGTCCACTGTCGGGTCCACAAGAACCGCCTAGCAGAAATAGACATAGCATTTATTCTGGAGCTTAATAAACAAATGTCTCTCTGAGCATCCCTCATATACAAGGCAACATCTCTGATATGCTCTATGGTCATATGAATGGCATCCCTATCTAAGGTGTCAATTTCCGTAGATAAGGAATCTGCCCATGCCACAACCGCACTACAAACCCAGGCCGACGCCATAGCCGGTCGAGCAATAGTACCGGAATGATTGTAAATGTGCTTTAAGGTAATTTCCTGCCTGCGATCAACAGGTTCCTTGAGGGAAGCCGTATCCTGAAAAGGCAGTGCCACCTTTTTGGACAAACGTGTCAGCGCCTTGTCAACTTTTGGCGAAGATTCCCAGCGTATCCTATCAGTTTGTGGAAAAGGATACGCCATGAGAATCCTTTTGGGAACTTGTGGTCTCCTATCCGGAGATTCCCAAGCCTTTTCGCACAATTCACTTAATTCAAATGAGGATGGAAAAGTGACTTCAGGCTTTTTCCCTTTATACATGTGTACCCTCGTGTCAGGGACAGGGGGTTCCTCAGTAATATGCAAAACCTCTTTAATGGCAATAATCATGTACCGTATACCCTTTGCCACCTTCAGCTGTAATTTTGCATCTTCATAGTCGACACTAGAGTCAGTATCTGTGTCGGTATCTGTGTCATCAATTTGGGATATGGTGCGCTTCTGAGACCCCGAAGGACCTGGCGCCCCAGGGACAGGCATGGACTGGCTACCTGACTGATCCCTAGCTTCTGCCTTGTCTAACCTTTTATGCAATAGATTGACATTTGCATTCAAGACATTCAGCATATCCACCCATTCCGGTGTCGGCGTTGCCGACGGCAACCTGACATTCAAGCACTCCCCCTCCACATTAAGCGAGCCTTCATCGTCAAACATGTCGACACATGCGTACCGACACACTTCCCACACACACAGGGAACCCCTTTCCTGAAGACAGTATCCCTGTCAAGGCCATTTGGAGAGACAGAGAGAGAGTATGCCAGCACACACCCCAGCGCAATGACCCTGGAGACCAACACAAAATGTTTTTCCCCAGCAGCGCTGTATAATATGTAAACCGCCAATTATGTGCCCCCCCCCCTCTCTTTTAAGCACCCTTTCACTGTGTGTAAGCAGGGGAGAGTCCGGGGAGCTTCCTCTCAGCAGTGCTGTGGAGAGAAAATGGCGCTGGTGAGTGATGAGGGAGAAGCCCCGCCCCCCTCGGCGGCGGGCTTCTGTCCCGCTCAAACTTAGTAAAATATGGTGGGGGCTCTTTTATATACATGTACAGAGCCCACCTGTACATGTATATAGTCTTTTTTGCCATGCAGAGGTTTATATTGCTGCCCAGGGCGCCCCCCCCCCCCCCCTGCGCCCTGCACCCTTACAGTGACCGGAGTATGTGAGGTGTATGGGAGCAATGACGCACAGCTGCAGTGCTGTGCGTTACCTCAGTGAAGCTGAAGGCTTCTGCCGCCTGACGACTTCTGTCTTCTGTACTTCTAGCTCTGTGAGGAGAACGGCGTCGCGGCTCCGGGGGTGGACGCCCAGTAAGAACCTGCGTTCACCCCCTCTGGAGCTAATGGTGTCCAGTAGCCGAGGAAGCAGAGCCTATCTTTGACAAGAAGGTCTGCTCCTCTCTCCTCAGTCCCTCGATGCAGGGAGCCTGTTGCCAGCAGTGCTCCCTGTGAAAAAGTAGTAAAAGGTAGAAAAAAATCCAAACAAAAATGCTTCTAGGCAGATAATTCTGGAGAGCTCTCTGCAGTGCACCCATCTTGCTCTGAGCACAGTGTAAAACTGAGGTCTGGAGGAGGGGCATAGAGGGAGGAGCCAGTGCACACCCAGAGTCCAAAGCTTCCTTAAAGTGCCCTATCTCCTGCGGAGCAAGTCTATTCCCCATGGTCCTTACAGAGTCCCAGCATCCTCAAGGACATTAGAGAAATAAAAATTGTCATCAGTGGGTCAAAGCAGTCTAATAAGATAGTTTACAGTTGCAGGCTTGGTACCTTTACACTCATATGATAGCATGGTTGGTATTCCAGAACAGATGGAGTATATTGTACCTTATCAGCCAAGAAAGTTGCAAACTTTTTGGACCATGACTGTAAGGGAGTTGGTTCACAAAATATCTCCACTGTATGGAAAAACTGACCTTATTGCCTGTTTGGAGAGTTAATCTCCCTTTACAGTAGCTCTGATTTTTTTTACAGGTAATTGTGGATTAGTATTCTTCATAATGTTTGATTACTTTTAGCTTATCCTTTCCCATGTGAGGCTTCCTTCATTGTAATTTAATACAGGGACTTCACATCCAAGTGGGTTCTTTTAATTGACCTAGGCAGATTGTTGCAAACAAAACAGAGTTACAAAAACCACATTCAGGGGTAGATGTATTAAGTCCGGAGAAGTGATAAAGCAGTGAAAAGTGCAAGGTGATAACGCACCAGCCAATCAGCTCCAATATGTAAATTTACAGTTAGGAGCTGATTGGCTGGTGCGTTATCACCTTGCACTTTTCACTGCTTTCTCACTTCTCCAGGCTTAATACATCTACCCCTCAATGCTTTGCAGATGCAGCATACACAGGTGACTGAAGTAAATTTCCTAGTCACCAACACAGTTGAAAACAGAGATTACAGTAAATCCCCTTTATTATTCCCATGGTGTTGGAACTCGTGGTGGATGTACTAGAGTTGGTAACTAGATTGTTGTAGTTGGGGAACTTGTAACACTTATCTCTGCGTGTGCCCCCCTCATTGTGGTTGGTGCTGAGTGTCCCCCACCCATGGCAGTTGGTGACTGTTGGCTTTATGTGGAGAAAATGCCTTGGAGTCCAGTCCAGGACACCAGCACACAATAACCTTATTGGCAAAACATGAAAAGGTCAATAGTATTATATCCATATAACTTATTCTAACTTATAGAACAATTAATATAAATACTCAAGGCAAACAATTACATCAATAAATAGGAGCAACAAATAACAATAAATGGTAAGGCAGTGAGACAATGACAGTTCAGGTACACAGAAAGGTGCGCTGGATAACAAGTGCCTTTATGCTTTCATTGTGCAGCTTGGTTTAACAATGGTTGATTAGTTTAAGCTTATCCTTTACCAGGTGAGTCTTTCTATTTCGTCTTTTAAACCTCTGATCCCTCATCTTCAGCTCACCAACATTGTTGTAAGGTGAATACGTCGGCAGCTGGGTTATATTCCAAGACTTCTATATACTGTATATATATATATATATATATATATATATATATACTCACAAACTTATGTGTTGGTAAGAAATTAATAATCTAATATCTACTGCAGCTCACGGTAGGTGAATGTAGGTAGGCAAAGTGCATAATGTACAGTCTCATCTGTCCATGTAATACCAATACCTAAATCTTGTGTATACTGTTGTCTAATAACAAAAGTTATATACAGTATATGGCTAAGCCAGCTATGTATTCCTAGATCAAGTGTTACATTTTAACTTGTGGATGCATAAAACTCCAAAATCCACTAAACCAGAAGTTCTAAAAATTTGAATAAATTTATTTAGTTCTCAGTAATGATTTCTCATTAAAGCGATTTGAATATTGATTTAAGAACTATATTTAAGTCTCTCCCTAATATCACTGAGCCTTCGCGATTAAGCATTTGGTCTGAAAATACTCTTGAAAGAAAATTATGTTGATGTGAATTAGTACTATAATAATAGCACACCAAAGTAACTTTATACAGTACGTGTTTTTATCACCTTTAATGACTATATCTCCCAAATGTGTAATTAGACCCATTCTTCTTTTGTTTTTATCAACACTGCTGAGAAAGACATGATTGCAATTCTTTATGAATTAATTTATTTAAATGTCCTTGCATATGTGTCTGTATATAAGAATTAATTTTCCATTTAACTGTTTACATGCCCTGTACATAATGTCCTTATATGTAAAGGCTATTAAGTCTATTATCTGTCACACAGTATTTATATTTTAATGATAGTGCTTCATCAGAGATCAATCATTATAATAGCAATGTGTAGCATAGTTGTATTCTGTGTATATGATCATAGTGAGTATACAAGTGCAGTTAAAACAAGCAATAACTGTGGTTAAGTAGTACTACCGCTAAAGACCTGCTCTGCAAAGATGATAAATAGCTCCTTGTCTGTACATAAAAGAGCATCCCATGGGTGTGGATTGGACACCATATGCTATGTAGTGGCCACTTGTCATATCAGGATTAGTTTGTATCTTCAGGCAGTGGCAAATGCAGGATTTTTAAAGGGGGGGGGGGTGTTTCTTTCCAAATGCAATCCACAATCTCCTACTCTGCGGAACACTGGAGCAAGTGAGGGAGTCTGGGGGAATGGTAGAAGAACCTAGTAATGACCCTGGGCATTAATGAAAACATTGGTCTTTTTACACAATGGGTATCTTAGCTATGCCCTTGACTGTGTGGAATGCAGTATTAATATTTAACACTCTGGATAGTCTATAGTATAGGCTGTATCAAACATAATTAACATAGAAACATAGAATTTGACGGCAGATGAGAACCACTTGGCCCATCTAGTCTGACCCTTTTTTTATCATTAAGGTAATCTCAACCCTTTTTGAACCTTAATTCTTTGTAAGGATATTCATATGCCTATCCCAAGCATGTTTAAATTGCTCTACAGTCTTAGCCTCTACCACCTCTGATGGGAGGCTATTCTACTTGTCCACTACCCTTTCTGGGAAGTAAGTTTTCCTTAAATTTCCCCTGTACCTGCCTCCCTCCAGTTTCAGTGTATGTCCTCGAGTTCTAATACTCCTCTTCCTTTGAAGAATGTTTCCTTCCTGAACTTTGTTAAAACCCTTGGTATATTTGAAAGTTTCTATCATGTCCCCCCTTTCCCTTCTCTCCTCCATACTATACATGTTAATATATTTTAGCCTTTCCGGGTAAGTTTTGTGATGTAGGCCATGCACCATTTTAGTTGCGCTTCTTTGTACACTCTCTAATGTATTTATATCCTTCTGGAGATGTGGTCTCCAGAACTGGACACAATATTCAAGATGAGGCTGTACCAATGACCTATACAGTGGCATTATCACTTCTTTTTTTCCTGCTATTGATTCCTCTGGTTATGCAACCAATCATCTGACTTGCCTTTCTTATTGCTTTGTTACATTGCTTTCCTGCCTTAAAGTCACTTGAAATAGTGACTCCTAAATCCCTTTCCTCCTCAGTAGTTTCCATTATAGTACCCTTGATACTATATTTAGCCTTTGGGTTTTTTAATAATTAGATAATCTAATTAAGATAAGTGATCAGGAAAGGTTAAACATACCATAAGAAATAAATAAATAAATAAATAAATAAATAAATACATACACAAACATATAACAAGTACTGTACTTTCTAAGCACACATTCTCCCACCTCATGGTAAGGCTATTATCTCTTCTTCCTGGTAGATTCTCTCTGGTCCAGTGCACGGAGTGAGGACTCAGAGCCACACACACAGCAATGTGGTAGAAGAAGCTGCTACCACTGGGCAAGTGCAGCAGCTCTGCTCTGTCACTTTAACTGCATGATGTGGCTGCAGCTCTAGTAATCATGTTATATACCAATGGTTTTGTTGTCATAATTTGAGCCACTTGCCAAAATGAGGGGGTTTCTGGGCAACCAGACCTCCACACCCTCCACCACATTATCATATGCCAGGGATGAGTTCAGTGGTAGGTGCTGTGTGCAGGAATCTGGGTGGCTGTATGTAGCTCTTATGCATGAGGTGAGGCTGGAACAGGATAGAACGACAGACTAGAACAGGAGCTGGGACTAGTACAGTAACTCACAATAGACTGGATAGAAACTGGCTGAATTAATATGGAACACTGCGTCTGGTACTTGCTTTAGGTGTCAGGCTTTTGCTGACTAAAAACATAGGAATCAGGCTGGAACTGACTGGTACACTTTGAAGTTAGAATGTGACTGCATGCATACAAATGAGTCTTGCTGGAACTGATACTAGTTTCAGAAATAAGGCTAAAACAAATGATTGCTTCAGAAGTCAGGCTGGAACTGACAATATTTTTTTTCAGTAGTCAGGCTGGAACAGAGACATGATTCCGAACTTGGGCAGGAATGGACAATTTCCTCAGTAGTCAGGCTGGACCTGACACTTGATTCAAAAGTCAGGCTGGAACTGACACTTGATTCAAAAGTCAGGCTGGAACTGACACTTGATTCAAACGTCAGGCTGGAGCTGACCCTTGATTCACAAGTCAGGCTGGAAATGACGATTGCTTTAGAAGTCAGGCTGGAACTGACAATTTACTCAGTAGTCAGACTGAAACTAACACTTGATTCAGAAGTTAGGCTGGAACTGATAATTTCTTCAGTAGTCAGACTGGAACTGACAGATAATTTAGAAGTCAGTCTGGAACTGACACTTGATTCAGAAGTCAGGCTGGAACTGAGAATTGCTTCAAAAGTCAGGTTGGAACTGACAATTGCTTTAGAAGTCAGGCTGAAACTGACAATTGCTTGAGAAGTTAGGCTGGAACTGAAACTCGCTTTATAGGACTGGGCTGAGACCAGTTATGCTTACTGGTCTGGGTTGGAAAATGATATGCTTCACTGGACCAGACTGGAGCAGGTTATGTTTCACTGAATCAGGCTGGAATCAGCTATGCATCATTGGACTGGGCTGGAACTGGCTATGCTTCACTGGACCAGGCTGTAACTGGCTATGCTTTACTGGACCAGGCTGGAACCAGCTGGAATGGAAAACACGATGCAGATAACCACCTTTAATTACTGAGTGCATACACCTGTGGTATTAGTTGCTGGCTGCAAACAGAGTCTGTCAGTACTGGAGCAATAGAAGCACTGATAACTCTATTGCTGGCTGGAACCAGCAATAGAGTTATCAGTGCTCAGTAACAGATCTATATTTAACAAGTTACTAGAGAACAGAAACCTGGAACCAAGGCCCGTAGCTAGGACAAGCAACATTGGGGGTCATTCTGAGTTGATTGTAGCTGTGCTAAATGTTGCACAGCTACGATCATTCACACTGACATGTGGGGGGACACCCAGCGCACAGTGGCGATGCCTTTGCACTTCCAGAGTAGCTTCCGACCAGCACAGCTTTAGCGTGCTGGCTGGGAGTTACTCGTTACACCCCGGCCCGCAGCGGCTATGTGTGACGTCACGCAGCCGCAGCAGCTTGCCCCCCCCAACGGTCCGGCCACACCTGCGTTGGCCAGACCTCACCCCCAAAATGGCAGCTTAACGCCACTGTCCAGCCCCCTCCCGCCCAGCAACCGTATCTGCCTCAGAGGCAATCGCTAGGCAATGATGGCTGGTATGTACCGGCGCACTGCAGCGCCAGTGCATGCGCAGTTTCCGACCTGATCGCTGTTCTGCGAGAAACTGCAGCGAGCGATCGAGTCATTGTCCATGGCATTTGCTGAGTGACAGATTGGTCCTTATATCACCCTTGCTGAGCAGTGATTAGAGAATGCAGTCAGCTGCTCAGAATCTAGTTCCCAATTGGCTAGTCCGTGGTCAGCTGACTGGGACCAATATGATGGAGCCCAGTAGTTGGAGATGGAGGGAAAACTCATGAGGTTCATGCAGGTGAAACTGTGGTGCACTTTGGGCAGCAGCAAACTCTTAAGGGACTGAGAGCAAATGCACGCACATGATCTCTGCAGTTCAGGTCCAGCACTACTAATTGGTCTGTGAATATTGCTGCAATCAAGTAACTGCACAGAAGAACTAATAGGTGAAAAATCAGCCCGGAAGTAGACTCAGCAGGCAAAGTCTACAGATGGAGCCGCACTCATCTGAGGCGGCTCCATAATAAACAAGCACTCCCGGCATGACTAGGCGATCCGTCCTCATGGTCACGCCGGGAGTGCAGAGAGACGCTCTTCCATTCATAGAAGATGCTCTCCCATTCTCGTGAATATGGCACGTCTCCATCACGGGCGCGCCCGACCAGTTAAAGACGGAGATGCTGAGTCCTAGGCGCTCCTAGGCACAGACTGAGACATGACTAGCGTGGCTCCCTCTGTATAGTTCAAACTGAAGGTGTTGCAGCTTGGAAATTTGTATTCCAGCAGATTACTGGAGCCAGAGTACAAAAGCAAAAGTCTGTATGAAAGTGCTGGAGCAAGACTAAAGGCAATCACAAATAAAAAAATACCAGATTCTTACATTTTTTTCATAGATTTAAAGATCTACTAATCTACTAATCAGCATCCATACATTACGGATATATTTCATTTATTTGCAGATCATTTTCAGCAAATACAGTTTTGCCAATCTTGAAAGGATCATCAGTTTACTAGAAACGGTTTGCAAATCTGCTGATTGTTACCATACACTAGCACTCTGCAGCCCCAACTGACCTGTTAAGTCGAACATGTTGGACAACCTGAATTAACAATAACAATCGATTGTTGGTTGGAATCTACGATCTGTGAACCTCATACATTGCAGATTTGTTTGCAAATCATCTGCAAAGCATCAAATTGCCCCAATCATTTGCTGATGTATGGGGACTTTAGTGAAACTCTGAGGACTCTGCAGGATATCCTGGCCAGCAGGACTGGTGGCTGAGGTAAGTCACAAGACACGGAAATATAAAAGTGTGTGAGTTCTGGCGCAAAAGCTAGCTGCCCAATCCTACCTTCCTGTGATCTGCCCAAATCCAGATCACAAAGGGTTAACAAGTGAAAAAAATATAGCGGGTGGGAGGAAGATCAAAGGCGCTGCTGTACACGTAACGAATATAAATAAAGAAAAAATTGTAGGATATACTTGCAAAGAACTGGGTGGTTCCTCGTTAATCTTTTTCTACAGATCCAATGATTACCAGATGTTTACATGCAAAAAAACAAAAATGGACAACAAATGTATAGTAATGTCTATAATGAGTTCAATTTTGGTGTGTTCTCCTTTGAAATAGAGCCCTGGTAATGTGGAGGTTACTCTTGATAGGAGATAGGGAAAGTTTCTCACCACCGCTTCACAAACATAGGTACACGTACCAAAAACTCACATAGAGTTAAATATCACCATACATATAAGGGTATCTTTTTTTTACTTCTAATTAGAACGCATGGAACAAGATCCGTACAACGAAAACGTACCACACTCACGTTTTCAACAGGTGGTATTCCACACGTAACAGTTTCTTTAAATAGATGAGTGACTCTTCTCTTCCAAAAAGATTCAATTTATTGTAGCGTGATAAAATTTAAAAAATAATATAAATAAAATCTCCTTAATCCATTACAAAAAAATCCAGGATAGAGCAAAATGTGGGTCAGAATGGAAATATGACAAAACACAAGTGAATTCCGGACTTACACTTGTGAACACAAATGCTGCATATTACCTTGGATTGATGTGGATGTGGGAGAATTAAAAAGCACTGTCTGATATCACCAACGCCGTTTCGACACGAGGTCTTTTTCAAGGTGGGTACTCAAACAGTGACTGACAAACATATTTATAGCAGTGGACAGGAAGTGGCAATGCATCTTGGGTAATTGGAATTAAAATCTGTGGGTGCGATAATTACATGTAATTCCCTCTGTTAAACATAGCTGTACAGAATAATGATGCTCACCCAACTAGTACAATTTATTTTCCTGTCTATTATGACAAATTAGGAACGCATCGTGATCACGACCTGCTTCACTTCCGCGTTCCACGATGCGTTCCATGGACCGGAAGTGTGACGCGATCACGTGTCCTCCGCTTCCTGTCTAGCAGGGAGCAGAGTGAATGAACATCGTGATCGCGCACTGTTTACTGTTTGCGCTTCACGATGCGTTCCAGCACCCGGAAGTAAGCCGCGGACACGTGACATGCATCCTCCCCTTTCACGGGGAACGATGCATATCGCGTCCCGGCTGCTAGGCAACAAAGAGAAACAGAAGATGAATTTAATACTAGTTCTGACAATGTTACTTTTCATCAATATAAAGACCATACATAAAAGTGATATTTATTAAAATGATAATTTTTAGGATACCATAATGAACGGACATTGCATACACCTATACTAATAATACAATAAAATAAGATTTAATCCAGAAGTAAAAACATTAGGTCTATAAATATAATTTATAGATCATTTCTAAATTATTTCAAAAGGTAATCAAGAGGGACAAATTAATTACATAAACCATTTAAGCTCGAAGTCTGAATTCAAGCCACAAGGGATGAGTGTATTTAATTTAAAAATCCACTGCATCTCAGCCTTTGCGAGATTTGTCTCTAAATCCCTGTCCCTCCAATTGGATTTGATTTGCTGGATTCCCATGAACGAAGAAATTTTTGAGGTTGCACAGTTATGTTTTTTAGCAAAATGGTCTGACAGGGAGTGGGTCTGTAATCCCTTTTTCACATTACGTATATGTTCAGCGATCCTTGTTTTTAAAGCTCTCCCTGTCCTACCTACATACAACAGACCACAGTCGCATTTTATTAAGTAGATGACATTAATTGTGTGGCACGTAATGAAATTTTTTATCTCGTAATTTACGTTATTAGCGGAAAAGCTGGTTATTTTTGAATTTTCTGATGATATTGTTCTACATGCGACGCATGTGCCGCACCTGTGAAAGCCTTTAGTGCGTATGGGATTAGAAGAGGTGAATGGTAGTGCACTTTTCACTAATTCACTCCTCAGGTTTTTTCCTCTTCTATAGATGAATCTCGGTTGGGTGGGAATAATATCTCTCAACACTGGATCCCTTAAAAGCAGATGCCAGTGTTGGCGAATTATAAATTCCTGTTTTTTATAATTCGCTCCAAATCCGGATATAAAGGCCCATTCCGCATGATTGTTGACTGATTTCTTTTTTTCTTTTTTCAAGATTTCTTTCCTGTCGAGCTTTTCTACTTCTTCTTCAGCCTTCAAAAGCAGCTTTGGATCATAGCCCTTTTTCAAAAATGTATTTCTCATTTCTTTCTTCTGATTGTTGTAGTGCTGAGGTTCGCTACAATTCCTTTTTAACCTCAGGAATTGTCCTTTTGGGATTCCTCTAATCCATTGAGGATGATGTTGACTTGAAAATGGTAGAAGACTATTCGAGTCTGTTGGTTTCGTGTAACCCATTGTATGTATGGTGTCATCCTTAATATAGATGGTCAAGTCTAGAAAGTTGATTTTCTCTTGACTTATATCGAAGGTTAAAGTTATGTTCATAGTGTTGGTATTCAGATCCGAGCATAATTTTTCTAGGTTTTCCCGATTTCCTTTCCATACAAAGATGATATCGTCGATGTACCTGAACCATGACACCAAGTCCGCACCGGCCAGCGAATGATTGTATATTGAATCTTCCTCCCACTTGGACATGAAGAGGTTCGCGTAGCTCGGTGCGAACTTGGTGCCCATGGCGGTCCCGACTTTCTGCAAATAATATTCCCCGTTAAAGAAAAAATAATTATTTTCAAGTACAAATTTGATACTTTCTAAAATGAATTCTATCTTTTCTTTTTCCATTTCAGATTTTTCCAAGTGCCATTTTACTGCATCCAAACCGTCACTGTGATTGATTATAGTATACAATGACGTAACGTCTGCTGTAACCAAAAAGGAATCATGTTGCCACTCTATCTCTGATAATTTATTAATTGTATCGGTGGTGTCTTTGAGGTGTGATTTACCTTTTATTACAAAAGGTTGTAGGTAGAAATCGATCATCTCTGAAAGGTTTGTAGTTATACTCCCTACCCCCGAAATGATAGGCCGACCCGGAGGTCGTGCTGGATTTTTATGGATCTTGGGGAGAGTATATATGGTGGGGGTTTTTGGATGCTCAACATTCAAAAATTCAAATTCCTTTTTTGTCAAGGTACCCTTTTCCAGGTATTTTGTGATGAGTTTTAAATAGTTACTTTTGATCTTTACAGTAGGGTCTATCTTTAATTTTTGGTAGGTCCCATTTAAATTTAGTTGGGCCATAATTTCATCAATATAATCTGATTTATTTTGAACTGTTATGCCACCACCCTTATCGCAAGGTTTTATGATTATATTTTCATCGTCCTTCAACGATTTTATTGCTAACCTTTCTTTTTTGGTAATATTAGGTTTCCTTCGGGATTTCTTCATCTGTGGAGTCTTAATTTTCTTGAAGTCTTCTGCAACTGATTTGGTGAAGCTTTCTACCATACATCCCCTCACATGTGTTGGACAAAAAGTAGATCTTTTTCTAAAAGGTGTTTCCACTGCTGGATCCACATTTATAGTGTTTTTCTCCGTATTGAGTGCAAAGAACTTTTTTAGAATGAGTTTTCTTGAAAACTTTTGAACGTCAATGTGGACGTCAAAAGCATCCGTAGTGGAGGTTGGGGCAAATTTTAATCCTTTCTTTAGAATGCTGTGTTCTTCTTTGGTTAATTCGTGAGAACTTAAATAGAATATTTTGATTTCATCAGCACTTTCCGAATCCTCTTTTTCACATTCTTCATTGATCTTTTTCTTTTTTCTTTTTTTCTCTCTCTTTTTTTGTCCACCCCTTTTTCCCCGACTTTTTGGTTTATTTATCTCATATTTCTCCAATTGTCTCGCCGTTCTAAAAAAGGCCCTCTATTCTCTCTAAAATTATCAAATGCCTCAAATCTATTGTAGGTATCCACTGGGGGTCTATTATTCCATCTGTTGTATCTGAAATTCCTTCTAGCGAATCTCCTTGGATAGGACCAATTGTTACGTTGGAAATTTTCTTCATCTCTGTTCCTTAGCGGGTATCTTCCTTCTCCTTGTCTGGGATGATTTTCATAGATCGATGTATCTTTATAATGATAGTCATCTGTGTCTTGTTGAAACCTAACTTTTCTCTTTCTCCAATCTTCACACTCTTCTTTATCCCTAGCCGGAGATTGTACTTGGTATTCTCCTTTATTTTTATTTTTATTTTTATTTTTTCTGTTTTTTGTTTTTTTCTCACCTTCATTACCGCCATCCCTATAAAATTTATGATCCCTTTTTAATTTCTTCTGTTTCTTCTCAATTAGTTCTTTTGTATGTTTGCTAATATTAATTTCCATCTCTTTATCTAGAATTACAAATTCAGGTAATTGTTGATAAGGTTGGACCATTGTTTGTAGAGTTTTTATTTTATCATTAAGATTAAGTAATTTATCTCTCCTTTCTTTTATTATTAATTTTATCAGGGAGAAAGAACAGATTTCTAGAATTTTTTCCCATTCCCTTTTGAACTGTTCACTGGAATCTGTGAAGCTGGGGGATTTTTTAATCCTCAAGCCTTTAGGTATGATGTCATCCGCTTGATATTTCTCAAGGGTTGCCACCTCCCACCAGAGGGAATTCTCTTTTAATAATAAAGACTCTAATTTACTCATGGCGGTTTCTAAATCATCATCAGTTAATTCATCATTCTCTAAACAACAATCCAATTTGAATACTTCTTTTAAGGATTCTTGTCTTTCTTTCAAATGTTTAAACATAGTCGCAGCCTAAACTCACACTCCTGGGAATATGAAACACGGAAATATAAAAGTGTGTGAGTTCTGGCGCAAAAGCTAGCTGCCCAATCCTACCTTCCTGTGATCTGCCCAAATCCAGATCACAAAGGGTTAACAAGTGAAAAAAATATAGCGGGTGGGAGGAAGATCAAAGGCGCTGCTGTACACGTAACGAATATAAATAAAGAAAAAATTGTAGGATATACTTGCAAAGAACTGGGTGGTTCCTCGTTAATCTTTTTCTACAGATCCAATGATTACCAGATGTTTACATGCAAAAAAACAAAAATGGACAACAAATGTATAGTAATGTCTATAATGAGTTCAATTTTGGTGTGTTCTCCTTTGAAATAGAGCCCTGGTAATGTGGAGGTTACTCTTGATAGGAGATAAGGAAAGTTTCTCACCACCGCTTCACAAACATAGGTACACGTACCAAAAACTCACATAGAGTTAAATATCACATTTTGCTCTATCCTGGATTTTTTTGTAATGGATTAAGGAGATTTTATTTATATTATTTTTTAAATTTTATCACGCTACAATAAATTGAATCTTTTTGGAAGAGAAGAGTCACTCATCTATTTAAAGAAACTGTTACGTGTGGAATACCACCTGTTGAAAACGTGAGTGTGGTACGTTTTCGTTGTACGGATCTTATTCCATGCGTTCTAATTAGAAGTAAAAAAAAGATACCCTTATATGTATGGTGATATTTAACTCTATGTGAGTTTTTGGTACGTGTACCTATGTTTGTGAAGCGGTGGTGAGAAACTTTCCTTATCTCCTATCAAGAGTAACCTCCACATTACCAGGGCTCTATTTCAAAGGAGAACACACCAAAATTGAACTCATTATAGACATTACTATACATTTGTTGTCCATTTTTGTTTTTTTGCATGTAAACATCTGGTAATCATTGGATCTGTAGAAAAAGATTAACGAGGAACCACCCAGTTCTTTGCAAGTATATCCTACAATTTTTTCTTTATTTATATTCGTTACGTGTACAGCAGCGCCTTTGATCTTCCTCCCACCCGCTATATTTTTTTCACTTGTTAACCCTTTGTGATCTGGATTTGGGCAGATCACAGGAAGGTAGGATTGGGCAGCTAGCTTTTGCGCCAGAACTCACACACTTTTATATTTCCGTGTTTCATATTCCCAGGAGTGTGAGTTTAGGCTGCGACTATGTTTAAACATTTGAAAGAAAGACAAGAATCCTTAAAAGAAGTATTCAAATTGGATTGTTGTTTAGAGAATGATGAATTAACTGATGATGATTTAGAAACCGCCATGAGTAAATTAGAGTCTTTATTATTAAAAGAGAATTCCCTCTGGTGGGAGGTGGCAACCCTTGAGAAATATCAAGCGGATGACATCATACCTAAAGGCTTGAGGATTAAAAAATCCCCCAGCTTCACAGATTCCAGTGAACAGTTCAAAAGGGAATGGGAAAAAATTCTAGAAATCTGTTCTTTCTCCCTGATAAAATTAATAATAAAAGAAAGGAGAGATAAATTACTTAATCTTAATGATAAAATAAAAACTCTACAAACAATGGTCCAACCTTATCAACAATTACCTGAATTTGTAATTCTAGATAAAGAGATGGAAATTAATATTAGCAAACATACAAAAGAACTAATTGAGAAGAAACAGAAGAAATTAAAAAGGGATCATAAATTTTATAGGGATGGCGGTAATGAAGGTGAGAAAAAAACAAAAAACAGAAAAAATAAAAATAAAAATAAAGGAGAATACCAAGTACAATCTCCGGCTAGGGATAAAGAAGAGTGTGAAGATTGGAGAAAGAGAAAAGTTAGGTTTCAACAAGACACAGATGACTATCATTATAAAGATACATCGATCTATGAAAATCATCCCAGACAAGGAGAAGGAAGATACCCGCTAAGGAACAGAGATGAAGAAAATTTCCAACGTAACAATTGGTCCTATCCAAGGAGATTCGCTAGAAGGAATTTCAGATACAACAGATGGAATAATAGACCCCCAGTGGATACCTACAATAGATTTGAGGCATTTGATAATTTTAGAGAGAATAGAGGGCCTTTTTTAGAACGGCGAGACAATTGGAGAAATATGAGATAAATAAACCAAAAAGTCGGGGAAAAAGGGGTGGACAAAAAAAGAGAGAGAAAAAAAGAAAAAAGAAAAAGATCAATGAAGAATGTGAAAAAGAGGATTCGGAAAGTGCTGATGAAATCAAAATATTCTATTTAAGTTCTCACGAATTAACCAAAGAAGAACACAGCATTCTAAAGAAAGGATTAAAATTTGCCCCAACCTCCACTACGGATGCTTTTGACGTCCACATTGACGTTCAAAAGTTTTCAAGAAAACTCATTCTAAAAAAGTTCTTTGCACTCAATACGGAGAAAAACACTATAAATGTGGATCCAGCAGTGGAAACACCTTTTAGAAAAAGATCTACTTTTTGTCCAACACATGTGAGGGGATGTATGGTAGAAAGCTTCACCAAATCAGTTGCAGAAGACTTCAAGAAAATTAAGACTCCACAGATGAAGAAATCCCGAAGGAAACCTAATATTACCAAAAAAGAAAGGTTAGCAATAAAATCGTTGAAGGACGATGAAAATATAATCATAAAACCTTGCGATAAGGGTGGTGGCATAACAGTTCAAAATAAATCAGATTATATTGATGAAATTATGGCCCAACTAAATTTAAATGGGACCTACCAAAAATTAAAGATAGACCCTACTGTAAAGATCAAAAGTAACTATTTAAAACTCATCACAAAATACCTGGAAAAGGGTACCTTGACAAAAAAGGAATTTGAATTTTTGAATGTTGAGCATCCAAAAACCCCCACCATATATACTCTCCCCAAGATCCATAAAAATCCAGCACGACCTCCGGGTCGGCCTATCATTTCGGGGGTAGGGAGTATAACTACAAACCTTTCAGAGATGATCGATTTCTACCTACAACCTTTTGTAATAAAAGGTAAATCACACCTCAAAGACACCACCGATACAATTAATAAATTATCAGAGATAGAGTGGCAACATGATTCCTTTTTGGTTACAGCAGACGTTACGTCATTGTATACTATAATCAATCACAGTGACGGTTTGGATGCAGTAAAATGGCACTTGGAAAAATCTGAAATGGAAAAAGAAAAGATAGAATTCATTTTAGAAAGTATCAAATTTGTACTTGAAAATAATTATTTTTTCTTTAACGGGGAATATTATTTGCAGAAAGTCGGGACCGCCATGGGCACCAAGTTCGCACCGAGCTACGCGAACCTCTTCATGTCCAAGTGGGAGGAAGATTCAATATACAATCATTCGCTGGCCAGTGCGGACTTGGTGTCATGGTTCAGGTACATCGACGATATCATCTTTGTATGGAAAGGAAATCGGGAAAACCTAGAAAAATTATGCTCGGATCTGAATACCAACACTATGAACATAACTTTAACCTTCGATATAAGTCAAGAGAAAATCAACTTTCTAGACTTGACCATCTATATTAAGGATGACACCATACATACAATGGGTTACACGAAACCAACAGACTCGAATAGTCTTCTACCATTTTCAAGTCAACATCATCCTCAATGGATTAGAGGAATCCCAAAAGGACAATTCCTGAGGTTAAAAAGGAATTGTAGCGAACCTCAGCACTACAACAATCAGAAGAAAGAAATGAGAAATACATTTTTGAAAAAGGGCTATGATCCAAAGCTGCTTTTGAAGGCTGAAGAAGAAGTAGAAAAGCTCGACAGGAAAGAAATCTTGAAAAAAGAAAAAAAGAAATCAGTCAACAATCATGCGGAATGGGCCTTTATATCCGGATTTGGAGCGAATTATAAAAAACAGGAATTTATAATTCGCCAACACTGGCATCTGCTTTTAAGGGATCCAGTGTTGAGAGATATTATTCCCACCCAACCGAGATTCATCTATAGAAGAGGAAAAAACCTGAGGAGTGAATTAGTGAAAAGTGCACTACCATTCACCTCTTCTAATCCCATACGCACTAAAGGCTTTCACAGGTGCGGCACATGCGTCGCATGTAGAACAATATCATCAGAAAATTCAAAAATAACCAGCTTTTCCGCTAATAACGTAAATTACGAGATAAAAAATTTCATTACGTGCCACACAATTAATGTCATCTACTTAATAAAATGCGACTGTGGTCTGTTGTATGTAGGTAGGACAGGGAGAGCTTTAAAAACAAGGATCGCTGAACATATACGTAATGTGAAAAAGGGATTACAGACCCACTCCCTGTCAGACCATTTTGCTAAAAAACATAACTGTGCAACCTCAAAAATTTCTTCGTTCATGGGAATCCAGCAAATCAAATCCAATTGGAGGGACAGGGATTTAGAGACAAATCTCGCAAAGGCTGAGATGCAGTGGATTTTTAAATTAAATACACTCATCCCTTGTGGCTTGAATTCAGACTTCGAGCTTAAATGGTTTATGTAATTAATTTGTCCCTCTTGATTACCTTTTGAAATAATTTAGAAATGATCTATAAATTATATTTATAGACCTAATGTTTTTACTTCTGGATTAAATCTTATTTTATTGTATTATTAGTATAGGTGTATGCAATGTCCGTTCATTATGGTATCCTAAAAATTATCATTTTAATAATATCACTTTTATGTATGGTCTTTATATTGATGAAAAGTAACATTGTCAGAACTAGTATTAAATTCATCTTCTGTTTCTCTTTGTTGCCTAGCAGCCGGGACGCGATATGCATCGTTCCCCGTGAAAGGGGAGGATGCATGTCACGTGTCCGCGGCTTACTTCCGGGTGCTGGAACGCATCGTGAAGCGCAAACAGTAAACAGTGCGCGATCACGATGTTCATTCACTCTGCTCCCTGCTAGACAGGAAGCGGAGGACACGTGATCGCGTCACACTTCCGGTCCATGGAACGCATCGTGGAACGCGGAAGTGAAGCTGGTCGTGATCACGATGCGTTCCTAATTTGTCATAATAGACAGGAAAATAAATTGTACTAGTTGGGTGAGCATCATTATTCTGTACAGCTATGTTTAACAGAGGGAATTACATGTAATTATCGCACCCACAGATTTTAATTCCAATTACCCAAGATGCATTGCCACTTCCTGTCCACTGCTATAAATATGTTTGTCAGTCACTGTTTGAGTACCCACCTTGAAAAAGACCTCGTGTCGAAACGGCGTTGGTGATATCAGACAGTGCTTTTTAATTCTCCCACATCCACATCAATCCAAGGTAATATGCAGCATTTGTGTTCACAAGTGTAAGTCCGGAATTCACTTGTGTTTTGTCATATTTCCATTCTGACCCACATTTTGCTCTATCCTGGATTTTTTTGTAATGGATTAAGGAGATTTTATTTATATTATTTTTTAAATTTTATCACGCTACAATAAATTGAATCTTTTTGGAAGAGAAGAGTCACTCATCTATTTAAAGAAACTGTTACGTGTGGAATACCACCTGTTGAAAACGTGAGTGTGGTACGTTTTCGTTGTACGGATCTTATTCCATGCGTTCTAATTAGAAGTAAAAAAAAGATACCCTTATATGTATGGTGATATTTAACTCTATGTGAGTTTTTGGTACGTGTACCTATGTTTGTGAAGCGGTGGTGAGAAACTTTCCTTATCTCCTATCAAGAGTAACCTCCACATTACCAGGGCTCTATTTCAAAGGAGAACACACCAAAATTGAAGTCACAAGACAAGTTACTTGAACATGTGAGAATTAAATCAGGATTTTTATACCACAGCTTCCCTATTTGAGAACATATCCTTGCACCAGGAAGGTTAGCGGTTTACCAAACTTTGATTTTTTTTGTTTTACATCTTTCTTTATATGGGACCTGGAGATAAACTTCTCTTCACCTGCTCAAATTGACAACTGTGTTTCTGCTTCATGTAGTAAAGAACAGCTATGATTGATTTATAGTAACTGTGTTAAAGAGTTATTGTTTACACTGCTTGGTTTGCTTCAGTCACTTTTTGTGCTAATTTTAATCCTAGGACAATGTTTAGTCAAAATCTGTTTGATTTGAAGATATACTGTACGTAGAAATATTCCAACCCTGCAAGAAACTTCACAATATCCTGTGGTATCTCAGTCACTTCCTGAGTTCCCACTGACTAATTCAGTTTGGCTGGTTTAGCCCCACAAGTATTAGATTTCTAAAGAGATTCTGTTCATATCTGAAAACTGTATCTTATACTCAGCATATATCTTTTCTATCAGGGAATAGAGATGGATCATTGTTATCTGTAAACTTGTCTTGTGAGACACAAAACATGTATGCTTTATTTCACATTGAGAAAATGTATTAAAGCTATGCAATCTCCTATGTGTGATTGAGGCAGCCCATTGAGCTTGGGCATCTCCATGATTTACATTTTATGGTTTCATCCTGAGAGACATCAGGTAGCAATTGTTCATAATTTTTGTAAGGAGTATTGTGAAATATTTGGCATAATTTAATGTGGTATAGTTCTTATTCTTAAAGTATTTCTTTAGCTTATTTCTATGTAGTCGATTGATTTGACCTCCTGTGGGTTGTATCTCTCTTTTAAAATATGACAATAGAATAACAGAGTAACTGTTTTTATCATTTCACTGAATATTCTGTTTTATTGATGAGTGCCTTTGGGTCTGTTTGATAGACTACTATTGAATTATTCAGGTCATGTTTGAAAGCATTGTTTAACCCTTCTAAAATGTCTCTCATCACAAGTTTGTAACATGGTTTTCATCTGGTGTTTCAATCTTTACCTGTTGTATTCTTTCTGTAGAAGGGATTTCAGGCGTTGCCATTTTTCCTTTTCCTACTTCTAGCAAGAGGACAAATACCAATGATCTTACCTTATTAATTAGTATTAATAATATAATTTGCCCTTTTACTGCTATCTTTGTCATGTCAAATAATTGGAGAACTCATGACATCTCAGATGTTCTGAAGCAGCATCTTCTCCACAAAAATATTGAAACCATATCATTATACGACAGTTGAACCAGAGACATGTCGAACAGTCGTAACAGCATTGTAGCCCAGAGCAATGTACTGGGTACCTACCCACCCATTCACAGGAATATGCAAAGTAAATCATAACTTTCCCTTCTTGTGGTTCCTCACTGCCTCTCCATATGCATCCAAACAGTGAATGGCTGTCTGCACTTTGATTTGTGGATAGCTCTAGTCAGGCAGGGAAAGATGCTTCGGGAAGAGTAAGATGCAGCATTTTCTACCTGCCTCCCAAGAAGCTCCATAGGTACCAGCCCAGAAGAGATTCCTGCTTGAAGGCCCCTAGAATCGTGGGCAGCTGCCCATTGAGCTCATACATTAAGATGGCCCTGGAGACATGTAATACCAGTTCTTACACAAGTTTTTTCCCTACTAGATGCCTGTGGGGTACTACCAATTGGACTCTTTTGTATGAACAAATTCTACACAGCCCAATTATCATACATTCTATTTGACCTTTTGTTCAAACAGCTTACTAATATGTGTTAATCACTAACTAAACACAAATCTATAATCTAGACCACTATACTGTATTATACCTGTTAAACCAAATAGTCATCATAACTCTTAGTTATATATAAAATAATAAATACATTGAATGAAAACCTTTAAATACGCCATATTGAATTAGAGATCATATATCCAGTATGGTACATATAATTCTTAAGGGGCCTAAGCATTTGTTAAGGATGTATTTTAAGGATGAAGTTAGAACCAGAACTGAAAACCATCTCTTATTTCTTCACAGGTAAAAACACCATTCTCATGCTTGTTTATCTGAGTCTATCATCTCTCTCTGGTTACACTTTTCATGTGCCAAGAAGGTTTGTCTGCAAATGTCTGTGACCTGTCTTTAATGCAAAATCCCCTCTGTTAATTAGCTGAACTTCTGATTGCACACCTCCCCCTTTGCCAACTGATATAGTGTGTAGCATTTAAGAGCAATATCCTCAAGGCCTGCAGTCAGGACTTGGCCTGCTAGCATTTGTGAAGTATGCATTTGTTAAGGATGTATTTTAAGGATGAAGTTAGAACTGGAGTTTAAACTGGATTTGGACTTTGGACTACGCTAGAATCTCTAAGTAAACCAGTTCCCCAACACTGCAACTCAGGACCATTATGTGGCCTTTCCTAACCTCTGCCATGAGAACACCAGGACCAATTCCTACTACTCTTCTGTACAAGAACATCAGGACTGCCCCCGGGACTACCGCTCAAGCTGAGCAGGTAACTGAGGGGTGTGTGCACCAGGACCAGACTTTGCTGGGTCATTTCCATTGGACATTAGTGTGCTCCCCACATTCTCACACCCACCCGCACTGCCAGGACATTTATAATATTCGCAAAATAATGTTAGTACAGTTTTCCTGCAAATATGTTTTTCTCTTCTTTTTCTTCTTACAGCATACTTCCACCCCACTGTGTGATATTCCTGTATAGTTTACCTCCACTGATTGCATACCCTGCCAGCAGTAACCTATGCAGTATGACCCACATGGCTGCCTCAGATGGTTCCTCCGTGGGCAGGGTGTGCTTCATTTGGATCTTTCCATGCAGGGTATAGCATACTCCTACACACGTGTCAGTTTTCCCATACATGTATTTGGCCCTTGTAAAGCTCATCTCCCACAGTGTAACCTTCGTAGTGTGCCTAACATGGCTGCCTTATCTGGTGCGTTTGTGGATGGGATGAAAAATCCATGGACCTGATGGTTTTGTTGGAACCCTACTATGAACTTTAGGATGCTGCAATATCCCCATTTTGTGTTATCTCTTCTAGGGATGGACTATTCCACCCTGGGTAATCCTACGCAGTGCACCCAAGATGGCTGCCATACCTGGTACTTTGTGAGGGTGGAACACACTACCCTTGGAGGTTATTACCCAAAATGCCTACACCAATCATCCATTATGCTTTCTGTGTGCTCAAGGTTTTATTTTATGTCTGTGTGGTTTATCTTTTGATGTATTACTTAAACCTTCTGTATTATGTGCATTGTTTGAAATCAAGTTGGCGCCGCGGATGGCTGCCTCGGTGCTGCTCTGCCAAGCAGCCTTCATTTTTAGTTTTACATGTATAATATGTCTAATATGCAAAGTCTATCGTACAGTTGCAATGTGCAGTATGAACTCATACGTGTAATGTTTGTAATGTATGCTACGTTTTTCCATCTTCTTATGCTATGTATTTCCCCTTCATGTTGCTGCTTGGCAATGCATTGTACCACAAAAAATTCCTAGTGTACATGAGTACACCTGGCCAATAAAGCTGATTCTGATTCTAAACACGGTGATATTTGTACCATGCGATTTCCCTTGAAGTCCCGGGAGCCAAAATTGCATATACATGCGGTGCAATTTGAATCATGTACAATTTGTACCATGCTAATTTCAATAGTGGGTTGGTATTATGTAGAGATGTGCGGCTGGCACTTTTCGTGTTTTGTGTTTTGGTTTTGGTTCTAATTCCACTTTCGTGTTTTGGTTTTTGCTTGGTTTTGCCAAAACCACCCTTTTGTGTTTTGGTTTTGGTTTTGGATCTGGATGATTTTTGAAAAAAACATAAAAACAGCTAAAATCACAGAATTTGGGGGTCATTTTGCTACTACGGTATTATTAACCTCAATAACAATCATTTCCACTCATTTCAAGTATATTCTGAACACCTCACACCTCACAATATTGTTTTTAGGCCAAAAGGTTGCAACAAGGTAGCTGAATGACTAAGCTAAGTGACACAAGTGGGCAGCATAAACACCTGGCCCATCTAGGAGTGGCACTGCAGTGTCAGACAGGATGGCAGTTTTAAAAACTAGGCCCAAAAGAGCACATAATACAAATAAGAAAAAGAGGTGCAAGATGGAATTGTCCTTGGGCCCTCTCACCCACCCTTATGTTGTATAAACAGGACATGGACACCTTAACAAACCAATCATTTCAGTGACAGGGTCTGCCACACGACTGTGGCTGAAATTATTGCTTTATTTGGACCCCACCAAAAAAGAAGCAATAAATCTCTCCTTGCACAAACTGGCTCTACAGTGGCAAGATGTCGTCCTCATCCTCAGATCACCCCCCCTTCAGTGTTTACATCCTCACAGAGAAATAATATTCAAACAAAACCACATCATATAGGTGTCAGTGGACTGCTTACGCTCTTACCCAAAGTTTCTGAACTTGACAATGACTTATGATGAATGCGCTGCAGGTGACGTATAAGGGAAGATGTTCCTAGGTGGTTAACGTCCTTACCCCTACTTATTATGGATTGACAAAGGCAACAGATGGCTTGACACCTGTTGTCCGGATTTGTGGAGAAATAATTCCGCACTGAAGAGATGGCTTTTTTGGTATTTTGCCCAGGCAAGAAAATGGTCTTTTCATCCCATGGCCAATAACTGTCTCAACTGGTGCCTTATTCAAACAAACCACATGACCATCAGAATCCTCATCGTCAACTTCCTCTGCAGCGCCAGCTACACCCATAACCTCCTCAGCTGGTGTACATCTACAGTGACAACCTCAATCTCAATATCAGCAACTGGACTGGCGGTGCTCCTAACAGCACTTGCAGGGAGCGTGCAAATGATGGTAGGAGCTTCCCTTTCCCCATACAGTGTTGTGAAGGTCAGGCCTAGACATTGCAACCACAGACAGTACCAGCACCCCTGTATTTTCACAACACCCCTGTAATTTTACAGCATACAAGACAGGGCCAGTGTACATTGATTTTCACTGCACCCTAGAATAATCACAGCATACAAGACAGGTCCAGTGTATATTGATTTTCACTGCACCCTAGAATAACTACAGCATACAGGACAGGGCCAGTGTACATTGATTTTCACTGCACCATAGAATAATTACAACATACAAGACAGGGCTATTGTACATTGATTTTCACTGCACCCTAGAATAATTACAGCATACAAAACAGGGCCAGTGTACATTGATTTTCAGTGCACCCCTGAATTTTTACAACATACAGGGCCAGTGTAATTTTATTTGAACAGCAACACCCCTGTATTTTACAGCATACAGCAGTGTGCTTTTAATTTTTAACTGCACCCCTGAATTTTTACAACATACAGGGCCAGAAGCACCCCTATACAGAATACAGGAGCAGTGTGCTTTTAATTTTTAACAACTGCTCCACTGAATTTTTACAACATACAGGGCCAGCAGCACCCCTATATTTTCCAGAATACAGGAGGACAGTGCCCCTGCACCCTGTACAACAGTGACAGCAACACCCATGTACAGCTGCAGTACATGAAACACCAGTGACAGCCAGGGCAGCCGGGACAGCACCCCTAACACAGCACAGGTACTCCTCAGTGACTGCAGCAGCACCCCTGCAGAGCACACACTAACCCCACACAATGCCACCACCCACAGGGAGAGACAGAGGTCTGTCTCCCTTACTCTCCAAGTCCCAAGTGAAAATGGCGGTGACACGCGGCTGTTTATCTGGAATCCAAAACCTGCGAGATTCCAACAATGACATGATGATGTTTTGCCTCGTTCTGGTTTCCGAGTCTGGTGGGATCCGGGCTCGGAGCATGAAGTTTGAGGGGGGGGGGGGGGTTCGGTTCTCAGGGAACTGAACCCGCTCATCTCTAATGATTATAACTGACTTGTAAGCAGAAATAGCAGTATGTTCTCTGTAGAGCGAATAAAACTTACTCAGTGATGCTACTGACTGACCCCTGACACTGAGCACAGAGGGTTCACTTGCTCATACAGCAAGGACAGGACCATCTTTACATCAGTGTAGGCCACTGGGCAAAGCTATGAAAAAGGCTGCCTATCAGAGGCGGGCATTATGTACATGGGGGTATGCTATTAGTGGCTGTGATGTCCTGGTGGGGGGGCTGGAGGTGCTATCCACGGCTAGAGCTATATCTAGACATTTTGGTGCCCTGTGCATTTTTTAAACAGCGACATCAGGCCTAAGGCATATGAAAAAAGCCTCCTGGTCTACTAGCGATGGGTTATGTATGGCCATGTAATGCATATTGAAATAAGCTAATAAGAATATTTTATAGATCTATGCATTTGGTGCAGACTTATATACATTACAGGGAGTATCCTAGAGACTAATATACAATGTAGAGAACATTGTATGGGCACCAATATACAGGGAGCATTCCAGAGACAAACAATGCAGAGACACTATACACCAGCCCCATCTCCTATCCCCATAACGCTACAACCTGTCCCATCCCCTGTCCCCATAAGGCTACAACCTGCCCCATCCCCTGTCCCCATAGTGTTACACACCTGCCCATCCCCTGACCCCATAACGCTCCACACCTGCCCCATCCCCTGTCCCCATAATGCTACACACCAAACCCATCCCCTCTACAAAAACACATAACACAGCTGCCCCCCTTACAAAAAGAGCTGCCCCCTGTATATATGAAACTATATAAGTATCATATAAGTAAGTATCATATAAGTATAATTAGTATCAAAAGTATATAAATTAGAGATGAGCGGGTTCGGTTTCTCTGAATCCGAACCCGCCAGAACTTCATGTTTTTTTTCACGGGTCCGAGCGACTCGGATCTTCCCGCCTTGCTCGGTTAACCCGAGCGCGCCCGAACGTCATCATGACGCTGTCGGATTCTCGCGAGGCTCGGATTCTATCGCGAGACTCGGATTCTATATAAGGAGCCGCGCGTCGCCGCCATTTTCACACGTGCATTGAGATTGATAGGGAGAGGACGTGGCTGGCGTCCTCTCCGTTTAGAATTAGAATAGATTAGAGAGACACTTGATTTACTAATTTTGGGGAGCATTAGGAGTACTCAGTAGTGTACAGTGCAGAGTTTTGCTGATAGTGACCAGTGACCACCACTTTTATTTATAATCCGTTCTCTGCCTGAAAAAAGCGATACACAGCACACAGTGACTCAGTCACATACCATATCTGTGTGCACTGCTCAGGCTCAGGCCAGTGTGCTGCATCATCTATATATATTATATATCTGTCTGACTGCTCAGCTCACACAGCTTATAATTGTGGGGGAGACTGGGGAGCACTACTGCAGTGCCAGTTATAGGTTATAGCAGGAGCCAGGAGTACATAATATTATATTAAAATTAAACAGTGCACACTTTTGCTGCAGGAGTGCCACTGCCAGTGTGACTAGTGACCAGTGACCTGACCACCAGTATATAATATTAGTAGTATACTATCTCTTTATCAACCAGTCTATATTAGCAGCAGACACAGTACAGTGCGGTAGTTCACGGCTGTGGCTACCTCTGTGTCGGCACTCGGCAGCCCGTCCATAATTGTATATACCAGTGACCTAACCGTGGTTTTTTTTTCTTTCTTTATACATACATACTAGTTACGAGTATACTATCTCTTTATCAACCAGTCTATATATTAGCAGCAGACACAGTACAGTGCGGTAGTTCACGGCTGTGGCTACCTCTGTGTCGGCACTCGGCAGCCCGTCCATAATTGTATATACCACCTAACCGTGGGTTTTTTTTCTTTCTTTATACATACATACTAGTTACGAGTATACTATCTCTTTATCAACCAGTCTATATATTAGCAGCAGACACAGTACAGTGCGGTAGTTCACGGCTGTGGCTACCTCTGTGTCGGCACTCGGCAGCCCGTCCATAATTGTATATACCACCTAACCGTGGTTTTTTTTTCTTTCTTTATACATACATACTAGTTACGAGTATACTATCTCTTTATCAACCAGTCTATATATTAGCAGCAGACACAGTACAGTGCGGTAGTTCACGGCTGTGGCTACCTCTGTGTCGGCACTCGGCAGCCCGTCCATAATTGTATATACCACCTAACCGTGGTTTTTTTTTCTTTCTTTATACATACATACTAGTTACGAGTATACTATCTCTTTATCAACCAGTCTATATATTAGCAGCAGACACAGTACAGTGCGGTAGTTCACGGCTGTGGCTACCTCTGTGTCGGCACTCGGCAGCCCGTCCATAATTGTATATACCACCTAACCGTGGTTTTTTTTTCTTTCTTTATACATACATACTAGTTACGAGTATACTATCTCTTTATCAACCAGTCTATATATTAGCAGCAGACACAGTACAGTGCGGTAGTTCACGGCTGTGGCTACCTCTGTGTCGGCACTCGGCAGCCCGTCCATAATTGTATATACCACCTAACCGTGTTTTTTTTTTCTTTCTTTATACATACATACTAGTTACGAGTATACTATCTCTTTATCAACCAGTCTATATATTAGCAGCAGACATAGTACAGTGCGGTAGTTCACGGCTGTGGCTACCTCTGTGTCGGCACTCGGCAGCCCGTCCATAATTGTATATACCACCTAACCGTGGTTTTTTTTTCTTTCTTTATACATACATACTAGTTACGAGTATACTATCTCTTTATCAACCAGTCTATATATTAGCAGCAGACACAGTACAGTGCGGTAGTTCACGGCTGTGGCTACCTCTGTGTCGGCACTCGGCAGCCCGTCCATAATTGTATACTAGTATCCAATCCATCCATCTCCATTGTTTACCTGAGGTGCCTTTTAGTTGTGCCTATTAAAATATGGAGAACAAAAATGTTGAGGTTCCAAAATTAGGGAAAGATCAAGATCCACTTCCACCTCGTGCTGAAGCTGCTGCCACTAGTCATGGCCGAGACGATGAAATGCCAGCAACGTCGTCTGCCAAGGCCGATGCCCAATGGCATAGTACAGAGCATGTCAAAACCAAAACACCAAATATCAGTAAAAAAAGGACTCCAAAACCTAAAATAAAATTGTCGGAGGAGAAGCGTAAACTTGCCAATATGCCATTTACCACACGGAGTGGCAAGGAACGGCTGAGGCCCTGGCCTATGTTCATGGCTAGTGGTTCAGCTTCACATGAGGATGGAAGCACTCAGCCTCTCGCTAGAAAACTGAAAAGACTCAAGCTGGCAAAAGCACCGCAATGAACTGTGCGTTCTTTGAAATCCCAAATCCACAAGGAGAGTCCAATTGTGTCGGTTGCGATGCCTGACCTTCCCAACACTGGACGTGAAGAGCATGCGCCTTCCACCATTTGCACGCCCCCTGCAAGTGCTGGAAGGAGCACCCGCAGTCCAGTTCCTGATAGTCAGATTGAAGATGTCAGTGTTGAAGTACACCAGGATGAGGAGGATATGGGTGTTGCTGGCGCTGGGGAGGAAATTGACCAGGAGGATTCTGATGGTGAGGTGGTTTGTTTAAGTCAGGCACCCGGGGAGACACCTGTTGTCCGTGGGAGGAATATGGCCGTTGACATGCCAGGTGAAAATACCAAAAAAATCAGCTCTTCGGTGTGGAGGTATTTCACCAGAAATGCGGACAACAGGTGTCAAGCCGTGTGTTCCCTTTGTCAAGCTGTAATAAGTAGGGGTAAGGACGTTAACCACCTCGGAACATCCTCCCTTATACGTCACCTGCAGCGCATTCATAATAAGTCAGTGACAAGTTCAAAAACTTTGGGTGACAGCGGAAGCAGTCCACTGACCAGTAAATCCCTTCCTCTTGTAACCAAGCTCACGCAAACCACCCCACCAACTCCCTCAGTGTCAATTTCCTCCTTCCCCAGGAATGCCAATAGTCCTGCAGGCCATGTCACTGGCAAGTCTGACGAGTCCTCTCCTGCCTGGGATTCCTCCGATGCATCCTTGCGTGTAACGCCTACTGCTGCTGGCGCTGCTGTTGTTGCCGCTGGGAGTCGATGGTCATCCCAGAGGGGAAGTCGTAAGCCCACTTGTACTACTTCCAGTAAGCAATTGACTGTTCAACAGTCCTTTGCGAGGAAGATGAAATATCACAGCAGTCATCCTACTGCAAAGCGGATAACTGAGTCCTTGACAACTATGTTGGTGTTAGACGTGCGTCCGGTATCCGCCGTTAGTTCACAGGGAACTAGACAATTTATTGAGGCAGTGTGCCCCCGTTACCAAATACCATCTAGGTTCCACTTCTCTAGGCAGGCGATACCGAGAATGTACACGGACGTCAGAAAAAGACTCACCAGTCTCCTAAAAAATGCAGTTGTACCCAATGTCCACTTAACCACGGACATGTGGACAAGTGGAGCAGGGCAGGGTCAGGACTATATGACTGTGACAGCCCACTGGGTAGATGTATGGACTCCCGCCGCAAGAACAGCAGCGGCGGCACCAGTAGCAGCATCTCGCAAACGCCAACTCTTTCCTAGGCAGGCTACGCTTTGTATCACCGCTTTCCAGAATACGCACACAGCTGAAAACCTCTTACGGCAACTGAGGAAGATCATCGCGGAATGGCTTACCCCAATTGGACTCTCCTGTGGATTTGTGGCATCGGACAACGCCAGCAATATTGTGTGTGCATTAAATATGGGCAAATTCCAGCACGTCCCATGTTTTGCACATACCTTGAATTTGGTGGTGCAGAATTTTTTAAAAAACGACAGGGGCGTGCAAGAGATGCTGTCGGTGGCCAGAAAAATTGCGGGACACTTTCGGCGTACAGGCACCACGTACAGAAGACTGGAGCACCACCAAAAACTACTGAACCTGCCCTGCCATCATCTGAAGCAAGAAGTGGTAACGAGGTGGAATTCAACCCTCTATATGCTTCAGAGGTTGGAGGAGCAGCAAAAGGCCATTCAAGCCTATACAATTGAGCACGATATAGGAGATGGAATGCACCTGTCTCAAGTGCAGTGGAGAATGATTTCAACGTTGTGCAAGGTTCTGATGCCCTTTGAACTTGCCACACGTGAAGTCAGTTCAGACACTGCCAGCCTGAGTCAGGTCATTCCCCTCATCAGGCTTTTGCAGAAGAAGCTGGAGGCATTGAAGAAGGAGCTAAAAGGGAGCGATTCCGCTAGGCATGTGGGACTTGTGGATGCAGCCCTTAATTCGCTTAACAAGGATTCACGGGTGGTCAATCTGTTGAAATCAGAGCACTACATTTTGGCCACCGTGCTCGATCCTAGATTTAAAGCCTACCTTGGATCTCTCTTTCCGGCAGACACAGGTCTGCTGGGGTTGAAAGACCTGCTGGTGACAAAATTGTCAAGTCAAGCGGAACGCGACCTGTCAACATCTCCTCCTTCACATTCTCCCGCAACTGGGGGTGCGAGGAAAAGGCTCAGAATTCCGAGCCCACCCGCTGGCGGTGATGCAGGGCAGTCTGGAGCGACTGCTGATGCTGACATCTGGTCCGGACTGAAGGACCTGACAACGATTACGGACATGTCGTCTACTGTCACTGCATATGATTCTCTCAACATTGATAGAATGGTGGAGGATTATATGAGTGACCGCATCTAAGTAGGCACGTCACACAGTCCGTACTTATACTGGCAGGAAAAAGAGGCAATTTGGAGGCCCTTGCACAAACTGGCTTTATTCTACCTAAGTTGCCCTCCCACAAGTGTGTACTCCGAAAGAGTGTTTAGTGCCGCCGCTCACCTTGTCAGCAATCGGCGTACGAGGTTACATCCAGAAAATGTGGAGAAGATGATGTTCATTAAAATGAATTATAATCAATTCCTCCGCGGAGACATTGACCAGCAGCAATTGCCTCCACAAAGTACACAGGGAGCTGAGATGGTGGATTCCAGTGGGGACGAATTGATAATCTGTGAGGAGGGGGATGTACACGGTGATATATCGGAGGGTGAAGATGAGGTGGACATCTTGCCTCTGTAGAGCCAGTTTGTGCAAGGAGAGATTAATTGCTTCTTTTTTGGGGGGGGTCCAAACCAACCCGTCATATCAGTCACAGTCGTGTGGCAGACCCTGTCACTGAAATGATGGGTTGGTTAAAGTGTGCATGTCCTGTTTTGTTTATACAACATAAGGGTGGGTGGGAGGGCCCAAGGACAATTCCATCTTGCACCTCTTTTTTCTTTTCTTTTTCTTTGCATCATGTGCTGTTTGGGGAGGGTTTTTTGGAAGGGCCATCCTGCGTGACACTGCAGTGCCACTCCTAGATGGGCCCGGTGTTTGTGTCGGCCACTAGGGTCGCTAATCTTACTCACACAGCTACCTCATTGCGCCTCTTTTTTTCTTTGCGTCATGTGCTGTTTGGGGAGGGTTTTTTGGAAGGGACATCCTGCGTGACACTGCAGTGCCACTCCTAGATGGGCCCGGTGTTTGTGTCGGCCACTAGGGTCGCTTATCTTACTCACACAGCGACCTCGGTGCAAATTTTAGGACTAAAAATAATATTGTGAGGTGTGGGGTATTCAGAATAGACTGAAAATGAGTGTAAATTATGGTTTTTGAGGTTAATAATACTTTGGGATCAAAATGACCCCCAAATTCTATGATTTAAGCTGTTTTTTAGTGTTTTTGGAAAAAAACACCCGAATCCGACAAAAAAAATTCGGTGAGGTTTTGCCAAAACGCGTTCGAACCCAAAACACGGCCGCGGAACCGAACCCAAAACCAAAACACAAAACCCGAAAAATTTCAGGCGCTCATCTCTAATATAAATATCATATAAGTAAGTCCCCCTGTCCCAACCACCACCACCACGTGCCCCTATTATGTTATGACCCCGACTTCTCAGAACACTTACCAGCCTGTACATGTGGATGGCAGACAGTGCTGGGGGAGGGAGGAAAACGACTGCCTCCGGGCTTCTCTGAGCTAATCTGGGCAGGGGCTGCAGTGCTATCTTCCAATATTTCAGATATAAATACCGGGCCATGCAGAGAGTTTTCCATGCAGGCGGCCAGACTGTCCATGCAGTGCTGGAGCTGGGTCCACCTCTTCTGAGTCCTGGCTAGTCCCCAGAACCGTGTGCAGCTGGCAGCCAGGTAATGCAGGAGTGCAGCCAGGTATTGCAGGAGGGCAGCTAGATATTGCATATGGGTGGCCAGATATTGAGTTAACTTAGCCCTGAGCACTGCCCTCTAACCAGAGAGCCGAGATCCGAATCATTGGGGATCACCCTGGATAATGAGGGCTATGACAGGGTAGATGCAAGAACCAAGTGGGCTAAAGGACCTCTGACATCAGTAGGAGGTGCTAGGCCAGTGGGATAGTACTTTCACTATCCACATCACCAATTACTCCCTTTAGTAACCCTGTGGCGAGCAAAGCAAAGCATGCCCTCAAGTGAACATTTCTGGTACCCTGTTTGGGCCTTGCTCCTCTCCCTGGTGATGTCAGAGGTCCTTCCACCAACTTGGTTTTAGCCATAACTGTCATGACAGGGAGAGTGGAAGGTGGAATTAGGCAGCCAGGAGATGTGGCCACAGGCCGTAGAGGGTGGGACTTGGACGGGCAGAGGCGGAGCTGCACTGTACCATTGAAATTTGCTAGTGACTGCACTGTACCTGTCAGCCAGAAGGCAGGCAAAGGAACCTTCCTGGCTGTCATATAAATACATACAGAGAACAGCGACAGCCCTAGCACTGCAGATTTTCACTGGCCCCGGGGGCAGTGTCAGACTGGGGCATGTTGGGCCTACCGGGGGAATGCAGTGGTAGGGGCCAGTGTTTAGGAGTGTGGCCAGTCTGCTGCATGGGTGTGGCCTGCCACTTCATTGGTTTGACTAACCATTAGACAGTGCAACGTCTGGGCCCCTTCATAAATATATACAGTAAATCCAGCTGCTGCATGCATGATAATGTGCCAGATTAAAAACAGATTAATAACTGCAATGCACTGTAGAAAATACACCATTGTCCAGTATAAGGTAACATATGTATAATGTATCATTTAAGTGCACAGTTTAGAACCTGATACTTAGAGCAGGAAGTGGGCCCCAGGCAGTGGGGCCCACCGGTGGTTTCCCCTGTACCCCTGTGTGCCAGTCCAAGCCTGCCCCCCTAGCCAGCCCACCACTAATTTAGACCTACTTTATGTTTTTTCTTTGCCCTTCTTTGTTGTTTTTTTGCTGATTTTTTTTTGCTTTCCATGTTATTTGTTAATTTTCTGCTTTTTGCAGTTACAGTCTTATTTGATTTGTTATGTTTTATTGATGACAGCTGTGCTATTATTGTTATTTATTCATGTTGAAATAACAGCTGCCATGCTGACACATTCACAGCCATCGCTCTGGAATACAGTATGTTGTATGTTTACACTGACAGCCGTTGTGTTACAGTGCACTGTGTTTTGTTTACAGATGCTGGGCACCTCATTTCTATCTGCAGTAACATCGAAGCTTTTCATGCTCTTTTGATGTTGACATGTTAACCCCATGCTTTGAACTGTAAACAGTGGTTTCAAATTAGGGTTATTAGACAAGTAATTAAATGGTTCTAGGATTTTTCTTTCACTATTTACAGGGCCAGAGCATTATATATATATATATATATATATATATATATATATATTATATAATACAACTACTAGAGCTGCCACCACAACATGCAATTTAAGAAGCAGAGCTGCTGTCCAGTGGTAGCAGCTTCTTCTACCAAGTTTGCTGTGTATGTAGATCTGAGCCCTCCATCTGTGCACTGGACCAGAGGGTAGCTGTCAGGAAGATGAGACAGGTGACTTACCATGAGGTGAGAGAATGTGTTCTTACAAATTGCAGTTCTGTCTCTACTGGTTCTATTATGTTTGTGTATTTAATTTTTATGTGATATTTAACCTTTTCCTGACCACTTACTGTATTTTATTTATTTTAGTTATGTATAGAGCATACACTAGACCATCCATAATGTTAAATATACATAATGCATTCCATACAGTGTCCCGTTTAAAAAGACCAATGTATACATTAATGTCCGGGGTCGGTACTAGGCTCTTCTACCACTCCCCCAGACTCCCGCACTTGCTCAAAGTTTATGCAGAGTGGGAAATTGTAGATTGCACTTGGAAACCCCCCTCTATAAATCCTACATTTGCCCCTGACAGTCCTGGGCTTCATGTAAAAAACTTCGGTTCACTCTCCTTCAGGATTGGAGCTGAAACTAATGCTGCTAATAATAATGGGGCTATCATCAGTAGTATAAAATCCCTTGGGAGGTAGAAAAGCAACAGTTATAGGAATTACATTAGATCTCATAAATAGGCAGATGTGGGTCACACTTACCATGATTTCAGGTGAGATGGGGATCTACCTTGGTGGTGTCCTCATGTTGCAAAAATCACTAAAACACCCTGTTAATTGGCTGCTTTGGCATGAGGTTTTTTAATCCCCTTCATGGGCTGCTAATCTCAAGTGAGAATGCATGAATGTAGGTAAACTGGATCGTCAGAGTGGTTTAGTACTGTAGGTCATACATATGTTACTGACATTTTCCTCCTGTTTCAGATGTGTGCGGCAGGCCGGGAGACACATGGAACGTGGATCATTCATTTATATTCTGGGCAGAGAAATTCATCAGGGAAAAGATGTTAAGAAAGGACAGAGAAAGATGGGCAAACAATTCAGTGGGTAGATTTCAGGGGCATGGAGAGGATGCAGTTAAAGTCAGCATTGATCACTATTTTTAAGGGGGCAATAATTTACAAGGCATGGTTTAGCCTTGACTTTCAGGAACCTAGTTAGAATAATGAAAGCATAATAGGAAGAAATAAAAGCCTGGTGGTCAAATGTACACCTGGTTAGATTGAATATAGTCCCAAATAGACACTGGCAAGGCAGGTCAAGTTCAGCAATGTATAGAACATGGAGGAAAGTCAATAACTTGATGAAGGGATACATGTGCTTCTTAGGGGAGATGTGATCAGCCATCTACAGCTAAAACCCTGGATGAAGTCTCTGTACAGAGCAGATGGAGTACATAAAGTATATATTAGACAGGCATGGCTTGGTTTGTTGAGGACCTATTTCTTAGCATAGGGCAGTAGGAGGCTAGGTGGTAGTGGTATCGTCCCTGGGGTGATCCTTCAGTAGCTGTGGTGGAAAACACAATTGTAAACTAAACATAATACACGTGTGTAGCTAAAAGGTGATGGGATGATAAATGTCTTCCTAGGGCCGTGTAGTGATTTGGCACACTTATCGGAATGGACTGACTCATGACGGACTGAAGACACCTATGTTGGTGTATGGCACCTGTGCTGGTGTGGGCAGCAATGCTGCCAATAGTGTCATGGCCCCATGCGTTGATTAAAGGTTGTGAAGGCTCCTCCAAAGCTGACCATCATGTGGACAAACTCTGACCATCACCCCGCTAGTGAGGGAGGAGTGACTGGGATCTGTCCAAAGTACAAGGCTAATGCAATGCTGGCATATTTGAACAACAATAAGGTGAATGTTCTACAGTACAATGGCCAAGTCAATGTCCACATCTCAAACTAATTGAGAATCTTTGACACTATTTGAAATTGCAGTCAACAAGCGTCCTCCAATCATCTTCAATACCCTGGTGCAAATCTGCAATGAAGAATGGCAAAATAAGTATGGATCTACCTAGAACTAGTCTTCAAAGATTGATTTTTTATGCAAGCAGCATTGTTCAGTTTATATCTTTTCTAAATAATAAACATGCTGTTTGAAACAATTTCTAAAGATACACATAATATAAGTAGTTATAATTAAAATAATTGTCTGCATGCTACTGGTTTATTTCAATTTGGATTTTAACCCTAAATTATTTTCTTGCAAAATATTTTCATGCAAATAAATATTTTTAATCATGCTAATTTAATTTGTTCAATCAAAGCACTGGTGTGGCATTGATATTTACGAGAGACCTTCATTGATCTAAATTTAAATATTAAAAGGTCGTTCATTTCTGCATCTTGTTCTAATTTTTTACTGTCTTTTTTAGCCTTTTATTAATGAAACACAATGAAGACATGACAAAATTGTTCCTATTTTTAGAAAAAGTACAAGACTTTCAAATCAAAAACCCTCCTACAGCATTTTTCAGACAAAACAAGCATTGTAAGCAATAACATCAGGACTTTAAAAAAGGAAGATTATTAACTCAAAAGAAACCTACAAAGACTTGTCTCAGAGGTTAAATTCTCTCATTGAAGCTGTTACATCGATGTGTACTCTTATCAAAGTGTTACTTCACAATGACTGTATGTAAATGAAAAGTTACACAGTTTTTGCATTTCTCATCTCTATTCAACTGTGATTAAATAATTGGTGATTTTTTTTTTCTTAACAGTTTCTTATATAGTGCTGCAAATTCCATTGCACTTTACAGCAGTGATAACATAAAACAAAACAATTGCTATGTAAGTACATAAGGCTACCAAGGATGTAGAGCATAGCCTCCTTTCTCCATATCTTCATCATTGCTGGCCTGTCTAAAGACTGTGGTGACAAAAAGAATTAGCCAATGTAACCAGCAATATTTAAATAATGTCAAAGACAAGATAGCCTATCCCTCAATGCTTCAGAGTTCTATATGTTTTATTGCTATAATAGAGAGCTCCACGGTAGTGATAAAAAAAAACCTGTTATCACTGGTATTTCTAAATAAAATATTGGCAAGGCCGCTCATCAATCTTCAGTTTCTCGCGGTGATATGGTTAACTTACCACCTTGCCATGCCAGTCTGTGGAGATTTACATATGCAGTTGAATTGAAAGCTCAAACTTGGGCTTAATTCAAATTTGTTTAAATAAACAATAAATAAAATAAAGAATTTAATTTATTTGAAAGTAAAAAAAAAAAAATTGGATAAAAAAATTCTTTGTTTTCATTTCAAAATTATTCTGAACTGTTGCTCTATCCTGAGGTACTTATTGATCAGACTGCTCAGCAAAATGAAAGACTGTGAGTCTTAGTACCAGAAGGGCTAGCACTGGTGTTAATCATGCTATAGTTGATAGTTATTTTTGTATGTTTAGAGATTAAATGATCAGTTCTATCACCAGTAATAATACAATTTTGATGCCACTAATAGGGCACTTCCTCCATTACAGCGACACAAGTGGGTGGTACAAACACCTGGCCCATCTAGGAGTGGTACTGCAGTGCAGACAGGATGGCAGATTTAAAAATTAGGCCCTAAAGAGCACAGAATTCAAAGAAAAAAATAAGAGGTGCAAGATGGAATTGTCCTTGGGCCTTCCGAAAACCCTTATGTTGTATAAACAGGACATGAATACTTTAACAAACCAATCATTTCAGCAACAGGGTCTGCCAGACGACTGTGGCTGAAATGATTGGTTTGTTTGGGCCCCCATAAAAAAAGAAGCAATTAATCACACCACCAAAAAAGAAGCAATTCATCAATCCTTGCACAAACTGGCTCTACAAAGGCAAGATCTCATTCTCCGATTCCTCATGCAATTCAGTGTGTACATCCTCCTCCTCACAGAGTATTAATTCATCCCCACTGGAATCCACCATCAAATATCCCTGTGTACTTTGTGGAGGCAATTGCTGGTGAAGGTCTTCCTGGAGGAATGTAGAATTCATTTTGATGAACATCATCTTCTACACATTTTGTGGAAGTAACCTCCTAAGCCGATCGCTGACAAGGTTACCGGCTGCACTAAACACTCTTTTGGGGTGCCCCCCGCAACTTAGGTAAAATAAAGCCAGTTTGTGCAAGGGCCTCCAAATTTACTCTTTATCCTGCCAGTATACATACAGACTGTCTGACATGCCTACTTGGATGCTGTGACCGATATAATCCTCCACCATTCTTTCAATGGTGACAGCATCATATGCACTGACAGTAGACATGTCAGTAAATGTTGGCAGTTCCTTCAGTCTGGACCAGATGTCAACACTTACTCCTGACTGCCCTGCATCACCGCCAGCGGGTGGGCTAGGAAATCTTATCCTTTTTCTCGCAGCCCTAGTTGCGGAAGAAAATGAAGGAGGAGCTGTTGACAGGTCCCGTTCCACTTGAGTTGACTATTTTCTCACCAGCAAGTCTTTGCACCTCTGCAGACTTCTGTCTGCCGAAAGAGAGATACAATGTAGGCTTTAAACCTAGGATCGAGTACTGTGGCCAAAATGTAGTGCTCTGATTTCAAAAGATTCACCACCCTTGAATCCTGGCAAAGTGAATGAAGGGCTCCATCCACAAGTCCCACATACTTAGCAGAATTGCTCCGTCTTAGCTCATCTTTCAATGTCTCCAGCTGCTTCTGCAAAAGTCTGAGGAGAGGAATGACCTGACTCCAGCTGGCAGTGTCTGTACTAACTTCACGTGTGGCAAGTTTGAAGGTTTGGAGAACCTTGCACAACACAGAAATAATTCTCCACTGCGCTTGAGTCAGGTGCATTCCCCCTCCTTTGCCTATATTGTAGGTGAATGTATAGGCTTGAATGGCCTCTTGCTGCTCCTCCATCCTCTGAAGCATAGAGTGTTGAATTCCACCTCGTTACCACCTCTTGCTTCAGGTGATAGCAGGGCAGGTTCAGGAGTGTTTGCTGGTGCTCTAGTCTTTGGCACGCAGTCACTGAATGTCAAAAGTGTCCCGCAATTTTTCAGGCCACCAGCCTCTCCTGCACGCCAATTCTGCACCACCAAATTAGTTGTATGTGCAAAACATGCGACCTGCTAGAATTTACGCAGATGTAATGCACGCACCATATTGGTGGCATTGTCCGATATCATAAATCCCCAGGAGAGTCTAAGTAGGGTAAGCCGTTGTGTGATGATGTCCCTCAGTTTCTGTAAGAGGTTGTCAGTGGTATGCCTTATGAAAACCAGTAATACACAGCTTAGCCTGCCTAGGAACGAGTTGGCATTTGTGAGATGCTGCTACTGGTGCTTCTACTTTTGTTGCTGTGGGGGGCAATACATCTACCCAGTGGAAAGTCACAGTCATGTAGTCCTTAGTTTGCCCTGCTCCACTTGTCCACATGTCCGTGGTTAAGTGGACATTGGGTGCAACGGCATTTTTCAGGACACTGAGGACACTTTTCTTAATGTCCCTGTACAGTCCGGGAATTGCTTTCCTAATTAAGTGGAATCTAGACGGGATTTGGTACACAGTATGTCCATCAACTGTCTAAATCCCACTGCACTCATACCAGATACCGGACGCATGTCTAACACCAGCATAGTTGTTATGGCCTCAGTCATCCGCTTTGCCACAGGGTGACTGCTGTCATATTTCATCTTCCTTGCAAGTAACCATTGGACAGTCAATTGCTTAGTTGAAGTAGTATAAGTTGTCTTCCAACTTACCCTGTGGGATGACGATCAACTCCCAGTAGCAACAACAGCAGCAGCAACAGCAGTAGGCGTACCACTCAAGAATCCTCTGGAGGAATCCTGGTTAGGAGAGTACTCGTCAGTCATGACAGTTACATGGCCTGCAGGACTACTGACATTCCTGACTGCGGAGAAAATTGACATTGAGGTAGTTGGTGGTGTGACTTGCAGGAGTTTGGCTACAACAGAAAGAAGGGATTTAGGTGTCAGTGGACTGCTAAAGCTCTTACCCAAAGTTTCTGAACTTGACAATGACTTATGATGAATGCGCTGCAGGTGACTTGTAAGGGAGGATGTTCCTAGGTGGTTAACATTATGGTTTGACACCTGTTGTGCGGATTTGTGGAGAAATAATTCTTCAACGAAGAGGTGGCTTTTTTAATATTTTTCCCAGGCATGACAATGGGCTTTCTCATCCCATGGACAACAACTATCTCCACTTCAGCCTTATTCAAACAAACCACATCACCATCAGAATCCTCATCGTCAACTTTCTCCTCAGCGCCAGCTACACCAAAATCTTCCTCATCCTGGTGTACTACAGTGACATCCTCAATCTCAATATCAGCAACTGGACTGGCAGTGCCCTTCCAAGAACTTGCAAGGGGCATGCAAATGGTGGTAGGAGACTTCTCTTTCCATACAGTCTTGTGGAGGTCAGGCCTAGATGTCGCAACCACGGACACACCCGGACTTTCCTTGGGAATTTGTGATATATCTGAATGCACAGTTGTTTTTTCCTGTACTTTAACAAGCTTAATTTTTTTATTTTTTGAGAGGAAGGAGGGCTTCCATCCTCATGAGAACCTGAGACACAGTCACGGACATAGGCCAAGGCTTTAGTCTTTTCTTGCCACTTTGTGTCGTGAATGGCATATTTTTTCTGATTAATTTTTGCTTCTTAGAGTTTACATGCCCTCTATGACATTGGGCATTGGCCTTAGCAGACAACGTTGATGGAATTGCATTGTCAATGTCATAACAGGTGGCAGCAGCAGCTTAAGCACTAGTACTAGGAACTGGAAGTGGTTCCTGATCTTCTACTTCTTTTTCCTCCAAATTGTTGTTCTCCATTACAAAGGACAGCACCCATTTATTATTACAGCACACAGAACAGTGCCCCTTTATTTTCACAGCACCTCTGTATTCTTACAGCATACAGGACCAGTGTGATTTTGATTTTTAACTGCACCCCTGAAATTTTACAGCTTACAGGGACAGTGTAATGTTATTTTAACAGCAGCACCTCTATATTTTTAGAGCATACAGGACCAGTGTGCTTTTAATTTTTAACATCTGCACCCCTGAATTTTTACAGCATACAGGACCAGTGTGCTCTTACTTTTTAACAACTACACCCCTGAATTTTTACAGCATACAGAGCCAGTGTAATGTTATTTTAACAGCAGCACTCCTATATTTTTACAGCATACAGGACCAGTGTGCGTTTAATTTTTAACTGCACCCCTCAATTTTTACAGCTTACAATGCCAGTGTAATGTTATTTTAACAGCAGCAGCCTTATCTTTTTAGAGCATACAGGACCACTGTGTTTTTAATTTTTAACTGCAACCCCTGAATTTTTACAGCATACAGGGCCAGTGTAATTTTTTTACCCAGCAGCACCCCTATATTTTTACAGCATACATAATCAGTGTGCTTTTGATTTTTAACAACTGCACCCCTGAATTTTTCAGCATACAGGGCCAGTATAATGTTATTTTAACAGCAACACCCATGTACAGCTGCAGCCCCCATAACATCACATGAAACACCAATGACAGCCAGGACAGCTCCCCTAACACAGAACAGGTACACCACAATGACTGCAGCAGCACCCCTAGAGAGCACACACTAACCCCACCCAATGCCACCACCCACAGAGAGACTGAGGTCTGTCCAAGTCTGGAGTGAAAATGGTCGCGATGCGCAGCTGTTTATATGGTATCCAAAACCCACAAAGTTCTGACAGCGGGATGGTGATGTTTTGCCTTGATATGGTTTCCGAGTCTGATGGGAAGTCCCGAGCTGGATTCGTATCCAGGCTCGAAGCATGAAGTACGGGGGGGAGAACCTGCTCATCTCTAATTTAAACCATTGCATAAAAGGAAGATAGGGTCTCAGACCACAACCACTGATTGATTGTCTGTGATAAATATCAATAAAAATAAGGTAAATAAAAAAAAATGTGTATCACCATTACAAACAAACAATGCTCAGCATGTTAGATAATCATTGGTGTTGGATAGCTGCTCGTTACAGATGTCAGATTGCCCTTTCACCCTTGGGGGGGTTTGTTCACTGATGCACTATTGAATAATCTAATCATTACTTTGAGAACAAAAATTCAATCATAGGGTAATATACCGCATAATCCCTTATGCTCTGAGTACTCTGCTAAATACCATTCTGAATAAACTACCTAACTGTAACACTTCTGTTACCTCTTGAGCTGATAGTGATTACTGATGACAAAGGCAATAAATATATTTTTAACCTCAAGCATCTGAAGGACCTTGAGTTTTCCTAGATGTCTACATTCCCCTCCTCATGAAAACACTGCCCCATTCCTGCCCTCCCTTATACTGTACAATATCATAAATGGATAGATTACTGCCTCCCACAGGATGAGCAAACTAATTTTAAATCATCTAGACAGATGCTGACATTCTGCTGATCTGATTGGAGGATAAATAGACAAACAGGGCATTGTCATTAATAACAAAAACATTCTGTAATCTAGTCAGATGTACCATATAATGGAGATGTACCATATAATATAACATATAAACACAGTGATTACACTTGCCAATACGTGGGGTACTGCCTTCTATATCATAAAAAATAAAATACATTCACATTACTTCTTTTAATATAGAAAAATACACTTTTGATAAAAAAGTTTGGGGTTTAAGAAGTGAAAAGGTTTGGCTGTAGTCTGGTAAACTCATGTATTATAAAGAAATCATAATCCAAGTAGCAACCAAGTAGAGACACTATTATACTATTATACTGTTGATATAAGTTGAAATGCAACATTATTATTATTATTATTATTATTATTATTATTATTATTTTTTACAGCTGCATATCAATGGGACCTAATTATGCTTTCACATGTTATCCTCTTAATTTTTCCTTTCGGCATTTATGTTTTTTTGTTAACTATCAGAAGTTTTTATTGTTGAGTTATTAATGATTTCCATGTTCTTTGTGATTGACTTAGGCTATACTGTAGCTACTTTTTTACGTACTACTTGTGTCATTTTTGTTTTGTATTTATTTCTTCTTTATCTAAAAACTATTTTAAACTATAAATAATTGTACTAATTGGTTGCATCTTCTGACAACCTTAAGACAATTGTAATTTGCAAACATGAGATTGAATAATGGAACATCTACACAACCAGACGGTGATGTGTGGACTTAATGATATTATTTAGTACCATCTCAGTTAGGAATGCGAAACTCAAGGGAGAATTCAGCTACAGTTACGTAATCTGCATCTACCCTATTACTCTCAATATGCACTGCTCAATAGTTAATGTGTAATTATAGAAATAATGCATTGCGACTAAGCTGCCATTTCAATTGAAAATAATTATACATCATTAATAAGTTAAATGTGTTAAGGTCATCTATGTAACTATAAAGATAATTTAAAATACACATGCAAAATCTTTTTTATGTATTTTGTTTTATGCATTGGTAATAATAAAACAATTGCATTTTTTTTAACTTGAGCAAGAGAAAGAAAAAAATTAATATCACAATGTTTAAAATTAGACATCAAAATCACTTTCAGGACCTGGACCAGTGGTGTGCAGGAGTCTGGATGGGACCTGTCCTGCAGTAGTGGTGAGTTGCCTGCTGGCACTATACTGGGGCATTATGTGTAACTGGCACTATATTGGGGCATTATGTGTAACTGGCACTATACTGGGGCAAAAAATGTAAATTGCACTATACTTTGGCATTATGTGTAACTGGCATAAATGGGGGTAGTATGTGGGAACAGCTATTACTGTGGCCATTACATGTAAGGAGCACTAATGTGGGCATTATGCGTACTTTCCTAGGAGAGCACACACATTGGGGTGGCTTAAAAATTGCCCGCGAATGATTTTGAAAAAATCCAAATGACCCTTGGAAGAAAAAAGGTTCCCCACCCCTGCTTTAAGGCTTAGTACATAGACCCCCTAAGACACTGGAAACTGTTATGAAAACCAATATGAAGCAACATATCAAAACACTGATTATTGTATTTAATGTTCCCAATAATGTTTTCAAGTGTATAAAAGCTTAGAACTTACTGAAGTAATGGTTTAATGCCCAATGATTTTTTCAAGTAATGAGTGGATGCCAACTGATCTCATTGAAAGCAAACGTAATTCCCTCTTATAGCTGTTTGTATAGTTAAATATTTGATCAATAGATTTAAAGTGACAACAGAAACCCATTGTTTCTGTTGCCACTTTAAAACTATCGGTGGCTTTGACAAGCCACTCAAGCCCCTGGATGGTAAATTCTTGCCCCATGGATCTGCTTTAGCAAAACATGTCTGCCGCAAAGTGGCTGCATTTGTGGGAAGCTGCATAAGTATGTTGGCCAATCCTGGGATCAAGATCTCAGGATTCGAGCTTCCAATCCTGCAGATTTCGGGATTGGCCACCACTTTACTTTTTCTATGTCGGGCAGCGTTGAGCATCTTCAACAAGCTCAGATGCTGCCCGGCTCCCCCTGCCCAGCTCTCCCTGCCCCCTGTGTGCACTGCACAGTGTGACTTGAAGTCAGAGTTCACGCTGCGCAGTGCACACAGCCGCATGCGTCGCCTGGACCACCAGCACTGCTCGCAGTCCTCTGGCCTCTGAAAATGGATCCACCCCCTACCCACACAGAGGATGTTAAGATAGGGTGTAGTCTGGGCTGAAGGGGTGGTAACCCAATCCCAAATTACCCAGGATTGATCTGTTTTTAATCCTGATTCCTGGGATTGAAAAAATGGCCCAGGACTGGCCACCCCACGCATAACCCATATTTACTATCTTAAGTTAATGCAATAATTGGTAGTATGGCTTCTAGCAGAAAGCCACTCTGTCCTCTTTTCCATCCACAGCTGCAGCTGTCATAATTAATAGTGGAACTTACCCCATGCTGGCTGAGAGAAACCTGTCATAAACAGACTTTTACTGTACTTGATATATGGGTAGTACAGAATAGCACTTAACTCTAGCTACACACTTATGAAACTCACATGACACTCCCAGGGAACTGATCAGAATCTCCTGGAGATTCAAAAAAATGTGTAGATTTACCTCTGTACAACTACATACACAGTTTGCTATTACTTGCTCTGTATAAAGTACTGCACCAACTCAGAATCAGGCACATAGTGTTTAGATAGGTCCATTGAGAAGAAAAAAGTTAGCAATTGGGCAAAACCATGTTGTACTGCAGGGGTGCAGAGAGAGTTAGATTTGGGTGGGTTATTTTGTTTCTGTGCATGGTAAATACTTGCTGCTTTATTTTTACACTGCAATTTAGATTTCAGTTTGAACACACCCCACCCAAATCTAACTCTCTCTGCTCATGTTACATCATCCCCACCTGCAGTGCACATAGGGGGTCATTCCGAGTTGTTCGCTCATTGCCGATTTTTGTTATGCTGCAATTTGTTGCTAAATGCGCATGCGCAAGGCACACAGGGCGCATGCGCTTAGTTATTTAACTAAAAACTTAGTAGATTTGCTGTGGATTCTGCTGATCGGTGAATGATTGACAGGAAAGGGGCATTTCTGGGTGGCAACTGAGTGTTTTCCGGGAGTGTGTTAAAAAATGCAGGCATGTCAGGGAAAAATGCGGGAGTGTCTGGAGAAATGGGGGAGTGGCTGGTGAACGCAGGGCGTTTGTGACGTCAAACCAGGAACTAAACGGACTGAGCTGATCGCAATTTTGGAGTAGGTCTGGAGCTACTTAGAAAGTGCAAAGAATTATTTAGTAGCAATTCTGCTAATCTTTCGTTTGCTATTCTGCTAAGCTAAGATACACTCCCAGAGGGCGGCGGCCTAGCTAGCTAAAAGCAGCTAGCGAGCGAACAACTCAGAATGAGGGCCATGGTTTTGTCCATTAGTGTGCTTATTTGGTTTGCTAACTACTCTGAATAACCCCCATTGTTTCTGGATTTCTCTGTTTGCACGCCATTGATATAAAAATACATCATATATATTAAATAGCCATAATACTATATACTGTAGAATAGTTTACATATATAGTGGTTTTGTGTTTGTGTGTTAAAAAGTACATTGAATACTTCTGTATACATTTTGTTACTTGTAGCACTGTTATTCAAGTTGTTACCCAGCCCCCCTCACTTCTCCTAGTCACTGTACTGTATGCTTTACTATCTTCTAATATGGTATAAAGACAATATTTATAAATTACTGGAATGGTTCTGTCATAGCATCATTGGCCCTTTGATCAATGTAAAGCTTTATGATGTCATTTTTTATCATTAGTACTTAATATGCGGTTTTAGCATATAAAGCCAAGTGCTGTGCATAATGAGTGAATAAATTAATTAATTTTGTGCTTTTTTTCTCTGGCTTTTATTTACATTTAAAGAATGTTGTTGTTGTTTTTTACTGTATTAATGCATTTGACTACTTATGTATCATAGTACGTACAGAATGCCATTTGATGGCACAGTAATATTTCTACGTTTGTGCTTTCCTGAGACATTCCCTACCTGAGCATTTAACAGCGAATTACACTGGATTATAATTTAAGTAAGGGCCTGTTACAAACATTCAGTGCTCTCTCAAGTAGAGATGGGCACGGACCCCAGTGTTTTGGTTCTAATTCATCATTGTGTTTTGGTTTTGGCAAAGCCACCCTAAAGTGTTTTGGTTTGGATTAAGTTTTTGGTTCAGTTTTGGATTCCTTTAAATTTGATACAAATTGCTAAGAATTAATAAAAAAACAAATTTGAAAAAAATTTATAAAAACAGCGAACATCATATAATTTTGAGCTGTTTACATGCAAGTCAAAACCTGAGTTCAGTTTTTAAATCCGAGTTCTGAGCTAACAACAGACCTGAGCTGGGACTTGGTTCCACTCGGAACCCTAAAGTGATTCCAAACTGGGACTCGATTTGACTCGGAACCCTTAAGTTCAGGTGTGTTCGTATTTCAGGAAAACTGAACAGCATCTGTACTCTCAAATAACATTTCCCTATGTGAACTTGCAAACACTTTCTATATGCATTTTTTCTAATTTTCTTGCCATTACTTGGCTTTAAATGTAGTCAATATGAACTGCACATCATAAATTAACTAGTAAAGTATGGTAATATTAAGTCCAATCTGCACAACCAGAAAACATGAAGGCCAAAGGGTTAAATGTCTGTGTATTATTAGCTACAAGCACTGCAGACGGTCTAACTGACTGATTAACTGTATTGCAGTTCTGATCTGAAATCAGTCTTAGGCTGGTTGATGGATGATGAATCTGCCGAAAGCCTGACTAGCTGACAGATTCAACAAGTTAGTTAGTGTTCTTCACACATGATATGCCTGGCCACAGGTACCATTAATGACGTCATTGTCTGCGGTTGCAACAGCCTGAATATGGCATATATCAATATATTGGCCAAATTCAGGGATGAACTGGGGTGTGCAATTTGTGTGTGTGCACATGCACGTGAAAGGGTGAGCGTGCGTGTGCAAGGAGCATGTGGACACTTCACAAGGGGCGTGCCACAAGACAAGGGGCATGGACTCGCAGCATGCCCCCATATTTCTTTTAAGTGGCCAGTATGGGATGGGGGGGACACTGCTCACTCTGGGTGGGAGCAAAACGGAGAGCCAGAATCTGCACTGCATGTAGCTTTCCCAGCTCTCTGTGTGACCGGAATGGCCCACCAGACTATCGGCCCTTCTGGCATATGCCAGAAGTGCCAGATGGGCAGTCCAGTCCTGGCCAACCTGATATGTCTGTTAACTACATTGTATGTCATCGTATGTCTGTGAACTACATACATATTGGCTGTATAATTGACCTGACATCAAGGACAGTATATTATTCATCGGCAGTACAAGTTATATATGATATAGTGTGTACCCAGCCTTATATTTCCACAAGTCAAAGATCACAAACATCTTGTTGGACAAATGTAGCCAACTGTACAAAGTACTATGAGCCATATCTAACAAAACACATGCCAGTGTTTACATTTGCCATCATTACACATGATTTCTGACATTATAGCATATACCTGAAGGTAAACTTTCATGTGTACAATAGCCCTAACATATGAACGGTCAATCAGAATCTGGCATTTGTTCAACCCTTAATGCGAACATTTGTGAAGCCATGCATTATGCAAAATGGTTTTTCAGCACAACTTAGAAAAGTGAATTGGAAGCAATAAACACAGACTTTATAGCTGCTAATTAATATTTAAATTAATTATAATGCTATTTATTAGAATCTATGTTACGTCTGCAAATTTATTTTGCCAATTCATTTTACTCTATATTTACCAGATTTTACTAGACTTAAGCAACAGCCGAAAGGCTTTTCAGGTACCCACTTGTTTAGTTGATCTTAACATATATCATCCTATTAGGAGTAGCTTAAGGGGATGTTAGTGGTTCATTTGTATTAATTTGTTCTTTGGGCTTTTTGTATGTGATGAATTGATTGAGGCATTCCCTGATATCAATATAATCAGTCATGTAAGTCAGCAGTGTGGTTGTTTTTTTAATGAAGTAAAACATGAACACAGATAATGAAATCACATTTTTCACTGTCATCAAATTTAGAACTGTTTATATTTACTTGGAAATAAGAAACTAATATATCTCTCGCACAAAATGGTACATTTACTCTTAATCTAATGTAAGAACTAAATGAAAATAAAAGTAGAGAAATCCGAGTTATTATTAAACATGCTACACTAAGTTACATTCATCAAATAAAATTGTAATCTGAAAATAGATTTAAAAAACATTTGTTTCACAGGAGAAGGAGTGTACTTTATTGATAGATGGTGTAGTACCAACTATTCTAATCACTGTGGTCTGCACCTACATTATCTTGGTTTCCAATCCTACTGTACCAGCGAAGGACTTTTGCCAGGAAAAGGTCTGAGTAAGACATAGGTGTAATACCCTACATTACATAAAAATATTGTACTAAAGACAATACAGGTTGAGTATCCCTTATCCAAAATGCTTGGGACCAGAGGTATTTTGGATATCGGATGTTTCCGTATTTTGGAATAATTGCATACCACAATGAGATATCATGGTGATGGGACCTAAATCTAACCACAGAATGCATTTATGTTACATATACACCTTATACACACAGCCTGAAGGTAATTTTAGCCACTATTTTTTATAACTTTGTGCATTAAACAAAGTGTGTGTACATTCACACAATTCATTTATGTTTCACATACACCTTATACACACAGCCTGAAGGTCATTTAATACAATATTTTTTATAACTTTGTGTATTAAACAAAGTTTGTGTACATTGAGCCATCAAAAAACAAAGGTTTCACACTCTCACTCAAAAAAGTCTGTATTTCGGAATATTCTGTATTTCGGAATATTTGGATATGGGATACTCAACCTGTATTAACTTAGATATGAAATTGTATGTTTTACGTGGAATGTATATTTTATGCAGTTAATGACTTTTTATGTTATGTTGGACACAAGGGGCATACAACAGTCTGGTATCGGGGGGTCGTGCATAAAGTCCTCTTGCAGTCAGTGCATGGCATCCACTCTCTGAGACACAGAGAGTGGATGCCATGCACTGACTGCAGGAGGACTTTATGCACGACCCCCCGATACCAGACTGTTGTATGCCCCTTGTGTTAACGTGTGCTGGCAGTAAGAAGGAGCAGTTATAAAAGGCGAGAGAGAGAGAATGTTTTTTCCCTGCAGCAGCTTGGCGGAGCAGACCTGAGGTCATGGCAGAGCATTAAAGTGTGACCCTAGAGGCAGAGATTACTTTGAAGTGAAGGCACTGCTGAATCTGACTGACATAGATTAGAGATGTGCAGCGGGCACTTTTTTCGTGTTTTGTGTTTTGGTTTTGGTTCTGGTTCCATGCTCATGTTTTGGCTCTGGATTGGTTTTACCAAAACCACCCTTTTGTGTTTTAGTTTTGGTTTTGGATCTAGATGATTTTTGAAAAAATCATAAAAACAGCTAAAATAACAAAATTTGGGGTAATTTTGATCCCACGGTATTATTTACCTTAATAACATTCTTTCCACTCATTTCCAGTCTATTCTGAACACCTCACATCTCACAATATTGTTTTAAGGCCAAAAGGTTGCACCAAGGTGGCTGTATGACTAAGCTAAGTGACACAAGTGTGCGGCACAAACACCTGGCCCATCTAGGAGTGTCACTGCAGTGACAGACAAGAGGGCAGATATAAAAAATAAGTCCCCAAACAGCAACTCATGCAAAGATGTAGAAGAGTTGCAATGAGGTAGCTGTATGACTAAGCCAAGCAACACAAACAATTTGCCCATCTAGGAGTGGCACTGCAGTGGCAGACAGGATGGCACTTTTAAAAAACTAGGCCCCAAACAGCACCTCATGCAAAGATGTAGAAGAGGTGCAATGAGGTAGCTGTATGACTAAGCCAAGTGACACAAACAATTGGCCCATCTAGGAGTGGCACTGCAGTGGCAGACAGGATGGCAGATTTAAAAAATAGGCCACAAACAGCACATGATACAAAGATGGAAAAGTGGTGCAATGAGGTAGCTGGATGGCTAAGCTAAGAGACACAAGTGTGCGGCACAAACACCTGGCCCATCTAGGAATGGCACTGCAGTGGCAGACAGGATGGCAGTTTTAAAAAATTGTCCACAAACAGCACATGATGCAAAGATGGAAAAGAAGCGCAATGAGGTAGCTGGATGGCTAAGCTAAGCGACACAAGTGTGCGGCACAAATACTTGCCCCATCTAGGAATGGCACTGCAGTGGCAGACAGGATGGCACTTAAAAAAAGGCCCCAAACAGCACATTATGCAAAGAAAAAAAGAGGTGCAACGAGGTAGCTGGATGACTAAGCTAAGCGACACAAGTGTGCGGCACAAACACCTGGCCTATCTAGGAGTTGCACTGCAGTGTCAGACAGGATGGCAAATTTAAAAACTAGTCCCCAAACAGCACCTCATGCAAAGATGTAGAAGAGGTGCAATGAGGTAGCTGTATGACTAAGCCAAGCGACACAAACAATTGGCCCATCTAGGAGTGTCACTGCAGTGGCAGACAAGAGGGCAGATATAAAAAAAAGTCCCCAAACAGCAACTCATGCAAAGATGTAGAAGAGATGCAATGAGGTAGCTGTATGACTAAGTCAAGCGACACAAACAATTGGCCCATCTAGGAGTTGCACTGCAGTGGCAGACAGGATGGCAGGTTTAAAAAATAGGTCCCAAATAGCACATAATGCAAAGAAGAAAAAGAGGTGCAAAGAGGTAGCTGGATGGCTAAGCTAAGCTACACAAGTGTGGGGCACAAAAACCTGGCCCATCTAGGAATAGCATTGCAGTGGCAGACAGGATGGCAGATTTAAAAAATAGTCTCCAAACAGCACATGATGCAAAGAAGAAAAAGAGGTGCAATGAGGTAGCTGGATGGCTAATCGACACAACTGTGCGGCATAATCACCTGGCCCATCTAGGAATGGCACTGCAGTTGCAGACAGGATGGCACTTAAAAAAACTAGGCCCCAAACAGCACATCATGCAAAGAAGAAAAAGAGGTGCAATGAGGTAGCTGTATTACTAAGCTAAGTGACACAAGTGTGCGGCACAAACACCTGGCCCATCTAGGAGTGGCACTGCAGTGGCAGAAAGGATGGCACTTAAAAAAAAAACAGTCCCCAAACAGCACATGATGCAAAGAAAAAAAGAGGTGCACCAAGGTCACCATTCCATTTTGTAAATGGCATATTGGCAAATTACGTTTCTCCTCAGACCATTTACATTTATTTTTTGGGGTCTTTTTACGGAACTTTGGCTTTTTGGTTTTTTACATGCCCTCTACTATCACATTGAGCATCGACCTTGTCAGACGACGTTGATGGGATTTCATCAGCTATGTCATGACTAGTAGTAGTAGATTCAGCACTAGGAGGAAGTGGTTCTTGATCTTTCCCTATTTTATCCTCCAAATTTTTGTTTTCCATTATTTTTCTGGAGCTATATAACACAATATGCGGCAAAGGACAGCGTATCCCTACACCACACAGGGTAAACCCTGTAAAAATTATTTGGATTAAATATTAATAACTACTTTAAATGGAGTAAATAATATACATCACAGTACAGTACCACTGGATTTATATGGCAGTACCACTGGACTTAATTTATTTGTCAGTATTACTGGATTTATACGCCAGTGCCACAGGAATTATACGGCAGTACCACTGGAATTTTAAGGCAGTATCACTGGAATTATATGGCAGTATCACTGGAATTATATGCCAGTACCACTGGAATTATACGGCAGTACTACTGGAATTATACGGCAGTATCACTGGAATTATATGGCATTGCCACTGGATTTATACGGCAGTACCACTGGATTTATACAGCAATATCACTGGAATTATAAAGCAGTATCACCGGAATTATACGACAGTATCACTGGATTTATACGGCAGTACCACTGGAATTATACGGCAGTATCACTGGAATTCTATGGCAGTATCACTGGAATTATACGGCAGTACCACTGGATTTATACGGCAGTACCACTGTACTGGATTTATACAGCAGTATCACTGGATTTCTATGGCAGTATCACTGGAATTATACGGCAGTACCACTGAATTTATACGGCAGTACCACTGGAATAATACAGCAGTATCACGGGAATTATACAGCAGTACCACTGGATTTATATGGCAGTACCACTGGAATTATACGGCAGTACCACTGGAATTATACAGCAGTATCACTGGAATTATACGGCAGTACCACTGGATTTATACAGCAGTACCACTTGAATTATACGGCAGTATAACTGAAATTATATGGCAGTGTCACTGGAATTATACAGCAGTACCACTGGATTTATACGGCAGTACCACTGGACTGGATTTATATGGCAGTATCACTGGAATTATACGATAGTAGCCCTGGATTTATACGACAGTACCACTGGATTTCTATACCAGTACCACTGGAATTATACGGCAGCATCACTGGAGTTATACGTCAGTATCACTAGAATTATATGGCAATACCACTGAACATATACAGCAGTACCACTGGACATATATGGCAGTATCACTGGAAATATATGGCAGTATCACTGGACTGGATTTATACGGCAGTACCACTGGATTTATACGGCAGTACCACTGAAAATATACGGCAGCATCACCGGAATTATATGGCACTACCATTGGACATATACGGCAGCATCACTGGATTTATATGGCTGTACCACTGGATATATATGGCAGTATCACTGGACTTATACGGCAGTTTCAATAAAATTATATGGCAGTACAACTGGATTTATATACCAGTACCACTGGAATTATACGGCAGCATCACTGGAGTTATACGTCAGTATCACTGGAATTATGTGGCAGTATCACTGGAATTATATTGCAGTACCACTGGATATATACAGCAGTACCACTGGACATATACTGCAGTATCACTGGACATATACGGCAGTATCACTGGACTGGATTTATACGCCAGTACTACTGGATTTATACGGCAGTACCACTGGACTTTTACGGTAGTATCACTGGACAAATACGGCAGTATCACTGGACTGGATTTATACGCCCAAACTACTGGATTTATATGGCAGTACCACTGGACTTTTACAGCAGTATCACTGGACATATACGGCAGTATCACTGGACATATACGACAGTACCACTGGACTTATACAGCAGCAAAGGGACACCACCGCTGGACTGATGCAGGACAACACAGCACCACTGCAATGGACTGGACTAATACAGCAGCACTGGACATATGGCAGCAGAGGACACCATCACTGTGACTGGACCAATGCAGCATAAGACACTACACTGGACTGAGCAGCACAAGACAGCGCTGGAATTGCCACCCCACTTTCCCTCCCGCACAGACACTGAGGACGGAGACACGTCCTCTCGCTACACTCTCCAATGCCGGAGTGAAAATGGCGGCGACACGGGGCTACTTATATGGAATCCAAAAGCTGTGAGAATCTGACAGCGGGATGATGACATTTTGTCTCGTTCTTGTTTCCGAGTCAGGCGGGAAAGCCCAAGCCGGTCTCGGATTCGGGCTCAGGTAGTAAAGTTTTGGGGGGGTCGGTTCTCAGGGAACTGAACCCGCTCATCTCTAAAATAGATTGACCCTAATTTGGCAGCGGAGACTAGGGAGCGGCCTAGGGGTGAGGTCCGTGTCACTATTGCCAAGAAAGTTGGAGCAGAGGTGGTGCCCTAAGTTACAACAATGACAGGTTGTCACTAAAGAGAATGAGAGGTAGTCTACAGCTCCAGGGTCTGCCTTAGAAGCACTGCAGGAGGTGAGGCCAAGGTGTTCATCATCCCAAGGGGTGGAGCTGGAGTTGCAGCCAGTGTCAGAGTCTCCCTGTGTACCTCAGCACTGCAATTTATTCAAGTGTCACAAGAGTGGTGAGCTCAATGAAACCTTTTGCATGCAACTGACATTTGCTCAGATAATTGAACCCAACACTTCATACATACTTTCCTACTGACAGCTCAGGAAGTAGCATGGAAAAGTCTCTAGCCCAGAAAAGAGATATGCAATTCCACCATAATCATTCTAAAAGGATATCCCATTTTCAGCTAAGGATAGAGTGCAATCAGCCCTAAATTGACTACTTTTTAAGTAAAGAAAGAACTGAAAGTTAAACAAACCCTCTCATTTTAACTTAATTCATGTCAAGCAGCTTATCATTATTTACAATGGAGATATCAATCCTTGCACAGACAAGCCTGTTACAGAGAGCCTCAAAGAAAGGAGCATAAGCACAGTAGATATAAGAGCTCTGTAAATGGAGGTCGATTAATAAGCAAAGTTAATTTTTTATATGGAGAGAGAGATCTAGCCGTCTATTCATGAAGCAGTAAAAATACTGGAGAAGTTAACCAGTGGAGAAGTTACCCATGGCAACCAATCAGCATTGAAATAACATTTATCAAGGGCATTCTGTAATATTACATGTAGCAGCTGATTGGTTTTCATGGGCAACTTCTCAACTGGCTAACTTCTCCACTCTTTTTCGCTGTTTCATGAACAGACCCACTATTGTCTTGAACTCAATAATTTTGTAGTCAACTTGTAGCTTTTTCTGCACAAATGTTAGCAACAGTTTCATTTATTCAACTACTGCAAGTATTGTTTAGAAGTTTCAGCAGCATATTAACTGTCTAGAGAAGTTTCAGCAGCATATTAATGAACTATAGTAACTGCTTTAGTAAAATCCAGTGGTAGATCTACTATGAAACTAATGAAACTTAAGTTTCAGTGCCTCTAATCCCGGAGAGGCCCAGTTTCACATCTTTTTTTTTTTATACTGTATGGTTATAGCTCGTCACCAATAACACCATGACAACCAGGCTTCTAGTACAGCATGGCTGCTATACAGCTGGATGCACATTGTATAGTACCATTGGAGCTACAGGTAGTTGTAGTCTAGCTCTGTGATTAGCGTCTGTAAATAGTGTGAAATATGTATCCATTTTAAACTACAATTCCCATCAGCCTGCAGAATTCCTCTTTGTGACATTCCCATGAACAGTGGAGCCTGAGAGGGCCCATCCTATGAAGGAGGCTATGAGTAATAAAAGGTGAGGAGCCCAGGACAAGAAGGCACCTAATAAGGCACCCAATGGTGACTGAGTGATCTGATGCTGCATCCTAGGATGCAGGTTAAATCACTACTGCAGTATGAGATATCTGCTTGTAAAAGATGCCTTCTGCTGCATTATCAGTGATAGCAGCCAGTGGAGGCTCCTACTTTCATTTAGTAGGGGGGCTGCCGTTACCCCCGTGACTGGGGAGGAGATGGTTAGCCCTGGCCCGATGCACCTGTGCAATGATACTGGCAGATGCTGGGGCCGGCACATGCTCAGATGCCACGGAGCAACTCCATGTGTGCAAGTCAGTGGCTTCTTTGGACTGCACCGACTGCAGCCCATAGAAGCTGGAACGAGGCTTTGCGAAAGGCAGGGAGTGGCTTCCTACAGGAAGCCAGCTCTCTGCTTATCACAGTCTGGTCTGGCAGTCCCAGAGGAAGGAAACACCTCCCAGTGGGACTACCTGTAGTGTTTGTGACTGACAGATTGGACTTCCAAAGGGAAGTCGCTTACAATCACAATGAAGCCAGTGCAGTCATGGACTGCATCTGGCTTCACTGACACTGGGCTGATTGGCAAATTTTACCTTGGGCGGGGGGGGGGGGGGGGCTGCAGTACTGCAGCTCATAGGTAAAATCCGCCACTGAAGCAACTCCAACCACATCTGAATTAGGCTCATGGTGCTTAGCAACACAGGTTTGTAACAAAAGGGGCATAGCAGCACAGGTGAATAACACGAAGGGGAGAAACAGTGCATGTTAGTAACACACAGGGGACATGTCAGCAAAAGTTTTGAATGTACAAAGCTAACAGTCCCCTCATCAGTTGTTTATTGGTTCATGCCTACATGACACTGCATCACACAGACTAGTTTATTTGCTGATAAATAACATATTAGACCTAGACCTAAACCTACATTACAAATTTCAGTTTACTTTCAAACTTTGATAGCAAGATTTAAATTAATTTGTGTCTGGTCTTTTATTCATACACATAATACAGTATATATTCATGTTTTGCAAGCCTTACAATGCTCACAAAATTAATTAAATAGTTTATATGCCGATACAAAAATCATAGATCATCAGCTTATACTGCTGGTGGGGCAGATTTTAAATGTGCAGAGACATTTAGATCTGAGAGGGGTGTGTCCATATTGAAACCTACATTGAACTGTAAACATAAAGCTGACAAGCATTTGTGGCTATTATTTACTCTTCATGACAAAAAAATAATATTTGCCTCCATATTTTGTCTCAGATGCAAAATTATTATTATTTTTTTTGCATTGCTTTCTACTCAGAATCAGCACCTGAGTGTGTAGAAAGGACCAATGGAGGGCATGAGGTACAGCAATACACCAGGGGAATTATAAATGTAAATGTCAGAGCTACAGACGGAGCCACATTCATCTGATGCGGCTCCATCGCAAATGTGCTCTCCTGGCATGACTAAGCGACCTGGCACCTAGTCACGCTACGGGAGTGCACATGATGCACCCATTGCAGTGATTGGGGTGCGTGCACATCTCACATGCATGCCCCATCCCAGATGCTGTGAAAGGCGCACCTAGGCGGGCATGCCCCGGCACCGACAGAGCCATGATTAGTGTGGCTCCATCTGTATGTAAATGTCAGACCTATTGTGGAGTGCAGGACTATTTACTAAATATATATTACAATTTGTGGCTGGTTGGAGATAAATACCTATATACTGTACTGTATTAAATGAGAAACCCTACCTTTGTAATGTGAAGCTGACAGGGGGAGGGGTTGTGCTCTGTGTAGCAACTCTGTGTAACACCCACATAGCTGGATTTTTCTTAGCATTGACATAACTCGGCTTTTTAAAGAACCATCCCTATGTATTTTACACACCATGATCCAACAAAAGATCTGATCAGGCAGCAACCAAGCATAGGACAGCTAGAGTAGCACTGAGGAGTCAATGCTGTAAGAAAAGGGAGGATAAAGCATCACAAGGTCTGAGGGCAGTCTAGTGCTTGTAAGGGCTAGACATACCTCAAAAATAAGATGACTGTGCCTCCTTTGAATGTGTATGGCGGAGGTGACATTTATTTCCTCCAAAATGCAAGATGCGCCAGTATTCTCGCTCATCCAGGGCAATAAAATGACTAGTTATAGCTCTGGCCATTTACTCAGCCTTTCAGTCACTCTGTTTAGTGCAGCAAGTCATCCCCTCCCCTTCCCTCCTATCCCTCCTAGCCAGACATAAACTATATACCCAATGGAGATAAAGATCTAAAGAACAGCATACTGTAGAAATATATGTATAGAAAGCACAATTTACCTGATATTCTGTCGTAAATTTATTACCCAAAAAATGTGTTTTGTTTAAAAATATAATTCTGATATAGCTGAACAGCACAATATCATCTTACTTAACCTCAAACCTTAAAATAAGTGGAATCTGTATAGTTATTTATTGTATAGCAGTCACTGCGATGCTGTCTGTATTGTACAGTCATCATTAGAATGTTCTCTGAGTTATATGATCGTCAATAGGATGTTCTATTGTCTCTTGGAATTTTCTCTGTATTGTATATTGGACTATTAGTATCTGTATACTTATGTATTGTATTGCAGTCACTGTGATGATCTCTGTAAATTACAGTGATCATTAGAATGTTCTCTGGGTTATATGATTGTCAAAAGAATGTTCTATTTTCTCTGGAATTTTCTCTGTATTGTACATTGGACTCTGTTTTGATCTGTGTATTGCATGGCAATCTCTAACATGCCTGTATGTTTAAAGGTATTTTAAAGGCCTCCTGTTGTTGTAACTCCAAATGCGAACATTGTGGGAAGGGGTGCTATGAATGTTATTGCTTAAGGCATACAGAACCCTTAAGCAGGCAGATATCCTTTCCATATTCAAATCCATCCAACTTTATTCACATTTCTCCACTACACTTTCTCACATTTTCATGTGAAGATTGAAGCAAGAGAATTCACATAGAATTTATCTGAAAGAAAGGATTATTTGTGGCACTATATAAATGAATGATAAGAATAATTGACTGGACAATATTTCAAGTATGTGTATGCATTTGTTAATGTAGTTTAACGTTAAAGCTTGAAAGACTAAACTAGTTGTATATACCTGCACAAACCCTCTCTAGCAGCTGTATATTCTGCCCAGAATAGTTTACGAATCTAACAGTGCCTAATATATACAACTGCTACACAAATCTCTACAACTGTCTAGTTCTTTGAATAATATAAAGGGTCAGATGGTTAAGGCAACACATTACAGAGTATATAATGGTTAAAGAAAAGTTCAAATAAAATATCTAAGGCCACATAAACATAAGTGTGACAGAATCTATTTTCCTGTTGTTAATCACAGATGTGCATACTACTTTCATTGCTGTTTTTTACCTGCATGTCATAAGATAACGTAAGAATTTTTATAAACAAACTGTTATTTAATAGTCTGCTTGAATAATTGTATATTTTTTAATTTTACAATTTCTTGTCTGTATGAATCTTCATAGTTAGGAATACATTTATAAACGTGTGTATATTTTTTTTTTTATGTGAACATTTTTTTTTGAAGCATCAATAAACTATTATTCAAACATTGTGACAAATCGTAATGAGAGTTTCCGGATTACAAAAAATCATCATGTATGAACAGAAAATAAGAAACGTTGTCATACTGTTAGATGATACAATGTCACAGCAATGAGATATTGGATATGTGTATAGATATGCACGTATTGTAATTGAACCAAAACCATAGATATCACAGTCACAATCAATGTTTGCCGCGTAACCTGTGTCCCGCCATCTCCCCCCCCCCCCGCCCCTCCCAGCCCGAACAGGCCTCACTGAAGACACCCTGTCCTGCCTCTATTGTTCATTAAAGTGTAGTATTACAGAGGGATTGGAGGGTCATTTGCTGCCACTTGTAACATGTACCAAGTCGTGTCTTTTAGACTATTGTGAATTTGTGTTCGTATTGGCAATGACAAAGTGGCTATATATGTCTCCCACATGAGGAAAAACCTCTCTACCCTAGCCTCCCCAGCCAGAGTCACCTCGATCCACTGCATTCTAAATAGATAATGTAATATAGCTTTAAAAAGTGACAATAGTGGCTGAGATGGTTGTAACCAGGTTTGCAAAATGGTCTTGCAGGCCGCCGCTCCTATAGCTAATAGAAGACGTTTGCCACCGTATGATGTGCGAGCATTGGGGGGGAGCATGCCGAACAAAGCCCATTCTGGTGTCATAGGGATATAATTAACCAAGTTTTCAGTCGAATATTTTCTAACCTGAATCCAAAAACTTCGGATTATGGGGCAGTCCCAAAGACAGTGAAATAAATCTGCTGAATTAGCGCCACATTTATAACAATTGGAATTTGGTGATTCCCCTATTAAAAATCTTCTGTTTGGAGACAAATAGGCTCTGTGTAAAATGTTCAGGAACATAGCTATATATGAGGAGTAAGGTAATAAAGCACATGCCTTGGCATGAGAGCGTAGTATATCGTTCGAAGACACATTAGGAAGTTGGGAGAGCCACGGGATAAGGTTCTTTTCAGACTTATCTGGTATAAACACCTGACGTATGCAGTTATATGTTAAGGAAATAGCTTTTTTTGTCAAGCATTGGTTTTGTAGTAGTGTGTCTAATGGGTTGTTCCAATCCGAAGGTGAAAAAGGTCTTATAATAAAACTAATATAATGCTGAGCCTGAAGGAATGCAATAGTGTAATTCGCCAGCCATGGATATTTTCCCCTTGCCTTCTGGAACGTGGAGGGTCTCCCCGCCAACCCATTCGCCAGACCCCTCACGGTGTTAACCCCATAGGTTCTCCAAATGGAAAAAGGATAAGAAGCTTGTCCATTCTGAAATTCGGGATTGTTACTAAAAGTGAGGAACAGAGATTTATATGCATTTAATCCAAACTTATGTCTCAATACATGCCATGTTTTCCTAGTGTACCAGAGCAGTGGATTATCACGTATTTCCGTTGGGATTTCTTGATCATGCACATGAAGGAAGCTGGTTAGATTGATATCTCCCAGAAACTCTCTTTCTAAAGATGTGTTCGCATAGAGGTCCCGACCATGCAACCAATCTTCAATGTATCTCGTATGCGCTGCGTAAGAGTACAATTGAACATCAGGGAAATTAATTCCCCCATTATTTTTTGTTTGTTGCAATTTATTCAATCCTATTCTCGGATGCTTACCTCTCCAAATAAATTGTCTAAAGCTACGATTAATTGATTGTGCGTCTTTATTGGAAATTACGTAAGGAAGCGCCTGTATCAGAAACATTAATCTTGGGAATGAAATCATCTTTATAAGATTGGCCCTGCCCAGATATGACAATAACAAATTTTTCCAGCCATCTAATTCTGTTGCTATGGAGCGTATCACTGAAGAAAAATTAAGGTCATAAAGGAGAAAAGGATTGTAAGAGATCTTAACCCCAAGGTAGGTGAAGTGTTGGTGAGCCCACAGTATAGGGATGTTGGACTTAAACGATACACGACAGGAGTGGTTTCCAAGACGAAGCGCCACCGATTTGGACATGTTAACTTCGAAGCCAGACACCAATGCAAAATCAGCCAGAAGAGAAAATACTCTCTCAAGAGACTCAGAGGGATCGTGTATAAACAACAAGATGTCATCCGCGAAAGCGGTTAGCTTTATTTCCTCATGACCGATTTTAATTCCCCGAAAGTAGTTTCCATCTTGTAAGATTCGGAGCAGTGGATCTATGGCTAGGTTGAATAAAATAGGGGAAAGGGGGCAACCCTGTCTGGTGCCTCTCATCATAACAATTGGGTTGCTGCAACAACCATTTGTCAGCAAGGAGGTGGAAGGGCTAGTGTAGATATATTTTATAAAATTAACAAAATAAATGTGTATATTTAAATATAAACTATACAGTACAGTAGACATTTTATGAATCTATTTCCAAGACAAGGACATTACCTTTGGAGTTATTTAATAACTAACTCAGGATTAACAAAGGATTTTTTTCTTGCAGTGATTTCAAATCTTCTTAGCTATTTTTCAGACAAAGTTAAGGCAAATATTTTTGTAACTTTCTATTAAATGTTGTAACAAATCTATATCACATTGAATAATAGACTTTCAATAAGGTGTGACCGAATTAATGCAATCCACGTCTAAAACAAAAATCAACCTTGAACTGTGGTGACAGGATCTTGGAGGAAATTTTGATTTCTTTGAGATCTGATTGGACTAAACTTCCAACCAAATAATGCAAACCTTTTCACTTTTTAATATGCCTGATTGTATGATGCAGTGAGACAAGTGGAGAAGTGGCCTATAGTAAACAATCAGCATGTATCTATCATTTCATAGAATGTACTTGATACATGCTTCCTCAAATCTGATTCTTTGCTCATGGGCAACTTCTCCACTTGTCCACTTATCCACTTTTTTTGCTGCTTGATACATCAACCCCTAGAGTACGTTTCATTTGGAGTCAGCTAGAACAATCTCTGGAAGTAGGGCCAGTAGAGGGCCACAGTGCAAGAATATTATTTTAACTCCCAGTTACAGATACATCCATGCTCATCTTGCTGCATGGCTTTCCGGGCTGTGACTGTTTGCAGACAGCGGTGGAGTGATCGCCGGCTGCGAATAGTCATAGACTAGCATGCAATGAGCATGGCTACTCCTGTACTGCTCAATACTGATCTTATCAGTTTTGCCTCATATGCAGTGCAGTTGTAAATGACACACCAGCTGTTGAAAGAGGAATCAGTGGTACCCACATGATTCACTACCGGCTATCAGTGCCCACATGATAATAAGCAAGCAAGCAGAGGTATCAGCAAGGTGCTATTATAGTTATACCAGAGACCTATATGATTATATACCAACATGAGATTCCCTTATCATTCGGCAAAAATCAGAGGTCCATTTGATTAAATACTAGCCATAATTACCCACCTGATTAAACACCAGCCAAAGGCTACCACATTGTTGTTATATAGTAGCCAGCAACACATTATGATATATCATGCACAGGTGACCCCTCGATTGAATTCCAATCTCTTGGATTATAGCAAAAGTCTGAGGTGCTCATAAGAGTAAATACAGTATCAGCAAGCAGATATGGCTGTGTGATTACATTAGACATGGCTATCTGTAAGGTTACTTACCTGTACCTGAAGTGCTGATTGATCATACATTAGACATCATTTTGAGAATGATATCAATATTCAATGAACCAATTACTTTATCAATAGTATATTCACACATGTAAACCCAGCCCTCCAAGTATGCTGATTGTTACTCGGTAACTGGTGAGCTAACATTTATTTGGCCAGAAATGACTCATCTTCTTTTCCCATAATTTCCATCTATTTCTTAGATTTCTTTGGGAATCCATTCTATTATTCAGACTATCACTTATTGAAATGGTGTCACATCTATAAATAGCAATCTGATGGCAATCTGATCCCCCAGTAAATCTCTATAAATTGATATTTAAGTCTGCAATCAATTGCCAATCAGTGCTGACTTTATAGAACAGAGAATAGCTGTTATACGGTCTACCAGCTGGAGACAATGTGTGGCTGGTGAAACTTATATAATTAGGGAGGCCAACAGGAACTGTATAAAGAAAAATAGTTAAAAAAATATAAAAGGACTCAAAGCACAGTATCCACAGTCAGTGGGTAGGTGATATCATTATAACCCCAACAACTGCAAATGGGGGCCATAAAAACTATTGTTTTTCTGTTCTTTATCCACATTGTCTCAGTAGTTGAGAAGTGCATTGCATTACAGAGGCCTGTTAGATTGCAGAGTTTCCATAGTAACTTCCATTTTTATCCATTATTCACCACTTATTGCCAGACACCTCAGGGATTAATCTCACAACAAATTGCTGTGATCGATATGCAGCAATCAGTGGAATCAGTGGAAAGATGTTATAGCTATTTGACTCCACTCTTTCTTTAGAGGATACCATTTAAAGAGTCCTCTGTTCACATTACTAATGTTAGCAATTATAACAGAGATTGTAAAATGTAGTTAAAATATATTTAAGAAATAAACATTTTTTTTTTATCAGTTTATTATGGACTGAAGCCTGGCTCATTATTAGCCTAGTATGGATAGAGGCCTCTGACCCCTGACTGACCACTGGACATTTCAGCAGTTCTATAGAAATGACTTCACCAATATAAATAATTCAAAGTGATCTTTACTGCCAAGAAGGTTACAATTCTGTTACATAAAAAATGATTGACAGTGTGATCTTTTTAGAAAGTAAATGTGATGACATTCTAAAAATACATGATTTTAGCAATACATGTATTCTGTATCTACTGAAAATAAAAGTCTTTATGTCATTTATCCTTTATGCCTGATTTTATAGATAGACAAATAGATAGATAAACTAAATTGGATATTCAACCTGCTTTAAAGGGCACATGTGATCTACAAAACCAATGTTCATAAGAATACAGCTTGTTCACTTTCTTTCCATATTGAAGTTTACCTGCACTGTGACTCAAAGCCCTTATAATAGAAGGAACCAATGAAATCCAATACAACTCAATGGTCTATATGTTCACAAAGTGAAATACACTCTGCTTTTTGACTTTTTTTTATTCAGATTTTTTTTTAAGTCAACTGAGTTAGGAGAAGACTTGCCAATTCTAACTCATCACTGGTAATTTGTAACTTGTTACTGCTAATATTCACAGTACATGAAAGTCTCCACTACCACCAGTGCTATTTTTGTAGGAAAATAGGTTCAGGAACTGTGGGTGGTGATGATGATGGAGCTACCAAAAGGGTGGGGCATCAATTGGATAAAAATAGCCCTGACTACCACAGAGTCGGAAGTGAAATGAATGAAGCTCAGGATGCCGGTAGTTGTGACGTAGTGACACAGAGAGTGTCCCCTTTCCTGTTTCAGGTAGGAAGAGAGAGGACTGACTGCTAATGCAGGATGCTATGTGCTGGGATGGAGAGAGAGGCAGCTGCACTAGCAGTGAGTCCTCCTCTCCCGACATGATGTGCAGGGTGGAGGGAGCAAATGCACCCACTGCTTATGGTGCTGCCATCCTGCTGCTGCTGCCACTGCTGCTGGTCTTTACCGCCGCCCACTGGATTTTACACTGGTGACCCCTGTGCGTGCTACAATTGGATGTTGTTTTATCTAGAGATATGCAGCGGGCATTTTTCGAGTTTTGTGTTTTGGTTTTGGATTCGGTTTCCCGGTCGTGTTTTGGATTCGGACGCATTTTGGCAAAACCTCCCTTAAGAATTTTTGTCATATTCGGGTATGTTTTGTATTCGGGTGTTTTTTTTTCAAAAACCCCTCAAAAACAGCTTAAATCATAGAATTTGGGGGTCATTTTGATCCTATAGTATTATTAACCTCAATAACCATAATTTCCACTCATTTCCAGTCTCTTCTGAACACCTCACACCTCACAATATTATTTTTAGTCCTAAAATTTGCACCAAGGTCACTGGATGACTAAGCTAAGCAACCCAAGTGGCCGGCACAAACACCTGGCACATCTAGGAGTGGCACTGCAGTGTCAGACAGGATGGCACTTAAAAAAATAGTCCCCAAACAGCATATGATGCAAAGATAAAAAAAAGAGATGCACCCACCCTTATGTTGTATAAACAGGACATGCACACTTTAACAAACCCATCATTTCAGTGACAGGGTCTGCCACACAAATGTGGCTGAATTGATTGGTTGGTTTGGGCCCCCACCAAAAAAGAAGCAATCAATCTCTCCTTGCACAAACTGGCTCTACAGAGGCAACATGTCCACCTCCTCCTCATCGTCCGATTCCTCACCCCTTTCACTGTGTACATCCCCCTCCTCACAGAGTATTAATTCGTCCCCACTGGTATCCCCCATCACAGGTCTCTGTGTACTTTCTGGAGGCAATTGCTGGTAGATGTCTCCACGGAGGAATTGATTATAATTAATTTTGATGAACATCATCTTCTCCACATTTTCTGGAAGTAACCTCCTACGCCGATCACTGACAAGGTTACCGGCTGCACTAAACACTCTTTCGGAGTACACACTGGAGGGAAGGGGGGGGGGGCAACTTAGGTAAAATAAAGCCAGTTTGTGCAAGGGCCTCCAAATTGCCTATTTTTCCTGCCAGTATACATACGGACTGTCTGACATGCCTACAGTGATGCTGTCACTCATATAATCCTCCACCATTCTTTCAATGGTGACAGAATCATATGCAGTGACAGTAGACGACATGTCAGTAATCGTTGGCAGGTCCTTCAGTCCGAGCCAGATGTCAGCTATCGCTCCTGACGGCCCTGCATCACCGCCAGCGGGTGGTTTTGGAAACTTTATCCTTTTTCTGGCAGTTCCAGTGGCGTGAGAAAATGAAGGAGGAGCTGTTGGCTTGTCACGTTCCGCTTGACTTAACAATTGTCTCACCAGCAGGTCTTTGAACATCTGCAGACTTGTGTCCACCGGAAAGAGAGATACAATGTAGGCTTTAAAACCTAGGATTGAGCATGGTGGCCAAAATGTAGTGCTCTGATTTCAACAGATTGACAACCTGTGAATCCTGGATAAGTGAATGAAGGGCTCCATCCACAAGTCCCACATGCCTAGCGGAATCGCTCCGTTTTAGCTCCTCCTTCAATCTCTCCAGCTGCTTCTGCAAAAGCCTGATGAGGGGAATGACCTGACTCAGGCTGGCAGTGTCTGAACTGACTTCACGTGTGGCAAGTTCAAAGGGTTGCAGAACCTTGCACAATGTTGAAATCATTCTCCACTGCGCTTGAGTCAGGTGCATTTCCCCTCCTTTGCCTATATCGTAGGCAGATGTATAGGCTTGAATGGCCTTTTGCTGCTCCTCCATCCTCTGAAACATATAGAGGGTTGAATTCCACCTCGTTACCACCTCTAGCTTCAGCTGATGGCAGGGCATGTTCAGGAGTGTTTGCTGGTGCTCCAGTCTTCGGCACGCGGTGGCTGAATGCTGAAAGTGGCCCGCAATTCTTTGTGCCACTGATAGCATCTCTTGCACGCCCCTGTCATTTTTTCTAAAATTCTGCACCACCAAATTCATTGTATGTGCAAAACATGGGACATGCTGGAATTTGCCCACATGTAATGCACGCACAATATTGGTGGCGTTGTCCGATGTCACAAATCCCCAGGATAGTCCAATTGGGGTAAGCCAATCTGTGATCATGTTCCTCAGTTTCCGTAAGAGGTTGTCAGCTGTGTGCCTCTTATGGAAAGCAGTGATACAAAGCCTAGCCTGCCTAGGAACAAGTTGGCGTTTGCGAGATGCTGCTATTGGTGCTGCTGCTGCTTTTGTTGCTGCGGGAGGCAATACATCTACCCAGTGGGCTGTCACAGTCATATAGTCCTTAGTCTACCCTGCTTCACTTGTCCACATGTCCGTGGTTAAGTGGACACTGGGTACAACTGCATTTTTTTAGGACACTGGTGACTCTTTTTCTGACGTCTGTGTACATTCTCGGTATCGCCTTCCTAGAGAAGTGGAACCTAGATGGTATTTTGTACCGGGGACACACTACCTCAAGCAATTCTCTAAGTCACTGTGAACTAACGGCGGATACTGGACGCATGTCTTACACTAACATAGTTGTCAAGGCCTGAGTTATCCGCTTTGCAACAGGATCACTGCTGTGATATTTCATCTTCCTCACAAAGGACTGTTGGACAGTCAATTGCTTACTGGAAGTAGTACAAGTGGTCTTCTGACTTCCCCTCTGGGATGACGATCGACTCCCAGCAGCAACAACAGCAGAGCCAGGAGCAGTAGGCGTTACACTCAAGGATCCATCGGAGGAATCCCAGTTAGGAGAGGACTCGGCAGACCTGCCAATGACATGGCCTGCAAGACTATTGGTGTTCCTGTCTAAGGAGGAAATTGACACTGAGGGAGTTGGTGGTGTGGTTTGCAGGAGCTTGGGTATAAGAGGAAGAAGGGATTTAGTTGTTAGTGGACTGCTTCCGCTGTCACCCAAAGCATTTGAACTTGTCAATGACTTCTGATGAATGCACTTCAGGTGACGTATAAGGGAGGATGTTCCTAGGTGGTTAACGTCCTTACCCCTACTTATTACAGCTTGACAAAGGCAACACATGGCTTGACACCAGTTGTCCGCATTTCTGTTGAAATAATTCCACACCAAAGAGGTGATTTTTTTTTTTGTATTTTGACCAGGCATGTCAATGGCCTTATTCATCCCACAGACAACAGGTGTCTCCCCGGTTGCCTGACTTAAACAAACCACCTCTCCATCAGAATCCTCCTTGTCAATTTCCTCCTCAGCGCCAGCAACACCCATATCCTCATCCTGGTGTACTTCAACAGTGACATCTTCAATTTGACTATCAGGAACTGGACTGTTGGTGCTCCTTCCAGCACTTGCAGGGGGCATACAAATGATGGAAGGAGCCACCTCTTCCCGTCCAGTGTTGGGAAGGTCAGGCATCGCAACCGACACAATTGGACTCTCCTTGGGGATTTGTGATTTAAAAGAATGCACAGTTCTTTGCTGTGCTTTTGCCAGCTTAAGTATTTTAATTTTTCTAGCGGGAGGATGAGTGCTTCCATCCTCATGTGAAGCTGACCCACTAGTCATGAGGAACATAGGAGAGGGCCTTAGCCATTCCTTGCAACTCTGTGTCGTAAATGGCATATTGGCAAGTTTACGCTTCTCCTCAGACGCTTTTAATTTAGATTTTTGGGTCATTTTACTGAACTTTTGTTTTTTGGATTTTACATGCTCTCTGCTATGACATTGGGCATCGGCCTTGGCAGACGACGTTGATGCCATTTAATCGTCTTTGCCATGACTAGTGGCAGCAGCTTCAGCACTAGGCAGAAATGGATCTTGATCTTTCCTATTTTACCCTCCACATTTTTGTTCTCCATTTTTTAATGTGTGGAATTATATGCCAGTAATATATCTGGAATTAGACGGCAGTAATGTCTGGAATTAGATACCACTAGATGGATACCAGATACCACTGTGACTGGAATGATGATGACCTATGCACAGTGACAGGACACTACCACAGCACCCTACAGCAGCAAGATGCAGCACAAGACACTGGACTTTTAGTCACCACAATGCAGCACAAGACAATGAGTAGTGATACTGATCACTGATGAGGATACTAGAACTGACACTGGGCAGCGAGAACAGCACTGGACTACTGTACTGTAGTATTATATACTGGTCACCACAATGCAGCACTGATAGTGAGCACAGATATTGAGCACTGATGAGGATACTAGAACTGACACGGATCAGCAAGATACAGCAATGGACTACTGTACTATACTACTATATACTGGTCACCACAATGCAGCACTGATACTGAGCACAGATATTGAGTACTGATGAGGATACTAGAACTGACACGGAGCAGCAAGATACAGCAATGGACTACTGTACTGTAGTACTATATACTGGTCACCACAATGCAGGACTGATACTGAGCACAGATATTGAGCACTGATGAGGATACTAGAACTGACATGGAGCAGCAAGATACAGCAATGGATTACTGTACTGTAGTACTATATACTGGTCACCACAATGCAGCACTGATACTGAGCACAGATATTGAGCTGATATTTAGCTGATATTGGGCTATTCAGGCAGAGAACGTAGCCACGTCCTCTCCGCTCAATCTACAATGCACGAGTGAAAATGGCGGCGATGCGCGGCTCTTTACATGGAATACTAATCTCGCGAGAATCCGACAGCGGGATGATGACGTTTTGCCTTGTTCGGGTTTTGCGAGTAAGGCGGGAAGAACCGAGGCTGCCTCGGAACCGTGTAAACCACGTGAAGTTCGGGGGGGTTCGGATCTCGACAAACCGAACCCGCTCATCTCTAGTTTTATCAATGAGTTTTACTGCAAGCAACTAGTTTGCACATGATAAATTGTGCTTCAACCAATCAGCTCCTCACTGTCATGCATTAATAAATGACAGTTGTGTGCTGATTGACTGGTGCACCATTTATCATACGTACAGTTTTAACATTTGTTGCGTATGACAAAACTCTTTGATGAATCGCCCCATAATCTATTTTTTTTTTACATTTTGTAAGGACACACCTCCCCATCTTGGTCACATCCGCTACCAGTACTGGGGCCCGGCAGAGCCTGTATGACTGACGCCAACCTAAAAGCTTGCTGGTGACTGGGTAGTTTGTTTCTGTTAGTGAGTGACAGGGCTGTGAACATTTTCTGTGTAGTGGTTACTGGTCTGTGGTCATCCTGACAAATGAAAACCATGTTGAAGAAGTACAGAGCCAGTATGTGCTTCCACTACACATAGTCTTTATCACAGTATATATAATAGTTGATTACAACAGTAAGCAAACTCTGGTTTAAGTTATCAAATGCCATTAAAATGTCATAATTTAAAACAAGATTTAGCAATAATTCAGTTTACAATGTATTTTCAGCTGATATTAGATTTCAATTATTGTAACCTCTCTTTGAAAAATCCCTTTAATCAGTAAAGTGAGAAACGTCCTGAAATGAGAGTACAAAGAATCAAGGTATTAACATATGGCCTAATTCTGAGTTGATCGCAGCAGCAAATTTGTTAGCAGTTGGGCAAAACCATGTGCACTGCAGGGGGGACAGATATAACGTGCAGAGAGACTTAGATTAGGGTGGGGTGTATTCAAACTGAAATCTAAATTGCAGTGTAAAAATAAAGCAGCCAGTATTTACCCTGCACAAAAACTAAATAACCCACCCAAACCTAACTCTACCTGCAAATGTTATATCTGCCCCCCCTCCAGTGCACATGGTTTTTCCCACTTGCTAACAAACTTATTGCTGCTATCAACTCAGAATTACCCCCATTATCCGATCCAGTAACAGTTAGTGCTTTAAAACCTCTTTTATCAACACTGTTCATAAGTAATATGTCTGCATCATATATTCCAGTCCATTGAAACTACAGTACAGTGTATCTTGCATAGAAAGAAAAGCTCAGCTATAAGGGTGTGTACACACGGTGAGATCCTTGCTATGCCCGATTTTCACTTGCTATTTCCCTTGAACTCCCTGGAGCCCAGATAGCACAGATTTTGACAAACTTTTCTAGAGATATGGACTATGTGTGCTTACGATTTTGGCTTATGTCAGATGTAATTGACATGTGATATGAACTAGATAGTACACCGATCTAGCAAGGATTGACTTGCCTGCACAGTCTATCTTTTCTTGTGATGCCGACCTGGCGGGACCGCGCATCGGGATCAAATCGGGATCGCAAGGTGACTTTCACCTTGCGAACTGCACTAACTTTTCTTGCGATTTTGACTATATAGTCAAAATCGAAAGAAAATATCTCACCGTGTGTACACACCCTTAGTTTGTAGTAATGGAAATGTGAGCTTTGTTGTGTAAGTAAAACTATAGTATAATGATCATAAGTTTGTGTGTTTTATGAGCAGGCTCATTATTTTGCCACAACTCCCTTCCCAGTATTATTACAATAAAAAAGGACTGATACTTGTTATACTAAAGTCACCTCCTAAAAAAAGTGCACAATCAAATTATATTTGAGATGACAGCAATATTCTGCTTATTTTCATTCTAAAAAAGCAGTTGGTATGAATGCCAGGTAAAAATAAATTCAATGTGTGATGTTCTGTAGAAGATATATTAATATTGTACAGCTACTGTACAACTGTTTAAAGTTAAGTTACTTTTTGGCACCTTATCTGGTGTTCAGAACAGGATACCAGCAGTCGGGACACCAGTAGTCAGAATACCGATACCAGCATCCCAACAGTTTGAAATCCTTACAGTGGGGCAGAGCCGGCCCTAGGCATAGGCAAACTAGGCAAATTCCTATGGCATTTGGTATGCCTAGGGGCACAAGTAGCGTCTACTGATTAAAATGATATGCGGCATGCCTATATTCTGTGTGTGACTGTGACTGTATCTGCATACGAAATGCTACATTACACTCTATTCCTGGAAATCACTGTAACGTAGCATTTCATGTGCAGATACAGTCACAGTCACACACAGAATATAGGCATGCCACATATCATTTTAATAATCAGAAGCATTTTGTGCATCCTATCCACATAGTAAGGCAAATAATCTCCTGATGCATGGTGTATTGAGTAGAGATGAGCGGGTTCGGTTTCTCTGAATCCGAACCCGCACGAACTTCATGGTTTTTTTCACGGGTCCGAGCGACTCGGATCTTCCCGCCTTGCTCGGTTAACCCGAGCGCGCCCGAACGTCATCATGACGCTGTCGGATTCTCGCGAGGCTCGGATTCTATCGCGAGACTCGGATTCTATATAAGGAGCCGCGCGTCGCCGCCATTTTCACACGTGCATTGAGATTGATAGGGAGAGGACGTGGCTGGCGTCCTCTCCGTTTAGAATAGATTAGAGAGACACTTGATTTACTAATTTTGGGGAGCATTAGGAGTACTCAGTACAGTGCAGAGTTTTGCTGATAGTGACCACCAGTTTTATTTATAATCCGTTCTCTGCCTGAAAAAAGCGATACACAGCACACAGTGACTCAGTCACATACCATATCTGTGTGCACTGCTCAGGCTCAGGCCAGTGTGCTGCATCATCTATTATCTATATATAATATTATATATATCTGATTATCTGTCTGACTGCTCAGCTCACACAGCTTTTAATTGTGGGGGAGACTGGGGAGCACTACTGCAGTGCCAGTTATAGGTTATAGCAGGAGCCAGGAGTACATAATATATTATATAGTGAGTGACCACCAGACACACAGTGCAGTTTATTTAATATATCCGTTCTCTGCCTGAAAAAAGCGATACACACAGTGACTCAGTCAGTCACATACCATATCTGTGTGCACTGCTCAGGCTCAGGCCAGTGTGCTGCATCATCTATATATATTATATATCTGTCTGACTGCTCAGCTCACACAGCTTATAATTGTGGGGGAGACTGGGGAGCACTACTGCAGTGCCAGTTATAGGTTATAGCAGGAGCCAGGAGTACATAATATTATATTAAAACAGTGCACACTTTTGCTGCAGGAGTGCCACTGCCAGTGTGACTAGTGACCAGTGACCTGACCACCAGTATATATAATATTAGTAGTATACTATCTCTTTATCAACCAGTCTATATTAGCAGCAGACACAGTACAGTGCGGTAGTTCACGGCTGTGGCTACCTCTGTGTCGGCACTCGGCAGCCCGTCCATAATTGTATATACCACCTAACCGTGGTTTTTTTTTCTTTCTTTATACATACATACTAGTTACGAGTATACTATCTCTTTATCAACCAGTCTATATTAGCAGCAGACACAGTACAGTGCGGTAGTTCACGGCTGTGGCTACCTCTGTGTCGGCACTCGGCAGCCCGTCCATAATTGTATATACCACCTAACCGTGGTTTTTTTTTCTTTCTTTATACATACATACTAGTTACGAGTATACTATCTCTTTATCAACCAGTCTATATATTAGCAGCAGACACAGTACAGTGCGGTAGTTCACGGCTGTGGCTACCTCTGTGTCGGCACTCGGCAGCCCGTCCATAATTGTATATACCACCTAACCGTGGTTTTTTTTTCTTTCTTTATACATACATACTAGTTACGAGTATACTATCTCTTTATCAACCAGTGTATATATTAGCAGCAGACACAGTACAGTGCGGTAGTTCACGGCTGTGGCTACCTCTGTGTCGGCACTCGGCAGCCCGTCCATAATTGTATATACCACCTAACCGTGGTTTTTTTTTCTTTCTTTATACATACATACTAGTTACGAGTATACTATCTCTTTATCAACCAGTGTATATATTAGCAGCAGACACAGTACAGTGCGGTAGTTCACGGCTGTGGCTACCTCTGTGTCGGCACTCGGCAGCCCGTCCATAATTGTATATACCACCTAACCGTGGTTTTTTTTTCTTTCTTTATACATACATACTAGTTACGAGTATACTATCTCTTTATCAACCAGTCTATATATTAGCAGCAGACACAGTACAGTGCGGTAGTTCACGGCTGTGGCTACCTCTGTGTCGGCACTCGGCAGCCCGTCCATAATTGTATACTAGTATCCAATCCATCCATCTCCATTGTTTACCTGAGGTGCCTTTTAGTTGTGCCTATTAAAATATGGAGAACAAAAATGTTGAGGTTCCAAAATTAGGGAAAGATCAAGATCCACTTCCACCTCGTGCTGAAGCTGCTGCCACTAGTCATGGCCGAGACGATGAAATGCCAGCAACGTCGTCTGCCAAGGCCGATGCCCAATGGCATAGTACAGAGCATGTCAAAACCAAAACACCAAATATCAGTAAAAAAAGGACTCCAAAACCTAAAATAAAATTGTCGGAGGAGAAGCGTAAACTTGCCAATATGCCATTTACCACACGGAGTGGCAAGGAACGGCTGAGGCCCTGGCCTATGTTCATGGCTAGTGGTTCAGCTTCACATGAGGATGGAAGCACTCAGCCTCTCGCTAGAAAACTGAAAAGACTCAAGCTGGCAAAAGCACCGCAATGAACTGTGCGTTCTTTGAAATCCCAAATCCACAAGGAGAGTCCAATTGTGTCGGTTGCGATGCCTGACCTTCCCAACACTGGACGTGAAGAGCATGCGCCTTCCACCATTTGCACGCCCCCTGCAAGTGCTGGAAGGAGCACCCGCAGTCCAGTTCCTGATAGTCAGATTGAAGATGTCAGTGTTGAAGTACACCAGGATGAGGAGGATATGGGTGTTGCTGGCGCTGGGGAGGAAATTGACCAGGAGGATTCTGATGGTGAGGTGGTTTGTTTAAGTCAGGCACCCGGGGAGACACCTGTTGTCCATGGGAGGAATATGGCCGTTGACATGCCAGGTGAAAATACCAAAAAAAAATCAGCTCTTCGGTGTGGAGGTATTTCACCAGAAATGCGGACAACAGGTGTCAAGCCGTGTGTTCCCTTTGTCAAGCTGTAATAAGTAGGGGTAAGGACGTTAACCACCTCGGAACATCCTCCCTTATACGTCACCTGCAGCGCATTCATAATAAGTCAGTGACAAGTTCAAAAACTTTGGGTGACAGCGGAAGCAGTCCACTGACCAGTAAATCCCTTCCTCTTGTAACCAAGCTCACGCAAACCACCCCACCAACTCCCTCAGTGTCAATTTCCTCCTTCCCCAGGAATGCCAATAGTCCTGCAGGCCATGTCACTGGCAATTCTGACGAGTCCTCTCCTGCCTGGGATTCCTCCGATGCATCCTTGCGTGTAACGCCTACTGCTGCTGGCGCTGCTGTTGTTGCCGCTGGGAGTCGATGGTCATCCCAGAGGGGAAGTCGTAAGCCCACTTGTACTACTTCCAGTAAGCAATTGACTGTTCAACAGTCCTTTGCGAGGAAGATGAAATATCACAGCAGTCATCCTACTGCAAAGCGGATAACTGAGTCCTTGACAACTATGTTGGTGTTAGACGTGCGTCCGGTATCCGCCGTTAGTTCACAGGGAACTAGACAATTTATTGAGGCAGTGTGCCCCCGTTACCAAATACCATCTAGGTTCCACTTCTGTAGGCAGGCGATACCGAGAATGTACACGGACGTCAGAAAAAGACTCACCAGTGTCCTAAAAAATGCAGTTGTACCCAATGTCCACTTAACCACGGACATGTGGACAAGTGGAGCAGGGCAGGGTCAGGACTATATGACTGTGACAGCCCACTGGGTAGATGTATGGACTCCCGCCGCAAGAACAGCAGCGGCGGCACCAGTAGCAGCATCTCGCAAACGCCAACTCTTTCCTAGGCAGGCTACGCTTTGTATCACCGCTTTCCAGAATACGCACACAGCTGAAAACCTCTTACGGCAACTGAGGAAGATCATCGCGGAATGGCTTACCCCAATTGGACTCTCCTGTGGATTTGTGGCATCGGACAACGCCAGCAATATTGTGTGTGCATTAAATATGGGCAAATTCCAGCACGTCCCATGTTTTGCACATACCTTGAATTTGGTGGTGCAGAATTTTTTAAAAAACGACAGGGGCATGCAAGAGATGCTGTCGGTGGCCAGAAAAATTGCGGGACACTTTCGGCGTACAGGCACCACGTACAGAAGACTGGAGCACCACCAAAAACTACTGAACCTGCCCTGCCATCATCTGAAGCAAGAAGTGGTAACGAGGTGGAATTCAACCCTCTATATGCTTCAGAGGTTGGAGGAGCAGCAAAAGGCCATTCAAGCCTATACAATTGAGCACGATATAGTAGGTGGAATGCACCTGTCTCAAGTGCAGTGGAGAATGATTTCAACGTTGTGCAAGGTTCTGATGCCCTTTGAACTTGCCACACGTGAAGTCAGTTCAGACACTGCCAGCCTGAGTCAGGTCATTCCCCTCATCAGGCTTTTGCAGAAGAAGCTGGAGGCATTGAAGAAGGAGCTAAAAGGGAGCGATTCCGCTAGGCATGTGGGACTTGTGGATGCAGCCCTTAATTCGCTTAACAAGGATTCACGGGTGGTCAATCTGTTGAAATCAGAGCACTACATTTTGGCCACCGTGCTCGATCCTAGATTTAAAGCCTACCTTGGATCTCTCTTTCCGGCAGACACAGGTCTGCTGGGGTTGAAAGACCTGCTGGTGACAAAATTGTCAAGTCAAGCGGAACGCGACCTGTCAACATCTCCTCCTTCACATTCTCCCGCAACTGGGGGTGCGAGGAAAAGGCTCAGAATTCCGAGCCCACCCGCTGGCGGTGATGCAGGGCAGTCTGGAGCGACTGCTGATGCTGACATCTGGTCCGGACTGAAGGACCTGACAACGATTACGGACATGTCGTCTACTGTCACTGCATATGATTCTCTCAACATTGATAGAATGGTGGAGGATTATATGAGTGACCGCATCCAAGTAGGCACGTCACACAGTCCGTACTTATACTGGCAGGAAAAAGAGGCAATTTGGAGGCCCTTGCACAAACTGGCTTTATTCTACCTAAGTTGCCCTCCCACAAGTGTGTACTCCGAAAGAGTGTTTAGTGCCGCCGCTCACCTTGTCAGCAATCGGCGTACGAGGTTACATCCAGAAAATGTGGAGAAGATGATGTTCATTAAAATGAATTATAATCAATTCCTCCGCGGAGACATTGACCAGCAGCAATTGCCTCCACAAAGTACACAGGGAGCTGAGATGGTGGATTCCAGTGGGGACGAATTGATAATCTGTGAGGAGGGGGATGTACACGGTGATATATCGGAGGGTGAAGATGAGGTGGACATCTTGCCTCTGTAGAGCCAGTTTGTGCAAGGAGAGATTAATTGCTTCTTTTTTGGGGGGGGTCCAAACCAACCCGTCATATCAGTCACAGTCGTGTGGCTGACCCTGTCACTGAAATGATGGGTTGGTTAAAGTGTGCATGTCCTGTTTTGTTTATACAACATAAGGGTGGGTGGGAGGGCCCAAGGACAATTCCATCTTGCACCTCTTTTTTCTTTTCTTTTTCTTTGCATCATGTGCTGATTGGGGAGGGTTTTTTGGAAGGGACATCCTGCGTGACACTGCAGTGCCACTCCTAGATGGGCCCGGTGTTTGTGTCGGCCACTAGGGTCGCTAATCTTACTCACACAGTCAGCTACCTCATTGCGCCTCTTTTTTTCTTTGCGTCATGTGCTGTTTGGGGAGGGTTTTTTGGAAGGGACATCCTGCGTGACACTGCAGTGCCACTCCTAGATGGGCCCGGTGTTTGTGTCGGCCACTAGGGTCGCTAATCTTACTCACACAGCTACCTCATTGCGCCTCTTTTTTTCTTTGCGTCATGTGCTGTTTGGGGAGGGTTTTTTGGAAGGGACATCCTGCGTGACACTGCAGTGCCACTCCTAGATGGGCCCGGTGTTTGTGTCGGCCACTAGGGTCGCTAATCTTACTCACACAGCTACCTCATTGCGCCTCTTTTTTTCTTTGCGTCATGTGCTGTTTGGGGAGGGTTTTTTGGAAGGGACATCCTGCGTGACACTGCAGTGCCACTCCTAGATGGGCCCGGTGTTTGTGTCGGCCACTAGGGTCGCTAATCTTACTCACACAGCTACCTCATTGCGCCTCTTTATTTCTTTGCGTCATGTGCTGTTTGGGGAGGGTTTTTTGGAAGGGACATCCTGCGTGACACTGCAGTGCCACTCCTAGATGGGCCCGGTGTTTGTGTCGGCCACTAGGGTCGCTAATCTTACTCACACAGCTACCTCATTGCGCCTCTTTTTTTCATTGCGTCATGTGCTGTTTGGGGAGGGTTTTTTGGAAGGGACATCCTGCGTGACACTGCAGTGCCACTCCTAGATGGGCCCGGTGTTTGTGTCGGCCACTAGGGTCGCTTATCTTACTCACACAGCGACCTCGGTGCAAATTTTAGGACTAAAAATAATATTGTGAGGTGTGAGGTATTCAGAATAGACTGAAAATGAGTGTAAATTATGGTTTTTGAGGTTAATAATACTTTGGGATCAAAATGACCCCCAAATTCTATGATTTAAGCTGTTTTTTAGTGTTTTTTGAAAAAAACACCCGAATCCAAAACACACCCGAATCCGACAAAAAAAATTCGGTGAGGTTTTGCCAAAACGCGTTCGAACCCAAAACACGGCCGCGGAACCGAACCCAAAACCAAAACACAAAACCCGAAAAATTTCAGGCGCTCATCTCTAGTATTGAGGCAAGATGTATGAGGACACATCTGTATCCAAGCAGTGGCAGTGGTCGCAGTGTTAGTGGCTATGTGAGTTCTGTGTGTGGGTGGGTTGGTTGTGCAGTAGTGTTCAGCATGTGCGTGTGAGGTGTATTATGTGTGTCATGTGTATAAATGCATTAATAATGTGCGGCAAATGTTTAAGGGGCACTATATGTGTCATTATGTGTATAAGGGCATTACTAATGTATGGCATATGTGTAAGGGACATTATGTGTCTAAGGGCATTAATAAAGGTTGTCATAATGTGTAAGGTGCATTATGTTTATAAGGACATTAATAATGTGTGTAATGTGTTTGGGGCATTACTGTGTGGTATTATGTGTATAAAGGCATTACTAATGTGTGGCATTATGTGTATAAGGTGCTCTACTGTGTGGCACAACATATAGAAAGGGTACTACTGTGTGGTCTATTGTGAATAAAGAGCAGTATGGTGTGGTGTAATGTGAATAAGAAGCAATTCAGTGTGATGGTGTGTGAATAAGGGGGAATACTGCGAGGAGTAACAGTTATAAGGTAAAGTACACATTACTACTGTGTGATGTAGCGTGAATTAGGGACATTATTGCATGATAAAATGTGAATAAAGTTGCACTACTGTGTGGCATAATTTGAATTGGGGGCACTACTGTGTGTAGTAAGTACTTTCCAGCAAGTACATGACCCTATTTGGGCCGAATGTGCGCACTGTTCCTATTTAAAATATAGGAGGTAGGAACACCAAAATGAGGACTGCTATGGGTGCAGGGTGATGGTGCTGGGAAAGGGGTGCAGGGTCAGAGGTGGTACTAGCGGTGGTACTAGGGGGCACCAGCTCAAATCTTACCTAGGGCCTCATATTGGTTAGGACCGGCTCTGGGGGGTAGGAGTCCACTCCTTCCCCCTAAACCCCCTTCCACGCAGCTTAAACTTAACCCTCCCTCTCCACAGCCTAATCTCCCATGGCGGCAACTTGACCCTAACCCTCCCTTCCTGCAGCCTAAACCTAACCTCCCTCAGCCCCCCCCCCCCCCCCCCCCCTACACCCCACAACCTAACCGTAACCTCTATGGGATACTTGCGGCCGGGATCCCGGCTGCGGGTTCCCAGCGACAATATTCTAACAGTTGTTGGGATTCCAACGTCAGCATTGCCTCATATCCCGGTTGTAAGTTTATATGGGATGGCTACGTTTGTATTATGTAACATGCTTTTTGTAACATATTACTAGTTTTAAACTGTGTATTATTCTTGTCTCATATCCCGTTTGTAAGTTTATGTGGGATGGCTACATTTGTTTGTATTATGTAACACGCTTTTTGTAACATATTACTAGTTTATACTGTGCATTATTCTTGCCTCATATCCCATGTGTAAGTTTATGTGGGATGGCTACATTTGTTTGTATTATGTAGCATGCTTTTTGTAACATATTACTAGTTTATACTGTGCATTATTCTTGCCTCATATCCCATGTGTAAGTTTATGTGGGATGGCTACATTTGTTTGTATTATGTAACATGCTTTTTGTAACATATTACTAGTTTATACTGTGCATTATTCTTGCCTCATATCCCATGTGTAAGTTTATGTGGGATGGCTATTATGTAACACGCTTTTTGTAACATATTATCAGTTTTAAACTGTGCATTATTTATGTAATATACATTATGCAGTCAGCATTCAGTTTTTAATGAAGGAACTGTTTTATTGTGAGGGTAGTGAAGGGTTAATGACCGGTGGACTCACCCCCAATCAATGACGGATAGGATTTAAACTAGGACCGGAAAACCAGTCAGCACATCCTGAAGAAGGAGATAGCTCCGAAATGCGTTGATGTGCTGGATGTAGACAGAAAAGTGACTTTCGTGCTAAATGCTCTCCATTCGCCTGAGGCTGTTGCCGATCTATCTGACCCAGGACACCCGGGAAGTCCCTAGTCATCACGCACAGCCTCCTCCTAGAGAGGGTATTTTAAGGGCCCCATACACTTATACGACATGACAGTCCGTCATGTTATATAAGATTTCCTCCAACCTCCGGGCAGCCTCCCCATTGGCAGGATAGTATTAGATATATCGTATGCAGTTTTTTTTTGCATACAATGTATCTTTTACTTTCCCATCCATTTATTGCGGGATCCGACATATAATGAGTGCAGCACTCGTGATATGTCAGATCTAGGGGGATCCGATCTGATGCACATGGGAACGCGCATCAGATCTAATTGGGGAAAAGCACACCTGAAAATGCCCGATTTCACCCAATATATTGGGCCGAATACCCGAATTTGGCTAAAATCGGGCATTATCGGTCTAGTGTATGGGGCCCTTTAGAGTTTGCTTTTTAAATACCACATGAGTGGTGCTGCTGTATTTTAATCAATAAATGTACTTCTTTTTTCGATACATACTTTCCTTTCTGATATTGTATATGTCCTATGCATGGATGAGATTCAGCGGCTTACCATGGAGGACACACGTACTAAGTGACACACTGAACCTGTCGGGCTGCCCATAACATGTTGCAGGATACTAAGTGGTGACTGAGAGGAGAGGTTCCCCATTGATGAGAAAAGATACCTTTACGAGCACAAACCAAGGGGGTTATATTGTAAGTGTAACTGCTATTTGGATTATGAGGTGCACTGAAAAACCCATGGGAGTTTAACATCGAAGACCCTACAGATTACTACACTAATTACTGTCACACAAAAAGTAATTTATTGTCAACTCCAGCGCTGAGCTTACCACTATATAAATATATGCAACTTTGGTTTGGGTGTGATGTACACCTCTGGTTAAGCACAGCTGCAGGACTAGAAGAGCGCTAGTTTAAGGGAAATTTTGTTTGTATTCTGACTGCTGGGGTCCCAACTACATCCCCTTATCTGGACTATAGCATTTATCAAAAATGGAGACAAATTATGAACAAAAACAAATAAAGCACAAGTCTGGAAGAGCGTCAATAAGGCATCATCTGCTGAAGCTGAGGAAAAGGTATGATGCACAGTTGGTTGCAAATTGGCCTCCTTTTTTCTAAATCCACATGTAAAAAAAAAATGGCAATAGGTCTGTATAGGTACAGCAGTCTTATTACACTTGTAGGGTATGTGGTAGTTAGGTCAACCACTCTAAGGTCAAACATCAATAGGTCGACCACTATTTGTCGACATGCATTAGTTCAACATGGTTTTTCTTTCTTTACCATCCATGTGTACTATGACTGGGAATAGTAACCTGTGCCTAGCGCAGTGGTAGCAGAGTGAGGCACCTTGCCCAAAGCATGGCGAGCCATGTGAGGTGACATAGTGCACTAATTGGGGTTCCCGGTCATTTTACGGAGTAAACAACACCAAAAAAAAGTAAAAAAAACCTGACATTGACAATTTTTGTGTCCTTTTGCCCATGTCGACCCTTTTCCTGTGTCGACCCAGTGCATGTCGACCTATTAGGGTCGACCTAGACACTGTCGACCTTTTGGGGTCGACCAAGACACTGTTGATCTTTTAGGGTTGACCCAATGATCCGCACATGCTTGTAGATTTCAGCTTAGTGGCTGATACAAAAATAGACAAGTCTTCTTCACTACATCACTCTCCATCTCAATGTGAATTATCATTATAACTACAACATTATAATGTAAAATGGTATGGCTGCATGATTTTTGGAACACATATAACCCAGTTGAAAGGTATTATACCTTCTTTCTTAACATACATAATTTGTATTCCAGGATAGATATAATTTTGTTAGAAAAATGGATGCTTTACTGAGAATGTAGTCTGCCCTTGCCAAATTGAAGCATACATTTTATTCCACAGCGAGTAAGGCTATTAGAAATATGGAGCCTAATTCAGACCTGATCGCAGCAGCACATTTGTCTAAATTGCAGTGTAACAATAAAGCAGCCAGTATTAAACCTGCACAGAAACACTATAACCCACCCAAATCTAACTCTCTCTGCACGTTATATCTGCCACACCTGCAGTGCACATGGAGGCTAATTCAGACCTGATCGGTGCTGTACATTTTCGCACAGCAGCGATCAGGTCTAAACTGCACATGCGCAGCAGTGCGCCAGCGCATGGCAGACAGATGACGGCTCTCTTAGCCCTGTGATAGCTCTATATACACTGTACCCCATCCTCTTCCATATTCTGCACCCCCCCCACACCATATACTGCCCAATATACACACTGCACTCCCATACCACTCCATATAGTATCCCTTATACATAGGGCACCGCCCTCTTCCATATACTGCTCCTGCCATATACCACATACTGTGCACCCCCTCCTCCATATACTATGCTGCAATCAAATGTTACTTGCCATCCCGGGACTCAGCAACAAGTAGCAGAAGTAACCAGGAAACCGATGCAGGAACCACCAGACAGTGCCTCAGAGCGTAGGCACCAGGGACACCTGTGGCCACTTACCAGTGGCGGGAGAAGGTGAATCAGTCTGGCAGAAAGGTGTGAGACCTAGTGCAGTGACCGGGAGGAGGAGAGGTCAATTCTGGGGCTGCAGATGATGTGGGTGAGGAGGAGGCTGATAACCATCTCAGCTGCTTTATATATAGTACAGGGCAGTGGAAGCACAGGGACCTGTGCTCGCTCCTACCTCACCCTACATAGGCCATGCCCAGACCCATCCGACCAGTGCCAGATTAAGGTCCACCTGGGACTTGGGCTGAAATGTATGAAGATCCTATTATGGTAAGTATTGGAGCAGAATGGAATTTGTGGTTAGACAGAGCAGTAGGACAAGTGTGGGGGTGGAGGCAGAGCAGCAGATAGAGAGGTGCAGGGGTGAAGCTAGGCTCTCTGTCACCAAGGACATGGACTCAGCTTGGCATCTCCCTCCTCTGTAGATGGGTATGGGTCATTAGGTCGAAAAGACTTAGGTTGACAGTCATTAGGTTGACCACTATTGGTCGACATGCATTAGGTCGAGATGGAAAAAGGTCAACATGGGTTTATTACTTTTTTTGTGTCATTTTCTTTGTTAAGTGACGGGGAACCTCAATTAGTGCACCGTGTCCCCTAGCATGGCGAGTGAGCTTTGGGCAAGGTGCCTCACTCCGCTACTGCTGTGCTTGGCACAGGTTACCAGTCCAAATCATAGTCCACGTGGATCGTAAAGTATGAAAAAGTTTTAAAAAATGAAAAAAGTGTGAAAAACTCACGTCAACCTTTTTCCATGTCGACCTAGTACATATCTACCTAATGACTATGTCGACCTAGTGACCATGTCAAGCTAATGCATGTCGACCAATAATTGTCAAGCTAATGACTGTCGGCCTAAGTCTTGTCGACCTAATTATTCCCAGTAGACAGTAGTCACCCTCTACCTATGTGACTTTAATATGATGCAGAAAATATTGCAGTGACCGTCATATAATACAGAGAGCATCAGTGACCTCCATATAATGCAGAGAGCATTGCAGTGTCTGCCATAGAATACAGAGAGCATCACAGTGACCTATCATATAATGCAAAGAGCATCGCAGTGACCTGCCATATAATGCAGAGGGCATCGTAGTGACCCGCCATATAATGCAAAGAGCATCAGTGACCTCCATATAATTCAGAGAGCATCAGTGACTTCCATGTAATGCAGAGAGCATCCCAGTGATTTGCTATATAATGCAGAGAGCATCGCATTGACCTGCCATATAATGCAGAGAGCATCAGTGACTTCCATGTAATGCAGAGAGAATCCCAGTGATCTGCTATGTAATGCATAGAGTGTCGCAGTGACCTGCCATATAATGCAGAGAGCATCAGTGAATTCTATGTAATGCAGAGAGCATCACAGTGACCTGCCATATAATGCAGAGAGCATCAGTGACCTCCATGTAATGCAGAGAGTATCCTAGTGACACCCATATAATACAAAAACCATCAGTTACCACCATTTAATACACAAAGTGACTGCCATAAAATATAAAGGGCATTACAATGAGTGCCATATAATACAGACACCAATGACCACCATAAAATGCAGAGGACATCTCTGCCACACAGCATGGCCCCGGGAATGGGATAGGTCATACATGAAGCCTCTGGTGCATAAATGTCAAAAGTAGCTGGTACTAAGGCACAGTACATAACTGTATGAACAGAAAGTAGTAACTTTTATATCTATCTATCTATCTATCTATCTATCTATATATATATATATATATATATATACACACTGCTCAAAAAAATAAAGGGAACACTTAAACAACACAATGTAACTCCAAGTCAATCACACTTCTGTGAAATCAAACTGTCCACTTAGGAAGCAACACTGATTGACAATCAATTTCACATGCTGTTGTGCAAATGGAATATACAACAGATGGGAATTATAGGCAATTAGCAAGACACCCCCAATAAAGGAGTTGTTCTGCAGGTGGTGACCACAGACCACTTCTCAGCTCCTATGCTTTCTGGCTGATGTTTTGGTCACTTTTGAAAGCTGGCGGTGCTTTCACTCTAGTGGTAGCATGAGACGGAGTCTACAACTCACACAAGTGGCTCAGGTAGTGCAGCTCATCCAGGATGGAACATCAATGCAAGCTGTGGCAAGAAGGTTTGCTGTGTCTGTCAGCGTAGTGTCCAGAGCATGGAGGCGCTACCAGGAGACAGGCCAGTACATAAGGAGACGTGGAGGAGGCCGTAGGAGGGCAACAACCCAGCAGCAGGACTGCTACCATCGCCTTTGTGCAAGGAGGAACAGGAGGAGCACTGCCAGAGCCCTGCAAAATGACCTCCAGCAAGCCACAAATGTGCATGTGTCTACTCAAATGATCAGAAACAGACTCCATAAGGGTGGTATGAGGGCCCAAGGTCCACAGGTGGGGGTTGTGATTACTTTCCAACACCGTGCAGGACGTTTGGCATTTGCCAGAGAACACCAAGATTGGCAAATTAGTCACTGGCGCCCTGTGCTCTTCACAGATGAAAGCAGGTTCTCACTGAGCACATGTGACAGACGTAACAGAGTCTGGAGATGCCAAGGAAAATGTTCTGCTGCCTGCAACATCCTCCAGCATGACCGGTTTGGCAGTGGGTTAGTAATGGTGTGGTGTGGAATTTCTTTGGGGGCCGCATAGCCCTCCATGTGCTCGCCAGAGGTAGCCTGACTGCCATTAGGTACCGAGATGAGATCCTCAGACCCCTTGTGAGACCATATGCTGGTGCAGTTGGCCCTGGGTTCCTCCTAATGCAAGACAATGCTAGACCTCATGTGGCTGGAGTGTGTCAGAAGTTCCTGCAAGATGAAGACATTGATGTTATGGACTGGCCTGCCCGTTCCCCAGACCTGAATCCAATTGAGCACATCTGGGACATCATGTCTCGCTCCATCCACCAATGCCACGTTGCACCACAGACTGTCCAGGAGTTGGCGGATGCTTTAGTCCAGGTCTGGAAGGAGATCCCTTAGGAGACCATCCGCCACCTCATCAGGAGCATGCCCAGGCATTGTAGGGAGGTCATACAGGCACGTGGAGGCCACACACACTACTGAGCCTCATTTTGACTTGTTTTAAGGACATTACATCAAAGTTGGATCAGCCTGTAGTGTGTTTTTCCACTTTAATTTTGAGTGTGACTCCAAATCCAGACCTCCATTGGTTAAGAAATTTGATTTCCATTGATGATTTTTGTGTGATTTTGTTGTCAGCACATTCAACTATGTAAAGAACAAAGTATTTAATAAGAATATTTCATTAACTCAGATCTAGGATGTGTTATTTTAGTGTTCCCTATATTTTTTTGAGCAGTGTATGTATATATATATATATATATATATATATATATAATGTTAAACACTCTGGCACTCAATACCTCCTTTCAATATAATATGCCTCGGTGCCCTCTGACCACAGCAGCGATATAAATAGCAAAATAGAGGCCAAGCGGCACTCAAAGGACTTTCATACAAAGTACAGTTTGGGTGCTGAACACCATATAAATGTCAACGTTTCAGATTTATTACATAAAATCTTTCATCAGGACAAATTACATTAAACAACAATGTTACCTTCATACCTTCACCATCAGACATGATGTGCTCGGACAGATGCTGCTGCGCTCCGGAGTAGGGTGATGTCACTGTGCTCACTCCCTCCTGTTGCCTAGCTATTTTGATATATATAATGATGCTTATTACGTAATATTTTTTTTTTAGATTTAACAGGTGCTGTAGTTTATGGCTACCATTCAAATAAACAGGTGCCTAGGGACTCAGAAACTCTGGGTGCTGTCACTAGTTAGGCTCCTCATCATCAGTATGCTACAGCTGCATAATAAAACAATATCAACCACATTTTCTGCCTCCTGGCTCCCTCCATAATGTGCACAGTACAGCAGTCACAAACATAGAGACTATACAGTGGGGGTAATTCCAAGTTGATCGCAGCAGGAATTTTGTTAGCAGCTGGCCAAAACCATGTGCACTGCAGGGGAGGCAGATATAACATGTGTAGAGAGAGTTAGATTTGGGTGGGTTATTTTGTTTCTGTGCAGGGTAAATACTGGCTGCTTTATTTTTACACTGCAATTTAGATTGCAGATTGAACACACCACACCCAAATCTAACTCTCTCTGCACATGTTAAATCTGCCTTCCCTGCAGTGCACATGGTTTTGCCCAACTGCTAACAAAATTCCTGCTGCGATCAACTTGGAATTACCCCCATTGTCCGTGTAAAGCTCAGCAGGGCTGAGATAGTACACGGAGAGCCGCGGTCCGGTCAAAGCCAGAGGCACTGCTGAAGAGCGCACCCTCCTCCATTTGAAATGTTCACCCGGCTGCAGCTCCCGAGTCCCGACCTGCCAGAGCCCTCCTCCCATCCTTCACAGGGCACACGGCGCGGAGGAGGAGCTGAAACACTGTGGCACGGGGACGACCGAACGGAACGGTGACGGCCAAGTGGTGATAATCCAGTAGTGGTTTAGTGGGCGGGGGTTTAACACAGGCTGATTGTTGTGCTGCTGGAGATAGGAAAATATATTTTCCTGTCTCCAGCACAGCACCACAGCACTCTTATGGGCCTATTTTAATGTGGGGCCTGGAGCTGCAGCTCCATCCGCCCCATTGTTAAAGTGGCCAGCTGCTGGTGGCTACTGGTGTGTCCTCTACCCCCAGACTGGCTGGAAGATGTGCAGGGACTGGTGAGATTATACGTGCCAGTACCGGTGTATATAGTGTAACATCATTGTAGTCTGCCAATTACAGATATCCAGTGTGTGTGTGTGTGTGTGTGTGTATATATATATATATATATATATATATACACTGATGCTACACACACACACAGACAGACAGACACACATACGCACCAGCTTCTGTATGAGTAACCGCCTTCCCCCCTATAATCTGGCCCTGGTGTCCGGTGTCTGTCATTTTGATAGGCTTTTAACTAGTTTATTAATAAATAAACATTTGTTGCAATGAGAAATGGAAAGCTGACAACTGACAGGTGTCCTGTCAGAACTGCAAATGGAATAGATTAATATTCCAATAGTACTATTGATACAACTGAGTATAACAAAAGAAGAAAAGAAAAACAGTAAGAGTACAAATTAAAAAAATATGTGGGATAATTGTTGCAGCTAAAAAATGGAAAAATATGAAAAGCAGCCACCAGTCAGTCAGGTTGGTAAGCAGATGGACAAAATCACTTGATTGTATTCCATTTATAAAATTATATATAAATAATGAAATATGCTGGTACTAAATATATAAATGTAATATAGCAACAATAATTTTTGCTTTGCATACCACAATGCTATAGACAAATCTAATATTTTTCAATCACGCTAAACTTAATGTAATTTCTATAACAGATACAGCAGTGTTTGACAGAGTCTGATTATAATATCAGTCATGTGCTTTCCGTACTTGGAAAATTGAATGGAAGTAATGACTTCTTTCTCTTCTTTCTTGTCTAGCCCTCAGCAGTGTTTATGTAATTTCCATAAGGTTAGCCAGGTCATGTTATGCTCATCCTGTGTGATGGCTCAGTATGTAAACCTCACTTGCCACCCTGTGTCTCAAACCTTAAATGGTAAAAAAAAAAGTTCATATCCTAAATAGATACCAATTGTATACATTTTACTTTTGGTATGACCTGGCAATGCTCTGCTGTGAGATAAAAGTGTTTTCAAATGTTTATTTATAATACATTATACATGACATTCCAAAAGTATCCAGTCACTTAGTAGCTAGGCTATGTGAGCTCTTGGGAGGTGAAATCGAAAAAAAATATCTGTGTGTGGGTTTTTATTATAAATTGATTAGTCTCAGTTTCCTTTGTTTTGAAAATGTGTAAACCTTTGAATTCTTGCAGGAAATATGTGAAAGATTGGCAACTGGATATATTTTGTTATATTTAGAATATACCATATTGTTAAATCACTGCATGTTAAATCCAATATGGATAGCATTAGGAAAGTGCTGTGCTGCATTTCTAACACTCTGAAAAATGAGCCAAGGCTCACTATCCATAGTGTTTTAATAGTTAAAAAAAAAAAAAAAAAAAAATATATATATATATATATATATATATATATATATAAATGCAAGTATAATAAGCAAAGATTTTGATACTCTGTATGTTCCATGTATCCAAGCATGATGTGGGTAATTTCACTCTGTCACATGTACAAGTGCCGTTTCCTACTGGTTTGGGTATGATATGTCAACTTTAATCATGACAGCATATGAATGTCAAATTGGTCATAAATGTCAACATTACCCAGGTCGACATTCATTATGTTGACAGTCATAAAATGTTAACATGTTAGAAAGAATGCCTACATATTGTCCGAGGTGGACCAGTGATGAGTTACTTGTTCCCGACAGCTGCAGCAGCTCCAGCAGTCATGTGACTGTGAGTTCTGGGTCAGACCAACGATCCCCTCGCATTTGGCTATTTCTTCCCAATCTTTATCTCTAATCCCTACCCCTATTCCTCCCTCTAATGCCTAACTCTGACCAGAGTGTCACAACTGAGGGCCTGAGCTGACGGAAGGCAGCCTCAGTTGTAGGGGCTGAGATGTAACGGAACCTGGGAGGTTGTATCAGACCCCTAGACATGTAAGTAACATGTAGAATAACTGCCCGAAGGCGTGACCACGACAACCAGGATAAAAGTCAATGATGTTTATTATGACAAACTCCGTAACACAGCAGCAGTAAAAGGAAACATAAAAGTCAACAGAGGATAAATACAATTCCTGGGTACTACAGGGTGGCAAGGGCCACAGGCACTGGTAGTGTGAGACAGTTCTTATAATCTTCTAGTTGGAAAGTCCTTACCAGGCCTGACTGTAGCAATGGAGAGTACCCAGGATCGTACCAGCTGATGTTCCAGGAAAGGCTGGGCTGCTGAAGGTAAAACGGCTGCTGTGGATACTGGCTGGAACCAGACTGTTGTTGGTACGGAGTGGATACTGGCTGGAACCAGGTAAATAATAAACAAACTTGAGAGCGATGAAATAATAATGAAGTTTGGAGTTTGAGAGCGGTGAAATAATAATACCGGTGGAGAGTGGTAAACTGCAGAAAAGGACACCGGCCCTTTAAGAGAAGCTATACACTGCTGGAAGCTGGGCTGGAAGCAGGTGATTGTTTAAGAGCGGTGAAATAATAATACCGGTGGAGAGTGGTAAACTGCAGAAAGGACACCGGCCCTTTAAGAGAAGCTGTACACTGCTGGAAGCTGGGCTGGAAGCAGGTGATTGTTGTAGCTGGAAACAGGTGAGTCCAGAATGGATCGGAGAGTCAGGCTACACCGCAGATGGAATGCTGGTGCGGGTCTCTATAGCAGAAGTCTGGAGACAGGAGCTGGAACCTGGAAGACAACCACAGGAGAGAGACAAACTGGAACTAGGTTAGACAACCAAAGCACTGACGCCTTCCTTGCTCAGGCACAGCTTACTTATACCTGCAGCAAGGAAGGGGTTGGCTAGGCAATTATGCAAATCAACAATACAGACAGCAGATTGGTGGAAATGATCAGATGACAAAATCCAAGATGGCTGCGCCCATGCAGACACTTGGAGGGAAGTTTGGTTTGTAATCCATGTGAGAATTGAAGCAGCAATGGCGGCGCCGGCCACAAGAGACAGGAGACGCCAGACTGATGAATGCACATCCAAAGTGTCAGAGTGGCGTTTACGTCAGCCGCGGCCTCCGCTGTGCCCGCGTGGTTTGGATGTGCATTCATCAGTCTGCCACGCGGGCACAGCGGAGGCCGCGGCTGACGTAAACGCCACTCTGACACTTTGCATGCAGAAACTCAGGGACGGCGGCGGAGGCCACGGGAGACGCCATGCCAGATGTAATATGGCGTTTACTGTGACCGCGTCTCAGAGAGACAGGAGAGGATGCAGGAATGTAAACATCAGGATAACAGATGGGATCCAGTCCTGGAGCACTGAGCCAGCCTTAGGAGGCATCTGAAGGGTAAGTAATGGCGTCCAGATACCCGGATCGTGACAGCACCCCCCCCTTTAGGAGTGGCCCCAGGACACTTCTTAGGCTTTAAAGGAAACTTTGCGTGGAAATTTCGGACCAAGGCAGGAGCATGGACGTCTGAAGCATTGGTCCAAGAGCGTTCTTCAGGACCATAGCCCTTCCAGTCAATGAGGTATTGTAACTGACCGTAACGGAAACGTGAGTCCAAAATCTTGGCCACCTCGTACTCGACTCCCCGTTGAGTCTGAACTTTGGGAGCTGGAGGAAGTGCGGAATGAAACTGATTCAGGATCAGTGGTTTCAACAAAGAAACATGAAATGTCCTGGGTATTTTCAAGAAGGATGGTAACTGTAACCTGTAGGCAACAGGATTGATGACTTGTTCAATCTTGAAGGGTCCGATGTAGCGAGGTGCAAATTTCATGCTGGGAACTCTCAACCTCAAATTCTTCGTGGACAGCCACACACGATCACCCACCTTGAGAGCAGGAACCGCTCTACGCTTCCTATCGGCAAACTTCTTATACCTGAATGAGGCTTTAAGCAGGGCTGCGCGGACGTTCCTCCAGTTATTTGAAAACTGACGCAAGGTGACATCCACTGCTGGAACAGAAGTTGCGGGAAGCGGTTGGAATTCTGGGACTTTAGGGTGGAATCCATAATTAATGAAGAATGGTGTAGAAGAAGATGAGGAATGGTATTGATTGTTGTGGCTGAACTCGGCCCAAGGAAGGAGTTGAACCCAGTCATCTTGAGAGGAAGACACATATATACGGAGGAAGGCCTCCAAGTCCTGATTCACCCTCTCGGTTTGACCATTGGTCTGAGGATGGTAAGCCGTGGAAAACTTTAACTTGACTTGGAGGGCTTGACACAAACTTCGCCAAAATTTGGCTACAAATTGTACTCCACGATCCGAGATGATCTCTTCAGGAAGACCGTGAAGTCGGAAGATCTCTTGTATAAACACTTGAGCCAACTTGGAAGCTGACGGAAGACCGGTGAGAGGGATGAAATGTGCCATCTTGGTAAACCGGTCAACTACCACCCAGATGGTATTAAACTTGTTGCAGATAGGTAGATCGGAAACAAAGTCCATCGACAAATGGGTCCAAGGTCGACGGGGAACAGATAATGGAACCAGTTGCCCCGCAGGCGACTGGCGGGAGACTTTGTGTTGGGCACACTTTGGGCAGGAGGCAATAAATTCCATAACGTCCTTCTTCAGAGTTGGCCACCAGTAGGACCTAGAAATAAATTCAAGGGTTTTCTGAATGCCTGTATGTCCAGCAAAACGGGAAGCATGGGCCCAATGCATGAGCTTCTTCCTTAGAACTGGCTTAACAAAACTTTTCCCTGGTGGAGGCGTAGAGTCCATCCCTACCGTGGAGAATGCCAACGGATTAATAATAGGATGCTTGTCTGCAGACTCGGACTCATTTTCTTGCTCCCATGAGCGGGAAAGGGCATCGGCCTTACGATTCTGAGAACCCGGACAGAACTGGAGTTTAAAGTCAAACCTAGAGAAGAAAAGTGCCCATCTGGCCTGACGAGGATTCAGACATTGTGCGCCTTTGAGATATAAAAGATTTTTGTGGTCGGTAAGTATGGTGATTGAGTGGGAAGCTCCCTCCAACAGGTATCTCCACTCCTCCAGAGCGAGCTTGATGGCTAGCAACTCCTGATCGCCAATGGCATAGTTGCGCTCAGCTGGGGAGAACTTCCGGGAGAAGAAACTGCAAGTATGTAGATGTCCATCTTTGGCCCTCTGGGATAACACTGCTCCTACTCCAACGGAGGAGGCATCTACCTCTAAGATAAAAGGAGAGTCGGTGTCGGGCTGTTTCAGAACTGGTGCAGAGATGAACCGTTGCTTCAGAAGGTGAAAGGCCTGTGTAGCTTCCTCGGACCACTTGGACGGATTAGCACCTTTCTTGGTTAATGCAGTGATAGGCGCCACAATGGTGGAAAAGTCTCGTATAAATTTTCTATAATAATTGGCGAACCCTAAGAACCTCTGGACCCCTTTGAGGCTTAAGGGTATAGGCCAATTCTGGATTGCTTGGAGTTTCTCAGGATCCATCTCTAGTCCGGAACCGGACACAATGTAACCTAGAAACGGAATGGTTTTAACTTCAAACACACACTTCTCCAATTTACAATAGAGGTGATTGACACGGAGACGGGAAAGAACCTCTTTTACCCAGAAACGATGATCTTCGAGATTATTAGCAAAGATGAGGATGTCGTCTAGATAAACCACGACATGGCGGTACAAGATGTCCCTGAAAATCTCATTCACGAAGTGCTGGAAGACTGCTGGAGCGTTGCTCAATCCGAAGGGCATGACGAGGTACTCATAATGTCCATCACGGGTGTTAAAGGCGGTCTTCCACTCGTCACCCTCACGGATTCGGATGAGATTGTAGGCACCCCTCAAGTCTAGCTTTGTGAAAATAGTTGCACCACTAACTCTATCAAAGAGCTCGGTAATCAGGGGTAAAGGGTATCGGTTCTTGACGGTAATATCGTTCAGACCTCTGTAGTCGATGCACGGACGCAGACCACCGTCTTTCTTCTTAACGAAGAAGAAGCCTGCGCCGGCTGGAGAAGAAGATGGTCGGATGAAACCCTTCGCCAGGTTCTCTTTGATGTACTCTTCCATGGAGTGTGTCTCAGGCAGAGACAACGGATAAGTTCGGCCTCGCGGTGGAACCTTCCCTGGAATGAGGTCGATTGGGCAGTCCCATTCTCTATGAGGAGGAAGGATATCAGCAGAGGCTTTACTGAACACGTCCGTGAAGTCTTGATATGGAGGAGGCGGAACATCAGATGACCTGGGGAAGGAAGAACAAACAGGAAGAACTTTGGCTAAACAAGTCTCAGCACAGGAGGGACCCCATGCCAGTATTTGCGTAGTCGTCCAGTCAATTGATGGGTTGTGGAGACGGAGCCATGGAAGGCCTAAAACCACTGGATGTGTGGCTCTTGGAATCACTAAAAAAGAAATATACTCAGAATGAAGAACTCCCACTCTCAGACGAACTGGAAGAGTCCTTAAGGAAATGACTGCGTCAAAAATCTTGCTGCCATCCACGGCAGTTAAAGAGATGGACGAGGACAGTCTCTCGGTGGGTAGGGACCACCATTTAACATAAGCTTCGGTTATGAAATTCCCAGCTGCTCCGGAATCAAGGAGGGCAATGACGTTCCTGTAACGTTGAGCAATTTGGAGCGACACTGGGAGGTTACAGTCATGAGGAGATGGAGAGGAGATCATTACTCCTAGCCGGCCCTCTCCTTGGCGAGCTAGGATCTGGAGTTTCCCGGACGTTTGGGACAGGCATTGATAGTGTGCGACGGAGCTGCACAGTAGAGACAGAGAGACTCAGAGAGACGTCTTCGGCGCTCAGCGGGAGATAGACGGGAACGACTAATTTGCATAGGCTCATCCTTGGATGGAGATGGTTGACGAGGAGGAGGAGCAGAAGATTTAGGAGTAGATGATCTTCCTCGCTCAGTTGCTCTCTCTCTGAAACGTAGATCAACCTTCGCGCAAAGAGAAATTAGCTCATCCAACTTAGAGGGCAAGTCTCTGGTAGCTAACTCATCCTTGATGCGTTCTGATAAGCCATGCCAGAATGCAGCATACAGGGCCTCGTCGTTCCATGCCAGTTTGGATGCCAGGATTTTAAACTGTATAAGATACTGTCCCACAGTACGTGTTCCCTGGCGTAAACGGAGAATCTCAGATGAAGCAGATGTTATCCGGCCTGGCTCATCGAAGATGCGCCTGAATGTAGCTACAAAGTCAGTATAGGAGGATAGCAGGGGATCAGACTTCTCCCATAAAGGTGATGCCCAGTCAAGGGCTGAGCCACTGAGAAGGGAGATGATATAGGCAATTTTGGTACGGTCACTGAAGAAATTGCCAGGTAGAAGCTCAAAGTGGATTTCACATTGATTGAGAAATCCCCTGCAGAACCTTGGAGATCCATCAAATTTTGCTGGCGTTGGAAGATGAAGATGTGGACTGGAAATGGGTAAGGTGGGTGGGGTTACAGCTGGTGTCACTGTAGTGGACGCACCGGACGTGCCAGGTCCACGGAGGGTCGTTTGAATCCCATCCAGCCGTGTAGAGAGATCCTGGAGACAGCGGATGATGTGGCCCTGTGCAGCCTCCTGATGTTCAAGTCGGGCTGCCAGTTCTTGCATTGGCATGGCCGCTTGATCCTGGTCTCCGGCTGGATTCATTGGGTCAGTGCTTACTGTCACAACTGAGGGCCTGAGCTGACGGGAGGCAGCCTCAGTTGTAGGGGCTGAGATGTAACGGAACCTGGGAGGTTGTATCAGACCCCTAGACATGTAAGTAACATGTAGAATAACTGCCCGAAGGCGTGACCACGACAACCAGGATAAAAGTCAATGATGTTTATTATGACAAACTCCGTAACACAGCAGCAGTAAAAGGAAACATAAAAGTCAACAGAGGATAAATACAATTCCTGGGTACTACAGGGTGGCAAGGGCCACAGGCACTGGTAGTGTGAGACAGTTCTTATAATCTTCTAGTTGGAAAGTCCTTACCAGGCCTGACTGTAGCAATGGAGAGAACCCAGGATCGTACCAGCTGATGTTCCAGGAAAGGCTGGGCTGCTGAAGGTAAAACGGCTGCTGTGGATACTGGCTGGAACCAGACTGTTGTTGGTACGGAGTGGATACTGGCTGGAACCAGTTAAATAATAAACGAACTTGAGAGCGATGAAATAATAATGAAGTTTGGAGTTTGAGAGCGGTGAAATAATAATACCGGTGGAGAGTGGTAAACTGCAGAAAAGGACACCGGCCCTTTAAGAGAAGCTATACACTGCTGGAAGCTGGGCTGGAAGCAGGTGATTGTTTGAGAGCGGTGAAATAATAATACCGGTGGAGAGTGGTAAACTGCAGAAAGGACACCGGCCCTTTAAGAGAAGCTGTACACTGCTGGAAGCTGGGCTGGAAGCAGGTGATTGTTGTAGCTGGAAACAGGTGAGTCCAGAATGGATCGGAGAGTCAGGCTACACCGCAGATGGAATGCTGGTGCGGGTCTCTATAGCAGAAGTCTGGAGACAGGAGCTGGAACCTGGAAGACAACCACAGGAGAGAGACAAACTGGAACTAGGTTAGACAACCAAAGCACTGACGCCTTCCTTGCTCAGGCACAGCTTACTTATACCTGCAGCAAGGAAGGGGTTGGCTAGGCAATTATGCAAATCAACAATACAGACAGCAGATTGGTGGAAATGATCAGATGACAAAATCCAAGATGGCTGCGCCCATGCAGACACTTGGAGGGAAGTTTGGTTTGTAATCCATGTGAGAATTGAAGCAGCAATGGCGGCGCCGGCCACAGGAGACAGGAGACGCCAGACTGATGAATGCACATCCAAACCACGCGGGCACAGCGTGTTATGATTCCTGTACTCCAGACCGGAGGAGATCTTATGGCAGGGATCTGAGTACAGGAAAATAAGCTGGTTGTGGGAGCTGGATAGCCTAGTAACCCCTGGCGCCCTAACTCCGTTGTCTCGCCCGTGTTATCAGAAATCCCCTGCGAGACTATGGTTGCTTGAGCCCATGGCAGCCGCGTTCGAAGGGCGGATTATGTCTGCCCAACCCCGATGCCCCCGCAGGCGTGGCGTCCCCGTTGCTAAGGTCAGAGCGGCTCCGTGCGCCCGGCGTCTTAGCGTTGCCAGGGAGCCGGCGGCTGAACGCGCACGGCGTCCCTGGTTGCTAGGCGCCGGGCCGCACGGCCGAGCGGACCCCGGCGCCTAACAGTACCCCCCCCCTTGAGGAGGGGTCAAGGAACCCCTAAAGCCAGGTTTCCGAGGAAATTCACGAAAAAATGCCCTTTTGAGCTTTGGGGCATGAAGGTCTTCATCCAGGACCCACGACCTTTCCTCTGGCCCATAACCTCTCCAATGCACCAAAAAATAAAGCCGACCCCGGGACAACTTGGAATCGAGAACCTTCTCAACCAAGAACTCTTGCTGACCCTGTACATTAACTGGTGATCTCCCCTGAGATTTTTTACGAGGAAATCTGCTGGACGAAACATATGGTTTAAGCAATGAGCAATGGAAGGTATTTCCGATCCGTAAAGTTTTTGGTAAACGTAACCGGAAAGCAACTGGATTGACTTTTTTGATAATGAGAAATGGTCCAATATATCTAGGACCCAATCTGGCTGAGGTTTGTCGAAGTTTGATGTTGCGAGTCGACAACCACACCCTGTCTCCTACTCCAAAAGTGCACGGCCGCCGGAGCCTGTCAGAATTTTTTTTTTCCCGGAAAGCTGCTTTTCTGAGAGCCAGGTGCACTTTTTTCCAAATAAGTTTAAGATGAGAGGTCAGGGCCAGAGAGGAGACAGAGGAATGTTGAAAAAATGAATTAGCTCTGGGGTGGAAACCAAAAACTGCAAAAAATGGAGACACATTGGTGGAGGAATGACAGGCATTATTATAAGCAAACTTCGCCAATGGAAGAAACTCAGACCAGTCATTTTGGAGTTTGGCCGAGTACAAACGCAAATATTGTTTTAGAGATTGGTTAACTCGCTCAGTCTGTCCATTGGATTGTGGATGATAGCCGGAGGTTAATGATAATTTCATCTTTAATGAAGCACAAAAAGACTTCCAAAATTGCGCAATGAATTGTGGACCCCTGTCAGAAACAATATCAGTGGGTAACCCATGGAGTCTGAAAACATGACGGAGGAACAAGACTGCCAATCCCTGGGCAGATGGCAATCGGGGAAGAGCAATAAAATGGGCCATCTTGCTAAAACGGTCCACTACCACCCATATAACTCGGCATCCGGCTGACAGAGGGAGATCCACCACAAAATCCATGGAGATATGCGACCATGGCCTAAGAGGAACTTTCAAGGGCATAAGTTGACCAATAGGCAAAGAACGGGGAACTTTATGCTGTGCACAGACCTGACACGAAAAAACAAACTCTTTAATGTCTTTGGAAAGACCAGGCCACCATACTGAGCGGGATACCAATTCCAAAGTCTTAGCGATTCCCGGATGCCCTGCAACTTTGCTATCATGAAATTCCGCCAACACAGTTGCTCTCAAAAACTCAGGAACAAAAAGACGACTAGCAGGAGTATTTCCCGGAGCTTGATGTTGAAGCAGCTTTAATTGGGAAAATACATCCTGTGTGAGACCTGCCTGAATGACTGAAGGCGGAAGTATGGGAGTAACAGGACTGTTGTCTTGAACCGGAAGGAAACTGCGTGACAGGGCATCTGCCTTGGTATTCTTGGAACCTGGTCTGAAGGTGATAATGAATTTGAAACGAGTAAAAAATAAAGCCCAACGAGCCTGTCGGGCATTCAGTCGTTTAGCCGATTCAATGTATTGAAGATTTTTGTGATCAGTCAAAACTGAAATGGTGTGGGTAGCTCCTTCAAGCCAATGTCTCCACTCCTCGAAAGCCCATTTAATAGCCAGCAATTCCCGGTTACCAACATCGCAGTTGGATTCTGCAGATGAGAATTTCCTGGACATAAAGGCACAAGGATGTAACTCAAGGGAATCTGGATCCTTCTGAGAAAGGATAGCCCCTACTCCAACCTCCGAGGCATCCACCTCAATAATGAAAGGTAATTCTGGGTTGGGATGTCTAAGGACAGGGGCTGAGACAAAGGCTTGTTTTAAGGCCTGAAAAGATAACTCCGCTTCACATGACCAATTGGTAGGATCTGCTCCCTTCTTAGTAAGTGCCACAATGGGAGCAACTAGGTCAGAGAAAGAGTGAATAAATCTTCTATAGTAGTTTGCAAACCCTAAAAAGCGCTGAATTGCTTTTAAATTGGTGGGTTGCGCCCAACTAAGGATGGCCTGGAGCTTTTTTGGTTCCATTCGGAATCCCCGAGGGGAAATAATGTACCCTAAAAAGGATACTTCCGTGACATGAAATTCACACTTCTCCAGCTTGGCATATAAGTGATTTTCACGTAATCTCTTTAGCACCTGACGCACCTTGGTAACATGTTGTTCCACGGAGTCAGAATATATCAAAATATCGTCTAAATAGACCACGACGAATCTTCCCAGAAACTCACGGAGCACATCATTAATGAGATCCTGGAAAACTGCCGGAGCGTTAGATAGGCCGAATGGCATGACCAGATACTCATAGTGGCCCGACTGAGTACTAAATGCCGTTTTCCACTCATCCCCTGACCTGATTCTGATGAGGTTATATGCTCCTCTAAGATCAATCTTAGAAAAAATAACAGCCGAACGTAGCTGATCAAAGAGGACAGAGATCAGCGGCAGAGGGTAAGTATTCTTTACTGAGATTTTATTCAAAGCTCTAAAGTCAATGCAGGGTCTGAGTGAACCATCCTTCTTCTCTACGAAGAAGAAACCTGCACTTAAAGGGGATTTAGATGGCCTGATAAACCCTTTCCCAAGGCTTTCTTTCACATACTCATTCATGGCCACAGTTTCAGGACCAGACAATGCATATAACCTTCCTTTAGGCAACGTGGCACCAGGAATTAACTCAATGGCACAATCATAAGGCCTATGGGGAGGCAAAATATCCGCATTGCCCTTGGAAAACACATCAACAAAATCCTGGTATTCCCCAGGAATATGTGCGGAACTGGCGGCAGCTACTCGGATAGGAAGCGTAATACATTCTTTATCACAGATGGTACCCCATTGTAGGATCTCCCCAGACTGCCAATCAATGACGGGATTATGAAAGGCCAGCCAAGGATGACCCAGAACCACAGGAACTGCTGGACAATGGGTAAGGAAAAACTCAATTTTTTCAGAATGCAGAGCTCCCACCGAGAGCAAAACAGGAGGTGTACATAAAGAAATAACCCCATTGGATAAAGGACTCCCATCTAAACCATGCATGGTGATACACCTACCTAAGGTTAGCTGAGGAATACCTAAGGCCTTGGCCCATGTTAAATCCATAAAGTTTCCTGCAGCTCCACTGTCCACAAAAGCAGAGACCGAGGAACAGAGGCTGCCATAGGAAACTTTAGCAGGAACCAACAGTGAATTATTTGAGGAGATGAGCTGCAGACCAAAGTGAACCCCCTCACAATTCACTTGGTCAGGAAGTTTCCCAACTTGTTAGGACAACTACGGGCAAAATGTCCCTTACCTCCGCAGTATAAACACAGACCATAATTTTGCCTCCTGGTTCTTTCTTCCGGAGACAATTTGGAGAGACCAATCTGCATAGGCTCCTCTATGTCTACAGGAATGGAAGGAACCCAGGGAGAGGACCCGACAGATGCCCCTTTTTCAGCCCTCCGCTCTCTGAGCCGACGATCTATTTTAATAGATAGCTCCATGAGGTTATCGAGGGTCTCAGGAGCGGGATACTGGAGGAGACTGTCTTTTATAGATTCCGATAAGCCGAGGCGAAACTGACTGCGCAGGGCTGGGTCATTCCAGCCACAGTCGTTCGACCAACGGCGAAACTCCGTACAATAATTCTCTGCGGGATTCCTACCCTGTCTAAGAGCACGCAACTGACTTTCTGCGGACGCCTCTCTATCAGGGTCGTCATACAATAGCCCTAAAGATTTTAAAAAGGCGTCTACAGACGATAAGGCCGGATCGTCTGTCTTTAAACCAAAAGCCCAGGTCTGAGGATCCCCCTGAAGTAGAGAAATAATAATCCCAACCCGCTGAGCCTCTGTACCTGAGGTAACTGGTCTTAAACGAAAATACAGTTTGCAAGATTCTTTAAAATTAAAAAACTGTTTTCTATCCCCAGAAAAACGGTCAGGCAGATGCATTTTTGGTTCAGGGATGACCCTCGGGGAAGTCCGTAACAGATCTTCCTGTGACCTCACCCGGAGGGACAGATCCTGAACCATCTGAGTAAGTTCCTGAATCTGACTAACAAGAAGCTGGCCAGGGTTTGGCCCAACACCGGTGGGATTCATAAGGCCGACAAAAATCTCCCAACTAAAAAGTGAAAAAATTTACTGTAAGTTAAATCTTTTCTTTTGTAGGCCGGTGATAATGTTATGATTCCTGTACTCCAGACCGGAGGAGATCTTATGGCAGGGATCTGAGTACAGGAAAATAAGCTGGTTGTGGGAGCTGGATAGCCTAGTAACCCCTGGCGCCCTAACTCCGTTGTCTCGCCCGTGTTATCAGAAATCCCCTGCGAGACTATGGTTGCTTGAGCCCATGGCAGCCGCGTTCGAAGGGCGGATTATGTCTGCCCAACCCCGATGCCCCCGCAGGTCTTAATGGGAGACAAGGGGAAGTCCGAGACAGGGTGATAACAAGGGGCCCTCTGACTAAGCAACCAGGCCAGGGGTCACAAGCTAACTAACTAAATCAAAAGGTATGTGCGGACTAGCCGCCAGGAAAAAGGACAACCAAGGATCCACTGATCCGACACTCCTATCCGGCACCGCCGGACACCAGAGTGGATCTGTGGAAGCGGAATCCTCCGCAAAGCTCCAGAACACAATTAAACAAAATAATAAACAGAAGCGGACAAGCCGCAACACACGGCTGCGCCGCGACTCACGAACACCACCAGATGTTAAAGGTGCTCGGTCAGACTCCAGGAACAGATGGTAACCTCCGAGTACAGGATCTCTGAGGACAGGAACAACCGAAAAGACCGGGACTGGGAACTCTCTGCAGCAGACACAGGCAAACAGGAAGCTATCACCGGCGTCTGTAAGAAGTCCTGAGGGTGCCTTTATTCAGGCACCCTCCAATCAGGATCCAGACAGGACAATCAAATAGAAATGCCGTGCAGCTTGCGTGCTGCACGGCCAGCACATAATCAGGGTAATGAGAATAGACCCAGCAACGGGGAACGCGGCTGAACGTGGCGTCCCCGTTGCTAAGGTCAGAGCGGCTCCGTGCGCCCGGCGTCTTAGCGTTGCCAGGGAGCCGGCGGCTGAACGCGCACGGCGTCCCTGGTTGCTAGGCGCCGGGCCGCACGGCCGAGCGGACCCCGGCGCCTAACACAGCGGAGGCCGCTGCTGACGTAAACGCCACTCTGACACTTTGCATGCAGAAACTCAGGGACGGCGGCGGAGGCCGCGGGAGACGCCATGCCAGATGTAATATGGCGTTTACTGTGACCGCGTCTCAGAGAGACAGGAGAGGATGCAGGAATGTAAACATCAGGATAACAGATGGGATCCGGTCCTGGAGCGCTGAGCCAGCCTTAGGAGGCATCTGAAGGGTAAGTAATGGCGTCCAGATACCCGGATCGTGACACAGAGCTGTCTTAACAGCAGTGTAGACCCCTGGGCACAGCAATGCACTGGGGCCCCTACTCACCCATCTGCGGTAGGGGTGGGGGGTGCTATCAGCGGCAGGTTTGAAGTCCCATGGGGGTTAGGGGGTTCTATCTTTCACTCAGCATGTAGGACCTGGAGAAATAATTTCTGCTAATTACTCCTTTACTGCACAGATGGGGCAGGAAGGAGAACACTAAACTGTAGAAGGGGACATTGTGCTGAATGATGGGGCCCTGGTACATGACTTCCAGGGTGGTAGGGGGTGTTTAATACACAGGGGAGGGGTGGACAGAGGAGTGGGCTTAATATTCATCATTTTCCGGGGGTCAGGGCCGCTTGCTTTACTACAGATTTAAAATAGATTTCTTAGCTTTAATGGGCTAAAAAAAACTAGAGAGTCCCACCTTTCAGGAGGTACTGGGGACACCTGTTGGGTGGTGCTGGGGACACCTGTTGGGTGGTGCTGGGGACACCTGTCAGGAGGTGCTGGGGACACCTTTCAGGAGGTACTGGGGACACCTTTCAGGAGGTACTGGGGACACCTTTCAGGAGGTACTGGGGACACCTGTCAGGATGTACTGGGGACACCTGTCTGGAGGTGCTGGGGACACCTTTCAGTAGCTACTGGGGACTTGGGGATCAGACTTCAGTAGCCAGAGCAATCCACCAACAAAAATATAAAACTGCATATTAGGCATGTGGAGCTGTAGCAGGGACCAGCTGCTTGAAGGCTGATATCTCTGGAGTATACCCTCAGAAAAACTTGTAAGTCAGACAGAACCCGAGATATCTGGCTGGGAAGAACAATTAACAGGCTTGGATGGGGACCACTGCTTTGAAGTCAGATATCTCCGGTTCCCCGGGGCCGATTTTCAAAAATCTGGTACCCCTGAAAAGAGGGGACCCTCAGCTATCAGCCTAGGGCCATTTTACTCCTGGGGCCCTTGGTCAAGAGCCCATTGAGCCCATACGAAAAGACGGCCCTGACTCTGACACCTCCCCCTGCAGCCTAACTTTAAACCTCTTACCTGCAGCCCAGGGGCAAAAACAGAATTTACTAGGGGGGGGGGGGTTATATATATATATATATATATATATACGTACTGTATGTATATATATATATATATAATTCCAAAGAGGTCAAACGGCATTCAGAGTCTTGTATATGTGTGTATATATACATCTATCTATTTATCTGTCTGTCTATCTATCTATCTATCTATCTATCTATCTATCTATCCATCTATATATACACACACACACACACACACACACACACACACACACCACACATATTATATATACACATACACGTGTGTGTTTGTGTATGTAAAAATATTCACAGACGCAGACTGCACACATACACTGCGCACACAAACATATATAACACTTGCACACTTTAAAGTTAAACACACAAATATAGTGCACTGCACACATACCCATGGGCTGCAGAGGAGACACTCTGCCAGCTACAGAACAGCGAGGATATATGGAGTTGCTGTGTATGCGCAGCAGCTCCAGCCTCTCACTCGCCGACACTGTAGGCAGACTTTACCGGCAATAGCCTCCTGAGCGGCGGCTGCGATCGCGATCACGCCTTTTTCCTGAAACGGAGACACAGCAGTCTTTGGCTCTGAAAAAAGGAATTCAGTCCATCAGGGGGTTTTCTGGGTAACCAGAACCCCCCCAGCGTGCGCTATTGCTGCCTAAACCCTAATGGGCAAAATTCTGAGACTATTGCCTGTCAATATTTTAACAATGCCAACATAATAACTGTTGACGTTGTTGCGTTGACATTATGAATATCTACATTGTCATCAATTACTTCTTCCCTACATACCCTACATAATAGATGCACTAATAATAACACCATTTGAATGATTTGTTCATTTTAAATGAATGTGAGACATTTCACCATGCCTCACTGGGAAGGGTGCGTAGTCTCATGGGTAGTTTAAATCACTCCGGGGGCATAGCCACCATTCCTAAGGTGGTGCTGGGTGCCGTCGGAGACTTTGGCTGGAATGCCAGCTACTCTTCAGTGACAGGAGCTGGGCACTGTATAAGTTTGTCACAGTGCAGCACCCGGCCCCTGTCACTGCAGATTAGCTGGCATTTTGGTGCACTGGAAGGGTGACACCTGGGCTGGGGCGTCACTTCCCCTAATAACACCCAGTGTGGCTGGCTGTGATAAGGAAGCATAGCCTCATGGGAGGGGTGTTGCTTAGAGGGAGGGGTTGTGGTCTTATGGCTGAACCCCTATTTTCAACACTCCAGGGGTTAGGGAGATATGTGATGCACCAGGGAGTTAGGTGGCTGCAGTGCTAGATCCTACACAGTGTCAGGAGCTGGGTGCTGCATGTAATGTTACAGTGCAGCACCCTGGACCTGTCACTGAGCAGAAGCCAGCATTTTGGTGTCTCCCCTCAGCAGATGACACCCGGGTGTGGCCCGCACCTTCCTTGTTTTGCCTTTGCTGGCTTTGATATAGAAAACTAAAATTTTGCCACCTTTATCCATTTCCTTATTTTATAGCCGTCTTTAACCAATTGCATGTGCATTTGCAGCTCTGAACAGAAACTTTACAGTACTTTCACCAAAGTTTTTATTTAAACGTCATAATAAAATGGCACTGTTAGATCTATACAACTGTTAAGGCATATTCTGTGTTCTCTGTCTGGAATTGAAAAGTCAATGTTATTGTTCAAGCAGGGCCGAAACTAGGGGGGGGGCTAGGGGGGCTGGCGACCTGGACGCCGGATTGGAGGGGGCGCCGAGACCCCCTAACACCCGCCGCGGCACTTTTATAACGTTGAAACCCCCTTCTCCCGAGTGCCCAGCTCGGGGGGCGGGGTTTCGCGGAATGACGCGATTGCGTCGTGACGTCACGGCGCAAACGCGTCATTCCACGAAACCCCGCCGGAGGAGGGAGAAGGGGGAGCCGCGCAGACCGGACGAGGAGGGAGAGGCGGCTGAAGAGCGGCGAGAACCGCTTCAAATGTAAGTCAGCCCCTCTCCCTTCCACTCTCTCTCTCTCCCTCCACCACCGTCCTGCCGCAATGTGTAAAATGGGGACCTGTGCCTGCCGCAATGTGTAAAATGGGGACCTGTGCCTGCCTCAATGTGTAAAATGGGGACACTTTTTCCTGCCACAATGTGTAAAATGGGGACACTTGCCAGCGTACTGTGTAAAATGGGGACCTGTGCCTGCCTCAATGTGTAAAATGGGGACACTTTTTCCTGCCACAATGTGTAAAATGGGGACACTTGCCAGCGTACTGTGTAAAATGGGGACCTGTGCCTGCCGCAATGTGTAAAATGGGGACACTTGCCAGCGTACTGTGTGAAATTGGGACCTGTGCCTGCCGCAATGTGTAAAATGGGGACACTTGCCAGCGTACTGTGTAAAATGGGGACCTGTGCCTGCCGCAATGTGTAAAATGGGGACACTTGCCAGCGTACTGTGTAAAATGGGGACCTGTGCCTGCCGCAATGTGTAAAATGGGGACACTTTTTCCTGCCGCAATGTGTAAAATGGGGACCTGTGCCTGCCGCAATGTGTAAAATGGGGACACTTTTTCCTGCCGCAATGTGTAAAATGGGGACCTGTGCCTGCCGCAATGTGTAAAATGGGGACACTTTTTCCTGCCGCAATGTGTAAAATGGTGACACTTTTTCCTGCCGCAATGTGTAAAATGGGGACACTTTCCTGCCGCAATGTGTAAAATGGGGACACTTGCCAGCGTACTGTGTAAAATGGGGACACGTGCCTGCCGCAATGTGTCAAATGGGGACACTTTTTCCTGCCGCAATGTGTAAAATGGTGACACTTTTTCCTGCCGCAATGTGTAAAATGGGGACACTTTCCTGCCGCAATGTGTAAAATGGGGACACTTGCCAGCGTACTGTGTAAAATGGGGACACGTGCCTGCCGCAATGTGTAAAATGGGGACACTTTTTCCTGCCGCAATGTGTAAAATGGGGACACTTTTTCCTGCCGCAATGTGTAAAATGGGGACACTTGCCAGCGTACTGTGTAAAATGGGGACACGTGCCTGCCGCAATGTGTAAAATGGGGACACTTTTTCCTGCCGCAATGTGTAAAATGGGGACACCTGTCTGCCGCAATGTGTAAAATGGGGTCACCTGTCTGCCGCAATGTGTAAAATGGGGACACTTTTTCCTGCCGCAATGTGTAAAATGGGGACACCTGTCTGCCGCAATGTGTAAAATGGGGTCACCTGTCTGCCGCAATGTGTAAAATGGGGAATGGGGACACTTGCCTGTCGTACTGTGTAAAATGGGAACACTTTTTCCTGGATATGAAATTCATGTTAGAAAAGGCAATTTTTCAGGTAAAAAAGTTCTGAAAGAGATATATATTATAAGGGCACGGTCGTGCCCTTATATTAAGGCTGAATCGAACAAACGGAATTCTCCCATAGGGAACTTCTGAGATGGGGGCATGGTGTTTGAGGGGCTACACCTCAAAACTGATTGGACGTACCGAGCTGAAATTTGGCATGGACGTGTAGAATCGTCACCCGCTGCTGCATGCCAAATTTCAGGGCAAAATAATAAAGATGAGGAATTGAGAGTAAGCTAAAGTTCCAACTATCAGTTTTTTTCTGCCACTCCCTCAGTGGCTTTTTGACACCGTTTTCCTATAGAGTGAATGAAGATTTTTTTGGGAAGGCATAACTCAGGATAGAGGACAAATTAAGACCTGGGGTTTGTTTTATTAGATAGAGTATGTCCCAGTGTAGTGCCTTTTGGGGTTGTGGTTTTTCAAAAAGTTATAGTTTTTTTTTAATTAAGTAAAATATGCCCCATTTTAAAGATAGGGCTTTTCAATTTGTTGCGCCTGCGCAGTGGCCGCCAGCAGGGGGTGAACATAGATGAGCTTGTCAAGTTGTGCATGAGGAGAGCGCGGGAAGCAGTGTCTCGTGCATGACGAGGACAGCTGCAGGCGGCGGGAGGACGAGAAGGAGGGAGCCTCTACAAGACCCGGAGGAGATCGCGGGACGTGAGCGATGGAGGGAGCCTTACTGGGAGAGGAGAACGACGGAGCAGTCACACGGAGAGAGCCGGGTCCCCTTCAGGAGTGTCAGCGGGAGGAGATAGCCGCAGCTCGGAGGAAGCCGGGCACACTTAACTCAGCGGCAGCGGCGGCAGGATGTATGCCATCCTTTCTTATTTTTCTTATACTTCTCCCGCCCGCTCTGCTGTGTCCGCCCGGCCGCCCTGCTGTGTCCGCCCGGCCGTGTCCGCCCGGCCTGCTGTGTCCGTCCCCCGCCCGCCCTGCTGTGTCCGCCCGGCCGTGTCCGCCCGGCCTGCTGTGTCCGTCCTCCGATGCTGTGTCCGTCCTCCGATGCTGTGCCCGCCCGCCCTGCTGTGTCCGCCCTCCGCCCTCCCTGCTGTGTATGCCCATCCCCCCCCCTGCTGTGTATGCCCATCCCCCCCCCTGCTGTGTATGCCCATCCCCCCCCCACCCTCCCTGCTGTGTATGCCCACCCCCCCCCCACCCTCCCTGCTGTGTATGCCCATCCCCCCCCCTGCTGTGTATGCCCATCCCCCCCCCTGCTGTGTATGCCCATCCCCCCCCCTGCTGTGTATGCCCATCCCCCCCCCTGCTGTGTATGCCCATCCCCCCCCCACCCTCCCTGCTGTGTATGCCCATCCCCCCCCCACCCTCCCTGCTGTGTATGCCCATCCCCCCCCACCCTCCCTGCTGTGTATGCCCATCCCCCCCCCACCCTCCCTGCTGTGTATGCCCATCCCCCCCCCACCCTCCCTGCTGTGTATGCCCATCCCCCCCCACCCTCCCTGCTGTGTATGCCCATCCCCCCCCCACCCTCCCTGCTGTGTATGCCCATCCCCCCCCCACCCTCCCTGCTGTGTATGCCCATCCCCCCCCCACCCTCCCTGCTGTGTATGCCCATCCCCCCCCACCCTCCCTGCTGTGTATGCCCATCCCCCCCCACCCTCCCTGCTGTGTATGCCCATCCCCCCCCCACCCTCCCTGCTGTGTATGCCCACCCCCCCCCACCCTCCCTGCTGTGTATGCCCATCCCCCCCCACCCTCCCTGCTGTGTATGCCCATCCCCCCCCACCCTCCCTGCTGTGTATGCCCATCCCCCCCACCCTCCCTGCTGTGTATGCCCACCCCCCCACCCTCCCTGCTGTGTACGCCCATCCCCCCACCCTCCCTGCTGTGTACGCCCCCCCCCACCCTCCCTGCTGTGTACGCTCCCCCCCCCACCCTCCCTGCTGTGTACGCCCATCCCCCCCCCACCCTCCCTGCTGTGTACGCCCATCCTCCCCACCCTCCCTGCTGTGTACGCCCATCCCCCCCACCCTCCCTGCTGTGTACGCCCACCCCACCCTCCCCTCCCTGCTGTGTACGCCCACCCCACCCCACCCTCCCTGCTGTGTACGCCCATCCCACCCTCCCTGCTGTGTACGCCCATCCCCCCAACCCTACCTGCTGTGTACGCCCATCCGCCCCCACCCTCCCTGCTGTGTACGCCCATCCCCCCCCACCCTCCCTGCTGTGTACGCCCATCCCCCCCACCCTCCCTGCTGTGTACGCCCCCCCCACCCTCCCTGCTGTGTACGCCCACCCTGCTGTGTACGCCCACCCCCCCACCCTCCCTGCTGTGTAGGCCCACCCCCCCACCCTCCCTGCTGTGTACGCCCACCCCCCCACCCTCCCTGCTGTGTACGCCCACCCCCCCACCCTCCCTGCTGTGTACGCCCACCCCCCCCGCCCTCCCTGCTGTGTACGCCCATCCCCCCGCCCTCCCTGCTGTGTACGCCCACCCCCCCCCACCCTGCTGTGTACGCCACCCACCCTGCTGTGTACGCCCACCCCCCCCCACCCTGCTGTGTACGCCCCCCACCCTGCTGTGTACGCCCATCCCCCCACCCTCCCTGCTGTGTACGCCCATCCCCCCCGCCCTCCCTGCTGTGTACGCCCATCCCCCCCGCCCTCCCTGCTGTGTACGCCCATTCCCCCCCGCCATCCCTGCTGTGTACGCCCATTCCCCCCCGCCATCCCTGCTGTGTACGCCCATTCCCCCCCCGCCCTCCCTGCTGTGTACGTCCATCCCCCCACCGCCCTCCCTGCTGTGTCCGTCCATCCCCCCCCGCCCTCCCTGCTGTGTACGCCCATCCCCCCACCCTCCCTGCTGTGTACGCCCATCACCCCCACCCTCCCTGCTGTGTACGCCCATCCACCCCCGCCCTCCCTGCTGTGTACGCCCATCCCCCCCGCCCTCTCTGCTGTGTACGCCCCCCCACCCCACCCTGCTGTGTACGCCCTCCACCCTGCTGTGTAAGCCCACCCCCCCACCCTGCTGTGTACGCCCCCCACCCTGCTGTGTACGCCCATCCCCCCCGCCCTCCCTGCTGTGTACGTCCATCCCCCCCCCCCCCCGCCCTCCCTGCTGTGTCCGTCCATCCCCCCCCCGCCCTCCCTGCTGTGTCCGTCCTTCCCCCCCCCACCCTCCCTGCTGTGTCCGTCCATCCCCCCCCCCGCCCTCCCTGCTGTGTCCGTCCACCCCCCCCCCCGCCCTCCCTGCTGTGTCCGTCCATCCCCCCCCCTGCCCTCCCTGCTGTGTCCGTCCATCCCCCCCCGCCCTCCCTGCTCTGTCCGTCCATCCCCCCCCACCCTCCCTGCTGTGTCCGCCCGGCCGTGTCCGCCCGGCCTGCTGTGTCCGTCCTCCGATGCTGTGTCCGTCCTCCGCCCGCCCGTCCTGCTGTGTCCGTCATCCGCCCTCCCTGCTGTGTACGCCCATCCCCCCCCACCCTCCCTGCTGTGTACGCCCACCCCCCCACCCTCCTTGCTGTGTACGCCCATCCCTCCCTGCTGTGTACGCTCATCCCCCCTGCTCTCCCTGCTGTGCACGCCCATCCCCCTCGCCCTCCCTGCTGTGTACGCCCACCCCCCCGCCCTCCCTGCTGTGTACGCCCACCCCCCCGCCCTCCCTGCTGTGTACGCCCATCCCCCCCGCCCTCCCTGCTGTGTACGCCCATCCCCCCCGCCCTCCCTGCTGTGTACGCCCATCCTCCCTGCTGTGTACGCCCACCCCCCCGCCCTCCCTGCTGTGTACGCCCACCCCCCCGCCCTCCCTGCTGTGTACGCCCATCCCCCCCGCCCTCCCTGCTGTGTACGCCCATCCCCCCGCCCTCCCTGCTGTGTACGCCCCCCCCCGCCCTCCCTGCTGTGTACGCCCATCCCCCCCGCCCTCCCTGCTGTGTCCGTCCATCCCCCCCGCCCTCCCTGCTGTGTCCGTCCACCCCCCCCCGCCCTCCCTGCTGTGTCCGTCCACCCCCCCAACCCTCCCTGCTGTGTCCGTCCATCCCCCCCCACCCTCCCTGCTGTGTCCGTCCACCCCCCCCCCCGCCCTCCCTGCTGTGTCCGTCCATCCCCCCCGCCCTCCCTGCTGTGTCCGTCCATCCCCCCCGCCCTCCCTGCTGTGTCCGTCCATCCCCGCCCACCCTCATTGCTGTGTCCGTCCATCCCCCCCCCGCCCTCCCTGCTGTGTCCGTCCATCCCCCCCCCGCCCTCCCTGCTGTGTCCGTCCATCCCCCCCCCGCCCTCCCTGCTGTGTCCGTCCATCCCCCCCGCCCTCCCTGCTGTGTCCGTCCATCCCCCCCGCCCTCCCTGCTGTGTCCGTCCATCCCTCCCCGCCGTCCCCAGACGCAGCACCTGACACTCACACGGACCTGACACACACGCACACATTCACACGCAGCGCCTGACACACACAGTCGCGCAGCGCCTGACACACACAGACGCGCAGCGCCTGACACACACAGACGCGCAGCGCCTGACACACACAGACGCGCAGCGCCTGACACACACAGACGCGCAGCACCTGACACACACACACACGCAGCACCTGACACACACACGCAGCACCTGACACACACACACGCAGCACCTGACACACACTCACGCACCTGACACATGCATTCACACGCAGCACCTGACATACTCACACGCAGCACCTGACATACTCACACGCAGCACCTGACACACACGCAGCACCTGACGCAGACACGCAGCACCTGACACACATACACACACACACACACATGCAGCACCTGACACACACACGCAGCACCTGACACATGCAGCACCTGACACACGCAGACAGGAAGCACCTGACACACGCAGACACGCAGCACTTGACATGCAGCACCTGACACACACACACACGCAGCACTTGACACACACACACACACACACACAGCACCTGACATTCAGACATGCAGCGCCTGACACACACACACACACGCAGACATGCAGCGCCTGACATGCAGCACCTGACAGACACACACCCACACACACAGACATGCAGCACCTGACACAAACACACACACACACACACACACATACACACACAAATATGCAGCACTTGACACACCCACACACATACAGACATGCAGCACCTGACAAACACAAACACACACAGGCAGCACCTGACACACACACACAGACGCAGCACATGACACTCACACGGACCTGACACACGCACACACTCACACGCAGCACCTGACACACACACACAGACGCACAGCGCCTGACACACACAGACGCGCAGCGCATGACACACACACACAGGCACGCAGCACCTGACACACACACACAGACGCGCAGCACCTGACACACACACACAGACGCGCAGCACCTGACACACACACAGACGCGCAGCGCCTGACACACACACACACAGACGCGCAGCGCCTGACACACACACACAGACGTGCAGCGCCTGACACACACACACAGACGTGCAGCGCCTGACACACAGACACAGACACGCAGCGCCTGACACACGCAGCACCTGACAGACACGCGCACTCACACGCAGCGCCTGACAGACACGCGCGCACGCACTCACACGCAGCACTTGACAGGCACACGCACTCACACGCAGCGCCTGACAGACACGCGCACTCACACGCAGCGCCTGACACACACGCGCACTCACAGGCAGCGCCTGACACACACGCGCACTCACAGGCAGCGCCTGACACGCACACACACTCACACGCAGCGCCTGACACGCACACGCACATACTAGTGATGAGTGGGTTCGGTTCGTCGGAATCCGGACCCCCCCGAACTTCACCCATTTTACACGAGGCAGGCTCGAACCTTCCCGTCTTGCTCGGCTAACCCAAGCGCGCCCGAACGTCATCATCCCGCTGTCGGATTCTCACGAGATTCGGATGTCTGCATTCGTGGAAAGGGGTCCCATGTGTAAACATGGGACCCCTTTCAGTCCGTCTGGTCCGGGTGTTCGGTTTGTTGTTTTGCCAAGTACGTGGATTTAATCTGGAACCTGGATCAGGTGAGTATAATTATCTTTTATTTTCAGGTACCCGTGGATTCTACTTGGAGAAGAGGACCGACTGCTTCGTGTCAACATAGGTAAGTATGTGTGTGTCGGCAGGTGTGAAATAAAGTTATACTTTCACGGTGTCTGTGTCCTGTTTTTATTTGGGTATTTTTTTTCCAGTAGAACTACAGGTACCAGCGGGCCCGTTTTTCTCCCGCATGCTGGTACTTCTGGTTCTCAAAGTACTAGCTTGCGGGGGAGGCTTGCTGGGACTTGTAGTACTACTGGAAAAAACTATATTATTTCAATTTTCTCAAGGCTATCAGCCTCCCATCCGCAGCCCTTGGATGGGGGGGACAGCCTCGGGCTTCACCCCTGGCCCTTGGGTGGCTGGGGGGGGGACCCCTTGATTGAAGGGGTCCCCACTCCCCCAGGGTACCCCGGCCAGGGGTGACTAGTTGGATATTTAATGCCACGGCTGCAGGGCACTGTATAAAAGTGACCCCCGGCTGTGGCATTATCTGTCCAGCTAGTGGAGCCCGATGCTGGTGTAAAAAATACGGGGGACCCCTACTCTTTTTGTCCCCCGTATTTTTTGCACCAGCACCAGGCGCAGAGCCCGGTACTGGTTTTAAAAATACGGGGGATCCCCTGTCCGTTTTTCCCCCGGATTTTTAGAACCAGGAGCGGCTCAAAGAGCCCGAGGCTGGTTATGCTTTGGAGGGGGGACCCCACGCAATTTTTTTTTCCGGGTTTTTTACATTCCATTTAAAAAAAAAAAATCTTTAAAAAAATATATAAATAATACTTGTGCCTCCAAAAAAGACAAACCAAGTACCTAATCCCTTCTAATATAGATATGCTATTACCAAAAAAAACAACAACTTTTATTTATTAGATTCCGCCTGCAAAGTGTGGCGGATTGAAAATGACGAATTTACTGTTTAAAAGCACTGTTGTCGAATTTACAAACTTCAATTGAATATACTTTTGTCGAATTGCTGCATTTGTACCATTGCAGAAAAGTCGAATTTGTCAAATGTCGAATTTTAAAAAGTCGAATTTTGAAAGCCTGTAAGAATAGGCCCCGTCCCCTTCTTCACATCAGCCGTCCCCTTCTACCCCTGTACCTTGCTCTCTCCTGTCTGTGTTCTCTCCCGTCTGTAGGACTAGGCCCCGCCCCCTTCTTACCCTCCAGTGACTGCTCTCTCCTGACAAGTGGACCAGGCCTGCCCCCTACACGCTGCTGGTGTCTTCATTGTTACTTGGTCTGGAGCTCCGTTGGGGAGAGAACTCACGTGAGCTCATTAAGAATGAGGAACTGGGATGTTTTAATTTTATTGTGAGTAGTGTAGTGTGGTGATGTAGTATGTTGTATGGGGGGTATAGTGTAATTATGAAGTGCAGCATATGGGAGGGCTATAGCATAGTGATGTAGTGTGGCATATGGGGGGTGGTAGCGCATAGGCGTGCGTACAGGGGGTGCCTGGTGCGCACAGGCACTCCCTAATGTCCAGCACCGCTACACGCCACGCTTGCTGTAGCACAGTGATCGCTGAGTGTGTGATCGGTGGAGCCTAGCCTGCAGCCGGCCACCCCCCTCCCTGCCGTGTGTCCGGCCACCCTCCCCTCCCTGCCGTGTGTCCGGCCACCCTCCCCTCCCTGCCGTGTGTCCGGCCACCCTCCCCTCCCTGCCGTGTGTCCGGCCACCCTCCCCTCCCTGCCGTGTGTCCGGCCTACCCCCCTCCTCCCTGCTGTGTGTCCGGTCACCCTCCCCTCCCCTGCTGTGTATTCGCCTAGCCCCACTCCTCCCGCTATGTCCGCCCCTCCCCTCCCTGCTGTGTGTCCGGCCACCCTCTCCTCCCCTGCTGTGTGTCCGGCCACCTCCCCTGCTGTGTGTCCGGCCACCTCCCCTGCTGTGTGTCCGGCCACCTCCCCTGCTGTGTGTCCGGCCACCCTCCCTCCTCCCTGCTGTTTGTCCGGCCACCCTCCCCTGCTGTTTGTCCGGCCACCCTCCCCTCCCCTGCTGTGTGTTCGGCCACCCCCCCCTCTTCCCGCTGTGTCTGGACACTCCCTACCCCCTCCCCTCCCTGCTGTGTGTCCGGTCACCCTCCCCTCCCTGCTGTGTGTCCAGCCGCCCCCCCCTTCCCTCCCTGTTGTGTGTCCGGCCACCCCTCCCTGTTGTGTGTCCGGCCACCCCCTCCTCCCTGTTGTGTGTCCGGCCACCCCCTCCTCCCTGTTGTGTGTCCGGCCACCCCCTCCTCCCTGTTGTGTGTCCGGCCACCCCCCCCCTCCCTGTTGTGTGTCCGGCCACCCCCCCTCCCTGCTGTGTGTCCGGCCACCCCCTCCTCCCTGCTGTGTGTCCGGCCACCCCCCCTCCCTGCTGTGTTTCCGGCCACCCCCCCAGACATGCAGCGCCTGACACACAGACACAGCACCTGACACTCACACGGACCTGACACACACGCACACGCAGCACCTGATGCACTCACATGCACCTGACACTCACACGCACCTGACACTCACACGCAGTACCTGACATAATCACACGCAGCAGATGACACGCAGACACGCAGCACCTGACACACACACGCAGTACCTGACACACACACGCAGCACCTGACACACACACACGCTGCACCTGACACACACGCAGACACGCAGCACCTGACACACACGCAGACACGCAACACCTGGCACACACGCACACACGCAGCACCTGACACACACGCAGCACCTGACACACACGCAGACACGCAGCACCTGACACACACGCAGACACGCAGCACCTGACACACACGCAGACACGCAGCACCTGACACACACGCAGCACCTGACACACACGCAGACACGCAGCACCTGACACACACGCAGACACGCAGCACCTGACACACACGCAGACACGCAGCACCTGACACACACGCAGACACGCAGCACCTGACACACACGCAGACACGCAGCACCTGACACACACGCAGCACCTGACACACACGCAGACACGCAGCACCTGACACACGCACACACGCAGCACCTGACACACACACACGCACACACGCAGCACCTGACACACACGCACACACACGCAGCACCTGACACACACACACACACAGCACCTGACACACAGACATGCAGCGCCTGACACACACGCAGACATTCAGCGCCTGACACACACATGCAGCACCTGACAGACACACGCACACACAAAGACACCTAGCACCTGACACACACACACAGCACCTGACACACACACGCAGACATGCAGCACCTGACACACACATGCAGCACCTGACAGACACACACACACAGACATGCAGCACCTGACACACCCACACACACAGACATGCAGCACCTGACACACCCACACACATACAGACATGCAGCACCTGACACACACACACAGGCAGCACCTGACATATATACATGTGGCATTTAACGCACACAAGCACAGCACCTGACACACAATCATATACACACGCAGCACCTGCTACTCACACATATATACACATGCAGCACCTGCCACTCCCACATACATGAACAGCACCTAACACACACATATATACATGCAGCACCTGACACACACATACACGCGCAGCACCTGACAGTCGCACACATACAGATGCGACACCTGACACAAACACATACACGCTCAACACCTGACACCCACGTGGCAGCTGACGCATACAAATGCAGCACCTGAGATACACACATATACACGTGCAGCACCTGAGACACACACACACACACACATGTATGTACACGCGCGGCTCCAGGCACGTACGTACGTACACACGTGGCACTTGATACACACACGTACACGCGCGGCACCTAACACACACACACACGTATGCACACGCGTGGCTCCTGACACACATACACACATGTACGTACACGCGCGGCTCCTGACACACACATATATGTACGTATACGCGCGGCTCCTGACACCTACACGTATGTACGTACACGCGCGGCTCCTGACACCCACACACATGTACATGCGCGGCTCCTGGCACACACACACGTACACGTGCGGCACCTGACACATACTCGCGTGTACGTACACACATGCACAGCACCTGACATACACACATGTAGGTACGCGCCACCTGACACACACACGCATGACACCTGACACACGTACGTACACGCACGGCACCTGACACACACACGTACATGCATGCACGGCACCTGACGCACACGTACATACTAGTGATGAGTGGGTTCGGTTCGTTGGAATCCGAACCCCCCGAACTTCACTCATTTTACACTGGTCCGAGGCAGGTTCGAACCTTCTCGCCTTGCTCGGCTAACCCGAGCGCGCCCGAACATTGTCATCCCGCTGTCGGATTCTCGCGAGATTCGGATGTCTGCATTCGTGGACATGGGACCCCTTTCAGTCCGTCTGGTCCGGGTGTTCGGTTTGTTGTTTTGCCAAGTACGTGGATTTAATCTGGAACCTGGATCAGGTGAGTATAATTATCTGGATTCTACTTGGAGAAGAGGACCGACTGCTTCGTGTCAACATAGGTAAGTATGTGTGTGTCGGCAGGTGTGAAATAAAGTTATACTTTCACGGTGTCTGTGTCCTGTTTTTATTTGGGTATTTTTTTTCCAGTAGAACTACAGGTACCAGCGGGCCCGTTTTTCTCCAGCATGCTGGTACTTGTGGTTCTCAAAGTACCAGCTTGCGGGGGAGGCTTGCTGGGACTTGTAGTACTACTGGAAAAACCAATATTCTTTCCATTTTCTCAAGGCTATCAGCCTCCCATACGCAGCCCTTGGATGGGGGGGACAGCCTCGGGCTTCACCCCTGGCCCTTGGGTGGCTGGGGGGGGGACCCCTTGATTGAAGGGGTCCCCACTCCCCCAGGGTACCCTGGCCAGGTGTGACTAGTTGGATATTTAATGCCACGGCCGCAGGGCACTGTATAAAAGTGACCCCCGGCTGTGGCATTATCTGTCCAGCTAGTGGAGCCCGATGCTGGTGTAAAAAATACGGAGGACCCCTACTCTTTTTGTCCCCCGTATTTTTTGCACCAGGCGCAGAGCCCGGTGCTGGTTTTAAAAATACGGGGGATCCCCTGTCCGTTTTTTCCCCGGATTTTTAGAACCAGGACCGGCTCGAAGAGCCCGAGGCTGGTTATGCTTTAAGGGGGGACCCCACGCAATTTTTTTTCCGGGTTTTTCACATTCCATTTAAAAAATAATAATAATCTTTTAAAAAATATATAAATAATACTTGTGCCTCAAAAAAGACAAACCAAGTACCTAATCCCTTCTAATATAAATAGATATGCTATTACCAAAAAAGAAAACTGCAAAAAAAACATGTTTTTAAATTTTTTTATTAGATTCCGCCAGCAAAGTGTGGCAGATTGAAAATGACGAATTTACTGTTTAAAAGCACTGATGTCGAATTTACAAACTTCAATTGAATATACTTTTGTCGAATTGCCGCATTTGTACCATTGCAGAAAAGTCGAATTTGTCAAATGTCGAATTTATAAAAAAATCGAATTTTGAAAGCCTGTAAGAATAGGCCCCGCCCCCTTCTACCCCTGTACCTTGCTCTCTCCTGTCTGTGCTCTCTCCCGTCTGTAGGACTAGGCCCCGCCCCCTTCTTATCCTCCAGTTACTGCTCTCTCCTGACAAGTGGACCAGGCCTGCCCCCTACACGCTGCTGGTGTCTTCATTGTTACTTGGTCTGGAGCTCCGTTGGGGAGAGAACTCACGTGAGCTCATTAAGAATGAGGAACTGGGATGTTTTAATTTTATTGTGAGTAGTGTAGTGTGGTGATGTAGTATGTTGTATGGGGGGTATAGTGTAATTATGAAGTGCAGCATATGGGAGGGCTATAGCATAGTGATGTAGTGTGGCATATGGGGGGTGGTAGCGCATAGGCGTGCGTACAGGGGGTGCCTGGTGCGCACAGGCACTCCCTAATGTCCAGCACCGCTACACGCCACGCTTGCTGTAGCACAGTGATCGCTGAGTGTGTGATCGGTGGAGCCTAGCCTGCAGCTCATTTCCGTACCTCCCACCACCGATGCACCCGCCCCCCCTCTGCCTGCTGCTAATACTATGCTGAGTGCATTCGTCGGCGGCCTCACTGGGGGGACTGGCGTCACCTTGCAATGTGACGTGGTGATGTCCGCCCATGCTCTCCTCCCGCCCACCTGTGCTTTCCTCCCGCTGCGGTCTCTCAGTCCTAGTGTGCCGCGGCCCCCACACCACTGGGGACTGGGAGCCGCCGGCAGACACATTCTGCTGAGACTTACTTGTCAGTGCGGGTTCCGGACGGCAGGCGGCGGGTGGGAGGGCAGACGGGGAGCAGGTGTCACAAGGAGTGTGTGGGTAACTAATTCACAATACTTCCGTTCAACTTGGCACTGCTGGTCCTTCATCTCCCATGTCTCTTCACCAGATGGCGGGCGGCCCGGAAATTAAGTGATGTGTTGTGCAGCAGTCAGTGTGAAGTGACTGTGAGTAACACTGGTGGTGCTGATGATGCTGCTGCAGAATCGGGAAGCAATTAATTCATAAATATAATGTACTCTATCAATGTATTATACATACATAAACATGGACATTCGTGTATTTGTGTATACATGTATATACATGAGTGTGTGTGTGTATATATAGATATATATGTATATGACTTGGGGTTTGTTTTATTAGATAGAGCATGTCCCAGTGAAGTGCCTTTTGGGGTTGTGGTTTTCCAGAAAGTTACAGGTTTTTAAAAAAAAAGAGAAATATGCCCCATTATAGAGATCGGGCATTTCAAATTGTTGTGCCTGCACAGTGGCCGCCAGCAGGGGGTGTATTAGAGTGCCTTCACTTGAGAGCCGCAATATGGCCCCCTTATCCCCGGTTATTCTGTAAATAGGAAAATAACCTCACAGGTTAACATAGGGCAGAGTTGCCACCACTAGTGCAGGGCTGTAACGTACAGTACTAAGGAAAAGCCATATACTAAAGCGGCACGGTGACCTCACCCCTCTCAGAGACACCAGGGCGCAGCACACTGTACGGGGTACACTTGGTACACACATCTGTTAGCTCAGGGCAGCACTATAGGACCCTCCTGTAATGCTGTGCTGGCGGCGTGTAGTGATCAGGGCACTGGGAGACTGGCTGGCTGGTCTCAGTCTCTGCTCCTGGCTGGCTGGTCTCAGTCTCTGCTGTCTATAGAACTTCCACCTCGTTATATATCAGGGCTGCTCTCCTGTGTGTTCTCTTCCTCTCCTACCTCACACTGGAACTGGCCGCCCAGAGAACGAGAGGGCAGCGGCTGACATCAGAGAGGGTGCAGCAATCTATGTGGGCAGAGCCCCTCACAGCAAGGTGTCCTTATGCTGTGCCCCATGTAATCACTGTGATCGATACAGACTCTCACCCTGGTATGCTCTCTATTTATTATTTATTTTTGTACACTGCAGCATGCTCGAGGGAAGGGAGCAGGCACCCCCCCCCCCCACCCCACCGCCACTACTCCTCCGTCAGCATCACTGCCGAGCCGGTCAGTGTTCCGGTGGCAATGAGCAGTAGGCAGCCACCAGCAACAACAGCCAGGAAGCTGTTACTCCTGGCAGCAGTAGCGTCAAGCTGCAATTCAGCCAGCGGCACGATGATCCGGGAGACAGTGGCAGCACAGGCAAGCAGTACCCCCTCCAATCGCAGCACCAACCTGGAGACTGAGGCAGCAACCCACCCCCAGCAGCAGCACCACCCTGATGATAGGTAAGATGCATTTTTGGTGTCAAAAGAAGGTGGCCGGAGTAGTGGCTGGCTGTGGTCACACCCCGGGCAAAAGAGATAGTGATTTCAGTGTTCCCTTGCGCGGGGATTGGATGCGTAGATGTATGGAGGCTATGTTTGTATAGATGTGAGCGGCAGTGTGCGGATGTATGAGAGCGGCAGTGTGCGGATGTATGAGAGCGGCAATGTACGGCTGTATGAGTGCGATGGTGTGCGGCTGTAAGAGTGCGATGGTGTGCGGCTGGAAGTGCGATGGTGTGCGGCTGGAAGTGCGATGGTGTGCGGCTGTAAGAGTGCGATGGTGTGCGCCTGTATGAGAGCGGGGTTGTACGGATGTATGAGAGCGGGGTTGTACGGATGTATGAGAGCGGCAGTGTATGGATGTATGAGAGCAGCAGTGTACAGTTGTGTGAGAGCGGCAGTGTGCGGATGTATGAGAGCGGCAGTGTATGGATGGCAGCGTCATAGGGAGGGATGTCGGAATGCTGTTATAGGGTTCCTAATACAAAATGGAATCCGTATAGTGGGCGGGGCTGGCACCATGGCACCACGTTGGGCTTGATGGGCAGGTAGTGCGGCAAGCACACCCAAATTGGCGTCTGACGTTGCCCGCAGTCCACACTGTTGTGAGGAGTCAGAGTTAATTTTGACTGTGTAGTGCACTCACAGAGGACCTACCGCCCGTCCCCTCCTCGCATCTGAGCAGCAGGTCAGTCTCTTATTTTCTTTTTAATCAGGAGAGGCCGAGTGAACTGTGAGCAGGGGGGCAGAGCTACATGGGACCCAGAGGGGCTGCTGTGCTGTCAGAGAGGAAGAGAGAGATGAAGCTACTGCAGATCCCCAGCTGATTGTGAGGTGCCGGGTTGAAGGGTGATGCGATCACCCTTCTCCCTTGCTGCAGCTGGTGACCGCATCTAGGCTTCCTCCATCGAGTGCAGCATTACACGCAGCAGTGGGCAGCGTGTAATGAGTTTGTCTGACTCATACTGCTGCCTGTTGTGGACACCTCCGTCCGTACGGACTGGTGTACATGCCCAGCACAGAGGTGACAGTGTTGGTAGAAGTGCTGCCCAGCTCTGACCCTGCAGGCCTCCCTGATCTGGCTGCGGCCGCTGCTGCTGTGGCCTGAAACCCCTGCCGGTCCCCTCCATAGACTTCCGCCTGGCCAGCGCTGAGGTGCTAGGGGTAGCCCAGCTGCGGGAAGGGTATGTCTCTTTCTTTCTCTCCGGCAGGGGAAGGTGACAGCGGCGGAGGAAGTGCTGCCCACCTCAGACACTACAGGCCTCCCCGATCCAGCTGCGGCCACAGCTGATGCTGCCAGAACCCCCTGCTGGTCTCCTTTGTTGACTGCCGCATGGCCAGTGCTGAAGTACTGGGGGTAGGCCAGCTACGGGAAGAGTGTCTCTGCCTCGGGCTCTCTTTCTCTGGCTGGGGAAGGAAGGGCTGATTCTCTGGCACAACAGGGAGGGCTGGGCTGCAGGAACACAGCACTGGAAGAAACAGGAGGCCGAACTCATGACCAAAAAGTGAGCAGTGCAGTGATCAGCCCCCTAGTCTTTCCCTCTCTCTGGGTGCAGAGCTGTATTCTACAGAGAGAGCTGGGATGGGAAGAAGGGGAACGGCACTTGACATACACATACACGCGCAACACCTGACACACACACACACACGTAGCATCAGACACAATAAAATAAACATGCAGCACCTGACCCACACATACACGCGCAACACCTGACACACACACATATACACGTGCGGCACCTGACACACACACGTAGCATCAGACACAATAAAATAAACATGCAGCACCTGACACATGCATATACACGCAGCACCTGACACATACATATACACGCACACCATCAGCCACACACATACACATGCAGCACCTTACTCACACACACATAGACACGTGTAGCACCTGACGCACACACATGTACACGCGCAGCACCTGACGCACACTCATGTACACACGCAGCACCTGACGCACACTCATGTACACGCGCAGCACCTAATGCACACTCATGTACACACGCAGCACCCGACGCACACTCATGTACACGCGCAGCACCTAATGCACACTCATGTACACGCGCAGCACCTGATGCACACATGTACACGCGCAGCACCTGACACAGACATACGTATTCATGCACAGCACCAGACCTACACTTGTACACACGCGGAGCACCTGATACTCACACACATATACACCCGCAACACCTGACACACACATACGTGCGGCAGCTGACGCATACACACGCACCATCAGACACACTCGTATATACACGCAGCACCTGACACACACACACATACACACACACACACAGGAGCTGATACACAGGCAGCACCTGACACACACACATACACACGCAGCACCTGACACCACGCACTCACACGTACAAGCAATGCATTTCACGCCTACCTCCAGCCTCAGTCACAGGCTGCTGCCACCTACCCCCCTCCCTGCATCATCTGCAAAGGCAGCAAAATATTTTGACCAAAGTCTAAAGGCCCATACACATTAAACGATGTCGCTCTGTGAGCGACATCGTCTAATGTTTCCCCCTCCCGGGCCGGCCGGCGGCCAACTGTACACACTGAGCGATATGACCGCTCATATCGCTCAGTGACGTCACGCCCCCGCCAGCCCTGCATGAAGGTCGTGGACGACAGTCCACATCCTTCATGCATGACCTACCGACAGCGACGATTGTTGCTGACCCGCGGGGCCGCGCATCGTTCGTCGCTGGCGGCATACACACTTAACGATAAAACGAGCGACGTCACTCAAGGAGGGGGAAAATGAGCGACGTTGCTCATTAAATCGTTAAGTGTGTATGGACCTTAAACAATTCGGTTTGGTTAATAAAATAATTTTGCACAGAATAGTAATTTTATACGAACATTTTCATTAAACATTTAAAAAATCAAATGTTTATTCTTACAGTGAAATTTTAAATTTCTGAATAAAAAAAATAAATTTAAAAAAAGCGATGAAATTCCATAGACAAAAAACCTTACGGTTTCACATGTCCCATTAAGGCTTCTTAGACATGATCGAAATTTCAGAAACCTGTTGTAACTCTTCCACTCAAACTCCAAAAAGCAATGAAATTCCGATCATTAAGGCTGACGCCTTAATGGACGTGTCCCTTGCGCTATACAGATATGGTATGCCATCACAGCCTGTGGGTAAGTGCAGATTCAGCACTCTCACAGAGTGAGATTGCTGTCACTCACACAATGGTGGAGCTGCTAATTCACAGATTTGTGTGCTCATTGGAATACACACTTGCAGTCTATGCAACTGAAGGTCTGAGCGGAAGACAAAGCTGCTCAGATGAGGTAAGAGTGTTGTTGATTGGAGGGAGGAGAGCGGTGTGGATGGGGGAACAGAAGTGTGTGGATAGAGTTGAACACTAAGCAGCACTGATGGGGGGGTCAAAGAAACACAGGGGGTAATTCAGACCGCAGCAGCAGCAATCACAGTCTGAATTAGTTTGTGAGGTGCGCACGTGCAATGGCCGCACTGCGCGTGCGTACCCCAGGAGCCCAGAGAGATGCTATCAGCATCTCACTGGCTGCGATCACCCTGCCTGATTGATAGGCAGAGGTGGTTGCGGGGAAGGAGGGGGGTGTGCAAACAGCGTTAGCATGCCATTGGCAGGGCATGGTCTGCACAACGGAGGCGTTTCCGGACCACTGGGGGGTGGGCTGTAGCGGTTATCCCCCTGCCAAGAGCGCATGATCCACAAAATTTACCTTCAGGATGTCAGCTACATGAATGGGGTAAGAGTGGTGTGGATAGGGGGTAGATTAAGTAGCAAGTATGGGAAGGGAGACAGAGCGGTGCAGATTGGTTGAAAACACTGGCATGGATGGGTAGAAAACTGGTGCAGATGGGAGAGAAGATAGTGTGCCATGTACTGAAGGAGGCAGAGTGACGTTGAACACTGAGCAGCACAGAGAGAAGTAAACGGTGGTACAGACAAGGCACAGGTGGGGAAAGACAGATGGTGCAGATAAGTTAGTACAGACTAGCACAGATGGGAGAACACAGCAGTAGGGATTGGGGAAGACAGGGCAGCATGGGGGTGTATAGGGGAAGTAAGTGTAGATGCATAGACCGTAGATAGGGTATTATAGTTTTAGCAATTAACCAAGATGTTTGAGGGAGCTAAATGTGTATACTATGTGAGATGGATGTATGGAGTCAGAAGGATGTTGTAACAAGGTGGGATGGTTGTGGTGACCGAATGGGATGGTTGTGGGCACTGTGTGGGATGGGAGCACCACAAAACTGCTCAGACCTTCAGTTGCATAGACTGCATGTGTGTATTCCAATGAGCACACAAATCTGTGAATTAGCAGCTCCACCATTGTGTGAGTGACAGCAATCTCACTCTGTGAGAGTGCTGAATCTGCACTTACCCACAGGCTGTGATGGCATACCATATCTGTATTGCGCAAGGGACACGTCCATTAAGGCGTCAGCCTTAATGATCGGAATTTCATTGCTTTTTGGAGTTTGAGTGGAAGAGTTACAACAGGTTTCTGAAATTTCGATCATGTCTAAGAAGCCTTAATGGGACATGTGAAACCGTAAGGTTTTTTGTCTATGGAATATATATATATATATATATATATATATAATATTTTTATTCATGTATTTATTTATTTTAATTTTTTTTATTATTATTTTTATTTATTTATTGTAAAAGATTTTTTTTTTTTTGCCGGGGGGGGGGGTCAAATGACTACCTTGCCCCGGGTGACAAAAATCCTAGTTTCGGCCCTGGTTCAAGGAATGTCATTTTATCGTACTGTCTAAATGCCTGGAGGACTCTTGATTACAAAGCATGTTTTTTGTTTTGCTTGATGCTGAGACAGCAGTGAAGATTTTAAATATGTTTAGAATAATGTTCTAATTATTTTTAAAATCAAAATCATGCTGCACTTTGCTGAATTGGTGTCTCTCTAAAGTATTATGAGCTTAATCAACAATATAACTGATTCTAAACCTGTAATTTGCAGCTACACTGTCCTCCTACATGCTAATCACTTATCTTCAAAGATTATGTCTTAATTTGTAAGGAACAAAATGTATCATTTGCAGTATCAAAAACCATTAATATGCAATATGAAAATATTAAATTCTTATAGCATGGTAAAAATGGAAAAGAAATAAATTGCATACACTCTTTACTCATTTATGTGAGGAATATATAAAAGGACATTGCCATAACTAAAACACATATTATATAAATATACTATGTTAAGCCCGCCATCAGGGGGGTGCTGCGGGCACAGATGTCCCGGGCCCGGCCTCTCTAACAGAGAGGAGAGGGCCCGGGCCACTCATGCCATCGCCCGCACACTGTGATGCTCCGCCCACTTTTCATTAACGAGTTCTGGCATTGTCAAAGGAGGGGGAGAGGACGCTGCAAGCTTCTATTGTAAACGTCCCTCCAAAAATGTCCGCCGCCTCAGAGGAGACAATTATTAAAGATACTAGAGGAGGCTCCTCTAATATCTTTAATAACTGTCTCCTCTGAGGCGGCTGCCATTTTGGCAGATACTTTTCAATAGCAGCTTGCAGCATACTCTCCCTCCTCCTGTGACAGTGCCAGATCGTTTCATGAAAAGGGGGCAGAGCTACACGAATTGAGGGGGCGGAGCTACACGGGACCAAGCTGCTACAGCTGCAGCCAACCTGTGATAGGTAAGTTGAGGGGGAGTGAGTGGGAGAGAGAAAGTGTGTGTGCGTGTGTTTGTATATATATATATATATATATATACTCACAAACAACAAATATGAGGCGGCACTCAGCAGACTTGTGAAAAAATCAATAAAGTGTATTCAGTACGGCCAACGTTTCGGGGACCACCTCCCCGTCTTCAGGACAAGTGTACAGTGATAAACAAACCATTTTATAACAATAAACTTACCCCCCCTGATCAGATTCCCCGCCAGCGTCGTCCACGTCCGCGTCTCCCGCGCTCCCAGCCCGGCGTCCACAGCGCACCACATGATGCATGCCACGTGATGCGGAAGTGACGTCACGGCACCCGGCTCGGCCGCGTTACCATGGGGACCCTGGAAACAATAAACATAGAACAGATTAGCGGGCTCGATCGTGCAGTGTTCATTAGTGCATCAAGTCCATTAAGGACATAGGAGAATTAAAAAATACATGTTGTCACAGGCTCAAACCCGTGCAATAGTACAGTGAATAATCTATTTCATAAGATCCCAATATGGGAATTACATACATACATACATAAAAATAAACGATCTGGCCCAATAACCTATATCTAATAAATTAATAAAACAGACAATATGTGTTAACACACAATAACACGCGTGTCATATGACAGTGCAGCACAAAAATACAAAAAAAATGAATAATAAATACAAATAAATTTACAGGCAGCCTATAGTATACTCTCAGGCAATCATCAACTTCACCATAATTAGATCTTTTAACACCCGCTGGCTAAATTTTATCATTACTGAAAAAATTGGTTTCAACGTTATTTTTGTAATACATGTACATAACACATAGCTCTCATTGGTTCTCTATAGTTATATTCATACAAAATTAATCAGACCAAGGCTTTCATTTAAACCCCCTGGCTTTAATGTATTTAATCTATGAATCCACATGGATTCCAGCTGTAGGAGTTGTTTACCCCTATTCCCACCTCGCTGTGATGCTGGCACATGATCTATGATCCTATGTTTAAACGTGGCCATCCCATGCTTAAATTCCACAAAGTGACGGGCCACAGGCTGTTCCCCACTACCTGATGCCAGAGCGTTCCTAATAGCTTGCCTATGTTGCGCCATCCTGACTTTGAACTGACATTCAGTCTTGCCTATGTAGTACCGCCCATACGGACAAATTATGGCATATATTACAAATCTCGAGCTGCACGTTAGCGGACATTTTATTGGAAATGTTTTACCACTAAAGGGATGGGGGATGTTATCCCCTGGGGACATGTGTGAGCAGGTTGTACACCCCGTGCATTTAAAACAACCATTTTTTCGTGTCAGAAAATTAGTTGGGATGGTCTTTAATTTAGACAAATCTGTCTTCACCACAACGTCCCTAATACTTCTACCTCTCGTGTAGCTAGGCATTAACCATTTATCGCGAAATACTTTCAGTTCTGGGTCAGTAGACACAAGGGGCCACAGGGACTTTACTTTCTTACTGACAAGCTCACTTTTTACGTTATATTCATTTACCCATGGGATAACACCTGGCTTTTCCTTTGGACCATGGGTCTGCAAAAGTGTTGCTCTATTCTGTTCCTGTGCTTTCTTTCTCGCCCCTCGCAGCAATTTTATGGGGTAACCTCTTTGTCGGAATCTCTGTTCCATCTCATCAAGTTGTCTTAGTCTTTCGGATTCCTCGTTATTAACTCTACAGACTCGCAAAAATTGCGAGTATGGCAGGCCCTTAATCGTGGCAGGGGGGGTGAAAGCTGTCGTATCTTAAAATAGTATTATGATCAGTGGGTTTTTTAAATAAACCTGTCATAATCTTACCCTCCTGAAGCCTAATCCTGATATCCAAAAAACAAATTTCAGACTTGTGGCATGTCAACGTCAGTTTGATGGGGCTACTCGTGGAGTTATGAGAAGACACCAGATTGCTGAGTTCCTGAGCCTCTCCTCTCCAAAAGAGGAGCAAGTCGTCAATATAACGAAAATAAATGAATAACCCTCGTAACCCTCGTTCGCTAATGCATATATGTGGGATGTGGAGAGGTCAGTATTTTTTACTGATCCCCTAATAGCTGAGCGGTTATTCATTTATTTTCGTTATATTGACGACTTGCTCCTCTTTTGGAGAGGAGAGGCTCAGGAACTCAGCAATCTGGTGTCTTCTCAGGTTGTAATATGGATTCAATTTTGCACATTTTTTCACTTACTATGAGTCTCTGAGTGCCGCTGTGTATATGGGATACCTGGATTATTGACTATTTTCAGAGGGCACCGGAGCAAAGTTTCTATGAGAGGTGAGTGCCGGTCCTACACGACATATATATATATATATATATATATATACATATATACATATATACAAACAGAGAACCCAGCACTCACCAGAGTAAACTCACTTATCCTCAACAATTCAATAAATAAATGATGGGGGTTTAGTTGGTGGATTGGCCAATGCACGGAAGCCTGTATACCGATTCAAGGTACCCCACCTTCATACAGGTCCTACACTATCACAGAGTCTTAAAACCTGACTACCACACTGCTGCATCATCTGCCTGCTAGATGTAATGTGTACCTGCCACAGACTTTATGGCTTTTAAAGGCACACTAGTCACCTATTGCACTGGCTCAAAGATGATTGCTAAAAAACAGCTGAGACAGGTTCAGGATAATAAAGTCCACACAGGGGTGCATGAGAAAGCTAGTGGCCACGGTTAATAAGAGCTAACCATAGATTAACCCCTTCATATACACACAGAGTAAAAACCACAGCACTCACCGCACCAGAAGCGGGGCACAGCTATGCACTTACCACTCACAGGGTGGGGTGCATGTAACACTGCACTCTCCACCACAGAAGCGGGGTTAACAGCTGTACTTACCACTCACAGGGCGGGGTGCATGTAGCCCATGACCACATCGCGCTAATAAATACAAACAGAGAACCCAGCACTCACCAGAGTAAACTCACTTATCCTCAACAATTCAATAAATAAATGATGGGGGTTTAGTTGGTGGATTGGCCAATGCACGGACTTTATTATCCTGAACCTGTCTCAGCTGTTTTTTAGCAATCATCTTTGAGCCAGTGCAATAGGTGACTAGTGTGCCTTTAAAAGTCATAAAGTCTGTGGCAGGTACACATTACATCTAGCAGGCAGATGATGCAGCAGTGTGGTAGTCAGGTTTTAAGACTCTGTGATAGTGTAGGACCTGTATGAAGGTGGGGTACCTTGAATCGGTATACAGGCTTCCGTGCATTGGCCAATCCACCAACTAAACCCCCATCATTTATTTATTGAATTGTTGAGGATAAGTGAATTTACTCTGGTGAGTGCTGGGTTCTCTGTTTGTATTTATTAGAGCGATGTGGTCATGGGCTACATGCACCCCGCCCTGTGAGTGGTAAGTACAGCTGTGTACCCCGCTTCTGTGGTGGAGAGTGCAGTGTTACATGCACCCCACCCTGTGAGTGGTAAGTGCATAGCTGTGCCCCGCTTCTGGTGCGGTGAGTGCTGTGGTTTTTTCTCTGTGTGTATATGAAGGGGTTAATCTATGGTTAGCTCTTATTAACCGTGGCCACTAGCTTTCTCATGCACCCCTGTGTGGACTTTATTATCCTGAACCTGTCTCAGCTGTTTTTTAGCAATCATCTTTGAGCCAGTGCAATAGGTGACTAGTGTGCCTTTAAAAGCCATAAAGTCTGTGGCAGGTACACATTACATCTAGCAGGCAGATGATGCAGCAGTGTGGTAGTCAGGTTTTAAGACTCTGTGATAGTGTAGGACCTGTATGAAGGTGGGGTACCTTGAATCGGTATACAGGCTTCCGTGCATTGGCCAATCCACCAACTAAACCCCCATCATTTATTTATTGAATTGTTGAGGATAAGTGAGTTTACTTTGGTGAGTGCTGGGTTCTCTGTTTGTATTTATTAGAGCGATGTGGTCATGGGCTACATGCACCCCGCCCTGTGAGTGGTAAGTACAGCTGTGTACCCCGCTTCTGTGGTGGAGAGTGCAGTGTTACATGCACCCCACCCTGTGAGTGGTAAGTGCATAGCTGTGCCCCGCTTCTGGTGCGGTGAGTGCTGTGGTTTTTACTCTGTGTGTATATATATATATATATATATATAAATATATATATATATATATATATACACTGCTCAAAGAAATAAAGGGAACACTTAAACAACACAATGTAACTCCAAGTCAATCACACTTCTGTGAAATCAAACTTTCCACTTAGGAAGCAACACTGACTGACAATCAATTTCACATGCTGTTGTGCAAATGGAATAGACAACAGGTGGGGATTATAAGCAATTAGCAAGACACCCCCAATAAAGGAGTTGTTCTGCAGGTGGTGATCACAGACCACTTCTCAGCTCCTATGCTTTCTGGCTGATGTTTTGGTCACTTTTGAAAGCTGGCGGTGCTTTCACTCTAGTGGTAGCATGAGACGGAGTCTACAACCCACACAAGTGGCTCAGGTAGTGCTGCTCATCCAGGATGGCACATCAATGCGAGCTGTGGCAAGAAGGTTTGCTGTGTCTGTCAGCGTAGTGTCCAGAGCATGGGGGCGCTACCAGGAGACAGGCCAGTACATCAGGAGATGTGGAGGAGGCCGTAGGAGCGCAACAACCCAGCAGCAGGACCGCTACCTCCGGCTTTGTGCAAGGAGGAACAGGAGGAGCACTGCCAGAGCCCTGCAAAATAACCTCCAGCAAGCCACAAATGTGCATGTGTCTACTCAAACGATCAGAAACAGACTCCATGAGGGTGGTATGAGGGCCCGACGTAAACAGGTGGGGGTTGTGCTTACAGCCCAATACCATACAGAACATTTGGCATTTGCCAGAGAACACCAAGGTTGGCAAATTCGCCACTGGTGCCCTGTGCTCTTCACAGATGAAAGCCGGTTCTCACTGAGCACATGTGACAGAAGTGACAGAATCTGGAGACACCAAGGAGAATGTTCTGCTGCCTGCAACATCCTCCAGCATGACCGGTTTGGCAGTGGGTCAGTAATGGTGTGGGGTGGCATTTCTTTGGGGGGCCGCAGAGCCCTCCATGTGCTCGCCAGAGGTAGCCTGACTGCCATTAGGTACCGCGATGAGATCCTCAGACACCTTGTGAGACCATATGCTGGTGCGGTTGGCCCTGGGTTCCTCTTAATGCAAGACAGTGCTAGACCTTATGTGGCTGGAGTGTGTCAGCAGTTCCTGCAAGACGAAGGCATTAATGCTATGGACTGGCCCGCCCGTTCCCCAGACCTGAATCCAATTGAGCACATCTGGGACATCATGTATCGCTCCATCCACCAACGCCACGTCACACCACAGACTGTCCAGGAGTTGGCGGATGCTTTACTCCAGGTCTGGGAGGAGATCCCTCAGGAGACCATCCGCCACCTCATCAGGAGCATGCCCAGGCGTTGTAGGGAGGTCATACAGGCACGTGGAGGCCACACACACTACTGAGCCTCATTTTGACTTGTTTTAAGGACATTACATCAAAGTTGGATCAGCCTGTAGTGCGTTTTTCAACTTTAATTTTGAGTGCGACTCCAAATCCAGACCTCCATGGGTTAATAAATTTGATTTCCAATGATAATTTTTGTGTGATTTTGTTGTCAGCACATTCAACTATGTAAAGAACAAAGTATTTAATAAGAATATTTAATTCATTCAGATATATGATGTGTTATTTTAGTGTCCCCTTTATTTTTTTGAGCAGTGTACATATATATATACAGTGTATATATATATATATATATATATATTATTTTTTTGTATGGTTTATATATATATATATATATATATATACATATATATTTTTTTATGGTTTATTTTTATTTTTATTTTGGGGGTGGGGGGTGCCTATTTTGTGAGTCCCGGGCCCCAGAATTTCTGATGGCAGCCCTGCACTGTGTAGTAGTACAAACATTCTACTTAACATTTATACCCCTTTCACACTGCAAAAATAACCCGGTATCGACCAGGTATATTGCCCGGTCGACACGGATTGCTGTACGGTGTGAAAGTGGCCATTGATGAATTCCCGGGGGACCTGACCCGGTTATTCGACCCGGGAATAAAGCAGTGTTATTCCCAGGTTAAATACCAGCTCAGGTGCAGTGTTATCGGGTTGCCGGGTCGATGGAGACACGGAACCAATTCGCTGCATAAGGAGAGGCGGCATGGAGATGATTTCAGCTCCCAGCACCGCCTCTGCACCCACCCCGATGCCGTCTCTGCCCCCGCCTGCGATAGCAACCCGACCCGGCAATAGGTGGCAGTGTGTAAGGGTCCAATGCCGGATCCCACCCGGTAAGGACCCGTTTCCAATTCCCGGGTGGGACCCGGCATTGTGATGTAAAAGTAGTGATGAGCGGGTTCGGTTTTACTCGGTTTTACTCTGTACTCAAAACGGCATCTTATTGCCTTTCCAAAACACGTGACATTTGTGAGCCAATAAGATGCCGTTTTGAGAACAGAGTAAAACCGAACCCGCTCATCACTATGTAAAAGGGGTATTATCTAGCTGCTTCTAGAAGATAATAGATAGAACCTGATTGGTTACTATGGGCAACATCACTAGTTCTAAAAAAAAAAGGTTCCCCACAAATTTTACAGGTGTAACAAGTGTTAAAAAAGTATAAACCAAATGATAGCATAAGCATGGATATTAATCTTCAGTAATCTTAATCCCCGTACACACTGGAAGATTTCCCCTGAGATATGTGCTGAGCGATCTAGCATGAACGCTCAGCACACAGCGGAATGTATGCTGAGCGAAGGGGGGACACAGGGAGCCGCTCATTTCACCCATGCAGTGAAGTGAGTGATGTGCTAGATTGTGCCTGCATGCAGGCCAATCTAGCACCGGCGATAGCGATGCGCAGGGCCTCACATCGCTATCGATGTGGGGCATACACACAGAGAGATCCATGCTTAACCTCTCAGCAATCTAGTCAGATTGCTTAGAATGTAAGCACGGATCTCTCCATGTGTACCCCCCTATAGTCATTGAAACTGTTTCTTGAGTAGACAGAATGGGTGATGACTGCTGCTACAGCTACAAATCAGATTTCAGCTGTCATTTTTCTAGGGTAATGAAGAAAATTATGGCAATTACAGAATACTTAAATAACTGAAGCTTTAAAACATCAGTTTGTAAATATCTCTGTATTGTAACTAATAAGCAGGGCCGGATTATAGGAGGGGCAACATGGGCGGCCATCCTTGGGCCCCTACACACTGCCCCCTGACTCACCGGCTATTAACATAAAACTGAAGCATATCACCTGTCAACTGGCCGATGCCCCCGCTGTAGTTTCAGGCTGAAAGAGCAGCCATGCGGAAGCTTAGTGGGTGGGCACGGGGGAGGGATGCTGCAGTGCCGATCACCTGATAATTGGCATCTGCATGTGGGGGGTTCTCTGAGCGGAGAACCGTGAGTGCCGATCAGGTCCAGCAACAGAAATCTTGGGGCCCCGTACAGTGATATCTCTGGGGCCCCTTCAGATTTTCTTTTTTTTAAATGTAATTTGCTGTGCTATATAAGAAACTGTTACTGTCACTGAGACTGTGCTAACACTGCCTACAGCTTGCTGCTCTATTTGGACAAGACGGCTTACATCCCTGCCGGGCACTAAGCTGCGTAGCCCTGGGGACCCTCTGATCCTTGGGTCCCAGTACAGGTGTCTTCTTTGACCCCCCCATTGCCGGCCCTGGTGCCGATGGGAGTGAAGTGCTGGCGTCGGCAGTTCCTGATTTCCCTGTCTGCTTATCATCTTCCTCCACAACCCAGCCAACGCTGCTGGCTGTCAGGATGGCGGAATACCTCAGAGCTGACTGGGATTGCCAACATGTATTGAGCTCCTTTACTGTCTGGTATGCCCCAACTCCAGGCCCATGTGTAAACATCACTAGAGTATTTCCCCATGAGGTCCCATATGTGTCAAAATGTCGTCGTCCCCAGGCCACAGTATGAATGCATGTCATCTCCCATGCTGCAATGTGTCAGACTGAACCCTCCCTTAAACCCTCAATGTGCATATATATATATATATATATATATATATATATTTATTTATTTGGGGCAGTACGGAAGGTGTAATGGTTAGCATTACTGCCTCACAGCACTGAGGTCATGGGTTCAATTCATACCATGGACCTAACTGTGCGGAGTTTGTATACTCTCTGCGTACTTGCATGGGTTTCCTCTGTGTTCTCTGGTTTCCTCCCACAATACAAAAATATACTGGTAGGTTAATTGGCTCCCAACAAAATTAACCATAGTGAATGTGTGTGCGCGTGTACATGTGATAGGGAATCTAGATTGTAAGCTCCACGGCGGCAGGGACTGATGTAAATGAGCAAATATTCTCTGTAAAGCGCTGCGGAATATGTGTGCGCTATATAAATAACTGGTAATAAATAATAAAATAAATTATATATATATATATATATATTAATATGATCCCACCCCCATGACCCAATGTGTGTCGCCAAGACTCGCCATGCCACCTCCCATTCCCCAATGTGTGTCACCATGTCACCCCCTCTTCTCATGCCCCAATGTGTGTCAGCATCATGCCACCCCCCCAGACCTCCGTGTTTATGTCTCCATGTCCCCTCCAGTCATCTCCAATGTAAATATGTATCCATGACCCGCCATATCCCAGTATGTCTATGCCTCTACATGTGTCTGACCTTTCTTTTATATGTATATTTATTTATTTTTTTAGAAATATCACTTTGATAATTTTATTTATAGGGGCCCCCACAAGTTTGTTGTCCAGGGCCCCCCCACAGACCTTAATCCGGCTCTGTGTATAAGCATACTAGAAACATAGATGTCAGGAAAATAAGAAACTTCTTTTGTAAGAAGTGTTCAAATATTGTTACTGTAAATAATTGTCATTCTAGTTTATATTATTTTAACTGACTCTCACCTCGCCCCCAAATAACCCAAAATATGATCAGCTACAAGAATAAAAAAAATTAAAAAAAGTTTTGCTTATCTCTAAATTGCATACAGTCCACTGTAATAAAATATTTCCTGATGAAATGTGTTCACATTTATTGGGGAGATTTATATAAAAAGTCCTCTTGCTGAAGGCTATTTCACATCACCATTCACTGCAACTCACAGCAAGGGATAGTTTATAAAGAGTAAAGATATAAATTACCGGCCAAGATTTAGCACATGACAAGTTTGACCGGTTTGGGCTAAAAAAAAAATGTGCAGATTTCTGAACTATATATGTGTATCTTCAGAGGAGAGTAAACATTATGGGGTCAGAGATCATAATATACGCCTCCACCCACAGCATTTTACATGGCACTTTTGGAAGTGAAATATTATGCTACTGTATGCTTTAGGCAGTAAATGATCACTGTCAACTACTAAATTGCAAGAAAGCAATGCGATGAACCGTCATGTATGGGCTGAGTGAAAGTTAACCAGAGACAAAATGGCTCATTTGCTAATAAATCATTTGAATACATAATCTGTAGTGTCCCATTGCAACCAATCAGTCACTTGTTTGCATTTTTTAACAAATTTAAGATTGTATAAATGTTATTAAAGGCTTAGCGGGGAGGGTAAAATACGTGAAATTAATTTTATTCTAGGCAGATGATACTATGAAAACATTTGTTTGCACTGCTACAATTTATACTCAAACCATTGATTTTTCAAAATCATTATCGGGGTTCAGTTTTAAATTATTTTGTTGGTAAATACCTCAAATGTAAGATACCATGAAAGAAAAATAATTTTGCAGTACCATTTATTGTCTTAAATCATGGTAGAAATGCATACAGTATGTTGGTAGCTGCCTACTGAAGACGTTATTTTTTTCCAAAGTTCCCACCATTACATATGCTTCAGCCTTCTGCATATTCTGCGAGTTCTTAGTGAGTCTTGATGCGAATTAAAGGGTTTACTTCAAGATTTATCTAAGAATTTGTTTAGGTATAGTATTTAACTTGCAAAAACAGAGTGCTTTAATTATTCCGCCCGTGACAAAAATCATACAAAAATTTTTGTAGTTAGATAATGGTTTTAAGGTTAGGGCTACAGTTGATTAGAAGGAGAGATGTGCACCGGACATTTTTCGGGTTTTGTGTTTTGGTTTTGGATTCGGTTCCGTGGCCGTGTTTTGGATTCGGACGCTTTTTTTTCAAAACCTCCCTTAAAATTTTTGTCAGATTTGGGTGTGTTTTGGGATCAGGTGTTTTTTTTTCAGAAACCACTCAAAAACAGCTTAAATCATAGAATTTTGGGGTAATTTTGATCCCATAGTATTATTAACCTCAATAACCATAATTTCCACTCATTTCCAGTCTATTCTGAACACCTCACACCTCGCAATATTATTTTTAGTCCTAAAATTTGCACCAAGGTCGCTGGATGACTAAGCTAAGCGACCCAAGTGGCCGGCACAAACACCTGGCTCATCTAGGAGTGGCACTGCAGTGTCAGACAGGATGGCACTTAAAAAAATTGGCCCCAAACAATACATGATGCAAAGATAAATAAATAAAAAAGAGGTGCAAGATGGAATTGTCTTGGGCCCTCCCACCCACCCTTATGTTGTATAAACAGGACATGCACACTTTAACAAACCCATCATTTCAGCGACAGGGTCTGCCACACGACTGTGGCTGAAATGACTGGTTGGTTTGAGCCCCCACCAAAAAAGAAACAATCAATCTCTCATTGAACAAACTGGCTCTACAGAGGCAAGATGTCCACCTCCTCCTCATCGTCCAATTCCTAACCTCTTTCACTGTGTACATCCCCCTCCTCACAGATTATTAATTTGTCCCCACTGGAATCCACCATCACAGGTCCCTGTTTACTTTCTGGAGGCAATTGCTGGTAAATGTCTCCACGGGGGAATTGATTATAATTCATTTTGATGAACATCATCTTCTCCACATTTTGTGGAAGTAACCTCGTACTCCGATCACTGACAAGGTGACCGCCTGCACTAAACACTCTTTTGGAGTACACACTGGAGGGGGGGCAACTTAGGTAAAATAAAGTCAGTTTGTGCAAGGGCCTCCAAATTGCCTCTTTTTACTGCCAGTATACGTACAGACCGTCTGACATGCCTACTTGAATGCTGTCACTCATATAATCCACCACCATTATTTCAATGGTGACAGAATCATAAGCAGTGACAGTAGACAACATGCCAGTAATCGTTGGCAGGTCCTTCAGTCCGGACCAGATGTCAGCTATCGCTCTGGACTGCCCTGAATCACTGCCAGCAGGTGGTTTTGGAAATGTGATCCTTTTCCTGGCAGCTCCAGTGGCGGTAGAAAATGAAGGAGGAGCTGTTGGCGGGTCACGTTCCGCTTCACTTGACAAGAGTCTCACCAGCAGGTCTTTGAACATCTGCAGACTTGTGTCTGCCGGAAAGAGAGATACAACATAGGCTTTAAACCTAAGATCGAGCACGGTGGCCAAAATGTAGTGCTCTGATTTCAACAGATTGACCACCCGTGAATCCTGGTTAAGCGAATGAAGGGCTCTATGCACAAGTCCCACATGCCTAGCGGAATCGCTCCATTTTAGCTCCTCCTTCAATCTCTCCAGCTGCTTCTGCAAAAGGCTGATGAGGGGAATGACCTGACTCAGGCTAGCAGTGTCTGAACTGACTTCATGTGTGGCAAGTTCAAAGGGTTGCACAACCTTGAAATCATTCTCCACTGCGCTTGAGTCAGGTGCATTCCCCCTCCTTTGCCTATATCGTAGGCAGATGTATAGGCTTGAATGGCCTTTTGCTGCTCCTCCATCCTCTCGGGGCATAATCAGGAGTGTTTGCTGGTGCTCCAGTCTTTGGCACGCGGTGGCTGAATACCAAAAGTGGCACGCATTTATTTGGGCCACCGACAGCATCTCTTGCACACCCCTGTCGTTTTAAAAAAAAATTCTGCACCACCAAATTCATTGTATGTGCAAAACATGGGACGTGCTGGAATTTGCCCACATGTAATGCACGCACAATATTGGTGGCGTTGTCCGATGTCACAAATCCCCAGGAGAGTCCAATTGGGGTAAGCCAATCTGCGATGATGTTCCTCAGTTTCCGTAAGAGGTTGTCAGCTGTGTGCGTATTCTGGAAAGCGGTGATACAAAGCATAGCCTGCCTAGGAACGAGTTGGCGTTTGCGAGATGCTGCTACTGGTGCTGCCGCTGCTGTTGTTGCTGTGGGAGGCAATACATCTACCCAGTGGGCTGTAACAGTCATATAGTCCTTAGTCTGCCCTGCTCCACTTGTCCACATATCCGTGGTTAAGTGGACATTGGGTACAACTGCATTTTTTAGGACACTGGTGACTCTTTTTCTGACGTCTGTGTACATTCTAGAGATGAGCGGGTTCGGTTCCTCGGAATCCGAACCCGCCCGAACTTCATGTTTTTTTTCACGGGTCCGAGCGACTCGGATCTTCCCGCCTTGCTCGGTTAACCCGAGCGCGCCCGAACGTCATCATGACGCTGTCGGATTCTCGCGAGACTCGGATTCTATATAAGGAGCCGCGCGTCGCCGCCATTTTCACACGTGCATTGAGATTGATAGGGAGAGGACGTGGCTGGCGTCCTCTCCATTTAGATTAGAAGAGAGAGAGTGAGATTGATTTGAGACAGAGACACTTGATTTACTGGAGCTTAGGAGTACTGTAGAGAGTGCAGAGTTTAGTAGTGACTGACCACAGTGACCACCAGACAGTGCAGTTTTATTTAATATAATCCGTTCTCTGCCTGAAAAAAACGATACACAGTGACTCAGTCACATACCATATCTGTGTGCACTGCTCAGCCCAGTGTGCTGCATCATCTATGTATATATCTGACTGTGCTCACACAGCTTATAATTGTGGGGGAGACTGGGGAGCAGTGCCAGTTATAGGTTATAGCAGGAGCCAGGAGTACATATTATTAAAATTAAACAGTGCACACTTTTGCTGCAGGAGTGCCACTGCCAGTGTGACTGACCAGTGACCTGACCACACTGACCACCAGTATAGTTAGTAGTATACTATATTGTGATTGCCTGAAAAAGTTAAACACTCGTCGTGTGACTTGTGTGGTGTTTTTTTTTTTATTCTATAAAAAACTCATTCTGCTGACAGACAGTGTCCAGCAGGTCCGTCATTATATAATATATACCTGTCCGGCTGCAGTAGTGATATATATATATTTTTTATATCATTATTTATCATCCAGTCGCAGCAGACACAGTACGGTAGTTCACGGCTGTAGCTACCTCTGTGTCGGCACTCGGCAGTCCATCCATAATTGTATACCACCTACCCGTGGTTTTTTTTTCTTTCTTCTTTATACATACATACTACATCTCTTTATCAACCAGTCTATATTAGCAGCAGACACAGTACAGTAGTCCACGGCTGTAGCTACCTCTGTGTCGGCACTCGGCAGTCCATCCATAATTGTATACCACCTACCCGTGGTTTTTTTTTCTTTCTTCTTTATACATACATACTACATCTCTTTATCAACCAGTCTATATTAGCAGCAGACACAGTACAGTACGGTAGTCCACGGCTGTAGCTACCTCTGTGTCGGCACTCGGCAGTCCGTCCATAATTGTATACCACCTACCCGTGTTTTTTTTTTCTTTCTTCTTTATACATACATACTACATCTCTTTATCAACCAGTCTATATTAGCAGCAGACACAGTACAGTAGTCCACGGCTGTAGCTACCTCTGTGTCGGCACTCGGCAGTCCATCCATAATTGTATACCACCTACCCGTGGTTTTTTTTTCTTTCTTCTTTATACATACATACTACATCTCTTTATCAACCAGTCTATATTAGCAGCAGACACAGTACAGTACGGTAGTCCACGGCTGTAGCTACCTCTGTGTCGGCACTCGGCAGTCCGTCCATAATTGTATACCACCTACCCGTGGTTTTTTTTTTCTTTCTTCTTTATACATACATACTACATCTCTTTATCAACAAGTCTATATTAGCAGCAGACACAGTACAGTAGTCCACGGCTGTAGCTACCTCTGTGTCGGCACTCGGCAGTCCATCCATAATTGTATACCACCTACCCGTGGTTTTTTTTTCTTTCTTCTTTATACATACATACTACATCTCTTTATCAACCAGTCTATATTAGCAGCAGACACAGTACAGTACGGTAGTCCACGGCTGTAGCTACCTCTGTGTCGGCACTCGGCAGTCCGTCCATAATTGTGTACCACCTACCCGTGTTTTTTTTTCTTTCTTCTTTATACATACATACTACATCTCTTTATCAACCAGTCTATATTAGCAGCAGACACAGTACAGTAGTCCACGGCTGTAGCTACCTCTGTGTCGGCACTCGGCAGTCCATCCATAATTGTATACCACCTACCCGTGGTTTTTTTTTTTCTTTCTTCTTTATACATACTACATCTCATTATCAACCAGTCTATATTAGCAGCAGACACAGTACGGTAGTCCACGGCTGTAGCTACCTCTGTGTCGGCACTCGGCAGTCCATCCATAATTATATACCACCTACCCATGGTTTTTTTTTCTTTCTTCTTTATACATACTACATCTCATTATCATCCAGTCTATATTAGCAGCAGACACAGTACAGTACGGTAGTCCACGGCTGTAGCTACCTCTGTGTCGGCACTCGGCAGTCCGTCCATAATTGTATACCACCTACCCGTGGTTTTTTTTTTCTTTCTTCTTTATACATACTACATCTCATTATCAACCAGTCTATATTAGCAGCAGACACAGTACGGTAGTCCACGGCTGTAGCTACCTCTGTGTCGGCACTCGGCAGTCCATCCATAATTGTATACCACCTACCCGTGTTTTTTTTTTCTTTCTTCTTTATACATACATACTACATCTCTTTATCAACCAGTCTATATTAGCAGCAGACACAGTACAGTAGTCCACGGCTGTAGCTACCTCTGTGTCGGCACTCGGCAGTCCATCCATAATTGTATGCCACCTACCCATGGTTTTTTTTTCTTTCTTCTTTATACATACATACTACATCTCATTATCATCCAGTCTATATTAGCAGCAGACACAGTACAGTACAATAGTCCACGGCTGTAGCTACCTCTGTGTCGGCACTCGGCAGTCCATCCATAATTGTATACTAGTATCCATCCATCTCCATTGTTTACCTGAGGTGCCTTTTAGTTGTGCCTATTAAAATATGGAGAACAAAAATGTTGAGGTTCCAAAATTAGGGAAAGATCAAGATCCACTTCCACCTCGTGCTGAAGCTGCTGCCACTAGTCATGGCCGAGACGATGAAATGCCAGCAACGTCGTCTGCCAAGGCCGATGCCCAATGTCATAGTACAGAGCATGTCAAATCCAAAACACCAAATATCAGTAAAAAAAGGACTCCAAAACCTAAAATAAAATTGTCGGAGGAGAAGCGTAAACTTGCCAATATGCCATTTACCACACGGAGTGGCAAGGAACGGCTGAGGCCCTGGCCTATGTTCATGGCTAGTGGTTCAGCTTCACATGAGGATGGAAGCACTCAGCCTCTCACTAGAAAACTGAAAAGACTCAAGCTGGCAAAAGCACCGCAAAGAACTGTGCGTTCTTCGAAATCCCAAATCCACAAGGAGAGTCCAATTGTGTCGGTTGCGATGCCTGACCTTCCCAACACTGGACGTGAAGAGCATGCGCCTTACACCATTTGCACGCCCCCTGCAAGTGCTGGAAGGAGCACCCGCAGTCCAGTTCCTGATAGTCAGATTGAAGATGTCAGTGTTGAAGTACACCAGGATGAGGAGGATATGGGTGTTGCTGGCGCTGGGGAGGAAATTGACCAGGAGGATTCTGATGGTGAGGTGGTTTGTTTAAGTCAGGCACCCGGGGAGACACCTGTTGTCCGTGGGAGGAATATGGCCGTTGACATGCCTGGTGAAAATACCAAAAAAATCACCTCTTCGGTGTGGAAGTATTTCACCAGAAATGCGGACAACATTTGTCAAGCCGTGTGTTCCCTTTGTCAAGCTGTAATAAGTAGGGGTATGGACGTTAACCACCTCGGAACATCCTCCCTTATACGTCACCTGCAGCGCATTCATAATAAGTCAGTGACAAGTTCAAAAACTTTGGGCGACAGCGGAAGCAGTCCACTGACCAGTAAATCCCTTCCTCTTGTAACCAAGCTCACGCAAACCACCCCACCAACTCCCTCAGTGTCAATTTCCTCCTTCCCCAGGAATGCCAATAGTCCTGCAGGCCATGTCACTGGCAATTCTGACGAGTCCTCTCCTGCCTGGGATTCCTCCGATGCATCCTTGCGTGTAACGCCTACTGCTGCTGGCGCTGCTGTTGTTGCTGCTGGGAGTCGATGGTCATCCCAGAGGGGAAGTCGTAAGCCCACTTGTACTACTTCCAGTAAGCAATTGACTGTCCAACAGTCCTTTGCGAGGAAGATGAAATATCACAGCAGTCATCCTGCTGCAAAGCGGATAACTGAGGCCTTGACAACTATGTTGGTGTTAGACGTGCGTCCGGTATCCGCCGTTAGTTCACAGGGAACTAGACAATTTATTGAGGCAGTGTGCCCCCGTTACCAAATACCATCTAGGTTCCACTTCTGTAGGCAGGCGATACCGAGAATGTACACGGACGTCAGAAAAAGACTCACCAGTGTCCTAAAAAATGCAGTTGTACCCAATGTCCACTTAACCACGGACATGTGGACAAGTGGAGCAGGGCAGGGTCAGGACTATATGACTGTGACAGCCCACTGGGTAGATGTATGGACTCCCGCCGCAAGAACAGCAGCGGCGGCACCAGTAGCAGCATCTCGCAAACGCCAACTCTTTCCTAGGCAGGCTACGCTTTGTATCACCGCTTTCCAGAATACGCACACAGCTAAAAACCTCTTACGGCAACTGAGGAAGATCATCGCAGAATGGCTTACCCCAATTGGACTCTCCTGTGGATTTGTGGCATCGGACAACGCCAGCAATATTGTGTGTGCATTAAATATGGGCAAATTCCAGCACGTCCCATGTTTTGCACATACCTTGAATTTGGTGGTGCAGAATTTTTTAAAAAACGACAGGGGCGTGCAAGAGATGCTGTCGGTGGCCAGAAGAATTGCGGGACACTTTCGGCGTACAGGCACCACGTACAGAAGACTGGAGCACCACCAAAAACTACTGAACCTGCCCTGCCATCATCTGAAGCAAGAAGTGGTAACGAGGTGGAATTCAACCCTCTATATGCTTCAGAGGTTGGAGGAGCAGCAAAAGGCCATTCAAGCCTATACAATTGAGCACGATATAGGAGGTGGAATGCACCTGTCTCAAGTGCAGTGGAGAATGATTTCAACATTGTGCAAGGTTCTGATGCCCTTTGAACTTGCCACATGTGAAGTCAGTTCAGACACTGCCAGCCTGAGTCAGGTCATTCCCCTCATCAGGCTTTTGCAGAAGAAGCTGGAGACATTGAAGGAGGAGCTAACACGGAGCGATTCCGCTAGGCATGTGGGACTTGTGGATGGAGCCCTTAATTCGCTTAACAAGGATTCACGGGTGGTCAATCTGTTGAAATCAGAGCACTACATTTTGGCCACCGTGCTCGATCCTAGATTTAAAACCTACCTTGGATCTCTCTTTCCGGCAGACACAAGTCTGCTGGGGTTGAAAGACCTGCTGGTGAGAAAATTGTCAAGTCAAGCGGAACGCGACCTGTCAACATCTCCTCCTTCACATTCTCCCGCAACTGGGGGTGCGAGGAAAAGGCTCAGAATTCCGAGCCCACCCGCTGGCGGTGATGCAGGGCAGTCTGCAGCGACTGCTGATGCTGACATCTGGTCCGGACTGAAGGACCTGACAACGATTACGGACATGTCGTCTACTGTCACTGCATATGATTCTCTCAACATTGAAAGAATGGTGGAGGATTATATGAGTGACCGCATCCAAGTAGGCACGTCACACAGTCCGTACTTATACTGGCAGGAAAAAGAGGCTATTTGGAGGCCCTTGCACAAACTGGCTTTATTCTACCTAAGTTGCCCTCCCACAAGTGTGTACTCCGAAAGAGTGTTTAGTGCCGCCGCTCACCTTGTCAGCAATCGGCGTACGAGGTTACATCCAGAAAATGTGGAGAAGATGATGTTCATTAAAATGAATTATAATCAATTCCTCCGCGGAGACATTGACCAGCAGCAATTGCCTCCACAAAGTACACAGGGAGCTGAGATGGTGGATTCCAGTGGGGACGAATTGATAATCTGTGAGGAGGGGGATGTACACGGTGATATATCGGAGGATGATGATGAGGTGGACATCTTGCCTCTGTAGAGCCAGTTTGTGCAAGGAGAGATTAATTGCTTCTTTTTTGGGGGGGGTCCAAACCAACCCGTCATATCAGTCACAGTCGTGTGGCAGACCCTGTCACTGAAATGATGGGTTGGTTAAAGTGTGCATGTCCTGTTTATACAACATAAGGGTGGGTGGGAGGGCCCAAGGACAATTCCATCTTGCACCTCTTTTTTCTTTTCTTTTTCTTTGCGTCATGTGCTGTTTGGGGAGGGTTTTTTGGAAGGGCCATCCTGCGTGACACTGCAGTGCCACTCCTAGATGGGCCCGGTGTTTGTGTCGGCCACTAGGGTTGCTTATCTTACTCACACAGTCAGCTACCTCATTGCGCCTCTTTTTTTCTTTGCGTCATGTGCTGTTTGGGGAGGGTTTTTTGGAAGGGCCATCCTGCGTGACACTGCAGTGCCACTCCTAGATGGGCCCGGTGTTTGTGTCGGCCACTAGGGTCGCTTATCTTACTCACACAGTCAGCTACCTCATTGCGCCTCTTTTTTTCTTTGCGTCATGTGCTGTTTGGGGAGGGTTTTTTGGAAGGGCCATCCTGCGTGACACTGCAGTGCCACTCCTAGATGGGCCCGGTGTTTGTGTCGGCCACTAGGGTCGCTTATCTTACTCACACAGTCAGCTACCTCATTGCGCCTCTTTTTTTCTTTGCGTCATGTGCTGTTTGGGGAGGGTTTTTTGGAAGGGACATCCTGCGTGACACTGCAGTGCCACTCCTAGATGGGCCCGGTGTTTGTGTCGGCCACTAGGGTCGCTTATCTTACTCACACAGCTACCTCATTGCGCCTCTTTTTTTCTTTGCGTCATGTGCTGTTTGGGGAGGGTTTTTTGGAAGGGACATCCTGCGTGACACTGCAGTGCCACTCCTAGATGGGCCCGGTGTTTGTGTCGGCCACTAGGGTCGCTTATCTTACTCACACAGCGACCTCGGTGCAAATTTTAGGACTAAAAATAATATTGTGAGGTGTGAGGTATTCAGAATAGACTGAAAATGAGTGTAAATTATGGTTTTTGAGGTTAATAATACTTTGGGATCAAAATGACCCCAAAATTCTATGATTTAAGCTGTTTTTTAGGGTTTTTTGAAAAAAACACCCGAATCCAAAACACACCCGAATCCGACAAAAAAAATTCGGTGAGGTTTTGCCAAAACGCTGTCGAACCCAAAACACGGCCGCTGAACCGAACCCAAAACCAAAACACAAAACCCGAAAAATTTCCGGCGCTCATCGCCTGCCTAGAGATGTGGAACCTAGATATTATTTGGTACCGGAGACACACTAACACAAGAAATTATCTAAGTCCCTGTGAACTAATGGCGGATACCGGACACATGTCTAACACCAACACAGTTGTCAAGGCCTAAGTTATCCGCTTTGCAGCAGGATGACTGCTGTGATATTTCATCTCCCTCGCAAAGGACTGTTGGACAGTCAATTGCTTACTGGAAGTAGAACAAGTGGTCTTCCGACTTGCCCTCTGGGATGACGATCGACTCCCAGCAGCAACAACAGCAGCGCCAGCAGCAGTAGGCGTTACACTCAAGGATACATCGGAGGAATCCCAGTTAGGAGAGAACTCCTCAGACTTGCCAGTGACATGGCCTGCAGGACTATTGGCGTTCCTGTCTAAGGAGGAAATTGACACTGAAGGAGTTGGTGGTGTGGTTTGCAGGATCTTGGGTACAAGAGGAAGAAGGGATTTAGTTGTCAATGTCAGTGGACTGCTTACACTGTCACCCAAAGTTTTTGAACTTGTCAATGACTTCTGATGAATGCGCTCCAGGTGAGGTATAAGGGAGTATGTTCCTATGTGCTTAACGTCCTTTCCCCTACTTATTACAGCTTGACAAAGGCAACACACCGCTTGACACCAGTTGTCCGCATTTCTGTTGAAATAATTCCACAACAAAGAGGTGATTTTTTTTGGTATTTTGACCAGGGTTGTCAATGGCCTTATTCATTCCACGGACAACAGGTGTCTCCCCGGGTGCCTGACTTAAACAAACCACCTCTCCATCAGAATCCTCCTCGTCAATTTCCTCCTCAGCGCCAGCAACACCCATATCCTCATCCTGGTGTACTTTAACAGTCACATCATCAATTTTAATATCAGGAACTGAACTGTGGGTGCTCCTTCCAGCACTTGCAGGGGGCGTGCAAATGGTGGAAGGAGCCACCTCTTCCCGTCCAGTGTTTGGAAGGTCAGGCATCGCAACCGACACAATTGGAATCTCCTTGGGGATTTGTGATTTAGAAGAATGTACAGTTCTTTGCGGTGCTTTTGCCAGCTTAACTCTTTTAATTTTTCTAGCGGGAGGATGAGTGTTTCCATCCTCGTGTGAAGCTGACCCACTAGTCAAGAGGAACATAGGAGAGGGCCTTAGCCATTCCTTGCAACTCTGTGTCGTAAATGGCATATTGGCAAGTTTATGCTTCTCTTCAGACGCTTTTAATTTAGATTTTTTGGTCATTTTACTGAACTTTTGTTTTTTGGATTTTACATGCTCTCTACTATGACATTGGGCATCGGCCTTGGCAGACGACGTTGATGGCATTTCATCGTCTCTGCCATGACTAGTGGCAGCAGCTTCAGCACTAGGTGGAAGTGGATCTTGATCTCCCTATTTTACCATCCACATTTTTGTTCTCCATTTTTTAATGTGTGGAATTTTATGCCAGTAATATATCTGGAATTAGACGGCAGTAATGTCTGGAATTAGATACCACTAGATAGATACCAGATACCACTGTGACTGGAATGATGATGACCTATGCACAGTGACAGGACACTACCACAGCACCCTACAGTAGCAGGATGCAGCACAAGACACTGGACTTTTAGTCACCATAATGCAGCACTGATAATAGTGAGCACAGATATTGAGCACTGTTCAGGATAATAGAACTGACGCTGGGCAGCGAGAACAGCACTGGGTTACTGCACTGTACTACCATATACTTGTCAGTGGTCACCACAATGTAGCAATGATAATAATGAGCACAGATACACTGTGCACTGTCAGGATATTAGAACTGAGTGACACTGGGCAGCGAGAACAGCACTGGACTACTGTACTGTACTACCATATACTGGTCAGTGGTCACCACAATGCAGCAATGATAATAATGAGCACAGATACACTGTGCACTGCTCAGGATAATAGAACTGAGTGACACTGGGCAGCGAGAACAGCACTGGACTACTGTACTGTACTACCATATACTGGTCAGTGGTCACCACAATGCAGCAATGATAATAATGAGCACAGATGCACAGTGCACTGTTAAGGATAATAGAACTGAGTGACACTGGGCAGCGAGAACAGCACTGGACTACTGTACTGTACTATCATATACTGGTCAGTGGTCACCACAATGCAGCAATGATAATAATGAGCACAGATACACTGTGCACTGTTCAGGATAATAGAACTGACGCTGGGCAGTGAGAACAGCACTGGACTACTGTACTGTACTACAATATACTGGTCAGTGGTCACCACAATGTAGCAATGATAATAATGAGCACAGATACACTGTGCACTGTTCAGGATATTAGAACTGAGTGACACTGGGCAGCGAGAACAGCACTGGACTACTGGACTGTAATACCATATACTGGTCAGTGGTCACCACAATGCAGCAATGATAATAATGAGCAAAGATACACTGTGCACTTTTCAGGATAATAGAACTGAGTGACACTGGGCAGCGAGAACAGCACTGGACTACTGTACTGTACTACCATATACTGGTCAATGGTCACCACAATGCAGCAATGATAATAATGAGCACAGATACACTGTGCACTGTTCAGGATAATAGAACTGAGTGACACTGGGCAGCGAGAACAGCACTAGACTACTGTACTGTACTACCATATACTGGTCAGTGGTCACCACAATGCAGCAATGATAATAATGAGCACAGATGCACGGTGCACTGTTCAGGATAATAGAACTGAGTGACACTGGGCAGCGAGAACAGCACTGGACTACTGTACTGTACAATCATATACTGGTCAGTGGTCACCACAATGCAGCAATGATAATAATGAGCACAGATACACTGTGCACTTTTCAGGATAATAGAACTGATGCTGGGCAGCGAGAACAGCACTGGACTACTGTACTTTAATACAATATACTGGTCAGTGGTCACCACAATGCAGCAATGATAATAATGAGCACAGATACACTGTGCACTTTTCAGGATAATAGAACTGAGTGACACTGGGCAGCGAGAACAGCACTGGACTACTGTACTGTACTACCATATACTGGTCAGTGGTCACCACAATGCAGCAATGATAATAATGAGCACAGATACACTGTGCACTGTTCAGGATAATAGAACTGAGTGACACTGGGCAGCGAGAACAGCACTGGACTACTGGACTGTACTACCATATACTGGTCAGTGGTCACCACAATGCAGCAATGATAATAATGAGCACAAATACACTGTGCACTGTTCAGGATAATAGAACTGAGTGACACTGGGCAGCGAGAACAGCACTGGACTACTGTACTGTACTACAATATACTGGTCAGTGGTCACCACAATGTAGCAATGATAATAATGAGCACAGATACACTGTGCACTGTTCAGGATATTAGAACTGAGTGACACTGGGCAGCGAGAACAGCACTGGACTACTGGACTGTAATACCATATACTGGTCAGTGGTCACCACAATGCAGCAATGATAATAATGAGCACAGATACACTCTGCACTTTTCAGGATAATAGAGCTGAGTGACACTGGGCAGCGAGAACAGCACTGGACTACTGTACTGTACTACCATATACTGGTCAGTGGTCACCACAATCCAGCAATGATAATAATGAGCACAGATACACTGTGCACTGTTCAGGATAATAGAACTGAGTGACACTGGGCAGCGAGAACAGCACTGGACTACTGTACTGTACTACCTTATACTGGCCAGTGGTCACCACAATGCAGCAATGATAATAATGAGCACAGATGCACGGTGCACTGTTCAGGATAATAGAACTGAGTGACACTGGGCAGCGAGAACAGCACCGGACTACTGTACTGTACTATTATATACTGGTCAGTGGTCACCACAATGCAGCAATGATAATAATGAGCTCAGATACACTGTGCACTGTTCAGGATAATAGAACTGACACTGGGCAGCGAGAACAGCACTGGACTACTGTACTGTACTACCATTTACTGGTCTCCACAATGCAGTACTGATACTGAGCACAGATATTGAGCTGAGATTTGCTGATATTGCGCTATTCGGGCAGAGAACGTAGCCACGTCCTCTGTCTATCTCTACAATGCACAAGTGAAAATGGCGGCGACGCACAGCTTTTTATATGGAATCCGAATCTCGTGAGAATCCGACAGCGGGATGATGCCGTTTTCCCCCGTTCGGGTTTTGCGTGTAAGGCGGGAAGAACCGAGGCTGACTCGGACCCGTGTAAACCACGTGAAGTTTGGGGGGGTTCGGATCTCGACGAACCGAACCCGCTCTTCTCTAGTTAGAAGTAAGCATTTGCTTATGTTCATTACCTCTAAAAATCATTTATTGAATTATACAGTTCCATTATCGGGGTTTTAACCTTTTTTAAGCTGTCGCATCTGTGACAATTTTTACACCAAGATTGAGACCAACAGTTTTAGATCCTCCAAAAGCTAAATTTATTGTCATGAAAGGAGTTTGCCTTTACATTGATTAATTCCTGTAAATTATAACTAAAATAAAGTCATAATTAATTAAATATCAGTATTAATGAACTTAAAATGTATTTGTCGATTGTCCTTCATAGCTAGACTGTCAAGATCGGTGTTTGAATGTATGGAATGTAATATGGGTGTGTTGTGTATACTGGGGGTAATATGGGGAGGGGGCTGTGTATAATGGAATGTAATATGGGGGTGCTGTATGCATTGAGGGGTAGTATGAGTGAGAGGGGTCTGTGTATTCTGGAATGGAATATGGGTCTACTGTGAATACTGAAGGGTACTGTGGGGGAAGGAGAGGTGCTGTGTATACTGAAGTGTAAAATCAGGGTACTGTGTGCACTGAGCTGTATTATGGTGGAGGGCACTATAACTAATGAAAGTATCATGGAGGTTGCTGTGTATATTGAGTGGTATAATAGGGGGGTTTGTGCATACTAAGTGGTTTTATGGTGGGTGATGTGTATACTGAGTGGTATTATAAAGGGTGCTGTGTGTACTAAGGGGTGATCAGGGACATAACTACTGTATAGTGGGGCCCGGGAGCTTGTGGACTTGCTATGGACCATTCCAAACGGTTGCTGAGTGCCTCCTTAGTGGCTGAGCGAGGTCTCTCTGCAGAGCTTCTCTGCGAGACATCTATGTGGTCATTCATTCCTTACTACTTCTCTACTAATTGGACTCATTTGCCTCTAGCAATACTTATTTTGGTGTGGGGTCATACGCACAGCACAGGAGCATTCCGTCCCTTAAAGGGAATGCTTTGGGACATCTCATAGTTTCCAGTTTGCCCTATGGAAGAAAGAGAATATGTAATTTTTGTTTTTACAGTACCTTTAAAATCCTTTTCTCTGAGTCCATTGGGGGCACTTTCCACCCTCCATTAAGCCCCTGACTGGCTAGGGGGTTATTCTATGGGACATATAAAAATCCAGGTCTGCCACCCACTGTTCGGTGGCTGGTTTACTCACTCTTGGTCTTTTCCTCCTCTCCTCCTATTACCTGTCCTTGGGCTTTGTTAGTATAGCTGGCAGTTCCAGAAATATCTTCCAGAAATACTGCTCACTACAGATATACTGACATTGCACAGAGCTCCTGTGAAGATGACAGTTTAGTAAAAGTAATGGTTTTGAAGGTTGTTGCTGAAAATGGAAAACATCAACACAAATAAAAATTATATTAGTTTTGTAAATGTTGATCATAATCTAGCAGTGTTACCTACAATACACTAGTTCTTAAGTTAGAGGCAGTTTTTTAATGAGTTTCCTACTATGGTACAGTAGATGTGTTTGAACAGGGTTAAAAGTGGAATGTAAAAGCAATAAAAACTGTCCTCAAAACAATAATATTTGTAATAAGATGAACATATTATATAACAAAAAATGATTATATAGCAATAAAAGTGCACTGTTTTTGCTTTAAATACATAAAATGGGTGTTACTGAGAATTTTTTTGCACTGTGTCCCACCCGTGACACATACAGTAGTCGTTCCATCCGTGACAAAATAAAACATAATTATTTTACATAAAACGAACACTTTTCTTGTTGTTTTTTGCAACATATTCTACACCAAGTTACTTCACAATGGGTAAATTATAAATTTTATCCCACCTATACATTCACATAAATTGTATAAAGTTGCTCTCTATGTGAGAAAGTATGTCTACTTTCTGTCCCACACGTGATGCAAGTTTAAAAATCAATAACGCCATACCTAACAATGCAAATAAAAAGCTAACATACACATTTTATAATACCATACACAATGTATGTATGTTACCATAATAATGTAACTATACTTCATAATATGAGAGAGAGAGCCTCTTTTTAGAAGAAAACCTTAGTGCAAATGTTCCACCCGTGATAACGGAATGTCCCAACTGCCAAATATGCTAAGCTATAATACAGTTACTATATGTGTTAATGCACTTAGGGGGCGATTCTGATCTTATCGCTAGGATGCATTTTATCACAGCCTGCGATCAGATCTGAACTGCGCATGTGTATGCACCGCAATGTGTAGGTGCGATGGACCGCAGCAATGGGGATCGCCGGTCAGCGACGGGATGATGCAAAATTTCCGAATGCACGGGCGATCACCAGGATATTGACAGGAAGAGGGCATTTGTGGGTGTCAACTGACCGTTTTCTAGGAGTGTTTAGAAAAATGCAGGCATGTCCAAGCGTTTACCAAGAAAAGGTTCTTGATTCCGCACCAGTCAAATAATTTGCATATTTTTAAATAGTAAAAGGAAAGGAAAATAAACCATAAGTATAACTTATCTAGGGATAATATTCCCTGATTCCATGATCTGGTGCTGCACCCTGAGTCAGTGTTATACTCAGTGACACAATGGGGAAAGGGAGAGAAGACTCTTTGTTTGTTTAATTAAGATAGATAAGAAAAGTATATTGTATAGTTTAAAACTTAACTTTTATTATTTTTGATTAAAACATGCGTACTGTATCCCATTGGTGGTAGACAAACATACACAAATTGTCTAAACAAAAAAATAAAGAGAATTTAATTAAAAATATTTGATATATTCTGGTTTATCTATATCCACATAGATTGGCAGGAGGATGTGTACACTGACAGTACTACATCCGTGTTCTTCCCCACCAGTACAAGCTTGGCCTGTATTTTAATTGAGATCTAAATTGATCTTATTGATATGTTATAATTTACTGTCTTGTATGTCCAGTTCGTACATATGAGAGAGCCTAGTCAATTAACGTGTCCTATATTATTGCCGGACTACAGTAGATTGAAGGAAGATAGATTTTGGTGATCCTGCTGTTAGTGATCCCTCGGAATTAACCGATTGGCGTACTACTTACACTTGTGTTCCCTGTGGGGTCCCCCCTCCAGGTACTGACCTAGCCCACCAATGTTTTGCTTCCAAGATCGAACAAAGTTGGGCATAGGCGGTGAGGTATGGTCGTAGATCAATTGGCATAGGTTGTGTCTCTGATACAATAATGAGAGTGCACCTAAGAGGAAGAGGTGGATTGGATTGATAGAGGTGGATCTCCTGTCCATGTTAGACCGGGATTTCCCGAAATCATGGATGAGAGTCCATAAATATAGAAAAAATAAGAAATTGAAATAGAATAGAGTGAGTCACAGCAGGACAATATTGACTTATGCCATATCTATAATGCCCCAATTGGGGTGTATCTGAAAACAACCGTACTTAACTGTAAGGATTTATCCAGAAAATCCATTTTTCCAAACAATATTAAAGGATATGCAGTTGATAGCCCATTTGTATCCTCTATACAAGTATCAGACGCTTGATCTTCTCCACTCGCACTGCACAGGCTCCCTGAGTTCATGACGAGGAGTCCTGACGGGTACGGTCTGGAAAATATTCAGCCGGCGCGGTGTAAGGTCCCGGGTCCATGTGTCAGTGGTATGCAGTTTTGCCATTGTGGAATGTATTATACCATCTGCTAACCTGCCCATGGTGTGGGTTGTTCAGGGTACGAGTCCTGTAGAATTACTTGATGTTTTTATTTCATTTGTGTTATTAAATAAAAATTGATCTGCACTGTGAGCGCACTCTCTTCACTCTCTATTCTAGCTATTTAATGCTCATAAGAGTCCTGAGCCTTCTAAGGAGAGTTGCTGCGGTGTTGATGTACACCTGTGCTACAGCCCATAGTAGATTACCTGTGGACTGAGAACTATTACTTTTTAATTACCAGCGCACCTGTACACACTGCTTTTTTAAAGTATCAGGATAGACCTGATCAGAATAGGGGCTGACAATAGTTATAACATCATTCTTTATAAGCAAGCTTGAATCATAGTGTTAACATACGCATGGTTCCATTCATTATAAGATCACATATGCTATGCCACAATGAGCCTATGTACTGGTACTAACAGACATGAATTGTCCCCACATAGCGGTATATAGTGGGGACAATTCCGCACAAACATTAAACTGCTGGACAATCTGTACATAAATGAATCATAAATATATGCATTGTGAAAACATTTCATCAAAATAATGAAAACGCCAAGACTTAACTCCACAAATACAATACCTGGTTCATATACTCATTGGAAACACCTTTTACTCTATGGTACTAATTAATTTTATTTCAGCCTTTCACAAGACTTATGGTGCATACACACTTGGTTATTTCCTGCCAGCAATGTCCATGATCTTTGCTGTGCATAGACACTGGGCAAAAACATCCAGTGTGTATGCACAGCGATGATCGTGGACATTGCTGGCAGGAAAAAACTCAGTGCTATTTTATCTGTGTCAGTGATGTTCACAGGGGGTGGGAGGGTTGGTTAAGCACTTTCCACAGTAGGAGACTGTGGAAAGTGCTTCACTCGGCTGTACAAACAGCCCAACGAACGGCAGCGGCTAGCGATGATGCGGGAGTGCGCATCAGTGCTCACCGCTCATCGCTAGTCCATACACACTGGACAAGTTTCAAAATGCCAAAAGTGAGCTATTTTAAGCTCAAAATCGTCCAGTGTGTATGGGCCTAAAGACATTCTGGGGGGAAATTTACTAAAGGTCAATTTTGGTCTATTAGCCTTTTTTTTTGTAAAAAAAAAAAACCCACAATTTTGCAATTTGCAAATTTACTAAGGATTAATGGCATGGAAGTCACATGTCACATGTGACTTCACACTCCAAATCATGACAAATTAGCATTGGTACAAACATCATCAAAATAACATTGGTATCATTGGAAATTTCACATTTACTATGAATCCTCTTTGCAAATGCGCACAGATTCACACCAAAATCACAAAAAATCGCGCGTCAATGCACAAAATCAATGCATTGGGTTTTTTGAACATCTTGAAAAACATTTTTTTACTAGGTTCCAACAAATCCCCACCAAAATCACACAAAAATCGCACTTTAATGCACCACTTCCAAAAAGCAATATGTGAAAAACATTTTAATTATGGATAAAGGAATCAGAATGCTAATAAAAGCCCTCCAAATCCCCTGCAACAGTCACTTTGTGCTCTCAACCATGCCTGAGTTTGGTTATGCTCTAGCCTGGAGCCAGGCACTGATTTCATGTGGCCTGCACCGGCTGACTGAAAGGGCCCAGAAACAAGAAGCAGAAAAGAGAGACCGGCAGTTAGGATGATTTGGGGCCATTTTTATGGTGATGTCACTTTAGCATATGCGTTATTTGACCAATAAGAATATGTTTGGGTATTTTGCCGCTTTTGGTGACTTGTGATGTGATTTAAGATGCAACTTGTGGTGGGATTTGTGGTGCAACCTGTGGCACAAAATAAGGCGTAATCTGCTTTGGGTTGGCATGCAACTTCTGAGGCATTCTACTGCGAATTATAGCACATTCAAATGCGACTTCTGAATGCGAAAACCACAAAATTGACACAAATCGCACATGCCAAAAATTTAAACCGATTAGGGGTGATAAGGGGCAATTAAGGGCGATTTCTAATTTCACCCAAAATCACTTCTTAGTTTATTTCCCCTTGTTATCAATTAAACTACTTTCCCATATGCTGACTTAACTTGAAAGAGTTTCTGCTTGTTTTTTCTCTGTTGGAATCCACTTTTTTATTAGTAAATTCTAAGTTCCACTTTACATATTACCCCTACATAAAAGTATTAAACCTATTCAGTGTTACAGAAAAGAATGGTACTGGATCCACTTTAATTAGCTCCTTCTGATTACAAACTAACACTTATTTGCAGAAGTATCATAATATTTTCTTCTCATTTGTCTAGATCTGTTTTAATCTTTGTGTTTTTCAAACTGCATTACTATTGTGTGTTGGTGTCACTTTTGTCACTGCATACTGTACCACAAATACAGATAGAGATTAAAAAAAAAGTACAGGCCACCTCTAAGGAGTAAGGAATGCCATATTATGGCCAGCATTTCTTCTTAGAACATGCAAAATACATTAAACACAATTTAAACATGTATGTTGTTTAAAAACAGTGACATGGTATTAATATTTGTTGTTTACCTTTTTCTCAGATGCACAGTATTGGGGCATATTTAGTAATTAAGATACATTTTCCCACTTATGTATATGCTTTTAATGCCCCCATTTACTTTATGAGATGAAGCTTCAGGGTAATATCAAGAAGTCACAGTTGGAACATCACATATGGTAAGATGCTGTCCCAGTAACAGCAAACTGAAGTGAGGTAGCTTTTGCTATCATTACACAGTTTGGTTAAGACCTTGCCAACCCATTGCACATGTGCATACAAATGTCTTTGTGAAGAGCAGGGCCGGCCCTAACCAATGTGATGCAATAGGCCAAATTCTGGCTGGTGTCCCTCCTCTGAGTGTACGAACCTATGCACCTGAGAAGGGAAAGTGGTCTCACCAAATGGATCTTTCCTTGTGGCAATATGTGACTGGGGAGTCAGAGAGTGTCAGTGTCTCCAGCCATTAAATCCTTTCCTCCATGTGTGTCTCCAGCAATAAAATCTATCCCTCTTGTGCATCCACATCAATCAAATCTCTCCCTCTTGTTTGTCCCCAGCAATCAAATCTCTCCCCCTTGTGTGCCCCAGCAATCAAATCTCTCCCCGTGTGTCTTCAGGCATCAAATGTCTCCCCCTTCTGTGTCTTCAGCAATCAAATATCTCCCGCTAGCATGTCTACAACAATGAAATCTCTCCCAGTTGTGTGTCTTCAGCAATGACATCTCTACATCTTGTTTGCCTGCAGCAATCCAATCCACAACCCTCTCCTCTGTGACATGCACTCTATGACAGGTAATGCCAGCGTCACACTGATGGAAGCTGCACAAGTTGTATGACTTGCTGCTTGGCTGTACAGACTTTCTGCTGCAGTTGCTGCTAGGCTGTACAGGCTGTCTGCTGCTGCTCCAACTGTATCCCTATGACAGGTAATGGAAAGCCTGTACATACCATAGAGGACAGATGGGAATTTTGATTTCTGCTGCACGGCGCAGCGGAACTTAGATGTCCAATCCTGCCCAGATGCCGCTAGACTTTTCCAGATGTTCTTAGTCATTTGTCTATGCTGCATATGCCTAGGGCCAGCTCTAGTGAGGAGAGTGGTGAGGATCTTCAGCCTACCAGGTAGTGATCACAAGATCCTGTCCATCTATCCTGGATTTCATTATACTTTAGGTAAAATTGGCTAATGCTGTTAAATAGACAGATGAATGAAAATGAAGATGGAATTAGTTACTGAAAGTTTGGAAGACACCAGATATCTCTGTGTTATCAACATCATTACTGCATTGATTTTCCTTCTTTAGTTTTACATTCCTATAGTATGTACCATATATATACCATACATATGTCAGTAGCATTTAGCAAAATGTTGCTTGCTTGTTTACTTATTTGCTTGGTTACTTCTAGCATCACTTAGATTTTTATCTGATTTTATATATTCTTTCCTTTCCCTAAATATTTTTTTATGAATCTGCAAAAGAATGAAAAGAATATATTTAGTGTTTCATTGAGACAAATATATAATAAACATTTTAAAGGCCTTAGTTTTATGTACATTGATTTTTACTATTACATGTTTCTTAATCAATTTACTGTAATCTGATTGTCAAAGTCTTGATTTAATAAAATGACCATCGTCTCTAAGTTTATGGCATGCATTATTCCCTGCCGTTTTGGAGGTACAATAGTATTCGGATGATAGACAGTAAATACATAGACAATCAATAGGTCAACTGGGTCAAAAGGTTGACAGGGTCAAAAGGTCAAAAATTAAATGGTTGGCTAGGCCAAACAGCCACCAGATTCAAAAGGTCAACATAAAAATGGTCAACACATAAATGGTCGACACATTTTTAAAAATCATTTTTCATAATTTTTTTACGGTTAGTGTAAGGGGTTAGTATTAAGGTAAAGCTTAGAGTTAGGCACTTTGAGGAGGATTAGGCACTTAGGGGAGGGTTACTCCTACTGTAGGTTGCCAGAGGGGACAGTTAGGAATTTGCACTTGATGGAGGGTTAGGGTTACACTGCAGAAAGTGATGGTTACGTTTAGGCACTGTTAGATATGGTTATGGTTGGGCACTAGGGGGAAAGTTAGAGCTAGGATTAGGGTTAAAATAACAAAAAAGTATACTTTTTCTGAGCCAACCAATTTCATGTTGACGTTTCGACCCTGTTGACCTAAGCTCATGTCGATCATCTGGTGTCAAAATATTTACTATCTACTGTATATATTGTCAATATTTTAATCCACAGGTACAATGTGTATCCATTTTTTTAGTAGCAACTATTTGCTTTGTGACCATTTTAAATAAATAATTAAGCAAAACTGTTTATTTTTCAAATTGACTATAAACTACAGGCAAGTGGCTTGAGTTTGACTCTCAGATCTGGAAAACTGAGATCTAAACTGTTTTATGTTGCCTAAAAATTATATACAATCCAAAACACGCATGATCTAGATTTCCAGAAAATTACCTTTTACAGTACCTTGTTTTCAGATCAGCAGTTTGGTCGGTAGAACTGGGTCAAATTTGAGATGTTTATCTCTATTGTGTACACTTAAAATGTTGTATACACCTAGAGTAATCAAGAAAGGAATTTTCACAGTTTCCATTTAAATTCACCAGACAGTACTCCATATGAGGAGCCAAAATTGTCAGCCAGAATGATCACAACTAGTTGAGTTCAATACGATTATTACAGTATGTGGTAGTTAAAAAATCTAGCAAATTGATTACCTTAACTGATACTTGTGAATTCTTTGGTTTAAATGACTGATGGCATGGTAGCACAAAGATCTGTGTTTGTTAAGAGATTAGACTAAATGACTGGAAATACCAAACCTTTTGTAATAAATGTTACTACAGTATATGTTGAAATCCTGAGATTATATAAATAAGAGCAGTGCCAATTTATACACCATTTACTATTATATGTGGAACTAAACTCATTTATGCTCACCTGGCCAGTCAAAGATGGACTCATTGTTATTATTGGGTAAGAGTCCTCTCATTGAAGCCATTCATATCAGTTTAGAATAATAACAATAATAATAATAATAATAATAATAATAATAATAATTGTACAGATTTAATTTGCAATAGTTTTCTTGAATGTCTTTATAGCATTTATATACTATGTTCTTAGGGGTAATGTAAGGTGTGTTTTTTTTTTTACAATGCACTGCTGGGGTTAGGTAAGTTAAATAATACTTAAACTGAGTAAAAGGTGGCAGAGCAAGAGCTCCCCCTAGCCAGAGTCTCAGGGGCTACAACATACAATTGTTTTCCTTGTTCATGTATGCGCATATTACCCTAATGCAGAATTGGCTAATCAAATAAGTTAATCAACAATATAAAACACAAAAGAGGTATGGAGTTTTCTGCTAGGGCTGCTAGAAGAAGGATCCTGCACTGCCACCCTTTAGTAATTGGCGGGCACCTTTAAAATATATAAAAAATTAAAATAAATTCCAGCACTATACAATTTTTCTGCAGCTCTTTCTAATTTATAATGTCATTGTATCCAATATTGTAATCGGATTTGTGTCCTTAGAAAGTGAATCATTTTCATGTAAATAAATTTACCTAAACATTAATCATTTGTGACTAAGATAATTTGCATCTCAGTTGCTAAATCATAACGGGTACTAATTGACAGTATACAGTGTGTTAATTGCTTGCAAAATTAGAGAACATGAGAATGAGATAAAGTACAAGAAAAGCAAGACAGAAAATCATAAAAAGGGCTTTGTTCGCCAGCCTATTTGCTTCATATGAAGGCCGTTTAGGCTTTTGTACAAATGATGTTTTTGTATGTACATACATTTATATACAGTATGTATAACTTTTATGGGGGATGGGGTGCATAGCTGCTCTAAGGGAGAGGACATGTTTTGAGCTTTTACTGTACATTGTGACTAGATGGCAACCACCAGTTTTTAAATTTCACCAATAATTTAAAGTACTGCAGGTCGGTTACGTAGAGTGGTGAATAGCTTTAAAGTGTAGTATTCATAAAACTCAATTGCCTCTGACACATTCAAGTGAAGAGGTGACACACTTTCCCTGTCAAATGAGAATCATTCAGCATTGAATCATTTGTGTATTACTGGGAATTTCAATCTACTGCACTATGTCTATATGGCAGAAATTGAGATCTCATGAAGATTTTCTAGCTAGAAATATTCACCATTCATATGCTGCAGAATTACACCACTTTTATTTTGGTTATCTTATAAATTCATATGTATTGCTATGTGAAATTATTGTTGAGTAATATATGTACTATTTTGGGGTAATAGAGGGAACATTACGTAATATAGTACATTAGGAATATTATGAAGCATATAGGTTGATATAAAATAATTTTTTGTCGTTCAGGTTTTGTAGGGTTCGGTAAGAATTCCAGCATTCAGGATGCCGGCTGTCAGAATACCAACAGCTGCATCCCGAAGATCAGCATCCCGACAGGGGATGATAAGTATATTGCCCTTCACCAAATGTTCTGCTACCCCTAACCCTCACTCCCAACAGCCTGAACCTAACCTTCCCCCCCAGATCCGCCTGAGATCACATTTTCCTGCACCAAACTGGTCACCGTAGGCTTGGGATTCTTTGGGAAGTGGAGACCCCCAGTACAGTGGTCCCCCTCCGAGGGATCCTTCAGGCCTGTGGTTAAGCCCAGGTCTATACTCAGTATTGCTGATGGCAGGGTGGCTGATAGTGTTAAAAATAGAAATAATATTCTTAACAGTGGAACAACAGGTTCCAGTAAGCCTGCTCTGGCATCCCAGCACTTGGAGAACCACAAGTGCCAGGATGCCAGGAGAGTAATGGGCCACTGGCACCTGTACCCCTACTGTAAAAATATTTAAAAAATATAAGACACACACTTAATATGTTAACCCTTTATTAATGTGCATTCACACTACATACTCATCTACACCATGGCGCTTTTTGGTCCTCTTGTACCAGATAGATAACAAGCGGGCTTGGGAAAAAAATGCTCTCCCGATCCTACGGACATGTTATCACTGTGTGTACAACACATACTGTATATAGAGTGCTTCCCAGAGAATGATATTTCATACGTGGTTACCTGACAGTTCAAACTGGACAGCATTTAGACGTACAATATCTGACTGACATCGACAGATGATAAATATGTGGATTTTGCTGTCAGAAATGCAGTCAATGTCAATCAGTTGTAAATGGATTAAAAATTGATCTGAAGCAAACTTTTAGTACAATTTTTCTTTTCACTATCAGAGTTTGTAATGAAAGATCTATATATGATGACAGGTTGGTGGTGAGACAATTAGTTGCAGCAACTATGGTATAACCAGGTGGATTTTCTGCATTTAAATTACCGGGGTTCTATGATGATCTATGTTCTGGATCTCATATTCCATTTTATTGATGGTTTCTTTGACTTTGTGTTTCTCTAAAAACTTTCCAAACTGGATTCTTGTCTGTTGGTAGAATCTTATTTTAATATACTGTATTTATCCTGTAAGTGTCTGAAAATCTCATATACAGTATAACACTTTTTATTTATGATTATTCAATCTCCCTTATCTGTAGGTTTAATTTTAATGGAATCATCATCTTTAATATCTGATAGCTTCCCTCCCCATTCTGGTTAGACTGGTATTAGAAATTCTCTTTACTTCTAATTTCTGTAGATCATTTAGAACTACACAAGTAAAACTTTCATTAAAATTCCCTTTTATATGGGAAGGATAAAAAAACTCTTAGTCAAGGGAAGGGGTCTCTCTTCCTGTTCTATCTGTTGATAAGTACTCTCCTGAACAAAAAAACTTCTTAACAGTCACTTTTGACAAATTTGTGTACATCCAGGAAGGTGAAAAATGGGTCTGTTCCAACTGTGTCAGGGTAAATTTGAATCCTTTTGTGAGAACAGATTTCTCAGTTGTATTAATAACTCTGTTGCTTAGACAAAACATTTCTTTATTAGATGAGATAGAGGGTAGTTTATTTATTGTCTTATGTTTTTCTTTATCTTTATCTTTTTTCCCCTGTTGCCCTGTTTTTTGATAACACACGTTATGGAGGTTACAACTTCGGTTTTCACCTCTCCCTTCTCCTTACATTGTAGGAAATGAACTCAAATGCTAAAACTTTTTATATATTCCTAGTCAGTACTAGAGTTCTTGGTCTAATAGGATGGGTACTGAAATAGGATTGACAATGGAATTTTTTGTTTTTTAATCAGGATTAAAATATCTGGGTCTTTGGTTGTATTTTATGCTAAAATGTGTTCTAGACAATTTAAAACTTTTCCTATAGTCTATAAAATATTTTTTTTCACTGACTTTTCAAATAAAAGGTTTTTCATGACTCTTCTATGAACAAAGTATTAGACACCTCAGGTGACCTATGATCATCTTTTTATTTATTATTATTAAGAGTTTCTTATAAAGCGCTACATATTCCATTGCGCTTTACAATTAGAACACCAGTAATAGAACAAAACTGGGCAAAAACAGACAGACAGAGGTAGGAAGGCCCTGCTCGCAAGCTTACAATGTATAGAAAAATAGGCATTGATACACAAGGAGAGATGCTACCTATTGCATAATGGTCCGCCAGATTGCTAGGTTCTTAATAGGTTGTATGATATGATCACCAGCAATTTTGGAAGACAAAATATGTGAGGTTATGTGGACTGTACAGAGAGGACGTAATTAGATAGGGAAGCATTGAAGGATATCTGGGTGGGTCTGGAATTTGATAGGCTTGTCTGAAGAGGTGAGTTTTCAGGAAACGTTTAAAGGTTTGGAGACTAGAGGTGAGTCTTATTGTGCGCGGGAGGGCATTCCACAGAGTGGGGGAAGCCCAGATAAAGTCCTGTAATTTTGAGTGGGAACAAGTAATATGTGTGGATGAGAGATGCAGATCTTGTGGAGAGCAGAGAGGACTGGTAGGGAGATATGTTGAGATGACTGCAGTTTGGTTAATAGCCTTGTATGTAAGTAAAAGTATTTTATATTTAACACAGTAAAATACCGGTAACCAATGGAGGGACTGACAGAGCAGATCAGCAGACGATGAATGTCTAGCGAGGAAGATTAGCCTTGCAGCTGCATTTAAAATGGATTGTAGTAATGAGAGCCTGTGTTTGGGAAGACCAGTAAGGAAATTATTGCAATAATCAATGCGAGATGATGAGTGCATGCATTAGAGGTTTTGCAGTGCCTTGTGTAAGATAAGGACGTATTTTGGATATATTTTTTAGGTGCATGTAACATGATTTAGAGAGAGAGAGAAAGAGAGAGAGAGAGAGAGAGAGAGAGAAAGGAGCAAGAGAGAGAGTGTATCAGGGAGTGAGATAGCCAGAAAGAGGGACATAAGAGAGAAAGAGGTTGTCAAGGAGGGAAACAGAGAGAAGGGGAGGAAGAGAGAGAGGTAGAGAAAGAGAGTCAGAGGGAAATAGAGAGGAAGAGAGAGGACCAAGAGCAAAAGAGAGGGTGTCAGGGAGGGAGAGGCAAACAGAAACAGGGAGATAGAGGGGAGCAAGAGAGAGAGCGTGTCAGGGAAAAACAGCGAGGTGAGACAGGGAGAGGGCATGTCAGGGAGAGGAAGAGACAAATGGAGAGACAGAGAGGGAAAGGAGAGAGAGGGGATGTTGGAGAGAGGGAGGGGGAGTGAGCAGGAGAGAGCGGGGATATCAGAGAGGGTCAGGGAGAGAAAGAGAGAGAGAGAGAGAGTGAAAGGGGAACAAGGGAGAGAGGGTGTCAGGGAAGTAGAGAGAAGAGAGCAGGAGAGAATGAGAGAGATCGTGTGTCATAGAGACAACTGAAGGAGAGACAAAGAGAGGGGGAGAGAGAGAAATAGGGTGTCAGGGAGAGATGGGGTTGTCAGGTGAGGGAGAGAGACAGAAAGAGGGGAGCAAGGGAGAGAGGGTGTCAGGGAGGAAGAGAGAGAGACAGAGTGAGAGGGGGAACAAGAGAGAAGGAGAGAGAAAGAGTGTCAAGTGAGAAAGAGAGAAAGAGAGAGAGAGAGAAGAAGTCAGGAATACAGCAGGATAAATGCTGCCTGTTCGGCTGCAGCAGCATCAGGTACTTGATAGGGGCTGGCACTTCATGGTGTTAGGCCTCACTCCCTAATCCATACACCCATGAATCATGGCATTATGTCCACGAGTGGACAGAGATTACTGTAGAGATGGAGACAATGTTGTCTCCTTCTCAAATAAAAGAAAATCCTGTGCTGCCGGGACTCGCTCTGAGCTGACCAGGAAGGGGGCCAGAGTGGGGCAGTCTTTGCTGGAGAGTGGGGTACCCTAATGTGTGAGAGCCCCTGGATGACCGCCCCATCTGCCTCACCTATAATCTGGTGGTAGAACTCATGCTGCTTTGGCACTTTGGGGAAAATTGAGTAAATTGAGAGTTCTCAAAACTTCTGTTCTTTTGGCTGTCTGTTTTGAAACCAGTGAATTTACTAAAGATAAAAACACCAGAAATGTGAACTTGAAGAAACAGATGCAAAGTAAAGACTATACCACAGATTTATTAAGAGATGGTTTCTCTATTGGATGGAAGAGAGCTAATAGCTGATGACACGGGTAGACAACCGGCCATTATTTCATTATGTACTGCGGAGCGGAGAAGCTCTGTCCAGTCTGGTCAATGTGTTTCTTTCTATACCCCAATGTGTCAGTATAAAAGAAAAGGTAAGGTAAAAAATGTGTTGGGTATTTTCTACCGATAAAAAGTATAAAAAGAAAATATACAGAACAATATTTCTATTTTATTAATGCCTTTGGCAAATTATTAAGTATTTAACAAACTGTGGAGGTACCAATTTTATTTTACATCAACTATAGGCTGAACCATCATTTATTAAGTAAATCATTTAGTAAAAATTCATTTGTAAGAAAAACTTAAAGCACAAGTTAAAATTTTCTAAAGAAGCACTATACTAGGACTTTCTGTACTTCCGTTAACTGATTTTATTGTTTACTGCAGGGGTGTCTTTCTTCTTGTAGAGGCAGTTCCTTCAAATTCAGAGGCAGTCCCCAGCAATTTCAGATAATCATAGTACCCTCCAAACTGCTAATTAGTAAATATGGGAGTACTGTAACGTAACATCACTGATTACCCAAATTCTTTGGTGATCAATAACCCAATACAACGATTATAATAACACAATCAGGATAATACCATGGTTACCAAACTTGGCCGTCAAAGCACCCTAGCAGTCCAGGTTTTAAAGATATTCATGACTGAGCACAGATGATTAAATTAAAATTAATGGAGTACTAATTTTGTCACCTGTGCTCAAGCATGGATATCAATAAAACCTGAATGGTTAGGGTGCCTTGAGTACCGAGTTTGTGAACCTCTGGGATAACAAATGCTGAAAATACTGGTGGTATAGTAAGTGTAGATGGTGTTATATTTCTTCAACTATTGTTGAAAAATAAATTTGCACCATGATATTTTTCTTCCATATAATGTTTTTTTGTAACCCTTAAAGTCTATAAAGCTCTTAATTATTGTGCTCAATGAAGAAGATGAAGAAGGTGAAGTAATATTCATCAACAGCACTGATAATAATCCATCATGTAATAGTGTATGTTATAAGAAAGATTCAAATCAGTGATTTGGTGGAGCATATTGTCTTCTTACCATCTATGATTTTTTTTTTACTCTTAATTATATTATAGTATAACCCCTATTTTGTGTTAACCCAACAAACAGGTGACCTGACTACAAATGTCATGACTATTTGAACTGTGTGGTAAGAAATTAGATATTATATATTTATCATCCATGCTTAATAGTTTATATATCGTTATAGGATAAATGGGTGGGGATAGTTAAGGTAGCATTGTAAGGAAATATTTTATATATATATATATATATATATATATATATTTATATATTATTGTACTACAAATATGTATTAAACATAATTGGTAGTGTGGGTGGTTATGGCCAGCGCTTCAAACTAAAAAGTGGCAGCTGGCCAAAGGTAACAGCTGAAAGAGGGAGGGTGTTGGACTGAAGTACCTCAGTGAGGGCAGGATGTACTAAAATAAAAATGCGGTAAATACCCTATTTTCAGGGTTTTTACAGTATTTTCATATGCACTAACTCCCGGCCGCCTGCTTATCGATGCGGAGGGTAATGCCAGTTTTTTTATGGCGTTACACTATAGAAGTCTATGGGCTTCTTACTACATCCTGGCACATCCCGCTGCCTTCATCACCCAGTGCCATTCATGCCACCCCCCCATATCTTTGTACTGGCAGCCTTCCGTCTCAGTCTCGGATCCTAACCTCCAACACAGCCAGCTGTTCTTCTGGCTGCAGGGAGGGGAGGAGGGGCCTGGGACTCGCTGCACCCATCACCTCCTAAGGCTAGAAGGTGACAGAGAACCCTGCCAACCCTCTCACCTAGCACACCAGGTATCGCAGGGTGCCTCACTTACTACATTGTGATACTAATAGCATATGTTAGTATATATGCGATTAGTATCAATGCAGAATTTTGTGGAACGTCTCCACATTCTTTGTACATCCCAACCTGAGAGAGATGAAGCCTGTGCCCTCTTGCATAGTAGAGGGAAGAATTTGACAGACACCCACAATCAGGGAAACCAGGCGGGACCTGCTGAGGAAGCACGTACTGACCCCATCAGGTTTGTAATGCACACAGCATTTCACAATAGTATTAATGGGATGTGGTTAAGATACCAGCTGTTGGGATCCCAGCAGTCGGAATACCGATGCCAGAATCCCGACACCCATCAGATTGCCAATACCAGAATCCCGAGAGCCAGAATTGTGACCATAAGTATAGCTGGTGGGTAAGGGCCGGAGGCCGGCATTAGGTTTAGGCACTGCACAGGGGGGGCTAGGGTTAGGCTGCAGGAAGTGGGGGGTTAGGTTTTGGCACCACCGGGTTTAGGGGTAGGCACTAAGGGGGGAGGTTAGGGTTAGGTTGTGGTAAGGAAGTGTTAGAGTTAGGGGGCAGAGGACAAGGGGTAGCATACTTACGTCACCCCTGTTGGGATTTTAAACATCCGAATGCCGACATTGTTATTTTGACAGCATCCCATCCGCCGGTCAAACATACTGAACCTGTATTAACATTACTCCTTGATATAAAGCAGAAAACAAGGGAGAGCAGTCAGAGGAGATTAAGCACACCTGCAGGCATCATTAAAGCTGCATTGTACTGTATCAGAGTGGAGGATATTTAAGAAGATCTGCAGGCTGGATGGCTTAATATAGACTTTCATGTAGTCAAATAAGAGAGTTTTTAAAGATGTAGGGCTCTTATTAACCTGCATGGTGTAACAGATAAAGGAAAGGACCTATATATCTGATAAACTTTGAAGTATACTCATCTTGGAAAAGGGGATATCCTTTGTTGCTTACCCAGGCAGATAGGACAATAGTAAGCCACAAATAAACCTATGCAGACCAGAGTTATACTTTTGACACTGAGAGCATGATACTTGAACTATTTAAAATGATGTACACATATACTACTGTCAGCTCAGGGCCAGGAAAATGTAATAAAGTAAAAGCGTGTGCTCTTCTGGGTTCAGTGGATAAAGTTAACCAGCAGCTGATCAAGGTAGTTAGCATAACATCATACACACCATCTGCAAACTAATTCAGTTTACCAAAGGACATATTTTATTCTACCTGAGAAACAACTGTTCTACCTGATAGCTACATGCCTGGCTCTGTAAAGTAATACCGAATTGAAAAAGAGTTACAGTAAGGACCCATTTCATATATCTCTACAGAATAAAACTATAATAAGCTTAATAAACCAAAACCTGGGTTCAGAAGAAAAAATGCACCATCGCGAGTTTGGCCATTAAGTACCTTATGTCTATATTATAAATTACTATAAGATCAGCATTGTTACTAGTTTTGTTATTTATGAGGTATAGGGTAGCATATACAGTACGTGTGTGTCTGTTTAGTGTGAGAACCAGGTTAAAAGGTTGGTTAAATAGGTACAATCTCAATAACATATAGTGATTTACCCCTGTAAGATTTTAGATCTTAGTATCTATTATTTTCAAACTAGAATACATTTGGAAGACATTATTTGGTTGGAAATATCAACTTGGTTGCACTTCAGAGAAGTTTGTTTCAGTATGTACATAAAATGGCTTTGAGGCCACTAGACCAAAATACTTAATGTCATTGAAGCAAGTAAATGATGTTTAGTACATTATTATTAACATTTTTATTAAAGTACCACATATAATTTTACCCTTTTAACAATGCAAAAAAGCCCTTTATTTACTCATCTTATTTTCCTTAGAATAATAATCATCCCATCAGGGTTACCCCCACCATATGGTGGTCAATTATTCAACTAGTGGCTAGTGGGTTGGGTTGAGGCACAAATGCTAGGAGATCATTCATAACAAAAGAGTTATCTTGGTGTAAAAATACCCCAGTCTAATAAAGGTGAGCCAGGTATACAATGATCATATAAGAAATTTCACAAGATACTTTTGAACAATTGGTAACAAGAGACCTAGACAAGTTAGATACGAGAAATTTGAACTTTAACCTGAGTATATGAGAAAAAGACGCCCTTAAAGAACTGACAGGGAACAAGAACATAGGGATAAAGCCAGCAGACAAGGGAGGGGGGGTACTGATTTTGGAGAAGAGCGATTATATAGAGGAATCTTTAAGAATTTTGAGCGACACAAACACTTATGACATTTTAAAACAAGACCCAACAACACAATACAAGAGAACATTGGAACACCTTCTCAAACAAGGACTAGAGAAGGGAATTTTGACTAAAAAAGAACATGGCTTCCTAGTCAACACAAATCCAATCATACCAGTGTTCTATTATCTGCCCAAGATACACAAAGATCAAACGAGACCACCAGGCCGCCCAATAATATCTGGGATAGGCTCACTTATGGCCAACTTGTCACAATACATCAATACTTTCCTGCAATCCTATGTACAAACACAGAGATCGTACATTAGGGACACTACAGACATCATCAAAACTCTTGACAGCATCACATGGTCAAAAGAATACTGGCTATGCACCAGTGACGTGACATCATTATATACGGTAATAGACCAAGCACAAGGACTAGACTCACTACAGTACTTCCTTAACATGGACCTCACTGTAGAAATAGCACAAACCACATTCATTTTAGACTGCATCAAATTCATCTTGCAGCACAATTATTTCTGGTTTGAGGACACATACTATAGACAGACCACCGGCACCGCTATGGGGTCCAGGTTCGCCCCAAGTTATGCCAATCTATTCATGAGTAGGTGGGATGACCAGTATATCTGGAGCGGGCATGACTTTGGGGCGAACCTGGTTCTATGGCGACGGTACATAGATGATGTAATCTTTATATGGCAAGGGACTGAGGAATGACTACAAGACTTTATGAAGTACGTCAATTCGAATGACAACAACCTGAAATTCACAACCGACTATAGCCAAACCACAGTCAATTTTTTAGACATCACCATTTTCACAGAAGATACCACCATTTGTACTAAGACATACCTAAAAAGCGTGGATGTCAACAGTTATATCCTCACCACCAGCGGGCATCACCCTAACTGGTTACGTACTATACCATCAGGTCAATTTAAAAGAGTCAGGAGAAATTGCATGAAAATAGAAGATTTTCACACTCAGGCTAATGAAATGAAAAAACAATTTATGAACAAAGGCTACAAAGAAGAAGTTTTAGACAAAGATCTACAGGAGACCGCAAAACTAGAAAGAGGAACACTTTTGACTTATAAAAACAAAAAAGAACAAACAAAAGATTGGAAAGTCACTTTTCAGACTCAATATAGCAATAAGAACAGAAAATTAGAAAGGAGTATAAATAATCACTGGCACATCCTTTTAGAAGATGAGACGCTAGGGGATATACTTCCAGAAAAACCGAAAATAATATATAGAAAGGCACCGAATCTCAAATCCAAAGTTGCACATAGTCATTTAAACAAGAGAGAAACACTACAGACCACATTATCAGGGACCAACTTGAGCAAAGGCTTTTTCTACTGTAATTCCTGCCAATACTGCAAATTAAACCATGTCTCAACAAAAGGTGTTTGTAGTTTTCAATCAAATAGAACACAAGAGTTGTTTGAGATCCAAGAACATATATCATGTCAAACAAAGGGGGTCATTTATTTGATTGAATGCCCTTGTCATCTGCAGTACATGGGGAGAACAGTGAGACCCCTAAAAACTAGGATATCGGAGCATATAAGGAACATAAAGAAGGGTTTAGAAACCCACAGCCTTTCTAATCTCTTCAGAGAGAAACATGGACAGAACCCAGAAGGGATGAAATTTATAGGTATCAAAATGGTAAAACAGAACTGGCGAGGGGGGGATTTCACAAAGAAAATAAACAAAGAAGAGTTAAAGTGGATGTTCACATTAAAAACCCTAAAACCCCATGGGCTGAATCTAGACAATGAGGTAAGAGCAGTGATTAAAAAAAAATGAAAAACAGACAACTGAACACTAGGCGAGATGAGTGACCTAGTTGCAAAATAGCCCCCTAAGAGTGATCCATCTGTTTTGGGTAATGATAGGAAAGGAAGACCATGGTATATATATATATATATATATATATATATATACATACACATATAAGTATGTATATGTTTATATATATATATGTTTACTATTATTATTATTATCATTATTATTATTTTCTCATTTTCACATCAATTATTTTTATATTAATCTCAATCTTAACATTATTTTCAATTTATTGTTATTTTTATTATTATTATATTTTTTCTTTATATTCATATTCATATGTATTTTTATTTTCATTTTTTCTCACAACCATATCCATTTATATATGTATATATATTTTTATTGATTTATTTGTGTTGTTTTTTTTTATTTTTTTTATTTTTATTTTATTTTATTTTAGTGTATCTCATGTCACACTTCTCAGATTGAAACAATAGGATTGAATCTTGATTATTTAACAATAGCTTATTATCAATGACATATCCTACATTATCATGTCTCCCCCCCCCCTTCCTTAATGTTATAAGATACTTAAGTGATGAAAGGAGTGACAGATTCAATTGTGTCCTATTGTGAGCAAAACTCTATTAATTTATCCTCCCCATCCGCAATCTATCATGGACTGATTAACATATGCCCCTCCTTCCTTTATGGGCATAAATAGCCCACACCTAAAATGGCAGACAAGGACTCCCTGACGAAGGCCAATACTGGCCGATACGCGTTGGAGCATCATCAAAACAATAACAATAAGCTAAGGACATTCATATCAGAGCCGCATATTAAAGAGTAAGAGGAGGAGGAAAGTACGTGGAGAGAGCCGACAACCATCGAGACCTCACTGCGGTCACGTGATCGGGACAACCCGGTAGTGAGGGAGGATGCCGGGCGCAGCTGGAGTAGAGACATCGGAGGAGACCGCTGGCGGAGGGAAAGAAGACAGAGCAGAAGCGATCAGGTAAGGGAGTCTGTAGGAGAGGAGAAGGCAAAGCGGATAGCCCTATTAGGGCTAGAAGCAGTCCCCTTCTCTCTCTCCAAGACAAATAACCGATCGCCTGTCGTCTAGAGAACCACAGTGCGCTCACCAGAGTGACATCGGGGTAGATCAGGACATAAAGGGGATACTGTTTGTCCGGAGTCCTCATTACCTTGAGCACTAGCTCTGTCCCAGTCCCCGCACTGCCAGTGGTCACTCAGGGGTACCCCACGCCTCATCTCTTGGATTCCATCCTTATTAATAGGACATTCAACTTATCATCATTGCCATTGTATTGGCTCTGGACTATCCACATCTCAATTCAGGACGCTATTCCACTACTTAGGTGGGACGCCACCTCTAGGAGTGGAGCACCAGGACACCCATCTGAGGGTGTTCTTATACACTTGAAGGTTACTGCCTTATCCAAAGCAGTAATTTTTATTTTATTTTTTTCCCATCCCCTTCCCAGCCCCCCCCCTCTCTGCATACAGCAGATGAAGACGTTGTCACTGCAGAAAATAAAACACGCATTTTTTTCCTAATAGATACTGTTTATTGGTATTGTTTATATACTGTCAGCATCACATTATAAAACATCACCTGTTCATAGTGCAGTAATTATCAGTCACTAACCGTCTAATTGTAGCAGGCGCACTTGTGAAATTTCTTATATCACTGTTATTTATGTGGATTTTCTAGAGGTACTCCAATAACAAGTTGCTGCCCAAACGTACCTGAATATCCACACGCATGAGCGCCAGATACTCCGATTGTCCATTTGATACAATGATCATAGAATTTATATGGTCCTTTTTTAAATTTGAACAATAATTTAGGCATTAAAATAGGAAATGACGTGGAATATCCAGCAGGAACAGAGGCAGTTCGATACGCTTAATGATTTGCTTTAATCAAACAAACATTTTAAGATAATCAAACATTTCTCCAATTTACTTAAAGTTGTTGACATCTGTAATTACAAGCAGCACTACAGGAAAAAGTGTAATTGATATGTTTAGAATAATTTCAAGGCTGTATAACTTTGAGGAAGTGTTACCAGAAAGTGTTCCTTGGCAGATTTCTTCTTCTGTAGGGATTGATGGACATGTGACTTGTGCGGTATAATTATTAGGGTAGGGATTGATGGACATGTGACTTGTGCTGTGTAATTATTTCTTCTATGTTACCCTGTCATTCTTTTTTTCCTATGTTTACAGTTAATAGAGCCAAAGAATTGCAGCTTAGTAACTGTGAAACCTCAATGATTGCACAATACTAGCCTTATACTTCATTATAATTTAGTAGATTACTTTTGAAAAAAATACTGTTTTGCACTCAACTCATGTATTACAGGTTTTCCATGCAGCCTTTTAAGGCATATTTTATGCATTTTTTAAGCAGTTAATATATTTATATAGCATTGTTATACAGTTTATCACAGCAATGGAAGTATAATGGGCCTTATACATAATCTGCTAATTCTGTTACCTTGTATTTCACTTTGTAATAGTAAGCAAACTGCATTTTGCTTCTACATACAACCAGTGGCAGCTCCAGAGGTGGGGCTGCAGCACAGTCCAAATTTCAAATAGCGGAGTCACACCAACTGCCAGTGAGTCAGTTTGGGATGACAGTTTGTGGCAGTTGGAGTGGCTCCCCTATTTGAAATTTGGACTGGACTGCACTGAGCTGCCACTGCAAACAACCATTGTCTTCCCATGGAGTATATAGTATATTGTATAGTATACTGATAATTCATGAAGAGGTATTACAAATTTGCATGTGTCAGATCTGTAATTGTGTCTGTTCCTGGAGGGGGCAATAGTGAGTCAGTGGTGGTGCGGTTGAGGAAACGAGGAGGCTGTACAAGATTCCTGTGCATGTGCACAATGATTTTTATTTAGCACACAGGGATATGAACAGTCACTGAAGCACAATACTCTTCTGATGGTATGAGCAAAGAAGCAGATGGAGATATAACAACAATCACATGTGATGATATGTAAACCAGTAAAATCAATAAAAGTGATGACCGGCCTGGAAGCCGATGGCAACAGGATCAAATATGCAGACGATAGTAATGCAACTGATGACAGTGAACACAGGCAAAAGTAATTACGGAGATTGGTCCGGAAACCAACATAATTAGATTCACACAGTCTGTATATATGCATAAGTCCACAAAGCCAAGCAAGGCCAAAGCAGGAGACAGTTTGTAATGGCAAGCTGGTTGTTTTAAGTGCCAAATGGAATAGCACAGTGCTGAACGCAGATAACAACACACAGGTGAGAATGGTAAGTAGCACCTGGAGAGAGTCTCTTACTGCATGCAGAGGTGGAAGCTGACTGTGGAAGGAGTTGTAGCAGAGCTGGATGGCTGGAGCCTGTAGTTCCACGGAGAAGACTGGAGCCAGGAGACGCTGTACACTGGATGTGACGCGTTGTTCAAGGCAATGAGACTGAGCCGATGTTCTGGATTTATACCCCCTGGTCAGCAGGTATTGGATGCTTGAATCATGTGTGCAGAAAGAGCGCAGGGTTGGGTGTTACAGGTCAGCTGACCGCAAGTGTCATGTCAGCGCCCATGCTGCACAGATGGTGGGTACACACTAGATGGACTTCAGGGGTAGACAATGACAATGGGCACCGTGCCCAGAGCATTCACGCAGCCGCAAACTGCGGCCATGATCTCCGGAGGCCTGCACACCAGCGAGCCGGTAAGTGAGATACCACTGAATGCCGATTCCTGACAGCATGAATGTTTTAAATATATTACATTATTGTGATTATCTGACAGCTTCCTGTTTCCATTAGGAAATAGCAAAACATGCCATCAACAATACAGATAATTATATAATTAAATATACTGTAAGTTATTGTGGTTTTGTATTTTTTAGATAAATATACAATTTACTGAATTTGTCCATGCTTATTTTACTACTGTAATAACTCTGGTAGAATTACTGCACCAACTTTTACTTCACAGTATTTTTTTTTATCCTTTAATCAATAATATTTGCTTTTCCATAAACTATTTATTGCTTTACAGATCCATTATTATATAATTATAATTTCCACTGACTAACTGTAACAAAGTATGCACCTAAAACAAAATTTTGCCAGGGCCATAATTACAAAATTAAATATTTCCATTATGGATTTCCTACTAGCGATGTGTGCTGACCCCCATGTTCTAGTTATTGTTCTAATTTGTCATCGAGTTTGCCAAAACTGCCCTCATATATTTTGGATTTTTTTTTCAAAATTTATAAAAACAGCAAAAATTATAGAATTTGGGCCTTTTTTGCTCCTATAGTATAAGTAATCTCAATAACATTAATTTCCAAATTTGACTATCTCACAGCTCATAATATTGGGAGTAATTCCGAGTTGATCGCAGCATCAAATTTGTTAGCAGTTGGGCAAAACAATTTGCACTGCAGGTGTGGCAGATATAACATTTACAGAGAGAGTTAGATTTGGGTGTGGTGTGTTCAAACTGAAATCTAAATTGCAGTGTAAAAATAAAGCAGCCAGTATTTATCCTGCACAGAAACAATACAACCCACCCAAATCTAACTCTCTCTGCAAATGTTATATCTGCCCCCCTGCAGTGCAAATGGTTTTGCCCAACTGCTAACAAATTTGTTGCTGCGATCAACTCGGAATTACCCCCATTGTTTTCATAAATATTGGCCAAAGGCTACATTGAGCTGGCTGATTACAAACCAGCGCTTCAGCAACAGGGAGTGCCACTTTTGAGGCTGAAGTGCTCGGCTTGTTTGGGCTCACTCTAAATATTTTTTTAGAAATACTACATCCGATCATTAATGAGAAGATTGATGATGAGGGTGTTGAGGTGGAGATTTCCTGTGCTGGTCCAAACTGCAGGTAGCTGATGGCGGTCTGCTTGCTATTATTTTACTGAATTTGTTCAGATTTTGATAAATAACTTACATGAACTTGCTGCAAATGACTAAATAGGGAGGAAGATTCCAGTCATTCCAGTCATTTAGATGGCTTAAAATGTTGCCAGGAATTGAGCAAAATTAAGTACACACATAAGAGCTGGGTTTTTTGTTTGTTTTATGCCCAGGCATTACAATGGCCTTCTTCTTATTGCATCTAAGAATGTCTTCCACTGGTGCCTCACTTACAAAAACAACATCCTCATAATCAACCTCCTCATTATTGCTGGCATCAGCTACAAAAATATCCCCCCAATCTGCTGCACTTCCATGGTAGCATACTCAATTTCTATGTCAGCATGTTGTCTTGTGCTGCTCATCCCCACATTTGTACAGAAATGGTGGAAGAAGCCTTCTCTATGAGTACAGTATCAGAAAGGTTAGGCTCACACATAGCACTTTTGGACAAACTGATGAAATGCTATGATCCCTCCTTCATACATTCAGAGTTTATCTAATATTTGCGGCTAACCTCAGAAAATGGGTGTTTTGGGGGATATAGCCACAAATCGAGAATGATAAATGGGCCCGAGTGGGAAGGTCTTGCATCATCTGGCAAGAGAAGATGGGTCACTGACAGTTGCAGAACCACTACGGATAATTAGGAGTGTGTCCCATGCCATTTTTTTGAGTTTTGTGTTTTGGTTTTGGATCACCTTCGTGTTTTGGATTTGTATTAGTTTTGCCAAAACCACCCTTGTGGGATTTGGTTTTTGATCTGTATTTTTGTTTCATTATAAAAAGAGCTAAATTACAGAATTTAGGGGTGTTTTTGTTCCTTCAGTATTATTAACCTCAATAGCATTAATTTCCACTCATTTCCAGTCTATTTTGAACACCTCATAGCTCATAATATTGTTTTCATCCAGTTTAAGCCAAAAGATTGCACTGAGGTTGCGGGATGACTAAGCCAAATGACAGATGTGGGTTGTACAAACATGTGGCACATCTAGGAGCGGCACTGCAGTGGCAGAGAGGATAATAGTTTTATAAACTATGCAAAAAAATGCTCCAAAGAACACATAATTCAAAGAAAAGAGGTGCAAGATGGAATTGTCCTTGGGCCCTCCCAACTACTAATTCCTTGGGCTCTCCCACCCACCCTTATGTTGTATATTAAACAGGACATGCAAAGTTTAGGAAACCAATCATTTCAGTGACAGGGACTGTCACTTGTGGCTGAAATGATTGGTTTGTTTGGACCCCCATGGGGTAATGGGCAACGGGCAGTGCACAAACTGGCTTTAGTACTTTAAATAGAAACAATGTCAGCATCAGCATCTGATTCCCTACCCCCACCAGTGTGTGCATCCTCTTCATAGACAATTCATTCGTCCCCACTGGAATCCACCATCACAGGTCCCTCTGTACTTTTTGGAGGTAGTTGCTGGTGAAGGTCTTCATCGTGGAATTTGCAATTCATTTTTATGAACATCATCTTTTCCACATTTTGGGGAAGTAACCTCCTATGCTGATTGCTGACAAGGTTTCCGGCTGTGCTAGATACTCTTTCTGAGTACACATTGGAGGGTGGGCAACTTAAGTAAAACAAAGCCAGTTTGTGCAAGGGCCTACAAGTTGCTTCTTTTTCCTGCCATACTTAGTGGAATCACTCCATTTCAGCTCCTCCCTCACTTTATCCAGCTGTTTTTGCAAAAGCCTGATGATGGGAATCACCTGACTCAAACTGGCAGTATCAGAACTAACTTCACATGTGGCAAATTTGAAGGGTTTGAGAAGCTTGCACAACACGGAAACTATTCTCCATTGTGCTTGACTCCGGTGCATTCCAGCTCCTTTCTCTGTGTCATAGGTGGATGTGTAGGCTTGAATGGCCTTTTGCTGCTCCTCCACCCGCTGAAATATATAAAGGGTAGAATGCCACCTCATTACTACATCATGCTGCAGATGGTGGCAGGACAAGTTCAAGAGTGTTTGCTGGTGCTCCAGTCTTTGACATGCAGTTGCTGAATGTTGAAAATGTCCACACATTTTTTGGGCCACCGACAGCATCTCCTGCATGCCCCTGTCAGTTAAAAAAAAAGCTGCACCACCAAATTAATTGTGTGAGCAAAACATGGGATGTGTTGGAAGTTGCCCAGATGTAATGCTCTCGCAATATTGGCGCCATTGTCATATATAACAATTCCCAAGGAGAGTCCAAATGGGGTAAGCTATTGTACAATGATTTCCCTGAGTTTTTCTAAGAGGTTCTCAGTGGTGTGCCTTTTACTGAAACCGGTGATACACAGTGTAGTGTAGCCTGCCTCTGAATGAGTTGGCATTTGTGAAGTGCTGCTGGTGCTACTGCTGCTGCTGCTGTTGATGCTGTGGAAGGCAATACATCTACCCAGTGGTATGTCACAGTCATATTGTCTTTAGTTTGCCCTGTTCCACTTGTCCACATATATGTTGTTAAGTGGACATTGGGTACAATGTCATTTCTGAGGACACTAATATCACTTTTGTTAATATCCTTGTACAGACTGGGAATTGCTCGTCTGGTGAAGTGGAGTCTAGATAGGATTTGTTACCGTGGACATAGTTAGTCAATCAACTGTCTAAACCCCACTGCACTTATGGTCGATACTGGATGCACGTCTAAAACCATCATAGTTGTTATGGACTCAGTAATACGCTCTGCACCTGGGTGACTGCTGTCATACTTCATCTTCCTTGCAAAGGAATGTTGAACAGTCAATTGTTTTGTTAAAATACAAGTAGTCTTCCTGGCCCCCTTCTGGAATGAAGATCGACTCCCAGCAGCAACAGCAGCAGCAGTAGGCGTAGCACTCAAGGATCCTACGGAGGAATCCTGGATAGGAGAGGAGTCAGTCATGCCTATGAAATTGGATACAGGACCACTTCCAATCTTGATTGAGGAGGAAATTGATAATGAGGGTGTTGGTGGTGGGAATTGCAGGCACTAGGATCCAACAGAGAAAAGGGAGCTGGATGTCACTGGACTGCTTACATTCTTAGCCAAAGTTTCTGAGGGCGGAATGTACTAAATGGAAAATGTGGTTAACCCCCGTTTACTGCATTTTCCAAATGTACAAAGTCCCAGCCGCTGGGTGAGTGCAGCAGAGGGGTTTGCCAGCGTTTGCTTACAAAACTCCATAGAAGCTTATGGGCTTCTTTCTGCAGCACTGGTGTGAGGTATCTGATCGGATACCTCCAATCATGCCCTGTGGCCGCCCCCATCATTCTGCACATGTTCAGAATGACACAGGGTGCTGAAACCTGGATGTCAGGAAGACTCTGGGAATCGCGGAGGACAGCTTTTATCTGAAGAGCTGTCCTTCGCAATACTAAGTACATATGTAAATACATATGTGCTTAGCATCGTGATGATGGGCGGCAATGGACAGCAATGTCTCATAGTATATCCTGCCCATAATGTGTCAACAACTTGTGATGTATGTGCTGCAAGTGGCGTAACAGGAACGAGGTACCTCGGTAATTATGGCATGTACCTCTACTTACAATGGCTTTACAAAGGCTACAGATGGCAAGACAGTAATTGTCCGGGTTTGTGAAGAAATAAATCCACACAGAAGAGGGGGATTTTTTTGTCTTTTGCCCAGGCATGACATTGGGCTTTTTCATGCTATGGGCAAAAACTGTCTCCACTGGAGCCTTATTTAAACAAACAACATCCCCATCATCAAAATTCTCATCGTCAACATTCTCATTAGCCCCAGCTACACCAATATCCTCCACATCCTGGTGTACTTCTACAGTGACATCTTCAATTTCAATATCAGCATGTTGACTGGCGCTGCACCTCCCAACTCTTTCAAAGGGCATGCAAATGGTGGAAGAAGCCTCCTCTTCCCGTACAGTATTGGAAAGGTCAGACTTATACATTGCAACCACGGACACACTTGGACTCTCCTTGGGGATTGGTGATATTTCTGAATGCACAGTTGGTTCCTGTGCCTTAACAAGTTTCCTTTTTTTAACTCCTCTACAGGGAGGAGGGCTTACATGATCACTATGAGACGCAGAACCACCAGTCATAAACACAGGCCAAGACCTTAGCCTTTCCTTGCCACTTTGTGTAGTGAATGACAAATTGCCAATTTTATGTTTCTCGTCAGCTAACTTTCCTTTTTTAATTTATAAAATATTGCTTCTTTGATTTTAGTAGTAGTATTGGGATCGGTATGAAATACCTCCAATCAAAATCCCAACAGCAATTGACCGACGGTCAGAATTCGGACAAGGTCAAAATCCTGACATGGACAAAATACCGACATTTAAAATACCAACAAGGTCAAAATACCAACATGTAAAATGCCGACAGGTCAAAATACCGACATGCATTTTTCATTGTTTTTGTGTGTGTGTATGTCAACATAGTTTGACATGGACATCATATAAGTGTACCGCATGACTCACTGTGCTCGGCACACTATTATATTCCCCCTCCAAGTTCACTGGGTGGTAAAGTATGACCAAGTCGGTTTCAATGAAAAAAATCATGAAAAATTAATGTCGGCATTTTGACCTGTTGGAATTTTACATGTCGGTATTTTGACCTTGTCAGTATTTTAAATGTTGGTATTTTGTCCATGTTGGGATTTTGACCTTGTCGGGATTTTGACCGTCGGGATTTTGATTGGAGGTAAATTGACTGCATCCCATAGTATTTGGTTCCTGATTATTATTATTATTATTATTATTATTATTATCCTTTATTTATATGGCACCACAAGGGTTCCACAGCGCCCAATTACAGAGTACATATGCACATAGTCAAAACAGGAAAACAGTGACTTACAATTGAAGACAATATAGGACAAGTACAGGGTAACTAAGCATAACTACACCAGTAAATTACAGAGATAAGTTCCAGGTGTCCAAAAAACTGCGTGATTTGGGCAGTTGAGGATTATTAAAGTAAGAAAAGGATAAGCACATGAGGGAAGAGGGCCCCACTCATGAGAGCTTACATTCTTTCAATTGTTTGTCCTCCATTTCTATCAACACAAAATGGGGTACAGCAACAGTGTCGCACAAATGAGTCAGAAATATGTATTATTATTTTTCATACCACACACCCGCAGTTACAGTCGCACAAATGAGTCATAAATATACATTTTTACACACCAACAGCATCGCACAATACGTTTATGAGTCAGAAATGGTAGTTGAACACTGCGGTTGACCTTTGCCAACAGTGTCACACAATACATATATGAGTCAGAAATGGTAGTCAAACACTGCAGTTGACCTTCAACAACAGCATTACACAATACGTGTATGAGTCATAAAGGGTGGTCGAACACTGTGGATGACTTTCACCAATGGAGTCGCACAATACATGTATGAGTCATAAAGGGTAGTCAATCACTGTGGAAGACCTTCACCAACAGCGTTGCACAATACGTGTATGAGTCAGAAATTGTAGTTGAACACTTCAGTTGACCTTCACCAACAGCATCGCACAATACGTGTATTAGTCAGAAATGGTAGTTGAACACTGCGGTTGACCTTCATCAACAGTGTCACACAATACATATATGAGTCAGAAATGGTAGACAAACACTGCAGTTGACCTTCAACAACAGCATTACACAATACGTGTATGAGTCATAAAGGGTGGTCGAACACCGTGGATGACTTTCACCAATGGAGTCGCACAATACATGTATGAGTCATAAAGGGTAGTCAATCACTGTGGAAGACCTTCACCAACAGCGTTGCACAATACATGTATGAGTCAGAAATGGTAGTTGAACACTGCGGTTTACCTTCACCAACAGTGTCACACAATACATATATGAGTAAGAAATGGTAGTCAAACACTGCAGTTGACCTTCAACAACAGCATTACACAATACGTGTATGAGTCATAAAGGGTGGTTGAACACTGTGGATGACTTTCACCAATGGAGTCGCACAATACATGTATGAGTCATAAAGGGTAGCCGATCACTGTGGAAGACCTTCACCACAGAGAGAACCCCTTTTAAGAGACAGCAGAGAGAGCACCCCTTTTTCAGATACAGCAGACAGAGAGCACCCCATTCAGATACAGCAGACAGAGAGAGCACTCCTTTCAGAGACAGCAGAGAGAGCACTCCTTTTTCAGATACAGCAGACAAAGAGAGCACCGCTTTCAGACACAGCAAAGAGAGAGCACCCCTTTTTCAGATACAGCAGACAGGGAGAGCATCACTTTCAGATACAGCAGACAGAGAGAGCACCCCTTTCAAATACAGCAGACAGAGAGAGCACCCCTTTTTCAGATACTTAAGACAAAGAGAGCACCCTTTTTCAGATACATTAGAGAGAGAGAGCACCCCTTTTTCAGATACAGCAGACAGAGAGAGTCCCCCTTTCTCAGATACAGCAGACAGATAAAACACCTGTTTTTCAGATACAGCAGAGAGTACCTCTGTTTCAGATACAGCACACAGAAAGCACCCCTTTCAGATACAGCAGACAGTGAGAGCACCCCTTTCAGATACAGTAGACAGAGCACCCCTTTCAGATACAGCAGACAGGGCACCCCTTTCAGATGCAGATGACAGAGCACCTGCCCCATGCCAGACAACATAGTACTGAGATGGACACGTCTGTCCAGTACACTCTCCACAGCTGGAGTGAAGATGGCCCCGATCACCAGCGACTTAAATAGAATCCGAAACCCACGAGCATTTGACAGCAGGAAGATGACATTCAGCCTCGCTTTCGGATTCCAGTAAGGCAGAAAGTCCTGTGTCGGACTCAGATTCCGCCTCGTATCTCAATATTCAGGTCGTTTTGGTTCCCCGATAACTGATCCTGCTCATCTCTACTTATATTAAAGGCCAAGGTCTGAGCCTTTCTTTGCCACTGCTTGAGGTGTATTGTATAGTGGAATTGTATGTATTTGCAGAGGTGCAGAAATGGTGGAGGAAGGCTTCTCTATGAGTACAGTATTAGAAAGGTCAGTCTCACACATAGCACTTTTTGACACACTTACTGTAGACCTACCATGATCCTTCCTTCACACATTTGGGGATTACCTAATTTTTATCAATGAAAATGAGAGTTTTTTTGGGCTATAGCCACAAATATAGAATGATAAATGGGGTCCTGAGTGTGAAGGTCTTGCATCAACATCAGAGGCAAAAGATGTCTCACTGACAGTTGCAGAACCACTAATCATAAATAAAGGCCAAGGCCTGAGCATTTTATTGCAAGTTCATGTGTGTAGTGTATAGTAGGCATTTTATTTTTTTGGTGGTAAACTTTCCCTGTATTAGAGGTGATTTTTTTTCTTAATCTCTGTAAATTTTTGTTTTGATTACAGGTGCCCTTTTAAGCCCTTGAGAACCGACTATAGTAGATGTTGAAGTACTAATAGCATGATCATCATGACTGTCAACAGCCACAGCACAAGTACTTGGTTGCTGCTTCTGCTCTTTCATAAGCTAATCATGATCCTTGTAGACTCACATCACTTTTATTATTAACGTGGTGGCACAGCTGGGCTCTGAACACACACAACGTTTTTCAAAACCCCCCCACCATTTTCTGTTTTTTTAATAAATGACAACTTCACACTGCTAATATTGCAGCACTTAAATATTATTAATGCAGAGGTGCAGCTTGGCCCTAAACACACTTTTTTTTTTACATTTTTCTTTGTATTTTTCTAGTTTTTGTTTTTTATTTTACATTTTTTTTACAAAGGACTACAAATTCACACTGACTTACAGCGCTTATATTATTAAGGTGGTGACACGGCCTGGATCTGAACACACACAATTTTTTGGGGAGTGTTTTATATTTTTCTTACACTCAGCTGTGAATCAATCCACTTATATAATTAATGCAGTGGTACTGCCTGGCCCCAAACACACACAAGTTAAAAAAAAAAAAAAAAAACTTTTTTAATTTTTTTCACAATTGACAACAACTTCACACTGCTACTCAGTTTATATTATTAACACAATGACATGGCATGGTTTTGAAAACACATGTTCATGTTCACAAGTTTTTTATAAATACATATTTTCTTTTTTTACACACTGCTGCAAATAATGCACCAGTGTGCACCAATAAAGAGTTAATGCAACACTTCGGGCAGTGACAAAAAACACCACCAAGGATTAATGCTGGGCTGCACTGTGAGCAGTTACAACACCAGTGTGCACAAATTAAAGGCTAATGCTGCTCTATATTAGCTCTGGTCAGAGCTGTGGGTAGTTACAAAAAAACAAAAAAAAAAAAAAAAAGTTTGCACCAAGGGTTAATGCTGCACCTGCATTAGGAGTTCTGGGCAGCAATGTGGGCAGTGACATGAAAAAAAAAACAATAGTGTGCACCAAGGGTTAATGATACCCCTGTATTATGAACTCTGGGCTGTACGTAGGCAGTGATAAAAAAAAAAAAAAACAACAACAACAGTGTGCTGTTCACCAAAGGTTAATGCTGCAGTTAAGTTACACACCAGTGTGACATACTTAGCCAATATGCAAGTAATATATCTGCACTACAAAAATAACAAAGAATGTTTTGCTTTCTACATCCATCTAGCTTGATCAGTATTACTAACACTAAGGACATGTGGGGCCAGTATTAATAACCCTAGACATGTGGGGCTAGTATTAATAACACTAGGGACATGTGGGTACTGGTCAAGCAGAGTCCTCACTTTAAGTCCTCACTAAAGCTTCCTCCCCTCCGATGGTCCTTTGCGAAAAGGTGTCTGAGTCACCGCAGGAGGTACTTGTATCAAATTTTAAACACACGAGATCTGACACTGGGAAGATGGCATTTGGATTATTTTGGAATCTGACCTTGGCAAGAAAACCTGAGCCAGGGCTCGAATTCCCTCAGATCTTGGAAGGACAGGGCTGCTCATCTCTATTTTTGACTGTACTGGGGTACAGCCTCCTAAGCATTCCATTTACCTATGGGATGGCACATTGGCAATTTCCACATTACAGAGGGTGAGTTCAGTACTCTTGGTTAAAGTATACAGAACATACTAAAGATATATAAAATTACAAAAGACAAGTTGTGTATTAAACATGATACATAATTTTAATTTATAGTTTTAGTTTTGCATACTGAAATGTGATTTAAATAGTTTTCATCAAATAATTTTTTTATTAGTAGTATCTACTTGAGAGTAGTGATGAGCGGGTTCGGTTCCTCGGAAACCGAACCCCCCCGAACTTTACCCATTTTACACGGGTCCGAGGCATACTCGGATTCTCCCGTATGGCTCGTTTAATCTGAGAGCGCCCGAACGTCATCATCCCGCTGTCGGATTCTCGCGAAATTCGGATTCTATATAAGGACCGCTCGTCGCCGCCATTTTCACTCGTGCATTAGAAATGTTAGGGAGAGGACGTATTGCTTAATTGTGGGGACTGGGGAGCAGCTGTATCATATAGGAGGAGTACAGTGCAGAGTTTTGCTGATCAGTGACCACCAGTTTTATCCGTTCTCTGCCTGAAAAACGCTCCATATATGTGCTCAGTGTGCTGCATATATCTGTGCTCACACTGCTTTATTGTGGGGACTGGGGACAAGCAGTATTATATAGGAGGAGTACAGTGCAGAGTTTTGCTGACCAGTGACCACCAGTATACGTTGTCTGCCTGAAAAATGCTCCATATCTGTGCTCAGTGTGCTGCATATATCTGTGCTCATACTGCTTTATTGTGGGTACTGGGGACCACCAGTATATTATATAGGAGGAGTAAAGTGCAGAGTTTTGCTGACCAGTGACCACCAGTATACGTTGTCTGCATGAAAAACGCTCCATATCTATGCTCAGTGAGCTGCATTTATCTGTGCTCACACTGCTTTATTGTGGGTACTGGGGACCACCAGTATATTATATAGGAGGAGTACAGTGCAGAGTTTTGCTGACCAGTGACCACCAGTATATATAGCAGTACGGTACGGAAGGCCACTGCTCTTCCTACCTCTGTGTCGTCAAGTATACTATCCATCTAGATTCTATACCTGTGGTGCATTTTAGTTTTGCAGTTTGCGGACAGTGACCACCAGTGTATATAGCAGTACGGTACGGAAGGCCACTGCTCTACCTACCTCTGTGTCGTCAAGTATACTATCCATCTAGATTCTATACCTGTGGTGCATTTTAGTTTTGCAGTTTGCTGACAGTGACCACCAGTATATATAGCAGTACGGTACGGAAGGCCACTGCCCTACCTACCTCTGTGTCGTCAAGTATACTATCCATCTAGATTCTATACCTGTGGTGCATTTTAGTTTTGCAGTTTGCTGACAGTGACCACCAGTATATATAGCAGTACGGTACGGAAGGCCACTGCTCTACCTACCTCTGTGTCGTCAAGTATACTATCCATCTAGATTGTATACCTGTGGTGCATTTTAAATTTGCAGTTTGCTGACAGTGACCACCAGTATATATAGCAGTACGGTACGGAAGGCCACTGCTCTACCTACCTCTGTGTCGTCAAGTATACTATCCATCTACATTCTATACCTGTGGTGCATTTTAGTTTTGCAGTTTGCTGACTGTGACCACCAGTATATATAGCAGTACGGTACAGAAGGCCACTGTTCTACCTACCTCTGTGTCGTCAAGTATACTATCCATCTAGTTTCTATACCTGTGGTGCATTTTAGTTTTGCAGTTTGCTGACAGTGACCACCAGTATATATAGCAGTACGGTACGGAAGGCCACTGCTCTACCTAACTCTGTGTCGTCAAGTATACTATCCATCTAGATTCTATACCTGTGGTGCATTTTAGTTTTGCAGTTTGCTGACAGTGACCACCAGTATTTATAGCAGTACGGTACGGAAGGCCACTGCTCTACCTACCTCTGTGTCATCAAGTATACTATCCATCTAGATTCTATACCTGTGGTGCATTTTAGTTTTGCAGTTTGCTGACAGTGACCCCCAGTATATATAGCAGTACGGTACGGAAGGCCACTGCTCTACCTACCTCTGTGTCGTCAAGTATACTATCCATCTAGATTCTATACCTGTGGTGCATTTTAGTTTTGCAGTTTGCTGACAGTGACCACCAGTATATATAGCAGTACGGTACGGAAGGCCACTGCTCTACCTACCTCTGTGTCGTCAAGCATACTATCCATCCATACCTGTGGTGCATTTCAGTTGTGCGCAGTATATATAGTAGTAGGCCATTGCTATTGATACTGGCATATAATTCCACTCATTAAAAAATGGAGAACAAAAATGTGGAGGTTAAAATAGGGAAAGATCAAGATCCACTTCCACCTCGTACTGAAGCTGCTGCCACTAGTCATGGCCGAGATGATGAAATGCCATCAACGTCGTCTGCCAAGGCCGATGCCCAATGTCATAGTAGAGAGCATGTAAAATCCAAAAAACAAAAGTTCAGTAAAATGACCCAAAAATCAAAATTGAAAGCGTCTGATGAGAAGCGTAAACTTGCCAATGTGCCATTTATGACACGGAGTGGCAAGGAACGGCTGAGGCCCTGGCCTATGTTCATGGCTAGAGGTTCAGATTCACATGAGGATGGAAGTACTCATCCTCTCGCTAGAAAAATGAAAAGACTTAAGCTGGCAAAAGCACAGCAAAGAACTGTGCGTTCTTCTAAATCACAAATCCCCAAGGAGAGTCCAATTGTGTCGATTGCGATGCCTGACCTTCCCAACACTGGACGGGAAGAGCTTGCGCCTTCCACCATTTGCACGCCCCCTGCAAGTGCTGGAAGGAGCACCCACAGTCCAGTTCCTGATAGTCAAATTGAAGATGTCACTGTTGAAGTACACCAGGATGAGGATGTGGGTGTTGCTGGCGCTGGGGAGGAAATTGACAAGGAGGATTCTGATGGTGAGGTGGTTTGTTTAAGTCAGGCACCCGGGGAGACACCTGTTGTCCGTGGGACGAATATGGCCATTGACATGCCTGGTCAAAATACAAAAGAAAATCACCTCTTCGTTGTGGAATTATTTCAACACAAATGCAGACAACAGGTGTCAAGCCATGTGTTGCCTTTGTCAAGCTGTAATAAGTAGGGGTAAGAACGTTAACCACCTAGGAACATCCTCCCTTATACGTCACCTGGACCGTATTCATCAGAAGTCAGTGACATGTTCAAAAACTTTAGATGACAGCGGAAGCAGTCCACTGACCACTAAATACCTTCCTCTTGTAACCAAGCACCTGCAAACCACACCACCAACTCCCTCAGTGTCAATTTTCACCTTACACAGGAAAGACAATAGTCCTGCAGGCCATGTCACTGGCAAGTATGACAAGTCCTCTCCTGCCTGGGATTCCTCCGATGCATCCTTGAGTGTAACGCCTACTGCTGCTGGCGCTGCTGTTGTTGCTGCTGGGAGTCGATCGTCATCCCAGAGGGGAAGTCGAAAGACCACTTGTACTACTTCCAGCAAGCAATTGACTGTCCAACAGTCCTTTGCGAGGAAGATGAAATATCACAGCAGTCATCCTGCTGCAAAGCGGATAACTCAGGTCTTGTCAGCCTGGGTGGTGAGAAACGTGTATCCGGTATCCACCGTTAATTCACAGGCAACTAGAGACTTGATTGAGGTACTGTGTCTCCGGTACCAAATACCATCTAGGTTCCATTTCTCTAGGCAGGCGATACCGAAAATGTACACAGACGTCAGAAAAAGAGTCACCAGTGTCCTAAAAAATGCTGTTGTGCCCAATGTCCACTTAACCACGGACATGTGGACAAGTGGAGCAGGGCAGACTCAGGACTATATGACTGTGACAGCCCACTGGGTAGATGTATTGCCTCCCGCAGCAAGCACAGCAGAGGCGGCACCAGTAGCAGCATCTCGCAAACGCCAACTCGTTCCTAGACAGGCTACACTTTGTATCACCGCTTTCCATAAGAGGCACACAGCTGACAACCTCTTACGGAAACTGAGGAACATCATCGCAGAATGGCTTACCCCAATTGGACTCTCCTGGGGATTTGTAACATCGGACAACGCCAGCAATATTGTGCGTGCATTACATCTGGGCAAATTCCAGCACGTCCCATGTTCTGCACATACATTTAATTTGGTGGTGCAGAATTATTAAAAAAACGACAGGGGCGTGCAAGAGATGCTGTCGGTGTCCCGAAGAATTGCGGGCCACTTTCGGCATTCAGCCACCGCGTGCCGAAGACTGGAGCACCAGCAAACACTCCTGAACCTGCCCTGCCATCATCCGAAGCAAGAGGTGTTAACGAGGTGGAATTCAACCCTCTATATGCTTCAGAAGATGGAGGAGCAGCAAAAGGCCATTCAAGCCTATACATCTGCCCAGACACTGCCAGCCTGAGTCAGGTCATTCCCCTCATCAGGCTTTTGCAGAAGAAGCTGGAGACATTGAAGGAGGAGCTAAAACAGAGCGATTTCGCTAGGCATGTGGGACTTGTGGATGGAGCCCTTAATTCGCTTAACCAGGATTCATGGGTGGTTAATCTGTTGAAATCAGAGCACTACATGTTGGCCACCGTGCTCGATCCTAGATTTAAAACCTACGTTGGATCTCTCTTTCCAGCAGACACAAGTCTGCAGAGGTTCAAAGACCTGCTGGTGAGAAAATTGTCAAGTCAAGCGGAACGTGACCCGTCAACAGCTCCTCCTTCACATTCTCCCACAACTGGGGGTGCGAGGAAAAGGCTAAGAATTCCGAGCCCACCCGCTGGCGGTGATGCAGAGCAGTCTGGAGCGAGTGCTGACATCTGGTCCGGACTGAAGGACCTGCCAACGATTACTGACATGTCGTCTACTGTCACTGCATATGATTCTCTCACCATTGAAAGAATGGTGGAGGATTATATGAGTGACCGCATCCAAGTTGGCACGTCAGACAGTCCGTACGTATACTGGCAGGAAAAAGAGGCAATTTGGAGGCCCTTGCACAAACTGGCTTTATTCTACCTAAGTTGCCCTCCATCCAGTGTGTACTCCGAAAGAGTGTTTAGTGCAGCTGCTCACCTTGTCAGCAATCGGCGTACGAGGTTACTTCCAGAAAATGTGGAGAAGATGATGTTCATCAAAATGAATTATAATCAATTCCTCCGTGGAGACATTCACCAGCAGCAATTGCCTCCAGAAAGTACACAGGGATCTGAGATGGTGGATTCCAGTGGGGACGGATTAATAATCTGTGAGGAGGGGGATGTACACAGTGAAAGGGGTGAGGAATCGGAGGATGATGATGAGGTGGACATCTTGCCTCTGTAGAGCCAGTTTGTGCAAGGAGAGATTGATTGCTTCTTTTTTGGTGGGGGCCCAAACCAACCAATCAATTCAGCAACATTTGTGTGGCAGACCCTGTCACTGAAATGATGGGTTTGTTAAAGTGTGCATGTTCTGTTTATACAACATAAGGGTTGGTGCATCTCTTTTTTTTATCTCTGCATCATGTGCTGTTTGGGGACTATTTTTTGAAGTGCCATCCTGCCTGACACTGCAGTGCCACTCCTAGATGGGCCAGGTGTTTGTGTCGGCCACTTGGGTCGCTTAGCTTAGTCACACAGCGACCTTGGTGCGCCTCTTTTTTTCTTTGCATCATGTGCTGTTTGGGGACTATTTTTTTGAAGTGCCATCCTGCTTGACACTGCAGTGCCACTCCTAGATGGGCCAGGTGTTTGTGTAGGCCACTTGGGTCGCTTAGCTTAGCCATCCAGCGACCTCGGTGCAAATTTTAGGACTAAAAATAATATTGTGATGTGTGAGGTGTTCAGAATAGACTGAAAATAAGTGGAAATTACGGTTATTGAGGTTAATAATACTATGGGATTAAAATGACCCCCAAATTCTATGATTTAAGCTGTTTTTGAGGGTTTTTTATAAAAAAACACCCGAATCCAAAACACACCCGAATCCAACAAAAAAATTTCAGGGAGGTTTTGGCAAAACGCGTCCGAATCCAAAACACGGCCGCGGAACCGAATCCAAAACCAAAACACAAAGAAGAACATGAGAAGGAGCAAATGTAGAAAAATAGGCTTTCCATGTGCCCATTTAAGGCCAATAAGACCCCCACAAATGTTCCCCCATCGGTATGCCCTATTTTGTGTCCCTCTCATCTGTATGTCCATTACTGTGCTCCCTGATCTGTATTGTGCTACTCCCATCTGCATTTCCTTTATTGAGTTTCCCCTTCTTGCTTAATCTATATGTTCTATACCCACCCAGAAAAAAAATATTTTGAATTGTGCCTTACCCCTCCCCTCAGCTCTATATCATGCAGTATATACCCCTATCTATATGCTCTGTACTAAGTTTCCCCATCTGCATGGTTTATATTGTTCCCACTACCACAACCCAGTCTTAATGTATTGTCCTGTGCTCTAAACACCAGCACCCCCCAAGCCACTCCCCCACACACAAACCATCATTGTTACTTACAGTACCTCATACACTGCATCTTCTTGTGCTCCTCCATTTCTGTCTGCCTCTGCTCCACACCCCCTCCTGTCTTCTGTGGTGCAGTGCTGATGCTCATCTTGTCTCTGACTAGCAGCAGGTGATTTTTTTGGTCCACTTTCTAAAATCATGTTAAACTAATGGAGCAATGACAAAATAAGTTTCACCAAATTTTACCAAGTTAACCTCTCACCAATCCACCAATATGTGCCCATACAGTGCAGATATTTTAACGTGATTTTCAGATCATGGTCATCCAAGCATCATATCATAAGAGTGCCCATTTTAATAGTAAAATACTAGTAACTGTCAGCAAAACATCTGATCACTACTATACACTGCCAATGTAGAGCACCAATTTGTCAGTGAAATCCAACAACCTGATTTACCGATTCCGATGAGTTTTTGTTGAGTATTGGTGTTCGGTGAACCCTAGAAGTTGATGATTTGTTTAAACAATTTAAAAAAAATGCAGAATTGCCCCAAATAATTACTTTTTAAGGTTTGTAGGTTATATTTTTTTATTGACTGGATTGCAGACAACATTTTGCAAATTTGGCTTCTCAAAAACTAGTAACAAAAACAGAAATCTGGTAAACTTTATGAATTTGCTAGTAATCCTATCAGACAAAGGTAAATGAGTCCAAAAGTATTTAGTACACCAAGGAAACAAAGGTAAAATGTGTGCAAATAATCAATTTACTCTAAACAGTATCTGACTACTTCTCCCAAGGATAAATAAATCTGCTAATTTTATAAATGGTTTAATGCAGTGATGATGCTTAACTGATGATTCAAATATTCTTAAACTTTTTCATATTTATATGAATAAATCCTTTGTAATTACGTCTTGTTCCTACATTTGCCATACTTTCTCTTTATGTTAATGTTATAAATATTACATTTTCTTCAGCTGTAGTTAAATATTATATTGCATTGTAACCACACAGCAGTTATTCTAGTGTATGCATCATGCAAATGTATTTATAGGATACACAATCTTCAGAAATGCATGGAAATCAATGATCAATTTACTGTAGGCTGATTGCAAAGAAGAGAATAAAATATACTGTAAAGCTTTATGCCATAATTGCTTATTTTTCAAGCTTTTTAGAATTGTTTAAACAATAAGCATTTTTAAGAAAAATGGTTTCCTGGGACATTATTGACCAAATGGGTCAAGGTATATTGACCTACAATTGTGTGTCATAAATCAACTTCTGAAAACCAATGGCTTTACTTAGTAGATAAAACATTAAAAATCAGGAACCAACAAGCTGGGTAAAATGCTAAATAGGATTTCAAAGAACCAATTCTATTTACAGTAAATGTAATAATAATAATAATAATAATAATAAATGCCTTCTATTTATTTACTTTCTATTGTTTTTGTATTATTCTGTATTAAATTTTTTTTATAAATTGTCTTTATTGCACTTTGAATCACATATAAAAAGTTCTTTTTTTGAAAAAAAACACATATAATCACTGTGTATTTTCGTATATCACAAGTTGATATTGTTATATTATACTCTTATAACAAGACGTTCAATGAAATACGTTTTCTGGGCTATGCACAATTCTAAAAGCACACATATTTTCAATACATATTTTGACATATACCATGTTGTTATAGTTACATTATAAACTTATGACGAAGCATCCATTAGCATTCCATTTTAAGAGCTCGGCCCTACTTGTTCTTTTTCCACGATAATAATATAGAGCCATTACCTGCTACTTATGACACAGCTACCTGACTCTCCTTGTAGATCTCTCTAACGTCACATAAGAAGTATCCCAGCCAGTCACATATGTATGGACACCTATTTACATGTCTATAGATGTATACACTATACAGTTAAGCTTAGCGCCTCTCTAATCACCTCCTACCTAATTCTGCATTATTTCTGTAAAGCATTTTTTTATTCTCTCTTGAATGAGCACTGACAAGGTCTTCCCCCATGTCTCAAAAAACTTCCTGGCATATTTCCCTCTATTGCCTGTTGCCTCCACCCAATTCATCCTAAAATTGTAATATCATTTTTCCAAGAACAGGGCCATAGGAGGGACCCTTGGACTTGCCCACATTTGTAAGATTGCTTTACTTGGAATCCTTGAATTACTCTACTGATACCGCCATCATTAATTTCCTTTTTCCTATATTTCAGTTATTATCTTGGGAGGATATTCCCAAAATGGCCCACTCAGCATTCACTTTGAAATTCTCCTCCAAATACAAATTAACAAAACCCCAAATTCTAATTCTATAACTGAGCAGTTCCAAAAAACAATGATACAAATCTGCCCTACCAGCCCCGCATTTCAAACAACAGTTTGACTGGGACAACCCCATCTCTTATCTTCTCCTCAGGGATAAATAGGCCCTATGAAATATCTTTAAAAACATTTTGGAGTACATCGGAACAGGGAGTAATCGATTTGATTTTTCCAATGCCCCCAAAAGGATCTCCACCGATAGATGGGGGAACACTTCCAACCAACAACAAAGGCCTTTATTCATATTTTTATAGTCTATCTGTTCCCTGAGCAAGTTGTAATAATGCAAAATAACCTGTCTAGTTGGAGTTTTTTGTAATAATATTTTATCAAGGGCAATGTCTCAGTCCTGTTCTTGGAATCCTTGAATTACTCTACAAACATAATTTTGAGCCTGCATACATGCCAATCCCATAAATGTTGCCTCTTTATAATTATCTTTTACTTGTGTATATGTCATTGGCTTTCTATTGGCAGAATTAATTAGCTGGCCAACCCCATATTTTTCCAGACAACAAAGGGATATCTCTCTCTTGAAACCTTGGGTTACCCACAAAAGGGAGATGGATCAATTCTTTTGAGTTTAACTTTAGTCTATGTCTCAATACCAAGCATGCTTTCCTAGTAGTCTTTAATAATGGATTTTTTACAATATGCCTTCTAACTTCGTTATCGGGCGCATGGAGAAAGGCCGTCAAACTCATATTTGGTAAGAGTGATTGTTCCAAAAATGAGTGCGCGTAAGTTTTACTTTTCCAAACCCAGTCCCTTATATATTTCAGATGGGCTGCCAAGCTGTATGTTTCAATGTTGGGGAGATTCCCCCCTTCGTTTGATTTTTTTGGTTGCAATTTACCCAGACTTAGTCTTGCTTTCTTGCCCTCCCATATAAAATTGTTAAATAATCTGTTTATCTCTTTCACATCCCTCCTTGTTATCATAACTGGAAGTACAGTACTTTAACCCGGTATAACAGTCTAGGGAAAGATATTATTTTTATGACGTTGATTCTCCCCAGCATAGACATAGGAAGCTGCTTCCAGCCCACCAACTCTGACTCACAGGCTCTAATAGCCTCTTTTATGTTTTAATCATATAAGGTATTTAGATCTTTAGGTAATTTTACTCCTAAATATGTTATATTCTTTTTAGCCCATTTAATTGGCAGATCTGTTGCCCATGCTGGTTTTCTGTATCCTAGTTTAATATATAGTACTGTTGATTTGTCTAGGTTTATTGTAAAACCCGAGACTTTACCGAATTCTATTAGTTTCTGCTTTACGGGTACTAAATCTACTCTAGGGTTAGTTATGAACAACAATATATCATCCGCAAAAGCGGTCATTTTTATTTCTTGTTGTCCCACCACCATTCCCTCCAAGGTTGGCCAGTTCTGTAGATATCTGAGCATTGGGTCCAACACTAAATTAAATAGCAATGAAAAGAGGGGACATCCCTGTTGAGTCCCTCTGCTCATTTTCACTGCCTGACATATATTCCCGTTAATGAGTAGTGATGTGAACGGTGTTTCATACATAAATTTAATAAACCTCATGAAGCTAACTCCAAAATCCCTCCTGCTCAAGACTCATATAGGAATGGCCATGAAATGAAGTCAAAAGCTTTATTTGCATCGAGGCTAAGCAAAATGCTTGGCTTATCCTTTTGTTGTAGCAAATTTATTATTGCCGCCATGGCGGTTCTAATACCCTTAACTGGATAGTGGCCTGAGAAAAACCCCAACTGATTTTCTGTTAACAACTCAGTACTTATAGTTTGAAGCCTATATTATATTACTTAAGGGATCATAATTAAACCAAGCCTTTCAATCCATTCTATTGATAGTAAATATGTCACAAATGAGCACACTAGCAAGTTTGATTCACCATTAAAAATATTAGAAAAATATTAGACATTCAACAAATGTTGCTATTGGTTATCATACACTTGTATACTTATAGCTTTCAAAAACAATATAATCTTAGATTACTAAGTAAGATTTGTTTTGCTTTGTGAACTGAGATATTCCTTATTTTTCCTTTCTTTGTAATGTTTCAAGCCTTGAAGACAAAGTGAAGTTGCCCCAAGCAATTATCAGATTTTGTCATTTATTATTATTATTAGTTATTTTTATAACGTTAGGATATTCTGTTGTGCTTTACAATTGAGAAAAAAATTGTAATAAAATAAGACTGGCTAATAACAGACAAAATAGCAATTGTGAAATAGCAATTGATACACAATTGGTCCAGCCAGAATGCATATGTTCTTGGTGGACTGTATGCTTCAGTTAGGGCCAGTTCTAGCCCTTGTGGCACCCAGGGCAAAAGTGCCCTTTGGGCCCCCCCCCCCATTGGCAGAAAAAATAGGGTTAGTTCGTGCCAAAAATGCTCAGCATAAAATAGAGATGTGGCTTCCTAGGGAATGGGCATGGCCACAGAATGGGTGTAGTACGGTCTGCCGGCGGTCGGGCTCCCAGCGACCAGCATACCAGCGCCGGGAGCCCAACTGACAGCTTACCGACAGTGTGGCGAGCGCAAATGAGCCCCTTGCGGGCTCGCTGCGCTCGCCACGCTGCGAGCACGGTGGCGCGCTATGCGCGCCACGCTATTTTATTCTCCCTCCAGGGGGGTCGTGGACCCTCACAAGGAAGAATAAGTGTCGGTATGCCGGCTGTCGGGATTCCGGCGCCGGTATACTGTGCGCCGGGATCCCGATAGCCGGCATACTGAAGACCACCCCACAGAATAGTACCTATTCACATTATACCGCACAGTAGTGTCCATCAGTCACATTACACCACACAGTATAACCCTTTATACCATGTTAGAGCCTCTTACACACATTACACCACAGTAGAGCAGAGCCCTTTATACACATTATGCCAGGTAGCCCATTACACACATTGAACCAGGTAGACCATTATACACATTGCACCAGGTAGACCCTTATACACACTGTGAAAGGTAGCCCCTTATACACACTGCACTTATTAAGTGTCCCCTATGCAATGCCCTCAGTATTGCCCCCAGTAGTAATGTGCCCAGTAGGTATGCTTCCAGTAGTTATGCTCCCAGATAGATATGCCCTGTGTAGTTATGCCCCCTGTATTTATTCCCCCAGTAAATATGCCCCCTGTAGATCTGCCCCCTGTAGTTATGCGCTCAGTAGATATGCCCCCTGTAGTTATGACCCCAGTAGAGATGATCCTAGTCGAGATGCCCTCAGTATATATGCTCCCAATAGATATGCCCCCTGTAGTTATGCCCAAACTATACATGCCCCCATTAGATATGCCCCCTGTAGTTATGCCCCCAATAGAGATGTCCCCAGTAGAGATGACCCCTGTAAAGATGCCCCCAAGTAGCGCCGCTTACACACACACAAAAATAAATAAATAAATAAATAAATAATGCTCACCAGCCCGCTTCTGCTTCCAGACCGTTGCTCTCCGTCAGGTGCCCGCTCCTCAGATCAATGGGAGAGACATCATGATGTCTCTCTCATAGTCAAGCAAACCCACACACTGCCTGAGCCGGAAGCTGAAGCTCAAGAATGAGTTCCGGTCATCACTGAGGGGAAGGTGCTGGCTGCAGTAGGTGCACACACAGCCCACAGCACCTGCAGCAGCCGGGGTACGGGATGTGGGGTGTGGATGGGCATGGGGCGTCTGCGGGTTGACTGCAGCCACACCCTCAGGTCGCAGCGCCCCGGACACCCACCGGGCTTGCCCATGCCTAGAACTGCTCCTGCAGCCAGTCTCACAGGAAAGATGGGCAAATCTCAAGAGGATATAAAATTGAAGGAAACATACATGGTCAAGTCACATTATTATGATCACCAGCTAATAGCCAGAGTAACTGCCATGTGCAGCACGGGCAGCAGCTAGACAGGCTGAACTGTCATTTTAGACACTCATGATTGGTAGCCCCCAGGTTCATTTTGACTGTGAGCTGTTCCACTGTAGCATTTTGGTCGGCCCTCATGCACCTTTGTAGCTGACGTTCACCTCTCATATCAATGGCATGTAGTGCTCCTCAGTTTCCACATCTGTTATTCGCGATGGTGCCATTTGTCCGGTCAGTATAGACCTTCACTCCAGCAGCATGCAAATAGTTTACAAACTGCGCTGTTTCAAAAATATTGCCACCCTTGGTCCAAAAGCTGATAAGTATCCTTTTTTGCAACTTGGATAAATTGCAAATTTTACCCATGACAGCAACGAGTGATATGTGTGCAAATGGCCTATCGCGCACCTTATATGCCCACCAAACCAGCACAAGACATGTGAGATACTTTATGGGAAATGCTCTGCCAACGTCAAATGTAGGAGGTGGTCATAATAATACGCAACCGTGTATGTAAAGTTATGTGTTGGCTGTATACAGGGATGCACTTAAGTAGGATAGCTTTTGGAAGATGTGTGGTGGTTCTGGATTTCTGGGTTCAGATTAAATGTGGGAACAAAGTTCAGTGAAGAGTCAAGAATGACACCTTGGTAGCAAGCTTGTGTGGTAGGGTTGATGGCGTTCGGCCAGCCAGAGGGGACAATTATCACTTTCCAAATAATAAATATGCCCATGAGTCTCTAAATTTGCATATGAAGTGCTAAAATAAAGCTGCCACAGCTTTCTTTCATGCCATGTTCCATTGTACTTTATTTACAAACTCAGTCAAACACATACAGTATACAAGTGTTGCATTTCAAATTAATCAGCACAGTTTTCTGTTGTGACCTAGTTGAAATGTCAGGAAAAATGTGGCATAGATTGAGAAAATCAGGGGACCTAAGACTGAGCCCTGCTTTACTCAAATTGATGGTAATCAAACAAGGGGTAGTGAAGAGGAGGTTGATTCAGAGAAAAGAACACTGAAAGCGTGATTATATAAGTAATATGAGAACAAGGATATGGCGGTGTTCTGAAGACCTAGATATTATAGTTTTGTATGAGGAGGGACTGGTCAACAGTATCAAATGTAGCAGTTAGATCTAAAAAATGAGATGTAAGTAATGGACTTTAAACTTATTATCAGATCATTCTCTAACTTAGTGTTGTCTTTTTGGCGTGTTGACAACAGAAGCCTGATTGAAGTGTGTCCAATAAGTTGTGTGAGTGAAGAAAGTGTGTGAGGTGGGTGAAGGCAAGTCTCTTAAGTATGGGGGGACTGCACATCCTAATTCTAAACATACAGTATTAAGAGGTGCTACTATGCTGAGACTAGTAGTACCACACAGAAAAAAGTAAAATGCAAGTGCACACTCTAAACTCTAAGAATACTGGCAATCAAAACAATTATATAAACTTTGCATTTTAATATGTACTAAAATTGAGTTTCAATTAATAATTTTGGGCCAAAAAATATGACTCCTCCCGGGACAGTATAACTCAACCATTCCAATGCATCACACTAGTGAGAAGTAGCAGCTTAAGTGTTAAAATATTTAACATTAATAATAAGTGACAGCTCAGTACTAAAAGTGTTACATAGGTGAGAAGTAGTAATTACAGTGTTAAAAAGTGTTACATTAGTGAACAGCATTTTAGGTACTAAAAAGGGTTATATTAAGTGTTAGAGTAGGGTTACTTATATAACACTTTCAGTACTGAGATGCTACTTCTTATTAATGCAATACCTTTTAACACTTCTGACCTTATTTATCTATGAGCGATAAATTTCACTGTGAGTGAAAAATTGCACCAGCCAATCAGCTCCTAGCTTCCATGTCACAGTAGCGGATTGGCTGGTGCAATTTATCACTCACAGTGAAAGTTATCGCTCATTGCTAAATAAGGACATTAAACTGCTACTTCTCACTAGTGGAATGCCTTGGGGTAGTTGTGTTGTGCTGGCCTGGGGGGCCCATGCTTTGGACTTGAGCCTTGGGAATGATAGGGACCCACCTGATGAAGTCACCTGGCAGTTGTGGCAAAAATTATGCCAAGAACCACAGTTTTACTCCATGTTAAATTGCAGAGTTTATTATAATTGTTCTGATTGCCAGTGTGCTTAGCGTGCACCTGAATTTTTCTTTTTTGTTCTGTAAGTCTCTCAATTAGCTTGGAGGGGCATGGGAGCTAAAATATTTGATGGTTATAGAATTAGGGTCAGAATATTGTTTTTTTTTAGAATAGAATTACTCAATGAATGCTTGAAAACTGATGGTAAGATACCAGTTAAGAGGGATAGAGATTACAGATAAGGTTTGGATGAGCTCAGTAGCAGAGTTCTAGTGATTTGTGAGGGTATGGGATCAAGAGGATAGGTAGTAGAGCAGGAGGATGAGAAGAATGTAGATACTTCATCCTCATTTGTGGGCTCAAATGAGTATACCATTTCATTTCGGATTTTAAGATCTTGTGCATTTATTGTAGCTGGTGAGTTGAATGTGGGATGGTTAAAAAGTGATATTAATATAATAAAAACAAACTGTTTGAGATTTGAAGCTTAAGCAGATATTAGAAGTTGGAAATATGTTTCATTAGGCAGTGTCCAGAACCTTACAATTGGAGTGGTCACATACAGTATATGAGGAAATTACTTGGAGAATGAGATTAATGCCACTAATGTTCTTCTTAACATTGAAGTTTTTATAGGTGTTTATCTAAATTAGAATGCCACGGTTGATATTTAATCCTGCATGGAGTGTGAACTTAGGAGAGCTGGAATCAACTCATCGATGGTTGCATCTAGAGTTTGGTGAAGGTGTAGTACAACGTTCTCAGAAAAAGTGAATGTCGACTCCCTGGGCACAAGTTGTTTAACTACTAATATACCAGGTTGTAATGAATGTGGTAAAAATTATTGTATTACTTGTGATTTCATGATACATAGAAGCTCTGAATTTAGATCAACTTAGTTTTTTCTTTTAACATCAATGAGTCTATTAATTGTCAGACTATTTACGTAATTGATCTTATAACCTGCAAGTGTGGAGTACAATAAGGTGGTAGAACCACAAGGACTTTGAATGTAAGATTTTTGGAGCACATATAAATTAATAGTCTCCATTTCCCAAGTTAATTCCATAGTGATGCCTGACTTAATTAATCCTATGATATTAAATTATTTGTATTTTTAATTATTTATCTCTATATTAATTTCCTGAACAAACATATAAGTAAGATGTTTAAATTATCTATATTTTTATATCTTTATTATTTGTAATGATTTTCTAATGATCTCCTAGTTTATCATTGATTTGAATTCATTACCTGGGCACAGGTGTATATAATTAATGAGACTGTGTCATTGGATAATGGGGCTTTAAATACAAAGTCTGGGAGCTCAGATCACACACATTTACCCCAGCCTATGGCAACAATGATTACTGCCAATGGTAAAATCACAGGGAGTTAGTTGTTTTCCCCCCTGCAGCTTGTTTTAATGGCTGTGTTAATGGCCACGCTGCTTCTGCAGGTGTAGGCTGATGTCTAGATCGCTTTAAAGGGACAGCTACTCAATATTCCCTACAGGGGGAGGTTGAGATAAGCACTGAAATATGGCTTACCTTGGCATCTCTCTCTCTCTCTCTATATATATATATATATATATATATATAGGGACACTGTGACTTACCCAGCCAGATAACTGCAGGAAGCACTATGGTGGGACAGGACTCTTATACCCCTTTTCCACCTACGTACCGTGTCCGATCCGGGATGTTTAACACGGCTACAACCCGTGTCGGCTCCCCTGTTTCCACTACACTTCGACACAGGTTATTCCCGTGTCTGATCTGTTTCCACCTAACCCGGGTAAGCTCTGTAAAAGCCTATTGCTGTCATTACAAATGGACTTTTTACTGGGACCAAAAGGGAGGGGTGGGGCCTGCTCAGAGCATTGCAGCAATGGACACCGGTGCAGTAGCTGTGTCTAGCATGGAGTCGCAGACTGTTTGCAGTTTACTGCTGCTTTCTGCTACAGACAGCTTGTTGCAGCTTTTCACCTTGTGCTACCTACTGCAGAGCTGGAGAAGGAGAGCTCAATTCTTTGCAGAGAGGGCTACCTATCGACGCAAATATTTGAAAAGGAGGAGAGCGCGTATATCATCCACTGTTGTTATTTCTCTCATAACAATGAACTCTACACCAAGCCGAAGAATGTGGATGAGAGATCGCAGACATGGAGAAGCATTCATGCAGACCATTCTAGCATATCAGGAGGAGCAGTGGATGGCAAACTTCAGGATGTCTCGCGCTACATTCGAGTATGTTTTGGAACTACTGTCCCCCGCAATAACCATGCAGACCACCCGGTTCCGGAAGCCCATTGAGCCAGCCAGGAGATTAGCAATTGCTCTCTGGTGGTATGCTACCCCTGGAGAGTATCGAACAGTTTCCAGTTTATTTGGAGAAGGGATTGGCACGGTCTGCAAGATTGACTACCAGGTCACGCGGGCATTGCTGGATACCATGTACCATCGCTTTATTTCCTTGCCACAAGGACAGGGCTAGATGCGACTATAAAAGGGTTTAAGAAGCGTGGCTACCCACAGTGTGCTGGTGCCATAGATGGGACCCACATCCCCATCATCGCCCCCCGTGACAACCAAGCAGACTATTGCAATCGTAAGGGTTGGCATTCTATTGTTCTGCAAGCTGTAGTGGACCACAAATACTGGTAAGCACTGTTTCACTAATGTGTTTGAAATAGGCTTGGGCTGTTTTATGATAATGCATAAACCTTTATTTTTAGTTTCACAGATGTCTTCATAGGGTGGCCCGGATGGTCACATGATGCAAGGGTTCTCGCCAACTCCGATCTTTACAGTATTGCTGAGGACAAGCTTGCTGGATGGCTTTTCCCTCGAGAGGTAAGATTATTTACTACTTAAACTAATGTTCGCCCATAAACCAATAGTCAAGTTTTACCCCTGTAATAATATTAATGTTTTATTAACAGAAATCGGTGATCGTACATACAGATGTAGCCACCTTTATCTTGAGTGGCTGCGGCGTTTGTCCCGTTCGACCATACGCAGCGTACTGGGGCGTAGCGAGGCGCGCCTAGTCACAGAGAGGCTATCTAATCGCACGGAGACAGACATTTGACGTTTGGCGTTACCTTTACGTGTAATACCTGCGATCAGCCACCAGATGTCGCTTTTTACAATCACCACTGCGCATGTGTGTGGTCTCCCGTAAAATACAATACTGAAATACATAATAAGGACTACTTTACTAAGGCGTCTCATTACGCTGCATACAGTAAATACTGTACTCATTACGCTGCATTATTTAATACAGTACTGTACATACGACACCGACGCAAATAGTACAGCATACAGTATATGATCCATCTACAATACTTTATGAATACTGTATGTGAGCGTCCAAGTCCCGCAGACAAAACATACAGTACTGTAAAACCAGTAGTGTACACTGTCGCAAATGGATGTGTGTTACAAGTTCACTATTGCCTCTCAAGATTAGGAATTTTGTACAGTATGTTATCGTCCTAATCCCGTAGCCATTACAGCATAATCAAAACCAACGGATTTATACATTTGTCTGCGGCGAAGTGGTGAAGTGTTTCGCTTCCTATACTCAGAGTCCAGGGTTCGATTCCTTAAGTACGAATGCATGTTAGTTTTTTTCAGACACTTTATTATTTTTTTTATTCACATAAACCAGGGCAAAGCTGCATGAGCGGTTCTATGCGATCGAGTCCGGTGTACCATAATGTGCAGGTTCTATGCAGGTTAAGGTTCTATGCTCCGTACAGTACACATACTGTACAATTCTGTAGCTGGGCAGACTGAATAGAAATGGCTACCACCTATGACTCCTTGCCCCACAGAGGCCCTAGGCTACGGAGCAAGTAATAGTCCAGATTGTACAGACTATGGGGCAATGCTGAAGGAGCGTCACAATCCCCTAGCTCAATTACACTGGGATAAGCGAGGTCTATGCACATTACGGTATACCGAGCTGGATCGCTTAGCAACCTGACAAAATGGCCGCCGACCGTGAACTCCCAGCACGTGGCAGCGCTCGGATATGTAGTGAGATACAGTATGGCATACATTTCACACTCCAGGGGGCAATGCTGAAGGAGCGTCACAATCCCCTAGCTAAAATACACAGTATGCACATTATGGTACACCGGACTCGATCACATACTGTAGCACACTGGCAAAATGGCCGCCGCCCCTGAACCCTTGTGCAGGTTATGGGGCAATGCTGAAGGAGCGTCACAATCCCCTAACCAAAATACACAGGGGAGATAGGGATTAGCTACTGTAGGATTGCATACAGTATTACGGTACACCGGACTCAATCGCATAGCACACTGTCAAAACGACCACTACCCATGAACCCCCACCTCCTGAACCCCCACCTCGTGGCAGGCAGCAGTTGGGTATGGAATGAGAAATGGCATAAGCTGTGCAGGCTACGGGGCGATGCTGAAGGAGCGTCACAATCCCCTAGCCAAAATACACAGAGATAAGCGAGGTCTATGCACATTACAGTACGTTACACCGGGCTCGGTCGCATAGCAAACTGACAAAACACAAGTTTTACAGTACATACAGTAAAGCAGGCCAAAGCTGCAGGAGAGTTTCTACTGTAAAGGTTCTATGCACCGTACGGTAATGTACACATACAATTCTATAGCAGGGCAGACTCAATTGAAATGGCTACCGCCTGTGACTCCTAGCTCCTAGGAGGCACTCAGCTATGGAGCAAATAACAGCACAGATTTTGCAGGCTACGGGGCAATGCTGAAGGAGCGTCACAATCCCCTAACTACAATACACAGGGGTGATAGAGATAATCGAGTGGCTGGAGGGGGGGTCCCCTTGATTTAAGGGGCCCCCACTCCTCCAGGGTACTCCGGCCAGGTGTGACTAGTTGGGTATTTAATTCCATGGCCGCAGGGACCGGTATAAAAGTGTCCCCCGGCTGTGCATTATCTGTCCAGCTAGTGGAGCCCAGTGCTGATTCAAAAAATATGGGGAACCCCTACGCTTTTTTGTCCCCCTTATTTTTTGCACCAGGACCAGGCGCAGAGCCCGGTGCTGGTTCTAAAAAGATGGGGGATCCCGTGTCCATTTTTTCCGTATTCCTGCCGGAATTCGACCGCAATTGCATATACAGTACTGTACCCCTTAATGTCACTGCTTACAGTATACAGTATTTAGACATGAGCTTGTGTACAGTATCTGTCATGAGGTGCTTTTTTCACTGACACTATAACTTTTTTCTATTGTAATATACTGTACAGAGGCGGCAAACTAGCCAAACGGGAATAATCAGCTTCTGCTGAATAAAATGAGATGCTACAGTACATGCCTATATTCTGTGAGTGACTGCGGCTCTATGAAATTAAATCAGAAAATTTAAATATGAAATGCATTACTAATGTGTGGCATTACTGTACTGTATGTGTATAAGGTGTACTACAATATTTTCTGGTGTAACATAAGGAAAGGGCACTACTGCATGGTCTAATGCAGTGGTTCTCAAACTTGGTCCTCAGGACCCCACACAGTGCATGTTTTGCAGGTAAACCAGCAAGTGCACAGATGTATTCATTACTAACTGACACATTTTAGAAGGTCCATACAGTAGGTGGAGCTAATTTTTTCACTTGTGATTCTGTGAGACCTGCAAAACCTGCACTGTGTGGGGTCCTGAGGACTGAGTTTGAGAACCTGTGGTCTAATGTAAATAAAGATGAATGTGGTGGGGTGTAATGTGAATAAGGGGCATTACTGTTAGGAGTAATGTGGTACTATGATATGATGTCATGAGAATAAGAGACACCACTGCATGATATAATGTGAATAAAGTTGCAGTACTGTGTTGTGTCATTTCATCTTCGGGTATTATTGTGTTACCATGCCCCTTCCCAGCAAGAACATACTGTACACTGTTTTGGGCTGGCACTAAATGTGCACATTGTTCTTATTTAGATTATAGGGGGTAGGAGCGCCAAAATGGGTGATGGTGCTGGGAAAGGGGTGCAGGGTTAGAGGCGGAACTACGTAGCATCTGTGCAAGAGGGCATCAGCCAAAATCTAGCCTAGGGCATCATGTTGGTCAGGTTTGGCTCTGATAATACTGTATACTGTACTCTTACTGTACTTTGCATTCAATACAGATACTGTTTGCACACAGGTTTTACCTGAATCATTGGCAATGCTGCAGGAGTGTCTCATTAGGCAATCTAAAATATACCACGACTATGGGTGGGGATACAGTAGGGAAGTTCTGTCACCATAAGCTGTCTGCTGTGTATAGCATATTTCCATCTGAGATGCATTTGTGTGTTTGTAATAAGAAAAAAACATTTTACTGTACATTTAGTGGATACAGTATTTCTCCCCCATAATGACGTATCATACTGTACAGGTACCCTCATGTACTGTACCGTACCATACTGTAAAATTGAATATTTATTGGAAAAACATCAATATTAATGTAAAAAAAAAGTATTACAACATCCGATTCCATGTACTGCACTGATCAAAATGTACAGTACTCTTATTCAGGACTTATAAAACTGAAAATAACTGTTCATACACATCAATAACATTACTACTGTATAATATTCTACATTAGTTTATGCAATAATCAGACAAAGGCAATTTTATAATTTTTTTTAATAATGCACCAATTTAAAATTGTAAACAGAAAATACAGTACAGAACTACATATTTGTGGCTTGACCATTTCTTTCGACTACAACAGGTAATACTTTATACAGGTGATTTATATAATTATTACAATGTTCAGGTGTGAGTACTTCTAGCCAAAATTTCTTTATCCCATCCACCAGTTGCTGTTTTGTTGTTGGCTTTGCAACACTCCTAACGTACCTCTTCAATTGAGCCCACACTAATTCGATTGGGTTCATGTCTGGTGATCTATATAAAAATTAAAAAAAAGCGTATAGAAAAAATTAATTACATTACAGTAAATAGAGAAAATTAAACATACAATATTGTACTGTTTATTAAACAAATTTTTTTTTTACAGTACTAGAGTGCTATCCAAAATTTTACTTGTACACTGTTGAAAGAATACTCACTCTGGTGGTGTGCGTTCCCAATTCATACCTTTCTCTTCCATAAATTTGGCTGAGGCGGAGTGTTTAGGATCATTGTCTTGGAATATCCTATGGTGAGTTGGGTAATATTTATTCACAAATGGCACCATACATTCCTCTACTATTGTTTCTTGGAAAAATTTCTTATCCATGATTCCTACAGAAATCAAAAAATGTTGTTCATTAATAAGCAACTCCTTTTATTGTGCAGTTACACGTACTCTACAGTACAGCATGTATTTTTACAGAACACAGGCACAGAATAAAGTATAGTACTGTACCTTCGAAAAATAATAGGGGACCAGCTCCTAATCGTGATATGCCTCCCCATACATGGACTTTCAATGGATGCTTTGGGCGTGGTTTTAAAGAGATATGGTTACGTTTCCTGAATGACATTCTGGAGAACCGCTCAAGGGCAACAGACGATTCATCTGTGAAAATGACATCATCAAATGTTTCACCACTCTCAATCCATCGCCGTGCCTGTTCCACTCTCTTTTCTTTATTCACATCTCTTATCATTGGAGATATCCTGTGAAGAGCCAAAAATAATGAAATCAGATACAGTTATGAAATTACAGATTTACAGATTACTGTATATACAGTAGACTGTATGTGCAGTATACTGTATTATATACCTACTGTATACATTAAGCTGTACATACAGTACATTAAGGTACATACAGAGTAATATATATATACATACTGTACACACACACACACACACACACACACACACACACACACACACACAGTATACAGTATGTAATCATCACAATAAGCCGGCAATGCTTCATTGCTGTCTCTGAGTGCCTATACAGTAGGTATCTCTTTTGGGATAGAATATATACAGTATATACACACACACATACTGTATATAGTATAAAGTACACACTCTGTATAATGATTTATGGCATTATTATATCACGTATCAAGGGATTATTAACAGTGCATTTACTGTATGGTTTATACTGCTTTCAGTATTTTACCTTGTTGCGCCAAAGGTCCATCCCATTTTCCGTCGCATCCTTCTGATGCTGGTGGCCGATATGTCCAGGTCATACTTGGAATGGAGAATTCGTTTTATTTGCAGAGCAGTACGCTCATCATCCTCACGAGTTAGTTCCTCCACAATTTGTTGCACTCTCCTACAGTACAATACAGTATGAAAAATATGAATTCATGAACAGCACAATCACAGTTACAATTGATGAAGTTTTTATTTTATTTCAAAAAAATTGTTTATGGTATAAAGCAAGTCATTTAAACATTACAGTAGTGTACAGTACGTACCATGTGCATTTTGTAGGAAATACAAATCTGGGCGTTGTTCTCTCGAATGCATGATAGCGCACCGTTTCTAAAGTGACTATAATGCCACTTTCCTTGAGCCATGCATGGATCTCTTTGATGGTTTTATTTTCTTTTTTCATGTTGGCGATTATCTTGCTCATCGTTTTGTTGATAGTTACTGGCATGTTGTCCAACTATAATTCCTGTATGGAGAAAAAACATTTGTGAATACTGTAGTCTAAAATTTACACATCTGAAAATGCATAAGAGTTTTATGATAGAAGTTAATACTGTACATGTTTACTATCCAGTACCTGATGTTCAAATTTAAGTATTGTATACTGTACAGTACTGAAAATACCACTTCAGTGTTATGGACTGCAATTAGTTTCCTGTATGAAACAGATACAGTACAGTAAATAACCCTCCTTGGAAGTGCATGGGCCCTGTGAGACTTACAGTAGTGTACAGCATAAGGGTCGACTGACATGATGTACAAGCATTACATACAGTACATGTCAGTACTGTATGTAAATTCTTCAATTATTGCCTAACAACAATGCTGCTTACTGTATATTAAATACTGTAGGCCTAGAAATGTGCATCTCAATATAGTAGTTAAAAACACAGGGGCCTATGTGGATAAGCGAGTTCTATGCACACTAAAAATGGCCACCGACCGTGAACCCCCAGCACGTGGCAGCGCTCGGATATGTAGTGAGATACAGTATAGCATACATTTCACAGTCCAGGGGGCAATGCTGAAGGAGCGTCACAATCCCCTAGCTCAATTACACCGGGATAAGCGAGGTCTATGCACATTACGGTATACCGAGCTGGATCGCTTAGCAACCTGACAAAATGGCCGCCGACCGTGAACTCCCAGCACGTGGCAGCGCTCGGATATGTAGTGAGATACAGTATGGCATACATTTCACACTCCAGGGGGCAATGCTGAAGGAGCGTCACAATCCCCTAGCTCAATTACACTGGGATAAGCGAGGTCTATGCACATTACGGTATACCGAGCTGGATCGCTTAGCAACCTGACAAAATGGCCGCCGACCGTGAACTCCCAGCACGTGGCAGCGCTCGGATATGTAGTGAGATACAGTATGGCATACATTTCACACTCCAGGGGGCAATGCTGAAGGAGCGTCACAATCCCCTAGCTCAATTACACTGGGATAAGCGAGGTCTATGCACATTACGGTATACCGAGCTGGATCGCTTAGCAACCTGACAAAATGGCCGCCGACCGTGAACTCCCAGCACGTGGCAGCGCTCAAATATGGAGTGAGAGATGGTATACATTTTAAAATACACCGGGATAAGTTGTACAGGCCAGGGAGCAATGCACAGGGACATTCATCATTTACGTATATAAATAATTGTAAACCGTAAATGAAAGAATTACCGGTCAAATACTGTATGACGAAACTGTGTCAATGAGCTGGAACACGTGAGCCTAGCAGAAGTTTTCGAAGGCAGAAACAGAGAGCAAATTATGAGGAGATTTCTGAAAGGTCGGAGAAGATCCACACAGCAAGTCTGCTTACGAGGAAACAGCTTTGCAAAGTGGGTAGCGGGGCGGTGACTGAGACGCTCTTTTATTCACATTCACACAAAAGGAATTCTTACCGCTGTGATTGGTGCCAATATAGGCGCATTCATCCTTACACCAATCACAGAGCATACTGTACTTTTGAATGTGAATAAAAGAGCGTCTCAGTCACCGCCCGCTACCCACTTTGCAAAGCTGTTTCCTCGTAGGCAGACTTGCTGTCTGGATCTTCTCCGACCTTTCAGAAATCTCCTGATAATTTGCTCTCTGTTTCTGCCTTCGAAAACTTCTGCTAGGCTCACGTGTTCCAGCTCATTGACACAGTTTCGTCATACAGTATTTGACCGGTAATTCTTTCATTTACGGTTTACAATTATTTATATACGTAAATGATGAATGTCCCTGTGCATTGCTCCCTGGCCTGTACAACTTATCCCGGTGTATTTTAAAATGTATACCATCTCTCACTCCATATTTGAGCGCTGCCACGTGCTGGGAGTTCACGGTCGGCGGCCATTTTGTCAGGTTGCTAAGCGATCCAGCTCGGTATACCGTAATGTGCATAGACCTCGCTTATCCCAGTGTAATTGAGCTAGGGGATTGTGACGCTCCTTCAGCATTGCCCCCTGGAGTGTGAAATGTATGCCATACTGTATCTCACTACATATCCGAGCGCTGCCACGTGCTGGGAGTTCACGGTCGGCGGCCATTTTGTCAGGTTGCTAAGCGATCCAGCTCGGTATACCGTAATGTGCATAGACCTCGCTTATCCCGGTGTAATTGAGCTAGGGGATTGTGACGCTCCTTCAGCATTGCCCCCTGGAGTGTGAAATGTATGCCATACTGTATCTCACTACATATCCGAGTGCTGCCACGTGCTGGGAGTTCACGGTCGGCGGCCATTTTGTCAGGTTGCTAAGCGATCCAGCTCGGTATACCGTAATGTGCATAGACCTCGCTTATCCCGGTGTAATTGAGCTAGGGGATTGTGACGCTCCTTCAGCATTGCCCCCTGGAGTGTGAAATGTATGCCATACTGTATCTCACTACATATCCGAGCGCTGCCACGTGCTGGGAGTTCACGGTCGGCGGCCATTTTGTCAGGTTGCTAAGCGATCCAGCTCGGTATACCGTAATGTGCATAGACCTCGCCGGTGTAATTGACAGGGCCGTCTTTTCATATGGGCTCAATGGGCTCTTGCCCAAGGGCCCCAGGAGTAAAATGGACCTAGTCTGATAGCTGAGGGTCCCCTCTTTCCAGGGGTACCAGATTTTTGAAAATCGGCCCTGGGGAACCAGAGATAGCAGGCTTCAAAGCAGTGGTCCCCATCCAAACCTGTTAATTGTTTTTCACAGCCAGATATCTAGGTTTCTTTTTGCCTTAGAGTTTTTCGGATGGTATACTCCAAAAGCTGTGACTCCCCCCTTTCAGTGGACACTGGCAGCTTGCCTCTACTATGCCCAGAACCAGAGATATCAGCCTTCAAGCAGCTGTTCCCTGCTCCAGCTCCACACTCCTACTGTAATATGCAGTTTTATATTTTTGTCGGTGGATTGCTCTGGCTTCTAAAGTCTGATCCCCAAGTCCCCAGTACGTCCTGACAGGTGTCCCCAGTATCTCCTGACAAGTGTCCCCAGTACCTCCTGACAGGTGGGACTCTAGTTTTTTTTTTCCCCATTAGAGCTAAGAAATCTACAGTATTTCCAGGAACTGGAGATATCTGCAGTAAAGCACGCTGCCCTGACCCCCGGAAAATGATGAATATTAAGCCCACTCCATTATCCACTCCTCCCCTGTGTATTAAACACCCCCTACCACCCTGGAAGTCATGTACCAGGGCCCCTTCATTCAGCACAATGCCCCCTTCTACAGTTTAGTGTTCTCCTTCCTGCCCCATCTGTGCAGTAAAGGAATAATTAGCAGAAATTATTTCTCCAGGTCCTACTGTACATACTGAGCGAAAGATAGAACCCCCCCTATCCCCCGCGGAACATCAAAGCTGCCGCTGATAGCTCCCCCCACCCCTTCCGCTGGTGGGTGGGTAGGGGCCCCAGTGCATTGCTGTGTCCAGGGGCCCACACTGCTGTTAAGATGGCTCTGGTAATTGAGCTAGGGGATTGTGACGCTCCTTCAGCATTGCCCCCTGGACTGTACCATACTGTATCTCACTCCATATCCAAGCGCTGCCACGTGCTGGGAGTTCACGGTCGGCGGCCATTTTGTCAGGTTGCTAAGCGATCCAGCTCGGTATAACGTAATGTACATAGACCTCGCTTATCCCGGTGTACTATGTGCAGTAGTACTGAATGATTGCTATCACTTGTGGTGAAACACCTATCTTATCAAATACAGTAACTACTGTACAGTATAGTTGTTCGCACAGGTGATGGTAATCATACTGTATATTTAAACTGAAGTCCGTAACAGAGCATTCTGTCCCTCCTGCAGAGGTTCATGTTGGGAGGCACAGGGAAAAAAGTATAATACTGTACAGTATTTGCACTTTACTGTTGTGCACTTTATTTGAAAATGTACAGTTGTTTGCTATTTTTAGCATGCTGTGCTTTACATGTTTTCTTATTGTGGTTTTTATATTTTTAGACAAAAGACAAAGAATGCAGACTACCAGATTTTACGGGAGTGCCAAAACCCACCCATCAGTGGCACAGAAACTTGCTGCAGTAGTCCCACAAAAGAAGAAGAAAACTGCCAAGGCGGCTCAGAAAGAAAATGTGGTGAAACCACGAAAAAATGCCAAGGCAAAGAATAATAAGTTGGAGCTGATATGTGGTGTGGCAAATGATGTAATTGTTCCATCTCCTGCAGATCACAGTGTTCAGCCAATGAATCTGGAAATACCGGTGCTAGAGGACGTGACAAACACGCTGCATCAGGAAGCTTCTTTTTTGGACCATGTAGCCACCCCCGGACAAGAAGACATGACACATTCACAACGAAGAAGGTTGCATTTCACAGATGTGAACACCAAAGTGCAGGACTGCCAGTGTACCTGTCCTGTTTTACTAAAGGAGCTACTCAGTAAGGTGATCAATATGGAGTCAGAAGTTGGTGGACAGGTCAATCAGCTGCAGACCGATGTGGCTGGCCTTAAAGAAGGCATAAAGGAACAGATGGTAGAAGCCATGAAGAAAGTCATTGAACAAATGAGGGAAGAATGGCAAGTTGGAGTTTGCCGCACCATAATTGCAACACACCACCAAGCGGTTCAAGTCAGCGGCCTTGACGACCGAGGCCTGGAGGACCACAGAGGAGGCCTGGAGGACCGCAGCGGACTGGACGAAGTCAGCGGCTTGGACGACCGCAGAGGAGGCCTGGAGGACCGCAGAGGAGACCTGGACGACCGCAGAGGAGACCTGGACGACCGTAGAGGAGCCCTGGAGGACCGCAGAGGCCTGGACCACAGCAGCGGACTGGACGAAGTCAGCGGCTTGGACGACCGCAGAGGAGGCCTGGAGGACCGCAGAAGACACCTGGAGGACCGCAGAGGAAACCTGGACGACCGCAGAGGAAACCTGGAGGACCGCAGAGGAGGCCTGGACGACCGCAGAGGAGGCCTGGACCACAGCAGCGGACTGGACGAAGTCAGCGACTTGAACGACCGCAGAGGAGGCCTGGAGGACCGCAGAAGAGACCTGGAGGACCGCAGAGGAAACCTGGAGGACCGTAGAGGAGGCCTGGACGACCGTAGAGGAGGCCTGGACGACCGTAGAGGAGGCCTGGAGGACCGCAGAGGCCTGGACCACAGCAGCGGACTGGACGCAGTCAGCGGCTTGGACGACCGCAGAGGAGGCCTGGAGGACCGCAGAGGAAACCTGGACGACCGCAGAGGAAACCTGGACGACCGCAGAGGATACCTGGAGGACCGCAGAGGAAACCTGGAGGACCGCAGAGGAAACCTGGAGGACCGCAGAGGAAACCTGGAGGACCGCAGAGGCCTGGACCACAGCAGCGGACTGGACCACAGCAGCGGACTGGACGAAGTCAGCGACTTGGACGACCGCAGAGGAGGCCTGGAGGACCGCAGAAGAGACCTGGAGGACCGCAGAGGAAATCTGGAGGACCGCAGAGGAAACCTGGAGGACCGCAGAGGAGGCCTGGACGACCGTAGAGGAGGCCTGGACGACCGTAGAGGAGGCCTGGACGACCGTAGAGGAGCCCTGGAGGACCGCAGAGGCCTGGACCACAGCAGCGGACTGGACCACAGCAGCGGACTGGACGACAGCAGAGGAGGCCTGGAGGACCGCAGAAGAGGCCTGGAGGACCGCAGAGGAGGCCTGGACGACCGCAGAGGAGGCCTGGACGACCGCAGAGGAGGCCTGGACGACCGTAGAGGAGCCCTGGAGGACCGCAGAGGCCTGGACCACAGCAGCGGACTGGACCACAGCAGCGGACTGGACGACAGCAGAGGAGGCCTGGAGGACCGCAGAAGAGGCCTGGAGGACCGCAGAGGAGGCCTGGACGACCGCAGAGGAGGCCTGGACGACCGCAAAGGAGGCCTGGACGACCGCAGAGGAAACCTGGACGACCGCAGAGGAAACCTGGAGGACCGCAGAGGAAACCTGGAGGACCGCAGAGGAAACCTGGAGGACCGCAGAGGAAACCTGGAGGACCGCAGAGGCCTGGACCACAGCAGCGGACTGGACCACAGCAGCGGACTGGACGAAGTCAGCGACTTGGACGACCGCAGAGGAGGCCTGGAGGACCGCAGAAGAGACCTGGAGGACCGCAGAGGAAAACTGGAGGACCGCAGAGGAAACCTGGAGGACCGCAGAGGAGGCCTGGACGACCGTAGAGGAGGCCTGGACGACCGTAGAGGAGCCCTGGAGGACCGCAGAGGCCTGGACCACAGCAGCGGACTGGACGAAGTCAGCGGCTTGGACGACCGCAGAGGAGGCCTGGAGGACCGCAGAAGAGGCCTGGACGACCGCAGAGGAGGCCTGGACGACCGCAGAGGAGGCCTGGACGACCGCAGAGGAGGTCTGGACGACCGCAGAGGAGGCCTGGAGGACCGCAGAGGAGGCCTGGAGGACCGCAGAGGAGGCCTGGAGTACCGCAGAGGGCTGGACGACCGCAGCGGGCTGGACGACCGCAGAGGCCTGGATTCAAGTGTGCTGTTGCCAGGAACACCAATGATGACCAGCACACCTGCTCACAGGCCACTTCTCAATACATTCGGAGGCTCTCTGAACAATATTGCCCTGGCTGTCATCTCAACTTCCCTGGACGACCATCTGTACAGAGCTTCAAATGGACATATTCAGAAATATGCATATTCTCTGTTCCAGCACCATGTACAGTACGACAAATACTTGACGTGGGCCAATCGTGTGAACTTTGATGGTTCCAAGGGCAAACTTCCGCTGCCCAAAAATCTGGTACATGACATCATGGCTAGGTGTGAACGCCGCGTGAGGATTGGTGATCCAGAAAAGAGGAAGATAAGGGATACCATAAACGCTGCGCTGAGAACGAAGAGGAAAATGACTTGGAAGCTCCACTATGATGAAACCAGATCATTACCTACCTCCTAGCTTCAGCACATCAGCTTCACACAGCTGAAGCTAAAAAATTGTGTCAATGTACCTGTATGACCTGTACATTTTCTGGGGCTGCATGCACTGTGCTGAATCCACTTGGAGCAGCTCGGTTACTCAAAGGGGAGTGCATGAACTTGGCTCACCACATTCCTGGTAATGTAAGGGCCTGGTACAAGTTGCCCCTTTTATTCCTGTTGATTTTTTGGGCGCTGCTGTATCTATCCAGTAGCAGCCGAGTCCATTGTGCTGTGTCCATCTGGGGCCTTGGGCTGCGTTTCCATCCAGGGGCTGCTGTTGTCAGTCCTCTATTCTGGTGTCCGTATGCGACAGTGTTAAAAAGCAAAAGACAAAAACGAAAAATAATTCAAAAAAGCAAAACCTAAAAATAAAGTACAAAAACCATTACCCCGCACCACCACCACAAAAAAATAAATTATAAAAATGTTAAAGTTGATATTGTTACTGTATTTGTGCTGTTACCTTTTGATTAAAGTACCGTACAGTATGTGTGATGTTGGCTTTCTTATTACAATACAGTATGTGTGATGTTACATGTTCCAAATGATTTTGTCCGTAAATAAAGTGTTTCTTAAAATAAACATGACGTGGTTTCCAATGTTTGTATTCCCAACTTCCTGTACTGTATAAATTAGTACTACTGTATGATGGGAATTCAATTAAGAGTGGTATACTGTATGTAAAACAACTTGGTTAGGCATCTTGCATTTCATATTTTAATAAAAACCACAGGAAACTTCTATTTTTAAAAGTTTATTGAAGAAAAAAAAGGTGTTTTTTTTAAATAAAGTTTGAAAGTTAATTAAAACAAAAAAGTAGTTTGTTCTTCGTTACATTCTTTTCTTGTGTATATAGATATCTGTGGGGAAAAAAAAAAAAAGTATTAAAGTAAAGACACTCATGTTCATTTGTTTTCCAAGAAAATTTGTGGAACCACACAGCCCAGCAATAAGTCATGCTGGGCTGTGTGGTTCCACAAAAGGCATGCGGTCCAAAGTGAAATAGTGGTGTCAGTGGTCAGCACTTTGACACGCTAACATTTGTGGAACCACACAGCCCAGCAATAAGTCATGCTGGGCTGTGTGGTTCCACAAAAGGCATGCGGTCCAAAGTGAAATAGTGGTGTCAGTGGTCAGCACTTTGACACGCTAACATTTGTGGAACCACACAGCAATGCCTGACACACACAAAATGCCTGACACACACAAAATGCCTGACACACACATGCTGGAGGGAAAACACATGTTTGCCAAACAGTCGACAGCACATGTCGGCCAGATGGCCGACCAAACTTGCTCCAAATCACCCCAAACTGGCCAGAAAGCACCCCAGCACACTCAGGAGGTACACCACAGCTAAATTAGGAGAGAATTTCATTACAAACAGCCAGATCTTGCAGATTATCTGCCAGATAATTGTATGGTGTACAGTATGCCTATCTTATACAGTAGAAAAAGATACTATACAATGGAGTACAATAACAAACATATTTATTAAAAAAAAAAAAAATTAAAATGCTCTTAATAACAAATTAAAAAAGTGGTCCACTAAGAGGTGGACCACCACCCGCAGGAGCTGGATGGCACGCTGCAACTGTTCTGTGGGAAAAAAAGGACAGTATTACAAAACAAATACTGAATACTTTACAGTGTAGTAATGGCAATACAGTACTTTACTCTATATTAGACAATCTTGTTATTTACAATGTACAGTACTGTATTGTCAGTACAGTAAATCAAACACTACTGTATGCTGTCGAGGTAATTTAAACATTGCTTTAGTTTACCTCTTGTATAAGTGGGCTGCTGCCTGCCCGCTTCTGGGCCAGCCCACCTATCTTGCCCCTGTCTGGGGCCCCCATAAATCATTGGCACTATATTGGAGAAAAAAAAACATTTAGTCACATTCAAATACTAAACAATTATTACTGTATACTGTAGGTACAGTATTATACTGTATTGCTGGTATTCAAAATATAAAGTACTGTACAAGAGTTTAGCTTCAAAAGGTCATAAACAAATTGTCAAAGGAATAAAACACCACAGTACAAATACTGTAGACATTTATGTATTAGCAGTCATGACATTTCATGACCGCTTCAGAAAAAAGAGGGTTACAGTACTGTAGGTGGTGTTGTAGGGAGTACTATCAATAATAGTGGACTGTACTCAGAGCCAGCCATAAATAATATGATTCCCTAGTCAAGTTTTTGGATGCTGCCCCCTTGCACAGATGCTATTTCCGCCTCTGACCCTGTACCCCTTTCCCAGCACCATCACCCCTCAACCATAGCAGTCCTCATTTTGGTGCTCCTCCAACCTACTGTATGTTTAAAATAGCAACAGTGTGCACATTCGGTGTGCATCCCAAAACGGTGCATGTTCTTGCTGGGAAGGGGCATGGCCACACAGTAATTCCCCAATCTGAAATGACGCCACACAGTACTGCAACTTTATTCACAACATATCATGCAATAGTGTCTCTTATTCTCGTTACATCATATGATAGTACCACATTACTCCTCAAAGTATTCCCACTTATTCACATTGCATCACATCATATTGCTCTTTGTTCACATTAGACCACACAGTAGTGCCCTTGCTACAGTATATGTTACACAACAAAGTACTGTATACACATAATGCTGCACATTAGTAATGCATTTTGTATGCACAGAATATACTGTAGGCATGCTGCATATCATATTAATCAGCAGAAGCTGCTTGTGCCCCTAGGCATTTGGCAAGTATGCCTATGCCTAGGGCAGGCCCAGACTGGAGATCAGTACGTAATTCCGCTGGACGGGATCCCGGCAGTCAAAATACAGACGCCGGAATCCCGACCACACAATCCCGACAGGGGCGGCGAGCGGAAAGCAGCCCCTTGCATGCTTGCTTCGCTCGCCACGCGGTGGGCACGGTGCCTCGCTACGCTCTACACACTATTATATCAGTAGTCAGGAAACGCAGCATGCATTTGTGTAGTGAAGAGGGTGAAAATGGAGAGAAAGTACAGTATGTACTGTAAGGTTATGTCAGAGGGTGTGAAGATGATCAGCTCAGTGTTATACATGTTACAGTAAGTTAGAATACAGTACAGTGCATTATGTATTTCTATTTTATTACCAGGTGTCTCCTCCACTGGTTGGCGACGGACTGTAAAAAGATAAAATACAGTTAGTCATATCAGTTGGACTTAAAGTAATGTTGGAGAAAAAAAATACTGTAATTGCAGTACCAACTATTGCTACTGTACAGTATATTTATTTACCAAAATGGTATTCTGGCTCGTCGTCTGTGGGTAAAAGAGAAGAATATTATAAGATACAGTATACAGTAAAAAGTATAGTAATAGTACACTAGTGTCCAGGCCTAGTGACAGGTGGGTAAAAAAAGGTATGCTTGTGACAGGCATGGTGATTCCAAGGGACCCCACCGAGACCATCAGAAAATTTGTGAGTGGCCCGTATGCCGGTGATTATGACTAGACTAAGGTAGCAACTCTTTTTTGCTTTGAATTATGCATACTGTACAGTACTGTACTGTATGTGCATATTGTACAGTACACTTAAAATATTTAGCAGTTACTGTAGTGGTAATTTTTGGGATGACAGTATCAGCATACTGTAAGCATCCAACTGCGGCCCCCAAACAGATGCCGCCCCTAGGTACAGTACGTGCCTCTCGTGCCTAATGGGAAATTCATCACTGACAGTATCTAGAGAGAGAGATGAATGGAGAGACAGTGACATGGGGGGAGAGAGAGAGAGAGAGAGAGAGATTTAGTAAGATGGGAGTTTTTTTTAGAACAGGTGATGTTATCCACAGAGGCAGAACTCTGGGAGGCAACGGAGTCATCTGCTGCCGGGCTCCTGCTCTGAAGGAGGGGAACCTCTCCTCCTATTCTGTGACACCATTGAATTAAGTTAATTGATAGCTGTCGCTGTCTTTTTAGTGGCAGACTTCCTCACTGGTCCACGCACCTTACAAGTCACACCCTCTTTATTATACTGAATATACACATTTTACAAGTATCACACCCAGGATTAGAAACCACAACCTATTACACTGGAAGCAGGAACCTCACTGATGAAGCGGTTTGCTCCTGTATAGCAAATATGAGAATTCTAACTACAGTATATGAAGATACTTCTCTGACAATTACAAATATTACCTACTGTACTGCATTATCGTCTGTAAGTGTAACTACTGTAGATAAATGTTAATGTGGAATGTGATTGGTTGCTACTGTATGGGCAATATCACCAGTTCAAACAAAAACAATCATCTAAAGTCCCCCATCCACTATTCCGATTTGTGCAATTTTTATCCGATTTCTACGCATTTTCCAGAAAAATCTGATGAAAAGTGCTACTCTGGTGGAATCAAATCAATGTCAGTGATAATTCTTACCACTAAATGCCGCCTCATCATCCTCATCATCCTCCTCCTCGGCGGCCTGTTCCAGTGTAGGGCCTGTGAAAAAACATTAATGAGAAAAAAAAGGTTCATTCCAGGAAATACACTACTTTACTATTTTAAACACAATGTTGTACTGTACTGTACATACAGAAACATTGAATTTGACGACAAATACTGTAAGAACCACTTTGCCCATCTAATCTGCCTCTTTTTTTTTTACCATTTTTTACATCAAAGCTTATTTGATCTTTATTACTTTGTAAGGATATCCTTATGTCTCTTCCATGCATGTTTAAATACTGTACTCTACCACCTCTGATGGGAGGCTATTCCACTTGTCCACTGCACTTTCTGTGAAGTATTTTTTCTTAAAATTCCCCCTGAACCTTCCCCCCCCCAGTCTCAGTGCACATCCTCGTGTCCTATTGCTTGCAGTACAGTGTCTTCATCAGGAGAATGTTTCCCTCCTGGACTTTATTAAAACTGGAGATGTGCACCGGAAATTTTTCGGGTTTTGTGTTTTGCTTTTGGATTCGGACTTGTTTTGGATCCTGGTGCTTTTTTTCAAAAACCTCTCAAAAACAGCTTAAATCGTAGAATTTAGGGGTATTTTTGATCCTACTGTATAGTGTTATTAACCTCAATGACCATAATTTCTACTCATTTCCAGTCTATTCTGAACACCGAGGTCGCTGGATGACTAAGCTAAGTGACCCAAGTGGTGCAAGATGGAATTGTGCTTGGGCCCTCCCACCCACCCTTATGTTGTATAAACAGGGTCTGCCACACGACTGTGGCTGAAATGACTGGTTGGTTTGGGCTCCCACCTAAAAAAGAAGCAATCAATCTCTCCTTGCTCAAACTGGCTCTACAGAGGCAAGATGTACCGGACTGGACTTACTTAATGGGTGCAGTGTGGTGAGGGACAGAGAGTCCTGGTCCTCCTCCTCCGCCACCGCCTGTGACAGTGTAGGGCCTGTGAAAGCAAAAATTCCATGAAATATACTTTTGTATTCTGTGTTGAATACAGTAAAGCAAAAATTCAGTCAGGAATTGGAGGAGGAGAGTAGATTTCGCACACAGAGACGAGAATGTCGAGGCCAGAATCAGGGGGTAGTGGAGGAGGGTTAGGATACCGTACCTCACCCTGTTGGGATTGCTGCAATCAGGATGCCACTGTCGGTCACCTGACCGCTAGAATCCTGACTGCTGGTCATGCAAACCCAACCCATTGGTTTAACACAATGTACAGTACAGTACAATACTTTAGTTTACTTACCAAGTTGGGGAGAGGGCTTCTTCTCCCCTTCCTCCTCACTGTCAATAATTACTGAGTGGAAAATAAAAAAATATTATAAACAAAATACAGTAGAGTACAGTTACTACAAAATTGCACAGTAGTACAGTGCTACAGGAGGCAGAGATATATTCATAATACAGTAGGAGCAGAATGACTGTCCAGTGGTAGGGGACATACAGTACTGTACTGTGCCTGTATTTAACTCGTGTTGGAGGAGAGGCGATTTCGCACACAGAGGCGAAAAGGGGTCTTCACAGTGAGGGAAATACTGTACAGTACATGTTTGGAATTCCCTGCCTGAAAAGTAATAAAAGTGGACTTGGTCAATACTTTTAAGAATGGGCTTGAGAAAATCCTACTGTACTTACTATACTGTGGCTCCTCCGACTCAGAGTCCACGTAAGTGACATCTGTGTTGAATATAAAAAAAACAAAAAGAAAAGTCAATGGGATTTCTGCAATCAGGATACCGCTGTCGGTCACTTGACTGCTGGAATCCTGACCACTGGTCACGCAAACCCAAGCCATTGGTACTGTTAATAAATCAATGAATGTAGAATGTAGAGTACTGTACAGTAGATTACAATTCTTACCAGGCTGGCCTGAAGGCTCCCACATTTCCTCCTCCTCCTCCTCTGGCTCCGTATCAATAACGAGGCGGTCTGTGTGTACAAGATAACAAGTATTGTAAAATAAAAAAATTACAGTAATACTGTAGGAAACTAGTGTGTCTGTAACAAAAATAATGATTACCACTTCCGGAGCTCTGCTGGTCAGACGGTGGTGGTGGTGGTGGTGGTACTGTGAGAAAAAACAACAGTGCTGTAAGTGAAGCTGTCAATTTGTAACATGTACTATACAGTATCCAGGACACATGTACAGTAGTGTAATGATGACAGTCGCACCAGAATTCTCGTTACACAATACCTGGCAGTGCAGGTGGTGGTGGTGGTGGTGGTGGTGGTGGTACTGTGAGAAAAAAAACAACAGTGCTGTAAGTGAAGCTGTCAATTTGTAACATGTACTATACAGTATCCAGGACACATGTACAGTAGTGTAACGATGACAGTCGCACCAGAATTCTCGTTACACAATACCTGGAAGCGCAGGTGGTGGTGGTGGTGGTGGTGGTGGTACTGTGAGAAAAAAAACAACAGTGCTGTAAGTGAAGCTGTCAATTTGTAACATGTACTATACAGTATCCAGGACACATGTACAGTAGTGTAATGATGACAGTCACACCAGAATTCTCGTTACACAATACCTGGCAGTGCAGGTGGTGGTGGTGGTGGTGGTGGTACTGTGAGAAAAAAAACAACAGTGCTGTAAGTGAAGCTGTCAATTTGTAACATGTACTATACAGTATCCAGGACACATGTACAGTAGTGTAACGATGACAGTCGCACCAGAATTCTCGTTACACAATACCTGGCAGCGCAGGTGGTGGTGGTGGTGGTGGTGGTGGTACTGCGAGAAAAAAAATAACAGTGCTGTAAGTGAAGCTGTCAAACGTAAATTAACAAACAACTATCACTGTAATTTACCATCCTCATCCCGTAGCGCAGCACGGGTATTCAGCTATCTACAATGTTATTTATACTGTGTGTTTAATATTTACAGTTAGTTTTGTAAACAGACATTCTTAACATCACGGGCAACCAGATCTCACAGGAAGTGTCCCACCCTCTCTCCCATCCGGATTGCAGCGAGTTATCTGTGATGGTCAGGACAGGGGGGTGGGACTATAGAAATCACTATGTACTGTACACTACTGTATTTGACAATACTTACCAGCTTGGCGGCGCCTGTTCCGCCTCCTGTGCCGTCGTGCTACCAGCCCTGTAAAAATATATATACAGTATAATGGCAGCATACTGTACAGTCAATGAAATTCAACATTGACAGCATCTTTATGACATCACAATCAATGGAATTGTTCATTCTAGTACCCTGCACCTAATCACTCAGGAGGGCATAGTGTACTGTACTGTCTTCAAAACTTAAGGGGGACATTTCTAAATGTGACATACAGTACACTTACAGTATCGCTACAGTACAGTAGGTCCAGGGTATTAGACAGAACACTACCTTTATAGACATTGTAACACACATTAGCATTGCCCTTATAAACATTATGACACACATCAGCATGCAGCCCTCCCACCCTTAACCATCTCAGTACTGTTCATTACAGTATAAATTGATTCCATGACAGATGATGCAGCACTCACCTGAATTCATCTTATTCACGTCATGTCACAGTAGTGCAGTTTATTCACGTCACAGTACTGTCCTTGATTCACGTTGTGTCACACAGTAGAGCACCGTATTCACGTCACAGTACTGCCCTTGATTCACGTTGTGTCACACAGTAGAGCACCTTATTCACGTTACTGTACTGTACGTCACAGTAGTGCAGTAGTATATCCACATTACGTCACAAAGTAGAGATCTGCCACAGTCATGAACCTTATAACACATTATGCAAGAGTAATGCACGTCAGAACACATTAGGCCACTGTAACATCCCTTAGAATAATTTCTGCCAAAGTAACATCCCTTAGAACACTGTACTATCTGAAACACAAATTTCTGCACACTGCACGACACACTGCAATTAAACCACACAATGCACTGCACGACACTGCATAGTGTATGCACTGCGTGATATGACAAACTGCACATTACACTGCACATTTCCCTGCAAAATATGATACAATGTACACTGCACAAAAAACTGCAATTACCACATGTGTATACAGTACACTGCACAACAGTGCTGGCCCTAGCCAGATACAGATACAGCCGCAGTCACGCAAAATATAGGCATGCCGCATATCATTTTAATCAGCAGAAGCTGCTGGTGCCCCTAAGCATAGCAAATGCCCTAGGCATTTGCCTATTGTTGTTTGCCTATGCCTAAGGCCGGCTCTGCTGCACGATGTGATTCACTATGCATTACACTCACTGCACAATACCATATACTGAATGTACACTGCATGACACGCTGCAATTACGCAGCACGATACACTGTGATACATTGCATATACTGTACACTGCATGATACTGTACACTGCACAATCGTAGACCACGTGGATTGTAAAGAACTACTGTATATACACAAGTTTAAAAAAATAACAATTGTTTTTGTAAAACGCATGTCGATCTTTTTCCATGTCAACTTAACGACCATGTCAACCTACAGTAACTGGTGTCAACCAATTTCAAAAGCCGCACCATCTAGGTCGACGCAAAAAAACAAATTGACCTTTTGACCCGGGTTAATGTTTGGTCCTTGTTTAACCATTTGTTTACCACAAATACTGTACAGTGCTGTATACACCGGATACCTGCTGCTACAGCAGCCCCTGCTATAATGTACTGTACCTGTAACTACAGTAACTTAAAGTACAGTAATCTACAGTAATGTACTGTACTTACAATCCCTTATGGCCTGCAGGCGTCGTGGGGTCCTCCTCACGAGGTCACTCCATCTCCTCTGGAGTGACCTCACCGTTCTCCTCCGGTTGTAAGTCCGGAGGATATCCCTGCTGGCCCTCCTATAAGCTCTCACCTTCTCCTCGTTGCTGGCGAGAGTTCTGTCCCGCCAGCGAACGAGGAGACGCAGCTCACCCAGAGCATAGGGACGGTCCCGTACAGCAGCCATGACCGTCCTTATGCTCAATGAGCGTCTCAGACGTCGTGCGCCTCAGACGTCGTGCGTCTCAGACGTCGTGCGTTCCAGGCATTCAACGTACAGTACTGTAGTTACTGTACTTTGTGACAGTTTCCCTTAGTTTTAAATATGCCCTTTCTTTGACCACAGTATTTTCCACTGTCTTGCCCTACGCCCTTCCCTCCTGGGAGCCTTCACAGGTCTTATGCAATACACAAATACCGAAGATGCACAGTCCGTCAGAATACACTCATTTCATTCCCGCTGTTTAGGTGCATTTAGCGTAAAGAATCGCTCCTGCAGATGTACTTTGATTTATGTGAAACCTGTGTGCATCCTTCCATTGACTGTCTTACAATGTAAATAAAATAATACAGTGCATTATTACAGAAAAAAAAAAAAGAAAGAAAGCACATCAGGTCTCGAACCCTGGACCCCCAGCGAGGGAGGTGGGAGCCTTCACCCCTAGCCCACGACGCCTCATGAGAGATTTCCAATTTCATGTGTGAAAGTACTGCAAACAGCGCCCGGCCCCCGCCCCATTGCTGTTGGTTTATGCCTTAGAGGACTCGGACGCTCGCATTTGTAAAGCACGGTGTTTTCCTCCGCCTCCTGCTAGCCTGTTGCCCTTCCCCCATGGGAGCCTGCACAGAGCATGCAGTAGACAGGGAGGGAATGCAGGTCATGTGCAATACACAAACGCCCACTGTAGTACTGTTTTGCTCACTTACAGTACTGTACTGTAGGTTGCATTTAGCGTAAAGAATCGCTCCTGCAGATGTACTTTGATTTATGTGAAACCTGTGTGCATCCTTCCATTGACTGTCTTACAATGTAAATAAAATAATACAGTGCATTATTACAGAAAAAAAAAAAAAGAAAAAGAAAGAAAGCACATCAGGTCTCGAACCCTGGACCCCCAGCGAGGGAGGTGGGCGCCTTCACCCCTAGCCCACGACGCCTCATGAGAGATTTCCAATTTCATGTGTGAAAGTACTGCAAACAGCGCCCGGCCCCCGCCCCATTGCTGTTGGTTTATGCCTTAGAGGACTCGGACGCTCGCATTTGTAATGCACGGTGTTTTCCTCCGCCTCCTGCTAGCCTGTTGCCCTTCCCCCATGGGAGCCTGCACAGATCATGCAGTAGACAGGGAGGGAATGCAGGTCATGTGCAATACACAAACGCCCACTGTAGTACTGTTTTGCTCACTTACAGTACTGTACTGTAGGTTGCATTTAGCGTAAAGAATCGCTCCTGCAGATGTACTTTGATTTATGTGAAACCTGTGTGCATCCTTCCATTGGATGTACTGTATTGGAGAGAAAAAAAAATGTTACAGTGAATGTCACGGGAACACATTAAAAATAAGGTTGGCACTTCCTTCCCATTGGTGTTGGTTTACAGTATGCCGTAGTGTACTCGGACGCTCATGTAATTGCATTTCAAAGGCACAGTATTTTCCATCGTCTCCCCCCTATCCCCATCGCCCTTCCCCCCTGGGGGCCTGCACAGGGAGGAAATTCAGGTCCTGTGCAATACACAAACGCTGAAGATCTACAGTACTGTTTTGCTCAGTTGGTAGCGTCAGAATACACTCATTTCATTCCCGCTGTTTAGGTGCATTTAGCGTAAAGAATCGCTCCTGCAGATGTACTTTGATTTATGTGAAACCTGTGTGCATCCTTCCATTGACTGTCTTACAATGTAAATAAAATAATACAGTGCATTATTACAGAAAAAAAAAAAGAAAGAAAGCACATCAGGTCTCGAACCCTGGACCCCCAGCGAGGGAGGTGGGAGCCTTCACCCCTAGCCCACGACGCCTCATGAGAGATTTCCAATTTCATGTGTGAAAGTACTGCAAACAGCGCCCGGCCCCCGCCCCATTGCTGTTGGTTTATGCCTTAGAGGACTCGGACGCTCGCATTTGTAAAGCACGGTGTTTTCCTCCGCCTCCTGCTAGCCTGTTGCCCTTCCCCCATGGGAGCCTGCACAGATCATGCAGTAGACAGGGAGGGAATGCAGGTCATGTGCAATACACAAACGCCCACTGTAGTACTGTTTTGCTCACTTACAGTACTGTACTGTAGGTTGCATTTAGCGTAAAGAATCGCTCCTGCAGATGTACTTTGATTTATGTGAAACCTGTGTGCATCCTTCCATTGACTGTCTTACAATGTAAATAAAATAATACAGTGCATTATTACAGAAAAAAAAAAAAAGAAAGAAAGCACATCTGGTCTCGAACCCTGGACCCCCAGCGAGGGAGGTGGGAGCCTTCACCCCTAGCCCACGACGCCTCATGAGAGATTTCCAATTTCATGTGTGAAAGTACTGCAAACAGCGCCCGGCCCCCGCCCCATTGCTGTTGGTTTATGCCTTAGAGGACTCGGACGCTCGCATTTGTAAAGCACGGTGTTTTCCTCCGCCTTCTGCTAGTCCTCCATTCCCATTATGCATTAGCGAACTCAGACGCTCATATATTTTAAAAGCACAGTGTTTATACATTGTACTGTACATTCTTCCTTTTACACAATTACTGTAGTTGCGTCTCCATACACATACAGTACTCCATACTTTTTCCACCGCCTCCCGTTATGCCTACAGTATTGCCAGAGCTGTAGATCAATCCGCCGCTATACTGTACGATCGAAAGTACTGGATTAGTGGAGCATTAGCCACACAGTGGTGGAGATGGAGATGTGTAATGCATGATGAGTATCTAGATCGCCTCAACGCGCCTGCCTGTGATTAAACTCAGCTATCGCATTAGCGTGACTAAACGCCCGTCTCGGCGGAGAAACAGTCAAGATAAAGGTGGCTACATCTGTAGGTGGTCATTCCGAGTTGGTCGCTCGGTAAAAATCTTCGCATCGCAGCGATTTTCCGCTTAATGCGCATGTGCAATGTCCGCACTGCGACTGCGCCAAGTAAATTTGCTATGCAGTTAGGATTTTTACTCACGTCTTTTTCATCATTATGGCGATCGTAATGTGATTGACAGGAAATGGGTGTTACTGGGCGGAAACAGGCCGTTTTATGGGCGTGTGGGAAAAAACGCTACCGTTTCCGGAAAAAACGCAGGAGTGGGCGGAGAAACGGGGGAGTGACTGGGCGAACGCTGGGTGTGTTTGTGACGTCAAACCAGGAACGACAAGCACTGAACTGATCGCAGATGCCGAGTAAGTGTGGAGCTACTCAGAAACTGCTACGAGGTGTGTAATCGCAATATTGCGAATACATCGTTCGCAATTTTAAGATGCTAAGATTCACTCCCAGTAGGCGGCGGCTTAGCATGAGCAAATCTGCAAAAATCCGCTTGCGAGCGAACAACTCGGAATGACCCCCATAGTGTGGACATCCCGGTCCACCTCATTGGTGATGCAGCATACCCATTACAGCACTGGCTAATGAAGGGTTACACCCAGCATGTTCACTTATCCCCCGAAAAGACATCATATACCCATGCCCTAAGTTCGGCCCGTATGGCAGTGGAAAATGCGTTTGGGCGTTTAAAAGGACACTGGCGCTGCCTCATGAAGAGGAATGATGTGGACTTGAAAATAATGCCAGATATAGTAGCAGCCTGCTGCATTCTCCATAACATATGTGAGATTCAAAAGGAAAACTTTCTCCCCGAGTGGAATGTACATGATCATGGGGCGGGGCTCACTGTACATGATGCACCAGGCTTGGTGGGGGGGCATGACGCTGCCAGCGAGTGCATAAGGGCCACCATTGCAGCTGATCTTCAAACAATGTTGCAGTAGAGAAGACAGACAAATTTTTGTGTGCAAACTATTTTTGTTTATTTTGTTTTTCAGTTATAAAAAAATTTGGTGCAAAAGTTATGTTATTATATTTTTTCTTTTAAACAGTTGGCACACATTTTCTGAGGTAACAATATAAAATATTTAAGTGCAAACATGACACTGTAAAATTCCACATAACGCAAGGGGTCTTCACCATGTGTCCCTCCAGCTGTTGTGGAACAACATGTACCAGCATGTGTTGCTATGTGTTTCCACAACAGCTAGAGGGCCACATGGTGAAGACACCTGCCCTGAGGTAAAAGAGTAAAGTGCAAACAGGGCACTCTGTAAAAAAAAAACCCTAATGTTTGGTTTGGCAGGTATCGGGGTACCCCCAATATTTGGATCACACTGACGCACATTTTCTGAGGTAACAATATAAAAGGTAGCCCCAATATCTGGATCCCACTGCCCATTTTCTGAGGTAACAATATAAAAGTTTAAAGTGCCAACAGGGCACTCTGTAAAATCAAAATAATGTTTGCATTTGTAGGTATCAGGGTTGAGGATACAGTGCAAACAGAACCTTAATACACAAACATTGTTTTATAACCCGCTGCTCTAAGGCAGTTGTCTATATACCCGAAATTCTGAGGATTGCGGGATTTGTGTTGGGGGATTTGAGGGAGGCTCATAGTTGTATGGACCATATGGGTGCTGTGGGTAGGCTGTGTCTTGCTGTTGTGTTTGTGTGGTATTCCCTATGGTCAGTGCCGTCTTAACAGCAGTGTAGGCCCCTGGGCACAGCAATGCACTGGGCCCCCTATCCATCCTCCAGAGGTAGGGATTTGGGGAGCTATCAGCGGCGGTAGGGGGTGTTCTATCTTCCGCTCACATGTAGGACCTGGATCAGTAATTTCTGCTAATTACTCCTTTACTGCACAGATGGGGCTAAACTGTAGAAGGAGGCATTGGGCTGAATTAAGAAGGTTATAAAGGAAGGGGTCGAGGACTGCGCTGCTTGCTTCACTTGATAGGTTAAGCTGCTTTGGAAGAATGAGGGGATTCCACGTTCCTCTCAGCTACAGGTATAGAAAAAAGAGGGTACCTCCCAGCGCTAATTAAATCAAGTGTGATGTTGACACTCACCGCTAGAGCACTAAAATATATTTAATGGTAATAGTCCACTACAGACTTATTATAAAAATAGTAATCTTTTTATTTAAAGACAAAAATAGAGGGTGTATTAAAATAATATGGAATATAAATGTATCTACATAATATCCTTATTTCAAATTCCTAATACCGGTATACTTAAACATGGACATAACATACACACATATAACATATACTGGCCCGTGAAACGCCCATTGGCGATTTATTCACTAAAATAACACCTTTATTGTTCCGTAAGGTGTATACTAATCACTCTGAAATTATGGTAATTTCTAGAGAAAGCAAATCCTTATGTGCTTTTGTATACAAGTCTAGAGAACACCCTTAAAGTGTGTTAAGGCAGTCTTTACATCAGGGCTTCTAGTATTTAGTCCAGAAATTCTCTGTTCATACAGGCAAAGTGACTGGTAAACTTACTGAACTTTCAATGGCTGGAAGCATAAACATCAGGTGTCTGCGGGCAGACGTTGTAGGTGTCTCTGCAATCAAGAAGCCCTGGTACATGACTTCCAGGGTGGTACGGGGTGTTTAATACGTAGGGGAGGGTGTATAGTGGAGTGGGCTTAATATTCATCATTTTCCGGTGGAAGGGCAGCTTGCTTGACTGCAGATATCTCAAGTTCCTGAAAATAGTTTTCGTAGCTTTGAATTGCATAAAAAACTAGAGAGACCCACCTTTCTGGAGGTACTGGGAACTTGGGGATCAGAGCTCAGGAGCCAGAGCAATTAATCAACGAAAATATAAAACTGCATATTAGGCTTGTGGAGCTGAAGCAGGGGCCAGCTGCTTGAAGGCTGATATCTCTGGTTCTGGGCATAACAGAGACAAGCTGTTAGTGTCCACCAAAAGAGGAGAGTCTCAGCTTTTGGAGTATACTATCAGAAAAATTCTAAGTCAGACAGAACCTGAGATATCTGGCTGGGAAGAGCAATTAACAGGCTTGGATGGAGACCACTTCTTTCAAGTCGAATATCTCCGGTTCCCCAGGGCCGATTTTCAAAAATCTGGTACCCCTGGAAAGAGGGGACCCTCAGCTATCAGCATGGGGCCTTTATACTCCTGGGGCCCTTGGGCAAGAGCCCATTGAGCCCATACGAAAAGACGGCCCTGCCTATGGTACGTGCAAACGTGCGTTCAAAAAATGTCATCTGCCTATTATGCATGGTCATTAACTGCCTCATAAAAGTTTGATGCATTTCTTTTTCTGACGCAAGAAATCTCTCAAGCCGTGCATCTTCCTGGGCATTGAGCTCACTACCCGCCTCACGCAGGTGATCCACGATAATGGACTTCATTGCTCTGACCGTTTGTTCAGTTTTGTTCAGTTTCTTTTTCCGCTGTGGAACGTTGTAGACTGTGAAGGAGATGAAACAGAATGTAAGCAACAATATAAAAATAGCAGTGGTAGCATATACGTGTTTGTGGCCTTCTCCCACCTGCACACTAGCTATACTCTGCAACATTACCATGATTCTATTAACAAATAGCAGTGGTAGCATATACGTGTTTGTGGCCTTCTCCCACCTGCACACTAGCTATACTCTGCAACATTACCATGCCTTTACATAGGTTTTGTATAGGGACTGCTGCAACTGTATTTGTAATGGTAATACTTACTATTTGAGCGCAAAGTCGTGGGCTTGGGGGGTTGCGACATCTCCGCCTGAGACTGTGGTATGTCCTCAATAGTGGCACTGATGGAATCATCATTGACGGTTGAGTCTTCGAAACTGCTGTCCGATATAAGCAGCGGGGATGATGGGCTGCATTGTGAGCTGGGAAGGCTGTGCTGTGTTTCGTCACAGTCCTCGTCGACTGACATCTGGCGACTGGCAGAGCTGGATGACGATAGTGCTATGGGATTTGTTATCGCAGTTTTGCCGAAGACACTATAGCATAGGTCATAATATGCCCATTCCATACGCCCAGCACCACTTTTCTTGCGGTTATGGTCGTGTACTTTGGTGAATTGTCTGCGTAGTGCCTTCAATTTGTTAATGACTTGTTGCTGGGTTTTTTGGATGCCCCTTTCTGTCAGCATAAGGGATATGTTCTTGTAGACGATAGCATCCTTAACTGTTCCAGTCACCTGCCTTCTAATTTCTTCCTCTCCCCGAATATTAAGCAGCTCTTTGATCTCTGTGTCTGACCAGGTATGGCTAGCCATGTTGCTGTGCTGGAGCTTCTGCTGCTGTATATTGTCTGTTTGTTTGGAAGCTGCTGCAATAAAAATATCTGTATGTACCCAGCGTGACTTCAGAGTGTTTTGTTTGCAAGCTGCCTCAATGCCTGCATGTGCCCAGCGTAGTGTTGTAGCTGCTGCAATAAATGTGCATCCGCGTTTGTTTGCTGCTGCGGTGCCTGCATGTGCCCAGCGTGTCTCCCAGGGATGACATCATCTTCCAGTGCCCCAGAAGCACCAATCAGCGTCTCAGAGCGTTACTCGGGTCTGAAAACACGTGTAATGACCGTTTCCACTGCACCGCTATCCATGTCATTACCGTGTTCTACCCAGGTAAATAGCCGGGTTGGATTCCCGGGTCACTCAACCCGTGTTGACCCGTTTCCACCTACTAAAAACCCGTGTCGATGCACGCCCCATGCAAAAACCCGGGTAAAAACAGCTAGTGGAAAAGGGGTATGAGTGTGGCTGGGGATGGGGTGTCGTGTAATCAGGGGGCTCTTCCTCTGGAGACACATATTCGGCTGATCCGGGGTCAGAGCTTAGGTGGTCATTCCGAGTTGTTCGCTAGCTGCTTTCGGTCGCAGCATGGCGATTAGGTAAAAAAGCGGCATTTCTGTGCATGCATATGGTACGCAGTGCGCACGCGCGACATACTTTCACACAAGACTATGCAGTTTCACACAAGGTCTAGCGATGCTTTTCAGTCGCACTGCTGGCCACAGTGATTGACAGGAAGTGGGTGTTTCTGGGTGGTAACTGACCGTTTTCGGGGAGTGTGTGTAAAAACGCAGATGTGTCGGATAAAAATGTAGGCGTGCCTGGGGAAACGGGGAGTGGCTGGCCAAACGCAGGGTGTGTTTGTGACGTCAAAACAGGAACTAAATAGTCTGAAGTGATCGCAAGGTAGGAGTAGGTCTGCAGCTACTCAGAAACTGCTTGATAAAATTTAGACGCCATTCTGCAATCCTTTTTGTCGCACTTCTGCTAAGCTAAGATACACTCCCAGAGGGCGGCGGCAAAGCGTTTGCACTGCTGCTAAAAGCTGCTAGCGAGCGATCAACTCGGAATGAGGGCCCTAGTACGGCCGGGGGGTGGAGTTTCGGTGGACGGTGACAGCACTTCAGGAGGCCCAGCAGGTGGTAAGAGCCAGCACCAGCAGTCCCCCAAACCTCCACCAAGGGCTTAGAGTTGACTGGGTGCAGGCGGAGTTGCGGGTCCTAGAAATATTTTGGGACCCATAGCAGCTGCTCCCCATGCACCCTAGGTGGCCACCACTGCTTTAAAGTAAATTTAAATGCTAACAATTCCTTGTCCCCAACAGCATGCATGCTGTAGTTCTTCTCAGGAACAAAAAACTTGTGGAAGAAGAAACCACAGGAGTATAACTTCCCAGTTGAATTTTTTTGAGAGAAAACAGCCCCAACTCCAACCATAGATGTATCCATTTCTTAGAAGAAAGGCTGATCAGGAATCAGTTGCATTAGAATTGTTGCTGATGTAAACATATTTTTAACTTCAGGTGGCCAATCATAGGTATTCTGTGATTTCTTGGTACTGTAATGGGAGTAACTATGGTTGAATAATTTCAATTGCAGAATCTCAAAAATCACTGAATCATTATTAAATCTGAAGGACAAGGACAATTTGTGATAAAGGAAACCTTTGGCAGTGACAAGGCGGATGTGACATCCGCACACGCTGATCGAGGCTTGGACGGATCGACTCCAGGAACTTCCGGGATGCCGAGAGTAACGGAGTCTCTGCATGGTGCTGAGTGTCTGGTGATCTAAGACCTCTGTTATGCATCATATGTCTGCTTATATCTTGCTCTTTGTGAGTGCATTATTTATTATACTGTTTTTTATAGACATACTTCACTATTGTGCGCCTCCTTTATTTTATATATACAATAATTCGGCACACTTAGTTACAGCACTCGGTCGGATTATCTGTATTATCGGTGGTGGTATTGGCAGCATCATGACACCCCCCCTGCAGCAGAATTCTACCCTGTAGCCCTCCTGTAGCCTAACTCCCCCCTGCAGCACCAATACCTACCTCTGCCCGACTTCCCGTGAGTTTGACTCCCTCCCACAGCCTAACTTCCCCAGGCACCCACTGTGTCTAAATTAAATTATATCACTCAGAGAGGTAAAAATGAGCAAGATCATTTAAAATAGCGTATAGTGTGCATGAACCTTAAGTTTTGTAAGAATGGTTTTTTTTTTAAGTTCAGCTTAGCATGTATGGGTGAGGTGTGCTGAGCTGAATGCTGGTGCTATGTGCTGGCCAGGTGAGGGGTGATGGATGTTGCTGGCTGCTGCACCTGCTGTGATTTGTGCTGCTGGATGATTGGTGTTATGCTGGGAAGCGGTGCTGGGTGAGAGACGGAACTAGTGGTGATGCAGCTGGTGCATTGCACTGGTGCCCACCACAATGAAGGGTCCCGTAGTGACAGTATAATAACACTAAACTTGGTAGTGGGATTAGATGCTAGTGGGCACCAACAAAAATCTTACCTAGGGCATCAAATTTGCTAGGGTCAGCTATGGGTGTGATCCCTGCTGCCTCTATCTGTTTCTACATCCCTGCTGCCTCTATCTGTTTCTACATCCCTGCTGACTCTCTCTCTCTTTATCCCTACATCCCTGCTGCATATCCCTAGGTCCCTGCTACCCCTCTATCTGTATCTACATCCCTGATGCCTCTCTATCTTTAAATACATCCCTGCTGTCTCTCTATCTGTACCTACATCCCTCCTGCCTCTCTTTGTCCCTACGTCCCCTATGCCTCTCTATCTGTCCTTATGTCCCTGCTGCCTCTCTATCTGTCCTTATGTCCCTGCTGCCTCTCTATCTGTCCTTACATCCCTGCTGCCCCTCTATCTGTACCTACATCCCTGCTGTCTCTCTCTACCCTACCTCCCTGATGCCTCTCTATCTGTCCTTACATCCCTGCTGCCTCTCTATCTGTCCCTACATCCCTGCTGCCCCTCTATCTGTACCTACATCCCTGCTGCCTCTCTCTGCCCTACCTCCCTGATGCCTCTCTATATGTCCCTACGTCCCTGATGCCTCTCTATCTGTCCTTACATCCCTGCTACCTTTCTATCTGTCCCTATGTCTCTGCTGTCTCTCTATCTGGAACTAAGTCCCTGCTGCCTCTCTATCTGTCCCTACATCCCTGCTGCCCCTCTGTCTGTACCTATATCCCTGCTGCCTCTCTCTGTCCCTACGTCCCTGATACCTCTCTATCTGTCCCTATGTCCCTGATGCCTCTCTATCTGTCCCTACATCCCTGCTGCCCCTCTATCTGTACCTACATCCCTGCTGCCTCTCTCTGCCCTACCTCCCTGATGCCTCTCTATCTGTCCTTACATCCCTGCTGCCTCTCTATCTGTCCCTACATCCCTGCTGCCCCTCTATCTGTACCTACATCCCTGCTGCCTCTCTCTGCCCTACCTCCCTGATGCCTCTCTATCTGTCCATATGTCCCTGATGCCTCTCTATCTGTCCTTACGTCCCTGCTACCTTTCTATCTGTCCCTATGTCTCTGCTGTCTCTCTATCTGGAACTAAGTCCCTGCTGCCTCTCTATCTGTCCCTACATCCCTGCTGCCCATCTGTCTGTTCCTATATCCCTGCTGCCTCTCTTTGTCCCTACGTCCCTGATACCTCTCTATCTGTCCCTATGTCCCTGATGCCTCTCTATCTGTCCCTACATCCCTGATGACTCTCTATCTGTCCTTATGTCCCTGCTGCCTCTATATCTGTCCCTACATCCCTGCTGCTTTTCTATCTGTCCCTACTTCCCTGCTGCTCCACTATCTGTACCTACATCCCTGCTGTCTCTCTCTGTCCCTACATCCCTTCTGTGTCTTTATCTGTCCCTATGTCCCTGCTGCCTCTCTATCTGTCCCTACATCTCTGGTGCCCCTCTATCTGCCCAAACTTCCCTGCTGCCTCTCTCTGTCCTTATGTCCCTGCTGTCTATCTTCATTCCTATGTCCCTGCTGCCTCTCTATCTGTCCCTACATCTCTGGTGCCCCTCTATCTGCCCAAACTTCCCTGCTGCCTCTCTCTGTCCCTACGTCCCTGCTGTCTATCTTCATTCCCATGTCCATGCTGCCTCTCTATCTGTCCCTACATCTCTGCTGCCTCTCTCTCTTTTCTATGCTCCTGCTGCCTCTTTCTGTACCTAAGTCCCTGCTGCCTATTTCCGTCTTTATGTCCTTGCCGGCATTCTCTCTCTCCTACCACCACTCTCTCTGTCTTTGTGTCCCTGCTATCACTGTTTATCTCTATGTTCCTGCTGTCACTCTCTATGTATCTTACGCCACTCACTCTGTCTCTATGTCCCTGCTGCCACTCTCTTTCTAGAGACCTGATTTGGGGGGATTAAATATTTTGCTGTGGGGCCCATAAAGTTCTAGATATGCCCCTGGTGGTGACATCTGTAGAAGGAGCATAATTCCTTTGATGGTTTTCATTAACCAGACAAATCTGCTATATCTCCAAACAGGCCACTTGTCATGAATAGTGGTCTAAGCCACCCTTACAGGGTTAAACATTCATCATTGCTGTATTCAAACCTCCCTGAAGACTTACTCAGTGATTATCTTTTATCTGGCTACTCACCTGGCAAAGCCAGACTAATGAGCTTACACCACTCCCATTATTAACCAGCCTCAGGGATCAGCTCATTGACTTAACAACTGTGTTCCTTCCAAGGATCATTCTAGGCTACAGTGTATCCTTTGATTATTCTCCAGTGACTACTTTGTTTCTCCGTGTTCTGCTGCTGTTACCTGCATTATCATCTGCTGCTGTAATTTCATCCACCAGAACTGTGGCTTCCATGCTGCATGCAAGACCTGTTTCCAGTCATCTCTTCATCAGCCCGATTGATGTACCTGATGTCCATTCCACCTGATGCTGTACTCACTCACTCAGTGGATCCCGTTCTAAGGGCCTAATTCAGACCTGATTGCAGCAGCAAATTTGTTAGCAAATGAGCATAACCATGTGCACTGCAGGTGGGAGGGGGCAGATGTAACATGTGCAGAGAGAGTTAGATTTGGGTGGGGTGCGTTCAAACTGAGATCTAAATTGCAGTGTAAAAATAAAGCAGCCAGTATCTACCCTGCACAGAAACAAAATAACCCATTGTCTTGGGCTTGCAGAATAGGGTTCTGGTTCCAGGTCAGCAGTTCAGGGTTGGGTTGTGATCTGTGCAATTAGGTGCCCAGTTCTGTTTTACATGGTCTGATGTTTTGAGTTCCTCATTTGGAGTCTAGAGCCAGGTCTTGTATCAGAGCAGTTCCAGGGATCTAGCTTCCTCAAGCTCTTCCCTGATTACATAAAACTACTATTCCTGATTTGGATTCCGGTTTTGTTTTGCCAGTACTATGCAGCTTTGAGTTCTGAGGACCTTGTTGCTGATGTGTTTCTTTGGCCTAGTTGATTTTATAAATCACCAGGTGAGAGGCCACCCAGTGACCTGTAGTTTCTGGGCCCATTTCAGCATCCTTAATATCAACTGTCAGTGGTTCCTGTGTGTCATTAGTATGCTTTATCTTCTGTAAACCTGTGAGTGCAAGTAACATCAAGCCTCCCCATTTCCTGTACATCTCAGCTCATACCAGGTCCCCAAGCCAGATCTAAAGAATTGCAGGACCGTAACACCACTGTTTGAATTTTGTATCAGGCCAGGTGGTCTTTGTTTTTCGATTGTTTCAATCTTGTGCTCTCATTTCATGTTGCTTTGCACATTCTGTACCAGAGTAAGTTCCTTGCAAAGATAAACAGATGTGTCCTCATACATCTTGCCTCAATGCACCAAGTAGTGTGCTGATGGGTCCCGTGCAACTCTATTAGTGTTGAGCATCTATTTTGCTGGAAATGTTTCTTATTCACATAGCCATGTGAATAAGGCACACAAGCAGACTCAAATACAGCTGCATTTGCACACAAAATATCAGCATGCCTCATATCATTTAAATCATGATAAGATGCTTGTGAGTCCTATTTGCATAGTTCTCTGAATAAGACACATTTTAATGGAAAAAGTTCCATGTAAATTCACTCAGCTCTACCCAGTCACTCAGCTTTACCCAGTCATGCAACAGCATGGCATGATTAGAAGGGTTGTTTAATGTGCAGGGTAGCAAGATGTAAGTGGACACCTCTGCTCACAATGCTGTGAGCACGGTGGCTTGCTGCGCTCACCACAGGATATAGGTGTCATGGACAACCATGGAGGGAGAAAAGCCTGTGGTGCTGGGATTCCTGCGGCAGCATTTCACCGCTAGTCGGGATTCCAGAGCCGGATTTGTGATGTCCGTGATCCCGACTAGCGGTATTGTAACCGCTTCCCGTAAAAATACCTGCTAGAAAGTAGTTTGTTTCACATAAATTTTGCCAGAAATTACTCCAATGGGCACATGCATCACCATTTACTTGGCATACAAAGGTGAAGAAGATGTTGAACCTGATTCTCAGAACTTCTGGGTAACATCAATGAATTGGCATGTATAATATTTCATGTCAGCTTGTTCTACTTGTTCTTAACACAACCCTATATTCCTATCGGTCCTTTTCATGCTCTTTCAATATTTCTGAACTATCCTCCTGTCAAGAATTCAATACCCTCTGGGTAGTGGTATATATGTTTTATAAAGCCACTAATTTTGTATCCCTAATTGTCCACAGCTCCAAAGTTAACTAACATCTTTACTCAAGAATCGTGGATTTCTGAAAACATCTTTTGAGATCGGAGAATACACTTCACATATATGTTTTGGAAGTCTCTCTGCAAATGTATCAACATCAAATTAAGGGTGTTATACAGAGATGGACGCAGATTTTGCTTACCTCAGCAAGATCTGCATCCATCTTCTCACATCTTAGGGCCAACCAGCATGTGTGTGGCGCCACCCCGCAGTGCGGACACATCAATTTAAGTTAGACCCCTGCCTGTGCAGTCTGGCTGCACTGGCAGGTGGTCTGGCACCATTTTCTTTCTCGGAGTGGCTGCGTGTGATGTCCTTCAAAATCCTTCCAGGATGTGGCCGCAAAATGAAGGGTCATGCATGTGCAGACTCTTTGAATGCAGCCGATTCATACAGATGTGAGTCTGCGTTCATGTCTGAATAGACCCTTAATTGTCTCATCAGCAGATCATTCACAGAGTAATGGTGAAATGGAACATGTAAATCATTAAGTGGAGGACTTCATCAGGATTTATGTCTTGTCCAATCAAGAGAATTGGATCTTACTGTAACTATGTGCTGACTTAGGGCCTAATTCAGGCCTGTTCGCTCGCTAGGAGATTTTTGCAGTCCTGCGTTCTCATAGTCGCCACCCACAGGAATGTGTATTTTTGCTTTGCAAGTGTGCGAACGCATGTGTAGCAGAGCTGTACAAACAGATCTTATGCAGTCTCTTAGTAGCCCAGGACTTACTCAGCTGCTGCAAACACTTCAGCATGTCCGGGACTGGAATTGACGTCAGGAACCCTTCCTGTAAACGCTTGGACATGCCTGCATTTTCCTAACACTCCCAGAAAATTGTCAGTTGACACCCACAAATGCCTGCTTTCTTTCAATCTCCTTGTGAATGCCCGTGCAAATGGATCCATCGCACAAACCCATCACTGAGCGGTGATCCACTTTGTACCCGTGCAACGTGCCTGTGCATTGCGGTGCATACGCATGCGCAGTTTAGACCAGATCGCCCGCTGTACAAAAACGCAGCCTAGTTATCAGGTCTAAATTGGCCCCTTAACCTCTTTCATGAGGCTTCATGAGAAGTCGCAGAACAATGTTATAAATGGTGATATATTAACTGAATTTGCACAGTGCATGCCCAGAACAGTGTACATATGTCTATGTGCCCAGGAACATTTTTTTACACCACCTAGAGGTATTTCTAATGTAGGTTTGTGAGGTTGCAAACAATTGCAGATCAGGAAAATAAAAACAGATTCCTAAGAAACCCAGGTGCAAATAGTGGATCATGATGATAATGATGATTGTCACATGTGATTATCTGTTTGTGCATGCTTACCTGATACTAAATGGTGCTTTTTAATCACTCAGACATTTTATGCTTGTGTAAGCTTATTTAAGCAAATGCATTTCTTTTTTGTGTATGTGAAGTTATTCTTATTGTATTAAAGAGGGTTTTGTAGTTCAATTTATTCCTGATACAAAAAACATTTGCTTGACGCTAAATATATGAGCACAGATGAAACATAAGTGTCTTTGATACAGAAACTTGTAGTAAGGCAAATGGCTCAGGAGACACTGGCTGGTACCAGAGACAGATTTACACACAATATATGTGCCAAAAGGGTTCATGTGGGCATTATACGCAGGTGCAGCAGTATATACTGCTGGAAATTTGGTGAACGTTAATCAGAGATGTGGGAAAAGTAGGTGGTCATAGACTTTTTACTCCAGAGTTTTAACTATTAAAATGATTAGAATAACACATTTATAATATATTCTTTGTATTTTCCATATACTTTATATAGTCAACACTTTGGAGTATACTCGAGTATGATAGGAAAGGCTTACCACATGTTACTGCTTTGAGACATCCATGGAATAAAGCAGACACATACGTTACTATTGCCAGAGGAGTAGCTAGGTGCCATGGTGCCCGGAGCAAGGGTATGTTTCGGCACCCCCTACCCTGTATTGAATTGTTGGCATGTTACATTTGAAAAGAAAAAATATGACCGGGATGGTTCTAGACCCTGTGGATCTCAGGGCAAAAGTTTCCCTCATGTTTAAAATAGGGACAGTACGCACCTAAGGTGCGCAACAAAAATATAGGGTCCTGGCTTCATGGGAAATGTGTGTGGCCACAGAATAGTTCCAATTCAGATTACACCTTACAGTATTGTCCGTTATTCATATTACACCAAAATAGTATCTGTTAGTCACTGTACGCCACACAGTAAAGCCCCTTATATACGTTATGCCACACAGTAAAGCCCCTTATACATGTTATGCCACAGTGGAGCCCTTTATACACGTTACACCACAGTAGAGCCGCTTATACATGTTAATCTGCAGCTTTTAATGCAGAGAGAGGTGCTGCAGCAGCAGATGGGACACAGAGAGGTGCTGCAGCAGTGGGGCAGAAAGAGGTGCTGCAGCAGCCGGGGCAGAGAGTAGTGTAGAAGAACAGAAGTAACCCTGCTGCACAGCTACATGCAGACATTGAGACATATAAAGAGGGCAGCAGAGCTCCGGCATGTGCTGGCTGTCAGTGTCTCCTGCTTTTGCCTATGTCCTGCCCTGTTCCCTACAGAGTCTCTGAGTCAGTGTACGCTCTTCTGCTTCTCCTTCTCCTGCTCTGCTACTGCCTGTACAGTGGCCAGCGGTATAGTGGATGGAGGGAGTGGTGCTGGCGGCTACGCGCCCTCTAACTTTTCCAGCACCCAGAGCTCGCGCTCCTCTGGAGCCATCCTCGCTACACCCCTGACTATTGCCAATAGAAACACATCTTTTGATCTGCATATGGACAGAAATATATGCAATATTTGGTTGTGCTTTTTGTGTACAGTAAGTTACATTCATTTTGTGACAAAGAGTAAGTAGTTTACTGACTAACATAGAAGAATATACTGTATCCTGGGTCTAATTCAAGGTTGATTGCAAAACAACATTTTCCTCTTATGGGTAAAACCACGTGCACTGCAGGTGGGGCAGATATAACGTGCAGAGAGAGTTAGATTTGGGTGGGTTATTTTGTTTCTGTGCAGGGTAAATACAGCTTTATTTTTACAATGCAATTTAGATTTCGGTTTGATCACACCCCACCCAAATCTAACTCACTCTGAAACTAAGCGTTGTTCAGTAAAATACTGTACCTTAAAATTTAATTACAGTACATGGTCATGCAGGGCCGGATTAAGCCTTGGGGGTGCACTTAAGACAGAGTGGCCCAAACGGAAGGTGGAGGATGTATATTAACTTGTACATACCTCCCAACATGTCCCATTCCAGGAGGGACAAAATGCTCTCTACCTGGACTTCCCACTTAATATATGATGGCTACACCTGTGTTGAACTATTTAATTGATAAGAAAGGTACTTCAACAAAGGTGATTGCAATCATAAATTAAGAAGGATATCCAGGTAGAGAGCATTTTTTCCCTCCTGGAATGGGTAATGGTGGGAAATATAGAGTGTGTATATTAAATTTAAACCAATGGAGTATATTAGTTTAATAATGCCTGGGTACTGTTTATAGTTCCACCTAATTGAAAGACAACTATTTTAGAAACTTTTCTGTAGTGGAACAAAGACTACTTAACCTTAAAATACACATAGAAAAATAATATTTTATCTTGTCACATGCAAGAATAGCAGCAGCCTCTGTACTACTTACACACTGGGACAGGACTCAGGACTACTTTCTGTGTGTTTCTCTACAGTATCTCTAGACCCAAATAGTTTAGTTGCATAACAGTTTACACAGCACAGAGATACCCTGGTTAAAAGGAGGAGAAGCTGGGATCCATGTGTCACTTACAGCTCTGTCAACCCTCCTATCTCTCCTCTGGTCAGAAAGCTCTATCGGTAGCTCATGAAACATGATATTCCTGTTTCTCTGCCTGCACAGTTTAATGTCCTGCTCGCATTACAGCTGATGTCTCTGCTGCTGCTTAAGAGGGAAAGCTAGTGATGCCAGTGTGCTCTGGCTGGGGGGCCCCCTGACAAAGGGGGACCCAGGCTATAGTATGACCTGCACCCCCCCTTAATCTGGTTATAGGGTCATGTTAAAGAAACAAATGTTGAGAGTTTAAAAGTAGGGTAATGTTACATTAACCCTTAATTTCATGAATAAAAACAAAAAGAAGAGACAAATTTATATAATTTTTAAAGTTGAATTTTTAAGCGTAATAACAGAGGGACCATAGAATAAAATTAATTTGAAACTCTTACACAGTATAAGAGCCTCTCGGCTCTATCAGGCTGCTTGACTTAATGCTGCTAATTCCCTTTTCACACGGTCAGTATTTTTCATGTAAAAAACTGTAAAAATGCTAATTTCCCTAAACAGTGTCACCAGCTATTCGAATCTAGGAACTATTCAAGGATAATCTTTCTTTCAAGTACATTTTTATATGCTTATGAAGGTTAGACATTTGCTCCTTGCCCTATTAATCAGCATGTAAGTTACAGGATACACTTGAAACATAGTTCTATAATAAATACCTTCTTAAGCCAGGAGCTCGTTCTATTGATATAAACATGAAAGTCATTTAATAGGAAAAATGTAATCATGACATATAACCTTTAGGCATACAATATTAATTATTTATTTACTTTCTGTGTTGTGATAAATGCATGTTCATTACAACCTTGTGAACTTATAAATGACAAGGTAGCTATTGGAATCTTTTTAAATATCAAGCTTTGAATTGTAAAAATAAATAAATAAAAAATCATCTTGATTATGGTTAATGTAATTGGTATTGTTTCTGATGTGTCAAAAAAAACGATAAAAAAGCAAGATAGTAAAAATGATACAGTAGAAACATAGATTTTTTTTGTATGTCATATAATATTAACCATAAGTACTGTATTATGGTGTTGTTTGAAGTGTTGGAAATATGTGTGTTTAAACTTGATGATGTAGCAGCAGACTTTCGGTACATACCACAGGATACCTTACAAATATGAACATCTCAGGCAGGTCTGCCATCAGAAATTGTGTGGTCCGGGGCTGAAAAAGTAAGCAGCACCCCCAAAATATGGGCAAACAGGAGAGAGGAGGAATAGAGGTAAATGTGAGAGAGAGAGGAGGCATAGGGGGAGACGCAAAAAAGAGAGGAGGATTAGGGGGAGGGTAATAGAGAAAGCAGGCAAACGGGCAGAGAGGGCAGACAGGCAAGAGAGAGGAGGAATAGAGGCAGACGGGAGAGAGAGAGAGAAGGAATGGGGCAGACAGGAGATACAGAGAATGAATAAGGGCAGATGGGAGATACACAGGAGAAATATGGGCAGACAGGAGAGAGAGAGATAGAGAGAGAGAGAGAGAGAGAGAGAGAGAGAGTAGTAATAGACCAAGTTGGTAACGGTGATGCTTTGGGACTATGCTGGAACTGGTGATGCTTCTGACTGGACTAGAATCAGTGATGTTTCAAAACTGAGCTGGAACTGGTGATGCTTTAGAACAAGGCTGGAATTGGCGATACTTCAGGGCCAGGCTGGAACCTGTGATGCTTCAGGACTGGGTTGGAACCATTGATGCTTCAGGACCAGGCTGGAACCAGTGATGCTTCAGAACTCAACTAGAATCAGTTATGTCTATTGACTGGACTGGAACCGGCAGTATCTCAGGGTGCTGGACTGGGACTGGTTAAGGCTTAGAGTGCCAGGCTGTTACCAGTTAAGGCTCAGGGTACCAGGCTGGAACTAGCTAAGGCCCAGGATGCTGGACTGGGACCTGCTAAAGATAAAGATTCCAGGCTGGGACCCACTAAGCTTGATATGCCAGGCTGGACTTGCTATAGTTACATATACCAGGCTTAGCTTCAGATGAACAGGGATGGGTGACTGTAATCACTTGGCATAGGACTGTCAGTTGGCTGGGACCTGTAGTTCATTGGATTTCATTGACTGGGAAACAGAAACTGCACAACAGTGCTGGCAGCTAGCTTAAACCAGTAGTTCACCAGGAGAGAGGTGATGTTTATCCATAACTCAATGTATTGCTGGTTGGAATCAGTAGTACTAAAGAGCAGATACAGCTGAGCTAGAACTGGTAAATGTAATGATCTAAGGAAACTAGAGAAAAGTCTGTGTTTCAGGTGCTTGAACAGTGGCAGGATACTGAGAAAATTTACACAGAGAGTTATATGCTTTCTTTCAGAGGATTCAGGGGTTAATAGCAGCATAATGAAGAGTACACTGAACCAGCAACAGAATAAAAGGTCTGTATTTAATACAGTGCAACTTGGAAATAGTAGGCTGGAAACTCAGGTGAAGCTCAAAGGTGGATGATTAGCTAGGAAGGAATTACAGCAAACTAAAAAGCAGATGCCTGCACAAGGCTGTAGAGTACTGCAGACTGGGAACTTGAATACCCAAATGAGAGATCAGAAATCAGTGAGCTGGGAGTCTGGAAATAGGTATACCGAACTTGATAACAGAAGCAAGCTGAATGGAAATCTAAAATCTGTAGTTGGAAAGTTTCACAGGCAGGGAACCCAGCAATGCAGGAACCTGTGAAAAACTTAACTAGTCTTTTTTACTCTGGAGCCTGGAAATGCAATGATGCTTTCTGTAAACAGCAGCTTAGAAGTCAGGATATGAATTGGTGCACTGGCCATCACATAACCTTCAGGGAAGGCTTGCATAGCAGTTGCAGGACACTGATTGGCTGCTAGAGTCGGCTGAGGCAAGGAGCACACTGACTGGAGATAATGTGGTCAGCTGACATTAACTGATATGGTGACATTCATGCATCATCTAAGAGAACAAAGGAAATCATAAACAACAGGGCAGGTAGCAAAAGTAAATCACTTTAGTACACTAGTCTTGAGAGTCAAGTATGTAAAGTAAAATGTTGTGGTAAATGCAACTTGAAGAGGAAAAATTCAATAAGTAATCAGATCAAGATGCATAAATCTCTGCAAAGGTAGTATAGGTGCCAGTTTTGATGCTAGGGGGGATGTATCAAGCAGTGTCAAGAGTGGAGAAGTTCACCAGTGGAGAAGTTGCTTATAACAACCAATCAATTTACAATTTGGTTTATAAAATTATATGTGCAGTAGAAGATGAAAAATTTCTATGGCCAACTTCTTTGTAGGTCCACTTCTACACGCTTTACACTGATTGATTCATCCACCAACTGTAGAAGTTAAAGGGATCAAAATGCAGTCAGCAATGCAATTTTGTACATTGTCATCATGCCTTCTGATAGGAGCACATGTATCTTTCGTGTGGTCTGCATGTGAGGCAATTGTTTGAATAGGCTTTTGTTTGTATAGAAAAAATAGAATATCTCCCAGCGCTTATAATTTTCAAGTGTATAAAAATATTTCCTACTATATTAGTTGGAGTATTCAATTTTATAAATAAATACAATACCAATCCTCTTACATAAAAGTAGTATTTTCTTTATTTAGAATATAGTGTTAACAACACCTAAAAAATAGGGGAATTTTGTCTAATAATATAACTCAATAAAAAGTGATCCTAATACCGGTATACGTTCAACACAGTACAACACAACATAAAACATATACTATAGACAGTGGGCTATTCCCAGCTGTTTAACTTTATTAAAAATCCACAAATGTAATTTCCAATCACATTCCCATTCCTAACTGGAAGGAATGAATCCTGGATTTCCAGAGACTAAAATGGTATGTTAAAAATTGAATCAAAATGGTTTTGTTCACTGTAATATTCGGTCCTTTGATTGTATCAGCGTACTATACATCAGAATTCCTAGTCTGGAATATACCATATGCGTACTCTCTTAAAAGCCACAGGTCCAGAACCAGTCACTTATTCATAACCAAGGGTGCCAATTTACTCAAATGCCACAGGTCCAAAACAGTTCAGTATTTATAGCCAGGAATGAAGTGTATGTAGATTTTGCTCAAATATTGCAGGTCCAGAGCACATCAACATTCATGACCAAGAGTAAAGTGTATGCAAAAACTTACTCAGATGCCACAGGTTCAGAATAAAAGTTCGGGTGTCTGCCGGCAGACTGTTGCAGGTGCTTTCAGCAATCAACTAGTTTCGCCTGTCTGAGCAGGCTTCCTCAGGATGGCCGAGTGCACCTTCTACCCCGTGTTTTAACCTCTCCCTGGCATATGTTTCCATGGCGACCACGGTCTCTCCGCCCCTCGCCACCTCTCGCTGCACACAGCTTCAGCATTTTGTTGTCATAGTGACCGCGATCTCTCGTCGCGTCACGTCACTTCCGCTTCCTGTCTCGTTCGTTTGTTGTCATGGCGACCCGGCTTGGTGTATAGTCGCGTAGCCGCCCGGCAGCGCGTCACTCTAGAGGCAGTGGCTCCCGCCCATATGATACTCCATTTAGCATCAAGTTCCCATGGTGACGGGAACTTTCTTGTCGCATCACCTCCTCGTTCTCTCAAATAGTCTAATTCTTCCTGCTCCCAGCATTTTCCAATTGCTCCTTTAAAGTGTGCATAAGGAGTGTCTCTTTCTGGCCGTTTTTCTTTTGTTGTTGTATTTTTCGATCACATTGTGATATTTTCTTATTACCATATCTACTTGGTCTCATATAGAAAGAAAAAAACGTTCTGTTATAAACACACACATCGTCCCTTCTTTATCCGCAATCTCTACTTCCCAACCGTTCTTTTGTAATATATTTTTATTTTTATTTTAATTATTATTTTTACTCTTACTCAGTAATGTCATATATGAAAACATTTAATCCACAATACAATAAACATACACACAACAATAAACATACATATAACGGTGCCTCGAGGTGGAATTAAGTTTATACAACTCCCATCTCATACCCCTTACTTTTATTTTTATGCTATTTAAATCCTATTCTTTTAGAAAGGGGTAAAGCTCCCAATCTATATTTAATCCTTTCGGTATCAAAGTCCCTAATTCGAAAATCATCCTTGCTTCTTCCTTAAGGAGTGCACTGTTCCAGTCTCCCCCTCTCCATGATTTCTGTATTAATTTGATACCAATAAACTCTAGGGCCGCAGGGTTGCCATCATGGACTTTAAGGAAATGTTCTGGAACACTGTGGTTATCCTTTTTAGTCCTGATGTTATTTAGATGTTCGTTTATTCTAATCTGAAGGCATCGGTAGGTCTTCCCCACATATTGAAGCCCACAGGGGCAGGTCATCAAGTAGATCACCCCCTTCGAATTGCAGGTGATTTTCTCCTTTATTTTATATTCTTTTCCTGTACTATTGGATTTGTATTTCACTGTTGGTTTTGTTGATACATTCTTCGTTTTCCTGCAAACCACACAGTTATTGCACCTATAAAATCCCGGCTCCATATCTTTTAGCCAGGTCGTTTCGTCCCTTCTATCGTTTTTACAATAGCTCTTCACTAGGCAATTCTTTAGGGTAGGTGCCCTCCTATAGATTATTTTAGGTCTCTCCGGTAGAAGTTCTTTAAGCTCTTCATCTGCAGTAAGGATGTGCCAATGTTTGTATAGGCTTTCTTCTAAAAATCTCCGTTGACCTGAATATCCCGTTCTGAACAACACATCCTCTTTTTTCCTCTCATCCTTACTTTTATACCGAAGAAGGTCAGTTCTATTCATCTTGTCCACTTCATCCTTATTTAGCTCCAAATCATTTTTTCTAAAATACTTTTCTCCAAATTTGTTTATCAAATCTGCTGTTTGTGTCTCAAAGTCTTCTCTCTTCGTGCAATTTCTCCGTATTCGTCTTATCTGGCCTTTGGGGATATTGGCCAGCCATTTTGGATGGTGGTTACTCTTGAAGTCTAGGTAACTGTTACAGTCCACTTCCTTGCTGTATGTTCGTGTTTCAATCTGATTATTCTCAATAAAGATAGTTAGGTCTAGGAAGTTTATACTTGTTTCGCTGATTTCCCTTGTAAATTCCAGATTGTATTCATTTTTATTTATCTCTATGATGAATCGTTCCAGATCTTCCTTTGGCCCATTCCAAATGATGAACACATCATCTATAAACCTTGCCCATACAATCAAATTGTGAAGGTATTCATTGTTTGTCTATATATATTCATTTTCCCATTGGGCAAGGAAAAGATTAGCATAGGAGGGCGCGAAATTCGTACCCATAGCTGTTCCCTGGGTCTGCCTGTAGTATTTACCCCCATACCAGAAAAAATTGTGCTCTAGGGTGAATCTTATCCCTTCCAATATGAAATCAATTTGATCCCCCTTCATTTTTGATTCCGTTGTGAGAATCTTCTGCACATTTTCTATTCCTTGGTTATGTCGAATTGAAGTATAGAGTGATTTCACATCACATGTAGCCAATAGGTACCCTTCTTTCCATTCTATCCTACTTAGTGTATCCAGAATCTGTATCGTGTCTTTAATATAACTCTGTTGTGTACTCACTAATTTCTTCAAAAAGACATCAATATAGCATGATAGATGAGATGTTAATGACTGGATACCTGCCACTATTGGCCTTCCTGGAGGGGTGTTCAGGTTTTTATGGATTTTTGGTAATTGGTAGAACAGGGCCACTTTTGGATGTTCCGGGTCTATGTACTTAAATTCCTCTTTCGTAAGGATACCTTTTCCCAATGCATTCTTCAGGATCTTTTCAAGGTCTTTCTTGTATTCTTCCATGGGGTTCTTTTGTAGTTGTTGGTATGTATCGGTATCTTGCAATAATCTCAGACATTCCTTATCATAATTTTCTTTATCCATAATTGTGATCCCCCCCCCTTATCTGCTTGTTTGATCACAATCTCATCATTCTGTTTGAGGCTCTTCAAGGCTTTTTTCTCCATTACACTTAGGTTCCATTTCCTTACCTCCATCTTCTCAGGGATTCTTTTAATGTCTTCTTCTACTAATTTTTGAAAGGTACTTAGTAAGTGACCTTTTAGTTGGGCAGGATAGAAGGTGGATTTATTTCGAAGACCTGAGTGTTCGTATGACTCTAACTCCGTTCCTTTCTCCATGTTTATTTCTTGTTTATTCCTTTTAAAGAACTTTTTCAATGTAATAGTCCTAATAAATTTTTGGAGATCTATCATTGTATCAAATTTACTAAGAGTATTTGTCGGAGCAAATTTCAGTCCTTTCTCCAGGATTTTCACTTCAGGGGAGGTCAGTTTATACTTGTTACCTAGACTTCAAGAGTAACCACCATCCAAAATGGCTGGCCAATATCCCCAAAGGCCAGATAAGACGAATACGGAGAAATTGCACGAAGAGAGAAGACAATGAAACACAAACAGCAGATTTGATAAACAAATTTGGAGAAAAGAATTTTAGAAAAAATGATTTGGAGCTAAATAAGGATGAAGTGGACAAGATGAATAGAACTGACCATCTTCGGTATAAAAGTAAGGGTGGGAGGAAAAAAGAGGATGTGTTGTTCATAACGGGATATTCAGGTCAACGGAGATTTTTAGAAGAAAGCCTATACAAACATTGGCACATCCTTACTGCAGATGAAGAGCTTAAAGAACTTCTACCGGAGAGACCTAAAATAATCTATAGGAGGGCACCTACCCTAAAGAATTGCCTAGTGAAGAGCTATTGTAAAAACGATAGAAGGGATGAAACGACCTGGCTAAAAGATATGGAGCCGGGATTTTATAGGTGCAATAACTTTGTGGTTTGCAGGAAAACGAAGAATGTATCAACAAAACCAACAGTGAAATACAAATCCAATAGTACAGGAAAAGAATATAAAATAAAGGAGAAAATCACCTGCAATTCGAAGGGGGTGATCTACTTGATGACCTGCCCCTGTGGGCTTCAATATGTGGGGAAGACCTACCGATGCCTTCAGATCAGAATAAACGAACATCTAAATAACATCAGGACTAAAAAGGATAACCACAGTGTTCCAGAACATTTCCTTAAAGTCCATGATGGCAACCCTGCGGCCCTAGAGTTTATTGGTATCAAATTAATACAGAAATCATGGAGAGGGGGAGACTGGAACAGTGCACTCCTTAAGGAAGAAGCAAGGATGATTTTCGAATTAGGGACTTTGATACCGAAAAGATTAAATATAGATTGGGAGCTTTACCCCTTTCTAAAAGAATAGGATTTAAATAGCATAAAAATAAAAGTAAGGGGTATGAGATGGGAGTTGTATAAACTTAACTCTACCTCGAGGCACCGTTATATGTATGTTTATTGTTGTGTGTATGTTTATTGTATTGTGGATTAAATGTTTTCATATATGACATTACTGAGTAAGAGTAAAAATAATAATTAAAATAAAAATAAAAATATATTACAAAAGAACGGTTGGGAAGTAGAGATTGCGGATAAAGAAGGGACGATGTGTGTGTTTATAACAGAACGTTTTTTTCTTTCTATATGAGACCAAGTAGATATGGTAATAAGAAAATATCACAATGTGATCGAAAAATACAACAACAAAAGAAAAACGGCCAGAAAGAGACACTCCTTATGCACACTTTAAAGGAGCAATTGGAAAATGCTGGGAGCAGGAAGAATTAGACTATTTGAGAGAACGAGGAGGTGATGCGACAAGAAAGTTCCCGTCACCATGGGAACTTGATGCTAAATGGAGTATCATATGGGCGGGAGCCACTGCCTCTAGAGTGACGCGCTGCCGGGCGGCTACGCGACTATACACCAAGCCGGGTCGCCATGACAACAAACGAACGAGACAGGAAGCGGAAGTGACGTGACGCGACGAGAGATCGCGGTCACTATGACAACAAAATGCTGAAGCTGTGTGCAGCGAGAGGTGGCGAGGGGCGGAGAGACCGTGGTCGCCATGGAAACATATGCCGGGGAGAGGTTAAAACACGGGGTAGAAGGTGCACTCGGCCATCCTGAGGAAGCCTGCTCAGACAGGCGAAACTAGTTGATTGCTGAAAGCACCTGCAACAGTCTGCCGGCAGACACCCGAACTTTTATTCTGAACCTGTGGCATCTGAGTAAGTTTTTGCATACACTTTACTCTTGGTCATGAATGTTGATGTGCTCTGGACCTGCAATATTTGAGCAAAATCTACATACACTTCATTCCTGGCTATAAATACTGAACTGTTTTGGACCTGTGGCATTTGAGTAAATTGGCACCCTTGGTTATGAATAAGTGACTGGTTCTGGACCTGTGGCTTTTAAGTGAGTCCGCATATGGTATATTCCTGACTAGGAATTCTGATGTATAGTACGCTGATACAATCAAAGGACCGACTATTACAGTGAACAAAACCATTTTGATTCAATTTTTAACATACCATTTTAGTCTCTGGAAATCCAGGATTCATTCCTTCCAGTTAGGAATGGGAATGTGATTGGAAATTACATTTGTGGATTTTTAATAAAGTTAAACAGCTGGGAATAGCCCACTGTCTATAGTATATGTTTTATGTTGTGTTGTACTGTGTTGAACGTATACCGGTATTAGGATCACTTTTTATTGAGTTATATTATTAGACAAAATGCCCCTATTTTTTAGGTGTTGTTAACACTATATTCTAAATAAAGAAAATACTACTTTTATGTAAGAGGATTGGTATTGTATTTATTTATAAAATTAAATACTCCAACTAATATAGTAGGAAATATTTTTATACACTTGAAAATTATAAGCGCTGGGAGATATTCTATTTTTTCTATCCAGATTTTAAGAGGCTAGTGGAAAGCCTTTTTTTCTCCGTAGCAGCTGTAAGTCAATCAAGTGAGGCAAATAAGCGCAGTCCTCAAATCCTCCCAGTGTTTTTGTTTGTATAGGCCTAATCAGGAGGCATAAGCATAAAATGTTTCTGTATCTACATAGTTAAAGATGTGTAAGAATTTTTTGTGTACTTGCTTTGAAAAAGAGAATTTGCACCACAAAATGCACTAACACTTAATTGATTCAACAAAACAGGAATGCTTGCATCAATGTATAATTCTCTTAATAATGCCAAGCTATGGAATTTGAGACTGGTTTAAAATTAATTCCATATGTCATGTGTCTCTCAGGATTCTAAAAGTTGATAGTCTTTATTAGAACCCGGTACATATTAAATTAAATAACTTTTTTTTATATTTATAGGTGAAAGTGTGGAAATTTTATTTCCTGATAATTTGATACAGTAATCAGGCTGATGGCTTGATGCTAACGGAAGATAAGCATGTTAAATGTCAATAATCTATAGCAGAGTGTTTCCTGCTGTCCTCAAAGTGATACATTTATTTACTTTTAATAGGCACAAAATTCACCTCCATTCATTCCATGGGATAAACTTACTACTACTTTTGTTGATTTGGTACTTTTATGTGATTTCCCATCATAAGAATCATGTTTGTAAAATCAAGAACAATCACACTATGGGGGTCATTTAGAGTTGATCGCTAGCTGCCGTTGTTTGCTGGGTGGTGATCAGTGAAAAAAATGGCAAATCTGCGCATGCGTATACTCCACAATGCTCATGCGCGTCGTATGGGTACAAAGTCAATTGTGGTTTTGCACTGATTGTAGCGACGATTCCATTCGCACAGCCGGCCGCAAGGAGATTGACAGAAAGTGGGCATTTCTGGGTGTCAACTGATCGTTTTCAGGGAGTGCTTAGAAAATGCAGGTGTGGCAGAAAAAACGCAGGCGTGGCTGGGCATTCGCTGGGCGGGTGTGTGACGTCAAAAGCTGTCCCTCCATCATTGGAATCAACGCACACGAAGAGAAACAGGGCTACTCTTGTTTTCCACAAAACCATTTTGTTGGTGCTCAGAAGCTCAAGCGTTCGCACTTCTGCAAAGCTAAAATACACTACCCAGTGGGCGGCGACAATGCATTTGCACGGCTGCTAAAAACTGCTAACTCGGAATGACCCTCTATGGGCATAATTCAGAGTTGATCATAGCAGCAAATTTGTTAGCAGTTGGGCAAAACCATGGGGGTCATTCCGAGTTGATCGCTAGCTGCCGTTGTACGCAGCACAGCGATCAGGCTAAAAATCAGCATTTCTGCGCATGTGTATGGGGCGCAGTGCGCACGTGCGACGTACTTTCACACAAAACTATGCAGTTCACACAAGGTCTAGCGACGCTTTTCAGTCGCACTGCTGATTGGTGTTTCTGGGTGGTAACTGGCCATTTTCTGGGAGTGTGCTAAAAAATGCAGGCACGTCAGGTAAAAATGCAGGCGTGCCTGGGGAAACGGGGGAGTGGCTGGACGAACGCAGGGCGTGTTTGTGATGTCAAACCAGGAACCAAACAGTCTGATGTGATCGCAAGGTAGGAGTAGGTTTGCAGCTACTCTGAAACTGCTTGAAAAAATGTCAGCACTATTCTGCTAACCTTTTGTTCGCACTTCTGCTAAGCTAAGATACACTCCCTGAGGGCGGCGGCTTAGCGTTTGCACTGCTGCTAAAAGCAGCTAGCAAGCGATCAACTCGGAATGAGGGCCCATGTGCACTGCGGGGGGGGGGGGGGGGCAGATGTAACATATGCATAGAGCATTAGATTTGGGTGGGGTATGCTCAAACTGAAATCTAAATTGCAGTGTAAAAATACAGCAGCCATTATTTAGCCTGCACATAAACAAAATAACCCACCCAAATCTAACTTTCTCTGCAAATGTTATATCTGCCACACCTGCAGTGCACATGGGGGGTCATTCCGAGTTGTTCGCTCGCAAGCTGCTTTTAGCAGTTTTGCACACGCTAAGCCGCCGCCTACTGGGAGTGAATCTTAGCATTTCAAAATTGCGAACGAAAGATTAGCAGAATTACGAATAGACACTTCTTAGCAGATTCTGAGTAGCTCCAGACTTACTCGGCATCTGCGATCAGTTCAGTGCTTGTCGTTCCTGGTTTGACGTCACAAACACACCCAGCGTTCGCCCAGACACTCCTCCGTTTCTCCAGCCACTCCCGCGTTTTTCCCAGAAACGGTAGCGTTTTTTCACACACTCCCATAAAACGGCCTGTTTCCGTCCAGAAACACCCACTTCCTGTCAATCACATTACGATCACCAGGACGAAGAAAAAACCTCGTAATGCCGTGAGTAAAATTCCTAACTGCATAGCAAATTTACTTGTCGCAGTCGCACTGCGGACCTTGCGCATGCGCATTAGCGACTATTCGCTCTGTTGCGACAAAAAAATAACGAGCGAACAACTCGGAATGACCCCCATGGTTTTGCCCAACTGCTAACAAATTTGCTGCTGCGATCAACTCTGAATTACCCCCTATGATCACAGCACAATAAATGAAAAAATTGACAACCAAATCAATGGCGTGTTTACATGTGAAAAGCTTTTGTGTTAACTCAGGATTAATGATGATGCTTATAAAAGGAGCCCTAAACAATGTGGCTGATTTAAACATAGCTTGAGAGTGAGTTTGGAGCTACTGTATGTGGGCCAAAAGAATCACCAGCTTATAGAGTTACCACAGATATAGGCGTGCGCACGGGGGGTGCCTGGTGTGCACAGGCACCCCCTAATATCGGGCACCCCCCCCCACAGACCTGCACACAGTCAATGCAGTCCCATCCCTCCTCCTTTCCTGCTGCATGTGGCCAGCAGCGCACAGAGACCGGGAGACGGAGCAGGCTGTAGGAGAGCTTAGAGGAGATCTTTCCCGTTCCCAGCCATACAGAGAGGAGAGGTCCGTCTGTGAGGTGCGCCACGGCCAAATGAAGCAGGCAGCTGGATGGAGACTCACTGAAGCTATTAGCCTGTCAGTGAGTATTGCGGCTGCCAGATGCCTTTAAAGTGTGTTCAGCTGTAGCAGGGTGGGGGGGAGTCGATCTAAGGGGGACAGCCGGGCTTGTTTATGGGGGATGTGCCTGCCAGTGTTGGCCTCACTTCCCGTAGTACCACTCACACAACGCTGATTGTTGGCCTCACCTCCAGCAGCAGCACTGTCTGGCAGGCACCCATAAACACGCTGATAGCTGGCCTCCGCAGTACTGCTGGAGGTGAGGCCAACAATCAGCGTGTAGGGGGGGAGGGGGGTGTATATACATATTTATTAAAGGATTATATTATATATATATATATATATATATATATATATATATAACACTGTTTGAAGCCCGGCATTCACTGCAGTGAATAGAAGTACCTGGGTGCCCTCAGCATAAATAAGCCATCTATATAATCCAAGAAAGGCAGCGGCACTCCAGGATTTGTTAGGTGCATAACCGCATACCTCCCAATTGTCACAATTTTTTGCAGGACGTCCCATTTTTTGTGGGGGTGGGGCAGTTGGGAGGTTCCCTATCACTCCCTACTCTGCTCAGTTCAGAGCAGAGCAGCGGTGAAAATTGGAGGCGTGGCTCGCGATTTAGTCATTCACGCGAAACCACGTTCCTTTTCAATAGGCCATGCCCCCTTTCGGTGCCCTCCCTCCCATGTCCATCTCTCTATCTCCCCCCATGCCTGTCACTCTCTCCATGCCCCCTCAACCTTCATGCCCCCCCTCTCCATGCCCCTCTCTTCTCATGCCGCCAACTCTGTCCCAATGCCCCTCTTGCTCTTTATGCCTCTCTCCTTGTGCCCCCACCTCTATGCCTCTCTCTCCATAATATATACATATATGTATCTATCTGTCAATGAAACATATATAGGGGGCGCTCCATAGTGCATAAAAGTTTTATTTTAAAAATAATACACAAGGTATTTAAAACCAACTGTAAATATTCGTACCAGAAGGCAACCAGTGTGGGCTGGTTACCACGTGATTCAAGTAAAAGTGATCAATTGGAACAGCAGCAACAAGTGTCAGGCGATCATACCGGATACCTCCACCCGTCGACGGCTGGTCTCCCCAGACTCTCGGGCAGGAATCACACACGTCCCCGACTCCTTGCTCAGCGATACCAACGATCATGTACGTCACCAGACTCCGCCCCAACGCGTTTCGTCATAGACTTCGTCAGAGGGCTGGAGTCTGTGACGATCAGATCCATTAAAAAGTGTTCAGTGTCTGATTTACATGATTATTAGAGTGACTACACCTGAGCTGCAGGCTGTGATTTAAAACGAAGGTGGGAGTATACCAAATCAATGCTCCCTGATATTAATTAGGAACTTATTGAATCGGAGTACAAGAAATATATATTAGTCTATTTATATATTATATCACGTTAACGTTAAGACCCACCTCTTCAATCAAGGTGTAAGAATTAACGGGACTCATATTGCCTCCATGATTATGTAGAGTAATTTAGACAATTTATAAGGTTTTAGAGGACACAGTATGCAGCTTGGTTTACAGAGCAATGAATGTTCACATTACATAGATATTAAATCTGCAAGGTGTGAACCGCAAATCGTCGCATATTATTATAATAGACCCATAATAAACAAATGTTTAATATTTGTTCTAAGATATATTAGAGACAGGTATTATTTAAATTTAGATGAACAATAAACACCAATAGATGCGGCTAAGCATAAATGATGTGTAATTATATACATATTACAGGGTAAAGTGTTACTTAATTATTTTAACCTTTTTCTAGAATTTATCATACCACGATATGCGGTCAGATCTTGTATTATGTAAATATAGCAAAAATAATGTCCAACGACCTTAGTGACACAATATATAGGTAATACATACATAAAGAGTTGTTAATTAACATCCGATTAAAAAATATATATAGTTTTTATACATATAACGGTGCATACCCATTTTACTCTTATATGACTGAGAGAACAACAATAAGTACATAGAGGACTAGGAAATTATTTATATGGGTCTAGTAATACAAGAAAGTAAACAGAGAAATATTCGGAGAATTACCAAAAGGTTACCAAAAAAGGATTATCAGAAAGAATATATATATATATATATATAAAGAATGTAAATTGGAACTATCACTTAAGGAACGGGGTGATCTCAAACCCTTCATTTAACCCCTCTGGTTTCAGTGTTTTAAGGGTGAGTATCCAGAAGGTTTCTCTTCGTTCTAATTCTAGGTCCCGATCTCCCCCATTTTTATTCATGCTTATATGTTCGATGCCTTTAAATCGAAGCTTCATCGGGTCACTATGATGGTGTTCCTTAAAGTGTCGTGGAACACTATGATTTGAAACTTGATTTTTTATGTTTCTTGTGTGTTCCAGTATACGTACTTTTAACATTCTTTTTGTTTTGCCTATATATCTATAACCGCAGGGACATATAAGCATGTATACTACATGAGTGAAATTGCAATTAATAAAACTGTTAATTTGATATATTTTGGTTTTATTTTTGTCATAAAAAACTGTTTTCTCCTTATCAAGGAGTTTACACACCTTGCAGCTACCACAAGCATGGCTACCTTTGAGGTCATCCAGAAAATGTTTTTCTTTATTTTCTCTGATGGGTTCTAATCGACTTCTTGATACCATAGTTTTGACATTTTTTGCTTTCCTATAGAAAATTCCTGGGTTACTGGGAAGATGTTCCCCTAGTACAGGGTCCAGTTGTAGAATATGCCAGTTCTTTTTAAGTATCATTTTTATGTTTCCAGCTTCGTTATTATAATCTGTAACGAATGGACATGTATTTTTATTTTTATCTAACTCCACGTTTCCCACTTTGTCCTTATATACGAGTAGGTCTTGTCTATTCTTATCCCTTGCTCGTTTTTTAGACTGTTCAATTAGACCTATTGGATAACCTCGATCCAGAAACCTCTCTGTGTAAATTGAAGCCTGTTCATCAAACTTATCAAGAGTGGCACAATTTCTTCTTAGTCGCGTGAACTGGGAAAAAGGAATATTTCTTTTCCAGCTAGGTAAATGACAGCTGGCAAAATCTAAGTAACTATTACAGTCCACTTTTTAAAAAAATGTATATGTATTAATTTTACCCATGGTTATCGATTCAGTGCTATCAAGAATTAGATCTAGAAATTCAATTTTGAACTTATCCGCCTTATGTGTAAACTTTAAATTATATTCATTGATGTTAATGTTATCAATGAAGGTCTTAAGCAGTTCCTCACCACCCTTCCATATTATCAGAATATCATCTATAAATCTTTTGAATAGGACTATATGATCCGCAAATTGCCCTATAGATGATTTTTCCCATTCACCCATATAGATATTCGCTAGACTCGGGGCACAAATCGTGCCCATCGCTGTCCCGCATGACTGGATATACCAGTCATCAAGGAATGTGAAGTAATTATGCACCAATACATAGTGGAGGCAGTCACAGATGAAGTTGACCATGGGGGCGTTAAGTTCAATGTCCTCTGATAATACATTCCTGACACTATTTATGCCTTTAACATGGGGGATGGCCGTATACAAAGCCTGTACATCCACAGTACACCACATATAGTTACTTTCCCATTTAACATTTTCTAGAATCTGTAGAACATGGGTGGAGTCACGAATATAAGATGGAAGATGGGTGACATATTTCTTTATATGAGTATCCACAAATTCAGACACATTAGACGTCAAAGATCCTATGCCGGCTACTATTGGCCGGCCTGGTGGCCTAATAGGATTTTTATGCATCTTGGGCATATGGTAGAATGTTGCTATCTTGGGATGTAAATTAAGTAGATATTTATATTCCTCTTGGGATATACATTTGTTCCCTATACCCTGATCAAGGAGAATTTTGAGTTCATTGATAAAACCAGCTGTAGGGTCCTCACTGAGTTTGTGATAAGAAGAATTATCTTTAAGCAGATTATATGCTTCCTCTATATAGTGGGTTCTATCAAAAATCACTATACCCCCCCCCTTTATCAGCACTTTTAATGACGATATCAGAGTTCTCAGATAGACTTTTAAGTGCTTGGAACTCTGATTGAGTAAGATTGGATGACTGACTCTTCGTATTTCTCTGTAATTTTTCTATGTCTTTCCTGCATGTTTGAGCAAACATTTCTATATGAGGTCCCTTTGATTCTAATGGGAAATATGTGGATTTACACTTGAGACCTGACCTGTTAGTTTCCTTGATTTCATTCTGCCAGTTTCTAACAGGAGCATCATTCTTTCTCAAAAAATGCCGTTTGAGAGTGAGATTTCTTACATAAAGACTAAGATCTATCTGGAGATTGGTTTTATTAACATGACAGGATGGAGCAAATGACAAGCCCTTTTTTAAGACGTTTTTTTGTGTGTCATTGAGTTCTACTTTAGATAAATTAAATATGCCTACATCATGTGTGTTTAATCCATGTTCCTTTTCTTTGAATCGTTTGTTGTTGGTTCCAGCTCCTCTCCTTCCTCTAAACGTCTTTTTCGACCTATTGGAGACTGGGCTCTCATATAATGGTATCTCGTTACTTGTTCTTTTAACCTTGGGGGTCTTTGCTGTTCCTTTTGAAAATCCTGCTGGTCCTTGATCTGATCGTCCTTCATGGATGCCAGACGCTCATATCGATTTTTATGAACAAATCCGTTGTTAGAAGATTTGTATCTATAGTTTCCATGGTTACAATCACGGTAACTATTATTATCATATTGCCTCTGTTTATATCTGACTTGTTGCCAGCCTGCGTCCCTTCGTGCAGTGTATGAGTCATGCCTATCCCTATTGTACCCACGATTATCTCGGGGAGCATATTCAGAAAGTTTTCGTGATGTTTGATTATAATTACCTTGGATTTGGGTGTTTATTTTTCTGGTCTCATTTCTAATAATATGCCAATTACGAACCTGGTCATTAAGGTAATCAGTTTTATCTCGAATAAATTTTTTACTTTTGGTCTCAATTACTTTCTCCTCTATATTATTTATTTTTTTATCAATGTTAGTTTTTACAGACTTGTATTTAGCCATCAGCTGTGTGTCTTCCTCTAGTACATTTAACTCTTTTTCTGTTTCTTGTAATATTTTCTTTTTTTCACATACTAGTAATTTAATCAATTCAAAAGAACAGTTGTCAAGTATTCTATACCATTCTTTGAGAAATTTCTCATTATCATAACTTACTGTGGGGTTCTTCATCAATCTAAGCCCTCTTGGGACTCGACCACATTTAAGATAATTTTCCAAGCTGTTAATGTCCCACCAGGTTTTAGTTTCTCTAATGAGTAATTTCTCAAGAAGAGGAAGTTTATCCTCATTACCATTGCTGAACACTTCCCCCAGTGCACCTGAGGTGCCCTCCATTTCATTATCCTCAAAAATCCTAGCACATTCATTAGACCTTTTGGTCTTAAAGTCACTATTTCTGAACATAATGGACCTGTATTTATTTATTTTAAAAATAGTATGAATACCAATTAAAAAACACACAAAATTATGAAATAAATCTCCAAATAATCGCAGCTAGATACCAAGTGGGAGTTTCACAACAAAAGATACAGACAGAATATGATATAGCGCTGATTATTATATAACAGAGAAAATATAGGATGTGTATATATAAATACACTTAGCGTGTGTCCATATATTTGAATCACAGCAACTTCATTTGGGTGTTGCCAAAGTGCACTAGATCCTTGTTGTATTAATGGGACCGCAGCTCCCCTTCCAACAATCCGAACTCCTCCGGAGAAGAGATATCTGTCAATGAAACATATATAGGGGGCGCTCCATAGTGCATAAAAGTTTTATTTTAAAAATAATACACAAGGTATTTAAAACCAACTGTAAATATTCGTACCAGAAGGCAACCAGTGTGGGCTGGTTACCACGTGATTCAAGTAAAAGTGATCAATTGGAACAGCAGCAACAAGTGTCAGGCGATCATACCGGATACCTCCACCCGTCGACGGCTGGTCTCCCCAGACTCTCGGGCAGGAATCACACACGTCCCCGACTCCTTGCTCAGCGATACCAATGATCATGTACGTCACCAGACTCCGCCCCAACGCGTTTCGTCATAGACTTCGTCAGAGGGCTGGAGTCTGTGACGATCAGATCCATTAAAAAGTGTTCAGTGTCTGATTTACATGATTATTAGAGTGACTACACCTGAGCTGCAGGCTGTGATTTAAAACGAAGGTGGGAGTATACCAAATCAATGCTCCCTGATATTAATTAGGAACTTATTGAATCGGAGTACAAGAAATATATATTAGTCTATTTATATATTATATCACGTTAACGTTAAGACCCACCTCTTCAATCAAGGTGTAAGAATTAACGGGACTCATATTGCCTCCATGATTATGTAGGGTAATTTAGACAATTTATAAGGTTTTAGAGGACACAGTATGCAGCTTGGTTTACAGAGCAATGAATGTTCACATTACATAGATATTAAATCTGCAAGGTGTGAACCGCAAATCGTCGCATATTATTATAATAGACCCATAATAAACAAATGTTTAATATTTGTTCTAAGATATATTAGAGACAGGTATTATTTAAATTTAGATGAACAATAAACACCAATAGATGCGGCTAAGCATAAATGATGTGTAATTATATACATATTACAGGGTAAAGTGTTACTTAATTATTTTAACCTTTTTCTAGAATTTATCATACCACGATATGCGGTCAGATCTTGTATTATGTAAATATAGCAAAAATAATGTCCAACGACCTTAGTGACACAATATATAGGTAATACATACATAAAGAGTTGTTAATTAACATCCGATTAAAAAATATATATAGTTTTTATACATATAACGGTGCATACCCATTTTACTCTTATATGACTGAGAGAACAACAATAAGTACATAGAGGACTAGGAAATTATTTATATGGGTCTAGTAATACAAGAAAGTAAACAGAGAAATATTCGGAGAATTACCAAAAGGTTACCAAAAAAGGATTATCAGAAAGAATATATATATATATATAAAGAATGTAAATTGGAACTATCACTTAAGGAACGGGGTGATCTCAAACCCTTCATTTAACCCCTCTGGTTTCAGTGTTTTAAGGGTGAGTATCCAGAAGGTTTCTCTTCGTTCTAATTCTAGGTCCCGATCTCCCCCATTTTTATTCATGCTTATATGTTCGATGCCTTTAAATCGAAGCTTCATCGGGTCACTATGATGGTGTTCCTTAAAGTGTCGTGGAACACTATGATTTGAAACTTGATTTTTTATGTTTCTTGTGTGTTCCAGTATGCGTACTTTTAACATTCTTTTTGTTTTGCCTATATATCTATAACCGCAGGGACATATAAGCATGTATACTACATGAGTGAAATTGCAATTAATAAAACTGTTAATTTGATATATTTTGGTTTTATTTTTGTCATAAAAAACTGTTTTCTCCTTATCAAGGAGTTTACACACCTTGCAGCTACCACAAGCATGGCTACCTTTGAGGTCATCCAGAAAATGTTTTTCTTTATTTTCTCTGATGGGTTCTAATCGACTTCTTGATACCATAGTTTTGACATTTTTTGCTTTCCTATAGAAAATTCCTGGGTTACTGGGAAGATGTTCCCCTAGTACAGGGTCCAGTTGTAGAATATGCCAGTTCTTTTTAAGTATCATTTTTATGTTTCCAGCTTCGTTATTATAATCTGTAACGAATGGACATGTATTTTTATTTTTATCTAACTCCACGTTTCCCACTTTGTCCTTATATACGAGTAGGTCTTGTCTATTCTTATCCCTTGCTCGTTTTTTAGACTGTTCAATTAGACCTATTGGATAACCTCGATCCAGAAACCTCTCTGTGTAAATTGAAGCCTGTTCATCAAACTTATCAAGAGTGGCACAATTTCTTCTTAGTCGCGTGAACTACTCTTTATGTATGTATTACCTATATATTGTGTCACTAAGGTCGTTGGACATTATTTTTGCTATATTTACATAATACAAGATCTGACCGCATATCGTGGTATGATAAATTCTAGAAAAAGGTTAAAATAATTAAGTAACACTTTACCCTGTAATATGTATATAATTACACATCATTTATGCTTAGCCGCATCTATTGGTGTTTATTGTTCATCTAAATTTAAATAATACCTGTCTCTAATATATCTTAGAACAAATATTAAACATTTGTTTATTATGGGTCTATTATAATAATATGCGACGATTTGCGGTTCACACCTTGCAGATTTAATATCTATGTAATGTGAACATTCATTGCTCTGTAAACCAAGCTGCATACTGTGTCCTCTAAAACCTTATAAATTGTCTAAATTACTCTACATAATCATGGAGGCAATATGAGTCCCGTTAATTCTTACACCTTGATTGAAGAGGTGGGTCTTAACGTTAACGTGATATAATATATAAATAGACTAATATATATTTCTTGTACTCCGATTCAATAAGTTCCTAATTAATATCAGGGAGCATTGATTTGGTATACTCCCACCTTCGTTTTAAATCACAGCCTGCAGCTCAGGTGTAGTCACTCTAATAATCATGTAAATCAGACACTGAACACTTTTTAATGGATCTGATCGTCACAGACTCCAGCCCTCTGACGAAGTCTATGACGAAACGCGTTGGGGCGGAGTCTGGTGACGTACATGATCGTTGGTATCGCTGAGCAAGGAGTCGGGGACGTGTGTGATTCCTGCCCGAGAGTCTGGGGAGACCAGCCGTCGACGGGTGGAGGTATCCGGTATGATCGCCTGACACTTGTTGCTGCTGTTCCAATTGATCACTTTTACTTGAATCACGTGGTAACCAGCCCACACTGGTTGCCTTCTGGTACGAATATTTACAGTTGGTTTTAAATACCTTGTGTATTATTTTTAAAATAAAACTTTTATGCACTATGGAGCGCCCCCTATATATGTTTCATTGACAGATATCTCTTCTCCGGAGGAGTTCGGATTGTTGGAAGGGGAGCTGCGGTCCCATTAATACAACAAGGATCTAGTGCACTTTGGCAACACCCAAATGAAGTTGCTGTGATTCAAATATATGGACACATGCTAAGTGTATTTATATATACACATCCTATATTTTCTCTGTTATATAATAATCAGCGCTATATCATATTCTGTCTGTATCTTTTGTTGTGAAACTCCCACTTGGTATCTAGCTGCGATTATTTGGAGATTTATTTCATAATTTTGTGTGTTTTTTAATTGGTATTCATACTATTTTTAAAATAAATAAATACAGGTCCATTATGTTCAGAAATAGTGACTTTAAGACCAAAAGGTCTAATGAATGTGCTAGGATTTTTGAGGATAATGAAATGGAGGGCACCTCAGGTGCACTGGGGGAAGTGTTCAGCAATGGTAATGAGGATAAACTTCCTCTTCTTGAGAAATTACTCATTAGAGAAACTAAAACCTGGTGGGACATTAACAGCTTGGAAAATTATCTTAAATGTGGTCGAGTCCCAAGAGGGCTTAGATTGATGAAGAACCCCACAGTAAGTTATGATAATGAGAAATTTCTCAAAGAATGGTATAGAATACTTGACAACTGTTCTTTTGAATTGATTAAATTACTAGTATGTGAAAAAAAGAAAATATTACAAGAAACAGAAAAAGAGTTAAATGTACTAGAGGAAGACACACAGCTGATGGCTAAATACAAGTCTGTAAAAACTAACATTGATAAAAAAATAAATAATATAGAGGAGAAAGTAATTGAGACCAAAAGTAAAAAATTTATTCGAGATAAAACTGATTACCTTAATGACCAGGTTCGTAATTGGCATATTATTAGAAATGAGACCAGAAAAATAAACACCCAAATCCAAGGTAATTATAATCAAACATCACGAAAACTTTCTGAATATGCTCCCCGAGATAATCGTGGGTACAATAGGGATAGGCATGACTCATACACTGCACGAAGGGACGCAGGCTGGCAACAAGTCAGATATAAACAGAGGCAATATGATAATAATAGTTACCGTGATCGTAACCATGGAAACTATAGATACAAATCTTCTAACAACGGATTTGTTCATAAAAATCGATATGAGCGTCTGGCATCCATGAAGGACGATCAGATCAAGGACCAGCAGGATTTTCAAAAGGAACAGCAAAGACCCCCAAGGTTAAAAGAACAAGTAACGAGATACCATTATATGAGAGCCCAGTCTCCAATAGGTCGAAAAAGACGTTTAGAGGAAGGAGAGGAGCTGGAACCAACAACAAACGATTCAAAGAAAAGGAACATGGATTAAACACACATGATGTAGGCATATTTAATTTATCTAAAGTAGAACTCAATGACACACAAAAAAACGTCTTAAAAAAGGGCTTGTCATTTGCTCCATCCTGTCATGTTAATAAAACCAATCTCCAGATAGATCTTAGTCTTTATGTAAGAAATCTCACTCTCAAACGGCATTTTTTGAGAAAGAATGATGCTCCTGTTAGAAACTGGCAGAATGAAATCAAGGAAACTAACAGGTCAGGTCTCAAGTGTAAATCCACATATTTCCCATTAGAATCAAAGGGACCTCATATAGAAATGTTTGCTCAAACATGCAGGAAAGACATAGAAAAATTACAGAGAAATACGAAGAGTCAGTCATCCAATCTTACTCAATCAGAGTTCCAAGCACTTAAAAGTCTATCTGAGAACTCTGATATCGTCATTAAAAGTGCTGATAAAGGGGGGGTATAGTGATTTTTGATAGAACCCACTATATAGAGGAAGCATATAATCTGCTTAAAGATAATTCTTCTTATCACAAACTCAGTGAGGACCCTACAGCTGGTTTTATCAATGAACTCAAAATTCTCCTTGATCAGGGTATAGGGAACAAATGTATATCCCAAGAGGAATATAAATATCTACTTAATTTACATCCCAAGATAGCAACATTCTACCATATGCCCAAGATGCATAAAAATCCTATTAGGCCACCAGGCCGGCCAATAGTAGCCGGCATAGGATCTTTGACGTCTAATGTGTCTGAATTTGTGGATACTCATATAAAGAAATATGTCACCCATCTTCCATCTTATATTCGTGACTCCACCCATGTTCTACAGATTCTAGAAAATGTTAAATGGGAAAGTAACTATATGTGGTGTACTGTGGATGTACAGGCTTTGTATACGGCCATCCCCCATGTTAAAGGCATAAATAGTGTCAGGAATGTATTATCAGAGGACATTGAACTTAACGCCCCCATGGTCAACTTCATCTGTGACTGCCTCCACTATGTATTGGTGCATAATTACTTCACATTCCTTGATGACTGGTATATCCAGTCATGCGGGACAGCGATGGGCACGATTTGTGCCCCGAGTCTAGCGAATATCTATATGGGTGAATGGGAAAAATCATCTATAGGGCAATTTGCGGATCATATAGTCCTATTCAAAAGATTTATAGATGATATTCTGATAATATGGAAGGGTGGTGAGGAACTGCTTAAGACCTTCATTGATAACATTAACATCAATGAATATAATTTAAAGTTTACACATAAGGCGGATAAGTTCAAAATTGAATTTCTAGATCTAATTCTTGATAGCACTGAATCGATAACCATGGGTAAAATTAATACATATACATTTTTTAAAAAAGTGGACTGTAATAGTTACTTAGATTTTGCCAGCTGTCATTTACCTAGCTGGAAAAGAAATATTCCTTTTTCCCAGTTCACGCGACTAAGAAGAAATTGTGCCACTCTTGATAAGTTTGATGAACAGGCTTCAATTTACACAGAGAGGTTTCTGGATCGAGGTTATCCAATAGGTCTAATTGAACAGTCTAAAAAACGAGCAAGGGATAAGAATAGACAAGACCTACTCGTATATAAGGACAAAGTGGGAAACGTGGAGTTAGATAAAAATAAAAATACATGTCCATTCGTTACAGATTATAATAACGAAGCTGGAAACATAAAAATGATACTTAAAAAGAACTGGCATATTCTACAACTGGACCCTGTACTAGGGGAACATCTTCCCAGTAACCCAGGAATTTTCTATAGGAAAGCAAAAAATGTCAAAACTATGGTATCAAGAAGTCGATTAGAACCCATCAGAGAAAATAAAGAAAAACATTTTCTGGATGACCTCAAAGGTAGCCATGCTTGTGGTAGCTGCAAGGTGTGTAAACTCCTTGATAAGGAGAAAACAGTTTTTTATGACAAAAATAAAACCAAAATATATCAAATTAACAGTTTTATTAATTGCAATTTCACTCATGTAGTATACATGCTTATATGTCCCTGCGGTTATAGATATATAGGCAAAACAAAAAGAATGTTAAAAGTACGTATACTGGAACACACAAGAAACATAAAAAATCAAGTTTCAAATCATAGTGTTCCACGACACTTTAAGGAACACCATCATAGTGACCCGATGAAGCTTCGATTTAAAGGCATCGAACATATAAGCATGAATAAAAATGGGGGAGATCGGGACCTAGAATTAGAACGAAGAGAAACCTTCTGGATACTCACCCTTAAAACACTGAAACCAGAGGGGTTAAATGAAGGGTTTGAGATCACCCCGTTACTTAAGTGATAGTTCCAATTTACATTCTTTATATATATATATATATATTCTTTCTGATAATCCTTTTTTGGTAACCTTTTGGTAATTCTCCGAATATTTCTCTGTTTACTTTCTTGTATTACTAGACCCATATAAATAATTTCCTAGTCCTCTATGTACTTATTGTTGTTCTCTCAGTCATATAAGAGTAAAATGGGTATGCACCGTTATATGTATAAAAACTATATATATTTTTTAATCGGATGTTAATTAACAACTCTTTATGTATGTATTACCTATATATTGTGTCACTAAGGTCGTTGGACATTATTTTTGCTATATTTACATAATACAAGATCTGACCGCATATCGTGGTATGATAAATTCTAGAAAAAGGTTAAAATAATTAAGTAACACTTTACCCTGTAATATGTATATAATTACACATCATTTATGCTTAGCCGCATCTATTGGTGTTTATTGTTCATCTAAATTTAAATAATACCTGTCTCTAATATATCTTAGAACAAATATTAAACATTTGTTTATTATGGGTCTATTATAATAATATGCAACGATTTGCGGTTCACACCTTGCAGATTTAATATCTATGTAATGTGAACATTCATTGCTCTGTAAACCAAGCTGCATACTGTGTCCTCTAAAACCTTATAAATTGTCTAAATTACTCTACATAATCATGGAGGCAATATGAGTCCCGTTAATTCTTACACCTTGATTGAAGAGGTGGGTCTTAACGTTAACGTGATATAATATATAAATAGACTAATATATATTTCTTGTACTCCGATTCAATAAGTTCCTAATTAATATCAGGGAGCATTGATTTGGTATACTCCCACCTTCGTTTTAAATCACAGCCTGCAGCTCAGGTGTAGTCACTCTAATAATCATGTAAATCAGACACTGAACACTTTTTAATGGATCTGATCGTCACAGACTCCAGCCCTCTGACGAAGTCTATGACGAAACGCGTTGGGGCGGAGTCTGGTGACGGACATGATCGTTGGTATCGCTGAGCAAGGAGTCGGGGACGTGTGTGATTCCTGCCCGAGAGTCTGGGGAGACCAGCCGTCGACGGGTGGAGGTATCCGGTATGATCGCCTGACACTTGTTGCTGCTGTTCCAATTGATCACTTTTACTTGAATCACGTGGTAACCAGCCCACACTGGTTGCCTTCTGGTACGAATATTTACAGTTGGTTTTAAATACCTTGTGTATTATTTTTAAAATAAAACTTTTATGCACTATGGAGCGCCCCCTATATATGTTTCATTGACAGATATCTCTTCTCCGGAGGAGTTCGGATTGTTGGAAGGGGAGCTGCGGTCCCATTAATACAACAAGGATCTAGTGCACTTTGGCAACACCCAAATGAAGTTGCTGTGATTCAAATATATGGACACACGCTAAGTGTATTTATATATACACATCCTATATTTTCTCTGTTATATAATAATCAGCGCTATATCATATTCTGTCTATATATGTATCTATATATAAATATATACATATGTGTTGCTCATACTGTCAAATTTTGCTCATACCATGTGGCATAATGTAAATTTCGGCTCATACTGTGTGCGCACACCTATGACCACAGAAGCTACATAGGTCTAGGTTGTTCCATGTGTGGGTAAACCTCAATGCAGTTTCTGATTGCAAAGTCAAACATTTGTTTAGCCTGAATTTTAACAACTTAAATAACCTTTATGACGCTGCACTGTCACAACCATCTCAGGCCTGCACAAGATGCTGGCTGTTCTGTATATTTTTTGCCACTGGGAACTTTAATTCAGTCACAGCCCATGTATTTGTGGTATCCTAATATACATTTAGTTGATATCTGACTTAAGTCCTGGCAGTTCTCAAGACCATGTCCTACACCTGTATCTATTTCTGTAGCCAGGAGTCACAAAAGGCATGAAGTCAAGTTAGATTTTATAGCATGTCAGGCATGCCTAATGTCCTGGGTGCTATAGACTGTGGTGTGTGATACATACTTACCGACATTCTGGCTGCTCTCTGCGGGAGAGAGCAGCCAGGTCGGCTCAACAGGCGGGCGGGAGCACTTTGACGAATGGAGGGGGTGGGCCGGAGGCAGTACGGGGGCGGAGCAAGGGTGGGGGCGTGATTACGACGATGCCTTCTTTAAGCCACGCCCCCTGCTCTGTAATGCCGCGATCACCGGTATTATAATGCAGGGGGCGTGGCTATGATGACGCGATTCAGCAAGAATCGCGTCATCGTCTGCCCGGACCGCCCACTTTACACACAAAGTGGGCGGACGGGCAGGGGGGACCCCGTCAAATCGGGAGACTTGCCTGCTCTTCCGGGGGGCCGGGAGGGTCACCCGATTTTCGGGAGCACTCCTGGCCATTCCTGGAGAGTAGGCAAGTATGGTGTGATACAAAACTGAAAATAATGAGTATTGTAGTGGGCTATCCTGGCTCACGCCGTAGTTACAGGAGGAAACCCATGCAGGCATGGAGAGGATTTAGAAACTCCACACAGTAAGGGCCACCATGGGAATCGAACCCACAAACTCAGTGCTGTGAGGCAGTAATGCTAAACATTACACCATACATCCTGCCTTTCAGCAGATTATGCAATAAACAATGAGCAGACAGGGTTTCTTTTTACACCAGGTGACTAGGAGAAGGGACATAACTAGGAAGGGGGGGTCAAGGGGGCATGCGCCCGGGTGCAGGATTTGAGGGGGCGCTGAAGAGTTACAGAGGTGCAGGTTTTTTTTTTTTTTTTTTCACCGGCAGTGCTGTTCTGCTCCAGTGAGACAGCAGACAGCTCCTGGGGCAGTGTCTCTGACCCACCTGTCTGCCCAGAGCTGGCTCCGATGCTGTGCGGGTGAGCTACAGTACCTGGGATATCTCCTTTGCTGGCTACTGTCAATGCATATGCTTGTTAACAGGTGCAAAGGTTCACTTTACTAGCTATCCACTTGACAGTGGAAACTTAGAGCCTGGATAACCTCCAAATCCCACTGAGTACCAGTACAGCAGTTTTGTGGTGAGTTTAAAGACAGACTTTATTATCAGCGCTGTGCTCCCAGTTAGCAGTATCAAACTCCGTTTTGCCTCCTAGATGCAGGGATTTGGTGTAGCTTATACAGGGATGTAGTGTAGTAATGTATTGCAGTATATAGAGGCATGTAGTGCACTGATGTGGTGCAGCATATAAGGGGATGTAGTGTAGTGATGTAGTGTACCATATAGGGGATGTAGTGCAGTGTATAGGGGCATGTTGTGTAGTGATGTAGTTCAGCGTGTAGGGATGTAGTATAGTAGTGCAGTGGACAGGGTAATTTAGTGATGTGATGAAGTATTCTGATATAGTGCAGTGATATAGTGCAATGTATGGGGACACACAGAGGAGCATGTATTTGAACAGGTAGCTGGAGGTGCATGTGACACATTGGGCATTTGAGGCACATAGGGGAATATTGTCCAATAGTGTCCCCCTATTTTGAAAATGTTTAATAATCTACTTACTGTAGTCTGACAGGGAATTTTTTTTTGTTTTGTTTTGATTTTTTTTGGGGGGAGGGTGTCAGTAGGCGCCAAATTACAGCATTAAATTACAATTTAATTACAAATTACAATAAAGTTGGAGGCAGGTCAGGCAATTAGTGATTAACAGCTGTTTCACCCATAAATAAATAAAATTGTGTGCTTCGGTGTTCAAAGTAACTAAGCATCTTGTGAAGTGTTCCAAATGTACTTTAAATAATGTAGCATTGGTACATTTTTAAGTTATTAAAAGTTGCAAAAATGTAACTCTACATTATGTTGGATCTGTGTGTTCCCAATCCAAAGACACATCATACTATTATGTCTGTTAAGCACACATGGTAAACTGTATGGCCTTTCTATTGTCCTGTTTTTACTCAATGTAACGAACAATGCCTTAAACCAGAGTGTGCAACTTTTAGCAAATATCTGACAGTATTTGCCCACACAAATAATCAAAGATAAGCCTGTTTATCCGATTGTAATTCACTTCATAAGTAAACTTAAATACTTATTTAAATGTACATTATATAGTCAGTGGGTTACCAGGATGAAAATAGTGTTACAAATTGTACCTTAAATTAAAAAAAAAATATACAAAAATGTGATCACTTTTTGTTATGTCAGACAGTACCTTCAATGGCTTTATTTGCCAAACAACAATCATCAGACAAAAATATTATTTTTAAATAAAATATTTTTTATATATTTTCAGTTATTCAAATCTTTTTATCTTTGCATTTTATGAGGATGAGTAGGAGTGGGACAACAGGGATTAAGCACCTAATTCTGGCCCCACACCTGAGTGGATAATTACTGTAGCTTGTGAGGGATTCAGACTACATGTACAAGGAACTGGGTCCCCAATGCCACATATTTTATTTAAGTCCAAAATGGTATTTGTTTGGCATTTGTTTCCATATGTAGGCAACTTTCCTGGAAGTGGGCGTTGGAATATGTTTGGGCAACTAAACCACACAGGAAAGACTCCAGGATGCTTGAGTTACTCTCCAGAATGCGATTTCCATTTTCTACATTTGCCTCTTTATATTCCTCACACAGTTAACTGCCACCACAGTCTTCCAAATCTGAGCTTTCTTTGGGAATAAGTACAGATAGCCATTCGCCCATATAACACATCATAGTGGCGCATGACAGATTTTATGAGGACCGCATTTTCACATGATCATCATCATCCTAATCAGATTACTCTACATCCTGTCGCAATACATCCTCCACCAACAATGATTCTACCTCTTCAGCCCTGCTCTTGCTACTGTCATCCTCATGACACAAAATAACAAAACACAGAGAAAATTACAAACTAAGAAAACCTAAAATAACATTAACTACACACTCTTCACACACATACAACAGACCCACACATATACTGACAAGACAAATACTGACAAGAGACAAAAAAGTAGACAAGCTGGACACATTACAACAGATAAACACAAGATAAATATTAAAAACACTCAACAATCACTTTTCCTGAACTATTTCCTTTACCACACATATGCAAGCTCCTTCCACCTAATGCCAGTACATGTATTTGTATAGTTTAGTTTTTTTTTTATAAGGGAATTGTGATGGCACAGTTGCATGTGATCCACTCTACAAATAGGAAAATAACAGGAAATGGATTCCGAGTTTGGTCAATTTTTATCACCGCTTCGTAAAGTTGATTGTAAATGGAACAATATGACTACAATTGACTCAACTCGCACACAACAAAATTGATGAGTATCTACATCAGATCAAAAAAGACAGTCAAAAATACCCTTAATTAAATTTGCAGTAGCTGGGGCCAAACACAGTCAGACATCTTCTTATGTAACCTTATATGATGGTGCAATACCTTCATACTCTGAGTATAGTAGAGGTGTCACCTTTAAAACAGCTAAATCAGTGCCCCAAACTCCAACACTAAGGCTGAAGAAAAAACTGTTCACAAATCCTCGAGCAGAGTCTCTGTGTGTCCAGGTTAGCTATGTTTGTCTGATATTTCTGACACTGTACGTATATGAAATCCTCCTTTCACCATTTTTGCACCCTCTGCAAATGTGGGGATAAGCAGTACAAGTAATGATGGTGACATAGAAATGAGGCTGCTAGTGTGGAAGTGCCATAGGATGAGGGGAGTATTTGTGTATCTGATGCTAATGAGGATGTTGATGATGAGATGTTTGTCTCAAAGTAGTTCTTACCTATGATAAAATGAAGGCCATTGTCATGTCTGGGCAAAAGACCAAAAAAGCCACTCTTGTGTGTGGAATTATTTTTACCCAAATTCTGACAACATTTGTAACATTTGTCAGGCCAAAGTTAATACGGGTAAGGATGTTAACCATTTAGGCTCCTCCCTTTTTCATAATTTGCAGCAAGTTCATGTAAGTTATTTATGAAAATCTGAAAAAAAATATCCTGGTAAACAACATCAAAAAGTCCAGTATCAGCAACCAGAAGTTTGGACCAGCAGCTGCAATCTCCACCACCAGCATCATCATCATCAACCTCCTCATTAATGATCAGAGGTAGACCTTCCAAAAAATTGTTTTTTTGGGGCCCAAACAAAACAAGTACTTCAGCCACAAAAGTGGCAGTCCATGTCGCTGAAGTGCTTGGTTTGTTAATATGTGCATGTCCTTTTTGATATACAGCATAAGGGTGGGTGGGAAGATAATTCCATTGTGCACCACTTGTGCACTAGACTTTGGAGAATAAGTATGGTATTTTCCCTCATACTCAGACTCTCTGGTGCACCTCATAAATGTACTACAGATGTGTGTTACACAATTAGGAGTGAGTGGATAATTACTCAGGTCAACCTCCTAATATTTATTAATGAAAAAAAGGCTGATTTGGAGTTTGCAACTCTGTACTGCAACTATTAATTTTCTTGTTTGTTTTTTTTCCAACCCTTTCACTATTAATAGTGTATTATTTTTGGGATTTTTCTCAAAAAAAAAAAATTTCTACATGAAATTACTCAATTTAAATCAATTAAACAATCAATTTTGATCAACCAATCAATCAATGTTTTACCTTCCTGATACTACATACTTCACCTCCATTTCCCTGTATTGCCTTGGGTCCTCTTCTTGTGAAAATATTCTCTCTATGGGTTTGTATACTGTAGTTTATAAAACTGCCATCCTGTCTGTCACTGCTGTGTTGCAATGTTTCATTGATGTGCTATATTCTTTTAAACTGCTGTGTGTTTATGCCACTGCTAAATGCTTTACTTGGCTGCCACTACATAATGGGTCTCCATTCATCCATTTCCTTGTACTGCCCCAGGGATTCTTCTTTTGAAAACATTATTTCTATGGAGTCACAGTGAAACCAAGAGGGGCAGGTGGGAACAGGCACTAATTACATGGGCCTGGGCTTGTTAGAGGGACCCAGGATCCACCCCCCCAAATATACTTATTTGGCTCTGGCAAGCATGTATACCCTCTGTTATGCTATTTTCCAGTGAGATCTTCCGGAAGATGGCACTGCACTGTATAGTGAAAGATATTGGCACTATTCCAGAGACTTTGCTTTCTAGTGTGGAAGATGGCACCACCAAGAGGAGGACCTGATTGCTGAAACCATCTAGTGCACACGTATTAATGGGAAGATGGCTATGCCAAGGTGGAGGACCTGATTTCTATTGTCTCATACAGAAATAACACAATGTAAGGATGTTTTGCTTAAAAATTACATCCTAAAATAAAATTTTATCTGAGAGATAATCTGTACTCTTTCACATTTTTAATATTTAAAGATATAGGGCCTGATGTATCAACAGTTATTTGCATTAAAAAAAATGATAAATTTCACTTTTCTATACTTTTCGCATTTTTTAAGTATCGTCTGAATGTATGGTAGTTTTTCGATTTTATTTATCAGGGTTTATTTTCGCTAAATGATGCTTTTCGGGTTTTTTAGAACTTTTCCAACTTCTATTGAAAATGAGTTGAAACCTTATGTATCATTGGTTTTTCTTGTAAATTTTCTGAAACTTTTCAGAACAATTTTTTGCCAGCTTTTACAAGCGAGTTTTGCAATAGGACATGGGCCTGATTCAGGCCTGATCGCTGTTGTGCGTTATTGCACAGAGGGCGATTATCAATTTACTGCGCATTCGTATGCACCAAAATGTGCATGTGCGTCCCCATACAACAAGTACCGCCTAAAAGTGACAAGCTGGGTCGAAAATTTTGATCGCACAGCCATTTGCAAGCTGATTGACAAGAATAAGCCGTTTGTGGGTGATAACTGACCGTTTTCTGGGAGTGTCAGGGAAAACGCAGGTGTTCCCAAGAGTTTCCAGGGAGGGTGTGTGACACCATCTCCGGCCCCAAACAGCCTGTTCTTTTCGCACTGTAGGAGTAAGTCCTGGGCTGCACACAGACTGCACACATTGGAAAAACCATGCGATGGTGAGTGAGTTGCGAACGGATTTGCAGCTGTCCGCTGACTGAGGGACATTTTCGCATGGCGTACACATGCGATCGCACACTTGCACGGGGCGAATTTGCACTCCACTTGATCAGCAAAATTATCAGGACAGCAATCAGGTCTGAATCACCTCCTATGATTGTAGTTACACCTGTAAAATTTGTTTTTTAATTAAAAGTACATGCTTACATTTTTTATTATTATACATACTGTACATATGTTGAACTAGTTTAAAAATATTGTACTTATATTAACTATATGTACTGTTTACTTAGAAATCTATATTATATTAATTTCATGTGTATTCATTTTTTATTTGTGAAACTCAGTAGTTTTGTTGGAAGTAAACAGCAGACACTTATAAAGGCCAGAGGAATTTCATCTTAGTAACATGATGTTCTTCGCAGTCATTTGAATAACCAATAGAATTGTCTTATAAAAGTTCCCTCCCCTTTCCTTGTTTTCTTATAGTGTCCCCTAGTAAAACAGCGATCCTTTTCTCCACCTCTGAAACAGAGCATGCATACTTTATTTTATTTTTTCAAAATATGATAAAACCACCGAAAAGTAGATTGCGATATTATCACACTTTTGAACTTTTCTCGCAATCACATTTTCAATAAAAAAATTTGATAAATACTTTGAAAAATAAATGAAAAATTCATGAAAGAGACAATTTTTTTTTTGAAACATTGCATTTTTGATATATCAGCCCCATAAAGAGATATCAACACAATGTTTTTATGTTATATAAGGGAGAACCATATTATATATACAGATGTGTATATTCTTCTGCTGTTTAAAAATTTTTTTAATTAGCCCAAAAGATATCACTAGAAACCCAATTTACTTCCATAAAACATATGTCTTTAATCCAGAACATTGTTACACAGAAAAACATAGAATTTGATGGCAGATAAGAACCACTTGGCCCATCTAGTCTGCCTAAACACAAGTACATGCACACACTAGAGTAAAAAAAAAATTCGTGCCGGAAAAACAATTAACCTACCAGTGTATTTTTGGATTGTGGGATGAAACTGGAGTACCCTAAGGAAACCCACATAATCACAGCTAAAATATTCAAACTCCACCTATGGGCTTCTTTCTGTATGCAGTGCCGTGTCTATCGGTGGGCAAGCTCCGTGATCACACGGGGCACCCGCCGCGGCACTTTGTGTGCCCTATGCTGCTCATCCTCCTCCCTCTCACACAGTAGTCCACTCAGGGGGCGGAGTTTCATGGAATGATGTGGTGGTGCTTATACACCCCTTGGCAATGAGCATTATCCTTCTCAATGAGCATTACCCTTTGCAATGAGCATGGATCCAAGAGCATGAAATCCCTGTCAACATGCATGAAATCCCTGGCAACGATCAAGTCACCCGACACATGAAACCCCTGGTAATGAGCAGGTAATTTAAAAGTAAATAGAATCTTTACTGTAGGGCATAATATGGTGCGGGGGACATAATATGGTGCAAGGGGTATTACAGTGTGTGGCTTAATATTGTGGAATTGTTTTGAACTGTGGTGGCAAGAGGTCTGTTGTTGCAGGGTCATAAATTGGGGTGTAAGGTAGTCTTTTCCTGTGAGACCACATCCATTTAATCAAGGTCATGGCCATTTTAACAATAACACACCCATTTTAGCAAGGCCACGCCCCCTTGCCAGGAGAGAGCATGCCATTTTTTTAATGTCTATGATGGAAGCTCATTTTTGAATGTCCATGGGGGGGTGCATTTTTTTAATGCTCACACTGGGAGCCATATTGTCTAGAAACAGTCCTGTCTGTATGCAATGTGTACCCAGAGAGGATTCTGAAGGGAACCTTCTGCCTCCTCCTGCAGTTTTCACATATGCAGGCCAATTGTGGTGAATGCATGGTAGGACTCCAGGATCACAATCTCAGAATTCCAAACACCACAAAGGACAGCTCTTACTGGAATATCTGTCCCTAGTGTAAATTTTCTTACATACGGTATTAGAAAACTATGCATGAGTTAAATGTGGGATTTATTGCATTTCAAAATGTGATGCTTAACACATCCCAGTTTCTAACCTTTAAAAAAATTCTACTTGAAAAAGTCAAATAGTTAAATAGCTTATATGTTACATAGTAGAATGGGATCAGTATGATTTCTCGGCATCCGCAGCCGGCAAATTAACTGCATCCCAGTAGAATATTGATGTTTCAGTCTGTCCGGACCTTTGTCAACATAGCCAAAGTAGAAACCGACCATAACAAACTCAATGAATCCAATGATGGCACAATTTAGAAGTTAATTGAGGCTCCTTAGACAACACTACTCATCAAGAAATAACCATCAATCGGTATGTATGCACCCCAGTATGGAGTGCAGTAACCAGAAGGAAATGTTCCCTCCATGAACAGGAAATGTCAGCTTGTTTGCTTTCCACAATGGACTACAGCTACCAAAGATGCATAATTTGTCTGCATTTAACATTAGAACACAAAAACTGTTAGCATATGCATAACTGAGCATGCGCTCCACAGCAAAGCGTGCTTATGAATCATTCAGCAAAAAAAAATTGGATTAAAATCATAAAATGATACAGTGACGTACCCACTAGGTAAATCATTTTTCAATGGAGCTAAGGGACCTGTTAGACCAGATGCTATACCACACACCAATTTATAATGGTTTATTATACTAATAACAGTACAGTTGTGGCAAATGGCTTTTATATGTAGTCAGTGTGACAAAGTAAATAAGTAACCTGAGCAGTATTTTTGAAGAAATAATTTATATGAGAAATACAAAAGTGAATTTTGACTTATTCTGCTCATTTTCCAAAGCTTCATCAAACTCACAAAAGTAGGCATGGATTGATTTAGCAAAGGTATTTTCAGGAGAGCTTGCACTCTAAATGCACGTAAAAGAAACATGGCAAATCTGCAAATTTTGTGGCTTTAAAATTACCTTTATTGAATGTAAGGAGAGATAAAAATGAAGATGGTTGGGAACAAACAAACAAACATTTTTTTGTCATACATCATACAAGATACAATAGTACTGCAAGTTATTTTATCACCAGATTCATAGTGTACACATAATGTAAAGGGTCATTGGAACCATGCTTCCTTTAGTAGTACAGCCTGGAAGGGTGAGACGTGCTGGACCATCTGCCAAATCTTAAAATATATATGAACATCCATCTATTGTATTATTCAGTTTAAATGGGAAACCAGATTTGTAAGCCAGGTTGGCATCTCTCAAAATTTGGTATATGTGTTGTAGAGAGCCTCTGGGCCACTGGTGATGAATTACTTTAAAACAGATATATATCACCCTGAAACTGAAATGGGATGCAATTCCACACAGCTTCTAGTATAATATGTTTGCTTTCAAAATATTGGAAGTGAAAGATGATATCTTTAGGACTAAATATGAATTTATCAGACCCCCAGGAATCTTTGGACCATATTCATCTTCCACACATCCTCAGATTTGTCAGGAGCAATAGTAGTAAATAGTGTATGGAGATAATCACTTAGATCTGCAGATGTCAGTGCATCCTATACTTCCATTTTATTTTATTTTTTTATTTTATTAATCAAATGTACATTTGTGTGAATGTTTAAAATCCTCTTGAGTTTGCTGCTGATCTGCCTCTGTTATTGCCTGTCAATGAACTGTATGGCAAATCGCAGCATAAAACTTTAACTGGTTTATGATAAATTCACAAATAGGACTCTAGGTAGTACGGAGGGTGTAATGGTTAGCATTACTGTCTCACAGCACTGAGCTCTTTGGTTTGATTACTTCCATGGTCCTAGCTATGTGGAGTTTGTATATTTTCCCCATGCTTGCGTGGGTTTCCTCCCACCTCCAAAAATATACTGGTAGGTTAATTGGCTCCCAACAAAAAAAATGAACCCTAACGTGAATGTGTGCATGAACATGTGGTAGGGAATATAGATTGAAAGCTCCATTGGGGCAGGGACTGATATGAATGGTGATATTGTCTTTGTAAAGCATTGCAGAATATGTGTGCACTTTATAAATAACTGGTAATAACAACAATAGCTGGCTTTATTTCTTTTAAGTTTTACATGTATTCCCCTCATTGGAATCACCATCATATTTTGAGACAGCATGGTATAGAGAACTCAGGGGCAGATTTATTAAGCCTGGTGAGGTGATAAAGTGGAAGGTGATAAAGCACCAATCAGCTCCTAACTTCCATGTTACTGGCTGGGTTTGAAAAATGACAGTTAGGAGCTGATTGGCTGGTGTTTTATCACCTTCCACTTTATCACTTCACCAGGCTTAATAAATCTGCCAAACGTTCCATTAAAAGTGGATTTTTGTATTTGTTTTATTATGTTCTCACCATGAATATCAGTTGAGTAAAATAAGGTGGGCAAGATTTCCAGAACAGATGTACAATAGTGAATAGGTATGAATGCCTGACTTGTGAGCTTTTGTGAACTGTCAATATGCTGATTTGCAATTTACAATGGGCCTGAGTCTGTCCCCGCAACCAACGCTGATAATCACGGCCACTTACTGCCTCTAACTAACAGACAGCTGTAATTTTTTTCTGATTCCTGTTATCTGTAAATTAAAAGCAGCTTACAACCTATGTAACTGGCACTTCCAGAATCTGTCTGATGAACTGCCAATCAGAGAAAAACTTAAGGGGCAGGGATTACTGTCAGGGTCAGAACAGATGCCGCTGTGTTCCTACCCCAACCTGGGTACATGACCCCTTTTCTCCGCACCATTGAGGACATTGTTCTTGTACCCATGTTACCCACAGTCTCTCCCTGTCATCCACTGCCTTCACCTGTGAACCTCTGCCTCCCCCTGTATTTCACAGTTACCCTCCACCTCTCCCTGTCACCCACTGGTGTGTGGCATATTATGAACTTGGGATAGGTGGAGGAGGGGTGGCCCAAATTATATTCTTGCACCTGGGTCCAAACACTCACAAGTTCCACCATTGCTCTTCTCAGTTGTCATCTCTTCGATAACAGCACCAGGGGCCATTGGGTGGCTCCCACTGAGCAGGATAGCCATCCTCAATTATTATATAGATTTGTCATGGATTGGTATAGATGAACCATGCTGTATTTACTAGGATTCCTATTTGAGTGGTTTTTGCACATTAAATTAAATATTACAACAGAAATGTTTGTCATCAATGACAGCTTTAAGGTTGATGGCTGATACTTATGACTTCTGCTTTACTAAAGCCACATATACTTTTTTTGCCATCAGTTACAATTGTTAATCAGCTACAGTACCTAATATATCAATTGTTAATGTTAATTTTAGAGTGTAAGATAATTTTGGCATGTTTGTCTTCCATTGTCATTGTATGATTTTTATTTGTATTACGATCCCCTCAATGTAGAGTGCTACATAATATTGTATTATAAAGATAATAATAATAATAATAATACTTACATTTGATATGATTCACATAATGATCCTACAATAAAGTAGATTGATCTCATAGTGATAAATATTTTGCTTTCTGGTAGACTTCTTTGTTTATGGGTGTGATATGAAATACTGGCACTTGGGATGCCGGTTGTCATAAGACCCACATCAGCATCCCAATTCTCAGAATCCTGACAGGGGTCTGGTAAGTATGCTTCCCCTTCCCCCTAACCCCTAACTCTAACCCTCCCTTCCTGCAGCCTAACCCTAACCCCCCACACACACAGCCTAATCCTCCCCGGTGGTGCCTAAAACTTACCCCCTCTACCCACAGCCTAACCCTCTCTTCCTCGGAGCCTAACCCTAACCATCTCTGGGGTGCCTAACTTTAATCCCCCCTCTCCGCAGCCTAACCCTAAGCCTCCTTTCCTGCAGCCTAACCCTCCCTTCCCCATAGCCTAACCCTAACCATCCTTAGGGTGCCTAACCCTAACCCCTCTCCCAACAGCCTAACCCTCCCTTTTCCGCAGCCTAACCCTAACCCTCCCCTTGCAGCCTAAACCTAACCCCACCCTTCCCCGCAGCTGAACTCTAAGAGACCCTGGCATACTTAAGCTTGGGATGTGGGTGGTCAGGATTCCAGGATTGGTATTCAAAGTGATGTCGGAGTACCAGCACCGGCATTTTTGTTGTGTGTTGGGATTCCAGCACCAGTATTTCGATTGCCGACATCCCCACTGCTGGCATCCTGACCACATACTGTTTATGCAATATCACTGTTTAGTGCTTGGCAGGGCCATCTTAACAACAGAGTAGGCCCCTGGGCACAGCAATTTACTGGGCCCCCTACCCATCCTCCAGCGGTAGGGGTGGGGGTTGCTATCAGCAGCAGCTTTGATGTCCCGCAGGCAGTAGGGGGTGTTCTATCTTCCGCAAAGCATGTAGGACCTGGAGCAGTAATTTCTGCTAATTGCTCCTTTACTGCACAGATGGGACTAAACTGTAGAAGGGGGCATTGGGCTGAATGAAGAAGCCCTAGTACATGACTTCCAGGGTGGTAGGGGGTGTTTAATATGTAGGGGAGGGGTAGATAGTGGAGTGGGCTTAATAGTTATTTTCTAGTGGGAGGGCAGCTTGCTTGACTGCAGATATCTCAAGTTCCTGAAGATACATTTCCTAGCTTTAAAATGGATAAAAATAAAAACTAGAGAGTCCCACCTTTCAGAAGGTTCTAGGGACTTGGGGATCAGAGTTCAGGAGCCAGAGCAATTCACCAATGAATATCTAAAACTGCATATTTGGCGTGTGGAGCTGGAGCAGGGACCAGCTGCTTGTAGGCTGATATTTCTGGTTCTGGGCATAGTATAGACAAGCTGCCAGTGTCCACTGAAAGGGGAGAGTTACAGCTTTTGGAATATACCCTCAGAAAACTCTATATCAGACAGAACTTGAGATATCTGGCTGGGAGGAGCAATTAACAGGCTTGGATGGGGACCACTGCTTTCAAGTCGGATATCTCCAGTTCCCCAGGGCCGATTTTAAAAATCTGGTACTCCTGGAAAGAGGGGATCCTCAGCTATCAGGCTAGGGCCCTTATACACTTGGGGCCCTTGGGTAAGAGCCTATTGAGTCCATACGAAAAGACGGCCCTGGTGCTTGGTTTTCAGTGATAGGAAACTTATTTTAACATATTATGAAATTGTAGTTTCAACTGTAAAATTCATTATAATTGTATCTAAAACAATCTAGTCTGTAGTAGCTTTTCATACAATAGATACTTATCTCCATACATAAATCACGGAATGATATAATTACACAAATTTAATAAGAATCACATTTGTTAACATGCCAATGTAGAGCTATTGTAATGTGTCATTTAGTATATTGAGTCAATTATTAGTTACTTATGGGTCTCCTAAATTGTAAGTGCCTTAGACAATTAAGGGCTAAAGTTACATTTTATGAAAGCAATGGTATAGTAATGTATTTAATATGACGGCTCTCTCAGTTCATTTCATGGTGTTTTTTTAGCGGGTTTCTTTAAAATAAAAAGTAACTGTTAAGTGTAAATTAAATTATGGTACCATTACACATCCTGCTTCTTTTATTTTTTAAATTAGAGTGACAAATAGATATACAATATTGTAATGATAAAAAAAGCAACAACATCTATCTTGTTATTGTAATCATGTGATTAAACAATTGAAAGTGTTTCACCACTTACACTGCCAAAGAATTCTTTTGAAACTTGAGTGTTGCCAAATCACACACATTTTTCTTTATTTGAATTATGGCGGTTGAAAATTACAGCTGTTGGGCACATAGCAGCTAATATTTCATATTTCACAGCTTGATAAATTCCCCCAAAGAATACTAAACAGATACTGCTTTTACGCAAAATGTGGAAACATTAATGTGCATTCATTGTTCTGTGGACAAGCAATGCATATGTATCAGAAACTGAGATTGCAATACATGGATTTGCACTTATTTTTTCTTGTGATACATTATTTATTGCTCTCTTGAGGAAAAAGCAGTGGCGAAGCAATGCATGCAAAGAGATAAAGAAACACTATTGCATACATAGATATATGATACCACTTTTTTTTGTTTTACCTATTACAAATAATGTACAAAATATGTTCACTCTCTAAAAATGAATAAATAAAAATATATTCACTGTTTTCATTTATGTGACAATCAGAATATACTATTAGTACTTACAATTCAGAATTTGAAAGGAAAAAAAAAGAAAAGAAAATTATTATTATGCCTCTCCCTCCTCCCCACACACACACTCACCCCTCTTCTAACACAGTGATCCCTTGACTCTAGTATGTGCTTACTGAATGAGGGGTTGGGTTCGATTTGCCAGTGTTTAAGATGTCGATGGTCAGAATACCGACTGCGGTATCCCGATTGTTTGAATCCCGGCAAGGGAAGGGAAGTATACAGCGCTCTCCACCTTGGCCCTCTAAACCTATCCCCCCCACCGCCCACAGCCCAACCCTAACCTCCCCCCCCCTGCAGCCTAACCCTACCTGTTGTCTAATCAGCACCTGAGATCTTCCCACTACAGGTCTCTCCCCAGCCAATAGATTTTGAGGACTGCTACTTGTTCATTCATGCTTGTACTGTACCTGTCTGCTTGCACCTCAACGACCAAGCTCCATTCCTCATTGATCATATAGCCTCTACCTGACTTTGGGCCTCTCTCTGCTCCTCTTTGTCACATGCCTAAACTTGCTATTCAATGAGTTTGGCTATAAATTCCCTATATGCCTCTATGTTTGGCTTGCTCCCTTAACATATGATAATCTCAGAAGATGCAATAGCTACAGTACACCAGTCCCAGAACTCTTGCTTCTAATCCTCTGAGCACTCCCAGCAAACTCTTGCACATCCTGGCATTTTATGCTTTTGTGTACAGTACTTTCATAAAGTGCCATCATTGATCTCAACTGAATTGTGGTGTTTACTGTTTTCAATTGTTCCCCTCACTTTTTCTATCCAGTATACCTATTGTTACCACCCCCATAATTTCTGTCCAGCCTCACTGTGCATACTCTCTGCATTGCCTAACATTTATGAAATATCACCATTCCACCTACAGTACTTACTACCTATCTCCCTTGCTTTCCATCACCTCTGGGTTTAATGTAGTATTTCCTCTCTTCTCTCACCTCATACTCTGTTCTTTCACCTGCGACCTTATTACATTATTCTCCCATACTTGCAAATCCCATTTCCATGCAATATTACCTTCTCCAATAATATATACACCCCTCTCATGCAACTAATTCACATTCACAACCTATCCATCTCTAATTTGAATAAAACAATCACTCTAATGGAAAGCACACATTCCCTATAAAATTCTACTAGATGGTTGTGGGTCCATCCTTCACTCCCCCAGCTGCAACTTCCATGTCATACCAACTGAATCCTCCCCCTCATTTTCCTACAACAAGGTCCACTTTATTTGTCCATTCTTCCCTTGCTACAATATGTTTGAGTTATAGTTATTTACCACTCCCTGAAATGTCACAATGGTCATCCAGCATTGAAAGCCTCAGTATCATTGAATCATCTCTTACTTAGTTCTGCAACAACTGTGTCTTCTATAACTCTCTCATATTTTGACCATACCTCCTCTACTTTATCCTCTTCTTGTCTCCTGTACTATTCCTTACTCTCATTACATTTCAGCATTGATGACAGCGCTTTCTTAAACTTAACAATTCTAAGACTGAGCTGATCGTCTTCCCGCCCTCCCGCATAACCTCACCTCCTACAATTTCATTATCTATTGATGGCAAAACTATCTCCATGAGCAGCCACGTATGTCATCTTGGTGTTATCCTCTCCTTTAAACCACACATTTAGTGCCCTGCCATTTACAACTCAAAAATATTTCCAGAAAGCAACTTAGTATTTTAAAATGAGCGGGTCCTGTAGGATCTGCTGCTGCCAAAAAGATCTGTCTGTGTCAATCCCTATTCAATCACCAATGATTACATACATCTCATTTTGCCCTTCTCTTACAAGCTTTATCCTTGCTTTGATGTCTCCCAGCTGTCTCCACCCCCATCAGTCATGACAAGGGACAAGTGCTGGATGGTCCTTGAACGTAGAGGATGGTGCTGTGCTGAATTGGTGACTTCTGATAGACTCTACTGAAACAGAGTGGGGACAAGCCTGTTAGAACAATAGTTTACTACCCCTGCCATATTCAGTAGGAATAGGAGACTATTGAATCACCCATCGCTTCCCTCAGACTTTGTGAAGCAATCCTGGTGGGGCTGCTTTGTCCCTCCTCATTCTGAAATCCTAGGGCTTCAGGCTGCAGGGGATGATCAGGGGGTCCCAGTACTACAGAGTGCAGGGATTGAATGTTGGCTGCCTCGGCTAATGGCTGCAGGGGATTATCATAGAGAACCCGGACAGCCCCAATCACAACCAGTAGCACTCTAGTAAACAGGAATAGTTGCGATAAGCAGAACCCAGAAGTGCCAGGACTGCTTGCCACTGCTGACTGCACCAGCTAGGAAGATAAGGGCCATGGGCACAAAAAAACCCTGACAACAAGCAGAACAAGGTAGTTGGGCAGCCAAGAGAACCCAGATATGAAGTAGCCACCCTGGTAAGTAATGAGCTGCCATGTGTTAGGGGCAGATAAACTACCTAGATGTCAGCATTCAAAAAACTACTAATGGGCTAGTGACATCAATGTACCACAAGGAAATGTGTTGCAACACCCTACTGTTATCTTCTAGCCATCATCCATCTGCCCTGAAAAGGGGTCTCCCATTTTCGCAACTGTTGAGGATCAATCGGATCTGTACCAATAGAGATAAAGTTATTAATTAAATGGATAATATGATAAAAACTCTTGTTACAAGGCTATGACTTTGCATCATTACAGCAGGCAAAGAGAAGTGTGTTAGCCATTCCTCGGAGTAAAAATCAATACAGAAGACTTGTGGACAAGAATTGGACAAGAGGATTCCTTACATAAATACTAGTGATGAGCGGGTTCGGATCCTCGGGATCCGAACCCCCCCGAACTTCACACATTTTACATGGGTCCGAGGCAGACTCAGATCCTCCCGCCTTGCTCGGTTAAGCCAAGCGTGCCCGAACGTCATCATCACGCGGTCGGATTCTCGCGAGATTCGTATCCGTATTCTATATAAGGAGCCGCGTGTCGCCGCCATTTTTCACTTGTGCATTGGAGATGATCGTGAGAGGACGTGGCTGCCATCCTCTCAGTTTCTATGTTCAGTGGGCTGCAAATATCTGTGCTCAGTGTGCTGCAAATATCTGTGCTCAGTGTGCTGCAAATATCTGTGCTCAGTGTGCTAATTGCTTTATTGTGGGGACTGGGGACCAGCAGTATTATTTAGTAGGGGGACAGTGCAGAGTTTTGCTGACCAGTTACCACCAGTATTAAACGTTCTCTGCCTGAAAAACGCTCCATATCTGTGCTGCATTGTAGTATATAGTAGGAGGACAGTGCAGAATTTTGCTGACCACCAGTATAACTATATATATATATAGCAGTACGGTACAGTAGACCACTGCTCTATCTCTGTGTCGTCAAGTATACTATCCCATTCATACCTGTGGTGCATTTCAGTTTTGCACAGTTTGCTGACCACCAGTATGTAATATATAGCAGTACGGTACAGAAGGCCACTGCTCTACCTACCTCTGTGTCGTCAAGTATACTATCCATCCATACCTGTGGTGCATTTCAGTTTTGCACAGTTTGCTGACCACCAGTATATAATATATAGCAGTACGGTACAGAAGGCCACTGCTATACCTACCTCTGTGTCGTCAAGTATACTATCCATCCATACCTGTGGTGCATTTCAGTTTTGCACAGTTTGCTGACCACCAGTATATAATATATAGCAGTACGGTACAGAAGGCCACTGCTATACCTACCTCTGTGTCGTCAAGTATACTATCCATCCATACCTGTGGTGCATTTCAGTTTTGCACAGTTTGCTGACAACCAGTATATAATATATAGCAGTACGGTACAGTAGGCCACTGCTCTACCTACATCTGTGTCGTCAAGTATACTATCCATCCATACCTGTGGTGCATTTCAGTTTTGCTGACCACAATATATAATATATAGCAGTACGGTACAGTAGGCCACTGCTCTACTACCTCTGTGTCGTCAAGTATACTATCCATCCATACCTGTGGTGCATTTCAGTTTTCCACAGTTTGCTGACATATAGTATATAATATATAGCAGTACGGTACAGTAGGCCACTGCTCTACCTACCTCTGTGTCGTCAAGTATACTATCCATCCATACCTGTGGTGCATTTCAGTTTTGCACAGTTTGCTGACCACCAGTATATAATATATAGCAGTACGGTACAGTAGGCCACTGCTCTACCTACCTCTGTGTCATCAAGTATACTATCCATCCATACCTGTGGTGCATTTCAGTTTTGCACAGTTTGCTGACCACCAGTATATAATATATAGCAGTACAGTACATTAGGCCACTGCTCTACCTACCTCTGTGTCGTCAAGTATACTATCCATCCATACCTGTGGTGCATTTCAGTTTTACACAGTTTGCTGACCACCAGTATATAATATATAGCAGTATGGTACAGAAGGCCATTGCTCTACCTACCTCTGTGTCGTCAAGTATACTATCCATCCATACCTGTGGTGCATTTCAGTTTTGCACAGTTTGCTGACCACCAGTATATAATATATAGCAGTACGGTACAGTAGGCCACTGCTCTACCTACCTCTGTGTCGTCAAGTATACTATCCATCCATACCTGTGGTGCATTTCAGTTTTGCACAGTTTGCTGAACACCAGTATATAATATATAGCAGTACGGTACAGTAGGCCACTGCTCTACCTACTTCTGTTTCGTCAAGTATACTATCCATCCATACCTGTGGTACATTTCAGTTTTGCACAGTTTGCTGACCACCAGTATATAATATATAGCAGTACAGTACAGTAGGCCACTGCTCTACCTACCTCTGTGTCGTCAAGTATACTATCCATCCATACCTGTGGTGCATTTCAGTTTTGCACAGTTTGCTGACCACCAGTATATAATATATAGCAGTACGGTACAGTAGGCCACTGCTCTACCTACCTCTGTGTCGTCAAGTATACTATCCATCCATACCTGTGGTGCATTTCAGTTTTGCACAGTTTGCTGACAACCAGTATATAATATATAGCAGTACGGTACAGTAGGCCACTGCTCTACCTGCCTCTGTGTCGTCAAGTATACTATCCATCCATACCTGTGGTGCATTTCAGTTTTGCACAGTTTGCTGACCACAATATATATAATTTATAGCAGTACGGTACAGAAGGCCACTGCTCTACCTACCTTTGTGTCGTCAAGTATACTATCCATCCATACCTGTGGTGCATTTCAGTTTTGCACAGTTTGCTGACAACCAGTATATAATATATAGCAGTACGGTACAGTAGGCCACTGCTCTACCTACCTCTGTGTCGTCAAGTATACTATCCATCCATACCTGTGGTGCATTTCAGTTTTGCACAGTTTGCTGAACACCAGTATATAATATAAAGCAGTATGGTACAGTAGGCCACTGCTCTACCTACTTCTGTTTCGTCAAGTATACTATCCATCCATACCTGTGGTGCATTTCAGTTTTGCACAGTTTGCTGACCACCAGTATATAATATATAGCAGTACGGTACAGTAGGCCACTGCTCTACCTACCTCTGTGTCGTCAAGTATACTATCCATCCATACTTGAGGTGCATTTCAGTTTTGCACAGTTTGCTGACCACCAGTATATAATATATAGCAGTACAGTACAGTAGGCCACTGCTCTACCTTCCTCTGTGTCGTCAAGTATACTATCCATCCATACCTGTGGTGCATTTCAGTTTTGCACAGTTTGCTGACCACCAGTATATAATATATAGCAGTACGGTACAGTAGGCCACTGCTCTACCTACCTCTGTGTCGTCAAGTATACTATCCATCCATACCTGTGGTGCATTTCAGTTTTGAACAGTTTGCTGACCACCAGTATATAATATATCGCAGTACGGTACAGAAGGCCACTGCTCTACCTACCTCTGTGTCGTCAAGTATACTATCCATCCATACCTGTGGTGCATTTCAGTTTTGCACAGTTTGCTGACACCAGTATATAATATATAGCAGTACGGTACAGTAGGCCACTGCTCTACCTACCTCTGTGTCGTCAAGTATAATATCTATCCATACCTGTGGTGCATTTCAGTTTTGCACAGTTTGCTGACCACCAGTATATAATATATAGCAGTACGGTACAGTAGGCCACTGCTCTACCTTCCTCTGTGTCGTCAAGTATACTATCCATCCATACCTGTGGTGCATTTCAGTTTTGCACAGTTTGCTGACCACCAGTATATAATATATAGCAGTACTGTACAGAAGGCCACTGCTCTGCCTACCTCTGTGTCGTCAAGTATACTATCCATCCATTCCAGTGGTGCATTTCAGATTTGCACAGTTTGCTGACCACCAGTATATAATATATAGCAGTACAGTACAGTAGGCCACTGCTCTACCTACCTCTGTGTCGTCAAGTATACTATCCATCCATACCTGTGGTGCATTTCAGTTTTGCACAGTTTGCTGACCACCAGTATGTAATATATAGCAGTACGGTACAGTAGGCCACTGCTCAACCTACCTCTGTGTCATCAAGTATACTATACATCCATACTTGTGGTGCATTTCAGTTTTGCACAGTTTGCAGACCACCAGTATATAATATATAGCAGTACGGTACAGTAGGCCACTGCTCTACCTACCTCTGTGTCGTCAAGTTTACTATCCATCTATACCTGTGGTGTATTTCAGTTTTGCACAGTTTGCTGACCACCAGTATATAATATATAGCAGTACGGTAAAGTAGGACACTGCTCTACATACCTCTGTGTTTTCAAGTATACTATCCATCCATACCTGTGGTGCATTTCAGTTTTCCACAGGTTGCTGACATCCAGTATATAATATATAGCAGTACGGTACAGTAGGCCACTGCTCTACCTACCTCTGTGTCGTCAAGTATACTATCCATCCATACTTTTGGTGCATTTCAGTTTTGCACAGTTTGCTGACCACCAGTATATAATATATAGCAGTACGATACAGTAGACCGCTGCTCTACCTACCTCTGTGTCGTCAAGTATACTATCCATCCATACCTGTGGTGCATTTCAGTTTTGCACAGTTTGCTGACCACCAGTATAAAATATATAGCAGTACGGTACAGTAGGCCACTGCTCTACCTACCTCTGTGTCGTCAAGTATACTATCCATCCATTCCTGTGGTGCATTTCAGTTTTGTACAGTTTGCTGACCACCAGTATATAATATATAGCAGTACGGTACAGAAGGCCACTGCTCTACCTACCTCTGTGTCGTCAAGTATACTATCCATCCATACCTGTGGTGCATTTCAGTTTTGCACAGTTTGCTGACCACCAGTATATAATATATAGCAGTACGGTACAGTAGGCCACTGCTCTACATACCTCTGTGTCGTCAAGTATACTATCCATCCATACCTGTGGTGCATTTCAGTTTTGCACAGTTTGCTGACCACCATTATATAATATATAGCAGTATGGTACAGTAGGCCACTGCTCTACCTACCTCTGTGTCGTCAAGTATACTATCCATCCATACCTGTGGTGCATTTAAGTTGTGCGCAGTATATATAGTAGTAGGCCATTGCTATTGATATATTACTGGCATATAATTCCACACATTAAAAATGGAGAACAAAAATGTGGAGTGTAAAATAGGGAAAGATCAAGATCCACTTCCACCTCGTGCTGAAGCTGCTGCCACTAGTCATGGCCGATACATTGAAATGCCATCAACGTCGTCTGCAAAGGCCGATGCCCAATGTCATAGTAGAGAGCATGTAAAATCCAAACAAAACAAAGCTCAGTAAAATGACCCAAAAATCGAAATCAAAATCATCTGAGGAGAAGCGTAAACTTGCCAATGTGCCATTTACGACACGGAGTTATAAGGAACGGCTGAGGGCCTGGCCTATGTTCATGGCTAGTGGTTCAGCTTCACATGAGGATGGAAGCACTCTTCTAAATCACAAATCCCCAAGGAGAGTCCAATTGTGTCGGTTGCGATGCCTGACCTTCCCAACACTGGACGGGAAGAGGTGGCTCCTTCCACCATTTGCACGCCCCCTGCAAGTACTGGAAGGAGCACCCGCAGTCCAGTTCCTGATAGTCACATTGAAGATGTCACTGTTGAAGTACACCAGGATGAGGATATGGGTGTTGCTGGCGCTGGGGAGGAAATTGACTAGGAGGATTCTGATGGTGAGGTGGTTTGTTTTAGTCAGGCACCCGGGGAGACACCTGTTGTCCGTGGGACGAATATGGCCATTGACATGCCTGGTCAAAATACAAAAAAAAATCACCTCTTCGGTGTGGAATTATTTCAACAGAAATGCGGACAACTGGTGTCAAGCCGTGTGTTGCCTTTGTCAAGCTGTAATAAGTAGGGGTAAGGACGTTAACCACCTAGGAACATCCTCCCTTATACGTCACCTGGAGCGCATTCATCAGAAGTAATTGACAAGTTCAAAAACTTTGGGTGACAGCGGAAGCAATCCACCGCCAACTAAATCCCTTCCTCTTGTAACCAAGCTCCTGCAAACCACACCACCAACTCCCTCAGTGTCAATTTCCTCCTTAGACAGGAAAGCCAATAGTCCTGCAGGCCATGTCACTGTCAAGTCTGACGAGTCCTCTCCTGCCTGGGATTCCTCCGATGCATCCTTGAGTGTAACGCCTACTGCTGCTGGCGCTGCTGTTGTTGCTGCTGGGAGTCGATCGTCATCCCAGAGGGGAAGTCGGAAGACCACTTGTACTACTTCCAGTAGGCAATTGACTGTCCAACAGTCATTTGCGAGGAAGATGAAATATCACAGCAGTCATCCTGCTGCAAAGCGGATAACTCAGGCCTTGGCAGCCTGGGTGGTGAGAAACGTGTTTCCGGTATCCACCGTTAATTCACAGGGAACTACTGAATTGATTAAGGTACTGTGTCCCCGGTACCAAATACCACCTAGGTTCCATTTCTCTAGGCAGGCGATACCAAAAATGTACACAGACATCAGAAAAAGAGTCACCAGTGTCCTAAAAAATGCAGTTGTACCCAATGTCAACTTAACCACGGACATGTGGACAAGTGGACCAGGGAAGACTCAGGACTATATGACTGTGACAGCCCACTGGGTAGATGTATTGCCTCCCGCAGCAAGAACAGCAGTGGCGGCACCAGTAGCAGCATCTCGCAAACGCCAACTCGTTCCTAGGCAGGCTACGCTTTGTATCACCGCTTTCCATTAAAGGCACACAGCTGACAACCTCTTACGGAAACTGAGGAACATCATCGCAGAATGGCTTACCCCAATTGGACTCTCCTGGGGATTTGTGACATCGGACAACGCCACCAATATTGTGCGTGCATTACATCTGGGCAAATTCCAGCACGTCCCGTGTTTTGCACATACATTGAATTTGGTGGTGCAGAATTATTTAAAAAACGACAGGGGCATGCAAGAGATGCTATTGGTGGCCCGAAGAATTGCGGGCCACTTTCGGCATTCAGCCACCACGTGCCGAAGACTGGAGCACCAGCAAACACTCCTGAACCTGCCCTGCCATCATCTGAAGCAAGAGGTGGTAACGAGGTGGAATTCAAACCTCTATATGCTTCAGAGGATGGAGGAGCAGCAAAAGGCCATTAGAGCCTATACAGCTACCTACGATATAGGCAAAGGAGAGGGAATGCACCTGACTCAAGCGCAGTGGAGAATGATTTCAACGTTGTGCAAGGTTCTGCAGCCCTTTGAACATGCCACATGTGAAGTCAGTTCAGACACTGCCAGCCTGAGTCAGGTCTTTCCCCTCATCAGGCTTTTGCAGAAGAAGCTGGAGAGATTGAAGGAGGAGCTAAAACGGAGCGATTCCGCTAGGCATGTGGGACTTGTGGATGGAGCCCTTAATTCGCTTAACCAGGATTCACGGGTGGTCAATCTGTTGAAATCAGAGCACTACATTTTGGCCACCGTGCTCGATCCTAGATTTAAAACCTACGTTGTATCTCCCTTTCCGGCAGACACAAGTCTGCAGAGGTTCAAAGACCTGCTGGTGAGAAAATTGTCAAGTCAAGCGGAACGTGACCCATCAACATCTCCTCCTTCACATTCTCCCGCAACTGGGGGTGCGAGGAAAAGGCTAAGAATTCCGAGCCCACCCACTGGCGGTGATGCAGGGCAATCTGGAGCGAGTGCTGACATCTGGTCCGGACTGAAGGACCTGCCAACGATTACTGACATGTCGTCTACTGTCACTGCATACGATTCTGTCACCATTGAAAGAATGATGGAGGATTATATGAGTGACCGCATCCAAGTAGGCACGTCAGACAGTCCGTACGTATACTGGCAGGAAAAAGAGGCAATTTGGAGGTCCTTGCACAAACTGGCTTTATTTTACCTAAGTTGCCCCCCCTCCAGTGTGTACTCCGAAAGAGTGTTTAGTGCAGCCGCTCACCTTGTCAGCAATCGGCGTATGAGGTTACTTCCAGAAAATGTGGAGAAGATGTTGTTCATCAAAATGAATTATAATCAATTCCTCCGTGGAGACATTCACTAGCAATTGCCTCCAGAAAGTACACAGGGACCTGAGATGGTGGATTCCAGTGGGGGCGAATTAATAATCTGTGAGGAGGGGGATGTACACAGTGAAAGGGGTGAGGAATCGGACGATGAGGAGGAGGTGGACATCTTGCCTCTGTAGAGCCAGTTTGTGCAAGGAGAGATTGATTGCTTCTTTTTTGGTGGGGGCACAAACCAACCAGTCATTTCAGTCACAGTTGTGTGGCAGACCCTGTCGCTGAAATGATTGGTTTGTTAAAGTGTGCATGTCCTGTTTATACAACATAAGGGTGGGTGGGAGGGCCCAAGAACAATTCCATCTTGCACCTCTTTTTTTTCATTTTTCTTTGCATCATGTGCTATTTGGGGACTATTTTTTGAAGTGCCATCCTGTCTGACACTGCAGTGCCACTCCTAGATGGGCCAGGTGTTTGTGTCAGCCACTTGGGTCGTTTAGCTTAGTCACACAGCTACCTCATTGCGCCTCTTTTTTTCTTTGCATCATGTGCAGTTTGTGGACTATTTTTTTGAAGTGCCATCCTGTCTGACACTGCAGTGCCACTCCTAGATGGGCCAGGTGTTTATGTCGGCCACTTGGGTCGCTTAGCTTAGTCACACAGCTACCTCATTGCGCCTCTTTTTTTCTTTGCATCATGTGCTGTTTGGGGACTATTTTTTTGAAGTGCCATCCTGTCTGACACTGCAGTGTCACTCCTAGATGGGCCAGGTGTTTGTGTCGGCCACTTGGGTCGCTTAGCTTAGTCACACAGCTACCACATTGCGCCTCTTTTTTTCTTTGCATTATGTGCTGTTTGGGGACTATTTTTTGAAGTGCCATCCTGTCTGACACTGCAGTGCCACTCCTAGATGGGCCAGGTGTTTGTGTCGGCCACTTTCGTTGCTTAGCTTAGTCATGCAATGACCTCGGTGCAAATTTTAGGACTAAAAATAATATTGTGAGGTGTGAGGTGTTCAGAATAGACTGAAATGAGTTGATATTATGGTTATTGAGGTTAATAATACTATGGGATCAAAATGATCCCCAAATTCTATGATTTAAGCTGTTTTTGAGGGTTTTTTGTAAAAAAAAAACACCCGAATCCGACAAAAAATTTTCAGGGAGGTTTTGCCAAAACGCGTCCGAATCCAAAACACGGCCGCGGAACCGAATCCAAAACCAAAACACAAAACCCGAAAAATGTCCGGTACACATCACTACTAATAATAAGGTTGGACCCATGTTCCTAGATACAAATATTTCAGCCTTAGTAGCCCATATAGTTGTATCCTCATACACCTAGGGGTACAGTATATTTAACCAAATACAAAGGTAGCTTCCAGTTTACCCTGGAAAGTCTATGCCTTTTCTGCTCTGAATTAACTCTTTGTTATATATTCCCATACACTACATAGAAGGGATCCTAGATTTAAGACTCAAAACCATTTACTGTAAACAGTACATGTACTTACCTACAAAATAATTACACACAGATTCTGCTAAACATTCATACAGTACAAATACAGACAACATACAGTATTATATGGAAAATTAAACTTATATCATGAAAAATTAAATAAAATATATTTATGTGTTCAAACTGAAATCTACATTGCAGTGTAGAAATTAAGGGGCTAATTCAGACTGCTTGGCTGCAGTGTCAGTGATCGCAGTCTGAATTACTTTGTGGAGTGTGCATGCACGGCGGCCGCACTGCGCATGCCCATCCTGGGAGCCAAGTGAGATGCTATTAGTAGCCCCCCCACATGTCAGAGTAACTGATCATAGATGTGCTAAATTTAGCACATCTATGATCAACTCTGAATTACCCCCTAAGACGCCAGTATTTACCATGCACAGAAACAATATAACACACCCAAACCTAAATCTAAATCTATCTGCACATGTTACATCTGTCTCACCTACAGTGCAACATGGTTTTGCCCAATTGCTAACTTTTTTGGTTTGCTAACAAACCTGAATAACCCCCAATGTGTCTGGTATAAGTATTGATCTCAGTGATACTGTATACTATATCAGAGTATTCAAATACATTGTATAAATGAACAATGTTCACTTTTGTTGTTTTGTTGCACTTTAACTGGGTAATGTGTATTGGTGTAATGATGTCATGATAACATCATTAAGCTGTGATTATAAAGTTTTTTTCTTAATTATGCCTATAAAGTGCAGTGTCATACACTGCAGCAGCTATAAAAGGGATCCAGCAGCACGGATGGTGTAATGGTTAGCATTACTGCCTCACAGCACTGAGGTCATGGGTTCGATTCCCACCATGGCCCAAATGTGTGCAGTTTGTATATTCTCCCCGTACTTGTGTGGGTTTCCTCCAGGTACTCCAGTTTTCTCTCACAATCCAAAAACATACTGATAGGTTAATTGGATCCCAACAAAAATTAACCCTAGCATGAATGTGTGTATGTGTACATGTGGTAGGGAATATAGATTATAAGCTCCACTGGGGCAGGGACTGATGTGAATGGCCAAATATTCTCTGGAAAGCGCTGCGGAATATGTGTGCACTATATAAATAACTGTTAATAAATAAATAATGAATCCGGTCAGGATCCCAGCTGTGGGGATCCCGGCAGTCTGAATACCGAGTTCCTACACTGTTCATAGGGGGGAGGGAGGAGATATGGCTTTAACAAATGTATATGTGCCTGTGAGCCAGTTGGCACATGTTGGCAAATGCAAACCCTTAGTGTACTTAGCTTGCATTAAAATGCTGCTTCTCTCTCACGTCAGGTACAAGAGAACATAGGTGGTAGAATCTTGTAAATCTGCATAGGAACATATAACTGCAGCCAGTTTCTGGACATGTAAAGAATTATTTTATGGTACAGTATTTTACCCAGTTATTGCTGTGCAAATTGACCATACTTCTCACTAAGCATCTTCGTCATGTCACCATCTCACTATCTTTCAGTTAAAGCTAGAGACTTTTAGGATGTAGACTAATTTATAGTGGCACATCATATCACATGACTTACTAAAATCTAAATTAAGCTATATCCATTGATCCACCCTGATTTATTACTTCAATTACAGAGTAAAAAAAATTCTACTAGATTTGTTTGACATAATCTTCCAGTACCAAATCAATGCTGCATTGGATCTTGTAATTTGTTTGACTATAAATAGTTAATGATTCTTTTTGTCAACGTGATTGAATTAATTTGTTCCTATTGATGTCAAATTTATAGGTCTATAGCTATCAGATTTTTCCCTTCTGGCTTTTTAGTATAGTACATCTGCTATTCTCCAGGAATTACAACAGTCAGTAGCAATTGGTTAAAAAAATAGTTAATGGTACTGAAAGTACTAATTGTAGTTAATTTAATATTCTAGCATATATTCCACCTAGACTAAATGACTCATCTACTTTTTTTTCTTTTGCAAGTTAATTAGCACCTTTTTGATAAATACATTAATTTCTATAGTACAGCAGTTGGCTCTAGAGTATGTTACCATGTTTTGAATAGCAAAAGTATTTAATTGTTCTGCAATGTCATTGTTTCAAGTTATGTAGATTTTAGCCTTACTATTATTACTCCATTTGTTTTGTATTTTAATTGATCTTATTAATAATTGTCACTCATTTATTCTGACTGAGCTTTTTTTTTTATATTTGTCGTAGCACATACTTCTCCTCATTTAGATTTGCATATAATGTAGAGTGACCATAATATCCCTTAATCTGGGACACATGATTTACACAGGTTCTGTGGCTAGCTAAAACCAGGTGATATTCAGGCCAGAGTTTTGCCAGCCACAGAACCTGTGTGAATCATAGGTGTCCCAGATTAAAGGGATATTATGGTCACCCTATATAATGCTGACGTTCACATAGTTGATACATTTTTAGCTACTGCATGTGCGCAAAAATTCCTAAATGTTTATATGGCACATGCGCTGCACAGAGAGTGTACACACAAAGGTGCTGTTGCGGTTGAGATGCACTGTATCAGAAATGTCTTGGAAAAGTGCTGTGCATTCCTGGGCAATGACTGGGAGGTGCAGCTCTGGAGGTAATGGTGTGTCTAGCTGAGAGATTCTAGCATAGGGTGTAATTCAGAGTTGATCGCAGCAGCAAATTTGTCAGCAGTTGGGCAAAACCATGGCCCGCATAAATTTAGCACAGCTACGTTCATTCACACTGACATGTGGGGGACGCCCAGATCAGGGTTAGTCCGCCCCGCATGTCAGTGCCAGCCCTCCCCCCCCCCCCCCGCAGAAGTGCAAAGGCATCGCACAGCAGCGATGCCTTTGCACTTCAAGAGTAGCTCCCAACCAGCGCAGCTTTAGCGTGCTGGCTGGGAGCTACTCATCGCTTCCCGGCACGCAGCGGCTGGGTATGATGTCACACAGCCGCTGCGGCCCACCCCCCACGCGGTCCGGTCACACCTGCATTTGCCGGACTGCGCCCACGAAACGGCGGCCAAACACTGCCCTTCCGCCCCCTCCCGCCCAGCGACCGCCTCTGCCTGTAAATCAGGCAGAGGCGATCTCAGCCCAGCTATGGCCTTCAGCCGTCTGGCATGCGCCGGCACACTACTGCACTGGTGCATGTGCAGTGGGTACCCTTTGCTTGGCTGCAATAAAAAAACAGTGAGCGAACGGGTCAGAATGACCTCCCATGTGCACTGCAGGGGAGGCAGATATAACATTTGCAGAGAGAGTTAGATTTGGGTGGGTTATATTGTTTCTGTGCAGAGTAAATACTGTCTGCTTTATTTTTACACTGCAATTTAGATTTCCGTTTGAACAGGCCCCACCCAAATCTATCTATCTCTGCACATGTTATATCTGCCCCCCCCTGCAGTGCACATGGGGGGTCATTCCGAGTTGATCGCACGTAGCAACTTTTTGCTGCTCGTGTGATCAACTAGATGCCGCTTATGGGGGAGTGTTTTGTGCAAAACAAGACTTGTTCTGCAGTTACTTACCCTGTGCGATGGATCCAGCGATGAAAGTCCCAGAATTGACGTCAGCCATCCGCCCTCCAAATGTCTGCACATGCCTGCATCGCTGCTCCACTCCCAGAAAACGGTCAGTTGATGCCACAGAACGCCTTCCGCCTGTCACTCTTCTTGCGTTCGCGGCAGCGATTGCTTTCTTCATTATTCTTGTCATTGCCCAGCGACGGCCGTCGCTGGGCAACGATGCGCATGCGCATTGCGGCCGGCGCACATGCGCAGAACCAACCCGTTTGCACCGCTGCGACAAACAGCAGCGTGCAAATGGGTGAGAATGACCCACAAGGTTTTGTCCAACTGCTAACAAATTTGCTGCTGCGATCAACTCTGAATTAGACCCTTACTGTAGATGATAATACACAACAGCAAGCATAGCAATAGTCAGTAGAGAATCCCAGCTATGGTAACTGGCACTGGTGGGGGGGTGGGGTGTTACAGTGTTAGCAAACCAAAAAAGTCAGCAAGTGGGCAAAACCACGCTGCACTGCAGGTGGGGTAGATATAACATGTGAACAGAGAGTTAGATTTGGGTAGGGTGTGTTCAAAGTGAAATCTAATTTGCATTGTAAAAATAATGCACCAAGTATTTACCCTGCACAGAAACAATTTAACCCACCTAAATCAGTTAAACCAACAGTTGAACAAACATTGAAAAACATTGGAAAGCAGGTAAATCTACCATTTAACTAACAATTTCCATAAGCATTTTCCTATCTATACTTTTCTCTTTAAAAACACCATGCTCCACAAACTGTTTTTCCTCATAGCACTTCATGGTATTCTCTATAAAATGACATCATCCTTCACTATTCCTGTTATGTATCGCTCTGTACACATTGCAGCCTCATTAATCCACTCCCCTCTTATTAACACTCATGAGCTTTTAACCTGTCTATGTACACTAACTGTCACATCCTCTACCTGTCACCATAAGAAACTATCACACACCTCCCCCAACTATACCTATCTCTCTCTTCTTCTGCTTCTACTAGCTGGTGACATATCCCCAAATCCAGGTCCCATCCACATACCACGCTCACATTCAGCTGATTCACAACGGAATATAAAACCAACAAACCTTCTCAACATCACATGTCTCCCATCTACCTCCAAGTCACTAAAATGTGCTTTGTGGAATGCACGCTCTGTTTGCAACAAATTGACAGCTATTCATGACCTTTTCATAGCAAAAAAATTCAATATGCTAGCCATAACAGAAACATGGCTCACACAATCAGACACTGCCTCCCCTGCAGCACTGTCACATGGTGGCCTCCACTTCACACACACCCCCAGGCCTGGTAACATTAAAGGAGGTGGTGTTGGAATATTACTGTCCAAATCTTACACGCACATCGTTTTACCACCTGTTCCCTCACTCACATTTACATCCTTTGAAGTACACTCTATTAGGATTTTCACCCCTTTCTCTCTGCGTGTTGCAGCTATCTATCGCCCATCTGGGCAATCCAAAAAGTTTCTGGAAGATTTTTCTGCTTGGCTCCCTCACTTTCTATCCTCTGACATCTCCACCATCATTATGGGTGATTTCAATCTCTCTATTGACAGTCCACAATCTCCCCATGCCTCTAAACTACTCTCTCTAACCTCCTCTCTTGGCCTCTCCCAATGGACTGACTCCCCTACTCATCAGGAGGGCCACTGCCTTGATCTTGTATTCACCAGACTATGCTCTGTTTCTGAACTCACTAACACTCCTTTCCCTCTCTCAGATCACAACCTTATCACCTGCATGCTCTCCTCCATTACTTCAAACTCAATGTCCCTAAAGTCTAGAAGGACACCTCTTATCCGCAGAAATATTAACGCTATTAATTTTCAACAACTATCTACCTCTCTGCAACCACTGCTCTCACCAATTTCTACATTCACCTCTCCAGCGACTGCTGTGTCACACCTTAACCAAACTCTAGAAACAGCACTTGATGAAGTGGCTCCAGCTACCCATCACACTCCACGTAGACTTAGATGTCAACCGTGGCACTCTAAATACACTAGACACTTACAAAAACTCTCACGTAAAGTTGAACGCCAGTGGCGTAAATCTCGTAGTTCAAGTGACTTTCTCACATATAAAACCACCTACCACTCTTATCGTAATGCTCTGGACACTGCCAAACAAACATATTTTCAATCTCTCATCTCTGCTCAAGCCTCTAACCCCAAGTGACTTTTTAATACATTTAAATCACTTCTTGTCCCTCCCTCACCTAACCCACCAGCCACTGTCAGTGCGCAGGATCTTGCTTCCTATTTCAAGGACAAGATTGACAAGATCCGAAATGAAATGGTATGCTCTTCCACAGCAAGTGACCTGCTCAATTCCCTTCCTGAACCCTCTAACACCTTCTCTTCCTTTGATCCTACAAATGAAGATGAAGTATCTGCACTCTTTTCATCTGCCTACTCTAATACCTCTCCCCTTGACTCTATACCCTCACAAATTAGTAAAGCTGTCTACTGTGCTCATCCCAACCTTAACGAAAATCTGTAATCTCTCCCTGTCTACTGGTATCTTCCCTTCTCTATACAAGCATGCAGTGATTACTCCCATTCTGAAAAAACAAAACTCTGACCCGGACTCTCTCTCTAACTACCGTCCCATCTCTCAGCTCCCATGCCCCTCCAAGCTACTTGAGAGACTTGCCTACACTCGCCTCACACACTTTCTTAACTCACACAGCCTACTGGACCCACTTCAGTCAGGATTTCGTGCCCAACACTCCACAGAGACAGCACTGACTAAGGTAGTGTTAGGGTCTCCTGCTCTGTGCTGCCACGTCGTCATGGCAACCGGGAGACAAGTGCTAGCGGAGTAACCTGAGCGTAGCTGATACTCCGGTTCGGGTCTTTTGCTGTGCAGTGGTTACAGGCTCTGTGCACGGCAGGGGATCCGGTGCTGGTTTTTGTGCTCACAGTCTGTGAGGTCTGAGTGGGGCGTGGACAGCACCTGCTATATAAACCCTCTTCTCAGGTTAGGCAGATGCTGCTGAATCTTTGTTGGTTAGTCAGTTCCTGAAAGCTAGCTAGTACTGTGTAAACTTTGTATTTGTTTGTTGCTTATTGCAAATAGGCCTTGGGATTTGGTATTACACTCTGCCAATCCAGACCTAGCAGTAAGACTGGAGTCAGTCGTTTAACCTGCTGGGGTTCTTTTGCTACTCTGTGAACCTAGCAAGTTTGCGGCTGTATTCTCAGACTTGCCTGCCAAAATCCTTTCTCACTGTGCAAGGTGTTCAGGTGTCAGTTTAGTGGCAGTAAGCTGAACCAGTGCACTGCAAGTGAGGACTAGGATTGTGGAGACTCTCCTTGTGTCTATTATTCCATCTCTGACCAAGGAGTTTACTGCCACACCCGTTGGTAACCCTTTAGGGTTTTGCTGTTGCCCTTAGCAACAGCATTTCGGGTTCTCTACGTATTAAATCACTACATCTCGCTTCTTTCCATCTGAGCATTCCTAATACTAGGGAGACACCCAGTTTCTTAGCCTTTGGGCTTCTCTGTTCACTTTGTGTTTATTTTGTTACCCTATCACCTTCTGTGTATGTAATGTCATATTCCCCAGTCTGTCTGTGAGTTCATTTGTTTTGCATCCCTCACCGTTCAGACACCAGTACATTCCTGCTGGCACTGGTGTGCATAACATATTCAGCAGCCTAATACTCCTGTTGAAATTTTGTGGGAATATGGAGCATACCCCTCAAAATACTTTGCAACAGGTGGTCGATCAGGTGCAGGTCCTGACTCGACAATTTAATGATTTGTCCATTAAAATGCACACCTCGCAGGCCGCTGGCGGAGCTCCCGCAGCAGCAGTACCTTCAGGGGTTAAGGAGCCGAAAGTAAATCTCCCGAATCGTTTTTCTGGAGATTGCTCGCAGTTCTTTTGTTTCAAGGAGAGCTGCAAGCTATATTTCCAGCTTAGGCCTCAGTCTTCTGGGTCGGAGATTCAGCGGGTGGGCATAGTGATTTCCTTGCTACAAGGAGACCCACAGGTCTGGTCATATGGGTTGCAGCCTGACTGTCCGTCGCTTAAAAGTGTTGATGCTTTTTTTACGGCACTGGGCATGTTGTATGATGACCCTGACAAGACGGCCTCAGCCGAGGCTCAGATTTCGATCCTTAAGCAAGGGCGAAGGCCAGTTGAGGTTTATTGTACAGAGTTTCGGAGGTTGGCCCATGATACCCAGTGGAATGACCCAGCCCTGAGACACCAGTACCGAAGAGGTCTTTCTAACCAGTTAAAAGACCAACTGGTACAATATCCCTTGCCTGATAGCTTGGATCAGCTCATGCAGTTATCCATTCGGGTGGATAGACGGCTGAGAGAGCGCAGGCTTGAAAGGGAGACCGAGGTTTCCTTCTTTCCCAAGGGAACCTCAGACTCTGAGTAATTTTCCGAGGAGCCTATGCAGATTGGGGCTACCCGCCTCTCCTCGCGTGAGAAGACGCGGAGGAGACAGCAGGGGTTATGTTTGTACTGTGGGAATAAAGGTCATGTGGTAGTATCATGCCCAGAAAAGCCAGAAAACTTCAGGGCCTGAGGGTGATGGGAAATATCCTGTCAGGTCAGAAGTCAGAATTTCCCAAGAAGACTTTTATCATTCCGGTGACCTTGAAGATCCTCGGTCAAACTGTCAAGACTGAGGCTTTTGTGGACAGTGGGGCCGACGGGGTTTTTATGGACCGCCAATTCGCCCTGAAACACTCTGTTCCCTTAGTACCCTTGGCATCGGAAATTGAGATTTGTGGGTTAAACGGGGAACCATTATCCCAGGGTAAAATTACCTCTTGCACTAGCCAGATTTCTTTGTTTATTGGAGCCACACACTCTGAAAAATTGTCCTTTTATGTGACTGTCTGTACTTTTGCCCCATTGGTGTTGGGGTTACCCTGGTTAAGGGCCCAAAATCCTCAATTTGACTGGGTCTCTAGGGAGATTCTTAGTTGGGGTACTGATTGTTTCAGGAGTTGCTTGAGCCTTCCAGTCAGGCTTTTGCAGCTAAGTTTGCCAGGATTGCCAGGATGTTATGCAGATTTTGCGGACGTGTTCTCCAAAAGAGTTGCAGAGGTACTACCTCCCCATCGCCCCTATGACTGTGGCATTGATTTGTTGCCGAATGCTAAGCTTCCCAAGAGCAGGTTGTACTCCCTGTCACGTCCTGAGACTCAGGCTATGGCAGAGTACATTCAGGAGAACTTGGCTAAGGGATTTATCAGACCTTCACAGTCTCCAGTTGGGTCGGGGTTCTTCTTTGTGGGTAAAAAGGACGGTTCGTTGCGACCCTGCATCGACTTCAGGGAATTGAACCGTATCACGATTAAAAACTCATACCCACTGCCTCTCATTTCGGTCTTGTTTGACCTGCTTCGTACTGCCACCATTTTTTCTAAGATTGACCTACGCGGTGCGTACAATCTAATCCGAATAAGAGAGGGGGATGAATGGAAGACTGCCTTTAATACCCACTCAGGGCATTATGAATATTTGGTGATGCCTTTTGGGCTCTGTAATGCCCCGGCAGTCTTCCAGGACTTCATGAATGATGTGCTCAGGGAATATTTGGATAGATTCTTAGTTGTATACTTAGATGACATCCTAATCTTCTCCCATTCCCTGGAGGAACATCGGAAGCATGTACGCTTAGTCCTCCAGAAACTCAGAGACCACCGGCTTGGGGCGAAGCTGGAGAAGTGCGAATTTGAAGTTCAGCAAATCGCATTTCTAGGATATATTATCTCCTCAGAAGGTTTCCAAATGGAGGGTTCCAAGGTACAGGCAGTACTGGATTGGGTGCAGCCCACTAGTTTGAAGGCGCTTCAGCGTTTTCTGGGCTTTGCGAATTTTTATAGACGATTTATCGCTGGATTTTCGTCTATAGTGGCGCCCTTGGTGGCACTCACTAAGAAAGGGGCGGATGTTGCTCACTGGTCTTGTGAGGCCAAAGCGGCTTTTGCCCGTCTCAAAAGGGCATTTGTCTCGGCCAAGGTGCTGCGACACCCAGATCCAGAGCGTCCTTTTGTGGTGGAGGTGGATGCCTCTGAGATGGGTATTGGGGCAGTGCTCTCTCAGATGGGGGTGTCTGATAATCGCCTTCATCCCTGTGCTTACTTTTCCCGTAAATTTTCGCCTGCCGAGATGAATTATGACGTGGGTAACCGGGAATTGTTGGCTATTAAGGATGCACTCGAGGAGTGGAGACACTGGCTTGAGGGGGCTAAGTTTGTGGTCTCAATTCTCACCGACCATAAGAATTTGGCATATTTAGAGTCAGCGAAGCGCCTCAATGCCAGGCAGGCGCGATGGGCTTTGTTTTTTGCTCGCTTTAATTCTTTGATAACATATCGCCCTGGGTCAAAAAACATCAAGGCTGATGCGCTCTCGCGGAGTTTTGCTCCAATCCAGGAGACCACCGAGGAGCCATTGCCCATTGTGTCCCCATCATGTATTAAAGTGGGCATTACCCAGGACCTCTTGTCATTAGTCCTTAGAGCACAGGAGCAGGCTCCTCCAGACCTTCCGGTAGGTCTTTTGTTTGTGCCTCCTAGGTTAAGACAGCGAGTGTTCCTGGAATTCCATGCCAAGAAGTCGGCAGGTCACCCGGGTATTGCCAGAACTCGGGAGTTGCTATCTAGGGCGGTGTGGTGGCCCTCGGTGGCTAGGGATGTGGATCAGTGGGTTCGGGCATGTGACATCTGTGCCCGAAATAAGACTCCTAGAGGGATTCCTGTTGGCCCATTACATCCACTCTCTATTCCATCTAAGCCATGGACCCACATTTCAATGGATTTTGTGGTGAACTTGCCCAAATCCTCGGGGATGACAGCCATCTGGGTTGTCGTTGACAGGTTTTCGAAGATGGCGCACTTCGTTCCATTGGTTGGGCTGCCATCGGCCAGACGCCTGTCTGAATTATTTATGCTGCATGTTGTGCGCCTCCACGGGTTGCCACTTGATGTGGTCTCTGACCGCGGATCCCAGTTTGTGGCCAAATTCTGGAGGGCATTTTGTTCCGATCTCCAGATTTCTGTCAGCTTGTCGTCAGGCTACCATCCGCAGTCTAATGGGCAGACTGAAAGGGTGAACCAGTCCTTGGAGCAGTTCCTCAGGTGTTATGTCTCCAAGTGTCAGACTGACTGGGTTGCTCATCTGTCCATGGCGGAGTTTGCCTATAACAACGCGGCTCACTCTGCTACAGGGATCTCTCCCTTCCTTTGTGTGTATGGGCATCATCCTAAGGCCAATTCTTTTGACCCCCTGGACTCCACGCCTGGTGGTTCCTCTGTTGTTTCGGTCCTTAGAGGTATTTGGAGGAAAGTGAAGAAAGCCCTTGTGTCTGTGTCATTAGTGACCAAAAGGGTTTTTGATAAGCGGAAAAGACCCTGCAGCTTCAAATTAGGAGACTTCGTCTGGTTGTCTACCAAGAATTTGAAGTTGAGACAGCCATCTCATAAGTTAGGCCCCCGGTTCATCGGTCCTTATAAGATCACTAGGGTTATCAATCCGGTGGCATTTCAGTTAGATCTACCCCGTTCTTTGGGTATCAATACAACATTTCATTGTTCCCTTTTAAAACGGGCGATTAGTAATCCTTCTTCCAGTGGAAGACCTTCCCCTCTTCTGATACGTGGCCAGAGGGAGTTTGTTGTTGAAAGGATTCTTGACTCCAAGATGGTTCGGGGTCGGCTGTCATTTTTGGTGCACTGGAAGGGGTATGGCCCGGAGGAGCGGTCGTGGGTGCGCAGTTGTGATCTTCATGCCCCCAGACTGTTACGCTTTTTCTTCTCGCAGTTCCCCGATAAACCCGGTGGTAGGGGTTCTTTGACCCCTCGTCAGAGGGGGGGTACTGTTAGGGTCTCCTGCTCTGTGCTGCCACGTCGTCATGGCAACCGGGAGACAAGTGCTAGCGGAGTAACCTGAGCGTAGCTGATACTCCGGTTCGGGTCTTTTGCTGTGCAGTGGTTACAGGCTCTGTGCACGGCAGGGGATCCGGTGCTGGTTTTTGTGCTCACAGTCTGTGAGGTCTGAGTGGGGCGTGGACAGCACCTGCTATATAAACCCTCTTCTCAGGTTAGGCAGATGCTGCTGAATCTTTGTTGGTTAGTCAGTTCCTGACAGCTAGCTAGTACTGTGTAAACTTTGTATTTGTTTGTTGCTTACTGCAAATAGGCCTTGGGATTTGGTATTACACTCTGCCAATCCAGACCTAGCAGTAAGACTGGAGTCAGTCATTTAACCTGCTGGGGTTCTTTTGCTACTCTGTGAACCTAGCAAGTTTGCGGCTGTATTCTCAGACTTGCCTGCCAAAATCCTTTCTCACTGTGCAAGGTGTTCTGGTGTCAGTTTAGTGGCAGTAAGCTGAACCAGTGCACTGCAAGTGAGGACTAGGATTGTGGAGACTCTCCTTGTGTCTATTATTCCATCTCTGACCAAGGAGTTTACTGCCACACCCGTTGGTAACCCTTTAGGGTTTTGCTGTTGCCCTTAGCAACAGCATTTCGGGTTCTCTACGTATTAAATCACTACATCTCGCTTCTTTCCATCTGAGCATTCCTAATACTAGGGAGACACCCAGTTTCTTAGCCTTTGGGCTTCTCTGTTCACTTTGTGTTTATTTTGTTACCCTATCACCTTCTGTGTATGTAATGTCATATTCCCCAGTCTGTCTGTGAGTTCATTTGTTTTGCATCCCTCACCGTTCAGACACCAGTACATTCCTGCTGGCACTGGTGTGCATAACAGGTAGTGAATGATTTGGTCACTGCTAAATCTAAAGGACATTACTCTCTACTTATTCTCCTTGATCTCTCTGCTGCTTTTGACACTGTTGACCACTCTCTTCTCATACAAACACTACAATCCCTTGGTATTCAGGACACAGCCCTTTCTTGGTTCTCATCCTACCTATCTAATCGCTCCTTCAGTGTTCGTTTCTCTGATTCCACCTCTCCTTCGCTACCTCTCTCAGTTGGAGTACTGCAAGGCTCAGTCCTAGGTCCTCTGCTTTTCTCTATCTATACCACATCTCTTGGCAAACTAATTAACTCTTTCGGATTTCAGTACCATCTGTATGCGGATGAAACTCAAATCTACCTATCCTCCCCTGATTTGTCACCATCTGTATTGGGCCGTGTCACTGAATGCCTTTCTGCCATTTCATCTTGGATGACATCTCGCCACCTCAAACTTAATATTTCCAAAACAGAATTAATTATATTTCCACCGGCCAATAGTAGTTTCCAACCTGATATCTCTATCACTGTTGAGAACTCGGCAATCACCCCTACCCCACAAGCACGCTGCCTAGGTGTCATTCTTGACTCTGAACTGTCCTTTGTTACCCACATTCAATCTGTCTCAAGATCATGTTACATATATCTAAGAAACATATCCAAAATACGACCATATCTTACACAAGACACAGCAAAAACTCTAATCCATGCTCTCATTATCTCCCACATTGATTATTGTAATAGTCTCCTGACCGGTCTTCCCAAACATAGGCTCTAACCACTACAATCCATTTTGAATGCAGCTGCGAGGCTAATCTTCCTTGCCAGATGTTCATCGTCTGCAGATCCGCTCTGTCAGTCCCTCCATTGGTTACCGGTATTCTACCGTATTAAATATAAAATACTTTTACTCACATACAAGGCTATTAACCAAACTGCACCAACATATATCTCTTCACTCATCTCAAAATGTCTCCCTACCCGACCTCTCCGCTCTGCACAAGATCTACGTCTCTCATCCACACGCATTACTTGTTCAAACTCAAAATTACAGGACTTTATCCGGGCTTCACCCACTCTGTGGAATGCCCTCCCACGCACAGTAAGACTTGCCTCTAGTCTCCAAGCCTTTAAATGTTCCCTGAAAACTCACCTCTTCAGACAAGCCTATCAAATTCCAGACCCACCCACATAACCTTCAGTGCTTCCCTATCTAATTACATCCTCTGTAGAGTATTCATAACATCACATATCTTGTCTTTCTTTAGTCTCACACCCTCCTGAAACTTGGCCAACTTTGTGGGGTATCATCATACAACCCATTAAGAACCTAGCAATCTGGTGGACCATTATGCAATAGGTAGCATCTATCCTTGTGTATCTATGCCTATTTCCCTATAGATTGTAAGCTTGCGAGCAGGGCCTTCCTACCTCTATGTCTGTCTGTTTTTACCCAGTTTTGTTCTATTACTGTTGTTCTAATTGTAAAGCGCAACGGAATATGCTGCGCTATATAAGAAACTGTTAATAAATAAATAAATAAAATAAATCTAAATATCTCTGCAAATGTTACATCTGCCCCACCTGCAGCGCAATATTGTTTTGCCAAATTGCTAACTATTTTGGTTGCTAACAACTCTGAATAACCCCCTGGGTATGCACACAACAGTTTGATAGAGCACACTGGAAACTGTGGAGAGTGCCCAACAGGAGCGGATTAAGGCTTGTGAGGGCCCTCTGGCAATGAGGTTGTGAGGGCCACTATTAGTAAAAGGAATGGCAAATTCTGAGCAACCCCCAATAAAGTAACTCACACAAACACACACATACTACTTTGCACACACGCTACCTTACACAAGCTGACTGTGCGCCGAAGCACAGCTGGCCGTTTCAGCGTCAGTGTTTTGTAGGATTTCACTGCACAATCACGCAAGACTGCTGTACACTGGGGTGATATTTGGTGGCAGCCACCAGACGGAAACTAATCTGCTATGCTTCACACAGCAGAGTGTGGGGACCCTAATGTGTGGGAGTCCCAGGATGACTGCCCCAGTCGCCCCTCCCTTAATCCGGCCCTGATTGCCAGCAATTGCAACTGGTGCTGAGAGTGTGCACAGCAGCAAATGGAGCACACTAGAAACTGTGAAAACTGCCCAGCCATAGCGAGATTATACACAGCTGTAAAATGATGCTCACTGGAAACTGTGTAGAGCACCCAGCAATGGTGATTGGCATGGAAACCATGCACAACAGCAAATGGAGCACACTGGGAACTGGAAAAAGCACCCTGTAATGTTAATTGCAACTGAAATCATGCAGAGCAGCAAATGGAGAACACTGGGGACTGTGGAGAGTTTCCAACAATAGTGACTGGTGCTGAGAGTATGCACAGCAGCAAATGGAGCACACTAGAGATGTGCACCGGACACTTTTCGTGTTTTGTGTTTTGGTTTTGGATCTCCGTTTGTGTTTTGGATCTGGATTGGTTTTGTCAAAACCACCCTTTCGGGTTTTGGTTATGGATATGGATTTTTTGGAAAAAAAACCCCATAAAAACAGCTAAAATCACAGAATGTTTGATCTTACAGTATTAATAACCTCAATAATATTCATTTCCACTCATGTCCAGTCTATTCTGAACACCACACACCTCATGCAATTGTTTTTAGGCCAAAAGGTTGCACCGAGGTAGCTGGATGACTAAGCTAAGCGACACAAGTGGGCAGCACAAACATGTGGCCAATCTAGGAGTGGCAGTGCAGTGGCAGACAGGATGCCAGTTTTAAAAACTAGAGCACATAATGCAAATAAAAAAATAGGTGCAAGATGCCACCCTTATGTTGTATAAACAGGACATGCACACTTTAACAAACCAATCATTTCAGCAACCCAATCAGGGCCTGACACAAGACTGTAGCTGAAATGATTGGTTTGTTTGGGACCCCATCAAAAAAGAAGCAATTAATCTCTCCTGTCACAAACTGGTTCTACAGAGGCAAGATGTCGTCCTCATCCTCCGATTCCTCACCCCTTTCAGTGTTTACATCCTCATCCTCCTACGTCGATCGCTGATAAGGTTATTGGCTGCACTAAACACTCTTTCGGAGTACACACTAGAGGGGGGGGGGGGGGGGCAATTTAGGTAAAGTAAAGCCAGTTTGTTCAAGGGCCTCCAAATTGCCTCTTTTTACTGCCAGTATACATACGGACTGTCTGACATGCCTTCTTGTATGCTGACACTCATATAATCCTCCACCATTCTTTTAATGGTGACAGCATCATATGCAGTGACAGTAGACATGTCAGTAATTGTTGGCAGCTCCTTCAGTCCAGACCAGATGTCAACAGTTGCTCCTGACTACCCTTCGTCACCACCAGTGGACTGGATTGGAAATGTTATACATTTCCTCACAGCCCCAGTTGTGGGAGGAAATGAAGGAAGAGCTGTTGACGGGTCACGTTCTGCTTGAGCTGACAAGTGTCTCACCAGCAGGTCTTTGCACCTCTGCAGGCTTGTGTTTGCCAGAAAGAGAGATACAACATAGGCCTTAAAACTAGGATCGAGCACGGTGGCCAAAATGTAGTGCTCTGACTTCTACAGATTGACCACCCTTGAATCCTGTGAAAGTGAATGAAGGGCTCCATCCACAAGTACCACATACTTAGCGGAATCATTCCTTTTTAGCTCCTCCTTCAATTTCTCCAACTGCTTCTGTGAAATCCTGATGAGGGGAATCACCTGACTCAAGCTGGCAGTGTCCGAACTGACTTTACGAGTTGCAAGTTTGAAGGATTGGAGAACCTTGCACAACACGGAAATCGTTTTCCACTGCGCTTGAGTCAGGTGCATTCTCCCTCCTTTGCTTACATCATAGGTGGATGTACAGGCTTGAATGGCCTTTTGCTGCTCCTCCATCCTCTGAAGCCTAAAGAGTGTTGAATTACACCTCGTTACTACCTCTTGCTTCAGGTGATGACAGGGAAGATTCAAGAGTGTTTGCTGGTGGTCCAGTCTTTGGCATGCAGTCGCTGAATGTCAGAAGTGGCAATTTTTCAGGCCACCGACAGCACACCACTGTTGTTTAAAAAAAAAATCTGTACCACAAAATTAATTATATGTGTAAAACATGGGACATGCTGGAATTTGCCCAGATGTAACGTACGCACAATATTGGTGGCATTGTGAGATATCACAAATCCCCAGTAGAGTCTAGGTGGGGTAAGCCATTGTGCGATGATGTCCCTCAGTTTTTGTAAGAGGTTGTCAGTGGTGTGCCTCTTACGGAAACTGGTCATACACAGCGTAGCCTGCCTAGGAATGAGTTGGCGTTTGTGAGATGCTGCTGCTGGTGCTGCTGCTGTTGTTGCTGCGGGAGGCAATACATCTACCCAGTGGGCTGTCACAGTCATGTAGTCCTTAGTTTGCCCTGCTCCACTTGTCCACATGTCCGTGGTTAAGTGGACAGTGGGTACAACTGCATTTTTCAGGACACTGAGGACACTTTTCTTAATGTCCCTGTACAGTCCGGTAATCGCTTGCCTAGTGTAGTGGAATCTAGATAAGATTTGGTACTAGGGACACAGTACGTCCGTCAACTGTCTAAATCCCACTGCAGTAATGGCAGATACCGGACGCACGTCTAACACCAGCATATTTGTTATGTCCTCAGTAATCTGCTTTGCAACAGGGTGACTGCTGTCATATTTCATCTTCCTTGAAAAGGATTGTTGGACAGTCAATTGCTTAGTTAAAGTAGTACAAGTGGTCTTCCAACTTCCTCTCTGGGATGATGATTGACTCCCAGCAGCAACAACAGCAGTCGCAGCAGCAGTAGGCATACCACTCAAGAATCCTCCAGAGGAATCCCGGATAGGAGAGGACTCTTCAGTCATGCTAGCGACATGGCCTGCAGGACTACTGACGTTCCTGACTGAGGAGGAAATTGCCATTGAGGGAGTTGGTTGTGTGGATTGCAGGAGCTCGGATACAACAGGAAAAAAGGATTTAGGTGTTAGTAGACTGCTTACGCTATTACCCAAAGTTTCTGAACTTGACAATGTCTTGTGATGAATGTGCTGCAGGTGACATATAAGGGAGGATGTTCCAAGGTGGTTAACATTCTTACCCCTACTTATTATGGATTGACAAAGGCAACACATGACTTGACACCTGTTGTCCAGATTTGTGGAGAAATAATTCCACACCGAAGAAGTGGCTTTTTTGGTATTTTGCCCAGGCATGACAATGGGCTTTTTCATCCCATGGACAACAACTGCCTCCACTGGTGCCTTATTCAAACAAACCACATCACCATCAGAATCCTTATCATCAACTTCCTCCTCAGCGCCAGCTACAACAATATCCACCTCATCCTGGTGTACTTCTACAATGACATCCTCAATCTCAATATCAGCAACTGGACTTGCAGTGCTCCTCCCAGCACTTGCAGAGGGTGTGCAAATGGTGGTAGGAGCCTCCTATTCCCATACAGTCTTGGGAATGTCAGGCCTAGACATCGCAACCGCGGACACACTTGGACTATCCCTGGGGATTTGTGATAATCTCTGAACGCACAGTTGTTTTTCCCTGTGCATTTACAAACTTATTTATTTTAATCTTTTGAGAGGGATGAGGGCTTCCATCTTCATGAGAAGCTGAACCACCAGTCATGAATTTATTAGCCTTTACTTGCCACTTCATGTTGTGAGTGGCATATTGACAATTTTAGGTTTTGTCATTAAATAATTTGTTTTGTTTTTTGGTTATTAATTTTTGCTTCTTGATTTTTACATGCCCTCTATGACATTGGGCATCGGCCTTAGAAGATGACGCTGATGGATTTGCATCGTCAATGTCATGACTAATGGCCACAGCAGCTTCAGCACTAGTACTAGGAACTGGTTCCTGATTGTCACTATTTTTTCCTCCAAATTTTTGTTCTCCATTTCACAGGACAGAACCCATGTATTTTTACAGCATACAGGATAGGGCCAGTGTACTTTTTTTTAACAGCACCCCTGTATTTTTGCAGAATACAGGATAGGGCCAGTGTACATTTATTTTAACAACAACACCCCTGTATTTTTACAGCATACAGGACAGGGCCAGTGTACATTTATTTTAACAAAATCACCCCTGTATTTTTACAGCATCAGGACAGGGCCGGTGTACATTTATTTTAACAGTCCTGTATTTATAGCATACAGGACAGGACCAGCACCCCTGTATTTTAACAACACCCCTGTATTTTTTACAGCATACAGGACAGAACCAGCACCCCTTTATTTTCACAGCACCCATGTCTTTTTTACAGCATACTGGACACGGCCAGCACCCCTGTATTTTACCAACACCCTTGTAATTTTACATCATACAAGAAAGGGCAGTGTACCTTTACTACACTCCTGTATTTTTTTTCAGCATACAGGACAGTGCCCCTGTACAGCACAGTGCAGGACAGCAAAACTTATGTACAGCACCCCTAACAGCACAGGACACCACAGTGACAGGACATCACCTCTAACAGCACACAGGACAGCACTCCTAAACAGCACACCATAACCCCACAAAATGCCACCACCCATAGAGAAACAGAGGTCTGTCTCCCTAACTCTCCAAATCCAGAGTGAAAATGGCGGTGATGCACGGCTCCTTATATGGACTCCAAAATCCGTGAGAATTCAACAGCGGGATGATAATGTTTTGCTTCATTCTGGGAGTCCTACATTTTTTCACTTTTCATGTCTCAAATCACTGTTTTTTTGTTTTAATTTTATATTCGCTAGTACCTTTTTTTTTTAACATATTAGGAATTAAAGGTTATGTTTTACAATATTTGTATATGTGCACAACTTTAAAGCAAAATTCTTCTGTCCTTCTTCTTGTTTGAATATATACTGTTGCGGGTGGTAGCAACCCCCTTCTCCCTATATATATATAATAATAAAACTTACATGATATAAATAGGGGGTAATCTTCTTCATATAAGCCTACCTGTGCAACTGACAATACAATATTCTACTTTGTTGAGAAACCTTTGCAGGCAATGACTGCCTGAAGCATGGAAATTCTGGGGTTCCTTCTTTGTTATGCTTTGACAGGACTTTACTTCAGATGTTTTCAGTTGTTGTTTATGGATATCTCTGCCTTTAGTACTGTCTTCAGAAAGTGAAAGGCATGCTCAAACAGTTTGAGATCTTGTGAAGGGAGGCAGTCAATTCACCACCTGTCGGAATCCCAACGGTTAGGATACCGATGCCGGAATCCCGACACCAGCTGAAAAAAATTGGCGATCAGAGTCCTGGCTGCCAGCTGGTTACCCCTCTTGGGTGGTGGTTGATGCAAACACCCGGAGGGGAATAGAAACCTGTGGCGACCAACGGTCACCACCGGGCCTAAAGCATGGTGAGCCCGCGAGAGGACATGCTGCGCTCACCACTGGGATCCCGGCGTTGGTCTTCTGACCACCGGGATCTCATACTGATCTCCTTGTGAATAACTCAACCATTGCAGAGCATTCCAATTTTTTGCTTAAAAAAATCCTGGGTTTCTTTTGCAGTATGTATTGGGTCATTGTGCCTGATTGCAATTTGTACACACATGATTTTTCATCACAAAGTACTCAGCAACTGCGTACACTTACAAAGCCTCATCTCAGAAATTAGAAACATTGACTCCCAGACCAGTCTGTGGTCACACAGATTGGCTGCAGCAGTAGTGACGCTGGTGCCTTGTTTCCCTACATTCATGATCACAGCTTAAGGCAGTAGCATGCCCCAAAACAGTTGAGACATGCCTGTGTTTTTGATGCCACTCCCTGTTACCTTTCCCAAGAGATCCATTCCTGTCAGTCACTCTGCTTTTAAATCCTCACAAAGGTACCTTGGCGCGTTCACATTGTATTTGTGATGCATGCTCAGACTACTGATAATGGCTCAGTTGCGTGACCATAAGCATTGCATGCAAATTAGAATCAGGCCCATTGTCTATCTGCACTGTCAAGCACTGTTTAATCAACTTTACATAATTCAACTGAATCTAAGTAGAAAGTATATCTCTGTACATGTCATAATTTTTCCAGCTGCTTCTGTCTTCTGTCACATCATCAATAAACACTATTGACCCAGTGCCATTGGAAGCTAAGCAGGAACATACAATCACACTGCATCCACTTTGCAGGGGTGTTTCTACAGAGGAGGGGGCGTTTCTACGGCACTGTAGACTCCGGCATTGTGCTGGAGTCTACTGCGCATGCGCAGGTCTCTGGAAACATGGCACCCGCCATGATCCGGAGACCAATTTGGCTACCGCGCATGCGCGGTGGACATTTTGGCAGCGATTTCCACCGCGATTGCAGGTCCTGGCGCTGGACTCTGGAAAGGTAAGTGTTAAAATGGGTGCAATGGGTGCGGTGTGGCCCCCCCTGGACCCAGGGGCCCATGCGCACTGCACCCATTGCAACCCTTATAGAAACACCAATGCCACTGTGTTTTACAGGTGATAGGATCATGATCCATTCCATGCCTTCTCAATACATTTTCTTCCCATCGTTCTAGTACAGGTTGATCTTGGTTTCATCTTTCCAAATAATGCTGTTCCAGATCTGAACTGACTTTTTTTGGCAAAGTCTAATTTAGCCTTTCTATTTTTGAGGTGTATGAATTGTTTGCACATTGTGGTGAACCCTCTGTATTTGCTTATGTGAAGTCTTCTCCTAATGGTATACTTGGATAAAATATCCCTACCTCCTGGAGAGTTTTCTTCATCTGGCTGGCTGTTGTGAAGCATTTTTTTCTTTCCAATGGCAAGGATCTTGCGATCATCCACCACTGTTATCTTCCATGGATGTCAGAGCCTTTTTGTGTTTCCAAGCTTATTTTTTGTTCAGAAAGTACCAAACTGTTGATTAGGCCACTCCAAATATTTTTCTTTTGTTTTTGCATCCTAAGAATGGCCTGTTTCACTTGCATTGAGAGCTCCTTTGACCTGATGAAGAATTAAAAAAGGAAAAGCCAAGACCTGTCCATGAAACAGCCTTTGATTCAATTGCCCAATTAATTTTGGTTCTTTGAAAAAGAGGAGGCTACATATCCCTTCCTCCAATATGGATGTAAATACATTTAAATTAACATTGATAGTCTCCACTTTAAATACATATTCATTATTTAACTGTAACTTAAATATGTTTTGATAAACAGCTACAGTAAAATGACAAAAATTATGTCATTGTCCATATTGTGTAGTTTAACCCCAATCATTACAGGGGTTGCATTTACTGTATTTGCTGTATTTTTCTAATATTTCTGACAGTAATCAGTGCAAATTTGACAATGTTGTTATACACTTGCAGCCTAATACTGACTGCTGCATAACCTCTTGCCTTTTGTACACTAGCTGATGTTACTTTATTTAATAAGGTCAAGTGTTATTATCATATTCTTCGCCAATGTTGATATTGGACATGTGGTAACATCTAAAAAGACTGGTGTCCTGTCTACTTATAAACTTCAGTACTACCATATTAGTGATAACTGACCTAGAGAACAGTTAGTGACTTTAATCTGCCATGTAGTGTATCAGTGTGAAATAAGGTAAACTTCTCAACACAAAAGTGCTCTTATTTGTTGAATCCAGAGAGTGCAACTGCACTGTCTCCATATTGAGAAGCTTCATTCCATAACCAATAGGGCCACCAGCTATATTTCAACCCACGCTTGGTGCTATCTCGTATCTGCGTTGGATCACCCCCACTGGGATATGGACTTGTTCCACTTAGCACCCTGCCATTTGTTGCATCTTGCACCATTAACCACATATAGGGGGTAATTCTGAGTTGATCGCAGCAGGAAATTTGTTAGCAGTTGTGCAAAACCATGTGCACTGCAGGGGAGGCAGATATAACATGTGCAGAGAGAGTTAGATTTGGGTGGGGTGTATTCAAACTGAAATCTAAATTGCAGTATAAAAATAAAGCAGCCAGTATTTACCCTGCACAGAAACGAAATAACCCACCCAAATCTAACTCTTTCTGCAGATGTTATATCTACCTCCCCTGCAGTGCACATGGTTTTGCCCAATTGCTAACAAACTTGCTGCTGCGATCAACTCAGAATTACCCCCATAGTCAAAGGCTGGTGATATGTATGCTCCTCCCAAGATCTTCTCACTGCTGATTCTGTGTCATGTATAACTGTAATTCCAGAATACTGCTGAATAAACTACTTTTCTAGTTATGTACTGGACTGTTCACTGAATTCAGGGCATCAATTGGTGTGTCACATTACCAACAGGCCATGGTCCCAGGCACATAGGCACCAGTCGTCACAGTTCCAAAGAATTTAGAATGTCCAGCAGAACACAGATACAGTACTATTTAACACCTGCAGACATAGAGTGGAGACAGCAAAGAGTGTTTGACACAATGATGTCCATATCCCACACACATCTTTAGGAGTTCAAGTAGGTAATGAAGAGATAGCCACAATGAGAAGCTCACAAAACTCAAGAGTTATATGTCACAAAATAAGTCGCAAGCATTTTAAAGTAACCAGAAGAATGTAAATGTTCTGCAGAATAAGAATTGCATTGGCAAAGATGAGTCAGCACTGAGTATCACAGACATCTGCAGAAAAGACTGTTGGTATAATGGCCCTCATTCCGAGTTGATCGCTCGCTAGCTGCTTTTAGCAGCAGTGCAAACGCTAAGCCGCCGCCCTCTGGGAGTGTATCTTAGCTTAGCAGAAGTGCAAACGAAAGGTTAGCAGAACAGTGTAGTAATTTGTTCAAGCAGTTTCAGAGTAGCTGCAGACCTACTCCTTCCTTGCGATCACTTCAGTCTGTTTAGTTCCTGCTTTGACGTCACAAACACGCCCTGCGTTCGGCCAGCCACTCCCCCGTTACCCTTAGGCACGCCTGTGTTTTTACCCAACACGCCTGCGTTTTTTAGCACACTCCCGAAAAACGCTCAGTTACTACCCAGAAACACCCACTTCCTGTCAATCACTCACCGATCAGCAGAGCGACTGAAAAACGTCGCTCGACCTTGTGTGAAATGGCATAGTTTTTTGTGAAAGTACGTCATGCGTGCGCACTGCGGCCCATACGCATGTGCAGAAATGCCGATTTGTAGCCTGATCGCTGTGCTGCGAACAACGGCAGCTAGCGATCAACTCAGAATGACCCCCATTGACTCAAGTGCTACCAAACATTTTGGCTGCAAAAAAGAGTGGTTCACTTTAATAGCAATGAGTGACCCTTTAGCAATCAAAGGAAATATAAATTAAGTGCTTACAGCTGCGAAAGTTGTACCTGACAATACCTGCTTTAAAATAAGGATGTGCTTTATGTACCAGAGATGGGAACAAATCTCATAGTCATCATTGTCTTAGAGAAAATAGGTCACGGAGTCCATTTTGTTAAAAGAAAATGGCATTGCATGGAACAAAAAGGAACCATAATAGCAACAGGTACCTGGTACCATCAATTATATGTTCTTGACACACAGCAGTGTTATGCGATGATGACAACTGAGTTGCAGTCTATGAAACTCTGGCATAGAATATTTGGCTACCTTGGATATGACAGTGCCCAGAAATTATTGAATGGGATGATTACATGCAAAACAGTGACTAATACAGAAAAACCCATATGTGAAAGCTGTATTATAGGAAAATAAAGCTTTCAGACATTTCCAAAGTCAGTAAGTAGAGCTGAAGCATCACTAGAGTTGGTACATACAGATGTGTGTAGTTGAATGGAAGCCAAGTCAATAAGTGGTTACAGATATTTCATAATGTTTATTGATGACTTCGCATGAATGACACACATATACAGTACATCATCAAAGAAAAGTCTGACATAGTGAAGAAAATTGCAGAATACAAGAGACTTGTAGAAAATCAAACACGTGACAGACTAAAGTCTTCCAGATCTGACAACGGTGGAGAACATCTAAACAAAGATTGACCATTGCGTATTCCCCAGAGTAAAACTTTTGGAAGCACAGCCTACAGATACATTTTTGCTGCAATCATGCCAAACAACCCATCTTGGCACGCCAGGTCCCATGTAACTCTACTAGCTTTTACCTGAAAATGCATTTTGGTAGGAATGTAATGTGACCAGAATTCACCAATAGACTGTGTTGATTAATTTGAGATGCAACACTTTTTTACCTGTATGCGATTGAGTCTGAAACTTTATATGAAGTGCTATGATGCAGCAGTCGCAGATTTTTTTCCATGCCACAATCTGATGTGATTTGTATACAGACTCATTTGCACACTCATATACAAGTTTGGCATATCAAATTAATCAGCACAGTCTCTTGGTGCGTCCTAGTCATATCAGATGCATTTCTGGGTACAAAAATATAAAGAAAGGTGGCCGACACTAGCAGAGTAGCACATGACCTAGCTGCTCACTCACACCAGGTATTTTGTCTCACATGGCATATACTGTAAACTAAAGTTGTAAGAGTACTAGAGATGGGCGGGTTCGGTTCTTCGAGATCCGAAACCCCCGAACCTCACCTATTTTACACGGTTCCGAGGCAGCCTTGGATCTTCCCGCCTTGCTCGGTTAACCCGAACGCGGCCGAACGTCATCATCCCGCTGTCGGATTCTCGCGAGATTCGTATTCTATCTAAATCACAAATCCCCAGGAGAGTCCAATTGTGTCGGTTGCAATGCCTGACCTTCCTAACACTGGACGGGAAGAGGTGGCTCCTTCCACCATTTGCACCCCCCCTGGAAGTGATGGAAGTAGCACCCACAGTCCAGTTGCTGATAGTCAAATTGAAGATGTCACTGTTGAAGTACACCAGGATGAGGATATGGGTGTTGCTGGCGCTGAGGAGGAGATTGACAAGGAGGATTCTGATTGTTAGTTGGTTTGTTTAAGTCAGGCACTCGGGGAGAAACCTGTTGTCCGTGGGATGAATAAGGCCATTGACATGCCTGGTCAAATTACAAAAAAAAATCACCTCTTTGTTGTGGAATTATTTTAACAGAAATGCGGACAACAGGTGTCAAGCCATGTGTTGCCTTTGTCAAGCTGTAATAAGTAGGGGAAAGGACGTTAACCACCTAGGAACATCCTTACTTATACGTCACCTGGAGCGCATTCATCAGAAGTCATTGACAAGTTCAAAAACTTTGGGTGACAGCGGAAGCAGTCCACTGACAACTAAATCCCTTTCTCTTGTACCCAATCTTCTGCAAACCACACCACCAACTCCCTCAGTGTCAATTTCCTCCTTAGACATGAATGCCAATAGTCCTGCAGGCCATGACACTGGCAAGTCTGACGAGTCCTCTCCTGACTGGGATTCCTCCGATGGATCCTTGAGTGTAACGCCTACTGCTGTTGGCGCTGCTGTTGTTGCTGCTGGGAGTCGATCATCATCCCAGAGGGGAAGTCAGAAGACCACTTGTACTACTTCCAGTAAGCAATTGACTGTCCAACAGTCCTTTGCGAGGAAGATGAAATATCACAGCAGTCATACTGTTGCAAAGTGCATAACTCAGGCCTTGGCAGCTGTGTTGGTGTTAGATGTGCGTCCGGTATCCGGCATTAGTTCACAGGGACTTAGAGAATTTCTTGAGGTAGTGTGTCCCCGGTACCAAATACCATCTAGGTTTCACTTCTCTAGGCTCACCAGTGTCCTAAAAAATGCAGTTGTACCCAATGTCCACTTAACCACTGACATGTGGACAAGTGGAGCAGGGCAGACTCAGGACTATATGACTGTGACAGCCCACTGGGTAGATGTATTGCCTCCTGCAGCAACAACAGCAGCGGCGGCACCAGTAGCAGGATCTCGCAAACGCCAACTCGTTTCTAGGCAGGCTACGCTTTGTATCACCGGTTTCCATAAGAGGCATACAGCTGACAACCTCTTACGGAAACTGAGGAACATCATCGCAGAATGGCTTACCCATTTTGGACTCTCCTGGGGATTTGTGACATCAGACAACGCCACCAATATTGTGCGTGCATTACATGTGGGCCAATTCCAGCATGTCCCATGTTTTGCACATACTGTACATTGAATTTGGTGGTGCAGAATTTTAAAAAAAACGACAGGGGCATGCAAGAGATGCTGTCGGTGGCCCGAAGAATTGCGGGCCACTTTCGGCATTCAGCCACCGCGTGCCGAAGACTGGAGCACCAGAAAACACTCCTGAACCTGCCCCACCATCATCTGAAGTGAGAGGTGGTAACGAGGTGGAATTCAACCCTCTATATGCTTCAGATGATGGAGGAGCAGCAAAAGGCCATTCAAGCCTATACATCTGCCTACGATATAGGCAAAGGAGGGGGAATGCACCTGACTCAGGCGCAGTGGATAATGATTTCAACATTGTGCAAGGTTCTGCAACCCTTTGAACTTGCCACACGTGAAGTCAGTTCAGACACTGCCAGCCTGAGTCAGGTCATTCCCCTCATTAGGCTTTTGCAGAAGCAGCTGGAGAGATTGAAGGAGGAGCTAAAACAGAGCAATTCCACTAGGCATGTGGGACTTGTGGATGGAGCCCTTCATTTGCTTAACCAGGATTCACGGGTGGTCAATCTGTTGAAATCAGAACACTACATTTTGGCCACCGTGCTCGATCCTAGGTTTAAAGCCTACGTTGTATCTCTCTTTCCAGCAGACACAAGTCTGCAGAGGTTCAAAGACCTGCTGGTGAGACACTTGTCAACTCAAGCGGAACGTGACCCATCAACAGCTCCTCCTTCACATTCTACCGCAACTGGGTCTACGAGGAAAAGGCTAAGAATTCCGAGCCCACCCACTGGCGGTGATGCAGGGCAGTCTGGAGCGAGTGCTGACATCAGGTCCGGACTGAAGGACCTGCCAACGATTACTGACATGTCATCTACTGTCACTGCATATGATTCTGTCACCATTGAAAGAACGGTGGAGGATTATATGAGTGACAGAATTCAAGTAGGCACATCAGACAGTCCGTACGTATACTGGCAGGAAAAAGAGGCAATTTGAAGGTCCTTGCACAAACTGGCTTTATTTTACCTAAGTTGCCCCCCCTCCAGTGTGTACTCCGAAAGAGTGTTTAGTGCAGCCGCTCTCCTTGTCAGCGATCGGCGTACGAGGTTACTTCCAGACAATGTGGAGAAGATGATGTTCATCAAAATGAATTATAACCAATTCCTCCGTGGAGACATTCACCAGCAATTGCCTCCAGAAAGTACACAGGGACCTGAGATGGTGGATTGCAGTGGGGTCGAATTAATACTCTGTGAGGTGGGTGATGTACACAGTGAAAGGGGTGAGGAATCGGAGGATGATGATGAGGTCGACATCTTGCCTCTGTAGAGCCAGTTTGAGCAAGGAGAGATTGATAGCTTCTTTTTTTGGTTGGGGCCCAAATTAACCAGTCATTTCAGCCACAGTCGTGTGGCAGACCCTGTGGCTGAAATTATGGGTTTGTTAAAGTGTGCATCTCCTGTTTATACAACATAAAAGTGGGTGGGAGGGCCCAAGGACAATTCCATCTTGCACCTCCTTTTTTTATCTTTGCATCATGTGATGTTTGGGGCCAATTTTTTTAAGTGCCATCCTGTCTGACACTGCAGTGCCACTCCTAGATGGGCCAGGTGTTTGTGCCGTCCACTTGGGTCGCTTAGCTTAGTCATCCAGCGACCTCTGTGCAAATTTTAGGACTAGAAATAATATTGTGAGGTGTTCAGAATAGACTGGAAATGAGTGGAAATTATGGTTATTGATATTAATAATATTATAGGATCAAAATTACCCCCAAATTCTATGATTTAAGCTGTTTTTGAGGGTTTTTTGAAAAAAAAATACCCAAATCCAAAACACACCCGAATCCGACAAAAAAATTTCAGGGAGGTTTTGCCAAAACGCGTCCGAATCCAAAACACGGCCGCGGAACCGAATCCAAAACCAAAACAATTTCTGGTGCACATCTCTAATGAGTACACATAGGTATGTATACAGATCAAAATAGAGAAGATCTAAGCTGGATTCAAAGTCTCTGAAGTGTATCATGATTCGCTATTGTCATCAAACTAAAGAGTACAGACTTAGGAATTCAAGTACCAGAACCTTGTCAAGTCAAGAAATGTAATTTAAATAAACAGTACAAATTAAAGAAGAGATGGAATCTGAAATACTGAAAAAGTATGTGTCACTGGATATGCCAGCAGTTGGAGACATATCTGAAACAGAAGCCTCCAGCGTGGATATCTAATCACAAAAAGAACTTTCGCAAAATAAAATATTGGAAAACCACTAAAAAGATATGAAGAGGTGTTTGCAAATATTGTGTTCAGTTAACCTCAAGTCATCCATAGACCAAAGTCAAAAGCTGACTGATGTGAATGGAAGTCCAAAATAGACAGACTTTGCATAAATTGGGTTTCACTAGTGTTATCAGTATCAACAACCTTGAGAGCAATAGCAGTCATGAGTTTGTAAAGAGTTTGTAATTTGGTCTGCACAGTCAGTGAGAGGAGTCCTGCTGATGTATTTACCAAAGAATGTGGACTAAACTTATATGAAATGTTGATATTTTCATTTTTGTTTAACCCTCACATTTTTACAGATTTTTACATGAAAGTTAAAAGTAAATGTTTGTGTAACATGTTAAAGCTTGTAGGGAGGAGGGTGTTGAAGCCTGGGAGTACTACAGTCAGTCTCTGTAATGGCTCCTTTAGGGAGGCTTCATTGGCTAACCAAGTTGGCCACCATCTGTACTTCTGTAAATGACCAGCAACTTGTCACTGCATTAGAGCACCACAATGGGACAGATATTGGTTCCACTTAGGTCCAGGAAGGCTCTGATCCACCACTGGTTCCATTATACTGCTACCACTGGTACTGTTTGCATCCTGCACATCTACCTACATAGTTTTTGTCTGATGATCTGTGTTCTCCACTCAGCTTCCACTCCATTCTGAGAGTCTGTTTCATGCATAATTGTGAGTATGGCTGTACATTCAGAATACTGCAAAATAAACACCTTCTCTGGTTAAGTCAATTCACTGACTGAGGGCATCCATTGTTGTGTACCATTACCCTGCCGTACCATTGCCAATAGTACGCATTTATATTCCAACATTAACAATTATTCAAATGTTAAAATAATAAATACCTATCACATTAAGTATACTACTTCTTCTTTGCTTGCTATTGTGTTTGCAGATACTCTACTTAGCACTTTTTTCCAGTAGAAAATAAGACTCTTGTGCCGAGGCACTCTTGGCCTGAATTGACTTTAAACTCTGACATCCTTGTTACACTTAGTACTGTATGTAACAGCAGTACTATCTCTCCCTTTTAAACCTCATAAGAATAGGATATTAGTCACACCATTATCACCCTCCTTGTATGTTGCACTCCTTTAGACATTAAACACACTATTATTCTATTTTTAAATTCCTCCCTACACTTCTAGATTCACCTTCACATTCATCATACCATACTTTTGTCACCTGCACTTTACTACACAGTGCTGCTATAATAACACACATCATCTCATTCATTGCAGGATTACATACTATGCACCATCTCTGCCATCACCAGGGTCATACTACCTCTGTGCTAATCATTTCCTACTTCCTTTCCCTATTACACTCACTAGAAGGGCTATCACTACACTATTTTCCCACCATCAGGCTCATGAGCTTCCTGTCCAGGAACAATTGTTCTATACCCACCTACTTTTCGGCGAACTCATTCATGGGAAGCCATATGTGACTATCCAGTCACTGTAACTACCCAGAGATATACCCTACAATGTTTCCTTTGGAATATATGCCAGCAACTTCATAGATACTTACCATCTGAATACCCAGTCATACTTGAGTAATGGGGCTTTACTTGTATCTGTAGCAAAACTATTTGACAGGATACTATTTCCAAACTCATATTATTAGCAACCTGCTCCTTCTAGGCTACTTTATATCACAGGAGTTTTGACTATATGAATGATTAGAATAATACATATAAGATATTTATAACTTATAAATATCATATTTGTATTATTCACATCTTTGCATTAGTCTAATTATTTTTATAGTTCAAACTCAGTGGCAAACGCAGGATTTGCATGGGGGGGTTTCCAGAACTGGGTGGAGCCAATCACGGGGGTGGGGACTGAGGTGACCCAGTATATGCTGGGTCCGTAAAACTAATGTATGTATGTATGTATGTATGTATGTATGTATGTATATATATCTAGAATAGAGAATGAAGAGAGTGCGCTCATAGTGCTGATCAATTTTTATTTAAAAACACAGATGAAATAAAAATATCAGCTAATTCTACAGGACACGTACCCTGAATAACCCACACCGTGGGCAGGTTAGCAGATGGTATAATACATTCCACAATGGCAAAACTGCATACCGCTGACACATGGACCCGGGACCCTACACCGCGCCGGCTGAATATTTTCCAGACCGTACCCGTCAGGACACCGCGTCACGAACTCAGGGAGCCTGTGCAGTGCAAGTGGAGAAGATCAAACGTCTAGCAAGCACAGCATCAACATGTTTCGTAAATCACTTCATCATTGTGACGGGTACGGTCTGTAAAATATTCAGCCGGCGCGGTGTAAGGTCCCGGGTCCATGTGTCATCCATGATGTTTTTATTTCATTTGTGTTTTTAAATAAAAATTGATCTGCACTATGAGCGCACTCTCTTCATTCTCTATTCTAGCTATTTAATGCTCATAAGAGTCCTGAGCCTTCTAGGGAGAGTTGCTGCGGTGTTGATGTACACCTGTGCTACAGCCCAGAGTGGATTACCTGTGGACTGAGAACTATTACCTTTTAATTACCAGCGCATCTGTACACACTGCTTTTTGAATATATATATATATATATATATATATACACATATACATACACACATATCTACACATATATATATATATATACCGTATATACACATATACATAGCATAATAAACATGCATATATATATATATATATATATATATATACACACACATGTATATATATCATACGTGTGTTTATATGTATGTATACACATGTGTATATATATATATATATATGTATGCACATGGATATATACTGTATGTACAATAATTAAAATAAAGTAAACTTTTATTAAGCACTTTCAAGTGCCACCAGGAAGACAGCAGGCTGCAGAGGACGCTAGACAGCCATTAACAATACTCATGCAGCAAAAAATATATATATATATTTTTTGTTTGGGTGGAGGGGGGTTTCTGGGTGCTCGGAACCCCCCCCCCTGGGTGCGCCACTGAAACTCGCAACAAAATCTTGTGTGTGTGTGTAAATCTGGCTCTGATACTTGCCGGTGCCTCCCCAGCCATTGACTTGAATGCATCTCACAGATACGGATAAAACTTGATGTATCTTATATACTGTATAGATCTTTGTTGGCCAGCCTATATTACGGATATGATTATGCATCAATGGCATCTCTATGTTGTCCAGCAGATATGTGGAATTCTAGCTATACAACAACTTTCATTCTCCCTATGAGTTTGCTCATATAATGATGAGCTTTGCTGAACAAACAAGTTGTACAAAAAGATGTACATTTTTTTTTTGTTATTCACAAATGACAACTTACACTCCAGAGGCACATTACTAATATTTATGAATGCAGTGTGGCACAGCACCTAATGAGCTTTATTGAACACAAGTATTATTATAGTAATGGTGGCATGCACCAGTGTGCACCAAAGAGTTATTGCTGCACTGCAGGCAGTGACCAAAAAAACAACATGTGGGTGCCTGTCAAACAGTGTTCTTTATTTTTCCTAGTAGTAATATTTAGGGACACGTGTGTGCCTGCCAAAGAGTGTCCTGAGTTTGACTCTCCCCAGCATTAACTAGGGACATGTGGGTGCCCATAGAACAGTGTCCTTAGTCACCTGATTCTCATGTGGATGCCCATCTAACAGTGCCCTGACTCTCACCTCTGACAGTCCTCAGTGAAATGGTGCTTGAATCACTGCAGGAGGAATTTATATCAAACCCAAAACCGGTGAGATCAGATGCCAGTATAATGACGGTTTGACTCAATTTGGAATATGGGCCTGGTGGGAAAACCCAAACCATGACTCGTATTCTCCGTGTTCCAGGAAGTTCGGATGGGCTCGGTTTCATCTCTACTTGTTACTGGAAATTAATAACACTCTGACTTTCATCACATTTTTTAACAGACAGTAACTTCCCACTATTATATGTATACAACATATTACCTTGGATTATGAAACTTTTGGCTATACAGTATATCCATAAAAGACAGTGTAGGTATAGTAGTACAATTTACGTGCATGCTGGAATTTCCAAGAAATGCATAATAAACACAGCATAAAATTGAGCTTAATACTCTAAAATAATGCAACCTCCTAGGACATGTCAGAAAAATAACTACAACAAAATGTACAGTGATAGGCAAACAGTATTACATGACTTTATATAACTATAAATGCACTTACAACTGTGGACAAACCATGTATATCTAATAAAGGAAAATTGGTTTTGTTTTCTCAATGAACTGTTAGTGTTCTATTCTTCAGACAGCCCTATGCTGTATAGAGCATGCATACTACCCTTTACTGTTTGTTGTTTTCTCCATAATAACTTCTAGATTACTTTTAAGACATCTGCCACTCATCCGATGTTTTCAGATTGGATCGCTGCAGCGACAGCTATCACAGTCTGAATCCTTTTGTAGAGTGTGCACGCGCAGCGGGCGCACTGTGTGTGCACACCCCAGGAGCCCAGTGAGATGCAAAAGGCAACTCAGGGCTGCGATCACATCTGCCTGATTGACAGGCAGAGGTTGTTGCAGGGCAGGAGGAGTGGTCCGGACAACGGAGGCATGTCTGGACCGGTGGGGGGGCAGGCCACGATGAGAAGCAGCCTGCTAGTGCTCAGGAGCTGCGCTGGCAGGGAGCTACTCACCAGGTACAAAAGCTTTTGCGACAAAAGACGAAAGAGCAGAATTGTCTTTTTGTTGGCGCACTTGGAGAGGAAATTGATATATTGATATATTGTTTTAATAAGACTTAACTTTTATTCTATTATTTAAAAAAAATATCCTGTTTAGTGAAATATAGACATACAAATGCGAAAAATTTATTAATAAAAATAATAATAAAATAACTTCTGGGCTCACTGTATTATTATTCCTATATTCAATGACGTTTGTGATTACTAGATCATCTATTGCACAGGGGATCTAATCATGTAGGTAACCCTTTGGATATCCCAAAGAGATGTACTGTCCATATAGGTGAGTTTAGGAGTAATGGATATTGTTATTATATGCCACACATGCAAGGCTGCTAACTATGGTGTTCCTCTCTCCTCCATACTACATCTATTATTCAAATCAGAATTTGGATTAAGCAATCCGTTCTTCACATAGACTGATATTGAGATATAGCCGATAGTGGTTATGATATATATGTCTCTATTGAGGGCACATTCATATACATCCCACAAATATGGTCCTGCTTTACACCCTACTTTAAAAGGCCTGCTGACAGTGATATAGGGTATCTTAATAAATATATCTCTGATAATTCAGATTGACATTGCACAAGAAACAATCCTATACCACGTCTAGTATACAGGTCCTTATCATATATTCATAGGTCTCAATATCAACTTGTAATGGTATGGGGATCTGTATAAAGATGTGTCGTAAACACCATGTCTTAATCATACAGGCTTGTCATGTGTGTCATCATATGTGCAATCATTAATTTCTAATATCTATCTTTCACCTATAATAGATCAATTATTCAAATGTGGACATTAGATACACTGTATTGGTTATTCCTGAGACTATTTTAAAGTTCCTCTAGTTTCAGAAAATAGTAATAGTTAATTATCTATATTCCAATTATAATAATAATGAAAAAGACATCATTCAGTAGAGGCTATAGGAATATGCATTATCAGTATATGCTTTATATATTTATTCCAACCTTATAACTATATTAAATTCTTATTCGATTGGAACTTATAACACCCAGGGATGGATATGTATTAATACTATAAGGATCTCATATAGTATATTCCGATATCAGGATTGTCTCTTATCGGTTATCCCTGGTAATCAGAATGTTGTGTGTCTATAATCACAGAACAGTATTTAAGTCTCCCAGTGTCCTCTCAATGATACATAGTAGCTGCACTGAGAAACAATTGCCAGTATGTTGCACTCTGTGTTTGTGCAACTTTTCAGTGGCTCCCCGCTGATACACTATCACTGCCAAAAATGTGTCGCTATGGCTTTAATTATGGCCATAGTGCACAACAGTATATACTATGAATGTCAATATTTCTTATCATTTGACCCGGTATCTGGTTACGCTATATACGTTGTTAGAAATGAGCAGATTTGTATATTAATCTGTGCTTATATTAGAAACCATTACATCTAACAGCAAATTCGTATTCCAGTTTCTATACTAATTCACCTGTGCATAGCATTATCAAATTAAGGTCCAAGACCTGTACTGTTCTATTGATTAGACTACACAATGTTGTTCCTATTGCATTGATTCCTAATCCTATTTCTCCCTTCAACTGAATGTGAGGAACTTCACTGTCTATTCTTAGCCCCTGTGCTTATTCCATTGTCATGTACATTGTATTTAACATGGTAACATTGTAAATAACAGTGAGCCCATTTGCACAGAAATGCCGGCGTGCACGTTTCACTAACAGGCTTCGTCAGGGCGAACCAGATTGCCCCGTTTGGTAAATATTTAGGATTACAGTCAACCAATATGGGCACGTATTGCGGTCATCTGCATATCCTGACCAATGCGTTGTGTCTCTTCACGGCCGCTAAGAATGCCGGGAGATGTAGTTCCTATTCTTCTCCGATCACGTGATCTACATATCCAATAGTATCACTTATTCCGGAACCTCACGGCCGCTAAGGATGCCGGGAGATGTAGTTCCTATTCTTCTCCGATCACGTGATCTACATATCCAATAATATCACTTGTTCCGGAACCCAAACAGTCACCTGATTCTCACAACCAATAATATGGCATGCTTGCTATCTAGGGAAATGCAGTTTTTAAGTCATCTCACTCTCTCGGTGACTGTAAATCCATACTCATAAATAGATTTCCATCAGTTCCATCTAAGATGTAATTATTATAAAAAAATCAAATAAGATTAAACTCCTGGATCTCAATTTTTAACTAATCTAAAATGTGAATCAATTGTGATCCCACTGTTACTCGGATTTACAGTATCATCATGTATGGTAAGTTATAATATAAGGTAAAACCAAATTTAAGGGCCATTTATACAATATTGTGAGTCTCTTTGGAATAATTTCTTTCAGGCCATTCCTATTATCAACATTTCATTATATTGTTATATATAATCTGCTGAAAAAAGTTATATAAAAAAGTGATAAATCTAATAATATAAAATAGTGATATTAAAGATTATTAAAATGGTGAACAGATACATGATTAAAAATATAAATGTGTGATTGTGTAATGATTATCATTACACAATCACACATCAAACATTTATATTTTTAATCATGTATCTGTTCACCATTTTAATAATCTTTAATATCACTATTTTATATTATTAGATTTATCACTTTTTTATATAACTTTTTTCAGCAGATTATATATAACAATATAATGAAATGTTGATAATAGGAATGGCCTGAAAGAAATTATTCCAAAGAGACTCACAATATTGTATAAATGGGTGGTATTCATGTGACCGCCGGTCAGCTGACCGACAGTCACATGACCTCCTCCGTGAGCCCGACGGCTCACTATCCCGATGGTCGGCATGCCGACCAACAGGGACTATTTCCACTCGTGGGTGTCCACGACACCCATAGAGTGGGAATAGAACCTGTGGCGACCTCAGGTCGCCACCGAGCCCGCAGCGTAGCGAACGCAGCGAGCCCGCAAGGGGCTTTCTGCACTCGACCCTCCCCGCCGGGATCCCGGCTTCGGTATGCTACCGGGATCCCAGCGTCGGTAAGGTGACCGGCGGTCAGGAGACCGCCGGTCACCAGTACTACACCCGTATAAATGGCCCTTACATTTGGTTTTACCTTATATTATAACTTACCATACATGATGATACTGTAAATCCGAGTAACAGTGGGATCACAATTGATTCACATTTTAGATTAGTTAAAAATTGAGATCCAGGAGTTTAATCTTATTTGATTTTATTATAATAATTACATCTTAGATGGAACTGATGGAAATCTATTTATGAGTATGGATTTACAGTCACCGAGAGAGTGAGATGACTTAGAAACTACATTTCCCTAGATAGCAAGCATGCCATATTATTGGTTGTGAGAATCAGGTGACTGTTTGGGTTACGGAACAAGTGATATTATTGGATATGTAGATCATGTGATTGGAGAAGAATAGGAACTACATCTCCCGGCATCCTTAGCGGCCGTTAGGTTCTGGAATAAGTGATACTGTTGGATATGTAGATCACGTGATCGTAGAAGAATAGGAACTACATCTCCCGGCATCCTTAGCGGCCGTGAAGAGACACAACGCATTGGTCAGGTGTTACGCACACCAGTGCTAACAGGAGTATACCGGTGTATGAACAGAGAGGGAAGCGAAGCAAACGAACTCACAGACAGTATAACATAACATACACAGGAGGTGATGGAATAACTAATAAACACAAAGTGAACGGAGAAGCCCAAAGGCTCAGGAATTGGGTGTCTCCCTAGTGTCAGGAATGCTCAGATGGAATAGAGCGGACAATGAAGCGATGTGTAGTGATTTAACATGTGGAGCACCTGAAATGATGTTGCTAAGAGCAACAGAAAAAACCCCAAAGGGTTACCAACGGGTGTGGGAATAAACTCCTTGGTCAGAGATAGAAATATAGACACAAGGAGAGTATCCACAATCCTAACCCCCACTTGCAGGGCACAGGTTCAGCTTACTGCCACTAAACTGACACCTGGACGCCCTGTACAGTGAGGGAGGATTAAGCAAGCAGGTCTGAGAGTACAGCCGCAAACCTGCTGGGTTCACAGAATAGCAAAAGAACCCCAGCAGGTCAAACAACTGACTCCAGTCTTACTGCTAGGTCCGGATTGGCAGAATGAAGTACCGAATCCCAAGGCCTATTCGCAGTAAGCAACAAGTAAATACAAAGTCACACAGTACTAGCTAACTCTCTGGAACTGACTAACAAACAAAGATTCAGCAGCATTTGCCTAGCCTGAGAGGATGGTTTATATAGCAGGTGCTGTCCACGCCCCACTCAGACATCACAGACTGTGAGCACAAAACCAGCGCCGGATTCCCTGCCGTGCACAGAGCCTGTAACCACTACACAGTAAAAACCCGGACCGGAGTATCAGCTGCGCTCAGGTTACTTCGCTAACACTTGCCTCCCGGTTGCCATGGCGATGTGGCAGCACAGAGCTGGAGATCCTAACAGTACCCCCCCTCTGACGAGGGGTCAAAGAACCCCTACCACCGGGTTTATCGGGGAACTGCGAGAAGAAAGAGCGTATCAGTCTGGGGGCATGAAGATCACAACTGCGCACCCACGACCGCTCCTCCGGGCCATACCCCTTCCAGTGCACCAAAAATGACAGCCGACCCCGAACCATCTTGGAGTCAAGAACCCTTTCAACCACAAACTCCCTCTGACCCCGTATCAGAAGAGGAGAAGGTCTTCCACTGGAAGAAGGATTACTAACTGCCAGTTTTAAAAGGGAACAATGAAATGTTTTATTGATACCCAATGAACGGGGCAGATCTAACTGAAATGCCACCGGATTGATAACCCTGGTGATCTTATAAGGGCCGATGAACCGGGGGCCTAACTTATGAGATGGCTGTCTCAACTTCAAATTCTTGGTGGACAACCAGACGAAGTCTCCTAATTTGAAGCTGCAGGGTCTTCTCCGCTTATCAAAAACCCTTTTGGTAACTAATGACACAGACACAAGGGCTTTCTTCACTTTCCTCCAAATACCCCTAAGGACCGAAACAACAGAGGAACCACCAGGCGTGGAATCCAGGGGGTCAAAAGAATTGGCCTTAGGATGATGCCCATACACACAAAGGAAGGGAGAGATCCATGTAGCAGAGTGAGCCGCGTTGTTATAGGCAAACTCCGCCATGGACAGATGAGCAACCCAGTCAGTATGACACTTGGAGACATAACACCTCAGGAACTGCTCCAAGGACTGGTTCACCCTCTCAGTCTGCCCATTAGACTGTGGATGGTAGCCTGACGACAAGCTCACAGAAATCTGGAGATCAGAACAAAATGCCCTCCAGAATTTGGCCACAAACTGGGATCCACAGTCAGAGACCACATCAAGTGGCAACCCGTGGAGGCGCACAACATGCTGCATAAATAACTCAGACAGGCGTCTGGCCGATGGCAACCCAACCAGTGGAACGAAATGCGCCATCATCGAAAACCTGTCAACGACAACCCAAATGGCTGTCATCCCCGAGGATTTGGGCAAGTCCACCACAAAATCCATGGAAATGTGGGTCCATGGCTTAGACGGAATAGAGAGTGGATGTAATGGGCCAACAGGAACCCCTCTAGGAGTTTTATTTCGGGCACAAACGTCACATGCCCGAACCCACTGATCCACATCCCTAGCCACCGAGGGCCACCACACCACCCTAGATAGCAACTCCCGAGTTCTGGCAATACCCGGATGCCCTGCCGACCTCTTGGCATGGAATTCCAGGAACACTCGCTGTCTTAACCTAGGAGGCACAAACAAGAGACTACCGGATGGTCTGGAGGAGCCTGCTCCTGTGCTCTAAGGACTAATGACAAGAGGTCCTTGGTAATACCCACTTTAATACATGATGGGGACACAATGGGCAATGGCTCCTCGGTGGTCTCTTGAACTGGAGCAAAACTCCGCGAGAGCGCATCAGCCTTGATGTTTTTTGACACAGGGCGATATGTTATCAAAAAATTAAAGCGAGCAAAAAACAAAGCCCATCGTGCCTGCCTGGCATTGAGCCGCTTCGCTGACTCTAAATATGCCAGATTCTTATGGTCGGTGAGAATTGAGACCACAAACTTAGCCCCCTCAAGCCAGTGTCTCCACTCCCCGAGTGCATCCTTTATAGCCAACAATTCCCGGTTACCCACATCATAATTCATCTCGGCAGACGAAAATTTACGGGAAAAGTAAGCACAGGGATGAAGGCGATTATCAGACACCCCTATCTGAGAGAGCACTGCCCCAATACCTATCTCAAAGGCATCCACTTCTACCACAAAAGGACGCTCTGGATCTGGGTGTCGCAGCACCTTTGCCGAGACAAATGCCCTTTTGAGACGGGCAAAGGCCGCTTTGGCCTCACAAGACCAGTGAGCAACATCCGCCCCTTTCTTAGTGAGTGCCACCAAGGGGGCCACTATAGACGAAAATCCAGCGATAAACCGTCTATAAAAATTTGCAAAGCCCAGAAAACGCTGAAGCGCCTTCAAACTAGTGGGCTGCACCCAATCCAGGACTGCCTGTACCTTAGAACCCTCCATTTGAAAACCTTCTGAGGAGATAATATACCCTAGAAATGCGATATGCTGGACTTCAAACTCGCACTACTCCAGCTTCGCCCCAAGCTGGTGGTCCCTGAGTTTCTGGAGGACTAAGTGTACATGCTTCCGATGTTCCTCCAGGGATTGAGAGAAGATTAGGATGTCATCTAGATAAACAACAAAGAATCTATCCAAATATTCCCTGAGCACATCGTTCATGAATTCCTGGAAGACTGCCGGGGCATTAGAGAGCCCAAAAGGCATCACCAAATATCCATAATGCCCTGAGTGGGTATTAAAGGCAGTCTTATTCGGATTTGATTGTAAGCACCGCGTAGGTCAATCTTAGAAAAAATGGTGGCAGTACGAAGCTGGTCAAACAAAACCGAAATAAGAGGCAGTGGGTACGAGTTTTTAATCGTGATACGGTTCAATTCCCTGAAGTCGATGCAGGGTCGCAACGAACCGTCCTTTTTACCCACGAAAAAGAACCCCGACCCAACTGGGGACTGTGAAGGTCTGATAAATCCCTTAGCCAAGTTCTCCTGAATGTACTCTGCCATAGCCTGAGTCTCAGGACGTGACAGGGAGTACAACCTGCTCTTGGGAAGCTTAGCATCCGGCAACAAATCAATGGCACAGTCATAGGGGCGATGGGGAGGTAGTACCTCCGCAACTTTTTTGGAGAACACATCCGCAAAATCTGCATAACATCCTGGCAATCCTGGCAAACTTAGCTGCGAGAGCCTGACTGGAAGGCTCAAGCAACTCCTGAAACAATCACTACCCCAACTAAGAATCTCCCCAGAGACCCAGTCAAATTGAGGGTTATGGGCCCGTAACCAGGGTAACCCCAAAACCAATGGGACAGTCACATAAAAAGACAATTTTTCAGAGTGTGTGGCTCCAATAAACAAAGGAATTTGGCTGGTGCAGGAGGTAATTTTACCCTGGGACAATGGTTCCCCGTTTAACCCACAGATCTCAATCTCTGATGCCAAAGGTACTGAGGGAACAGAGTGTTCCAGGGCGAATTGACGGTCCATGAAAACCCCATCGGCCCCACTGTCAACAAAGGCCTCAGTCTTGACAGTTTGACCGAGGATCTCCAAAGTCACCGGAATGAGAAAAGTCTTTTTGGGAAATTCTGACTTCTGGCCTGACAGGATATTTCCCATCACCCTCAGGCCCTGAAGTTTTCCGTTTTTTCTGGGCATGATACTACAACATGACCTTTATTCCCACAGTACAAACACAAACCCTGCTGTCTCCTCCGCGTCTTCTCACGCGAGGAGAGGCGGGTAGCCCCAATCTGCATAGGCTCCTCTGAATATTCCTCAGAGTCTGAGGTTCCCTTGGGAAAAAAGGAAACTGCGGTCTCCCTTTCAAGCCTACGCTCTCTCAGCCGTCTATCCACCCGGATGGATAACTGCATGAGCTGATCTAAGCTATCAGGCGAGGGCTATTGTACCAGTTGGTCCTTTATCTGGTCAGAAAGGCCCCTTCGGTACTGGTTTCTCAGGGCTGGGTCATTCCACTGGGTATCATGAGCCAACCTCCGAAACTCCATACTATAAACCTCAGCTGGCCGTCGCCCTTGCTTAAGAACCGTAATCTGAGCCTCGGCTGAAGCCATCTTGTCAGGGTCATCATACAAAATGCCCAGTGCCGTAAAAAAAGCATCAACACTTTTAAGCGACGGATAGTCAGGCTGTAACCCATATGCCCAGACCTGTGGGTCTCCTTGTAGCAAGGAAATCACCATGCCCACCCGCTGAATCTCCGACCCAGAAGACTGGGGCCTAAGCCTGAAATATAGCTTACAGCTCTCCTTGAAACAAAAGAACTGTGAGCGATCTCCAGAAAAACGATCCGGTAGATTTACTTTCGGCTCCTTAACCCTTGAACTTGCCGCTGCTGCTGCGGGAGCTCCGCTAGCGGCCTGTGGGGTGTTCATTTTAATGGACATCTCATTAAATTGTCGAGTCAGGACCTGCACCTGATCGACCACCTGTTGCAAAGTATTTTGAGGGGTATGCTCCATATTCCCACAAAATTTCAACAGGAGTAGGGCTGCTGAATATGTTACACACACCAGTGCTAACAGGAGTATACCGGTGTATGAACAGAGAGGGAAGCGAAGCAAACGAACTCACAGACAGTATAACATAACATACACAGGAGGTGATGGAATAACTAATAAACACAAAGTGAACGGAGAAGCCCAAAGGCTCAGGAATTGGGTGTCTCCCTAGTGTCAGGAATGCTCAGATGGAATAGAGCGGACAATGAAGCGATGTGTAGTGATTTAACATGTGGAGCACCTGAAATGATGTTGCTAAGAGCAACAGAAAAAACCCCAAAGGGTTACCAACGGGTGTGGGAATAAACTCTTTGGTCAGAGATAGAAATATAGACACAAGGAGAGTATCCACAATCCTAACCCCCACTTGCAGGATTTTACCTTGGATTATGAAACTTTTGGCTATACAGTATATCCATAAAAGACAGTGTAGGTATAGTAGTACAATTTACGTGCATGCTGGAATTTCCAAGAAATGCATAATAAACACAGCATAAAATTGAGCTTAATACTCTAAAATAATGCAACCTCCTAGGACATGTCAGAAAAATAACTACAACAAAATGTACAGTGATAGGCAAACAGTATTACATGACTTTATATAACTATAAATGCACTTACAACTGTGGACAAACCATGTATATCTAATAAAGGAAAATTGGTTTTGTTTTCTCAATGAACTGTTAGTGTTCTATTCTTCAGACAGCCCTATGCTGTATAGAGCATGCATACTACCCTTTACTGTTTGTTGTTTTCTCCATAATAACTTCTAGATTACTTTTAAGACATCTGCACTACAGCTATCACAGTCTGAATCCTTTTGTAGAGTGTGCACGCGCAGCGGGCGCACTGTGTGTGCACACCCCAGGAGCCCAGTGAGATGCAAAAGGCATCTCAGGGCTGCGATCACATCTGCCTGATTGACAGGCAGAGGTTGTTGCAGGGCAGGAGGAGTGGTCCGGACAACGGAGGCATGCCTGGACCGGTGGGGGGGCAGGCCACGATGAGAAGCAGCCTGCTAGTGCTCAGGAGCTGCGCTGGCAGGGAGCTACTCACCAGGTACAAAAGCTTTTGCGACAAAAGACGAAAGAGCAGAATTGTCTTTTTGTTGGCGCACTTGGAGAGGAAATTGATATATTGATATATTGTTTTAATAAGACTTAACTTTTATTCTATTATTTAAAAAAATATCCTGTTTAGTGAAATATAGACATACAAATGCGAAAAATTTATTAATAAAAATAATAATAAAATAACTTCTGGGCTCACTGTATTATTATTCCTATATTCAATGACGTTTGTGATTACTAGATCATCTATTGCACAGGGGATCTAATCATGTAGGTAACCCTTTGGATATCCCAAAGAGATGTACTGTCCATATAGGTGAGTTTAGGAGTAATGGATATTGTTATTATATGCCACACATGCAAGGCTGCTAACTATGGTGTTCCTCTCTCCTCCATACTACATCTATTATTCAAATCAGAATTTGGATTAAGCAATCCGTTCTTCACATAGACTGATATTGAGATATAGCCGATAGTGGTTATGATATATATGTCTCTATTGAGGGCACATTCATATACATCCCACAAATATGGTCCTGCTTTACACCCTACTTTAAAAGGCCTGCTGACAGTGATATAGGGTATCTTAATAAATATATCTCTGATAATTCAGATTGACATTGCACAAGAAACAATCCTATACCACGTCTAGTATACAGGTCCTTATCATATATTCATAGGTCTCAATATCAACTTGTAATGGTATGGGGATCTGTATAAAGATGTGTCGTAAACACCATGTCTTAATCATACAGGCTTGTCATGTGTGTCATCATATGTGCAATCATTAATTTCTAATATCTATCTTTCACCTATAATAGATCAATTATTCAAATGTGGACATTAGATACACTGTATTGGTTATTCCTGAGACTATTTTAAAGTTCCTCTAGTTTCAGAAAATAGTAATAGTTAATTATCTATATTCCAATTATAATAATAATGAAAAAGACATCATTCAGTAGAGGCTATAGGAATATGCATTATCAGTATATGCTTTATATATTTATTCCAACCTTATAACTATATTAAATTCTTATTCGATTGGAACTTATAACACCCAGGGATGGATATGTATTAATACTATAAGGATCTCCTATAGTATATTCCGATATCAGGATTGTCTCTTATCGGTTATCCCTGGTAATCAGAATGTTGTGTGTCTATAATCACAGAACAGTATTTAAGTCTCCCAGTGTCCTCTCAATGATACATAGTAGCTGCACTGAGAAACAATTGCCAGTATGTTGCACTCTGTTTGTGCAACTTTTCAGTGGCTCCCCGCTGATACACTATCACTGCCAAAAATGTGTCGCTATGGCTTTAATTATGGCCATAGTGCACAACAGTATATACTATGAATGTCAATATTTCTTATCATTTGACCCGGTATCTGGTTACGCTATATACGTTGTTAGAAATGAGCAGATTTGTATATTAATCTGTGCTTATATTAGAAACCATTACATCTAACAGCAAATTCGTATTCCAGTTTCTATACTAATTCACCTGTGCATAGCATTATCAAATTAAGGTCCAAGACCTGTACTGTTCTATTGATTAGACTACACAATGTTGTTCCTATTGCATTGATTCCTAATCCTATTTCTCCCTTCAACTGAATGTGAGGAACTTCACTGTCTATTCTTAGCCCCTGTGCTTATTCCATTGTCATGTACATTGTATTTAACATGGTAACATTGTAAATAACAGTGAGCCCATTTGCACAGAAATGCCGGCGTGCACGTTTCACTAACAGGCTTCGTCAGGGCGAACCAGATTGCCCCGTTTGGTAAGTATTTAGGATTACAGTCAACCAATAAGGGCACGTATTGCGGTCATCTGCATATCCTGACCAATGCGTTGTGTCTCTTCACGGCCGCTAAGAATGCCGGGAGATGTAGTTCCTATTCTTCTCCGATCACGTGATCTACATATCCAATAGTATCACTTATTCCGGAACCTCACGGCCGCTAAGGATGCCTGGAGATGTAGTTCCTATTCTTCTCCGATCACGTGATCTACATATCCAATAATATCACTTGTTCCGGAACCCAAACAGTCACCTGATTCTCACAACCAATAATATGGCATGCTTGCTATCTAGGGAAATGCAGTTTTTAAGTCATCTCACTCTCTCGGTGACTGTAAATCCATACTCATAAATAGATTTCCATCAGTTCCATCTAAGATGTAATTATTATAAAAAAATCAAATAAGATTAAACTCCTGGATCTCAATTTTTAACTAATCTAAAATGTGAATCAATTGTGATCCCACTGTTACTCGGATTTACAGTATCATCATGTATGGTAAGTTATAATATAAGGTAAAACCAAATGTAAGGGCCATTTATACAATATTGTGAGTCTCTTTGGAATAATTTCTTTCAGGCCAGATTATTAAAATGGTGAACAGATACATGATTAAAAATATAAATGTGTGATTGTGTAATGATTATCATTACACAATCACACATCACACATTTATATTTTTAATCATGTATCTGTTCACCATTTTAATAATCTTTAATATCACTATTTTATATTATTAGATTTATCACTTTTTTATATAACTTTTTTCAGCAGATTATATATAACAATATAATGAAATGTTGATAATAGGAATGGCCTGAAAGAAATTATTCCAAAGAGACTCACAATATTGTATAAATGGGTGGTATTCATGTGACCGCCGGTCAGCTGACCGACAGTCACATGACCTCCTCCGTGAGCCCGACGGCTCACTATCCCGATGGTCGGCATGCCGACCAACAGGGACTATTTCCACTCGTGGGTGTCCACGACACCAATAGAGTGGGAATAGAACCTGTGGCGACCTCAGGTCGCCACCGAGCCCGCAGCGTGGCGAACGCAGCGAGCCCGCAAGGGGCTTTCTGCACTCGCCCCTCCCCGCCGGGATCCCGGCGTCGGTATGCTGCCGGGATCCCAGCGTCGGTAAGGTGACCAGCGGTCAGGAGACCGCCGGTCACCAGTACTACACCCGTATAAATGGCCCTTACATTTGGTTTTACCTTATATTATAACTTACCATACATGATGATACTGTAAATCCGAGTAACAGTGGGATCACAATTGATTCACATTTTAGATTAGTTAAAAATTGAGATCCAGGAGTTTAATCTTATTTGATTTTATTATAATAATTACATCTTAGATGGAACTGATGGAAATCTATTTATGAGTATGGATTTACAGTCACCGAGAGAGTGATATGACTTAGAAACTACATTTCCCTAGATAGCAAGCATGCCATATTATTGGTTGTGAGAATCAGGTGACTGTTTGGGTTACGGAACAAGTGATATTATTGGATATGTAGATCACGTGATTGGAGAAGAATAGGAACTACATCTCCCGGCATCCTTAGCGGCCGTTAGGTTCTGGAATAAGTGATACTGTTGGATATGTAGATCACGTGATCGTAGAAGAATAGGAACTACATCTCCCGGCATCCTTAGCGGCCGTGAAGAGACACAACGCATTGGTCAGGTGTTACGCACACCAGTGCTAACAGGAGTATACCGGTGTATGAACAGAGAGGGAAGCGAAGCAAACGAACTCACAGACAGTATAACATAACATACACAGGAGGTGATGGAATAACTATTAAACACAAAGTGAACGGAGAAGCCCAAAGGCTCAGGAATTGGGTGTCTCCCTAGTGTCAGGAATGCTCAGATGGAATAGAGCGGACAATGAAGCGATGTGTAGTGATTTAACATGTGGAGCACCTGAAATGATGTTGCTAAGAGCAACAGAAAAAACCCCAAAGGGTTACCAACGGGTGTGGGAATAAACTCCTTGGTCAGAGATAGAAATATAGACACAAGGAGAGTATCCACAATCCTAACCCCCACTTGCAGGGCACAGGTTCAGCTTACTGCCACTAAACTGACACCTGGACGCCCTGTACAGTGAGGGAGGATTAAGCAAGCAGGTCTGAGAGTACAGCCGCAAACCTGCTGGGTTCACAGAATAGCAAAAGAACCCCAGCAGGTCAAACAACTGACTCCAGTCTTACTGCTAGGTCCGGATTGGCAGAATGAAGTACCGAATCCCAAGGCCTATTCGCAGTAAGCAACAAGTAAATACAAAGTCACACAGTACTAGCTAACTCTCTGGAACTGACTAACAAACAAAGATTCAGCAGCATTTGCCTAGCCTGAGAGGATGGTTTATATAGCAGGTGCTGTCCACGCCCCACTCAGACCTCACAGACTGTGAGCACAAAAACAGCGCCGGATTCCCTGCCGTGCACAGAGCCTGTAACCACTACACAGTAAAAACCCGGACCGGAGCATCAGCTGCGCTCAGGTTACTTCGCTAACACTGGCCTCCCGGTTGCCATGGCGACGTGGCAGCACAGAGCAGGAGATCCTAACATCAGGATATGCAGATGACCGCAATACGTGCCCTTATTGGTTGACTGTAATCCTAAATACTTACCAAACGGGGCAATCTGGTTCGCCCTGACGAAGCCTGTTAGTGAAACGTGCACACCGGCATTTCTGTGCAAAAGGGCTCACTGTTAATTACAATGTTACCATGTTAAATACAATGTACATGACAATGGAATAAGCACAGGGGCTAAGAATAGACAGTGAAGTTTCTCACATTCAGTTGAAGGGAGAAATAGGATTAGGAATCAATGCAATAGGAACAACATTGTGTAGTCTAATCAATAGAACAGTACAGGTCTTGGACCTTAATTTGATAATGCTATGCACAGGTGAATTAGTATAGAAACTGGAATACGAATTTGCTGTTAGATGTAATGGTTTCTAATATAAGCACAGATTAATATACAAATCTGCTCATTTCTAACAACGTATATAGCGTAACTAGATACCGGGTCAAATGATAAGAAATATTGACATTCATAGTATATACAGTTGTGCACTATGGCCATAATTAAAGCCATAGCGACACATTTTTGGCAGTGATAGTGTATCAGCGGGGAGCCGCTGAAAAGTTGCACAAACGCAGAGTGCAACATACTGGCAATTGTTTCTCAGTGCAGCTACTATGTATCATTGAGAGGACACTGGGAGACTTAAATACTGTTCTATGATTATAGACACACAACATTCTGATTACCAGGGATAACCGATAAGAGACAATCCTGATATCGGAATATACTATAGGAGATCCTTATAGTATTAATACATATCCATCCCTGGGTGTTATAAGTTCCAATCGAATAAGAATTTAATATAGTTATAAGGTTGGAATAAATATATAAAGCATATACTGATAATGCATATTCCTATAGCCTCTACTGAATGATGTCTTTTTCATTATTATTATAATCGGAATATAGATAATTAACTATTACTATTTTCTGAAACTAGAGGAACTTTAAAATAGTTTCAGGAATAACCAATACAGTGTATCTAATGTCCACATTTAAATAATTGATCTATTATAGGTGAAAGATAGATATTAGAAATTAATGATTGCACATATGATGACACACATGACAAGCCTGTATGATTAAGACATGGTGTTGACGACACAGCTTTATACAGATCCCCATACCATTACAAGTTAATATTGAGACCTATGAATATATGATAAGGACCTTTATCCTAGACGTGGTATAGGATTGTTTCTTGTGCAATGTCATTCTGAATTATCAGAGAGATATTTATTAAGATACCCTATATCACTGTCAGCAGGCCTTTTAAAGTAGGGTGTAAAGCAGGACCATATTTGTGGGATGTATATGAATGTGCCCTCAATAGAGACATATATATCATAACCACTATCGGCTATATCTCGATATCAGTCTATGTGAAGAACGGATTGCTTAATCCAAATTCTGATTTGAATAATAGATTTAGTATGGAGGAGAGAGGAACACCATAGTTAGCAGCCTTGCATGTGTGGGATATAATAACAATATCCATTACTCCTAAACTCACCTATACGACAAATAAAGTGGACAGTACATCTCTTTGGGATATCCAAAGGGTTACCTACATGATTAGATCCCCTGTGCAATAGATGATCTAGTAATCACAAACGTCATTGAACAATATAGGAATAATAATACAGTGAGCCCAGTAGTTAATTTATTATTATTTTTATTAATTAATTTTTCACATTTGTATATCTATATTTCACTAAACAGGACATTTTTTTAAATAATAGAATAAAAGTTAAGTCTTATTAAAACAATATATCAATATATCAATTTCCTCTCCAAGTGCGCCAACAAAAAGACAATTCTGCTCTTTCGTTTTTTGTCTCCTATTACTATTGTCTTAGTCAGCACCCCCATCCTGTGGATCCTATTACAGATGACATGTAGAATTGGGGAACGTTTGAATGAATAAAACTTGTGCAGAATACCTTCCCATCCCCTTTTCCCTTGATATATAAACAAAAGCTTTTGCACCTGTGCGGAGAAGGGGGAAGGGGGGTAGGGCCTGGCATACGAGGCGGACTAGCCCTGTGCTGGGTGTCCCCCCACATGTCAGAGTAAATGATTGTAGATGTGCTAAATTTAGCACATCTATGATCAAATCTGAATTACCCCCTATGGCATTCATGCTTGTGAACATGTAGGCTTTGCACTAGATATGTGCACCTACCCCATGTTTTTGTTTTGGGATCTGTATTAATTTTGTGTTTTGTATTTAGTTTGAATTTTGCAAAACCACCTTGTTTTGGTTTTGGATCTGTATTTTTTTCTAAAATGCTAAAAACAGCTAAAATCGTGTAATTTGTGCCTGTTTTTGTTTGTTCCTACACATTTATTGACCTCAATAATATTAATTTCCTGATATTTCCAGTAAATTTTGATGACCTCACAGCTCATAATATTGTTTTTACAACATTGGCCAAAGGCTGCAGCAAGTAGCCATTGGATGGTTACTAAATGAAACAGGATCGGCACAAACATACAGTATGGCAGTTTATAGCACATCAATGAAACATTGCCACACAGCAGTGGCAAAAAAGAAAAGTTCTGCAAGATGGAATTGTCCTTGGTCCCTCCTACCCACCCTTATGTTGGTTATTAAAAAGGACATGCACAGTTTAACAAACCAAGCACTTTAGCAACAGGGACTGCCACTTTGTGGCTCAAGTGCTTGGTTTGTTTTGGCTCCCACAAATTAAGCTGCCAATGGGCTTAAGGCAGATAACAGCATTGCTTTTTAATGCTCTCTTCTCTACAGTGGAAAGATTTTGTCATTATTATCATTATGAGTGTTAACATCATCATCATACAATAGCCCTCATTCTGAGTTGATCGCTCGCTAGCTGCTTTTAGCAGCAGTGCAAACGCTAGGCCGCCGCCCTCTGGGAGTGTATCTTAGCTTAGCAGAAGTGCGAACGAAAGGTTAGCAGAACTGCTCGTAAAAATTTTCATGCTGTTTCTGAGCAGCTCCAGACCTACTCCTACCTTGCGATCACTTCAGTCAGTTTAGTTCCTGCTTTGACGTCACAAACAAGCCCTGCATTCGGCCAGCCACTCCCCCGTTTCCCCAGGCACGCCTGCATGTTTACCTGTCACGCCTGCGTTTTTTTAGCACACTCCCTGAAAACGGGCAGTTACCACCCAGAAACACCCACTTCCTGTCAATCACTCACCGATCAACAAAGCGACAGAAAAGCGTTGCTCGCCCTTGTGTAAAATTGCATAGTTTTGTGTGAAAGTACTTTGTGCTTGCGTACTGTGGCCCATATGCATGCGCAGAAGTGACGCTTTTTCAACTAATCGCCGCACTGCGAACGAAAGCAGCTAGCGATCAACTCGGAATGAGGGCCAATGTGAACTCATACTTTGAAATAATTGATGGAAAAGGTCTTCTCGTGGAATTTACAGATTATTTTTATGGACATCATTTTTTTTCACATTTTGAGGAAGTAGATTCCTACAATGATTGTTTACAAGATTCCCAACTCTGCTGAAAACTCTTTCTTAGTATTCACTGGAGGGTAGGCAGCTTAACTAAAGAAAAGCAAGTTTGTACGAGGGGTTACAAAATGCCCTTTTTCCTTCTAGTAGTCAAGGGGACTCTCTGACATGCTCATGAAAATAATCCTCCACCATTCTATGGGTGTTTACCATATCAGATTGAATCATGGTAGATGTGTCACTAATGTTGGGCAATTATTTTGAGACCTGACCAGGTGTCATTCTGGTGTGCTGATTGGATTCATCCTCATCACCATTGGGTCTCTGGGAAAAGGTTAGTTGTTTTCCTGGCAGCAGCTGCAGCACTAATACTTGGTTACTGCTCCTGCTCTTCTATCGACTGATTGTGAACCATATCGATTCACAGCTCTTATATTATTAACATGGTGGCAAAGCACCTACTGTGCATTTGCACCAAGGGTTAATACTGCAGTTAAGTTACAGCACCAGTGTGACTTTGCAGTGCACCAATATAAGGTTAATGTCAAAGAATGCTGTCCTGTATATTAGAAGGAGCTCTGGGGGCTATGTGCACCAGTAAAAAATATAATGCTGCCCTGTATATTAGAAGGAGCTCTGGGAGCTGTATGAACCAGTTGTTTGATGTATCACATTTAGCTAAAATGCAATTTTGTTGACTATCACACCACCATATTTCTGAACTATAGAAATAAAAAACAATATTTAAAAAGCAGTATATAGATAGGATAAGTACAGTTATTTGATGGGCATATCTTAATTGTTCTTGACAAATGAATAGTTAAGGTTGTCTTCAGGCTAGTGCCAACAGAGAAATAAAAGCTTTCAAGGAGTTTTTTTTTCTTACATTCAGCTGTTTTAACAGTCTAATTTATACCTGTTATAATGAATCCCAGTTCGCAGAAAAACAATATTGCTTTAGTGTTTAGACCATTGTGCATGAATAAGTTATAAAAGCACAAGCTTTTACTGTATTTAAAACCCAAGCCTGAAATACTTTTGAGATGCATTTGAGAGTTTTGCAGAACAACAACAGCAAAATCTATGGCAACCAAAAAAGGAAAATAGATGGTAAAGGAAGCATCCTTCACACTTTAAACAGTTTGAATCCAATTATTTTCAGCACTATTCCTAAATGTACTTTCCCATGCCTGCTCGTTGTGAATACAAATTGTACTTTACTTTTGCAGTGCGATCAACTAAATATATATGCGTGTGTGTTTTCTAAATATAACAAGGAGGAAATGTTCATCCTAATGCATACCTCTCAACTTGTTGGTCTGCCGTGGAGGGACATCTTTGCGCACCAGATACGATTGCCCAAAATTAGGGGGCATACTTGCCTACTCTCCTGGAATGGCCGGGAGACTCCCAAAAATTGGGTGACCCTCCCACCCCCCCAGAAGAGCAGGCAAGTCTCCCGATTCTTCAGGTTGTCCCTGCCCATCCGCTCACTTAGTGTGTAAGTGGGCGGTCCGGGCAGTCGATGATGCGATTCTTGCTGAAACGCATCATCATACACGCAGTATAATGCCGGTGATCGTGGCATTACAGAGTGGGGGGCATGGCTTAAAGGAGGTGCCGATATAACCCCGCCCCTGTCCTGCCTCCACCTGCCCCCATCCCGCCTCCAGTCCACCCCCTCCTCTTGTCACAGCCCTCCCCTGCCCCCCTGCTGAGCCGACCTGGATGCTCTCTCCTGGAGAGAGCAGCCAGAATGTCGGCATGTATGTTAGGGGATGGCCTCATGGCTGGGGGGCATGGCCTAGCTGCAAGTGCTGCAATCACAAGCCACGACCCCATTTGCATCACTATGGGGGCATGAACAGTAATCTGTGAGCTGCTGTCATGCCCCTTCTTGGTATATGTGTACAGTATACACATATAGCTCTTCTTACCGCAAGTGATGGAATCCATGTGGGTTCCTGCACTTGTATGGCTGCTAGCTAAGCAAAGCCCTTTACCATGGTAACAGGCTGATGATTGGCTGTGAGTGGATTGTCTGTTATCCAATCAACAGCCAGGCTCACAGTCAATCAGTGGCCTATAACCATGATTTTCAGTAAATTTACCCATATGAATCTTATGAACTCAGTTGTATATACAGAGCCTTACCATACTATCCCTTTAACCCTCTGTCAGGTGCACCTCTCGGACTCCCGGGTACAGGTGCAGAGCGCCTGTTAGAAAATCGTCATTAGCACCCAATTAACTCAATTCTAATGCTCTTAAAGTGATCAGTGACCTTCATTAGGACGTACAAAGAGAGAAATCGTAGGTTTTACGGGCCATTTTAGCAGAAAATCTGAAGCAAAAAAGAGAAAACACGAACATGAGTATAAGTTTGAGCGCAGTGTGCCTGAGAGGCCACCCTGGACAAACCTACATATTTCCGCAAAATATCCACAACCTTTGTAATTTTCATTCATAAAATGAGCAAAACAAACAATTAAAAGATGAAAATAAAAGGAAAAATTTACTTTCAAAAGTTAGAGGAGTTTGGGTACAGTGTGCCTGAGAGGCCAGGTGGCGGGAAAACTGACTAGGGGGGTTTCAAACAGCACCTAGAGATAGAAAGGTACTAGGAGGGACAGACCTCTGTGCCCCCTTGGGGTGGAGAGGGGAGCGAGAACAGCTTTGTGGCCAGCAGCGCCTCACTGAGGGTTAACCAGGACACTAATGAATAACACATGTTCTGTGTTTGGCTAACTTCAAGCTGCATTTCATCTGGTTGTTATCAGTCATAGAACCTGTGAAATCCATGAGTGTCTTGGTTTAAGCCTTAAACCAAGACAATATGTATGTATGTACAATATGTATGTATAGGCTTACCATATCATCCCCTTAAACTTTAAGGGGATGATATGGTAAGCCTATACATACATATTGTGCCAATTGTATTTTGTGATTTCACTAGTCAGTAGTCAGTAGAGATCTTTTTATGATAGTCTATAAATGGACTGAAAGAAAGGACAATGTCACAACCAGAGCTGGATTAAGGCTCCGGGAGGCAAGGGGCACTAAAGATCAGGGGGCCCCCATGGACTAAAATCTAACATATATATATATATAATACCAGGCTTGATCCGGCACTCCGCTCTCTGCTATAAATTATTTTGCTCTGGTGCTCTATAGTTTGAAGTGTCACTCCATAGATATATAAAGCAACGGAGGCGGTACTCAAAGACGTGTAGCGTTTATAAATGCTGTGTTTCCTGATGAAGAGGACTCGATCCCCAAAACATCTAAATAAACATTTCAGTTTTTCACTAAACGCTACAAGTCTCTGAGTGCCACCTGCATTGATATATATATATATATATATATTTCTATATATCACTGGGCGCCACACACACAGAGGTGCAGGGGGTGCAAAGTGTATCAAACATAGAGGAATGGAGGGCACAGGGTATCACGAACACAGGGGCAGGGGACAAAAAATGCACCACACATGGGGGAGCACTGAATGTTATACACACAGGAGTAGGGGGGACACAGGGTGACACACACACACACACACACACACACACACACACACACACAAAGACAGCAGGCACAGGGTGCCACACAACAACATAGGGGGGGTGTGGGGACAGTAGATGGTGCCACACACACATAAGGCAGGGGGTAGAAGGGTGACACACAGGGGGTTGGGGTGGGCCGGATGGCACAAGGTGTCATACACACACACAGGGCAGCACAGTGGGCCACACACTAGGCTGAGGGGGGGTAGAGGTTGCCACACACACAGAAAGGAGGTGGGCAGGAGGGCACAGGGCCCTCTGGTCACTCACCGCTAGTGAGTCCCGTGGACTCAGGCACAGGCTGAAGAGGAGGCTGGCGGCAGCAAGAGCAGAGTGCCTGTACCATTGCCAGGGCCAGATTAAGCCTTTGGGGGGCCCGGGGGCATCTAAGAGAGGGCATCCTCATATCAGTACCGCGCCCGTGGTATGGCGGCACCCGCTGTATGTGTGCCTCCTCTTCATGCACCTCCATGAATGGCAGCAGTGCAGGTTGTATATATAGATAGATATAGCTATATAGATATTTATGTTTAAAAATATCTATCTATATGGATGGATCTATCTAGGCATATCAACATATCACTCTATTATATGTAGTAAATGATTATGTTGCCACTCCTTCCCTCTTTCCCCTATCCCAGCAGCAACTCATCACCTCTGCTTCTTATATATTTGATGATTCCCCTCAGCTTTTATGTATTTTAATGATCTTTCCCCCTCATCACTCATACAGTATATTTAATAATCTTCTCTCTTCCCTCACCGATTCTATATTTAATGATTTCCCCCCATCAAATATGTAATATTTTCTCACTCGCCACACTTTGTGAAATATATTAAGTGACACAGACTACTGCTGATTGGAGAGGGCTGCATTCTGCTTAGTCCTCCAGATCCTAGCATAGTCAGTCAGTCCAGCCTCTCTCTCACTGTCATCGACCTTCAGATGCACAGCACCAATGTCTTCTTGTCATTGGCGCCACCGGAGTAGGGGAGTGAGTTCAAGTACAGGCAGGTGCAGGTGTCTGGGACGATATTACTTACTTCTCTCATGGGCTCCCCAGCCGCAGCAGTTCCTGCTCTGCTGTGGACAACTACCACGCTGCTGCTGAGTGTTGCTGATAGCCCCCCTATGACCCCCACTTCCGGCTCAACATGTGGCTGGCTGCCCGACACCTCCTTTCCCTCTCGGGCCGGCTCCTCCCTTCAAGATGTGTGGCCATTCAGAGAGCCGGTGGAAGCACAGACAGCAGCACATAACAGGTGTGGCGCTGTTGCGGTACTGCAGATTGGTGTTTAAGATCCGATCTGTGGTGTGCTGCAGGGGGCCCTCTTAGATCGGGGGGCCAGGAGTACTTACCCCCTGTGACCCCCCCTTAATCCGGCTCAGGTCATTGCAGCACCATGGATACTCCTGGAACTGTGCCCGGTAACTGCTTCACCCCCCCCCCCCTCACAGGCTGCTGGAGGAGGGAGGGTGGAGGGGCCACTGAAGTCGGGCATCTCAGATCTCCGGTAGGGAGTGAGGGGAATGTTCTGTGTGTTGAGAGATCTCCGGCGCATAGGGGGAGTAGCGGAGTGGGGAAATGCAGTGTAGTCGTGTGTGACAGGGTGCAGGAGGAGCGGCGGTCCCTGAAGGCAGTCCGGGGCAATGGTAGCCGCAACCCTGCACCCCGCACAGACACACAGCCAGCACCCACGCACCCCGCAGTACCAGCCAGAGGGAGCACTGTCCACACACCCTGTGGTGGACAGTGGAAATGGGGAGCCCTGGGATTGGGGGGCCCAGGGTAATGTACCCCCTGCCCTCCCCTACCTAAATCCTGCTCTGGTCACAACACTAAGCTACTAAGTGTAAAGGACCCGAGGGATTGATGAGTTATAATTTGACCAGTTTTAGGTCAGGAGGAGAATAATATAGTTGCTATTAAATGTGACATATCAACAGGATGAATTTTTGGACACAGACATTTCAGAGATAAACTAACAATCAGTAGAAACCAGAGCCATGGCCAATATAAATGGGATCATTTATTAAACAGAAAATGTGATACCCAAAGTGAAATCAATTATGTTTTTACCTAGAGCAAATCCCTATTTTAAAAATTAAAATCTCTATTCCTTTTTTTGGGAACTGAACATGTAAAAATGCTGTGTGATGTAGAGGTAATGGCCCTCATTCTGAGTTGTTCGCTCGCTAGCTGCTTTTAGCAGCATTGCTAAGTCGCCGCCCTCTGGGAGTGTACAGATGTGTCCTGATATATCATTGCTGCATACCGCATAGCGGGTGTCATGCAACTCGCGCCAGCTCCTTGCGCTATAACTCCCGTTATACGTTGCATTGTAAATGTGATGTCACGTTATAATTGTAACGATCATTATACTTTCTGTCCACCAGATGTCGCTTTTCCTAAACTCTACAGCGCGTGCCTCAAATAGCCAACGGACCCTTCACAGTGCCTCCTGCTGATTGGCTGACATTTATTGTGACAATGACGAACCATTAATCACTTACCTTTATATGGGAATTATTTTGGACTAGCTTTGTGCTTCAGTCACTACCAGATGGTCTCCAGCCACACTGCCACCCAATCACGCTGGCTATAGATATTGTCGTTACAGTGTGTACAAATTGCAGGATCACATTAGCGTAAGCAGCTACCTTTTTTTTTTTTTAAAGCACCAAGATACATCACATGACATATAAACCCGGAGGGCCCACCTCTGCCATGGTCGGCTGTGGCCTAACTAGAACAGCGGCCGCCTGCAATGCTTGAAGACCTGGGTTCGATACAGAGTTCGGCACCTATTTATTATTTTATTTTAATTTTTTTATTCTTTTTTAATACAATAAAGTTATTTAGTGTTTTAAGTTTCTACTTCTCGTTATATAAAAAAAGTCCGCTTCAACTAAATACAAGGCCACGCTGCAGCCCTGTTCACGCTATTCATCTAGTCGTTACGTTGTGTACAAAATGATGGATAACATTAGCATAAGCAGCAATCCTATTTTGGACTAGCTTTGTGTCTCTGTTGTTTCAAATGGGCAGAAATATTGAATGCAAAGTGCAACTGGGTACCTACAGTATCTCATGAATGCACAGTATGACTACCTGATGGTCTACAGGCACACTGCCGACCAATCACGCTAGCTATAGATATTGTCGTCACAGTGTGTACAATTTGCAGGATCAGATTGCCCCAGTACTGTGCCCCAGTAGTTGCGCCCCCTGTTGCTTTTCCCCCAGTAGTTGTGCCCCCTGTTGCTGTGTCCCAGTAGTTGTGCCCCTGTTGCTTTGCCCCCAGTAGTTGTGTCCCCTGTTGCTTTTCCCCCAGTACATTTGCCCCCTGTAGCTGTGCCCCTTGTGCCCCCAGTTGATTTTCCCCTGTAGCTGTTCCCCCTGTAGCAGTGTCCCCAGTATGTGCCCCCTGTAGTTGTGCCCCTAGTAGTTGTGCCCCCGGTAGATGTGTCCCTAGTATGTGCCCCCTGTTGTAGTGCTCCTTGTAGCTGTGTCCCCGGTAGCTGTGCCCGCAGTTGATTTGCCCCCAGTAGCTGTTCTTCCTGTAGCAGTGCCCTCTGTAGTCAGTCAGTCAGCGACACTGGCTGCAGCCGGCATCCACACAGCCCACGGCACCTGCTGCAACCAGGGAGGGGGTCAGAAGTAGCTGCTCTTGCCATGGCGGTGGCACCCTCAGGGCAGCGGCGCTCCTCGGTAAAAAGCCTGCTTGCCCATGGCAAGAGCCGCTACTGACCCTAGAAGGTCCTAAGAGCAAGCCATGTGCAGGTTCGTAGGAAGACAGAATGTCTATTTTGTCCCCGAACATGTCTCTATTCTCTCCTGTTACAGTAGCTAAGCCCCGCACTGTACCGTATATGTCCGTGTATTCCTTCCTTGTACACTAGCCATGTCTATAGATGCACATCTACTGTACAGTATGTACAGTAATTTGCAGTGATGCAAGTAGACATTTTAGCACTGTGTGCAAGAAACTGCAGCACTGATTCACAGATATCACGAGGGGCAATTGAATTGTTTTAACATCCATAATACTGTGCACAGTTCTGTACTCTACTGTACAGTAAATTGTAAAAAAAATTATATAATGGAGTGCCAAAAATTACAGTACAGGTCAGTATTTACTGTGCATTATCTTGTCTCCCTAGTTCCTGACGGGAAACATGACAGTAAAAATCAGCAAATCTACAGTATAAGCCAGATAATTGCAAAGATGAAAAAAGAAAACAAGACAACACGACAGATCCAGGCTTGGCTTAAAGAAAGTGGTGTTGTAGTTCATTTACAGACTGTGCGCAATCATGCTTTTATGAGGATGCGCCACAGATATAGAACTCCTTCTAAATGCACATGGTAAGTACAGTAGAAGACTGTACATACAGTACTGTACTTTACAGATTCATTGTACAGTAGATCAGTGATGTCCGGGGAGGTCAATGGCTGGGGAGGCACTGGCTTCTCCAGTACATCCTCAGCAGCACAAGAACGCAAACCTCAGCTCACTTTTTAGGAATACAGTACATTGGCAATGTTCACCGCCAGAGTGAGTATCATTCTAATCTACTGTATTCACTAATTATTGTACAATACAGTACGGTATGTACAGTATTTACAGTATATACTGTAGTTGACTTTGTATTGATTGAATTACTGTACTGTACAGTATGCTAATATACTGTATATTAGTGTACTGTAGGTCACTGGACAGGAATCCTATTGAATTGGTCAGGGCATAGTTGAAGAGGTTCATCAGGTGTGATGTGAAACCAAAAAATAAACAAACACTTTTGGCTGGGATAAAGATGTACTGTAATACACTAAATGAACAACAACAAATACTGTACAGTAATAATAAATATTTTTTACAAAGAACGATAAATATAGTCAAACAGGGTGTTTGCCAATGACATTAGTCTTCGGAGTTTCTTTGAAAATAAAAAACAATGTACTGTATTAGAAAAGTAATACAGGTTGAGTACTGTACAGATACAGATAAGATCTAGATACAGATAAGGTTGAGAAACAGTGGTGAAATGAACCTTAACTTAATAAAAAATGTCTTACCGGGAGGAGGTGGATTGCCGGATTCTGGCTGTGGTGGGACTGCAAAAAAACAAACAAAACATTTTTTGTCATTTCGGGATGTACAGTAAATTTCTACAGTATTGTTAGTGTCACTCAGAGGGAATTTTGGGGTAGTAGTAAATCATAATACAGTATACAGTCCAGTAGAATACAGTACTGTACAATACAAAGCAACTCAATGGTGACAATCCTGAAAGTAGTTACAGTAGGTACAGTAAGTACAGTATACAGTACTTACCATACCCCCTACCTTCAAACCCACCTTTTCTGCAGCCTAACCCTAAAAACCCCTCCACAGCTTAGCCCTAACCCTCCACGCCATAGACTAACCTTAACCTCCACTAGCGATGCCTACACTTATCCATCCCTGGCGGTGACTAACCCAAACCCCTCTTCCCTGCAGCCTATCTCTAAACTCCCTCTTCTCCTTACACTGTAATACTAACCCTCACCAGTTATCGTAGCATCTAGTGTCAATGTTAAACCCCCCCACCCCTGCAGCCCAACCCTAACCTGATCGCACCTGCCTCTTTTAAGTTAGTCTCCCCTAAAATGACTACTGTTTCCTCTGGCTTTCTCCACAAGTTTATCAACGGCTCACCCACACCTAGCAATGGTCCTGCTGGATTCTTTCAGGACAGTAAAGTTCTTACTGGACAGAGGTGTCCATACACAGTAATGTAGACTTTTCCTATACTTTACAGTATTTTTCCGTGTACAGTACATGTACAGCAATGTACAGTGCAGGAATGCTTACTTATTGACGGTACAGATGTGCCGGCATCATGAAGTGGGTGGGTGGGTGGGTGGTCGGGTGGTGGTAGTAGCGGGAGTGCTGTTGGGTCCTGGAAACCATGTTTGGCCCTCGCCCTCCTGGAGGCCTGTCAATGGTGAAAAATAATAAAACACATTGGCCCCTGTACAGTAGTTACTGTATCAAACACATTGGTCACAACATTCACATTGTCCCAAGGAGTGATCAAACAGAAGCATTCACCCCCACATGGTTTAAATTTCACAAGGTGCACATTGCACCTGTGGCCTATTGCAGATTAGATCGTAGATGTACTGTAGATGTGCTACATTTAGCACATCTACGATCAGTTCTACAATCAGTTTCACAGACATGCGGGAGGACGGACAGCATGTCTGGCCCTACACCCCAGCATACAGTATTCATGGCTGCAAATATTGGGGTAGTAAAGCATAATACAGTATACAGCACATTAATACTTTGTATTGTAATTACAGATAGGAGAGGGCTACTGAGGCAGCTTGTCCCACCCTCCTCTTACTGTTCCTCCCCAAACCCTGCCATGAATAAACTTACAGTACATATGAAATGCAACAAGGAAATCCCCACAATGCCCTACCACTCCCCACTGGAAAAAATACACAGTACTGTGGGCTACAGTATTTTGGAAGCCAAAATCCTAGGCAATGTTGGGGGTACTGTAGTTATACATGAATGGCAACCTTACAGTATTTACTGGATTTTGACCTGGTGAACGGCGAATACATTAAAATACTGTACTTTAGTGCAGTAGATTTTAACATACAGTACTGTACTGTACTGGATTCAGCAAGCATTGCAGAAGTCTGAAGATTATTCCCACTTGATACTGTAAACAGCCATGAGGGATCTTAATACTGAAAGTTATTAATAATTACAGTACTGTACCTTGGAGGTCTACCTCTTCTACAGGCGTTGCTGTAAAAAAATAGTGCACTTTCAGTTTACTGTGCAGTACTGTACCTCGAACCCATGTGAATAAACACAATACAGTGAATGGATAGAGAAGGTAAAGGCGGGGCATGAGATACACTTTACAATAATGTACACTGCACATGTGGTGTTTTATTTAAATTACAGTAGAGAAGGTACTGTACAGTACAGTTCAGTAGGTATACTGTAGGTTTAGTTCTCTACCGTAGACCTCACGGGGCAAAAACCGCTAGCGAGCGATCAGGTCTGAATTACCCCCTAAATCCGTTGAGTGCTGCCTCTACAAATTCTCCAATACCAAATTAGGCTCCTGCTGACGTAAATAGAAATCAAAGTCATTGCATAAACAATGGTCCTGGAGTTCCCTGACTGAAATGCACTGTGACAGAAACATCCTCATGCAAAATCTCCCATTTATTTTCTCGATGAGGTAATACTGTTCCAGTAGAAGTAGCTGAGATTGTTTCTGTTAATGGCTCATGCTGTTAATTCCACCAAATGGGATAAAGGGCCTAATTCAGATCTGATAGCAGCAGCAAATTTGTTAGCTAATGGGCAAAACCATGGCCCTCATTCCGAGTTGTTCGCTCGCAAGGCGATTTTAGCAGTATTGCACACGCTAAGCCGCCGCCTACTGGGAGTGAATATTAGCTTCTTAAAATTGCAAACAATGTATTCGCAATATTGCGATTACACACCTCGTAGCAGTTTCAGAGTAGCTTCAGACTTACTCGGCATCTGCGATCAGTTCAGTGCTTGTCGTTCCTGGTTTGACGTCACAAACACACCCAGCGTTCGCCCAGACACTCCTCCGTTTCTCCAGCCACTCCCGCGTTTTTTCCGGAAACGGTAGCGTTTTTATCCACACGCCCATAAAACGCCGTGTTTCCGCCCAGTAACACCCATTTCCTGTCAATCACACTACGATCGCCGGAGCGAAGAAAAAGCCGTGAGTAAAAATACTATCTTCATAGCAAATTTACTTGGCGCAGTCGCAGTGCGGACATTGCGCATGCGCACTAAGCGGAAAATCGCTGCGATGCGATGAAATTTACCGAGAGAACAACTCGGAATGAGGGCCCATGTGCACTGCAGGTTGGGGGGAGGGGCAGTTATAACATGTGCAGAGAGAGTTACAGTAGATTTGGGTGGGTTATTTTGTTTCTGTGCAGGGTATACTGGCTGCTTTAGTTTTACACTGCAATTTAGATTTCAGCTATAACACACCCCACCCAAATCTAACTCTCTCTGCACATGTTATATCTGCCCCCCCCCCCTCCCCCGCAGTGCACATGGGCCCTCATTCCGAGTTGTTCGCTCGCTAGTTGCTTTTAGCAGCATTGCGCACGCTAAGCCGCCGCCCTCTGGGAGTGTATCTTAGCTTAGCAGAATTGCGAACGAAAGATTAGCAGAATTGCAAATAGAAATTTCTTATCAGTTTCTGAGTAGCTCGAGACTTACTCAGCCATTGCGATCAGTTCAGTCAGTTTCGTTCCTGGTTTGACGTCACAAACACACCCAGCGTTCGCCCAGACACTCCCCCGCTTCTTCAGACACTCCCGCGTTTTTCCCAGAAACGCCAGCGTTTTTTCGCACACGCCCAGAAAACAGACAGTTTCCTCCCAGAAACACCCACTTCCTTTCAATCACAGTACGATCACCAGAACAACGAAAAATCCTTTTTATGCCGTGAGTAAAATACCTAACTTTTGTGTAAAATAACTAAGCGCATGCGCTCTGCGAACCTTGCGCATGCGCAGTAAGCGACTAATCGCAATATAGCGAAAATCGGCAATGAGCGAACAACTCGGAATGACCCCCAATGTGTATTGCAAACAAAATATATAATTTGGGTGTTTTATGGAAGGTCGACCACACTTAGGTCGAAGTGTCTAGGTCGACCACTATTGGTTGACAGTAACTAACTCGACATGGTTCCTAGGTCGACATGTTCTAGGTCGACAGGACAAAAGGTCGACATGAGTTTTTTTAGTTTTTTTGTGTTATTTTCTCAGTACAGTGACTGGGAACCTCAATTAGTGCACTGTGTCCCCTTGCATGGCTCACTTCGCTCGCCATGCTTCGGGCAAGGTTACTATTCCCAATTGTAGTCCACGTGGCTCTTTAAGTATGAAATAGTTAAAAATAAATAAAACAATTGTGAAAAACTTATGTTGACCTTTTGAACTGTCGACCTAGAACATGTCAACCTAGAGACCCCTTCAACCTAGAAACCCTGTCTAGTTACTGTCAACCAATAATGGTCGATCTAGACATTGTCACCTTATGTGTGGTCGACCTAGAGCAGGGCTGGCCAAACTGGTCCTCGAGATCTACCAACAGTTCATGTTTTCCAGGCCTCCACGAGATCTGTAGAATTGTCAGTTAGGAATGAATGCAGCACATCTTAATTAGTAATGCCTACACCTGTGCAACAGCTAGGAGGTCTGGAAAATGTGACCTGTTGGTAGATCTCGAGGACTGGTTTGGCCAGCCCTGACCTAGAGACTGTATACCATAATTTCTACTATACAGTATGTGTGACTATTGAAAAGTATATCTGAATACTTTAGGATATAAGATATTTGGAGACATATTTATCACAGTCCGCATCTCTGATGCCGATGGGCTGTGATAAATTCACCCCCCAAAATTGCATTGGAATAATTGAATAAATCACAAGGGGTGTGGTTCATCAAATCAACAGTGTCTAGGTCGACAATGTTTAGGTCGACCACTATAGGTCGACAGTCACTAGGTCAACATGGATGGAAGGTCGACATGGATGGAAGGTCGACATGTGCTAGGTCGACAGGTCTAAAGGTCGACATGAGGTTTTTTTTTTTTTGGGTGTCGTTTTCTTCGTAGAGTGACCGGGATCCCAAATTAGTGCACCGCGTCCCCTCGCAGCTTCGGGCATGGTGCCTTCGCTCTGCTACCGCTTCGCTCGGCACACTTTACCGTTCCAATCGTAGTCCACGTGGATCATTAAGTATGAAAAAAATTTAAAAAAGGAAAAAAATGTGAAAAACCCATGTCGACCTTTAGACATGTCGACCTAGCACATGTCGACCTAGAAACCCTGTCGACCTTCCATCCATGTCGACCTAGTGACTGTTGACCTATAGTGGTCGACCTAAACATTGTCGACCTAGACACTGTCGATCTTCAGACCAGATCCCATCACAAGAATGTGTCAATTGTTGCATGCAGGGACAGAGCTTGCAAAGAAAGCTCAGTCCCTGTAAATCCACTTACTACAGTTCTCAAGGTACAGTATATTTAATTAATGTCCTCCGATTTTTACCGCACATGTGCTGCTTCCAGGTATCCTCTGAGAAGCCCTCTGCTTACACCTACCTGCAGCTAGGACCGGTGATCAGAGAAGGCAACCTGCAATCTGATCCTGTGATCCATTGCGACCCGGTGCTGCAATGTCAGAGGCCAGATTCACAGCATCTTTTTCCTGCACCAGGGGTCACAGTAGGAGTACATCGATCAGATAACCAACTGCCCTCACTGGATCACTGTTCAGCGGTTCCTGGGTTCAAGTAAGTATTACTTTTTTACTAACTTTTTTTTTCACACAGTGATTAACCTGTGTGTCTATCAGACACACATGGATGATCACAGGGGCTAGAACTAAGCTCAGCCTTCACTGCCAGCAGGCAGAGAAGGCTGTGCAGGGGTAGGGAAGCACTATTGCTGCTATCTGAAGATTGTGTATTTTTCAGAGGGCTCTTATCTGTATTTTTTTAATAACTTTTTTTAGTAAATTCATCCAGATTGAATTTTCCATACTAAGTATGGGAAGTGTGAACTAATGCACAGCCTATCTGCAAAGGCAGGCACTGGACCGCCATGTTTTCCATCACGGAGGCCATGCATAACGTCACACGGCCACCTCAAAAATGGCACTGACCTGCTCCCAATTTCCCCACACCACCCCCGCAATGGCGCATTACCACCCCTGACCACACCACAAACACCACTGCCTGTCAATCAGGCAGAGGCATTTGCTTCTCCCCAACCTGCTCATGTGCAGTGTGGGTCCTGCACCTTGCCAATGAATTCGGGGAAATGCAAACGCATCACAGATGCATTCAGTGCTGAATAGGGCCCAATATAACTAAAGCTCATAGAGGCATATTTATCATTACTATTTTTACTAAAAAAAAAATGTGAAACTGGGTGTTTTCATACCATTTTCACTTTATTTTAGTATTACAGAAATGCATGAAAAGGCAATTGGATGAGATTTTACAAAATTCTCTTCCAAGGCGTTAAATTTTGTTAGCATGCAGATCACATTCACATTTTCTATACTTACAGTATAATTGGTGATTTGTCCAAATTTAGTAGAATAAAATTGTTAAAAAAAATAGTGAGGGGAGCTCTGTGATAATAACGACATCTTCAAATAACTTTATTATGGCTTCCCTCCAGTTCCCCTGGCCAATCTAGGAGTGGCACTGCAGTGGCAGACAGGATGGCAGTTTTAAAAACTAAGCCCCAAAGAGCACATAATGCAAAGAAAAAAAAAGAGGTGCAAGATGGAATTGTCCTTGGGCACTCCCACCCACCCTTATGTTGTTTAAACAGGAAATGCACAGTTTAATAAACCCATCATTTCAGCGACAGGTGGTCCCCATGGAAAAATCTCACCAAGTTCTCTGAATCATAGCTACCTACAAACATACCACCTCCATATTTGATGACTTTTCACATTATGAGAAGAGGCAAAAGGAAGAGGACAGTGTAAAGAAGGTGATTAAAAATTAGAGAGGAACAGACAATCAGGAACAACACAAAGACTTTCACCTCCACTCTTATATTAGTGTAGAACAGAAAGGATTTTAACTAAGCAAATATATAATTACCACATTACTGGACAAACTGAAAAACTAGGGGCCAAAGCCTCAGAATTTGTACCCCCTTCTTCATTTCCAGGGATTAAGATAATCTCGGTTTTATTGCTGGGATACAAATAAACTGGTGTATACCATAGGATCAAGATTGGATATTTTACCCTCCACGGAGCCTGGAGACTTATTTTGTGAAAATCTCGTGGGTTTATTTTTTCCATTTTTTTTAATTGCATTTTTATTTACATACTTTGTGGCAGATGCCTTCATTTTGTTTTTCACAGATCCCAGTTACACGCATCTGAGCATAACTGTGTGTCCCAGTTACACGAACGTGAGCATACCTGTGTGTCTTGTTTATTTTATTCATACTTTATTTTTAACTAAAGTAGCCCCTTAGATGTTTTAGCAGCCCCTCATGAGCCCACACAGCAGCCATGGATTGGGCAAATTGAGTTCGGGTGTATTCGGTACAGTACTAAGCAGGACTGTGCAGTGAATTTTTTGTTATTTAGCCCCTGCCCTAATGGACCTTACCACTCTAGTCGAAACTCCTTTCATATTACAAGTAGGACTGTGGGAGGAAGCAAAGCTAACCTCTGTGCCAGCAGAATGCCTCATCCTGGCAAGCTAGACAACTTCCTGGCTGTAAGCCACCATGAGACTCAAAATAAATATAAATGTAGTAAGTGTAATACCTTTAATAAAATGTTTATTATAATGCAATACCTGTAAAAGAAAACTTAGTTAATTTTTAAAATGTTTAAGCTCCTTTGTATTGGATAGCAGTCCATGCGGGTGAGATAGCGGCGGGTCACGCTGTCTCTCCCACACGGACTGCTATCCAATACAAAGCACTCCAAAAGGAGCTTAAACATTTTCAAAGTTAACCAATTTTTCTTTTACAGGTATTGCATTATAAAAAAAAATATTATAGGTATTATACTTACTACATTTATATTTATTTATTTAAGCGCTCCCTACAATTATTTATTACTATCATCTACTTAATAGGAGCTGCTAACTAACATTCATTTATAGCACAGTACTATTCCTTATTTTTACATTACCACCATGAGACTCCATACTGGGCCCTTATTCAGTAACTGTTTGTGCCTTACATGAGCTCCTAGCATCTAGTGCTACAGTGCAATGGAAAGCTGATGCAATGCAAGATCACTGAACCTCTGTTTTTCTAACACCACAAGGTCTTGCGATAACCCTACGCAGCCCTTGTATTGTACAATTATTAAGGAGAAAACATTTACAAAATAAAGGAAAAGAACCATGTACAACAAATGTGCATCTTGTAAATAATCCCAAAATGTGGCACATTAATAATAAATCAAAATTAAGGTTGACTAATTGGAGCCATTCATTTGAGTCCCTAACATGAAATAATTGAGAAGAACCTCTCTCTAATGCTGGGAACACAGTGCATACTAGAAGATACATCTACTAGAGATTAGTGGGTTTAGACATGGCACCCCTGGAATTACAGTATATGACATATAGACATAGGTGTTTTTGGAAAATATAGTTTTCTCTCGCAAGTGCCAGAGAAAATGAAGTAGGAGATGTTGCCATGTCATGTTCTGCTGGATTATGATTCTGTCTCTTCTGAGTCTGACTGATTTTGGCCACAAATGTGGTCTCTCCCCACTTTATTAAAAAACACTTCGTAAAAATTGCAATTTCAATTTCCACCTTTGCGGCTATATGTTTTCATAATCTGGTTGTGATGTTGAAGCTTGTTTCATATTCTGCTCTAGGCAGTAATTTAAACCTAGTATCAAGTACAGCAGCACCCCTGGAATTATACGGCAGCACCTCTGCACTTATACAGCAGATAGGCAACACCCCTGGACTTATACAGCCTAGGCAGCACCCCTGGAGAATTAAACAGCACATCAGACAGGAAATAGCACCACTGGACTTAAATAACAGTGGGGCAGCACCGCTTGACTGTTAGGGCAGAGGTGCAGCACACTATATAGGGCATCACCCCTGGAATGGTGTGGCAGACAAAGAAAATACATGAAAGATGAAATTGTCCTTGGGCCCTCCCACATACACCCTTATTTTGTATAAACAGGACATGCACACTTTATCAAACCAATCATTTCAGTGACAGGGTCTGACACATGACTGTGGCTGAAATGATTGCTTTGTTTGGGCCCCCCCACCAAAAAAGAAGCAATTACACTCTTCTTGTAGAAACTGGCTCTACAGAGGCAAGATGTCATCCTCATCCTCCGATTCCCACCCCCTTCAGTGTTTACATCATCATCCTCACAAATAAATAATTCCACACTGAAGAGGTGGATTTTTTAATATTTTTCCCATGCATGACAATGGGCTTTTTTTATCCATAGCCAACAACTTTCTCCACTGGTACCTTATTCAAATAAACCACATCACCATCAGAATCCTCATCGTCAACTTCCTCCTCAGCATCACCTACACCAATATCCTCCTCATCCTGGTGTACTTCTACAGTGACATTCTTAATCTCAATATCAGCAACTGGACTGGTGGTGCTCCTCCCAGCACTTGTAGAAGGCATGCAAATGGTGATAGGAGCCTCTTCCCATACAGTCTTGGGAATGTCATGCCAAGACACACTTTGCCTCTCCTTGGAGATTTGTGATATCTCTGAACATACAGTTGTTTTTTTCCTGTGCTTTAACAAGCATTATTTTTTTTTTTGAGAGGGATGAGGGCTTCCATCTCCATGAGAAGCTGAACCACCAGTCATGAACATAGGTCAAGTCCTTAGCCTTTACTTGCCACTTCGTGTCGTGAATGGCATATTGGCAATTTTACATTTCTTATCAGATAATATTTTTAGTTTTTTTTTTTTTTTGCTTCTGGGATTGTACATGCCCTCTATGACATTAGGCATTGGCCTTAGCAGGCAACGTTGATGGAATTGCAATGTCAATATCATGACTGGTGGCAGCAGCAGCTTCAGCACTAAGAATTGGAAGTGGTTCCTGATTTTTCACTATTGTTTCCTCAACATTTTTGTTCTCCATTTCACAGGACAGCATCCCTTTATTATGACAGCACACAGATCAGTGCCCTTTTATTTTCACAGCACCCCTGTGTTTTAACAGCATGCAGGACAGGGCCATTGTACATATATTTTCACAGCATTCCTGAAATTTTACAGCATACAAAACAGGGTCAATGTACCTTTTTTCACAGCACCCATGTATTTTTACAGCATACAAGACAGGGCCAGTGTACATTTATTATCACAGCACCCATGTATTTTTACATTATACAAGAAAGGGCCAGTATACATTTATTTTCACAGCACCCCTGTATTTTTACAGCATACAGGAGAGAGCCAGTGTACATTTATTTTCACAGCATCCCTGAAATTTTACAGCATAAAGGACAGGGCCAGTGTACCTTTATTTTCATGGCACCCCTGTAATTTTACAGCATACAAGACAGGGTCAGTGTACCTTTATTTTCAAAGCACCCCTGTATTTTTACAGCACACAGGACAGGGCCAGTGTACCTTTTACAACACCTCTGTATTTTTTACAGCATACAGGACAAAACCAGCACCCCTGTATTTTCACAGCACACCTGTAATTTTACAGCATACAAGAAAGGGCCAGTACACCTTTATTTTAACAACAGCACCCCTGTAAATTTACAGCATACAGGTAAGAGCCAGTGTACATTTATTTTCACTGCACACCTGTATTTTTACAGCATACAAGACAGGGCCAGTGCACATATATTTTCACAGCACCCCTGTAATTTTACAGCATAAAAGTCTGGGCCAGTGTACCTTTATAACACCCCTGTATTTTTTACAGCATACAGGACAGTGCCCCTATACAGAACAGTGACAGGACAGCAACACCCATGTACAGCTGCAGCACCCCTAGTGGGAGGGGGAGGGAGAGAGGGGGAGAGAGGGGGAGAGAGGGGGAGGGGAGAGAGGGGGAGGGGAGAGAGGGGGAGGGGAGAGAGGGGGAGGGGAGAGAGGGGGAGGGGAGGGGGGGGGGGCTACCCAGCAATACATGCACTGTCTCAATATCAGGGTTTTGGTTTTCTTTTTTCAAAAAAATATTCTGAGAAGTGCAGGGGAGAGATTCACAGAGATAACTTTCTCTCAAGCTCTGTCCCTGCATGCCATGAATGATACATACTTGTATTCCAATATTGCAATGCAAATTTGGGCAAATTTATCACATCCCATCTTCTTCTGAGATATGCATTGTGATAAATATACCCTATATGATGGAAAAGACAAAACAAGCAGATCAGACTACCACTCTGAGGCCCTGCAATCCAGTAGAAGATTCCCACCTGCTCATCAATACCAAGTAATGATTTCCAACTACTTCTTCTTATCATGCCTAATGGGTGACACACAAAGCAAAGAAGTGTTGCTGACCTCCAGTTATGTCCTAAATCAGCCCTGCCTACCTGAGGAGAGAATAACACTGTTAATATACCATCAGTACCATCCAAAACCATAATCAGCTCTGTACCTGGTCTGGTACTGACAAATCAGGGAAAAAACCAATGTGAAGTTCCCTGATTTCCAATAACCAGTAACTGGCTGAGCCAACTGGGAGGCTTATTTATTAGCAGGGAGACACACCCATGATATATCATAAAATAACCCCAAACTGGTCAGCCCAGGCCTAAAATTTTTCATTTGATCCTGCAAGTACTATTCAACACATATTTGCCTACCTGACCCTCTCCATGAGAGAGAAAATGCTCTGTTCCTGGACTTTCCTGGTAATGTATGATTGCCATCACCTGTGGTGAGCTAGTTAATTGCCACAGGTGATGGCAATCATACATTACCAGGAAAGTCCAGGAACAGAGCCTTTTCTCCCTCATGGAGAAGGTCAGGTAGGCAAGTATGATTCAACAAATACCCAAGAACCACAGCATAAATGCTGCAGGCACTGACACCTTAATGTAACGGGACCTAAAAGGTTTTCCTCACTTCCCTACACTTCAGTCTTTACAATCTTGACAGTTATATCCAAATAAGCCAAGGGCGACTTTATACAAGGGGGGAAGTATTTTCCCTTGGTGACAGAATGCCTAGCTTCACCCTCCTGGAATGCATGGTTCACACTACCAACAGTCTACAGCAGCATCTGCACCTACTTATACTTCTGGCCCTAATTTAATATCTCTTTAATAATCTATGCTTTGACCCAAAACAACAGGGAAAGGCAATCTATATGGAGAGTTTCTATCTTGCATTTATGAAATAAAAAAAAAAAATAAGATAGATTAGGCAAGGCTGGGTACCAGATTTCCTACTGTATTTTATGGTATATTTTAATTTCACTGACACCTCCGGTGAGTTCAGGACCATCATGAAATAACTGACATGATGACACATGTCATCATTTTGGAGTCAGAGAGGAATCATAGCACATGACTCCACAAAAGCTCCAGTGAGTATTATCTTACGACCACAGCATTATATGTGGCATGATGAATGGGGGTGGGTGGCAACTGGAAAGCAATGATAGCATAAGGAATGCCACAATATTTTTTTAGTGGGTGTAAAATAAAATATAAACAGTATTTACCAATGTTAAAGTCTGCTCCATGTGAGGTTAAGAGGTTATGGTATGCTACAGGTGAAGTAAACATCTTTCAGTGATGGATGAGAGGAAGTGAGCAGGTCACATACTGTAGGGGGATATTTGGGGAACAAGGGAGTTCGAGACATGTGATGGAAATTAAAAGAGCAGAGCAGGGTACATAGAGAATCTTTAGGTACTCTGCTCCCTATTTTGATTAATACAATTATTAATTAATTGGGCAGCATGGACGGTGTAATGGTTAGCATTACTGCCTCACTGCACTGACTTCATGGGTTCAATTCCCACCATGGCCCTTACTGTGTGGAGTTTGTATATTCACCCCGTACTTGCAAGGATTTCCTCCGGGTACTCTGGTTTCCTCCCACAATCCAAAAATATACTGGTAGGGTAATTGGATCCCAACAAAATTAACCCTTGCGCAGATGTGTGTGCATGTACATGTGGTAGGGTATATAGACTGTAAGCTCCACTGGGGCAGGGACTGATGTAAATGGGCAAATATTCTGTGTAAAGCACTGTGGAATATGTGTGCACTTTATAAATAACTGGTAATAAATAAAGAATTATGGATATGGTTGGATTAGTTCCAAAAATTCTCACACACAGTACTAGTAGATCTGGGACTGGCCCTAACTAGTGAAGTAGTACAATGGAGGGAAGGGACTTTTTATCATAGGCCAAGTACAGTAAGGAAGTGTTCATGTGAATGTTGCTCAGGAATATCAGATGTGCATCATTTCATTGTTACGGGGAAAATTCCATAATGATGATGATTGTTTTTTTATAAATGATATTGTAACGTACTGTAACATACCTAATTACTTTTTCTATGTGTTTGCATTCATGATGCTAATGATTATTTTTTGGGTCATTTACTGTATGTCACTGAGGATGAAAGGTAACAAATGACAAAATTACCTAATGCCTAATCACTTCTCATTGGATGATTGTGAAATCTATAGCTGACCCAACTGCATCCATTAAACATACCTATAATAATAACTCAGGGCAGTGCTGAACGCTGTACAGGGCGGCACAGTGAGGCCCTCATCTAGGGGCAAATCCCGGGGGGCAGAGGCAGAGGAGACTGCTGATTGCTCAGTGGCAGCAGCCTCTCTGGCCCTACTACAGTGTGTGTTGGGCTAAAAAGACAACGAGGAGACATAGGATGCAGCTGTTGACAGTTAAGATGGGTCCAGGGAGATGGCTGCTGACAGATGCCCTTGCCACGCCCCTTTAGCAAGCCCAGGCCTAGGTACTTATTAAACCCATGCAAGTACATACAAACTCCACACCTATTTACATTTTGAAATTTACTTTTTTAAACATAGTATTCTGCCTGGGCAATTAATGCTACCCCAGTTCAGATATTAGTCTTAGATGCAAGAAGCAAGGGTATGTTTTTTCAGATGTTTGCTAATTGTTTTTATAAAAATGTTTTCTAATAACATCTGTAATTACTTTTTTTCTATGCATTTGCATTCATGTTGCTAATGAGCATTGATTTTTCTTTTGCCTTGGTCATTTATTTCACTATTAATAATAATGTTAATAAGGTGCAGAGACTATGATTGCCATTTACACCACACTATCACCAATGACATACTGTAGTTATAGGCCCATTGCATTTCTGTTCCTCTTGGTCACTACAGTCCACTTTGGTTGTCATGGCATGAATGTCCCTGAATGCTTTCTGTAGTATACTGAAATGTGTGTGCGAGCATTGTTGATGGACTTTTTACAATTCACCTTGCAACATATAGTTGCAAAGTAAAACATACCAACAATGCCCTATTGTGATTGTTGATGTATATGTTATGTAAGTTGACAAATTGCATTTACTCCAGGTCCTGGAAGTGATACTGATAACCATCTTTAAGTGAGTAATTTCTGAGAAAAGACATGTTCTGCAGCACTCAGGCATTCTGTTGTGTATTCTGTACACATCAATCTATAATGACATCCTGTTGTAGTCAGGGAAGTAGTTGTAAGAATAATGTGTGGTTTGATAGCAGTATTCTTTACCCCCCACCCCTTCCCATTCCCAAACATTGTCATTTAACCTAGAAATTTACAAGATGAATGCATTGGAGAGAAGTGTCTTACAACTATGCAGTTATTTATTTCAAAGACAAGTATCTAGCAATAATATGTTTCATAGGACAATCATACAGAACAGGCATAGACTAAAGTGGAGTATGGCCCAGCAGAAAATGGCCCCATGAAGGCTCAAAAGAAGGTGGAGAAAGTGGTGAGATTAATTAAGAGTCCACAGAGGAGGGGCCACTAGGTAAACCAGAGTACCTTTAGGTTTTGTGACCACATACAACAGGGAAGTTGTAATTGGATCTTATTATATTTTAAGGAAGCAATACAATACAACAATATTGCAATCAATTGTAGCTTAGCCAACTGGCAGGTTTACGCAGTAACATAGTTTCTGAGGTTGAAAAAAGGCAATTTGTCCATAGAGTTCAACCTATTAGTGGTCTCCTACACTGTATTATTTTTAGGACAATTTTACCTGTTGTGAATGTTGGCCTTAATGTTTATTCCTCTTTTTTTAACTATAGTGCTTGAACTACCCACCATAACCCTGTATAGTTAGTCTTACATCTATAGTGGGGAAAGTATTGGAAGGTATTCTAAGAGACAGTATTCAGAAGTTCCTTGAAGTCAATAAGGTCATTAAAAGGAATCAACATGGGTTTATGAAGGACAGATCCTGTCAAACCAACTTACTTGGCTTTTATGAAACAGTAAGCGCAAACCTAGATCAGGGTAAAGAGGTGTATGTAATCTTTTTAGACTTTGCCAAAACGTTCGACACTGTACCACACATGAGACTTATCTACAAGCTACAAGAATCAGGGCTAGGAAGCACAATATGCATTTGGGTCAAAAACTGGTTAGATAATAGGGAGCAGCGTGTTGTGGTTAATGGGTCTTTTTCAATTCGGACTGAAGTGCTAAGTGGTGTGCCGCAAGGCTCAGTATTAGGACCACTATTGTTCAATATTTTCATTAACGACCTAACAGAAGGTCTAGAGAGCATGGTGTCAATTTCTGCAGATGATACCAAATTGTGTAAAGTTATAAATGCGGAGGGGGATGCTGAGTCGCTTCAGAATGACTTAGTTAAATTAGAAGCTTGGACAGCGAAATGGAGAATGCGCTTCAATACAGACAAGTGTAAGGTAATGCACTGTGGTAACAAGAACAAAAATAACACCTACCTACTAAATGGGGTAAAATTAGGGGATTCTGTACTGGAAAAGGACTTAGGTGTCCTCATAGATAGCAAACTAAGCAGTAGTACCCAAAGTAGGACTGCAGAAAAGAAGGCTAATAAGATATTAGCATGCATAAAACGGGGAATTGATGCTAGGGACGAGAGTATTATACTCCCGTTATATAAATCACTTGTGAGGCCACACCTTGAATACTGTGTACAATTCTGGGCACCTTACTACAAAAAGGATATCCTGGAGCTAGAAAAGGTTCAAAGGCGGGCGACCAAACTAATTAAGGGTATGGAGACGCTGGAATACGAAGATAGGCTTGTAAGACTAGGCATGTTTACACTGGAAAAGAGGAGATTAAGAGGGGACATGATCAACATTTACAAATATATAAGGGGACAATATACAGATCTTGCGCAGGACCTGTTTTTGGTTAGATCAACACAGAGAACTCGTGGACACTCGCTCAGGTTAGAGGAGAGGAGATTCCGCACAATACGGCGTAAAGGCTTTTTTACGGTAAGGACGATACGCGTTTGGAATTCCCTGCCTGGGGGAGTTGTAATGGCCGACTCAGTCAACACCTTTAGGAATGGGTTAGATAAATTCCTAATAGATAAGGATATCCAGGGTTACGGGGCATAGTCACGCACTATGGTTATTATAAAAAAGAGGGGTAAAACGTAACGGCAGTCATCAACTTCAGTCAAAATTTTATACAAAATAATCATGCATACGAGACCACAAATATGTTGAACTCGATGGACAATTGTCTTTTTTCAACCTTAGATACTATGTATGTTACTATATCCTTATCCATTAAGAATTTATCTAGCCCATTCTTAAAAGTAATGACCGAGTTCACCATTACTACTCTCTAAAGCAGGGAATTCCAAATACGTATTGTCCTTATAGTGAAGAAACCTTTTACGTCTCTGTGTGCGGAATCTCCTCTCCTCTAACCTAAGTGGATGTCCACATGTCCTTTGTGTTGATTTTACCAAAAACAAATCCCCCGCGAGCTCTGTGTATTGTCCCCTTATATATTTGTAAATGTTATTCATGTCCCCTCTAAACCTCTTTTTCTCCTCTTTATCTCCTATGGTTTACCACCAAAAGCCTAGGTCTGATCTTATAAACAGAACAGGAAACAGAATTCCACATCTGCAAGAGCTGATCTATGTCACTCACAGCAATCTCATGTCTCATAACATGTTTCTTCATTCCCACTCAAATCCCCACTATCTCCTATCCCTCACATGGCTAGTACCTAATTCAGGGCTGTAGAGAGCAGCGCTGGGCCCAGGAACTATAAGTGAAATGGACTAATCAGGGGGTCTAGTCACACCCTCGTACAAAAAAACAAATACAGTAGTACTACAAATCAATTGTTGGGCCAGAAAGTGACCCTTCACAACTCAGTGGGGGGGGGGGGGGGGAGGGGGGGGGGGTCTGCTATGCATATAATTAGAAATACACAATTTTTATTTATTTGGACCTGGCACATATATGAAACTGGGGAAGAAATGGGTGCAGATGTACTATACAATCATTACTGTAAATTACAATATATGATATATAATATAATAAGAGGTTGTTAGCATATAATTGGCCTATGATATGGGCTTGCTCCCCGCGTTGAGGTCACCTCTATCGAGCAAGTCCCTAACACTTTGTGGTTTACACTGGGACGCAGGGCACCCCCAAATCAGCCCAGCCATGAACCCCCCCAAGGCATCACAGTAGTGGAAAATCGTGAGGTGTGGTAAAGTATAGTAGAAGCATAGGTAGTTACTGAGTGTAGAAAGTGTTTTAAAATTAGATATAAAATGGGTGAAAAAAATACATGGATAAAATGACACGCATAGGAGGTAGTGAAAAAATAGTGACTATAAGTGTTTAGGGTGTGATGCCCCGGAGTGGCCCAGACAGAACAGTTCAGGGGACCCCATGTCCCAATGCTTACCCCCAAATAGACTGACACTATATAAAAATAATAGGACTTACTTTGTATTATGACTGAATCATTGATGTGTAGTCAGATGTAGGTCCCTGCCTAAAATCAGTTTGGTAGGTGGGGGAGGGGTGCTAGTCAGAATGAAGTAATCTCAGACTTCAGGTGTGTATTTATTAGAGATGTGCACTGGAAATTTTTCGGGTTTTGTGTTTTGGTTTTGGATTCGGTTCCGCGGTCGTGTATTGGATTCAGACGTGTTTTGGCAAAACCTCCCTGAAAATTTTTTGTCGGATTCGGGTGTGTTTTGGATTCGGGTGGTTTTTTTTAAAAAAACCTCAAAAACAGCTTAAATCATAGAATTCGGGGGTAATTTTGATCCTATAGTATTATTAACCTCAATAACCACAATTTCCACTCATTTCCAGTCTATTCTGAACACCTCACACCTCACAATACTACTTTTAGTCCTAAAATTTGCACAGAGGTCGCTGGATGACTAAGCTAAGCTACCCAAGAGGGCGGCACAAACACCTGGCCCATTTAGGAGTGGCAATGCAGTGTCAAACAGGAAGGCACTTAAAAAAATTGGCCCCAAACAGCACATGATGCAAAGAAAAGAGAAAAAGAGGTTCACCAAGGTCGCTGGACGGCTAAGCTAAGCGACACAAACACCTCAATATCACAGGAATTATTCGTTCTAATCAATGGTATTATTGGTCCAAATCACTGGAAGAAAATGACAAAATCACTGGAATTATTCATTCTAATCAATGGTATTATTGGTCCAAATCACTGGAAGAAAATGACAAAATCACTGGAATTATTCGTTCTAATCAATGGTATTATTGGTCCAAATCACTGGAAGAAAATGACAAAATCACTGGAATTATTCGTAAACATTTGTAGAAAGTTGCTGCTTTCTGATTACAGAAATGCTCAGATATTCCTGCGAATCCACAATCCCTTCCCAGAGGAAAAAGAAATTGAGAAACCGTTGTTTGAGAACGTTTGTTCTCTTTCCCTTACAAAGGAACAAACCACTTTCCAAGAAGACTGACGTTTTTGGGATTATAGAGACATAATGTTTTTTAATATACATCCTAAAGCAGGTGGTATATTAGAGCAAAAGAGTGCAAGAGACCAGCCATGCAGTTTCTGAAATATTATGACAAAATGTTACTGTATTTCATAAGCACTCATTCCTAACTCTGCTAAGTACTGTTTGGTATACTGTATCTGGCTTCCATGAGGTAGTTGTCCATTATTTCAGCTTCCATTGACCTTTTTGAAAGTGGTAGAAGTTATCGATTCTTTTTTTTTATTTTTATTTTCCCCTATTTTTAATTTTCTCCTGCATAGCCCAGTAAAATGTTGCAATGTTAAGTATTGACTAGTGCTTTCTGGAGGTACACTTCTTCACCAAACCCAGCCAAATCTCATCCTCACCCTCTGTTCCACATTCTCTATGTACTACATCTGTGTCACCCATGTCTGTCTACCCCTCCCCTTTAGATTGTAAACTCTCACGAGCAGGGCCCTCTTCCCTCATGTGCTTATCCTTTGTCTTACTTTAATAATCTTCAACTGTGCCACATCCAGCAGTTATCTGCCACCTGATACTTATTCCAGTGTCATCTGCTGATGTAACTATGTTTATATACCCTGTAGTTGTCCTATACTGTCATCAACTGTAAATTGCTGTTTTACTGTTTGTTTGATTATTTATGTACTCTGTAATTGGGGGCTGTGGAAACCCTTGTGGAACCATTTAAATAGAGGATAATAATAATAATAATAATAATAATAATAATAGAGGGTGTATAATCCCTAGGTGTATCTCACACATCACACAGTACAGTATATAGGGTGTATAATCCCCAGGTGTATCTCAGACATCGCTCAGTACAGATTACAGGATGTATAATCACCAGGTGTATAACACACATCGCACAGCACAGTATATAGGGTGTATAATCCCAAGGTGTATCTCACACATCGCTCAGTACAGTATACAGGGTGTATAATCACCAGGTGTATCACAAATATTGCACAGTACAGTATACAGGATGTATAATTCCCAGGTGTATCTCACAGATCGCTAAGTACAGATTACAGGATGTATAAAATCACCAGGTGTATAACACACATCGCACAGTGCAGTATACATACTGGTCACAACAATGCAGCAGATATTGAGCACTAATCAGGATACTAGAAGTGACACAGAGCTGCAAGATACAGCAATGGCCTATTGTACTGTACTATGTGTATACTGCTGGTCACCAAAATGCTGCACTGTCCTACTATATACTGCTCACAATAATGCAGCACAGATATGGATAGTATGCTTGACACAAAGCTGCAAGATACAGCAATGGCCTACTGTACTGTACTATATGTATACTGCTGGTCACCAAAATGTTGCACTGTCCTACTATATACTGCTCACAATAATGCAGCACAGAGATAGTATACTTGACACAGAGCTGCAAGATACAGCAATGGCCTACTGTACTGTACTACTATAAATATATACTGGTGGTCCCCAGTCCCCACAATGCAGCACACTGAGCACAGATATTTGCAGCACACTGAGCACAGATATGGAGCGTTTTCAGGCAGAGAACGTAGATGTTTTCAGCACACTGAGCACAGATATTTGCAGCACACTGAGCACAGATATTTGCAGCACACTGAGCACAGATTACGGAGCTTTTCAGGGAGAGAACGCAGCCACGTCCTCTCCGTTCAATCTCCAATGCACGAGTGAAAATGGCGGCGATGCACGGCTCTTTATATAGAATATGAATCTCGCGAGAATCCGACAGCGGGATGATGACGTTCGGGTTAACCGAGCAAGGCGGGAAGATCCGAAGCTGCCTCGGAACCATGTAAAATAGATGAAGTTCGGGGGGGTTCAGATCTCGGAAAACCGAACCCGCTCATCTCTAGTATTTATACACATAGTATAGACCAGGGGTTCTCAAACTCTGTCCTCAGGACCCCACACAGTGCATGTTTTGCAGGTAACCAGGCAAGTGCACAGGTGTATTAATTACTCACTGACCCATTTTAAAAGGTCCACAGGTGGAGCTAATTATTTCACTTGCGATTCTGTGAGGAGACCTGCAAAACATGCACTGTGTGGGGTCCTGAGGACCGAGTTTGAGAACCTGTGGTATAGACTATACAGAGGAAATGGGTCTAGACTGCACACCCTAGTGGTTGTAACGAAAGGTGCTATCTGCTGAGATTTTATAGTAATATAGGGGAAGAAATGGGTGCAGATGCACTATACAATCATTACTGTAAATTACAATATATAATATAATAAGAGGTTGTTAGCATATAATTGGCCAATGATATGGGCTTACTCACCGCGTCAGGGACACCTCTAGCGAGCAAGTCTTTAACACTTTTGGGTTCACACTGGGATGCAGGGCACCCCCAAATCAGCCCAGCCATGAACACCCCCAAGGCATCACACTAGTGGAAAATCGTGAGGTGTGGTAAAGTAAGGTAGAAGCATAGGTAGTTACTGAGTGTAGAAAGTGTTTTAAAATTAGATATAAAGTGGGTGAAAAAAATACATGGATAAAATTACACACATAGGCAGTGCAAAAAGAGTGACTATAAGTGTTTGCTTTAAAATCTCAGCAGGTAGCACCTTTCATTACAACCACTAGGGTGTGCAGTCTAGACCCATTTCCTCTGTATAGTCTACACATATATGAAACTGGCTGCATCTAGAGGCTGTTTTGGGGGTGGGGTGGGGTGGGAGTGGGATACACTATTTGAGTGTGAATTTTTCTGAGAATACATTATTCTAATCTCAGCATCTAATGATGAATGTTTAAACCATATCCAGAATGTTTTCTTCAAATTGTTTATTTGTAACTGAATTTAAATTCTCCCTTCAATTTTAATATTTCTATGTATAGTGCCTACAGTAATCAGGAAAGCAAATGGGGGGAGTTTGGCATGCCTGAGCCCTGGGTGCTTGATTTGAGGGGGCACTGAGATGGTCAGAGACATACATCGGGGTGTACTAAAAATGTACTAACCCCCAGCCACCCGACCAGTCACAGTGGTATCCTCCGCTGCCATATGTCCAGTGCTGCTGTATAATTATAACAAGTCCCTTACAGTGTTGCTGTGTTGTCCTGCATCAGACCAGTGGTAATGTGCTGTGCATCAGCCATCAGTCACTCCAGTGACCAGTCACAGTGGTATCCTCTGCTGCCATATGTCCAGGGCTGCTGTATAATTATAACAAGTCCCTTACAGTGTTGCTGTGTTGTCCTGCATCAGACCAGTGGTAGTGTCCTCTGCATCAGCCATCAGTCACTCCAGTGACCAGTCACAGTGGTATCCTCTGCTGCCATATGTCCAGTGCTCCTGTGCTGCATATTGTGTTATAAAACTCCAGAAAAATAATGAAGAACAAAAATTTGGAGGATAAAACAGGGAAATATCAGAACCAATTCCTCCTAGTGCTGAAGCTGCTGCCACTAGTCATGACATAGATGATGAAATGGCGTCAACGTCATCTGCCAAGGCCAAAGCCCAGTGTGATGGTAGAGGGAATGTAAAATCCAAAAAGCCAAAGTTCAGTAAAAAAACCCAAAAAAGAAATTTAAATCGTCTGTGGAGAAATGTAAACTTGCCAATATGCCATTTATGACACGGAGTGGCAAGGAACGGCTGAGGCCCTGTCCTATGTTAATGACATCAGCTTCGCATGATGTTGGAAGCCCTCATACTCCCACTAGAAAAATTAAAAGAGTTAAGCTGGAAAAAGCACAGAAAAGAAAATTGTGTGATCTGAGATGGTATCACAAATCCCCAAGGAGAGTCCAAGTGTTTCGGCGGTTGCGATGCCTGACCTTCCCAACACTGGACGGCAAGAGGTGGCTCCTTCCACCATTTGCATGCCCCTGCACAAACTCCCCTTGCACAAACTGGCTTAATTTTACTTAAGTTGCCACCCCCCCTTCCAGTGTGGACTCCGAAAGAGTGTTTAGTGCAGCCAGTAACCTTGTCAGCGATCGTCGTAGGAGGTTACTTCCACAAAGTGTGGAGAAGATGATGTTCATTAAAATTAATTATAAATTCCTCCAGTAAGACCTTGACCAGCAAGTGTCTCCGGAAAGTACACAGGGACCTGTGATGGTGGATTCCAGTGGGGACGAATATATACTCTGTGAGGAGGGGGATGTACTCAGTGAAAGGGGTGAGGAATCAGAGGATGAGGATGAGGTTGACCTCTTGCCTCTGTAGAGCTAGTTTGTGCAAGGAGAGATTGATTGCTTCTTTTTTGTTGGGGGCCCAAACAAACCATTTGTCATGTGGCAGACCCTGTCACTGAAATGATTGGTTTGTTAAAGTGGGCATGTCCTGTTTTTACAACATAACGGTGGGTGGAAGGGCCCAAGGACAATTCCATCTTGCACCTCTTTTTCTTCTTTGCATCATGTGCTGTTTGGGGACTATTTTTTTAAAGTGCCATCCTGTCTGACACTTCCGTATATGTCCAGAGGTACTGCCATATAATTCCAGTGATACTGCCGTATATGTCCAGTGGTACTGCCATATAATTCCAGTGATATTGTCATATAATTCCAGTGATATTGCTGTATAATTGCAGTGGGAATTGTTTGTGTCACTTGGCTTAGTCAGACAGCTACCTCATTGCACCTCTTCTACATCTTTGCATGAGGTGCTGTTTGAGGCCTTTTTTATATCTGCCCTCCTGTCTGCCAGTGCAGTGCCACTCCTAGATGGGCCATTTGTTTGTGTCGCTTGGCTTAGTCATACAGCAACCCATTTCACCTCTTCTACATCTTTGCATGAGGTGCTGTTTGGGGCCTTTTTTATATTTGCCCTCTTGTCTGACACTGCAGTGCCACTCCTAGATGAGCTAGGTGTTTGTGTCGTCCACTTGTGTCGCTTAGTCATCCAGCAACCTTGGTGCAACCTTTTGGCCTAAAAACATTATAGTGAGGTGTGAGGTGTTCAGAATAGACTAGAAATCAGTGGAAATTAATGTTATTGAGGTTAATAATACTGTAGGATCAAAATTACCCCCAAAATCTATTATTTTAGCAGTTTTTATGTTTTTTCAAAAATCATCCAGATCCAAAACCAAAACACGAAAGAGTGGTTTTGGCAAAACCAAGCCAAGACCAATACACGAAAGTGGAATTAGAACCAAAACCAAAACACAAAACACAAACTGTTTGTGATTATCATCGCTGCAATGATCGGATATGGGCGGCAATGTACTTTAGTACATCCTGCCATAAAAGCAGGAAACCCGTGATGAGTCGGAACCATGACATGTTGGGGGTAGGCTTAAGAGAGCATGTCAGGATCAGATTAAGAAGGGTTACAGGGAGCAAGAACCCCTGGACCATTCTCTCTCAGTGGCAGAAATACTGTAAATGCAGCGAGTAGGGTAGGGATTAAGGGGCCCTTAGCTGCCTAGACATGAAATGTTTTCACCTCATGCACCTGGCACTTTGGAATGTAATTGGGTGTCAGATGCCACCGCTATTACAAATTCACAATCAGTGTGCATGTCTGTGATGTCCGGTACCCGGCTGACTGAGTACCCTCTCCTCTCCCAGACTGAGCCTGAATGCCTGACTGAGGCTGTCAGTGGGTGGAGAGGATGGCTGAGCAGGTGGTGTGAGTGACAGCCAATGGAGAAATGAGTCATCATAGCATCACAATGTGATAACATCTCATACTGTACATTAGAAGAGGATCAGAGGATGCCCATCCAGAGCAGCAAGAAGACCCCTTGAATGCCTGAGCCCAGTCCAAAAGTGGAGAAGCAGGTAAGTAAAAACAGAGGGTATGAAGAAAAGAACATAAGATTTATATAAGTGAAGGGGAAAATTATGAAATATATACATTTATATAATTGAAGAGGCAGAGTGGGGGGCACAATTATTTTACTGATATGTATATTGAATAATATCCCCTGGCTATCCCTGGCACCCTCTGCCTATCCATGTCACCCTCTACCTCCCGCTTTGACACAATTTCTCCTGCTGCCACCATCTGCTTTTACCTGCCACCCACTGCCTCCCCTGTTACCCACTGCCACTGCCTGTTATACACAGCCTCTCCCTGTCACCCATTGCCTCTCACTTTTACATTCTGTCTCCTGCTGTCATCCAATGCCTCCCGCTGTCATCCTCTGTATTTCCCTGCAACCCACTGTCTCTCCCTGCCACCCACTGTCTCCTACTGTCAACATCTGCCACTGTCTGCCACCCTCTGCCTGTCCCTGTTTACCACCGTCTTTCCATGTCAACCACTGCCTCTCCCTTTGGCTAGAGGAGGGGAGGTCCAAGCATATGTTTGCACCTGGGACCGCCACTCACAAATTCCACCACTGGCTACGTGCATGAAGTTATTACGTCACATACTCTAAAGAACAGTGTGCAAGGATCCTGGTAAGATCCAGGTAAGTGGTGGTGGGGTATCACAAACAAGTGGTGGTGGTAGAGGAGGTGTGGGGTCACCAAATGACTACCTTGCCCCTGGTGACAAGTATCCTAGTTTCGGTCCTGCAGTAATGTATTCATTTTAGACTGTATTTTGAGAAGCCATACAAGTGAATTAGTTCTTAATACTAGCAAATTTGGTGATCCTTCTGTTATGCACATGTAACCAGTACTTAGAAATTTGTTTACACATTTTTTATTTTTCACAGCAATTTATCAAGAACATGTTGCAGGAGAGATCATCCGCTGACTTTGCAAAATTGCCCAAACCAGTAAGTATTAAGGGGGTAATTCAGATCTGATCGCTGCTGTGCATTTTCTCACAGCAGGTGATAAGGACATAACAGCGCATGCGTATGCACTGCAATGCGCATGTGTGTTGGACAACAACAACAGGTATCGCCAGTCAGACGGGATGGTGCGAAAAATCCAAACGCATAGGCGTTCGCAAGGTGAGTGACAGGAAGAGGCCCTTTGTGGGAGGCAACTGACCGTTTACTGGGAGTGTCTGGAAAAATGCATATGTGCCCACGCGTTTTCAAGGAGGGTGTCTGATGTCACCTCCGGCCCCTGTCAGCCTGATTCAATCGCGCTGGAAGAGTAAGTCCTGAGCTGCGCAGAGACTGCACACAAATAATTTTCGCAGCTCGACGTACACATAGCATCGCACACTTGCACAGTGAAAATACACTCCCACTGTAGGCAGTGACTATCTGAACGCAGGACAGCAAAAAATGCAGCCCAGTGATCAGATCTGAATTACCCCCTAAGTTGCTACTACACAGGAACAGTTTCTAGATAGCCTATGCATGTGCTGTGGAACTGAAAGTCTGAGCTTTTAAAAAATAGATATTTTGTAAAAATAAGCAAGACTATAAGATGCTGATAAAATATTGCTTTAATTAGAATAATCTGCACTTGTGCACTAAGTGACAAGCAGCTCAGGCTTTTTGTGGCTGCATCAGATGTAGCCCTATAAGCCAGATTGGGCTGCCATTATAGGAGAAGAGTGGCTTCCCATCAGAAACACCTTCTATGCTAATTGGACTCCAGACTAGTAGTCCAGGAGGGAGAAAACATCCCCCCCTAGAACTGCCTGTCCGGATGAGATTAGCAAGAAGCACTTCCTATTGGAAACCACTGCCATTGCTAGGCAGGCTCTGGGGTACAGATTTTACTGGGGGGCTGCAGTCTGGCAGCCCCTATACAAAATCTGCCACTGATGAGGAAGTATTGATATAGGATGGGGAGGGGGGGGGTTACTATAATGTGGGGTATTCTGTAATGTATGGTGAATTGTAATAATGTGGGATTGTAGCATTTATGTGTAGGGGAGTATTACTGATTGCTGTACTGTTGGGATAATTCAGATCTGATTGCTGGGCTGCTAACTTTGCTGTTCTGCGATCAGATAGTCGCCGCCTCCAGGGGGTGTGTAAATTTGCTGTGCAAGTGTGCGATAAAGGTCTTTGCTGGAGTCTACTGCACCATGCCCACCTGGAGACCCACCTGGAGGTGCACATGGGCTCCCTCCGCTGTTAAAGCACCCCTTTGTCCATATGTTTATGGTGTTTATATATATATATATATATATATATATATATACCATATACAGTATATATAGAGATGGAGTTGCGCTCATCTGAGGTGGCTCCATTGCAGGCATGCAGTCCCGGCATGACTAGGTGATCCATCCACCTACTCACGCCGGGAGTGCACTGAGATGCTTCCATTCTGATCATCTCCGTACGGGCACACAACGGAGATGCTCTCCCATTATAGTGAATGGTGCACGTCTCCATCACGGGTGCACGTGTCCAGCCAACCGCAGACACTCTCGGCATTAGGCGCACCTGTCCAGGCACAGACAGAGCAACAACTAGCGCGGCGTCATCTGTATATATGTTTTCGTGTTTTGGTTTTGGTTCTGTTTTCGTGTTTTGGATCTGGATTGGTTTTGCCAAAACCACCCTTTTCGTGTTTTGGTTTTGGTTTTGGCCTTGGATCTGGATGATTTTTGAAAAAAAAACATAAAACTGCTAAAATCACTGAATTTGGGGGTATTTTTGATCCTACGGTATTATTAACCTCAATAACATTCATTTCCATTCTATTCTGAACACCCCAAACCTCACAATATTGGTTTTAGGCCAAATGGTTGCACCGAGGTGGCTGTATGACTAAGCTAAGCGACACAAGTGGGCGGCACAAACACCTGGCCCATCTAGGAGTAGCACTGCAGTGTCAGACAGAATGGCAGATTTAAAAACTAAGCCCCAAATTGCAGATCATGCAAAGAAGAAAAAGAGCTGCAATTAAGTAGCTGGATGACTAAGCTAAGCGACACAAGTGTGTGGCACAAACACCTGGCCCATCTAGGAGTGGCACTTCAATGGCAGACAGGATGGTACTTAAAATAACCAGTCCCCAAACAGCACATCATGCAAAGAAGAAAAAGAGGTGCAATGAGGTACTGCATGTACAGATTCCTACTATCTGTATGTGACAACTGCACAGTATCACTACCTTCATTCTGTATGATCAGTAATATTATACTGCAGATACATGTTCCTACTATATGTATTTGACACCTGAACAGTATCACTTCTCTCATTCTGTATGATCAGTGTAATTATTATAGTGCAGATACACATTCCGACAATCTATATGTGACAGCTGCACAGTATCACTACTCTCATTCTGTATGATCAGTGTAATTATACTGCTGATACATGTTCCTACTATCTGTATGTGACACCTGCACAGTTTCACTTCTCTAATTCTGTAGGATCAGTTTAATTATTCTGCAGATACACATTCCTACTATCTATATGTGACAGCTGCACAGTATCACTTCTCTCATTCTGTATTATCAGTGTAATTATACTGGAGATACACATTTCTACTATCTATATGTGACAGTTGTACAGTATAATTTCTCTCATTCTGTATGATAAGTGTAATTATACTGAAGATACATGTTCCTACTATCTATATGTGACACCTGCACAGTATCACTTCTCTCATTCTTTATGATCAGTGTAGTCTTATACAGCAGCCCTGGACATATGGCAGCAGAGGACACCACCACTGTGACTGGACTGATGCAGCACAAGACACCACCACTGGACTGATGCAGCACAACACAGCACCACTGGACTGGACTTATACAGCAGCACTGGACATATGGCAGCAGCGGACACAACCACTGTGACTGGACTGATGCAGCACAGGATACTAACACTGAACTGATGCAGGACACTGAGGACGGAGACACATCCTCTCTCTACACTCTCCAATGCTGGAGTGAAAATGGCGGCGACATGTGGCTCCTTATATGGAATCCAAACCCTGTGAGAATCCGACAGCAGGATGATGACGTTTTGTCTCATTCTGGTTTCCGAGTCAAGCGGGAAAACCCAAGCCTGACTCGGATCCGGGCTCGTGACAAGAAGTTTGGGAGGGGTCCGGTTCTCTGAGAACCGAACCCACTCATCTCTAATAAAAAAAAAAAAATATATATATATATATATATAAAGCTATATATACATTTGCACACTTTTGAAAAATAGTATATCCAGGTGCTCCCTATAATCTGTTCCTTGATGGTCCAGTAAAAATATACTATGGAAAAGAGGCACTCAATCAATCATGGTATATGAAAAAAAGTCTTATAAATTTTATTTTCACCCAACAACGGGCATTTCAGGTGGAATCACATTGATGGTGGTGGCTCAGCAAAAACTCTTGAATACGTACGTACTGGTTTGATCTTTTTCACATCCTCTTTATAAGCAAAACATTTGTTTACCAAAAAGCACTTTATGATGCTGCATAAGCTGTATTTTATTCAAGAGTTTTTGCTGAGCCACCACCATCAATGTGATTCCACCTGAAATGCCTGTTGTTGGGTGAAAATAAAATTTATAAGACTTTTTTTCATATACCATGATTGATTGAGTGCCTCTTTTCCATAGTATATATATATATATATATATATATATATATACACATACAGTATATATACATGTTCAAGTCATATGATGACCAGCTAATAGCCAGAATATCTGCCATTTGCAGCACGGACAGCAGCTAGAGGTGTTAAACTATCATTTTAGACTCACAGTTGTTATCTCCCAGAGTCATTTTGATGATAAGTTGCTTCAGTGTAGCGGGTTGGTTGGCCCTCACACACCTACAAGCTGACGTTCACCTCTCACTTCAATGGCACGTGGTGCTCCCCAGTTTCCACTTCGGTTATTCGCAGTGGTGACGCCTGCCCAGTAATGATACATCACCAAAGCATCATGCAAATGGTTCACAACCTGCACTTTTTCAGCCCTTGGCCCGAAAGCCAATAATCATCCCTTTTTGCAACTCAGAAAAACGCCCCTTTTAATCATGATAGCAACGAGTGATATGTGTGCAGACCGCTGATCATCTATGCAAACAGTCTAAATTATCTGCCACATATACATATGCCAACTAGTTGGAGGAAGTCAGGGCTCCTGAGGGAAACACACAAAAATTGGGAGAACATACAAACTCTACATAGATAGACTCAAAGTAGAATTGATGACATCAGCATAATGTGGCAGCACTGTTAACCACAGTGCCACTGTGCAATTCATGGGTATGCAGAGGGATTATCATAGGACTTATTTGCTGCATACACTCAAAACAGTTTTAAAAACAGAAAATTTGTTCATTATTTAATATACAGCACCACACAGAACTACTGTAACTTTTATATTAAGAAACTTTGGAATCAATAAACGTTAAGACTGAATGTGTGTATTGTTTTCCACTTATTTTAAAACTCAGATTGGAAAATATACATAAATTATTCTATGGTGTGCTTTAGCCCAGCAATGAAATACTGAAAAATCAGTGACAAATTTAGTTTAGGGCAAGGTCATGAAGGATAGTATAGGTAGATTTGCAGTTAAATTATAAAACTGAATTAAATGACAGAATAAATATAAAACCAGAGAAAAACACTGATTGGGCATAACATAGAAAAATGAGAAAATAATGAAAGTTGATCATTTCTGTTCCTCTGTGTTGCTTATGCTAATGTATTTGCAGGTCTTTTTATGCTCTTGTGAATTTAATTTTATTTTATGCTATGCTGCTGAGCAGGGATGTATCAATATCAATTAACTGTTAGTGTAATCTCTGAACCTTTTTCATATTCATCTTTCTCTTTTCCAATTGTGTACAGGAAACAAAATACAATTAAAACATTTTTTTCTTTCCAGAGAAAGCATCTGCAAATGGACATAAAAAAGTCTTAGCCAACATATTTCCAGGTAATGAAATCTAGTTTGTTTTGTGCCTGGATTATGATAAACCTCAATTAATTTTGTTGCTGCCTCAAAACTGCAGAAAGCATAGACGGGTGAACAAAATAAAATAGGGTAAAGATAACTACTAGAAACCTTGGACATATTATAATAGAATTCTGCAAGAATATTTACAAAGTCATATTTTTTCTGAATAAAAAGTGATTGGTTAGAACAATAGGCTTCAAAATGGCATAATTAGTTCCGACTTGCTGTTCAATAATGTAGATTGCTGAAAATAATCAAAATCTGTTTACTTTTTTTGGAGGGATTTCAAAGGAATTAATTTTGACACATTGAAGTGCTTATTATTTAATCAGATTAGAAATGCTATGTGTGTATACTAACTAACCTCACAAAGTGTGAACATGTGCATTTCCGGCCCTGTACTAGGACTATTAATACTGTACATTAATGTATGTGTGCTATGTGGCAGGTACTATATATGTAGTCAAAAGAAGTTAATTAAAACAGATTACAGAACTTTATAAAAAAAAACATTAAATGTAGCAACCAGTATAATTTTCCAGTAATTGGACAGTAGTATTTTGTTGGGTTTCCAAATCTCTGTCCTCAAGGTACTGTAGCAATCCAGGTTTTATGAATATCCATGCTTGTACACAGATGTTGTAATCAAAATGACTGATCTACTAATAAGACAAATGAGTTTAAGCATGGATATCCTTAAAGCCTGAACTGTTAGGGTGCCTTAAGTACCGAGTTTGGGAACCACTGGTATATTGTTAAAAACTGAATAGTTATTAGTAGGCTTGTCCGGGACATCTATAATTTACCCAGGTTTTGTGGCTGGCCAAATGTAAGCCTGCATTTCAGCCACAGAACCTGTGTAAATCATAGGTGTCCTAGATTAAAGGAATACAGATGGCAAGATTAGTAATTACGTTCAGTCATGCAGATACTGTATAATGGGATTAAAGAATGGTGAGCAGGTAAGCGGTCCCTTCACCAGCGCTAAGTCTGGAAAAGAGGGGGCAGAGTTGCTTTCTTTCCATGTACATCAATCCTTTCAGTCAAACAGCTTTCTGCTCCTTAAATTTGTCATAGAGTTCACCAATATCCCTTATATTGTGTGATAACCAGTGTCATTCAATGATGTCAATTAAATGCTCCCATACATGCAACGAAAAGCAAACAGGGATCGCATATTGTAATACGTTTTAATTTATGACACAAAACACACTTCCAATGACATCCATAAAAAAAAATAGACACTCAAGAATAGATAAAATCGGCAGGGTGGCGGAGAGTGCATTGGGATAAGTACCAGATGTAGAACTGGTTTTAAACAGTTCTGTCTGAGCAATGAGAGATATTATCAACCAGGCAGCTACCCGGGTCTGCTCCAACGCTCTGCTCCAGCCGTCAATCACCTCCTTGGACTCTCCATCACACCTGTTTATCTAACGCATTTCTATCCCTAACCGAGATCTTTTTCAAGGCAAGATATCTTCTACAACATCTGGTACTTATCCCAATGCACTCTCCGCCACCCTGCAGATTTGATCTATTTTTGAGAGTCTGTTTGTGTTTTTATGGATGTCATTGGAAGTGTGTTTTGTGTCATCAATTAAAATGTATTGTGCTATGCGATCCCTGTTTGCTTTTCTTTGCATGTGCGAGAGCATTAAATTGACATAATTGAATGACACTGGTTATCACACCATATAAGGGATATCATTGAACTTTATCACAAATTTAAGGAGCAGAAAGCTGTTTGACTGGAAGGATTGACGTACATTGAAAGAAAGTGACTCTGCCCCCTCTTTTCCAGACTTGGCGCCAGTGAAGGGACTGTTTACCTGCTCCCCAATGTTTCTGTAAATTGGGGCTTGAGGATTGCCCCACAAGTGTGACGCTAACCAGGCAGATTTGCAGTGCTGCAAATTGTGATTTTCCCTTTTTCTGTACTATAATGGGCTGAAAGTATTATACCTGTACTTATTGTGCAGGTATAACGCTTCCTGCGATGCGTGTGTATCACAGCAAGGGTATATGAGAACACATACTGTTTATTGTGGTTTTTTTAATGGTCATTTCATATATCTGTTTTCTTTACAACTGGCACTCTTGCGAGGTTTTTTTTGTCCTCTCAGGTCTAATATCTCTCTAGACCTGATTTGTAATTGTTTTATTAACATTGTATACCTACAGTACAAATGTTACTTTATTCCTGTTCACGTCATTAGATTGCTTCTTCTTTCCTCTAATTTAGCTTCTCACAAACTTAGTTTCTACAGTTTATAATGTTGGTTCTTGGTCATTTCTACCCTTCTTACACTCAAAATGTCTTACTGTTTTTCCTCTTTCTCCCAACCCCCTATTGTGAAGCCTTTGAATTGCATCAGTTTATTAAAGATTATTTTATTACAGCTGTTTTGCATTTGTTTGTTATCTCTACTATCCCTTCTCTTATTAACAATTCCTTGTGCAGTGCTCCTTCAGAATCATTGCGGTAGTGATAGTTTCAGGAAAGTGCACTTTCTTCAAATCTACACTCAAACAACATCATTACAATACTGTCATAATTCAGGGGACATGGTTCACTGCCCTACACACATTCTTTCAAAATAAAACATACACAGTAATTAGTCATTTTTCTCCTCAGCCACATCTACATCTAAAGGGTGTTGACATGTAGTTAAATGCTAATAGCTGTCTCTTAACAGAGTGTTATTGTGCTGACTCATCAACAACAATAACGTCACATCTGTGTTATTGTGAATGACTCATCAGCTACAGTAACATCACATGTCTGAGTCACCAAACTTAAAAGTCAGGCTAATTAGACTGCAGGTGCATGTTGTTTACTTTTTTTTTTTAAAAGGGTCTGCATATGCCTATGCCTGTCATCTGTACAGCTTATCATCTATCACCTGTATTCTGTTATCTTCAATAAAACCTACTCTGATTTGGAGTCATTATGTGGACTAACCTTCTTGCTTGCCAGGTAAGAGACCTCACATAAGTCACTTAAAAGTATTGGGATTCAAAGCTTATATACATATTTGAAAAGATAGAAGGTGCAAGTCAAACTACAAATAACGAGACTGAATTTTTCTTGGATATTGTCTTAAGAAAAAAAAGGAGGAAAGAAAAGAAAGACTCTATGTTGGGGAACATTTGGACAATGAAAATGTGTCAAAATATAACATTTATTCTTGATAGAAAAAAAATAGTTTGACACACAAGATAGCATATTATATACTGGTGGATATGTTATTTTACATCTGCAAGCTTTGCCACGATAACATTTGTTTTATTACACAGTGCAACTTGTGTCGTGCTTGTGCTTGGGTGCTCGTGATCACTTACACTAACCACCAGCACAGAAAAATATATTTTTGCATTGACCTGTTTGTGCATCTTTTGCCCATGAAAATGACAGTGAAAAGTATATTACCGTATATACTCGAGTATAAGCTGACTTTTTCAGCACTTTTTTTTGTACTGAAAAAGCCACCTAGGCTTATACTCGAGTCAGCTTTAAGAGGGACACGGAGAGCTCAGCGCGCGGCTCTTCTGTGTCCCTCCTACATCTCCGGCGGCAGCGGTGTCTGTGTGGTAAAGGAAGTGCACGAACCGGCACTTCCTTTAACACATGCCGCTGCCGCCGGAGACGCAGTAGGGACACAGGAGAGCCGCGCGCTGTGCTCTCCGTGTCCCTCCTTCAGAAGACAGCGCGGGAGCGATGGAGGGTAAGTATCTAGCACTGTGGGACATATCTGGTACACCTGGCACTGTGGGGCATATCTGGCACACCTGGCACTGTGGGGCATATCTGGCACACCTGGCACTGTGGGGCATATCTGGCACACCTGGCACTGTGGGGCACACCTGGCACATCTGGCACTGTGGGGCACATCTGGCACTGTGGGGAATATCTGGCACTGTGGGGCACTGTGTGGCATATCTGGCACTGTGTGGCATATCTGGCACTGTGTGGCATATCTGGCACAACTGGCACTGTGGGGCATATCTGGCATATCTGGCACTGTGGGGCATATCTGGCATATCTGGCACTGTGGGGCATATCTGGCATATCTGGCACTGTGGGGCATATCTGGCACTGTGGGGCAAATCTGGCACTATGAGTTCTGTGTACGGGTAGAGCTGCATTTCCCACCCTAGGCTTATACTCGAGTCAATAAGTTTTCCCAGGTTTTAGTGGTAAAATTAGGTGCCTCGGCTTATATCCGGGTCGACTTATACTCGAGTATATACGGTAATTGTCATTTACCTTAAGAAAGTTGAAAGGGGTCTTTTTATTCAGATTTTCCTCTGTAAAGAGACATCAAAACAACACATCATCACATTTCAGTCCACATTTTGCACAAAATATTATCTGTGCTTTTGACATAACTCCTTTAGTGAGTATATTGCCAATATTTTGCTCACTCATAATACAATTCACTGTGATTAACTCATCTCAGCAAGTTCTCCAATGAAATTATGTTTAATAGGTGCATTAATTTGCCATGGTGCTTGTTCTAGCAGACAAGTCTATAGCACCTTTATTGTGAGATAGGATGTTGAGAGCTTCTTTGGGGTTTAAAACTTTTAGTTCAAATAAAGTACTTTTTACCCAAAGTGCCTATTTTGTTGCTTCGGTCAAGGTCATACATTAAGCACTTGTTGAAGTTAAAGCAACTGTTGTTTCTTACTTGACCAACTTATAGCTGTGCCTACTAATTCAACTAGAAAGCCAGTTTAAGAATGTTTGCCATCTTAATAATAATAATAATAATAATAATTGTATTTATATAGTGCTCTTTCTCCAATAGGACTCAAGGCGCTTAACAGATACATAGCATAATATAGTACAGAAAATAATGAAGTACAGAACAGCTTTTCATAAAATACAGAAGCATGGAGATACTAAAGGGACATTTATGGGAATGCTTGAGTAAAAAGGAAAGTCTTGAGTTTACTTTTGAAGGATTCTATAGTTGGGGCCTCTCGCACTGTGCAGGGAAGTGAGTTCCATAGAGTTGGAGCCGCATGACTAAAAGCTCATCTCTCAGATGAATTACGGGAGATTCTAGGTACTGCTAAAAGTCCTTCATCTACAGATCGCAGTAATCGAGTGGGGCAGTAATGGGTCAGTAGCTGCTTCAGGTACCTTGAGCCCTGGTCATGTAGTGCTTTCATCTATTCCGCAATCTGCATCAAAATAAAATTTCAAGTTTTCAGTCTTTTAAAACATACATTTTAAAGAGCTAGTACCTTTAAGGTATCTCAAGTTCATCTTAACTGCTAACGAATGCTGTTTTCCAGGAGTCAGCAAAAAATTGCTAGCGCTACTCACTGCATGTGTGATATCCAGGTAACTTACAACACTTCCATACTGTACATCATACTCCAAATGCCATTATGGTATGGGATAGCTCTCATTTCTTTTATTTCAGGTTCTGCAGTTAGCAACATATTTCTAATTAGTTTTGTACTTTTGTTGACAGGAGTATACACTGGTATTGCATCTGACAGACCATATTTCAGTAGTACAGTTTCAATGTAATTTTGATGATCTACAGTATACTGATAGTTCCAGATTTTAGATAAAAATCCTTATAAACCCCAGCAGGTGATTTGCCAGCTAGTTCACTATTAAGTTATGCCAAATCAAAATCCAGCTTGTATAATAGTTTAAGTCATATAGTGCAGATATAGCAATTATTAAACATAGGGTACTGTACCTTGTGACAGGGGAAAACACTTCACTGTAGTCAATTTGAGACCTTTGAGTAAATCCCTTTGCAACAAGGTGAGCCTTGTAATGGGAAAATGATCCATCTATATTTAGCTTTATACAAACAATCCATTTGTTTGTAATTACTTCTGGTGGGTCAGTCTGTTCACAAGAGTCCAAGTCTCATTTTCCTTTAAAAATGTAATTTCTGTATCTATAGCAAAATCCATTTGGACCACTCAATTATGCTTTTAAACTTTGTGTTTCTGAGAATGCAATTTTGGTAAATAATGCACTATAACTTTGGGTGGATTTTCCTTTGGTATGTCTGTTAAAATCCTTGTTTACTGTTGGTATTCAAGGTTTAAAATCTCTAGGTTTGAAGTATTGGTGTTCACATGTAGTTCAAGCATTACAAATATATCAGGCACTTCACAATTTGACTTATGAAATATTACATTTCAGGACTTTTTTTGTAACCATAGTCCCAAAGTCCAGATCCCTTGCTCTTAAGACAATATAGTGAAGCTAGGAGGGGTGTGGCGTCGCACAAGACTAAGAATTCAGAGAGTCCGTTTTTTAGGTTTCTCTTACAAGACCAACCATATGCCGATTAAACCCTGAAATAGGTATTTCATATTTGATGTGTTGGTGGTGCTCCTAGAGTCAGTATAGTCAATAAAAAAGGAGAAAAGAAAAGAGAGACTCTATGTTGGGGAACACTTGTACAATGAAAATGCGTTAAAATATAACTTTTTCTTGATAGATAAAAAATCGTTTGACACACAGTTTAGTGTAACATAGAACTCCACCTCAAGGAGGGCAAGGTTTAATTAGTGTTAACTATGTGTGGATTTCAATAAACCCTGTGCCCCAACATAGAGTCTCTCTTTTCTTTTCTCCTTTTTTATTGACTATACTAACTCTGGGAGCACCACCAACACATCAAATATTAAATACCTATTTCAGGGTTTAATCGGCATATGGTTGGTCTTCTCAGAGAAAACTAAAATTCTTAGTCTTGTGTGATGCCACACCCCTCCTAGCTTCACTATATTGTCTTAAGAGCAAGGGATCTGGACTTTGGGACTATGGGACTATGGTTACAAAAAAAGTCCTGAGATGTCATATTTCATAAGTCAAATTGTGAAGTGCCTGATATATTTGTAATGCTTGAACAGAGCCAGTTCTAATTTTGGGCCCGAGCAGTGTTGGGCTTTTCTGGCTTTCTCAGATGTGGTTCAGACGTTACCTATGGAGAAGCTGCAACATAACATCCTAGGACACGCAACTGCACCATGTATCACCATTATATTTGAGTGTGCCTTGGCATTATTTAAATCTTGTTCAGTGTGCTGCAAGTTGTAAATGGTTGAAAATCTCTGCTGTAGATCATCAAAATTACATTGAAACTGTACTACTGAAATATGGTATATCAGATGCAAAACCAGTGTATATATACTCCTGTCAACAAAAGTACAAAACTAACTAGAAATATGTTGATAACTGCAGAAACTAAAATAAAAGAAATGAGAGCTATCCCATACCATACCATAATGGCATTTGGAGTATGATGTACAGTATGGAAGTATTGTAAGTTGCCTGGATGTCACACATGCAGTGAGTAGCGCTAGCCATTTTTTGCTGACTCCTGTAAAACAGCATTTGTTAGCAGTTAAGATGAACTTGAGATACCTTAAAGGTACTAGCTCTTTAAAATGTATGTTTTAAAAGACTGAAAATTGAAAACTAAACTAAATATTATTTTGATGCAGATTGCGGAAAAGATGAAGATGAAGTGTTTTGCACTGCTTACAGCTGGTGCAAAACACAGCTGCCAGGTTGTTAACCGACCAGCCCCACTCTAGCCACATAACACCCATACTCTACTCCCTTCACTGGCTACCTGTAAGATGGCGAATCATCTTCAAGATTGGCTTACTTAGTTTCAAAGCACTACGTGACCAGGGCCCAAGGTACCTGAAGTAGCTACTGACCCCATACTGCCCCACTCGATTACTGCGATCTGTAGATGAAGTACTTTTAGCAGTACCTAGAATCTCCTGTAATTCATCTGGGGGGCGAGCTTTTAGTCATGCAGCTCCGACTCTATGGAACTCACTTCCCTGCACAGTGCGGGAGGCCCCAACTGTAGAATCCTTCAAAAGTAGACTCAAGACTTTCCTTTTTACTCAAGCATTCCCATAAATTGGCTTTCTAGTTGAATTAGTAGGCACAGCTATAAGTTGGTCAAGAATGAAACAACAGTTGCATTATCTTCAACAAGAGCTTAATATATGACCTTGACTGAAGCAGCAAAATAGGCACTTTGGATAAAAAGTACTTTATCTGAACTAAAAGTTTTAAACCCTAAAGAAGCTCTCAACATCCTATCTCACAATAAAGGAGTTATATACTAGTCTGCTAGAACAAGCACCATGGCAAATTAAAGCACCTATTAAACATAATTTCATTGGAGACCTTGTTGAGACCTTGTTGAGAAAGAGTTAATCACAGTGAATTGTATTATGAGTGAGCAAAATATTGGCAATATACTCACTAAAGGAGTTATGTCACAAGCACAGAGAGTATTTTGTGAAAAATGTGAACTGAAATGTGATGATGTGTTGTTTTGATGTCTCTTTACAGAGCAAAATCTGAATATAAAGACCCCTTTCAACCTTCTTAAGGTGAGTGACAATTAATATACTTTTCACTGTCATTTTCATGGGCAAAAGATGCACAGACAGGTCAATGCAAAGATACCTTTTTCTGTGCTGGTGGTTACTGTAAGTGATCACAAACATGAACAAGTTGCACTGTGTAATAAAACAAATGTTATCATGGCAAGGCTTGCAGATGTAAAATAATATATCCACAATATTATAATATGCTGTCTTATACAGTACATTTCAGATGGAATTTAAAAAGCATATAAAAAAAAAGTTTTTAAACTGCAAGCATCATTTGATTTTACATTGGAGACTTTACGCATGCTGAATGGCAGTTTTCAAAAGTGAAATCTGGTGAACGAACACTAGTATTGCACTTGCTGAGGCTGAATTCTTTACACTGTGACTGCATGTGCCACCCTGCAATCAAAAACCCTGCCTAAGGTGATACAGGTATATGTAATGCCTGTTTTTCCTAGTTTTTCCCACTACAGGCAATTCAGAGGATAGATGAGTGTTGCTACATCTGTGTTTGACTACATTTCACAGTGAGTTACAGTGAACATGCAGAAATTAGTCAGGTTATATAGACTGATACATATACTACTGTATCCTCAGTCTATAAATGTTAATGATCTACTGAAATATTATGACAAAGTAAATGGTTTAATCAAACAAAGACTAACATTTGTTAAAAAAAATATATTTTCTTTCATTTTTAGCTATTAATTTTAAAAAAAACATAATTATTGCTTCAGTGTTTAAGTTCAATTTAAATATTTGTATATTCTTTGCTTTATTAAGAGTCTTGATGATAAAACTTAAAAAAATGTGCACAATTTATGTAAAATCCTCTAGAGCTATAGATCTTTGGTAGTAACATTTAAAAATTATATTCTCCTGACCTTCTATGCTTACTTGACTTCTGTCTAGGGGGCTATAGAATAAATGTTAAGCATGGGTTTATGCTAATACACACATAATTTTGCAAGTGAAATGCTACAGCAATAGTTCAAACTAGGAAGTTCTTTCAAATATAAAATAACTGAAGTAGAAGGAAGAAAATGATCAAGCATATACTGCTACATTATTTATTATGATTATTGTTTATTTATATTTAGAGGATGTATTCTTTAAGCAAAATTGTTTGGAATGTGCTCTAGAACCTTTGACTATTTCCGAGTGCTTGAAAGTAATATTTCTGATTTCAAATTTCTTGTTACCTTTTAATTACTCATGAAAATATTATAGCATTGCATATGTAGCTACATTTTATTGCCAAGGGAAATAATTTAATACATTCCACTCTTTCAAAATGTATATTTTTATCTTTTTAAATAGGACATGTTTTTATAAATGGAATATGCTTCAGGACTGACCCAGAATTAAGACGCTGGAAAAGTATCTCTTAATTATTCATTTAAAAAGTTCTTGTGAATCAGCACAGATGCAGACTGACAACAATTTGCTAATGACAAATGATAGTATTTATAACAAACTATTAGTGACATTTATTTATTTATTTAGTGGTAAAAGATATTGTGCTACTGGATTGCTAACTAATGTTGCATAACACACATCGGTTCTGAGATTTCAGTGAATGCGTAAAACAAGAATAAGAAATTATTAGGTTTTCTTTTTTTATTAATATGTATATTAAGACAATAACAACATGGCTTGAAGGTAAAACACCACAAGTATAAGAGTGGACAAATAACACAAATCACAGTAAGAAGGGCAAATAGTAACAATATACAAAATATTAATGTATCATGAAAATGGTTACTTTCTAGATTTGTGTTTTGGTTTTGGATCTGGATCCCTGCTCATGTTTTGGATCTGGATTGGTTTTGCCAAAACCACCCTTTCGGGTTTTGGTTTTGGATCTGGATGATTTTGATCCTATGGTATTATTAACCTCAATAACATTCATTTCCACTTATTTCCAGTCTATTCTGAACACCTCACACCTCACAATATTGTTTTTAGTCCAAAAGGTTGTACCAATGTTGATGGATAACTAAGCTAAGTGACACAAGTGGGCAGCACAAACACCTAACTCATCTAGGAGTGGCACTGCAGTGTCAGACAGGATGGAAGTTTCAAAAACTAGGCCCCAAAGAGCACATAATGTAAAGGGAAAAAAAAGTGCAACGAGATAGCTGGATGACTAAGCTAAGTGACACAAATGGGTGGCACAAATACCTAGCCCATCTAGGAGTGGCACTGCAGTGTCAGACAGGATGTCAATTTTAAAAACTAGGCCCCGAAGAGCACATCATGCAAAAAAAAAAAAGAGGTGCAATGAGGTCGCTGGATGACTAAACTAAGCAACACAAGTGGGCAGCAAAAATGTCTCGCCCATCTAGGAGTGGCACTGCTGTGTCAGACAGGATGACAGTTTTAAAATCTAGGCCCCAAAGTGCACATAATGCAAAGAAAAAAAAGAGATGCAATGAGGTTGCTGGATGACTAAGCTAAGCGACACAAGTGGGTGGCACAAACACCTGGCCTATATAGGAGTGGCACTGCAGTGGCAGACAGCATGGCAGTTTTAAAAACTAGGCCCCCAAAGAGCACATAATGCAAAGAAAAAAAAGTTGCAATGAGGTCGCTGGTTGACTAAGCTAAGCAACACAAGTGGGTGGTACAAACACCTGGCCCATCTAGGAGTGGCACTGCAGTGTCATACAGGATGGCAGTTTTAAAAACTAGTCCCCAAAGAGCACATAATGCAAAGAAAAAAAAGAAGTGCGCTTTTAATTGTTAACAACGGCACCCCTGAATTTTTACAACATACAGAGCCAGTTTAATGTTATTTGAACAGCAGCACCCCTATATTTTACAGCATACAGCAGTGTGCTTTTAAATTTTAACAACTGCACCTTTAATTTTTTACAACATACAGGGCCAGCAGCACCCCTATATTTTACAGCATATAACAGTGTGCTTTTAATTTTTAACAACTGCACCCCTGAATTTTTACAACATACAGGGCCAATGTAATGTTATTTGAACAGCAACTCCCCTATATTTTACAGCATACAGTAGTGTGCTTTTCATTTTTAATTGAACTCCTTAATTTTTACAACATTCAAGGCCAGCAGCACCCCTATATTTTACAGCATACAGCAGTGTGCTTTTAATTTTTGTCAGCTGCACCTCTGAATTTTTATAGCATACAGTGTCAGTGTAATGTTATTTGAACAGCAACACCCCTATATATTATAGCTTACAGCAGTGTGCTTTTAATCTTTTACTGCACCCCTGAATTTTTACAACATACAGGGCCAAAAGCACCCCAATATTTTACAGCATGCAGGAGCAGTGTGCTTTTAATTTTTAACAACTGCACCTCTGAATTTTTACAACATACAGGGCCAGCAGCACCCCTATATTTTAAAGTATAGAGGAGCAGTGTGCTTTTCATTTTTAACAACTGCACCCCTGAATTTTTACAACATACAGGGCCAGAAGCATCCCTATATTTTCCAGAATACAGGAGGACAGTACCCCTGCACCCTGTGCAGCACAGTGAAAGCCAGGACAGCAACACCCATGTACAGCTGCAGCACATGAAACACCAGTGACAAACATTGACAGCCAGGACAGCACCCCTAACACAGCACAGGTACACCACAGTGACTGCAGCAGCATCCCTACAGAGCACACACTAACCCCACCAGACACCACCACCCACAGAGAGAGACAGGTCTGTCTCCCTCACTCTCCAAGTATGGAGTGATAATGGCGGCAACGCGTGGCAGTTTATATGGATTCCAAAACCCACAAGATTCCAACAGCGGGATGAGCCATCAAACTGGTAAAAGGGGTTAGAGGCACTAAATTATCAGGAAAGACTTACAAGGTTAGATATGTTTACATTGGAAAAGAGGCTGCTGAGAGGGGACATTATTAATATTTATAAATACATAAAGGGACAATACAAGGATTTATCAGATGATCTGTTTATCAAAGAAATGCTACACAGGACACGTAGACACCCCCGAAGGTTAGAAGAGAAAAAATGTCATACACAACGGAGGAAAAATTTCTTCACAGTAAGAGCAGTAAGGATTTGGAATTCTCTGCCAGAGAAGGTAGTAAGGGTGGACTCAGTCAATAAGAAATGGATTAGATAAATTCCTAACTGAAAGAAATATCCAAGGATACAGTATTTAAATTATATAAAATTTTATAATACAGGTTTAACTTGATGGACATTTTCAACCTCATCAACTATGTTACTATGTTACTATGTTAATGTGTTCTTAATATTGGATCTTTTGTTTTTATCCCAAATCTAAAATGGCACAATAAAAGCAGGTGCTTATTGTTATGATTGAACGTGTGTTCAAAAACCCAAAACAGATAGTAATGTAGATAACAGTTATAAAGGCCATTGGGCAACACCTTTGTGGTCACAAACACAATTGCAACTCCTTCAAATTGTGTTCATTTAATTGTATACTTTTCAGAATAGCTGTCAACACTGTTCACAATATACAGATCAATACATGTGAATGCAGGTGAAGAAGAGGTTTTTGAAGGTTGGTGAATAAACTGAAACAAAACAAATGTGCAGACGATGGGATACAGGCAAGATAAGCAGCCAGAAGCAGAACACACTAATGGGCACAGGATTAAAACAGAGTCCAGAAAACGTCAGTTGAAAAATCAAAGTGAGATACAGATTTACCTGGCAGATTACCAATCCTGATCACTTTAGAGTGTAGACTAAATGCGGAGCAGATGATTCAGAAGCTGGACCTCAGGGCATCAAATAATAGTTGAAACAGGGTCTTATACCAAAGCAGTCACAGACATAGGAATCCCACAGGAAACTCCTAGGAACTTTGATGACCAGAAACTTCTGTTTTAGGGGTCTATTTATTAACATAATTTTTACTAAAATAATTTGAAAAAGGGTGTTTTCATACCCTTTTCACATTATTTTAGTATCACCTGACTGTATTAAAGGGCATTTGGAGCATTTTTCATGAAAAACTGCTCCAAACCCTTTAATTCACTTTTTTTTTTTAGTAAACCACATTGCATTCCCCATACTTATAATGGGAAATGTGATGTGGCCAAATTTACTAAAAAAAATGTTAAAAAATACCGCAGTGTGCCCTGTAATAATTTCACCAGCTTAGAGCAGCACTATGATGTGCACCCTTTTGCCCAGCTTTCTCTGGCCCTAGCAGAGAGAGCTGAGTGGGGACCCTGCAGAGTGATCAGCTATGTGTGTCTGATGGACACACAAGCTGATCAAAGTGTAAATATAAAAAAAAGTAAACAAAAAACATACTCACCTGTCCAGGGAGCCAGTGTCTGCTGCTCCGGTGAGCGCTGCCGGGTGCCGGGACCCCCATATGCTGTGCTGTGACCCCAGTGCAGTAAAGTGACACTGTAAAATGGCAGCGCACTTTATAGCACCAGGGGTCACAGCGCAGGAGAAGGATCCGGCGCCCGGCAGCCACCTGAGGCAGCACGGACTGGCTCCCTGGACAAGTGAGTATATTGATCTTCAGGGGGAAGTCTGCGATGCGCAGGATAGTCACGACAGGGGGTGGTGGTAGTGACGATGTTGGTGGGGCGGCGCATGCAAAGCAGGACATTGGGGTATTTATTATGAAAAATACCCTGATGATGCTACGAAGAGGCATCGCAGGGACAGAGCTTGACCGCAAGCTCTGTTACTGCATGCAATAATTGATACATCCCTGCAATGTAATCAATTATCGCAGTGCGAGTTGGGGTGATTTTATCACCTGTCATCCGCATCCTGGTTGCGGATGGTGATAAATAGGCCCCTTAGAGAAAAGTCTGAAATAATATAGCTCTCTAACAGGTGAGGCTAACCAGACAGAGTTAACTTCTCATAGGTTATCCCTACCAGTTCAGACAGATTGCCAACCAAACAGCATCCCCCTATTGGTGAACACACAGTACTGCACAAATCCTGAAATATAAAACAGAGTTATAACACTTACATTAGTTAGTAGTATCTAATTGTAAGTAACCCAGGTAAACTGTACTCTACTCAAAATTAGCTATTTATCTCCACTGGAAGCACCACCATGAATGACAGGTAAGATAGTTTGCAAAATACAGTAGCTTCACTTTGATTGGTTAGAAGTACTGTAGCTATATCTATTGATGTACCACTATGCTTAGGTTAGCCTCTGCCCATATTAGCATATTAGCATGTAATTGTGTATGGCAAAAGATAGCAACAGCAGCAGCAAGAACAGCCAAATCTAAATTAGGGCCATATAGTGTTTGTAACGTTATGTGATTGGGTGCAAATAGTCACACCCACGATTGCATAATACATTCTCTATGGATCACTATTCGCACTTACCCATTCACGGGCATGGAAATCACATTACACTAATCACAATTGCATTTTTTAGCAGGCTAAAGAAGGGCACATCTGTTTGACGGTTTGTAAATTGCTGAAAATTTGAGTGAAAACTGCAGAAATTCCAAATTTAAAGATATTGCATCCTTATCCATGTGTCTATGTTTAAATGGTTTTTCTTTGCATAACACTTCCAAAAACTAGCAAGAGCAGAAGGAATAAATGTTAAGAAAATGATTAGCTAATTTAGATGTATTAGTAACTTTTTTTATATTCTCTAACATATGTTAAATACTCTAATAATGTTATTACAGGTTGAGTATCCCTTATCCAAAATGCTTGGGACCAGAGGATTTTTGGATATGGGATTTTTCCGTATTTTGGAATAATTGCATACCATAATGAGATATCATGGTGATAGGACCTAAGTCTTAGCACAGAATGCATTTATGTTACATATACACCTTATACACATAGCCAGAAGGTAATTTTAGCAAATATTTTTTGTAACTTTGTGCATTGAACAAAGTGTATCTACATTCACACAATTCATTTATGTTTCATATACACCTTATACACACAGCCTGAAGGTCATTTAATACAATATTTTTAATAACTTTGTGTATTAAACAAAGTTTGTGTACATTGAGCCATCAAAAAACAAAGTTTTCACTGTCTCACTCTTACTCAAAAAAGTCCGTATTTCGGAATATTCCGTATTTCGGAATATTTGGATATGGGATACTCAACCTGTAATTGAATATGCCACAGAAATGCATTAATCAAAAGTACACATTTATCCTTTGGTCCATGTATGCATATGCTTTTTCATTTTTACCATTGTTTCTTTTATATTAATTACATAGTTTATTTGTATTTTCTTGAATCATTTTCCAGAATATTAGTGACACATACAGTTTTTCATTCTAGAACTAAGATGACAGTTTAAACTGGCAATATTTTTGATTACTTTCAAATAAATACATTGTTCACTAACTTTGAACAAACAATGTAGGTTTATGAATACCTTTGAACTGTGTTAGCCATTTAAATGCATTTCTGTTTCTATTCTACTTGAAAGCTGTAAAGGTCATATACACCATACTGTACCTCTTAGGGATTTTTAGATATTTCTCTCTACCATGGGTTTAAAGGTTATCAGTTCAAGCAACTGCTGTACACACATTTTTGTGACAGATAATACTATTTCCTGTACTAAATTTCACAACGTATCATTGCACATACAATGTGTACTGCTTGAAAATCTGTCCTTTGACTGACTTCACACATTAGAACGAGGTTAAGGTTCGCTCTTTTTGAAAATCAATAGTACTTCAAAGGAAAGAAGAATTGCAGCTTCTTCCTACTGTATGTAGGATTACTATACCACATATTGCTATACCACATATTGTAACTATTAATACAGTTTTCAAGAGAAATCCTTCTGAATCACTGGTGTATGTCTGCAAACTTTTGAAAGTTTGCAATAGTTAATGACTGCAATAAATAAAGAATACGTGAAAATATTGATTTTTCTATAACATCATCCAATTTACTTTTTGGTTTTAGATAGAGAGAAAAAATGTGTTCACAAGAGCCAAATTGCAGTCTGAGCATATGTACCATCTCATTCTAGTTCTACTTTAGCATTGTTTGTATCTCAAATTAATATAATGATGACATATAATATCAGTTAATACCCATTTATCTTCATCTCACTGGCTATTATCTTAGGATAACTAATGGTCACAATCTCATCTTGAAGTTGGAATAGTTTGTGGTATTGGCCAGCATGTTCTTTCTGTCATTTGGTTACATTGACTAAATCACCTCTTCAGTACAGTTTGTTAAAGACCTTTTCCTTTATCAACTCTGCTTCTACTCTCCTCTACCTCTGTACCTTTGTACCACTTGAGTTGCTTTACTAGAGAAGAAGAAATGTTAAGTTGCCAATAAAGTAATCTCCTCTGATTTCTTAGTCTACTCTGATTTTTTGTAGTCTTGATTTGTGATTGGTGATTGAACATAGGGGGTAATTCTGAGTTGATCGCAGCAGGAACTTTGTTAGCAGTTGGGCAAAACCATGTGCACTGCAGGGGAGGCAGATTTAACGTGCAGAGATAGTTAGATTTGGGTGGGGTGTGTTCAAACTGCCATCTAAATTGCAGTGTAAAAATAAAGCAGCCAGTATTTACCCTGCACAGAAACAAAATAACCCACCCAAATCTAACTCTCTCTGCACATGTTATATCTGCCCCCCTGCAATGCACATGGTTTTGCCCAACTGCTAACAAAATTCCTGCTGCGATCAACTCAGAATTACCCCCATAGTACAGTATGTATCAAGGAGCAGCTAAAAACACATATTCATTAGATTTGCAGTTTTGTGTATAGTAAACTGTATTTATCTGGTGTTTTTATTATTGGATTGTTAGCTGATTCATCAGATTATGCAATTCATTTTCAACTACCCACATTTATGCTATCTAATAAAACATTTTATGTTGCAAATTATGCTACTTTTACAAGAGACTAGATTACTGCGTCTGAATTTATGTATTTTAGCTTTTGAATTTACAGAACAGTCTGTCATATATGGTTTTCCCAGTATTCATAAATGTTATGCCTTACATTCAGAACTATAGTATATTTTCTGGAATAGAGTCAAGATACTTGCACAGTATCTTAATTTTCATTTTTAAGAGACAGAAAATGATAACTGCATAACCACTATCTCAAAAGACCTTTCACTTTCTGTACATCCCAAAATGTTCCTCTATCCCTTAAGTAACAACTGTTTTCCTCCAATTTTCAATAGTAGATGTTTTTATAGAAACAATGCAAAAATGGTGTGCAGACATTGGCCCATTTCAAATCTGCATCAATGACTCCTTTTTATGCTTAATCATTTTATTGAGTATATGGTATATGTGAAATTATTGTAAGTTATTGTTTATTTATTGGTAAAAAGATGGTTTGGTTAGGTGATTCCTGATTTGGCAAAGGACAGTCCAGGAGCATCAGCACAGTACAGTTGCCGATCACCTTAATAAAAGAATCCAATTCCTTTAGAGTTTCAATGACCAGACTGTAATGCAATGTTGTGGATTGATAGTTTCTCCTCTCACAAATGCTTCATGGATGACAATGTCCCAATTCAATAGTGTTCTAAGGGTATGCAGTAAATTGGAGTTGTTAGTAATTCAACCTGAAATGATAAATCGTATGTTTTTGGATTGGAGTTGTATTCATGACATCTTAGAAAGAGCACTTTTGCTTGCACAATATCCTTTATTCCTAAGTGAAATAAAAATGTTTTTTTTTCTTATAAAAATGTAACCCATTTTAGCAACACGGCATTGTACATAGGATAAGTTCATAGTGTGAGTGTCAACAAAAGGTTATTGTATGCAGAGTTTTGTATAACTGTAAAAAGCAAGGCAAAGGAAATACTATCTGTAATAGGGGCTATCCAAATGGAGGTCATCAGAGAGTAAAGTAATATTGTGGCATCTACCATTATCTATTGATATCTAAATTAGAATCTAACTTCTAATTATGGGCCTAATTCATACTTTTATGCAAACCTGATGGTTTGAGTACAAATACAGTAGGATGTTTATGGGTCTGTGCGGGTACATTTGCCCTCATTCTGCATCAGCAGCAGTTTTTGGTAAATCGCAAAAACTGCTACTAAAAAAAATCTCATGCTGGCAGTTGCCCAGCACTGGGCAAGGCTGCCCAGCATGAGAAGCGCAGCTCAGTACTGTGATCGCATTTAAAAATGCAATCGTAGCGCAGGCAGCGGGTTACTGTTAGCCCCTCTGCATATGCAGCATGGCTGCATATGCAGGTGCATTGGCGCCATGTTTTCACCTTCAGTGGGCAAGTGTGACATCTCGTGGCCACCCCTAAAAAAGTCCGGACATGCCTGCGTTGTTCTGAACAATTCCCCCAAATGCTGCATCACCACCCGCTGCTGTTAATCAAGTTGCAATTGCATCCTTCCGGGTTGCGATCACAATCTGAAACTCCACGCATGCATAGACATCCAAAAATCACCCATTTATGATTTTCGGACGTATGCATTCAAACTTAATGGAGGCTAAGATCTGTTTGGTGCATGTGCAGATCAGGTCTTGCGATGTCAATCGCAGCATCCTGTCAGCATCATGATTGTCATGCTGCAGCGATAGGGGGGCAGAATGGGGGCTGCTCCATACACCATTCTTCAAAATTGGGGGCGTGTCACCCTGTTTTAAGGGCATGAAGGGTCCAGGGCCTGTGTCATTGGATGCAGACTTCCTGGATCTGGGTGTCCGGATCTGAAAGCCAGCCCGAGTAAGCTTCAAGTTATGCAGGCTGGCCGGTGCCTAAAACCATCAGGAATCATGACTGCTGTTCACAATGGTGATCCGAAGCTGCGTCCTCAGATGCAGAACTCGGATCCTGGCCCTTACTAACATGAGACATCCTGCTGCACTAGAATGTTAATGACAAGGAATTGTGCAGCTGCTTCCTTGCAATACCTTACAAATATGAATCAGGCCCAATTTGTATTAAACATACCAACATACAGGCACTACAAAGTTAGAGTGGTAGCCAGTTTCATTACATAATATACAGTATGAGCAATGTCAAAATGTGAATATATCTAATATATACTAAAATGGCTCATAGGTGTTGACTACCTATATCTAAATATATGGCAAACAAAAAAACAGACACTTTTTAGTTTTAATATCAAGGATAATTGCCCAAAACACAAGTATACAGTATATTCAATTACAGACAATAAGTAATTCATTGATTTTGCGAGGGAGTGTGTCAGTACTATATAGGTATTTACAATTGCAAGGACATCATCAGTGTAACCTGAGTTATTCACTGACAATAAGATTGATGCAACAGCATCATTGTCTGCACAGTTCATTATTCTCATGTGCAGCTTCAGCATGGAAAATTATGAGTGACTCCAATAAGGTGTGTTGTTGTCAATATAAAGCATATTGTGATATGCTTATGCAAAAACTATGGTAAATAGCAATATTACATGATGTTTTACAATCTGGAGCACATATGGTACATTATACAGTACATATAGCATTCAGAAATTTGTCATGTGAATGCCCCAAACATAAACAAACGTTAACATGTACTGTACATTATTAGCACAACAAAAGGCAATTACTATAGTAAAAAATGAAATAATTATATCACTATCTGCATGTACTGTTGTTTCACATGTGTGGCATTAGTAGTGAAAATGACTGAAATGGGCCATTAACATTACATGGACATTTTTACATGCTGGCTCAGGTCATACTGTCTAATCATCAGTGATAAGTCATATCTCAGAGTGGCACTTAATGACGATACCAGACAATGGTGACTGGCATCCAATCATAAATACCAGATGCCGACTAAAATATTTGCATCTCAATGTGGGAGCAATTACAGATGACTTGTCATAGTCTATCATTCAATGTTAAAAAAGAGACACCAACATACATTATAATTTCCCCTCAAATTTTTATTTTAAAACAAAAAATATATATTTCATTTGGACTTCAACAGTGTTTGATTTAAAATGATAATTCAAAGCTCAATTTTAGTTTTTCCAGAATTGGTATAAAATTCCATTTTACATTCATAACCTTTCAGACACTGGATTATAGAGAGAAGCAAGTCAAGCTTAAAAGCAGATTCATAGACACCAAGTAAGGCAAATGTTGGAGCATAGTTACCTACTCTCCCGGAAGGAAGTTAATGAAGACACATGATTTTTTGTGTAGTTCCCCCAGACCTCTAGACCTCTCCCACATCCCACCCACTTCCTAGTGCTGGTGGGGAGGTAAAACCGGGAATCACACTTCTGTTTGGAGGTGGCAGAATTAAATCAACACAAATCCCATCATTTAGCACCAACCCTTCCACACCAACACGAAAATTGCAACATTTTGCCACAACTGGGGTAGAGTCTATTGACATGGGGAGCGCAACTAACTCTTCAGCTGCATCTCCTCTCTGGGTTTCTCCCGGAGAAGAGAAACAAAATGTCAGCAAGTATGAGTTACATGCAAATTGCAATGTAAGAAAAAGCATGATTGGAACACAGTCAGACAATTTTACAGAACAATGCTCAAACTACTAACAGCAAGATCTCTGCTACCCAGACATTAAAGTATAGATATAGTGGAATCAAGCAACTGAGCAATTTACATTACAACTGTGTCCTAAGTCATGTTAACACATAAGCTGATACACAAATAGAGGTGAACTAGCCCAGCAAGGGGGGCTGAGTAATTTCTTTCTGGGTCCCCTGCTTTAGAGCTAAACCCACTATCGTGTGGAGATGTGGCTTAGTGGTAGATCCAGGAACGCAGACTCTGGACCTGACACGCCTAAAAAATAGGGCAATATTCCCCCGTTTTGAAGAACGGTACCAGCTGCTACACCCATTCCGCCCCTCAAACACTACAGCATGTCAATCATGCAGCGGCTTTAGGGGACATGAAACTGATATTGCAAGACCCGTTCTGCTCATGCATAGTACGTCTTGCGCATGCACAGACCACAAACTGTCATATTTGTATGTAAATCATCAGATTTGCATACAAATATGAATGAGGCCATAAATACACAACCTATATCGGCAAATACTTCTTTTTGCACTTGAGCACAATACATTAATTCACCTAGACGACATTTGGCAACTGAAAGACAAACCTACTCAATTTGTATCCTAAAACACATTAATTTGTGTAATATACTGTATAGTGTAGTATCAATGTAGGGCCTACAGGAGTTAGGCAAAAGGGGATCACTACCCTACAGGAAATATGGGGGTAAATGTTTATTATAATAAGGTGTCAATAATAAAAACGGAAGTGGTCAAACCTGGATGGGCTTTAAAGAGTGGCGGATAACCGTGGAATGATCTTTATATTTATGTTTTTTTTTCTTTTCTTTTTTTTAGATTTTAATTCCTTTTTCTACTTTTCATTCCACCTTTGTATATCCATTTATTTCCAATTCTGCCTTGTCTATTTCTATTTCTATCCTTTTCTTTTATAATTCTAAACAAGTAAATGTAGATAATACAAAAATAGTCTTTATTCCAAAGATATTTCCACTATTATCCACCTCCACCTGGCATAATGAGTTTACCACTCTTAAGCCCATCCGGGTATGACCACTTCTGCACTATCTGGAGCAATGCCTATTCTTTAGAAAATGCACATTGGATTGAATAGCAGGACTGCAGACAGTGCAGCAAGCAAACACCTGAGCAGGCATGACATCATCATACAGCACCACTGGCCAGATGCATGCCAAACACTGCTGCAGGAGAAAAAGCAGCAGCAATTAGCAAGGAAGGAAACCTAGGGACAGTTAGATATGCTCCTAGACAACCAGAAAGAGCACCAGTAACCTTGGAACCAGGCACCATATCTCTCACAGGCAAGTGACTTCTCTGGAGAATACAACATGGCTCACCAGCTCCCCACAAAAAAGTCATAATAGACTATATAAACATTATATTGCATGGGTATTTTCTCTCTATCTCTCCTCTAATCTATTTTCCCCACATTATCCTTATCATTACCTTTTACATTCTTGTTTTACAATTTAGTATTTTGTTTCTATATTAATTTATTTATTTATTAATTAGTTAATTAATCAATCAATCAATCATTTTTACATATATTTGTAATATATTTTTTTCATTTATTTTTTTGGGCCCATTATATACACCTTATATTCTACAGCTGTTATAACATTAATACAAAATATACACTTATAGGGACAACTTAACACTATTTTTTACTCACTTTGATAAAAACAAACTGTTTAGTCTTAATTTCTTGCACCTTTGCAGACTGTAAAACTTGGGTTTCTCATATAGTCTCCTATTTGGGTTAAATAAATGCTGTAAATATTAGAGATGAGCGGATTCGGTTTTACTCGGTTTTACTCGGTTCTCAAAACCGAATCTTATTGGCTATCCAAAACACGTGACATCCGTGAGCCAATAAGATTCGGTTTTGAGAACCGAGTAAAACCGAGTAAAACCGAATCCGCTCATCTCTAGTAAATATGAACCCCCTCTTCAGGATATTGTTTATTTCACAAATGGTTTCTATTAGATTAAACTTCTCCCATCCATCTGATCTGTAGAAGTTGGTATGCAGGTCTGTGGGGTAAGCGACCCAGAAGGTGGAATAATAATCTACAAAGATATATAATGAAGGTCTTCAGATGTCCTCATTTTGAGGACACTATCTGGTGGTCATGTTATCTAGGGATTTGGACTGATCTTGGTGGAGGGATTGCAACAATGGTTTAATATTGAAAATGCTGACATTCAAACACCAATTCACATGAATCTTTGGCTACCCAATTTAGAGGCGCATTCATATAATTCTCTGGTTGCCCAATTTACCTAGACTATACAACCTTACTACCCAAATAAATGCATTAGAGGCTTGGATACGAGGAGGGGTCAGATGTGTATACCATTTGGTAGCTAGGGGGAAGGGTCTCACTGTTCAAGAACTTTAATATCAGTTCTCACTCTCATCACGAGACCACTGGTCTTACTTTCAGATTAGACATTTCATAATGAATGCATATAGGCAGAGGTATTCCAAAACTGCCCTCACTCTCTCTGAACAGTTTTTCGAAGGGTTGGAACATCCCAAAACACTATTGCTGCAGTTACTCAAATCATCCCTTTTTGGTGCGTCAGGTCCCATGCGACTCGGCCGAACATCTTTTTGCCCAAATGTGCACCTTAATAATAATTTGATATAAGAAAGCTGCTTCATGAGACTGCACTGCATAATTTGATATGCAACACTTGTTTATAAGTCTGTCTGAGGCTGAATCTGTTTCAGGTGTGCTATGATGCAGCAGAATTGACTTTGTATGCAGATTAAGACGCATACATACCTGTATATTGGCAACTGCAACCCATGTTGACTCTTTTACACAGAAGAATAACTGTGTTGATCGACAAATTACTGGGTAGTAATGCTTGACCAGGTCATTTGCTTTTCTGTGTGAAAGGGGGGACAGGCTGGGACCGGTTAAACGCCCTGGCACTCAAATGCCTGGTAAAATCCAGGTTTTAGGGACATTTTTAATTGAAAGTGGAATAAGTGACACTACAGTATGTAAAATACTGTTATAGGCAGATACAAACACAAAATAGAGTACAAAATAAATTCTAATTAATACAAACATTATTTGCATTCTGCATTACAAAAAGTCTTTAGCAATCCATTTCCATGCCAAAGACCAATTGTCAAATGAATAATTCTCCACACTCGCAAAGACAGTAATATTAGTAATATTGGTGGAAGGGATGAATATGCACTCATCCATTAAGAAACTGCTGCTGATCATCATTATCAATATGTATTTTGCACCACATGTCAAGCAACCACAACATATACTTCTACTAGCAAGCAGATATATCTGTTTTGTATTTACTTTACTCAGCTATTGTTTGCACTCTTCTGCTCTAAGTGTAATGGTGGGTACACATTATATGGTACGTCATCTGATATCATGGATCAGAGTGACATAACATCCACACTGTCTAGTGTGTACCCTCAACTGCGTGCTACCACAGTTCGTCAGCGATGTTGTCACATCCTGCAAGTCAGATGTGACGAGCCTGTGGACAACTGCGTTCTCCTGGATATGGCCACTAAATGATATCTTGCATGGTTGGTTGTTGTTCTGTTGTTCTGTGGGTACGAGTAACTGATGTATCTTTACATCAGTCATCCTGTTGGCTGCTAACCAGGTCATTGTAATGTGTACCCAGCCTTAGGAGTTGAAAGAATTTGATGTTGTATATGTTTAGTAAATAAAATCACAATGTTTACTTAGAAAATACAATTACATCTAATTCGACATCATCTCATCAGAGTGAGATACTGAACAGTGTGCAGTGGTGAACATATGAGGGGTTTCTGAGTACTCAGAAACTGCCCCTGATAGACTATTAGTTGTTTTTTTCTACATTGGCCGTGCACTAGACCAATTTGCAGCTAATTGCGGGTCACTTGAGAGGTGGGGGTGCAATTCAATGAACCGCAGCCTATCCTTAACTCTGCCACTCCACCCAACCCCACAGCCTAATCCTCACCTCCCACAGTCTAACTCTAACTGATTTATTTATTACCAGTTATTTGTATAGCAAACACATATTCCGCAAACTATCTGGCCATTCACATCAGTCCCTGCACCAGTGGAGTTTACAATCTATGTTCCCTATCACATGTACACGCAGACACATTCATGCTACAGTAGGGCTAATTTTTGTGGGGAGCCAATTAGCCTACCTGTATATTTTTTAAAATATATAGGTAGGTCACTGATCCAATGTTTATCAATGATAGTAGTAATAAAAGTTAGCATAGACAGGACTAGTGAGTCACGTTCAGAGTTCTGCTGCCCGGCATTGAATGAGGGGTGAGAGACTTCTACTGGTGCCAGTCTTTGGAGAATGTAGTAGGTATGAGGGAGGAGGGAACTTTTCCTTTCTGCTTTTGGCTGATGATTGCAATAATCAGCACAGCCAATGAGAGAATTACTAGGTTTCCCTTCTTCTCTCACTGAAAGAAGGTAAAGTGTAGTGACAAAATAGTTGTGTACACAATTCAAAATAGGAAATAGATTATTGCATGCATATAGAATGTAGGTCACAAAAAGCTCTCTTTTTTAGTTTTAGCTCAGCTAGGTATCCATAGCAGACAAAGGGGTCTATTTAGTAGCCATGGATGGAGAAAAAGTACACATAGATAAAGTACCAGCCAATCAACTCCTAACTGTCATTTTTTGTGTTTGTAATGTATTATTCCACAGTGCTACGATGTAGGGGGTACATACTCTAATGTAGATGCAACATATTAAATCAATAAATTAATATTGTGAATGTTCATTAAGCCAAATAAATAAATAAATAGATGTTGTGACTGTTCTAAAAGGTAAGTATTAAGGATGTTAGCTTTGGGATACTGACATGAAACAAATGTATGGTGCAAACAAATGTGAAGTAGTACGGATACAGAAATAGTGTACTAACATGTCTATGGTTGCAATGTATTATTCCACAGTGCTAAGGTAACGAAAAATACGATGTGGAGGGTACATATTATAATGTAGATATTCAGTCAATAAATTAGTAAGGTGAGTGTGTTTAAGAATAAGTAAGGTGATGTTATGAATGTTCTTAGGAGAAAATAAAATAAAATACAAGGTAAGTATTTGGGTTGTTAGCTTTGGGATATTGCAGAAATAAATATTATTACCTTAATGGGATTTGGTATATGAAATAAAATAAGATTATACGGACATAGTGAAGATTGCCATGAAAGAAAGGTCGGTATATATGGCCATGTATAATGTCCACCCATTCAAAAAAGGGGCTGAAACTATTATACTCATTCAGTCCATAAAATGCAACAGTCCCTCATCTGAAAACCCATTGTGTTTCTTTTCTGAGAAGGGTGTTGCTGAGATCTCTACCTCTTACCCCCACTTGGACCCTTTCCAGGCTGGAGGCTTGTAGATATCTGGGATCATTCTTGTGAGACTGTAAAAAATGTCTGGTCACAGATGTGATCTTCTTCATCTTCTCCAAGTCTGTCCTGGGATTGCGGATATTATTGATATGTTCGAGTAGTTTAACATTCATAACTTGGGTCACCATTCCAACATATCTGTATTTGAAGGGGCATTGTAAACAATAGAAAACCCCAATGGTTCTGCAGTCCATGATTTAATGTATGGTGATCTCATTATCAAGTCTATCAGATACCTTATTTGCCTTCAAGATGTACAGTAAGTGCAAGCCTTGCACTCCCTGCATGGGAAGGTGCCTGAGAGTGTAGGTTTTTTCTTTGTCCTTTCGAAGTGATATATTTTTCTATTGTGGGAGGAATCTGGAGCACCCAGAGGAAACCCATACAAGTACAGGAAGAATATACAAACTCCACACAGTTAGAGCCATGGTGGGAATTGAAGTTATGACCTCAGTGCCGTGAGGCAGTAATACTAACCATTGCTCCATCTATACTGCCCTAAGCCCTAACCCCCCTTGCAGTCTATTCCAATATATATCTTACCTCCATCCTGATCCCTATCGCTGGAATGCTCTACCTCTCTCTATCAGACTTTTCACCTCTGTACAAAATTTTAAACTGGCACTTAAGACCCACTTCTTCACCAAACCCAGTCAAGTCTCATCCTAACCCTCTATTCCACTCTCACTGTCTACCCCATCTGTGTCACCCCTGTCTGTCTGCCCCTCCCCTTTAGAATGTAAGTTCTGAAGAGCAGGGCACTCTTTCCATATGTGCCTTTCCTTCTCTTCCTTAAACCATCTTCTACTCCATACTCCCTTGACAGTCACCAAAATACTTATTTCAGTATCGTCTGCCGATGCAACTATGTTTATATTCCCTGTACTTGTCCTGTATTGTCTTGAACTCCAAGTCAATGTTTTCTTATTTTTCTTATTTGTTTATGTACTCTGTAACTGGGTGCTGCAGATCCCCTGTGGCACTATATAAAGGATAATAATACTAATAATTCCATTAGAAATATGTCATTTTGTTCTTGTCCACTCTTGAAAGACCAGTGAATTGCGGCATTTTGCTGTGAGGTAGAGTGGTCTAATAACATGGCAAACACAATTAAATCCCTAGTGCTTAATAACATGGCACTTGGATCTGCCCCCAGCTGCAACCTGCTGCAGCTGCTGTTAATAGGAACAGTGTGCTGAAGAGAAACCAGGGGAGCTTAGCCATTAAGCCTAGTTAAGTCATGTATTTGGAGGATGAAAAATGCATGTCTTATCTGCTTGTTTATTTCAGCGTATTTCTCCCCTGCAGCCTGGCTGAAAGCATGTGACTGATCACAACAGAGCAACTGTAAAAGTACTTCCTTAATACGGCAAGGACTGTTGATTGCCTGTCAGTCTGTGAGGGGGAGGAGGATTCTAGGGTACAAAAGACTGACTGGGTCATTTATCTGTATGTCCAATGCCAGAAAAGCTGGCCATTGCCTAGGGAGCAATCTCAGTTAGAGACAAGGCCATAAACTCTGCGGTGTTCCTGGAAAAATAAAATTCTACAAAAAGGTAATCTTGGGGAGCACCAAATTTAAGTGATCTTTACCTCACAATTTTCTTTAAATTAACATCCTTTGCTTATATGCTGATGTGGATAAAGACAAACCTCATATTATGATTCTCTCATACCAAGGTACACACAATAAGATCCATATGCAGTATCACAACTTTTTATTGATTACATTTGAAAACATACTTTAAAATATACTTCACATCACACATGCATCATGGCCATTGTGAGACAGTTGTTTAAACACAAAGGACGAGGTCATTGACAGTTTGTTCAGCCCACTTCTGATCACGATATCATGTCACCCTATACTGAATATATAAACACACCAGACAAAATTATATGGAATTTGGAAAGACAAGTGGTATAAGTTTATGATGCAGGATGTGAAGATGCTTGTACATGGCAAAAGGGAGCCATTGTTTTTGGATAAGAGCATGGCCATAGGCTGTCCGAAAGGCTTGGATTGGTTTGCAGAGCACAAGACTGACATACAAAATATCCAGTGGCCCTCCAATTTGACAGATCTGGGCCTTTAGACTGTTTGGCTGGGCCCTGCATTGTACTATTGGAGCAGTTTGGAACCAACTGGTGGTTGCTAGGCACCCTAAATGCCTGCTGTGCTGATTTGTAATGATCGTCTCTCAGCCACTGTTCTGCTACTGAGATTCTTGATATCCATGCTTCTTCTACTGTAGATGGATACTACTCATTGTAGTGAGTAGTATCCATGAAACTTCCTCCAGGTTATGGCCATGCTCTCAGCCAAAAACAATTGCTACCTTTCGACACTCATTTTTGTGTCATGTATGATCAATGGTTCCAATTGAAAAAGAAACAATATCTCAACAAATTTGCATTATATCAATACCTCAGACAGTCACAATCATCATGAATAGTTTCAGTGTCAACTTATCTCCATACATACTCCCTCTTGCCCTCTCTAGTTGGCCAGTGACAATCACCTATCCTCTACCCTGGTTACTGCATCTCATGCTCAAATTGAATATTTTGCCCATGTAGCCATGGCCGAGGCAACCTGCTTTGCAAAGTGCTACAATGCAGAGAGGTGATGGGCATGAGAAGCACTCCTCCCGCTCCTCTAGCCTGCTGCTCTCTGTTGCTGCTGGCAGCCACTGCGCCTATGAAATGTATGACAGGGACACTACTTTGGGAATTGTGTATAAGGGGCACTACTGTGTGATTTAATGTAAATAAGGGGCACTACTATGTGCTGAAATATGAATAAGGGGCACTACATGCAGAGTAATGTGAATAAGATTGTGCTACTGTGTGGCGTAATTTTAAGTGGTGGTACTATTGTGTGTCCACGCCCCTTCATTGTGAGACCACACCCCTTTATTACATATGGGAGGGAAGGCACAAATGTATTGTTTACATGGTGTCACTAAACACTAGCACCAAACCTGCGCATAGCCCTGCTTCACTGGAACAAGCTCCCTCACTCTATTAAGCTTTCCTTGATCTTGCATAGCTTCAAATCTGCTCTTAAAGACCCCCTTTTCAGCAAAGCATACTGTTCCACTACATAACCATGTCACCAGGTCACTCACCCCACCCTCCTACCTCATTCATATTTACCTTGCCTACCTCCTGCCTTCATGTTCCCATCTACATGCTCTCACCTAATGCCATCTGTCTGTCTTCCCTCTCACCTACATTGTAAGGTCCTATGAGCAGGGTCCCTCCTGTTCTCTTTCAGCGGATTTACTCCTGATAGTTGTGCCGTCACTATTCGAGACAGGTTCCACCCTTCACTTTTTACTCCCTTACTCAGCTTGCTTCCTAACTGTATTGTAATCTGTACTGAGAATTGTGATGCTAATTGTTACTTGTGCCCTGTTTATGTTGTACTTACTATAATGTTCTGTATACACTGTACTGTCCTACTGTTGCCAGATGTACGATGCTGCGGCCCACTTGTGGCATCTTATAAATAAAATTTACTTATAACTATAACAACAACAAATATAAAGTGTAGGTTTCATAACACCAGTAGATCTTCCATATTATTTTATTCTAATGACAGAAGACAATGTTGGGTGAAGATAGCATTTAAAGATAAGAATTACTTTTCAGGCTAGTGGGATGCTGATTTTGGAGGTATTTATCCAGCTATCCACTTATACCCTTTCACCCTTACCAATTGAAAAAAAAAGATATAAATCGGATTCGGAATGGATCTTATTGCTTCTGGCTGTCATAGAAACCTCAAAAAATGCAGGTAAACCAGAATAAAATTCATGAGCATATGATACAGTAATTAAAGCCCATCTGATTAAAAATAGTCATCCTAAATAATTTATAAAACTAATGCAATTTCTAAAGCAAAATCTTAATTGTAATATAAAAATATAAACACATGTCCTTAAGAAAATTAGATACACAACTTTATCTCGCCCTCTTTGTTTGTACATCCTGATGCAGTATAGTATGTATTAGGCTTTTCTAAATAAATTGCAGTTGAAAATCTATTTTTCTAACTTTCAAACAGGGGTACTGTAATTAAGTCATGTAGTTTTGTTAGAACAGAGCTCTTATAGACAGAGCAAGTTTGAGATATATACAGTAGCATGACATGTGCAAGTTGTGTTTACCATGATAGTCTAAAGATGAATGTGGCATGCCTAGTCCCTTTAGGCAAGCTGCTTTCACAAATTCTGCGGAGAGTTGACAAAGCTAATATGAGTGAGAACATTTTCTTCATACTTTAACTTGCTTCACGTGGAAATCATACATTTTTTTTGTCAGTTTATATTCTACCCATACTAATTGCATGCTATACATGGACTGGTATTTTTCCCAACTGGCTACAGATGTATTTAACTATTTTAATTATGTACTAATTTGGTTTCTAATATATTTTATATGTAATAAATCTCATTTATTCAAAAATCCTGCACTCACAGTCAAATGTAAAAATTTAGGGGCACATCCTGTAGTAGCAAGAAGGGGGTTCAGTGTGATTTAACAACAGTTAGCATGCCAACCATCAATATACCAACAATGGCATCCAGGCCATCAGGCCATCAGGATGCCAGCAGCAGGGCGAGGGCGATGAGTTCCCTTGCAGGCTCGCTTCACTCGCCTAACTGAGCTTGCCCCAGGTTTTATTACCACTCTATGGGAGTCGCGGGTACCCACAAGTGGGAAATAGCCCTTGTGAGCAGTAAATCCGGCTGTCGGTATTGTCAGCAGTCAGGATTCCGGCATCGGTATCCTGGCCGCCATGATCCTGAATGCCGGCAAATTAACTGCATCCCCAAGAAGGAATCAACCATTTCTTTAGCATGAACATAAATATAAAGAGGCAGGGTAAACACCAGACCTACAGTATGTGCATCAGAAAGATTTTAATCCTTACAGTACAAACCATATTGTAAGATGATCAGAAAATAGTAGACTATAAATTATATATTTATCTTTACAAAGCTGCTTACACTCACAAGACAAATCCAACTTTCAAGGTGCAATGTGATAGCTATTGCCTTGAGTAGTAATAATAATAATAATAATAATAATAATAATAATAAGATGCTTCTTTATCCAGATTGTCTATAACAGGTTATTGTGTAAATGGTTGCTAGGCAACAGATGCTTTGGTGATGGTCACGTGGTGTGCAGCGCATGACGTCACCTGATACGACGGTGACGTGGTAACATCATCGGACCGGGACGGGATAGGAGCATCGCAGCTAAAACAATTCACTTTGTGATGGTGCTGGGTATATTTAGGTGAGTTACTTTATGCTTGTATATGTTGAAAACAGTTGATAAAACTGAAATGTTGACTCATGCCTTGCTGCTGATTATTGATCCCGTATATGTATCCTGAGTGCCGCATTCTGGATGAATTTCTCTATTACTATTATGCAGGCACCGGATCAAGCAACAATGATTCTGTGAGTGCCGGACCCTTCCTATAGTATATATATATATATATATATATATATATATATATATGCAGTGTGTATATATGTTTGTATCTATCTATCTATCTATCTATCTATATACATATATATATATATATATATATATATATATATTTATATAAACATACATAAATATTTATAATACTAGCTGTTCTACACGTTCTACGCATGGGAGTTTCTGATTTGCACGGTTGCAAATATAAATTAGTGTTAAAAATTTGGTACATCTATAGAGCTGTAAATTTGAGCCATCTCTTACCCCTTTCACATCTCCAATGCCGATGGGGAATACTTTAGTGCAATTGGTCATCTTAACAAATGTTACAACAATTGAAACTAACATTCTCTATGTCATGACTGTGGTTTTGTGAACCCGGTGTAAGTGCAGTCTGTGCGGGCAACTGGAGAACTATGTGAATATTAGGCTGGTCTGTAGGAATCAGTGAGAAGAAGGAGCAATCCCTGACCAGGGATCGAACCCGGGCCTCGGCAGAGGAAGCCGTATCCTGACCACTGGATCACCAGGGACTTTGATAGCAGGATGAATGTATAGGTGATACTGTACTGGATATAGTGTCACAGGAGTAGGTGCTTATGTACTCGAGGTTACTGGCAAGATAGTAAGACGGACTGGTTACTGGTGAGACTGGGATGCAACTGTAATGCGTGCTGGTACCGGATATAACTGGAAATGCAACTGAAAGTAGAACGATGACTGTGGCTATAACTCTAGTACGAGGCTGAAGAACCCTGCGGCTGTGACTGTAGAACACTGCAGCTGTGGTTTCCAGTTGAGACTGTGGAACACTGCACCGTGCCTTTAAGATGAAACACTGCAAATGTGCCTTTAAGTGGAGACTGTGGAATACTGTACTGTGCCTTTAAGATGAAACACTGTAACTGTGCCTTTAAGTGGAGACTGTGGAACACTGTACTGTGCCTTTAAGATAAAACACTGCAACTGTGCCTTTAAGTGGAGATGGTGGAATACTGTACTGTGCCTTTAAGTTGAAACTCGTGGAAATACTGGATATCAATGGCAACACAAATGTAATCCAAACTGGGTAACAAAGAAACAGAGATTTTACAGGAACTAAAGTAAAAGGGTTACCTTTAGGGAGCTCAGCTTCAAAGCTCACACAGAGCTGTGTGTGACACGAGGAACTGGCAGCGTTTCCAACTCCAGCCTTCAGACTTATACTTCCTGGTCCTTGGTGATTGGTGAGCAGTGTCAGGTGATTCAGAGAATCTCAGGCTGGCACAGGATTGGACAGCTCTGGGTCAGGTGAACAGTCACTGTCATGTGAGTACTCTAGACTAGGCTGTGAAGTGGAGTGAGGCCTAGCAGGCCGAGAGAACACTGAAGCCTGAACTTCTGCAAACAAACAGAGGATGCTGGCTTTTAGGCCTAAACTTCAGGATTGCTGAATTCAGACTCACACCGAAGATTAATCACAGGTTGAGCTCGTTAACTATTACCTTCCAGGCAGAGAACTCAGGACTCAGGAAACTCATGGACAAGCTGTTTATCTCAGTGAGCAAAACAGCAAAGGATCCAGGACAGATGGCAGGGGTAACTCACCAAATACGAGAACTACAGTCAGGATCGTGACACTCTATTCATAAAGTATAGGTAATTAGCTAATATAGATGGTGATTACAGAGCTTCTGTGACTTTTAGTTAAACATTGTTGTCACTTAACACATACACTCGAGTCATAGGAGAGGTCAGTGTAGTGGATCACATCTTTATATATATATATATATATATATATATATATATATATATAAATGCAAAGAAGATAAAATTTAACATAGGTATTCTGCAGGTGTGAAATAGGAAAATGACATTATTAGAATTTTAATAAACCTCCACTTTGAGGATGAAAAGGGGGTTGACATAATGACGTCATTATCAATGCATGGCTTGCATTGCGTGAACAATAATGCCCAAATGGACAATCAGATCAAAAATAAGAATTTACTCACCGGTAATTCTATTTCTCGTAGTCCGTAGTGGATGCTGGGAACTCCGTAAGGACCATGGGAATAGCGGGCTCCGAAGGAGGCTGGGCACTCTAGAAAGATCTTAGACTACCTGGTGTGCACTGGCTCCTCCCACTATGACCCTCCTCCAAGCCTCAGTTAGGTACTGTGCCCGGACGAGCGTACACAATAAGGAAGGATTTTGAATCCCGGGTAAGACTCACACCAGCCACACCAATCACATCGTACAACTCGTGATATGAAACACAGTTAACAGTATGAAACAATAGAGCCTCTCAACAGATGGCTCAACAATAACCCGATTTAGTTAACAATAACTATGTACAAGTATTGCAGATAAACCGCACTTGGGATGGGCGCCCAGCATCCACTACGGACTACGAGAAATAGAATTACCGGTGAGTAAATTCTTATTTTCTCTAACGTCCTAGTGGATGCTGGGAACTCCGTAAGGACCATGGGGATTATACCAAAGCTCCCAAACGGGCGGGAGAGTGCGGATGACTCTGCAGCACTGAATGAGAGAACTCCAGGTCCTCCTCAGCCAGGGTATCAAATTTGTAGAATTTTGCAAACGTGTTTGCCCCTGACCAAGTAGCTGCTCGGCAAAGTTGTAAAGCCGAGACCTCTCGGGCAGCCGCCCAAGATGAGCCCCCTTCCTTGTGGAATGGGCATTGACAGATTTTGGCTGTGGCAGGCCTGCCACAGTATGTGCAAGCTGAATTGTACTACAAATCCAACGAGCAATAGTCTGCTTAGAAGCAGGAGCACCCAGCTTGTTAGGTGCATATAGGATAAACAGCGAGTCAGATTTTCTGACTCTAGCCGTTCTGGAAACATATATTTTCAGTGCCCTGACAACGTCTAGCAACTTGGAGTCCTCCAAGTCCCTAGTAGCCTAGGCACCACAATAGGCTGGTTCAGGTGAAACGCTGACACCACCTTTGGGAGAAACTGGGGACGAGTCCTCAATTCTGCCCTATCCATATGGAAAATCAAATAAGGGCTTTTACAAGACAAAGCCGCCAACTTTGATACTCGCCTGGCAGAAGCCAAGGCCAATAACATAACCACCTTCCACGTGAGATATTTCAGATCCACGGTTTTTAGTGGTTCAAACCAATGTGATTTTAAGAAACTCAACACCACGTTGAGATCCCAAGGTGCCACAGGAGGCACAAACGGGGGCTGACTCTGCAGCACTCCTTTTATAAATGTCTGAACTTCAGGTACTGAAGCTAGTTCTTTTTGAAAGAAAATCGACAGAGCCGAGATCTGTACCTTAATGGAACCCAATTTAAGGCCCATAGTCACTCCTGCTTGCAGGAAATGCAGAAATCGACCTAGTTGAAATTCCTCTGTTGGGGCCCTTTCGGCCTCACACCATGCAACATATTTTCGCCATATGCGGTGATAATGAGTTGCTGTAACCTCTTTCCTGGCTTTAGTAAGCGTAGGAATGACTTCCTCCGGAATGCCCTTTTCCTTCAGGATCCGGCGTTCAACCGCCATGTCGACAAACGCAGCCGCGGTAAGTCTTGGAACAGACAGGGCCCCTGCTGCCGCAGGTCCTGTCTGAGTGGCAGAGGCCATGGGTCCTCTGATATAAATTCTTGAAGTTCTGGGTACCAAGCTCTTCTTGGCCATCCACGAGTATCGTTCTTACTCCTCGCCTTCTTATTATTCTCAGTACCTTTGGTATGAGAGGCAGAGGGGAGAACACATAAACCGACTGGTACACCCACGGTGTTACCAGAGCGTCCATAGCTATCGCCTGAGGGTCCCTTGACCCGGTGCAATATCTTTTATAGCTTTTTGTTGAGGCGGGACGCCATCATGTCCACCTGTGGCCTTTCCCAATGGTGTACAATCCTATTGGAAGACTTCTGGAGGAAGTCCCCATTCTCCCGGGTGGAGGTCGTGTCTGTTGAGAAGATCTGCTTCCCAGTTGTCCACTCCGGGAATGAACACTGCTGACAGTGCTAACACATGATTTTCCGCCTATCTGAGAATCCTTGTGGCTTCTGCCATCGCCATCCTGCTTCTTGTGCCGCCCTGTTGGTTTACATGGGCGACTGCCGTGATGTTGTCTGATTGGATCAGTACCGGCTGGTTTTGAAGCAGAGGCCTTGCCGACCTTAGGGCATTGTAAATGGCCCTCAGGTCCAGAATATTTATGTGTAGGGAAATAACCTGACTTGACCAAAGTCCCTGGAAATTTCTTCCCTGTGTGACTGCCTCCCAGCCTCAAAGGCTGGAATCCATGGTCACTAGGACCTAGTCCTGTATGCCGAACCTGCGGCCCTCTTGAAGATGGGCACTCTGCAGCCACCACAGTAGAGATACCCTGGTCCTTGGAGACAGGGTTATCAGCCTATGCATCGGAAGATGCGATCCGGACCACTTGTCCAACAGGTCCCTCTGAAAAGTTCTTGTATGGAACCTGCCTAATGGGATTGCTTCGTAGGAAGCTACCATTTTTCCCAGGACTCGCGTGCAATGATGCACCGCTACCTATTTTGGCTTCAGGAGGTCTCTGACTAGAGATGACAACTCCTTGGCTTTCTCCTCCGGGAGAAACACTATTTCTGGTTTATGTCCAGAAACATCCCCAGGAACAGTAGACGTGTCATAGGAACTAGCTGTGACTTTGGACTGTTTAGAATCCAACCATGCTGTTGTAGCACTTTCCAAAATAGTGCTACCCCGACTACCAACTGCTCCTTGGACCTCGCCCTTATAACGAGATTGTCCAAGTACGGGATAATTACAACTCCCTTTTTTTGAAGGAGTATCAACATTTCGGCCATTACCTTGATAAAACACCCTCGGTGCCATGTACAGTCCAAACGGCAGTGTCTGGACTTGGTAATGGTAATCCTGTACCACAAATCTGAGGTACTCCTGGCGAGGATGGTAAATGGGGACATGCAGGTAAGCATCCTTGATGTCCCAGGATACCATGTAATCCCCCTCGTCCAGGCTTGGAATAACCGCCCTGAGCGATTCCATCTTGAACTTGAATTTTTGTGTTCAAGGATTTTAAATATAAAATGGGTCACACCGAACCATGCGGTTTCGGTACCCCAACCCGTGTGGAATAGTAACCCCGTCCTTGTTGAAGTAGGGGCACCTTGAGTATTACCTGCTGGGAATACCGCTTATTAATTGCCTCTAGCACAGCCTCCCTGCCTGAGGGAGTTGTCAGCAAGGCATATTTTAGGAAACGGCTGGGGGGAGACATCTCGAATTCCAGCTTGTACCCCTGAAATACTACTTGAAAGAAACAGGGATCCACCTGTGAGCGAGCCCACTAATTGCTGAAATTTTTGAGACGGCCCCCCACCGTACCTGGCTACACCTGTGGAGCACCCGCGTCATGGTGTGGCCTCACAGGAGGCGGGGGAAGAATCTTGATTCTGGGAACAGGCTGACTGGTGCAGCTTTTTTCCCTCTACCCTTGTCTCTGTACAGAAAGGAAGCGCCATTTGACCCGCTTGCTTTTCTGAAGCCGAAAGGACTGTACCTTTGTCTGTGAGGAAACCTGAGGTAAAATTATTTCTTCCCAGCAGTTGCTGTGGATACGAGGTCCCAGAGACCATCCCCAAATAATTCCTCACCCTTATAAGGCTCTCTATGCGCTTTTTAAGTCAGCATCACCTGTCCAGTGACAGGCTCTAATACCCTCCTGACAGAATGGACATTCCTCATTCAACATGTCGACACAGCCGTACCGACACACCGCAGACACACAGGGAATGCTCTAAACGAGGACAGGACCCACAAAATCCCTTTGGGGGGACAGAGTAAGAGTATGCCAGCACACACCAGAGCGCTATATATATACAGGGACTAACTGAGTTATGTCCCTAATAGCTTTTATATAATATACTGTATACAGTGCCAATTTTAATGCCCCCCCTCTCTTTTCCCTCTTACTGTACTGTAGAATTGCAGGGAAGAGCCAGGGAGCTTCCCTCCAGCCGAGCTGTGAGGGAAAAATGGCGCCAGTGTGCTGAGGAGATATCTCCGCCCCTTTTTTGCGGCCTATTCTCCCGTTTTTTATGGAATTCTGGCAGAGGTATTTACCTCATATATAGCCCCTGGGGCCATATATTGAGGTATTTTAGCCAGCCAAGGTGTTTTTATTGCTGCCTCAGGGTGCCCCCCCCAGCGCCCTGCACCCTCAGTGACCGGAGTGTGAAGTGTGTGAGAGGAGCAATGGCGCACAGCTGCAGTGCTGTGCGCTACCTTGGTGAAGACAGAGTCTTCATGCCGCCGATTTTCCGGACCATCTTCTTGCTTCTGGCTCTGTAAGGGGGACGGCGGCGCGGCTCCGGGACCGAACATCAAGGCTGGGCCTGCGGTCGATCCCTCTGGAGCTAATGGTGTCCAGTAGCCTAAGAAGCCCAATCCGGCTGCAAGCAGGCGAGTTCGCTTCTTCTCCCCTTAGTCCCTCGCTGCAGTGAGCCTGTTGCCAGCAGGTCTCACTGAAAATAACAAATTCTAAGACTATAACTTTCTAAGAGCTCAGGAGAGCCCCTAGTGTGCATCCAACCTCGGCCGGGCACGAAATCTAACTGAGGCTTGGAGGAGGGTCATAGTGGGAGGAGCCAGTGCACACCAGGTAGTCTAAGATCTTTCTAGAGTGCCCAGCCTCCTTCGGAGCCCGCTATTCCCATGGTCCTTACGGAGTTCCCAGCATCCACTAGGACGTTAGAGAAATTGGGATTGCAGCTCCAGTGTTTAGAATGTAATAAACTACAAAAATGGTCCTGTCACTGTTTACCGTATCTACTACGGGGGCTTCTCGGGTAATGCCAGGAACCATGGATTAATATTTACTTATATTAAGACCCCTTTCAGATCGCACAAATAACCCAGTATCGACCCGGCATATTGCTGGGTCGACACAAGTTAGTGTGCGGTGTGAAAGGGCCATGTCTGAATTCCCGGGTTGCCTGACCCGGTATTTCAACCTGGGTTATTCCCGGGTTGAATACTGAGTCAGGCGCAGTGTGAATGGGTTGCCTGGTCGATGCGACCCGGTACCCATTCACAGTATAGGGAGAGGCGGCGCAGAGATGAGCTCATCTCCCAGCACTACCTCCGCTCCCACTGCCAGCTCCGCCCCCGGCAGCTATGGCAACCGACCCAGCAATTTGTCAGGTTGGGAAGCCAGAAGATACACTCCAATGCTGGATCCCACCCATGAAGGACCCCTTTCCAATTCCCGGGTGGGATCCAGCATTGGAGGTGTGAAAGGGGTAAGATATGGCTCATCATTGTAGCTTGATCCGGTGCCTGCATAATAGTAAAAGAGAAATTCATCCAGAATGCGGCACTCAGGATACATATACGGGATCAATAATTAGCAGCAAGGCATGAGTCAATGTTTCAGTTTTATCAACTGTTTTCAAGATATACAAGCATAAAGTAATTCACCTAAATATACCCAGAATCATCACAAAGTGAATTGTTTCAGCTGCGATGCTCTTGTCCCGTCCCGGTATGATGATGTCACCACATATCCATCGCATCAGGTGACATCATGCGCTGCACACCACGTGACCATCACAAAACATCTATTGCCCAGCAACCATTTACACAATAATCCGTTATAGACAATCTGGATAAAGAAGCATCCTATTATAACATCCCTGTCATTTTGTACAGTATTAAATACAGGTAATCAACCCAGTAATGCAAACTCAATTGTACAAAACAGATTACTCTAAGTAATTGCCTCTGATGATCTAGAAGTAGCAGATATAAATTGCAAAAGAACCATACGCATCTGATGGACCTCTAGTCTGCGGGTGGCCTTAATGCAATAATCAAACAATACTACAGCATTATGTTCCCAATCTATAAAAAACACGTAAATGAAATTGATTAATTAAGACCCTTAGGGTGAATAATATCCAATTTGGAAATCCAAAACGTTTCCCTACGTAAAAGTGTTTTATTGCGGTCATCCCTTCGACTATTAGAGGGGACCTGGTCAATCATCCTATATTTCAAGGACGCTAATGGATGTTTCATTTCAGAGAAGTGTCTTGCGACCGGTTGGTCGCTAGACCCACTCGTTAGTGCCTGGCGTATTGCATGACAATGTTTTGCCTTCCCTTCTTTGCATTTGGTCTGTGTTTTACCAATATATGATAGCCCACAAGGACATATGAGTTGGTATACCACAAAATTACTGTTACATTTGAGATGATATTCAATTTTAATTGGTTTGCCTGTGTGTGGGTGATTAAAGGTATTTCCAGCTTTCATAAACCCACAATTCACACAGCCACATCTAAAGCAACCGGGCTTCTTGATAATTAAGAAATAACTTCTACCCAGTAGAGATTTTGAAGTACAATTAGTTTCAACAAGAATATCTTTTAAATTTCTACCTCTAGAGTAGCAGGGCATCAATGAACTGATAAAACTGATAAAACTGAAATGTTGACTCATGCCTTGCTGCTGATTATTGATTCTGTATATGTATCTTGAGTGCTGCATCCTGGATGAATTTATATATATTAGACATGTTGTTTAGGGAGCGCCCAAAAATTACAACTGCTAAAACAACAGATTTATATGGTAATATTATAAAACAGTAGTTCTTTCTATTGATTGGTGGCTAAAATTGAGGGGTGGAACACATCCAGGAACTAGGGAGCGTAGTCATTGGAATGTTTTCCATATAATTAGTCTCATTTTGTATTGAGTTAAAAATAAAAATAATCACAATTTGGTATTTCTCTAACATCTATGAGCTTTATTGTTATAAAGTTAGAAGTTCACACTACACAAATATAGTAAAAAAAACAACACTTTTTTATTAGAAACAAACAGGAAGTGATGTAATGTGTATACCTGAATAAATAGGGAAGCCAGCTCCCAGGGTCTCATTCATTACCTGACTTGCACTGGGACCACATGCACAGATTTCACTACTGAATAGTAAGTAATTACCTTTTTTTCACTATAATGCTTAGTTAAAGCATGTATTATTTTAAATTAAATAGGATCCTGTCAACGTTGTCTAATACTGTTATGGACTATCATTATTATTATATATATTTTGAAAATAATAGCACAATAATAATAAAAAAAATTGTTTCACAATTATGATATGATTTAGTCCAATTTATTCACCACTATAAACCTAGCAGGGTTTTAATAAAAATATGGGCTGTCAAATTTCACTATGGGTTTCATTAAAGCATTTATTTAATTATTTTTGATAGGGTGCAGATTGCGAAAGTGGCCCTCAGGCTTGAGAGGTCTTAATTGTTTTTATGCAAGTGTCTCCCAATGGGGGTTATTTCAAGATTACATTAGATTAAGTCAATTAATTAATGGGTCTAGCCAAAGATTTTAAACCACAGATTGAGAAATACTGTAGGTCCCTAAATTTGAGCAGTTTAAATTGCTCTTTTGTAAGTTTTTTTTAATGAAGCCTAATTTGTAGATAAAAATGATGGCTGTGTCATTAAACAATGGATTTGTTTACAGAACATTAACCGGCCATTGGTTGACTATTGTATTGCTAGAGGAGTTTCTTCCACACACTTAGAAGAAAGTAACTTACTAATTAATTCACCGAAGGAGATATATAATTTGACCAATACTAATACTTTATTTTGAGCAATGATGAAATTTGCATCTGAATTGCAATTTCATGCTGAAGTCATTTGTTGATAGTTTGATCCATTTTGTTTTGTTATATAACTGTTTAGATATGTTCACTGTGCAGATAGACTATTAATATCTCAATTTCATTATGGGACCCTTACAGATTTGTATATTCTAATAACAATAATGGTTTATTACTGATGGAACTGCTAGACTATAGAAGTCATGAAAAAGACATTAATCCCTCTTCTTTCCCTTTTTATATATCATATTGATAGCATTAATCTCATGTAGTCCGCATACAATGAGGCTATTCCAATTTTGCCCACTGGGATAAATAAAACATGGTATGGTGTTCTGTAAACTCGCATGCACTATGTATCTTGTGCATTATCGGGAACCAGAGTTCCATATCTGTCCTTGGTCCTGGCCAGGGATTAAGATGTTAATTTGAACTGTCGGGCATATGCCCACTCACTTTCATCTGAGGGGTCCTGATATCGCACGGCTCATTATGGATCCAATTCAGTCAACTGGTGAGGTGGCTTTTCAGGAACATTCTCCTCCTTGGAATGGATGGTATGCTGCCAGCTTGTACACATATCCAATGCAGGGGTTCTTATGTGTTTCTCCACCTCCTCAGGGGTTCATCTGTATATATATATTACAGAGGAATGCCCTTATTTGCACCAATGAAAACAGGATGTGCCTTTAGAATGGCCCCTGTTAGCAAGAACCAAAGTAATAAATAGACAATGTAGTGTCTGAGGGCGCTAGCATATAGAATATATCTGTAAATGGATAAAGTCCTCTGGTAAAAATTGGACTATTTTCCCACCGTGGAGTGAAGATGTTCCGAATAGTACTTCTACAAGGATACACTCTCTCACCAAGAATTTCACACAAGATGAGATCGTCTCCATGCCGCCTTCTCCATAATGTAAACGGGTCCCGGATTACATCGACCTGGGTAACCTGTTAATACTGCACCTGACCCGGCAATGACCTGGGAATAACACTGCTTTATTCCCAGGTTGGAATACTGGGTCAGGCAACTCGGGAAATCAGAACATCACACAGCATCTAGACCCGCGTTTACCCGGCAATATACCAGGTTATTTGTGCAATGCGAAAGGGGTATTATCTACAGTAAAATGCTAGTAAGTCTAGAATGTAAATAGAATTATCCATGACTGATACTGATAAACATCACACATTGATATACATTATTCCTTGTAAATGCACCTAGAAAGTACATGGAAAGAGATTTTAAAAAATGCATTACCAGAGATACTTATATAACTGCAATAGAAAAGGTGCTTTACTAAATTGTGTTAGCACAGTGCCTCAAATGACTTAATGTTGTAAAATGATGATTAAAACTCCTTAATCAGATTTGGTCAACAGAAGAACATTATTCTTAAAGAACAAACAAGCAGTAAGCATCCTGAAATCAATATACATAATTAAAACAGTTTCTTTATGTGACCGTATTTAAGCTTGACAATAAATACGCTTGCTGTTTTGTGTGTTTAAAAAGAAATGTAATTCCCAGTGACAATGAGAATTATTGCTAAAAGATTGTTACAAAAAATTGCACTGTAGATGAATGTAAGAAGATTACTGTTCATGCAAGACAATCGTTTTGATCTCCTCTTACCGCCACTGCATTGCAGTAAAAAAATGCTTTGCAATTGTAACATTGGTTTACAAACTGCTTACTTCGTGGAGAGGACCTTTGCTGTGCAGTGCGCGATGACGTCATCGCGCACCGCACAGTAAAGGACCTCTCCACGAAGGGAAACTAGACGCGTACGCGTCTAGTTTCCCTTAACAGCGGCAGCGGGCAGTGCGGGGCACAGCAGCAGCGGATCTTGCCCTGGTGCGGCGCCCTCCGGATGGTGCCCTGCTCCCTCCGGAAGGCGGCGCTCCGGGCAAAAGTCCTGCTTGCCCGTGGCAAGATCCGCTACTGATCATGCTTCAGATTACATATATTTCTCTAGAAGCAATGTTGTAACAAGGAGCATTCCACAACAACACCATATTGGTTCTGTCCAATTACATATGATATATAAGGGGTTGGATACAGGATCCCAGCGCTTGGGATCACGGCGCTTGTAATCCTGGTGGTCAGAATGCCAATGCCAGGATCCTGACCGCCAGAATGCCGACAGGGAGGTGAACGCAATGAAGCCCCTTGCGGGCATGCTGCACTTGCCATGCTGCGGGCTCGCTGCACTTTTCACAGGTTCTGTTACCACTCCATGGGTGTCATGAACACCCAGGAGTGGGAATAGCTGTGGCGGCGTGGCTTTCATGCTGACGTTCGGTATCCCATTGTCAGTATTCTGACCACCTGGATTCTGACTGCCGGGATCCTGACTACATCCCATATGTGAATTAGAAGCACCTACTATACAGCATGTGTCTATTATGCTTTATTATCATTTCATTATATATTGGAAATAGAGATACTGCAAAATGTCAAACTGGTTTGAAATTTGATAGAATTTCACTATTTCAAAAAACACTTTTGTGGTACAGTTATCTGTGGACACTAGAGATGTGCACTTGAAATTTTTCAGGTTTTGTGTTTTGGTTTTGGGTTCGGTTCCGCGGCCGTGTTTTGGGTTCGACCGCGTTTTGGCAAAACCTCACCGAATTTTTTTTGTCGGATTCGGGTGTTTTTTGGATTCGGGTGTTTTTTTCAAAAAACACTAAAAAACAGCTTAAATCATAGAATTTGGGGGTCATTTTGATCCCAAAGTATTATTAACCTCAAAAACCATAATTTCCACTCATTTTCAGTCTATTCGGAATACCTCACACCTCACAATACTAAAATTTGCACCGAGGTCGCTGGATGACTAAGCTAAGCGACCCTAGTGGCCGACACAAACACCTGGCCCATCTAGGAGTGGCACTGCAGTGTCACGCAGGATGGCCCTTCCAAAAAACACTCCCCAAACAGCACATGACGCAAAGAAAAAAAGAGGCGCAATGAGGTAGCTGTGTGAGTAAGATAAGCGACCCTAGTGGCCGACACAAACACCTGGCCCATCTAGGAGTGGCACTGCAGTGTCACGCAGGATGGCCCTTCCAAAAAACACTCCCCAAACAGCACATGACGCAAAGAAAAAAAGAGGCGCAATGAGGTAGCTGTGTGAGTAAGATAAGCGACCCTAGTGGCCGACACAAACACCTGGCCCATCTAGGAGTGGCACTGCAGTGTCATGCAGGATGGCCCTTCCAAAAAACACTCCCCAAACAGCACATGACGCAAAGAAGAAAAAAAGAGGCGCAATGAGGTAGCTGTGTGAGTAAGAAAAGCGACCCTAGTGGCCGACACAAACACCTGGCCCATCTAGGAGTGGCACTGCAGTGTCACGCAGGATGGCCCTTCCAAAAAACACTCCCCAAACAGCACATGACGCAAAGAAAAAAAGAGGCGCAATGAGGTAGCTGTGTGAGTAAGATAAGCGACCCTAGTGGCCGACACAAACACCTGGCCCATCTAGGAGTGGCACTGCAGTGTCACGCAGAATGGCCCTTCCAAAAAACACTCCCCAAACAGCACAAGACGCAAATAAAAATGAAAGAAAAAAGAGGTGCAAGATGGAATTGTCCTTGGGCCCTCCCACCCACCCTTATGTTGTATAAACAGGACATGCACACTTTAACCAACCCATCATTTCAGTGACAGGGTCTGCCACACAACTGTGACTGAAATGACGGGTTGGTTTGGACCCCCACCGAAAAAGAAGCAATTAATCTCTCCTTGCACAAACTGGCTCTACAGAGGCAAGATGTCCACCTCATCATCATCCTCCGATATATCACCGTGTACATCCCGCTCCTCACAGATTATCAATTCGTCCCCACTGGAATCCACCATCTCAGCTCCCTGTGTACTTTGTGGAGGCAATTGCTGCTGGTCAATGTCTCCACGGAGGAATTGATTATAATTCATTTTAATGAACATCATCTTCTCCACATTTTCTGGAAGTAACCTCGTACGCCGATTGCTGACAAGGTGAGCGGCGGCACTAAACACTCTTTCGGAGTACACACTTGTGGGAGGGCAACTTAGGTAGAATAAAGCCAGTTTGTGCAAGGGCCTCCAAATTGCCTCTTTTTCCTGCCAATATAAGTACGGACTGTCTGACGTGCCTACTTGGATGCGGTCACTCATATAATCCTCCACCATTCTTTCAATGGGGAGAGAATCATATGCAGTGACAGTAGACGACATGTCCGTATTCGTTGTCAGGTCCTTTAGTCCGGACCAGATGTCAGCATCAGCAGTCGCTCCAGACTGCCCTGCATCACCGCCAGCGGGTGGGCTCGGAATTCTGAGCCTTTTCCTCGCACCCCCAGTTGCGGGAGAATGTGAAGGAGGAGATGTTGACAGGTCGCGTTCCGCTTGACTTGACAATTTTGTCACCAGCAGGTCTTTGAACCCCAGCAGACTTGTGTCTGCCGGAAAGAGAGATCCAAGGTAGGTTTTAAATCTAGGATCGAGCACGGTGGCCAAAATGTAGTGCTCTGATTTCAACAGATTGACCACCCGTGAATCCTTGTTAAGTGAATTAAGGGCTCCATCCACAAGTCCCACATGCCTAGCGGAATCGCTCCCTTTTAGCTCCTCCTTCAATGCCTCCAGCTTCTTCTGCAAAAGCCTGATGAGGGGAATGACCTGACTCAGGCTGGCAGTGTCTGAACTGACTTCACGTGTGGCAAGTTCAAAAGGTTGCAGAACCTTGCACAACGTTGAAATCATTCTCCACTGCGCTTGAGACAGGTACATTCCACCTCCTATATCGTGCTCAATTGTATAGGCTTGAATGGCCTTTTGCTGCTCCTCCAACCTCTGAAGCATATATAGGGTTGAATTCCACCTCGTTACCACTTCTTGCTTCAGATGATGGCAGGGCAGGTTCAGGCGTTTTTGGTGGTGCTCCAGTCTTCTGTACATGGTGCCTGTACGCCGAAAGTGTCCCGCAATTCTTCTGGCCACCGACAGCATCTCTTGCACGCCCCTGTCGTTTTTTAAAAAATTCTGCACCACCAAATTCAAGGTATGTGCAAAACATGGGACGTGCTGGAATTTGCCCATATTTAATGCACACACAATATTGCTGGCGTTGTCCGATGCCACAAATCCACAGGAGAGTCCAATTGGGGTAAGCCATTCCGCGATGATCTTCCTCAGTTGCCGTAAGAGGTTTTCAGCTGTGTGCGTATTCTGGAAACCGGTGATACAAAGCGTAGCCTGCCTAGGAAAGAGTTGGCGTTTGCGAGATGCTGCTACTGGTGCCGCCGCTGCTGTTCTTGCGGCGGGAGTCCATACATCTACCCAGTGGGCTGTCACAGTCATATAGTCCTGACCCTGCCCTGCTCCACTTGTCCACATGTCCGTGGTTAAGTGTACATTGGGTACAACTGCATTTTTTAGGACACTGGTGAGTCTTTTTCTGACGTCCGTGTACATTCTCGGTATCGCCTGCCTAGAGAAGTGGAACCTAGATGGTATTTGGTAACGGGGGCACACTACCTCAAGAAATTGTCTAGTTCCCTGTGAACTAACGGCGGATACCGGACGCACGTCTAACACCAACATAGTTGTCAAGTCCTCAGTTATCCGCTTTGCAACAGGATGACTGCTGTGATATTTCATCTTCCTCGCAAAGGACTGTTGGACAGTCAATTGCTTGGTGGAAGTAGTAAAAGTGGGCTTACGACTTCCCCTTTGGGATGACCATCGACTCCCAGCAGCAACAACAGCAGCGCCAGCAGCAGTAGGCGTTACACGCAAGGATGCATCGGAGGAATCCCAGGCAGGAGAGGACTCGTCAGAATTGCCAGTGACATGGCCTGCAGGACTATTGGCATTCCTGGGGAAGGAGGAAATTGACACTGAGGGAGTTGGTGGGGTGGTTTGCGTGAGCTTGGTTACAAGAGGAAGGGATTTACTGGTCAGTGGACTGCTTCCGCTGTCGCCCAAAGTTTTTGAACTTGTCACTGACTTATTATGAATGCGCTGCAGGTGACGTATAAGGGAGGATGTTCCGAGGTGGTTAACGTCCTTACCCCTACTTATTACAGCTTGACAAAGGCAACACACGGCTTGACAAATGTTGTCCGCATTTCTGTTGAAATACTTCCACACCGAAGAGCTGATTTTTTTTGGTATTTTCACCAGGCATGTCAACGGCCCTATTCCTCCCACGGACAACAGGTGTCTCCCCGGGTGCCTGACTTAAACAAACCACCTCACCATCAGAATCCTCCTTGTCAATTTCCTACCCAGCGCCAGCAACACCCATATTCTCCTCATCCTGGTGTACTTCAACACTGACATCTTCAATCTGACTATCAGGAACTGGACTGCGGGTGCTCCTTCCAGCACTTGCAGGGGGCGTGCAAATGGTGGAAGGCGCATGCTCTTCACGTCCAGTGTTGGGAAGGTCAGGCATCGCAACCGACACAATTGGACTCTCCTTGTGGATTTGGGATTTCGAAGAACGCACAGTTCTTTGCAGTGCTTTTGACAGCTTGAGTCTTTTCATTTTTCTAGCGAGAGGCTGAGTGCTTCCATCCTCATGTGAAGCTGAACCACTAGCCATGAACATAGGCCAGGGCCTCAGCCGTTCCTTGCCACTCCGTGTGGTAAATGGCATATTGGCAAGTTTACGCTTCTCCTCCGACAATTTTATTTTAGATTTTGGAGTCCTTTTTTTACTGATATTTGGTGTTTTGGATTTTACATGCTCTGTACTATGACATTGGGCATCGGCCTTGGCAGACGACGTTGCTGGCATTTCATCGTCTCGGCCATGACTAGTGGCAGCAGCTTCAGCACGAGGTGGAAGTGGATCTTGATCTTTCCCTAATTTTGGAACCTCAACATTTTTGTTCTCCATATTTTAATAGGCACAACTAAAAGGCACCTCAGGTAAACAATGGAGATGGATGGATACTAGTATACTTATGGATGGACCAGCGACTGCCGACACAGAGGTAGCTACAGCCGTGGACTACCGTACTGTGTCTGCTGCTAATATAGACTGGATGATAATGAGATGAAATTAATATATATATATATATATATAATATCACTAGTACTGCAGCCGGACAGGTATATATATTTATTATGTAATGACTGATGACGGACCTGCTGGACACTGTCAGCTCAGCAGCACCGCAGACTGCTACAGTAAGCTACTATAGTAGTATGTATCAAGAAGAAAGAAGAAAAAAAAAACCACGGGTAGGTGGTATACAATTATGGATGGACCAGCGACTGCCGACACAGAGGTAGCTACAGCCGTGGACTACCGTACTGTGTCTGCTGCTAATATAGACTGGATGATAATGAGATGAAATTAATATATATATATATATATATAATATCACTAGTACTGCAGCCGGACAGGTATATATATTTATTATTTAATGACTGATGACGGACCTGCTGGACACTGTCAGCTCAGCAGCACCGCAGACTGCTACAGTAAGCTACTATAGTAGTATGTATCAAGAAGAAAGAAAAAAAAACACCACGGGTAGGTGGTATACAATTATGGATGGACCAGCGACTGCCGACACAGAGGTAGCTACAGCCGTGGACTACCGTACTGTGTCTGCTGCTAATATAGACTGGATGATAATGAGATGAAATGAATATATATATATATAATATCACTAGTACTGCAGCCGGACAGGTATATATATTTATTATGTAATGACTGATGACGGACCTGCTGGACACTGTCAGCTCAGCAGCACCGCAGACTGCTACAGTAAGCTACTATAGTAGTATGTATCAAGAAGAAAAAAAAAAACCACGGGTAGGTGGTATACAATTATGGATGGACCAGCGACTGCCGACACAGAGGTAGCTACAGCCATGGACTACCGTACTGTGTCTGCTGCTAATATAGACTGGATGATAATGAGATGAAATTAATATATATATATATAATATCACTAGTACTGCAGCCGGACAGGTATGTATATTTATTATGTAATGACTGATGACGGACCTGCTGGACACTGTCAGCTCAGCAGCACCGCAGACTGCTACAGTAAGCTACTATAGTAGTATGTATCAAGAAGAAAGAAAAAAAAAAACCACGGGTAGGTGGTATACAATTATGGATGGACCAGCGACTGCCGACACAGAGGTAGCTACAGCCGTGGACTACCGTACTGTGTCTGCTGCTAATATAGACTGGATGATAATGAGATGAAATTAATATATATATATATATAATATCACTAGTACTGCAGCCGGACAGGTATATATATTTATTATGTAATGACTGATGACGGACCTGCTGGACACTGTCAGCTCAGCAGCACCGCAGACTGCTGCAATAAGCTACTATAGTAGTATGTATCAAGAAGAAAAAAAAAAAAAAACACGGGTAGGTGGTATACAATTATATATATATTATATACAATTATATATATATATATATATATATATATATATATTAAACTGGTGGTGATTAATTAAACTGGTGGTCAGGTCACTGGTCACACTATCAGCAACTTGCAAGTAGTACTCCTAAGCAGACAATCACAATATATACTGGTGGTCAGTGTGGTCACAATGGCAGTGTGGCACTCTGGCAGCAAAAGTGTGCACTGTACGTTAAAATATGTACTCCTGCTCTCAGACTCTAACTGCTCCCCACTGTCTCCCCCACAAGTCAGATATACAGTCACACTATCACTTCAGCAAGTAGTAGTACTCCTCCTAATGCTCCCCAAAATTACTAAAGTAAATACTGTGTCTCTCTCTACTCTAGTCTCACTCTCATCTCTATAAACGGAGAGGACGCCAGCCACGTCCTCTCCCTATCAATCTCAATGCACGTGTGAAAATGGCGGCGACGCGCGGCTCCTTATATAGAATCCGAGTATCACGATAGAATCCGAGCCTCGCGAGAATCCGACAGCGGGATGATGACGTTCGGGCGCGCTCGGGTTAACCGAGCAAGGCGGGAAGATCCGAGTCGCTCGGACCCGTGTAAAAAAACCTGAAGTTCGGGCGGGTTCGGATTCCGAGGAACCGAACCCGCTCATCTCTAGTGGACACCAATCCAAGTTTATAGTTTAAAATTTGCAGTTATTTTCTTAAATCATAGTTCTGTTTGCCGTTCATGTTGAAGGTTCATATTTAATCGATTACATTCTTTGAAGTAAAAAAAAACCTAAAGTTTATAAATATATTTAAATTCAAAGTTCATTGTTAGTTTTTGAGGTTCACATGCCATCTAAATGATAGTATAAATGATACTAAAAGCTGAACATGAACTGGCTGAAGAATATGGAAATTGATTGATTAGCTATTAATCATCTTGACATGGTCAAAAATTGTTGTCCCAGCTTGAACATGTTTGACTTGAAATCCTACTGCCAATGCCTAATTAGGGTAGTAGGTGGGGTATAAAAACATAAAGATGGTTTCAATCTGATGCTGCAGGTGATCCAATGGATATCCCAAAACAGCAATGGACTGAGGCCTTATTTGGCCTGGCATTTGTGAACATCACGGGGGGTGCGCATATGTCATAGGGGGTGCCCCGCACAACATAAGGGGGCATGCCGTGAGTCAAGGGGGCGTGGACTCGTGTCACGCCCCCATTACCATGGCAATGGTTGTGGGGGTGGGGGCGTGCCGCGAGTCATGGGGCATGGAACCAGAGAGCCGGAGGCTGCGCGGTGCGCGCCCTTCCCGGCTCTCTGAATGACCAGTTCGGCCCACCTGCCCATCGGCCCTTCTGGCATGTGCCAGAAGGGCCAAATGGCCAGTCCGGCCATGTCCCAAAACCATCGGTGCATCTGGTATGTAATAAAATGACTCCTCATGTAGACGTTTTTCTAGTACCAAATGTGTGTTAGAGATGTGCACCGGAAATTTTTCGGGTTTTGTGTTTTGGTTTTGAATTCGGTTCCGCAGCCGTGTTTTGGATTCGGACGCGTTTTGGCAAAACCTCCCTGAAATTTTTTTGTCGGATTCGGGTGTGTTTTGGATTCGGGTGTTCTTTTTTTTAAAAAACCCTCAAAAACAGCTTAAATCATAGAATTTGGGGGTAATTTTGATCCCATAGTATTACTAACCTCAATAACCATAATTTCCACTCATTTCCAGTCTATTCTGAACACCTCACACCTCACAATGGGGGTGATTCTGAGTTGATCGCAGCAGCAAGTTTGTTAGCAACTGGGCAAAACCATGTGCACTGCAGGGGGGGTAGATATAACATGTGCAGAGAGAGTTAGATTTGGGTGGGTTATTTCGTTTCCGTGCAGGGTAAATGCTGGCTGCTTTATTTTTACACTGCAATTTAGATTTCAGTTTGAACACACCCACCCAAATCTAACTCTCTATGCACATGTTATATCTGTCCCCCTTGCAGTGCACATGGTTTTGCCCAATTGCTAACCAACTTTCTGCTGCGATCAACTCAGAATTAGGCCCAATATTATTTTTAGTCCTAAAATTTGCACCAACATCGATGACTAAGCTAAGCGACCCAAGTGGGCGGCACAACACCTGGCCCATCTAGGAGTGGCACTGCAGTGTCAGACAGGATGGCACCTAAAAAAATTACCCCCAAACATCACAGGATGCAGAGATAATTAAAAAAAAGAGGTGCAAGATGGAATTGTCCTTGGGCCCTTATGTTGTTTAAACAGGACATGCACACTTTAACAAACCCATCATTTCAGCCACAGGGTCTGCCACACGACTGTGGCTGAAATGACTGGTTGGTTTGGGCCCCCACCAAAAAAGAAGCAATCAATCTCTCCTTGCACAAACTGGCTCTGCAGAGGCAAGATGTCCACCTCCTCCTCATTGTCCGATTCATCACCCCTTTCACTGTGTACATCCCCCTCCTCACAGAGTATTAATTCGTCCCCACTGGAATCCACCATCTCAGGTCCCTGTGTACTTTCTGGAGGCAATTGCTGGTGAATGTCTCCACGGAGGAATTGATTATAATTCATTTTGATGAACATCATCTTCTCCACATTTTCTGGAAGTAGCCTCGTACGCCGATTGCTGACAAGGTGAGCGGCTGCACTAAACACTCTTTCGGCGTACACACTGGAGGGGGGGGCAACTTAGGTAAAATAAAGCCAGTTTGTGCAAGGGCCTCCAAATTGCCTCTTTTTCCTGCAAATATACGTACGGACCATCTGACGTGCCTACTTGGATGCTTTCAATGGTGACAGAATCATATGCAGTGACAGTAGACGACATGTCAGTAATCGTTGGCAGGTCCTTCAATCCGGACCAGATGTCAGCACTCGCTCCAGACTGCCCTGCATCACCGCCAGCGAGTGGGCTCGAATTCTTAGCCTTTTCCTTGCAGCACCAGTTGCGGGAGAATGTGAAATAGGAGCTGTTGACGGGTCATGTTCCGCTTGAGTTGACAAGTGTCTCACCAGCAGGTCTTGTGTCTGCCGGAAAGAGAGATACAACATAGGCTTTAAACCTAGGATTGAGTACGGTGGGCAAAATGTAGTGCTCTGATTTCAACAGACTGACCACCCATGAATCCTGGTTAAGCGAATTAAGGGCTCCATCCACAAGTCCCACATGCCTAGCGGAATCGTTCCATTTTAGCTCCTCCTTCAATCTCTCCAGCTGCTTCTGCAAAAGTCTGATGAGGGGAATGACCTGACTCAGGCTGGCAGTGTCTGAACTGACTTCACGTGTGGCAAGTTCAAAGGGTTGCAGAACCTTGCACAACGTTGAAATCATTCTCCACTGCGCTTGAGTCAGGTGCATTCCCCCTCCTTTGCCTATATCGTAGGCAGATGTATAGGCTTGAATGGCCTTTTGCTGCTCCTCCATCCTCTGAAGCATATGGAGGGTTGAATACTACCTCGATACTACCTCTTGCTTCAGATGATGGCGGGGCAGGTTCAGGAGTGTTTGCTGGTGCTCCAGTATTCGGCACGTGGTGGCTGAATGCCGAAAGTGGCTCACAATTCTTCGGGCCACCGACAGCATCTCTTGCACGCACCTGTCATTTTTAAATAATTCTGCACCACTAAATTCAATGAATGTGCAAAACATGGGACATGCTGGAATTTGCCCACATGTAATGCACGCACAATATTGGTGGCATTGTCCGATGTCACAAATCCCCAGGAGAGTCCAATTGGGGTAAGCCATTCTGCGATGATGTTCCTCAGTTTCCGTAAGAGGTTGTGAGCTGTGTGCCTCTTATGGAAAGTGGTGATACAAAGCATAGCCTGCCTAGGAACGAGTTTGCGTTTGTGAGATGCTGCTACTGGTCCCGCCGCTGCTGTTCTTGCTGCGGGAGGCAATACATATACCCAGTTGGCTGTCACAGTCATATAGTCCTGAGTCTGCCCTGCTTCACTTGTCCACATGTCCGTGGTTAAGTGGACATTGGGTACAACTGCATTTTTTAGGACACTGGTGACTCTTTTTCTGATGTCTGTGTACATTCTCGGTATCGCCTGCCTAGAGAAGTGGAACCTAGATGGTATTTGGTACCGGGGACACAGTACCTCAAGCAATTCTCTAATTCCCTGTGAATTAATGGTGGATACCGGACACATGTTTAACACCAACACAGCTGCCAAGACTTGAGTTATCCGCTTTGCAGCAGGATGACTGCTGTGATATTTCATCTTCCTCGCAAAGGACTGTTGGACAGTCAATTGCTTACTGGAAGTAGCACAAGTGGTCTTCCAACTTCGCCTCTGGGATGACAATCGACTCCCAGCAGCAACAACAGCAGCGCCAGCAGCAGTAGGCGTTACACTCAAGGATCCATCAGAGAAATCCCAGTTAGGTGAGGACTCATCACACTTGCAAGTGACATGGCCTGCAGGACTATTGGCATTCCTGTCTAAGGAGAAAATTGACACTGAGGGAGTTGGTGGTGTGGTTTGCAGGAGCTTGGGTACAAGAAGAAGGGATTTAGTTGTCAGTGGACTGCTTCTGCTGTCACCCAAAGTTTTTGAACTTGTCAATGACTTCTGATGAATGTGCTCCAGGTGACGTATATGGGAGGATGTTCCTAGGTGGTTAACGTCCTTAACCCTACTTATTACAGCTTGACAAAGGCAACACACGGCTTGACACCTGTTGTCCGCATTTCTGTTAAAATAATTCCACACCGAAGAGGTGATTTTTTTGTAATTTGACTAGGCATGTCAATGGCCATATTCATCCCACTGACAACAGGTGTCTCCCCGGGGGTCGGACTTAAACAAACCACCTCACCATCAGAATCCTCCTTGTCAATTTCCTCCTTGGCGCCAGCAACACCCATATCCTCATCCTGGTGAACTTCAACAGTGACATCTTCAATTTGACTATCAGGAACTGGACTGTGGGTGCTCCTTCCAGCACCTGCAGGGGGCGTGCAAATGGTGGAAGGCGCCACCTCTTCCCGGCCAGTGTTGGGAAGGTCAGGCATCACAACCGACACATTTGGACTCTCCTTGGGGATTTGTGATTTTGAAGAACGCACAGGTCTTTGCTGTGCTTCTGCCTTCTTAACTCTTTTCAGTTTTCTTGCTGGAGGATGAGTGCTTCCATTCTCATGTGAAGCTGAACCACTAGCCATGAACATAGGCCATGGCCTCAGCCATTCCTTGCCACTCCGTTTTGCAAGTGGCATATTGGCAAGTTTATGCTTCTCCTCAGATGCTTTTAGTTTTATATTTTTGGGTCATTTTACTGAACTTTAGTTTTGTGGATTTTACATGCTCTCTGCTATGACATTGGGCATCGGCCTTGGCAGACGACGTTGATGGCATTTCATCATCTTGGCCATGACTAGTGGCAGCAGCTTCAGCACGAGGTGGAAGTGGATCTTGATCTTTCCCTATTGTACCCTCCACATTTTTGTTCTCCATTTTTTAATGTGTGGAATTATATGCCAGTAATATATCAATAGCAATGTCCTACTGTACTGTACTATATATGTATACTGCTGGTCACCAAAATGCTGCACTATCCTACTATATACTGCCACAATAATGCAGCACAGAGATAGTATACTTGATACAGAGCTGGAAGATACAGCAATGGCCTACTGTACTGTACTATATATGTATACTGCTGGTCACCAAAATGCTGCACTGTCCTACTATATACTGCTCACAATAATGCAGCACAGAGATACTGTAGTATACTTGACACAGAGCTGCAAGATACAGCAATGGCCTACTGTGCTGTACTATATATGTATACTGCTGGTCACCAAAATGCTGCACTGTCCTACTATATACTGCTCACAAAAATGCAGCACATAGATAGTGTACTTGACACAGAGCTGCAAGATACAGCAATGGCCTACTGTACTGTACTATATGTATACTGCTGGTCACCAATATGCTGCACTGTCCTACTATATACTGCTCACAATAATGCAGCACAGAGATAGTATACTTGACACAGAGTTGCAAGATACAGCAATGGCCTACTGTATTGTACTACTATAATTATATACTGGTGGTCCCCAGTCCCCACAATGCAGCACACTGAGCACAGATATTTGCAGCACACTGAGCACAGAAATGGAGCGTTTTCAGGCAGAAAACTTAGATATTTTCAGCACACTGAGCACAGATTTCTGCAGCACACTGAGCAAAGATATTTGCAGCCCACTGAGCACAGATTATGAAGCTTTTCAGGGAGAGTACGCAGCCATGTCCTCTCCGTTCAATCTCCAATGCACGAGTGAAAATGGCGGCGACGCACGGCTCTTTATATAGAATACAAATCTCGCGAGAATCCGACAGCGGGATGATGACGTTTGGGCGCGTTCGGGTTAACCGAGCAAGGCGGGAAGATCCAAGGCTGCCTCGGACCTGTGTAAAATAGGTGAAGTTCGGGGGGGTTCGGATCTCGGAGAACCGACCCGCTCATCTCTAATGTGTGTTCAAGAAAAACTAACTGAAATTTCCTATGTTTGTATGAATGGAATAATGGGGCAGATGTATTAAGCCTGGAGAAGTGATAAAGCAGTGATAAGTGTAAGGTGACAAGGCACCAGCCAATCATTATGGGTTTGAAAAATTATAGGAGCTGATTGGCTGGTGCGTTATTGCCTTCCACTTATCACTGCTTTATCACTTCTCCAAGCTTAATACATCTGCCCCAATGATCCTAATACCTTTCTGTTATGAGGACTAGGTGGACTGCCTAAATAGGATTGATGATATTTATAACAATGTTTATCGGCATAGACTGTTAAGGGGCCTAACATGGCACACTTCTTGCAATGGGCACAGAGAGAAATGTGTAATGTACTCATTTTTACATAAGTACTGTGCATGGTGTATTACATCTGTTTTTCTGTAATGGTTTAGGCTGTTTGGATTTAAGAGGATTAAGAGTTTCAGTCTCAAGATATATCTAAAGTCATATCAAAAAAAAACTTTAGTTATTTAGTTTTGTTGTCAGTAAATTAGTAATCATTAATGATGTTGTTAGCCACTTCTCTTCAGAATTCAATATACACATTTTACAAATACTAGTGACATTAAGTCACAAGAGCTAGGTTCTTAAGTAATTTTAGTAGTATATTAATTGTTTTAAAATATTCATCAGAAGTTTGCCTTGTGACCACTATAATAGAACCACAGGCTGTAAGTCTCAATTGAATTTAGCACAAATGGAAATAAGTATAAAGTCTTATTACCCATGCTGCTGACTAATAATTTTATTGCAGCCAAATAAGGAAGAGTCCTGAACTTTGTAATATTTGCAGAGGTTGGATGGTTTGGTACCAGGGAGGGGGTGTTAGGGTTAGACACCAAGCGGGAAGGGTTAGGTTTAGGCAGTGGGGAAGGGAGGGTTAGGGTTAGGCACCACTGTGGAGAGTTGGGGTTAGGCACCCACAAGGGAGGGTTAGGGTCGACGGGGAGGGTTAGAGTACATTAGAGGGGGGTGTTGGGATTCTGATTGTTAGGATGCCTCTGTTGGTATTCTGTCTGCCAGCATCCCATCCATCGGAATAACATATCAAATCCTCTACAACTGCTCCAATTTTTTGATAGAAATTGATTGTCCTTGTACTGTTTGGCCTAGAGATTTCTCACAATCTAAACCCTGGTGGGATGAGTATTCTTTGCAGATGGACGAGATGCCGAAGTTAAGAATACTGGCAGCGGCATCCCGTCCATCACAATACAGAGAACCCACTTGTATGCCCCCTAATCTTCCCCCTACCCTACCCTAACCCTCCCTGTTGGGTTTCTAAACCTAACTCTCCCTGGTGGTGCCTAACCCTAACTCTCCCCACTTGTAGCCTAACCGTCTCACTTCCCCGATGCCTAAACCTAACCCTCCATACTTGTGGGAAAGGTCCTCTCCACAAAGTGTAACTAGACTCTACTGCAGCTGTATGGACGAAGGAGAGGTGAGTCACATACAAATCAGCATATATTCAGTGTCTATCTGCTTTCACCACCGAGCAAGTGAGTTGTCCTTGGCACAGCTATTTATAGTGAAAATTGCGGCATCAGCCACCTGCTTTGCAGTGGTAGCGGTCGCAACAGAAGCATGTTTTTCTCTACAGTTAATGAAGTTTTAGTACATGGACCCCTAAGTAAGATTCATGTTGCCTTCTGATTAAAGAGTCAGAATGTTGCAGATACCTCTTCACAATCAGCATAGTACTGGTTTTAAAGCCTAATGGTATCAGAACAAATATTACGTAAAGCTGGGATAGAAATAATTTTGTAATTTTGTTAACTGTATAAAAAATCTTGTCCTGTGGGCGTCAACATTCTTGTGCTCATAAACTAACATTACTATTGTGGATGGTACCTAATCAAATATTTTATTACAATGTTTTAGCTATTAAAACGTATTAACCATGGACAGTACTGTACTTTTAATTAATTTTTTTAATATTTTCATTTCATCTATAATAAACCTTTCTAAATTATTCTTGGGTTTAAAATTATATATATATATATATATATATATATATATATAAAAATATGTGTGTATTTATACTGTATATGTCAATAAAATGTGATCCTAAGATTGCCTCACTACATTTAAATGATGTGCTCTTGCAAATCACATAATTAGGAGCAAGCTGTAATATATCACCATATCTTTCTGAACATCACTGATATCCATGTGACTTTGCTTCCTTAGAACAGCCTTATTCAGTTTCTAGAAACTGAATGGTTCTATTCATATTATCAGCTGATGTGCTGTTAGTAAAAATGGTTGGCATTCATTGTAAGTAACGGAAAATGTAAAAAAGAAAGAAAATATGACTCAATGAGGCCTCACATGATATCATAACTTGTGTTGTTCAAAGTCTGCCTTAGAAATCGCCTTTTTTTCCTTGAACACAAAATAATCTGAAATAAATACTCTCATATTCTCTGTGTAAAATTAAAGCATTTTTCCTTTGATATGCAAATAATGTTTATTACATTTTAGGCTCAACTTTGGAATACTCTATTTACATTTCCTCTCACTTGTCATTTTTAAACATAAATTATTGATTCAAATAATGTAGAAAATAGAAATCCCTTGTCATAAAAGTGTATTTCTTCATACTTTGTTTTTAGCCACAATTGTCAGATTCTTAAAAAAAAGATCATGGCTTGTTGTTATGAAATGTTGATACAGTTTTTTCTTCTTCTTCTTCTTCTTCTTTGTCTATTATTATTACAATTAATTTATAAAGCGCCACAAGTGTTTTGCTGCACCGTACATACAACACACATTAGAACAATACAGGGGATACAGAACTTAACATCACAGAAAACTAAAACATAGCACAGGTAACAGCACCACAGTTCTCAGTACACATTACAGCTGACATGTAAGGAAGCAAAGGAGTAATCAGTATACTGTACTACTTGGGATGGGCAGAAATTGGAAGAGATGAACAGTCACAAACAAAAGAAAATGCAGGTATATATATATATATATATATATATATATAAAATACAAGGATAAATGGAGGCGCCAATAGTGCATTAAAAGAGTAACACTTTAATTAAAGACTTCATTCACAGAGCAGAATCACCTTAATGGCTATCGGACGTCACGTGTTTTGGTTAGCCAATAAGAAAATCCAGAAAATAAGAAATGGCTATAATTCTGGCGTAAAGAATTTAGTAAATCTGAACCCGCTCATCTCTAATAAAAAGGCATACTAAAGGAGGCGGTTAAAACCAATGCTAGCATAAAAAGAATCCCAAGCGGGCACACTTGCCATCAGATCTTCAGACCAGGATTGCCATTCACGTCAAGCCTTGTACCTACGCATTTTGTCATGAGGACTTCTGACCTCCTTTGGTACGCCTTTTTATCGATGTGCTCTGTGAATGAAGTACTTTATTAAAGTGTTACTCCTTTAATGCACTATTGGCGCCTTCATTCATCCTTGTATTTTAGATCTGATTTGCCCTGTTAGGAGTCAGGTTACTGTGGAGGACGACAACTGGGTGCTTCAGCGTGCATACAGACTGTGAGAGACTTAAAAGTGCTGGGAAAAGAAAAAGCACTGGTCTGGTAATCAATTGGCCCACTATTGGACTTGTAGTTCCACGAAGGAGCCTATATTAATCATTGTGTGCTCACACTATTTTGTTTGAGATATATATATATATATATATATATATATATATATATAAAATTCTCATACCTCCCAACTGTCCCGCATTCAGTCCCGCTATTCAGACCCTGTCCCGCTGTCCCACCCGCAGGCAGCAGTGTCCTGTGGGTGGGGGGGGGGGGGCAGTTGGGAGATCCTTTGAACACCCGCTGCTCTGCAAAGTAGCCGGTGATCACCGAATACATGCTATGCGCATGCGCACGGAATGTATTCAGAGCTAGGAGGGGAGCGGGGGGTGCCCAGCTGCTCGGGGAGCGCTGGGCATGCCCCCAAAAGCAAGGAAAATGGCCTATTTGGTGAGGCCACGCCCACGTAAGTGAGGCCACACCCACCACAATTGAGGCCATGCCCCCTTTTTGTGTCAGCGCGAGGCTTCACCACACTATAGTCCCAATTTTGTCACCGTAAAAGTTGGGAGGTATGAATTCTTGTGGGCAGAGCACTCCAGACGCTCACAAAGTAATCACATCAAAACGGCAAAGTGTTTAGCAATGTGTCAGTGCTTTTAATCACGCACTGTCATCAGGCTAAATGAACATACAATAAAGCTTACCTTATAACAGATACCAAACACCCCGTGGATGCCCTTTCCAGAAGCAGGACTGCTCACCCGGCCGGGATCACATTGTAAGTGACATCATTGTTGATAAGTCACACGCTGTGAGACCGTCACCAAGGCAACAGACAATCCTAAGAAACAGTATACAATCTAGTGATGTGCACCGGAATTTTTTCGGGTTTTGTGTTTTGGTTTTGGATTCGGTTCCGCGGCCGTGTTTTGGATTCGGACGCATTTTGGCAAAACCTCCCTGAAAATTTTTTGTCGGAATCCAGTGTGTTTTGGATTCGGGTGTTTTTTTTCAAAAAACCCTCAAAAACCGCTTAAATCATAGAATTTGGGGGTCATTTTGATCCAATAGTATTATTAACCTCAATAACCATAATTTCCACTCATTTCCAGTGTATTCTGAACACCTCACACCTCACAATATTATTTTTAGTCCTAAAATTTGCACCGCGGTCACTGGATGACTATGCTAAGTGACCCAATTGGCCGGCACAAACACCTGGCCCATCTAGGATTGGCACTGCAGTGTCAGACAGGATGGCACTTAGAAAAAAAGTCCCCAAACAGCACATGATGCAAGAAAAAATGAGGTGCACCGAGGTCGCTGGATGACTAAGCTAAGTAATCCAAGTGGCCGGCACAAACACCTGGCCCATCTAGGAGTGGCACTGCAGTGTCAGACAGGATGGCACTTAAAAAAATAGTCCCCAAACAGCACATGTTGCAAAGAAAAAAAGTGGTGAACCAAGGTCGCTGGATGACTAAGCTAAGCGACCCAAATGGCCAACACAAACACCTGGCCCATCTAGGATTGGCACTGCAGTGTCAGACAGGATGGCACTTAAAAAGAATTGGCCCCAAACATCACATGATGCAAAGATAAATTAAAGAAAAAAGAGGTGCAAGATGGAATTGTCCTTGGGCCCTCCAACCACCCTTATGTTGTATAAACAGGACATGCACACTTTCACAAACCCATCATTTCAGCGGCAGGGTCTGCCACACGACTGTGACTGAAATGACTGGTTTGTTTGGGCCCCCACCAAAAAAAAGCAATCAATCTTTGCTTGCACAAACTGGCTCTACAGAGGCAAGATGTCCACCTCCTCCTCATCGTCCGATTCCTCACCCCTTTCGCTGTGTACATCCCCCTTCTCACAGATTATTAATTCGTCCCCACTGGAATCCACCATCTCAGGTCCCTGTGTACTTTCTGGATGCAATTGCTGGTGAATGTCTCCACGGAGGAATTGATTATAATTCATTTTGATGAACATCATCTTCTCCACATTTTCTGGAAGTAACCTCGTGCGCCGATTGCTGACAAGGTGAGCGGCTGCACTAAACACTTTTTCGGAGTACACACTGGAGGGGGGGCAACGTAGGTAAAATAAAGCCAGTTTGTGCAAAGGCATCCAAATTGCCTCTTTTTCCTGCCAGTATACGTACGGACTGTCTGACGTGCCCTACTTGGATGCGGTAAAATAAAGCCAGTTTGTGCAAAGGCATCCAAATTGCCTCTTTTTCCTGCCAGTATACGTACGGACTGTCTGACGTGCACTACTTGGATGCGGTCACTCATATAATCCTCCACCATTCTTTCAATGGTGACAGAATCATATGTAGTGACAGTAGACGACATGTCAGTAATTGTTGGCAGGTCCTTCAGTCCGGACCAGATGTCAGTTTTTGCTCCTGACTGCCCAGCATCACAGGTGGTTTTGGAAATCTGATCCTTTTCCTGGAAGCTCCAGTGGCATGAGAAAATGAAGGAGGAGCTGTTGGCGGGTCATGTTCAGCTTGACTTGACAAATGTCTCACCAGCAGGTCTTTGCACCTCTGCAGACTTGTGTCTGCCGGAAATAGAGATACAATGTAGGCTTTAAACCTAGGAACGAGCACGGAGGCCAAAAGGTAGTGCTCTGATTTCAACAGATTGACCACCCGTGAATACTGGTAAAGCAAATTAAGGGCTCCATCCACAAGTCCCACATGCCTAGCGGAATCGCTCCATTTTAGCTCCTCCTTCAATCTCTCCAGCTGCTTCTGCAAAAGCCTGATGAGGGGAATGACCTGACTCAGGCTGGCAGTGTCTGAACTGACTTCACGTGTAGCAAGTTCAAAGGGTTGCAGAACCTTGCACAACGTTGAAATCATTCTCCACTGCGCTTGAGTCAGGTGCATTCCCCCTCCTTTGCCTATATCATAGACAGATGTATAGGCTTGAATGGCCTTTTGCTTCTCCTCCATCCTCTGAAGCATATAGAGGGTTGAATTCCACCTCATTACCACCTCTTGCTTCAGATGATGGCGGGGCAGGTTCAGGAGTGTTTGCTGGTGCTCCAGTCTTCGGCACGCGATGGCTGAATGCCGAAAGTGGCCCGCAATTCTTCGGGCCACCGACAGCATCTCTTGCACACCCATGTCGTTTTTTAAAAAATTCTGCACCACCAAATTCAATGTATGTGCAAAACATGGGACGTGCTGGAATTTGCCCACATGTAATGCACGCACAATATTCGTGGCGTTGTCTGATATCACAAATCCCCAAAAGAGTCCAATTGGGGTAAGCCATTCTGCGATGATGTTCCTCAGTTTCCGGAAGAGGTTGTAAACTGTGTGCCTCTTATGGAAAGCGGTGATACAAAGCGTAGCCTGCCTAGGAACGAGTTGGCGTTTGCGAGATGCTGCTACTGGTGCCGCCGCTGCTGTTCTTGCTGCGGGAGGCAATGGGCTGTCACAGTCATATAGTCCTGAGTCTGCCCTGCTCCACTTGTCCACATGTCCGTGGTTAAGTGGACATTAGGTACAACTGCATTTTTTAGGACACTGGTGACTCTTTTTCTGAGGTCTGTGTACATTCTCGGTATCGCCTGCCTAGAGAAATGGAACCTAGATGGTATTTGGTACCGGGGACACAGTACCTCAATCAATTCTCTAATTCCCTGTGAATTAATGGTGGATACCGGACACACGTTTAACACCACCGCAGCTGCCAAGACCTGAATTATCCGCTTTGCAGCAGGATAACTGCTGTGATATTTCATCTTCCTCACAAAGGACTGTTGGACAGTCAATTGCTTACTGGAAGTAGTACAAGTGGTCTTCCGACTTCCCCTCTGGGATGACGATTGACTCCCAGCAGCAACAACAGCACCAGCCGCAGTAGGCATTACACTCAAGGATCCATCAGAGGAATCCCAGGCAGGAGAGGACTCGTCAGACTAGCTAGTGACATGGCCTGCAGGACTAGTGCCGTTCTTGTCTAAGGAGAAAATTGACACTGAGGGAGTTGGTGGTGTGGTTTGCAGGAGCTTGGTTACAAGAGGAAGGGATTTAGTTGTCAGTGGACTGCTTCCGCTGTCACCCAAAGTTTTTGAACTTGTCAATGACTTCTGATGAATATGCTCCAGGTGACGTATAAGGGAGGATGTTCCTAGGTGGTTAACGTCCTTACCCCTACTTATTACAGCTTGACAAAGGCAACACACGGCTTGACACCTGTTGTCTGCATTTCTGTTAAAATAATTCCACACCGAAGAGGTTTTTTTTTTTTTTGTAATTCGACCAGGCAAGTCAATGGCCATATTCGTCCCACGGACAACAGGTGTCTCCCCGGGTGCCTGACTTAAAAAAAACCACCTCACCATCAGAATCCTCCTGGTCAATTTCCTGCTCAGCGCCAGCAACACCCATATCCTCATCCTGGTGTACTTCAACAGTGACATCTTCAATTTGACTATCAGGAACTGGACTGCGGGTGCTCCTTCCAGCACTTGCAGGGGGCGTGCAAATGGTGGAAGGCGCCACCTCTTCCCGTCCAGTGTTGGGAAGGTCAGGCATCGCAACCGACACAATTGGACTCTCCTTGGGGATTTGTGATTTAGAAGAACGTACAGTTCTTTGCTGTGCTTTTGCCAGCTTAAGTCTTTTCATATTTCTAGCAGGAGGAGTAGTGCTTCCATCCTCATGTGAAGCTGAACCATTCGCCATGAACATAGGCCAGGGCTTCAGCCGTTCCTTGCCACTACGTGACGTAAATGGCATATTGGCAAGTTTACGCTTCTCATCAGACGCTTTTAAGTTTGATTTTTGGGTCATTTTACTGAACTTTTGTTTTTTGGATTTTACATGCTCTATACTATGACATTGGGCATCGGCCTTGGCAGACGACGTTGATGGCATTTCATCATCTCGACCATGACTAGTGGCAGCAGCTTCAGCACGAGGTGGAAGTGGATCTTGATCTTTCCTTATTTTACCCTCCACATTTTTGTTCTCCATTTTTTAAAGTGTGGAATTGTATGCCAGTAATATATCAATAGCAATGGCCTACTGTACCGTACTGCTATATATATACTGGTGGTCAGCAAAATTCTGCACTGTCCTCCTACTATATACTGCGCACAACTACAATGCAGAACAGATATGGATGGATAGTATACTTGACGACACAGAGGTAGAGCAATGGACTACTTTACCGTACTGCTATATATATATATATATATATATATATATACTGGTGGTCAGCAAAATTCTGCACTGTGCTCCTACTATACACTGCGCACAACTAAAATGCAGCACAGATATGGATGGATTGTATACTTGACGACACAGAGGTAGAACAATGGACTACTGTACTGTACTGCTATATATATATATATATATATATATATATACTGGTGGTCAGCAAAATTCTGCACTGCCCTCCTACTATATACTGCGCACAACTACAATGCAGCACAGGTATGGATGGATAGTATACTTGACGACACAGAGGTAGAGCAATGTACTACTATACCGTACTGCTGTATATATATACTGATGGTCAGCAAAATTCTGCACTCTCCTCCTACTATATACTGTGCACCGCTACAATGCAGCACAGATATGGATTATATACTTGACGACACAGAGATAGAGCAATGGACTACTGTACCATACTGCTATATGTATACTGGTGGTCAGCAAAATTCTGCACTGTCCTCCTACTATATACTGCGCAAAACTACAATGCAGCACAGGTATGGATGGATAGTATACTTGACGACACAGAGGTAGAGCAATGTACTACTATACTGTACTGCTATATATATACTGGTGGTCAGCAAAATTCTGCACTGTCCTCCTACTATATACTGCGCACAACTACAATGCAGCACAGATATGGATGGATAGTATACTTGACGACACAGAGGTAGAGCAATGGACTACTGTACCGTACTGCTATATATATATACTGGTGGTCATCAAAATTCTGCACTGTACTCCTACTATATACTGCGCACAACTACAATGCAGCACAGGTATGGATGGATAGTATACTTGACGACACAGAGGTAGAGCAATGGACTACAGATATGGAGCGTTTTTCAGGCAGAGAACGTAGATATTTGCAGCACACTGAGCACAGATATTTGCAGCACACTGAGCACAGATATTTTCAGCACACTGAACACAGAAACTGAGAGAAGGCAGCCACGTCCTCTCGATATCATCTGCAATGCACAAGTGAAAATGACGGCGACACGCGGCTCCTTATATAGAATACGAATCTCACGAGAATACGATAGCAGGATGATGACGTTCGGGCGCGATCGGGTTAACTGAGCAAGGCGGGAAGATCCGAGGCTGACTCAGAACCGTGTAAAATAGGTGAAGTTCAGGGGGGGCTCCGATCTCAACTAACCGAACCCGCTCATCTCTAATACAATCATAACTCCATTTTACATATATCCATTGTTATGGATTGCTTAATCATACATTACTAGGACTGCATAAATATTCTATTATGTATTACTGATCACATCCTATTACATATTAAATCCTTATTAACTAGGGGATGTGAGGATACACAGCACTATGATTTCTAATAAATAAATTTCAAAGTTTACATTGTTATGCTCCTTTACAAGAAATAATGAAGGCCAAGGTGTTCATTGAGTCCCTTGGGAGCAAGGGTCCCCAACCTATAAATCCACCTGCTCTCACACTGCAATAAACGTAAGCCATGGTTGCCTCCTCTGATAGATGGCGGAATGTAATCAATCATCCTGTTTCTAATAGAGATTAGCGGGTTCGGTTTCTCGGAAACCGAACCCCCCCGAACTTCAGCCTTTTTACACGGATCCGAGGCAGACTCGGATCTTCCCGCCTTGCTCGGCTAACCCGAGCGCGCCCGAACGTCATCATCCCGCTGTCGGATTCTCGCGAGGCTCGTATTCTATCGCGAGACTCGGATTCTATATAAGGAGCCGCGCGTCGCCGCCATTTTCACACGTGCATTGAGATTGATAGGGAGAGGACGTGGCTGGCGTCCTCTCCGTTTAGAGTAGACTAGAGAGTAGTAGAGAGTAGAGACACTTGATTTACTAATTTTGGGGAGCATATTAGGACGGAGTACTACTTGCTGATAGTGTGACCAGTGACCACCAGTTTAATTAATCCGTTCTCTGCCTGAAAAAAAACGATACACAGTGTGACACAGTCACATACCATATCTGTGCTCAGCCTCAGTGTGCCCTCAGTGTGCTGCATCATCTATGTAATACTGTATATCTGACTGTGCTGAGTGCTCACTGCTCACACAGCTTAATTGTGGGGGAGACTGGGGAGCAGTTATAGCAGGAGTACATATTTTAACAGTGCACACTTTTGCTGCCAGAGTGCCACTGCCAGTGCCAGTGTGACTGACCAGTGACCACTGACCACCAGTATATTGTGATTGTCTGCCTGAAAAAGTTAAACACTCGTCGTGTGGTGTTTTTATTCTATAAACGCATTCTGCTGACAGTGTCCAGCAGGTCCGTCATTATATAATATATACCTGTCCTGCTGCAGTAGTGATATATATATATATTTTTATATCATTATCATCCAGTCTATATTAGCAGCAGACGCAGTACGGTAGTCCACGGCTGTTGCTACCTCTGTGTCGGCAGTCGCTCATCCATCCATAATTGTATACCACCTACCCGTGGTGTTTTTTTTTTTTTCTATCTTCTTGATACTAGTAGCTTACTTTAGGAGTCTGCAGTGCTGAGCTGACAGTGTCCAGCAGGTCCGTCATTATATAATATATACCTGTCCGGCTGCAGTAGTGATATATATATATTTTTTTTATATCATTATCATCCAGTCTATATTAGCAGCAGACGCAGTACGGTAGTCCACGGCTGTAGCTACCTCTGTGTCGGCAGTCGCTAGTCCATCCATAATTGTATACCACCTACCTGTGGTGTTTTTTTTTTCTATCTTCTTGATACTACTAGTAGCTTACTTTAGGAGTCTGCAGTGCTGAGCTGACAGTGTCCAGCAGGTCCGTCATTATATAATATATACCTGTCCTGCTGCAGTAGTGATATATATATATATTTTTTTTTATATCATTATCATCCAGTCTATATTAGCAGCAGACGCAGTACGGTTGTCCACGGCTGTAGCTACCTCTGTGTCGGCAGTCGCTAGTCCATCCATAATTGTATACCACCTACCTGTGGTGTTTTTTTTTTTTCTATCTTCTTGATACTACTAGTAGCTTACTTTAGGAGTCTGCAGTGCTGAGCTGACAGTGTCCAGCAGGTCCGTCATTATATAATATATACCTGTCCGGCTGCAGTAGTGATATATATATATATTTTTTATATCATTATCATCCAGTCTATATTAGCAGCAGACGCAGTACGGTAGTCCACGGCTGTAGCTACCTCTGTGTCGGCAGTCGCTAGTCCATCCATAATTGTATACCACCTACCTGTGGTGTTTTTTTTTTTTTCTATCTTCTTGATACCACTAGTAGCTTACTTTAGGAGTCTGCAGTGCTGAGCTGACAGTGTCCAGCAGGTCCGTCATTATATAATATATACCTGTCCGGCTGCAGTAGTGATATATATATATATTTTTTATATCATTATCATCCAGTCTATATTAGCAGCAGACGCAGTACGGTAGTCCACGGCTGTAGCTACCTCTGTGTCTGCAGTCGCTCGTCAATCCATAAGTATACTAGTATCCATCCATCTCCATTGTTTACCTGAGGTGCCTTTTAGTTGTGCCTATTAAAATATGGAGAACAAAAATGTTGAGGTTCCAAAAATAGGGAAAGATCAAGATCGACTTCCACCTCGTGCTGAAGCTGCTGCCACTAGTCATGGCCGAGACAATGAAATGCCAGCAACGTCGTCTGCCAAGGCCGATGCCCATTGTCATAGTACAGAGCATGTAAAATCCAAAACACCAAATATCAGTAAAAAAAGGACTCAAAAATCTAAAATAAAATTGTCGGAGGAGAAGCGTAAACTTGCCAATATGCCATTTACCACACGGAGTGGCAAGGAACGGCTGAGGCCCTGGCCTATGTTCATGGCTAGTGGTTCAGCTTCACATGAGGATGGAAGCACTCAGCCTCTCGCTAGAAAAATGAAAAGACTCAAGCTGGCAAAAGCACAGCAAAGAACTGTGCGTTCTTCGAAATCACAAATCCACAAGGAGAGTCCAATTGTGTCGTTTGCGATGCCTGACCTTCCCAACACTGGACGTGAAGAGCATGCGCCTTCCACCATTTGCACGCCCCCTGCAAGTGCTGGAAGGAGCACCCACAGTCCAGTTCCTGATAGTCAGATTGAAGATGTCAGTGTTGAAGTACACCAGGATGAGGAGGATATGGGTGTTGCTGGCGCTGGGGAGGAAATTGACCAGGAGGATTCTGATGGTGAGGTGGTTTGTTTAAGTCAGGCACCCGGGGAGACACCTGTTGTCCGTGGGAGGAATAGAGCCATTGACATGCCTGGTGAAAATACCAAAAAAATCAGCTCTTCGGTGTGGAAGTATTTCAACAGAAATGCGGACAACATTTGTCAAGCCGTGTGTTGCCTTTGTCAAGCTGTAATAAGTAGGGGTAAGGACGTTAACCACCTCGGAACATCTTCCCTTATACGTCACCTGCAGCGCATTCATCATGTCAGTGACAAGTTCAAAAACTTTGGGCGACAGCGGAAGCAGTCCACTGACCAGTAAATCCCTTCCTCTTGTAACCAAGCTCACGCAAACCACCCCACCAACTCCATCAGTGTCAATTTCCTCCTTCCCCAGGAATACCAATAGTCCTGCAGGCCATGTCACTGGCAATTATGACGAGTCCTCTCCTGCCTGGGATTCCTCCGATGCATCCTTGCGTGTAACGCCTACTGCTGCTGGCGCTGCTGTTGTTGCTGCTGGGAGTCGATGGTCATCCCAGAGGGGAAGTCGTACTCGTAAGACCACTTTTACTACTTCCACCAAGCAATTGACTGTCCAACAGTCCTTTGCGAGGAAGATGAAATATCACAGCAGTCATCCTGCTGCAAAGCGGATAACTGAGGCCTTGGCATCCTGGGCGGTGAGAAACGTGGTTCCGGTATCCATCATTACTGCAGAGGCAACTAGAGACTTGTTGGAGGTACTGTGTCCCCGGTACCAAATACCATCTAGGTTCCATTTCTCTAGGCAGGCGATACCGAAAATGTACACAGACCTCAGAAAAAGACTCACCAGTGTCCTAAAAAATGCAGTTGTACCCAATGTCCACTTAACCACGGACATGTGGACAAGTGGAGCAGGGCAGGGTCAGGACTATATGACTGTGACAGCCCACTGGGTAGATGTATGGACTCCCGCCGCAAGTACAGCAGCGGCGGCACCAGTAGCAGCATCTCGCAAACGCCAACTCTTTCCTAGGCAGGCTACGCTTTGTATCACCGCTTTCCAGAATACGCACACAGCTAAAAACCTCTTACGGCAACTGAGGAAGATCATCGCAGAATGGCTTACCCCAATTGGACTCTCCTGTGGATTTGTGGCATCGGACAACGCCAGCAATATTGTGTGTGCATTAAATATGGGCAAATTCCAGCACGTCCCATGTTTTGCACATACCTTGAATTTGGTGGTGCAGAATTATTTAAAAAACGAGAGGGGCGTGCAAGAGATGCTGTCGGTGGCCAGAAGAATTGCGGGACACTTTCGGCGTACAGGCACCACGTACAGAAGACTGGAGCACCACCAAAAACGCCTGAACCTGCCCTGCCATCATCTGAAGCAAGAAGTGGTAACGAGGTGGAATTCAACCCTCTATATGCTTCAGAGGTTGGAGGAGCAGCAAAAGGCCATTCAAGCCTATACAACTGAGCACGATATAGGAGGTGGAATGCACCTGTCTAAAGCGCAGTGGAGAATGATTTCAACGTTGTGCAAGGTTCTGCAACCTTTTGAACTTGCCACACGTGAAGTCAGTTCAGACACTGCCAGCCTGAGTCAGGTCATTCCCCTCATCAGGCTTTTGCAGAAGAAGCTGGAGACATTGAAGGAGGAGCTAACACAGAGCGATTCCGCTAGGCATGTGGGACTTGTGGATGGAGCCCTTAATTCGCTTAACAAGGATTCACGGGTGGTCAATCTGTTGAAATCAGAGCACTACATTTTGGCCACCGTGCTCGATCCTAGATTTAAAACCTACCTTGGATCTCTCTTTCCGGCAGTCACAAGTCTGCTGGGGTTCAAAGAACTGCTGGTGACAAAATTGTCAAGTCAAGCGGAACGCGACCTGTCAACATCTCCTCCTTCACATTCTCCCGCAACTGGGGGTGCGAGGTAAAGGCTCAGAATTCCGAGCCCACCCGCTGGCGGTGATGCAGGGCAGTCTGGAGCGACTGCTGATGCTGACATCTGGTCCGGACTGAAGGACCTGACAACGATTACGGACATGTCGTCTACTGTCACTGCATATGATTCTCTCCCCATTGAAAGAATGGTGGAGGATTATATGAGTGACCGCATCCAAGTAGGCACGTCAGACAGTCCGTACTTATACTGGCAGGAAAAAGAGGCAATTTGGAGGCCCTTGTACAAACTGGCTTTATTCTACCTAAGTTGCCCTCCCACAAGTGTGTACTCCGAAAGAGTGTTTAGTGCCGCCGCTCACCTTGTCAGCAATCGGCGTACGAGGTTACATCCAGAAAATGTGGAGAAGATGATGTTCATTAAAATGAATTATAATCAATTCCTCCGTGGAGACATTGACCAGCAGCAATTGCCTCCACAAAGTACACAGGGAGCTGAGATGGTGGATTCCAGTGGGGACGAATTGATAATCTGTGAGGAGGGGGATGTACACGGTGATATATCGGAGGATGATGATGAGGTGGACATCTTACCTCTGTAGAGCCAGTTTGTGCAAGGAGAGATTAATTGCTTCTTTTTTGGTGGGGGTCCAAACCAACCCGTCATTTCAGTCACAGTCGTGTGGCAGACCCTGTCACTGAAATGATGGGTTGGTTAAAGTGTGCATGTCCTGTTTATACAACATAAGGGTGGGTGGGAGGGCCCAAGGACAATTCCATCTTGCACCTCTTTTTTCTTTCATTTTTCTTTGCATCATGTGCTGTTTGGGGGGTGTTTTTTGGAAGGGCCATCCTGCGTGACACTGCAGTGCCACTCCTAGATGGGCCAGGTGTTTGTGTCGGCCACTAGGGTCGCTTAGCTTACTCACACAGCTACCTCATTGCGCCTCTTTTTTTCTTTGCGTCATGTGCTGTTTGGGGAGTGTTTTTTGGAGGGCCATCCTGCGTGACACTGCAGTGCCACTCCTAGATGGGCCAGGTGTTTGTGTCGGCCCCTAAGGTCGCTTAGCTTACTCACACAGCTACCTCATTGCGCCTCTTTTTTTCTTTGCGTCATGTGCTGTTTGGGGACTGTTTTTTGGAAGGGCCATCCTGCGTGACACTGCAGTGCCACTCCTAGATGGGCCAGGTGTTTGTGTCGGCCACTAGGGTTGCTTAGCTTACTCACACAGCTACCTCATTGCGCCTCTTTTTTTCTTTGCGTCATGTGCTGTTTGGGGAGTGTTTTTTGGAAGGGCCATCCTGCGTGACATTGCAGTGCCACTCCTAGATGGGCCAGGTGTTTGTGTCGGCCACTAGGGTCGCTTAGCTTACTCACACAGCTACCTCATTGCGCCTCTTTTTTTCTTTGCATCATGTGATGTTTGGGGAGTGTTTTTTGGAAGGGCCATCCTGCGTGACACTGCAGTGCCACTCCTAGATGGGCCAGGTGTTTGTGTCGGCCACTAGGGTCGCTTAGCTTACTCACACAGCTACCTCATTGCGCCTCTTTTTTTCTTTGCGTCATGTGCTGTTTGGGGAGTGTTTTTTGGAAGGGCCATCCTGCGTGACACTGCAGAGCCACTCCTAGATGGGCCAGGTGTTTGTGTCGGCCACTAGGGTTGCTTAGCTTACTCACACAGCTACCTCATTGCGCCTCTTTTTTTCTTTGCGTCATGTGCTGTTTGGGGAGTGTTTTTTGGAAGGGCCATCCTGCGTGACACTGCAGTGCCACTCCTAGATGGGCCAGGTGTTTGTGTCGGCCACTAGGGTCGCTTAGCTTACTCACACAGCTACCTCATTGCGCCTCTTTTTTTCTTTGCATCATGTGCTGTCATCTCCAAGCTCATCATCCAACTTCTTGTAAGTTTTATCTGTGCATTAAAACCAGTGCGTGTTTTTATCAAAAATACTACACCATGGTCTGTGTTTAATGGTGCCTCTTATTGCATGCCCATTCATATTGGGGAAAGAGGCACTTATTTTTTAGGTTTCTTCTGGATATCATCTGTTCAATTTGAATATTGATGTTTGTTATGAGGACCTCCTAGAGTGAATCTTCATCCTCTATTCATCAGCTTATGAGGAATATCTTTCAATTAAGGGTGAATGCATTCTATACCAGTTGATTATACACTTTTGCATGTCACTTGGTGAGCGCTATTGTCATGTGTAAAAATTTCCTTTTCCATTGTTAGATTTTTGAAGTGTGGGGTACACCTCTCTTTGCACTTGATTAGCTGCACTCCGAGTTTATTGCGCATATCATTGAAAACACCCTTTTTCATTTCGGAAACCAGAATGAGGCAAAATATCATCATCCCACTGTCAGATTCTTGCCGGGTTTGGATACCATATAAGGAGCCGCACGTCGCCGCCATTTTCACTCCGGCATTGGACAGCGTAGAGAGAGGACGTGTCTCCATACTCATTGTCCTGAATCAGTTAAGCAGTAGTGTCTTGTGCTGCATCAGTCCAGTCACAGTGGTTGTGTCCTCTACTGCCATATGTCCAGTGCTGCTGTATAAATCCAGTCCAGTGGTGCTGTCTTGTGCTGCATCAGTCCAGTGATGGTGTCTTGTGCTGCATCAGTCTAGTCACAGTGGTGGTAGCCTCTGCTGCTATATGTTCAGTGCTTATGTATAAGTCCAGTCCAGTGGTGCTCTGTTGTCCTGCATCAGTACAGTTGTGGTGTATTGTGCTGCATCAGTCCAGTCACAGTGGTGGTTTCCTCTGCTGCCATATGTTCAGTGCTGCTGTATAATTCCAGTCCATCGCAGTGGTGCTGTGTTTTCCTGCATGTGTACAGTGGTGGTGTCCCTGTGCTGCTGTATATGTCCAGTGGTACTGCTGTATATGTCCAGTGATAGTGCTGTATATGTCCATGGATACTGCCATATATGTCCGGCGCTACTTCTGTATAAGTCCAGTGGTACTGCCGTATAATTCCAGTGATCCTGCCGCATAATTCCAGTGGTATTGTCTTATAAATCCAGTTATACTGCTGTATAATTCCAGTGGTACTGGCGTATAAATCCAGTCCAGTGATACTGCTGTATATGTCCAGTGGTACTATCGTATAATTTTAGTGATCATGCCGTATTATTACAGTGGTACTGGCGTATAAATTCAGTCCAGTGATAATGCTGTATATGTCCAGTGATTCTGCCATATAATTCCAGTGATACTGGCATATAAATCCAGTGGTACTGATGTATAATTCCAGTTAACCTGCCGTATAATTCCAGTGGTACTGGCATATATGTCCAGTGATCCTGCCATTTAATTCCAGTGGTACTGGCGTATAAGTCCAGTCCAGTGATACTGCCCTATATGTCCAGTGGTACTGCCGTATATGTCCAGTGATACTGCTGTATGAGTCCAGTGGTACTGCTGTATAATTCCAGTGATCCTGCAGTATAATTCCAGTGGTACTGGTGTAAAAGTCCAGTCCAGTGATACTGCCGTATAAATCCAGTGGTACTGCCGTATAATTCCAGTGATCCTGCTGTATAATTCCAGTGGTACTGGCGTATAAATCCAGTCCAGTGATACTGCCATATATTTCCAGTGATCCTGCCATATAATTACAGTGGTACTGGCGTATAAGTCCAGTTCAGTGATATTGCCGTATTTGTCCAGTGGTACTGCTGTATAATTCCAGTCGTACTGCCATGTAATTCCAGTGATCCTGCCATATAATTCCAGTGGTATTGGCGTATAAATCCAGTGATCCTGCCATATAATTCTAGTGATACTGGCGTATAAGTCCAGTCCAGTGATACTGCCGTGTATGTCCAGTGATCCTGACATAAAATTCCAGTGGAACTGGCATATAAGTCCAGTCCAGTGATACTGCCGTATATGTCCAGTGGTACTGCCGTATACTTCCAGTGATCCTGCAGTATAATTCCAGTGGTACTGGCATATAAATCCAGTGATCCTGCAGTATAATTCCAGTGGTACTGGCATATAAATCCAGTCCAGTGATCCTGCCTTATAATTCCAGTGATCCTGCCGTATAATTCCAGTGATACTGCCGTTTAATTCCAGTGATCCTGCCATATAAATCCAGTGGTACTGGCGTATAATTCCAGTGATACTGCCTTATAATTCCAATGATCCTGCCGTATAATTCCAGTGATACAGCCGTTTAATTCCAGTGATACTGCCGTATAATTCCAGTGGTACTGGCGTATAAATCCAGTGACACTGCCGTATAATTCCAGTGGTACTGCCGTATAAATCCAGTCCAGTGGTACTGCCATATAAATCCAGGGGTACTGCCGGATAAGTTGTCAAAGTCAAAAAATATTACAGAACACACAGCACGTATAAAATACACACACATGCCCACTGCACGTGCACTTGTTCCGTCGTGCGTGCACATATCCACAATTTGCGTATGGTCGCTCCCACGGTCCTGCGCGTGGTATGGGTATTTATAGCGGAGTTTGTGAACGAATGGAGGGCTATCAAAACATTCCATATTTAATCCAAATAGTGCACATTGTACACATAGTCCCCCTGCACCACATCAACAAGTATCAACAGTGTCAACAGTTTAAATGATTCCAGAACAAAGGGATTCACCTTTGCATGATAGGAGGGGACAGACTAAGGTTATAAGGTGGTGTCTGGTATCCAGCTGTAAGGTATTTTAAGGGTAACATTCCGGTGTTGGTTTGCGGAAGATCGCATGTTCCTGTGGATAGTTATGTGCAGAAGCAGAATAAAGATATAAACTGTATTTACTGTATATTATGTATGCGGCGGGAATCCAGAGGAGACCACCCACAAGAGCAGTTGAGAAAGACATCGCCCACCTTTCAAATCAACCTATGACCTCTCCTGTACTGTAAGGATGCATCCCTGTGTCCAATGGACAAAGGGATTACAGTATCCATTGTATTGCTTCTGGAAGTATTGTATAAAAAGCCTGTTGCTGCCTGGCCGGACACAAGACTCTCAACGCTATCTACCTGATTAGCGGAGGACTGGACCAGGAAGCGCATGCGAATGTTCTCACGTATGTACATTGACTGTAGCCATTTACTCTGTTGTATTGTAGTGCATAATTTGTATTGTTAAACCCCCCTTTCAGATATATTACTCTGTGGTGTCGGAACCCAATGATTAACTACAAATCGGTAATGTGTCCTCTTTTCCCTGCTAGGGTTTAAAGTGTATTACATCTCCTAACTGTATAAGGTTTAAAGTATATTACATCTCCTAACTGTAAATGGTTTTAAAGTGTATTAATTGAGTGTGTACGCGCTGCGTGTACTTACTACCCCCAGCGCGGCATTTGTACGCAGAGTCCGTACACGGTACGGGACTCGTTGCGCAAATAGCGTAAAAGGTACATAGAGTGAGTATTAAGTTTTGCGGCCGTAGCGGCTCCATGGTAAAGGTGTTTTTAAAGGTATAGCTTTATGGTTTAAGATAATATCGACATTATCAATTGGGGGCATCGTCCGGTTTTTCCACATACCCGCAGCCTAGCAGGTTAAAGCAGACTTTATCTATCAGCAAAGGGCGGACAGGTATCCTATGTAAACCTTTTTCTGGCCGCAGGATACACTGGGAAACTCTATTTTATTGCTGATTAGATGGCGTCTGCTCTGCATGGTTTGTAGGGATGCTGGTGGGACCCGTAAAGTAAATACGCAAAGCTATTTAAAAAGCCTGTGAATTTCTGTTTGGCGCCAAATGCGCACACAACACAAGCGTACACCTGTACTTTGTATACCTGCTCATATTGTTGCCATAAATACTGATTACTAGATTCATTTAGACCTGTGCGGAGAAATTTGTTGCTATTTAGTTAGAAATATAGAATAAATATTAAGGAAGTAAACATTAAACACAAATACAGTCTGGCCTAGTTAAACAGGTTTATACAGAAAGAAACTTTGTTGTGTTAAGTAAACGATTATAGGTAATATCGCTTACATTTATAGAAGTGTGAGATTTGTACTATTGCGGACGTACGGTTTTTGTACACGTGTCTCGGACAAAGTACGGGACTGCATACGCAACGTAAAGACATACACACGGTCGCGTGTTTACGACCGCTAAGTACATATTACACAATAGCATTGTTTAGTTTAGGGGCGGGACAGTAGTCACGTTACATTAGCACAAATTGCTCGGTTTCCAAAAATTTAGTTTAAATAAAAACTTTTTTACTGTATTACCTCTGGTACTAATGCTGTTTATCTGAATGAAAGATAATTTTCTGTACAGAAAAACCAAAGTGTATTTGAGTGAACGAACGTGAGTGAGCAAACATATTAAAGGTTTTGTGGACCCAGGGAATTCGGGATCCCGTCGAGTGGTACATCAAGTGAGTGGAGACTTGGTGGCGTGAGGCAGCTGACTCACGTTAATATAGATTGAAGTACAAAGGAGCAAGGTAGCAGAGTACCGCTGCCCAGGAGGTCAGCGAGGTTTAGAGTACCGCAGCCCAGGGGGTTAGCGAAGGTTTACCCATTTAGTTTTTTTTATACGTTCCGGCTGAGGTTTCGCAGCCTGAAAATCGATTCCTGTGGTCGTACGGCGATTGGACCGCACGTTCGTGGATGCAATATTTTTGCGCAACGTGATACCCTTTTTACGAGCTGTGCATAAAATCGCGGTATCATTAGCGCTGTATATAGCATAAGCAAGCGTGATTTGTGTATAATAAAGGTTTAGGGAGTTTTCACTGGTCTCTCTCAGGAAATCTCCAACAACTTATATTTACTGGAAAGGGTAAGTTATTCCCAAATACTTCCAGTAAATAGAGGTTACATAGGGCCCTAAGTTGGGTACATTGCCTTCGCTATCGACAGTGTATGGTAGTACTGGCCAATGTGGGCGATGAGCGGGTGAAGAGCGCTCAGAGAACTTTCACCGTTGCCTTATATTGAGTATTTTTTTTTGTAGGATTAGCCAAAAGGACAATACCGGCAAAAATATGGGGGCCAGTTGCTCAAGTAAGGGACGTTCAACCAGGGTTCAGGTTGACATACCGCGGCCCCGGGGGTCAGCGAGGTTCATAATGTGTGAGAAGTATGGACCACACACAGAAGTTTTGTGCAATGAATGGGAACGTATGACTGCGGGAGATAGGGAACCATTCCCTAAGGTAGGCAGTTCTGAACCAGAGGTATTGCAAAATTTAAGGATTAGGATATGTCTGATAAAATCCCGAAAACAAAGGGTCAGACACACAAACTGTTTAAACTTATGGCAGCATGAGGGCAATATGCAAAGAGAATTAGCTCACGCAGCAGGTTCCAAACCTAGCAGGAAAATGATGGCAACCGCACCACCACCACCGTATATTGCGGGGGAGAAAGTGGCTACAGATAATGGCATATTGGTATCCAATAAGAGTATAGTTGATAAATGTACTAACGCTAACCCTTGCCAGTTGTATCCCATTTTAAATTTTCCCAAGGACAGCGAGCAAGAAGACGAGCCCAGCACGATATCGGCACTCTCTCTAGCAGCCACCATACAGAATACTCAGGTGGGCACGGCGCAACCAGTAAGATCAGTAGTAAGGCCCCCTAGTGGAGGGATAAGTGAGGTCGTGTCCACAGGTAAGTACGGTACCATACATTATGCAGAGACAATAGCACCTCAGATTGTGGAGTCAACTCAGAATGACGTAATTGAATTAAATCCTGTCAGGGTGATCGCAGTCCCCAATGAGAAGACTGACGCTCAAGGAGTCACTACCATCAGGAACATTGCTATGCATTGTCCCTGGTCCCGGACAGAATTGAGGACAATTATGTCTGAATTTCCCGATCCCATAAAGGATCTAGTCGCATGCCAGAGGTTCATTAAAGAATTAGGTAACGCCACCGAACCCACAAACAAAGATTGGCGAACAGTGCTACGAGTATGTTTACCTTTTAATATTGACCCCGCAAAATTCATTACTGATTGTAAATTAGATGCGGAAGTACCTCTCACTGATGAGTACACTCAGGAGAATGTACTACAAATAAATCTGCAATTAGGAGTATATTTCCCTACTGTTGTCAAATGGAATAAAATATTTTCCATAAGACAAAAAGAAGGTGAAATGGCATCTGAATATTTCCACCGAGCACTGCAGGAAATGGCTAGATACACTGGGATCGAGGACATTAAGGACAATGTACATCACAGGGAGGTAGCTGTGTCAGTATTAATGGACGGGTTAAAAGAGACATTAAGAACAAGGGTACAAACCACTCTACCTAACTGGAGAGTTATCTCGGTGGCTGCATTAAGAGAGTCCGCTATCGTGCACGATCGGAATGTCATTAAGCACAGGGAGTCACAGGGGGATAAGCTGATGACAGTAAGTATAAATGCTCTTACAACGAAACCGCATCATCCAAAACCCCAGACCCCTGATGGTAAGTCACGTGTAATATTATGCTATAACTGTCAGAAGGAAGGACATTTTTCACGGAATTGTATGTATACAAACACACATAAGGTATACCGACCCCCTAGACCAGGATATGAACCACACTATAATACACATAATAGGGATCAGGGAACGCATAGGAGAAGAGGTGAGCCACATGCAGGGGAAACAAGGGGGTACCCACCTAGGAGGGACTGGCAGGTCTCCGAAAATTCTCAGTTACCGCACTCACATATTGTAGCTGCCAGTGCGCTGTGGGAGGGTCACAATATACAATAGGGGTTGGGCCACACCTGTAGTCTGCAGCCAGTGAAGTTGATTGCTAGCCTTGGTAGTGAACCTGAGGTCACAGTTGATGTAGCTGGTAGATCATTACCTTTTCTTGTAGATACAGGGGCGGCCAGGTCAGTGTTAAATTCGACGGTAGGTATGAAAACCATGGGTAAAACAATTTCGGCAATGGGAGTAACAAGAGTAGTGCAACTCTACCCTTTGAGTAGACCTGCAGAGATTATGATAGGGCCTTTGCAGACCAAGCATTCCTTTTTGCTAGCTGCATCAGCTCCGACTAATCTACTTGGGAGAGATTTATTGTGTAAAATGAGGTGTGTCATATATTGTACTCCTGAGGGTGTCTTCTTGGATATACCCGAGAATCACGTTCAGGAAGTGCAGGATATGTTAGACACCCCACGAAGGCTAATGTCACACTCTGCTGTTACAGACAAGTGTCCATCAAAGGTAGAGGAAATGATCTCACAAATACCGGGATCCCTCTGGACCAAAGATGGACAAGACACTGGATTGATGGCGAATGTAGCTCCAGTAGTAGTGCATTTAAAAGATGGTAGGGTAGCTCCAAAAATCCCTCAGTATCCTCTGAAGCCAGAGGTGGAATTAGGAGTGTACCCAGTCATAGAGCGCTTGCTACAACAGGGCATACTAGTCAGGACGTCCAGCACTGCCAATAGTCCCATCTTCCCTATGAAAAAGAGTGGGGGAAGGGGTTACAGGCTAGTACAGGATCTAAGGGGGATAAACAAGATAGTTGAGAGCCAATTCCCCGTAGTGCCAAATCCAGCTGTCATCCTCATGCAAATTCCCCCTACTGCAAAATTTTTCACTGTAATTGACCTCTGTTCTGCTTTCTTTTCTGTCCCTCTGCACCCTGACAGCCAGTACCTGTTTGCATTTACATACAGGGGAGTACAGTACACCTGGACTCGCCTACCCCAAGGTTTCATATACAGCCCAAGTATTTTCTCCCAGGCTTTGCATGACTGTTTACAATCCTTTCAACCTGAGAGCGGATCAGTATTAATACAGTATGTAGATGACTTACTGCTGTGTTCTGATTCACTCGAATTGTCCTTGAAAGACATGAAACAGCTTCTGTTTCACCTTTCTATTACGGGACACAAGGTTTTAAAGGAAAAGTTGCTGCTGTGCCAGACCAGGGTAAAATATTTGGGACATTGCTTGACGCAAGGACTTAGACACCTCACCGCTGATAGAATACAGGCGATTCGCGACATGACTCTGCCACAAACCCAGCAACAGAACCACACTTTTCTTGGAATATGTGTGGGTACTGCCTAAACTGGATCCCAGGGTTCTCCATACTGGCTTTACCTTTGCAAGAAATGGTCTCTTCGAACAAACCAGATCGGATCTCGCACACAGATGAGTCCGAACTAGCATTTGAGAGACTTAAACAGTGCCTATCACAGGCACCTGCATTAGGCATGCCAGATTATGGGAAACCCTTTGAATTGTACGGTACGGAAAGTGCTGGGTGTGCGGCAGGTGTTTTAACCCAGAGACATGGTGATGCCAGCAGGCCCGGAGCTTACTACAGTGCACAGTTGGACATCGTAGCGCGGTCTCTCCCCACATGCTTGCGAAGTGTTGCAGCGATAGCTTTGCTACTAAGTAAAAGTGAAGACGTAGTGTTAGGAGAAAACCTGACAATCCATACACCTCATGCAGTGTCAGCCTTACTGAACTCTGCCCAAACCAGACATGTCTCATCGGCACAGTTTTCATAGCACTAATGGCCCCTGTAAACATCACCATAAAGAGATGCAGCGCACTAAATCCTGCAAATTATCTGCCGGGTGTGCCTGGACAGGCACAAAGGGTGGAGGATGAGAATGATGGTGAAGGAGGATTTAGTGCAGACACTGACACGCATGATTGTATGGAATACCTGAACCAGACTTTCACTGCAAGACCCGACATTAGTGACAACCCACTGGAAGGCGTAGATTTTACTTTTTACATTGACGGTAGTTGCCACAGACAGACGGACTCGGGAGACCTGTGTACTGGATACGCAGTCGTAGATGACAGAGGTAACATAGAAGCTGAACCACTGGGCCCACCGCACTCAGCACAAGTTGCTGAGCTGGTCGCCCTAACCAGAGCGTGTGAATTGGCCAAGGGTAAGTCAGCCAATATATACACAGATTCTAGGTATGCTTTTGGAGTAGTGCATGATTTCGGGTCCTATGGCGCCTCAGAAATTTCATGACGGCAGCTGGCACACCTGTAGCGCATGCATCCCACATAAAAAGGCTTCTAACAGCGATACAAGGACCAGACAGAGTGGCTGTTATCAAGTGCAAAGCACACACTTACAACCAAGATCCAATCTCACTTGGTAACAGCCGGGCAGACGAAGCTGCTAAATCAGCAGCCAGCACCCCCATACAAACAGATATCACATCACTGATGACATTCAACACAATCAACACACAAAAATTAATTGAAATGCAAAATTTGTGTTCTCCACAGGAAAAGGCGGTCTGGAGGTCAAAGGGGTATGGCCAGGAGTCCTCAGGACTCTGGACAGATGGACAGTGTAAGCCAGTGGCCCCCAGAGCATATCTTCCAAACTTAGCTGTGGCGGCACACGGTCTGTCTCATCTGGGTAAAGAGGGTATGTGTAAGCTGGTGAGAGCCTACTGGTGTGCGCCAGGATTCTCTTCTCATGCGGGTAAGAGAGCAATGACATGTCTTACTTGCTTGAGGAAGAATATTGGAAAGTCAATACCAACAGAACCATCCCATATCCCTCCGACAGACGGCCCTTTTCAGGTAATACAAATTGATTTCATACAGTTACCACCCTGTAGGAATTTAAAATATGTGTTAGTCTGTATTGATGTGTTTTCCAATTGGGTAGAAGCGTTCCCTGCTGCCACAAATACTGCTACGTTCACTGCAAAGAAAATTGTGCAGGAATTTGTGTGTAGATATGGTATCGCTAGAATAATTGAAAGCGATAGGGGTACCCATTTTACAGGTGAAGTCTTTCAGGTTATGTGCAAACTGATGGGAATTAATAGCAAGCTGCATACTCCGTACCGCCCACAGGCGAGTGCGAAGGTGGAGAGAGTGAACAGCACTATTAAGAACAAGCTGAGCAAAGTGATGGCTGAGACTGGATTGTTGTGGCCAGAAGCTTTGCTACTAGTATTGTACAGCATCAGAACCACTCCCAGGTCCCCCCTTAACCTATCACCCTTTGAGATTCTTTTTGGTCGACAACCCCGTGTAATGATAGACCCCCAGGATGATTTGAAATGCAATAACGAAGTGACTGTAAAATATTTGGTTAAGATGAGCCAGCAGCTGAGGAAACAAAATAGAAATCTAAAGCTGGTGATTCCTGACCTGCCAAACAGTAATTGCCATGACATTGAACCTGGGGATTATGTAATGATTCGAAATTTTCTAAGCTCAGGTTGCCTCATTGACAGGTGGGAAGGACCGTACCAAGTCTTACTAACCAGCACGACAGCATTAAAGATTGCCAAAAGAGAGACTTGGGTCCACTTGTCCCACTGTAAGAAGGTCGCTGACCCAGAGAGAACCCGTGACAAAGAGCAGAGTGTAGAGAACATCGTATCACTGGAGTGTATGTTCCGGGAAGGTTGAGAGGCAGGACTGTTGTCACGGCACCTGAGCGCGGAGAACAACAAGACCAGAGGCGGTTGTCACACCAATTTTTCTTTTTTTACATTATTTTCTCCATCTCCCACTACCCTCCTTCTCTCCTTCCCTTTCTCCCCCTTCTTGTTTCCCTTCTCTTCCTTTAACAAGATGGACTTACCCCAAGATACTGCGTTCTGGGTTTTCCTGTTATTCCTGTTTTTGGCCAGGACAGTCTGTTTCGGTGAGGGTCCCAGAGAGGTCGAGAAAGGATCTGGAATGGGTTCTGATGGCGAGGATGGATTTGTAGAATCTCAAGAGCAACACATCACTCGAGCAAAGGCGGGTATCAGAAAACGATCTGGTAGTCAGGGAGCTCGGAGGCACTGTGAAGGGTTATTGGCTGAGGAAAATTGCATTTGTAGGAATTCTGAGAACATAGTTGAGGATGGGTGCATCCAGAGATGTCAGTCCAGCCTTAATATCAACATGGACCGTCATCCATTGAGTGATTACCACTCACTAGTGGGTAAGGTCTTAAATCAGAGAGAATGCTGGGTGTGCTCACAAGTACCTCAAGGTCAGAGCAAGTCAGGATTAGTACTGTACCCTTTAGCAATAGATGAGGTACTCGAATTACGGGGTGGGAGACCGGTGGACAAGAAATTAAATATTTCTAGGCCCCCTAGTTTGAAGCTCCACCAATATCATGTAGATAGATCCTTAGTGTGTTTGAACATTTCCAATTTCCGAAAACCAGGAAATTGGGAGGTGACATGGAACAACCAGACCATGGCCTTTTCACACAGAGCTGATAGGATACCCATAGACTCTGAACTTGTACGCCAAATAGCCAACAGTGGAAGGTATTTTCGGTATAGGTATACTCGAGGAAGCAAGACCATGTGGGTTGGAGAAGTATGACCAGGGTACTGTGCTCATATCATACAGCCTGATACTTGTACTGAACAGATGGGAGAACTAGGGATTGAGTTTTTCACTTGGAAAGTTTGTAATATGGTAATGTCGATTTCTGTCCCATATGTTCTCCCCGATGATGCCTATTTCATATGTGGGAGGAAGACGTATAAATGGCTTGCCCCAAACTCAGAGGGATTGTGTTATGTTGGAAGAGTGTTGCCAGAGGTCATGACCATAACCCATGATTAGATGAAAGATGTTCACCGCAGTGCTCAGGCTCCTTATACTCATACTCACTATGAACACATCGTCAAGAGACACCTCATAGATAGGACAGAGCAAGTAGCCTCTGATTTGATCCACGAATCCACCAGGATTCAATTCCTTCTCGCATTAGACATCACCCGTACTACCAGAGGAATTATAAATTATAAGTATATCCATGCGCCAGCGAACCTGATAGATAATATCACTGAGATGTATGACGACACCTTCAGGTATACGGGTAGGGAGTTGCAAGCTTACAAGACAGAACTGATCCAGCATAGGATGGTCCTCAATTATATCACAGCCGTGACGGGTGGGTACTGTGTCACTTTGGCAACTCAATATGGTATTTGGAAAACAGAAAATTGGAAACCGCACTGGTGGAGGGGGCGGAAGAGGAAGAAGAGGACAACAACAATGGGATTTCTCACCCCCTCTGACCCGAAACACCCAGAGGAGATGACAACCACCAATCTGCTGACCATCGGGGAAAATAAACAACATGACAATAAACTCAAAATTATTAATCTTTCCGAGCACTCACTCACAGACGCACAGAAATCTATACTGAGTAAAGGCCTGACATTCTCTCCCACAGGGCATTTTGAAAGGTTCAGATGGGAAAAGGACTTGAAACTATTCGGGAGGAAATTATTACTGACAAAACTTTATAGCAATAAAACAACTCCCATCACAACAAGGGGAGAAACCTCTGAGACAGAGGAATCTATAACCTCGGAGATAGAGGAGTCCGCAACCTTAGATCTTCAAGCAATGGAGGAAGAGGCACTAGCTGCACTACATGAATTAGAACAAGACCAATATGTGCCAAATTATATGGACCACAGACCTCCTATCAGACCTGCTATTAAGAAGAAATCTACATATTTCCCACCTGAACACATATGCCCAGAAGTTCAGGTATTTCAGAAATTGGTGGCAAAGGAATTTGATTTAATCCATACCAATAAGAAATATTCCCGTCAATCGAATATGACGTATCAAGAAAGACAGGCCATGAGGGAGATACAAACATGGCAGGATGTCGTAATAAAGCCCTCTGATAAAGGGGGTAACATTGTGATTTGGCCTAAAAAGGATTACACTAGAGAAGCACTACGACAATTGGAATCCACTGATTGTTACAAAAGGATACTTTTGAACCCCTTGGGCAACTACATATTGGTCTACTCTAAGATCATTACTCAGGCTCAAGAACAAGGGACGATTACAAGACATGAATATGAATACTTACAAGTACAGAATCCAAAAATTCCTACTTATTACATGTTGCCAAAAGTACACAAAAATATTCTTAACCCACCTGGAAGACCGATAGTATCGGGCATAGGAGGACTAACGGAAAAAGCTAGCATCTTTTTGGACTTGCACCTCAGACATCTCGTGCTTGGTCTCCCCTCATACATACAAGACACAGCAGATATACTTAGGAAACTGCATGATGTAAAACTGGAGGACAATCAATACCTAGTATCATTAGATGTAGAAGCACTTTATACCTCCATTGGCCACACGGAAGGTATAGCAGCAGTCGAATACTTTTTACACGCCGAAGGCTGGGAAGAATTTCATACCTTTTTGATCAAACTGCTGCATTTTGTACTGTACTACAATTTCTTCGTATTTAATGACAGATTTTACCTCCAAACGCGAGGCACAGCCATGGGTGCGGCCTGTGCACCTACCTATGCCAACATCTTTTTAGGATGGTGGGAGAGAGAATTCATCTTCAAAGACACCAATGATGAGTTTACATCTAATATCATTATGTGGACCAGATATATAGATGATATCTTCATGATATGGGAAGGGGACCTACAATTATTACATCAGTTCATAGAGTGTCTCAATAACAACAATCTCAATCTCCGTCTAACTCACAATATCAGTCAGACGGAATTACCATTTCTGGATCTAATGATCTATAAGGACCCAGAGGGAATGATAGCTACAAGCCTGTATCGTAAAACAACAGCGACAAATACCCTGCTGCATCAGACGAGTTCACACTTCCATCCCACCATAGAAAACATACCGAAAGGAGAATTTCTGCGTCTTCGCAGGAATTGCTCAGATGATCATAATTTCAAAAAACAAAGTACAGAACTGGCCCAACGACTACGCGAAAGAGGATACAGTAATACCTCAATAAAAAAAGCATCACGTAATGCACAAATTACCTCGAGGGATAACATCATCTTTAAGAAGAAAGAGACAGCACACAATACAAATATCATTAGATTTGTGGGCAACTACTGCCAAAAATGGAAGGAGGTAAGTGCAGCAATACAAAAACATTGGCATGTATTACATGCTGACTCAGATTTATCGGAAAAACTTGGCTCACGTGTCTCCATGAGCTGGCGGAGGTCTAGAAACCTGAAAGACCAATTGGTACAAAGCCATTTTCAAAGAACACTCACCAAGAAAAGCATTACAACAGGAACATACCCCTGTGGTAAATGCAAAGCTTGCAGACACATTGAAACGGTGAAGGAAGTAAAGGACAAATATGGGACAGAATTTAAAATCAATGATTATATGAATTGTCTAACTGAAGGAGTCATTTACTGCATCAAATGCAGCTGTGACAAAAAATACGTGGGCATTACAACTCGCCCACTGAAACAACGTGTCCTAGAACACATTGGGACTATACGTAATGCTATCTCTGACAAAACAAAGATGAAACCACTCACTACAGTAGCTCGCCACTTTTACCAACACCATGATAATAGATGGGAAGAACTTAGGGTCTTCGGACTTGAAAAAATCAAACTTGGAATCCGTGGGGGCAGTTTGACAGACACCCTACTGAGGAAAGAATGTGAGTGGATTTTTAAACTAGGTACTATCCACCCTTTTGGCATGAATGAAAACATCAATTATGGGGTCTTTTTAAATTGAAATAGCAATCCCATTGTCTAGACACTTTTCATAAAATTGTTTTCCTTTATCTCCCTCCTCCCCTCCCCCCTTTCTCCCTCCCCCCCCCCAAGTCTTCTTTCAATTATTTTAAAATCAATTACTCTCGTCACACTCAATTGGTATCACTACACTAATCTGCGGCCTTTGTAGTGCACTAAATGATTATTTATGACTATACAGTTTTAATATCATTATATTTTTAACTTTTTCCCCCCCTTTTTCCGTCACATATAATTTTAACCCCCCCTCTTTTTTCGTCACATAATTTAGCACCATGGGCTCACATTGATATTGCTTCACTCAATTCCATGTACATGCACATGCATAAGAAATAGTGGATATGCATGTACATGGTCCCCATTTTAGATTAACATTTTATCACAATGCCCTCTTAACATCGTAGCACAATTTTTTCAAACCAACTCTACTTACATTTTATTTCTTATTTATATTTATTATTATTAGTATTATTATTTTTATTAATTTTATAATGTTATTTTATCTATATTTATATTTATATTTATATAATATCAATTTATACACTATTATAAACTTATGTATTGCACATCATCATATAATACACTTTAGTTTATTAATAACAGTCACTACCACATACCAATAATAATTGGTTTTTAAACATCTATATATGTGTATGTGTATTATATATATACACATATAATAAATTAATTAATTTTCCCTATAAATTTTCCTCTCCGATAAAAATAAGAAATAAAAATAAAAATGAAAACAAAAATATAATTTCTTCACAATTAATAAATTATATAGCAACGGTTAGAAATACACCTAGTTCTGCACATAGAATCTGCACTTTTTACCCAAATAATTATTTTAATAATTTATTAAATTGTTTATCTACACTCATACAATTGTATATTTATACCTACATCCTTACATCCTAATTTATTTGGTTTTAATTTATACTATTCCCTGATTTCCAATCTCAGCATCACTCTGAACTAGTCTTATCAGCTCTTTTTACAAGTAATTCTTATGATCGTCCGTCAATAAACACTGATTGGTCCTCTCTACTGTCAATCATGACATATCATCCAATGGGAACTAACTGACCGATAAACAATATGATAGGTCAGAATACGCATCAATCCCCTGCTGAGAACCAATCAGGAAACAGGACTACTGCTATAAGAACAATCAAGGGTCAGAATCCACTAACGCCCTGTGACCAAGCTATCTTGCGAAACGTACGTCAGGAAGAAGGAAGAGAGGCAACGACCTCACGGTCACGTGGTGCGCACACGTGACCGCAACTAGCCGATCACGGTAAAGTTCGTCGCTACGGGAACCAGCCTAACAGGAAGAACAGTGCGGCCGGAGCACAGCAGCAGGCAATACGCGGGCAGACGCGGCCAGCACCTTCCATCAGGATCTCCCCTAACATTTCTCCTATACAAGTAGGATAATACACAATGAATGTACACCTGGATTAGGTAATATCTTGACACATGCACTTTTTCCTCTCTGTGCACGATAAATCCATATCCACGTGGCACAGAGATCACTTTATCATATGCATGAGTGACAGATAAAACATTATCAGTAAGTAAACAAGTGCTTATTTGCTACCAAAACAACGGATGCTGAGGCATCTACTATCTTTGGGAGCCTATCAAACACCTAAATGTTTTTTCTCTGTGTGTAATGCAGAAATCCATGCTTTTTTGAAAACACCTAATTGATGATATATGTGGTACATTTTCTGTCGTGTTGTTTCCCCGCTGCCTGAAGGTGATTCATGGTGGGGCATTAGAGCTGGAGATGTCACTGTTTATGATATATCTTACTGCATAATCCACAGTGTATGTTTGATACATCTATTTTGAAATTTTGGAGACCAAATTTGGAGGCCTCCCTCTCTGCATAATTTAGAATTAGTCTCACTTGATATTCTTAAACATCTGTGCAGAATAGATGCTTCTTCTACTTGTACTGCGACTACTTTAACCGTGAATATTTATATGGGTATCTGAATTTTGTGTTATAATTTTTTGTTATATCTATAAAAAAATAAGAATTTACTTACCGATAATTCTATTTCTCGTAGTCCGTAGTGGATGCTGGGGACTCCGTCAGGACCATGGGGAATAGCGGGCTCCGCAGGAGACAGGGCACATCTAAAAAGCTTTTTAGGTCACATGGTGTGTACTGGCTCCTCCCCCCATGACCCTCCTCCAAGCCTCAGTTAGGTACTGTGCCCGGACGAGCGTACACAATAAGGAAGGATCTTGAATCCCGGGTAAGACTCATACCAGCCACACCAATCACACCGTACAACTTGTGATCTGAACCCAGTTAACAGTATGATAACAAAACGAAGTAGCCTCCGAAAAGATGGCTCACAACAATAGTAATAACCCGATTTTTGTAACAATAACTATGTACAAGCATTGCAGACAATCCGCACTTGGGATGGGCGCCCAGCATCCACTACGGACTACGAGAAATAGAATTATCGGTAAGTAAATTCTTATTTTCTCTAACGTCCTAGTGGATGCTGGGGACTCCGTCAGGACCATGGGGATTATACCAAAGCTCCCAAACGGGCGGGAGAGTGCGGATGACTCTGCAGCACCGAATGAGAGAACTCCAGGTCCTCCTTAGCCAGAGTATCAAAATTTGTAAAATTTTACAAACGTGTTCTCCCCTGACCACGTAGCTGCTCGGGAAAGTTGTAATGCTGAGACTCCTCGGGCAGCCGCCCAGGATGAGCCCACCTTCCTTGTGGAATGGGCATCTACATATTTCGTCTGTGGCAGGCCTGCCACAGAATGTGCAAGCTGAATTGTACTACAAATCCAGCGTGCAATAGACTGCTTAGAAGCATGAGCACCCAGCTTGTTGGGTGTATACAGTATAAACAGCAAGTCAGACTTTCTGACTCCAGCCGTCCTAACTATATATATATATATATATATATATTTTTAGGGCCCTGACCACGTCTAGTAACTTGGAGTCCTCCAAGTCCCTAGTAGCCGCAGGCACCACAAGAGGTTGTTTCAGGTGAAAACGCTGACACCCCTTTATGAAGAAACTGGAGACGAGTCCCAGTTCTGTCCTGTTCAAATGGAAAATTTTAATATGGGCTTTTGTAAGACAAAGCCGCCCATTCTGACAATCGCCTGGCCGAGGCCAGGGCTAACAACATGGTCACTTCCCATGTGAGATATTTGTCAACAGCATGGTCACTTTCCATGTGAGATATTTCAAATCCACAGATTTGAGCGGTTCAAACCAATATGATTTTAAGAAATCCCAACACTATGTTGAGATCTCACGGTGCCCCTAGGGGCACAAAAAAGCTGTATATGCAATACATCCTTTACAATCTGGACTTCAGGAACTGAAGTCAATTCTTTCTGGAAGAAAATCTACAGGGCCGAAATTTAAATGTTAATGAACCCCAGTTTGAGGTCCAAAACACTCCTGTTTTCAGGAAGTGTAGAAATCGACCTAGTTGAATTTCCGTCGTGGAGCCTTCCTGGCCTCACCCACGCAACATATTTTCACCACATGTGGTGATGACGTTGTGCGGTCACCTCCTTCCTGGCTTTGACCAGGGTAGGTATGACCTCTTATGGAATGCCTTTTCCCTTCAGGAACCGGCATTCAACCGCCATGCCGTCCAACGCAGCCGCGGTAAGTCTTGGAATAGACATGGTACTTGCTGAATCAAGTCCCTCTCAGCTCCCCAGGCCCTTAGTCCTCTGTGAGCATTTCTTGAAGTTCCGGGTACCAAGTCCCTCTTGGCCAATCCGGAGCCACTAGTATAGTTCATACTCCTCTATGTCTTATAATTCTCAATACCCTGGTTATGAGAAACAGAGGAGGGAACACATACACAGACTGGTACACCCACGGTGTTACCAGAACATCCACAGCTATCGCCTGAAGGTCTCATGACCTGGCGGAATACCTGTCCCGTTTTTTGTTCGGGCGGGACGCCGTCATGTCCACCTTTGGTCTTTGCCAACGGTCCACAATCATGTTGAAAAACTTCCCTATGAAGTTTCCACTCTCCCGGGTGGAGGTCATGCCTGCTGAGGAAGTCTGCTTCCCAGTCGTCCACTCCCGGAAAGAACACTGCTGACAGTGCTATCACATGATTTTCCGCCTAGCGAAAAATCCTTGCAGTTTTCACTGCCCTCCTGCTTCTTGTGCCGCCCTTCTGTTTACGTGGGCGACTGCCGTGATGTTATCCCACTGGATCAATACCGGCTGACCTTGAAGCAGAGGTCTAGCTAAGTTTAGAGCATTATAAATTTGCTCTAAGCTTATTTATGCGGAGAGAATTCTCCAGACTTAATCACACTTCCCTGGAAATTTTTTCCCTGTGTGACTGTTCCCCAGCCTCTCAGGCTGGCCTCCGTGGTCACCGGCATCCAATCCTGAATGCCGAATCTGCGGCCCTCTAGAAGATGAGCACTCTGTAATCACCACAGGAGAGACACCCTTTTCCTTGGATATAGGGTTATCCGCTGATGCATCTGAGGATGAGATCCGGACCATTTGTCCAGCAGATCCCACTGAAGAGTTCTTGCGGGAAATCTGCCGAATGGAATTGCTTCGTAATAAGCCACCATTTTTACCAGGACTCTTGTGCAATGATGCACTGACACTTTTCCTGGTTTTAGGAGGATCCCGATTAGCTCGGATAACTCCCTGGTTTTCTCCACTGGGAGAAACACGTTTTTCTGGACTGTGTCCAGAATCTTCCCTAGGAACAGTAGACGTGTCGTCGGAAAAAGCTGCGATTTTGGAATATTTAGAATCCACTCGTGCTGTCGTAGAACTACTTAAGATAGTGCTACTCCGACCTCCAACTGTTCTCTGGACCTTGCCCTTATCAGGAAAGCGTCCATGTTTCTTTTATGAAAAATCCTCATTCCGGCCATTACCTTGGTAAAGACCCGGGGCGCCGTGGACAATCCAAACGGCAGCGTCTGAACTGATAGTGACAGTTCTGTACCAGGAACCTGAAGTACCCTTGGTGAGAAGGGCAAATTTGGACCTGTAGGTAAACGTCCCTGATATCCAGTGACATCATATCGTCCCCTTCTTCCTGGTTCGCTATCACTGCTCCGAGTGACTCCATCTTGATTTGAACGCTTGTATGTAAGTGTTCAAATATTTCAGATCTCACCGAGCCGGTTGGCTTTAGTACCACAATATAGTGTGGAATACTACCCCCTTCCTTGTTGTAAGAAGGGTACTTTGATTATCACCTGCTGGGAATACAGCCTGTGAATTGTGTGAGGGGGAGACGTCTCGAATTTCCAATGTACACCTGGGATATTACATGTAGGATCCCGGAGTTCCCTTGCGAGTGTTGCTGAAACTCTTGAGATGACCCCCTACCGCACCTGAGTCCGCTTGTACGGCCCCAGCGTTATGCTGCGGACTTGGCAGAAGCCGTGAGGAGCTTCTGTTCCTGGGAATGAGCTGCTTGCTGCAGTCTTCTTCCCTTTCCTCTCCCCCTGGGCAGATATGACTGGCCTTCGCCCGCCTGCCCGTATGGGGACGAAAGGACTGAGACTGAAAAGACTGTGTCCTTTTCTGCCAATATGTGACTCGGGGTAACAAAAGGTGGATTTTTCAGCTGTTGCCATGGCCACCAGGTCCAATGGACCGCCCCTTTATACGGCAATACTTCCATATGCCGTCTGGAATCTGCCTCACCTGACCACTGTCGTGTCTTCGTCTGGCAGATATGTACATCACATTTACTCTTGATGCCAGAATGCAAATATGCCTCTGCGCATCACACATATATAGAAATGCATCCTTAAAATGCTCTATAGACAATAAAATCCTGTCCCTGTCAAGGGTATCAAAATTTTCAGTCAGGAAATCCGACCAAGCCCCCTCAGCGCTGCACATCCAGGCTGAGGCGATTGCTGGTCGTAGTATAACACCAGTATGTGTGTATATACTGTTATGATATTTTCCAGCTTCCTATCAGCTGGCTCCTTGAGGGCGGCCGTATCTGGAAACGGTAACGCCATGTTTTTTATAAGCGTGTGAGCGCCTTGTCCACCCTAAGGTGTGTTTTCCAACTCGCCCTTACTACTGGCGGGAAAAAGGGTATACCGCCCATAACTTTCTGTCGGAGGAACCCCACGTATCATCACACACTTCATTTAATTTATCTGATTCAGGCAAAACTACAAGTAGTTTATTCCCACCCTACAAAATACCCTTATTTGTGGTACTTGTGGTATCAGAAATACGTAACACCTCCTTCATTGCCCTTAACATGTAACTTGTGGCCCTAAAGGAAAAATACGTTTGTTTCTTCACCGTCGACACTGGGGTCAGTGTCCGTGTCAGTGTCTGTCGACCGACTGAGGTAAATGGGCGTTTTTACAAGCCCCTGACGGTGTCTGAGACGCCTGGACCGATACTAATTTGTCCGCCGGCTGTCTCATGTCGTCAACCGGCTTGCAGCGTGTTGACATTATCACGTAATTCCATAAGTAAGCCATCCATTCTGGTGTCGACTCCCTAGAGAGTGACATCACCATTACAGGCAATTTTCTCCGTCTCCTCACCAACATTTTCCTCATACATGTCGACACACACGTACCGACCTACAGCACACACATACAGGGAATGCTCTGATAGAGGACAGGACCCACTAGCCCTTTGGGGAGACAGAGGGAGAGTTTGCCAGCACACACCAAAAGCGCCATAATGTATATAACAACCCTAGAAGGTGTTGTTTCTATATATGGGCTCTTAATATATAATTATATCGCCAATTAATGCCCCCCTTCTCTTTAACCCTGTTTCTGTAGTGCAGGGGAGAGTGGGAGCCTTCCTCACCAGCGGAGCTGGTCAGGAAAATGGCGCTGAGTGCTGAGGAGAATAAGCTCCGCCCCTTTCACGGCGGGCTTTTCTCCCGGTTATTAGGAAAACTGGCCTGGGTTAAATACATACATATAGCCTTAATGGCTATATGTGATGTATTTATTTGCCAAATAGGTATTTATATTGCTGCCCAGGGCGCCCCCAGCAGCGCCCTGCACCCTCCGTGACCGTGTCAGTGAGCCGTGTAGCAACAATGGCGCACAGCTGCAGTGCTGTGCGCTACCTCTCTGAAGACTGTGAAGTCTTCTGCCGCCTGTTTCCGGACCTCCGTTCTGCCGTCTTTCTTCAGCGTCTGTAAGGGGGATCGGCGGCGCGGCTCCGGGACGAACCCCAGGCTGACCTGTGTTCCGACTCCCTCTGGAGCTCAGTGTCCAGTAGCCTAAAACTTCAATCCTCCTGCACGCAGGTGAGTTGCAAGTCTCTCCCCTAAGTCCCTCGTTGCAGTGATCCTGTCGCCAGCAGGAATCACTGATTAGAAACCTAAAAAAAAAACTTTACTAAACAGCTCCTTAAGAGAGCCATCCAGTTTGCACCCTTCTCGGACGGGCACAAAAACCTAACTGAGGCTTGGAGGAGGGTCATGGGGGGAGGAGCCAGTACACACCATGTGACCTAAAAAGCTTTTTAGATGTGCCCTGTCTCCTGCGGAGCCCGCTATTCCCCATGGTCCTGACGGAGTCCCCAGCATCCACTAGGACGTTAGAGAAAAACTCCTGATTCTTTTTCATCAGCTGCATAGACACCTGTGGTCTACACAATATCGCAAATTGGCTCCTATCTGTGCCCAATTAGGACACAGTGTGACAAGGGTAAGCATAAGGTCTGCGGTCATACCCCACTGGAGATGCCCAATCTCATCTGATCTTGGAAGCCAAGCAGTGGAGGGCCGGTTTAAGTACTTGGATGGGAGACCACCAAGGAACACCCTGGTACTGCAAATATTTGCTACCCTTTCTGTCACTAAAATAGAGCACTGACTCACTTATCGGTCATGACCTATGATTCAACTACCTGCTAGGATTCAATTCCCAGTTGGGATATACAGCAGTTTTCAAATGATGGTCATATATATATACATCGAATAAGCAATTTTTTGACCACAGGCTGTCCTATAGTTGGTGTGTCTGTTTCACAAATGTACAGAGTTACCCATCTCGGCCTATATTAGGTATTTGTACCTTGTAAGCTACAAACAATTTCTTTATATTTTCGCAACGTCACCATTTAAACAAATATCGGCGCTCATTGAACTCCTCAGTAATTAATTTTTTAACGAGAATTATTAAAGTATTGTATTTTAGTTAGTTATTGTGACAGTCAGTCATACAATATTATCTGTATATGAGTGCTTCCCAAAAAGAGTCTTCTTTCTTCTCTTTTTTTCCATGTTTACAACTCAATATGGTGTAAAGTACTGCACGTATATTACAAAAAGCACTGACGACCCCACAGAGATTATCGATCAAAAGTTGGATGATATATTGCAGTTGAAGTGGGAGTTCCGGAGGAGACACAACCTTACCCTGACTGCTATGAGTAATGAACTGACCGGCTGGGTCTCATGGTTGAACCCACGAAATTGGTTCTCAGGATTAGGAGAGTGGGCTCAAAATGTTATTATGAGTGTGGGAAAGTTTCTCCTTTGTATCCTGGGAGTCGTCATAATTATTGGCTTGATATTTAGGTGTGTTCGAATTCTAACGCGGCGCAAGCACGGCACAAAATTGATGAGTCTAAGGAGCGGGGGCATTGTTACAGCAGCAGATTTAATTTATGACCCATCCATAGAGACAGTGTTTTGATAAGGATTGCAAATGAATTCCATGGCCTGTTTCTTTCACCCGTTTTTCCTTTGTCTCCCCCTCTGCCCAGATACACCGATCCGGAAAAGACATCGACTACACCCAAGAATGATAACGAAAATGTTATGTGAATGTGTTTTAGATATGTGTCTTATCTTCATCTCTACAACCTTCAGTTAATGACACACATAGTCCACAGGTGATATCCACATATACTAGCACTCACATATGTTCCCCCTCCATGTATCTTCAACTAAATGTGCACCCCATTTGTTGGAACAAGAAGCCGAAAAGAGCTCGGTAGTGTTTGTTGGCCCACTTACAGACCCTTACGGGATAAGAAGGATTTAATGTATACTTCGCAATACCTCGAAGCTTATCTAGAACATATACGGCACAATGAAACATGCCCCTCAGACTTGGATTCATACATACATGCTTTTTACTATCCCACTAGGTCATACATTTCCCGCCTACAACTCTCCTCCTACCATCCAATCGTTTGTAGATATTGTATTGATATTTTTCTGTTTAGTGTTTAGATAATGGCAGTTATTGTTGACTGCCAAAGGGTGGATTGTCAAAGTCGAAAAATATTACAGAACACACAGCACGTCGTGCGTGCACATATCCGCAATTTGCGTATGGTCGCTCCCGCGGTCCTGCGCGTGGTATGGGTATTTACGGCGGAGTTTGTGAACGCATGGAGGGCTATCAAAACATTCCATATTTAATCCAAATAGTGCACATTGTACACATAGTCCCCCTGCACCACATCAGCAAGTATCAACAGTTTAAATGATTCCAGAACAAAGGGATTCACCTTTGCATGATAGGAGGGGACAGACTAAGGTTATAAGGTGGTGTCTGGTATCCAGCTGTATGGTATTTTAAGGGTAACATTCCGGTGTTGGTTTGCGGAAGATCGCATGTTCCTGTGGATAGTTATGTGCAGAAGCAGAATATAGATATAAACTGTATTTACTGTATATTATGTATGCGGCGGGAATCCAGAGGAGACCACCCACAAGAGCAGTTGAGAAAGACATCTCCCACCTTTTCAAATCAACCTATGATCTCTCCTGTACTGTAAGGATGCATCCCTGTGTCCAATGGACAAAGGGATTACAGTATCCATTGTATTGCTTTTGGAAGTATTGTATAAAAAGCCTGTTGCTGCCTGGACGGACCCAAGACTCTCAACGCTATCTACCTGATTAGCGGAGGACTGGACCAGGAAGCGCATGCGAATATTCTCATGTATGTACATTGACTATAGCCATTTACTCTGTTGTATTGTAGTGCATAATTAATATTGTTAAACCCCCTTTCAGATATATGACTATGTGGTGTTGGAACCCAGTGATTAACTACAAAATCGGTGTTGTGTCCTCTTTTCCCTGCTAGGGCTTAAAGTGTATTACATCTCCTAACTGTATAAGGTTTTAAAGTGTATTAATTGAGTGTGTACGCACTGCGTGTACTTAGTACCCCTAGCGTGGCGTTTGTACGCAGAGTCCGTACACGGTACTGGACTCGTTACGCAAATAGCGTAAAAGGTACATAGAGTGCGTATTAAGTTTAGCGGCCGTAGCGGCTCCATGGTAAAGGTGTTTTTAAAGGTATAGCTTTATGGTTTAAGATAATATCGACATTATCAATGTCCAGTCTGGTGGTGCTGTCTTGTGCTGCCATAAGTCCAGTGGTGGTGTCCTGTTCTTTATATTATTTACTCCAAATCAAAGGCTTATATACATTACTTATATTATTATCCAAATAATTTTTACAGGGTTTGCCCTGTGTGATGTAGGGGTCTGCTCGTCTGTGCTGCATATTATTATAATAGCTCCAAATAAAAGGGTTTGTTTTATCCAAATTAATTTTACAGGCTTTGCCATGTGTGTGTGGGGGGTTTAGGGGTATGCTCTCCTGTGCCACCAATATTGTGCGTGTATTACATCTGGGCAAATTCCAGCACGTCCCATGTTGTTTGTGCTGCACACTTGTGTCGCTTAGCTTAGTCATACAGCTACTTCATTGCACCTCTTTAAATTCTTTGCATGATGTGCTGTTTGGGGCCTAGTTTTTAAATCTGCCATCCTGTCTGCCACTGCAGTGCTACACCTAGATGGGCCAGGTGTTTGTGCCGCACACTTGTGTCACTTAGCTTAGTCATACAGCTACCTCATTGTACCGCTTTAAATTCTTTGCATGATGTGCTGTTTGTTCCTTAGTTTTTTTAAGTGCTATCCTGTCTGCAACTGCAGTGCCACTCCTAAATGGGCCAGGTGTTTGTGCTGCACACTTGTTTCGCTTAGCTTAGTCATACAGCTACCTCATTGCACCTCTTTTTCTTCTTTGTATGATGTGCTGTTTGGGGCCTATTTTTTAAACCTGCCATCCTGTCTGCCACTGCAGTGCCACACCTAGATGGGCCAGGTGTTTGTGCCGCACACTTGTGTCACTTAGCTTAGTCATACAGCTACCTCATTGCACCTCTTTAACTTCTTTACATGATGTGCTGTTTGGGGCATAGTTTTTTTTAAGTGCCATCCTGTCTGCCATTGCAGTGCCACTCCTAAATGGGCCAGGTGTTTGTGCTACACACTTGTTTCGCTTAGCTTAGTCATACAGCTACCTCATTGCACCTCTTTTTCTTCTTTGCATGATGTGCTGTTAGGGGCCTATTTTTTAAACCTGCCATCCTGTCTGCCACTGCAGTGCCACACCTAGATGGGCCATGTGTTTGTACCGCACACTTGTGTCAATTAGCTTAGTCATACAGCTACCTCATTGCACCTCTTTAACTTCTTTGCATGATGTGCTGTTTGGGGCCCAGTTTTTTTAAGTGCCATCCTGTCTGCAATTGCAGTTCCACTCCTAAATGGGCCAGGTGTTTGTGCCGCACACTTGTGTCGCTTAGCTTAGTCATACAGCTACCTCTTTGCACCTCTTTACATTCTTTGCATGATGTGCTGTTTGGAGCCTATTTTTTAAATCTGCCATCCTGTCTGCCACTGCAGTGCCACACCTAGATGGGCCAGGTGTTTGTGCCGCACACTTGTGTCACTTTGCTTAGTCATACAGCTACCTCGGTGCAACTTTTAGGCCTAAAAACAATAGTGTGAGGTGGGAAGTTTTCAGATAAGACTATAAATGAGTGGAAATAAATGTTATTGAGGTTAGTAGTACCATAGGATCAAAAGTACCCCCAATTTCTGTGATTTTAGCTGTTTTTATGTTTTGTTTTGTTTTTAAAATCACCCAGATCCAATACCAAAACCAAAACAGGAAAGGGTGGTTTTGGCAAAACCAATCCAGATCCAAAACACGAGGGTGGAACCAGAACCAAAATCAAAACACAAAACATGAAATGTGTCCGCCGCACATCTCTACTAGAATTACATGTCAATCTGTGTCTCATAGAGTAGGATTTACCCGAATGCGGGTGATAGAATGTATCACCTGTCAGTAGGAAGCCGCAAGTCATGCAGCTACATTTAAAAAATTCCTTTTTCTCTGGCAAAAACAATTTAAGCTGTGATTTATTGCTTTTAATGTCAGTTTTGACACGGTAATCCCTCAAATTGTATCCACATCTATAACTTGCTAATAGCTTGCTATCTTGTAAGTTGTCTTTCTCTGAATGTATCATTGGCCACAACCTTTTGGAGTTCCTATTGACTGTATCACTAGAAGAACTATACTGGGTAACCCACAGCATCATTTTAGTTTCCTTTCTTAATTTACACTGACAAAGTAATTTACTTCTATATAGACATAGCGCCTTATTTTTACCCTCTGTTAGTAATTATAGATCATATCCCAGTTTAAGGAATTTTTTTCCATCATATCCACCTGCTGCATAGCTGTGGGGAGGTCAGAATTAATTTGTCTCGCTCTCATAAACTGAGAGTATGGGAGCCCTCTTTTCATTGCACGTGGGTGAGAGCTACCCATATGTAATAAATTGCTATGATAGGTTGGTTTACTATACATTGTAGTAACAATTTGCCCTTCACTCAATTTAAGTTGGACATCTAAAAAGTTCACACTTTCATTACTAATTGTACAGGTGAACTTCACTGGATGATCCAACTGGTTATGTTTCTCAACTATTATCACAAAACCTTCCTTAGTACCACGCCATAAGATTAGCAGATAATCAATGAAACGTGTGTAATATATAGTATTATCTGCAATCTGTGCATTGGAGTAAAATATCTCATGCTCTGCATCAAACATAAATATGTTGGCGTATGATGGGGCCACACTGGACCCCATCACACAACGATGCAATCTATAACAATATGGGCATAGCTGCTGTTTGCTATAGCTTTGATGTTCACAGTACTGTACAGTATATTCTTTATTATGATAATGTTGTTTCCTATGTATAACATAAGCTCAAACAATGGCATTATGATTGTATACTGTTTCTTAGCATTGTCTGTTGCCTTAGTGATGGTTTCACAGCATTTGACTCATCAGCGATGATGTCACTTACAATGCACTCCCGGCAGGGTCAGCAGGCCTGCTTACGGAAAGGGCGTCCACTAGGTGTTTGGTATCTGTTATAAGGTGAGCTTTTTTGTATTTTCATTTAGCACTGAAACATTGCTGAACCATTTGCCATTTTGATGTGATTACTTTGTGAGCGTCTGGAGTGCTGCGCCATCAGAAATTGTATGTATGCAAAACAAGCGGGGGCATCCAACCTGTTCAATTATCTAATGGGAGAGCCAGACTTTCTGTGGACTATATATATATATATATATATATATATATATATATATTGCTCAGAGAGAGAGAGACATGGGGAGAGATGGACATGGGGAGACAGAGAGACATAGAGAGAGAGACAGAACAGACATAACACAGGGAGAGAGAGAGAAACAGACACAGGGAGAGAGACAGAGAGTAAGACAGACATGGGCAGAGAGACATTGTGAGAAAGGGAGAGACATTAGGAGGAAAGACAGTGAGTGCTCACCCAGCAAGCATCAGTTATTAAACACGCATCACACCACCACCAACTACACCCCCACCATGTTAAACATAAACCTATTACAGTCAGTAGAGACAGTCAATTCCTCACCTGGCCAGCTCTGCCTCCATCTCAAAGTCCCATGGGAACATTACTGCCTGGGAGGAGTTGCAGTTGCCCACACATTCAGCAAGCCCAGCCTCTCCATGTAAATGCTGCAGCTGCCGCATTACAGTCACAGCCTGCAGCATGAGCCTGAGGCTGAGCTGCTCCATCTCAAAAGAGAAAAAAAAAACTCAGTCAGCCCCGCCAATGGATTGGCAGTCAGGGTGGTTTCCAGAAACTGGCCCCCTCCCCCCTTTGTGCTCGAATGCTCTGGGGGGAACCCTCACTTCTTTTAAATGTAATTCATTTTTACACTAATAAAGCCTGCACTGATCATAGTGATTTCTGCAGTGCTTCACCCAAATTCTCCTGCCACATGCAGGTCTCTTGTGTGGGTGGATTCACTGTCATGTTATGGTTGGTTTAAATCCGCCCATTATTGAATCTGTGGTTTCTATACTTGTTGTTGTTTTTTTTTAAACCTGGTAGTTCTGATTTTCTAAAGTATTATAAAGTCAGGTTTTTTTGTTGTTTTGCTGTCAGTTTTGACTTTAGTAAATGGTTGGTTTGCCAAACTGATGATAAAATTATCAAAAACTCAAATTGACCTTTTGGTAAATATACCCTATGGTATTCTGTTGTAGAGTAGTGCCTCAGCTTCATGTATCATATCCTTATTAAACAATACTTTGTTATGATGACCGATTTCTTTGTAACTAACGTAATTATTAATACAGAAACTTTCTTAATAAATGTGAAGATAATTGTTTACTGTAGATTAATGGATTTTGAAATAAGCTATTAGATAACATTCTATGTTTTAAACTGGGTACACATCTGTACAATCTTTGGGCCATTCCTTTGATTCCAGACCGGCTCTTGCGATATCAGAGGTGTTTATGCACCCTCAATCCTATTTTGTTGGATGAAGACAGAAGGCAAAAAAAATTAAATGCAGTTTCATTTTCATTATAGTCAATGTTACAATATCAAACAAAGGGCCTAATCTAGAGTTGATCGCAGCAGCAAATTTGTTAGAAATTGGGCAAAACCATGTTCACTGCAGGGGGGGGGGGGCAGATATAACATGTGCAGAGAGAGTTTGATTTGAGATTTGGGTGGGGTGTGTTCAAACTGAAATCTAAATTGCAGTGTAAAAATAAAGCAGCCAGTATTTACCCTGCACAGAAACAAAATAACCCACCCAAATCTAACTCTCTCTGCACATGTTATATCTGCCCCCTTGCAGTGCACATGGTTTTGCTCAACTGCTAACAAATTTACTACTGCGATCAACTCTGAATTACCCCCAAAAAGTGAAGTAAGCATTTTCGATCGTTATATCTACTGTAACTGTTTTTCCAAAGCTCCACCAACAGCATCATCGCCTTTGTGGGCATGCTTAATTAAATCTGTCATGTGGACAGATGACAGTAGGAGATTTCAAGTACAATTGAACAGCATTACATGCAGTATATCTACGATTTGATCTGAATATTGCCCGCTTTACCTACCACTAAAATTTGCTAAAGTGCTGTTTACTTTTTTTTACTAACATTACAATGTTTTTTCTACAAATATTTCAGCAATTTCAATAAAAACTGCAATATTTCCAGGACTTGCTTGATTACAAACCACAATATGATTCTTACGATTTATGAATGTATCATACTGAAGTTCATTAAATTTTTGTTATTAAAGAAGCATCCTTGTTTCCAAATGGCAATTAGTTCATATTTTATATACTTACAGTTTATTACACAACATTTTTATATTATTATTATAAAATGTGTTTAGAAATTAGCATAAAGATGGGGAATGGCTTGAGTGCCCAAGACGGTGGAAATCTCTGGAGCTCCTCCCAGTGTCTGACCTTCTACTCCAGCTATCTACCAAGTGGGGCCCCTCAGGCAATTTATGCCATTAGTAACTTCTACCTGAGTGTTTTGAGCTTCCAGTTGAGTCTGCAGATTTGGGTCAGGCCTGCCCTTTTTAGAGAAGTGGAGCAGAGCTAAGTTTTCAGCTGCTGCATTTGCCATATTGTCAGCCTGCACCAAGGGTTTTCCTGCTGTGACTGAGCCAAGCTACATGGGAGCTAAATTCTGGGAAACATGCAAGGAATTTCCTGTAGAGACATACCTGCATACCTGGCTACAGCTGCCTGAAAGTCATGCCACATACAGACCCTGTGCCATTTTGTGGATCCGGCTCATTTTACAGCCCACAGGAGAATGGTTAGAAGATATTCCACCCTGCCCCTTACTGTTACCAAACACTGGGCAGCTGTTCTCACTTCACTACCAGCCCAAATCCTGGTTGTGCTGTGTAGGTGCCTATATATTTAGTGACTAGGGAACCATTTTGGTCTTGCTAGAGTGCAGGTCTGTGCCCAAAGTATTGGCAGATGTCTACAAGTTGGTAGTTGCATAGCAGATGTGAGCAAAAAGGTTAGTCCACGCAATGACTCCAAACCAGTGTAAGTTTTATTGAAGATAACAAAACACAGGTGATAGAAGATAAACAGCAGTCAATATGATAAGGCATCAACCTCTCCTGGGCTATGTACTGTACAACCACATAGCACTGTGCCACATCAATAACACAATGACAGGCTTATACATACCCAGATCCTTTTATAGAGCCAAGTAAACAACATGAACCTGCTGTCTAATCAGGCTGATCCTTAAGTCTGAGTGTGGTTGCTACCTCATCCTAGCTGGCAACTAGATGGTAAAGACGCCACTATAGTCTCTTTATGTACCTAATTCTCACCAAATCCATTTTATAGGACATGTTTTATAAGCTAACCATAAGATAAAACAGGGCTGTCCACTTATAATGAGTGATTTTAATCTAGTTCCAAATCACAAACTAGTCCTGTCCCCAATGTCTACTACTGAATTTAATGGATTAAGTATGGCCTCCCCTACATCCCTATGGAGTCTACTAGCAGAGAATGATCTTTCTGTTGTCAAGGGTCACAGTCCCTCTCAGTTAAAGACTACATGTATTTCTTCCCTGCTCATTCATGTACTCTCACATTTACTTGTACTTTTGGATAAGTGGACATGTCAACACACCCGTTTGTCCCTACAGTATGGTTTGACCTTGCTGCTGTTACATGGAATTGGGATGAGGTTAACTATAAAAAGCCTCATAGACCATGGCACTTTCTAGAATACTATTGTCCTCACATGAGGGTTTACAATCATTATGAAATGTTCTTGACCCTTACCTAAGTACTAAATCTCCCACACTACCATTTTAACTTATTAGTGTGCCCTTAAGCTGTTCTATGTGGAGTGACTATTTAAACCTGCTTTTCTCATTGGGAACATTACTTACACCAGCAATCTGGGACTGTTTGTCATGAGTAGAATCCTTGCTTCCTTAAGAGGGAGTTAATATCTATTTGAAATTACTCCAGAAGTTATCCCTGTCTTGCATGAAGAATGCACTTTCCATAAAATTCTATAATTTTAGGTAATCATATAGATTGTAATCTTGCAAGCAGGGCCTTCCTACCTCTATGTGTGTCTGTTGTTACCTAGTTTGTCTTATCACTGTTGTTTACAGTGCAAAGGAATGTGCTGCGCTATATAAGAAACTGTAAATAATAATAATAATAATAATAATATAAGTCCAGCATCTTCCTTGCTCACAAAATCTGTTTGATCCAAGCTAGGAATATAATTAGATACAGGGTCGGGCTGTATTTAGGGAACAGGTTCCAGACTGTGCACATGAGTTATACATTATACATATACATAGGATACATTATACTGCACTGATCTATGGTGTATTTTCTACAGTGCGTCTATGGTGGCTGGCCACATCCCTAAGCATGGGCCCCTACTAATGCATTCCCTTGGTGAGCCCTTCATGCCCCAACCCAACACTGATTAGATATAGTATGTAATTGGAGGGTAAGAAATTGTTGAATCCAGCAGATATACTGTAGCTAATAAGTTTGCCAGCTGTTATACCTCACTGTATAATCTACTTCTTGATCGCTCCACATTCTAGCTGACAGATGTTTCCATTGATAATTTTTTGCATTTTTTTTGTCCGGATGGATTCTCTAATTACTTTTATAAATATTTTGTATCCTAATAGTATGGTGTGACCCCCATACTTTTCTCTCTGTTTCATTCTGCTTCCAAACAGGTTTATTTCCCAATTTCCAAGCCCATATCTCTTCTGAATTCAGATATAAAAACATCTGCAAAACTTATCACAAATTGCATACTGTATACCCTCTACTCTCCCATCTTATCAATCTGGACCAGGTAGGTTTCATTGGCAGCAGACAAGTGTCTGATAATATAAGCATAAAATGTCCAAATGTTTATAACCAACTAGAACTACATCATAAATTACTCCACCGGTTATATTTTACTTCAGCTAAGATAATGTACATATAATGTGGCCTGCTCAATCAAATTTCTACTCATGTAATTGTATGGAGGTTGATTTATTTATTATTTATTACCAGCTATTTAGATGGCATGCACATATTCCATAGTGCTTTGCAGAGAATATTTTTGTCCATTCACGTCAGTCTATGCCCCAGTAGAGCTTACATTCTCTGCCACATGTACATACTTACACAAACTGATTAATTTTTGTTGGGCGCCAGTTAACTTACCAGTATATTTTTGGATTGTGGGAGGAAACCGGAGTACCTGGAGGAAATACACCCAAGTGCAGGGAGAATATACAAACTTCGCACAGTAGTAATGCTAACCATTACACCATCCGTACTGTCCTGACAATATTCTCCATGTCTACGGGGGGAAGTCCTTCTGTTCAACATCTGCAGTGTGCGGTGAATGAACTGGCCTATAAGGTCTTAAATATTAGATTGCACTCCTCTTCTTCACTTGATCTTCTTCATGTTTATTCCCAGACCTGTCCAAACATGACTGTTATGTACTGGTACACATTTTGACTGAATAGCCCAGTTTTGAAAGGATCCTTTCCCACCTTCCAGTTATAAGATTATTCATAAAGTACAGTTTGCATGTTTGAGGAAAACACCAACTATCCAGTATTGTACATCTGCCTCCTCATCGTTTATGAAATGATTCAAGCAGCACAAATGTATATCTGATGATGAGGGAGCATGTCTGTTTTTAAGATGTCCCTCCTCATCCTCCCAAACATTTGTTATTATGTAATGCTATTTACCTCAACATCACTTGCAACTACTATATTAATTACAATTAAACATCAAAATTTGGTGTGTGTGTGTGGGGGGGGGGGAGGGGGTAGTGTTGTCTCTTTTCATCCAACCCCATCTTTTCTTTTTAGATATTTTAACCATGGTGTTCTCTTGTGCATGTATTTAATAATAGAATACATTCCCATTTGTGTCCATAATTACTAATATTCAAGTGAGCACTTCTCATCTGTACTAGGTATTCTCACACCTTTTGATTTGTAAATAGGGAGCTATGCAGATATATCTTTATAGCAACTTTTTAAATCTTGTGTGGATTACACACACTTTTTTTTATAGATGATGGGTTTTATCTAGGTAATAAAAGAAATGTATACATTTGGAAAATTATTTTATTTATTTGTTTATTCTAACAAAGGAAAATTGTGATGATTCACTGTAAGTGAATCTTATCTATTTACAGTGCTAATCAGTTCAGGTAGAAAATAATAATAATTCTGTGATCAAGTGACCTAGAACTGCATGAAGCCATTACTGACACTTACTGAGACGTCAGTGACATTGGTTATGGAGCTCCTGTTGTTATGTCCCTTAGCAATTCACAGACACAATCAGGGACAAAGCATTGCTATTAGATGCTGTACTGGGATAAACCATGTGAGCTGCATGATACTCCAGGACCATTCAGTTAATCATAGTCCTTTCCACAGTATTGTTCGTTTTTGTAAAATATTCAAGTGCAAGAAAATAAATCAATTTAACCTATAAGAAGCTTTTAATGGTTTTGCATTATAAATATGTCTTCACAACACAATTACACCATTATTAATCATTTGATTATGCCAATGCCAATACACTGACCTGCAATAAATCACAATAAAAATCATTACTTTTAATATTCACATTTTAATGTATAATAAACAGTATTGAATACTGTCACTAGCAGATTAAAATATAAAAATGAAGTTAAAAAATCAGTGTTTCATTAGAGATTTAAATTATGAATGACGACTAGTGTTGATTTCTCTGATTTATGGATTTAGATCTCTTGTAATGTAATAAGATATTTTTTAAGGAACACAGAAAAAATAGTGCCTATATTTTCTGAAATGTAATATCACACAGGATTGCAATGATTTTAGTTAGTAAAAGTATAAAATCGTAAAGCAGAGATAACTGTTCCTGCATGCATCTTTAGTACTGAAGTGTTCCTAACTGACAGGAAAACAGCATTTCCCCTGTGTCACACTTACAGGAAATCAGTTCAGGTCATAATCATTAATGAGTAACATTAATATTCTGAATATGATTACTATAATATCATATTCTGCATCTGTCAATAAAAAGTATTTTTTAATTAAATAATCTGCAAGAGTACGCCCAGTTTATGTACCTTTTTTTCTTATGAAATTATGGTATTTAAGATTGATTAATAATAGGCACCTTGTAAGTTTATGTACTATTTGTGTTTTTTTTCATTTATGTATTGAGGTATTGTAACATTTTAAATGTTTGTATATCCTTACCACTGTTTAGAATGGACCATTATGGAAATATGTCACCTTTCTAAACAGCTTTTTTATTTCAATATTTTTTAAGATCAATAGTATTGCACTAAAATCCAATGTAGTCTAACATTTCATTGTAAGCACTACTATACCCTTTGCATTTCAAAAGGACACCTATTTTTAAATAATGATTTGGCTTAATTTGCATTATCTGTACAAAAGGTCCATTTTTTCAGAAATGGGTTAACTTAAAAATGCTGAAAATCCATACAGTGATTAGTATAACTCCATATACAATTAAGTCTAAATGCTGAGCAGCACATATTTGGGAAATTAATAAGTACTTTTTTTTATAATTCTGCATGATCACTGATCCATGATCCAAGTTGTAGAAAGTCAGCCAAAACTATTACAGTCTCATATAGCTATTTTATGAACCTTCTTAAATTATTTATAAAGAATAACTCAATTGAATATTTTATGTTTCTAATTGTTTCACAATGTCTTTAGACTAAGCTTTTTCCCCTCCTTCCCAAGTTGACTTATTACAGTACATGTTGACAATGAGAGTCAGCTGCCAAGGAATTTTCTTTGATTTCTTCTTCTCTTTCAAACCCCATATGTCCTCTCCCATTCATGCTGCATCCATTTTCATCATTTATGTAGGATCAGTCCATTTCTTACACTGAAAGCAACTTAGACCATAATCCACTTACGGTTCATCACTCGGCTGACTTACTGCAACATCCTCCTATCTTGCCTTCACTACTCCCACCTCTTTCTGTCCCTTGTAAATGCTGCTAATTGCCTTATTTTTCCATCCAACTGCGTTGTGGCTGCCTGTGCTCTCTGACAGACCCATGACTGGCTCCACTTCTCCTATGGAGTACAATTAAAACTCTTTACACACCTACTGTACAAAGCCCTCCCTCTACCTCCAACATCTCTAACTTCATCTCCCTCCTCACTCCTGTTCACCCACTTTGTTCTGTCAATGACAGCAGCCTCTCTTACCAACCTCTTACTTTACTTCCAAGTTCTCTCCCATGCTGTATCCCACCATTGGAACTCAACATTCTCCCAATCAGACTCTCCACCTCTCCCAAAAGCTTCAAATGGGCTCTTAAAGTCAAACAGCTTTCCTCCTAGCCCATCCCTTTTTTTCTCCATACTGACCTATTCCACTTTGTCACCCTTGTTTTACTGTCCCTACCCTATAGATTGTAGTCTTTTATAAGATCTCTTCCCTTCTGTACTTATTTCATTACCTACACCATTATCTCCTGTGTTGTTTTTTTTTGCAACTAGAGTCTTCAGCTATGTATATATACTATTCTTTTATGTTTGTACTGTACACTTTACACACTTTGAAACTTTTGCAGGGGTGAATGCAAATTGACTGCACTTGCTGCCCCAATAAGTACAGGTAAATAAATTGCTCATATCCATAAATGCATGCATCCTTGAGTGCAAACTGTCCCTTTCCATATGCTTAGTTTCATATCCACTTAGTGCAAATTGTATCCCTGGAAACAGGTATATTTATGTTTGTGTATGCACCAGTGATGCCAAGTTAAACCCCATTAATAGTAAATGGATATGCTGTAGAAGTTTGCATCACTCATAACTGTATACTGTATGCTAGGCTCCAACGCAGGCACATTGCAGAAACAATTAAAATATGACCCTCAAACAAGCATATAAACTACATTATGTATCAGCCCAATTAAATCTTGTTACATTTATTGCACTTTTGTATGCATTTCTGACCTTTTGTTTTGCACTGGGAATAAAGGATTTATACACAGTGCTGTACAAAGGATCTTTCAATAGGTTTTTTATTGCTATGGTATTGCTTCACCACACACTGCTTTGTGCACTATTAGATTAGACAATAAATAGGGGTTACCCACCACCCATTGTGCCCTGGAGGAAAGATTATTGAAGTATACTCTGCATGCTCTTTGCTCTGTTACTGACCATCATTTTCAAGGTCTGCACAGCAGGATTGCTCTATGGTATACGGGAAGATCACTTTCAAAGTTGAGTTCGGAATCTAAACTAGAGGTATGGCTCACTCCTTGGCCAGCTCTGTGCAGTATGTCACCGCTCACCTGTGCACTCTGCAGGAAGTCAGCCCAGATGAGAGCCAGAGCACGATTAAAGCACTAAGCTTCTCCCAAATGAAATATGCCATAGGGATACTTTGTCTACTTGATAGCTACAGTATATATGCTACTCCTTGTATTAATGCAGAAAAGCTACAACATTTATCACACAGTATTGTCCTATATTGTTTGGTTTAACATTTTATCACTGAACATTGTCCTATATTGTAAGACAAGGTTACATTCTTTAAGTGTTTCCTAGAAGCATAACAACGCTGAATTTCTTTCCCACTTCAAACCTACCAGGTTTTCTGAATGACTGTTTTTTTTTAAAAAAAAGTGGACATCTTAAAATATACTAATTTAACTAAATTGATTCCACACTATTTTAGATCATTTGCCAGACATTTTTTTACATGGGTTATATAATTATACATAAGTTTGATTCTAAATATTATACACACGGTGGGCAGTAGAAGAGCATTCTTACTGCTGTTAATAACACATGCACCCTGCTTAGATACTTTGAACTATCCAGTCATAGGCAATGAGTTGGAAATAACAGCACTAAAAAGGTCACTTGCATATGTTCATTTCTATGTGCACAAACATGTAAGGCACAACATGAAGGAAACAAGCTTATAGCCACAAGCAAAGTCCTTTTCTAAGTACAGTATACAGGTACTTTTTAAGGTAACTTTAAATAGGCCACCAGTACATCAAAAACATTAATGATACATCTTCTCTTTCTTTGATGCACTGTAGTTTAATTTAGACCCATACCTAAAGGGGAGCATAGTACATAAAATCTGGTAATAGAATAAAACTATTTAAAAGAGCTAAATATTCCAGATTTATGAGTTACAGACACTTGCCCTAAAGGCCTTAATTGAAGTTTTCATTTTATTTAATTTAGTGAGAATTTTCACTTATTTCATATTTTTCATACTGTGCTTTTACTTCCCACATTGTTATTGATGTGAATTGAAATAACGTTTATCAAAGTACAGAAATACTGCATTTCTTTATGAGGACACTGATGATAAACATATCTCCTTTGGTTCTTTTTTTGTTGCGTTGCTGGACTGCTTTGTATCAGGGTGTGGTCAGAATGCAGACAGCGGCATCCTGATGGTCAGAATCCCAATAGTAAGTACTGGGGTTAAGTTTAGGTTTAGTGTTCTGATTAGGGTTAGGCACTAGGGAGAGGAATAAGGTCAGGCTGCCCATGGGAAGGGTTTGTTTTAGGCTGTGGGAGGGGATGGTTAGGGTTAGGCTGCAGGAGTGGACAGCTAGGATTAGGCTGTGGGAGGGGATTGCTAGGGTTAGGATACAGGAGGGGATGGTTAGAGTAAGACTATGGAAGGGGACAGTTAGAGTTAGACTATGAGAGGGGATACTTAGGGTTAGGCTGCAGGAGGGATGAGTTAGGGGTTGGGTAAAAATACTTACTAAGATCTGTCAGGATTCTAAATGTTGGATGTCCTGATCACTGGGATTCTGATAACATCACCTTTGAATCAGCATCTTATTTGCAAAATTCAATAATGGATATTAAATATGATATTATGTTTTAAGTGCTGTGTTAAACTATATATAAATATTGTGTCTTAAATGTTTGTGCACTAATATTACTCAGCGTAAACAGAAGGATTATTGTGCACCAAACTACTGTATGAATGTTCAGAATGCAACTCTGTTCTATTTGCTTAATTGCTGTAGCATCTGCATGGGATTATTCATCTTTGGAGGCTTGGCTGCAGGAGGCTCCTGATTGGTTCCCGTTTTCTTTAGCTCCTAAACCTGCCTTGCACTGCTTACAAGTCATTAGTCGGGTTGCAGCAGAAGCCTTTGTCTCTCTGTGTCAAAACCCAGTCCTGTGAGCTCTTGTGCTACAGTATCCTTGCCAGACCCAGTCTTGTCTGGTTCCTGTCTGCCTTAGCATTAGCTGCAGTGTGGAAGAAACCACACAATACTTGTTTCTTTGTTTTGTCTGTATCTTTGGCCTTTCTGCTTACTATCCATTAGGCACACAGCTGCTTCACACATATCCGCCACACTTGTCTCTATTACCATAGTTCCATTCCACTACAGTATCTCACGCATCTTTAACTGTGCCAGATGAGAGGGGACAGTGCCAGATGAGAGGGAGAGATTAAAGGGCTTGACCCTATTAGTCTGTCCTCAACCAATTCCTGATCTCAGTCTTTCTATTTGTCCTTGTCTAATCATCTCCTAGCAGTAATAGTTGTTTTGCTCCTTAGTGTTAGTAACTGCAGTTGCCAGAAGTAACATCCACTGGCCTGGAGCATTCTGTGTATTTGTTTTTCTGTTCTGCTATCCTTGTCTGAATCCTATTGTAATTTACTTACTGCAGTTGCCAGGGGTAACATCCACTGACCAGAAGCATTCTGTGTATTTGTGTATCTGTTCTACTCTCCATGTCTGAACCCTATTGTCTATTACTTCTGTTGTTGCCAGTAGTCACTACTGCTGGTTCTGAGCATTCCTTATTATTTATGTACTAGTTGATTTAAGTTCCTTGCCTGTCTCTTTAATTAGTTTGCCCTGTCTGTTAGTCGGTTATTGCCATCTCTCCAGGCTACTTCCTCATGGTATTAATATTAGTGCACCACTCTTTCTGTATCTCTCTATACCCAGGTACTGTATCACATTAGTACCTTTACTCCATTACTATTCTTTGTTATTAATTCACTGTTCTCTTGTCTTATTATTGTTTTTTTGAATTCTTGGTCTTGTCTTTCTTGTCCTTTCTACCGACAGATAGCTCTGGTCATCTTGGGGGTAAGCTTGTACTGTTGCCAGTGGCGTAAGTCCTGGGGGGCATCCCAGTACCGGTAGGTTTATAAAGTCTTAAAGGAAAAGCAGCTCTTATAGGCATGAAGACCTGCTGAGTGCACTCTACAAGTCTTACACCCAGATGTCTGGGGTTATTGTCCACAAGATAGACCATGTGTCAAGTTCACCAAATCATCACCTGCAATCATCACCTGTCCACATCATCCAGTCTAGTATATCCCTCAGATCATAACACATGCTAGGAGTTATCAAGTCCATTGTTTTTCATTGGGTATGTGTATATTAGGATAGAGAGAAGGTCAAGTTATAGATGGCTACATTATGTATTAAATGTAATGTATCTGGATTGTGAGCTTGTGTTTGCGCATTAGCTGCTGTATAGCCACAGATTAATACATGTACCTAATTATATCAGGAGAGACTCAGCTGCTATCCCTTTGTCCCCACGTTTGCCTGTAAAAAGAACCAATCAGGAAGGTCCTGGAACTGTTCAGAAGGTCAATTCTGCCTTTAAAAGACAGTTCATCAAACCAACAGGGGAGCATTGACTACCCAGTAAGAGCTAAAGTCAGACTGGCATTAAGATTTTGGTCTCTACCATGTGACGTATCAGCCATGTGACGTATCAGCAGCCTACCTGAATGAGAGAAGTGGGGACACTACCCTCCTTTAGAAGCAGCAATCCCAATTGCAAAGCAGTTGTTTGAGGAGAGGGAGGTGAGGGACCACCTTAGGGACCTGTTTGCCTCATCTGGCATGATATTGTCTAGAAATAGACCAAAGCTCCCTGCCATGTCTGGGAGTCACATACAGGATAAGTTATAGATGTTAACAGCCTCCAGGTCTGCATTCTGCTTGGAACTGCACTGAGCAGCAGCAGACATGTGGGATCGCAAAGCTGACAAATATGTCTTGTGCAGTGAAACATGTTGAATGGTATGGCAATTTCTGGGACTCTCCATTCATTATCACTACTGAGCTCAATTGATTTTCCACTGAGGGACACTTTGCCTCCTCCCCCTCCCTTATGTCTGCAGATACATTTCCCTTCTGGTTGCCTGCCTCATTGATAATGGCAAATGGTGGTATTGATGATTAGATGTGACTAAATTGCTGAAGTTCCTAGACAGCTTCTGGATACTGTTTGTTACAAAGAGTTAAAAAATTACCCCACCTTTGTTCACAAAAAGAATATTGATGCTGTGATTTCTATGGGTCTGGTAAATAATTGAGCTAATGTTCAAACCACGCACTTTTTTACTTAAGAACATCCCAGTACTCCCTTACTTTATATATTCCCCAAAATTCACAAGTCTTTCACCAAACCCCGGGAAAGAAAAATAATATCTTCCCATGGGTCACTTTGTCAAACCCTGTCACAATGAATAGATTTCTTTCTACAGCCTGTGGTTAAAAGCACTAAGATGATATTGAAAGATACCACAGATTTCTTGACCAGATTGAAAAATCTTGGGAGACCACTACCTACATGACTGTTGGTCACTCTTGATATCAAAAGTTTGGACACAGATATTAGCCACAAGATAAGGCTTTGCACCACTATATCTACTTATCCTCAATATTCAGGCCTCCCTATTGAGTATTTCCTGCTTTTCACATCATCCTACACAAAAAACATTTTTTTTTTGTTTGAGAATACATTTTTCTTGCAATTAGGGGGGTTTGCGATAGGGGTGGTATATGACCCCTGCATATACCAACCTGTACATGCATGAATATGAAATGACTTACTGAACATCCTCAACAATAGAAATGTTTCATCTTATATAGCATTTCTCCCTGTTTCATTGATGATATTTTTCCGTTGTGGACCAGTGATATTTTATTATTATTATTATTATTATTATTATTATTTATTTATATGGCACCACATGGGATCCACGGTGGCCAGTTACAGAGTACATAAATAAGCAAAACAAGAAAACAATGACTTACAGTTCAAGACAATATAGGACAAGAACAGGGAAAATAAGCAGAGAGTAGTGGCCCTTGGATTTAGCAGAAAGGAGGTCATTGCAGTCTTTTATGAGGACAGTTTCAGTAGAGTGGAGAGGATGAAAGCCAGACTGGAATGGGTCAAGTAGTAAGAGGGTGGAAATAAAGACAGTAAGGCAGTTGTAAACAATACGTTCAAGGAGCTTGGAGGCAAAAGGGATGAGAGAGTTGGGTCTATAATTGGAGAAAGTGTGTGGATCAAGGGTAGGTTTAATACTAGGGGAGTCAAGTGCATGCTTGAAGGCAGAGGGGACAGTGCCAGATGAGAGGGAGAGATTAAGGGGCTGGGCAAGATGGGAACAGGCACAAAGAGAGAGGTAGCAGAGGAGGCAGGAGGGGATAGGGTCAAGTGGAGAGGTGGAGGGTGCAGATTAGGACCATGACTTCCTCACCAGATATATGGGAGAAAGATGTCAGAGTTGGTAAGAGGGATGTGGAGGGGTGGTAACAGAGAGGAGAGGGCTGGTTTCTGATGGTTTGGTTGGGTGTGATGTCCTGATATATGGAGTCAATTTTGGCAGTGAAGTAAATGGCAAAGTCAATAGCAGAGAGTGTGGAGGGGAACAAGGACGGGTTGGACAGAGGAGGCAGTTGTGTGTCAAAGAGGCACCAGGGGTTTGAAGACTTGGAGGAGATGAGGTTCTTGAAGTATGACAGTTTAGCGAGGGAAAGGGCAGCAATGAAGGATGACAGCATAAGTTTGAAATGGAGGAAGTCATCTTTAGAGTGTGACTTCCTCCACTGTCACACAGCAGTACGTGAGCATTTTAAAGATATCTGGTGCATTTGGTGTACCAGGATTGAGGGTTGATTTCTTTGTTTCTTCATTTAATTCATTGATAAGCACCATTGGGTTTATTTGTTCAAGCAGCTTATATACAAACTTTTTTATGTTTTAGGGGTTATTTACTAAGCCTTGGATGGAGGTAAAGTGGATAAAGAACCATTATTATAACAAGAATGTGAACTGATTTATTACTTCAGTGTGGTCTTTCTGCAAAAAAGTAAATGAATCCTGATGTATTATTGTAAGGATTTTTTATTTTTAGTTTTAGGGCTGCTTATACTTGTTCTCTTTGTTGTTTTTTCTTTCATTTTTCATTTTTTATAGTGTGATGATTTTGGTAGTATTTATATAGTTTTGCTTTCTATTGTACATGAGGATGCTATATTATGGGGCATGTTTAGTATTTCTATCTTCTGTTTTTCTTTTTTCTGCATTCTGTGTGTATTGTGCACTGGGATGATGTTGGTTCAGGTTAGACAGTAATGTACCCTTACCTGTTTTAGAATTGATTACCCCTTTATTTTTTTAAAGATTTTTCACTGTTATTTTGTTAATTACTTTTGGCACCCATGTCTTATTGACTGGGCTTATATTAGCTACGGTTCTTTGCAGTTGTTTGGGATTTCTATGGCAACTTTTTGACCAGAATGATGTTGCACTAACCAACCTTGTTTACGCCTTTCAGTTTCTGGTATCCTTAGTGATCTTGCCACCAGAAATAAAGTTGCGCTGTTCAGTGGCAGAACTAGAGAATGGTGTCCCAGGTGCAACAAAAAGCATTGGGTTCCCCTCCCATATAAAAAAATATTCTTAGTGCGCACCACCAAAAAAAATGTTAGTTGGTGACTAAGGCAGGGGTGATAGGTAGATAGTGAGTGACTGAGGCAGGGGTAACAGGTAGATAGTGAGTGACTAAAGCAGGTGTGAAAGGGAGATAGTGGGTGACTTAGGCAGGGGTTACAGGGAGATAGTGGGTGACTGAGGCAGGGGTGGCAGGTAGATAGTTGGTCACTGGTGAAGCAGGGGTGAGAGAGAGATAGTGGATTACTGGGGAGGCAGGGGTGACAGGGTGACAGTTGGTGATTGAGGCACAGGAAACAGTGAGAGAATGGGTGACTGAGGCAGAGATGACAGGGAGATAGTGGGTGACTGAGGCAGGTGTGACAAGTAGAGATTGGGTTACTGAGGCAGGGGTGACAGGAGATAGTGGATGACTGAGTCATTGGTGACATGTAGATATTGGGTGACTGAGGCAGGGATGACATGGAGATAGTGGATGACTGAGGCAGGGATGACAGGGATATAGTGAGTGACTGAGACAGGGATGACAGGTACAGAGTGGTTGAGTGAGGAAGGGGTGAAAGGTTCCTCATTCACCTCACCCAGCGGTCTGAGCTCTCTCTGCAGTCAGTGCATCAGGGGTGTGAGCATATCTCAGGAAGCAGCCATCGGGATGAGAAGGCAGCACTATCCGCATGAGGTGCTATGCATGGCTGCTTAACCAGCATAATGGTAGGGCTGGCCCTGTATATACACACATAGTAAAATACACACACTGCAAAACACATATACACATACACCCATAGCAAAGAACACACACACATAGTAAAACACACAAACACACGTAGCTTAACATGCATGACAAAACACACACAGAGCTAAATACCCAAAACAAAACAATCACACACATAGCAACATACAGTTAACTACTCTTTGCATGGTTATATACAGAATTTTTTCATCATTGTTATTTATTGGTATCATTATCAAATGATTTTACTATTTTTATTAGAGTTTATGAATTTTTTGTGTATAGTTTTTTAAGATATGTGTCACTTTAAGATGGGGCATATAGAGATATTGTTACATATGAAATTATATTAATTTATTGATTACCCCATTGTTGCTAATTGATGCTGCTAAATATTCCCCCTTTCTTTTTTTCTTTACATGGCTTTCAAAAAGGAAAAAAAAACAACCCTTTTTCAGTTACAGTCCGTATTCTATTAAAGTGATGGTGAAACAGGTAACTATAACAATGCCTAACAGGAAGAATGTGTACTGAAATATTCGCCAGGAATATTAAGAAGTGGAACCATTGTTGGAGGATCATGACCGGGAGGAGAGACATTACGTGATGCGCAATGACGGCTTCTGGTGAATAGAGAGGAAATACATCAGCAGCCATCTTGGGAGGGGAATCAAGATGGATGGATAGTGGAAATGTGTTGTGTGCCATCTTTTGAAGGGAATAAATATGTTATACGACAGGGACCATGGCTTCCTAATATGGACTTATGTTTAACATATGAATGTTCTCCCCTTATACAGAGGGAAAGGCTGAGAAACTCATTGAATACACTTGAATTGTATTGTTTATTAGGAAGGGCATAAAATGCACATTACACAGACTACCCCATACACCTTCACAAAGATCACTAGAGGATTGAAATGCGTAGGTGGGGCAATCTGTGACACAGAGGGGACACTATCCGGCGAGAATAGGATGCTTGGAGTGATAAAATGGGGCCCCATTTTCATCACCATCACCACCACTCCTTCATAATCTCCAACCTGTAGCTAACAGCAAATAAGGGGAACGGTATTAAGGAACCTTAAAAGACCCATCTACCCTTCAAAATATACAAGGTTTTCATAGATGTGCGGGGTTTTTTTTTGCACACAATCGATCAAGTCTGAATTAGGCCCTAAACCATAGTGTATCCTGTATACAAAGGGTCTCCTTGTTTATTGAAAAGATATGTCATAGGTAATGGTAAGGACAGCACCCTCCATATATAAAAACCCTTTAAAAAGAACACAATAAGGATTTATTTAGCAAACAAGAGAAATACATCAGTATACATAAAAAATTGGAGTTTCAGCAAACATTAGTTAATATCAAATGTACAATGTTCATAATAATATGGGGTTTATCTGTAAAGTTTAATGGAACTGGGATGATTGCAGTGTCCCAATGTGTTTTATTAGACTCTGACTTCTTCACAGAGAACTTTTTTATGTAGATGCGGTATATTTGCGGCCTGACAAGGTCATTGGGAGCACCCGCCTATTTATCTCTATGAACTGATGAGAGTGCAGGATACTTTGTGGGTATATATATATATATATATATATATATATATGTTGGTCATCTGCACGTATATTTTGAAGGTGGTCATCAATGTCGTTTATTTCTGAGAGAGTTTTGTGTTCTAGGAGTTGGCTGGACTGATCTGGAGATAGTTTGTCATGTTGATTTGCTTTATCCATAGCTAAAGTTTCTTCAAAAGTAATTAGTTAAAATTAAACAGAATAAATAAACACCTTTGGATGTTTCAAATTTATGTTCATAATTTAGTAGAATAACAGAGCCCTAAAAAGATGATTATCTTTTTATCTTCATATAGAACTGGATCACTCAAATTGACAGTACAGTCTGGAGTCTATACATTTCTTCGTCCAATGACATTTCCATCTCCCACTCCACCTGTACAATACTAGGCATTCAAAATTGTACATTATGGGGTATATTCAATTACAGTCGGTAAGACGCCAGTTTTCGACTTTGTAATGTTGGGAGAGGATCCGACCTATTCAATCACCCCCTCAGCTTTCCAACAAATTCGACTTGTCGGAAAGCACATGGATTGTCAGAATAGCAGCCTTTTTGCGTGCTTCTGTTGGAAACAGGACCAAATTCGACATGTACAATACTGTTACAATATCTATTTTGTGAGCTGCTCTAACACTACATGGAAATAATACTTTGCTTCTGTACATTCTCATAATTATGTCTGGTTATGTGTAGAGATGAGAGGGTTCAGTTCTCCGAGAACCGAACCCCCCCCGAACTCCATGTGGTTTACATGAGTCCGAGGCAGGCTCAGTTGTTCCCGCCTGACTCGGAAATCCTGAACAAGGGAAAACGTCATCATCCCGCTGTCGGATTTTCGCGAGATTCAGATTCCACATAAAGAGCTGCGCGTCGCCGCCATTTTCACTCGTGTATTGTAGAGAGAGCAGAAAGGAGGTGGCTACGTTCTCTCAGTGGAAAATCTCAATATCAGTGCTCAGTATCAGTGCTTACTTATTGCTGCTCAGTAATACTAGTAGTGTGTCTCTCTTGTGCTGCATCTTGCTGCTCAGTGTCAGTTCTCAGTAGTATCCTCATCAGTGCTCAGTATCACTGCTCATTGTATTGTGCTGCATTGTGGTGCTCAGTATACTACAGTACATTACTAATAGTCGAGTGTCTTGTAATGCATCTTGCTGCTCAGAGTCAGTTCTTAGTATTATCATCATCAGTGCTCAGTATCACTGCTCATTGTCTTGTGTTGCATTGTGGTGCTCAGTATACTACAGTACATTATTAATAGTCCAGTGTCTTGTGCTGAATCTTGCTGCTCATTGTCATTTCTCAGTATTATCATCATCAGTGCTCAGTATCACTGCTCATTGTCTTGTGCTGCATTGTGGTGCTCAGTATACTACAGTACATTACTAATAGGCCAGTGTCTTGTGCTGCATCTTGCTGCTCAGTGTCAGTTCTCAGTATTATCATCATCAGTGCTCAGTATCACTGCTCATTGTCTTGTGCTGCATTGTGGTACTCAGTATACTACAGTACATTACTAATATACTGGTCCAGTGTCTTGTGCTGCATCTTGCTGCTGTAGGGTGCTGTGGTAGTGTCCTGTCACTGTGCATAGGTCATCATCATTCCAGTCACAGTGGTATCTGATATCTATCTAGTGGTATCTAATTCCAGACATTACCACCATCTAATTCCAGATATATTACTGACATTCAATTCCCCACATTAAAAAATGGAGAACAAAAATGTGGAGGCTAAAATAGGGAAAGATCAAGATCCACTTCCATCTAGTGCTGAAGCTGCTGCCACTAGTCATGGCAGCGATAATGAAATGCCATCAATGTCGTCTGCCAAGGTTGATGCCCAATGTCATAGTAGAGAGCATGTAAAATCCAAAAAGCAAAAGTTCAATAAAATGACCCAAAAATCTAAATTAAAATCGTCTGAGGAGATGCATAAACATTTACGACACAGAGTGGCAAGGCTCTCTCCTATGTTCCTCATGACTAGTGGTTCAGCTTCACATGACGATGGAAGCACTCATCCTCCCGCTAGAAGAATGAAAAGAGATAAGCTGGCAAAAGCACAGCAAATAATTGCGCGTTCTAAATCACAAATCCCCAAGGAGAGTCCAAATGTGTCGGCGGGTGCGATGCCTGACCTTCCCAACACTGGACGGGAAGAGGTGGCTCCTTCCACCATTTGCACGCCCCCTGCAAGTGCTGGAAGGAGCACCCACATTCCAGTTCCTGATATTCAAATTGAAGATGTCACTGTTGAAGTACACCAGGATGAGAATATGGGTGTTGCTGGCGCTGAGGAGGAAATTGACAAGGAGGATTCTGATGGTGAGGTGGTTTGTTTAAGTCAGGCACCTGGGGAGACACCTGTTGTCTGTGGGATGATTAAGGCCATTGACATGCCTGGTCAAAATACCCAAAAAAAATCACTTCTTTGGTGTGGAATTATTTAAACAGAAATGCGGACAACAGGTGTCAAGCTGTGTGTTGCCTTTGTCAAGCTGTAATAAGTAGGGGTAAGAACGTTAACCACTTAGGAACATCCTTCCTTATACGTCACCTGGAGCGCATTCATCAGAAGTCATTGACAAGTTCAAAAACTTTGGGTGACAGCGGAAGCAGTCCACTGACAACTAAATCCCTTCTTCCTCTTGTACCTAAGCTCCTGCAAACCACACCAGCAACTCCCTCAATGTCAATTTCCTACTTAGACAGGAACGTCAATAGTCCTGCAGGCCATGTCACTGGCAAGTCTGATGCCTAACGGGGTGTTACGTTCACTGTACTTGACACTCCTGGAACAGAGCGGATGAGCCCCAAGTACAGGAACGTAATACTGGAGTGGGAATTGAGCTCAGCAGCAAACCCCTACAGAACCCTGACTCCGTTGTTCCACCCGCCTGGTCAGTCTATGCCTGTGAGACTATGTTTGCTTGGGCCCACGGCAGCCGCGTTTGAAAGGCAGATTATGTTTGCCCAACTCCGATGCCCCCAGTCTTAATTGGAGACAAGGCGTAAACTGAGATGGGGCAATAACAAGGGGAACCTCTAATTAAACAGAAACCCAAGTTAGGGGCAACTACAGAACTCAAACAAAAGTATGTGCGGCACAGCCGCCAGGACAAACAACAACAAAGGAAATGCTGTCCACACACCGACACAATACTGTTGTGTACCGGCGGTGATAGCATACGCAGTATCCTCTGCAGAAAATACCAAAGCAAATATAATGGAGAGATACGGCCAAGGTCGTAAGGTGCGGCAAAGCCGCTACTCACGAAACCGGTGTGAATACAGGCAATGGACAAGAACCCCCAAAGCTGCAGACACAGGCTCACATAACAGGAAAGCCGGATAGATATCTTTAACAGGCTCCGGACACATGGACTCAGGACTTTGGACTCAGGGCTACTAGATCACAGGAACACACCAGGGCAGGAACAGCTCATAGGAAGCTCTGGACTCTGCCAGAGCTGAGTACACAGGATTCCAGTATCAGACAGGGCATGGACACAGATGCAATACTGGACAAGACTCTATTCAGGAACATACAGGTATCTTAACAGAATGTCTATCACCAGCTCAGAACTGCATAGTTAGCTAGGTAATAAGGGAACACGCCCCAATCAGGATGGCCAGAAGCCAGGAACAAGATAATGACCAGAATAGCTGCAGGTGAGAGTAACAGACAAGAGCCAGATTGCAGTACAGAGAACCACCACATAATAATCAACTATCTGACAGGTGGGACTAAACACATAGAAACAGGCTGCAATTACACAGACTCACCACCGGCGGCCAACAAGAGACTTCTAAACAGGTGTAATGGAAATCCTGGCATGCGAACAGAACTAGAATACAAAATACATAAACGGAAAGCAAACAGGAATGAACCACTACTTGTGGTTCATAACACTGGGATTCCTCCGATGGATCCTTGAGTGTAACGCCTACTGCTGCTGGCGCTGCTATTGTTGCTGCTGGGAGTCGATAGTCATCCCAGAAGGGAAGTCGGAAGACCACTTGTACTACTTCCAGTAAGCAATTGACTGTCCAACAGTCCTTTGCGAGGAAGATAAAATATCACAGCAGTCATCCTGTTGCAAAGTTGATAACTCAGGTCTTGACAACTATGTTGGTTTTAGACGTGCGTCTGGTATCCACCGCTAGTTCACAGGGACTTAGAGAATTGCTTGAGGTAGTGTGTCCCTGGTACCAAATCCCATCTAGGTTCCACTTCTCTAGGCAGGCAATACCGAGAATGTACACAGACGTCAGAAAAAGAGTCACCAGTGTCCTAAAAAATGCAGTTTTACCCACTGTCCTACTTAACCACGGACATGTGGACAAGTGGAGCAGGGCAGACTAAGGACTATATGACTGTGACAGCACACTAGGTAGATGTATTGCCTCCCGCAGCAACAACAGCAGCGGCACCAGTAGCAGCATCTTGCAAATGCCAACTCATTCCTAGGCAGACTATGATTTGTATCACCGTTTTCCATAAGAGGCACACAGCTGACAACCTCTTACGAAAACTGAGGAACATCATCGCAGATTGGCTTACCCCAATTGGACTCTCCTGGGGATTTGTGACATCGGACAACGCCACCAATATTGTGCATGCATTACATGTGGGCAAATTCCAGCACGTCCCATGTTTTGCACATACAATTAATTTGGTGGTGCATAGTTTTCTTAAAAACGACAGGGGCATGTAGGAGATGCTGTCAGTGGCCCGAAGAATTGCAGGCCACTTTCGGCATTCAGCCACCGTGTGCCAAAGACTGGAGCACCATCATATTCTCATGGACATGCTCTGCCATCAGCTGAAGCAAGAGGTGGTAACGAGGTGGCATTTAACCCTCTATATGCTTCAGAGGATGGAGGAGCAGCAAGAGGCCATTCAAGCCAATACATATGCCTACGATATAGGCAAAGGAAGGGGAATGCACCTGACTGAAGCGCAGTGGAGAATGATTTCCATATTGTGCAAGTTTCTCCAACCCTTCCAACTTGCCACACGTGAAGTCAGTTCAGACACTGCAAGCCTAAGTCAGGTCATTCCCCTCATCAAGCTTTTGCAGAAGCAGCTGGAGAGACTGAAGGAGGAGCTAAAATGAAGCAATACTGCTAGGCATGTGGGACTTGTGGATGGAGCCCTTCATTCACTTATCCAGGATTCACGGGTGGTCAATCTGTTGAAGTCAGAGCACTACATTTTGGCCACCGTGCTCGATCCTAGGTATAAAGCCTACGTTGTATCTCTTTTTCCGGCAGACACAAGTCTGCAGATGTTCAAAGACCTGCTGGTGAGACAATTGTCAAGTCAGCAGAACGTGACCCGCCAACAACTCCTCCTTCATTTTCTACAGCAAATGGAACTGCCAGAAAAAGGATAAAATTTCCAAAACCACCCGCTGGCGATGATGCAGGGCAGTCAGGAGCAAGTGCAGACATCTGGTCCGGACTGAAGGACCTGCCAACGATTACTGACATGTCGTCTACTGTCACTGCATATGATTCTGTCACCATTGAAAGAATGGTGGAGGATTATGTGAGTGACAGCAACAATGTAGGCATGTCAGACAGTCCGTATGTATACTGGCAGGAAAAAGAGGCAATTTGGAGGCCCTTGCACAAACTGGCTTTATTTTACCTAAGTTGCCCCCCCCCCCCTCCAGTGTGTACTCCGAAAGAGTGTTTAGTGCAGCCGGTCACCTTGTCAGCGATCAGCGTAGGAAGTTACTTCCAGAAAATGTGGAGAAGATGATGTTCATCAAAATGAATTATAATAAATTCCTCCGTGGAGACATTCACCAGCAATTGCCTCCAGAAAGTACAGAGGGACCTGTGATAGTGGATTCCAGTGGGGACGAATTAATACTCTGTGAGGAGGAGGATATACACAGTGAAAGGGGTGAGGAATCGGAGGATGAGGATGAGGTGGACATCTTGCCTCTGTAGAGCCAGTTTGTGCAAGGAGAGATTGATTGCTTCTTTTTTGGTGGGGGCCCAAACCAACCAGTAATTTCAGCCACAGTCGTGTGGCAGACCCTGTCGCTGAAATGATTGGTTTGTTAAAGTGTGCATGTCCTGTTTATACAACATAAGGGTGGGCGGGACGGCCCAAGGACAATTCCATCTTGCACCTCTTTTTTTTTATTTATCTTTGCATCATGTGCTGTTTGGGGACTATTTTTTTAAGTGCCATCCTGTCTGACACTGCAGTGCCACTCCTAGATGGGCCAGGTGTTTGTGCCGCCCACTTGGGTCACTTAGCTTAGTCATACAGCGACCTCGGTGCAAATTTTAGGACTAAAAATAATATTGGGAGGTGTTCAGAATAGACTGGAAATGAGTGAAAATTATGGTTATTGAGGTTTATAATACAATAGGATCAAAATTACCCCCAAATTCTATGATTTTAGCTGTTTTTGAGGGTTTTTGGAAAAAACACACCCGAATCCAAAACGCATCCGAATCCAACAAAAATTTGAAAGGGAGGTTTTGCCAAAACGCGTCCGAATCCAAAACACTACCGTGGAACCGAATCCAAAACCTATCCACAACACCCAAAAATTGTCTGGTGCACATCTCTAGTTATGTGCTTGTACGCCTGTACATGTCTTTCCTTCCTTATGTTTACCTGCTAATGTGATCTGCTAAATTGAATATATTCACAATTGACCTAAATGTATTTTTGGATCTGGCAAATGATCAAGAGCCTGACTCAGTTTCCATCACAGCTTCAGTGGTGTCGCTATTGAGTTATTATCAGCAGACTGTGCATGAGCCACGGCTGCAGTGCACACACACCATCCCAATCACAGTGAGGAATCAATCACAGAGTGATTGACAGGAAGATGCTGTTTGGGGGAGGTAAATGGAGTATCTGCAAAAATGGGGCATGTCTCAGCATGCAGCTTCGATTCCATATGTATAAAACATGGCACCAACGTCGCAACTCCTGCAGCTATTCTGCGCAGCCATTGATGCACTCAGGGGACCAATGTTCCTCACAGCTGCTTCGCGGTTGTGACAGAGCAGGTAATTGTTGAGCATATTGCAACGGCTTCAATGGGCGTCTCTGTTCACGTATGGGTGGCTACTACACTTGTGATGTCTAATAGTTCCGTCACTAAAGATATTGCTGCTGCAGCAGCATTGGGACCGCATCTGAATGAACCCCAAGTGCTTATTAATTTCACTTGTACTGAGGAAGCAATCAGCAGAAGAACTACATATTTTGCAATATTATATAATCTAATAGAATTTGTTCTCTAAAATTTGGGCTACAAGCAAAAGCAGCCGGTATTTACTGTACTCTGCATGCAAAACATAAATAAATAAATAAATAAATAAATAAATGTATCTGCACCCTTTGCATTGCAGCATTTTTTTGTTCCAGATATAAAGCTGTTTTTTTTTTTTTTTTTTTACTCCCAACTCAGAATCAGACCCAATATTTGCAGAGATGTATTTTTCTGAGGGGCATGTCTACTCTAAAATCTAGATTGCAGTGTATCTTCCCTATTTACCCTGCATGCAAAAACAATAAATGTATCTGCACTTCTTTCATTGCAACATGGTTTGTCTAGGTGAAAAATGACTTTGTTTTGTATCACCCCAGAGAATGGTGTGTGTGCCAATCAAAAAGTTCCTTACAGGTCTGCAGCAGAGATTAATCAACTGGAAACCAGCGCATGCGCAGAGAGTACTGCATCGCAGAGAGTAGAGCGCCTGCACAGAGTGGTAAAGTATGAACAATTCAGTTTCAATGAAAAAATCCTGAAAAACTCATGTCGTCTTTCTGACCTGTCAACATTTTAAATGTTGGTATTTTGACCTTGTCAGTATTTTAAATGTCGGTATTTTGAACATGTCGGTATTTTTACCTTGTTGGGATTTAGACCATCAGTTAATGATTGTTGGTATTTTGACCATCTGGATTTTGATTGTAGGTAAATTGACCATATCCCATTGCATACTCTGAAGTGAATTTAGCTCTTCACCCATATTCAGAGTTATCTACAGTATGTCTCTGTACTGCCCCAACTATCCATTTGTAAAAGTAGCTCTCATTAGCACATTGCTGCCTTCAGCAATTACAGTATGTGGCCCGTTACTGACAAAATAGGCAGCCCCCCAAAAATAAATAAATATATATAGATATATAAAAATGAAATTCCTATATCACCATATTATGCCACACAGTAATGCCCCTGTACCTGCTTGTCGCAGGGGTTCTGCTTATTGTCAGGGGTTCTTCGTCCCATTGAGAAAGTCCCTCCCAAGATGGCTGCCGCCTCAAAGGAGACAGTTATTAAAGAAACTTTAAAAACTGTCTACTCAAAAGTGATGAGATTCCAGAGAGAGACATTTTTAAAAGAGCCTGTGGGCACCGGGCGGATGACAGCAGGGAACGGACGGGGACACAGGTGGCATGAGTGGCCTGGGCCCTCCCCTCTCTGTTAGAGAGGCCGAGCCAGGGACAGTGGTTCCTGTGGTACCCCCCTGATGACAGACCTGTATTACCATTAATGCTGCCAAGAGGTGTGGGGCAGTTACAATTTATCCAGGCCTAGGCCTGATGGAGAGGCTCAGTGGGCGTACAAGTCCCCAACCCTTCTTAACTGGCTGCAGTACTTGCTGCTCTTTACCTCAGCCCCGCACACGCTGCTGTGTCCTGGGTTGCAGTGTATCCAGAGTGGTATTTAAAGTGCTATTGTTTCTGTATTTTTTTTTTAAGTGTGCCAGGCCATGCCTCCCATGAGTAGGCCACGCCCCCTGAAAAGTACCAGGCTCTCTACTGCCCTGATTATTATTAGCATCTATTTGTACCAGCCCTGAACCTGGCTAATAAAAGTACTGTATCTCTGCATACACTCAATTCTGCACTGCTTGCAACTCTGCTACGCACCCACAACATGCCCTCAAAACACTTAGCATACCTGCCCAGTGCCCAGTAACTGTCCAGTTACACTTGATCAGCTGCAATTGGAAATGTGACTCTAAATCGCCCTTAGGGGATAATTTGCAGTCCTGTGCTTGCATAGTCGCCGCCCATAGAGGAGTGTATTTTTGCTTTGCAAGTGTGTGAACGCATGTGTAGCAGAGCTGTACAAACAGATTTTGTGCAGTCTCTGATTAGCCCAGGACTTACTCAGCCACTGCGAACACTTCAGCCTGTTCGGGACTGGAACTGACGTCAGGAACCATCCCTGCAAAAGCTTGGACACGCCTGCGTTTTTCCAAACACTTCCAGAAAATGGTCAGTTTACACCCAAAAATGGCTTCTTCCGGTCAATCTCCTTGTGAACGCCCGTGCGAATGGATACTTCACACAAACCCATCGCTGAGCGGTGATCCGCTTTGTATTTGTGCAACGCACCTGCGCATTGCGGTGCATACGCATGCACAGTTTAGACCTGATTGCTTGCTGTACTAAACTAGCGATCACATCTGAATTAACCCCTCAGTTCCTGATTGTTGCACTTGCTTGGCTTTGATGCATGTACAGTGGGAAAAACTGCAATATACATCTGCACAAATGAAATTGCATACAACTCTAAATTAGGTCTATATTATATTAATGCACTTTTAAATGAATTTCATTTTATGACAATGATGACTACTTACAAATCTTATTATCTTCCTCAAAATAGCAGTCGTGTTTAGCACATAACCTAATGCTAGAACATTATGCTAAAGATCCAGAGAAATATGCTGAGGTGTGGGAAAACAAATGTACCAGGTAATCTAGTAATTCGATTGTTTCAATGCAGGGTTCTAGTTAAATGATATCCAGATCAGTGAAGTTTCAAGGAGCTTTGAACCTTCCTTAATGTAAATGTAATTGTGCTACAGAAAAATATGTGTTTCAGAAAAAGACAAAGACAGACAATAATAGAATATTTTTTATGAAATTCTCCTGGATTATAGCACTTTTTTCTTTTCTATCTTTAAATCTTTATGTATTTTAAAATATAAATATGTACAGTAAGAAAACCAACACTGTGGTTATTATAAATGTACAGTAGTTTAATACAGACAATGTAAATTACAGTAACGTTTAGAAAATAAGACCATTTTAATTTTAAAAATGACAATATAATGTTAAATAATTATCAAAATAATAGCAAAATCCTGTTTTTCCAACCTGTATGGTTTGCTTTAATCATTTAACTCTTTAATTTGAAAACATTATTAGGTACATTTACTAATATCGGTGTTTAACTACTGTTACCAATGGACACAGACACGTAGGTGTATCTATAATGGGTTCACTGTGTCCGGAGCCCATGTGCCTCTGGACTCAAAGGGGCCCACATTGCACACCCTGCACCCATGTTCAATTACTTATGTCACCAGAGTCCTGAATCGGCACTGCTACTGCAGCAGTAATCACTGCAAAAATAGTGGTGCGGCCATTTTCCCAGTGATTTGCGCATACGCAGTAGAGATTTGTCAATGGAAAATGGTGAGTGCCATGTTTCCTAAGACCTGCACATGCACAATAGAGATTAATCAACAGGAAACCAGCGCATGCACAGAGAGTACTGTATCACAGAGAGTAGAGCACCTGCACAGAGTTTGCACACCAGCCCTCTCCTCCCTTAAACCACCTCTACATAGACAGCATATTTCTGTCTAAAAATGACTATATACCATCCGTTAGGTTTCAGCTTCTTTCAGCTCAAAATTAATGGCAAATAGAAGTACAGTATAAAAACAAAGGGACATCTGGCCAAACAATAGACCTGTGGCAGTTAAGTTTGGAGAAAACACTGCACTATGATCTGTGCAAGTTTCATTATGTCTAAAAGCTTAAAAAAAGTTAAAATTACATTTTAAAAATATGTGTGCCCCCCCTCCCCCCAAAAAAAAATCAGTAACCAGCACGAGTCCTCTTACCCTGGGTTGGTATGGGAAAATAGGTTCCCCTTACTTTCCTATAACAGCACCAGACTGAACCAGGGATAATCCCTACACCCTTGGGTGGTGTTTCCAGGGTTAGTGGTACAATAGTAGATAATAATATTGTCCTTTACAGGCAGACTTCAAGTCCTGGCAAACCTGCCCTGGCATACTGGCACTTGTGGAGCAACAAGTGCCAGCATACCCACCATTCAAGGTCTGTTGGCACCTGTACTCTGCCTGTAAAAATAATATTAAAATAACCACAGTACACGCACACCAACTGTGGTAAACCATTAATAAGAAAAATCGCTCTACTGCTTGTGAATGAGGGTGTTTTGTACATCCAACAGTCGTCCATGCAGCATTTTAGATCAACAAATGAATCTTCAAACTGCTTATCATTTTTTACTTTGTGGCAACCTACAGTACCCTGTGGTGTCAAACACACCACAAGTTTAATGCATCTATAATATTATTGAATTTAGATTAGAGCTGGTCTGCCTTTTGTTTTAAACAAATTTAATTGACAAGATGAGAGGGCAACATATAGAGTGCATGTTAAGGGCACTGGATTCTATCATTATCCAAATTCTTTCCTAAGTAGGTCTGTTCCATAAAATGCATTGTGCGAGTCTAGCTGCGTAATAGTAAGACCTAAAATTAGGGACACCCAAACTCCCTCTAGAAGTGTGTCTCTGTAAAATGATACGTCTCACTCTAGTTTGTTTCTTAGCCCAGATGAATTTCATTATGGAGTGCTGAAGGTACTTGAAGACACAAGGTGTCACATAGATCGCTAGCGTCTGAAATAAATAAAACAATCTTGGTAAGAGATTAATTTTGACAGCTGTAACTTGGCCAATTCACAAAATATGGTAACCTCCCCAGGTCTCAAGCTCCCTCTGAAATAACAAGTTTTGATAGTTAGCTTGGTTTTGTTGACAGTAATTTTTGGCAATAAAAATCCCCAGATTAGATTCCACCTAAAATGAAAAGATCTTTCTAGAGAATCTTTGACAGTTTGTGGAATATAAAAATCAAGAACCTCTGTTTTTTGCGCATTAATCTTATAACCTGATAGTGCACCATGAACCTCTATCTCTCAAAACAAGTGATGAAGGGAATGGGCTGGGTCGGAGATCGTGAGTAATACTTCATTAGCATAAAGAGCTATCTTATGTTTGGTGGAACCAATTTTAATACCTTTTTATTTTGGGATTAGCACGAATTTGCGCTGCTAATGGTTCTATTGTCAGAAATGAGTTGGGAAAGGGGGCAACCCTGGTGAGTCCCTTTGGAAATGGAAAAGGGAGAGGATGTGATCCCATTGGCCAACACAATTGCTCTTGGATTATTATAAAGGGCAGAAATTCCCTGAAAAAAATGTTCTTGCATTCCTAAATTTTTAAGGGAATGGAACATAAAAGACCAGTGGATCCGATCGAATGTCTTTTCAGTGTCGTATCCCATAACTATGGCCAGGATTTTCTGCTTATGAATTGCATGAATCAGGTCGATGGTATGCCTTGTGTTATCGAATACCTGACACCTGGGTATGAAGCCCACCTTGTCTGGATGTACCAGGAGGGGAAGCAGTGGACCCAGTCTGTTTGCCAACAATTTTGCATAAATTTTTATGTCCACGTTTAATAATGATATACAGATGTATCCACATTTATCTTGACTTCTTTGCTGCGCCTAGGCACACCATGGTTTATTAACATAATCTATTGTTCTCAGCTGCAATACAATACAGAGAACAATACATCAGGGGATTAAGTCATTACAGCAGGGGATTAAGTCTGACTGACCTGGCTCAATTAATCCTATTAAAGGCCAAGATAAACATGGATCCATCTGTAGGTCTATAGTTGGTCACAAGATCTGGGTCTTGGCATGGTTTTGGTATTACAACTATGTTGGCCAAGGAGGTTAAAGGGTCAAAAGAAGCCCCATCTAAGAGGCCTTTGGAAAAAAACTTTTATAAAGGGGAAAAGGACCAACGCAATTGTTTAATAAAATTGAGATGTAAACCCATCAGGGCCTGGAGTGTAAGACAATTTGAGGCTCTTAATGATGGTGTGAATCTCTCTACTGTTATGTTAGAATTCAAATCTAGCATTTGCTGTTCACCAAGCTGTAGGAGCAGATTGTTGGAAAAGAAAGAGGAGAGTGAGGGAGTCTCTTGTGAAGATTGCAGGGAGTAGGTACAAGATAAATTGATAAGGTCACTATAATAGGACTGAAATTTGGAAATTATTTGTTTAGGATCGTAAGTAGTCAGTCTGGAGCTTTGCTCGAGGCCCTTTTCTGTCTGAGTTTGTTTGCTAAAAATGAATCAGCTTTGTCCGCTTTGTCATAGTACAGTACCTCTGTTGAAGCTTTTTAAAGACATTAGCTGCTTTCCGAGATTAGATAGTGTTAAATTGACCCTTAAGGAAATTAATCTGGATTAATAGTGCAGAGGTGTGGTGTTGTTTATGTTGGTCAAACAATAGGGAGATTTATGTTTCTAACCGGGAGATTTCATTCAAGGCTTGCTTACTTCTAAAGTACGCTTTGCTAATAAATTTGTACCTATCATGGCTTTATGCGCTTCCCATATACAGTAATTCCTTTAGCTAGTTCATCTGACAAATTTAAATAAAAATAATCAGAGATAGATAATTGTATCTCCTGTCATAAAGAGGGGTCAAATAACATATTATCATCTAGATGCCTTGACCGGGTTTTACACTGAAAAGTGAGTGAGTCAAGAAATATATAAGGGCCCAAATGGTCTGTCCATGAGAAGGGTGCAATACCCGCTGATGAAACTGAGGGAGCAAGGGTTCGAGAGAACCAAATCATACCAATACGAAAATAGATCTGGTGGGGGCTGGAAAAATGAGTCTAATCCCTAGCAGTAGAGTTTTTGAGATGCCAGGAAGCCAACATTGATAAACAATTCAAGCCCTTATAAGGGGATTGTGAAATATGGAGAAACTCTGGTGAGTGTTTTAAAGGATGAGGAGCTGTTTTTCTCAAAAGAGGGATCCACCACTGTATTAAATTCCCCAACGATAATTAGGTGCCCTTGAATGAGATTCCCAACTAATTAAATAACGGCAAAAAAAAGGGCTTTGATATGTATTAGGAGCATATACAGATGGGTCCTCTGTTATCTTGACTGTTTCTGCGCCTAGACGGAGGTTTAGTCATGCCTAGGTGATAGTTTAGGTTGCTGAGTTTAATCATGGACAGGCGCATTGAGGCACGACTAGATACTTAGCATGCAATACACATCTCCACCACTGGGTGGCTATTGCTTCACTAATCCAGTACTTTAGCTTGAATAGCGGCGGATTGAACTACAGTACAAGCTCTGGTAAATGGTCAGTGACGACTGTAATGTTAATATACAGTCCTGTGCTGCATAGTGTACACACAGATGGTGACCAATGGTCAGACGGACAGAGTAGAAAAGAAAAAATAGTTTATTCAGACGCAAACGAACATGTTAAAATATTTGTGTATGCAGATGCAACTAATGTGTGAAAATACTTGTGTATTCAGACTCAACTATTGTGTGAAAGGAATAATGTAGCTCATTGACTTTACAGTATGTACAGTGCACTAAATGATCGTCTGAGTCTCCTAACAGCATAAACAAACACCAATGGGAAGGAATTGCTCTTTGCAGTACTTTTACACATGAACTTGAGAATCTTCCATGCAGTGCTGTGGGTTAGCGATGAAGGCTCCCATCTGCCACGCTGAGAGTCCCGGGTTCGATTCTCAAAATGTAAATCTTTTTTTGTGTGTTCCCGTGACATTCACTTTATTATTATTTGTTTTTCTGTGTAATCCATTGTAAAACATTCAAAGGAAAGGTGCACACAGGTTTCACACAAATCGGGGTAAATCTGCAGGAGTGACTCATTCGCTATCTAAAATACACGGCGGTAATGAGCACCTATAGACATACCAGTAAATAAAAATTAGTGTATTTTGATGCAACTAACTGTTTGAGCAACACAGTACTGTAGATTGTCGGCGTTAGAGAATATGTGTTGTGAGAATCTGTGTAGTACATTATAAGCTGTTCGTGCTAATTAGTACTCTAATAAAAAAAACTGTACAGAGATACTAAGGACAGTGATTTGGCATCCAGGAACTTAGGGAGGAGCTTTTATCTCTCTCCATTATACATAGAAAGATTAAACTTGCCAGTCTACGTTACAAGCTGTTCATGCTAATTAGTACACTAGTAGTGTACTAATTAGCACAAACAGCTTGTAACATAGAGTGACAAGTTTAATCTTTCTATGTATAATGAAGAGAGATAAAAGCTCCTCCCTAAGTTCCTGGATGCCAAATCACCATACTTAGTATCTCTGTACAGTATGTTCTATTAGGGTATGAGCTACATTATTCCTTTCACACATTAGTTGCGTCTGCATACACAAGTGTTTTAACACATTCATTTGCATCTGTATAAACTATACACACAGTGATTCGGCATCCAGGATTTTAGGGATAAGCTTTTATCTCTCCCCATTATACTTAATCCTACAGGATTTGGACACTCCCATATCCTTAACATCAATAGACCATACTGTATCTGTAACTTGTTTGTTTGCATCTGTATATGCGTACTATTTGCATCTGTACTGTATATACTGTTATAGACTGTATGACATACTGTAGCATCATGTAGCGTAATGAGACACACCAGTAAAGTAGTTCTTACGCTGTAGTTAAGTATTGTATTTTAATGGAGACCGCTTGCGCATTGGTGATTTTAAAAAGTGACATCTGCTGGATGATCTTAGGTATTACACTCAAAGGTAACGCCAAACACTCTACGCGCCTCCCTTCGACTAGGCGCGCCTCCTTGCACCCAGGTACGCTGCATATGCCTGATCGAGACTAATGCCTCAGTCAACCAAGATAACGGAAGACCCATCTGTAGGTTAACTATAGTAAATGTACCCTCTGGGTCAGCTACACATTTCGAGAGAACAAAAGGGATCCCACTTGAAAACAAAATAGCAACACCTCTCTTTTTACAGGAGGCAGAGACAAAATATGTCTGTGGAAAACGCTCACTTATTAATTGAGAGTTATCCCCGCTCAGATGTGTCTCCTGTAATAAAATTATGTATGCATTTTCCCACCTACAAGTTCCTAAAGCTAGAGTGCATAGTTTGGGAGAATTAAGACCATTAACGTTAAGTGAGAGGATCTTCAAACCCATAGTGATCCAACATTACAAGAAATCTGTAAAGGACCTATATGAGCTACCGATAAGAAAAAGGGAGGCCAGTCGGGTTAGAAAAAAGGAAAGCAGAAAAGAAAAAAGGAAAAATAGAAAAAAAAGGAGAATAGACAGATCCCGTAGCAAAGAAGGAGAAAACCCAGCCACCACAGGCCAAAACCATGGAGACAGTAAACCCTAAAAACAGGGGCTGCACATAGTTAAAAATCAAGAAATGTACTAAAAAACAAGGGGTATAATATGCAAACAGGGGTGTGAGGGGGAGGGGGTAGGAGAAGGATCAGAGTTATATCCAGGGTGTTCAGTGGGCTAGAGGCCCTCAATCTCATACAGAAAGAAGGACTACTGTTTAACCCCCCTAAGAAGAGGGGAAAAAGAGGTCCATGTGTAGTGGGTCCAAGTAAAAAAGAAAACATCAATTCAACATTCTCATTGTATGTAAACACAAATGTAGGTGGTATAAGTACAGTCTGAAACGTTTGAATAGCATTGAAAAAAAATGTACGTATATAGAATTCTTCTCAAAAATCAATGAAAGAGAGACTAATTCACTCTAATGAGCATACAAGACAAATGGAAATAACATACAGATTTCAATTTCTCCTGCGAAAGGAGAAAAAGACAGATAAAGAAAATACAGTATACATTCTACCAAAACCTCAATTTAAGGTGGAGTGGAGTCATTATCTCAGCCAAGTTGCACTTTGGACCACTCTGTTTGAGGAGGATGGGTTCATTGAGGATTGGGACAACTTGTCAGAGAAGCAGAGGTTGAAGGTTTCGGAAGAAGATCCATTTCCTCCAAAAGCTTTTATCCTTGTTCCAATGTTTTAGTTGTACGGATAGAGTTACCAGCCATAACCTGCAGTTAAAAAGGAAAGTTCCAGCAATATCTGACAATGTGTTGACATAGAATTTTAGTTATAGGTTGTTAATCCAGTTGTTTTTGTATTGTAGACTGAGCAAGATCTTGAAATATATGAATGTCCATATCACGGAAAGATATATCAGGGGTATCTCTAGTTGCCAATATAAGCTTTTCTTTGGTTTGGTAATAGTGGAGTCTCATAACAATGTCTCTAGGCTGTTGTCTGGCCAGTGGTTTGGTCCAGAGAGCTCTATGGACTCTGTCCAGAAGGAGGACATTATCCTGCAGGCCTGGTAAAGTAATGTATGTAGGAATATATCTCTCAAAAAAGCAGGAAACGTAGAAGGCGGGACCGATTCGGAAACATTTCTATTACTAAGATTGTTTTTTCGCGATCTGTTTTCAATTTCCTCCTGTTTCCCCTTAAGGATCTTTCAGATCGTAAGAGAGAAAGTTCCCTGTCAGCCACAACCTTGGTAACGACACAAATCATCAGTTTTGGTTTCTAGGACATCTGTTCGAGCACCAAGAGACGTCAGTTCCAATTTAAAGTTATCTACAGCTTTTTTTTAATTCTTGTTGGAACGTCAATTTAATTCCTTCCACTAGAGTATTGTGGATAGAATTTATTGATAGATCAATGTCTAGTTCAGGAGGGGACTCTGGAGGAGATGAACCATTCCAATCTGCTTGCTGAGAGGAACCTTTAGTTCTAGGAGTAAACATGGCTGGAGTGGTAGCAGTCGCAGCTTTTTTGAGTCTTGTGGTCATGGTATTAGAAAAAGTAAAATAGGAAGTAATAGGATATTTGGATCCGCTAAGACATAAAAAGTATATGAAGGCCCCGATAAAGACAGTTAGGCCATAGCATAATGCAGCAAAGCAAAAATAAGAATGATGGTTAGTTGAAGGAAAGTTGTTCCTGGGACCAAGTAGGCCGCAACCTGCAGAGACTCGCCTACTGTCTCCCAGCTCCGTGACACCGAACCTGGTCACACTTTGCCTTCCCCCTTATACAATGGAGTCAAAGTCTCCAGGTGCTGTCCAATGCAGTGGGGATTTCAGGGCTCAGATAGGTTGAGCCCAAGCAAACCGTGTCTGCCTTGGATCAGGGCCCACTGTCATATACCTGCTTTTTTTTATAACTAAAGTACAAATTAATGAAGGAACTCTAGACCATAAAGCTAAATATTTGGTTCTTTATCTGCTCTTGATTTTGATGGAAAATTACCAATGTTGATAAAAGCAACATACTACTGTACAGTTTTGTTGTGTTTAATTGCATGAAGTTTTTGCAGTACACTCTAGTTTTTAGATATATAATGATATAATTTTATGTATTTTGAATAATTGATGGGAAAATATAACTCTGACATAGATCCAAATGCAATCACGGAGGTAATAAAATATAAAATGGATTAGTTCACGGGCTGTGTGCTTTCCTACAAATTATCTACCACTAATGTAATACACAGTTTGATTTGTTGTATCATTATATGTGAATATTTGTAGTAATATTCCTAAAACTATAGTAACATCGCTGCTTATGATTTTGAAAACTAAAATATACTGTAGTAAGTACTACAATTTTTTAAGTAACTTATTAATTATAACAATATGGAAATTATTAAGTAACAACAAAAAATATATATGTGCTCATTTACACATTGCTAATGGGGATGAAACATTTATGTTTATTGCAGTTTTGTACTATGACAGCTGCTTAATGGATTGCATGTTTGCAACATGTCATCTAATAAATGTGATACAAATGATCTATCACACTTCATTATTTCCCACCCTGCTGGGAAGGAGCAGTGCTCAGAAAAGTAAAGACTTTGAATGGCAGCAGTGTCACTGAAAAGTATTAAAAGTATTAAAGATTATTTTGCATTTATTTTTTGTTTTTATTTCACAACAGATGTCAGCTCAATATGAAGCCCAGCATGATTGAATTCCACATATTTATAAATACTGGAACTCCAATAGGTATGGAGCCTGTCTTGTTTACTGTTAAAGATTTTTATATCACAAACATCTTATACATTACAATGCTGAAAGGTTAAGGTACAGTGTATACTGTACACTGGGCTTTATACATAGAAATATAAAAAGACTTAAGTGCTGGCAGTGGGCAGGGAAATAGATGAACAAGAGAAACTGTATACTTATGTCTTATTATTTCCAACTGAGTATAAAGCAATGCTTGGTTATACAAGATTAGACAGTCAGTGGAAGGAGCAAGGAGAGTTGACAGATCAGGAGAGGAAAGTAGAGGAGAATGATTTGTGCAGCATCAGCATATAGCACCTTTATTAGATGTTTTAGTACTATTATGACTGGCAGAAGCCACAGCATTAGTACTTGGTTACTGCTCCTGTTCTTTCATTTAATGATTATGATCCTTATCAACTCACAGAACTTATATTATTAATGCATAATGGGAGTGGTGCCTATTGAGGTAGCATTATTGTAATACAGTACACATAAGTTTTAAAAAGAACATGTATTTTTTTCACAAATGACAACTCTCATTGCGACTCTCACAGCACTTATATTATTAATGCAGTTGTATGGCACCTACAGAGTGTTATTTAACACAGTGCTACTGCCTGCATTGAACACACACAAGTTTTACAAAAAACTTTTTCTGTTATTTTCCAAATGATATTTATACACTGTGACTCACAAGGCTTATATTATTAATGTGGTGACCGAGCACCTACTGACAGGGCTGGTGCAAGGATTCAAGGTGCCCTAAGCAAAGGTTCACAAAATCGCCCCTGTTTTCCCTTAACATCCTCCACTCGAGCCCCTCATATACACATACACATCTACTCCAGTCTCCTAGTAGTACACAGTCCCAATTCAGACAGCAGATGTGAAAAGATTTGTATGCAAGCTCCCAGCCACCTGACAGTTCATAAATAATAAGAGATCTATTCATGAAGCAGTGAAAAGAGTGGAGAAGTGAGCCAGTAGAGAGGTTGTCAATGGCAACCAATCAGCTGCTACATATAATTTTATAGAATGCACTTCATAAATGTTACTTCAATAATGATTGGTTGTCATGGGCAATTTCTCCACTGACTCACTTCTATACTCTTTTCACTTTTTTATGCATAGACCCATTGCATAAATCACTTTTCATACAGAGGGAAACCCATGTGTAAACTTTAAGTGACAAGGGTAGAGGTCCATAAAGGTCCCCTGGACCCCATCACTAATTACATTGTATTATGGCAGCAGTTAGGATTACCACTGTTGTATTTACAGATTCCCAATTAGGGAGCATGCCCAAAATGGCAGTATGGTTACAGCCACTTTTTTTCTTAATTTTATGCCCTCAAATGCCCCTTTATATGCCATCAGACAGCACAGCTTACCTTATTATGTCATTAGACTGCTCTACTGACAATATATATCTCAACACACTCATCCACATGCCCCTTATGTGTCATCATGCCCCTCCATATGCCTCTTACAGTATGTGTCCTTTTTCCCCTCCAGAAATCCATCAACCCCCTAATATCAATGTATACCCATCAACATTTTGCCGCTGGAGTCATTTCACACCTTCCTCCACCAGTAAGACTGACCTTTACAGGAACACAATGGGCACAATTCAATTCAGAGACAGCTGAATAGCACTGGGAATTAGCTCTCAGCGCTATTCAATACAGCACCATGTGACAACCAAACACAGGATTTCTTCTCGCACCCCTGGATTATAGCCATGTATAGAGAGAGCACTTACCAGCCTTCTTGTATATGTCAATATATCCATGTATAGAGAGAGCACTCACCAGTCTTCTTGTATATCTCACAGCAAACTTTTTATTCACTTACATAGCATCACATAGGTACTTGTTAACGTTTTGGGTCCAGCATGGCCCTTTATCAAGACCCAGATACCAAGGTAAATAAGCTGGATCTTGATAAAGGGGCCGTGCTGGGTTAGAAACATGGACATGTAACTATGTGATGCTATGTAAGTGAATAAAAAGATTGCTGTGAGATATTCAAGAAGACTGGTGAGTGCTCTCTCTATACATGGAGATACTATGGCTAACTGTGGTTTGACTCTCTGGGATGCCTGAGATATGCTGCAACCCAGCAAGATGGTTTTATGAATTTTGTGAGTACCACTATCTACCTTGGATTCTATCTATCTATCTATCTATCTATCTATCTATCTATCTATCTATCTATCTATCTATCTATCGTATAAGGATAAAAAAACACTCACATAACTGGATGTGAGTACGTGAATATCTCTCAATGACCAGTGTCTGTTCACCTTGACAAAGGGGCGTTCGTGCCCCGAAATGTTGGACCACCCCTGTTTTGCTATATGGATTAAAAAGCACTTGCACTTTATCCTTGGCTCCTGCAGTCTCTGAGTGCCGCTGATTGCTCTTGTCTGAAAGCATATATATATATATATATATATATACATATATTATATATATACATATATATATATATATATATATATAATCCATATATTGGGCGGCACTCAGAGACTTTCACACGCTGGTTAAACAGTGAACAAGCCCCGCAGGGCTGCTTTAATGTGACGTTTCGGGGTACAAAGATCCCCTTCCCCTTCTTTGTACCCCGAAACGTCACATTAAAGCAGCCCTGCGGGGCTTGTTCACTGTTTAACCAGCGTGTGAAAGTATCTGAGTGCCGCCCAATATATGGATTATATACAGCAGGAATTGGACTGATGGGAAGGCACCCGAGCAAGGTGACACGTAAGACCTGAGTGCCGGGGTTCTATGTTGGATACTATATATATACTGGAATTATCGGCGGCACTCAAGCAGACTGATAAGGAGATGCAAAATAGTGTCCCTTTATTGCCTACATGTTTCGGGGAAGCTCCCCGTCCTCAGGGCTAGACAACAGTGAAAATCCACATACACAACATTTAAATACAACACAAGCAAAGACATCAGTGTAATAATTGTACTCACCTGTCCTCACGGCGCTGCCACCCGCCTGCACACACTGCTCGCTTCTGCGTCGCCGGGCTATGACGTCACGGTGCGCAGCGGGACGGGGAGGTTGTCATGGTAACAAGTGAAACAAGATCACAGGCTCCCACATCACTGCAGAGCCTGCACAAAAACATACAAATGTAACATTAAACAGCACATCTAAAATACATAAACATCACCCTCAGGGAGAACGTCGTAACAGCCCCTATCTATCAATGTATTAGTATATTAAGATACCATGTACAAGAAATATTACTGTTAGCTATCACACAGACTAACTAGACTGTTAGCCTATTTATAACGGTATAATACACTGACTATAGAGGCGCAAATTTATCTCAGTGATGCACTACCTCCCAAACGAAGGATATGTGCATCATAAAGGCAAAGTTATAAAATTAAATACTCTCTAAATGGATTACAGGAGACCCTGTAACCCCAGATTTTCTTTTAGACCACCAGGGGACAGTGTTCCCAATCTAAAAATCCAACGTGACTCTTTTTGCTGAAGTAGCCTATCCCTATTGCCGCCCCTCAATGTGATAGGGGTATGGTCAATAAGGATGGCTCTAATGCTAGCCACCCCATGCTTTGCCAACAGGCAATGGCGAGCAAATGGCTGGTCACTGGACACCTTATCAAGCACCTTTTTAATTGCACTCCTATGAAGTGCTATCCTTTCCCTACATTGTCGTATGGTCTTGCCCACATAGGCAAGACCACACGGGCACGTGAGCAAATAGATCACATGAGTAGTGGTACATGTAAGCCGATATTTAATGGGTATTTTCCTGCCTGTTTGTGGATGGTTAAATGTAGTGCCAGTCTGTAGAGTATTGCAGGTGGCACATCCCAGACATCTATAACACCCCATCTTGGGTCTAAGGAAACGGGCTTGATCAGATCTAGTCATATTGGTAACATCAAGATAAACCACATGGTCCCCTATATTGCTACAACGAGTGTGACTAGGTAATAAACTAGTATTTGATAAACTACTCAAGGCTACCTCCATTTGTATAATAGGCCACAGTTGTTTAGCTTTTCTAACTGTCCGCTTTGAACATGTAGTGAATCTGCTTACCCATGGTAATCTGTCGGCTTTAGTATCTTTGTAGGAAAAAACTGTGTTCCCTAATGCACACCGAGTGAAAAATATTACTACATAATAGTCAGATAACACGGAGATCTTAGTTGCGTATATCTGCACTGGGACCCCCAGTGACGGAGAAGCCTTGTCGATCGGCCTGGGGGCTTAACCCTATATCTGCAGATATACGCAACTAAGATCTCCGTATTATCTGACTATTATGTAATAATATTTTTCACTCGGTGTGCATTAGGGAACACAGTTTTTTCCTACACAGAATTACCCCTCCCTTTTAGCACCTGAGTGACATTACAATCTGATTGAGCAGCTTTCCATTTTGTGTATTGTATTTAGAGAGGCATAGATGGGTCAGCATTAGGAGGGATTGCTGACTCCATAGTGCCATAGGGGAAGCCAGGGGTATCCCCAGGTAAGCTGGCTCTCAGATGCTGTAGGAGCCATTACCATGTGGCCTTACACTGGGAATTTAACACAGACATATTTGTAATTATTTATGGGGTGGGTGTGGGGTGCGGTGGCCCCTGTGTCGGTATGGCTGGGCTGCTTCAGGTCGGCACACCCTAACACTTTAATAACACTTATGATTTTCCCTATCACTTTGTATATATTATTTTAATCACACCACTTACATAGCAATTCTGTGCTTCTTATTAACCCCTATTCATTTTCACCTGTGTGCTGACCTGGGGTGGCCGACCTGTGCCGACATCGTGGGGTCCTGCACCCCGGACCCATACCTAGTATTAGGGACCCCCAGTGACGGAGAAGCCTTGTCGATCGGCCTGGGGGCTTAACCCTATATCTGCAGATATACGCAACTAAGATCTCCGTATTATCTGACTATTATGTAGTAATATTTTTTTCACTCAGTGTGCATTAGGGAACACAGTTTTTTCCTACACAGAATTACCCCTCCCTTTTAGCATCTGAGTGACATTACAATCTGATTGAGCAGCTTTCCATTTTGTGTATTGTATTTAGAGAGGCATAGATGGGTCAGCATTAGGAGGGATTGCTGACTCCATAGTGCCATAGGGGAAGCCAGGGGTATCCCCAGGTAAGCTGGCTCTCAGATGCTGTAGGAGCCATTACCATGTGGCCTTACACTGGGAATTTAACCCAGACATATTTGTAATTATTTATGGGGTGGGTGTGGGGTGCGGTGGCCTCTGTGTCGGTATGGCTGGGCTGCTTCAGGTTGGCACACCCTAACACTTTAATAACACTTATGATTTTCCCTATCACTTTGTATATATTATTTTAATCACACCACTTACATAGCACTTCTGTGCTTCTTATTAATCCCTATTAATTTTCACCTGTGTGCTGACCTGGGGTGGCCGACCTGTGCCGACATCGTGGGGTCCTGCACCCCGGACCCATACCTAGTATTAGGGACCCCCAGTGAAGGAGAAGTCTTGTCGATCGGCCTGGGGGCTTAACCCTATATCCGCAGATATACGCAACTAAGATCTCCGTATTATCTGACTATTATGTAGTAATATTTTTCACTCGGTGTGCATTAGGGAACACAGTTTTTTCCTACACAGAATTACCCCTCCCTTTTAGCAACTGAGTGACATTACAATCTGATTGAGCAGCTTTCCATTTTGTGTATTGGCTTTAGTATCTTGACAGGCCCTAGGACGTAATAATTGCACCCTAGGTATACATAATACTGCTTCCTTAGATTTCTCTAATTCCCTCATCGGGTAACCTCTTTGGGCAAACTTCAACAGCATTTCATCTAGGGCCCTAATAGTATCTTGTGGGTCTGACGTGATTCGCGGCACCCGCAAGAATTGCGAATACGGCAATCCTTTCTTTAAAGCAAGTGGGTGAAAACTTTGATAGTTCAAAAAGGTATTCCTATCTGTGGCTTTAACAAATAAGGAGGTACTGAGTTGGCCGGAATTATGAGTAATAGTAACATCCAAATAGTTAATTTGTTTATCATCTATCACATACGTAAACTTAACCACATGATCTGTCGCATTGTGTCGGTCCCATAATTGTGTAAGATCTTCCCCTGGGCCATTCCAACACACTATAAGATCATCAATATAGCGCCTGTAATAGATCACATGGGAGCTAACTAGAGGATCCAGATGGAACATGGTTTTCTCAAGATGGTAAATAAATGCAGTAGCGTATGATGGGGCCACAGTGGACCCCATCGCACACCCCGACGTCTGTAAATAAAAGACCCCATTAAATACAAAATAGTTTCTTTTCAAAACCAAACTCAACAGATGTAAGAAAAAAGACAACTCCGGACCCTGATAGGTCACATTGTCTTCAATAAGTGCTTTTACCGTCTCCACACCTGCATCATGTGGGAAGCAGGTGTAGAGGCTGGTAACATCAGCACTACATAACAGCGTATCAGCGGGTACCGGTCCCAATTGTTGCAATTGCAGCAAGAGAGACGAAGTGTCCTTTAAAAAGGAAGGCAAAGCTCGAACACAGGGATTAAGGTAGGCGTCCAGGTAGACCGCAATGGGTTGATATAAAGAACCCCTCGCCGACACAATTGGGCGGCCTGTGGGGTTCACCAAAGTTTTATGCACCTTGGGCAAGGTGTAAAAGAGAGGTGCTACCGGGAAGTCTACCATAAGAGCAGTACACACTTCTTGTGGTATAATACCTAAACCACTGGACTCCTTAAATAAGTATCCAACTCATTCTTAAAGTCCTTGATAGGATGCCAGGCTGGCTGTGTAACAGTGACAGCACAGCACATATGCCTAGTCAGAGAGCAGGCGAAAGCAGAGAGGTTGTATCTAGGTTCCCTTGGAGAATGCCCCTGCTAACCTGCAGCTCTCACCAGTGATCAGCATCATGTGGAATATAGACATCCTTTACTCGTGTTGGGTGGCCTCACCGATGCTCTCTAGTGTTCGGTGCTCTAGGCAGCTGTCTAATGGTAGAGCCGGCCCTGCCTACTGAGTATTATTGTAACACAGTGCCACTGCCTGGCCCTGAACACACACAAGTTTTATATATATATATATATATATATACACTGCTCAAAAAAATAAAGGGAACACTAAAATAACACATGCTAGATCTGAATGAATGAAATATTCTTATTAAATACTTTGTTCTTTACATAGTTGAATGTGCTGACAACAAAATCACACAAAAATTATCAATGGAAATCAAATTTATTAACCCATGGAGGTCTGGATTTGGAGTCACACTCAAAATTAAAGTGGAAAAACACACTACAGGCTGATCCAACTTTGATGTAATGTCCTTAAAACAAGTCAAAATGAGGCTCAGTAGTGTGTGTGGCCTCCACGTGCCTGTATGACCTCCCTACAATGCCTGGGCATGCTCCTGATGAGGTGGCGGATAGTCTCCTGAGGGATCTCCTCCCAGACCTGGACTAAAGCATCCGCCAACTCCTGGACAGTCTGTGGTGCAACGTGGTGTTGGTGGATGGAGCGAGATATGATGTCCCAGATGTGTTCAATTGGATTCAGGTCTGGGGAACGGGGAGACCAGTCCATAGCATCAATGCCTTCGTCTTGCAGGAACTGCTGACACACTCCAACCACATGAGGTCTAGCATTGTCTTGCATTAGGAGGAACCCAGGGCCAACTACACCAGCATATGGTCTCACAAGGGGTCTGAGGATCTCATCTCGGTACCTAATGGCAGTCAGGCTACCTCTGGCGAGCACATGGAGGGCTGTGCGGTCCCCCAAAGAAATGCCACCCAACACCATTACTGACCCACTGCCAAACCGGTCATGCTGGAGGATGTAGCAGGCAGCAGAACATTCTCCTTGGCGTCTCCAAACTCTGTCATGTCTGTCACGTGCTCAGTGAGAACCTGCTTTCATCTGTGAAGAGCACAGGGCGCCAGTGGCGAATTTGCCAATCTTGGTGTTCTCTGGCACATGCTAAACGTCCTGCACGGTGTTCGGCTTTAAGCACAACCCCCACCTGTGGACGTCGGGCCCTCATACCACCCTCATGGAGTCTGTTTCTGATCATTTGAGTAGATACATGCACATTTGTGGCTTGCTGGAGGTCATTTTGCAGGGCTCTGGCAGTGCTCCTCCTGTTCCTCCTTGCACAAAGGCGGAGGTAGAGGTCCTGCTGCTGGGTTGTTGCCCTCCTACGGCCTCCTCCACGTCTACTGATGTACTGGCCTGTCTCCTGGTAGCGCCTCCATGCTCTGGACACTACGCTGACAGACACAGCAAACCTTCTTGCCACAGCTCGCATTGATGTGCCATCCTGGATGAGCTGCACTACCTGAGCCACTTGTGTGGGTTGTAGGGAGGTCATACAGGCACGTGGAGGCCACACACACTACTGAGGCTCATTTTGACTTGTTTTAAGGACATTACATCAAAGTTGGATCAGCCTATAGTGTGTTTTTCCACTTTAATTTTGAGGGTGACTCCAAATCCAGACCTACATGGGTTAATAAATTTGATTTCCATTGATGATTTTTGTGTGGTTTTGTTTTCAGCACATTCAACTATGTAAAGAACAAAGTATTTAATAAAAATATTTCATTCATTCAGATATAGGATGTGTTATTTTAGTGTTCCCTTTATTTTTTGAGCAGTGTATATATATATATATATATATATATATATATATACATATATTATATATAGATACATATATATATATATATATATATATATATATAATGACCACAACTAGGGGGGCTAGGGGGACATGTGACCTGGGTGCTGGTTCATAAGGGGCACCAGGAGAGTCACTTCAACCCCACTAACACCCCCTACCCCTGCGGCTGCGGTTGCAAGGAGCCAGATGCACGGCAATGAATAAACTGAAAGTAAACTACAGCCCTTGCAAGCGCTGTTGGGAACTGTAGTTTATGTTCAGTTTCTTCACTGCAATGTGTCCGTCTGCTTGCAGTGAAGAAACTGAAAATAAATTACAGTTCCCAACAGCCCTTGCAAGGGCTGTAGTTTACTTTCAGTTTATCCATTGCAGTGCGTCCAGCTCCTCTCAATCGCAGCTGCAGAGGGAGGAGGTGCCAGGGAGAGACAGATGAAGAGGGATCACTGGGGGAAAGTTACATCAGCCCCTCAAGTCTTTCATCAGCCACAGTGCAGCCGGAGGTGCAGTCAAAAAGTGGGCAGGGCTACAAGGCACTGCACTGTCAGTGCAAACCACCCAGCCCAGCCAGTCAGCATGGTAGAGAGGAGGGGTGGAGAGTGAAGACCTCACTATCCAGCATCATCCTGAGCATGCCTAAATAGCGAGTGTGACTCAGGAAAGGGGCACTATATGTACTTATCTGTGCAATTATTTTTTCTCCTTCTCCCCTCTCTCCCATCTCTCTCTCCCTCTCTCCCCCATAGGGGTGGCATAATGAGGGGTAATACTGTGCATTTCAATAAGAATAAGTCTGCACTACTGCATGTATTTATTTGTCTTTATTTATTATATAGCTATTATAATTATTTTTTTCTTTACTATTAGTTTTATTATAAAAAAATATATATATTTTTTTTGGAGGGGGGGGGGGGGCGGCAAATTACTGCCTGGCCCCGAGTGCTGAAAATCCTAGTTGTGGCCCAGTATTTTATATATATAGATAGATAGATAGATAGATAGATAGATAGATAGATACACTGCTCAAAAAAATAAAGGGAACACTTAAACAACACAATGTAACTCCAAGTCAATCACACTTCTGTGAAATCAAACTGTCCACTTAGGAAGCAACACTGATTGACAATCAATTTCACATGCTGTTGTGCAAATGGAATAGACAACAGGTGGGAATTATAGGCAATTAGCAAGACACCCCCAATAAAGGAGTTGTTCTGCAGGTGGGGACCACAGATCACTTCTCAGCTCCTATGATTTCTGGCTGATGTTTTGGTCACTTTTGAAAGATGGCAGTGCTTTCACTCTAGTGGTAGCATGAGATGGAGTCTACAACCCACACAAGTGGCTCAGGTAGTGCAGCTCATCCAGGATGGAACATCAATGTGAGCTGTGGCAAGAAGGTTTGCTGTGTCTGTCAGCGTAGTGTCCAGAGCATGGAGGCGCTACCAGGAGACAGGCCAGTAAATCAGGAGATGTGGAGGAGGCCGTAGGAGGGCAACGACCCAGCAGCAGGACCGCTACCTCCGCCTTTGTGCAAGGAGGAACAGGAGGAGCACTGCCAAAGCCCTGCAAAATGACTTCAAGCAAGCCACAAATGTGCATGTGTCTACTCAAATGATCAGAAACAGACTCCATGAGGGTGGTATGAGGGCTCGACGTCCACTGGTGGGGGTTGAGCTTACAGCTCAACACTGTGCAGGACATTTGGCATTTGCCAGAGAACACCAAGATTGGCAAATTCGCCACTGGCGCCCTGTGCTCTTTACAGATGACAGCAGGTTCTCACTGAGCACATGTGACAGACGTGACAGAGTCTGGAGACGCCAAGGAGAACATTCTGCTGCCTGCAACATCCTCCAGCATGACCGGTTTGGCAGTGGGTCAGTAATGGTGTGCGGTGGCATTTCTTTGGGGGGCCCCAAAGCCTTCCATGTGCTCACCAGAGGTATCCTGACTGCTATTAGGTACCGAGATGAGATCCTCAGGCCCCTTGTGAGACCATATGCTGGTGCGGTTGGCCCTGGGTTCCTCCTAATGCAAGACAATGCTAGACCTCATGTGGCTGGAGTGTCAGCAGTTCCTGCAAGACGAAGGCATTGATGCTATGGACTGGCCCGCCCATTCCCCAGACATTAATCCAATTGAGCACATCTGGGACATCATGTTTTGCTCCATCCACCAATGCCATGTTGCACCACAGACTGTCCAGGAGTTGGCGGATGCTTTAGTCCAGGTCTGGGAGGAGATACCTCAGGAGACCATCCGCCACCTCATCAGGAGCATGACCAGACATTGTAGGGAGGTCATACAGGCACATGGAGGCCACACACACTACTGAGCCTCATTTTGACTTGTTTTAAGGACATTACATCAAAGTTGGATCTGCCTGTAGTGTGTTTATAAACTTTAATTTTGAGTGTGACTCCAAATCCAGACCTCCATGGGTTAATAAATTTGATTTCCATAGATAATTTTTGTGTGATTTTGTTGTCAGCACATTCAACTATGTAAAGAACAAAGTATTTAACAAGAATATTTCATTCATTCAGATCTAGGATGTGTTATTTTAGTGTTCCCGTTATTTTTTTGAGCAGTGTATATATATATATATATATATATATTTATATAATATTGCAGATGTCCGGCACTCCCCATAGACCAAAAGGTAACCCAGGTGCCCCCTGCTAAAAGTAGTAATACAAGTAGGCAAAGAAAGGCAGCAGCACTCCGGGTTTTAAAAGAATATTAATAACTGTATTGTGCAGAAAAAAACAGTCACATCTGGCCAACGTTTTGGTGTCTGTAGCCCCTTCGTTAAGGCGTGTACAAAGTGAAGAAAGACCCACTCACCTTAAAAAGCCTGTGAACACCCATGCTTGAGGAGGAGCAGAGCCAGTGCTGTCGTCTCCGGTGACTGCCAGGTCTCTTCCAGCAACCACTGGAAGTGACATTGTGCAGGCTTCGTGTCACGGTAACCAGGGTAACCCATGCCACTTTCCACCACCGCTGCGCCCGCTCTTAAGAAAAAAATAAGAAATAACTGTGCACCACACTGTCCCTGTGTATTGAGAGCATACAGTGTATCATATGAAGCGTGCATAAATAAAATGAATACAGTGTAATAAATAAATTAAGCTTGCCATGGGAGAGCAGAGCAAAGGAGGCAATGCATGATGATAATACATTATTATGTACGTGCTGTGAGCTCCGCTGGGCAATAACAAATGAAATATGCAATATTGGGAGAATCCTACTCATAAGGATGTTAATATCCGGTGAAGATGGTTACCGGACAGCTACAAATAAAAATAAAAACAATTACAGGAGCGCTAGAAAATAACTGTCCTATATGGACTATGGATCTAGGTCATGACTAAGGATCTGCTATGTCAGTTTAAAAAGATATTGAATCTGATAGAGAGCATTCTGACATGGAGCAAGACATTCCCTAATATGAAAATGAAAATTTGTCAGTGATCAAGTGAATCAGCTAGGAACTATGCCAGCCGATACTGAGTGTCGCAATACCTTATATGAGTCTACAATAGCCAAGGTGAGTATCAATTAAAAGTATCCCTAAACCACCATTGTATAGTATAAGGAATTGCTATGTGACTAAAGGGACTTGCTTTAAGCCTAGTATGTTTTTCTTCTGTCTTCCTCCAGCAGACAGGATGTGCCATGGGCAGTAATGTGGCACCCTCTTATGCCAATACTTATATGATCTGCGAGGAGCAAAACATCTTTTTCAAAAATCATCGTCAGGCACAGCACATCCTAGCCTATTGTTGATACATTGATGATGTATTCATGTTGTTGATTGGAGGCAAGGACCTGTTCATCTCATTTATGGAAGATATTAATCAGACAGCATCTTACATAAAGTTTATGTGCAATGGAAAAAGAAGAAAAAATCTGTATTGTCGATGCACGAGAGAAGGAGTGACCTGATTATCACATCCCCCTATGTGTTATTTTTAAAATTTAACTTTTATTATTATTGAATTAAAATAGTGTGACAATGACTAACACACAAACTATGAGTATAAGCAAAACATAGAGGTTAAAATAATGACACATACAACATATACAAAACGTGCAATAAGAATAAGAAATGTGATTAAAGATTAAAATGTGTGCCCGCGTGTTTATTCTAATGCCCAAATAGATATATATATATAAATATAGTGTTGTTCTTAGTTTGAACCAGTATATTGATTTATCTGATTGTCAGTAATTTATCTACAGGCTATCTCCTTGGCTTCCGATTAGTACATCACGTACCGTGGTTATCCCATTCATATAGTGGTACTGGTGGCTGACTATACTGTTAAGCTTCTCTTTAATTGTTATGAATACGTTATTTGCCGTGTTTCCAGCCCTCTTATAATAATACTGACAATACTGATACCAGAGTCTATAATTACGCTAAATACTTCCTCAGGGAGGTGATATCATTAATAGTGTATATATCACTTATCCAATAATTAATATGTTCTCCCTAGGTATCCTAGAACATATTCTCATTCCTCCCTTATTTAACGTAATAGTGGGTAGCACTGACAAATGATGCAGATTGAATTCTTCTGCCTGAGCAATCACTCATTCACTATCATAATTAATGTTAGTGTATTAATTATAGTTGTAGATAGTGCCAATGAATCGTATTGATGTGTCTCAAAATATATTGGTTATTATACACATAGCTTTATTTAAATTTTATTGCAGACCTATAAAGCATCTATATCGAATATTATACCATTTGGAATAGTGATATTCATAAGCTTAAACCAACTGATTGCAAAATCAGTATGGAACACTTGATTAGATTAAATGTAAATGCCCCTTAAGGTCCAGTTCTGGTATGTAATATACAGCAGAGGATATCTGTTTTCCTCAATCTTCAGTTAAATGTCCCTAAAGAGAAAAACATCCTCAATAGTAAGGATATTTTTATGCATCAGTGGCTTTATTGCCAATGTTAGGAGTATATATATTTAATTTATCTGTGCTATATATTCTCAATGGTCACACTTTAAAGTACAGATTTTATTATTATAACTCCATTATTTCATGTGGTAGCTGTGTATTTATTATGTAGCTATACACATTGATACTATAACTGTTGCTGTGTTTATATTTATCACATTGTATCGTGTGTTTCTACATAGCTGCTGAGCAGTTTAGGGAATTAACTTTGAGACATTGTTGCATTTCTGTCTGCTGATTCAATCACAGGCGTCTCACACCCCTCCTAATTCACTGGCATACATGCACAAGGCACGCTGTTATCCCTCTGTTATGTGGGATTGGGACACCTGTCAGCAAGGCACTGAATGCATTCTCACTGGACTATTGTCTGAAAAGCGGAAATGTAAATCCCTATGATAAGAAGTGATCATCCGCCCGTTATTCAATGTAATTGTGTCATGCAAATTGCTACATAACTATTAAGTGGCTTTGAAGATTGACTCTGAGATGTTATTACAATTCTACCTAGTCATTTGGGTCATGAAAACCTCATACTATTTCTACTTCACTAACATAGATGCACCATACACGTCTGCTAGATTAGTAAGATAAACATCCTTCTATCAAATAGTATCAAAATGTCTAACTATTAGTATGGCACCAGTTACAATTTCACTGGGCTGCTATCTAAGGAGCAGGAATACAGATCTCTATGATTTATCAATCTGCCTGCTGTTCAGTGCTTGGAATGGCTGTATTCAACTATGCATATATCTTAAAACTGGTTAAACATTAAATTCTTAATAGAACAAGGGCATAGGCAACACGCGGACACACGCTGCCCACAAGCGTGTTCCGCCGTTACTCTGACAGCTTCGTCAGGGCTGAACCTGAATACCTCTCCTGGCATGGAATTTAAGCTCTCCCCGTTATCCAATCTATGTTGTCCGGCTGGTCACATGTGATTACTGGCCAATCACCTAGCTGTCTTCGTAATCACGTGACCTGTATAGCCAATCACGGGGTATCCTAATCCCCATGGTGATGGCTGCTAACAGCGCCGCATTCCCGAGCATTACTAAATGCTAATGCCCCTTCATCTGTATACAGAGATTCACATTTATTTGTTCCGTATGTTATGTAAATTCTAGAGGTCCATCCTTCAGTAACCATGAGCTTATTTACTCATATGTATATGGAACGTATAACTGCTGTCCATTTTACCTAATCCATGTTAGTTTTTACCGATAGTACTATTATAAATAAACATATTCAATGCCGCTGTTACCCTGTACCCTGTATGATGTAGTAGTCCCTTGGATTTGAAAATATCATGTATTGAAAACGTGGAATATCATATCAGGATATTATTACATTATCACTCAGAATATGATTATTATATCTGAGAGAAGATGAGTGTTTATAATTGTAAGGTTTTACTCAATTAATTTAAAAAGGTAAGTATACTTTAATTGTATAAGAGATGTGAGGCTGATAATGAAAATTCCATAAAATTCCAACCCTACAGTATATACAGTATGATCTAACTACTCACTGATACAATTATGATAGGTGAGTATAGATATTATAAAAAACATATGTACTTAAGTTAGATCAGAATCGCATCAATTGTTTATAGGTCCACCATAAATGAATATTTTTCATACCATTTAGTTTAATGTATTAATTAGTCTGAAAGATTGAGACTGCCTATACTTATTGTAATTAGAATATTCCATGAATATGTGAATTGGGTGAAGGTGATGAGGATGGAGATAGATGACTGGTGTGTTAAGACCCCCTTGGGTACAAATCAGAAAATAATGTTTTATTAAAAAGAGGGGGAAAGGAACAAAAAAGTGATTAAAGTGATGGAGGGTGATAAATAAACGCAATTCCAGTGCCCACTAAAGTGTATGCCTAAAGGAGGTGATGGGAAGGGAGGTGTGAAGGAAGGTATTGCCGGTGGCAATGTGAGTCAATTTATAGTGATAATATCTACTATGATGTATTCCAAAGGTAAAAACCATATGTTGATTCAATTTCATGGATCACAAATTCCACACTAAATCTATCCAGGATGATAAAAGTATACTAAATTCAGGTACTGAATATCAGCCGGCATAGTTCCTAGCTGATTCACTTGATCAATGACAAATTTCCATTTTAGGGACTGTCTTGCTCCCTGTCAGAATGCTTTCTATCAGACCCGGTATCTTGTTACACTGACAGCAGATCCTTAGTGATGCCCTAGATCCATAGTCCGTTTAGGACAGTTATTTTCTAGCACCCCTGTAATTGGTTTTTATTTTTATTTGTAGCTGTCCGGTTACCATCTTCACCGGACATTAACAGCCTTATCAGTAGGATTCTCCCAATATTGCATATTTCATTTGTTATTGCCCAGCAGTGCTCACAGTATGTACAGTACATAATAATGGTATTATCATCATGCATTGCCTCCTTTGCCCTTGTTACCGTGACACAGAGCCTACACATCATCACTTCCGGAGGACACCGGAAGAGACTGCCGGCGCCAGCTCTGCTCCTCCTCACGTGCTGGTATTCACAGGCTTTTTAAGGTAAGTGAGTCTTTCTTCACTTTGTACATGTCTTGACAAAGGGGCTTTGGGCCCCGAAACATTGGCCAGATGTGACTGTTTTTTCTGCACAATACAGTTGTTTATGATTTTTTTAAAACCCGGAGTGCTGCAGTCTTTCTTTGCCTATATATATATATATATATATATATATATATAATTTACATTCCAAGCTTGTATTTTAGTAATGGTGTCACACACCAAAGACTCATACAAGTGTGCACTAGTAAGGGGTTAATGCTGTACTGTATTAGGAGCTTTGGGCTGCACTATAGGCAGTGACAAAAACAACACGAGTGTGCACCAAAGGTTACTGCTGCTATTGTTTCAGGAGCTGTGACTGTTAACCAGTAAAGGGTTAATGTAATGGTTAATGGTATTAAAAATAAAAAATGCAGTCAGTTATTATTGTGGAGGAGCTCTGGACTATGGGCTTAATTCAGATCTGACCACAGCAGTACATTTGTTAGGTAGTGGGCAACACCATGTGCACTGCAGAGGGGACAGATATAACATGTGCAGAGAGAGTTAAGATTTGGGTGGGTTATTTTGTTTCTGTGTGGGGTAAATACTGGCTGCTTTATTTTTACACTGCAATTTAGATTTCAGTTTGAACACACCCTACCCAAATCTAACTCTCTCTGCACATCAGTGGCGGATTTAGCGGGGGGCGATCAGGGCGAACGCCCCCCCTACATATACCAGCAGCGGGATGGAGGCCGGGTCCCGCTGCGGTATTGGGAACGGGTTGGAGAGCGGTGCAGCGCGGCGGCGGACGAGGAGAGAGAGGAGCGTCCTGACGCGCGTACAGTGACCTCTGATCTGAGCACGCCCCCTCCTTCCTGTACGCGCGTCAGGAGGACGCTCTCTCTCTGTCTTCGTCCTCCGCCTCGCTGCACCGCTCGGCACCCGTTCCCAATATCGCGGCGGGACCCGGCCTCCATCAATGATTAGGTGTGTGTGTGTGTGTGTGTGTGTGTGTGTTGTGTGTGTGTGTTTCCCATTTCTCCCCCCTCCTCTCTTCTCCCGGCATTATGTCCCTGCATTCTGTTGCCTCATTCAGCGTGCTATAATGTGCACTTCGGCTCATACAGTGTGCTATAACATTGGCTCATACAGTGTGCTATAACATTGGCTCATACAGTGTGCTATAACATTGGCTCATACAGTGTGCTATAAAGTGAATTTTGGCTCATACAGTGTGCTATAACATTGGCTCATACAGTGTGCTATAACGTTGGCTCATACAGTGTGCTATAACGTTGGCTCATACAGTGTGCTATAACGTTGGCTCATACAGTGTGCTATAAAGTGAATTTTGGCTTATACAGTGTGCTATAAAGTGAATTTTTGCTCATACAGTGTGCTATAAAGTGAATTTTGGCTCATACAGTGTGCTATAAAGTGAATTTTGGCTCATACAGTGTGCTATAATGTGCACTTCGGCTCATACAGTGTGCTATAACGTTGGCTCATACAGTGTGCTATAACGTTGGCTCATACAGTGTGCTATAAAGTGAATTTTGGCTCATACAGTGTGCTGTAAAGTGAATTTTGGCTCATACAGTGTTGTATAAAGTGAATTTTGGCTCATACAGTGTGCTATAACGTTGGCTCATACAGTGTGCTATAAAGTGAATTTTGGCTCATACAGTGTGCTATAACGTTTGCTCATACAGTGTGCTATAATGTGAATTTCAGCTCATACAGTGTGCTTCAATGTTGAATTTCTTTGTAAGAATATCCTTGTGTCTATCCCATGCATGTTTAAATTGCCCTACTGTCTTATCCTCTACCACCCCTGATGGAAGGAATGGCGATTTGGCAGTCTGTATCACCAGTGCGCAGGGTTCTCTCCACTAACTGGCAACATTTTATTAGTAATGGCAACAATAGGAAATTTTAGAAACGAACGGGAAGGGCATTACTAAGTGGGAGGGGCTATGATTAGGGGGAGGAGTCATAATTCTTAAACCGCCCCCCCTAAAAGTTAAGTCTAGATCCGCCACTGCTGCACATGTTATGTCAGCCCCCCCCCCCCCCCCTGCAGTGCACATGGTTTTGTCCATAGCAAACAAATTTGCTGCTGCAATCAGATCTGAATTAGGCCTTTTGGAAGGGACTTATAGTAAATTCAAAACATGCGAGATCTGGGAGAGCGTCTCTGTGCAATCCCGGTGGGGCTAGGCGGACAGATCACTTAGTCACGCCGGGAGTGCACGCCTGCGATGGAGCCACACTGGATGAGTGTGGCTCCATCTGTACCTAATGTAGATAGTAAATAGCCGTACAGTACAGTTGTGATACTCAGTAAATAGGCTATATGCTAGTTTATTACAGCTGCCTCTTTATTTCATTTTCTCATGGGCTGCTTCTATTTACCTCATTCCACTGGGCCACCTCTTCTCTCACTTTTCCCTGCCTCTTTCTGTTGTGTCACCTCTCTTTCCTGTTGCAATTCTATCTTTCCCCACTCACTTTGTCTTCTCACTCTTTGCTTTTCTCATTACCATAACCATAACTCCTCTATGGACCTGCTGTTAAGATCATCATATATGCACACTGGGCAGCTTCCAAGGGCCCCACAATTCTAGGGGCATCCAAGCAGAGGCAGATGGTGGTCACATAATCAGCATTCTCTGCCTGCATCTCAGCCTGTTGCAAGACAGTGAATTGATGTCAACATGGTGGTAGGGGCTGGTGATGATTTCTGTATTGTATGCTAAGTTTTGGCAGGAGCAATGTGGCATGAGTGTAGCCTAAAAGTATAATGTAGATGGTACATAACTACATGTCACAAGGAGCTACCAATTTGGTCTAAGCAAAAAAGAATCCTTAATCCTGCACAGATATTAACATAAGCAGCTATGCACTCTGGGCCTGATTGCCTGATTCATATTTGTAAGTAAAGAAAAAAAAAGCAAGTAGATTTATGTCTGAAACAAACCGTGTTGCCATGCAAGGGGAGAAAATACATTTTTCAGTATACTTTTTCTGTGCAGTGTAAATACTGGCAGCTTTTGCATGTAGCCCACACATGTTAGACACATTTATTTTGACACTGCAATTTAGATTTCAGTTTGACATAACCACCTAATTTTAAATTTATCTGCACATTACATCTGCTGCACTGGCAGTGCAACATTGTTTTGCCCAGTTGCTTGCTTTTTTGCTTTACTTACAAACATGATTCAGGCCCTCTGTATATTATTAGTGTTTTCATGTCCCCCAAGTGAATTATAATTTAGATCTGGCACCTGAGTTATCCTTCTGAGGACAACATATATATTAGAATTGATGATTTTTTTCAGGGAACAGTAATTACTTTTGTATATTATACAGCAATGATTTGCTTTTGGTTTCTATAGGCTCTTAATTCATACGTAATTAGAAAAGAGATGTTTGTAATAATCTCTAACACATTTAAGGTTCTCCGTTCAGTCTTTGCATTAACTCAATTTCATCTCTTTTAATTATGTATTGTTTCCATATTAGTTGACACTCTTCCCACAAGGAATCACTCAATTACCTTGCAAATAAAAAAAAATCATATATTGCATCCAGAAAAACAGCCACAGTATTGCTTTTCATGCGCTTTTAATTATGAGGAAGAAAAGATCCTACTATTGTGAGTTGCATTTGCCTTGTTATACTGGCGCTGGGGATGCCGCATACTGTACCTAGGCATAATGGTAAACTAACCCCACATACTTTTGTTTTGGCTCCACCTGCAGTTGATTTGGTCTGACCCACATGAGGCAACTTTCTGATTTTTTTTTCTAGGGCCAATTCAACAATCTAATCTTTCCCAGAAAATAATATTGTATAGTAAATAGAAAGCCAATGTCCCTTTCTAGTCTTTTTGTGTGTTTTCTTTTTTCTTTTCTCTTATTGTGTGTGTGTGTGTGTGTGTGTGTGTGTGTGTGTGTTTTATTTTTTATTTTCTCTCAGTGTGTGTGTGTGTGTGTGTGTGTGTGTGTGTGTGTGTGTGTGTGTGTGGAGGGGGGGGCACAGTTGTTTTTACTTTGATATTTATATTTAGGTTTTAGCAATAACAATATGTATATTCCATGTCCACTAGATTTTTATGTTTTTTAGTGGGATTTCACGGCAAATGCTGCTTTTTGCATCTACTGTTGGTATAATGCTAGAAACATTCTTACAGTCTACCTTTCATACCTCTAGCTTTCATACCTCCTCAGTCTAATTTCAAAATGTGTCACCTTTTTTAACAACCAAACTTTTAATCTTTTTTTTTTTTATTTCAATGTTTCTTTCATATAATCTTTGTCTCTGCTTTCATCTAAGCTGAATATGTTTTGCTCTTAAAGTATTTGTTTATAAGTTATTTTGTGCGGCTTATGTACAATAAATTTGTCCATGTTTTCTATTTGGTTCACTGTTTTAATTATATAATCTCCAGAACTGTACAGGGTGCTCCAAGTGTGACCTTAACATTGAAAAACTAGCAACATTAAATAGCAACATTATTTCCATATTCTTGCTTTTAAAATCTCTTCATATTGAACCATGGGGGTAATTCCAAGTTGATCACAGCAGGATTTTTGATAGCAACTGGGCAAAACCATGTGCACTGCAGGTGGGGCAGATATAACATGTGCAGAGAGAGTTAGATTTGGGTGGGTTATATTGTTTCTGTGCAGGGTAAATACTGGCTGCTTTATTTTTACACTGCAAATTAGATTGCAGATTGACCACACCACACCCAAATCTAACTCTTTCTGCACATGTTATATCTGCCTCCCCTGCAGTGCACATGGTTTTGCCCAGTTGCTATCAAAAATCACTACTGCCTTATCTTACTGCTACTTTACACTGCATGCCTAACTTCATATCATAAGAAACCATAACTCAAATGTTGCTTTCCTGTGCTGTTTTTGTCATTAGACAATAGTTTAAAAAAAAATGTGTTTAGCAAAATTATTTCTTTAAGTGTTGATGTCTTTTTTTTTTAGTTTATACACTTTAGTCCAGTCTTCTAGTCTCTCTAGTTTGCTTTAAATGTTTATGGTTCCAACACTGTTACAAAGATTTATAACTATTGTAGTGCACAAAATATACAGTACAATGCAATATCTTCCCTGAGATATTACAGATTAATTGAATATTACTCTTTTATCCATTTCATTATACTAAATGTCCAGAGGAAGGGGCAATATGTTGCAATAAACACGTTTGGTGAGATTTAACTATTTGGAGTGCCACCTCTCTCTACATTCTCCATATCTAGGGGTGCAATCCCCTTAAGCAGCGCACCGGAGCACAGACAGACTGAGATAGGTCAAAGAAGTGGCATCACATATGTCTCTGCTATATATATATATATATATATATATATATATATATAAAGGTATGTCACACCACCACATCAAGCACTGATATTTTTATTTCTTCCCCCTGAATTAAACATGCAGTTTGCAGTGATCAAACAGCCCGTGGCACCCATCCCCCTTTTTATCCGGCAGCTGTGGCTCGCACTGTCTTCCTCCCAGAGCCCCACCGTTTTCCCACCTAGCATCTGTGTCTTGCCCTGTGTCTCCCACCCCACTCTCCCACCAGGAGGCTGTGTCTATACTGCCCCCCCCCTCCAGCTCACTTACCAGTGGCTGTGTCTTGCACGGTGTTCCCCGCTCTTCCACCCGGCGGCTGCACTGTGTCTCCCCCCCATACCCCCAGAGACGCAGACACCTTGGTGTGCAGGACAGGGAACTGGAGGTTCACATAAACAGCAGTATGTGTGCACAGCATGTGGGGAGGTAAGGGATATACATCATGGGAAGGCCAACATGTGTGTGTCATCGTCTGTATTTTAGCATCTATCCATGTCTCAGCATATGTGTGTCAATGTCATTGTGTCACTGTCTGCATGTCAACATCTATCTGTGTGTCAGCATCTGTCTGTGTGTCAATGTCTGCAGTAAAAAGATATCTTACTCAAAATCAGGCTCTACGTGGAGGTAGTATTCAGTTGCCCTCCACATACTTCACCCTCTCCACAAACTCCACCCCCATTAGGGCTGCTTCCTTAAATTTCCCAGGCTGATTTTACAGGTGGGTCCACATTTATCTTGACCTTTAATAGGATTAACTGAGATTGGCCAGTCGGACTTAATCCCCTGTTGTAATGACTTAATCCCCTGCTGTATTGTTCTCTGTATTGTATTGCAGTAGAGAACAATAGATGAAGGGTTTATGCTAATAAATCATGTTGTCCTAGGCACAGAAAACTAGTCAAGATAACCATGGACCCATCTGTACATCCCAATCCGACCCTGTACACAGGTATCCCAATTACATTACTTTAATAACCTCTGGGAATTTCTGCTATGTGACTGATTACAGTAGACTACTTACTGTATACTACTATTTGTGCTATTTATAAAAAATATTAATACTGTATCTAAGTTCCTGCCTACAAGCCTCATATCATAACAAAGAGCTATAACTGTGCATATTTATATATTGTGCATTTGATGCCTTTATTATTAAATAAAGTTTGTGGTCTTTCAGATCTGAAGTTTTACTGCTTCATGTATTGTAAAAAAAATAATATTGTGATTTTAATTTGAACATAGCCATGTTGTCTTATACTGTATATTTTGATTTCTTTTACACTAGTTAACATTCTACTGTTTATGTGACTTCATTAATTTTGTTGCAGCTAGGAAATAGTACTCAGCTGTTACAAAATTCCTAGGTAGTTGCAATGTTGAGTGCTGTCTTTGGAGATAGCAGTAAACCACTGTAGTGAGTGCTCGTTATTTTTGGTTTAATGCACTAGCTATATCTGTGTAGATAAACTTTTCCATTTGCTCCCACAAGTGCACATCTCTTAAATGTTTAATAGCAATGCATTACTTGAATAAATAATGTAGTTTTAGCATTTCTGTAACATGCACAAACAATTCAAATATAATGAGCAGATTCCAAATATGTATTCCAGTAACATGAAATTGCCTTTGTCATGTAACGTTCACATATAAACAGTACTTTGTATTGCCATTACTATTAATACATGAGACACCTTAATTGACCTGTGAGATTGTACCTTATCGTCGTTTCATAGTTTCTCGAGATCACTACATACTAGCTGAATTGTGGTTCCTAAATCAGGTAATATATGAAATTAAATCACTGTTGATGCAAAGGCCAGTCTTGGCTCTGCAGTCAGACACATGGAACTGCTCCGGAGCTCAACCCTCCCCTCCATGGATATGTATCAGATAGCTCAACATTATCTTATACATTAATTAACAAAGGAATGTCCTTTTTATTTTATGAATGAGTAACCAGAGGTTATACAAAGGCAGCTGATAAATGTTTTATCTTATGTAAAGTGTAGTGTTAGTTGGGAAATGTCCTTTCTTGACACATATTTATTAATATAGATTTAGATAACGTATGGTGCATGAATTGATTTATTTTCCACAATACTTACTTAAGTGATTAATTGGCAAGAGCAGCATTTTCTAATGTAATGTAAACCAGTGTGAATTGTTCTTAATACAAAGTGACATTTTAATGTCATAAACTGTTTACTGAAAGGTGAGTCAGTGAGTGGAGTGCTTACTCTTAAAAGGAAAGTATCTATTCTCAGATTAAGACATGGTGGATTGATTTCCTTCATTTTTCCTCAAAATTTAATCTAAAATGAAATAGAACAAGAATACCTGATCGCTGTGTGCTCTTTATTGATGATTAGTCTTAAGTCAACATTGACTTAATTTCTGAGCATAATTTTTTATTAGAATAATGCAGTAACATAGTGGAGAAGTCATTGTTTTAGAATTAATGATTTGAACTTCAACTTTACATTTCTCAATGTATTGCCTTAGACAACTATTTTACAATTTTAATGATTATCTACAATTCAGGTTTCTGAAAGTACTGTAAGTGAATTTTGTTTAGTATCATGCAGAAAGGCATAAGTGGTAAACATTGATTGTAGGAAAAAATCTATCAATACAGCTGTGTTTAGCATCATTTTATATGCTTGTACACCTATGTCATTGCACATAATTAGATGTATAGCTACGTTCTGTGTTTTATGTCTTATCTGGTCAGACACTTTGTATATTATTTTATGTGCTTTGCTGTGGGGCTATATTGCACTGTGATATTTGGACCATCCCTTAAATTCTCTGGATGATCCCTTAAATAAATTAAAAAATATTCAGAAATATATTATCATACATGAGATATGGCTCCAAATCTTTCTCAATATGGTAACAACAATATTCTCTATGTTAGAGATGTGTGTACAGACCACCATGTTTATGTTTTGGTATTGGTTATAATTCATCACCAAGTTTTGGCAAAACACCTTTATGTGTTTGATTTTGTGTCTAGATTTCTTAAAAATTTATAAAAATAGCAAAATCATATCATTTATCCCTATTTTTGTTTGTATGTGATTATTAGCATCAATAACATTCATTTACAATAATTTCCAGTTTGAATTTGCTCCTGAAATCATGAAGGAGGAACTTACATGCAATAAAAAACATGCAATATTTGGTTATTAGATACAAGAATCTAACTAGGCAAGATGGGACATGCCTCAACTCAGTTCAATGTGGAACCCCAAAGAGACCCTAACCAGGGGGTATATTTACTAAAATTCAATTTTTGTTGATGTTTGGTCAATGTTTGGTAGATTTTTGATCAATTTTGTGTTTAAGGGTCTAAACCATATATTTACCAAGAGATTTTTTACATTGTTTAAAAAAAAATCAAAAATACTTATTGTGTATTTGTATTCACAACAAAGAAAACATATTTATAGACCAAGCTTAGACAATATTAGTTTAGTGTTATCTATGAAAAAACAGTGAATATCAGTGTTAAAAAAAGATATATATATATATATATATATATATATATATACACAAGGTGATTCATCGCACCCTAGGGGTGCTCTTCACACCGTCGTAAGGGGCTGTGCTCCCTTAACCTTTGCAGGCCCTTGTGGTGTGCAATATTTTTTATTATATGGAGTATTACCTGAAGTCATAATTGTGTGAGTGATTAAATATTGCATGGACAAAGGGCATGCGATGGTTAAGGGGTCATAGCCCCTTGCAACGGCATGAACAGCGCACGTAGGGCCTGATGAATTACCTAGTAGGTGCTGTGGTTGGGGGAGTGGCAGGTGTGAGGGAGATGTGGATGGGGGAGCGGGTCCAGGGGAGATGCGGGTTGGTGAGGAGCAATTTGTGGGGGTGCTGCGGGTAGGTGAGGGGTTGGTGCGGTGGTGCAGAGGGTGGGGGAAGGGATCCAGAGCCACCATGGGTGGTGGAGGAGCAGTTGCAGTGGTGCCACAGGTGGGAGAGGGGCAGGTACGGTGGTGCTGCGGGTGAGGGAGGGGCGGGGGTGCTGCGGGTGTTGGTTTGGAGCCACCGCGGGAGGTGCAGGTGCCGTGGATGGGGCCCGGAGGTACTGCGAGTGAGATAGGAGTGGGTATTGCTTCTCCTGATTGCTCCTGGAAGCAGCTAAGCTGCTGTCCTCCCATTAGCAGTGGCTCTCCCCCAGAGACTCTCACAGCAGCCAAGCAGCCAGTCACTATTGTTAGTGCCAGTGTCCCAATGCGCCGCATTACAGGGAAGAAGATGCACTAAATAAACTGCTGCGCCCAGCAGCCCTTAGTACCAGAATGCTTCGGCGCTAAGGGCTGCTGGGAGCTGTAGTTTATTTAGTGTGTCTACTTCCCTATAATGCCGTGCATTGGGAGACTGGTGCTAACAATAGTGACTGGCTGGCAGAACTGACTGACTGGCTGGCTGTATCAATGTAAAAGGTGAGTGCTGTGCAGTGTCAGTGACACTGCACACCCACTGCCCTGCAGAGCACTGTCACCTTTTACATTGATTCAGCATCAAGACATTATCCTCCGTGATATCACCCACTCTATCCGTTACATTAGCCATCTCAGGGCTTCCAGGCCGGCAGTCCAGGTGTTGTGGAGTAAGGGCCTCTGGGGATCTAGGCGCGGCTGTGGCGGGGAAGCACTCCTGTGACATCATGTGCAGAAGAGGCTCTGGGGCTCAGAGAGTATGCAGCGCAGAGAGGGCTATGAAAGCCTTCCGCTGCACTGCTTTCATATACATCTATGCCAGTGGCCTCAGCAGCTTTTGTTCCACCTGTGCCGTGGCTAGGTAGTGGGGATTGTTGATGCTGGAGGGGGCAGGCAGACTGGCAGCAGGACATAGGATGCTGCAGTAAAAGGTTTTGTTTTTTTCCCTCTCTACAGTGTAGAGACTTGCTACAGATGCAGTGGCATACCCTCCAGCTGTACCTTTTTGGTAGATACAGTACCTTTTTTATGGTCTGTACCGATTTTTGGCTCTCCAAACTTCAATTGAAAGTATAGGAGAAGGGGCATGGCCATTCCACTTTACCCGTGGCCATGCCCCCTTTTCAAATTTGTAATGATTTTTATGTGTAAATAATTGGAGGGTATGTTGCTGCAGATGCAGTGGGCCTATTTTGGGGTGTGGGCCTGGAGTTGCAGATCCGTCAGCCCCATTGTTAATCCTGCTCTGGGAACACACAGCAGCCAAAGGGCAGAGCCTCCCATTGGATGTAACCTGTGTGGGAGGGTGTTTCTTGCCCAATCAGCTGTGGACTGGGTGTGATAGACCTGCTTCTAACTCAATGAGAGCCTGTAGCCACGCCCAGCATTATACACACAGGCAGAGAGTCACAGATCTGGGCTATTATATAGGAGATGTACACCTTGTGTGTGTCTGCATGTTTATGTTTGTGTACTGTATGTTATTGTATATAATATACCGATTGCATTGTGAAATAATTTGCTTATATTTTTTCTCTGCCTGCAAGCAGGAAACTAAGCTATCACAGCATGAATTATTGTTTTTATGCAGAAATCCTAGTTGCCTTGAATATGTATTGCCTAAGGTCACAGTGTTGACTTTAAACCATGTATCATTTATTCCCACTGGTCTACTTTGAGTGAAATTTCATTATCCTTCAATTCTGTTGCATTTGAACTGAGGGTAAAATATTGGACGAACAGATTTTGTCTTTCTGAGTGAAGTTTATTGATGATGGAAAAGTTTAGGACAATAAATAATCCTGAAAAACAACTTGCCATTGAGATGATAGTGTATATGTGGGTGCAATTTAAAATAGTCTCTTAGATGCCAGTTGAATTGGGCTGCAGATTAGCAATGCAATTTCATATAATGAAGATATTTGTTTGGGGCCATAGCAATTTACCATTGCTGACATGCCATGTCAACAGTTCTGACAAAAGTGTATGGATGATATCCAAATAGACTACACCTGTCTGGGAAAGTAGCCAGGTTTATTATTAAATCCATTTAAATGGTATTGATCATAAAAAGCAAAAAAACATTTGTGTTTTCAAAAGTAGCTATATGTCAGTTTTGCTAAAATAAAATGAACTCTGACAATGCACTGTCATGTTACATTATACACATAGTGGCTCCTGCAAAACTGTATATACAAATGTATAGTTACACCTCTGATAGATTACTATCACAAATCCCTAGAACTATAACGCAGATACCAAATACTGTATTTCCCTACTTTTTTCTCCAGAGACAGAAGAAGCTTCTCAAAGTTCCTGTCTAGGGACTATTCATCAATCTTCACATTTCTGCTAGATGATCACTATCATTCCACAATAAAAATGTAACATTTTATAAATGTGTTACGGGGCATTTGTTATAGATTGCATATTCCATGCGATCTGGGCAGTATCTTACCGCCCAGGATCGCATTGCAATATGCGATCCTATCAGCAGCATTTATCAATCAGTCCATGCAGGGACAAAGGCTTTGAAAGGAGCCCGTCCCTACGATGTGCTGAGCGGGGTGTCAGGCCTTTGCGCACAGAGTCCATTACTGGCGTGGGGTTCTAGGGGAATAAAAAGTTTGTATAAATAAAAATAATGTACAGTATATCTTCAACAGGTGAACAGATGGAGCAGCTTGCTTCTGGGAATCAGATCCCACCAGTCAATGTATACTGTAGTCCTCAGGTCCTGGAAACCAAATAGGAAGGAACAATCCTAGCAGCAGTAATAGTCCCCTTCAGCAATCTCTAATCACAGCACAGAGTCACCAGCTTAATACATTTTGAATTGAACCGTCCTTCATCCCCATGTTTTAATAAACCCCTCTGGCAATCTGGCTGGAGATTTGTACACTTTACCAGTTTTTTCAGGTTATAATTTCTTCAGTTTTCTTTGATGGTTCATATCAGTAGTGTTGTGCATCTGATTCCTGTGTTCATTTTTAATCACAATTTTTTTAATTTTCACTGATCTTTTGTTAATAAATACCTTGTTTATGTCATTTACAAGTTACAAGTTTTTTGGTGGTTATATGATGCTCAAACAAACCTTGATACACTTCACCACATTCAAGGCAAAGTACAGTAAGTAGCGCATACCTATTCCTTATACCTTTATGTGTCAGGGGTGTAAGTTCATCCGAGTCACCCGGAGGCAAGTTGGAGTTTGGTTCACCCCACCTTAAAAAAAAGAGAAACAAATACGGTGTGTGTGAATGTGTGTGTGTATATAACACACAAAATGTACAAAATTATAAAGATGGCGATCTCAGCCTGTCTTCAGGGACCAGAGCCCACAGTGAATTGGCAGGGCTTCAGCTACTCTGTGTTATGACAACGGGCAGTGAGGGTCAGACTCCCGAATTCAGCCGTCTGCAGCATGTAGAATCAGCTCTCATCGTTGGGTCCCATCTCACAGTCCAGCAGCAGCAGCAGCAGTGTGTACACCATCACATACTGCAGTGTATGCTGAGCGGTTCAAGACAGGAGCCATCCTGAACTCCTGGACAAGGCCAATTAGCACTGCAGTAGCACTTTGATACCGCTGTGAACCGCTGCTGTACATGCAGGTGCCCCTTCAGGGCTTGGAGCCCGGAGGCAGGTGTCTCCATTGCCTTTGGGAGTTCTGCCCCTATTATGTGTACATATCTCTTTCATTACCTGTAAGTGTTGGTACATCTTGCCTGCTCTTTTACTGAAAGATAAAGATACCTTCATGTGTGTGTTCCAATCACACACATTGTGAGTATGATACGTCCCTGCATCTATCCTGCATAGACGTGAAGGCATTCTCTGATTCAGATACCACCTTCAGTTAGTGCACACATGTAGAGTGCTAGTTGTATCCGTACCGCGATTTACTACACACTGACGATCAGAGCTGCCCTAGGCATAGGCAAACTAGGAAGGGCATTTCGTATGCCTAGGGGCACAGGCAGCTCCTGCTGATTAAAATGATATGTGGCATGCCTATATTCTGTGTGTGACTGTGGCTGTATCGGCATACAAAATGTTACATTACAGTGTTTTCCTGGAAGTCACTGTAATGTAGCAATTTGTATACAGATACAGCCACAGTTGCACATAAAATATAGGCATGCCACATATCACTTTAATCAGCAGAAGCTGCTAATACATCCTAGCCACATAGTAATGCAAATAAGATGCATTTTCATCAAAAAAGGTGCCCGATGTAAGCAGAGCTGCCAGCTGACACATGCCAGGCATATTCTGAGGACACATCTGTATTCAAGCAGAGGCAGAGGTCACAGTGTTAGCGGCCATGTGAGTGCTGTGTGTGGGTGGATTGGTTGTGCAGTAGTGTTCAGCATATGTGTAAGGGGCATTATGTGTGTCATGTGTATAAATGCATTAATAATGTACGGCATATATGTAAGGGGCACTATGTGTGTCATTATGTGTATAAGGGCACTAATAATGTGCGATATATGTTTAAGGGCCACTATGTGTGTCATTATGTGTATAAGGGCACTAATAATGTGCGATATATGTTTAAGGGCCACTATGTGTGTCATTATGTGTATAAGTGCACTAATAATGTGCGGCATATGTGTAAGGAGCACTATGCATGTCATTATGTGCATAAGGACATTAATAAAGGTTGGCATAATGTGTAAAGCGCATTATGTTTATAAGGACATTAATAAAGTGTGTAATATATGTAAGGGGCATTACTGTATGGTATTATGTGTATAAATGCATTAATAATGTGTGGCATTATGTGTATAATGTGCTATACTGTGTGGCATAACGTATAGAAAGGGCACTACTATGTGGTTTAATGTGAATAAAGAGCAATATGGTGTGGTGTAATGTGAATAAGGAGCAATTCAGTGTGATGTAATGTGAATAAGGAACTCTACTGTGAGGAGTAATGTATATAAAGTAAAGTGGTACTACTGTGTGATGTAACTTGAATTATGGACACTATCGCATGATAAAATGTGAATAAAGTTGCACTACTGTGTAGCGTCATTTTAATTCAAGGTACTGTTGTGTGACCATGCCCCTTCCCAGCAAGAACACACCCCATTTTGAGCTGTGCGCTGAATGTGCGCACTGTTCCTATTTAAAATATAGGGGGTAGGAGCACCAAAATTAGGACTGCTATGGGTGAGGGATAATGGTGCTGGGAAAGAGGTGCAGAGCCAGAGGTGGAATTAGCAGCTATGCTAGGGGGCACCAGCCAAAATCTTGCCTAAGGCATCATATTGGTTAGGGACGGCTCTGCTGATGATCATTTCTTGTTTAATGTCATCAATTCTGTGAGTCAAAAAAAAGAAAAAAAACCCACCTACGGATTATAAAGGTTGTAATAATCTACACTCACCTGGTCAACCCAGATTTTGGAAACATTGACACCCACTGTTTTAGGGGACTATTCAGTATTTTGTGTTTATTTCTGTTAATTTGTATTTGTGTGTACAGTATTCTTTCAATTTATAGATATTAGCTGGATTGTAGCCCACAATTTTTTAAAATCTTGTTTCAGTTACATTGTCCAAAAACGGTGAGCAGGATGAACTAGTTGAATCAATTATATTTGATGATAATAATAATATTAATATTATTATTATTATTATTATTATTATTATTATTATTATTATTATTATGTGGACGTTCAAAGTTGCTGAAACCTTCTGTGAAACAAATTATGCAGAAAACTTATTCCAAACAAGAAGCACAAGCTCTTCCTTTTAAAGATACTGTATATATCAATGTTATGATCTCCCAATGAAATTAACTGCAATGCAGGTAGATGTCACTGTTCCTGAAATAAGTACATTCCACCAACAGAACCTTTTATACTTGCCAGATTTTAATGACTTCATGTATGGTGATTAAATAAAAATCTACAGTATAAGAGACCTAAGATCAGGGTAAGGATTTCATCTCCTGGCGTAGATGGATGCACTTTCATACAGCAAATAGCACCCCAGTACAGGAGCTTGGTATAAGTAGCCACAGCTAGTTTTATATACAGCTCAAAGATAAATAAACAGAAAAGAAAAGCCTATCCTGTCCAGCTCTTATTAAACAAAACAATAACCTTGTTCAAAGTGAAAGGCACTAACATCCCTTTCACAAAACAGCAGCATTATCACCGTACTTACAGCAAGTAATAACAGTGTCTCTCAAAAGTCCTGCTGCCTGCTCCCCAGGTAGTGAGAGACTGAGACTAACAACTGACACAGCAGCTTTGACCATCCTGGCTGTCAATTATCTTCTGCTACCAGATAGAAGATCATTTTTGGCATACATAGCTCCCATTTATAACTTCTTCTGTGCTTTTATCACATACCACAGGGAGCTCTAATACCAGCAGACCAATACGCACATGGCCATTAGAAACAAAATAATCTTCTTTGTGAAAACAAGGTGTCTACTATCACAGAAAAAGAGACCAGTAATGAGAATTTTGTGAGTTGGGAAAATAATAGCAATAAGACACTGTTGCACTTAAGTTTTGAGGAAATGTGTTTTTTATATGTTTTTATTTATTTCATGCCTAAAGAACAGTTAATAAAGAAATGACATAGGTATTCATCATTCTTGTCATAGAAAGATGCAAAGATTTTACAAATGTTTTCAATTGAGGAAAAAGTAGTACTTTCTAAAAAGCTGTGCACTTATGACTATACCTATAATAGACTTTATGTTGCCCTGGTCCAGAAGAGCATTAGAACACACTCATTTATAAGACTCAGGGGTCTATTTACTAAGGCTTGGATGGAGATAAAGTGGCTAGAGATAAAATACCAGCCAATCGGCTCCTAACTGCCATGCCACAGACTGTTTGAAAAATGACAGGAGCTGATTGGCTGGTACTTTATCTCCAGCCACTTTATCTTCATCCAAGGCTTCATAAATAGACAGTCACACCCCCCAAAAAGAGTGTGGCCATGTGGGGAAAGGGCATGACAAAACCTGATTCCTGGGAAAGCACAAGATACAATGCCCCTATCCACATGACATACATACATACATACATACATACATACAAACATACATACACACACACATACACATTTATAGAAACACTTTCATCAGAACTCTCCAGGAAAATGGATTTGGACACCAATACTCATATGAAACATTCATGCACTCAACTTTGCAGATCACACATTTCTATTTAAGGCACACATTTCAAAATACTGTCATACCCTGGACTCAATCCCATGCCATATTACTATGCAGTCAGACACCCTATACTTGGATATATTTGTTCCTGCATAAAAGTACAGTATGTGAATTCTAAATATATGAAGCTACTTGCATTTGTCAGTTAAAAACTGAGCTGATCTATGTAATATGCAGCCACAGAGCCACATGTCCAATCCCCAGCACCCACACACTACATACCTCTGCCCAGCTACAATGGTTTTCAAATAACATTAGTTAGAATTCACATACTTAAGCAGGAGCAAATACCTCCATGGGTAAGATGCTAATAAATAATATAATAGAACTTGTTAAAGGAGGTGAGAAGGTTAAAAATATAGATGAGCAGGTTCAGTTCTCAGAGAACCAAACCCCCCCCCCCCCGAACATCCCGTTCTGAGCCTGGATCCAAGTCTGGCTTGGAAATTCCTGCCAGACTCGGAAATCAGAACTAGGCAAAACATCATCATCCCTCTATCAGATTCTCGTGGGTTTTGGATTCCATATAAACAGCCGTGCATCGCCACCATTTTCACTCTGGACTTGGAGAGTAAGGGAGACAAACTTCTGTCTCTCTGTGGGTGGTGGCGTCGGGTGGGGTCAGTGTGTGCTCTGTAGGAGTGCTGTTCCTGTCACTGTGGTGTACCTGTGCTGCTAGGGGTGCTGTCCTGGCTGTCACTGGTGTTTAATGTGCTGTTAGGGGTGCTGAAGCTGTACATGGGTGTTGCTGTCCTGGCTGTCACTGTGTTGTACAGGGGGCAGGGGCACTGTGCTCCTGTATGCTGTGAAAATACAGGGGTGCTGGATGCAAAAATTCTGGGGAACAGTGAAAATAAATGTAAACTGGACCTGTCTCGTATGCTGTAAAAAAATCTTGGGAGCAGGGAAAATAAATGTATACTGGCCCTGTCTTTTATGCTGTAAAAAATCTGGGGAGCAATGAAAATAAATGTACACTGGCCCTGTCTTGTATGCTGTAAAAATTCTGTTGTGCAGTAAAATAAATGTACACTGGCCCTGTCTTGTATGCTGTAAAAATTCTCTTGTGCAGTAAAATAAATGTACACTGGTTCTGTCTTGTATGCTGTAAAAATTCTGGGGTGCAGTAAAATAAATGTGCACTGGCCATGAAAAAATACAGTGGTGCAGTAAAGTAAATGTACACTGGGCCTGTCTTGTATGCTGTAAAAATTCTGGGGTGTAGTAAAAATCAATGTACACTGGTCCTGTCTGCTGTAAAAATACAAGGTTGCTGCTGTTAAAATAAAAGAACACTGGTCCTGTATGCTGTAAAAATACAGGGGTGCTGTTTTTAAAATAAAAGTACACTGGTCCTGTATGCTGTAAATATACAGGTGTGCTGCTGTTAAAATAAAAGTACACTGGTCCTGTATGCTGTAAAAATACAGGGGTGTTGTTGTTAAAATAAAAGTACACTGGTCATGTATGCTGTAAATATACAGAGGTGCTGCTGTTAAAATAAAAATACACTAGTCCTGTATGCTGTAAAAATACAGAAGTGCTGCTGTTAAAATAAAAGTACACTGGCCCTGTTTGCTGTAAAAAAGGGGTGTTGTGAAAATAAATGTACACTGGCCTTGTCTTGTATGCTGTAAATTAGAAGGGTGTTGTGACAATACAGGGGTGCTGGCACTGTCCGCGGTTGCGATGTCTAGGCCTGACCTTCACAACACTGTATGGGAAAAGGAGGCTACTACCACCATTTGCATGCCCTCTGCAAGTGCTGGGTGGAGCACCACCAGTCCCGTTGCTGATATTGAGATTGAGGATGCCACTGTAGAAGTACACCAGGATGAGGAGATTATGGGTGTAGCTGGCGCTGCGGAGGGAGTTGACGATGAGGATTCTGATGGTGATGTGGTTTGTTTGAATAAGGCACCAGTGGAGACAATTGTTGTCCATGGGATGAAAAAGCCCATTGTCATGCCTGGGCAAAATATCAAAAAAGCCACCACTTTGGTGTGGAAATATTTCTCCAGAAATCCGGACAACAGGTGTCAAGCCCTATGTTGCCTTTGTCAATCCATAATAAGTAGGGGTAAGAAAGCTGACCACCTAGGAACATCCTCCCTTATGCGTCACCTGCCATGCAGTTATCATAAGTCATTGTCAAGTTCAGAAACTTTGGGTAATAGCATAAGCAGTCCACTGACACCTAAATTATGTGGTTTGTTTGAATATTATTTCTCTGTGAGGATGAGGATGACATATTGCCAATGTAGAGCCAGTTTGTGCAAGGAGAGATTAATTGCTTCTTTTTTGGTGGGGGACAAAACAAACCAATCATTTCAGCCAAAGTTGTGTGGGCAGACCCTGTCGCTGAAATGATGGTTTGTTAAAGTGTGCATGTCAAGTTTATACAACATAAGGGTGGGTGAGAGGGCCCAAGGACAATTCCATCTTGCATGTCTTTTCTTTTCCACATCATTCCAGGGGTGCTGCCCTATTCGGGTAACTGCCACTCTGCCCTATCAGTCCAGGGGTGCTGCCCCACTGCCATTTATGTCCAGGGGTGCTGTTGCCTGTCTACTGTGATGTGTATTTCTGCAGGGGTGCTGCCTATGCTGTATATGTCCGGGGAATGCTGCCGTATAATTCCAGGGGTGCTGCTGTACTTGATCCTAGGTTTAAATGAAAGCCTAGAGCAGATATGAAACAAGTTTCAACATCACAAACAGATTTGTGAAAACATAGCCACAAAGGTGGAAATGGAAATTGCTATTTTGACTAAGTGTTTTTAAATAAAGTGGGGAGAGACCACATTTGTGGCCAAAGTCAGTGTGACGCAGAAGAGTCTGAATCATAATCCAGCACAACTGATGGAGAGGTAAATGTGAGATTCTCTGCCAGAGCATTAGAGAAAGGTTCTTCTCAATTATTTCATGTGTAGAACTCACTTAAATGAATGGCTCCAATTAGTCAAACTTAATTTTGATTATATTATTGATGTTCCACGTTTTGGGATTATTTATTTAGAAGATGCACAATTCTTGTACAGGGATCTTCTTTTCCTAAGGGATGCGTAGGGTTATCGCAAGACCTTGCGGTGTTAGAAGAACAGAGATTCAGTGATCTTGCATTGCATCAGCTATCCATTGCACTGCAGCACTAGATGGGCCAGGCGCATCTGTGAGGCTCAAACAGTTACTGAATAAGGCCCAGTATGAAGTCTCATGGTGGTTTACAGCCAAGAAGATTTCTGGATTGCCAGGCTGAGGCATGCTGTGGGCACAGAGGTTAGCATTGCTTCCACCCACAGTCCTATTTATAGTATGAAATGATTTTCGACTGTAGAGTGGTAATCTCCACTAGGGCAGTAGCTCAATAACAAAAAATTAACTGCACAGTCCTGCTTAGTACTGTAACAAACCCACCCAAACTCAACTTTCCCCATCCGGGGCTGCTGTGGGAGCTCAGGAGGGGCTGCTAAAACATCTAAGGGGCTGCTTTATTTAAATATTAAAGATGAAAAAAATAAACAAGACACACAAGTATGCTCACATACGTGTAACTGGGCACACAGGTATGCTCAGATGCGTGTAACTGGGAACTGTGAAAAACAAAAATAAGGCATATGCCACAAAATATGTAAATAAAAATGCAATTAAAAAATGGAAAAATGAAACCCACAAGATTTTCACAAAATAAGTCTCCAGACTCCGTGGAGGGGAAAATATCCAATCTTGATCTTGTGGTATACACCAGTTCATTTTCATCCCAGCATTAAATCAGAGATTCTCTTAATCCCAGAAAATGGAGAAGGGAGTACAAATTTAGAGGCTTTGGCCCCTAGTTTTTCAGTTTGTCCAGTAATGTGGTAATTAATTATATATTTGCTTGGTTGAAGTCCTTTCCGTTCCACACCAATATAGGAGTGGAGGTAAAAGCATCTGTGATGTTTCTGATTGTGTGTGCCTCTCTAATTTTTAATCACCTTCTTGACACTGTCCTCTTCCTCTTGCCTCTTCTCATAATATGAAAAGTCATCAAAGAAGGAGGTGGTATGTTTGTAGCTAGCTATGATTTGGAGAACTTGGCGAGCTTTTTCCAGGAAATGATGGGTTTATTAAACTGTGCATGTCCTGTTTAAACAACATAAGGGTGGGTGGGAATGCCCAAAGACAATTCCATCTTGCACCTCTTTTTTTTCTTTGCATTATGTGCTCTTTGGTCCTAGTTTTTAAAACTGCCATCCTGTCTGCCACTGCAGTGCCACTCATAGATGGGCCAGGTGTTTGTGCCGCCCACTTGTGTCGCTTAGCTTAGTCATCCAGTGACCTTGGTGCAACCTTTTGGCCTAAAAACAATATTATGAGGTGTGAGGTGTTCAGAATAGACTGGATATGAATGTTATTGAGGTTAATAATACCATAGGATCAAAATTACCCCCAAATTCTGTGCCCGCCACATATCTCTAGTTGGATGGTATGTCTTTATTTATGATTCTATGCTTGTATCCACCACAAGCAGTGATGCATACAGTGTTGTGGGTGTTTTTTGAAAGGACAGATATAGCCCTTGCATGCTGGGTACTTTCACGCCTGTCCACAGGGCAGAAATCACAGCAGCAAAATCTTGCAATGCCAGATTTAGAGTCTGGGATAGTAAAAGTGAGATGAGAAAATGGGCATGAAAAACTGTTAAAATAGGAAAAGGAAACACATGGTTTCTGCAAAGTGCCTTGAGTCCTATTGGGGAAACCAAAACCCGAAATGGTGGTTTTGGCAAAACTAATCCAGGATCCAAAACACGAGCAGGGATCCAGATCCAAATCATGAAAAGTGTCCGTCGCAGATCTCTAGTTAAAATAGCTTTATCTGCTGAAAAAAGTCTACAGCTAATACCAAAGAAAATACCCATCTTCAAAACAAAAGACAGTTGCTTTCCTTAGAAGTGGGGAGTGGACGTGATGAAGGAAGTCATTGCGTAACTCAAGAAACTAACTTAAAATAAATAACAAAGTTCTTGAATAGACAAAGAATTGTTTATATGGAAATTGTATTAACGACTCTTTAGCTCACAAAAACAATGCTGTGGATAAAGGTGCTGTTACTGCCAAAGCAAAAGCATCAAATACTGATCAAGGCCCTTAAATATGATAATTGCTAAAGAAAATCTCCTGACAGAGATAAAGGGGGAGGCCGTTACGTGACCGGCAGTCAGGAGACTGCAGATCCCAATACCAAAAACGGAATCCTGCTCACTTACAGTCCCTACAGTCAGCATGCCAACTAACAGGGATTATTCCTGCTTGTGCGTGTCCACGATACCCATGGAGTGGGAATATAAACTGTAGATAGCACATCTCGCCACCGAGTTTGCAGTGTGGCGAGCAAAGCTTTGTTCCACTCGCCCCCCTCCCCTCGCCTGCCATCTGCAAGCTAGGATTCCGGTGTCGGTATGGTAACCGGCGGTCTCCTGAACCCATACCAAACCCAGATAAAGGTATGGTAAAGCTGAAACATATGCCATCAGTAAAAATGGACATAAGGATCTGAAGAGTAAGATGAAGTCAAGTAATGTTGAAAAGGGCTGTACAGCTGAAATAAATGTATCAAGTGGTGATATAAAAGCAAGCAGGATTGCAGATCCTTCATTGCCACATCAGAAGTTTAAGTGTCAGAAAGATGAAGAGAAATACATATTGAAGAAATCACCTGAAAAGAAATACAAAAGTCAAGTTTACACAAAAGGGTTATAAGAAAGGGCTCCATTTGGAGGTAAACATATACATAAAATAAATATTTGCATAACTATTCCATACATATGATAAAAAGATAAAGTACCTAAAACATTTATTTTGTTTGTTGTATGCCAAAGTAAAGAACATTTTATGACATCTTAGAAATTTCAATAAGGAAATAATGAGGGTAAAATGAAATAGCCTGCAAGTTGCAGGTTGTGCAGGATTTTGTGCAAGTCTTTATGTATTTTTAAAGCATATTATTGCTTTTAAAATATGGGTACACTTGCACTAAATTTTGCACAGATTGCAACTCACAGGCTATTAAAACTCACCCTAAATATGGGCTGGTTTGAAGTCAGCGTAGGATTTTTTTAGAAATAAAATAAGGAGTCTTTAATAATGATTGAGAGCAAAACGTTTTTGAAATAGTATGACAATTAAAGAACTTGGAAGGCATGCAAGAGATCTAGAGGAGAAGTTTTACTTCCTGGTGGTACCAAACCGAGTTGCAGGAGAAATATCAAATCATGGTTTGATTACGGAAAGTATGTCAAACCAGAAATGGGAATATATTTGTTCCAACATACAATATAGATCTTTCACTGAATTTTGCTCATCTGAGGTACAGTATTTGTCTTCAAATGTACTTTAGCGGTGTTTGGTAAAGTTAATACAATTCACACAAAATTTAGCAATGAAACTAAAGTAGCCTTAGATCCAACCCCAAATAATAACAGTCATGTATCAAAGAGGCACCACTATGGAATGATACAGTGTCAGAGTATTTATTTGTCATGGGCAGAGGACAGGGACCACAGAGAGGAATTGTACAAATTGGAGGTAAAGGGAACATAACAATATTATTAAAGACTGGTATGCTGCCTTGCAGTGGTAGATTAGTACTGCAAACTTAGATGAGTTAGTGCTAGCCTGAACTTAGTATGGGTAGTCTAAATCACAGTAGGCATATGCAACTAACCAGTAGGTAATAGTCAGTATCAGCAACTTAGGGGGTCATTCAGATCTGATTGCTGCTATGTGTTTTTTGCACAGCGAGCCATCAGATCAAACTTGCATGCATATGCACCGCACTGTGCCAGCGCATTGCACGGCGGCAACGTGCATCGGGGGCTTGCGATGGGATGATACGAATAATCCATTCTCACGGGCGTTCGCAAGGAGATTGACAGAGGCCATTTGTTGGTGGCAACTGACCATTTACAGGGAGTGTCCAGAAAAATTCAGGCAGGATCAAGTGTTTTCAGGGCGGGTGTCTGACTTTAGCTCCGGCCCCGATCAGCCTGCTCTCATCACACTTGAACAGTAAGTCCTGGGCTGTGCAGAGACTGCACAAAATCATTTTGTGCAGCTCTGCTACACATGCGATCACACACTTGCACAGCAAAAAACACTCCCCCTGTAGGCAGCGACTATCTGATCGCAGGACTGCAAAAATAGCTGCCCAGCGATCAGATCTGAATGAACCCCTTAGTTCACAGGGAAAGCAAATTGTTACTATTAGTAGAGATGAGCGCCTGAAATTTTTCGGGTTTTGTGTTTTGGTTTTGGGTTCGGTTCCGCGGCCGTGTTTTGGGTTCGAACGCGTTTTGGCAAAACCTCACCGAATTATTTTTGTCGGATTCGGGTGTGTTTTGGATTCGGGTGTTTTTTTCCAAAAACACTAAAAAACAGCTTAAATCATAGAATTTGGGGGTCATTTTGATCCCAAAGTATTATTAACCTCAAAAACCATAATTTACACTCATTTTCAGTCTATTCTGAATACCTCACACCTCACAATATTATTTTTAGTCCTAAAATTTGCACCAAGGTCGCTGTGTGAGTAAGATAAGCGACCCTAGTGGCCGACACAAACACCGGGCCCATCTAGGAGTGGCACTGCAGTGTCACGCAGGATGTCCCTTCCAAAAAACCCTCCCCAAACAGCACATGACGCAAAGAAAAAAAGAGGCGCAATGAGGTAGCTGTGTGAGTAAGATTAGCGACCCTAGTGGCCGACACAAACACCGGGCCCATCTAGGAGTGGCACTGCAGTGTCACGCAGGATGGCCCTTCCAAAAAACCCTCCCCAAACAGCACATGACGCAAAGAAAAAAAGAGGCGCAATGAGGTAGCTGACTGTGTGAGTAAGATTAGCGACCCTAGTGGCCGACACAAACACCGGGCACATCTAGGAGTGGCACTGCAGTGTCACGCAGGATGTCCCTTCCAAAAAAACCTCCCCAAACAGCACATGACGCAAAGAAAAAAAGAGGCGCAATGAGGTAGCTGTGTGAGTAAGATTAGCGACCCTAGTGGCCGACACAAACACCGGGCCCATCTAGGAGTGGCACTGCAGTGTCACGCAGGATGTCCCTTCCAAAAAACCCTCCCCAATCAGCACATGATGCAAAGAAAAAGAAAAGAAAAAAGAGGTGCAAGATGGAATTATCCTTGGGCCCTCCCACCCACCCTTATGTTGTATAAACAAAACAGGACATGCACACTTTAACCAACCCATCATTTCAGTGACAGGGTCTGCCACACGACTGTGACTGATATGACGGGTTGGTTTGGACCCCCCCCAAAAAAGAAGCAATTAATCTCTCCTTGCACAAACTGGCTCTACAGAGGCAAGATGTCCACCTCATCTTCACCCTCCGATATATCACCGTGTACATCCCCCTCCTCACAGATTATCAATTCGTCCCCACTGGAATCCACCATCTCAGCTCCCTGTGTACTTTGTGGAGGCAATTGCTGCTGGTCAATGTCTCCGCGGAGGAATTGATTATAATTCATTTTAATGAACATCATCTTCTCCACATTTTCTGGATGTAACCTCGTACGCCGATTGCTGACAAGGTGAGCGGCGGCACTAAACACTCTTTCGGAGTACACACTTGTGGGAGGGCAACTTAGGTAGAATAAAGCCAGTTTGTGCAAGGGCCTCCAAATTGCCTCTTTTTCCTGCCAGTATAAGTACGGACTGTGTGACGTGCCTACTTGGATGCGGTCACTCATATAATCCTCCACCATTCTATCAATGTTGAGAGAATCATATGCAGTGACAGTAGACGACATGTCCGTAATCGTTGTCAGGTCCTTCAGTCCGGACCAGATGTCAGCATCAGCAGTCGCTCCAGACTGCCCTGCATCACCGCCAGCGGGTGGGCTCGGAATTCTGAGCCTTTTCCTCGCACCCCCAGTTGCGGGAGAATGTGAAGGAGGAGATGTTGACAGGTCGCGTTCCGCTTGACTTGACAATTTTGTCACCAGCAGGTCTTTCAACCCCAGCAGACCTGTGTCTGCCGGAAAGAGAGATCCAAGGTAGGCTTTAAATCTAGGATCGAGCACGGTGGCCAAAATGTAGTGCTCTGATTTCAACAGATTGACCACCCGTGAATCCTTGTTAAGCGAATTAAGGGCTGCATCCACAAGTCCCACATGCCTAGCGGAATCGCTCCGTGTTAGCTCCTTCTTCAATGCCTCCAGCTTCTTCTGCAAAAGCCTGATGAGGGGAATGACCTGACTCAGGCTGGCAGTGTCTGAACTGACTTCACGTGTGGCAAGTTCAAAGGGCATCAGAACCTTGCACAACGTTGAAATCATTCTCCACTGCACTTGAGACAGGTGCATTCCATCTCCTATATCGTGCTCAATTGTATAGGCTTGAATGGCCTTTTGCTGCTCCTCCAACCTCTGAAGCATATAGAGGGTTGAATTCCACCTCGTTACCACTTCTTGCTTCAGATGATGGCAGGGCAGGTTCAGTAGTTTTTGGTGGTGCTCCAGTCTTCTGTACGTGGTGCCTGTACGCCGAAAGTGTCCCGCAATTCTTCTGGCCACCGACAGCATCTCTTGCACACCCCTGTCGTTTTTTAAAAAATTCTGCACCACCAAATTCAAGGTATGTGCAAAACATGGGACGTGCTGGAATTTGCCCATATTTAATGCACACACAATATTGCTGGCGTTGTCCGATGCCACAAATCCACAGGAGAGTCCAATTGGGGTAAGCCATTCCGCGATGATCTTCCTCAGTTGCCGTAAGAGGTTTTCAGCTGTGTGCGTATTCTGGAAAGCGGTGATACAAAGCGTAGCCTGCCTAGGAAAGAGTTGGCGTTTGCGAGATGCTGCTACTGGTGCCGCCGCTGCTGTTCTTGCGGCGGGAGTCCATACATCTACCCAGTGGGCTGTCACAGTCATATAGTCCTGACCCTGCCCTGCTCCACTTGTCCACATGTCCGTGGTTAAGTGGACATTGGGTACAACTGCATTTTTTAGGACACTGGTGAGTCTTTTTCTGACGTCCGTGTACATTCTCGGTATCGCCTGCCTAGAGAAGTGGAACCTAGATGGTATTTGGTAACGGGGGCACACTGCCTCAATAAATTGTCTAGTTCCCTGTGAACTAACGGCGGATACCGGACGCACGTCTAACACCAACATAGTTGTCAAGGACTCAGTTATCCGCTTTGCAGTAGGATGACTGCTGTGATATTTCATCTTCCTCGCAAAGGACTGTTGAACAGTCAATTGCTTACTGGAAGTAGTACAAGTGGGCTTACGACTTCCCCTCTGGGATGACCATCGACTCCCAGCGGCAACAACAGCAGCGCCAGCAGCAGTAGGCATTACACGCAAGGATGCATCGGAGGAATCCCAGGCAGGAGAGGACTCGTCAGACTTGCCAGTGACATGGCCTGCAGGACTATTGGCATTCCTGGGGAAGGAGGAAATTGACACTGAGGGAGTTGGTGGGGTGGTTTGCGTGAGCTTGGTTACAAGAGGAAGGGATTTACTGGTCAGTGGACTGCTTCCGCTGTCACCCAAAGTTTTTGAACTTGTCACTGACTTATTATGAATGCGCTGCAGGTGACGTATAAGGGAGGATGTTCCGAGGTGGTTAACGTCCTTACCCCTACTTATTACAGCTTGACAAAGGGAACACACGGCTTGACACCTGTTGTCCGCATTTCTGGTGAAATACCTCCACACCGAAGAGCTGATTTTTTTGGTATTTTCACCTGGCATGTCAACGGCCATATTCCTCCCACGGACAACAGGTGTCTCCCCGGGTGCCTGACTTAAACAAACCACCTCACCATCAGAATCCTTCTGGTCAATTTCCTCCCCAGCGCCAGCAACACCCATATCCTCCTCATCCTGGTGTACTTCAACACTGACATCTTCAATCTGACTATCAGGAACTGGACTGCGGGTGCTCCTTCCAGCACTTGCAGGGGGCATGCAAATAGTGGAAGGCGCATGCTCTTCACGTCCAGTGTTGGGAAGGTCAGGCATCGCAAACGACACAATTGGACTCTCCTTGTGGATTTGGGATTTCAAAGAACGCACAGTTCTTTGCGGTGCTTTTGCCAGCTTGAGTCTTTTCAGTTTTCTAGCGAGAGGCTGAGTGCTTCCATCCTCATGTGAAGCTGAACCACTAGCCATGAACATAGGCCAGGGCCTCAGCCGTTCCTTGCCACTCCGTGTGGTAAATGGCATATTGGCAAGTTTACGCTTCTCCTCCGACAATTTTATTTTAGGTTTTGGAGTCCTTTTTTTTCTGATATTTGGTGTTTTGGATTTGACATGCTCTGTACTATGACATTGGGCATCGGCCTTGGCAGACGACGTTGCTGGCATTTCATCGTCTCGGCCATGACTAGTGGCAGCAGCTTCAGCACGAGGTGGAAGTGGATCTTGATCTTTCCCTAATTTTGGAACCTCAACTTTTTTGTTCTCCATATTTTATAGGCAGAACTAAAAGGCACCTCAGGTAAACAATGGAGATGGATGGATTGGATACTAGTATACAATTATGGACGGACTGCCACGGTTAGGTGGTATAAAAAAACCACGGTTAGGTGGTATATATTGTAATACAATTATGGATGGATGGACTGCCTGCCGAGTGCCGACACAGAGGTAGCCACAGCCGTGAACTACCGCACTGTACACTGGTTGATAAAGAGATAGTAGTATACTCGTAACAACTAGTATGACACTATGACGGTATAAAGAATGAAAAAAAAACCACGGTTAGGTGGTATATATTATAATAATACAATTATGGATGGACGGACTGCCTGCCGAGTTCCGACACAGAGGTAGCCACAGCCGTGAACTACCGCACTGTACACTGGTTGATAAAGAGATAGTAGTATACTCGTAACAACTAGTATGACTGACTATGACGGTATAAAGAATGAAAAAAAAACCACGGTTAGGTGGTATATATTGTAATACAATTATGGATGGACGGACTGCCTGCCGAGTTCCGACACAGAGGTAGCCACAGCCGTGAACTACCGCACTGTACACTGGTTGATAAAGAGATAGTAGTATACTCGTAACAACTAGTATGACTGACTATGACGGTATAAAGAATGAAAAAAAAACCACGGTTAGGTGGTATATATTGTAATACAATTATGGATGGACGGACTGCCTGCCGAGTTCCGACACAGAGGTAGCCACAGCCGTGAACTACCGCACTGTACACTGGTTGATAAAGAGATAGTAGTATACTCGTAACAACTAGTATGACTGACTATGACGGTATAAAGAATGAAAAAAAAAACCACGGTTAGGTGGTATATATTATAATACAATTATGGATGGACGGACTGCCTGCCGACTGCCGACACAGAGGTAGCCACAGCCGTGAACTACCGCACTGTACACTGGTTGATAAAGAGATAGTAGTATACTCGTAACAACTAGTATGACACTATGACGGTATAAAGAATGAAAAAAAAACCATGGTTAGGTGGTATATATTATAATACAATTATGGATGGACGGACTGCCTGCCGACTGCCGACACAGAGGTAGCCACAGCCGTGAACTACCGCACTGTACACTGGTTGATAAAGAGATAGTAGTATACTCGTAACAACTAGTATGACACTATGACGGTATAAAGAATGAAAAAAAAACCACGGTTAGGTGGTATATATTATAATAATACAATTATGGATGGACGGACTGCCTGCCGACTGCCGACACAGAGGTAGCCACAGCCGTGAACTACCGCACTGTACACTGGTTGATAAAGAGATAGTAGTATACTCGTAACAACTAGTATGACACTATGACGGTATAAAGAATGAAAAAAAAACCACGGTTAGGTGGTATATATTATAATACAATTATGGATGGACGGACTGCCTGCCGACTGCCGACACAGAGGTAGCCACAGCCGTGAACTACCGCACTGTACACTGGTTGATAAAGAGATAGTAGTATACTCGTAACAACTAGTATGACACTATGACGGTATAAAGAATGAAAAAAAAAACACGGTTAGGTGGTATATATTATAATAATACAATTATGGATGGACGGACTGCCTGCCGACTGCCGACACAGAGGTAGCCACAGCCGTGAACTACCGCACTGTACACTGGTTGATAAAGAGATAGTAGTATACTCGTAACAACTAGTATGACTATGACGACGGTATAAAGAAAGAAAAAAAAATACCACGGTTAGGTGGTATATAATTATACAATTATGGATGGACGGACTGCCTGCCGAGTGCCGACTGCCGACACAGAGGTAGCCACAGCCGTGAACTACCGCACTGTACTGTGTCTGCTGCTAATATAGACTGGTTGATAAAGAGATAGTATACAACAATATACTACTATACTGGTGGTCAGGCACTGGTCACCACTAGTCACACTGGCAGTGGCACTCCTGCAGCAAAAGTGTGCACTGTTTAATTTTAAATTAATATAATATTATGTACTCCTGGCTCCTGCTATAACAACCTGCAGTGCTCCCCAGTCTCCCCCACAATTATTATAAGCTTTTATACATTGATGTGCAGCACACTGGGCTGAGCTGAGTGCACACAGACTGAGTCACACTGTGTGACTGCTGTGTATCGTTTTTTTCAGGCAGAGAACGGATATAGCAGAGAACGGATATATTAAATAAAAGTTAACTTAACAACAACTGCACTGGTCACTCTGTCTGCACAATCTCTCTCTCTCTCTCTCTCTTCTAATCTATTCTAATGGAGAGGACGCCAGCCACGTCCTCTCCCTATCAATCTCAATGCACGTGTGAAAATGGCGGCGACGCGCGGCTCCTTATATAGAATCCGAGTCTCGCGAGAATCCGACAGCGTCATGATGACGTTCGGGCGCGCTCGGGTTAACCGAGCAAGGCGGGAAGATCCGAGTCGCTCGGACCCGTGAAAAAAAAAGTGAAGTTCGTGCGGGTTCGGATTCAAAGAAACCGAACCCGCTCATCTCTAACTATTAGTGCTTTCAATATGCAGGTAATATTGGTAACTGCACAGAGAAATCTGTAATAATTAACAGACTTAGGATCTTATTCAGAGATGGACGCAGATCACTGTATATGCAGCAAGATCTGCATCCATCTTTCACATGCTGGGGGCCACCCAGCACAGGGCTAAACACCCAACACGTGTGGCGCAACTTTACGATGCGTCTGCATCAAACTAGGGTTGACCCCTGGCAGTGCAGCCTTTTTTTTAATCGGAGTGGCTACATGTGATGTCATGCAGCCCCCATGAAAATGGTCTCGGCATGCCCCCGTTCGGACCACCCCCTCCCCGCAATGCCACGTTGCCGCTCCGCAAATGCCTGCTGCTGTCAATCAAATTGCGAATAATAACTCAATACATTTTGAAAACAGAATGATACAAATAAGACACTATGGCATGTGTGTCTAGCAGCTCAGAAAATAGATGGTATGCAGTGTTGGGACTGCATGCAGGAGGCTTAGAAGCAGACTGGAACAAGCACAGGTATAGCTGAAGTAGGCAGACAGCACACTGGTATTTATAAAAGCACTGATTACAACAGGAGCAGGTGTTAATTCTAGCTTCAGAATGGTGATAACTGATGCAGGCTGAATCTACAGGAAAGAGATCACTTCGGTAGAACTGAGGATATTTGTTACAGAGGCTGGAGCTCAGGAACTGGGAACAGCTTCTTTCACAAGGAACCAGATTAGAACTTGAAGACAGGTTGAACTGGCAAAGCACAGGTGCCTCATAATGGTTTATATAGGACATGATGCAACAGGATTGGACACAGATAGGTAGGGCTGGATGGGCTTTGCGCATAGATTCCCATTGGATTGTTTGCCATGCTGCTAGCATACATGAGGATACCTAGCCTCACTGGATTGAGTACAAGGATGATTGGTTATGGAGTACTCGGACTTGTACCTATGTGACTTGCATTATGGTCGGTGTTCTATAGATAAAAATGCAATAGGTATGTGTGGAACAGTAATTTATTTGGGTGCAATAAACATCAAAAGTTTAATATGTAAAAGTTATATGGTGTGGTAAGCAATGAAAAAAGTAAAAGGAAAGTGAAAATGAAAAGAAAATATGGCAAAAAAGAAGAAAAACAGAGTAAGTCAAGTTTGCCCGTTTAAAGTTTGTGAAGGAAATTTCAAAGATACAATGTCAGGTTTGGAATCCGGTAGGATGATACTGGTGGTAGTTACCTTCCATGGATTAATGATGGTTATGAGGGTGGGTTGTATGGGTTCCGTTTAGGAGGGAAAGTTTCCCATACCCTCCGCTCTCCACAGAACTCACCCCTTCAATGAACAGGATATGGTTTCCAGGATAATAATTATGTTAGCCGTGATTGATTATCCTCCATCCACCAGTCATCCGTGCTTTGCCATTGAGTATCTCTACTCATGTAGCTGGTTGCCTGGGGGACCACTGGTCTCTGCACTGACTTCCAGAAACTCATGCTATTGCAAAATCGTGATGGTTCCATGGTCAGTTACTGAGTTACCAGCCGCTTGATTCACTAGCTTGCGAGGAGACTTGCGGGGTTAGCGATCGGTGATAGATGTTGATTGGCATTGGTTTGTGATCCAACACGTTTCTGCCTTTGAAGGCTTTAAGGGAGTAGTGTTTCCTTGCGTTCTGGAATAAGGGGAGTTAAGAGGCCATCTTGGTCCCAGTGCATCTTCTTGATTGGTCAGGATTGTAGGTCTCCCATTGGTCAGTTAGGCTGTCAATTGATCAGGTAGGCTTTCAATCTCATGCCATGTGTAAGTTTCCCACTGGTCAGTGAGGTTGTCAATATTTGCTGAGTTGCTGTTGCCATGTGTAGGTTTCCCATTGGTCAGTTAGATTGTCAATCTTTGCTGGGATGTTGTTGCTATGTGCAGACTTCCCATTGGTCAGTTAGGTTGTCAATCTTTGCTGGATTGCCGTTGCCATGGTTACAGCTCCTGTTTATGTTGCTGTTGATTTGTAAAGGGGATAATTATATAGAAATTTAACTGCGCACTGAGTATCTTTTTGTTCGGACAAGCTGCTGTACTACAAAGGTGACCAACCTATAAATAATGATTATAATACAAGTTTGTACTGCGCTAAATCCTAGACTATGTGATCGTTTATCACTCTGGCTACTCTAATATTCCAAAATAAACCACCCTTTGAAATTGGAAATAAATAAATAAATACAATGAATCTCTTTAAACACTTTACTGAATTTATATCACTAGTGTCTCTTATTGTCTCTTTTGGAGAGAAGCAGTGGGAAAATTCTGGATATTTCCACATGCACAGTGAACTGATGTGTGTAACAAATCCATTTACTATGGGATGCAAATTCCCCAAAAATCCGACAGGATTAAACAAAAGAAAGAAGAAAATCCAAACAAAAATTGCAGCACAAGAAAAATAAAAAAAGTAAAAAAAATAGTCCTTATTGTTTTATCAAAGTCTTCCTTCACAAAAGGGGGGGATAATTCAAGCTTGCAAATAATCCATATTGAGCATCATTTAAAAGATATTGTTTCTAAGTTACAACTGTTCCAGAACGGTTTAGTGTATATCACATCTTGATAAAATTAAGATTTGCTGAATCTCTCTGGAAAGTCTTGTGCAGTAAATAAGTAAAGTAAATAAAATAAAATATATTGAAGTGTATCCCCCAATGTGGATGCCTTACCCTATTCTTTAATATGTGTGTGTGTGTGTGTGTGTGTGTGTGTGTGTGTGTGTGTGCGCATCCACACATTATCTGGATCTGTCTAACAATGTTCTACAGCTGAATATATATATATAAATCCTGTATTTTTCTATGTTTTCACTTCTTACATATAATGGATTTTACCTCATTATCAAGATTTAGCCCAAATGTGGACAGGGTCTTAAGTTCATACATCCACCTAAGTTCTATGGTATTTATATTTTCAATAAAGTTGCCCCCCCTCCAATTTGCATGTATTTCCTGTATTAATACGAACTTAAGTGAACGTGGATCACTGTCATGATATTGTTTAAAATGTTTTGAGAGATTGTGATCTTCAAAACCCTTTTTGATGTTGCAAATATGTTTGATTATTCTCGTTTTGAGTGTGCATGTGGTACGTCCCACATATTGTTTGTTGCAACCACATTCTAATAGATAAATGACTCTTTTGCTATTACAAGTGGGTCTGCTTTTGATGTTGTAGGTTTTTTGTGTATTGGTAGATACAAAATTGGTTACTGGTTTGGTGCTTGAGATGCCCCTATTTTTGCAGCCTATACAGGTTCCACAGTGAAAGAAACCTTTTCTTGGTTATATATGGTTGATATAAGACTGTGTTGTCCATCTCGAGGGTAAATGTCTATGTACTAACTTCTGCTTCAAATCAGTTGCTTTCCTAAAGACAATTTTTGGTTTTGTGCTCAAGACATCATTTAAAATCTCATCTTCTAATAATAGTGGCCAATGTTTGGTTAGAATCCGTTGTATTGATCTCGCTTGTTGTGTATAATCTGTCATGAATAATACTTCAGTTGAATGTTGTCAACTTCTTTTGTCTTTATATTCCAGGAATTGACTTCTATCTTTTTCCCCAACTTCATTGAATGCTTCTTCTATTAGGTGTTCCTTGTACTTTCTCTCTCTAAACTCTACCATCAATTCTCTCCCTTGAGTAATGTAATCTGTTTTTTTGGAACAGTTCCTTCTTAATCGTGTATATTGCCCCTTGGGGATAGATTTCAACCATTTGGGGTGATGTTCACTCGTAGATAGAATATAACTATTTACATCAACATTTTTTTTAAAGGTTTTGGTCTATATTTGCCCCTCTTCTGCAAAGATGTTAAGGTCTAAGAATTCCGCACTACTTTTACTGTATTTGGTTGTGAAATTGAGGTTATTGTTATTGTTGTTCATGTACTGTAAAAATTTGATGAGTGTTTGTTCCTCACCTCGCCAGATGAAAAAAATGTCATCTATATACCTTGTCCAGAGCACAAGATTCTCCCCAAGCATTGGATATGTCCAAATGAGCTCATCCTCCCACCAACTCATAAAGAGGTTGGTGTAGTTTGGGGCAAATCTTGTGCCCATCGCTGTTCCTGTGGTCTGCAAGTAGTAGGTCCCCTCAAACCAAGCATAATTATGTTTCAATATGAATTTTATGCTGTCAATAATGAATTGTCTTTGTAAGTTATCCAGACTCATGTCTTTTTCTAAATGGTATTTTACACTGATTATCCGATTATCCCTTGGTTGTGGTCTATAACTGAATATAAAGAGGTGACATCTGAAGTGACCAGCCATAGTTCTTCACCCCATTGTATTTCTTGTAATGTATCTTATTGAGTATATATGTTGTGTCATGTAAATATGACTTCTGTTTTTGTATATAGGGTTGTAAAAATATATCCAAAATATTCTGAGAGGTGAGATGTTAATGAACCTATTTCTGATATAATAGGTCTGCATGGTGGGTTGAGCGGGTTTTTATGAATTTTGGGTAGGTAGTAAAATACTAGAATTATTGGATGTTGAGTTTGTATGTATTGATGTTCTTGTTCATTTAGGATATCTAAATCTGCTCCCTTGTGTAAAAATAGTTCAAATACTTTCTGAAATGTATTGGTTGGATCCTTATGTAGTTTCTGGTATGTCTGTGTGTCGTCTAAAATGTGGTAAAGGGGATAGCTGCATGTTCTTTGCTTTGTGTTTTCTAATTTAGAACATGCACCTCTGTACTGTTTAACATCTATAATTAAGCAATTTATATAGTGCATGGATTTCTTGCTATCAATACTTGAGTGCTATGTGAGGTTAAACAGTTAATAATGCAAATTATTTCTAGGTGAGCAGAATGAAGAAATTGCTGTGTTAGCTATAATGACATTTTAATGTTGTTTTAGGGATCTCATGTGTGGGTGTTTATGTAGTATTCCAGGGTTCTAGATGTGAAGTAATGTATGTGGGGTTTATTGGATCAGAATAATTGGCTGGTGGGTTTTGTGACAGGAGGGATGTATCTGGATTGCTAATACTATTTGCTATATATCTGGGTTGTTAACACTATTTGCATATAATCAATCTTATGTCACTGTCTATGTTCAGCATTAGTGGGGCAAAGGTTTTAATTTTAGGTTTTATACTGCAGAAATCTTTATATATATATTTTGATCAAGCAAGTTTTACTGTTAAGCTGTTTTACCATACACCTGTATCCCCTTGTCAGACCTGTAATGGATAATCAGGTGTGTCTCTCCATTGGTGGATGTAGTAAATATAATATACACCTGGAGCCAGGGGACTCTACTTTACAATCCTTCTGAGGAATCCATTCCAATAGGACAATGAAGAAATGCATTAAGGTAGCAAATAACCATGAATCCAGACCTATAGCTACAATCCACAGATCCATCACCCCCCACTGTGGCTGCACTCTCCCTCTCCACCATGGGATATTGACTGCAGGTCAGCACTTATTCTCCACTGAGACCATCCTTTTTACTTTCTGCTGGATGGGCAGCTTGAACTGGTCTCTCTGCAGCTGTTGTCCAAACACAGACAGGTGCCCACCAGAGCATTCAATCACAAGTAAAGGTATATACCTTCTAATATCAAGTCGGCTGCTAATACGCCTTGTGATGGCATCAGCTGGACACTACCTAAAGAGAGGTTGAGCACAGCACAGGTAATACAACATAACAGTAGGTAAGAGACTTATACTGTATCTTGAGCTGTTTGGACACTTTAGTTACATCAGTGTTGAGTATTTCCTTTGGGAATTGGACTATATTTACTCCTGACACTACAGATGTGGAAATTTGGATTGCTATTGTTGTAGTTTTTAAGTATGGTCTAAAAGCCTATAAATTGATCTTATTAATTTAAATATTAAAACTTGTTATATTCAATTAAAATTGTACTCTCAGATATATATATTTATTTTGTGTTGCTGAAGTGCTAGGTTTGTTAATGTATGCATGTCCATTTTAATATCCAACATAAGGGTGGGTGAAGGGCCCAAGGACAATTGCCGATTGCACCTAGAGGCATACTTACCACAGTGACACCCGGTACAGTTTTGTGAAAAATGGGTGGGGCTTGATGCTTTAACCGCGTCTTTGTCAATCTGTGGGTTTAGGAGATGTGGGCTGCCCCCGGGCAGTGCTGTGGCTGCAATTCTGGTTTCTACACAGTGACAGGAGCCAAGTGCTGTACATAATGTTACAGTGCAGCACCCAGCAGGAGTCTGCAGTTTGGTATCCCTCACCGGGTGTGGGCCGCACTCCCATTGCGAACCACTGCTTGCACCTACTTTCATTTCTGCCACTGCTGTGTGGTAGTGTTTCAAAAATGTGCTATAAACTGCCATGTGTTTGTGCCACTGCTGTCACTTTGAAACCAATCAGGTAGCTGCAGCCTTTGCCTAATAATGGTGAAAACAAAATTGTAAGCTGTGAGGTGGTCAAAAGTGACTGTAAATTAATATTATTGAGGTTAGTAATAGTCTAGGTACAAGTTTAAAAAAAAATCCAAATCCAAAACCAGTCATGGGCCAGTATTTACTAAAAAATCGAGTTTGTCCGATTTGTGAATTCACTAATCACCAATCTCTGCAGTGTTTGGACTATTTGTAATGGTTTGAATGACAATGTTCACAAATACGAATGAATAGACCATCGGTCAAACGCGGCTGTTTTTACATAGAATACGGGAATTCACTATTCATTCGTTTTTGGGTGTTAGTCTCTGAGTGCTCAAATGCGGTCGTTTTTTTTTTTGCGAATCGTTAAAAAAAGCGGCAAAAAAATAGACCTGCTTTTTTCAGTTGTGTTTACATGTGTTGCAAATAAAAAATCACTCACACCTGAATTAGGATGCCCATAAAAGGATGTTAGGCCCATTTCAATACACCTACACTCAGAAATGGCAGCAGGACTGTGGGTCAGTGATCTTTTGTGTGCTGTGGGATTCCTCAGACTCAGACATCAGCCTGTAAGTAACCAGGGCCAAGAAACTGAACATGGTCAGCAGGTTGTACAGGTTCCGCGGAGGCTGCGCAGGCCTCGTTTTTTTAGGGGGCGTTTAAACTTGAACGCATTGTCCAATGATAAGGTCATACAGATGTTCCGTCTAAATCGTAACAACATTTTCCGTCTGTATGACCTTGTCAAACTGGGCCTAGACCCTGAGACAGCATGCTCTCGCTCTGTCTCAGGCCTGCACAAACTCCTGGCTGTGTTGCACTTTCTGGCTACTGGCAGCTTTCAGGCTGTGTCTGGGGATGTCATAGGAATCTCACAGCCCTCATTTTCCAGAATCTTAACCCAGGTGATGTATACCTAACTACCTCTTCTGTTTTGTGTTTGTTTTAATTTCTCGGTGGCCAGTTCTGTCCTAAAATCTCATGTTTATTGTTCTTTAAAATATACACACAGGTGTTGGCTGTTTTGCAGCCCCACATCGAGGCCTCAATCTGCTTCCCTACCCAGCAGGCTCAGTGGCATGCCGTCAGGGTAGATTTCTATGAGCTGGCAGGCATGCCCAATGTGCTTGGAGCCATAGATTGCACACACATTCAGCTGAGACCACCTAGGGGCAGGCAGCACATATATACAAACCGCCATTTCGAACACTCCACAAATGTGCAGGTGGTTTGTGATGCAAATCTCAAAATAATGAGTGTTGTTGCTGGTTACCCTGGGGGCTGCCATGACTCCTTCATCCTCAGTCAGTCATCCCTCTTTGATAAGTTTGAGGACGGACAAATGCCAGATGGATGGCTGCTTGGTATGTAATTTGATATGTGTAGGCCTGCGTATACTTTGTCCAAAGACAGGTGCAGATTTATTAACCTGTAGAAGGCATAAGGAAGTGAGAAACCAGTGAAATGTGCAAGGTGATAAAGGCACCAGCCAATCAGCTCCAATATGTAAATGAACATTTAGGAACAGATTGTCTGCTGCCTTTATTACCTTGCACATATCACTGGTTTTTCACTTCCTTATGCCTTCTTCAGGTTAATACATCTGCTCCACAGTGTGTTACTTATGTGTTGGTGTATCTTAACATGAATCACCTTACTATATCTGTCTTTAAGGTGATGGAGGATATGGCTGTTTCTCTTGGCTTCTAACTCCATTGTCCCGACCTGATACCCCTGCTGAACACAATTACAATCATGCACATAAGTCCACGTGGAATGTGATAGAAAGATGTTTTGGTGTGCTGAAATCTGGGTTTCGGTGTCTGGATAAGTCTGGTGGCCTTTTGTTGTATAGTCCCTCCAAGGTGACTCAAATTGTGTTCTGCTGCTGCTTTCTTCATAACATGTGTTTGCAACAACATCTGCCACATGTTGAGGAGGAGGAGAAGGAGGAGAAAGAAAGCAGCCAGCAAGCAGAGGAATTAGAGACATCTGGTGATACTTGGAGTACAGATGTAAGGAGACAGGTTAGGCAAGAGATCATCAATCGCTATTTTTAAGGTAAGTTTGGTTTGCTTATTTCATTTGTTGTGTAATCATAAATAAATGTTTTTTTTTTCACCAAAACCATTACTCAGAATGTGTCTGTCTCCTTGACACATACAAACATACCCTTGCTTTATGAAAAACAAATGTTGCATGTGTCTTGTGTGTATTTTTAAACTCAAAACAACAGATTATGAGTGGCATGCATTAAGTCTGGAGAAGTGATCGTAAACTTGCAGTGCTAATTTCTTACAAGCCCACATAATCCATTTAGTATTTTACTTTATCATTGTGTGTAACGTCCTAATGCACAGGTTCACAAAATCGGCCCGCAGAACCACACACAGTGCATGTTTTTCACGTAACCCAGTAGAAGCACAGGTGTATGAATTTCTCACACACATATGTTAAAAGGTTCACAGGTGGAGCTAATTATGTCACTTGTGATTCTGTGAGGAGACCTGCAAAACATGCACTGTGTGTGTTTCTGAGGGCCGAGTTTGAGAACCTGTGTTCCCAAAAAACACTCCTCAACATATAATATGTGAGCCTTGAGGAATACATGTGTCTCTATGTGTGATGCACCATCATATTTAAGACACACAAACTTACTGTAATCAGGAATAATTTATTTCCTAATGTTTGATGCTGTAAACTTGATGATGTGTAAGTAAATACACAGTTTGCCACACATATACATTATTAAACACATTCTTTGATTTTTGTAGTAAAAGTACATATTTGTTTGTTTCAGCATCATGTGTAAAAACATTCTTACTAATTTTTAACACACACAAACATGTCCCAATAATACTGACATTCATTTTGTCAATGTTTTTACAACAAAACAAAGCCAACATATTACAAGCTTTTTTCGCAACTCAATTGTGTTTTTCTTGTAATGTTGTATTGAGAAGATAGCTGAAATATGTATCAATAACATTGTAATTTGGATTGTCTGCAGGAAAAGAGAATGATTGGAATCTAGAAAGAGTAATGATTATAAAAAAATCAAGTGGTCAGTTTACTTCCTGCTAAAGACATACAGCCTGGCTGGCAATTATTGTGTCTGCAGGAAAAGAGAATGATTGGAATCTAGAAAGAGTAATGATTAGAAAAAAATCAAGTGGTCAGTTTACTTTCTGCTAACATGTATGTGTGGCTCCATCAACATTTCCCTCCTCCAATACCTAAAAAAATGGTAAAGAATAAATGTGCGTACATTTTTTTGTTTGTTTGTACCACTTATAATTATTGATGTTGAAAAAAGTGTCAAGGAGCTAAGTGTTCTATATTTTTTGCCAAAAAATACACTTACTAACTATTTTGAGTTACTTATCACAAATGTCTAACTTGTTATTTTTTCACGTTTTTTTGGGTGGCTGCTTGTCCTGCCCTTTGCCTTTAGCACTGTCATGTTGTCGTGCTCTGGTGGAGCGTCTTGGTGGTGATGAGGCTGGCGTGATATTTGGAGTAGTCGTACCAGAACTGCTGCTTGTTTGCTGTTGGTGCATGCATCTGAGTGTTTCATTCAGGTTAGTGAGGGTGGCATTGAGTTCACGTGTAGCAGCATTTTGATTGTCTACTATTCGGAATAAACTTTAATTAATCTTTTGATTGTTTTGAAAAATGCTCATATAACTTTGCTGTTGTCTGTGCTGTTCTTCCATTATGCGCTGTAAGTTGCTCATGACCTGTGTAATGTCTGTACGTATGAGTTCCATGGTATTGCCTATTCTGGTTGTTTGTTCATTTTGTCTACTCAGATTTCTTGATATTCTTCTGAGGTGATATGGTAGGCATGCAAACATTTTTGTCTGCTTACGCAGACAATCTTCATTAGTGGCCTGCTATCTAGACCAAAGAGACCAAAACACCTGATCAGGGCCTTGTGTTCCTGGTGTTGTTGGGCTGTGTTGTGGTGGTGTGCTTTGCTGTGGTGGTGTACTCACAGGTGCTGGGGGGCTCATTCCTTGCATTAATGGCTGCATTTCTAAGATGTTTGTCTCCTCCATGTCACTGTGTTGCTGTTGTTGCGGAGGGATGCTGTTCCCAGGACTCGAAGCTGAAATGTTAAACAAATCTCCGTTAGCTATCCATGTTTCATAAATGTAAACAAATCACTACACATGGAACACATGTCATTCACTGTTGCTTACAACTATTCTGCCTAGCAACATCATCACTCATAGCTTAAATACATACATATGCCTGTTTGTGTCAAATGTATCTAGTTACTTAACTGTGAAAGCAAACACTTTAGTTTTATTGTAGCTCACACATACTCCACCATAAAAACACATTGGAATACATAATGTGTTACCTTATAGCTTTGTTCAAAAAAACATAGTAATGTTTTTAGATGTATTTTGCAATGTTACCTCAAACACACATGTTAAATTTTGAAAAACAACCTTACTTTTTGCATAAAAACCAACATGCTTTTTTGTTGCAGCATCTTACACACAATGTCATACTGTATGGCTCAAGTGGACATACATATCTTTACTGGATGTGCACAAGGCCATTTAGCTTGGATTCCATTTCTGCTTTTACTTACTGCTGTAAGTATGTAAGTTTTTGATGTGTTTTGACTTAATGCGATTATGAAATTTTAGGATTACGTTCTGATTTGTTTCACATTTTTTTCAGTTTGATACTCACAATCAAGATGATGGGAGTGTGGATGACGTCTTGGAGGTGTGTCCAAAATTTGGAGTGGGGGTACAGAACATACGGACGATAATCTTCGTGGCGGGGTAGCCTGCTGTGTTTGGGCCGGGACATACGACCTTGCTTTCTTTTCGGCCACAGGTTTTTTGTGGTGATGTCTTTCAGAAGTGCCACTTCTGCTGCTCCATACTTATTTTGATGTACCTTTTAATTAAAGTGCAATTTTGTTGTGGACATTCCTTTACAAGCATACCCTATACTACAATGGACACTTTACCTGCTTCCACAGCATCATCATCATCAGATGTGATAGGAGTTACTGGCCGACGAGTAGTACTGCTTTTTTCAAACACTGTATAAAAGAAATAAAAAAATTTTTTCGCATGCTATTGTGTATCCATCCACCCATTATGCTTATAAACATTTATTCTTTAAGAAATGCTTGGTTTTTATTTATAAAAATCATAAGGCCCGGAAATACAAAAAAAAAAAAAAACATTGACCAAATCACATATGCACTATGGCAACATCAACACAGGAAAACATGTCCAGGACACTGACATAGGCCACAAGTTAAAGAAAAAAAAAACACATCTTCATTTTGTATTGAAAGGATAAATATTACAGATGCAATAAATAAATTGCTCTGTGATGTGGCACTCCAAAGACACATTACCACTATATGAGCCAAAACAAAATGTAGCAATTTTTCACACAAATTACACTGCAGTGTGGTGTCACGGTACAAATACAAGCAAAAAAAACAATTTTTTTTTTAATTTAAATTAAAAATTAACATTATCTAATAATGACACTACACATGTAAGTGGTTTCAAAACCACTTTCCAGTACTCCAGCCTCTAACATGAAAACCACTGTTTTTTAAACATTGCAATTGGATCACTTAAATATAAAACATAGTCACAATTTAAAAAATAAAAAAAACGGCCAAAAGGAAAACATTATTGAAGGACAATTCAGAGACACACCAAGGGGGTCATTCCGAGTTGTTCGCTTGCAAGCTGCTTTTAGCAGCTTTGCACACGCTAAGCCGCCGCCTACTGGGAGTGAATCTTAGCATAATAAAATTGCGAACGAAAGATTAGCAGAATTGCGAATAGACACTTCTTAGCAGTTTCTGAGTAGCTCCACACTTACTCGGCATCTGCAATCAGTTCAGTCAGTTTCGTTCCTGGTTTGACGTCACAAACACACCCAGTGTTTGCCCAGACACTCCTCTGTTTCTCCAGCCACTCCCGCGTTTTTCCCAGAAACGGTAGCGTTTTTTCACAAACTCCCATAAAACGGCCTGTTTCCACCCAGAAACACCCACTTCCTGTCAATCACATTACGATCACCAGAACGAAGAAAAAACCTCGTAATGCCGTGAGTAAAATTCCTAACTGCATAGCAAATTTACTTGGCGCAGTCGCACTGCGGACATTGCGCATGCGCATTAGCGACAATTCGCTCCGTTGCAACAAAAAAATAACGAGCGAACAACTCGGGATGACCCCCCAAGTCCAAACTACACATGCAAAATATCTGTCAGAAAAACACATGACATACAATAAAGTAAGATGTTACATTGGCTATTGTATAAAACATTACACAAAACAATGTATTTTCTGACACACACTTGAAGATGGGAGTAATATGCAACGTCACATGACACACATTTAAAAAAACAAAACATAGAATGTAAATACAAATACACATGCTCACCATTCTTCCTGGGCCTATCTGAATCCCGGACATGGGTTGCAGAGACAACTTCTGGAGGGATTACACTCCGCATGGGCTCCTCATACTCCAGATATCTTGCAATATAGGGCTGCCCGCCACCGGTTTTCCGAGCCGACTTGGCCTCCTTGGCCATTTTGGACTTGACACGTCGCTTTATGTCATAGTACCGTTTGCGGCACGTGTCCTCCGTCCGCTTGACCACCCCCTCACTATTGACAACAGCAACAACTTTCGCCCACAACACCGTCTTCCTCCATGTTGGCACCTTGGCGGACTCAGGGCCAAATAGCTTCTTCTGATACTTCATCAGCTCACGCACCAATGCCACATTTTCAGCAAAACTAAACTTTACATTCCGCCCAGTCTTAGTAGTGGTGCGTGGCTGCGGAGCACTCTGACTGTCAATATCACTTGAGGCTGCTGCAGCAACCTCACCCACCTCCACCACCTCACTAACCTCTCTAACACTCACCTCCTCCACCTGACCGACCTCCTCCCCCTCACTCACACCCTCCACCTCACCCACCTCTGAGTCACACATAATTGTGTGTGTAAACAGTTAACACAGGAAAAAAAAAGACAAACAACACACTCCTCCACTACCGCTACACAACTCACACACACACACACACACACACACACACACTGACAAGGGACTGTAAAGAAAAATAACTTGGACTAAAAATGAGACAAAACCACAAAATACAAGACAACAAGAATGACAACACAACTTTCAAACACAATACCACACTCAGAAATCGCTACCAACACTCCTCAACAAACCACAAATTCACCTACCTCCACAGCACAACCACCCTCCTCCTCACCACTAACTAAATTCACGAGGTGCGGACGGTTTGGGGCGTATTTATACACACAGACACTTCTACCATCTGAAACACAACCAATCCCGAACGGGGATGAAAATCGAAACTGAAAGTGAAAATGCGGCCGCGGGAAAAAAAACCCTGCCGCGTTATAACTTAGGGAAAAAAATAGCAAATACAACAAAAACACATACGACAATGACGGCCGTAAATGTGCCCAAAAAACACGACTGGCATCGACATCGGAAAACACGACAACCATAAAGTCGACTGCTTCGTAACTTTGCGTATATGGATTCAAAAAGTTGCATGAAAATGCACCCGATTCAAAACGAGTTTAAACACTACACAAACCGACTCAAACACGAATATTAGTAAATACTGGCCATGGTGGTTTGTATTTGGATAAATACAAATACAAATACAAAGCCAAAAGTGGGCAACAAATCATAGCCAAATACAAATGCAGCAAAAAAAATAATCCTGCACATATCTTTTAACTGCCATGTTACAAACCGGGGTCAAAAAATTACAGGAGCAGATTTGTTGGTACTTTATCTCTCTTCAACTCTCTGCAAGCTTTGATAGATACAGTATGCATGCTCTTAGCAATCTTTTCCTACACACGCAACTGTCAAATTTGATCAAAAAATTCAAGCACAAAGAATTATTGGAAAACAATGTTTAACATGCTTCACCCCAAAACTGAAAACATGTGAGATTCACAAGGTCCAGGTAGAAACAAGAGCTCTGGATCCCATGTCGAGGCCGAACATCATCTTCCTGGTGCCGTATTCTCACGGGGCTTGGATTCTATATAAGGTGTTGTAACCGGGACTCTGTACTATTTCACTTTAACTCACACTGCTCGCTAATGTATTGCCTGTGCTGTGACTCCATACCCACAAGTGGCTGTGCCCTATAAAGTAACTGTGAGAGGATGCTGCATGCTGCGCTGTACATTGCTGTATTGGCCGTGCTGTGTCCAGACTCACAAGTGGTAGTACTTTATAAAGTGACCATGTATTGGGGCATGCTGCACGCTGCTGTATGCTGCACTGTACTCTGCTGAATTGACTGTGCTGTGTGCAGACTCACAAGTGACAGACCTCTATAAAGTGATGGTGTATAGGGGTATGCTGCATGCTGTTGTATGCTGTGCTGAGCTCTACTGTATTGGCTGTGCTGTGTCCAGACCCACAAGTGGCTGTGCTCTATATGGTGATTGTGTATAGGGGAAAGCTGAATGCTGCTGTATGTGGCTCTGTAGTTTGCTGTAGTGGCTAGCTGTGTCCTGACTCACAAATAGTGGTGCTCTTTAAAGTGACTGTGTATGGAGGCATCTATAAGCCATTTGATTCCACACAGTTTGAACCGATCTGCAAGTTCAAAAACAGAAGAAAAAAATATACAGTATATAGATCGGTTTGGTGTGCTTTACCCTAGTGACCTTTGTTTTAAAATCAGGTAAAGCCATGCAATTTGAAATGAGCTGCTAGTTAAAAAATAATATATATATATATATAAAATAATCACAGAAAGGGAATCCGGGAAGCCGCACTGACACTCTCAGAAGAATAATCCAGGTGTCCGGTCAATATAATTAGTATAACATCTCATGCCCACGCAGCCACATAGACAGGACCAGCACACTGTAGTTTGTGTCAAAAATGCTGTATTTACTCCTTAAAAGTGCATAAAGATACAAGGCTCGTCATATACTCATCGTTTGGCTAGCACAGGAAAACACAGTAGACCTCCCAAACAGCCGTTTTTGGACTTAATCCTTCCTCAGGGGAACAGTCATCAAAGTGCCATAGTGCCATGTGCAAAGTACGCCTGTATAAAGTGCGTAAATTCCTATTCACTTGTGTGCTCTATTTAAACACACCTAATGGTGCTTACCTGTTACACCTGTGGTCACCGCCATCACTCCCCTCCGCTCAGACCCATCCCCCTGCCTGGCCGGGACCGGCCGCCGCCGGAACGCACGCCAACGACCCACTTGACCGGAAGTCCGGGTGCGCGACACACACGCGCCGCCCAGCCGGAAGTCCGGACCCGTGGAACGCATCATGCGTGCCACCGACGTCACAGGCTCCAGCCCCGCAGGGAGAACAAAGTCCTGACCAAAAGGGAGCACGCCCGGGATCAGGCGCCACAGGTTGCACCTATAGCAGTATACAAACAACATATCAAAACATCATACAGATATTCACCATCTAACCAACCAAGTGAATACCCTCCAATACTGTCATGCAACAGGTCCATGTATTAACAAAAAATGTCTCCACTAATTGTCTAAACAAGGGGGACCGATCTTCACATACCCTGATGCATGACAGTATAGAAGAGGCTAAAATCATGAAAAAATAAAAAATGAAAAATATGGAGAATGATCCTGAAACAACCTATTAGCTAAGTCCAGAGTCCACAAACTAACACATTATGCATAACAATATGTCACAGAAGGGATCTTCATTCTGTCACCAGTGCCAGTATTATAAAAAAGAAGCAAATGAACATTCCTCATTTAGTCCATTAGGGACCATCGCGTCAAGCATGTAAATCCACCGACATTCCTGTTGTAATAGCAGTCTATGCCTATCCCCTCCTCTCCTCAGAGGCGGTACATGGTCAATAGGCATAAATTTAAATTCACACAATTTATGTCCCATGGCCACAAAGTGTCTAGCCACCGGTGGCGTGCTTCCATCCATTTTCTGATACGCCTTTTTTATAGAGGATCTGTGCATGGCTATCCTCTCCTTCAACATACGTATCGTTTTACCTATGTAAATTTTCCCACAGGGACAAAGTATCAAATATGTCACAAATTTAGTGCCAGTAGTGATGTTGAGATTAATTATTTGGACGTTCTGGTGCGTATTCAACATGGGACATTGACGACTGACATGTACAGGAAGCCCACTGACAAGAACTCTCTCCTACTTGCCTCAAGCTTCCATCCGGTGGCGTTAAAGAAAGGACTACCGTATTCGCAGTTGATTCGGGTCGCGAGAATTGTCTCTGATAGGGCGACATTGCCTATTGCTTTACAATCTATGGGTGACAAATTTGTTGAGAGGGGTTATGATGCAAGAGAAGTGGAAGAGGCGATAACCCGTTGCCTACGATTACCCCGGGAGGAACTTTTGAAACCCCAGCAGAGAAAAAAGAACAACAGAATGGTATATACCAGCACATATTCAATTTCCTCTAACAAGGCTCGTCAATCCATCTTAAAGCACTGGCATATATTGCAGACCGATCCGGTGATGAAACACTTCTGTGAAGAGACACCTTTATTTGGCTATCGCCGTAGTCATAATCTGAAAGAGGAGGTGACTTTTTCTGATATCAGCCCCAGAGTTGGCAGGGGTAACAGATGGCTACAGCTACAAAAGGGTGCCTTCAAATGCCATGGCTGTGTGAATTGCAGCTTCATGATGATAGGCAAGACATGCAGTCATCCTACTAAAGGAACAGTATACCCGTTACGTTTTCGGATGTCATGTGACACTAAATTTGTGACATATTTGATACTTTGTCCCTGTGGGAAAATTTACATAGGGAAAACGATACGTATGTTGAAGGAGAGGATAGCCATGCACAGATCCTCTATAAAAAAGGCGTATCAGAAAATGGATGGAAGCACGCCACCGGTGGCTAGACACTTTGTGGCCATGGGACATAAATTGTGTGAATTTAAATTTATGCCTATTGACCATGTACCGCCTCTGAGGAGAGGAGGGGATAGGCATAGACTGCTATTACAACAGGAATGTCGGTGGATTTACATGCTTGACGCGATGGTCCCTAATGGACTAAATGAGGAATGTTCATTTGCTTCTTTTTTATAATACTGGCACTGGTGACAGAATGAAGATCCCTTCTGTGACATATTGTTATGCATAATGTGTTAGTTTGTGGACTCTGGACTTAGCTAATAGGTTGTTTCAGGATCATTCTCCATATTTTTCATTTTTTATTTTTTCATGATTTTAGCCTCTTCTATACTGTCATGCATCAGGGTATGTGAAGATCGGTCCCCCTTGTTTAGACAATTAGTGGAGACATTTTTTGTTAATACATGGACCTGTTGCATGACAGTATTGGAGGGTATTCACTTGGTTGGTTAGATGGTGAATATCTGTATGATGTTTTGATATGTTGTTTGTATACTGCTATAGGTGCAACCTGTGGCGCCTGATCCCGGGCGTGCTCCCTTTTGGTCAGGACTTTGTTCTCCCTGCGGGGCTGGAGCCTGTGACGTCGGTGGCACGCATGATGCGTTCCACGGGTCCGGACTTCCGGCTGGGCGGCGCGTGTGTGTCGCGCACCCGGACTTCCGGTCAAGTGGGTCGTTGGCGTGCGTTCCGGCGGCGGCCGGTCCCGGCCAGGCAGGGGGATGGGTCTGAGCGGAGGGGAGTGATGGCGGTGACCACAGGTGTAACAGGTAAGCACCATTAGGTGTGTTTAAATAGAGCACACAAGTGAATAGGAATTTACGCACTTTATACAGGCGTACTTTGCACATGGCACTATGGCACTTTGATGACTGTTCCCCTGAGGAAGGATTAAGTCCAAAAACGGCTGTTTGGGAGGTCTACTGTGTTTTCCTGTGCTAGCCAAACGATGAGTATATGACGAGCCTTGTATCTTTATGCACTTTTAAGGAGTAAATACAGCATTTTTGACACAAACTACAGTGTGCTGGTCCTGTCTATGTGGCTGCGTGGGCATGAGATGTTATATATATATATATATATATTGTTTGTACTGTTCTGTGAACTGCCTTGTGCTTGTGCCGCTGCTTTGTTACTGGAGCTTTCGGCCAATATTGGTAAAAACTATTTTGTGAGCTGTGAGGTGGTCAAAATTGACTGGAAATGACTGGAAATTAATGTTGATGAGTTATATAATACTCTATGAACAAATTATGTAATTTTAGCATTTTTTGGTCAATTTTATTTTTTAAGATGCAATTCCAAATCCAGTCATGGCAGTTTGGCAAAACCAAATTCAAAACCAGACGACGAATCTGATCCAAATCCGCATATCTCTAGTTTAGGGGCAGATTCAGAGATTGATGTAGTAACACAGTAATTTTGTGCTAAAATATGTAAAAGCAGCAGGAGGCGTCTTGAGTATAGAGACGTCAACCACATGCTTTTTGTGATTTTGCTGCTGTGTCCGATGATGCAGCATCAGATTCCTCAGCATGAACATTAGCCATCTGAGTAACCCTCAGGTTACTTAGACTGGCTGGTGTTTTTTATGCTGCCAGGGCCAGTGCAACTGCCTCGGAAAAGACACAAACAGTGGCATCCCCACACCTTGAAAACAGCTGCCTATCACTTCTTTCTTTAGACCCCAAACAAGTCAGTTATTCTTTGACTTATGGGGCACTGCATGCAATCTCACAGAATAAGATCTGCACATGATCAGTGCGGCATCTGTGTATGTGTAGATCTCCCACCACTGGAGATATACAGATGTGTCCTCTCTCATAATTGCTGCAGTCACATTAAACAGCCCTTCTAGTCACACCTAGTCGTGAGCGAGCTTACTAACGCAGAGCATCTTTTGGGGCCTTTTTCCCCCAAAATGCATCTTATTCCCAACATTTTCCTGGAAAACATAATAAAGTAGAATTTTGTATGCAAATACAGCTGCAGTTGAACTTAGAATATATACATGTCGCATATAATTTTAGTCACATTAATGTTACATATAAGATGCATTTTTAGCAGAATTGCACAGGAACTGCTTGCTCACTTATTCCAAACATCTCACAGTGCATGGTTTATTGAGCCTAGATATATGAGGACAGATCTGTACATAAACTATTGGATTTGCATATATCTTTGAATTAGGCCCTTATTAGAAAGTCTCACACCTGTCATAAATCACATCCTCTTTTAGAAACAGCATAGTGCTCAAATAAGATCTCAAAGAATGCACACCTTTGTAATTGTTTATTTCCTGACCTCTGCAATGGGTGGCTTGCATGACACCAAAGGTGCTGGAAGCCACCAGATGGTGGGTGATTTGATCCGATGCTGCGTACTAGAACACAGCTCGGATTGCTACTGCAGCAGGTGGTGTCTGCATGTAATAATTGCCTCCTGCTGCATTTACATACAGCACTATCACTGTGGCTTCCAAGGAAGCAGCAGTGATAGCTAAACCAACTGCACCTGAATGATCCTCTTACAGTTCTTGCTACACCCTGTCTTTAAGGGATATATTACAGGTATAAATCACTGAACATTAAGCACTGTGATTTAAATTTACAGTTTTCCTTACTACATTTGGAAAACCAGACAGTAGGTGCTAAGTCATTTATAGCTGATTGTTGTAGCATACATTAGTAAATAATGTGCTTAATTATTTTCTAAAAACTGATTGTGGGAACTCAATGAGTCAGTGTGAATTTATTTTGCATGCTACTTAATTTGTCTTTGCACATGAATATTTTATTTTCTGTGTATGGGGTGAACCAACAGCGCCAAAAAATACAGTAGAATTTTTTTTCACAGTATGTCAGTCAGAAGCTAACCCCAAACAAATAGTCACTGTGTGCCACTCCCTTTTGTATAGAGGGCGTCTGCTAGATTTTAAATAAAACCTGCACTAGTACGTGTGCAGGATATGTAAAAATTGGAAAAAGTGAATAAGATCAAAGCGACCACAGGTGGCATATATTTCTAGGGACTATGTCGTTTTTAAACAATACAGGGTTTATTACAGAAAAATTTTAAAAGACATACACATGAAAAGAGCAGCATTAAAGGTTTTAAAACGTTAAAAACCTAAAGGGCACATAAAAGACAATGAAAAATAGTGTATAAAAACTCATACACTAAAATATAAAATGAAAAGTAAACACATTAAAATCCGCTGTGTGTCTAAAATAAAGTGAATAAAATAAAGCGGATAAAAAGCAGCTTAACTGAGGATTCAATAGTAGTAGCAGGGTTCACCCAATGCGTTTCGTCTGGTCTGACTTCATCAAGGGGTGACCCCTAGATGAAGTCAGACCAGACGAAATGCGTTGGGTGAATCCTGCTACTACTATTGAATCCTCAGTTAAGCTGCTTTTTATCCACTTTATTTTAGAAACACAGCGGATTTTAATGTGTTTACTTTTCATTTTATATTTTAGTGTATGAGTTTTTATACTCTATTTTTCCTTGTCTTTAATGTGCCCTTTAGGTTTTTAACATTTTAAAACCTTTAATGCTGCGCTTTTCATGTGTATGTCTTTTAAACATTTTCTGTAATAAACCCCGTATTGTTTAAAAACTACATAGTCCCTAGAAATATATGCTACCTGTGGTCGCTTTGATCTTATTCACTTTTTCCAATTTTATTTTCTGTGTTTATGTAAAATTGCTTAGTATAGTGGTGGGGTCCAGATTCACACTAAGTTATGTAAATTTATACTGCACCTTTAGAATGTAAGCTCTCATGAGCAGGGCCCTCAACCCTCATGTGCTTATCCTTCTCTTACTTAAACCATCCTTAATGGCACCAAATCCCACATGTTTTTGCCACCCTGATAATTATGTCAGTGTTTATTTACCCTGTACTTATCCTATATTGTCTTCAACTGTTAGTCACTATTGTCTTGTTTTTGATTTTTAATTTATGTACTCTGTATTTGGGCGCTGCGGATCCCTTGTGACACAATATAAATAAAGGATGATAATAATAATAATAATAATAATAATAATAATAGTAGTAGTAGTAATAATAACATTTGACTCTTTGATCATGATGTTCTTCTAGAATGGCCTCTTGGTGTGAACCTAGCCCTATACAGCTGATGGATAATCAACTTTTTTATTATTCAACAGGAAGCAATTTTTAATAGAAAATACTGGATGAATCACTTACATGTATGTTTAAGAAGAGTAGAAATGTAAAATCAATTTTGTCTCCATTCACCAAGAAATCTGAATTAAATCATACTTGCACACCCAGAATAACTGGGAGGCTCACAAAAATTGGGTGGCACTCTTGGCCAACTAGAAAATTGGGCAAGTCTCTTGCATACATCTTACACCCCCTGCACCTCCCATACTTTTCTCCTATCACCCCTGTAGCCACCCACTACCAGAGGTAAAGTGGGAAGGGCAATGACGCAACTTGCGCTGAATAGTGTCATCATCATATATCACGTCTCCCATACCCCCTCTTTTTTGTCCATTACTCCCTGTTAAGCCAACCTGTCTGAGGTAGCATCCGGTTGAGAGTTGGTATGTATGAACTAAATAAACCAGACTACCCTTTGGGTACCTCCAAAGCTAGCAGGATGTTACTGCTTTAATAGGAATATAGTAATTGCACTAGCAAGTGTATTTCCAATAGAATTGTCGGAACCCCTATAGGTATCCCTGTTTGACTCTGACTAAGTCAAATCGCCCTGAGTGACACTATATTAGTATAAGGACTGCAGTCATAGAAATACCCAAGTCTGGATGTAGTAATGTCAGTGCCTAATAGAATAATCACAATTAATATTTTATCAGTCTGCCCATTATAATAAAGGAACACTTTATTTACAAGAGGAGTAGTTACATGAAATATATAAATAAAAAGGTGCTGCGTGGCTAAGCGTATGGTGGCGGTTTTGTTGGCCAAGACTGATCAGGTAGCTAACGGACCACTTGTGCCGCAGAGTACCATTACTGGGGTCTGGCACTCCAAGCAATGCCTGCCACAAGTGCTGGAAGCCATTTCCAGGTGCCATGCATGTGTTGTCCTTCTCCATCATGACAATGCACCTGCCCACAAGTCCAGTAAAGTGATAGATTTTCTGACCCATGAATGCATCCAGGAGCTTGTTCATCCAGCATACAGTCCAGTCCATAATGTATGGGACTTGTTTTGAGTAACCTGAAGCAGCAGTGTAGACCTTTATTCAGCATGTAGAAGACATACCTGCTTCAGACTTGTACAGCTGCTTCTCCAAGTGATTTGAGTGCATGCAAATTTGCATAGACTCCTTTGGCAAATACTTTGAAAAAATGTAATATAGACTTTGTTTGTAAACATAATACTGTTTGTATATCCAGAAACTTATTGCACACCCCTTGTACCCCCATGCCTTTTATCAACTCACTCACGCCATATTGATGTCATGATCTAGTTCCCAATGAATGGCTGGCCACTCACATGACTTTAAACCAAAGTACAAATTACTGTACATAAATTCTCTATTTTCAGTAGCCACATGAAATGTGCTATGTTCAAAATAATCTATATTCACTAAGTATAACATGATTGAAAACAAGACTGCTCTGGGATGTTTGAGTGCCTTATTTCTCCCAAACCATAAGTCCAAGATGGCCCCAAGCCTAATGTAACCAAATGTCAAATATTTTGTTATTATTTCTTAAGCTTCAAGCTGTTGTAGAAATAAAAATGTTACATCATGACAGATAACACATGACTTTTTTCCTGCTTGAAGTTTTGAGCACACCTTTTTTAAAGACCCTGCTGTTTTTGTGCTCAAAGATGGCTTTCATGTACATTACGACCAGTTTTACATCATCAGTATGCAGGCATAGATGAAAGGGCTTTTGTTTGTCCACCTCCTGTCCAGGTACTTGCTTTTTCTACTTATAGGATACCACATCAATACATATATATATACAGTGTATATATATATATATATATATGTATACATGTATGTATGTATATATATATATATATATATATATAGTTGACAAGATAGGAGGCACTCGTGACACAGTTCTTTTGCAGAAAACACATAGTTTTATAGTATTATAGTACTATATATGTTTAGTGCTTCTGCCCGTCGTCAGGGACAAACGCTGTAATATACCAGACATCAAACACATATACCATCACATTTACTCACATAATGATCAAACATGCCTCACCTGTCAGATGCCACTGTCGGAGATAAACCTTCTTCTATCAATCCCTTCAATTGTCTGTATGATACCGTTTGTTTATCAATTGATTGGGAATCCCAGGAAGCAGACAACACATGCAGTTATGTACACAAAATTAGACTGCAGTCCCTTTATTCAGCAGGGCATTTTATAGAAAAAAAGGTACTTGCATGAACACTTGATACACGTCACATTTCAAAACAATAATGCATCTCTTCTCATAACTCCTCTCAGGCTGACACCCTCCTACATGTCCTTCAAGAGAAGTCTAAACACAGGGTAGCTGTCTAATAAAATATTTTCAAGACTATAGCTACGACCTTGCTTCACACAGAACGTACTAACTATGAAATGTCAGCATTTATTATGATTTCTCAGCACAGCATACTTCTTCACTACATCATGGCTGCTACTTAACAAAATGGCTCATACTGCTTAAGCTCAATACATCTATCTTCCTCAGTCCCTCCTTTTCATAATAAAATGACATTACAGTTGATCTACAATAATATGACATTACAGTTGAGCTACAAGGCATCACACAAACTATACCTACAAGAGACTAAGCAAACAGTCTAGCTATAATGGTGCTAAAGACTATGTTCCTATAGGACCGTGCTTGTCACTCTATCCCACAGAAGGTAAAGAACCGTTCGCTTCATATCCATTAAGGTAGACTGTTCACGGCTCCTTCTTGCCAAGCTCTTCTGTAGTTTTTTAAACTTGGAGGTTTCACATCTTTGAGTTTACAGATTTATTTCACGCTGAAAGCAAAGGAAACAAAATAGCATCTTAAAACACAGATATATACAAATTGCTAAGCCAACAATTTTTAATAAAAACATCACTATTTCAACAATCTACTCTTTGATCCCACTAAACCAGTTAGATAGGTTTAAGCAGGACATTTCTCTAAAATACCTCTTGCGCACTATTTGTTTTATGAGTAGTCAATATACAACAATTTTTGGAGTTCTCTTCATATACATTTTAAAAAATGTCACACTCTATTTTGTAGTATGTATTTGCTTTAAAAAAAATTTAAACCCTCATACGCTTATATGTAGTGGGTACAGATGTCCATTCCCCTCCTTTTCCAGATGTAGGTCCATGTGAGCCCAGCATTTCTTAATTAACTGGTATTTTTGAACTTCTAGAGATTTCATGATCATTACTTTAATTTGCTTAACACAAGATCTAGTGACTTTGATACCACACTGTTTATATACTGTATACATTAGATGTACTGTATATACTATATATATACCACATATATAAGAAGTACATACTTATATACTAAACACTGGTATGTGACTTTGGATTGGCGGACATGCCAGTTTCCCTCTGCCCTCTCCTGTGAGGGATATAGAGTTTAATGTATTATGATTACAATAAGTACTGAAGTTCCCAATATAATGACCCATAGTGGTCTGTCTAGTTTAGGCCCAATTAGCCTTTGCATGTTTGTGTATTTCATAGTTCAAACTTAACTTGAGCAAATTTGCAGTGGAACCCAAGTCTCTCTTTCCATAATTGACACAGAAGTGGGCATGGTCAGCAACACTCAATATGGACCATCAAATCTGGGCTTCACGTGATTTCCTGATATACCCGATCTGCTGGTAAAAGCTTGTGGGGATTCAGATCTGCTCCTGAATCTGGGAGAGAGGCAAAACTAGAAAATACAGAGGTGTCAGTTTCTTCAGTAAAACTTTTTACATATGTGGTCAAATTACCATTTTATGCTGTAACTCTTATGGATAATAACATCCTATCTTAGGTATTCTATCAAACAATATTTCATAAGGTGAATAACCTATGATTTTACTGAATATGTTTCTACTATTAACTAGTACTAAAAATAAACACTTTAGCATCCCTTTGTGGTTTTTGTGACACATCTACTAACCTGTGGGGGATACATGGAATGCCTGTTGTATTACCAAATCATACCTTATGTACTACATTATTTCTTTAATGAAATAAATACCGCTATCTGCTACTATAACCTTTGGTACTCCATATCTGCAAATAACTTCTGAAATCTGAGACTTCTGAAAATGTCTGTGGTTACCAATACATCTTTGGCAGTTAGATATAGTCAATTTGCAGTCTTTTAAATGGAAAATAACTTTTTGGGGATTGCTCCAAGGGTTGAATTTGACCTTCTGTCCTGGATTGGACATTTCCACATATCCAGTAGGCTTGTACAAACTTGGATGCAGCTGGATAACATCCTGGAATGGGTGGTCTTTAGGTTGCCGGCGGCCGAGCTCCCAACGACCACCATACCGGTGCCGGAATCCTGATCGCTGGTATACCAACAACTTTTCTCCCTCTTGGGGGTCCACAACCCCCTGGATGGAGTATAGATAGGGTGGGGTGTGTAGCACCCCACCGTGCCTGCAAGGGGCTTATTTGCGCTCACCCAGCTGTCGGTATACCGGCAGTCGGGATTCCGGCGCAGGTATGCTGGTCGCCGGGAGTCCGACCGCCGGCAACACATACTACACCCTCCTTGAACTATCCATCTTTTATTAACTGAATGTCCCATTTGATCCTTTCCCAGGTGTGTGAGTCCATGGCTGACTTAACACATAAGTGGATATAAGCTTCTGGGTAAGTATAACTTATCTTTTAATTTCCATAAGCCTGTGTCTTCTTCTTGTCTGGCTGTTCTTCTCTGCCGTGCTGCTTTTCCTTCAGGACCTGCTTGTTCCTGAAATTTCTTCAAATCCTGTAGATCAGGCATTTGTGGTTTGCTTCTTTCTGTTACTTCTGTATGTGTGGAGTAGACAGCTACCTTTACTGGTTGGTTGCTTTCTTTATCCACAGGCTACTTTCTCACTCTCTCCTGCTTGGTTCTGAAGTTCAATCACCGTAACATAATCAGGCATCTGGTCTGGCACTGGAATGGTTACTGTATAGGCTTGTATTTTCCTGCTGAGGGCATCTTGCTGCCCTCTTGGCTCCAGCATCTTCCAGATTGTTGCCTCTTGTTTCAGGAGTGTCATTTCTTGCATGTGCCTGGATCTTCATTACTGCAACCTTTTCTGTGGCCCTAGCAGAGCTCTGAACTGGTGTCTGTGAAGTATGTTGTATGTCTTCGCCACTTGCCTTCTTGAAGCCTCTGCTTTTCTCGCCCACACTCTTGTACTGGGATGGTAAGGATCCTGAATCCACAACTTCATGTGCAGTGGGTACTACATATCCTGTATACGGAATTCCATCCTCATGGTACCTTGATCCATCCACATATAGCTCATGCTGAGCATAAGGTAGTTCTTGTTCCAGTAACGCCACACAATCATGGTCAAAAGAAATTTGTTGCCCTTAGTAGAACTATCATCTTGCTATTATCATCTTGCTCTGGACCATCCCTCTGTGTCCATGATGATCTGTCTGTATCCTCCTTCTCTGGACCACCTTCCTAGTCCTTATCATTATCTTCTATCTTGCTGATCCATCAGTAGATAATGAAGATAATCTGTTTCTCCCTCCTTTTGAATCTTGAGATTCAACAACTACATTTATTAATGCTGGAAAAGGGTTTCTGGGTTGAGGGTAGTACATCTTCTGATGGTTACCTGTTGCACTTTAGCCGTGCTACTTCATACATGGTCAGCCTTTCCGTTGACAGGTGTTTGGTTCTTGCTTGCTGAAGCTTTTCTGTACCTGCATGTGGTACCTGGATGATAAGCTCCTGCTTCAATACTATGTCTGTGCTCTTGTCCTCTTCTAGGACTGATGATTTAGCACTGTGTCTGTGCTCTTGTCCTCTTCTAGGACTGTTGCTGCTGCCACTGCTCTGATGCCAGTAGGTGCTTCTTGAGTACTGCTGTCAAGCTTGCTTGAGTGGTAGGCCACTGGTCTTCACCTCAGTCCATAATTTTGCATAAGGACTTCTATATATGTCTTCTTCTTGAATAGTCAGCTAGTTCTAGGGCTTGAGAAGAGGCAACTGTTGCTTTCAATTTTTCAATTGCTGTATTCATCTGCTGCTGTGTGTAGGATGTGTACTGTCCCTCCCTTTCAGTGTTGTCATATAATGCTTGCATGTAGAATGATGCTAGAGGTATCCATTTTCTGCAGTATCCTACTACGTCTAGCAATGATCATCAGACTTGCTTGACACTAGTTGGCATCTTAGCTTGCAGTATGATTTTTTTTCTCTTTTCTGTTAGATGTCGGGTACCTTGAGTATTCTATGAAGATCACTTTTTGCTTTGCTAGCTGCATTTTTTTTCTTTTCGAGGCTATGCAGTCTTGTTCTTCTAGAAACTTCAATAAGGACACTGTCTCTTCTTGGTACTTCTTTTAGAGGTGGTGGCAATCACCAGGTCATTCAAATCCTGTATTTAGCTGTGTGTCTTCTGGATAAATCACTTGGTGATGTAGCACCTTCCTGGGGTACTCTGGTCTAGTAGTATTGCATACTTTCTTCCATAACTGGTACAGTGGAAATGAGCCAATACTGAACTTCTGTTCCAGCTTCCTTCCAAATGGTTCTTTATGTCCTTTGATAAGTTGCTGGACAACTCAACTTCTGCTGCTGTGTACTGTATTCTTGCTTGGATAAGCTTCAGTACATTGTGCTCCAGCAAAGTCACTGGACATGTACTCAAGAACTGGACTGGTATTAGTGACTGTAGTTCTTGCATCTCCTGTCCCTTTAAGAGTTTCTGATATCATCAATTCTTGTGATACCTCCCTCTACTGTCTTCTGTGTCTGCTGGATCCAGTATGCTTTAGACACAGCACAATTGTGCATGTCCTGCTCCAGTGGGCAAGGTGACTGTAATTATACCTTCCATTGTTTCTTCTGGAGACATTATGTTCAATGGGGAGTCCCTGAAGAAGCGTGTACTTCATATTGGCAGAGGAAGCATCAATAATTTGTCTTTTAATACCTCTTGTGTCTTGTTCCTTATTATTTGCTTTAACACTGGAGCTGCCTGTGCTTTAAATCTTCTTCTCATGGATTACTGCTGTAATCTTGCCATATAATACTGACCACTGTCAGATGTTTTTGTTCTGTCTTTATGAAAATAGACTTCCTTTAGTCTTCAAACTTTCATGCGACCTTCAAATTGCTTCTTAACTTTTATTTTAACAATCACCTCTCCTTATGACCCATCTATTATCCTACATACTTTGTCCTTTCTTCACTTGCATATTTTACCCTTCTGCTGCTGGCATGTCATCTTCTTAGTCCAAGTCCACTCATGCTGGGAGTTGTTGTTCCTCTTTGTATTACTTTTCCTGTGAGAGGTAGACTTGTATAGCAGCTTGTATTTCAGGTTACATCTTTGCTGGAATGTTGTAGGTACATCTTGCTTTCTTGCAGGGGTAGGGCTTGACCTCCCAATCAAGTTGCTTCGATGGCCTGATCTGTAAGTAAATGTGGAGGAATCTGGTTGTACATAAAAACAGTTCTTGAAACCCTTGTGTCTCCTGTGGGTAAAGTCACTTTTGTTGAAATGGCAGTGGCGGCTGGGTACACTGTTACTGTCACTGACACAGGGGTTGCACACCCTCACATTCTATCATCTCATGTGTGCTGCCTAACATATGGCTGATAAGAAACCTGTTGCCGTTCTTTGAAAACCTGTTCTAAATTTACTTAACAGGGTCTATATATATTATAAGGGCATGGTTGTGCCCTTTTATTAAGGCTAAATCGAACAAACAGAATTATCCCATAGGGACCTTCTGAGATGGGGCATGGTGTTTGAGGGGCAACACCTCAAAAGTGATTGGACGTGCTGAGCTGAAATTTGGAATGGACGTGTATATTCATCACCCGGTGCTGCATGCCAAATTTCAGGGCAAAATAATAAAAAATGAGGAATAGGGAGTAACCTAAATTTTCAACTGTTTGTTTTTTCTGCTACTTCCTGTTTGGCTTTTGAGGATGGTTATTCCATGTAGTCTATGAGAAGTTTTTTGGGAAGACATAACTCAGGATAGAAGATGAATTAAGACTCGGGGTTTGCTTTATTAGATAGAGCATGTCCCAGTGTAGTGCCTTTTGGGGTTGTGGTCTTTCCGAAAGTTACAGGTTTCTTTTAATTTAGTAAAATATGCCCCATTATAGAGATAGGGAATTTCAATTTGCTGCGGCTGTGCAGTGGCCGCTAGCAGGGGGTGTACAGAGAGTAGCTTCACTTGAGTGGAGCAAGATGGCTGATCACGCCTCACATAGCCAATTTGTTTTGTGATTCTAAAGATAATTAGCTCTGTGTGTATTATACAAAATGATTGGGGGGTATTTTGGGACTGAGTGGGTGCTCTCTGAGTGTTTTTTTTTTGTTCTGGTGTCATTTCAGTAAAAATATATTAAATCAGTACATGTCGTTGGCGGGGACAGGCAGTTTAGATGACGTCATTTAATTTATTCATGTGTGTGCCTCAATGCCAGATGGGGCGGCAAATTCAAAAGTGCTCTACTCTATGTGATTGTGTCATTGCTGTAGAGCGGGCATGGGAACGTTGCTGCCTGGCCGGCCGCCCTGTTACTGCTGAAACTGAAGCTGCCATGGAGGAGCAGCCAACACAGGACATCTGACAGGAAGGAAGAGTGGGCAGCTAGTCCCGCTGTGTTCTCCTCCCAGCTGCTGTGTCCCCCCCAACCCCCACCCAGCTGCTGTGTCCTCCCCCACCCCCTCCCACCCAGCTGATGTGTGTCCCCCCCTCCCACCCAGCTGCTGTGTGTCTGGATTACCAAAACCCACCCGGCCGCTCGCCCGCCCAGTCGCCCACGCCGCCGAGTAACCAGCCAGACCATCCCTGGCGGCTGCCTGCTTCTCCTTTCGGGGTCTGTGGTGCCATGGGCTGCCCGCTGCTGTCGCTCCTGCTGGGGTGCAGCTGGGAGTAGGAGGCGCCTCGGACAGCCGCTGACTGCCGTGCTCCGTTCCTCTCCTCATGGCCCGACTGGGAGCTCCCGCTGTGCCGTCTATGTCTCCTGCTGAGGAGAGTGCTGAGGATGCCGCCCGCCATCTTGCCCCTGTCTGGCCACCCCTCCCCCTCATCCCGCTGTGTGTCTTACACCCCTTGCACCCCCCCTCTTCCCACTGTGTCCGTCCACCTTCCCTGCCAGCTGTGTGTCTGGCTATCCATCCCCTCCCCGCCTGCTGTGTGTCTAGCCACCCCCCCTCCCTCCTGCTGTGTGTCCGGCCACCGCCCATCCCCCTCCTGCTGCGTGTCCAGCCATCCCTCCTGCTGTGTGTCCGACCACCCCCAGTTCCCTCCCTCCTGCTGTGTGTCCGGCCACCCTACCCCCCCTCGCTGTGTGTCCGGCCACCACCCCCTCTCCTGCTGTGTGTCCGGCCACCCCCTCCCTCTCCCGCTGTGTGTCCGGCCATCCCCCCCTCTCCCACTGTGTGTCTGGTCTCCTCTCCCCTGCTGTGTGTCCGTCCACCCCCAATCCCCCGGTGTGTCCGGCCACCCCCCCTCCCTCCCGCTGTGTGTCCGGCCACCCCCCATACCCCTCCCGCTGTGTGTCCGGCCATCCCTCCCCTCCCTCTCGCTGTGTGTCCGACCACCCCCTCCTCCCCCTCCCACTGTGTCCACCCACTCCTCCTCCCGCTGTGTCCGGTCATCCCCCTGCCCGCTGTATGTCCGGCTATCCCTCCCCTCCCTCCCGCTGTGTGTCTGGCCACCCCCTTCTCCCGCGGTGTGTCCGGCCACCCCCTCCTCCTGCTGTGTGTCCGCCCACCCCCTCCTCCCGCTGTGTGTCCGACCACCCCCTCCTCCCGCACTGTCCAGCCATCCCCTCCTCCCTCCCTCCTGCTGTGTGTCCATCCACCCCCACCTCACTCCCGCTGTGTTTCCAGCTACCTCCCTCCTCCCGCTTTGTGTCCGGCCACCCCCCCTCCTCCCGCTGTGTCCGGCCACCCCCTCCTCCCTCCCTCCTGCTGTGTGTCCGTCCACCCCCACCTCCCTCCCGCTGTGTGTCCGACCACCCCCTTCTCCCTCCCGCTGTGTGTCCGGCCACACCCCCATTAACCTGCTGTGTGTCCGGCCAGCCCCCCTCCTCCTGCTGTGTGTCCGGCCACCCCCTCCTTCCGCTGTGTGTCTGGCCACCCCCCTCCTCCCGCAGTGTGTCTGGCTACTCCCCACCTCCCTCCTGCTGTGCATCCGGCCACCCCCCATCTTATCCCCTCCCGCTGTGTGTCCAGCCATCCCCCCTAGCCGCTGTGTGTCCAGCCATCCCTCCCCTCCCTCTCGCTGTGTATCCGACCACCCCCTCCTCCCCCTCCTCCCCCTCCCACTGTGTCCACCCACTCCTCCTCCCGCTGTGTCCGGTCATCCCCCTGCCCGCTGTATGTCCTGCTATCCCTCCCCTCCCTCCCGCTGTGTGTCTGGCCACCCCCTTCACCCGCGGTGTGTCCGGCCACCACCTTCTCCTGCTGTGTGTCCACCCACCCCCTCCTCCCGCTGTGTGTCCGACCACCCCCTCCTCCCGCAGTGTCCAGCCATCCCCTCCTCCCTCCCTCCTGCTGTGTGTCCATCCACCCCTACCTCACTCCCGCTGTGTTTCCAGCTACCTCCCTCCTCCCGCTTTGTGTCCGGCCACCCCCTCCTCCCTCCCTCCCGCTGTGTGTCCATCCACCCCCACCTCCCTCCCGCTGTGTGTCCGACCACCCCCTTCTCCCTCCCGCTGTGTGTCCGGCCACCCCCCCATTCTCCTGCTGTGTGTCCGGCCAGCCCCCCTCCTCCTGCTGTGTGTCCGGCCACCCCCTCCTTCCGCTGTGTGTCTGGCCACCCCCCCTCCTCCCGCAGTGTGTCTGGCTACTCCCCACCTCCCTCCTGCTGTGCATCCGGCCACCCCCTATCTTCTCCCCTCCCGCTGTGTGTCCAGCCACCCCCCCTAGCCGCTGTGTGTCCGGTCTCCTCCCCCCCTTCCACTGTGTGTCTGGTCACCCCCCACCTCCCTCCCTCCTGTTCTGTGTCTGCCCCCCTGCTGTGTGTCCGGCCACAGCCCCCACCACCACCAACCCCCCCGCTGTGTGTCCGGCCACCCCCTCTCCCGCTGTGTGTCTGGCCACCCCCCTCCTCCCGCTGTGTGTCCATCCACCCCCCTCCTCCCGCTGTGTGTCCGGCTGTGCGCTCGTCCTGATTGACAGGGCAGGAGTGCACAGCCAATCAGGAGAGCGCCATGACGTGGCGCTCCCTGATTGGCTACAGGGACCTTCTGTGACAGATGTCACAGGGGGTCCTGACATTCGGGAAAAGGTGTTCCATGTGTAAACATGGAACCCCTTTAGTCGCGTGGATCGGGATTCCGTTTTCTATTTTAATCAAGTTCGTGGATTACGTGGGAAAAGAAGAGGACAGAACTATGCAATGATTGTTTGTAAGTATGATTTTTATTTACAGGTACCCCGTGGATTTTACTAGAGAAGAGGACCGAGGGGCTTTGTGTCAACATAGGTCAGTGTGTGTGTATGTAGGTGTGCATGTATGTTATAAAGTTGTACTTTCACGGTGTGTGTGTTGTTTTTTTGGGTGTATTTTTTTGTAGTAAAACTACAGGTACCAGTGGGCTTGTTATTTCCCTGCATGCTGGTACTTGTGGTTCTCCAAGTACAAGCTTGCGGGGAGGCTTGCTGGGACTTGTAGTTCTACCACAAAAAAACAATATTCTATTTTTAACACAAAGGCTATCAGCCTCCCATCCACCACCCACGAATGGGGGGACAGCCTTGGGCTTCACCCCTTGCCCTTGGGTGCCTGGAGGGGGGACCCCTTGATTGAAGGGGTTCCCACTTCTCCAGGGAACCCCGGCTAGGGGTGACTAGTTTGGGGGGGTAATGCCGCAGCCGCAGGGACCTATAGAAAAGTGTGCCCCGGCTGTGGCATTATCTCTCTGGCTACTGGAGCCCGGTGCAGGTTTTAAAAATACGGGGGACCCCTACATCTTCTGTCAGCCATATTATTGGTACCAGGTCCAGGCGCAGAGCCTGGTGCTGATTGTTTAAATATGGGGGATCCCAATGCAATTTTTCCCCTTTATTTTTTCAACCAGGACCAGCTCAAAGAGCCCGAGGCTAGTTATGCTTAGGAGGGGGACCCCACGCAATTTTATTTTTCATTTAACTATGTGTGTTGTGGAAAAGCTTACTGGAGTCTCGGTCTCAAGAGGTTTTGGCGGCTTCCTCTTATCCGATGGCATCCAGCGGCTTCTCCATCCAGGGGGTTAGATGAATTACTGCTTCCGGCGCAGCAAAATCGTTAACTCAGTTAAAAATATTAATCGCCGTCATTGTCTTTTGGAGTTAATGTGTTAATAATGCGTTAATTTGCCCAGCACTAATATATATATATATATATATATATATATATATATATCAATACAAATCAGCCGGCACTCCTTGCATAAGAACTACTGGTCCCGGTGTCCTGTGCAGCATTCCATAACATACCCATACAATAGGCACGGCACTCCAGGGACTCGTTGCAGAAAGACTTTTAATAAGGTGCTGTGATCAACATGTTTCGGGGCATGCGCCCCTTCGTCAGGACCCACCAAAACAAACAGGACATACATACATAGAACATTTATATACCTGATACCAAGACTCACCTGTTGTCAGCGTCCGCGTCCACAGCTGCCGCCGCTGATTCACTTCCGGGATCTCACTTCCGGGTTACGCAAGACGTGGTTGCCAGGCAACCCTTGGCTTGCGCTCCTGCTCTGTAAGTCCGGCTTCCGTGTAGTTAAACAGTGCGGCGTGTGGGCGGACCTGTTACAACAATCATGCACAAATAGATTTAAATTTAAAAACAATGTTAAAACGTTTGCCTGTCAGTACAACAACAGTTCACATATTCATATACTAGCATATTCTATACCAATAACCATATAGGTCCCATCAATTGGATAAATGCTCAAGATTATCAATTTAAGGAGTACAAAGTAATACCCTGGGATATTATAGAACATCTCATCGCAGGCTATTCCAGTTAATTTTGTCATTTAATCCATCTGGAGCTATAGTGCCCAATCTGACAATCCATCTGGATTCCAAAATACACAGAGCTTTAATACGATCACCTCCACGTGGAGATTCCACTACATGATCAATTATAAAATGTGGTGATTTAAATTTAAATCTATTTGTGCATGATTGTTGTAACAGGTCCGCCCACACGCCGCACTGTTTAACTACACGGAAGCCGGACTTACAGAGCAGGAGCGCAAGCCAAGGGTTGCCTGGCAACCACGTCTTGCGTAACCCGGAAGTGAGATCCCGGAAGTGAATCAGCGGCGGCAGCTGTGGACGCGGACGCTGACAACAGGTGAGTCTTGGTATCAGGTATATAAATGTTCTATGTATGTATGTCCTGTTTGTTTTGGTGGGTCCTGACGAAGGGGCGCATGCCCCGAAACATGTTGATCACAGCACCTTATTAAAAGTCTTTCTGCAACGAGTCCCTGGAGTGCCGTGCCTATTGTATGGGTATATATATATATATATATATACACTGCTCAAAAAAAATAAAGGGAACACTGAAATAACACATCCTAGATCTGAATGAACGAAATATTCTTATTAAATACTTTGTTCTTTACATAGTTGAATGTGCTGACAACAAAATCACACAAAAATGATCAATGGAAATCAAATTTATTAACCCATGGAGGTCTGGCTTTGGAGTCACCCTCAATATTAAAGTGGAAAAACACACTACAGGCTGATCCAACTTTGATGTAATGTCCTTAAAACAAGTCAAAATGAGGCTCAGTAGTGTGTGTGGCCTCCACGTGCCTGTATGTCCTCCCTACAACCCACACAAGTGGCTCAGGTAGTGCAGCTCATCCAGGATGGCACATCAATGCGAGCTGTGGCAAGAAGGTTTGCTGTGTCTGTCAGCGTAGTGTCCAGAGCATGGAGGCGCTACCAGGAGACAGGCCAGTACATCAGGAGATGTGGAAGAGGCCGTAGGAGGGCAACAACTCAGCAGCAGGACCGCTACCTCCACCTTTGTGCAAGGAGGAACAGGAGGAACACTGCCAGAGCCCTGCAAAATGACCTCCAGCAAGTCACAAATGTGCATGTGTGTACTCAAACGATCAGAAACAGAATCCATGAGGGTGGTATGAGGGCCCGACATCCACAGGTGGGGGTTGTGCTTACAGCCCAACACCGTGCAGGACGTTTGGCATTTGCCAGAGAACACCAAGATTGGCAAATTCGCCACTGGCGCCCTGTGCTCTTCACAGATGAAAGCAGGTTCTCACTGAGCACATGTGACAGACGTGACAGAGTTTGGAGACGCCAAGGAGAACGTTCTGCTGCCTGCAACATCCGCCAGCATGACCGGTTTGGCAGTCGGTCAGTAATGGTGTGGGGTGGCATTTCTTTGGGGGCCGCACAGACCTCCATGTGCTCACCAAAGGTAGCCTGACTGCCATAAGGTACCGAGATGAGATCCTCAGACCCCTTGTGAGACCATATGCTGGTGCGGTTGGCCCTGGGTTCCTCCTAATGCAAGACAATGCTAGACCTCATGTGGCTGGAGTGTGTCAGCAGTTCCTGCAAGATGAAGTTATTGATGCTATGGACTGGCCCGCCCGTTCCCCAGACCTCCAATTGGGCACATCTGGGACATCATGTCTCACTCCATCCACCAAAGCCACGTTGCACCACAGACTGTCCAGGAGTTGGTGGATGCTTTTGTCCAGGTCTGGGAGGAAATCCCTCAGGAGACCATCCGCCACCTCATCAGGAGCATGCCCAGGCATTGTAGGGATGTCATACAGGCACGTGGAGGCTACACACACTACTGAGCCTCATTTTGATTTGTTTTAAGGACATTACATCAAAGTTGGATCAGCCTGTAGTGTGTTTTTCCACTTTAATATTGAGGGTGACTCTAAATCCAGACCTCCATGGGTTAATACATTTGATTTCCATTGATAATTTTTGTGTGATTTTGTTGTCAGCACATTCAACTATGTAAAGAACAAAGTATTTAATAAGAATATTTCATTCATTCAGATCTAGGATGTATTATTTTAGTGTTCCCTTTATTTTTTTGAGCAGTGTATATATATATATATATATATATATATATATATATTAGAAATTGTGACAGATTTTTTTTCATATAATTCTCATAGCTCCTCTGTTCCCCTCTCCTGCTGTGTGCCCGACTCCGCTCCCGCTATGTGCCCGGCTCCCCTTCCCTCCACTCCCACTGTGTGCATACCCCCCTGCTGTGTGCCTGCCCCCCTCCTGCTTTGTGCCCAGCTCCCCCGTTCTTCCCCCCTGTGTTGTATGCCCGGCTCCCCCACCCTCTGTGTTGTGTGCCCGGCTCCCCCACTCCTCCCCCCATGCAGTGTGCCTGGCTCTCCCGCTCCTCCCCCCTGTGCTGTGTCCCTAGAAACACTCCCCGTTCTGTGTGCCTGGCTCCCCAACCCCCGTTCTGTGTGCCTGGCTCCCCCACCTACCCCTCCCCCTTCCCCACTGTGTGCCCAGCTCCCCACCATTCTGTGTGCCCAGCTCCCCCCATTCTGTGTGCCCGGCTCCCCCTCTCCTCCCTCTGTTCTGTGTGCCTGGTTCCCCCGCTCCCTCCCTTGTGCTGGGTGCCCCCCACCCACGTTCTGTGTGCCTAGCTTACCCGCCCCCACCCCCGTTCTATGTGCCTGGCTCTCCCCCACCCACCCATGTTCTGTGTGCCTGGCTCTCCCCCACCCACCCATGTTCTGTGTACCTGGCTCTCCCCCACCCACCCATGTTCTGTGTGCCTGGCTCTCTCCCGCCCACCCTTGTTCTGGGTGCCTGGCCATCCCCCCACCCCCATTCTTTGTGCCTGGCTCCAACACTCCTCCCCCTGTGCTGTGTGCCCGTCTCCAACCCCCCTCCCTGCTGTCTGCCTGAATCCCCCGCTCTTCTCCCCATGCTGTGTGCACGGAAACACCCCCACCCTCATTCTGTGTGCCTGGCTCCCCAACCCCCATTCTGTGTGCCTGGCTCTCCCGCCTGCCCCCCACCCCCGTTCTTTGTGCCTGCCCCCCCTTGCTGTGTGCCTGGCTTCACCCCCCCATTCTGTGTGCCTAGCTACCCCCCCCACTCATTCCTCCATTCTGCGTGTCCAGCTCCTTCCTCTATTCTGTGTGCCCGGCTTCTCCCCCTTTGCTGTGTGCCCGGCTCCCACATTCCCCCCTTCTGTGTGCCTGCCTCCCCTGCTCCTCCACCCATGCTGAGTGCCTGGCACCCTCCCCCCCATTCTGCTTGCCTGGCTACAACCCTTCACACCCATTCTGTGTGCCTGCCTACTGCCCCCCCATGCTGTGTGTCCGGCTCCACCTTGCCCCCCCTTGGGTGTGCCTGGCTCCTCCCTCCATTCTGTGTGCCTGGCCCTCCCGCTACTCCCACCGTTCTGTGTGCCTGGCTATCCCCCCGCTCCTCCCCCCCCGTGCTGTGTGCCCAGCTCCCATGATTTTCCCTTCTGTGTGCCTGCCTCCCCCACTCCTCCCCCTCTGCAGTGTGCCCGGCTCCCCCCCATGTTCTGTGTGCCTGGCTACCCCCTCTTCTGTGTGCTTGCCCCCCCCACGCTGTGTGCCTGGCTCCCCCGCTCCTCCCCCTGTGCTGTGTGCCCATAAAACCCCGCCCCCATTCTGTGTGCATGGCTACACCCCTGCTTCTCCCTCCGTTCTGTGTGCTAGTCTCTCCCCTCTTTTCTGTATTCCCGGCACCCCCGCTCCTCCCCCCGTGCTGTGTGCCTGGCTCCCATTTTCTCTCCCCTTATGTGTGCCTGCCTCCCCCTGCACCTCCTCCCGTTCTGTGTGCCCGGCTTCCCCGCTCCTCACCCCATGCTATGTGCCTGGCTCCCATGTTCCCCCCATCTGTGTGCCTGCCTCCCCCGCTCCTACTCCTGTTCTGTATGCCCGGCTCCCCCCCTATTCTGTGTGCCTGGCTCCCCTGCTCCTCCCTCCATGCTGTGTGACCAGCTCCCCTGCTCCTCCCTCAGTTCTGTGTGCCCGGCTCCCCCTTGCTCGTTCTGTGTGCCTGACTACCCCCCGTTCTGTGTGCCTGGCTCCCCCGCTCCTACCTCCATTCTGCGTACCTGGCTCCCCCCTTTATTCTGTGTGTCTGTCCCCACCCCACTGCTGTGTGCCTGCCTGGCTCACCCACCCCCACCACCGTGCTGTGTGCTTGGCTCGGCCGCCCCAGTGCTGTTTGTCCCGCTCCTCCCCCGTGATGTGTGTCCCCACTCCTCCCCCGTACTGTGTGTCCGACCCCCCCGTGCTGTGTGCCCGGCTTCCCCGCCTCCCACGTGCTGTGTGCCTGGATCCCCTGCCTCCCACGTGCTGTGTGCCTGGCTCCCTCACACCCCCGTACAGTCCCCTGCATCCTGCATGTCGCCCTACCACTGTACATTCCCATGTATGTTGCCCCCAAACCCGTACAGTCCCCTGCACCCTGTCTGTCACCGCCCCCCATGTACAATCCCCTGGCCCTGCATGTTGCCCCACTTACAGTACCCTACGCCCTGCATGTTGCCCTCACTGTACAGTTCCCTGCACCCTGTGTGTCGAGCCCCTCAGTACAGTCCCCTGCAACCAGCGTGTCGCTTACACCCGATACTGTCCTCTGCACCTGCGTGTCACCACCCCATAAAGTCTACAGTCCCCTGCGTCCTGCATGTTGCCCTACCCCCTTAGTCCTCTGTGTGTCACCCCCCATACCTCCTGCGTGTTGCTCCACTGTACAATCCCCTGCACCTTGCATGTCACCCCCTGTACAGTCCCCTGCATCATGCGTGCAGCTTCTCCATACAGTCCCCTGTGTCCCTCGTGTTGCCCCCTGTACAGTACCCTGCATGTCGCCTCCACCCTTACAGTCCTCTGCATTCTACCCCATAAGTCCCTGTGCACTATGTGTTGCCCCCCTGCACCTTGCATGTCACCCCTCCCTAACAGTCCCCTGCACCCTGTGTGTTGCCCCCTATACAGTCTTCTGCACCCTGTGTGTTGCCCCCCTGTATAGTCCCATGCGCCCTGTGCATTTCCCCACTGTATAGTCCCCTGCGCCCTATGTGTCATCCCCCTATATAGTCCCCTGTGCCCTGAGTGTCGACCCCCCGTACAGTCCTGTGCCTGCATGCTGCCCCCATCCAGTCCCCTGTGCCTTGCGTGTTGCCCCCTTCAGTACAGTCCCCTGTGCCCTGAGTGTTGCTTTCCACTATATATATATATATATATATATATATTTATATTTCTCTTACGTCCTAGAGGATGCTGAGTTCCATTTAGTACCATGGGGTACACACACACAAACATGCAGCACCTGGCAAACACACACAAACATGCAGCACCAGACACACACACACACAAACATGCAGCACCTGATACACAAACATACAGCACCTGACACACACACCCATGTAGCATTTACGCAGCACCTGGCACACATGCACATATACACAGATGTAGCATTTAACAAACACACACATATACATGCACCACACCTGACACACACATACATGCGTGGCGGCACCATACACACACATGTACGTATGTACATGTGCGGCACCTGACACACACATGCAGCCTCTGAAACACACACACATATATATATATGCACACCACCTGACACACACATATATACATGTGGCACCTGACACACACACGCACACACACACATATATATATATATATACACGTGGCACCTGACACACACATATATATGTGTAGAACCTGACACACAACGTATATATATATATATATATATATATACGCACGGCACCTGACACACACATATATATGCACGGCACCTGACACACACACATATATACGTGCGGCACCTGACACACACACACATATATATGCGCGGCACCTGACACACACACACATATATATGCGCGGTACCTGACACACACACACACACACACATATATATATGCGCGGCACCTGACACACACACACATATATATATATATATATATATGCAGGGCACCTGACACACACATATACACACGCAGCACCTGATACACACACGCACATATATATGCAGGGCACCTGACACACACACACACACACACACACACACATATATATGCAGGGCACCTGACACACACACACACACACATATATTTTCATTATATAGAAAGGAGAATGGAGAGAGTGCGCTCATAGTGCAGATCAGTTTTTATTTAAAAACACAGATGAAATAAAAACGTCAGGTAATTCTACAGGACTCGTACCCTGAATAACCCACACCGTGGGCAGGTTAGCAGATGGTATAATACATTCCACAATGGCAAAACTGCATACCGCTGACACATGGACCAGGGACCTTACACCGCGCCGGCTGAATATTTTCCAGACCGTACCTGTCAGGACACCGCGTCACAAACTCAGGGAGCCTGTGCAGTGCAAGTGGAGAAGATCAAACGTCTGGCAAGCACAGCATCAACATGTTTCGTAGATTACTTCATTAGGAGGCTGGCTTGTCAGACATGGAATGAGGTTTATATAGAGACTCAATGTTCTCCACAGGTGCCGCTAATTAGAGGCTCATCAGCTACTGCCAAACAGCAGCCCACAGACACCAACATTACAGCATTTTAAACATACTTTTTCTATATATAATTGTTTTTGACATGAGAAAGATCAATAAAAGCACATATATGAAACATTAAATTGTCATGCATAAAGCACACATTCATATTATTAATACCACATTTCAGGTGATCCTAAATGAAAAATAAACTGTGGCTTTAAACAATCTTTGATCAATTTTTAGACACTGCAGCATAAAAATAAAAATAAGTTCAGAGGTGGGACAACCGGACAGTTTATTATACTGATCCTTACAACAGCAGGTTTTAATACATAAAAATACTATTTAAACTACTATGCTACATCATAGATCTTCTACCCACTGATTCATACAAGTATATCAACATGAGCATAGGTAAAGAGCTTAGTACTTTCAGATGTTTAGCGGATATTTTGCTAAAACTTATCTCGTATCTATACCTCTTATAATTAACATCCCATTCAGAAATCTTAAAGGGACAGACAACCAGCATGAATTGTATCTAAAGAGCTAATTTAGAGATATAACTGATTATTAGATTATCTCTTTCTAATGTATGGGGTAATTTCAAAATTTTCATTGAGCCCCCGAGGGATTAGTGTGTCCAGAGATAATATCCAGAAGGCCTCCCTTCTCAATAATGGCTCTTCCCTATTTCCACCATCTTTATTGAGGGTGACATGTTCAATGCCTATAAATCTCAATAAGGAAGGGTCCACATTATGATGTTCAGCAAAGTGTCGGGGAATGCTGTGATTTAGGACACGATTCCTTATATTACGAGTATGTTCCAAGATTCTGATTTTTAGTATCCTTTTGGTCTTCCCTACATACCTTAGACAACAAGGGCAACTCAGAACATAAATACAGAAAGTGGTATTACAGTTAATGAAGGAATAAATCATATTGGGACGGGAATGAATATTTCCTGAGAAAGATTTGACACCTCTTTCTGCAAGACTACAGACTTTACAGTTTCCACAGTGAAAGAAGCCCTTTAAAGAGCCCAGAAAATGATCATTCCTTTTGGTCTGCAATTTAGCTAGTTTACTTCTAGACACCATTGATTTAACTGTTTTTGCTTTTTTGTAAATAATTTGTGTTGGGGACTTCTGGTCCAAGCACAGGATCCAGTTGTAGAATATGCCAGTTATTTTTTGCTATTCTTTCCAGCTCCCCGAAGTTTGTACTAAACTGAGTTACCAACGGGCAAGAAAATTTCTTACTGACATTTTCCTTTTTCTTATAAGTCAGAAGACTCTCTCTCTCTTTCTCCCTTGCTCTCGTCATTGCTAGTTGAGTCAAATTTTCTGGATAACCTCGCTCTTGAAATCTATCGGTGTATATATTTGCCTGTTCATCAAACTTAGATAGTGATGTAAAATTTCTCCTCAACCTCGTGTATTGTGAAAGTGGGATGTTATCCTTCCACTGTGGAAGATGACAGCTAGTATGTTCTGAAAATTATGGGACTACGGGTAAGATTGAAACATCTACACACTTTAAGAAAGTGGATAGCAACAGCTATTTAGAATATACCAGAACTCCCCCAAAAAAACGGAAATTATTTACAAAAAAGCAAAAACAGTTAAATCAATGGTGTCTAGTAGTAAACTAGCTAAATTGCAGACCAAAAGGAATGATCATTTTCTGGGCTCTTTAAAGGGCTTCTTTCACTGTGGAAACTGTAAAGTCTGTAGTCTTGCAGAAAGAGGTGTCAAATCTTTCTCAGGAAATATTCATTCCCGTCCCAATATGATTTATTCCTTCATTAACTGTAATACCACTTTCCGTATTTATGTTCTGAGTTGCCCTTGTTGTCTAAGGTATGTAGGGAAGACCAAAAGGATACTAAAAATCAGAATCTTGGAATCGTGTCCTAAATCACAGCATTCCCCGCCACTTTGCTGAACATCATAATGCGGACCCTTCCTTATTGAGATTTATAGGAATTGAACATGTCGCCCTCAATAAAGATGGTGGAAATAGGGAAGAGCTATTATTGAGAATGGAAACCTTCTGGATATTATCTCTGGACACACTAATCCTTCGGGGACTTAATGAAAATTATGAAATTACCCCATACATTAGAAAGAGATAATCTAATAATCAGTTATATCTCTAAATTAGCTCTTTAGATACAATTCATGCTGGTTGTCTGTCCCTCTAAGATTTCTGAATGGGATGTTAATTATAAGAGGTATAGATATGAGATAAGTTTTAGTAAAATATCCGCTAAACATCTGAAAGTACTAAGCACTTTACCTATGCACATGTTGATATACTTGTATGAATCAGTGGGTAGAAGATCTATAATGTAGCATAGTAGTTTAAATAGTATTTTTATGTATTAAAACCTGCTGTTGTAAGGATCAGTATAATAAACTGTCCGGTTGTCCCACCTCTGAACTTATTTTTATTTTTATGCTGCAGTGTCTAAAGATTGATCAAAGATTGTTTAAATACACAATTTCTTTTTCTTTTAGGATCACCTGAAATGTGGTATTAATAATATGAATGTGTGCTTTATGCATGACAATTTAATGTTTCATATATGTGCTTTTATTGATCTTTCTCATGTCAAAAACAATTATATATAGAAAATTATGTTTAAAATGCTGTAATGTTGGTGTCTGTGGGCTGCTGTTTGGCAGTAGCTGATGAGCCTCTAATTAGCGGCACCTGTGGAGAACATTGAGTCTCTTTCTAAACCTCATTCCATGTCTGACAAGCCAGCCTCCTGATGAAGTAATCTACGAAACATGTTAATGCTGTGCTTGCCAGACGTTTGTTCTTCTCCACTTGCACTGCACAGGCTCCCTGAGTTCATGACGCGGTGTCCTGACAGGTACGGTCTTGAAAATATTAAGCCGGCGCGGTGTAAGGTCCCGGGTCCATTTGTCAGCGGTATGCAGTTTTGCCATTGTGGAATGTATTATACCATCTGCTAACCTGCCCACGGTGTGGGTTATTCAGGGTATGAGTCCTGTAGAATAACCTGATGTCTTTATTTCATTTGTGTTTTTAAATAAAAATTGATCTGCACTATGAGCGCACTCTCTTCATTCTCCATTCTAGCTATTTAATGCTCATAAGTGTCCTGAGCCATCTAAGGAGAGTTGCTGTGGTGTTGATGTACACCTGTGCTACAGCCCAGAGTGGATTACCTGTGGACTGAGAACTATTACCTTTTAACACCCAGCACACCTGTGCACACTGCTTTTTGGATATATATAAATATATATATATATATACATACATACATACACATGGCACCTGGCACACACGTACACACACGGCACCTCACACGTACATGCAATGCATTTCACACATGCCTCCAGCCTCAGTCACAGGCAGCTACCATCTACCCCCTCCCTGCATAATCCGCAAAGGCAGCAAATTATATTGACCAAAGTTAAAAGTTTAACAATTCTGTTTGGTAAACAAAATTATTTTTGCATTTTGAACAGAACGGTGATGTAATGCGAACATTTTTATTAAACATTTAAAAAATCAAATGTATATTCTTACTAGTAATGAGTGGGTTCGGTTCCTCGAGATCCGAAGCCCCCCGAACTTCACCCATTTTACACGGTTCCAATGTAGCCTCGGATCTTTCCGCCTTGCTCGGTTAACCTGATCGCGCCCGAACGTCATCATCCCGCTGTCGGATTCTCGCGTGATTCGTACTCTATATAAGGAGCCGCGCATTGCCGCCATTTTCACTCGAGCTGTGGAGATGATAGCGAGAGGACGTGGCTGCATTCTCTCAGTCAGTGTGCTGCAAATATCTGTGCTCAGTGTGCTGCAAATATCTGTGCTCAGTGTGCTGCAAATATCTGTGCTCAGTGTGCTGCAAATATCTACGTTCTCTGCCTGAAAAATGCTCCATATCTGTGCTGCATTGTAGTATATAGTAGGAGGACAGTGCAGAATTTTGCTGTGACCACCAGTATATATATATATAGCAGTATGGTACAGTAGTCCACTGCTCTACCTCTGTGTCGTCAAGTAAACTATCCATCCATACCCGTGCTGCATTTTAGTTGTGTGCAGTATATAGTAGGAGGACAGTGCAGAATTTTTCTGTGACCACCAGTATATATATAGCAGTACAGTACAGTAGTCCACTGCTCTACCTCTGTGTCGTCAAGTATACTATCCATCCATACCTGTGCTGCATTTTAGTTGTGCGCAGTATATAGTAGGAGGACAGTGCAGAATTTTGCTGTGACCACCAGTTTATATATAGCAGTACGGTACAGTAGTCCACTGCTCTACCTCTGTGTCGTCAAGTAAACTATCCATCCATACCTTTGCAGCATTTTAGTTGTGCGCAGTACATAGTAGGAGGACAGTGCAGAATTTTGCTGTGACCACCAGTATATATATATAGCAGTACGGTACAGTAGTCCACTGCTCTACCTCTGTGTCATCAAGTATACTATCCATCCATACCTGTGCTGCATTTTAGTTGTGTGCAGTATATAGTAGGAGGACAGTGCAGAATTTTGCTGTGACCACCAGTATATATATAGCAGTACGGTACAATAGTCCACTGCTCTACCTCTGTGTCGTCAAGTATACTATCCATCCATACCTGTGCTGCATTTTAGTTGTGCGCAGTATATAGAAGTAACACAGTGCAGAATTTTGCGGTGACCACCACTATATATATAGCAGTATGGTACAGTAGGCCATTGCTATTGATATATATTACTTGCATATAATTCCACATATTAAAAAATGGAGAACAAAAATGTGGAGGGTAAAACAGGGAAAGATCAAGATCCACTTCCACCTTGTGCTGAAGCTGCTGCCACTAGTCATGGCCGAGACAATGAAATGCCATCAACGTCGTCTGCCAAGGCCGATTCCCAATGTCATAGTAGAGAGCATTTAAAATTAAAAAAACAAAAGTTCAGTAAACTGACCCAAAAATAAAAATTAAAAGCATCTAATGAGAAACGTAAACTTGCCAATATGCCATTTACGACACGGAGTGGCAAGGAACGTCTGAGGCCCTGTCCTATGTTCATGGCTAGTGGTTCAGCTTCACATGAGGATGGAAGCACTCATCCTCCCACTAGAAAAATGAAAAGACTTAAGCTGGCAAAAGCACGGCAAAGAACTGTACGTTCTTCTAAATCACAAATCCCCAAGGAGAGTCCAATTGTGTCGGTTGCGATGCCTGACCTTCCCAACACTGGATGGGAAGAGGTGGTGCCTTCCACCATTTGCACGCCCCCTACAAGTGCTGGAAGGAGCACCCACAGTCCAGTTCCTGATAGTCAAATTGAAGATGTCACTGTTGAAGTACACCAGGATGAGGATATGGGTGTTGCTGGCGCTGAGGAGGAAATTGACAAGGAGGATTCTGATGGTGAGGTGGTTTGTTTAAGTTAGGCACCCGGAGAAACACCTGTTGTCCGTGGGACGAATATGGCCATTGACATGCCTGGTCAAATTCCAAAAAAAATCACATCTTCGGTGTGGAATTATTTTAACAGAAATGCGGACAACAGGTGACAAGCCATGTTTTGCCTCTGTCAAGCTGTAATAAGTAGGGGTAAGGACATTAACCAACTAGGAACATCCTCCCTTATACGTCACCTGGAGCGCATTCATCAGAAGTCATTGACAAGTTCAAAAACTTTGGGTGACAGCGGAAGTAGTCTACTGACAACTAACCAAGCTCCTGTAAACAACACCACCAACTCCCTCAGTGTCAATTTACTCCTCAGACAGGAAAGACAATAGCCCTGCAGGCAATGTCACTGGCAAGTCTGACGAGTCCTCTCCTGCCTGGGATTCCTCCTATGCATCCTTGAGTGTAATGTCTACTGCTGCTGGCACTGCTGTTGTTGCTGCTGGGAGTCGATCGTCATCCCAGAGGGGAAGTTGGAAGACCACTTGTACTACTTCCAGTAAGCAATTGACTGACCAACAGTCCTTTGCGAGGAAGATGAAATATTGCAGCAGTCATCCTGCTGCAAAGCAGATAACTCAGGCCTTGGCAGCCTGGGTGGTGTTAGACGTGTGTCCGGTATCCACCGTTAATTCACAGGGAATTAGACAATTTATTGAGTTAATGTGTCCCCAGTACCAAATACCATCTAGGTTCCACTTCTCTAGGCAGGCGATACCGAGAATGTACACAGACATCAGAAAAAGAGTCACCAGTGTCCTAAAAAATGCAGTTGTACCCAATGTCCACTTAACCATGGACATGTGGACAAGTGAAGCAGGGCAGACTCAGGACTACATGACTGTGACAGCCCACTGGGTAGATGTATTGCCTCCCGCAGCAAGAATAGCAGTGGCGGCACCAGTAGCAGCATCTTGCAAATGCCAACTCGTTCCTAGGCAGGCTATGCTTTGTATCACCGCTTTCCATAAGAGGAACACAGCTGACAACCTCTTACGGAAACTGAGGAACATCATCGCAGAATGTCTTACCCCAATTGGACTCTCCTGGGGATTGTGACATCGGACAACGCCACCAAAATTGTGCGTGCATTACATGCGGGCAAATTCCACCACGTCCCATGTTTTGCACATACATTGAATTTGGTGGTGCAGAATTACTTAAAAAACAACAGGGGCTTGCAAGAGATGCTGTCGTTGCCCGAAGAATTGCGGGCCACTTTCGGCATTCAGCCACTGCGTGCCGAAGACTGGAGCACCAGCAAACACTCCTGAACCTGCCCCGCCATCATCTGAAGCAGGAGGTGGTAACGAGGTGGAATTCAACCCTCTATATGCTTCAGAGGATGGAGGAGTAGCAAAAGGCCATTCAAGCCTATACAGCTACCTACGATATAGGCAAAGGAGGGGGAATGCACCTGACTCAAGCGCAGTGGAGAATGATTTCAATGTTGTGCAAGGTTCTGCAACCATTTGAACTTGCCACACGTGAAGTCAGTTCAGACACTGCCAGCCTGAGTCAGGTCATTCCCCTCATCAGGCTTTTGCAGAATAAGCTGGAGAGATTGAAGGAGGAGCTAAAACAGAGCGATTCCGCTAGGCATGTGGGACTTGTGGATGGAGCCCTTAATTCGCTTAACCAGGATTCACGGGTGTTCAATCTGTTGAAATCAGAGCACTACATTTTGGCCACCGTGCTTGATCCTAGTTTTAAAACCTATGCTGTATCTTTCTTTCCGACAGACTCAAGTCTGCAGAGGTTCAAATACCTGCTGGTGAGAAAATTGTCAAGTCAAGTGGAACTTGACCCGTCAACAGCTCCTCCTTCCCATTCTCCTGCAACTGGGGCTGCGAGGAAAAGGCTAAGAATTCCGAGCTCACCCACTGGCGGTGATACAGGGCAGTCTGGAGCGAGTGCTGACATCTGGTCCGGACTGAAGGACCTGCCAACGATTACTGACATGTTGTCTACTGTCACTGCATATGATTATGTCACCATTGAAAGATTGGTGGAGGATTATATGAGTGACCGCATCCAAGTTGGCATGTCAGACAGTCCGTACGTATACTGGCAGGAAAAAGAGGCAATTTGAAGGCCCTTGCACAAACTGGCTTTATTTTACATAAGTTGCCCCCCCTCCAGTGTGTACTCCGAAAGAGTATTTAGTACAGCCACTGACCTTGTCAGCAATCGGCATATGAGGTTACTTCCAGAAAATGTGGAGAAGATGATGTTCATCAAAATTAATTATAATCAATTCCTCCGTGGAGACATTCACCAGCAATTGCCTCCAGAAAGTACACAGGGACCAGAGATGGTGGATTCCAGTGGGGACAAATTAATAATCTGTGCGGAGGGGGATGTACACAGTGAAAGGGGTGAGGAAATGGATGATGAGGAGGAGGTGGACATCTTGCCTCTGTAGAGCCAGTTTGTGCAAGGAGAGATTGATTGCTTCTTTTTTGGTGGGGGCCCAAACCAACCAGTCATTTCAGTCACAGTCGTGTGGCAGACCCTGTCACTGAAATGATGGGTTTGTTAAAGTATGCATGTCCTTTTTATACAATATAAGGGTGGGTGGGAGGGCCCAAGGACAATTCCATCTTGCACCTCTTTTTTCTTTCATTTATCTTTGCATCATGTGCTGTTTGGGGACTATTTTTTGAAGTGCCATCCTGTCTGACACTGCAGTGCTACTTCTAGATGGGCCAGGTGTTTGTGTCGGCCACTTGGGTCGCTTAGCCTAGCCATCCAGCGACCTTGGTGCACCTCTTTTTTTCTTTGCATCATGTGCTGTTTGGGGACTATTTTTTAAATCTGCCATCCTGTCTGACACTGCAGTGCCACTCGTAGATGGGCCAGGTGTTTGTGTCGGCCACTTGGGTTGCTTAGCTTAGTCATCCAGCGACCTCGGTGCAAATTTTAGGACTAAAAATAATATTGTGAGGTGTGAGGTGTTCAGAATAGACTGGAGATGAGTGGAAATTATGATTATTGAGGTTAATAATACTATGGGATCAAAATGACCCCCAAATTCTATGATTTAAGCTGTTTTTGAGGGGCTTTTGTAAAAAAACACCCGAATCCAAAACACACCCGAATCCGACATAAAATTTTCAGGTGAGGTTTTGCCAAAACGCATCCGAATCCAAAACATGGCCGCGGAACCGAATCCAAAACCTAAACACAAAACCCGAAAAATTTCCGGTGCACATCACTAATTCTAACAGTGAAATTTTTACATTTCTGAATTAAAAAAATAAATTGAAAAAAAGCTATGAAATTCCATAGACAAAAAACCTTACGGCAGGGATGGGGAACCTTCGGCCCTCCAGCTGTTGTTGAACTACACATACCAGCATGCCTTGGTATAGTTTTGCTATTTGGCCATGCAAAAACTGTTGCAGGGCATGCTGGGATGTGTAGTTCAACAACAGCTGGAGGGCCGAAGGTTCCTCATCCCTGCCTTACGGTTTCACATGTCCCATTAAGGCTTCTTAGGCATGATCGAAATTTCAGAAACCTGTTGTAACTCTTCCACTCAAACTACAAAAAGCAATGAAATTACAATCATTAAGGCTGACGCCTTAATGGACGTGTTCCTTTCGTAATACAGATATGGTATGCCATCACAGCCTGTGGGTAAGTGCAAATTCGGCACTCTCACAGAGTGAGATTGCTGTCACTCACACAATGGTGGAGCTGCTAATTCACAGATTTGTGTGCTCATTGGAATACACACATGCAGTCTATGCAACTGAAGGTCTGAGCAGTTATGTGATGCTCCCATTCCACACAGTGCCCACAACCATCCCATTCGGTCACCACTACAATCCCACCTTGTTACAACAACCTTCTCACTCCATACATCCATCTCACTTAGTATACACATTTAGCTCCCTCAAACATCTTGGGTAATTGCTAAAACTATAATACCCCATCTACGTAGGTTAGGTACAACCAAACCATTAGGTATTTTAACACTTAAGTATATTAAACTTAGGTAACATTTAACACTTAGGTACTTTTCCAAGTATCAATATCCAGGATCCAAAGGATCGTGGGATATACAGCTATGTGCTCGATTTCCTGACATATCAAGGAAACTCAGCCACTCTCTACCGATATCACTTGGTTTTGGAATAAAGTGACACCCCATCAATATATAAACACTTTCTACTGAGTCCATAGTGTTGCTCCAAACTCCTGGTTCAGCACAAAACGAAATAGCTCTCAATATAAAAGGGCCCTTCCCTTTCTTTTCTATAAATGCCACACACAAACACTCTGAGCATACGTCTTCTGTCAACATTTGTATACGCTTTTAACTACTTATTCATACAGGTGATGTATTAAACAATATGCCCCTGAAACAGTTTGCCAAATTATTAACAGTGTCAGTAAAACCTTGTTTATCAATCCAGTGTTTGTTGTTTGCTTCAAATCTCCCTCATGAGTCAACACTTCCCTTCCTCTGGGAAGTTTGCCTCTTACACAAATTGCACCAATAAGTGCCTATTATTCCTTCTATAGTACTGACAATATACTGTGCTGTCCCTTCGCGTGTGATTGATCAGTTCACTTTGCAAAATCCTTCGGGGATGCACCTTTACTTATACTGCGCAGTATCAAAAACAAAAGTCAGTATATACCTCAGCTTAAAAGATTTACTCTTTAAAGCATCACACTTATAGTAATGAGTGTTTTCTAAGGAACTCTCAGTTTAAAAGACTTGGAGGTATATTTACTAAGATTCGTAATTGTTGAAATTTGGAGGGAGATTAAAAACGAATGACATCAGTATTGTGAATTTGCAAGTTTTTGTTTTTTTTACGTCTCATTTACTATGCAGTCGTATTCTGCATTTTCATATTTTCCAATGTCGATGTCATTCGTAATTTCAGGCAGTGTTTTACGGGAGTGATTAGTAAAACACTGCCTGACAAACACAATGAATCCCGGCAGGATCTGTGAGATCCGTGCAGGGCTTCATTGTGTATATTTTGATAAGTGTAAAGTGATAAAATTTTAAAAACAAATTGCGTGGGGTCCCCCCTCCTAAGCATAACCAGCCTCGGGCTCTTTGAGCCGGTCCTGGTTGTAAAAATACAGGTAAAAAATGACTGGGGTTTCCCCATACTTAAACAACCAGCACCGGGCTCTGCGCCTGGTCCTGGTGCAAAAAAATATGGGGGACAAAAAATGTAAGGGTCCCCCATATTTTTAACACCAGTACTGGGCTCCACTAGTCAGAGAGATAATGCCACAGCCGGGGGACACTTTTATATTGGTCCCTGTGGCCCTGGAATTAAATCTCCAACTAGTCACCCCTGGCTGGGGTACCCTGGAGGAGTGGGGACCACTTAAATCAAGGGGTCCCCCCTCCAGCCACCCAAGGGCCAGGGGTGAAGCCCGAGGCTGTCCCACCCCATCCATGGGTGGTGGATGGGAGGCTGATAGCCTTTGGTGTAAAAAAAAAAATATTGTTTTTTGTAGCAGAACTACTAATCCCAGCAAGCCTCCCCCGCAAGCTGGTACTTGGAGAACCACAAGTACCAGCATGTGGGAGGGAAATGTGTCCGCTGGTACCTGTAGTTCTACTACAAAAAATACCCAAATAAAAACAAAACATAGACACCGTGAAAGTAAAAGTTTAATACACATATATACACACTTACATACATACATTCTTACCTATGCTGAACCGAAGCACTCTGTCCTCTTGTCCAGTAGAATCCAGGGGTACCTGTAAATAAAACATATACTTACAAACAATCCTGTGTAGATCGGTCCTCTTCTTAAAAGTTATAATCCACGTACTTGGCAAAAAAACAAACCGCTCACCCAACCCACGAACTGAAAGGGGATCCATGTTTACACATGGATCCCCTTTCCCTGAATGTCGGGATCCCCCGTGACTCCTGTTAAAGAGGGTCCCTTCAGCCAATCAGGGAGCGCCACATCATGGCACTCTCCTGATTGGCTGTGCACTCCTGCACTGTCAGTCAGGCGCAGTACTGTGGATACAATGTAGCATAGTGGCGCTACATTATATCCAATGGTGGGAACTTTGCAATTTGCGGTAGACCGCGAGGTTAAGAGGGGCCACCCACAAGAGTGACCCCACTTAACCTCACGGTATCGGTGACAAAGGACACCATCATTGAGGATGGTTCAAATACAGTCACCAGCTCACCACCAAGCATCGGCAGCATTACACTGGAAGGTACAGCAGCACACAGACTGTGAAGGACAGAGACGTCCGTTGCCTCCTAGCCAGCTCCTTCGTAATTTAACACTACTGACCCTCCATTGGAGAAGCTGCCGCATTCATTTATTACATTGTGGTGTGCCCATTAACAACCTCACAGGTGTTTTAATTGAATATGTGCATACATTGGTGTGCTTACTAGAACTTGCTTATCTAAATTATACAGCGCAACTGGTAATTGCACTCACCATTTGGAAAGAACCTGCGTCAGGACAATCAGTGATTTTCCCAGTGGGATTGAAGGGAACGGAGGTTCCAGTTCTCTTGTTACATCTATATTTCATGGGACATTGTGTGTGGTTTTTTGACAGTGCACTGTATTTTTTCATTGATCTACCTCTATTAGCTGCTAGATTAGCTGGAATCAGAATTTGAATGTATGGTAGCCTATAATATTGTATGCATAGGACTAGGATATATTGATGTGGTTTATTATAGATATTTTAATATTAAAAAAATCTTTTTAAATTGCTGTCAGAATATGCATTGTTTGATGCAATTTTTTATTAAATATTAATTTTATAATTACATGTGTCTTCACTTATCTCATAAGCCGACTAAATATTTAAATAGTGCAGAGTGAATTTCTGAATTTTTACACAGGCCAGGGGTGACTAGTTGGGGATTTAATGCCAGGGCCGCAGGGATCAATATAAAAGTGTCCCCCAGATGTGACATTATCTCTCTGACTAGTGGAACCCAGTGCTGGTGTTAAAAATACAGGGGACCCCTACGTTTTTTGTCCCTCATATTTTTTGCACCAGGACTAGGTGCAGAGCCTGGTGCTGGTTGTTTAAATATGGGGGAACCCCAGTCATTTTTCCCCCTGTATTTTTACAACCAGAACCGTCTCAAAGAGCCCGAGGCTGGTTATGCTTATGAGGGGGGAACCCACACAATTTTTTTTTGTAATGATTTTTAACTATTTCACACCCCTTTCCACTGATAAACATGCACGGATCTCACTGATCCGTGCATGCCTATCAGAATACGGTAAAAAAAAGCAGGTTTATTTGAAAACTGCTTTTTTTTACGATTTGTACTTTTTTTCATGGCAGTGTTTGGCTATTGCCGGCAGTGATTGTGAATACGATTTTTTAGTAAATTACCGAGTTGTATAAAATAACAGGCGTGTTTGACCGAAGGTGTATTCATTCGTATTTTTTTTCTCTGCCTTCAAAAAAAATATGAACGCCCTCATCACTGCCGAGATTTTAGTTTAGTAAATTCCCGAGATGACACTTAGAAAAAAAACACAAAATTGGTCAAAATCGGGAGCTTAGTAAATATACCCCTTAGTCTTGCAAACATCACACTAGTATTAAGTGTTATCTTAGGAAAATACCTCAATTTAAAAGATATATCTTCTTAAACGTCACACTTATATTATTTAAGTGTTTTCTGTGTTCATCAACAATGCGGGACCAAATGAAGCAAACCACTTGGATCTTAATCCTCTGACACAACAAACCAAAATTCTGTCATTACTGACTTGACTTTATCTAGTTTACAAAGACTTCTTAAATCATTGAGTCATAGGTTTTTTTATATATGAATAAGTTACTTCTGTCAATAATGGCTTTAACGTCTACTTCTAATAATGTTAAACCAGGAATACATTTTAAGTGACAAAAAGACTTAATATGCTTACTATGAAAAAAACTGATACCGCTATTACCAAACCTTGTATGCTAAATCACGGCTGCAGATTCTGGCTTTAAAAAGGCTGAGTATGTGAGTGTTCAGTGTCTTAACCATACTGGTAATGTTGTTTATAAGCAGTAGAATTTCCTTCCCTAACTATAACTGTTGAATCAAGGGGTATATAATTAACAGGTAATTTATCAAGACAATACAGAAATTTATCACAAATACATTTTCTATTACCACCTTATCAACATGCCACACCACAACTGCTGCAAAGCCTGTCTTAAGGTTCCCTAAAAAACTGAAATCACTATTTTGCAACGTACCTTTAAATTGACAATATTCAGATTCAATAGCAGGATTATACCACAGAAGTAATGAGCATTTGCAGGTCTGACACGCCATTTAAAAATAAAAGCACACTTTTTTTTCTTCTCTTACAAAAGGGAAACTGAAACTTAGAACTTTAAACAAACCAAATTTTTTCCTTGGAACAGTGAAACTAAAACTTATAACATTATCAGCATACACAGAAGAATAATAAATGCTTTTCAAACAGACAATTGGGTCCAAATGATTGATTATTGCTTACCTAATCAGATGAACAGACCTGAGATCTGTATACAAGTACTGACAGAGTAATCAGGTTGATATATAATGATCAATCATCAGATTACTTACCCGGGTATGTCAGTAGTTTCACACATCCAGCAGTTGCGTCGTCATCTGATATCGATAAGCTCATCAATTCAAGAACAAGAGCCCCCATGTAACTGTTGGAGATAAACCTCCTTCTATCAATCCCTTCAATTGTCTGTATGATACCATTTGTTTTACCAATCAATTGGGAATCCCAGGAAGCAGACAACACATGCAGTTATGTCCACAAAATGATACTGCAGCCCCTTTTTTCAGCAGGGTGTTATATAGAAAAAAGGTACTTGCATGAACACTTAATACACGTTACATGTCAAAACAATAATGCATCTCTTCTAATAACTCCTCTCAGGCTGACACCCTCCTACGTGTCCTTCAAGAGAAGTCTAAACACAGGGTAGCTGTCTAATAACATATTTTCAAGACTATAGCTACGACCTTGCTTCACACAGAACGTACTATGAAATGTCAGCATTTATTATGATTTCTCAGCAAAGCATACTTTTTCTTCACTACATCATGGCTGCTACTGAACAAAATGGCTGATACTGCTTAGGCTCAATACATCTATCTTCTTCACTGCCATGTAGTCCTTCTGGACTCCACACCACGGCCCATACCAGTGATGTCATGAATCAGCGCCAGTACAGAGGGCATGTGATCATTAGTATATAAATAACCATAGTAACCCATGGATACATACATAAAGACAAAGATACATTGCAAAATACAAAATTTCAGTTAGTAAAATACACAGACATTACATATATATTTTTAAATGAATTGGCGTACAGTATATTGAATGAATTTGAATAAGAGATTGTTTAAATAAATACTTCACCATGGCAATAATCAAATAGTTATAGGACAACACATCAATGATCAAGTGATTAATTGTTACCAATAACAACCACATATATCAAGTAATAGAAAACAGTGCAATCCCATTGTCTCATTGAGACCCCTGGGAGCTATGGTGTTGAGAATAAAAATCCACCTACTTTTTAATTGTAGCAGTTTCCTACCATGATCACCACCTTGCACAGAAGGGGGAATATGATCTATAAGCTTGACTCTAAAAGAGGCCACTCCATGTCCCACTGTGATGCAATGTCTTGCCATTGGCTGATCACTGTGCCCTTATTCAATGGCATTATGAATGGCAGCTCTATGAAGTGCCATATGTTCTCGGAATTGATGCTCAGTCTTCCCCACGTAATATAAGCCACAAGGGTATATCAAGACATAGATTACGTACTGCGTAGTACAAGTAAGGAAGTAATTGATGGTATATTTTTTACCAGTTCTGGGGTGATTGATAGTATTACTTGTAATCATCGAGCTACAGGTGGTACATGCCAGACAATGAAAACAACCTGGTTTTTGGGTCATAAAATTAATTGGTTCAGAAGATTTGTTTAAATTGGTAACATCCAATTTGACCAAGATATCTTTTAAATTTCTTCCCCTTGTATAACTAGGGACTAGTTTGGTTTTATGTAATGCTGGCAGATCAGCATCAATATTTATCATTGGCTATAAGCTTTTTGCATTTTTAGTTGTACCAATACTATTTACTGTTTATTTGTTTACCGAAAGGACCATCCTAGTTGTCACATCCCTATTTTTAGGTATAAGTGTCTGGGCCCTAGGGATCTGTAAAACTTTTGTATTAGTATGTTGTAAATGTTCCCATTTGTAACCTCTCTCAATAAAGAGATCTACTATCTTGTCTAGTTTTTTTTCCACCAGATTTGGGTTACTGGTGATACGTCTGACTTGCAACATCTGTGAGAATGGTAGACCATGTCTAAGTGGGAGTGGATAGAAACTGTCATGATTCAATAGATTGTTCCTGTCTATTAGGAACAATTGAGATAGTAAGATTGAGACCAGTCTCTATTTAAATGGAAAATGAGGTTCAATACAGACAAATGCAAGGTTATACATTTTGGGACTAAAAACAAACTTGCATCCTACATATTAAATGGGGAATGCCTAGGGGAAACAGAGCTGGAAAAAGATTTGGGGGTATTCATTGATAATAGGCTTAATAACCATACACAATGTCAAAACGCAGTAAAGGCAAGTAAGGTGCTAGCATGCATAAAAAGGGGAATTGAGACAAGGGACTCGGATGTAATCATGTCGCTATATAAGGCATTGGTACGTCCGCACCTGGAATATTGTGTTCAGTTTAGGGCACCATTGTATAAAAAAGACATCAGTGAACTCGAAAGTGTTCAAAGGCGAGCTACTAAATTGATTAAAGGCCTAGAAGGACTGGACTATATAGAAAGACTTACTAGTCTGAATATGTATACAGTAGAAAAGAGGCGCCTAAGAGGAGATATTATTAATATCTTCAAATATGTAAAGGGACATCACAAAGAGTTATCAGAGGAATTATTTAGTAAAAGAACACAGTTTAGGACACGTGGGCACTCGCTGCGACTGGAGGAGAGAAAGTTCCGAAAGCAACAAAGGAATGGGTTCTTAACTGTTAGGGCAATCAGGATGTGGAATTCCCTGCCAGGGAAGATGGTAATGGCGGACTCTGTAATTGGATTTAAAAAAGGAATGGATAAATTTCTGAATGAAAAAGCTATCCAAGGTTATAATACTTAAAATATCAACGTGGTTAATCCGGAGGTAACATGAGTTATAGTAGCTAACTAGTCATAAAACATTATTTAGCAAGTATGTACAATCATCACAACTTAAAACAGGTTGAACACGATGGGCAATTTGCCTCTATTCAACCTCAAATACTATGTAAACTATGTATCTAGTACCTGAATATTAATATCAAGGAAATGTATTTGTGACTTACTAGTCACATACGTGAATTTGGGATGCGGTCAAGATGCCGCCGGCCGGAATCCCGGCGGTCGAAATATCGACGCCGGAATCCCGACCGCCACAATCCCGACATATTCTCCCTTCGTGGGTGTCCACGACACCCATAGAGGGAGAATATAATAGTGTGCCGAGTGTAGCGAGGCACCGTGCCCGGAGCGTGGCGAGCGAAGCGAGCCCGCAAGGGGCTGCGTTCCGCTCACCACCCCTGTCAGGATTGTGTGGTCGGGATTCCGGCGTCGGTATTTCGACCGCCGGGATTCCGGCCGGCGGCATTTAGTACTGATCCCATGAATTTGATTACACTGTCTGAACTGTTGTGGGAATCCAAGGTATTAATTAAATCCTGTGCAGTACCAGACCATATAATATTTTTATTTTTTTCCGCTAGGAATTTATCTAATCCATTTTTAAACTTATTGATTGAGTCCACCATTACTACTTTCTCTTGCAAAGAATTCCAAATCTTTACTGTTCTTACTGTGAAGAATTCTTTTCTCCGTTGTGTATGGAATTTTTTTTCTTCTAACCTCAGGGTGTGTTCTCGTGTCCTATGTAGTGTTTTTTTGATAAACAAATCATTTGATAAATCCTTGTATTGTCCCTTAATGTATTTAAAAATAGTAATAATGTCTCCTCTCAGTCACCTCTTTTCCAGTGTAAACAAATTTAACCTTTTAAGTCTTTCCTCATAACCCAGTGCCTCTAACCCCATAACCAGTTTGGTAGCTCGCCTCTGAACCTTCTCGAGTTCCAAGATATTTTTTTTACAGTGAGCTGCTCAGAACTGTACACAATATTCCAGGTCTGGCCGTGCCAATAATTTATACAGTGGCAGGATTACACTCTCATCCCTTTTCTCCATTTCCGGTTTAATGCATGCTAACACCTTACTTGCTTTTGTTGCTGCATTTTGACATTGTGTACTGCTACCAAGTTTATTGTTGATGAGCACTCCCAAATATTTTTCAACTACTGTTATCCCTACTTTTTCCCCATTTAGTTTATAGGATGCCTGGTTGTTCTTAGTCCCAAAGTGCATAACTTTATATTTGTCTGTATTGAACCACATTCTCCATTTATCTGCCCAGACCTCAAGTCTAGATAAGTCATTTTGTAGAGACTCAACAGCCTTGTCTGAATTAATTACTCTACATATCTTAGTATTATCTGCGAAAATTTACACTGTGCTTTCCAGTCACTCTCCTAGGTCATTAATGAGTATGTTAAACAACAATGGTCTAAGTACTGAACCCTATGGTGTTCCACTGAGCACTGAAGCCCATTCAGACTAAATCCCATCAATCCCCACTTCCTGTTCCCTATTGAACAGCCAATTATTCACTCAAGCACAAATAGTGTCCCCTACCCCAAGCTCCCTTAATTTGAGAATGATCACATCCACTGCATGACCTTGATCAATATTATAGCTCACTTTCTCGTAGAAGCTTATTATTCCTATTAATAACCTTGGGGGTATCCAAGTACTCAAGTATGCTGTCCCTTGATATACTTTCTAGTAATTTCCCCACTATAGATGTATAACTTACCAGTCTATAGTTACCGGGGTGAGTTTTAATACCCTTTTTAAATATTGGGACTACCTCTGCTATACGCCAGTCCTTTGTTATCATTCCTGATCTAATTGACTCTCTGAAAATCAAATATAGGGGTCTTGATATCTTTACATTGAGTTCCATAAGAGCCCTGGGGTGGAGCCCATCCGGCCCAGGAAATTTATTTTTCTTAATTTTACTTAGTCTTTCCCGGACTACTTCCTCATTTAACCAAGTACCTAGCATCGGGCCGTTATTGTAGCTTATGTTATGCTCTACTCTAGTCAACCTGTCCTCATTCGTGAATACTGATGAAAAAAATTTAATAAATTACTAAATAAATCTGCTTTATCCCTATCATCATTAAGACATACAACTTGCCCATTAAAGGCTCACTATTCTCCATTTTTAACCTTTTTCTGTTTAGTAAGTCATCAGTGAATCTAGAACACAGTAATATTTGAGACAAGCAATTGTCATTATAAAATAGCAATTTTTCAACTTTACACCTTAATGTATTGGTGTAGAATGGGGCCACATTTGATCCCATCACTACTCCTGACACCTGTAAGTAAAATGTACTGTTAAATAAGAAGTAATTACAGGTCAAGATCAATTTTAGTAATTGCATAAACAGAGAAATTGGTTGACCTACATAATATGGGTTATCCGTAATTAATTCTCAAACAGCCTCCATGCCCTCAGTATGAGGTATGCATGTGTATAAGCTAGTCACATCAGCTCCACACATGGTCACATTCATCAAGTCTGTAGTTAGATTTCTAATCTAATTTATTAAATAAATCAGTATTATCTTGTAAATATGCAGGAGTGTGTTGCACACATGGATTCAGAATAGCATCTAAATAAACAGATACAGGTTGGCAGAGATAATAGGGGGATCGTCAAGCCGTTTATGCACTTTCAGCAATGTGTAAAATATGGGCGTAACTGGATAATCTTTTGTTAAAGCCCTTCTTAAAGAAGCCGAAATCCAAGCCTGTTTCTCAGCATTCAACAATAATGTGTCAAGGTACTTTTTACATTTAGCAGTAGGGTCCATGGTCCAAAATGTGTATGTGGTTTGATCTTGTAATTGTCGTATACATTCATTATTGTATTTATCAAGATCTTGAACTACTACCACACCCCTCTTATCAGCACTCTGTATAATAATATGAGATCTGGTGCTCAATTTTTTAATGGTGTCATTTTATTCTGCTGTCAAATTACAGGAATGTGAGGTGTTGTTAAAATTTGAAGAAAAACTCACATCATCCAGTAAGCATGAGAAAGTCTTAATTGGTGCACTCACTGTAGTGGGATCAAAGGAAGATTTTGTTTGTCTGCTGGGCAATTATCATAGAAGGTTGTCACAGTAGAGGATGTTTTCTTTCCAAAATGTTCCTCTAACCGTAAAGATCTATTGAATTTACAGCAGTCCACGTTCTACCTAAAGGGGTCAAATTTGGTTGTTGGCACAAATGAAAGTCCTTTAGACAAAATTTGCTTTTCTGCTTCCATTAATGGCACTGAAGAAAAGTTGTACACCACGTCTTTTAACAACGAGGGAGGCGTTTGTTTTTGCCTCTCGTATTGGCAGCCCCTTCATGTCTTTTGTTGCCTGCTTGTGTCCATACCCCTAAAGGGTGAGTAGAATTAAAGGTTGTGGAAGATTGAGAGTCTGATTCACTAATCGCATTACATGAGCTTTGCCAGTAGTATCCTTGACTCCTCCATCAACGACCCTTATTGGTAACTCAATTGGTACGTTTTGTGCTTGTGCTATTAAGCCATGGCTATACTACATTCTGCTCATAATCTTGTAGAAATGTGTTCAATTTTTTCTTTTAGACTTAATGAAATCAGTTTTGTAGAGCTCAACTTGTTAGTTTAGTTTTTCAAGTCAGTTTGCTTGCTTATCTTGGGCAAGCATTTTCTTATATTTGCCCTCAACTGCAGTTGGGTTTTCTTTAGTGGTCTCCAGTTTTTTTGTTGATTCTTCTATCACTAATAGGAGTTAATCTATGGAGTATACCCACCCAATTACGCCAGAATGGTATACTGTGTCGTCCAATGGTTGGTGTATTATGTACACTGAATCCCCGTGGTACCTGTTTGTCTCTGTAAAAATTGGATAAAGTTATACAATGATCTTTAAAGTCCAATTCGCATTTCTTTAGCTTACACCACTTCTTATACAAGTCATCATGTGCTGGTATAAAAACCTCATCTTGTAATTTTTGCGCATACAAGATAGTATCCGTTTCAGCCTCAGAGTAACTAAAACATTCTCCAGTGTCAATCCGTGCAAAACTACATCCAGGCTCCTTGTTATCTGTATTAGATGCTGACATGATGTAAATAATCCTTATCACAAAGATATTAATGTTGTATGTCCAATAAATGCATGTATTCCAATGTGAATAAATGTCCCAAACATATATGAATAAGACAATCAAATATCTGCTGATGTAGGTGCCTTGGTGGAATAAACCCAATAATTACACTACTGTGCCAGGTTTTATATAATATATGCAGTCCAATCATGGCACTCAATAATAAGTTTAGCCAAATACCTTGCTCCGGTCATTAATAAATATATATTTATTTATTTATTTATTTATTTATTTATTATTTATTAACAGTTTCTTATATAGCGCAGCATATTCCGTTGCGCTTTACAATTAGAACAACAGTAATAGAACAAAACTGGGTAAAAACAGACAGACAGAGGTAGGAAGGCCCTGCTCGCAAGCTTACAATCTATAGGGAAATAGGCATAGATACACAAGGATAGATGCTACCTATTGCATAATGGTCCACCAGATTGCTAGGTTCTTAATGGGTTGTATGATGATACCCCACAAAGTTATCCAAGTGTCAGGAGGGTGTGAGACTAAAGAAAGACATGTGATGTTATGAATACTCTACAGATTATGTAATTAGATAGGGAAGCACTGAAGGTTATGTAGGTTATATGTAATGTCTGTGTATTTTACTAACTGATATTTTGTATTTTGTAATGTATCATTGTCTTTATGTATGTATTACACGGGTTACTGTGGTTATTTGTATACTAATGATCACATGCCCTCTGTACTGGCGCTGATTCATGACATCACTGGTATGGGCCATGGTGTGGAGTCCAGCTGGACTACATGGCGGCGTCTGACAGGAGAGGCATGTTTGATCATTATGGGAGTAAATGTGAGAGTATATATGTTTGATGTTTGGCATATCACAGTGTTTTTCCCTGACGATGGGCAGAAGCCTGAAACATATGTAGGACTATACTACAATAAAACTACATGTTTTCTTCATGAGTGCCGCCTATCTAATCAACTCTTTATTGTGCTATGCTGCACCAAGGAGGGCAATGGAGCAAGGTATTTGGCTGAACTTATTATTGAGTGCCATATATATAAATATACCACCATCATTTGAGTTCTGCAGCACATTCTCGAGAGAACTATGAATGCATGTGTTGTAAGTAATAGCTAATCGGCTATTGGAAGCTGATCTAAATAAAACCTACATGCAGTTTACAGAGGCACTAATTGTTCTGGATGGTGGTACATTAATGTCACTGACTTATTTACACAATCCATATCTATTCTAATCAGCAGCTATAAATGCTTTTGTCCTACTGCATGTCTCCTGTGATAGAAATTGGATTTATATTTGTATGATTTATGTTATTGCTTTAATTTTAATTATTGCTGTAGTTTAAACCAACTTCACTATCATGTTATTCTTGCATAGGAACCATTATTGATACATATATATTTTTAAATAAATATTTTGTTCTTTTATAATGCTATCTGTAAAATAAAATATTTATTTGAGTGAAGTAATAATCCATAAAAGATAGTGCTATTATACGGTATATTAATGCAACATGCTTTTTTTTTTAAATCTAACTAAAGCACTGCTCATTTGGGTTGGAAACCTGACCTCTAACTGAATTTATTATTTTAAATAGCAATTTACTATTGCATATCATGTACTTTCACATTTATTTATTATACAATATTTTTTTATTCAACAAGTAAAAATTTTAAAGCCCTGATTCGAGTTCGTTGCAGATGTGTCTGAGTCTTTTGGTGGTCACCAGTCTGCAACTTTATGCAAATGCCACTACAAAATCCTTCCCTGGTGTTCATTCATGCATATTGATGTGCAAATACTGATAAGGCAATTTTGAGAATCTACAGATGATGTTGTACTGTCTGAGTTTTTAGATGCCAACATGAGTCGCACCATCAAAACTTGTGCCAGCCTTGTGGAAGGTACAGATTTCCCATCTGAGTATGGCTTCCAGTAATAACAATTGAGTGTTTGTGTATGAAAACACTTAAGCAACATAGAAATGACACTCCCATAACATGTCCATCTTCTCCATGCATTTATTTAGCCACCTCTCACCCATCTCAACCATTCCACACCTTTGTGCAAACACACTATGTAACAAAAGCACTGTATGAGCTTTTGCCATTTTTGCATAGCACGTTTGAAAAAAAACCCAAAACACTCAACTGTGAAAATAGGCATTGTGTATGACTCTGAATCAGGCACATTATAATTTTATATTAAAAGAAATGAACCTTGTTCATGCTATTTTCTATTTTTACTTGCTTTTAAGAGGCATACGTTTGTCAGTAGCTGTATTATTTGAGGGTGGCTAAGATCAGGACAAAATGTTAATGACAGTCTCCAGCACTGGCTAGATGATGCTGATTGACTGATTGATGTTTCACCTTTGAAGCCGTCATATGTTTTCTTCATTAGCTGTGTATACTGCATACCATGTTAAGGGAATACTGTATATTATAAATATTTTGTTACTACTATAAGGTGTACGTGAGAAGGAAGATAAGACCTACTTTATTATAAAGGTTTTTCATTTAATATAAATTTAGCGCAGGTAATAACCTCCTTTACCACAGTGTACTCTAAATCAAGAACCTTGTATTGTGGATCAGACAACGACCCCCATAGGTGGGAATGGCTTTTTAGCTCTTAAACCATAATAGGAGAATCAACTCTTACAGTACTTACTGTTACTGAATTAGCTATATAATAACAAATAATTTAGTGATCTTCTGGTTCATAAGAATTTTTATTATTTATCACTACTAAAAAATAATTATATCCCAGGAGAAGGTATTCCACATAGATAGTATACTTGTGGATATGGAAAGTGACATATCTGTGACAAACATCCAATAGTAGTAATCATAAAAATTAATACACAGGGTGAAATTGTTCAAATAAAGTTAAATATACAAATACTAAAGCTATTAAAAATATATAATAATTAAAATAACAATTAATGCAAGATTATTAAATGAGAAAAATATATCAAATGAGTTTCACTTCAAAGCAGCCTACAGCCCCATACACACTGGACGATATGAACAATTTATCTATGAACGCTTTGAACTATGAACGATTTCATATTATTCATATAGTTCATCGTTTATGTCTGCACACTGAACGATAATGACTATTAACATGAATGAACATTAATGATATAAGTAAAATTGAGCTGCATGTACACACGACTGAAGACCGCATTAAACGACCAACGGGTGCCTGCATCATTCATTGTTGAAGCATACACACTGGATGATATATCTTAAAACATTAACAACATAATTGTTCATAACATACATTCAAATTGCCCAGTGTGTACGGTGTTTAAGTGTAAGTGTGTCTGACTGTAAGTATATCTGATGGGAACCTGGAACATACTGTATGCTTCTGGTGCTGAGTTTGATGCATCTTGAGTAAGTGGTCACAGTGGGGATGTGTGTGTGTGTGTGTGTGTGTGTGTGTGTGTGTGTGTGTGTGTGTGTGTGTGTGTGTGTGGGGGGGGGGGGTGCTTTAGACCATCATGAGCTCTGCCCTGCCAATTTCATTTGGAAGTGTTTCTGGAATCTGGGGTGACAAAATTAGATTATCCCCTGGACACTCCAGGACAATTGGCAAAAAAAAACTACCCAGTAAAATTGGAGACAGTGCTAAATCTGTAACATCCATATGTCTGTCTTAACACCATTCACTAACATTTAACAGGAATAAAATCTACCTTTCATAGAAAGATAATGGTCAAATAAAATTGTGCTAACAATCAATATGTAACCAGCTTATCATCTTGAAATGATTGTGGAGTCAAGTCAAATGTCTAGACTGTAGAAGATCAATAAACAATTTATACAGTACTGGACATTACAGAAAAACAGGATTGAGTCTACTATTCTGAAAGGCCCTAACCTGAAAAAAATCAATTATATACATGACTGTTTCAATGATGTCTATCATTTTTTTTTTTTGTAGAAATGGAACAATAACTGAAGGTAGTGCCAAGAGATTTTCTTTCAAGTTTTGAAGAGAGACAATAAGGTGAATCCACTTTATGAGCAGGTTCTGTCTGTGATTCAAGTCCCCCAGGTTTTTCTGCCTGGGGCTCAATTTTTTACTATCAGTTTGAAATTTGCCAATGTTTGGCATGATTCTCTTACTGTTACTTAGCAATGTCAACAACAGGTTATTGTAATATGCTAGTCAATTCATTTGTCACTTTATTTTCAATTTTATTGAAGATTACTATATTTACTATATGTTATTTATTTTGGATTTCTTGAAAAACCATTGAATTAAGTTTGAACTGAGCAATCAGAGCAAAAAAGTGATATTTACATAATTTTTAGATTTTATTTATTTATTGTGTCTTGTGTTATATGCTGACCTTTAAATTCTAATTCTAAGGGGCCCTACACATTTTACGATGCGCCGCCGAGGTGCCCGACGGCCGATACGGCCGACGAGCGACCCGGCGGCGGGGGGGCAGTGACGGGGGGAGTGAAGTTTCTTCACTCCCCCCGTCACGCGGCTGCATTGAAGTGCAGGCAAATATGGACGAGATCGTCCATATTGGCCTTCATGCACAGCCGACGGGAGACCAGCGATGAACGAGCGCGGGGACGCGCATCGTTCATCGCTGGAGTCTCCACACTGAAAGATATGAACGAGTTCTCGTTCATTTATGAACGAGATCGTTCATATCTTTCAGAAAATCGGCCAGTGTGTAGGGCCTATAAGCTACCTGTTTTGATTGTATACAGAATTTAAAAAGAGAAATACTTAGAGCCCATTTATGTGTCATTGCTGAAAAGGATATACATATGATAGAGGTTAAATACCTAGATAAGTGGTTCCCAAACTGTGTGCCTAGGCACCCTGTGGTGCCACGGGACACTTGTAGGGGTGCTTTGGATTGATGGTCCAGGACCAATTAAAATTAGTTATGGTCAATGTAATAGGCAAAACCAGTGCTGGTTGCTGCCAATCATAAAATATGTGGACAAACAGAAGCAAATCCTGTCCCTCACCACACAGTTGAACTTATGGTTGACATATAAACACAATTTACTTAATTTAATATTTATTTCTAAATTTCTCAATAAGAAGCTTTTGTCCTGGAGGTACCATGAAAACAATTCTGATTCTCTATGGTGCTGTGATTCCAAAAAGTTTGGGAACCACTGACCTAGATGGATTAAGGAATACTGAAATTAGAGCAAACATTGGGAACATTGATCAAAATATCGGCACTCAATTCACCATTCATTCTTTTAGGTACTTAGTCATGCTAAAACATAATGCACTGAGAGCTCTTAATGCAGTTTAGATTTCTGATCTTTTTTATTAGGTTTTTTTTTATATTCTGCAGATATCATAAGTGCTTTTCTGTGAAGTTAATCCCTGCATGTGGTAGACACAGTCAGCAACATACAGCAAAGTTAGCTATTAAAAGCAAATATTTTTTTCAACATTTATTAATCAGGACTCAGGAGTGTCTTAACCTTAGTAGTATTCAGTTCATAATAGGATGCCAATTATAGGAGTAAATATAAGCAGTGTAAGACAGGCAAGGTCTCAATGTTTGCAACAAATAGAAACATCATTTGTGCAGAGCCATGGGACCCCAAAACTCAGTGTAGATAGTGATATTTTGATCCAGTGGCTCAATACAAAAACACATGAGGGGAGGGGTCAACCTTGTCTTGTAGCATTCAAAAATTGTGAATGGATCATAACGGAAGCCATTGCTTAACACTTAAACAAAAGAACATCTATAAAGTATCATAATGGAATCTAAAATACATAATGCTGATTCATGTAATGCCAGTCAAAGGCCTTCTTCCCATCTATAAACAGGAGAGCAAACTTGTTGAAATTTATATCAAGTCCACTAAATTAACTGTATATCAAGTCCACTAAATTAAACACCCACCTGGTAATTTGGGCCTCCAGAATTTCATGGGTAAAATAATACAGCCATCAGGGCCAGGGGCCTTATCCTTGGGCAGTCACACCTTAGCAGCCTAAAATATCATGGAGTAGTAAATATCAGCTAACAAGACCTTTATAGAAGCCTCAGAGGGACAGGAGGGGTAAATAAATCATCACACAGATTGTTTAATTTGGTGTTATAAGCCGATGAAAGTTATAGCACTATAATTAACAAGCTATTGAAAAGGTAGTGAGCTCGGCTTGACAGCACAAACGTCCATGTAGCCTATGGGTTATAATGTACCTCAGGTCTCCCTGAGACCAAAACTTGGGTAATTGCAAAAAAAAGTGTGGTATATCACCAACAGGCGATCAGTGTGTTCTCAAGAAAATATGTTAATAATACAGGATAATATTGAACACATTAAATAAAATGCAATCATAATACAACTTATGAATAAAATAAAAATTACAATACATAGTATAAAAACACAGTGTACAAAGGCAATTGTATAAAACCAAAGTTATCCAAAAATATCCAAAAGTAATGGCATAGGTCATTTTGACTTCAATATTCACAGTTTCCAAATAGAATAGAGCATAATTGCAAATAGAGATAAATTTGAAACAACTTCAGAAAATCCAATATAAGTACAGGTGGATCGGAGTTACCTTACCAAGTCACTGTAGATGGAGCCACAGATATTTGAAATCCAGATGACCCATGCCATGATTTCTGAGTAACCTAGGTTTAACACCATTTTCTTTTTACACCATGGTTTTATACTGTGTATTGTCATTTTTATTTTATTTATAATTGAATTTTGATTGCATTTTATTTATGTTCAATATTATCATATTTTATCAATAAACATATTTTCTTTGGTTTTACACAATTGTATTTTTACACCGTGTATTTATACTGGGCATTGTAAGTTTTATTTTATTTCTAAGTTGTATTTTAATTGCATTTTATATATCATGTTCAATATTATCCTCTTTTATCAATAAACATATTTTCTTGGGAATACATTGAGCACCTGTTGGTGATATGCCACATATATAGCTATGTTTCTCATCTAATGGACATGCAACTTCTGAGCAAGCAATTAACCTGCCTTGCTGAGATTTGCTTAGTGCCACCTGTATCTTACCAATGAATAATTTAGCAGTTGCTATTGGACCTCATTAAGCTCTGAGCAAGATGGGCAAGACAGATTTTGTCACACTAAGAGTAATTATTTTCCTTCCATGTCCACCAGGGACTGTAGATATCTCCTCTCTAACTTGGCACTTACCTGAATTATAACACCCTGTATTACCACCATATACCAGTAAGTACATTTTGATGTGTCTTCAGCATGATTGTCTATAGGAAGAAACTGGGTTCACAGTGTAGACAGGTGCAAAGATGAAAACTGTCTTGGTGGAGAGTGACTCAATTTAGAGCCCCTGACCACAACAGTTGCATAGACAGAACATCTAGTACGGAGAACCTTTAGACATCTGGAGTGATGAAGCATACACTAATCTGCCAATACCAAGTCAATACTGGAAGTAGAGATACTGGCTTGCAGTAGGATCCCTATGATATAAAGCATAACAAAGTAATTTGCTCTATACCTATGGTTCTTAAAGACAGAAGGGGCACTAGAAGAAAAATGTGTTTATTGCAAGGCTACCACAGTTGCTTTATGACCAAGAAAAGTATGAATACAATATTTGTAAGATGGGATAAACCCTTTTGCATTTAATGAGAAAAATTGAACCATGGGATGTAAGAATAAGATACAGGGGATAGCATGGCAAAATAAATACCTCATGGGGTGCATCTTAGGACCTCTTAATTGCACAGATACTGTATAACAAATATAATAGAAAACTAAACAAAGGAAAACACTCCCAGGCTATCATCCCAAGTAGCCACAAGAACATCGGAGTGAGTCAACATGAAATAATACATTGCATGGTACATGACATGCATTAAACATTGGGCACATGAAATGAAAAACACATGCTATCAAAACTCTAAATGTCAGCATTAACAGCATTCCTGGGGTTATCTACTGAAGGCACAGGGAATGCAGAGAGAATCTGCAGAGAAGAGAAAGCCATAGGAAGCATGTACTGAGGGAAACATGGCTTAACAATTTTAAAAAACTACAACATATGAAATAAAAGCACAGTCTCTCTTAGAATTTGATGTGTTTTAGATCATAAATATACAGTAGACTCAACATACATAAATAAGTACCACATTTTAATGACAACATTATTTTGTGTACATTTATGATCAAAAATGCATCAAATTCTAAGTGAGGTCCATTTTATGTTACATGCTGAATAAGTATTTCTGTAAATACAGTGTATTAAAATTTACTTATGTCTACAACTTTTTGTACAATATTAGAAGTACTGTACATCAATAAATAAAAGAACCTTGTAAATTTTTGTTAATTATTTGGGAGAGATCTTTCCAGAATCAAAATCAGAATCAGCTTTATTGGCCAGGTATACTTGCATATACTAGGAAGGTGGGAAGGGGGGGAAGTAAAGTCATACAGATAGGAATACCATAGGGACACAAGTGAGTTACATGTACGTCTAGTCAGTCAATGTTCCGGAGTTCAACAGGTGGACCGCTTGGGGAAAGAAACTTTTGAAGCTTCTGGTGGACCTGGCACGGACGGCCCTGTCACACCTGCCTGAAGGAAGCAATTAAAACATGCTGTCCCCAGGGTGTAGCTGGTCCTTTACTATTTTCATTGCCTGCATTTTAGCTCTGGACAGGTAAAGGTCCTGGACTGAGGGAAGGTTGATGATCTTCTCTGTGGTTCTGCCCACCTTTTGGAGCCTACATCTGTCCCTCGCACTGGTAGGGCTGTACCATACCAGTATTGAGGATCACAGTACTGACTCCACAATCGTTGAGTAGAAGAGGAGCATGTGCTTCTGTGGGATGTTGAACTTCTTTAATTGCCTGATGAAGAACAACCTTTGCTGCACTTTCCCGACAGTGGCATCAGTGTTGGACCCCATTTATGGTCCCAGGAGATTGTGGTCCCTAGAAACTTGAAGGAGTCCACTAGCGATAGCACACTGTCAGTAATCATTAGTGGAGGTGTACTAGCTGACTTCTTCCTGAAGTCCACTATCATCTCCACAGATTTGAGGGGGATGAGCTCAAGGTTGTTGTGGCTGTACCACTGGGCCAACTGGTCTACTTCCCGTCTATAGGCTGATTCATCCCTGTCCTTGATGAGGACAATGACGGTGATGTCATCGGAGAATTTGATGATCTTTACTGATTGCACCTCTGAGGTGCAGTTACTTTTCTACAGGGAGAAGAGCAGGGGTGAGAGGACACAGTCCTGAGGGGCCCCTGCACTAATGGACCATGCTTGAGAGGTGAAATCCCTTGCTTTCACCACCTGTGTCCTATCTGTCAAAAAATCTATTATCCAGGAACAGGAAGCTTCTGGGACCCCTAGGTGAAGTAATTTGGGGTGGAGGATACTGGGGACAATTATATCGAAGGCTGAGCTGAAATAGAGGACCCTCACGTAGGTACTGGGAATGTCTAGGTGCTGTAGTATGTAGAGCAGGCCCAGGTTGACTGCATCCTCTACACACTGATTTGATCAATAGGTGAACTGTAGGGTGTCCAGTTGGTGGCCAGTCACAGTTTTCAGGTGATTCAAAACCAGGCGCTCAAATGTTTTCATGACCACAGACGTCAGTGGTAGCAGCCTTTAGTCATTCAGTTCTGGATAGAGGGTTTCTTGGGGACCGGGATGATAGTGGACCTTTTGAGGCAGGAAGGGACTTTCTGTAGCTCCAATGATTTGTTGAAGAGCTTGGTGAATATGGGGGATGGCTGACCCACACATGCTCTTAGGGCAGATGGTGACACTCCATCAGGACCCAGAGCTTTCCTGGTTTTGGCCCTTGTGAACAATGCCTCCACCTCTTCTTGGGTGACTTGCAGTACCTGGAGTTGGCCATTGGTGTTCGGGGCATTGTAGAGGTGATTGTTTGGGTCGCAGGGGACTTCTTTTGTGAACCTTCAATAAAAGTGGTTCAGCTCGTCTGCTAGGTCTTGGTGCATTGTGGTGGACTTCGATGTTTTCTTGATGTTTTCTTATGGATTGCATTCCTTTCCTTACAGATACGGGGTCATTGTTGGAGAGATCGTTTGTCAGCTTGTCCGAGAACTGCTTTTTTGCTAGCCTGATTACTTTAGTCAGAGAGTTCCTAGTTCAGTTGTATAGTGCTCTGTCACTGCTGCTATAGGCTTCCTCTTTGGCCCGACAAAGTTGCCTGAGCTGGGCATTGAACCAGGGTGTGTTGATGTTGTAAATGCAGTAAGTCTTGGTAGGTACACATGCCCTCACAGTAGCTGATGTAGGATGTGACCGTGCCTGTCAGGTCGTTCAGGTCGGTTGCTGAGGCTTCGAAGCAGTCGAAGCAGGCCTGGAACTTCATCTTAGCCTCGTTGGTCCATTTCTTAACAGTCTTGATGACAGGTTTAAGCGCTCTTGTGTATAGGCAGGGAGTAGGTGGACGAGGCAGTGGTCAGATAGGCCGAGTGCAGCATGTGGGATAGACCGGAAGGCAGACTTGAGGGTAGTGTAGCAGTATGGGCTTAAAAAAAACATGACTTTTAGCTGTATTTCAATAATTTATATCTATAATAGTTATTAGGTAATGAAACATATTTTCTAAATATATTTGGGATATAGGAATAGCAGTGATTTTCGTTTTGAGTGCTGTTAGTCAACTGTAATATCTCTACCACACTGTGTAAATTTGGTTGTCATCCTCTAAAAATGCATACAGTATTTTCTATATATTTTATTTCATTTGCATTGCACAAATGTATTTTCCTAAAACTTACTCCTAGTTTTGTTAATATTGTGTAGTAAAATTGCTAATAAACCTCTCTTAATGTTTCAATATTCTTAAATTTTTTTAAGGAAGGGAGTATTATAAAAAGTTCATTTTAAAGAATAAAGTGCTATTAAGAATATTTAATTAAAAACTATCTAAGCAACCTACATCTTTTATTACATGTTTTTTGGATTAATGAGACACTTTCAACACATGAAAGAAAAGTAATTTTCTTAAAACTATATAGCTATTACTTTTAACTCGGATTTTATACTCAATATATATATTTTTCTAGTTTACTTTGCCTAATAAAGACACTTTCAGACATTTTAAGGGACATGTACTATATGCAGTTACAAAAATGACAATTCCTGGCAGGCCTATTACTATTTTGGGTCACTATCATACAAATGGTCATGCACATCATATGTAGAAAAGCAATTCACAACTACAGTTTGCATGAAAATTATACTTAATGGCTCCACATTTTAAACCTCATAAATGATTCTTGCTATTTTACTTAAATGTCAAACTTTTAAGAGTTTTTTGAGTGGCTGCAATTTCAAAGATCTGAAATGAAAATTTTCTAAAATGATATGATAAATTTTCTAAAATGATAACTGGACACAAAATATTATTGTGTGCTCTTAAAAGCAAAACTTTTAGAAAAAGAATTAAATATACTCATAATTGATTATCCACGTGAGATAAAAGGAAGGAAATTTGAATTTTATTTTAGGTTCTATAACATAGTTTAGAGTTGTAGCTTACAAGATTTGTTACATGATTTACTTTATTCTCTTGTAATGACTACAATAACAATAAACAAGGGCAATATATTTCTTTATGATATATTAGCATTTACATATGTCAACACAGTTACTTTTATTGTGGCAGATTAGCCTTTTAAAAAAACAGTTGCCAACCAAAATCAGTTGAATTTATTACCTGAAGATGACAGCAAGTTAATTGAGGTCAAAATTTTAAATGCTCCTCATAAGAAAATGTACCATGATTTGCAATGGGATAAATCTATACTGATAAATAACAGTAGCTAAAAGCAAATAGACTAAGGAAATTTTCATTTGCTCGGGAGATACAAATACTACCTGCTGCTGAGATACAAGATACTAATTACAAAGTGCAAACATTGCTTTTGGAAGTGTAATGAATAAAGATTACCTGATGAATCTAAAGATATATTCTATATACTGTAAGTCTATAATACACCATTTGAAAAGCAAATTTATCTAGTGCTACTTTGAGTGGTACAAATCATTATGGCTGATTCTGAAATATACCACTGATGAAGAAATACACAAATATTTTCCAATTTTCCCAAAATTTTATAAATAGATAATATACATTGTAAAATTGGACAACACCATCAAAGTTTTTGAAACTGTACCCTTTATATGTATTAAAGATATATATGAATCCCTGTGTTTTTGTACTTCTTTAAAATTGGTTGAAGACATATAAACTCATGTAATTTGTGGATTGTTGTTCTTCCTACATTAGTATTTTTTGTATATCATTAACATTCTATTACTGGAGCGTCATCTACAGGAAATGGATAATACCTGTAGCAGTATGTTTTTATAATTGCAGCATAACTATAACAAACTTTACATAGAGTGGAACTATTAAGAAATACTGTAGATAGACTATGGTCTGTGATCCTACCTGATATTCCTCTTTTCCTAGATGATAATGATACTAGTCATATACTCTATATGTTGAAAGTTGCAGATTCAGTTAATTATAGATTGCAACGAAGGTGGGTTAGGTTGTCTCCAGTTGGTGTCTAGCTGACATGTGGAAACAGAGTTTAAGTTAATTTAACTATTATAGACTGGTGGAAATCCAAGAAATTAAATAAAAAACTTGCCCCAAAATTGCTTCATTTTTTTAAATGCTTTATTTCTTCAAGGTATTAACTACTTAAGTGACAATTTCCACCCCCTAAAAAAAACGCTCAGAAATTGTCAGGTTTTTATATTAGTCAGTTAGGTGAAGAATGTGTATTTAACCACATCTAAAATACACATATTTTTTTTTATTTGATTTTTTCCCCCCAAACATCAGAACATTGGTTGTGACCATCGGAACATTGCAACCATTGGAAACATTGCGACCATCTTGGCTTTCATTTTGAAAGCTAGTACAGCCTCCAGGTACACAGGTTGCTTGGGGCGGGGGGTTGTTTCACACTTCCCCAGTGGCTGCTATTGTCTGTAGCCTCTGGAGGGGGGTTTCCTTCCATGCTGACCGATCAGCAGTGACTGGCAGCATGGCAATCACTAAGGGAGAGTGCAGGAAGGCAGAGGGACCTTCCGGTCCCTCTGAGAGCAGCAGCGGAGGGAAGGTTCCCTTCCCTTCCGCTGCTAACACTGTTTATCTGACTAGTCTCATCCTGTGCAACCAGGTCAGATAAAGCACTTGCTGGTATGGTCGCATCTAATGTGACCATGCCAGGTAAGTGGTTAATTTAGTCAGGTGTGGGAAGCATGTCATGGAAATTCTAATCCATGCAGTTATGCTATCATCACAAAATGACTGCAAATTTGATGGCTGCACATTCAAGTTGTAATTACCCTGTTCCAGCACATCCCAAAAGTGTTCTATAGAAAACACTATTGTATTTCATCTATTTATGGACATTCTCTCTCCTCCTGCCCTGGTACCAGTGTATTACTCAGCCTAAAGTCTGTCTTGGGTCTTGCTTGTCTACACTGCTGACACGGAAAGGGAGGGTTTTGGATCCTGCACCAACCTAGATTCAAAGTACAAACATAATCATATAAGGCCAGAGATGGACAATAATTATTGGAAATTCCTATCTGTCCGTATGGCGGTGCGCCCAGAGTCAAGAAAAGGAAAACAATTGTATATACACAAGGAGAAAAGTATGACTCTTGTTTGGGCGCACTCTTATTTTATTATCTAAGTGTTAATTGATAAGTGATGTGCCTAAAAGTTAATAATGTAGTCTTTTAAATCCGCTCTTTAAAATACATGAGAACTCAAAAAAACAAATTGAACATCGATAGCCATTGATATGACAAATGGGAGATATGTCTCCAAAAAATTGTGAAATGTTCAGATCTTAATTATGCCTGGATAAATGCATATCGGAAGATAGCTACATACAATGCAGCTTCCATCTGCCAAAGATCTATACAAACTGTGTTTGTATTAATGCAGCCCTAAATTGGGTTAAATTCGTGAGTGGAAGAGCCCACACACTAGTTAACAATTCTAATAATTTGCCACTATTATGGATAAGTAAATTGTGGCAAATAAGGGTTCAAGAAGTAGTAGGATTAAGTATAAGTGGTGATACTGCTGTTGGTGTGTTTTCTATAGGGAAGGGAGTATTCCTACTTCACTGGGTATTCCCTAGCAGTCGCCTGTCTAGGTACTGACCCAGCCCACCTCCGTTTAGCTTCCAAGATCGGACGAGATTGGGCGTGTACGTAGGGGTATGGGCGTAGAAAGATTTGACCCTATACCACCAATGAGAGTGCACCGAAACGGAAGGATTGGTTCCTCCTCAGAAAAAGAAAAATAGGACTAGGTTGAGAAGGAGAATGACCGCAGTTGGGTAGGTGTGAATCTGCTGTCCACGTTAGACTGAAGGGATGCGTCCCCTGAGGGGACACGCTCTCCAGAATCGTGGATGAGAGTTCACAGAAGGAAGAAAAGCAAGAAGATAATTGCAGGGTGGAGGAGATGTTGAAATAAACAAATGATTTAATTACAATGGGTCCCTTTCGGTCACCTAAGTTGTTTCAATACTGATGAATCCTAGTAACTGTGACGGATGTCCAGGCAAGTACCAAGAATGAATGAAAAAAATTATGAAAAAATTATATGAAAAAAATGTAATAATAATAACAACCATAAAAATAATAATAATGAATTCTTGTAATTAGTGCCAATTCACTAAGTATGGTATTGCGTTACTTGTGCATGACAGACCCTAGTAGTATTTTACAACCAATGAACTTGTATAGTACACCAAAAAACCTTAGATGTCACTTGTGACAGTGGCAAATAATTTTACTGTCAAAAACAGTTATTGCTTTTTTGACATGAGATAATGTGTGAGACAGATGGATTGTCACCTATAAAGTTATCACTTAGGTGACGTGCCCTCAGAGAAACCAAAAACGTAATACACACAGTTTGAACCTGCCTAGGGCAGACTGGATGCAGGATCGCACAACGCCTGTCCCTGTTACATTGAATATAAAGAAATAATATTTCACAAACAAACAAACAAACAAAGAATTAAGCAGATATGCTGTGCTCATTCACTGGGAACATCAGCGATATAAATAGCAGGAATATTTTCTGAAACACACATTATTTAGCTTGAGCGTGAAGGCTTAATCAGATAAAGCAGATAAGTGTTAAGTGTCACCTCTCCAACCAGTAGGCAGGCGGGGTGCCCACAGGAAATGCGGGGCCACAGATTACCCACCCCTATCACAAGGTTGTTTCACAGTGTACCCACATGAGAGAGTACACACATGTGAAATACAGCCTAGCTGGAGGTACCAGCAATGTTAGTGACAGAGATTGTTCCAGAGGCACAGAAATATTCAGCTAAAGCATACAAACTAAATCAAAAAGGCATTAAATATCACCCATTCAAAATGTCAGACAGGCAAGGTGCCCACAAGGAAAACGCGTTTCACCCGGTCACGGGCTTGTTCACTTCCATTCTGAGCAGCTGACAGTCAGATACATTTTTAATTGTAACAGCATGAATTACTGAGTTAAATTCTAATGGAACTGTGACTTGCTATGGATGCAGTTACCTTACATGATTCCAGGGATTCTTCTAAAGTCTGGCATTTTCCCCAATATGGATACATGGATTAATTTTGCTTATGTCAAATTTTGACCCATAAGCCTGCATGACAGCACAAATTGAAATTGTGCTGCATTCTAAGGATAACCAGCAGCTGGGCACTTAGAGGACATTTAGTGTTCTGCAGTGTAGACAAGCCTACATTAACAGAAAGCAGTGCAATTAATATAGTTTTGTTATTGTTTTTTCTTAATTAATTTATGATTGTTTCAAAGATTATACTCTTGTCTGGAAGATACAGCATCTCCTATATTTGAATTGCTTCCAGTTCCAATAGAAACTCACTTTGCAGCTGGTTCTGGTGAACAGTATTCCAGGGTGTACAGTATATACAGTATACTGTAATTCTGTTGAATACTTTGTGTAAAAAAGTAAAATTATGGAATATGTGTAATCAGTATACCTTTATGGAAGTTTCAAATTTTAAGGTGGGAATAAAATATCTCTTAGTAGGTACCAGTGATGACAGCAATGTAACACCTAAATCTGTATATTATGCTGCGTACCCTTTCCTTTTATTTGCAGTCTTCTGGTGATCAACTCCATTTGAAATGGGAATAGAAGTCTTAATGGGTTTGGTATGAATTGTTTAAGTTCAGGATGTTGACAATTAGAATGTCAATACAAGAATGTCGATGTGTTCTGAAGGTCGACATTTAGAATGTAACCATGAATGGGAGGTACATTTGTTATATGTCAACAATCACAATGTCAACATTGACATAATGTGAATGTCGACAGTCAGCATCTTGACTATTACATTGGTGAGGTGAGTATCCCTAACCCTAAACCTAACCATATCCTAACCATAATCTTTATTGCATCCTGAGATAATGGCGAGCATTCACTTAGGAACAGTCATTAAAAGGTTGATGCTGTATATAGGATCAGAAGGCTCATACTGTCTCATCAGCTCAAGAGGGCTGCTGTGTTAGCACTGAGAGCTTTAGTTCCCAGTTGCCTTCAGGACATTGCAATTCATATATAACCTGACAACATAATGGCAGTATCTTATTTGATTAGGATGTGAGGCGCATATTCTCTGTCCCTGTGCACAGATGTCCAAGGGTTGAAGGAATGAGCTACCCAAAGGCTAGTTAGCAAACAAAAGTGTACATTCTGGGAGAACAAAATCAACTGAATATCTATCTCTCATCACCATCTAAGTTTGAGCAATGTGGCCTTGAAAAAAATGAATATTTCAAACGATAGTTAAAATCTTTGATAGTTCCTAAAATAAATGTTTTTGCAATCTTTTTGCAAAGCTGAGGTCACCAACTTTGTGTCCAGAGCGTGGAAACAGATAACATCCATGACAGACACAATTTTTTCTTTAAACAATGTGTTTCTTTTCATTTTCCATTCACAAGGATATACACTAATGGGTATGCATGGTACAATAACAGTAAATTATTAGAAAGACAAAACAATAAAAATATAGTAACAAAACAATAATAAAACAGATACAAATAATAGAAAAATAAAAAACCCATACTGCATTAACCAACTACCAAAAGGAGTCCAGGACCATATCAGACATTGGCCCTCATTCCGAGTTGATCGCTCGCTAACTATTTTTTGCAGAGCAGCAATAAGATAGTCGCCGCCTCTAGGGCAGTGTATTTTCACTCAAGTGTGTGAACGCTTGTGCACCGGAGCGGGACAAATTTTTTTTTGCAGTTTCTGAGTAGCTCTGGACTTCCTCAGCCCTTGTGATCACTTCAGCCTGTCCGGTCCCGGAATTGACATTAGACACCCGCCCTGCAAACACCTGGACATGCCTGTGTTTTCCCTACCACTCCCAGAAAATGGTCAGTTGACACCCATAAATGCCCTATTCCTGTCAACCTCCTTGTGATCGGTTGTGCAAATGGATTAATCGCTAGAAGCATTACACAGCAACGATGCTGTTTGCACCCATATGACGCGCATGCACATTGCGGTGCATATGCACGTGCAGTAGTAACCTGATCAGGTTTCCAGCTGCCTCTCCATCATCTCCTCCTGGATGGCTGAGCATTCTCTGAAGCTTAACATGGACAAAACTGAACTCATCTTTCCCCCAGCCAGAGCAACACCCCATACCAATAGCTATATCACTGTTGACAACACCATCATCTCCCCCGTTCCCCAACTCCGCTGCTTGAGCATCACTCTTGACTCCTCCCTCTCCTTTGCACCACACATCCAAGCTATGGTGCAATCCTGTCGGTTCCAGCTACGCAACGTTGCTCGCATCAGGCCATTTCTCTCCCAGAGTGCAAATAAACTTATCATCCACTCACTGGTCATCTCACGGCTTGACTACTGCAACATTCGCATCACTGGCCTCACTTGATGCCATCTTGCTCCCCTCCAATCTGTCCTCAACTCCACAGCTAGGCTTAAAAACCTCTTCTGCTGCTCCACATCTGCTACTCCCCATTGACAAAATATGCACTGGCTCCCATTCCCCTACAGAATCAACTTCAAACTCCTCGCCATCACATACAAGGCCATCTCTAATTCCACTGCTTCTCCACATCTCCAACCTCCTCTCCCTTCATACTCCATCCCACTCCTTATGGTCGGCCAATGACTGGCACCTCTCCTCTACCCTGGTCACTACTTCCCATGCTCGAGTTCAAGATTTTGCCCATGCTGCACCCTTTCAGTGGAACGCACTCCCCCGCTCCATTAGACTCGATCTGACCTTGCAAAGCTGCAAACGGCACTGTAAACCTACCAATTCATCAAAGTGTACCCTTCTGATGCATATCCTAGTCCTGAGGATGCTCTTCCATCCCCCTGCCTCATGCCTTGAACATCTCTGCTTTGCTTACACCCTGCCGTCAGGCTAACTCCAGCCTGCATGCACCACATGTCATTTGTTTGTCACCCCTTCCTACTAGATTGTTAGCTATTCAGAGCAGAGCCCTCTTTCCTCTTGTTGTCAAAACCCTATTTTCGACACATTTCACTCTTAGCCATCTACTACTCGGCGACCATCTTTTCCCGCTTTTTCTCCTGCTGGTAAAGGCTCATCTCTATCTATGGTCACCAGCTCCTAGTAGTATGCTGATAACTCACTCACTACTTACATGTAAGCTGTATTATTTTCTGAGAATTGTGGCACTCTTTGTTACCTATACTTTATTTTTGTTATTTATTTACTGTAATTTTAAGTTTTGTCTCTCTGTGCTGTCCTTTGTATGGTGCTGCAAAACACTTATGGTGCCTTATAAATAAAATATAATAATTATAATAATTATAATAATAATAATAATAATAATAATAATAACTATTATAGATTTCCAGTTCTTAGTAATAAAATATTTGGTTGCTTTACAAATATGTACTGTTCTGTAGGCTTGTCTTGAATTGTACTTATGCAATGGTTTTTACATGGTCAGACCTTATTCTCCCATAAAAATTTCTTCTACTTGCTCTTCCGCTGAAGAAGTTTCACATAATCAAACCAGACCAGGTACTCCAGTTTGTCCTGGTTTATCACTGGCCATGCAGGTAATGGTTTCCAATAATCATTGAATTGAATAAAGGGCCCACAGTTCCCTTAGGACTCTCCAAAATACTGCTTCCAGTGAACTTTAGCTCTCCTGGAAAAGTTAACACAATGCATGTTGATAGCAACATAGTTGGTCTAATAAAAGACTCAAGATTATCTTTTTCTAAAAGTGACCTCATCATTTACTGATTGAGGCTATGCAAGATCAAGTATTCTGCTATGATTAGAGAATTTAATGCATTTCACACTTTTGCTAGCACAACAAGATAAGCTTCTCTATGGCATCTAATGTTGGATTTGCTAGCTGACAAATTTGAAGCAGGCTTAATTATCAGCCATCATCAGCTCTTATGGTGCAGCTCTAGCATTGCTAACATAAAGCTGAACTGAAGCCATGCCTTATGATGAGTTTTTCTTACCCAGACTTGTTAAACCACAGTATTTCAGAATATGAGGTATAGAACATGTAATAACATTCTTAACTTTCTTGGACACAAGTTAACACTGGAGGAGAGGCCTGAATAGGGGCCACTCTGTGTATGCGTGAAGCACAGACTTTGAAATAAAAGCCTCCCAATGCAGTAAGGAGTTGCATCTAACTTAGGAAGATGCTTATAGATGGCACAGGTGGGGAAACACGTTATTTCCAATAACGTCACCTGGACACTGAAGCTTTAGTTATCTGACCACTTTCTTTGAGGATTTCCTAATGAAATCTCCAGATATGGCTGCATAATACTGGAGGGACGGACACTCAGGAGTTAGCTGACTACAAAAGAAGGAGAAAGGATGTGGTAAAAAAATTTGATTTTATATTATCATGGCAATGATGGACTCTATATAAACCCTGCAGATACCAATAATATTTCTATTTGGCTGCTTATATCAACACTATACTAACAAGCTATTCCTGCTACAGCTGCTATACAAGGGCTGTCATAGCCCCAAAAATATGATTATAGGGATCTGCCTTCATTGGGAAGGGGTGTAGCCACAAAATAATACCAATTCATATTACACTGTACAGAAGCCTCCATTATTCAAATTACGCTGCACAGTAGCATCACTTATACACATTGCACCAAGTAGAGCCCCTGTCACACATTACATCAGGTAGAGTCCCATTTTACACATTACTGCAGGTAGAGCCCCATCACACATTAGACCAGGTAGAGTCGCCTTTTACACATTACAGTAGGCAGAGCTCCCTTTTACACTTTATGACAGGCAGAGTCCCCCTTTTTACAAATTAGGCAGGCAGAGTAGCCTTTTTACATATTACGGCAGCAGAGTCCCCCATTTTACTCATTAGGCAGAGTCCCCCTTTAACACATTATGGCTGCAGAGTCCCCCTTTTTACACATTGAGCACCCAGAGTCTGCCTTTTTACACATTACAGCAGGTAGATTCCCCTTTTTTACAAATTATGCAGAGTCCCCCTTTTACACATTATGGCAGCAGAGCCCCCCTTTATATGCATTAGGCAGACAGAGTCTTCCTTTTACAAAGAGAGATAGAGAGAGTGTGAAAGAGAGAGAGAGAGAGAGGGGGGGTGAGGACAGATGGACAGAGAGTGGGGGTGAGGACAAAAAAGAGAGAGAGAGAGAGGACAGAAAGAGTGAGTCAGTCAGGGCATATATACATCCACACTCATCCTGGCCGTTGAGTGGATGGGGGGCACACTCTCCCTGCAGTGCTGAAGCTGGCTCTGATCTGTGCTGCTGCTGGTGACAGGATCCTGGACAGCGTGGGTGGAGGCTGGCAGGATTCCTCCTCAGTACCAGGGGCTCAGGAAGGCTGCAGACCTGGCTGGTGGGCACCGTCGCTGGGGCTGCTGCTGTTCCTTGATCTTCTCTACTTCTCGGTCACTATGAGCCACCGCTTGGGCTGCTGCTGCTGCTCCTTTATCTTCCCTGCTTCTCGGTCTTCTCCCACCACCCATAATGCCGAGCACATTGACGTTGCGCCTGCATCAGCATGCTGGGAAGGTGGGGGAAAGAGGAGATAACAGAGAGAGGTTGTGGGAGTTTTGAGTGGCAGGCGGGGCTGCTCAGGCAGGCAAGGGGACAGCCAGACCAGAAACATAAACAGTACTTAGCCACATTTCATGTTCACCACTCTGGAACTGTTCTACCTCTTACTATATTCAGTGCCGTGGCTCCCGGCTGACTCCTGGCTGACCACGCAGTGCAGTGGGGGACTCTCCATCGCCAGCAGGATGCGCTCCCTCTACAAGTGTGCTGTGTGCAAGGCACACTCTGCACACACCTAGTTACGGCCCTGGTTGTTACTGTGTGAAAAGAATTGACTTTATAAGAATTGAATCCTGTGCAGTGTATCCTGCTATATGAAACGCAGCTAAGCTACTGGCCGCTATGAAATAATACAGTATCTGAATTTATGAGTGGCAACTATTTGAATGTTGGCTTCTACTAACACATGAATATTTCCTGGCTTAGTATCAAAAAGCAAAGCATTTGACTGGAAATATATTTATTCTGTGAAAATTCTGTGATTTTTATTCAAATAGTGTGGCCATTTTTCCTAATTTTTATGAAAGCTATGCAGTACCTAGTGGCCCTATAGGTATAAGAGCTCAGTTATATGTGGTTGGCATATTTTAATATTTTAGTATTTGTTATTTGCACCAACTGGTGTTATAGATTTGTGTTTTATATAATTATGTGTACATTGTATTCAATTATATTAATAAATAGTTTGGCTGCAAGCGCTTTCTCTTTCATGTGATATATTTTGTCTTTTTGGAGGATTGAGTAATTTCTTACTTTGTAGAAAGCAGCAGGTAAATCAGCCTCTTCACACTAAGATATAAATTGGTGCCAGGTGACTTTGGTTTCTTGGTCTAGACTTCCTTTTATATTGGTAAGTGTGTAAAATTTACTCCAAACACTGTGTTATTGGAAATGCCTGAATTAACATAGAAAAATGTTTGATTGGTAAACAGTGTATCCAAAATTTGTGAGATGTAATATAATGTATGTTATATAGCTTTTAGCTTTTTCAGTCAAGCACAATATGATTGCTTCCTATGAAGAGTAGGTTCTATATATTATTTTTTTTTAATAACAAAGAATGCACAATTTTGGTAGAAACACTAGTCTTACTGAAATAAACATGAAGCACACACAAATATTCTAATAAATATTTCAAATAACCATTTTGTTTTTCTTTTGAAGCTCATCAGCATCTAAACTTCTTAACATTCCAGTCCTCTGTCCTCCTTGGGTCCTGAGACTCCATCTCGGTGGACGAGTTTTGAGTAGGTTTGATGGAGTCTCAGTTTGTTTGCTGGATGTTGATGTTAATGTAGCAAATGCTTGGCCTTGTTGCTGACTGAAAAATGCAGTACAGTTTGATTTTGTTGATTTGTATTTAGTTCATGAATAGCTTGTGTGAGGTCAAGCATGTATTGGGTTGTTCTTATTAAAGTGTTGTTTAGTCTTGTTATTGTAAACTAGGCTACTGCAAGGGTTCGTGTCAGTTTGCATATATATGTATTGTTATACACTTAGATTATTTTTTCTTATGAATAAACTCAAATTGTGTTTACAAAAGTCATCAAGTTTTCCACACATGCTGGCCATCAACAATTCTTGGTCTTGTGACTGAGTAAAAGCCTTTTGTCCCTCTGTGACCTTATTTCTTTCTTCTGTGTGCTCCTCTGAAAGATGTTCCTCCACCAGAGTGGGGAAATTCCCTATCTTGCTCAGATGCTATGACTATGGGCCTAATTTAGACCTAATGTAGATGTGCTAAATTTGGCACATCTATGATCAGTTTCTCAGACATGCGAGGGGATGCCCAGCACAGGGCTAGTCTGCCCAATGCAGCTGCAGCAATGCAGTCTAAATTACCCCCTATATTATAAGGCATGTGACAAGATAAGCAAATGTGTAATTTTACTTTGTCCAATGTAACATTTTTGTGTGCACATTCATAATACTAACATTTGTTTTCATTATTGCTGGTATGACATTTTTCTTTTTTCTATCATCATAAACATCCAGTTGTTCTTTTTAACTGTTTAGCACACTTAAGCTACAGTAATTTACAAAAACATTTGGAAGTTGACTAAGGTTAGTACAAATAACAAGAAAAACATGAACAAACATGACATTGGAGATTGTTAGAATGCAGTATCTCCAGGAAAATAATATACTCAACAGCACTTGTCCTAGCTACAGTATGAATGATAGCATAAATTAAGAAAAAAGAATAATAAAACTGATTAGACTTGATCATTTTATTTGGCCTTTGCTTTTTTGATATTTGAATCTAAGTTTGTAGAAGGGTTTCAGTTTTTAATTTGAATAACTCATTTTAAACTGCAACTGTATATGACATGTTTTCTACATTTTAATTTTAAGACAATTCCCCAGCAATTTTACCATTATACTGTGGTCTTTGTGGCCATTTAGATGGGGCCATACCTTTTGGTGGAGGATCTTTTAAAATAAAAATTAAACCATAGTCCATTATTTCGATTGAGCTATTTTGCTTCATGTGCCACAGATACTTCGGGATCTTTATCAGGCCCACTGACTTTAACTATAAGTTACTCTTTGAGGAAAACGTATTTACACTGTATCTCGAAAACATATATTTTGACATTTCTTTTCTATCTAGACTTCCTGGCTATGGAGTTTAAATGCTGTAAATGACTTTTAAATGGCAACCCTGAGGGTGTTAGTTGATGGTAACCAACCAAGCAGACTAAGGCCAAAACCAATGCTTTTAAAACACAAAGCTCTCATAAGCATGTTGTTATATTATCAATCATATAGTGTCACCTGAAGCCATAAAACAGAGTCCTTGGCTCATCGACATTAGCAAATGAGCATGTCTCTTTTTTTAGTCCCAATGGTAAAATTATGGCATGGATTCAAAATATTGTTCTGGATGAATAGTGTTTAAACAGAAATACACAAAGTTAGAATATAAACTGAAAGCAGCTTACTGCAGGAAGTCTATAACTGAATGTCTTTTCTATTGACCAATAAAAACAGTGCAAATAGATATTACAATAGCAGATACATTGTTTCCTTTTCTATCAATTGTTTACTGTATTTGCAATAAAATATAACAAATATTATGGGGACATTAAACTATAAAAACGTGTTGCATCCCATTTCAAATCTAGTGCACTTGTGATAGTGCAAATCACAGTGAAATTGATTTACACAGAAAATTGAGTTATTTAATTATATAGCATGGATTAGTTCTTTAGTAGGCACATTACCATTAAGACAAACAAAAGCCCCTAAATCCGTCAGCATGCCATCTCATACATATTTATTGTTCCTGTCAATAGAAAAATGGTACCTTTGACTTTCAATATTAAAATAAAGATTTTAAAATTTACATCCACTATACAATAAATTTGCAAGCTATCCAAAATAAGTCTATATATGACTAGCCGTACACTATACCAATTGCATATATCATTATGTAATGCTCCTATGGCAGATACAAGTGACAACTCAGGAATTGACACAGAGGTTTCACAAAGTTCTATGCTGCATTGAGACAAATACAGAGTTGAACGTACACTAATTTGCTGAGTGTATCCAGTATGTTTTCAATCTACGCAACTGCATGTGATGCACAGTTGGATCAATTAAGTAACTTCTCCACAGTAACTAAGCAGGCATAATTGGCTATACTGTAATTGGGCACTTGCATGTGGGCAATCATCAGAAAGGGTGTGTCTATGCAAATGTGGGTTATGCTGAGTTGGGCACAATTGTAAATATAGTGTGCCTGTTTTCATATATATATATATATATATATATATATATATTCAGCCTGTGAATACAGGGTTAAGTGATGAAACGCGTTGAGGATTTACTGCATTGTACCAGCGCCTCTCCAGCTTTACTTAAATGTAAGCTAATTTGTACTTTTTATTATTTATTTTGCACCAAATTAAACACCGGTGTTTTAAAAAATTACTACACTATGGAGTGAATTCATTTTTTTCACATAAAAATCACTGAATGAATTGTCTGAAAATCTGGGAGCCTAAGGGGACCTGACTGACATACTGGTGGTGTTACTGCAGTAAAACATACTAAGGGGGGAATCAAATTGAGTGTGAGGTTTTAGCGACCTTGCATACCTCACACCTAATTTTGTTTTACTGCAGGTATGCATGCCCCCGATACTCACAGTATCCAATTAAAAATTGGGTCTTTCCTTCAGCGTAAAAAAAAAGAATAATAAAAAATACATCCTCACCTGTCCAGTGCTTTCTGGTGATGTTCTTGGCTCCCGATGTGCTCCCCTCCATCTTCCAACTAGGGAGGATCCAGTGTTTCAGGGAGGTGCAAAGGCTGCTGCGAGATTTAGCCGGTTCTGGGGGAATTACACAGCAGGGGACACTCACATACATGCTCACAAACATAACACACTCACACGCACATTTGCAAACACACACACACTGCATACACATTCCACACACCTCACATACTCATTGCTGATGCACAGGACCTGCTTCCAATGCTGGATAAAGAAACCACTTTAGAAGGTGAGTAATTACTAGCTAATTAAGCTATTTGGAAACTTGATAAGTGCCTCCAGGGTCGCAGAGCAAGTCCAACTGATTTTTTTTTTTTAAATAATGATTTTAAGAAAAAATCAGACTGCTCTGGAGATGCGAGAAAAGGATACAGTGATTTCTGTAGAAATCACTGTGTCCAATTTTCTGAGTCTTAATTGTATACCAAAACCCCACAGTCGCTGAGTTTTGTGGAAAAAAACCTTCTGCCGCAGTATTTTTCAAAAATGAAGAGCGCGTGCGAATAGCGCAAGCGAGCGTACAATTCTAGGCTGTTAGGATTGCATGGGCTTTACACAATGTTTAGGTTACTTAACAGTTAATAGGCTTGGGGGTTGGTCTTAATTAGAATAGTGGGAGTGTAGGGAGGAGCTAGCAGACATTTTGTGTGAGACAGGATATGCTTTCTGCCTCTTTCTCTCAGGATTTTCCAGCAGAAGGACATGTGCTACTGTGAGTAGCTCTTTTATTAATTTTTGTATCTCCAAAATCCTCTTTCTCTACTCTGCTTTATTCTTTCACTAATTCCTATATATTCTATAGCCTATTTATTCTCCCTTCTTTCTTTTATTCCCTCACTATCCCCTTTTTCATTCTTCTCCTAATGGCCGCTCGCCCACGCAGACGGGCGCACCCCCCTGCTCGTGTTATGCACACCAGTGCCTGCAGGAAAGTACTGGTGTCAGAACTGTTATGCACTCCAGTGTCTGCAGGAATGTACTGGTGTTTGAACTGTTATGCAAAACAAATGGACTCACAGACAAACTGGGGAATATGACATAACGTACACAGAAGGTAATAGGGTAACAAAATACACACAAAGTGAACAGAGAAGCCCAGAGGCTAAGGAACTGGGTATCTCCCTTGTATTAGAACTGCACAGATGGAAAAAGCAAGATGTTGTGTTTTAATACGTAGAGAACCCGAAATGCTGTTGCTAAGGGCAACAGCAAAACCCTAAAGGGTTACCAACGGGTGTGGCAGTAAACTCCTTGGTCAGAGATGGAATGATAGACACAAGGAGAGTCTCCACAATCCTATTTCTCACTTGCAGTGCACAGGTTTTAGCTTACTGCCACTAAACTGACCCCTGACACCTAGCACAGTGAGACAGGATTAGACAGGCAAGTCTTAGAATACAGCCGCAAACTTGCTAAGTTCACAGAGTAGTAACAGAACCCCAGCAAGCTAAACGACTGACTCCAGTCTTACTGCTAGGTCTGGATTGGCAGAGTGTAATACCAAATCCCCAGGCCTATTTGCAGTAAGCAACAAACAAATACAAAGCTACACAGTACTGGCTAACTTTCATGAACTGACTAACCAACAAAGATTCAGCAGCATCTGCTTACCCTGAAAAGAGGCCTTATAAAGCAGGTGCTGTCCACGCCCCACTCAGACATCACAGACTGTGAGCACAAAAACCAGCACCGGATCCCCTGCCGTGCACAGAGCCTATAACCACTGCACAGCAAAAGACCCGAACCGGAGTATCAGCTGCGTTCAGGTTACTCCACTAGCACTTGTCTCCCGGTTGCCATGACGACGTGGCAGCACAGGGCAGGAGACCCTAACAGTACCCCCCCTCTGACGAGGGGTCAAAGAACCCCTACCACCGGGTTTATCGGGCAACTGCGAGAAGAAAGAGCGTATCAGTCTGGGGGCATGAAGATCACAACTGCGCACCCACGACCGCTCCTCCGGGCCATACCCCTTCCAGTGCACCAAAAATGACAGCCGACCCCGAACCACCTTGGAGTCAAGAATCCTTTCAACAACAAACTCCCTCTGGCCACGTATCAGAAGAGGGGAAGGTCTTCCACTGGAAGAAGGATTACTAATCGCCCGTTTTAAAAGGGAACAATGAAATGTTTTATTGATACCCAAAGAACGGGGCAGATCTAACTGAAATGCCACCGGATTGATAACCCTGGTGATCTTATAAGGGCCGATGAACCGGGGCCCTAACTTATGAGATGGCTGTCTCAACTTCAAATTCTTGGTAGACAACCAGACGAAGTCTCCTAATTTGAAGCTGCAGGGTCTTTTCCGCTTATCAAAAACCCTTTTGGTCACTAATGACACAGACACAAGGGCTTTCTTCACTTTCCGCCAAATACCTCTAAGGACCGAAACCACAGAGGAACCACCAGGCGTGGAGTCCAGGGGGTCAAAAGAATTGGCCTTAGGATGATGCCCATACACACAAAGGAAGGGAGAGATCCCTGTAGCAGAGTGAGCCGCATTGTTATAGGCAAACTCCGCCATGGACAGATGAGCAACCCAGTCAGTCTGACACTTGGAGACATAACACCTGAGGAACTGCTCCAAGGACTGGTTCACCCTTTCAGTCTGCCCATTAGACTGCGGATGGTAGCCTGACGACAAGCTGACAGAAATCTGGAGATCGGAACAAAATGCCCTCCAGAATTTGGCCACAAACTGGGATCCGCGGTCAGAGACCACATCAAGTGGCAACCCGTGGAGACGCACAACATGCAGCATAAATAATTCAGACAGGCGTCTGGCTGATGGCAGCCCAACCAGTGGAACGAAGTGCGCCATCTTCGAAAACCTGTCAACGACAACCCAGATGGCTGTCATCCCCGAGGATTTGGGCAAGTCTACCACAAAATCCATTGAAATGTGGGTCCATGGCTTAGATGGGATAGAGAGTGGATGTAATGGGCCAACAGGAACCCCTCTAGGAGTCTTATTTCGGGCACAGATGTCACATGCCCGAACCCACTGATCCACATCCTTAGCCACCGAGGGCCACCACACCGCCCTAGATAGCAACTCCCGAGTTCTGGCAATACCCGGGTGACCTGCCGACTTCTTGGCATGGAATTCCAGGAACACTCGCTGTCTTAACCTAGGAGGCACAAACAAAAGACCTACCGGAAGGTCTGGAGGAGCCTGCTCCTGTGCTCTAAGGACTAATGATAAGAGGTCCTGGGTAATGCCCACTTTAATACATGATGGGGAAACAATGGGCAACGGCTCCTCGGTGGTCTCCTGGATTGGAGCAAAACTCCGCGAGAGCGCATCAGCCTTGATGTTTTTTGACCCAGGGCGATATGTTATCAAAAAATTAAAGCGAGCAAAAAACAAAGCCCATCGTGCCTGCCTGGCATTGAGACGCTTCGCTGACTCTAAATATGCCAGATTCTTATGGTCAGTGAGAATTGAGACCACAAACTTAGCCCCCTCAAGCCAGTGTCTCCACTCCTCGAGTGCATCCTTAATAGCCAACAATTCCCGGTTACCCACGTCATAATTCATCTCGGCAGGCGAAAATTTACGGGAAAAGTAAGCACACGGATGAAGGCGATTATCAGACACTCCCATCTGAGAAAGCACTGCCCCAATACCCATCTCAGAGGCATCCACCTCCACCACAAAAGGACGCTCTGGATCTGGGTGTCGCAGCACCTTGGTCGATACAAATGCCCTTTTGAGACGGGCAAAAGCCGCTTTAGCCTCACAAGACCAGTGAGCAACATCCGCCCCTTTCTTAGTGAGTGCCACCAAGGGCGCCACTATAGACGAAAATCCAGCGATAAATCGTCTATAAAAATTCGCAAAGCCCAGGAAACGCTGAAGCGCCTTCAAACTAGTGGGCTGCACCCAATCCAGGACTGCCTGTACCTTGGAACCCTCCATTTGGAAACCTTCTGGGGAGATAATATATCCTAGAAATGCGATTTGCTGAACTTCAAATTCGCACTTCTCCAGCTTCGCCCCAAGCCGGTGGTCTCTGAGTTTCTGGAGGACTAAGCGTACATGCTTCCGATGTTCCTCCAGGGAATGGGAGAAGATTAGGATGTCATCTAAGTATACAACTAAGAATCTATCCAAATATTCCCTGAGCACATCATTCATGAAATCCTGGAAGACTGCCGGGGCATTACAGAGCCCAAAAGGCATCACCAAATATTCATAATGCCCTGAGTGGGTATTAAAGGCAGTCTTCCATTCATCCCCCTCTCTTATTCGGATTAGATTGTACGCACCGCGTAGGTCAATCTTAGAAAAAATGGTGGCAGTACGAAGCTGGTCAAACAAGACCGAAATGAGAGGCAGTGGGTATGAGTTTTTAATCGTGATACGGTTCAATTCCCTGAAGTCGATGCAGGGTCGCAACGAACCGTCCTTTTTACCCACGAAGAAGAACCCCGACCCAACTGGAGACTGTGAAGGTCTGATAAATCCCTTAGCCAAGTTCTCCTGAATGTACTCTGCCATAGCCTGAGTCTCAGGACGTGACAGGGAGTACAACCTGCTCTTGGGAAGCTTAGCATTTGGCAACAAATCAATGGCACAGTCATAGGGGCGATGGGGAGGTAGTACCTCTGCAACTTTTTTGGAGAACACGTCCGCAAAATCTGCATAACACCCTGGCAATCCTGGCAAACTTAGCTGCGAGAGCCTGACTGGAAGGCTCAAGCAACTCCTGAAACAATCAGTACCCCAACTAAGAATCTCCCCAGAGACCCAGTCAAATTGAGGATTGTGGGCCCTTAACCAGGGTAACCCCAACACCAATGGGGCAAAAGTACAGACAGTCACATAAAAGGACAATTTTTCAGAGTGTGTGGCTCCAATAAACAAAGAAATCTGGCTAGTGCAAGAGGTAATTTTACCTTGGGATAATGGTTCCCCGTTTAACCCACAAATCTCAATTTCCGATGCCAAGGGTACTAAGGGAACAGAGTGTTTCAGGGCGAATTGGCGGTCCATAAAAACCCCGTCGGCCCCACTGTCCACAAAGGCCTCAGTCTTGACAGTTTGACCGAGGATCTTCAAGGTCACCGGAATGATAAAAGTCTTCTTGGGAAATTCTGACTTCTGGCCTGACAGGATATTTCCCATCACCCTCAGGCCCTGAAGTTTTCCGGCTTTTCTGGGCATGATACTACCACATGACCTTTATTCCCACAGTACAAACACAACCCCTGCTGTCTCCTCCGCGTCTTCTCACGCGAGGAGAGGCGGGTAGCCCCAATCTGCATAGGCTCCTCAGAAAATTCCTCAGAGTCTGAGGTTCCCTTGGGAAGGAAGGAAATCTCAGTCTCCCTTTCAAGCCTACGCTCTCTCAGCCGTCTATCCACCCGGATGGATAACTGCATGAGCTGATCCAAGCTATCAGGCAATGGATATTGTACCAGTTGGTCCTTTATCTGGTTAGAAAGACCTCTTCGGTACTGGTGTCTCAGGGCTGGGTCATTCCACTGGGTATCATGGGCCAACCTCCGAAACTCCGTACAGTAAACCTCAACTGGCCTTCGCCCTTGCTTAAGGATCGAAATCTGAGCCTCGGCTGAGGCCGTCTTGTCAGGGTCATCATACAACATGCCCAGTGCCGTAAAAAAAGCATCAACACTTTTAAGCGACGGACAGTCAGGCTGCAACCCATATGCCCAGACCTGTGGGTCTCCTTGTAGCAAGGAAATCACTATGCCCACCCGCTGAATCTCCGACCCAGAAGACTGAGGCCTAAGCCGGAAGTATAGCTTGCAGCTCTCCTTGAAACAAAAGAACTGCGAGCGATCTCCAGAAAAACGATCCGGGAGATTTACTTTCGGCTCCTTAACCCCTGCAGGTGCTGCTGCTGCGGGAGCTCCGCCAGCAGCCTGGGAGGTGTGCATTTTAATGGACAAATCATTAAATTGTCGAGTCAGGACCTGCACCTGATCGACCACCTGTTGCAACGTATTTTGAGGGGTATGCTCCATATTCCCAAAAAATTTCAACAGGAGTATTAGGCTGCTGAATATGTTATGCACACCAGTGCCTGCAGGAAAGTACTGGTGTCAGAACTGTTATGCACTCCAGTGTCTGCAGGAATGTACTGGTGTTTGAACTGTTATGCAAAACAAATGGACTCACAGACAAACTGGGGAATATGACATAACGTACACAGAAGGTAATAGGGTAACAAAATACACACAAAGTGAACAGAGAAGCCCAGAGGCTAAGGAACTGGGTATCTCCCTTGTATTAGAACTGCACAGATGGAAAAAGCAAGATGTTGTGTTTTAATACGTAGAGAACCCGAAATGCTGTTGCTAAGGGCAACAGCAAAACCCTAAAGGGTTACCAACGGGTGTGGCAGTAAGCTCCTTGGTCAGAGATGGAATGATAGACACAAGGAGAGTCTCCACAATCCTATTTCTCACTTGCAGTGCACAGGTTTTAGCTTACTGCCACTAAACTGACCCCTGACACCTAGCACAGTGAGACAGGATTAGACAGGCAAGTCTTAGAATACAGCCGCAAACTTGCTAAGTTCACAGAGTAGAAACAGAACCCCAGCAAGCTAAACGACTGACTCCAGTTTTACTGCTAGGTCTGGATTGGCAGAGTGTAATACCAAATCCCCAGGCCTATTTGCAGTAAGCAACAAACAAATACAAAGCTACACAGTACTGGCTAACTTTCATGAACTGACTAACCAACAAAGATTCAGCAGCATCTGCTTACCCTGAAAAGAGGCCTTATAAAGCAGGTGCTGTCCACGCCCCACTCAGACCTCACAGACTGTGAGCACAAAAACCAGCACCGGATCCCCTGCCGTGCACAGAGCCTATAACCACTGCACAGCAAAAGACCCGAACCGGAGTATCAGCTGCGCTCATGTTACTCCACTAGCACTTGTCTCCCGGTTGCCATGACGACGTGGCAGCACAGGGCAGGAGACCCTAACAGCTCGCTACCTAGTCCCTGGGTCTGGTGCAGGCTTCAGCGGTATCTTCCGCGCTGGGCCACCACCAGTCCCTCAGCCCTGCCCTGCTACCTGCTACCCCATGCGTTCTGGGCGCTACTTCTGCCGGAGGTTCCGCGAAGCACTCGCGTGGGCTCCGGCGGATCGCGGCTACACGCGGCACTTCTCCTGCCCCAGCCCCCTCAGCCGTGCAGGGCGCGTGGGACGGGCCGGTGGCGGGGGCGCGCGGGCGGACACAGGGGGACAATACCCCTGGGGTGCTGCGGCAGCCTCCAGGCGTAGGGGCACACGCAGCACCACCCGGACACTGGCCGCAGGTGGGGGGCAAGGCGGGTCCACTGGGGGGAATAATTTGTCAGCCTCTAGGGGCTCGTCTCCCCCCAATACTGTTCAACCCATTCCTGCTGATAGGCCCCTACGGGATCGAGTGGTGCTCTTCTCGCCACGCGGCTCCCGGGCACGGCGTGCCGAGAGGCGTGGTGCTTCTGTGCCCAGCCTCGGTGAGACCGCAGTGTTTTATGCTCGCCCTGCATTAGGTGCCCCCCATCCGGTCGGCAGCCCCCTCGCGGTTGTTGGCCAGTCCTGGCCGGGCACTGGGTGCAGGACTAGACGCACAGCTTCCGGTACTGCGCATCCGGCTGGTGGTGCGGGGCCTTTGGCCGCCGGTGCACCTGCGACCAGCAGCGTGGTCCTCCCTATTGCTCCTGCGACAGTGGCTGCTCCTGCGGACGGGGACACGGCGGCTGTTTCTGCACTGCTGGTCTCGGTTATAGGGATTTTGACTCCCCTGTTGACGGCGCGGTCATCTTCAAGTGGTTCGGCGGGCCAGTTCGGTTACTTGCGGTCTGCACTCACTCCACTGGTCGCTCAGCTGACATCGTTATGCGCCGCTCCCCCTTCTGCGGCAGCTCAGCAGCCGCTTGTTTCAACTGGGTCTTGTGCCCAGGCGCCTGCACTTAACCACTTGCCAGGCTCTTCGCTGGCACTTTCTGTTCCCTCTCCAGTTGCAGAGACGGTGGACATGCCGGAGAGTGATTCCTGCGACAGCGACCAGTCTTCTGCATCGGCTGCCACGAGACGGGCCTCCCAGGCCTCCCCATCCGGTGTGACTAATTTTAATGGCGTTTTGGGTCAGCAGGGTGCCGGAGCCGAGACTGCCAAGGGCAAAGACCAGGCGAAGGTTGTCAAGGGTAAACGCCATAGGCATGGGCGTTCCCACAAACGCAGTAAGCGATCGCGCCGCCGTAGGCATGGTAGCAGTAGCAGCAGTCTGGAAGAGGGCAGCCCCTGCAACGTCGTGCGTTGCCCATACACCAAGGTTATGCGGGGTCTCCGCCCATGGATACGGGATCGCATCAATAGCGGATCTTACGTGGATGTCTTCGCATTAACATCCAAGTCCCGCAAGGCTTTGGTGGCGGCCAAGAAAAAGAGTGGGATAGGTGAGGATGCATATAGGTCCTATGTTAACTGGCTCAAGGGGTTCTACATATTCGCAGCCTGTTACCTGGAGACTCACCCGGAAGAGGCCATGAACATCGTGCGCTACCTGCACATGATTCATGGTCTATTCCTTTCTAACAGGCCTCTCGCCTGGCTTCGGTACGACACAGAGTTCAGGCGTAAACAGCACGGTCTGCATTTCCTGGCTTTCGGTGTTAAGGATGTGGAAGTATGGCTTGAGGTTACGGAGAGCTCCCTCGTGCTTCCGGAAGCCTCTATGGCCCAGCCTGTTAGCACGTCCGCTAGGGGCTCCTTTCGGGCCACTGCGGGACGAGGGTCCAAAGGTCGTTGTTTTACCTTTAACAACGGCAATTGCGGATCTGGGTCCAAATGTCATTTCCGGCACAGCTGCCTGCGCTGCGGAGCTTCCCACCCGGCTAAGGAATGTCCCAAGCCTGCCGGTGCGGGTCCGGGTGGCAGATCCCTCGGCGTTACTAGTGCTAAGTAAAGCCCCCTCCCCTCCCCGGCTTGACGCCATGCGCAAATGGCTTACTTGGTACCCACTTCGCCCTCAGGCCCAATTTTTGCTGGAAGGTTTTACCGAGGGATTTCGCCTCCCCTTTAGCGGTGAGGTCCCTTACTCAGCTCCTCGGAACTTGCGCTCGGCCAGAGAGCTTCCCCTCGTTCTACACGGTAAAGTGGCCACGGAAGTGCAGCTGGGACGCATGGCCGGCCCCTTTGCTGCACTCCCTTTGCCAAATTTGGTTTTATCCCCAGTTGGAGTGGTCCCTAAGAAATCTCTTGGCAAATTTAGGCTAATCCAGCACCTGTCTTACCCTCATGGCGCGTCTGTTAACGATGCGATCCCCGAGGCGCTATCCTCGGTTACGTATCAATCGTTTGATGACGCTTTGAAATTAGTCAGAGCGGCGGGCCCCCATGCGTTATTGAGTAAAGTTGATGTGGAATCTGCATTTCGTCTTTTACCATTGCACCCTGATTCGTTTCGTTTCATGGGCTTTAGGCTGGACGACGGTTTTTACATCGACAAATGCCTACCCATGGGTTGCTCAGTCTCCTGTGCTTTTTTCGAGGCTTTTAGTTCATTTCTCCATTGGTGCGTTTGCGCTGGGACGGGGGAACCGGGAGTCGCACATTATCTGGACGATTTCCTGTGCATCGGGCCTTGCAGCTCGGACAGGTGTGCTCGGCTGCTCTTCTCCTTGAAAGCACTTTTTTTTCCGAGTTTGGGGTACCAATCGCTCCAGATAAATGTGAGGGTCCTTGCACCCGCCTCTCGTATCTAGGCATCGAACTGGATACTGAGGCGGGATGCTGCCGATTGCCCTTAGACAAAGTTGCCAAGTTGCGTGTGTGTATTGAGAGGGCATTGGCAGGTGGCAAGGTTACCTTGCGCCAGTGCCAATCCCTTCTCGGTCTTTTCAATTTTGCATGCAAGGTCATTCCCATGGGTAGAATCTTTTGTCGCAAATTGGAGCGGGCGACGGCTGGCGCTCGTAGGCCGCATCACTTCATTAGATTGTCATTCGAGATTTGCAGGGACCTGCGAGTTTGGGATGCCTTTCTGCATGAGTTTAATGGCGTAGCCATTTGGCTGTCTGAGGCGGTCCACAGCCCAGGTATCCAGTTGTTCACCGATGCGTCGGGTTCCTGGGGATACGGTGCGTACCTCGATGGTGCATGGTCCGCTGCCCCTTGGCCGGACTCCTGGTTCCGGCAGGGCTTAACCCGCAACCTTTTGTTGCTGGAACTGTTTCCCATTGTCGTTGCATTGGAGCTGTTGGGGGGAGCGGATCAAAGACCAGCACGTGGTCTTCTGGTGTGACAATCTGGGTGTGGTTCAGGTGATCAATGGGCAGCGATCTTCCTCGCTTCCAGTTATTCGCTTGTTGGCCCGCCTGGTCTTGCTCTGTTTGCGTCTGAATGTTCACTTCATTGCGCGGCACGTCCCAGGGGTTTACAACAGCATTGCCGATGCTCTCTCTAGACAACAGTTGGCTCGGTTTCGCGCGTTGGCCCCTGCTGCAGCGCTTACAGGTGACGTATGCCCTTCTCATTGCTGGCAGGTTATATGGCTGGGATAACTGCTTTGGCCAGCCAGTCGGTGGCTCCAGCCACGCTGGTGAAATATCGGGTGGCGTTCCATCGATGGGAGACATTCATTGCGCACAGGCGAAACGAAGGTAAGCCTTCCTTTCGACTACTGTTGGCTTTTGTCTGGCGTATGTACGAAGCTGGGAGGTCGCGCGCAGTTGTCAGCCAGATGCTGGCAGGTATCTCCTTTTTTCTGCGCTTACAGGGTAGCCAAGATTTAACTAAAAGCTTTTTGGTGAGATGCTGTTTGCAGGGCTAGGCTCGTGGCACTCCTGTGTCTGTGGACAACAGGCGTCCTATATCGGTTGCACTGCTGGGTCGCCTGATGGAGGTCTTACCATCCGTTTGCGATTCTCAGTATGAGGTGTTGCTTTTCCGGCTTGCCTTTGCTATGGCTTTTTGCGGAGCCTTTCGGATCGGCAAGTTGGTGGCCCCCTCCAGGTCCGCGGCCCCTCCTTTGCTTGAGTCCCATGTGTTGTTGGCGGATGCATTACTGTGCAAATTAAGCCGTTCTAAGATGGATCAGTTGGGGCGTTGGCATTGGATTACCTTGCCTGCCTGCCCTAACACTAGCATCTGCCCCGTAACCTTGGCACGCGTGTTTGGTGACTCCCGGCCACGTTGTGGCGGAGCGTGGCTTGTCCACCTCGATGGGTCACCTTTGACGTTGTACCAATTCCAGTGGGTATTTAAGCAATGCATCCTTGTGTTGGGATTGTCGCCATCACTGTATGGTACACATTCCTTTCGCGTTGGTGCTGCAACAACAGCCGCTTTATTACGTTTTTCTGAGACTGAGATTAAAGCGCTTGGTCGATGGAAATCCAATGCCTACAAGCGCTATGTCAGGTGATTCCATTGTCCAGTTTACGGCAGGCCTTCTTCTGGTTTGCCTCAAATTTTTCTTGTTCTCCTTGGTTTCTTTTCAGTTCACTCGAGTGACAACGGGATGGCGTGCCGGCGGGTCGGTGTTGGGGTGCCATCGTCAGCCGCTACATTTTTGGCGGGCTGCAGGAGTGCCTTGGCTCTGACTCGTTGACCCGTCTTTTCGTCTCTCCTCGACTGGACTTGACCTGTAGCCTTTTTTGGCCACTCGTCACCGTTTGAACGGTGGGTGTCCCGTTGGATTTTGCCCTGCTTTTCTCCTGAGATCCCAGAGGGTGCTATTGGCCTGTGCCCTCTGCGGCAGGTTTTGCAGCTTTTCACTTCGGGACAGGTCGTTCCCCTCCCCGCCCCTTATTCATTTTTAGGACGCCCATTTAAGTAGACCTGATGGCGTCTCTTTTTTGTCTGATGAGGGCATTTGTTTAGGTTGGAAGGTAGTTTCCGAGTTCTTTATAGGTCAGTTTTAGATAGTTCGTTGTTAGTCAGGGTATGGTGGCGGCACCGGCTCCTTACAGGCCGGTGTGTGGTGGGAAAGAACGGCAGTTACAGTGGCTATTGCGCCGCTGTTTGTGGGTGCGCTCTTTGCCCAATACATTGTATACTCTGGCCCTCCTTACCGAGGGTCATTGGGGCTCGGCTGTCTGGCCGGCTCTATTATGGTGTATTGGGGAGAGAGTTGGAAACTCAGCACTTATTGGCGTAAGCCAATGAGATAAAGAAGTCATGTCGTGGACATGCGTAGCAGCAATAAGTCGTAATGTCACTGTTGGTCTGGCCGTTCTTTCTTATTGCCACCATACTTAGCTTAAATATATCATAATAAATAATGGTTGACCGATTTTAATGGTATTTCAGTTGTCTGTATTGTTATTTCTCTGTGTCATTTATTTCTAGATAAGTTAAGTTAGTTCACATTTATTTGTAAGGTTATTGTGTAATGATGTCATGCGGTCCGACATCAGATGATAGAAAGTTTATGAAGAGCGCGTGCGAATAGCGCAAGCGAGTGTAAAATTCTTGGCTGTTTGCATGGGCTTTACACAATGTTTAGGTTACTTAACAGTTAATAGGCTTGGGGGGTTGGTCTTAATTAGAATAGTGGGAGTGTAGGGAGGAGCTAGCAGACATTTTGTGTGAGACAGGATATGCTTTCTGCCTCTTTCTCTCAGGATTTTCCCACCCTCCCTCCCCGAGTCACGTTTTGCCCACCCGTTTTTCTTTTTCTTTGCCGGTTGGGGTTTGTCAACCGCTCTCTGTGGCGGGAAAGAACGGCAGTTACAGTGGCTATTGCGCCGCTGTTTGTGGGTGCGCTCTTTGCCCAATATATTGTATACTCTGGCCCTCCTTACCGAGGGTCATTGGGGCTCAGCTGTCTGGCCGGCTCTATTATGGTGTATTGGGGAGAGAGTTGGAAACTCAGCACTTATTGGCGTAAGCCAATGAGATAAAGAAGTCATGTCGTGGACATGCGTAGTAGCAATAAGTCATAATGTCACTGTTGGTCTGGCCGTTCTTTCTTATTGCCACCAAACTTAGCTTAAATATATCATAATAAATAATGGTTGACCGATTTTAATGGCATTTCAGTTGTCTGTGTCATTATTTCTCTGTGTCATTTATTTCTAGATAAGTTAAGTTAGTTCACATTTATTTGTAAGGTTATTGTGTAATGATGTCATGCGGTCCGACATCAGATGATAGAAAGTTTATGCCATCTGCATTTGGATTTCCCCCTAAGATAAGTAAGCCTTAATAATTTGTCACCCTTTAGGTAAAAATGTTGTCATGTGAAGATGCTGAAATTTGTCATCCTTGTAGTGTGGTGTTCATTACGTGTGTACGAAGCATGAAGCAGAATGGTTTTTTTTAAGTTGTTTTATTTATTTTTCCCTCACAGCTGACTCATTTCTGCTCAGATAATTACAGCTGAATAGCACATGCAATGCTGGTATCATGTGTGTGCATGCTTTCTCTCTTATTGAAATGATTAATTATTTTATTACTACTAATCTGATTTTATTACAGGTCTGTCTGCAATCACTGGGGGCTTGAGATTTCCCTTCTTTCCCTCTCTCTTGCTCTCTCTTTGGCAAATTAATTTTTTATACATATAGGACTAATTTCTTGTTGCTTCACCTTAAAATTTGATGAATCAGGAGCTGAATTTCTAAAGAAAAAAATGTTTTCTTCATTGATTTAACCCTAAGCATATGATTAGAGGGGACCCAGACAGAGATATGCTCAACTCTGCATATAGAGAATATAAGCATATACAGATGTAGCCACCTTTGTCTTGACCGATTCTCCGCCTAGACGTCCGTTTAGTCATGCTAAGGCGATAGCTGAGTTTAATCACAGGCAGGCGCGTTGAGGCGATCTAGATACTCAGCATGCATTACACATCTCCACCACTGGGTGGCTAATGCTCCACTAATCCAGTACTTTAGATCGTACAGTATAGCGGCGGATTGATCTACCTGTACCTGTACAGCTCTGGCAATTGGTCAGTGACGACTGTAATGTTAATACTGTAGGCGTAACGGGAGGAAGTGGAAAAAGATGGTGACCTACTGTAGAGTACTGTATGTGTATGGAGACGCAACTAATTGTGTAAAAGGAAGAATGTACAGTACAATGTATAAACACTGTGCTTTTAAAATACATGAGCGTCTGAGTTCCCTAAGGCATAATGGGAATGGAGGGCTAGCAGGAGGCGGTGGAAAATACCGTGCTTTACAAATGCGAGTGTCCGAGTCCTCTAAGGCATAAACCAACACCAATGGGGTGGGGGCCGGGTGCTGTTTGCAGTACTTTTACACATGAAATTGGGAATCTCTCATGAGGCATCGTGGGCTAGGGGTGAAGGCTCCCACCTCCCACGCTGAGGGTCCAGGGTTCGAGACCTGATGTGCCTTCTTTTTTTTTTATTGTAATAATACACTGTATTATTTTATTTTCATTGTAAGACAGTCAATGGAAGGATGCACACAAGTTTCATATAAATCAGAGTAGATCTGCAGGAGCGATTTTTTACGCTAAATGCATCTACAGAGCGGTAATGAGTAGAAATGAGTGTATTCTGAGTGAGCAAAACAGTACAGTAGATCTTCGGCGTTTGTGTATTGCACAGGACCTGAATTCCCTCCCTGTCCACAGCATGATCTGTGCAGGCTCCCAGGGGGGAAGGGCGATGGGCTAGCAGGAGGCGGTGGAAAATACTGTGCTTTACAAATGCGAGCGTCTGAGTCCCCTAAGGCATAAACCAACACCAATGGAAAGGAAGGGCCAACCTTTTTTTTTAATGTGTTCCCGTGAACAAGCACAAACAGCTAATTAGTACCCTAATAGAACATACTGTACAGAGATACTAAGTACGGTGATTTGGCATCCGGTAAAACAGCTGTTCATGCTAATTAGTACACTAGTAGAACATACTGTACAGAGATACTAAGGATGGTGATTTGGCATCTAGGAACTTTCAGAGGAGCATTTATCTCTCTCCATTATACATACAAAGATTAAACTTGCAACTGTACGTTACAAGCTGTTCGTGCTAATTAATACACTAGTAGAACATACTGTACAGAGATACTAAGGATGGTGATTTGGCATCTAGGAACTTACTGAGGAGCTTTTATCTCTCTCCATTATACATAGAAAGATTAAACTTGCCACTCTACGTTACAAGCTGTTTGTGCTAATTAGTACACTAGTAGAACATAGAGTACAGAGATACGAAGGACAGTAATTTGGCATCCAGGAATTTAGGGAGGAGCTTTTATCTCTCTCCATTATACTTAGATAGATTACAATGGAGAGATTAAAGCTCCTCCCTAAATTCGTGGATGCCAAATCACTGTACTTAGTATCTCTGTACAGTATGTTCTACTAGTGTACTAATTAGCACGAACAGCTTGTAACGTACAGTGGCAATTTTAATCTTTCTATGTATAATATAGAGATATAAAAGCTCCTCCCTAAGTTCCTGGTTGCTAAATCACCATCCTTAGTATCTTTTCATAGTATTTTCTATTAGGGTACTTATTAGCACAAACAGCTAATTAGTACACTAGTAGAACATAGAGTACAGAGATACTAAGGACAGTAATTTGGCATCCAGGAATTTAGGGAGGAGCTTTTATCTCTCTCCATTATGCTTAGATATATTACAATGGAGAGATTAAAGCTCCTCCCTAAGTTTGTGGATGCCAAATCACTGTACTTAGTATCTCTGTACAGTATGTTCTACTAGTGTACTAATTAGGACGAACAGCTTGTAACGTACAGTGGCAATTTTAATCTTTCTATGTATAATATAGAGAGATAAAAGCTCCTCCCTAAGTTCCTGGTTGCCAAATCAGCATCCTTAGTATCTTTGCATAGTATTTTCTATTAGGGTACTTATTAGCACAAACAGCTAATTAGTACACTAGTAGAACATAGAGTACAGAGATACTAAGGACAGTAATTTGGCATCCAGGAATTTAGGGAGGAGCTTTTATCTCTCTCCATTATGCTTAGATAGATTACAATGGAGAGATTAAAGCTCCTCCCTAAATTCGTGGATGCCAAATCACTGTACTTAGTATCTCTGTACAGTATGTTCTACTAGTGTACTAATTAGCACGAACAGCTTGTAACGTACAGTGGCAATTTTAATCTTTCTATGTATAATATAGAGAGATAAAAGCTCCTCCCTAAGTTCCTGGTTGCCAAATCACCATCCTTAGTATCTTTGCATAGTATTTTCTATTAGGGTACTAATTAGCACAAACAGCTAATTAGTACACTAGTAGAACATAGAGTACAGAGATACTATGGACAGTAATTTGGCATCCAGGAATTTAGGGAGGAGCTTTTATCTCTCTCCATTATACTTAGATAGATTACAATGGAGAGTTTAAAGCTCCTCCCTAAGTTCGTGGATGCCAAATCACTGTACTTAGTATCTCTGTACAGTATGTTCTACTAGTGTACTAATTAGCACAAACAGCTTGTAACGTACAGTGGCAATTTTAATCTTTCTATGTATAATATAGAGAGATAAAAGCTCCTCCCTAAGTTCCTGGTTGCCAAATCAGCATCCTTAGTATCTTTGCATAGTATTTTCTATTAGGGTACTTATTAGCACAAACAGCTAATTAGTACACTAGTAGAACATAGAGTACAGAGATACTAAGGACAGTAATTTGGCATCCAGGAATTTAGGGAGGAGCTTTTATCTCTTTCCATTATGCTTAGATAGATTACAATGGAGAGATTAAAGCTCCTCCCTAACTTCGTGGATGCCAAATCACTGTACTTAGTATCTCTGTACAGTATGTTCTACTAGTGTACTAATTAGCACGAACAGCTTGTAACGTACAGTGGCAATTTTAATCTTTCTATGTATAATATAGAGAGATAAAAGCTCCTCCCTAAGTTCCTGGTTGCCAAATCACCATCCTTAGTATCTTTGCATAGTATTTTCTATTAGGGTACTAATTAGCACAAACAGCTAATTAGTACCCTAATAGAACATACTGTACAGAGATACTAAGTATGGTGATTTTGTATCCAGGAACTTATTGAGGAGCTTTTATCTCTCTCCATTATACATAGAAAGATTAAACTTGCCGCTGTACGTTACAAGCTGTTCGTGCTAATTAGTACCCTAATAGAACATACTGTACAGAGATACGAAGTATGGTTATTTGGCATCCAGTTAAAAGCTGTTCGTGCTAATTAGTATACTAGTAGAACATACTGTACAGAGATACTAAGAATGGTGATTTGGCATCTGGGAACTTCCAGAGGAGCTTTTATCTCTCTCCATTTTACATAGAAAGATTAAACTTGCCGCTGTACTTTACAAGCTGTCTGTGCTAATTTAGTACCCTAATAGAAAATACTATACAGAGATACTAAAGACGGTAATTTGGCACCCAGGAATTTAGGGAGGAGCTTTTATCTCTCTCCATTATACTTAGAAAGATTACAATGGAGAGAGATAAAAGCTCCTCCCTAAGTTTGTGGATGCCAAATTACTGTCCTTAGTATCTCTGTACAGTATGTTCTACTAGTGTATTAATTAGCACAAACAGCTTGTAACGTACAGTGGCAAGTGTAATTTTTCTAAGTATAATGGAGAGAGATAAAAACTCCTCCCTATGTTCCTGGATGTCAAATTACCATGCTTAGCATTTCTGTACAGTATTTCCTATCTAGCCAGAAACCCTGTATCCTGTGCAAGCTAGGCGGACAACTGGAGGGGACCCGAAACACGGTTGCTTCCCGTTTCCCTTCCCAGTGTCACATAAACTAGTGGTTGGTCAGCCCCGAAAGCCAAGAGTCTCCACTTTTGTATGGTACAAGTCCTGATTCTCTGGTACACCCAGAACTAGAGATATCATTACGCAAAGTGGACCCATTTTCCCATAGACTATAATGGGACCGTTAATTCAGACCCACCATAGGTTCCGACGCTTGCCATGAGCCTTGTGGGGGTCACAGAAACTTGGGGTTGGTACCCTCCGGTAGCTAATTGTCTCCCCTTCCATACCAATCTAGTGATGAAGGCTCCCACCTCCCATGCTGAGAGTCACAAAGTGCCAACCTTTTTTTTCTATGTTCCCGTGACATTCACTTTATTATTTTTTTTCTTTGTTGTACATTCAATGAAAGGGTGCACACAGGTTTCACATAAATCAAAGTAAATCTGCAGCAGCGATTCATTCCGCTATATACAAATACACAGCGGTAATGAGTATAAATTAGTGTATTTCGACGCAACTAACTGAGCAACACAGTACTGTAGATCGTCAGCATTTGTGTATTGTACTTGACCTGAACTCCCTCCCTGTCCACTGCATGACCTGTGCAGGCTCCCAGGGGGGAAGGGCGATGGGGGTAGGGAGAGGCGTTGGAAAACACTGTGCTTTTGAAATACAAGTATTAACGTCCGAGTCCCCTAAGGCATAAACCAACACCAATGGGAAGGAAGTGCCAACCTTTTTTTAATGTGTTCCTGTAACATTCACTTTATTATTATTATTTTTCTTTGTTATACATTCAATGAACGGGTGCACACAGGTTTCACATAAATCAGAGTGGGCGGTGGATTTTCCTACATACAGTAGTATACTGTTGCACATGTCTTGTAACCTGATCGGAACTCCCTCCCTGTCTACTGCATGTACTTTGCAGGCTCCCAGGGGGGGAAGGGGAAAGTGGGATGGGGTAGGGTGAGGCAGTGGAAAAATAAGATTTTACTCACCGGTAAATCTATTTCTCGTAGTCCGTAGTGGATGCTGGGAACTCCGTAAGGACCATGGGGAATAGACGGGCTCCGCAGGAGACTGGGCACTCTAAAAGAAAGATTAGGTACTATCTGGTGTGCACTGGCTCCTCCCTCTATGCCCCTCCTCCAGACCTCAGTTAGGATACTGTGCCCGGAAGAGCTGACACAATAAGGAAGGATTTTGAATCCCGGGTAAGACTCATACCAGCCACACCAATCACACCGTATAACTCGTGATACTATACCCAGTTAACAGTATGAAATATAACTGAGCCTCTCAACAGATGGCTCAACAATAACCCTTTAGTTAGGCAATAACTATATACAAGTATTGCAGACAATCCGCACTTGGGATGGGCGCCCAGCATCCACTACGGACTACGAGAAATAGATTTACCGGTGAGTAAAATCTTATTTTCTCTGACGTCCTAGTGGATGCTGGGAACTCCGTAAGGACCATGGGGATTATACCAAAGCTCCCAAACGGGCGGGAGAGTGCGGATGACTCTGCAGCACCGAATGAGAGAACTCAAGGTCCTCCTCAGCCAGGGTATCAAATTTGTAGAATTTAGCAAACGTGTTTGCCCCTGACCAAGTTGCAGCTCGGCAAAGTTGTAAAGCCGAGACCCCTCGGGCAGCCGCCCAAGATGAGCCCACTTTCATCGTGGAATGGGCTGTTACTGATTTAGGATGCGGCAATCCAGCCGCAGAATGCTCCAGCTGAATTGTGCTACAAATTCAGCGAGCAATAGTCTGCTTAGAAGCAGGAGCACCTATTTTGTTGGGTGCCTACAGGATAAAAAACGAGTCAGTTTTCCTGACTCCAGCCGTCCTGGAAATATACATTTTTAAGGCCCTGACTACGTCCAGTAACTTGGAATCTTCCAAGTCCCTAGTAGCCGCAGGCACTACAATAGGTTGGTTCAAGTGAAAAGCTGATACCACCTTAGGGAGAAACTGGGGACGAGTCCTCAATTCTGCCCTATCCATATGGAAAATCAGATAAGGGCTTTTACATGACAAAGCCGCCAATTCTGACACACGCCTGGCCGAAGCCAAGGCCAATAACATGACCACTTTCCACGTGAGATATTTCAAATCCACAGTTTTAAGTGGCTCAAACCAATGTGATTTTAAGAAACTCAACACCACGTTGAGATCCCAAGGTGCCACAGAAGGCACAAAAAAGGGGCTGAATATGTAGCACTCCCTTTACAAATGTCTGAACTCCAGGCAGTGAAGCCAGTTCTTTCTGGAAGAAAATCGACAGAGCCGAAATCTGGACCATAATGGAACCCAAATTTAGGTCCATAGTCACTCCTGACTGTAGGAAGTGCAGAAAACGACCCAGCTGAAATTCCTCTGTTGGGGCCTTCCTGGCCTCACACCACGCAACATATTTTCGCCAAATACGGTGATAATGGTTTGCGGTTACTTCTTTCCTGGCTTTTATCAGCGTAGGAATGACTTCCTCCGGAATGCCCTTTTGCTTTAGGATCCGGAATTCAACCGCCATGCCGTCCAACGCAGCCGCGGTAAGTCTTGGAACAGACAGGGCCCCTGCTGTAGCAGATCCTGGCTGAGCGGTAGAGGCCATGGGTCCTCTGATATTATTTCTTGAAGTTCTGGGTACCAAGCTCTTCTTGGCCCATCCGGAACCACGAGTATCGTTCTTACTCCTCGTTTTCTTATTATTCTCAGTACCTTTGGTATGAGAGGCAGAGGAGGGAATACATAAACCGACTGGTACACCCACGGTGTCACTAGAGCGTCCACAGCTATTGCCTGAGGGTCCCTCGACCTGGCGCAATATCTAGTTTTTTGTTTAGGCGGGAAGCCATCATGTCCACCTGTGGCCTTTCCCAACGGTTTACCAACAGTTAGAAGACTTCTGGATGAAGTCCCCACTCTCCCGGGTGTCGGTCGTGTCTGCTGAGGAAGTCTGCTTCCCAGTTGTCCACTCCCGGAATGAACACTGCTGACAGTGCTAAGACGTGATTTTCCGCCCATCGGAGAATCCTTGTGGCTTCTGCCATCGCCATCCTGCTTCTTGTGCCGCCCTGTCGGTTTACATGGGCGACTGCCGTGATGTTGTCTGATTGGATCAGTACCGGCTGGTTTTGAAGCAGAGGCCTTGCCAGACTTAGGGCATTGTAAATGGCCCTCAGTTCCAGAATATTTATGTGTAGGGACGACTCCTGACTTGACCAAAGTCCTTGGAAATTTCTTCCCTGTGTGACTGCCCCCCAGCCTCGAAGGCTGGCATCCGTGGTTACCAGGACCCAGTCCTGTATGCCGAATCTGCGGCCCTCTTGAAGATGAGCACTCTGCAGCCACCACAGTAGAGATACCCTGGTCCTTGGAGACAGGGTTATCAGCCGATGCATCTGAAGATGCGATTCCGACCACTTGTCCAAGAGGTCCCACTGAAAGGTTCTTGCATGGAACCTGCCGAATGGAATTTTGCTTCATAAGAAGCTACCATTTTTCCCAGGACTCGTGTGCAGTGATGCACCGATACCTGTTTTGGTTTCAGGAGGTCTCTGACTAGAGATGACAGCTCCTTGGCTTTCTCCTGCGGGAGAAACACTTTATTCTGTTCTGTGTCCAGAACCATCCCCAGGAACAGCAGGCGTGTGGTAGGAACCAGCTGTGACTTTGGAATGTATAGAATCCATCCGTGCTGTTGTAGCACTTCCCGAGATAGTGCTACTCCGACCAACAACTGCTCCATGGACCTCGCCTTTATAAGGAGATCTTCCAAGTACGGGATAATTAAAAACTCCCTTTTTTTCGAAGGAGTATCATCATTTCTGCCATTACCTTGGTAAAGACCCTCGGTGCCGTGGACAGTCCAGACGGCAGTGTTTGGAATTGGTAATGGCAATCCTGTACCACAAATCTGAGGTACTCCTGGTGAGGATGGTAAATGGGGACATGTAGGTAAGCATCCTTGATGTCCAGGGATACCATGTAATCCCCCTCCTCCAGGCTTGCAATAACTGCCCTGAGCGATTTCATCTTGAACTTGAATTTTTTTATGTATGTGTTCAAGGACTTCAAATTTAAAATGGGTCTCACCGAACCGTCCGGTTTCGGTACTACAAACAGTGTGGAATAGTAACCCCGTCCTTGTTGAAGTAGGGGCACCTTGACTATCACCTGCTGGGAATACAGCTTGTGAATTGCCTCTAGCACAGCCTCCCTGCCTGAGGGAGTTGTCGGCAAGGCAGATTTGAGGAAACGGCGGGGGGGAGACGCCTCGAATTCCAGCCTGTACCCCTGAGATACTACTTGAAGGATCCAGGGATCCACCTGTGAGTGAGCCCACTGATCGCTGACATTTTTGAGGCGGCCCCCCACTGTACCTGGCTACGCCTGTGGAGCCCCCGCGTCATGCGGTGGACTCAGAGGAAGCGGGGGAAGAATTTTGATTCTGGGAACTGGCTGACTGGTGCAGCTTTTTCCCTCTTCCCTCGTCTCTGTGCAGAAAGGAAGCGCCTTTGACCCGCTTGCTTTTCTGAAGCCGAAAGGACTGTACCTGATAATACAGTGCTTTCTTAGGCTGTGAGGAAACCTGAGGTAAAAATTTTTCTTCCCAGCTGTTGCTGTGGATACGAGGTCCCAGAGACCATCCCCAAACAATTCCTCACCCTTATAAGGCTCTATGCGCCTTTTAAAGTCAGCATCACCTGTCCAGTGTCGGGTCTCTAATACCCTCCTGACAGAATGGACATTGCATTAATTCTGGATGCCAGCCGGCAAAATATCCCTCTGTGCATCCCTCATATATAAGACGACGTCTTATGGTCGCAAAATAGTATCCCTGTTTGACAGGGTTACAGACCACGCTGCAGCAGCACTATCTGCAGGTCTCAGTCTAGTACCTGAGTGTGTAAATACAGACTTCAGGATAGCCTCCTGCTTTTTATCAGCAGGTACCTTCAAAGTGGCCGTATCCTAAGACGGCAGTGCCACCTTTTTTGACAAACGTGTGAGCGCCTTATCCACCCTAGGGGATATCTCCCAGCGTAACTTATCCTCTGGCGGGAAAAGGTACGCTATCAGTAACTTTTTAGAAATTATCAGTTTCTTATCGGGGGAACCCACGCTTTTTCACACTTCATTCACTCATTGGATGGGGGAACAAAACACTGCCTGCTTTTTCTCCCCAAACATAAAACCCTTTTTTAGTGGTACTTGGGTTAATGTCAGAAATGTGTAACACATTTTTTATTGCCGGGATCATGTAACGGATGTTCCTAGTGGATTGTGTATATGTCTCAACCTCGTCGACACTGGAGTCAGACTCCGTGTCGACATCTGTGTCTGCCATCTGAGGGAGCGGGCGTTTTTGAGCCCCTGATGGCCTTTGAGACGCCTGGGCAGGCGCGGGCTGAGAAGCCGGCTGTCCCATAGCTGTTACGTCATCCAGCCTTTTATGTAAGGAGTTGACACTGTCGGTTAATACCTTCCACCTATCCATCCACTCTGGTGTCGGCCCACAGGGGGCGACATCCCATTTATCGGCATCTGCTACGCCTCCACATAAGCCTCCTCATCAAACATGTCGACACAGCCGTACCGACAGAGCCGGCCATAGGCATAGGCAAACTAGGCAATTGCCTTGGGCATTTGATATGCCTAGGGGCATCAGCAGCTTCTGCTGATTAAAATGATATGCAGCATGCCTATATTCTGTGTGTAGCATTTCATATGCAGATACAGCCACAGTCTCACACAGTATATAGGCATGCTGCATATCATTTTAATCAGCAGAAGCTGCTTGTGCATCCTAGCGACATATCAATGCAAATAAGATGCATTTTCATTAAAAAAAAGGTGCCCGACGTTAGCATTGAGGCAAGACTTATGAGGACACATCTGTATCCAAGCCGAGGCAGAGGTCACAGTGTTAGTGGCAGTGTGAGTGCTATGTGCATGTGAGTGGGTTGGTTGTGCAGTAGTGTTCGGAATATGTGTAGGGAGCATTATGTGTGTCATGTAAAAATGCATTAATAATGTGCAACATATGTGTAAGGGGCACTGTGTGTGTCATTATGTGTAAAAGGGCATTAATAATGTGCGGCATATGTGTAACAGGGTACTACTGTATGTGTGTCATTATGTGTATGGGGCACTAATAATGTGCAGCAAATGTGTAGGGGGCACTATGTGTCATTATGTGTATAAGGGCATTAATGTGTGGCATGTGTATGGGACATTATGTGTAAAAGGGCAGTAATAAAGGTTTTCATAACGTGTAAGATGCATTATGTTTATAAGGACATTAATGATGTGTCTCATATGTGTAAGGGGCATTACTGTGTGGAATTATGTGTATAAATGCATTACTAATATCTGGCATTATGTGTATAAGGTGCTCTACTATGTGGCGTTGCGTATAGAAAGATCATTACTGTGTCATCTAATGTGAATAAAGAGCAATAGGGTGTGGTGTAATGTAAATAAGGAGCAATTCAGTGTAATCTAATGTGAATAAGGAGCTCTACTGTGAGGAGTAACGTTTATAAGGTAAAGTGATACTACTGTGGGATGTAATGTGAATTATCCACACTATCACATGATCAAATTTGAATACAGTTGCAGTACTGTGTGGCGTAATTTGAATTGGGGGTACTATTGTGTGGCCATGCCCTTGCCAGCAAAAATACACCCCTTTTTGGGCTGTGCGCCAAATGTGTGAACTGTTCCTATTTAAAATATAGGGGGTACAAACACCAAAATAAGGACTGTCACTGTTATGGGCGAGGGGTGATGGTGCTGGGAAAGAGGTGCAAGGTCAGAGGCGGAACCAGTGGTGGTGCTAGGGGGCACCAGCCAAAATCTTGCCTAGGGCATCATATTGGTTAGGGCCGGCTCTGCGTACCGACACACCGCACACACACAGGAAATGCTCTGACTGAGGACAGGACCCCACACAGCCCTTTGGGGAGACAGAGAGAGAGTATGCCAGCACACACCCTACTCCCGTATGCGGCCAGAACGCGTTTCACCATGAAGGGCTTAATCACCTGTGAGCCTGGCTCACAGGTGATTAAGCCCTTCGTGGTGAAACGCGTTCTGGCCGTTTGCTGATTCCCCGCTGCAGGGGGAACAGCCTGCACACATCCACACCCTCCAGCTAAAAGAGTCAGGTACCCTGTCCTTTCAGGTGTCTTCTCCTCTCCCGGCGGCGCATTTTGGTCCCTGCAATGCGGTGAGTAACCAGGGCCACCTAACACCGCATACGGGAGTAGGGCTGTACACTGTATCTTTCTCTCCGGCCAGCGTGCCTGCAAGCTCCGCTCTCACCTCCGTCCGCTCATTGAAGACGGAGGCAGCAGAAAGGGCTGCAGACTCTCACGCTGTCCCTAATTTTCAAACTATGTGTTAAGCAATTGATTATAATCTTGCCAGGGATACAGTGTTACACACTCTCCTTAATTATTCTAAGGCACAACAGTTAACCCATTTCATATTGATATCCAGTAATTTAACATCACTTCTGGTATACACCCTAAAACTCTTTAGTGTGGTGGATCAGTAATGTAATCAGTTGATATAACCAACATTAGACCTATCAAGGAGTTTAGCAATTAACATGTGATGTATGTATCTATCCTATTTACTTTCGGTGTCTGCCCTCCTCCCGGTGGCGAATTTGGTTCCCGCTATGCCTAGTGTAATCAGGACCATCTAACACCGCAAACGGAGGACTCAGGGCGTATCACTGCATCTCTCTATCGTGAACAGCGTTTGCCGATCCCGCTCTCACCCCCGTCCGCTCACGGAAGACGGCGGCAGTAGAAGGGGTGGCATACCTTCACGCTGTTCCTTTCTATCCCCAGTGTGTTCATCATTATTTGTACCTGACAGTTAATAAGGGAGAGGATATAGAGAGAGGACATTTGGTTATGTTACCATAGCAATTGTTTATAAGTAGTAACATAAATCTCCAGGGTAGGGTGCATGTCTAACATCCAAACTATGATAGCATGCCCCAAAGCAGTACCCACGGTCTAATGTCTAGAACCATGCTAAGTTACTAACAGGTATCATATGAAGGAATTATATGAGAAACTACTAGGATTACTTACAAGGGTATCAGCAGCTGGAGATGATTATGAAATAGCATTCAAAGCTCCTAAACCTCAGTAAAATTATCGGTGTGTAGATGTGTTATAGGTATTTTACCTTTTGATGCTTTAAATTATCACCACTACCAATATTATTTTGGTGAGCGTATATATATTATTAATACTTTTTTCATTATAATTATAAATGTATTGCATGATCATGTCTAGAAAGGTTTTATGAATAATAGTGATTAAAATTTATGTTTTATTAAAATCATCTATCAATTACTTACATAAAAGAGTGCTCCACAAAAGGAACTTTTTTTCTTTGTGAAACCACCTCTGGGTTTCCGGTTTTGGAGTATGTGATATTCAGTTCCGTGGAGCACCTCCAGCTGTGATACTAAAGGAATAAAAGTAAATTACTGTAATTGCTGGTTTGAAATACATTGTATTCATTTATTATTGTTTATGTTTTGTGCGGGATACACAGTTTTCTTTTTATATACTGTACAAAATTCCTAATCTCAAGAGGCAATAGTGAACTTCTAACACGTCCATTTGCGACAGTGTACACTACTGGTTTTCTGTTGTTTTGTCTGCGGGACTTGGACGCTCACATATTCATAAAGTACTGTAGATGGATCATATACTGTATGCTGTACTATCTGTGTCTGTATCGTATATACTGTATTAAATAATGCAGCGTAATGAGTATTTACTGTATGCAGCGTAATGAGACGCCTTAGTAAAGTAGTCCTTATTATATTTTTCAGTATTGTATTTTACGGGAGACCACACGCATGCTCAGTGGTGATTGTAAAAAGCGACATCTGGTGGCTGATCGCAGGTATTACACGTAAAGGTAACGCCAAACGCTCTGTCTGCCTCCGTGCGATTAGGTACGCCTCTCTGTGACTAGGCGCGCCTCCCTATGCTGCGTATGCTCGATCGGGACAAACGCCTCAGCCAGTCAAGATAAAGGTGGCTACATCTGTACTGTACGTATTCCATGCAAACAATGCAAGAGCAATTAGTCTCAACTAAACATTTGATTCATACCATTCTTGGCAATGGTGAGGGGACTGCTGCTGTGACATCTGTGAATTAGTAATGCCCCTTCTGTCAAGGTGTCTCTAAATATCCCCACAATGGTGTCTTCACAGTTCACACCCATCCAAATGCAACTCACACTCTGGGGCAGATGTATTAAGCCTGGAGAAGTGATAAAACAGTGATAAAGCATTTCTAAGTGCAAGGTGATAACGCACCAGCCAGTCATCTGCTTTATCACTGCTTTTTCACTTCTCCAGGCTTAATACATCTGCCCCTGTGTCTTAAACTTGTCTCCACTTTTCTTCAGCCTGTCACATCTCCTCTTGTGCTAAACACACTTCAGCAACAGAATGCCAACTCTCATGCTGTTGCTCACACTTTTCTCCTCCCAGATTTCGCTATTTAAACCTCTTCTCCAGAGACCTGATACCTCTTCACTTTGGGTTTACTGTGCAAGCATCTGACCTTCTCCCTTTTCCAGAACAAACTGGGAAATAAAGTCCTGCACACTGCTGCAATCCTCGTGGCTCCATCAGGTTATCTAGTGGGCATCTGTCATAGTAATTCTCAGACATTTGTAGAATATCACAGAAACACTCTTACTAATACCCTTTTCAGACAGAAGTCCAGTCAATTACCCAGGTCATTTTGCCGGTCTCTGCCTGACCCCTTACCCCCCTTCACACAGAGAAGCAAATTACCAGGTCAATAATTTCTACCCAGTAATTTGCAGATGAAAACGGGTATTCCTGGGTTGGGGTCTTGGGAATTTAAACCCGGGTCGACCCTTTAACACAGATAAAGGACGCGTGTTTTTCAGCAAATTACCGTGTAGAACTGCTCTACCCGGTAATTTCATTTTCTGTGTGACAGGGGTATAAATAAAGTTTTTCCATTATCTGCCATATCTTATTTCAATTTCAATACTGCTAAGTACACTGCTGCAAGAACTGCATCTGCGCTACAAGTACTTTTCTGTTATTAAGCCAGCAATGGGATAGTCAGCAATAGGGATAAGTGGCTCACATGTATGTACTGTAGTAAGCTGCCACTGATGGTCACCTAGATATAGGGCTGTATTCAGTGGCCCACAGAGAGGGGGTTTCTGAGTACCCAGAAACCCCCCCTGATAGACCAATTATTTTTTGAGACTGTCTCCGTCAGCGACCGCGGCACAGGCTTGGGGAGTTGCTGCGCGTGCTCATTCCACAGCTGCTCTTTCGTCCGACTTCTCACACTCTGAATTGCATGGGCCGGCCGCCGCCAGTCTCCACCTCTCAGGACTAGATACAGTATGTTTGAGTGTATAGTATATATGTACAGTGTGTGTGTGTGTGTGTGTGTGTGTGTGTGTGTGTGTGTGTGGTATAATATGTATGACTTTGCAATGTGTATGTGATTGCAGTGCTACTGTGTGTGGTATGATATATATGTTTGTTTAGTGTACTATGTATGTGTGTGCAATGTTTGTGCTGAGCTATATATGTGTGTGTGTGGTATGCTGTGTATAGTTATTTTGTACTATGTATGTGTGTGCAATGTGTGAGGTGATCTATGTGTGTATTTGTGTGGAATACTATGTATATATGTATATGTTTTGTACTATGAAGTACAATGGTTGTCAAAGGAGCGCTCAAAAACACTTGAAAGTTCTTAAAAGTTCTTAAAGATACTTTTTGTGATTTCTTTCATACCGAAGATCAGATGGAGATGGAACTGGTAACTATGGATTAGGTCTATTCCAGAGTTACCAGTTCCATCTCCATCTGATCTTTGGTCTGAAAGCAGGGGCGGAAATGCCGGAGACAATGGAGACTTTTGCCGCCGGGCTCCAGCCCTGAAGGGGGCACTTTTTCCATTTTCCCCCAGCTGTTCCGTGCCCTTCCCAGTATAATATACAGAGGAGCCCAGTGTATACAACCCAGGGCCCTACTTATGGCCGTGCGGCCCGCGCCACACTATTATCCACCCCTTAAGTGCCCCAGCCTGACAGCCCCGGCCCGCTGCCACCACCGATATCTGCAGCACTGCCAGCGGTGGGGTGCGCCGGGCATCTCGCTCCACCACAGACAGCCGAGAAGCACTGCAGCTGCCTGCCTGCATGCTCTGCCCCCTCTTGACTCCTGGCTTCCGCTGCTGCTGCCTCCCAGTCCACAAGTGAAGTGATCCAGGAGCCAGCTGCTGGAAGTGCCTTGTGGGAAACAAGGAGTATGTAGCGGAGGAAAGCGATTATGACTGTGACAGGGAAGTAGAGAGGTAGAGGTATGGGACGGGAGAGCTGTGTGGGGTGCCGGACTGGGAAGTGGCTGAGCGTTTGGCTTGTTGTTAGTTACTGGACCTGAGTGTCAGGTAACTGTCCACAATGCCCACTACACTCACGGCTCACAGGGTCCATATACTAAGCCTGGCCCTGTCTTCCATCTCTCCTGTCCCTGTCACCCTGTCACCTCTGTGCTGGCCCTATCATCTCTCTCTACTGACCCTTATGTTCTGTTCCTGTCCCCTCTGTCCAGTCCCTGACCCCCTGTCCTGTCCCTGTCACTCCTGTGCTGGCCCTGTCTCCCCTCTCTCCTGTCCTGTCCCTGCCACCCTGTCCTGTCCCTGTTAACCCTTTCTATTATCCCTTCGGTTCTGTCCTGGTTCCGTTGTCTTGGTTCTGCCCCTGTCACCTCCATTTGGTCCCTGTCACCTCTGCTGGCCCAGTCATCTCTCTCTGCTGACCCTTCTGTTCTGTCCCTGTCCCCTCTGTCCAGTACCTGACATCCCTGTCCTGCCCCTGTCACCCCGTGCTGACCCTGTCTCCCCTCTCCCCTGTCCCTGCCACCCTGTCTTGTCCCTGTCACCCCTCTCCTGACCCTGTTAACCCTCTCTCCTGTCCTTTTGGTTCTGTCCTGGTTCTGCTCCTGTCACCTTTTTTTGGTCCCTGCCATCTTTGTCCTGGCACTGTCACCCCTCTGGCCTGTGCCCTCTGTTCTTTACTGTCTCTGTCCCTTTACCCTCTGTCACCTATGTCCTGGCCCTGTCATCGCTCTCTTGTGCCTGTCACATCTGTCTTGGTTATCATTCTTGACCTGTCATTTTGGTTCTTTCCCAATGTAATGTCCCTATAATCTCTGTATTGGCCCTGTCACCCTTCACTCCTGTTCTCTCTGTTCTGTCATGGCCCTGTCACCCCTGTCCTGTCCCTGTCCCCTCTGTCTTAGTCTGTCCTGGTCCCACTGGACTGTCCCTTTCATCTCAGTACTGGCCCTGTCACCTCTGTCCTGCGACTGTCCCCTCTGTCTTAGTCTGTCCTGGTCCCACTGGACTGTCCCTTTCATCTCAGTACTGGCCCTGTCACCTCTGTCCTGTCACTGTCCCTCTTGGTCCTTTCACCTTTTCACAAATTATATATAATTTTCCCTTTTTTCGAGGGGTGGGGGCACCAAACTCTAACTTGCCTCTGGGCGTTGGGGATGAATTTATGCCACTGTCTGAAAGAAATCACAAAAAGTATCTTTAAGAACTTTTAAGAACTTTCAAGTGTTTTTGAGTGCTCCTTTGACAACCATTGTACTCCATTATATTTTTGGTTCTCCGCTGGCAAGAGGACCTGTCTGGGATTAGCCGCCAACTCCCCCAAGGACTATTGTATTTTAGGTGGTTTTGTGACCAAGTGTCAGCGCAATTTGGTTATTTTGTCTTGCTATGTTTTGTACTATGTACTATGTGCTATGTGTACTGTATATGTGTGTATATACTGTATATGTGTGTGTGCGCACGCAATTTGTGTATTTGTGTGGTGTGCTATGTAATGTATATGTGTGTGTGCTATGTATGTGTATGCAATGTGTGTTGTGAGCTACAGTATGTATGTATGTATGTATGTATGTATGTATGTATGTATGTGTGGTGTGCTATGTATACAGTGTGTGTGTGTGTGTGTTATGCTATGTATGTGTATGCAATGTGAATATGAATGTGTGTGTGTGTGTGATGTGCTACTGTATTTATATGTGTACAGTACAGAAACCCCCCTCAGAAAATCGTTTGCCCCTGGTATTTAATAGCTGTCGGGTCCTTTTCAATGGAAAGGACCCGACAGCACTCTATTCAATGCCGGGCCAATCCCAACAGGTTTGGCCTGGTCCCAACAGTGTCAATCCGACTTTTTTTAAAGTTGGGTTTGGCTCCGCTTACGACAATACACGCGGCTTGGCGGCTGAAGCTTCCAATCCACATGTATTACGACACTCTTCTGACAAGTCTGGTTTCCCGACTTTTCGGAAGAAAAGGCCCGACATTGAATAGGTCAGAACCCCTTCCGATCTCAAACAGTCATAAACTGCCATCTTTCCAACAAGACAGCAGTTTCCAACTACTATTGAAAACAGCCCATAGAGTTACATATCCTTCTTCAAGATTTGCAATCCAAAGTAAAACAATAGAAACCTCATGGACTACAAGAGTACTGCTCCAGAGGGTGACAGAAGCCACTCCAACTGGTTAGAACTTGTGTATTTCATTCATAAATTGTATCAGTGAGAGGGCTGATATAGAGTTAGCCGCAGGTAAATGCATTGCATGCAAAGAGCTGGATGATGATATACCCCATATTAGAGTTGTACAAACTCTGTAGTCGGACTGTCCTTAACCATATTCTTGATTCCATAGCAATAGCAATGATCACTTTCATCAGATTGATGATGTCTGTCTGAAAACACACATAATTATATGCACAGGTCTCTATAGCCCAACTTTCCATTGATATGCCCTTGGTAAACATCTGTTAAACTTTACGTATTTGTAAACACCCCATTACCATCCAGTTACATACTTATTCTTATCCCTGAAGCAAGAACAGTGAGAAAACATGCAAGATCCATCTGCAGAACTAACTTGTGTTTACTCTGCAACAACCCAAGAGTATGTATTTACTCCTATAGTGGTAGATGTACTAAGCCATATAGAGTTATAAAGTGGACAGAGATAAAGTACCAACCAATCAGCTCCTGTCATTTTTGAAACACGGGGCAGATGTCTTAACCTGGAGAAGGGATAAAGAAGTGATAAACCAGTGATAAGCACAAGGTAATAATGCACCAGCCAATCATTATGGATTTCAAAAATTACAGGATCTGACTGGCTGGTGAATTATCACCTTGCACTTTATCACTTCTTTATCCCTTCTCCAGGCTGAATACATCTGCCCTATAGCCTGTATCAGGTCAGTTAGGAGCTGATTGGCTGGTACTTTAACATCTCCAAGTTTTCCAAGACTTAGTACATCTTCCCCATTACAATATAGGAACATACAGTATATGCAGCTGTTGTGTATTCAGCATTTGGTAATTAGTTATGCTTATTTTGATGGTAACTCAAATTCAGACCTGTTATGTTTAGGACATTACTGACTGCAGCTTAGACATCATGTTGTATTGAATTGAAATCTAAAAAGAAGCATACAGTATATAAAATACTAAAACAGTGGGCATTGGTACACTAGAACTGACATAGATCACATCAAACTAGTAGTTCATTTCTGTACTTTTTGTGTAATTTTTCTTAGAGGACAATTTATGTAGCGCTGAAGTCTGAACTATGGTCAGTACATAGCTAAACACGGCTCGTTCTTATCATGCAGTGGATTCTGAGCATTGCTGTATTTGTCCAGTCATAAAGTTTCCCTGCCATTCATAAAGCACACTCATTAGCACAGATGACTTACATTCCTATTGGAATAAGTCTCTGCAATATATCTAGAATTGTGAACTTGCCTAGAGGAAAACCTGAATGGAATTTGTTGCTCACTTGAAGCAATAGATAAATTCCTGTTTTGCAACAATCTGAATGCAGTATGTTATTCAAGGATAATATTAAACGAAGTCAAACTTGCTATATGTTTTCATACTTAGTAAAAAAAATATTCAGGAACTTTTAAAGTAAAAAAAAATCTTACAAAGTTCTAATTTATTTTGAAATCATCATTATTTTCATTTATTGTTTACATATTTACAGCTGGTAAATATCATCTTTGTAGGACTTGGCTTAAATTATTTCTACGTTAAGGTGCATGATTGTTGAATGAATTGTTAGAGATATACTATAGAAAATGCATAGATCACAGAAAGGTTTCCTAGCAACTGCAGAGGATTCTTCTAAAGTAAGTCAGTTAAACTGGGCTATAAAGTACGTGCTAGGTTTTTAAATTAGTAAGCTTAAATAGTTCCCAGATTTACAGATGCCCACTATATAGTACAATAAAACCTGTAATAGAAGATGAATGGCTTGAGAAGATCACATCAGAATCTTGACAGCTATATCATTATTTAAATGATCCATCTTAAATTCTACTGTGTAGTTAGTATGGCAGAGTGTCAGAACTAAAGGATGGTGTAAAAATACTTCAGCTCTTCTGACTATTGTCATGAAGAATTTAAAAAGATACCTATAGTATTCTTGAAGTATAATATCAAAAACAGAGACTATTATTGGTAAAATAATACAGTACATGGATTCAAAATACTGAACAAATCTAGTCAATTTTATGATCTTAGTCTATGAGAAGTATAAAGAGCTTAGAAAGATATAAATAACCCACTCATTATGTATTCATGTTACTTCCTACTTAACGTAAAATGTTTTTGAAATCATGAGACTATTGTCAGTTATCCAAAGTAGAAATGTAAGACATCGATTATAAAATATTTAGATTGAAAATATGTTTTTTAGAGGGTGTGTATTTGTTGCTTTGTGATAGTTTATTGTAGATTGTAAATTGTATTGTGGCATGGTGCCACTATATAAACAAAAAGTAATAAATGAATAAAAAAAACCATGCTTTGATCAAAAATATTAAAACAACAGTGAAATCATACATCTTAGTTAATGAAGTCCCTGTATGTCATGTCTGGTACATAAATATTATTACATTATTCATATACATTTACACTAAATTAAATTAAATGAAAACACCATTCACCATAAAGGTACTGATGCAAAGTGGTTTGAAGACCAGTTAGCATGAAATTGGTCTGTTCTTGGCCAGAAAAGTGAGCACATGCATATGCCCGAATACAGATTTGGGGGATTCTGTCACTATGCTGCACCTAGAAAGGCAAGATGGGTGAGGGAAGGAAAAGTAAGATGTGAGTAAAGTAATGGTTTGTTCACGCACTTATGATCTCACAAAGACCGAGACAGCTTGGAGAAGGATGCTGAGAGCCTACAGAATGACTTATTTAAACTGGAAGATTTGGCAGCTAACTGGAGAATGAGTTTTAGTATAGAAAAATGTAATGCAGTGCACTTTTGAGCTAAAAATAAACATGCAACATACAAATTAAATGCAAAAATGTATGGGAAATGATAATTGAGAAAGATTTGGGGGTGCTGATTGACAACAGACTTAACAATAGTACCCAATGTCAAACTGCAGCAACAAAGGAAAAGAAGGTGTTAGCATGCATAAAGTGGGGAATTGAGACAAGGGATGAGAGTGTAATCCTGCCACTGTACAAATCATTGGTACAGCCACATCTTGAATATTGTGTACAATTTTGGGCACCACACTACAAAAAAGATATCATAGAGCTCAATAGGGTTCAAAGGCAAGCTACAAAATTGTCAAAGGGGTTAGAGGAACTAGATTATGAGGAGAAGCTTAATAGGTTACATATGTTTACACTTGAAAAGAGGCATCTAAGAGGAGACATTATAAATATTAACAATTATAAAAAGGGACAATACAAGGAGCTATCAGGTGATTTATTTATTGATAGATCTCTTTACAGAACACGCGGACACGCTCTGAGGATAGTGGAAAGAAAATTTCAAACCACATGAAAGAAGGGATTCTTCACAGTAAGAATTTGGAATTCGCTACCAGAGAAGGTAGTTATGGCAGACTCTGTTAATATTTTTAAAAATGGATTAGATACATTTCTAACTGAAAATAATATTTAAGGATATAGAATTTAAAATAAATATAATATATTATGGTAGTATTAGAATGATGCATTCTACTTGTCAACTTGACTACAAACAGCATTCACTTGATTCAGTATAGTCAACCCTATGGTTGCTTACATAAAGTATAGGACTTTTAATACAAGTTGGACTTGATGGACAACGTGTCTTTTTTTCAACCTCATATACTATGTTACTATTTTACTATGTTACAAATGAATGTACTGTATGACATAGATAGCAGTCGTATTTGTAAGTGGTCAAAGGCAGACTTTTATCATCGATGATGAGGATGATAATGACTGTTGCCAAAACTAGTGAACTGACTGTTTATAAATGCATGACTGATGCTGAATGGTAATTTTCTTGTTGTTCAGTAATATATTATGGTTTTGTTTCCATGTTTAAGCAAATTTTGCTTGTTTGTCGGGAGACTTGACACCTAGCAACAGCTGGTAGTTAGGTTAGCAAGCCTCCTGACTGACACTGGAGAAGGTACAGTAGATTGAAAAAAGTTTCATTTAATTTCTCTACAGCCAGCGTTGCCGGAGTGGTTGCTGCAATTTTGGGCATGCATGCACGTCATGCTTATGGATGCCTTCTCTCACCATAATGCAGATAGACACACCTGTACATGCACCGCCACATGCACACATGACCACCCTCTGTAGATTTTGACTCAGCGGCTTTTGACACACACACACACACACACACACACACACACACACACACACCATATTTAATTCCCCCTTTATTTTAAGGGGGTGGGGTCAGGGTGGGGGCACCAAACTCCAACTTGCCTACAGGCAACTGGGATGAACTTGTGCTCCTGTCTCCTGTCCAAAGCTGGCATATATCTCCAACCACTGACTGGCACCAGACAAAATTGTGATCCCATAAGGGGTCAAATGAGCAGCATTTGCTGCTCCACTTTCACTAGTATGAGGATGGCAGTTACCCCTAAGTAGACTGGGAGTTAGAGAAGATGCAAAAACTTCAGCATCCACTGGGAGAAATTAATACAGTGACCTTCAAGTGACCAGAGAGGCATTAGCAGGCATGGCACCTTCCAATAAAATGTTCTCGCACTGTGCATTGAAGGAACATTCTCAATTATACAATGGTGCTTAGTTAACTTTTAGAATTACCCTCAAAGAAAAATAAAAATTGGTTATTATAATCATACTGGGATACCAGATATCTCAATTATTTTTGCCCCTGAAATTGACCCAGCACTTTCTTCACTCAGTAGGTTATAAAACCCAGAGTGATACAATTGACAAATTACTTAAAAAAATTTAATTTACAGTTTCAGGTGCTGCTAGCCCTCTGCTGTTCATACAGCAGAAAAAGAGGGAGCCACTAGCAGATCTCTCACCTTAGAAACGTAGCTTCTAAGGCAACCATTCTAAAAGCTATCAGCATAAACACCTTAATGATTGGACAGACTTTTGATTTCATATCAAAAACCCACTGATTGGAAAGATGTTCGATTTCATATTGTAGAATTTACTGGCCGTCTTGAGCAGGTCTAGGTGATTTAGCACTTAGGCCAGTAGATGTCTCTAACCTACTTTGGCTCAGAATTTATTGGCAAAGTTAAGATTCATTACAAATCCCATAAATCGTTTGCGGATCTTAGAGGTTACCAGTCCTCCAAATAGGGTCTTTCTGTGAGAGCCAGCAGTTTACGCTGAGACCAATGAGGCACCCACAAGGACAAAGACAATGCTTCTCCAGGATGTGAGGTGCCCCATCCACCATCCCCATCTCCTTCAGGAGAGACAGAGGGCATGGAAAGTAATTTACAAATACCTTTTCACCTTGTCCTTTCTTATACAATAGTTTTTTTAGAGGTAGATTATCACAGACAAGTATCTGCTGAACATCATGCAAAAAGGCGTGTCACTCCCTCTATTCAAATAATCTCACCAGAGATTACCCTAAAAAGATAGACCAAAATATGGCCTTCCCTGCAATTCAGGTCCATCCATCCACAGGAGGCTTCTAAAATTCCTCTGGAAGAACATCCTCTACAAATGGATGTTGATTGTCTTCCAATTCTAGTCTAGTCTAATGCCCATTACACTTTTACCCACCTTATGACACACCTCTGGCCTTAAACAAATTTGCTGCATTATTTACTTGGACAAACTCCATGTAGTCTATTCAGATTGTGAGATATAACTCTCTCAATGAGACCTCATTTTATCCCTTCTTCTCATTCTATGCTTCTTGATAAATTATGCCAAAACATTACTGACCTCTTGTCAGTCTATAGCTTTTCTGGGTAGATTTTTTTACTTTATCTATATCAGTCCCATCAGTGAAGCAGGCAGACATTCAGCCTTTATCTATTAGAGTTTCCACTGGCAGCTCATCATGAGGGATCTTTCCAAAATCATTGGAAAAAATAGAGTTTTAGATCTAGGGTTTTTCACTGCTGATTGGTCAGCACGGCAGCACCCCCTTCCCCTCCAGCGGCTGCAGACAATAGAAGCCGCTGTGGAGTGTAAATTAACCCTCCCAAGCCATTCCCAGACCCCCCCTGTATACCTGGAGGCTGTCCCGGCTTTCAAAATGAAACCGCGATGGTTGCAATGTTCCCGATGTTCCGATGGTCACAATGTTCCCGATCAATGTTTTGATGTTTGAAACCAATTTAAAAAAAAAAAAATATATATATATATATATATATATATATATATATATTCTTTTTTTTTAACTAAAATCATTTGGGATAGGATTAAATGCAAGTTCTTCACTTAATTCACTCATAAAAAAAAACTACAATTTCGGAGCGGTTTTTGGCAAAATAAATCATCAGTTAAGTGATTAATATCATCTAGCCATTTCAGACTGCACATAACCAACTCCATAACAATAGTTTTGGTTATGCAGGATTCTGGTATAGACACATAACTTTTAAGAGGCCATCTCTTCCGTGATGCTGAAGTCACTTCTTCTCTTGCCAAAGTGTTGCCATTGCAATCTATTATCCAGTATACTCATTGGTTCTCTACTTGTATCTTTGTTAAGCAGTATTGGAGACCTTCTCATCCGCAGAGGATCCTATTTATTAGAACAACCACTAGGTATGTGGTAGTCTACCCTCCAACAGTAGTTTGCAGGAATCTATGACCTGCAAAATGTCTTTGTTCTAGGCAATATGATTGCCACCTATGGTAACAACAGCAGCCAGTCTACTCACCCTAATACCCTGTAAGGTCTGTTAGTTTCTCTCTCTATTCCAGTTATTGATATTGTCTCTTCTCTCCTTTCGTTACAGGCACTCCACAGGGTCAGAAGAAGAGCAGGTGCAACCACCTAAACAACAGAAATTACTCCAGTCCTTCATTCTTCTATTGCCACAAGTTCACCTGAAGTTCACCTTACATTTTCCCAGTCTAAGATTTTCCCATGATTGGATACCTTTTCTCCAGCATTATGAGTGGTAAACTTTTTACACAAATATAACCCTTAGACTGAAGCCATATTCACAATCTACTAATGTATTTTTTAGTATACTTTTTCTGTGTCTTTTTCCTCTAGTATTTCTGTTCTTTCTCCATAGAAGAGCAGAAATATTTGTTTCCTTGGTGAAGCTTGGTGGATCACAAGCTACAAGGATACCCTAAATACTATACCCCAAAAGGAGATTTTGGTCTCCAAAGTTTAAGACAGGGTGGTCAATCCTATACATAGAAGATATGTTCTAATTCCCCACTCGTATTTTGGTTTTGGATCTGGATGATTTTTGAAAAAAAACATAAAAACGGCTAAAATCACAGAATTTAGAGGTAATTTTGATCCTACGGTATTATTAACCTCAATAGCATTCATTTTCACTCATTTCCAGTCTATTCTGAACACCTCACACCTCACAATATTGTTTTTAGGCCAAAAGGTTGCACCAAGGTGGCTGTATGACTAAGCTAAGTGACACCAGTGTGTGGCACAAACACCTGGCCCATCTAGGAGTGGCACTGCAGAATCAGACAGGATGGCAGATATCAAAACTAGGCCCCAAACAGCACATGATGCATAGAAGAAAAAGAGGTGCAACGAGGTTACTGTATAACTAAGCTAAGCGACACAAGTGTGCAGCACAAACACCTTGCACATCTAGGAGTGGCACTGCAGTGTCAGACAGGATAGAAGATTAAAAAAATAGGTCCCAAAAAGCACATGATGCAAAGAAGAAAAAGAAGTGCACTGAGGTTGCTGTATGACTAAGCTAAGCGACACAACCATCTAGCCCGTCTAGTAGTGGCATGCAGAGGCTGAATGTCGAAATTGCCTGCAATTTTTCAGTCCACTGACAGCATCTCCTGCACACCCCTGTCATTTTTTCAAAATTCTGCAATTGATGGACTTATACAGTAGTACTCCTAGACTAATACAGCAGTACCCCTGGACTTACACAGCAGTGTCAGACAGGATGGCAGTTTAAAAAAACCATGCCCCAAACAGCACATAATGCAAAGATGAAGAAGAGGTGCACCAAGGTTGCTGTATGACTAAGTTAAGCGACACAAGTGTGCAGCACAAACTCCTGGCTCATCTAGGAGTGGCACTGCAGTGTCATACAGGAGGGCAGATTTTAAAAAAAGGCCCCAAACAGCACATCATGCAAACATGTAAAAGAGGTGCAATGAGGTAGCTGTATGACTAATCTAAGTGACACAAACAATTGGCCCATCTAGGAGTGGCACTGCAGTGTCAGACAGGAAAGCAGATATAAAAAAAGGCCCCAAACAGCACATCATGCAAAGATGTAAAAGAGGTGCAATGAGGTAGCTGTATGACTAAGCTAAGTGACACACAATTGGCCCATCTAGGAGTGGCATTGCAGTGTCAGACAGGATGGCACTTAAAAAAATAGTACCCAAAGAGCACATCATGCCAAGAAGTAAAAGAGAGCAATGAGGTAGCTGTATGACTAAGCTAAGCGACACAAGTGTGCGGCACAAACAGTCAGCCCATCTAGGGTTGGCACTGCAGCCCCACTGCACTAATGGTGGATACCTGATGCACATCTAGCACCAGCATAGATGTTATGGCCTCAGTTATCCACTTTGCAAAAGGGTATATATATATATATATATATATATATATATATAAGGCAGTATCACTGGAATTATATGGCAGTGCCACTGGACATACTGTATACAGCAGTATCACTGGAATTTTACTGCAGGATCACTGGAATTATACAGCAGGATCACTGGATTTATACGGTAGGATCACTGGAGTTATCCGGCAGGATCAATGGACATATACAGCAATATCAATGGACATACTGTATACGGCAGTATCACTGGACATATACAGCAGTATCACTGGACTGGACTTATACACCAGTACCACTAGAATTATACAGCAGGATCACTGGATTTATACACCAGTACCACTGGAATTATACACCAGAATCACTGGATTTATATGCCAGTACCTCTGGATTTATACTGCAGGATCACTGGAATTATACGACAGTATCACTGGAATTATATGGCAGTACCACAGGACATACTGTATACATCAGTATCACTGGAATTATACGGCAGGATCACTGAATTTATACGGCAGGATCACTGGAATTATACGGCAGGATCACTTGACTTATACGGCAGGATCACTGGAATTATACAGCAGGATCAATGGACATATACGGCAGTATCACTGGACATATACGGCAGTATCACTGGACTGGACTTATACACCAGTACCACTGGAATTATACAGCAGGATCACTGGATTTATACGCCAGTACCACTGGAATTATACAGCAGAATCACTGGATTTATATGCCAGTACCACTGGAATTATACTGCAGGATCACTGGAATTATACGGCAGGATCACTGGAAAATACGGCAGTACTGCTGGACATATACGGCAGTATCAATGGACATATACAGCAGTATTTCTGGACATATACAGCAGTATCACTTGACTGGATTTATATGCCAGTACCACTGGATTTATACGGCAGGATCACTGGAATTATACGGCAGTACCGCTGGACACATACGGCAGTATCAATGGACATATACGTCAGTATTACTGGACATATACGGCAGTATCACTGGACTGGATTTATATGCCAGTACCACTGGAATTATACGGCAGGATCACTGGAATTATACGGCAGGATCACTGGAAATATATACGGCAGGATCACTGGAAATATATACGGCAGGATCACTGGAATTATACGGCAGTACCGCTGGACAAATATGGCAGTATCAATAGACATATACGGCAGTATCAATGGACATATACGGCAATATCACTGGACATGTATGGCAGTATCAATGGACATATACTGCAGTATCAATGGACATATATGGCATTACCACTGGACATTTACAGCAGCACAGGGACACCACCACTAGACTGATGCAGGACAACACAGCACCACTGCAATGGCCTGGACATATACAGCAGCACTGGACATATGGCAGCAGAGGACACCACCACTGTGACTGGACTGGTGCACCACAATACACCACTGAACTGATGCAGCACAACACAGCACCACTGGACTGAACTTATACAGCAGCACTGGACATATGGCAGCAGAGGACACCACCACTGTTACTTTACTGATGCAGCACAAGACACTACCCCTGTGCTGATGCAGGACAACACAGCACCACTGTAATGGACTGGACTTTTACAGCAGCACTGTACATATGGCAGCAGAGGACACCACCACTGTGACTGGACTGATGCAGCACAATACACCACTGAACTGATGCAGCACAACACAGCACCACTGGACTGGACTCATACAGCAGCACTGGACATATGGCAGAAGTGGACACAACCACTGTGACTGGACTGATGCAGCACAAGACACTAACACTAAACTGATGCAGGACACTGAGGACGGAGACATGTCTTATCTCTACACTCTCCAAAGCCAAAGTGAAAATGGCGGGGATGCACGGTTCCTTATATGGAATCCAAACCCCGCGAGAATCCGACAGCAGGATAATGTTTTGCCTCGTTCTGGTTTCCGAGTCAGGTGGGAAAACCAGAGCCTGACTCAGGCCCGGGCTCAGGTAGTGAAGTTTGGGGGGTGTTCGGATCTCTGAGAACCGAACCCGCTCATCTCTAATACATAGTAACACCTCAAGTATTATCACACTCTATAACCTTTTTTTCTGTGTTGTTGATGTACTCAGGGCACCAAATTATTGATCATTTTATAATAATAATAATAATAATAAATATCCCAAGGTACCTGGAAAGTAATAATTTGTCATTGACAATCCAAAATTGGTTTGCAAAGCTTTTATGAAAGTGACAGTATCTGTGGATTCAGAAGATGTTATATTAGAACAGTAAATAATAAAGTTGCATGCAACAAGTACCCATTTTGCAAGCAAGTTGAGTTTACCTTACTGGCATGCCACCTTTAACATATATAATCATTTGTGTAATTCTCAGTAAGAATTTTCAAGCTTGGTAGATGCTCTATATGAAACAATATAAAAATAATGTATGCCAAGAACACATTGCTCTTTGAAATGGAACTGATTTATCACTGACTGCAGGAACTAATAGCATTGTTGCTCCTTTTTTTGCCATGCCAGAAGTTACAGTAAGTGTTTAACATATTTTTAGAAACATTGTTATCTACCCATTGCAAAATATAATCTGTTTATTATCCTTGATATGCTCAAAAGGGTTTTCTGTGATTTCCTGCTGTGTCGTTCTAAAGCTGGCATTACAGGAAGTAAGATGTACATAGAAGAAAATCCTCTCCATGATCAAACTATTAGCTCAAATATCTTAGTCTGGTTTGTTGCTGAGAAAATACTTATGTGTTTGTAAATGTTATACTCTAAGTAGATCTTTTGTAACAAAGAGGTTTGCATTTAGTATTCTTTTAAAATGAATATAAGATATAAACTAAGACTGAAAAGGAGGATTGATCAATGCACCAGCAGTGTTCAACATATTTTAATGAACTGACATTTATTATACAGGACTGGGTAATACTATCAAAGTTGTATGCACTTTTGTTAATCTTATTTATTTTTTAATAGACACACACTGTAAAAATAATAAAAAAAAAAATATCATACCTGACCTGGGACCGGTGATCGGGGCTTTGGTGTGGGCTGCTGGTCATTAGGGCTCCCTGCTGCTCCTGTGACCTATGGTGAAGTAAAGTGATGCTGCAAAGAGGCAGCTGAATTTTTAGCACTGGAGGTCACAGCAGTAGACAGTAGCCATCCAGGAGCTCCGATCACAGATCCCTGTCTGGTCAGTATGATCATCGGCGGGGGTATGGTTGCAGCGCGCGGGGTGACGTCCAACCTCCTCTCCCTTCATACTCCCTCCCGCCCACTACGGTCGGCTGATGACCGTCGCCTCTCCTCTGCCTTGGTCACTGCTTCCCATGCACGAGTTTAGGATTTTGCCCGTGCTGCACCCCTTCAGTGGAATGCGCTCCCCCGCTCCATTAGACTCTCCCCGACCTTGCAAAGCTTCAAACGGGCACTGAAAACCCACCTATTTATCAAAGTGTACACCTCCAATGCATAACCTAGTCCTTAGGCTGCTCCTCCATCCCCCTGCCCCATGCCTTCGACATCTCTGCTTTGCTCGCATACCACCATCAGGCTTCTACCTGCTTGCTTGCACCTCATGTCATCTGTCTGTTGCCCCTCCCCACTAGATTGTTAGCTCTTCAGAGCAGGGCCCTCTTTCCTCTTGTCTAAGCCCTCTTCTTGACACATTTCCCTCAGCGACCATCTTTACCCGCTTTTTCTCCTGCTGGTAAATGGCCCCTCTCTATCTATGGCCGCCAGCCCCAAGTAGTACAATGATTACTCCTTTGCTACTTACATCTAAGCTGTATTATGCTTTGAGAATTGTGGTGCTCTTTGTTACCTGCACTCCATTTTTGTTATTTATTTACTGTTATGCTAGGTTTTGTCTCCCTGTACTGTCCTTTGTACGGCGCTGCGAAACACTTGTGGCGCCCTATAAATAAAATGTAATAATAATAATAATAATAATAATAATAATAATGGGGAGAGGGGTTCCAGCAGTGGTGGTAGCATCAGCGAAGCCAGGCAGTGGCACATGCACAGCTCATAATCAGGGTATTTTTCATAAAATTATTTTGGTTAATGCTGCGGAGTGGCATTGCAGGGACAGAGCTTTCTCGCAATCTTTGTCCCTGCATGCAATTTTTGATACATCCATGCGATGTATTCAATAATTGCATTGCAAATTGGGTCAATTTTATCACATCATATCCGCATCCTCAGGATCCTCTGGATAGTGATAAATCAGCCCCTATCCATTTTCTGTGACATGAGTAGTTAGCACTTACTGTATGTATGAATGTATCAATAAATAATTAAAGTACATCGGAAATAAAGCATTAATAGGTCTACAGTATAAGCTAAGACTCCTCTTACCGTGTATTGCTGAGAAGCAGGAGGCAGCTACCGCAATTGTTAATAATGGTGTGTACGCACGGTGAGATATGTACATGTGATTTTGACTATATAGTCAAAATTGCAAGAAAAGTTAGTTCATATCGCAAGGTGAAAGTCACCTTGCGATCCCGATTTGATCCCAATGCACGGTCCCGCGGGGGCGGTATTGCAAGACTAGATAAACTGTGCAGGCAAGTCAATTTTTACTATCTAGTATTAAAGTATAGTCAAAATTGGAACTTAGCCAAAATCGCACATAGCCAATATCGCAAACACAGTCTATCTAGGCTTGCAATACCGACCACAGGTGCATATCGCATATTGAGAATCAAAAAGTCAACATCTCACTGTGTGTACACACCTTAAGACAAGCACCGCCGAGGAGAGTGAGCGTTAAGTTACTCCCTTAACGGTGACAGGGAGCAGAGTCTGTGGACTGTGAGCTGCAACAGCCAGTGACATTTATTTCAAAACTTTATTGAAACAAGACAAAAGTGACAAAGAGCTAACTTCCTTCCTTGTTTTCTCCAGATAGTACATATACCCCTAATTATCTTGCCTTATGTTCAGGTTTCATACAGTATTTCAATTAAAACTGGCACCTAATAAATATTTTTGCTGCTAACACATCACAGTGTCTAAAAATAAAAAGTATAAATTACACATTTAATTAATGAATCATGACCCCCCAGAATTATAAGAACAGAGTCAAGAGGAAAGCATAATGAGAACATATTGCACATAGAATAATTATTGAGAAAAAGGGACAATGGTAAGGAAAAAGTCATGTAGCAAAAAGCATGAAGATGGGTATGGAATAAAAGGTAATAAAAAAAGGCAATGACTCAAAGCAAGTCATTTTCAAGTACTAATACTACTAAGAAGACATTATAGAGTTCAATTTTTACTTTTCAAAGCTCAATCAAGATTGCTATCTGTATTGTATTTACCTCTTTACATTTTCTGCGTCCTATGTATAGAAACAAGACTTGCTGTCAGATACAGTGCTGATTGAGTAAATTGTGTTTCATGGTTCATGGCCTATTCTGAAATGTGCCACTTTATGTGGAAATCGTTTTCATTTTCAAAAAGTGGAATCATTATCTGCTGAAATACAAAATTCTACAGCATTTGCAATGAAACTTGTTGTCACTTGCTTCTGTTTATCACAAGAAAGCAGAACCAATTCAAATGATTCACATCAATTATCAGTAAAATAAAATGTAATGTTCTATATTCATTACATTTATTAATCCTGCTTTCATCTAAAGTTTCCACATTCATTTTAGACAGCTCTGTATAGGTATACTTTCTGTTTAGCAAACAAATAACATATTATACAGCAATTTGATTTGGCCTAGGAAATGTACTCATTTGTCCAATGGGCAAAAGCAAAAAACAGGAAGAAAGAAGCAAGATTGAAAGAGAGATATATGTTATGCCAGGCTGAAAGCAGAGACGGTGGGGGGGGGGGGGGGGTCATTCCGAGTTGATTGCTAGCTGAAAATGTTCGCTGTGCAGCGATGAAGCAAAAAAAAGGCACTTCTGCGCATGTGTATGCGTCGCAATGCGCACACGCGACGTACTTTCACAACGGCCGATGCAGTTTCACACAAGGTCTAGCGAAGCATTTCAGTCACACTGCTGGCCGCAGAGTGATTGCCAGGAAGTGGGCGTATCTGGTTGTTAACTGACCATTTTCAGGGAGCGGTCGAAAAAACGCAGGCGTGCCAGGAAAAATGCAGGCGTGGCTTGGCGAATGCAGGGCGTGTTTGTGACTTCAAATCCGGAACTGAACAGTCTGAAGTGATCGCAAGCGCTGAGTAGGTCTGAAGCTACTCTGAAAATGCACAAAATTATTTTGCAGCCACTCTGAGATCCTTTCGTTTGCACTTCTGCTATGCTAAAATACACTCCCAGTGGGAGGCGGCATAGCGTTTGCACGGCTGCTAAAAACAGCTAGCAAGCAATCAACTCAGAATGACCCCCAGGGTTAGAGCAGCACATTTATCTTTGAAATGTGCAATAAAATCTGCTACTTTTCAAACACAGATTTTGCACATGGGGTCCCGGCCAGGGGCGTAGCCAAAACTTTGTGGGCCCCATAGCAACAATTTGAAGGAGCCCCCATCCCAATGTTTCTAAAGAGACACTTTTCTGCAGAAGTTGTTAATTTTATGCCCTATAATAGAGCCCTAGTTCATTTTCTGAACCATAGTAGAGCTTTATTTAATGTTATGCCCCATGGAATTACCCTAGTTTCTTTTATAAAATCTTAGTAGTGCTTAAGTTCACCCTATGTCATATTTCAGAGCTGCCAGTACACATTATGCCGCACAGTACCCACAATTCACATTATGATATATAGTGCTCCCCGTTCATATTGTGCCTCATTACAGTGCCCTGGTTCATATTAAATAACATTAAAATGCCCTCCAGTTCATTTTATACCTCACTACAAAGAGCAGATCCAGCGGCATATCTAGATATATTGCAGGCCCCAAGGAAAAAGTTTGCAAGGACTTCTACGTACCACCCAATGACGAAAAATATATATAACAAATGTAACTTTGACAAGGAAAGTGGGCCCCTCTCAGCTCTGGGCCCCATAACAGCTGCACTGCCTGCACCTATGGTAGCTATGCCCTTGGTCCCGGCATCAGTGAACTGCATAGTACCGGTGCTGGATCCCAGGCGGTGGGGACCTGTCAACAGGGACAAGGCAGTAACATGGCCAGCGGCAGCCCTCCTGCACCACCCAGGTATGAACTGCTGCTGATTTTAATCTTTCCTTAACAAATCACCATCAGCCTTTAGAGACTTGGGGCATCAACTTATTGGAAACGTGGCAATTTCTATATACTGTATTTAATTGGTTGAAGTGGAAAACTGGTGATTTTGCATCATCATACCTATATAGTGTAAGCAGGGGTTGGTGGTGTGCTTACATTATTTGAGGGTTTTGTGGGAGAGATGTAGGTATCACGACTGTCATTCATTTGGATGGGAGCTGTGAGTTGATGGTGAGTGTATAATATATGAATGCTGAAAGATTTGTATGTGTCATTTAGTGTTTTGTTTTGTATTTTTACTATCTGCTTACTTTTTTAAATGTTTTCTTTTTCTTATCACACTATGTTATTTGTATGTGAGTGGTGTGTGTTTGTGTTTTTTTTTGTCTTTAAGTTTGAGGTGCCCTGTGTCTTGTTTCTTTCCTGTTTTGTGTGTAGATAAGCAGCAGGAACAAAGAGGAGGACCAGAAGGATGCATCACCCCAAGTAGTTATGGAGAAGTGTGGAAAGGAAAATGAGAAGGCAGAGAGTCAGCCAGGCCTGTGGAAAACTAAATTGCAATATCCAGGGGGAATTGGTCTAGACTGCACACCCTAGTGGTTGTAATGAGAGGTGCTATCTGCTGAGATTTTATGGTACTACAGGAGAAGGAATGGGTGCAGATGCACTATGCAATCATTACTGTAAATTACAATATATAATAAGAGGTTGTTAGCATATAATTGGCCAATGATATGGGCTTGCCCACCGCGTCGAGGTCACCTCTATCGAGCAAGTCCCTAACACTTTGGGGTTCACATCGGGGTACAGGGCACCTCCAAATCATTCCAGCCATGAACCCCGCCAGGGCATCACACTAGTAGAAAACAGTGAGGTGTAATAAAGTATAGGATAAACAGAAGTAGTTACTGAGAGTAGAAAGTGCTTTAAAATTACATATAAAGTATGTGGGAAAAAAAATATACATGAATAAAACACATATAGGAGGTAGTAGAAAAATAATGAATATAAGTGTGATGCCCCGGAGTGTCTCAGACAGAACAGTTCAGGGGACCTCACAGCAAGCTTCTCCAAATCTGGGCTCCTTGGGCTTACTAAACTTATACACGATAGGCTCGGTATGGTCAATTAATACTTGCTGCATTCTTTGCCATCAAGTGGTGCATACATAATGATCTCTGCTCCAGTCTTTCAACTGTAGTTTGATTGATGCTGGAGGTAATTGTGGGAAAAGAAGGTAGAGCTCCTGGTCAAGACATGCCAGAAGATGCAGCAGCATACAAAATCAGAAAAATGTGTAGTCCTGGACAGAAGTTTGCATAGCTGGCAATACTAGAGTAGCCATAAAAAGATGAGTTTTAACAGCTGTAGCTGTGTACAGTAGTGTTCATACCAAAACCAGGTCCTATTCCTCTACTACTAAAACTAGAAGAAAGGGAAATGTATATTTGTAACATTGATTATTGGTATCCCTCGTATTACTGAACAAAATGTCAGATTCTTTAAAAGTTGCTGATACTGTCATCAATAATTTGAAGAGTATATATTACCAGTATTTCATAACTTTATTTAAAGTTTCTTTCATTGAGTTTTCTTGGATATTACTTATCCTAACAGATGTTTTACTATTTACTCCTGAGTCTAAAAACCTACAAATATTCTTTATTTGTGTGTTTCACATGAAACACCCGTTTCCCAAAGGAGGAATCAAAGGAGGATGAGCAAGTGAAGTAGGTAACACAGGAGTCTGAGATGGACTCATCAGAAGTAGAGATGAGCGGGATCGGTTCCTCGGAATCTGAACCCCCCTGAACTTCACCCATTTTACACGGGTCCGAGGCAGACTCGGATCCTCCCGCCTTGCTCGGTTAACCTGAGCGCGCCCGAACGTCATCATCCCGCTGTCGGATTCTCGCGAGATTCGTATTCTATATAAGGAGCCGCACGTCGCCGCCATTTTCACTCGTGCATTGGAGATTAAAGGGAGAGGACGTGTGCAGCATTCTCTCAGTTGTGTTCAGTGTGCTGCAAATATCTGTGCTCAGTGTGCTGCAAATATCTGTGCTCAGTGTGCTTGCAAATATCTGTGCAGTGTGCTGAAAATATCTACGTTCTCTGCCTGAAAAATGCTCCATATCTGTGCTGCATTGTAGTATATAGAAGGAGGATAGTGCAGAAATTTGCTGACCAGTGACCACCAGTATTATAGCAGAACGGTAAAGTAGTCCACTGCTCTACCTACCTCTGTGTCATCAAGTATACTATCCATCCATACCTGTGGTGCATTTTAGTTGTTGTGCGCAGTAGTAGGAGGACAATGCATAATTTTGCTGGCCACCAGTATACAATATATAGCAGTACGGTACAGTAGTCCACTGCTCTACCTACCTCTGTGTCGTCAAGTATACTATCCATACATACCTGTTGTGCATTTTAGTTGTTGTGCGCAGTAGTAGGAGGACAGTGCATAATTTTGCTGGCCACCAGTATACAATATATAGCAGTACGGTACAGTAGTCCACTGCTCTACCTACCTCTGTGTCGTCAAGTATACTATCCATACATACCTGTGGTGCATTTTAGTTGTTGTGCGCAGTAGTAGGAGTACAGTGCATAATTTTGCTGACCACCAGTATATAATATATAGCAGTACGGTACAGTAGTCCACTGCTCTACCTACCTCTGTGTCGTCAAGTATACTATCCATACATACCTGTGGTGCATTTTAGTTGTTGTGCGCAGTAGTAGGAGTACAGTGCATAATTTTGCTGACCACCAGTATATAATATATAGCAGTATGGTATAGTAGTCCACTGCTCTACCTACCTCTGTGTCGTAAAGTATACTATCCATCCATACCTGTGGTGCATTTTAGTTGTTGTGCGCAGTAGTAGGAGGACAGTGCATAATTTTGCTGACCACCAGTATATAATATATAGCAGTACGGTACAGTAGTCCACTGCTCTACCTACCTGTGTCGTCAAGTATACTATCCATCCATACCAGTGGTGCATTTTAGTTGTTGTGCGCAGTAGTAGGAGGACAGTGCATAATTTTGCTGACCACCAGTATATAATATATAGCAGTACGGTACAGTAGTCCACTGCTCTACCTACCTCTGTGTCGTCAAGTATACTATCCATCCATACCTGTGGTGCATTTTAGTTGTTGTGCGCAGTAGTAGGAGGACAGTGCAGAATTTTGCTGACCACCAGTATATAATATAATGCAGTACGGTACAGTAGGCCATTGCTATTGATATATTACTGCCGTAGAATTCCACACATTAAAAAATGGAGAACAAAAATGTGGAGGGTTAAATAGGAAAAGATCAAGATCCACTTCCACCTCATGCTGAAGGTACTGCCACTAGTCATGGCCGAGACGTTGAAATGCCATCAACGTCGTCTGCGAAGGCCGATGCCCAATGTCATAGTAGAGAGCATGTAAAATCCAAAAAACAGAAGTTCAGTAAAATGACTCAAAAATCTAAATTAAAAGCGTCTGATGAGAAGCGTAAACTTGCCAATATGCCATTTACGACACGGAGTGGCAAGGAACGGCTGAGGCCCTGGCCTATGTTCGTGGCTAGTGGTTCAGATTCACATGAGGATGGAAGCACTCATCCTCTCGTTAGAAAACTGCAGTGCCACTCCTAGATGTGCCAGGTGTTTGTGTCGGCCACTTGGGTCGCTTAGCTTAGTCACACAGCTACCTCATTGCACCTCTTTTTTTCTTTGCATCATGTGCTGTTTGGGGACTATTTTTTAAATCTGCCATCCTGTCTGACACTGCAGTGCCACTCCTAGATGAGCCAGGTGTTTGTGTCGGCTACTTGGGTCGCTTAGCTTAGTCACACAGCGACCTTAGTGCATCTCTTTTTTTCTTTGCATCATGTGCTGTTTGGGGACTATTTTTTGAAGTGCCATCCTGTCTGACACTGCAGTGCCACTCCTAGATGGGCCAGGTGTTTGTGTCGGCCCCTTGGGTCGCTTAGCTTAGTCACACAGCTACCTCATTGCACCTCTTTTTTTCTTTGCATCATGTGCTGTTTGGGGACTATTTTTTAAATCTGCCATCCTGTCTGACACTGCAGTGCCACTTCTAGATGGGCCAGGTGTTTGTGTCGGCCACTTGGGTTGCTTAGCTTAGTCACACAGTGACCTTGGTGCACCTCTTTTTTTCTTTGCATCATGTGCTGTTTGGGGACTATTTTTTGAAGTGCCATCCTGTCTGACACTGCAGTGCCACTCCTAGATGGGCCAGGTGTTTGTGTCGGCCACTTGGGTCGCTTAGCTTAGTCATTCAGCGACCTTGGTGCATATTTTAGGACTAAAAATAATATTGTGAGGTGTGAGGTTTTCAGAATAGACTGGAAATGAGTGGAAATTATGGTTATTGAGGTTAATAATACTATGGGATCAAAATGACCCCAAAATTCTATGATTTAAGCTGTTTTTGAGGGGTTATTGTAAAAAAACACCCAAATCCAAAACACACCCGAATCCGACAAAAAATTTTCAGGGAGGTTTTGCCAAAACGCGTCTGAATCCAAAACACGTCCGCGGAACCGAATCCAAAACCAAAACACAAAACCCGAAAAATGTCCGTTGCACATCACTAATCAGAAGAGGGACCATTAGAACTGCCAGTATAAGAGCCACCACCATCTGAGCTAGCTTAATCTGAGACAGCCGTCACCGAGGTTGAGTTTGTAGAGATTGCTCAGGAAGCTACTGTGTATGCTGCTAATGATAAATACATGTGTAGATTTCTAATTATGTGTGTTGTATGATATGTTGCTGAATTAATTTATGGAAATGATGTAATCCTTATTAAATGTACAGTATGTTAGCAAGGCCATGTTGTGGTTGCAATCCGTAGTGTAAAGGAGTCTGCTATAATTGGAATGTATTATCTAATATTTCCTCAGTTTGTTAACATGACCCCCCACCTAACTGTATTTGGTGACAGAAATAAGCCTTTGTTTTTATAAAATCATCATTGTGTCATTCTGAAAGATCATGTCATAAAAAGTCTCTTAATCCATGTGCAATAGCCAAGTCATATGTAACTACTGTATGTGTCCGGGGCAGATTGGGATTGTAAACCAGCCTCGGAAATTTATGGAAGCAGCACTAATGGGTTCGGGATCAGGTGAGGGGGTTGGGTCTGTTGAGGGGGCAGGATCCTTCATAGAGCTTGATTCATAGGGGGTCATTCCGAGTTGTTCGCTCGGTAAATTTCTTCGCATCGCAGCGTTTTTCCGCTTAGTGCGCATGCGCAATGTTCGCACTGCGACTGCGCCAAGTAAATTTTCTATGCAGTTAGGAATTTTACTCACGGCTTTTTCATCGTTCTGGTGATCGTAATGTGATTGACAGGAAGTGGGTGTTTCTTGGCGGAAACTGTCCGTTTTATGGGAGTGTGTGAAAAAACGCTACCGTTTCTGGGAAAAACGCGGGAGTGGCTGGAGAAACGGAGGAGTGTCTGGGCGAACGCTGGGTGTGTTTGTGACGTCAAACCAGGAACGACAAGCACTGAACTGATCGCAGATGCCGTGTAAGTCTGGAGCTACTCAGAAACTGCTAAGAGAGGTGTAATCGCAATATTGCGAATACGTCGTTCGCAATTTTAAGGTGCTAAGATTCACTCCCAGTAGGCGGCGGCTTAGCGTGAGTAAATCTGCTAAAAACAGCTTGCGAGCGAACAACTCGGAATGACCACCATAATTGGATGCAGTTTCAGCCTCCTTGCGTCTTTTTCTGCAGTTGAGTCTTGCATTCACTACACATTGCTTACAATACACTGCATATCATTTACTGTACACTGCACATCCCTTACACTGTATATCACTATCATACAATCTACACTGCATATCACTTACAATACACTGTACAACACTTACACTGCATTTTACTTACTGCATATAACATACCTTATACAGGGCCGAAACTAGGATTTCTGTCACCCGGGGCAAGGCAATAATTCGGCGCCCCCCCCACCACCACCACCACCAAAAAAATAGATAAATAAATAAATTAAATAAATCAATAAAAAAACAGTAGTACTGTACTGTACAGTGTGCTATTTCTTTTATAAGTCCGATGAGTGCCGCCTCGATCGCTATATCTACCTAAACTCTATGGAGGAGGGCACCAGGGCCCGCTGCTTGGTGATACTGTGAGTGCCGGGGAACACTGCAGCTATATATATATATATATATATATATATAGTCCTTGGGGTCCGGCACCCCTAAACAATAGTAGCAATGGCCCAGGTACCCTCTGTACTAAATAGTATATTGTCAGGTGTCACATCATATAAGCCAATGTTACGAGGCCCGTAGCCCAAAGGGGCAAAGGAGAGGCTACGGGCCCCGGAACATTGCTTGTTTGATGTGACACCTGACAATACACTTGTAACACTTCAAAAGACCTGCCTGAGTGGCGAAATATTTATATATCTATATTTCTACATGTGTATAATATATATTTATATAAATAATATATACATTTATATATATATATATATATATATATACATAAATAGACATATATATATATATATATGTATATGCATATACATATATATATGCACATACAGTATATATACATATATATATACACATACAGTATATATATAATATATATATATATATATATATATATATTATGTGTGATACTGGTTGCAAAAACATTTACATTTCTTGACAGAGCGGTCACAGTGTATATTTATTAAGCTCCCCCCTCCTCCTACATCAGGGCTGTGTACTACTGCAGCCAGCCAGCCAGCCAGGCTTTTAGCCTATTAGCCCCGGCCCCCAGTGCTGATACTGTGCCAGGCAGCCGCAGCACGAACCTACTTTTTTGCAGGGTTTTCTACTGAAGACGGGGCCGCCAGAGACTCGAGACTCCCGCCTCTGGCTCCGTCCTCTCTGTTGCCGGGTGCATGCGTGTGACGTCACGTGCGCGCGTAACGTCATGACTTCACACACGCGATGTGCCGGCGTCCGCATCCCGGAAGCGCAGTGAGCCTCGTCTAGTGCTGCTGGCACCGTATAGCAGGTCACTTGCTGTCGGGGAGCCAGCGGAAGCGATCGCTGCAGAAGAACTGGGCTCATTAACGCCCCCTAGAGCACAGCACCCGGGGCACGTGACCCCCTAGCCCCCCCCTAGTTTCGGCCCTGCCTTATACCACTTCCACTATGCAGCATACTCCTTCCAGTGCACTACATATTGTTTACACTGCTTATCACATACTGTACAATACATTTAGTTTAGACTACACATCACTTACAGTACATTGTATATCACTTACACTGTATACAGTATAACTTTCTTTACATATCACTTACAGTACACTCAGATCACTTACAGTGCACTGCATAGATTACACAATTGTATACAGTACAATGCATGTCACTTTTATTCATGCCAGTTGTATTGCATATCACTTTCACTGTACAATATACAGTATATAGCTTACTACATTGTACCAACGGTCAGGATGCCTGCGGTCACATGACCAACACCGGCATCCCGATAATTAGAGTGCTGATATGGGTTGTGGAAATCATTATACCTCTCCCCTGCCCCCTACCCTAACCCATCTGGTGTTGTGGTTAGGGCTAAGGTTCGGAGGCTAAGGCTAAGCCTCCAGGGTGGTGGCTAGGCTGACCCCCCCTTAGTACCTAAATCTACCCTCTCCAGGTCCTAACCCTAACCGCCACAATGATCCTTTGGGATGTCGGCAGTCGATGTTCTGAGTGGTGTCGGGATTTCGTCATTGGTCACATGACTGCTGGCATATCTCTCATGATTCTGATTGGCTACTTATAGGGCATTTATATTTGGTATGATACCTTGTGACACCATTATTTGGATACATACTTTCAGTTTGCTACATTAGTGCCTTACTCGAATTATATGGTTACTTTACAAATTGTTTTGTCTATGTAATACCTTTTTGTATGGTCACCTTTGAATTGTATTGTTATTAAATGCTTACTGGATAGGTAGCCATCTACTTTGTACCTCTTTGGATGTCATTTTGCGGTAATTCTCTTATCATATTGCAGGGGACGCATCCATATGTTTATGATTATTCTAACTGTACATATTCTTACTGGAGATACAATAGAGGAGTCATGCCGATGTATTTATTAGACTTATGTCATTTTTACTGGGATTGAGAAGGACATCCTAGTTTCATGTGCAAATTTTTTTCAGCCCCAGGATCTAATGACCTATCATGTATTACGTATGCCGCCTGCTAGAATTCAGACAGATTACTGTCTTTTTTTGAGCTATGTATGAATTAGATGCTCAAACTTTTATGATTCTATCGCATGATTTTTTCGCCACAGGGACAAATTTTGTGTCCAATATTATAATTCTAGGGGAATTCATTAATTATTACTTGAATTATTTACCCCATGCATTTTATAGTCTAATGTTGAAAAATAAAAGTTGATTTTAATTTTGAACAAACAATTCATTATCATATACATATATATAAAAAAGAGTGCTCCAACAAAGGAATCTTCTTTTATCGGTGAGCTGTGGGTCTTACCACATACATCGATCAACTGTGTACATGTTATACTTTTTTCCTGGAGCACCTCCAACATAACGGATAGCCATCTAGTGTGGTCTTATTTGTGTTAGTTGGTTTTTTCTAACTAATTTCTACATTTTAGTCTGGTGCGGGATAATCCACTGTGTTTTGTATGCCTGGAAAACAAGGGGCAACACTTTCAACACTTAGTGTAGATAAAATTTATGTAAGTAAAGTGCTTAAAATCAATTACGTTGTCATGTTACTTAGCACACATTCTCTGCGGGGAGACTTGTTTAGCACTGCAGAGGGATTTTTTGAACTCTGTTTAATAAATGTTATCCATATAAGAGACACATGTCTTAATGCATTTATATATAATTTAATAAAATAATTTTAATCACACAGTTCAAAGCATGTGAAAGGAAAAAAACATAAGTTAATCATGTTAGGTATTAATGGCTCCATATTAGAGGTTAATGAGGGTTAATTTAAAATATGTTTCAAAGAAACCTTTATAAAGGTGTTTTCTTTCAATAAAGAAGTTTAAAGTGGGTAAAGAGATGATAATATACTAATGGGTATATGTTAGTCAACCAAAATCCATAAATTTTCATAAAAAGGTTTAAACCTCTTAAATCCTTCTTTAATTGGTGTTACACCATGCTTTTTAATAAGTAACAAACCTAATATAGGTTTAGCTGGGCCATAATAAAACTGGTGTAATTACCATCACTATCTGCCTTTGAACATTCTCTGCATATATGCAGATTTACGCAGTTGATATAAAGGTTGCATACTTGTTAATCATGCTGAATGAGTCATATTTTTTAGATGTGCCATAGTTGAGAACATTTAATTTAATTCCAAATGGGCTAAAATTTTGCCCAAATTTTCATCAAGCCAAAATAATAGACCATCTACAATTTACTACAGTCACTTAAAATTGCAGGTTCACTTTAACAGTATTGTTAAGGTGGCAAATATTCTCTCTCCAGGGGTTATATTTACTAAAGTCCCAATTTTGACCGAGTTGGTGTTTTTTCTTCAAAGTGTCATCTCGGGAATTTACTAAACTCAAATCACAGCAGTGATGAGGGCATTTGTATTTTTTTGGAAGTCAATGAAAAAAATACGAATGAATACACCATCGGTCAAATACGCCTGTTATTTTATACAACTCGGTAATTTACTAAAAATTTGAATTCACAATCACTGCCGGCAATAGCCAAACACTGCCGGGAAAAAATACAAATCGTAAAAAAAAGCAGTTTTCAAATAGACCTGCTTTTTTTTTTACCGTGTTCTGATAGGCATGCACGGATCTGCGAGATCCATGCATGTTTATCAGTGGGAAGGGGTGGGAAAGAGTTAAAAATCAGAAAAAAATGGTGTGGGGTTCCCCCTCCTAAGCCTAAACAGCCTCGGGCTCTTTGAGCCAGTCCTGGTTGTAAAAATACAGGGGAAAAAATGACATGGGTTCCCCTATATTTTAACAACCAGCACCGGCCTGGTCCTACGTGTAAAAAATATGGAGGACAGAAGACGTAGGGGTCCCCCGTATTTTTAACACCAGCACCGGGCTGCACTAGTCAGCGAGATAATGCCACAGCCGGGGGACACCTTTATATTGGTCCCTACTGCCCTGGCATTAAATCACCAACTAGTCACCCCTGACCGGGGTACCCTGGAGGAGTGGGGACCCCTCAAATAAAGGGGTTTCCCCCTCCTGCCACCCAAGGGCCAGCGGTGAAGCCTGAGGCTGTCCCCCCATCAAAGGGCGGCAGATGGAGGGCTGATAGCCATAGTGTAAAAAGAAAGAATATTGTTTTTTGTAGCAGTATTACTAGTACCAGCAAGCCTCCCCGCAAGCTGGTACTTGAAGAACCACAAGTACCAGCATGCAGGGGGGAAACGGGCCCACTGGTACCTGTAGTTCTACTACAAAAAAAATACCCAAATAAAAACAGAACACACACACCTTGAAAGTAAAATTTTATTAAACATACATGCACACTTACATTCATAAATACTTACCTATGTTGACACAAAGTAGTCGGTCCTCTTCTCCAGTAGAATCCACGGGGTTCCTGTAAATAAAAATTATACTCACAAAAATTCCGGTGTAGATCTGTCCTCTTCTTTACATTTGTAATCCAGGGACTTGGAAAAATAAAAAAAAGGATTACCCGAACCACGCACTGAAAGGGGATCCATGTTTACACATGGATCCCCTATCCCCAACTGGCGGGACCCCCATGACTCCTGTCAAAGAGGGCCCTTCAGCCAATCAGGGAGCACCAAGTCATGGCACTCTCCTGATTGGCTGTGTGCTCCTGAGCTGTCAGTCAGCCTGCGCACTGAAGATACAATGTAGCGCATAGGCGCTCCATTGTATCCAATGGTGGGAACTTTGCAGTCTGCGGTAGCCCGCAAGGTTAAGTGGGGCCAACCACAAGAGTGACCCCACTTAACCTCACGAGATGACACTGGATTACAAATTTAAAGAAGAGGACCGATCTACACAGGATTTTTTGTGATTATAAGTTTTATTTACAGGTACCTCGGGCGCCCTTGGGTGGCTGGAGGGGAGGGACCCCTTGATTTAAGGGGTCCCCACTCCTCCATGGTACCCCGTCCTGGTGTGACTAGTTGGTGATTTAATGCCAGGGCCGCAGGGACCAATATAAAAGTGTCCCCCGGCTGTTGCATTATCTCTCTGACTAGTGCAGCCCAGTCTGGTGTTAAAAATACGGGGGACCCCTACATCTTTTGTCCACAGTATTTTTTACACCAGGACCAGGCGCAGAGCCCGGTGCTGGTTGTTAAAATATAGGGGAACCCATGTCATTTTTTTCACTGTATTTTTACAACCAGGACCGGCTCAAAGAGCCCGAGGCTGGTTATGCTTAGGAGGGGGGACCTCACGCTAATTTGTTTTGTGATTTTTAACACTTTCCACACTTCTTTAAGGTACACAATGAAGCCCTGCACGGATCACACTGATCCGGACGGGATTCATTGTGTTAAGTCCGGCAGTGTTTTACTAATCACTGCCGTAAATACTGCCAGACATTACGAATGACATCGACATCGGAAAACACGACAATGCAGAATACGACAGCATAGTAAATAAGGCGTAAACAAAACAAAAAGTTGCAAATTATCACTCCCGATGTGATTCATGTTTCATCTTCAACCAAATTACGAAAATTACGAATTTTAGTAAATATACCCACAGGATTCCTGTTTCATATAAAAATTTGAGATATGCAGCTGGCACTTTTCATGTTTTGTGTTTTGGTTATGGTTCTAATTCCACTTTCGTGTTTTGGTTTTGGCTTGGTTTTGCCAAAACCACCCTTTTGTGTTTTGGTTTTGGACCTGAATGATTTAAAAAAAAAACATTAAAACAGCTAAAATCACAGAATGTGGGGGTAATTTTGCTTCTACGGTGTTATTATCCTCAATAACATTCATTTGCACTCATTTCTAGTCTATTCTGAACACCTCACACCTCACAATATTGTTTTTAGGCCTAAAAGTTGCACCGAGGTGGCTGTATGACTAAGCTAAGCGATACAAGTCTGCCGCACAAACACCAGGCCCATCTAGGAGTGGCACTGCAGTTGCAGACAAGATGGCACTATTCAAAAACTAGTCCCCAAACAGCACATGATGCAAAGAAGAAAAAGAGGTGCAATTAGGTATATGGATGGCCAAGCTAAGCGACACAAGTGTGCGGCACAAACACCTGGCCCATTTAGGAGTGGCACTGCAGTGGCAGACAGGATGGCAGATTTAAAAAATAGGCCCCAAACAGCACATGATGCAAAGAAGAAAAAGAGGTGCAATGAGGTAGCTGTATGACTAAGCTAAGCGACACAAGTGTGTGGCACAAACACCTGGACAATCTAGGAGTGGCACTGCAGTGGCAGACAGGATGGCAGATTTAAATAATAGGCCCCAAACAGCACAGGATGCAAAGAAGAAAAAGAGGTGCAATGAGGTAGCTGGATGGCCAAGCTAAGCGACACAAATGTGCAGCACAAACACCTGGCCCATCTAGAAGTGGCACTGCAGTTACAAACAGGATGGCACTTAAAAAACTAGTCCCCAAACAGCACATGATGCAAAGAAGAAAAAGAGGTGCAAGATGGAATTGTTCCCACACACCCTTATGTTATATAAACAGGACATGCACACTTTAACTAAACCAATTATTTAAGCAACAGGGTCTGCCACACGACTGTGGCTGAAATGATTGGTTTGTTTGGGCCCCCACCAAAAATGAAGCAATCAATCTCTCCTTGCACAAACTGGCAATAGAGAGTCAAGATGTCGACCTCTTTCTCATCCTCCGATTCCTCACCCCTTTCACTGTGTACATCCTCCTCCTCACAGAGTATTAATTCATCCCCACTGGAATCCACCATCACAGGTACCTGTGTACATTCTGGAGGCAATTGCTTGTAAAGGTCTTCCTGGAGGAATTTATTATTCATTTTGATGAACATCATCTTCTCCACATTTAGTGGAAGTAACCTCCTATGCCGATCGCTGACAAGGTTACTGGCTGCACTAAACACTCTTTCGGAGTACACACTGGAGGGGGGGCAACTTAGGTAAAATAAAGCCAGTTTGTGCAAGGGCATCCAAATTGCCTCTTTTTCCTGCCAGCATACATACGGACTGTCTGACATGCCTACTTGGATGCTGTCACTCATATAATCCTCCACCTTTCTTTCAATGGTGACAGAATCATATGCAGTGACAGAAGACATGTCAGTAATCGTTGGCAGGTCCTTCAGTTTGGACAAGATGTCAGCTTTCGCTCCTGACTGCCCTGCATCACTGCCAGCGGGTGGGCTAGGATATCTTAATTTTTTCCTTGCAGCCCCAGTGGCGGGAGAAATTGAAGGACAAGCTGTTGACGGGTCACGTTCCGCTTGAGTTGACAATTAACTAACTAGCAGGTCTTTGCACCTCGGCAAACTTGTGTCTGCTGGAAAGAGAGATACAACGTAAGCTTTAAACCTAGGATCGAGCATGGTGGCCAAAATGTAGTGCTCTGATTTCAACAGATTGACCACCCTTGAATCCTGGCAAAACAAATAAAGGGCTCCATCCACAAGTCCCACATACTTTGCGGAATCTCTCCATCTTAGCCTGATGAGGGGAATGACCTGACTCAAGCTGGCAGCGTCTGAACTGACTTCACGTGTGGCAAGTTCTTAGGGTTGGAGAACCTTGCACAAGATGGAAATCATTCTCCACTGTGCTTGAGTCAGGTGCATAACCCCTCCTTTGCCTATATCGTAGGTGGATGTATAGGCTTAAATGGCCTTTTTCTGCTCCTCCATCCTCTGAAGCATATAGTGTTGACCTCGTTACCACCTCTTGTTTCAGTTGATGGCAGGGCAGGTTCAGGAGTGTTTGCTGGCGCTCCAGTCTTCGGCACGCAGTGGCAGAATGCCGAAAGTGGCCCGCAATTTTTCGGGCCACCGACAGCATCTCCTGCACACCCCTGTCACTTTTCAAAAAATTCTGCACCACCAAATTAATTGAATGTGCAAAACATGGGACATGCTGGAATTTGCCCAGATGTAAAGCACACACAATATTGGGGCTTTGTCCGATATCACAAATCCCCAGGAGAGTCCTTTTGGGGTAAGCCATTCTGCAATGATGTCCTCAGTTTCCATAAGAGGTTGTCAGCTGCGTGCCTCTTACAGAAAGTGGTGATACATAGCGTAGCCTGCCAAGGAACGAGTTGGCATTTGCGAGATGCTGCTACTGGTGCCGCTGCAGTTGTTGTTGCTGCGGGAGGCAATACATCTACCCAGTGGGCTGTCACAGTCATATAGTCCTTAGTCTGCGCTGTTTCACTTGTCCACATGTCCGTGGTTAAGTGGACACTGGATACAACTGCATTTTGTAGGACACTGGTGACTCTTTTTCTGTCGTCTGTGTACATTTTCTGTATCGCCTGCCTAGAGAAGTGGAACCTAGATGGGATTTGATACCAGGGACACAGTACCTCAAACAATTCTCTAAGTCCCACTGAACTAATGGAAGATACTGGACACACGTCTTACACCAACATAGCTGTCAAGGCCTCAGTTATCCGCTTTGCTAAAGGATGACTGCTGTCATATGTCATCTTCCTCACAAAGGACTGTTGGACAGTCAATTGCTTACTGGAAGTAGTATAAGTGGTCTTCCGACTTCCCCTCTGGGATGACGATCGACTCCCAACAGCAACAACAGCAGCTGCGGCAGCAACAGCAGGCATACCACTTAAGGATCCTCAGTCTTGACAGTAACATGGCCTGCAGGAAAACTGATGTTCCTGACTGAGGAGGAAGTTGACGTTGAGGGAGTTGGTGGTGAGACTTGCGGAGCATGGGTACAGGAGGAAGAAGGGATTTAGGTGTCAGTGGACTTGCTTACACTCTTACCCAAAGTTTCAGAACTTGACACTGACTTATGATGAATATGCTGCAGGTGACGTATAAGGGAGGCTGTTCCTAGGTGGTTAACAGCCTTACCCCTACTTATTACAGATTGACAGAGGCAACAGATGGCTTGACACCTGTTGTCCGGATTTGTGGAGAAATAATTTCACACAAAAGAGGTGGCTTTTTTGGTAGTTTGCCCAGGCATCACAATGGGCTTCCTTTCCCATGGACAACAGGTATCTCCCCCGGTGCCTGACTTAAACAAATCACATCACCATCAGAATCCTCATCGTCAACTTCCTCCTCAGTGCCAGCAACACCCATATCCTCATCCTGGTGTACTTCAACAGTGACATCTTCAATTTCAATATCAGGAACTGGAATGTGGGTGCTCCTTCTAGCACTTGCAGGGGGCGTGCAAATGGTGGAAGGAGCCACCTCTTCCCGTCCAGTGTTGGGAAGGTCAGGCATCGCAGCCACCGACGCACTTGGACTCTCCTTGGGGATTTGTGATACCATCTCAGAACGCACAGTTCTTTTCTGTGCTCTTTCCAGCTAGCGGGAGGATGAGGGCTTCCATCATCATGTGAAGCTGAACCACTAGCCATGAACATAGGCCAGGGCCTCAGCCATTACTTGCCACTCCGTGTCGTAAATGGCATATTGGAAAGTTTACGTTTCTCCTCAGCCAGTTTAATTTTTTTTTTGTTCTTTTTACTGAACTTTGGCTTTTTGGATTTTGCATGCCCTCTACTATCACATTGGGCATCGGCCTTGGCAGACACCGATGATGGCATTACATTGTCTATATCATGGCTAATGGCAGCTAGTGGCAGCAGCTTCAGCATAGCAGGAAGTGGTTCTTGATCTTTTCCTATTTTATCCTCCAAATTTTTGTTTTCAATTATGTTCCTGGAGTTATATAACAAAATATGCGGCACAGGAATGACTGATGGCTGATGGCCAGGACACTACCACTGGTCTGATGCAGCACAACACAACAACACTGTAAGGGATTTGTGGTTGTTGTTATTATTATTATATAATACTGTAGCAGTGGACATATAGCAGCATCGTATACCACTGTGACTGCCTCGTTACTGAAATGACTGATGGACAGGACACTACCACTGGTCTGATGCAACACAACACAGCAACACTGTAAGGGACTTGTGGTTGTTTTTGTTATTATTATTATTATAATAATACTGTGGCAGTGCACGTATAGCAGCATCGTATACCACTGTGACTGCCTCGTCACTGGAATGACTGATGGACAGGTCACTACCACTGGTCTGATGCAGCACAACACAACAACACTGTAAGGGACTTGTAGTTGTTGTTATTATTATTATAATAATGCTGTAGCAGTGGACATATAGCAGCAGCGTATACCACTGTGACTGCTTCATCACTGGAATGACTGATGGACAGGGCACTACCACTGGTCTGATGCAGCACAACACAACAACACTGTAAGGGACTTGTGGTTGTTGTTGTTGTTGTTGTTGTTGTTATTATAATAATAATACTGTAGCAGTGGACATATAGCAGCACCGTATACCACTGTGACTGCCTCGTCTCTGGAATGACTGATGGACAGGACACTACCACTGGTCTGATGCAGCACAACAGAACAACACTGTAAGGGACTTGTGGTTGTTGTTATTATTATTATAATGCTGTAGCAGTGGATATATAGCAGCAGCGTATACCACTGTGACTGCTTCATCACTGGAATGACTGATAGAAAGGGCACTACCACTGGTCTGATGCAGCACAACACAACAACACTGTAAGGGATTTGTGGTTGTTGTTGTTGTTATTATTATTATTATAATACTGTAGCAGTGGACATATAGCAGCAGTGTATACCACTGTGACTGCCTCTTCACTGGAATGGCTGATGGACAGGAAACTACAACTGGTCTGATGCAGCACAACACAACAACACTGTAAGTGACTTGTGGTTGTTGTTGTTGTTGTTGTTGTTGTTGTTATTATAATACTGTAGCAGTGGACATATAGCAGCAGCATATACCACTGTGACTGCCTCGTCACTGGAATTACTGATGGAGAGGACACTACCACTGGTCTGATGCAGCACAACACAACAACACTGTAAGGGACTTATACTGCTACACTGGATATATGGCAGTAGTGCACATCACCACTGTGACTGGTCACTGGACTGATGCACAAGAGACTTCCCCTGGTCTAATGCAGGACAACACAGTACCACTGAAAGGGACTTATACCTCTACACTGGATATATGGCAGCAGAGGACACCACCACTGTGACTGGTCACTGGACTGATGCACAAGAGAGTTCCCCTTGTCTAATGCAGGTCAACTTAGCAAAAATGCAAGCCAGCAGCACTGGGGACATATAGCAGCAGAGGACACCAACACAGTGACTGGCTGGACTGATACAGCACAATACACTGACTACATTGGACTGGACAGCACAACCCAGCACAAGACTCTCCACCCCACTTTCCCGCCACCACACAGACACTGAACACTGCGGACACGTCCTCTCAATAGACTCTGAGACTGGAGTGAAAATGGCCGCAACGTGCGGCTTTCTTATATGGAATCCAAATCCTGTAGAATCCGACAGCAGGATGATGACGTTTTGCCTCATTCGGGTTTCCGAGTCAGGCGGGAAAACCCGAGCCTGACTCGTATCTGGGCTCGGAAGGCGAAGTCCGGTAGGGTTCAGTTCTCTGAGAACCGAACCCGCTCATCTCTAATAAAAAATAAATGACAAATTAGAGTTTGCTTACTACTCAGCAGCCTGTGTTCTAGCAAACTTCTTCTATAGACCATGATTTTTGGAGAAACTCAAAATACTGAGTACCTACAAACATAATGGCCAGCCCCAAGCTACCGAATACAGAGGCAAACAAAAGAGTGTATGCCACTCTACTGATTCACACCAGATACAGCATATAACTGAAAAGCATTAGGGTTTTCCCAACTAATATGAAATATGCATGTATAAAGAGTAAAATAAAACAAAAATAAATACATAAATCTATAAATAATTAAATACATACATAAATGATAAAATAAATGTGTCTATATAAAAAAGCTTTATCTCTGAGTGTCAGTTTGGGGAATAGATTTTTTTTTATAAAAAGTAACGAGTATGTTGTAGTATAGCTTTACATCCTTTGTTGATTGCCATTAGAAGACTGAAATAAACAAAATTGGGTGCTTTATTCTTCATTAAATTCAGAATATAAACATAGATGGACTATTCTGAGCTAGTCTAGATTTGCATTTGTCTTATTTATTCTTTCCTCTTTCTTATAAGCCATTTACTCTAGCATTTGATGATCACCTATGCATAACAACAAAAATAAAGGCACAGGCATGAGTGCCGAGTTAAAAAAGGACACACTTTTTAGCCATGAACAATGAAAATCATAGGGTGACCAAGAAATGATTTGCACTCACAGCTATATCTAACACATGGGGTGACTCTACTACCTTAACACAGCTTGGCTTTTGGAGACACCACCTCCCCTCAATTGAAACAAATTGAACTCTCCAATCAGAAAGTGCCCAATACCCCACATGTTTTTAAGCTCTCTGCCCACGCTCCCCTGTGACACCTCTAATGACTGAGGGTCATGCTTTTTTGCAAATGCATATCCTGTCAACTAATGCCTTTCTAATACCAACAACATAATAAAAAACAACAACATTTCATACCATTTCTGTTCAGATCTACACCATCAATTATAAAAAAAACTGTGTCCGATCAATCACAATTTCAAATACAAGCTGACCAAGCCTTCTTCCTGCACTACACATTTAGAAACAGCAGAATTCAGCTTTCTGTGAATACCTTCCAACTTCCAAGACAACACAACACAGCTCACTCCTACAAACCTGCCTAAACACAAGTTTCCACCATGTGATGATTGTATGAGGACTCCAAGAACTAACCCTTTTAAAATTGGACATGCCTTCAGTTGCATCATATCACTCTTCCTCCTACTCCCCAAAACATTGCCAACCAAGTAACCCATCAACTACTCCAGACTATCTCTAATAGCAGTTGCAATAAACGAAATCCTACAAAAATTGCTCCACTGCATACCCCAAGTCCCATGTCATCTGAGTGCACACACAGAGAATGGCATCCCTGGAGTCCAAGCACACATGGAGGTCCAATAAAACATTAATGGTGTGCAAACCACACCTACTAGGCCCACCACACTTCACCTTTAACAAAAAGGTTATCCAAACTCTAACAGTGAGTGTTACACAAAACAACAAAAAAGCATTGTGCAAATGCAAAAACCACCACAACCAACACAATTTGAAAATGAGGAAATGGGCAAAAACCTCTAGGAACCACAAGTTAATCAGTCACCCTTTGGGAGGAAAAAAAGTACAGTAAAAACCCTTCAAACCCCAAAACATCTGTGGTAGACAACACATGTTCTGGGTAACCTATTGAAGGGTCTAAGGCAAATGCACCTGGCATATATATACTTTGTACTGTATGTCATCAATTTCCATCCATCCATCTCCTGTATCACCATTGCAGAAAACTCAAGAGCCACAGCCCAAGCAGTCACTGCAATGTGAAATCACTGCATCCTATAATTTGCATACCACAGATCTAGCAAAAATACATGATGCTTAAATATTGTCCCAAACAGGTATCTAGTATGCAAGAAATCATCTGTCTGCTCCAACCATGTAACACTTTGCTGCAATATCAAAACAAAAAAAAATCATTAGCCAAAACCAGTGGATGCATACTGTATACTTATTTGCCAGCAATGTGACCCATTACTACATCTGATTAATTTTCATCAAAGCCTTACTGATGAGCTAGATAAAACATTTGTCTGAATAGAGCCCTGAAAAGAGCAAACAAAAAGTCACCATAAACAATGCATCAATGCACAAAAAAGACTTACAACACAGACCCCACCACAACAATAATACTAACATATCCTTGTCAGTAGGTCAATCCAAAATCCCTTGTATTGGATGCTTCCTTGGACACTATAAAACTCTTGGTGGGGTTGTCATTATTCTCCAGTTTAGCAATATATGTAATTCTAGGTACCCTTTCATAGTTCCTTGCTATACCAAACCCAGAAAAAAGCCAACATCTACTGTATGTCCACAACTCTGCAAGCCTGGAACTGCACCCAATCAGCTGCTAACAGACAGGCCACTCATAACCAATCAGAGCCCTATTACCATGCTAGCAGTTGTTGATTGACTGGTGGCCATACAAGTAATGGAACTCACATGGGTTCTGTCACGTACATAACAAGAGATCTATTTGTTTCGTTTTTTCATTTTTTTAATATTACTAACAGAGGGAATGCTACTGGATAAGAGATCTGTAAATTACAATATAATTTCAATCTAATTTTTACTGACTGCTATCAACCCTGAATTCACCACACAGGGGTGCGAGAGAAAGTGCCGTGCATCAGCCAAGGCCTGGGGTAGACTTGAGGCATTATAGGGGGGTCCTAACTTCTCAAGGAATACACAGGATGGGCTGACTAGTTGGAGGGGTTATGTGTGTCTTCTGGCTATGGCGTTACCTCCCTGCTAATGGAGCCAGTACTGGTTCTAAAAATATGGGGACCTCTACTTTTTCCCAAAATGTTTAGAACCAGGGCTGGCTCCAAGAGCTCGGTGCAGGATTATTAAATACAAGGGACCCCTGCACATTTTTTCCCCATGTGTTTTGAACAAGGGCCAGCTCAAACAGCTCAGGGCTGCTTGGGCTTTTGGGGAGGAACCACATTTATGTTTTTAGTTTTTTTTTTTTTTAAATTGTTTATTTTAATTTTCAGGGTATAAACTTTACATGTTACAAACATTACTGCAGCCTCCCCCCTTTCTTGGGGTGGGCTGTTCTGTCTAATATTACATTACCGATAACAGAAATATAACCTTATAATAAGGAACATGTGGTTCCCACAATGCAAAGATACAGCAAAGAGTTATGTCTCAGGGTGTACAGAGACTATTCAAATGGGTGTGGACCGACACACAGGTTCGTAATTATGACTGTAGGAGGGTAGAGACTAGAGAGATAGAACCTGAGAGGCGAGAAAAAGAGACAGGGGAGATGGGGAGGGAATAGAGTAGGAGGAGAGGTGACAGGGTTAGGGAAATGCCGCTGGTACGCCCCCGTTTTGCGCTGGTACGTGCATGGCGCTATCACTAAATGGAAAGTGCTACTCGGGGAACACGGAAAGGACATGTTGGGGAAATCCTCTGAGCTACTTGTCAGGCTAGGAGAGTACAGGGATCATAATAGTAGGGCCGTCGAGCTCCTGGGGAGTCGAGCTCCGTGTGCGGGAGCCTGTGAGTCAAACCAAAGTTCCCATATTTGAAGAAACTGAAAAGATCTGTTATGGAGGTATGCAGTGATTTTTTCCATGCTTGCGAAGTACCATACTTTGTTGATGATCTGTTGTATAGGGGGGGACTCCCTCTTTTTCCAATTTAGGGCAATTGCGCATCTAGCCGCGTTCAAGATCTGTGTCAGTAATTTACCGGAGTTCGGAGGTGCATTGGCAGTGGGGAGGCCTAGCAGGAAGGACCAAGGATCTTTGTATATCCGGGTCTGGAGCACTGTACTCAACAGGTGGGCGACTGAATCCGAGAATAGCTCGATTTTAGGGCACGTCCACCATATATGGAGGAAAGAGCCGTGTCCGCCGCATCCTCTCCAGCACAATGGCTGAGAGGAGGGAAACATTTTGTGTAGTCTGGAGGGGACTAGATACCACCGATATAAGATTTTATATGCGTTTTCCTTAACTAGGGTTGAAATCGAGGATTTTGCGGCAGCCGCAAAGACATCTGACCAATCATAGTCATCTGGTATCGGGCCAAGGTCCTGTTCCCACTTGAGTATAAAAGCCGGGGTCGTCTCCTTATCCCCTACCTGGAGGAGGGAATACAGTTGGGAGATGATTCCACGCGCGAGCGGTTTGTAATAACAATAGGACTCCAGGGTGGAGAGAGGTTGGAATGGGGATGTGCTTGTTAAGGACGAGACAAAGTGTCTCACCTGGAGATAGGTAAAAGGATTCGCATCCGGGAAGTCATATTTTGACGCGATTTCCGGTAAGGGTGTACAAGTCCCCTCGGACAATACATCTAGAACAAAGCGGATGTTATGTGTCGACCATGAGTGCGAGCGGGTCATGGAATGGCCTGGGACGAACGAAGGGTTGCCCCATAATGGAGTAAGCGCCGAAGGGGCTGACAGCATGTGGAAATGGCGTGTACAATAGTCCCAGATCTGACAAGTGAATTCCAGAACCGGGTGGAGTTGCAAATGGGGGGGGTCTAGATTTAGGAGGGGATAAGAGTAGAGACGATAGAGGAGTGTGGCTAAGTGTCCTCTCTAACTGGAGCCAACGTATGGACTGTGTAGGGGCGAACCATGCAACCGCTTGGCTGAGATGGGTAGCCAGATAGTAAAGACGGATATCTGGGAATCCTCTCCCCCCTTCTTGTACTGGTCTGCGGAGGGTAGAGAACCCTATCCTAGGAGTTTTATTTCTCCACACAAAACGTAGTAACCACGTATGAATTTGTGCCAGTACCGAGTCCGGTACTTTCACTGGTAACGTTTGAAATAGATAGAGGAGGCGGGGGACAATATTCATTTTCAGAGCTATGATACGGCCTAACCAAGATATGATTAATGATTGCCATTTATGGAGATCGGCCTTAAGATTTTTAAGCAAAGGCGAGAAATTTTCCTTAAACAAGTCTCCGTATCGGCTCGTAATATAGACCCCCAGATATCGAATTTTAGAGGTGCACCAGGTGAATTTGAAGTTGTTTTGCATGTTGGCTATTTGGGGAGGGGAGATGTGGAAGGGGAGAGCTTCCGTCTTGGACCAGTTGACTTTGTAGCCCGATATCTTTCCGTATTCAGATAGGAGAGTAAAAAGGTTCGGCAGAGAGGTGTGAGGTGAGGAAAGTGATAGGAGGACGTCGTCTGCGAACAAGGAGATCTTGTAAACAGAGTCCCCTACTCCTATCCCCCCGATATCGGGCGAGGCTCGGATTCGGGCAGCTAATGGTTCTATCACTAAGGCAAAGATCAGGGGTGAGAGTGGGCAGCCCTGTCTGGTACCGTTGGAGATGTCCAAAGGGTCAGATTGTACTCCGTTTATAGATACCCTAGCGGAAGGGGTTGAATATAAGGCTTGTATCCCTGTAAGGAATTCCCCCTGAAAGCCCAAATGTGCAAGAGTTTCAAACATAAAGGGCCATCCTATTCTGTCAAATGCTTTCTCCGCGTCCAGAGAAAGCAAGAGAGCAGGAGTGTGTGTAAGGTTGATATAGTGGGTCAGGCTAATAATTCGTCTCGTGTTGTCTCGTGCTTGGCGGCCGGGGATAAATCCTACCTGGTCGTTATGGATAAGGTGGGGTAAGACTCTATTTAGACGGAGAGCTAATATTTTGGCATAGATCTTGATATCTGAGTTAAGTAATGATATAGGCCTATAGTTAGCGCAAATAGATGTCCTTACCCTCCTTAGGAATGACTATTATCTTGGCCTCCAGTGCTGCTTTGGAGAAAGAAGCTCCCTGCAAGACAGCATTGAAAAGGGCTGAGAGGTGAGGTGTAAGTTGGGGGAGAAAGGTCTTGTAATATGCGGCCGTAAAGCCGTCTGGGCCAGGAGCTTTGCTAAGTTTTAGGGATTTGACAACAGTGGCAATTTCTTCTTCGGATATCTCCGAGTTCAATTCGGCTGAAACCGATGTGCTTAAACGAGGGAGATGGCATTGGGATAGGAAGGTACGAATAGCCCCAATAAAGTCTGGTTTCGTCTGAGTGGTCTTATGGGCGTTGTATAGTTTCTCGTAGAAGCGAGAGAAAGTTTCAGTGATGCGTTTGGGGTCCCTAGTCTTCACACCAGAGGGATGCTGGATAGACATAACGTTATTCCTTGTAAGTTTAGCCCGGAGCCTAGAGGCTAGCAGCCGATCAGCTTTATCTCCTTTTTCGTAGAAGGATTGGTTGAGCCATTTCAAGCTGGTCTCCACCTTCGTCGTCAGGAGCATGTTTAACTCACCTCTGACCGCAGATAGGGCGGAAAGATCCATTTCGGACCCTGTTTTTTTGTGTTTCAGTGAGAGGGAGCCAAGCATGTCCGTGAGTTCCCGGATGCGTTTGGATCTGGCCTTCTTGTTATAAGAGGAGGCACTGATCAGGTATCCGCGTATGACCGCTTTGTGAGCGTCCCAAAGTAACATAGGGGGAACAGATGGGGATGTGTTTGTCTCAAAGTAGTGGGAGATTTCGGCGGCTATGTGGGCTTTCGTTTGGGGATTAAGAAGGAGTCTATCGTTCAATCTCCACACAGGGTGGCAAGCGGGTGGGTGTGGGCCCGCGACATCTACGGTGACCGGACCGTGGTCTGACCACGTGTTGGGGTGAATGGAGGTGTCAATGATACTTTGCGCAGGCTCCGAACTCAGGAAAATCATGTCTAATCTCGTGTAAACATCGTATATGGGGGAATAGTAAGTGTAGTCTTTGGCAGTCGGCTCTTTTACTCTCCATGCATCAAAGAGAAGGTGCTGTGACAGCAGGAGGTTCAAAGCAGTTGCATTGCGCGTGTGTGAGGGGCGCATGGATCTGGGCAGAGGTTTAGATCTGTCCAGAGCGCTGTCTAAAGTCACGTTAAAATCCCCCCCTAGTACCACATTACCGCGTCTGTGTAGGGCTAAGAGGCTATTTAAGGAGTGGAAAAAGGGAGCCTGGATCTGGTTTGGAGCATAAACATTTAGGAATGTATAGGGAGTCCCGTTTAACAACCCTACCAGCAACAAGTATCTGCCTTCAGGGTCGCTCAGTATTTCAGAGGGGATGAAATCTAAATGATTAGCAAAGAGTACAGAGACCCCTTTCTTCTTGTGTATGGGGTCGCAAGCATGGAAAGTGTGCGGGAAGTGTTTGGACTTAAGTGCTGGGTGTGATTTACCTGAGAAGTGGGTCTCCTGTAGAAAAACGATATCGCCTTTAAGTTGCTTAAGGGATTGAAACAAAAGAGAGCGTTTACGTGGGCTATTTAGACCTTTCGTGTTCAATGTGATTATCCTAAGGACCATGATTTGAGAGCAGAGCACTTTTCATGTGGGAGCGCGCCAGCGGAGTTCCGAAAGATAGGGGGGAAAGAAAAGGAATGAGGATCAGAAAGAAGAGAAGAGAGAGGGTAGGAGAACAGATGAAGAACAAGCATATATTAGCAACAATGGTTAAAGGGCGGAGGGAATCCATTCTCGTCAGTCGGACCCAAGGGAGAGACAGACCCGCAGGTCTAGGTCGTCCGACGTCGACCCTAAAGGTCGAATGAGGGGTGGGTGAACCCAGCTGCTCAGAGAGGAGACCGGGTCCCGTGTGCGATCATACTATATTTAAGTGTACGCAGTGCGAACAATAAGCTATGGGAGCTTAAAGGGGAGGGGGGAGGGGGGGGGAGGGAAACAGCATTAGTAGGACTGGGGGTAAACATGGCATGCTGATCGTATATTAACAACAATAATATTAAGACCTGCGTGAGGTAAAAAAGGAGAACAAGAAAAAACCCAAACTCAGCCCATACGGGCCTCCCGGGACCGGAGCCCACGCGGCCAGCCACGAAGAACCCCGGCCCCGAGGGCCCGGACAGGTCCCCCCACAGCAGGATCAACAAGGCATTAAATGGTAGACATTATCTTAACCCAAGGCTCTACACCATATGGGGATCTTGGCATAGTGCGGAAAGACCCCCTGTAGTCCGTTGTGGACTCGTGTGGTCACAAGTCCTATCCTGGACATCTATACATGATAATTCATGTATCTGGGGAGGTGTGTGAAGCAGATCCGACGGTGGTCCATTCTGAGGCTGGAGCTGTGAGAGAAGGGGAGGTGTTGACTGGGAGAGAATGTTGAGGGGTGGACGGGGGGCCGGAGATGTTCAGTTGGTGTAGTAGTTGAAGGGCCTCATCTGGGGATCTAGCGGAGAGGAATTTACCATCTGCTCTGACTTGAAGTGCAAAAGGGAAGCCCCATCTGTATCGGACATTATGATCTCTTAGGGCTTTGGTTATGTCTTTTAATTCCCTCCGTCTGTTCAGCGTGACCGGCGACAGGTCCTGGAAGATCAAGAGATCGGAGCCTTCGAACGGGATCGTCGACATCCTCCTGGTTTTGGCGTAGACTTGGTCTTTGACCGCGAAATAATGAAAGCGGAGGATTACGTCTCTTGGTGTTTTAGCGTCTTGGGATCTAGGACGTAGAGCCCTGTGAGCCCTGTCTAGAAGAAGCATATCGTCTGGGACGGAGGGAGCGAGTGAACGGAAGAGGCGGAGTAGATAGTCCGTGAGGTGATTTTGTTCTATCGTCTCGGGGATGTTACGAATTCTAAGATTGTTCCGGCGCCCCCTGTTGTCCAAATCTTCTTGTTTGTCCGCTAGGAGCATAACATCCGTACGCATTTGAGATATCTCCTGTTCTGATTCTTGTTGGAAGGCGATAAGCTCTTCCTGTTTTCTTTCGATGGCATCTACTCTGGTGCCCAGGCTATCCACGTCCGATTTTAGACCCGAGATAGCCTCTTGTACTTCTGCACGTATTGATTTTTTAATATTACGCATCTCGGATAGGAGAAGGGCGACATCAGCCTTTGTGGCGGGAGTGGAGGAAGAGTCATCGTCTGAGTCTTTGTCAGATATTGCTGGAGTGGGTGGGGGTGAAGTTGCTCTCCGGGTGGAGGATGGAGCAGGGTTCTTGAAGTAGCCCACCAGGTTATGGGCGTTCGGCTTTTTCCCCCCTTTAGGCATAGTGGCGGAAGAAGGTGAGGTAGGTTACTTGTCAACACCTGGGAAGGATGAGGGAAGCTCCTATATCATTAGGATCACACACGAGACCAAGTGTAGTACATATCGAGATCACATGCTAGACGCTTTGAAGAGGATGGTCAGACGGGCCCAGTCGGGCGTGCCATGTCCTGTAGGTAATGGTCAAGCCTCAGCGCAGTGAATGTACGCTCCTGCTTGAATATGCTTGGGGGGAGCTGCGTCACTTACAGTGGTGGATAATTAGGGGGGGGAGAGCATGTGCTGGGTAGTGAAGTTCCCCAGCAACTGTACATTGAGGTGCCCCGTCAGCTAGCTGCGCAAGGCCGTGTAGCCAGTCGGGGGATCAGTGCCTTTGAGGTGTGCTTGGACCAGCTGGTCCAGTTCTGTGGGGGCCCAGTTCAAGCGTGGCACATCAAATCTGGGGAGGGGTAGATGAGGGAGTAAGCAATCTCCCAGTCACAGGGCTGTGAACTCTGCCCTTTGCTGTAGTGCAGGGCTATGCTGTGCGCGTATGCTCCGGGACCCAGGAGGGGGTTTTAGAGGGCTGTGGAGAGCAGCTACTGTGTGGGACTCTCCACACACGGTTTCACAGGGGATCCAGAGCCGAGCGGGGCCCACTCCAAGATGGCCGCCGTGTGTCCCGTCGACCCGTCTAGCGGGACAGTGATTAATTTATTCCCCAGCCGGGGAGGTGAGCAGGGCTCGCGGGGAGGCCCCCACGGGGGAGCACCACGACCGCGTCAGCCGTCAGGGGTGAAAGAGGCCGGAGGATTTGGGCGCAGCAATCGCGGGACCCGTCGGGCCGGTGGAGTGACTGAGGTCCCGGTCCGAGGTCAGCTGACAGGCCGCCAGAGCTGCTCCTGTGTGTGTGACCGTGCGGGACGGGGCAGCCGAGAGAGAGAGATCCTCGATGAGGCGCTGGGAAGCGCCAGCGTGTGACTCACCCGCCGCTCGTCAGCCGCTCTCAGCTCCGCCGCCTTTCATGGAGGTCCCGGTGTGCTCCAGATCGGGGGATATCGCCTCTTCTCTGCCTGCAGTCCTCCCGTGGTAAGCGCGGTCTCCTTGTCTCGCCGCCAGCAGGTCCGCACTGAGGGTGGGGGGGGGGGAACCGAACTCCAGCCCCCGGCCTCTGATGGAGGGGAAGGCCACAACCTGCGGGAACCCTTAAAAGGGCTCCCCGGCTCCGCGACCGAAACCCCTCGTCCCAGGTGACAAAGGAAGCAGATGTCTTTGTCTGTGTACCTATGGGGTTCTGTAAAAGCTCTGGAATATTAATGTATATGAGTGGGGCTGCAGGAGCTCACACGTATCACCTCCTCTCAGCTCACCAGCTAGGCCACACCCCGTATGTTTTTAGTTTTTAACTCTTTATTTACATTAACACACAGTAGAAGCACTACACAGATCACAGGGATCTGTGAAGGCTTCTGCAGAGCATACTGCTCACAGGTAAGACTTTACAATTCAGTCACAAACATGACTGAACACTACACTATTAAACAGGTCTAAACATAATTGCATGCACCATAGGAAAGCACAATTTTGTCAAACACGGTTCTTAGTAAATTTGGGTTTATAGTTTAGAAAACTCTCACATACCCCAGCGATGCAGATCATCTTTAAACTTTGACTAAACACGATTGCTAGTAAATTTACCCCTCATTACCTCATTGGTACTTTCTAGACCCAGAGTCCAGAGCTTTATAATTTTTGCAAGTTTATCACTGAATTCATGTTAAATGACCACTAAAAATGATAGGAACAGTCAAAGTAAATATACTGATACCTAATGCATACCTGATGCAGTTATATGTTATAGTCAGTGATTCATCTTTCAGTACATAAATAAATGAGCAAAACAAGAAAACAGTGACATACAGCTCAAGACAATGTAGAACAAGTACATGGTATATAAACATTGATGCATCTGGGGACATGACACTGAAATAAGCATCAGGGTAGCTGAAACCAAGAGTTATGTGCCATTGTAGGCAGTGTGGAGTAGAAGATAGTCTGAATAAGAGAAAAAAAAGCAAATGAGGGGAGAGGTTGCTCAGACCAATCAATCTCCACATCCATGGGGAAAGGTAGGATTTCTGTTACTCTGTTCCAGTCACCAATGGTACTGGTCTCTTCTTCTTGCCAATAAATAATTAGGATGCCTAGGACCAAATTTAAAACAATGAATCTGCTTATTCCCCACTCTTCAGCGGAAGTGGAAGTGGAAATGGAAAGAGACCCTACAGAAATACTTCAATTGAAATTTTTATTTCAAAGGTATGGAGGATTGTTAGAACACATATATAGAACCATAGTGAAACAGGGAGGACCACCGGTAATAATATATTTCCCCCAATTACCAATGTAGGATGTCAAGAACTAGGCTAAATCATTTCTCTGTTCACTCCCACCTACTGATGTGCATATCTCTTCAAGTGTATGTTGATCATGTATTTAGACTTCCAGGCCCTGCTGCTAAGTGATATGCACAGGGATATTTAAAGAAGCACCTAGTTGCTAGGGCTGAAGTCTTTAAGTCTTCCACCTAAGAGAAACTGCTTTGCTGTGCGATGTTGAGAGGTATAAAAAGTGTACCCCTATGGAAAGGACCATACTTGTTTTGCATTAAATCACATTTCTTTATGAGTTTGTGGTGTATGGTTGTCCTTGATATTTTACATGGCATTCACTTTTCCATTATTCAGTGTTATTTTTTTTTACATTTATGTAAGCTATAGACCTATTTAAACAAAAGCACACAGTACTCTATAATAGCTTCACTTGTAGACTTAAAGAGCTTCATACAGTATTTCCTATGACTATCAATACAACAGTACATTGTTATTGAATGTCACCATCATGTTTCATAGAGTTGCCCTATACCTGGCACAAATGGGTGAGATGAACATTGACATCACCATTTAATCATTAGTTTATCTTGCATGCTAAGTGGCTGCATTTGAGGGTAGCTGCAGAAGACTGATTTACTTCCTTATACTAAAGGGAGATTCTGTTCAGCTAATGTAAGGATCTGTGCATCTGCAAACTTTAATACTGGGTTCAAGAGATCCCTGAGAAACATGCTTCACTTTGCATATGCACAACTCAGAATCACATGCTTTAGATACATTCCCACAACACTCCCATGACATGCCCACAACTTAGGGCAATTCTGTGCAGTCACAATGTCACTAACCATTACCCACCTAAAATGCCAAATTTAACAGAAAGACCGATCTGGTCAAGAAGTTCCTTATGACTCACAAAAGGATAAACAAATGCAATAATGTGTAAATTTGCATCTGTGCATGCACTGTATGTAAAAACCTCACCATTTGTGTCCATGCACAGAGATTTGTCTGACTCTGAATCAGCTCCAAGGTCTTCATCATTGTAAACAGTTTTCACAGACCATTAGGCAAAGTTAATTTTTAGATTTAAATTTAACTCATTTAAATACTGCAGAAACACAAAGTCTTAGCCAACACCTCTGTCTTTCCTGTAGATTTTAAAAATCGCTGTACATCAAAATGATCTGATAAAAGTACATAGAAATGTTCACCTTACCATTAGCTGTCATCATGCAAATTATCATGTATATAATTTTACTATTCCAAACTTACTAGAAAAAAAAAGAAGTGTTGGAAAGCTCTTTCAAACTGTAACTATTCCAATGGCAATTGCCATAAAAGCTCAATCTTTACTTCCACTGTATTGTTGATGATGCATTAGCAAGCCTAGAAAATGTCTGTTTTTGTTGTTTTTTTAAACATTACATTACTCAATCAATGAGAACAGTCACTGCTGCGTATGTAATAGGGTGTCTTATGTTAAAAGTGGAAACTCTTAATGATCAGAAGTAGAAATCTACCAGTCAAGCAGTGAGATCCTATTACACACCACTTAAGAAGTTGTAAGATTAAGTTTAAACCAAATGTTTTGAACTTTTACAGTAACAGGGCAATTAGTTTTATTGATTCCCCTGCTCAATAAATAAACATAATGGATATAAAATGTTAATATATGTTAAAATCTTGGCATTAAGGAGATGCTTGAGGAAAAGTCGTAAACTGTGTTAAGAAACAAAACAAAAAATCAAGAACACAATACTGTATAACAACTTTACGTTATCAAATATAAATGTTTTTTACAACCTTTATTAAATAAGGAGCTCAAAATGTTCAATTTGGCATTGATATTCTGATACTGGCCACTAAAATGCTACAATCATGTAATGGACTGAACAGAGAAGTCACTAGCAGCAAATTACATTTTCATGAAAGAAATATATAGGCAAAAAAATACCAGGTGAAGTACAAAGTAATATAACAAGACAAATGCAAATAAATCATGAAGAACATTATGATGGTAGTATTGGATTAGACATTCATTTATTTCTCCAAGAACAGTTGACTGGTTGTTGAAATGTGAAATATATTCTACTTTTACCACACACCTTTGTCATAAAAAAGACAAGGCCTTGTTTATGAAGTGTATAATATCTGAGGACTAGTAAAATGCATTATTCAGACATATGAAATGTCTCAATTTTATTCTGGGGGTATATTTTCCTGAATATGCTTACTAAGCAAGATTGTGGCATATGCAGTGGAGTGGAAAGTTACCCAGTCTAATATCAGGCTTTGGGCAATATGTTTTCTTCGAAAATATATGGAACCAGTGGGGTATATTTACTAAGGTCCCGATTTTGACCGAGATGCCGTTTTTTCTTCAAAGTGTCATCTCGGTAATTTACTAAGCAAAAATCACGGCAGTGATGAGTACATTCGTATTTTTTTGGAAGTTCAAGTGTAAAAATACGAATGAATACACCATCGGTCAAAACGCGGCTGTTTAGATATGAATCTCGGTCATTTACTAACCATTCGTATTTGTAATGTCTACCGTGAAAATGCATTTGCGGCCGTGAAAAAATACATTTCGTAAAAAAGTCCTAAAAAAAAACAGACCTGCTTTTGAGAAGCGTGTTTACATGTGTAGTCAATTATCCATTACTCACACCTGAATGTTTGGCCCTATAAAAGGTTCCCAGGCACATTTTGAATATCTCTCACTCTGAAATGGCTGCTGTGGTGTGTGCAACAGATTTTTTGTTTGCTGGGGGATACCTGAGAGTGCTCCATGACTCTTCATGAAATCTGGCCCAGGTAAGTGTACATGGTCAGCAGGTTGAACAGGTTCCGTGGAGGCTGTGCCAGCCATGTTTGTTTAGGGGACGTTTAAACTTAAACTGTATGATGATAGGGTCATACAGATGTTTCCCCAAAAAACAACCAACATTTGCCGTCTGTTTGACCTTGTCAAACTGGGACTATATCCTGAGACAGCACGCTCACGCTCTGTCTCAGGCTTGCACAAACTCCTGGCTGTGTAGCACTTTATGGCTACTGGCAGCTTCCAGGCTGTGACAGGCGACGTCATTGTTATTTCCCAGCCAACCTTTTCAAATTTTTTGAAACAGGTGTGTTGAAAAATACATACACGTCTATGTCTAAGTGTTGCGTCTGGTAGGTCATAGGACACAGTATTGTTTGTTCTTTATACTGTTGTGTAATTTTGTATTTTAATTTTGTACTAAAACATTGACACTCATTACCCCATTAAACCATACACACATAGCGTGTTTTACAATGTTTGACACGGACACCGGATTTTTGGTGAAGACAATATTTAAATTTTTATTGTGTTACACAAATGTCATGTCAGATTCATTTTTTTTTCTTTTGTGTGCTGGGTGCCGAGGTTTGAGCAGGGTCGCTGGCCCGTGTTCTGGATGATCGTCGAACAGGGGAGGTAACTGGGGTCTTGCTAGGGGTAGTCGTTCCTGAGCTGGAGCTGAGATGTTGTGCTGACATCAGAGTGATGCTTTGGCTCAAGTTATGGATACTGGCATTCAGTTGATTATTACTGGCAGTGTGGCTGGCCACAATCCTAGACAAAGTCTCATTTACTACCTGATTGTGTTGGATCACTTGTATCAGGGCTTGTTGATGCCGCTGTTGCTCATCGATGATGTGCGTCAAATTTGCCAGCATTTGCGTGTTGTCCGCCCTGATTTGTTCCATCGATGTCGCAATTCTGCCTACCTGAACAATCAGTCTGCCCGAGTTCCGACTAATGCGCGGAAGATGATGGGGCAGACTGGCAAGGTGTTGTGTGTGTGTGTTCAGGCAGGCAGTGTTTTGGGCCTGTTGCGTTGCCCAACTGGACCAAAAGTAAGCGGACATTTGTTGCTGGGGTGGAGGTGGTATCAATTGTGGACTTAAGGAGGCTTGGGGCATATCCTGCGGCTGGGTTGGCTGGGTAGGATCAACGGCCGTAAGTTGCAGTGTATAGGTTGGTCTGGTTCCTGCTGGTCATCGTCTCCCATGAAGGTTGGTTCTGTATGGGGTGGCCAACAGGCACTCTTTAGTTATAATTAAATATCTTTGCTTGTCCTAAACATTCCATACTTAATTTTTTTATTTTTAAAATTTTATTTTGAGGTGTTTTATTTAAAACTAGGAATCTTTCCTTTACAAACACATATGTGCCATAACAGGCGTGCGCAGAGACTGACTGGCGGGTTCCGCACCAAACTTCCCCCCCTCCACAGCATTATAGTGTTCTCTCACCTCCCCTGTCCTGGATATAGACTTCTCACCTGGACGGACCAGAGGAGAAGGGGAGGTGTGAGAAGACTATAATGCTGTGGAAGGGGGCGGGAGGGTTAAGTCCGGTGAGAAACCCGCTATTCATTTTCTGTGCACGTCTGTGGGCTCAATTTAGTAAGGTGGGTGTTCTATTTAAAATGTGATGTGGCCCATAGCAACCAATAAGACTTTAATTCACATTTATTTGGCACCTTCAAGAAGATAATACCTGGAATCTGAATGGTTGCTACGGGAAACATGCCATCTCACATTGAGCTCACATCATAGTAAATGTACTGTGTCGAAATGTTTGAATGTATTTCTTTTAAGTTTTTACTCACCAGACAGCTGAGGTGATCGTGGCTCATCACTTTGGGGACTAGCCAAAATTGCCTGTGGTGGCTGGGGCAAGACTGCCGAGATGCGCCGCCTGGGTGGTGAAGAAGGAGGCGCAGATTCCGACTCCACACGCCGCGTCTTAGTGGGCCTCCTAGTTAAAGTCACAGTGCCCTGTGATGGCCACCTTAGAGGAGGGCGGCTTGCAGAAGAAGAACCTATGTGAAAATAGCAACATTAATATTTTGTGGTTCTATGTGTTTGCAGAATATGTGACTACACTGATTTCTTACCTGCATTCCCTGCAGCTTCATCAGTTGGCTGTGGCCTGTCTGTGTCGCGTCTCTGGCGTACTGTTGAAAAATTGCACAAAACATTATGACCATACTTTTAAAACTCATTGTTATATGAAAATCATTATTGTAATGTAAACATCTCGCACCTAATGTTAAGTTAACTATTTTATGTTTAAGCTATTCTGGATTAATTAATTGGGTGTGTATTCTAAAATTAAGATGATGTTGCACTAAATAATCCAGAAACATAGCTTAATTCATCACAATATATCGCAGATAATTTTAATATTAAATTTCACACAAACAACATAAAAACCATAATAAAAAATTCAAAAAATTATTGAAAAAGTTAAAAATTAAAAAGGCCATTTGAAAAAACAGATAGGACAAGCAAAATCTAAGATTATGTATTATAACTACACATACCAGCATGCACTGCAACAGATTTCACATTCAATAATAGCAAAACTCTGGCAATGCATGATGGGCCTTGTAGTTTTGAAACACATTTACAGCTACAGGTTGTACAGGCCTGCACGACATTACTAACACAATGTTTGCATATTTACAAACACCGTAACAATTAGCAGCATTATCATTTTAAAAAGAACAAGAGCCAAAAAAATTTAAAAGACAACTCACCATCCTGCCTTGGACGGTCCGAATCCCGGACATGAGTCGCTGACACCACTTCTGCAGGAATAAGTGACCGCACAGGCTCCTCCCAATCTCGAAAAGTGGCACGGAAAGGGTGTCCACCCGCGGTTTGGCGGGCTGATTTGGCCTCCTTGGCCATCTTGGCCTTGACACGGCGCTTGATATCATAAAACCTTTTTCTACACGTGTCCTCAGTCCGCCTCACCACACCCTCACTATTGACTGCAGCAATAACTTTTCCCCACAGGACCGACTTCCTACGTGAGGACACCTTGGCAGCATCCTGCCCAAACAATTGGCGATGATGCCTCATCAGCTCCCGCACCAAAGCCATGTTTTCAGCATAGCTGAACTTCACATTGCGCCCAGTCTTGGTAATGGTGCGTGGCTGCGGAGCCACAGCACCATCACTATCACTGGAGAACGCTGCAACAGGCACCCCCTCCTCCTCCTCCTCACTAACCTCCTCCCTCTCACTAACCTCCTCCACCTCACTCACCTCCTCCCTCTCACTAACCTCCTCCACCTCACTCACCTCCTCCCTCTCACTAACCTCCTCCACCACACTGACCTCTGACTGAGACATAATCCCCACAAACTACACAAAACACTGAGAAAAAAAAACAGAAAACACACTCCTCCACTACCACTACACACCACACACACAACACACACACACTCACTCACAAACAATGACAATAGACTTGAAAAAAAAAACAATGACAAAAAAGTAGACAAACTTCGAAAAAACTACACAACAAGTATGACAAGACTACTTACACACACAGTACAGCACTCAACAATCGCAAAACTCCGCTCCAAATCCACCAAAAACTCCACCAAACTCACCAACTCCTAATACACCTTCCTCTCTCCTCTCCACTAGCTAAACCCACGAGGTGCGGACGGTTTGGGGCGTTTTTATAGTAATGTGCACAGACACTCCTCCATCACGAATACAACCAATCACGGACGAGTGACAAAAACGAAACTTAGTAAAAAAACGCGGCCGGAAACGAAAAAACACTGCCGTAACAGACATGTGACGCAGTCGTAAAAAAACACTAAGAACACGGCCGCAAAACAACGAAATCGGCCGCATTACACATCAAAAAAACACGAATGACATCGACATCGGACAACACTAAAAATACAATTACGACAGCTTAGTAAATTAGTCGTAATCAATTCAAAAAGTTGCAGTTTTACACTTTCGATGTCATTCGTAATGATTTGCTCTCCAAATCGGTAACAATACGAATCTTAGTAAATTTACCCCAGTGAGTCTAGATTTGTGGAGCAATAAAGAAAATACATTTGGGGAATTAAAGTTCCATCAAAAGACACATAGCAAAATGGGAGATACTGGACAAACCAGGGAAGTAATATAGAAGTACATTTGTCCAAATCATACAAAGTCGTTAGGTAAAAGGACCATAGGGAGGGGTGTGCGAACAGTGCTGTTGCCCAGGGTGCTGGGCCATGGAAGCGGTACTGTACACAGAGAGGTATCTACACTTTGGCCAGGATGGCACTTGCAAGGTGCGCCAGCTGAAAAGGGGTGCCACCCACAGCCACGGGGTAGATGCACCTTGTAGTGGCTGCACCTGTGTCCCCTTTGCAGAACTCACAATGATGCATGGCAATAAGAGCGGCAGGCAGCAGCAACAACCACTTTACTGGCACCGGTATCCGGCACCTCACCGCTGCACTACACTGTAGAAACTCTAAATAAACTACAGCTCCCAGCAGCCCTTGCTGCGTGGAGCTCACAGCAGCAAGGGCTTTTGAGAAATGTAGTTTATTCAGAGTTCTTGACTGGAGTGCAGTGCATAGCCGGAAAGCAAGTGTGCCTGCCAGGGCCAGCAACAGAAATCTTGGTGCCCCATACAGTGATATGGGGCCCCAAAGTGCAATGGAATTTGCTGTGCTATATAAGAAAGTGTTAAGAAATATATATAAACATAGATAAATATGTATATCTCTATTTTCTCCCCCATACACCACAGTCTGGGTCTCCCTCTCTCCTTCCTCCCACACACCCCACAGTCTGTCTCTACCCAATGATTCCATGCTGCATTCCCAGATCCCTCACTCCATCCCAAAGTGGGGAGAGATTCATATGTGCTGCACTCCCCAGTATCCAGACCCAAAAAATTGCACAGCAGAAACCATGCGTCAGTCACACCCTACCAGAAGAGGCCGGCGCAGGACACAGGAATCCTGCAACAGAGCGGGACCCGGAAGAGTGAGCGCACTCTCACACTGCATGCTCAGTGTGTGTGAGAGGCTCCTGTCACTCTGAGGATGCCCACAGAACTACTACAGCTCTCTGCCCTATTTGGACAAGACGCCTCATATCCCTACAGGTCACAAAGTGGCATATCCTAGGGGCCCCTCTGATCATTGGGGCCCGGTACAGGTGTCCCCTTTGATCCCCCTGTTGCTTGCCCTGGTGCCTGCTCCTGGCTCTAGGGATCCTTGCTCTCTATGCACCAGAGCCCACTGAGGATCGCTGCAGAAGGGCCATGCTTCTACGTCTCTCCCGGAGCCTGTGATTAGCTTGCTGCTACCTATGCACACTGGGGCTCCCTGCCTGCAGCCCATCTGCTCTGCTTCTTCCTCTGGGATATTCCCTGCTGTAAGCCTCCATCTATCAACAGCAGCTGAGGGCACTGAGAAGGCACCACAGAGATAGCATACTGCCCCCAGCAGCCAACCGGGCAGTGCCAGTGATGCCCCACGACTACATGCTGTCCATTTACATAACTTTTTCTGCAGCTGAAAGACTTGGGATCAATTCCAGCTTCTTTCAATATTCCAGGTCTGACAACACTATCAGAGGCTTTGTGGACAGACACTGGGGTAAGCCACAGACCTTACGATATGCATTGTGCATTTCCAGCATTTGCATTGTGGAGCTTTCCATAGCTGTGTCCCCATACAGAGAAATCATAATGGGTTGGGAATGTAATGCTGGCTGTTGGCAGTCAGAGACCAACAGCAGCATCCCGACAAGTGCTGATAAGTAGTGGAACACTCCCCCTACCCGACACCTAACTTTTAGGTGCCTAATCCTAACCACCCACCTGCTGCAGCCAAACCTTGACCCCCCTGGGTGGTGCCTAAACCTAACTTCCCCTCCCTGAACCCTAACTGCCCCCCCCAGCCCTAACCCTACCCCCTTGTGGTGCCTACCCGTAACTCCCCTTCCCCAGCCACACCCTAAGTTCCCCGGGAGTTGCCTAAGCCTAACCCCGCACCATCCCTGGTGTAGTAGTAACCTACCCTGCTGTCTCAATGATCAGGATACTGACAGTTGGGATTCTGGTGCCATTGTCCAGGCCCTTTTCGGGATTCCGATATTGGCATTATGTCATGGGTCAGTCTTCCTCTGGTTTACATATGCTACAGAATTAGCCCACCTGTGGCTCATCATCTGTAAAGGAACTACAAATACTAGCCTTCCTGTTGGGGGACGCCAGTCCCATACTTCACCAGGGGTGCTCAGACCCCTAGATACACCGCTGACAATACATGCCCCATTGCCACTGCATCTGGCTAGCAGTGTACCTGGAATGACACTCTGTGGCCAACTAGCTCTTCTGCTGTGCTGTTAAGAGCATACTTTGTACTGCTACTATCCCCACCCCCTTGAATTATATCACATGTTTGGCAGGTGGAAAAAGTCATTGGGGAGCCCTGCTGCAGCACTGATAGAAAGCAACAACACATTCAAGTATCAGTAGATGACTACTTCATATGACTGACTTGGTTATATACTAAGCTCATTTCATAAAACTAAAATACATAGAACAGTCACAGGTCTATCAATTAGTATTTGCAGCACATACCCCAAAGACCCATTTTCAGGGGTTACCAACAAATACTATGCATATACAGAATTACTGAATAGGGGACCAAAGCAGATTTCTCTTGGGGTAGCTTTTGTTCAATTATTGTTGAATTTACTAAGCTTGGCCTTGGTAGCTAGTGCCATTTTCTATGGCATCAGTCATTGCAGACTTAGACTACACTCTGTGGCATTAACCAGGAAAACGCACATGTGCAGTAGTGGTGCAAAGTCACCTTATTGATCATTTCACTTCTTCCACATCGCAGGGATGAGCTTCCTTTTGGAGCCCCTGTCACTGCATGTGACTAATGATACATGCTGGCAAACAATAACTTATATTTTTGCCATAAATAGTGGTGATAAGTAAATCTAGTTATCAGGGCCAATATTTAATAAATATGTCCTCCAGTCTCTTTTGCTGGCTTGCTCTAACACAATATATAATAATAATTATATGAATAGGGGGATAAGTCATACCTGATCGCTGCTGTATGTTTTCGTACAGTGGGTCATCAGGTCTGAACTGCATAGCGACGGGATGGTGCAAAAAAAGTGATCGCACGGGCAATCGCAAGGTGATTGACAGGAAGAGGTCGTTTGTGGGTGGTAATTGACCATTTTAAAGGAGTGTCCGGAAAAACGCAGGCGCACTCAGGCGTTTGGAGGGAGGGTGTCTGATGTCAGCTCCGGCCCCGATCACCAGCAATCCATCGCAGCGGCAGAGTAAGTCCTGGGCTGAGCAGAGACTGCACAAACTGATGTTTGTACAGCTCTGCTACAAATGCGATCGCACACCTGCACGGAACATTTACCCTCCCCCTGTAGGTGGCCACTACCTGATCGCAGGGCTGCAAAAAAAGCACCCCAGCGATCAGGTGTGAATTACCCCCTAGATCTGATATTTAGTTTGATGGTAGTTTAATGGTAATTAATAGTTTGTGATGATATGTACAGTATGTTCTGTAATTTGGTTATCTTATTTGTGTAATGGAGGAAGGATAGTGTAATAGACTGTACAGTACCTGTATTGTACAATATATTTTAATTAATCAAACAGTTTGACTTAAGGTATAGATTAGTGAGATTTTGTTAGCAGTAAGACTGTGGTTATTGTGAGATCAATTGTTGTTACACTGACATATGTATTAAGGATATTAGGGGTTAATGATTTTGTAGTTTAGAGATTAATCTCTCTGCAATGTTAATAATGGGAACTGTAATCATTTAAAAAATGGATTATCCCTGTAGATATTGAAAGTGGAGCAGTTATTGAGACTGCAATGAAGATATTGGACACTATTGATTAACAAAGGTGCAGTTTGTACTTGACAATGACACTTTTAAGATGCAAAGTTTAGTATACATTATGTAGCATAGTATGGAGATGCTGGGACATACCCACTTACCCTATATATATATATATATATATATATATATATATATATATATATATATATACCTGCACACTATCATACTCGTTACCTATACACAGATGACACAAATACCTCCCCTGTCTCCACTCAAGTAGCCACATCAATGTAAATACTAACACATATACTGCACTATAGCAGATAAAGAAATATTGTATTTTGTAATGTAATTTGTCATGTTTAATACACTACAATATGCTACTGTATATATAAAGATTATTATTGATGATTGGTTGTTAATGAGGATACAAAATATCTTAAATAAAGCTACATCCTGTGTGCAACCTTTCTTGATATACAGTACAGTTAATGTGCTTTTCTTGAGGTGCTCTATGTAGATTTGGTAAACTGGTTACACTTAGCAAAGTGATTAATTTGTGAATTTTGTGTTAATTAGAAACAGTTTTTTTGTTTTGTTTTTTGTTTTTGCCAAAAGTACCTGATTATTGCCACTGCATTGGAATTACTGTTGTTAATTCTCATACCATTTTACAAATGTTTGTTGTAATGATGAGGTGCTGGTTCAAACTTTCAATATGTATAGATATTGCTCATGCAGGTCTGAACTAATGCTTCAAATAAATATTTTTTTTTTCAGTAGTTAATTACTGGCTTTTAGTATTACTATGGAGAATGAATACTGAATGAATTAAAAAAGTTGGATTTTCAAGGGTGTACCTTTGCTGTAAAAAGATGCACACAGCCATGTCCTCTCCACAACATAGGCCCTCATTCCGAGTTGATCGCACGCTAGCTGCTTTTAGCAGCACTGCAAATGCTACGCCGCCACCCTCTGGGAGTGTATCTTAGCTTAGCAGAAGTGCGACCGAAAAGTTAGCAGAATAGTGCTGAAATTTTTTCAAGCAGTTTCAGAGTTGCTTCAAACCTACTCCTTCTTTGCGATCACTTCAGTTTGTTTAGTTCCTGCTTTGACGTCACAAACACGCCCTGCGTTCGGCCAGCCACTCCCCCGTTTCTACAGGCATGCCTGCGTTTTTACCTGACACGCCTGCGTTTTTTAGCACACTCCAGGAAAACGGCCAGTTACCCCCAGAAACACCCACTTCCTGTCAATCACTCTACGATCAGCAGAGCGACTGAAAAGCGTAGCTCGGCATTGTGTGAAACTGCATAGTTTTGTGTGAAAGAACGTCGCGCGTTCGCACTGTGGCCCATACGCATGCGCAGAAATGCCGAACAACGGCAGCTAGCGATAAACTCGGAATGACCCCCAATGGGGGTAATTCTGAGTTGATCGCAGCAGCAAGTTTGCAAAAGCATGTGCACTGCAGGTGGGGCAGATATAACACGTGCAGAGAGAGTTAGATATGGGTGGGTTATATTGTTTCTGTGCAGGGTAAATGCTGGCTGCTTTATTTTTACACTTCAATTTAGATTTCAGTTTGAACACACCCCACCCAAATCTTTCTCTCTGCACATGTTATATCTGCCCCACCTGCAGTGCACATGGTTTTGCCCAACTGCTAACAAATTTACTGCTGCAATCAACTCATAATTAGGCCCAATATTCCTGTTTACGTTTTTTTTTACTATATAAATTACACTAAGGAGGCTGTAGTTATTGAATATGGACAAGTCTTGCAAAAAAAAAAAAAGCGATACACTGGCAGAAAAAAGTATAATTGTAAAAGGGATGCTGAACATAAATACAGGTTGAGTCTCCCTTATCCAAAATGCTTAGGACCAGAAGTATTCTGGATATCGGATTTTTCCGTATTTTTGAATAATTGCATACCATAATGAGAAATCATGGCGATGGGACATAAGTCTAAGCACAGAATGCGTTTATGTTTCATATACACCTTATACAAACAGCCTAAAGGTCATTTTATCCAATATTTTTAATAACTTTGTGCATTAAACAAAGTGTGTGTACAGTCACACAATTTATTTATGTTTCATATACACCTCATACACATAGCCTGAAGGTCATTTAATTAATACAATATTTTTAATAACTTTTTGTATTAAACAAAGTTTGTACACATTGAGCCATCAGAAAACAAAGGTTTCACTATCTCACTCTCACTTGAAAAATTCCGTATTTCGGAATATTTGGATATGGGATACTGAACCTGTATATTGTATTAATGTGAATGTAAATGTAAAAATAAAATGCCATGTTTCACATATGGGGTTAAATGTAATAGCCTACAAGCTGCCAGAGGTGCGGGACTTTGTGCTGGGGAGATGCCGTATGCTGGCAGAAGCAGTGATGTGCGGTGGGGTGAGGAAGGTTAGGCAGAGCCTTTCCTGTAATACTAACATTTGTACCAGAGTTTTGATTGTATAAAGCATATGAAAAATACAAAGAATGTGTTTGAAATATCTTCTTTGCATTATTCTAATCATTTTTATAGCCAAAACTCTGGAGTAAAAAGTCTATGACAAGTAAGGCAGTGCCTCACCTGCTGACCTTTTCTGCACTTCTCAGATCAAAACTCACCAAATTTCCAGAAGTTTATACTGCTGCACCTGTGTATAATGCCCAGATGTACCCTATGGCTCATAAATTGCGTTTAAATCTGGCTCTGGTGCTAGCCAGTGCCTCCTGAGCCATTTAGCTCACTGCACGTCCCTGGGCAGAAGGAAGTAGCAGCACAAGTTGACAGTTATAAAGGGAGAGGAAGAGAAGCAGTTTTTCTGTGTAGCAGCTTGGTGGAGCAGGAGTATAGTCACGACAGAAAGCTAAACTGGTACCCAGTGGCAAGGACTACCTTAGATGGGAGAAGCTGCAGTCTGAGTACAGAGGAGGTGCCACAGTACAGCAGCCCAATAAGCAGATATAGGGCCAAATGTAATAGAATGAGAGTTTCAGAAAGTGAGAGATTTGGTTAGGTTTTGCAGTTTTTTTAAAGTGGCAATCATTTACACAGCAAGATCAACCTGGTTTTGCAGTGTAAATGATTGCCACTTTAAAAAAAAATGCAAAACCTTACCAAATCTCTCACTTTCTGAAACTCTCACTCTATTACATTTGGCCCATATAGTTGGCTGACAACAGAAGACATGTGCTGGGACATGCTTTGAGTCCTATCAATGCTGGTGTGCTTTCAGAGGGAAAAAGAGCAGCCTTGGGCCCCAAGATCAGCCTTAAGGCAGTACATAAGTGGTAGTCATCTGGATGTGTGGTGTGGTGTTATGAGTCCTGCCAGTTTGAGAGCATCCCTGCTTGGATTGGTGGAGGTATTTCAGCAATGTAACCCATGCAGTTGTCAAAGAAGGGGTGAGTTTAGTGAAACTGCCTCTATAAAGCTGACATTTGCTACAGATAGTTTATGCTGTCATTACTATAAATACATACTGTCCTTCTAATCAGAAAACGCATTCTGATAACTAAGAAAGTTAAAGGGAAAAGTCCTTAGATGATTGTAATGTAAGAAGGAGATGCAGATGCCTTATACTACCTGATAGCACAGTACCCCCTTACCTTAAGGACAGACTGAGTACTCCTTAGAGCAGTGGTTCTCAAACTGTGTGCCATGGCACCCTGGGGTGCCTCAAAACACTTGTAGGGGTGCCTCGGGTAGGTGATAGAGGACCAATTCAAATTATTTCTGATCAATGTAATAGGCAAAACCAGTGCTGGTGTTCCAACCATAAGATATGTTGTCAAACAGAAGCAAATCCTGTCCCTCGTCACTTAGTTAAACTTAAGTATGACATATAAACACAATTTACTTCATTTCAAGAAACTTTAGCCTAGGGGTGCCATGAAAAAAACTCTGATACTCTAGGGCGCCATGATTAAAAATGGTTTGGGAACCACTGCCTTAGAGTATCTTTTCCAGATATAGCTAGCAGATTTGTAAAAATACTGTAAATAGACACTTCTAATCTATAACATTTGTACCATGCTCAATAGCATTACCCGCAGTGGAGAAACATAGCTCTGCATACTGTATACTACAGTACTTTCCCACAGCTAAACTTTAAAAAGGAAATGATCTTAAAAAGTGGATAGCTGAACTCTGTAACGGGAGATTTATTGCTTGGGAAGCATTTGATATCCTGGCTGTCGGGATCCCAACAACTATTCTCCTTTTTGTAGTGTCGACGACACCCCTGGAGGGAGAATAAATGGTGTGGCGTGTGCAGAGCACCACCGTGCCCACAAGGGGCTCTTTTGCACTTGCCCCACTGCCAGCAATCTGGCGGTCAGGATCCCGGTGCCAGTATGCTAGGTGCCGGGATTCCGACCACCGGGATATCATAGTACACCCTTATTGCTCAACATATGGCGAAAAGATTATGAGGGATACCTTGCTGTTTGTTGGTTTATTGACAAGATTTAATAAGTTTGAATTCATTTGTTAACCTTCTCATATCAATAAACATTTACAGCAGTTGCAGCTTTTCAACTACATATTCTTCCCTTTTCTTGATAAACTTTAGCAATACATTGATACGCCAGTATAACTATTTCCAGAATCAGTATGTGATCCTGGAGCATGGGATCCCAGTGGTCGTAATACTGATGCCGGGATCCCGCTGCAGAAAATACCAACAGGGGTGAGTGAGGGGTGTTCTCTCCTCTCCCCCCCAACCCTAATCCTCCCTTCCCACAACCTAACCCTAACCTCCCCCATTTGTGCCTAACCCTTGTTCCCCCACAAAGTTACCTAATCCTAACCTCCATCCCCTGCTGCTTAAACATAACCCTCCCTCCCCTTAACCCCCCATCCCCCGGGGGTGCATAACCACCTGATGCCTAAACTAACACCCTTCCCCAGGCCCGAAACCTGAGAATGAGGGTGTACCTATGGTCGCGATTCCATCTGTTGGTATGGTGGCATCTGTCTCCTGGCCCATTCAGATTTCCACTGTCGGGATTCTGAATAGTATCGGGATCTCAGCGTCATTGTTTCGACTGCCGGGATCCCGACAGGTGGCATCTTGACCACATCCCCTTTTTCCAGCTCAATTATATCCTACACCAGCTGTTATTGCAGTCTGCAGCTAATACTAATACGGAAACATTACGGAATTATTAAGGAATACCTTGATGGTCCACCATGTTCATAAACTTGGGATATTATTTCAAACAATTGATAATTGAACTGACTGAGATAGCTGGTGTAACTGGGAAAGGGTAGATATTATTTAAGTTTTAGATAGATATCAATTATTACACTGTCGACTGTATATTGTGAAGAGTAATATAGAAAAGTGTTAGCCTAATTGACGTTAGGAGAAATTTTGTGTCTAGTAAAATTAATCTACTGTACATATATTGAACTGCGATAGTGAAACAATTTGTGTATTGCATGAACTTACCATTTTTTTATGGAAAGCGATGCTCAGTGGAGACGTCTGTTAATTCCCTTGTGCAAAATAAAGTTACATTGTTAGCAAATATTGTATTTTTAAATGTGGTTGAACTAGATTAGAAGTATAATAAATTTGGGGTCGTGGCTTGATGCCGAGGTGGGAAGACATATCCTGATCGTGCTCCTGCCCCATTGGGGGAATAAAAGTGCATGAAATCCACTCCCTGGGCCCCCATGCTTCCCTCACAGTTTCCCCTAGCTCTCCGCTTACCCATAGCAGCTGGCGGATCAGGGAAACAGAATTGGGGAGTGTGTTTACATGCTCCCGCAGATTTCGGCCTGTCCGTCCCTCCCGTGCTGTGGCATCAGTTTCTTCTAGTGCCTGGCTGGAATGAACAGAGGCGCTGGAGCCCAGGGCGCTGCCTGCAAGATTTGTTGTTGCCCTCTCCTGTATCATGGACTCCCGCTGATGCCACTGCCACTTACAAATATCTGCTGGAGCCTGTCCCTCCTGGCTCTGGAGAGTGTGCGGCTGCTGTCTGGCCTGGCTCCCAGCTAACGGCAGCCATCTTGGTGCACCCATTTCCTGCTTCTAATCGCCGGGTGGTAAGAGGCATCGGCCTAGTCACTGGCTGGACCGTGACCAGAGCTCCCCACCTGAGTGACCCACCAGCAAGCTCCAGTATCCAAAGAGGGATGAATGTGGAAAAATAGGTCACTGCTCCTGCTGCTACACTGTGCCGTCTCTCCCTTTCCTCCTCCAGTGCTGACTGAGATCTGTTGTGCATACAATAGTGACAGAGGGGATCACATTAATTCTATTCATTCCTCATACTACTGTTTTTAATGATCCTACTTCTCACTAGGAATTAAGTTAGTACACAGTGGTGGTGTGCTATAGCCAGTGTCATCTATTATTAATGGGAAACGTCTACTGTTTCCACCATCAATTTTGTTTCTGAAATGTTGGCTTCCTCCTGTGGTTATTTCTGCTATATACACCATAGCTTGTCCACTTATTCTTTAATCTGACCTTGTCCTATGGGACCCCAAATTGATACTCTTCAAGAGTTCATGTTGCAAGTCTAACGATACCATTTGACCTGCCTGGACCATTGTTCTAACACCCAACATTTTCTCTCAAAATTGTCTTTCCCTTTTTGCCTTTATTCTTTTTTTTTTTTCTCGCTCCACCCTACTGGCCTTTCACCATGTAGAACAATTAAAAGGCTACACCGACCCAGACAAACTTTTTTTGATCAAAATCTAAGGGTAATTCTACATTGCTTTCAGAATCCCCTCCTCCCCATGCTTGTCAGATATGGGTATCGACCCTCAGATACAAGTGGTAATGGCGAGTCTGCTTGAGGGAGTCCAATCTGCATTCAAAATGGAACTTTCTAATGTTACTACAGAATTAAAATCTGACCTTATGGCCTTTGATAAATGTACGGATGCCTTGGAGTCCAAAACAGATGTTCTTTGCCGCTCTCAGCATCATCTTGACAACAAACTTTCTAGACTTCATGACGAGGTGGAGGCACTCAAAGAATGACAGGAGGACCAAGAGAACTGCTCTGTCCACAATAACCTGTGCATTCGCAACGTAGCGGAATCGGTCCTTGGACCCTCTTTGTCATCAATCTTGAAAGACTTCTTCAAACATGTCATGCCTTACCTCACAGATGGGGACTATCTCTGTGATAGGGCCCATAGGGTGCTCCATGCAATGCCTTCCCCCTCTCAACCACCTAGAGACGTCATAGTTCATCTTCATTATTTCTGCTTAAAATAATGGATCCCATCGTCCATTTATAACTCTCCTGTAATCTCCTTCTGAGACATGCAACTACAAGTTTTTTTAGGATTTGGCACCTTCTACCATCCAAAAAAGATGAGAACTCCAACCTGTTACTAGGATTTTACGACTGCACCTACTCCGATACAGATGGGGATTTCTCTTTATGTTCTCAGTCTCAGTAAACAACTCTGTTCATACCATTAAAACTATAACTCAAGGCCAAGAATTGCTAGCCAAGCTCGACCTCCTTCCTGCATCGTCTTCAGATTGGGCTGTCACTTCATCTCTTAAACCACAACATCTTCAGCCTCCTTCACCTGAATGGACAAGGGTGTCCTGCCATTGCATAGAGAACGGTGAACCTCCCTGACCTATGCGGGCATTCCCTTAAAGTTTGCTCTTACTATTTCAGGGTTATATTTCCCTGCCTTGCAATTTCTGTTGGTTGATAGTGGCTTAGACCTCTGTCTTGTTTCTTCCAATGCATAAGTAATTGATTACTGTATTATCTATTATTGATAATCTATGTGTTTTGCGCATGGTATTACGTTATTATTTCATGTTTTTCCTCCCCGTTCCTCTCTACCCTTCCCCTAGCCCCTTCTCCCCTTACCCTTTCTCCCTTTCCACTTTTTCTCTATTCTTCCTTCACTTTCTATAACACAGTTATTTACTTCCTGTATTTTGGATTCTGTAATCAAGCATTTAGGCTGTTGCTGACTTGATCATTAGGCAGGCAGAGATCCGCATAGGCTCGAAGCCACATAAGCACCCGGAATTTTTGTGACATTTGGTGAAGGTAGGCAGGGCTAGCCTTAGTGATGGACAGTTGTGGTCAGGTGACCTAGGGTGCCTATTAGGTATGGATAGGAGGAGTATATGCAGGGGTATATAGTCCTGGTGTTGGCAGCCATCTTCCTCTTGCCAGTTTTCTTCGGATGCAGTAAGGAGTTTCATTGCTGTACTCTGCTTGCTTATTATTCCCTTTTCACCCCGCTGCATTTTATTCTGTGCTGTGCCATCTCTGTTCCCCCCTTGCACCATGCCACGTCCGCGTAGAACAGCGCCCCCTCCCCGCCGCCTTGCTTAGTCTGCCCGCCCGCTCACGGTGGCTGGTTACCGCCGGCCGCGTGTTCGCGTGGTTCCCCCCGCTGCACCGCCTGCAGGAGAGCTGTTGCTGCTCTCCCTGGGCGGCAGTGTCTCCCCGGCAGCTGCTGCGCTCGGAGCTCGGTGCGGTGGTGGAGCCGCGCGCGCCGGGTCTCCGGCCTCCCTGGTCCTTCCGTCCTCCCTCCTCGCGGCTGCAGTGAGCGGGTCAGGTGACCCGCCGAGCGGGTCCCGTGACGCCGCACGGAGGTGCGTTATGCCGGGGCTCTCCCCAGCCAGTTCCCCTGCGGGTGCCTGGCTGGTGGAGGATTTAGTCACATTATCTTCATTTTCGGGCGCAGCTCGGGGCGCGGGGCCTGCTTTTACCAACGCATCTGGGAGTGGGGTTGGTACCCTTTTCCCCCCCGCCGTTCCCCTGGTTCCCGCGGCCGCGGTGAGCGTTGGGGCGTCGGTGTCGGGGGTGGACGGGCAGGCATCTGGGATTCATCCGGGTGCGCTCCCGGTGTCCCAGACCCTACTGCCATTGGCCGGTGGCCTGTGGCCCGGCGATGTGAAGCCATCTGCTGGCCAGCTAATGGTACAGCAGATGGGGTCAGTTTACAGTACCATGGCCGCTTCGTTTACGGCAATGGGCAGTGGGTCTCAGGCCCACGCCCACGGGTTTCCTGTCGGCTGCGTCATTGTCGGTGGCCTGTTCTGGTGCACTACAATTCCTGGTCATGACCTCCGGGGCGTCGCCTGAGTTCCGGGGGGGCGGCCCCCCTTTTCTGCCCCTTATTTGCCGCCGGCGTTTGCGCATTCCCAAGGCTCAGTAACATCTTGGCCCGTCCCGGCGGGTCCGGGGTTGGCCCCATTTTTGGGGTCTTACGCCGGGGGTTTTTCTCCTGGGGCCCTCCCGCAGACGCCTTATTGGTCGGCGCCGTTTCCGCATGCTCCGTTCGCTTGGCACCCTGGTTTTGCCGCTCCTGCCGCCTGGCCGAGTCCTTGGCCGCGCCTGCCCCCTTTTCCCAGCCCCCCCTTTCTGCTTCCCCCCTCCATTTCCTCCGGTTCCCCCTCCGGCGGCTGCCTTTTTTTTGTACCTCCCCTCCAACCCCTGCTGTCTCCTCGTTAGGTGTTGATGTGTTAAGGGGGAACTCTCCCCCGAGCGGATCGTCTGGAGCCATGGCGGTAGCAACGTCCAGTACAATGCAGAGGAGATTGGCGACACAGAGCGAGCAAGTGCGAACAGGCGAAGCTGGGGGATCTCGGGTCCCTGAAGACGTGCTGTCCGGCTCTGCCACCGCGTCAGAAGAGGTGGGAGGTCCTTCTGGAACTGGTGAGATAGTTAATCCTTCTTCTTCTGATAGTTCTTCTTCCAGCTCTTCTTCTGATACTAGGTCTTCCGGGTCCCCTAGGCGCCCGCGTAAATTAGCCAGGCTCATTGCGCATCGTATACACAAAAAAGATAGGAAGGCTATGGGCAAGGGTTCGGCGGTTGTGTCGGACCCTCCGCGTTTTACGGAAATGGTGCACTGCGCGAACACTGCGGTCACCAGAGGTTTATGTAAACGGATGAGGGAAAAGATTAGGAAGGGTAAATATGTCGACATGTTCACCCTTATGGATGACATGCGGAAGGCTTTCGATAAGGCTGGGAAACTCGGGGGCGTTGGTGAAAATGCATTTCGCACTTTTCATCAGTGGCTCCGAGGGTTTTTAGTATTTACGGTGTGCTACGCCGAGACGAGGCCGGCAGAGTATCATAACACGGTCAAATATTTATTCCTTGTGCACGAGATGTACGCGTGGCGGGACTACGACGAGAAATTCCGTCACAACCAAGACGGTAACCCGACACTACCCTTGGGGTTTAAGGACATTGAAGTGTGGCTGGAGGTCACGCAACATGGTAGGCCACTCCCTGAATCCCGAGCCCGACTCTGGGGAATAAAGGGAAATGCTTCGCTTTCAATGATGGCAAGTGTTCCCGGGGTTCTAACTGCCGTTTTCGCCACTCCTGCAAGGTGTGCAGCGGGAGGCACCCGGCCAAGTATTGCACTTCCACTCCTGGGTCCCGGCCCTCTGAGGCTGCCGAGGTGCCTGGAAGTGGAAAGTAAGGCGTTTTCTCCCATTAACATCCCGGAATTGACCAAGTGGTTGGGTGCTTACCCTGACCTCACTTCCAGGCTGTTTTTGTTAGACAGTTTCCGTCACGGTTTCAGGCTCCCCATCCCTGATTCAGTCCTCGTTGTCTTCAGGCGCAATTTGAAGTCCGCGCGCAATTTCCCATCAGTGGTCTCCCGTAAGGTGCAGGCTGAAATCAGCTTGGGGCGCATGTGTGGCCCTTTCCCGTCCCTTCCTGTGCCCCGGCTGTGCATCTCTCCTATGGGGGTGGTTCCCAAGAAGGCCTCATTCAACACCTGTCACACCCCCGTGGCGGCTCCGTCAACGACGCCATCCCGGCGGAATCTTGCAGGGTGCGGTACCAATCCTTTGATGAGGCCCTTCTGTTAGTCAAAACGGCGGGCCCCGGCGCCCTTATGGCCAAGCTGGACATTGAGTCCGCTTTCCGCCTGCTCTCCATTCACCCCGATTCCATTCGTTTCTTAGGTTTTCGGTTGGGGGGGTTTCTACATCGACAGTTGCTTGCTTATGGGTTGTTCCATTTCTTGTGCCTACTTTGAGAAATTCAGTTCGTTTTTACATTGGTGCATGGTGTCGGCCTCCGGTCACCCGGGGGTTGCCCACTACTTAGACGATTTTCTCTTTGTGGGTCCAAGGGATAGTTCGGTTTGCGGGGATGTCCTGGGTTTAGCCCAGCATTTGTTCGGTCATCTAGGTGTGCCCGTGGCCTCGGATAAGACCAAGGGGCCCACGGTTTGTCTCAGTTATTTGGGCATTGAAATCGATTCGGGGGCCAGTTGCTGCCGGCTTCCCGCCGATAAGGTGCACAAATTGCTGGGTCTCATTGAGCAATGCCTCCTCAGTCGTAGGGTCAGATTACAACGGGTGCAGTCGTTACTTGGATCTTTTAATTTTGCGTGCAGGATCATACCCATGCGGCACGTGTTCTGCCGTAAACTTGAGAGGTCCATGGCGGGGGTTCGGAAACCTCACCATACAGTTTATATTTCGCGCAAGATTAGGGAGGATTTGCAAGTCTGGTCCGCTTTTTTGGTTTCCTTTAACCGGGAGGTGTTATGGCCAGCTGAGTGCTGTTCCAACGCTGCGTTGCAACTTTTTACTGATGCTGCCGGCGGTTCGGGCTTTGGGGCTTTTTTCAGGATGGAGTGGTGCGCCGCGCCTTGGCCTTCATCATGGGTTTCCCGCAGTTTCACAAAGAACTTGCTTCTTTTGGAATTGTTCCCGTTGATAGTGGCCATCGAATTGTGGGCACTCAGCTTGTCGGATAGGAGTATTGTGTTCCGCTGCGACAATCTGGGTGTCGAATACGCTGTTAATAACCAAAGCTCGTCCTCTCCGCAGGTGTTGCGCCTGTTGCGTTATTTAGTGCTTAAATGCTTGAGGCATAATATTCATTTCACGGCTGCGCATGTCTCGGGTGTTGACAATAGAATTGCTGATGCGCTGTCGCATTTTGAGTTCGGAAAGTTTCGGGAGCTGGTTCCTGATGCGGCGTTTGGGGGTTTACCGGTTCCACCCTTCCTGTGGAAACTCGTCGACTAAGGTGGACGGTTGCCTCTGTTCGTTGATGGTCGGTGGCCACCGCAGCAGTGTCGTGAACACTGCTGCGGTGAGTGGGTCTTGCCTATGCGGGTAAGACACTGGCTTGGGTTAAGGAAACCCGGTTTCAGTTGGCTGGTCTTGCAACCTGGTTTCTGGGGAGTTCAATATGTTCGTTTATTTTGCTGCGCCTGTTGCGTGAACCCAAAAAAGTGTTTTACCCGTCAGCTCTTGAACGGCTAGCATTCAGGAATGGAGGGTGTGAAGTGAATTTTTAAATTTTCCTCCGAGGGGGCCGAATTACAATTGGCGTCACTCACAGTCCACGGGAGGTTTTTTTTGAGTTTTCTCCTTCACTTGGGTTATTTTGTTTGCATGTTCTTGTTATGTCTGTACTTTGAATAGTTTGGTGACGGTAGGAAATTTCTTTTGCAGCTGCTTTGGATGTCTCGGATCAGATTTGGCTTATTGGACATTCTTACATTTTTTGGGCGGAGAGGCATCCTATGGCAGGGCGAACAGACGATTTCTTTGGGGACAAGGTAGTCAGATGGTTGGGCATTAGAGGTTTGCATTGGATGGGTTTACTTCGCCTGCTGTTTCGCCACAAACGAAGGTGGGGGTGGCCTGGCTGGATTGTCATTCACCTCGGGGGGAATGATATGGGTCGAGTCAAAGGCATCGACCTCATCCTGAGTATCAAGGCGGACTTGGTCGGATTGCGAGCATCCTGGCCCCGAGTGACAGTTGTGTGGTCTGACATAGTGCCCCGTTTTCACTGGTGGGGTGCTGTTCGTTTTTCTGCAATTGAGAAAGCTAGGAAGAAAGTTAATTCTGCAGTGTCAGTGTATGTGCAGGCGATAGGGGGTTTGGTTGTTAGGCACCCGCTTTTAGTACTTCGCAATGTGCAGTTTTATAGGGAGGACGGTGTTCACCTTTCCCCTGCGGGTATTTGTGTGTTTTTGGAGAGTATCTTTCGAGTTTTGTCGGGTTGAGTCTTTTCCTTTGGTTTTGGTGGGATGGCGGTCTGCGGTTTTTTGTTGAAAATCCTTGTTGTGGAGGAAAGTCGCTACCAGCCAGCGGTCAAAGTAATATAAGTGGTCACTGTGGGGCACCCCCTTTTGATAGAACAGCGAGTGTGTGCTCCCCTTGCGGGTTGACTACGGATGTTCCCATGCGGGTTCGTCCACGGCTCTGCTAGAGTAAGGGGGGTGAGTCCTGCACAGTGCGGGTTATGTTTAAGGAGGCGGTTGTGAGTCCCTCCCTAGTTTTTTGGGTTTATTATAGTTGACTGGTGCTAGTGAGTTGGTAGCGCCTTTTCTCGCCATCCTCCAATATTTAGTTTAAATGACAGGTCATCAAACAATAAATACCAGTTTGACCTTTTAAATCTAGCAGTTGGTGTCTATGTGGTTATTTCATAGTGATAAGCTAGCTAAGTTATAAATGTTAAGTGCGTCATAATAAAGTCATGGGTGACTTATGGTCCAGGCAGACTTGTTCTCCTTACATAGTTCTACCACTACCCCCCGTGTTCCCTATAAATGTTAAAACTGCTCATTATGCTGACTATCTTTGCAGCGGTCCTTGACTGGGGCTCACTCTCTAAGGGTTTTTTTTCCCATATGGGTTATTTACCTCTTTATTACTTTCTGGATTCTATTTTTCCTGTGACTATTTTTTATCATTTCCTTCATTTTTCTTTCTTCCCTCTTGGGGTGGACTTCATCAGGCCCATCACGAAACTTATTGGTTTATCATATACACCATATAATGCACCCTTTCACAAATTGCCAAGCCTCTTGAATTGTTATCTATCAATGTAAACGGTTTAAATTCTCCTAAGAAATGCACTGTGCTCCTAGGGGCCTGTAGGTGAGACAATAGCTGATATTACTTTTCTACAAGAAATGCACCTTACTGGTTTACACACCCAGCTTCAGGGAAGGTGGTTCTCCCAGTCCTTTTTTGCCTCAGAAACTTGTAAAAAAATAAGGTAGCCATCTTAATACATCATAGTATCCCATTTGTCTGTATAAAACCTGTGACAGACCCCGAAGGGTGTTTCCTTATTGTAATAGGCGCCCTCCGCTCAATGACTCTCACATTGGTGTCAGTTTATGCTCTTAACCAGGAACAATCCTTGTTCTTTGACTCCCTGTCTGAGCAAATGGATAGGGAGGCAAAAGGTCATATCATCATGAGTGGCGATTTTGTTGACCCATTATTAGACCGAACCAATCCTCCTCCTCATGCTTCTATGACAATCCTCCCTAGGGCCTCTCATACCATTGTTGCTTCTTTGAAACATCACAGACTTTGCGACACTTGGCTACATCAGCACCCACACACTAAAGACTTTACCCACTTTTCATCCCCACACCAACACTACTCCAGGATCGATATAATTCATATATCTATAAATCCTATAGATTGTAAACTTGCGAGCAGGGCCTTCCTACCTCTATAACTGTTTGTTATCACCCATTTTGTTATTGTTATTTCAAATTGTAAAGCGCAACGGAATTTGCTGCGCTATATAAGAAACTGTTAATAAATAATAAATAAATAAATATCTTCTAATCTTACCCTGTTGATTACTGATACAGGCATCACCCCTTTTACATGGACGGATCATGCAGGCATCTATCTCTCTTTAGATATATACCATTCCCCGTAGGATATATAAATGGCATTTACACAACTCTCTTTTGCAACACCCCTCCACGTTGGCTGAAATAAGATTGGCGATCGGCCACTACTTTGCAGAGAATGTTTCTCTTGACATCTCCTTAGTGTTCTCTGGGAAACCCACAAGGCCACTGTACAGGGTTCCCTTATCACTAAATCACTGGCAGTTAGGAAAAAAGCTGCACTGGAGATTCAGTCTCTTGAATCTCAAATTTCTACTTTATTGACTCGACACAAGACGTCCCTTATCACCTTTGTGCTCTTTCAAATAGAATCCCTACAAGATCAACTGAATACCCTACTGTCCCACCACGCTGCGTTAATCTTACAGAAACTCAAGCAATGCTTTTATGACAAAGTAGATAAAATTGACTCTGTACTGGCTAATAAACTATGTCGTAAGCAGGAGTTAGGCGCAATAGATAAAATATACTCATTGCAACGTGGTTCTCATACTTATGATCTTCTTCTTCTTCTTCTTCTTCTCCTCCCATACCTACTCTTTCAGAATCTCAGTAGAAGTACTTAATAGTCAGGTTTTGGATGAAGAGACGATAGCTGCTATTCACTCCATGCGCACATCTGCCATCCCAAGTCCTGATGGATTTACGTCTCAATATTATAAATTGTTTGCAAAAGAATTGGCCCCGCATCTTACCTCTTTATTTAATGATGTCTTTAAAGGTGTCTCTTTTATGCCTGAGACAGCCCGGGCAGATATGGTGGTAATCCTGAAGCCTGACAAAGACCCTACTAGATGCTCCAACTATAGCCTGATTTCAGTACTGTATGTGGATCTTATAGTTTATATGAAAATATTAGCCAATCGCCTGGCCCCCCTTGCCTTGCCTGATCCACCTGGACCAGGTTGAATTTATACCAGGACGCCAGGCGTTAGATAGTACTAGACAGGCCATTGACCTTATTCATTGCATTCATAAAAGGAAAACCCCCTCTCTTGTTTTGGCCTGCAACGCGGAAAAGCCCTTTGACCGTATCTCATGGCCATTTGCTTTTGCCGTCCTTGGAAAAGTGTGGTTTTCCGGTAAATTCCTGGACAGAGTTCAAGCACTTCATTGCTCCCCTTCAGCCCACGTTTTGGTTAATGGTGCTGCTTCTGCTAGTTTTGGGATTGCCAATGGTACCAGACATGGTTTTTCACTTTTGCCTCTAATATTGCGCTGATTATTGAACCTCTGGCGGCAAAGTTTCACAGTAATAAGGCTATCCAAGTAGTATTCACGGGCTTATCCGAACACAAAATTGCACTATACTCTGATGATATCCTGATCTTTCTTTCTGAACCAGCCTGATCTCTCCCATCTTTGTTATCCGAAATTCATCTGTAGGCTCAAAATTCAGGCTCTAAAATTAATGTTGATAAAACAGAGGTTTTTAATTTTTATGTCCCAGCGGTGATCAAGCTTGATTTAGAAACTCAGCTATCCTGTAACTGGCATAAAAAGAAAATAAAATACCTTGGTATCTACTTCACTCACCATCATCACCAGCTGTTTCAGGCAAACTATCCTCGTCTATTAGACAACTTCAAATCTGACCTGCTTGAGTGGTCTAAATATTACATCTCTTGTAAAGACAGAATAAATTCAGTTAAGATGAGCACACTCCCTTGACTTCTATATCTGTTTCAAACCTTAATGATATATATCTCTCCCTATGTCTTTAAAACTTTGCAACATCAAACTTTTCACTTCATATGGAACCATAAGCGCCCATGTATCAGACTCAAGCTACTCCAACGTCCTTCTTGCGGTGGGGGCATGGAAATTTCCGACTTTAGAAAATACTTCTATGCTGCACAGCTTTCTCATTGTGTCTTCATTATTGTGGCTCACTAAGAGTCTGCATCCTCTGGCAGTTCATTCCCACCCTGTCACATACCGCTCATTAGCTGTCTTTGACTTAGTAAATAGATGTTTAAACTGGCTCCACACCTGTCACCCCTGATTCCACTATTTCATAATCCGGATTTCCCCCTGGGGGTGTGTCGGTCCTCTTTTACCACCTGGCTCTTGGGCAACAGATACTATCTTAATGATATCACTACTGACACTATCTTTCCTCAGTTCTCAGTAGTTCCTGATGGAACAGCTATCCCATCCAAAGACTTTTTTTGCTATCTTCAAATTCGTCACTTCCACTCCACAACTATCTCAACTCTCACTAATAGAAATTTATCCTCCTTTGAATATATTTGCTGGAAACGCTCAACTACTAGGGGCTTAATTTCTAGTATCTATGCTATACTTAGGACCCTAGCTCTGTCCGGGATCCTCATGAATTAGCCTGGGAATCGGATTTAGGACATGCCATAGATAGTGAAGACTGGGCTGAAATAAGTGATAATGCAGCTTACATTTCAATTTGTGTAAAAATCAAAGAGAATGTTTATAAATTGCTATATCGCTGGAATTATGTACCCTCCAGATAAAAGGCCATGTTCCCTGACATTTTGGATAGGTACTGGAGGGAGTGTGCTGGCGAGGGCACCTTTTTACATCTCTGGTGGTCCTGTCTGAAATGTGCCAGTATTTGGCGGGAGATTACCACTCTACTCTCGCACCTATTCGAAATCATTATTCCTTTTGATCCCCAATATTTTATGCTCCCCTTGCCTCTTCCTAGACTCACCTGACATCAAAATAAACTATTCTGACACATAGTTTCTGCTACGACCTGCCAAATAGCTGCTGACTGTAATAGCCAGATGCCTTCCCCTAAACTGGTGATATTATCTCGAGTATGGTATGTTTTTAAAATGGAATACATGACCTCCATTATTCGCATTGGAACCAAACAATAATATTTATTAAAATTGTGGGTTTATTTTACACTTTTAGCTAACATTTTGATGAGCTGTATACTAAGTCTTGCCTCTTCTTGTTTTTAATGATTTCAATAATGAAATATTATGTTTATTGTGGATAATTAGCTAGTTACCAACTGACCAATAGGATATAGATCTCAATATTCCATACCATTTATAAAGGGGTTAAGGACATTCATCATACACCTTTGACAAAGCAGCCTGGAGTTGCGAAACGCATCAGGAGTTTACATTGAGACTGCAGCAGACCTTTGAACATCTTCATCACACTTGTAAGGAGCTCCTTTTGAGCCTATGGACACTGTCACTATCGGCTACTATTGAGGCTTACCTTCATTAATTGCTGATCAGAGACATCGTCTATAGTGCATGGAGTCCAGTTGCTAATGAGGAACCATCGCCATGGAACCGCAAAATTCAGGCTATATCAAATATTCCAGCAGCATTCTTGGGACCCGAATAATAGTGCATGGAATCCTATTGCCATCAAGGAGCCACTGCCATAGGACCTGATGCTTGGAAATATATAACTGGTAATAGCCTATATTACTGAATGACTTAGAAACAAGCCAAACATATTGTGAATTATCCATTACAAGTGAATGGGACATGGTCACATTTTTATTATTATTAATATTCATCCAGTCTCACATTTAAACACCCTCATGTATTGTTGGTTTTTATAGCAATTGTATGATTAATTGTTCTATTATTTTTATATGTTTCATAAAATTGTATATCATGTACCATTAGCACTGTTTTTCCTTCATATATTTATCCTATCACTAGGGAGACTGACTATCTCCCATTGAACAGCAGCTGGTAAAGCTCTCATCTTAAAGCACCTGAGAATATACACTTGCATATACAATCTTCTGCATAATGCAGCTTACAGTTCAATTTGTGTAAAACTCAAAGAGAATGTTTATAAATTGCTTAATCACTGATATTATATACCCTCCAGATGAAAGGCCATGTTCCTGACATTTTGGATAGGTTCTGGAGGGGGTGTGCTGACGAGGGCACTTTTTTACATATCTGGTGGTCCTGTCCAAAATGCACCAGTATTTGGCGGGAGATTACCACTCTACTCTCACACCTATTCAAAATCATTATTCCTTTTGATCCCCAATATTTTCTGCTCCCCTTGCCTCTTCCTAGCCTCACCCGACACCAAAATAAACTATTCTGACACATAGTTTCTGCTATGACCTGCCAAATAGCTGCTGACTGGTAAAGCCTGATGCCTTCCCCTATGCTGGTGATATTATCTCGAGTATGGTATGTTTTTAAAATGGAATACATGACCACCATTATTTGCAATTCTTCCGAATTTTTTATAAGGCTTGGTCTTCTTGGCTGGCATCTCAACACATTTCCTCGCCATTTGTTACCTGATATATTAAATATAATGCTTGAACCCTCTGAGCCCGGAAATCAACCCCTTCCTTTCTTGACTTCTTTTTCTTTCTCCTTTTTTCTAATTGTTCTTTTCTTCTCCAAATTTTCTTTCTTCTCTTTTACTCTATTATATCCTTTTATGAAGGTCGGCCACACCGTCGCTGCGAAAAGTCCCTTTCATACTTATACCTCTAAAAATTGGATTTTTTTTTTTTTTTTTGCTGTTGTCACTCTTTGTAATTCTATTTGTCATCTTTGATGGCAAAATTTCCTTGCAAGTTTTATGAGATGTTTTATATGTGATCCTCTCAATAAAACTGTGTTTACAAAAAAAAGAAAGATAAGTATAATAAATTCAAGAACAGTCATGCAATGGTGTACCCTACAACAGGTAGCGTAGGTAGTCAGAATAAGGGCTGCTAACCCTAACTTAAAAACTCACCTTGTTCCACATGCACCATATCCATTCTGACCTCAGGAACATGGAATAATCCTCGGCAATAGAAAAGAAACTTGGTTCCAAGTGTGCTGGGGGGCATTACATCTCTTCTGTCCAAAAGGAACCCAAGGTACAGGAATCCCACAAGGGCACAGTTTCAGAATTCCAGGTGCCAAAGTGATGTGGTATAACCAGGGATATGGGCTAAACAATTCAAAATAGTAAAAACGTACAACCTGCATGCTGAGAGGATGTCTCATGTGGCTGTCTTGAAAATGACCCGGTAGGGTCGAAATGTCGACACATATTTGCTGATACTGATGTCTCAATAAAAACGTTAAACTTTACTGGATGGTGAGTGCCCTCTGTCAAGTCTTTGGACTTTACTACCTATATTATTCGGTAAAGCCACCTGCGTTACCTTGTAGAGCATCCCTATTATGACTGATTGGATGTGAGTGTGGACACTTACATGGAAATAAGCCTTGTGGTCTATTGTGAAGTCAGATCCTGATTTACCAATGTTTAAAGATAAGCGCCCGATGGTGGCTTTTAAAAGGGGTAGCAACTTACATGATCAATTAATACTTGCATATATAACAGGCAGAGGTAGGCCAAAAACTCCAAATGTATATACCAAGACACGAGGTTGTTATAGATGCATTAATTGTGCTATCTGCAGCCACCTAATAGCATGTAAATCCTTTAAACATCCGCATAATAATAAAATATTCGACATCAGACATATCCTCACTTGCAGAACCTCGTTTGTGATATAAGCTATAGTTTGTCCTTGTGGTTTATACTACATAGGGCAAACTACTCGCAAATTCAGTGAACGAATGTCAGCACATCGTTTTGCCATTCAACTCATTTTAGAAGGTAGACAGGTAGATCAGCTGGTGGCCAAACACTTTAAAGAAAAAGGTCATTCTGTAGCTTCCCTGAAATATTTTATGTTAGACCATGTACTGGTTTCATTACGTGACAGTGACAGAATTAAACAATTATTAATTAAGGAATCCAAATGGATTATGAGACTGGGGACTATTTATCCCATGGGTCTCAATGAGAAAATTAATTGGAACACTTTAGAATTATGTCACCTCCAATGAACTCAGTGTGATTCAGTGATATGTAATCTGTATCTTATTTCATGCACTCGGTGTTGGTTTTGTATTGTACTACTGATACATCACCTCTGTTTCTCTCATATAGATGTTCCTGTGCTTGAACAGATGCGGTGATCCGCGCACCTAGAAGTCAGGGTCCTGGTTAGGTGGAACGCACACCAGTGGTCTCCATGACTACGGTTCCTGTTTCTGGCAGATGTGTGTCACCGCAAGCAGTCAGCGCTGGGTTTCCTAATGAGGCTACAGGTGCAGGTGAGTAATGGTGAGGGTATTTATTATCTGTGTTTTATTGCTTTTATTGTTTGTGGCCCTGAGGAAGGGGCTGTGTCTCCGAAAACATTCGACCTGTTCATGTTTAATACAGCACGTTTATGAAACCAAGAGACTCTGAGTGCCGTTCTTCATTGGAGGGATCATATATACACTGCTCAAAAAAATAAAGGGAACACGTAAACAACACAATGTGACTCCAAGTCAATCACACTTCTGTGAAATCAAACTGTCCACTTAGGAAGCAACACTGATTGACAATCAATTTCACATGCTGTTGTGCAAATGGAATAGACAACAGGTGGAAATTATAGGCAATTAGCAAGACACCCCCAATAAAGGAGTTGTTCTGCAGGTGGTGACCACAGACCACTTCTCATATCCTATGCTTTCTGACTGATGTTTTGGTCACTTTTGAAAGCTGGCGGTGCTTTCACTCTAGTTGTAGCATGAGATGGAGTCTACAACCCACACAAGTGGCTCAGGTAGTGCAGCTCATCCAGAATGGCACATCAATGCGAGCTGTGGCAAGAAGGTTTGCTGTGTCTGTCAGCGTAGTGTCCAGAGCATGGAGGCGCAACCAGGAGACAGGCCAGTACATCAGGAGACGTGCAGGAGGCCATAGGAGGGCAACAACCCAGCAGCAGGACCGCTACCTTCGCCTTTGTGCAAGGAGGAACAGGAGGAGCACTGCCAGAGCCCTGCAAAATGACCTCCAGCAAGCAACAAATGTGCATGTGTCTACTCAAACGATTAGAAACAGACTCCATGAGGATGGTATGAGGGCCCGACATCCACAGGTGGGGGTTGTGCTTACAGCCCAACACCGTGCAGGACGTTTGGCATTTGCCAGAGAACACCAAGATTGGCAAATTCGCCACTGGCACCCTGTGCTCTTCACAGATGAAAGCAGGTTCTCACTGAGCACATGTGACAGACGTGACAGAGTCTGGAGATGCCAAGGAGAACGTTCTGCTGCCTGCAACATCCCCCAGCATGACCAATTTGGCAGTGGGTCAGTAATGGTGTGGGGTGGCATTTCTTTGGGGGGGCCGCACAGCCCTCCTTGTGCTCACCAGAGGTAGCCTGACTGCCATTAGGTACCGAGATGAGATCCTCAGACCCCTTGTGAGACCATATGCTGGTGCGGTTGGCCCTGGGTTCCTCCTAATGCAAGACAATGCTAGACCTCATGTGGCTGGAGTGTGTCAGCAGTTCCTGCAAGACGAAGGCATTGATGCTATGGACTGACCCGCCCGTTCCCCAGACCTGAATCCAATTGAGCACATCTGGGACATCATGTCTCGCTCCATCCACCAACGCCACGTTGCACCACAGACTGTCCAGGAGTTGGCGGATGCTTTAGTCCAGGTCTGGGAGGAGATCCCTCAGGAGACCATCCGCCACCTCATCAGGAGAATGCCCAGGTATTGTAGGGAGGTCATACAGGCACGTGCAGGCCACACACACTACTGAGCCTCATTTTGACTTGTTTTAAGGACATTAATTTACATCAAAGTTGGATCAGCCTGTAGTGTGTTTTTCCACTTTAATTTTGAGTGTGACTTTAAATCCAGACCTCCATGGGTTAATAAATTTTATTTACATTGATAATTGTTATGTGATTTTGTTGTCAGGACATTCAACTATGTAAAGAACAAAGTCTTTAATAAGAATATTTCATTCATTCAGATCTAGGATGTGTTATTTTAGTGTTCCCTTTATTTATTTGAGCAGTGTATATATATATATATATATATATATATATATATATATATACTGTATATTATATATATATATATAATATTAATTATGGTCCGGCACTCACAAAACCAGTGGGCAACTTGATCCCGTGCCAGCATAGGCAATGCAGCTTTGTATATTCCAAAAGATGCGGCACTCGTGATGCAGATAACCAAACGAGGATAGCAGAAATCTTTCTCAACTTTTCAGTTTATTAACTGTTTTCAAGAGCTAAAACACAAACATTGAAAAGTTACCTAAATACCCTCCACCATCACCATGTGTGTAAGACAGCTGGTGCTGTTCGCCGGTCCGTCCATTAGAGGTGACGTCATGACGCCTCTGGTGCGTCTCCTGATGTCACACGCCATCAGCTACGTGACCGCCACCACATCTGTTGCCAAGCAACCAACATCAACAAAAACCTCATATTGACATTGGCAATAGTACTTGCTAATCTTTCATAATCTCATATGATCTATATGTTTATATATATGAGATTATGTAAGATTTGCCTGGTTCAAGGTATATTTTTCTCTGTCAGGGCACCTGACCCCCTCTCTTCAGTGATGACTGGTATTATATGACTATATACCTTCACCATTATTGGCTGTATTCTTAAGAAGCATTATTCAATATATGTTGCTATTGGACTATTTTTAAATTATTTTTTGCACTTTTTTTTTGCACTTTTCTTATAAGCTGTTTGCACTTTCTATGCTATATGCACTTTACTGCAAGATGTTGCACAGCCTCCATTGAGACATTCCTTTGATTGATAAGTAGTGGAGCATTTTTCAAGTTTATTATGGCTGAATTACCTGATGATGAGACCGATTTGTTATTTGATCCAGTGAATTATCCTGTGGGGGATGCATTCTCTTATTCTGAAACTGAGGCTGATGATATTGTCTATAAGGAGGCACTTGATGATGAAATTGAATCAGGGTCAACTGAGGTGATTTTCCGTGATTTATTATGTCTTAAGAAGAAAGAGATTGATTTTAAGTTACACAGTATCTCCCTCAGTGATTATTACTAGTCCAAAAAAATCCCTCGTGGATTTCGTGTCCGAAAAGTCCAACAATTGGACAACTTGACCCCATATTCTGCAAGAAATGGATTGCAATTCTTAACAAGTGTTCATACGATTTGATCTTGTTAGTAATTGAACAGACTACAATAGAGTTGTCTAATATATCAGAGAAAATAACTAAGTTTGAGAAAATCTCATTGCCGACCTTACAGGCAGACACTGAAATTAATTGGAGTGAAAAGCTGTCTGTACAGTTGAGTTCCTATAAAAAGGACTTAATTAAATTTAAAAAAGAGAAATTATGGAAAGTCGAGTTGGACTACGAGAGACACCAGGTATATAGATGGATTTCGGGGGGTCAGACTGAGTATGGGCGACGTAAGCCTTTGTTCAGACGCAATTATCCCAGAACACAAATGGACACTGACTCTTCATTTGAGAACTCAAGCGATGGTGAACGCAAGAGATATACAGACCAGCGACAACCGTCTGGCCCTTTAGCCATGGTAACCAGGAACAGAGGGCACACGTCACGCAATGGTGCACTAGAAGAGGGAGGCAGAACCAGAGGGGCAAGACGTGGAAGACCCCCCCTCCCACGGAGGAAATAGTGTACAATTTATCATCATATAATCTTTCCTCCAGTGAAATAAGTGTTTTGCGCAAAGGCTTATAATTTGTTCCGTCTAACACACATGACGAATTTAGATGGCAAATTGAAAAATATAAGCTTAATCGCTTAATAAAATTGAAGGAATATTTTCAAAAGAACCAGCCTTCTCCTTCCAATGAAATGACTATATCTATACCACCTCGACTCACTCAGTTTTGTGACAAATCTAATTTTGACCCGGTCTCATCAAACGCCTCGATTAAGTCGTTTATTCGGTCCTTAGACTATCAGGTTAAGGGTAATGTGGTAATGGAGAGAGAATCATGCAGTCACCCGAATTTCTTTTGGAATATACAAAGCTGCAAAGCCTATGCTGGCACTGGATCAAGTTGCCCACCGGTTTTGTGAGTGCCGGACCATAATTATTATTGTGTTCTGGGATTAAGTTTGCCTGGTTCGGGGCATGGCCTGGCTGCTGATGGAGGCAGTCACGTCCTGAAAGAGGTCCTGCAACCCGAGGCTCCTTTCTCTCTATAAACCCCATCTCTGGGCTCCCTTAGTACCCCCAGCAGCCCCCCTGTCCCTCCTGTTCCCCCTGCAGTGCCCCTGTTAGTGCCGTGGAATTGGGGAGTGGTTTTTACCACTCCTGCAGATTGCGGCCTACAGGGCTCCCACAAGCCGGGGCCTCGATTGCTTCCCCGGACCGGCGGCAGGTCCAGCGTCTTCCGGATCGGGCCGCGGACCTCTCCCAGACCTCCGTTCCTCATACTGGTGCCAGCCGCTGCTAAGAGATGCTCCCCGCTGCCCGCTGCCTACCTCCGCTGCCCGGGGACTCCGGGACTCGCTGCGTGAGACGGGGCCGAAAGACGCCCGGCGGCCATCTTTGCTGCACGCCTGCTCCTTGCTGACTCTCTCCCGCTGGGCCCCAGAAGTGAGTATGATCCTCAGATTTGCAGTCTGTGGGGCTCCAGCGGGGGGAGAGGGGGTGATCATAGGGCTGTGCTCTGTGTTAGAGGTGGTGACCTCACTGTCGCCCGTATACTGCTTGCAGCCCTGGTGCGTTCCCCGCTTGTTTCAGCTAGCTCCCTGCTCTTACTGGAGCTATAACAGAATTATTGCCCGCTGCTGCCATTCATAACCAGCTTAAACCCTCTGGCCGGGGAGGGCCACGGAACCTGGGGAGCGGTGTTACAGCCGCATACTTTCTGGTGCTTGGTGTCCCTTATCTACACCCAGACTGGACCGAGCCCTGATGCTATGTCGCTATGATCAGCCGTATAGTTCCCTAGCTATGTGTCTGCCTGCCTGATGTCGCTCTGTCGTGGGGGCTTTTGCACGGTGACGATCCACATGTTTTTATAATGCCAAGGTCATGTGAAAGTGTAACACTGCACTGCCTTATTTGAAGACCGATCTCATGGTGAGAGGCATAAAGAAAAAAAGGCCAAGACCAAGCCAGACGCGATCCTGTCCCCTGCGGCCTGACATTCGTCGGATCTATGTCAGTTCTTAACTACACTGACCTCAAACCCTGCTGCTTCCTCTACTGTCCCGACCTCCCCGATCCTACACGGTTTGGTAGACGACATGTCGTCCCCCGGGAACCCGTAGCCTCCACAGGCCTCCTCTTTGTCTGCAGAGATTAGCGAGATCCTATCTCATGTTTAAATCACTTCCCACGAAACAAGATTTTTCAGCCTTGGAGACTCGCTTGCTTTCCACCATCACTCAGGAAGTGGCAGCGATTCGACAAGACATGTCTCAAATTGCGGCCCGTGTAGATATATTGGAACGACATGAGTCGTCTAGCGTTGATAGCCTAACTAAATTTTGGGAATGTGCTTTCTTATCAGAGGGGTGATATCTCCTCTCTCAAATCACGTATTGAAGATATGGATAATCGCGGCCGGCGAAATAATATCAGGGTCAGGGGTCTGCCCGAGAGCTTCCAACAGGCTTACCTGATGAATGCTTTAACTACAATATTTGGAGAACTTATTGACCTGGACCCAAACAAGGACATCATATTTGATAGAGCACACCGCGCCCTCCGTCCTCGCGACTTGTCGTCTGACAGGCCATGCAATGTGATTTGCAGGCTCCACTATTATGTCCAAAAAGAGGAAATAATAAGGTCGGCCCATCAGCTGGATAGTATTGACTTTCAAGGAGACAAGATTCAGTTATTTCCTGATCTCGCCTGGTTGACCTTGCAGCAGCGTCGAGCCTTGAAGCCCCTCACTGATTCACTTAGGATACTTGAACTGAAATACAGATGGGGCTTCCCTTTTTCCCTTCAGGTTTCTCATAGTGGCATAGTTGCGAGTCTCTCCAGACCTTCGGACTCACAGGCCTTCTTCACCTTGGGAATACCTCTGGTGCCGCTACCTGACTGGGAAGCTTTACCTGCCGGATTTGCCTGTTGTGATTCCTCCAGATGATGCGTGGCAACAAGTGCGCTCCCCATGGACGCGGGGGAATACTCCTGCTAGTTCACATTCCTCTGAGCCTCCATGAAGGGGAGGTTTCGTCCTGTGCTGACGTGAATTCTCCTGTTACTCTTGTCGTACACTTGGTTCTTTTCCTTAAATGTTGTTATGTGTTGCTCACACGTGAGATTGGTTTTTGTAATGTTTTTGTAATGGTTTCATAGATAAGTGGAGGGGTATCGTTGGTATGTTATTTTGATTTTGTTTAAGCTGCGTTTTATATTCCCGTGATGATACTCATTTACATAATTGCTCAGCTTTCATGAAAATTTGCTTAAAGGTTTAAAGATTATATTTTTCTATACGTTTCACACTGTGCCTATGCGCACTCCTTAGTAATATTTCATATTTGATTAGCTTCTATATCGTGGGTGGTCGCTGTCCTTGGTCCCCCGTAGGACCCCCATTATGCTGCATCCCTTGTTTCTTTGGGTAGGGAGTCGGCAGGATTCCGCTCCTGTCCTTTTTGCAGCTGTCCTTTTTCTAATATTGCTATCAACTTTGTTAAATATCGTGGTACTTTGCGGAGTGGCTTTCCACACTGCAACTTCTTTTCCTCCTTTCTCTGATTTCCTTCTCTTTCTATTTCCTACCCTTGCTGTTTTTCCTTTCCCCCCTCAAGTATCTGTTGTAGGGATGACCATTGTGAATCTCTTAGGTCTGCTGTAATAATGGGGTTGGATGATTTACATGTCACTACCCTTAATGTTAAAGGGTTGAATTTTCCTGAGAAAAGGTCTAAACTCTTCAAATGGCTTAGAGACAAGAGAGTTGACGTTGCTTTTATTCAGAAAACGCATTTTAAGATGGGACATGTGCCGTCTCTGAAATGTCACTACTATCCTCATGTTTTCCTGTCTAATAATCCTTCTGGTAAGACATTAGGTGTGGCTGTTTTATTGGCTCGCTACCTGCCTATCCATAATGTTACTTTCCATAGACTAGATGAAGGTAGGGGGTTGCTTGTAAAATGCGATATATACGGCCAACTCTTTTCTTTTTTTAACGTATATGCTCCCAATGCTAAACAGCCTTCCTTTTTATTCTCGGTTTTGGAAATTGCTGAGTCTCTCCTAGAGGGGCTGGTAGTGATGGGAGGCAACTTAAATTGAACTCTTGATCCCCTTCATGACAACTCTAAGAAGATTTCTTGTAGGCCGGAGAAGGAGTATAGGGGGGTGAGACGCACCTTGCTCGACCACCAGCTGATTGACACATGGAGACTGGCACATCCTGCCGAGGTAGATTATTCCTTTTTTTCACACCCACATCAAACATACTCCAGAATTGATTACTTGTTTTTGAGCCACCGACACCTGCATCTTCTTTCTGACACCTCTATAGGACAAATTGTGTGGTCAGACCATGCCCCTGTTAACCTCACACTATGCCTTCCACCCTGTACACGTCGCCAATGGTCCTGGCATTTTAACAACACTTTTTTACAGGACGCGGAGTGTCGGTCTCGAATTGACACCGCCTTAGACTCCTATATCTGTACTAATGACCTAGATGATATTTTTAAGGTTTCAGTCTGGGAAGCACATAAATGTGTCATTAGAGGGGTTTGTGTCCAGATAGGCTCTTTCCGTAAAAGGCAGAGGGAGAAACTCAGAGGTGACTTATTATCTAGGATAAAATCTCTCGAGCTTTTACATAAAAAATCCCAAACCCCACAACATTATGCTGATCTTGAGGCTGCAAGGGCCGATCTGAATAAACTACTCTCTGATAGAGTCAAATTTTCATATCGGAAGTTCTGCAGCAGATATTATCAATGGGGTAACAAACCTGGGAAATTGCTGGCCAAAGCCCTTAGAGAACAACGTGCACTCACTTTTATTCATACAATTAAAAATGGTCAAGGTCAGCCCCAACATGAGACACCTCATATTGCTAGGGCCTTTCAGGCATATTATTCCACCTTATACAACCTTTCTGGTCCGACTGGAAGAGCTGATAAGCTGTCCCACCAAGCTGACTACTTACAGGCCTTAGACTTCCCTACGCTGTCCACAAAAGAGGTAGAAGATCTGGACACCCCTTTCTCTACTGAAGAGGTTATGAAAGTCATTGACTCTTCTCCCAATGGCAAAAGTCCAGGCCCTGATGGGTATACCATTGCATATTATAAAGCTTTCAAGGAGAAATTGGTTGCTCTCCTCACGAGAGCCTTTAACACTATATCAGAAAACTCGCACTTTTCCCCGCAATCTCTCGAAGCCTATATTGCAGTTTTTCCTAAGGAGGGCAAAGATCCCAGTCTTTGCTCTAGCTATCGGCCGATTTCGCTATTGAACATAGACATAAAACTTTTTGCCAAATTGATTGCAAATCACCTTAAACTATTATTGCCCGATTTGATTCATGGAGATCAGGCTGGATTTGTTTTAGGCCGTGAAGCCAGAGATAACACCTCTAAAGTGCTCAATATGATTCACTATGCTGGCCAGATTACGTAGTCCTCAATCATGTTGTCGACCGATGCTGAAAAAGCGTTTGACAGGGTGGACTGGGACTTTTTGTCTGGCAACCTGAAACATCTAGGGCTCGACAATACCTGTCTCCATAGAATCCTATCTCTTTATACTTCCCCGTCCGCCAAAATTAGGATTAATGGCTCCCTTTCTGATTCCTTTTCTATTACCAACGGCACACGACAAGGTTGCCCACTATCCCCGTTGCTTTTTGTCCTTTGCATGGAAGCATTAGCTCGAAGCATCAGGGCCAATCCAAATATTTCTGGTTTGCTGATAAGGGGGTCTGAATACAAATTAGCTTTATATGCCGACGAGTTACTCACTATAATTTCAAAACTAATCACCTCATTACCGAACCTGATGGTAGAATTTGAGAAGTTCTGAGCCCTTTAAGATAAATTATTCCAAATCTATTGCTATGAACTTAACTACTTTTCCTGATGTAGTAGAGGGTTTGAAACGCTCCTTCCCTTTTTTCTTGGCACGACCACAAATTAAAATATTTGGGGGTACTACTATCCAACGACTTATCCAAATTATTCTCCCTGAATTTTAGCCCCCTGTTGGCGAAGCTTCGCCTAGACTTCCAGAAGTGGAGGAAATTGCGATTATCGTGGTTTGGCAGAATCAATGTTGTCAAAATGAATGCCCTCCCTAGGATATTATTCTTTCTCCAAACCCTCCTTATACACATCTCCCTTCTTTGGTTCCGAGATGTCCAGACTCTTATTTGTGCATTTGTTTGGGGATGCAACACACCTAGATTTAAGCACAACATTTTATTTAGTAGAAAACATCAAGATGGGCAACAACTCCCACATATTTCTAGCTACTATCATGAAGAACATTTGAATAGGATTCTGGAATGGTCACGGGCTAAAGATCGCAAACAATGGGTTCTCTTAGAGGAAGGTTGTCTCCCACATTATATCGAAATTGTACCTTGGCTTCCTATCCTTCCGAAGATTACCCACCCCACGGTCTCCCCCACGCTTAAATTATGGGCCACACTGAGGTCTAAGAGCCATATATCTTCCAAATGGTCCCCTTTAACTTCTTTTCTCCATAATCCCGAATTTGTTCCAGGTCTCCATGGGACAGCCTTTGCTCCATGGGCGGAAGCCGGGATTTTCAGGGTCGGTCAGCTGGTGAGCTCGGGTAGGGTGCGCTCATTTACAGATATTCAGTCTCATTGGAATATACATAGTTCTGATTTTTGGAAGTTCCTGCAGGTTCATCATTTCATAACCTCTTCTAAGAACCTTTCTGATATAATTAGGGCTCTCACCGTATTGGAAAAAATGTGCATCTCTCCTAGTTCTCGTACACATACTATCTCCCAAATTTATGCGCTTATCATGGAAGACTTGTTTCCGCAACTTCCTACCTTTATGGCTTCCTGGGAGAGGGATCTGCCAGGGCTACCTACACAGATCAATTGGGATTCCGAATTTAGTAACGCCCAGGCGAGCTCTTTATGTTTATCAACATTAGAGACTCTCTATAAACTCATACATAGGTGATATAGGACTCCTCTTGTTCTTAATAAAATGTTTCCCTCTCTCTCGAATCTTTGCTGGAGATTAAGAAACACCCCAGGGAGCTTTGTGCACATATGGTGGGACTGCCCTCTTAGAACTCCATTTTGGACAGAGGTATTTAAATGTTCCGAACTGATAGTGGGGGATGTAGTCCCAAAAGACCCGGGATTTTGTGTCCTCAAATCACACCTCCGCGGGCGCGCATTCCTACAAATGCTCCCTATTGAGACATCTTAGCAATGCTGCAAAAGCGGTTATCCCAACTCTTTGGAGATCCACCTCACCGCCCTCGATTAAATTATGGTTTAAAAAGATTGATTACTTTTTATATATGGAAGACCTTATCTCCTTCTCATCAGGGAAAACCATTATCTTCACAGCCATCTGGTTTCCCTGGTATGACTTCAAGGAGTCACCTGTGTATCAGTCTTATATAACTACTTAGTTATTCTCCCATTACGTATACTGTGTCTTTCTAGCATGTTTCAGATCTCTAATTGAATAGGTCCTCCCCCTTATCTCCCAAAGGACTCATCCTTTTTATGCAGATACTCTTACCTGCCTCTACATTTCACAACTTTCCCTTTTTCTTTCTTCCTCTTCTTCCCTCTCTTTCTATCCTTTCCTATATTTTCCTGAGCTGTTTTATTAGAATGTTCCCCTTTTACATGTTTTGATGTTGGAAAATAAGCAGACAACTTTTTTCCATGCTTTGGGTGCTGCAAATGTTTTATATTGACATATATGATATGCGATGATCTTGTCCCCCTCTTTTGGAAATGTACTGTTGTGATGATTTGTCTGCTACCTTAATAAAAACAGTTTAAATAAATAAAAAGTTTGCCTGGTTCAAGGTATCTTTTTCTCTGTCAGGGCACCTGACCCCCTCTCTTCAGTGACGAGTAGTATTATATGACTATATACCTTCACCATTATTGGCTGTATTCTTAAGAAGCATTATTCAGTATATGTTGCTATTGGACTATTTTGAAATTATTTTTTGCACTTTTTTTGCACTTTTCTTATAAGCTGTTTGCAATTTCTATGATATATGCACTTTACTGCAAGATGTTGCACAGCCTCCATTGAGACATTCCTTTGATTGATATGTGGTGGTGCATTTTTCAAGTTTATTATGGCTGAATTACCTGATGATGAGACCGATTTGTTATTTGATCCAGTGAATTATCCTGATGATATTGTCTATAAGGAGGCCCTTGATGATGAAATTGAACCAGGGTCAACTGAGGTGATTTTCCTTGATTTATTATGTCTTAAGAAGAAAGAGATTGATTTGAAGTTACACGATATCTCCCTCAGTGATTATTACATGTCCAAAAAAATCCCTTGTGGATTTCGTGTCCGAAACTGTCCAACAATTGGATGAATTGACCCCATATTCTGCAAGAAATCGATTGCAATTCTTAACAAGTGTTCATACGATTTGATCTTGTTAGTAATTGAACATACTAAAAAAGAGTTGTCTAATATATCAGAGAAAATCACTAAGTTTGAGAAAATCTCAAGTGAAAAGCTGTCTGTACAGTTGAGTTCCTATAAAAAGGACTTAATTAAAATTAAAAAAGAGAAATTATGGAAAGTCGAGTTGGACTGCGAGAGACACCAGGTATATAGATGGATCTCGGGGGGGTCAGACTGAGTGTGGGCGACATAAGCCTTTTTTCAGATGCAATTATCTCAGAACACAAATGGACACTGACTCGTCATTTGAGAACTCAAGCGATGGTGAACGCAAGAGATATACAGACTGGCGACAACCGTCTGGCCCTTTAGCCGTGGTAACCAGGAACAGAGGGCACGCGTCACGCGACGGTGCACTAGAAGAGGGAGGCAGAACCAGAGGGGCAAGACGTGGAAAACCCTCCCTCCCACGGAGGAAATAGTGTACAATTTATCATCATATAATCTTTCCTCCAGTGAATTAAGTGTTTTGCGCAAAAGCTTATCATTTGTTCCGTCTAACACCCATGATGAATTTAGATGGCAAATTGAAAAATATAAGCTTAATTGTTTATTAAAATTGAAGGAATATTTTCATAAGAACCAGCCTTCTCCTTCCAATGAAATGACTATATCTATACCACCTCGACTCACTCAGTTTTGTGACAAATCTAATTTTGACCCGGTCTCATCAAACACCTCGATTAAGTCGTTTATTCGGTCCTTAGATCATCAGGTTAAGGGTGATGTGATAATGGAGAGAGAATCATGCAGACACCTGAATGTATCATCCTTAGAGAGACAAGCACTAAGCACCTTAGCTAACAATGCCTCCTTGATTATCCGTCCCGCTGATAAAGTCAGGGCAATTGTGTTGCAGGACTCTGTTGATTATGCAATTGAAATTTATCAACATCTTTCTGATACTAGTGTATATAAAGTATTGAAGGTTGATCCCACCATTTCTTTTAGGAAGGAGTTGATGGAGATCCGGACCCATGCTATGGATGCTTCCTTGATTGATGAAAAATTGATGTCAATATTGGTACCGTCACATCCTGTCACTACCATTCTATATACGATCTCTAAAATACATAAAGGGATTACTCCGCCCCCAGGGAGGCCAATAATTTCAGCACAGGGTTCCCTATTTCAGCCAACATCGGTGTGGCTTGATTCCATCTTACAGCCACTAGTCCAGAGGCATAAACATTTTTTGCTGGATAGTACTATGCTGTTAAATAAACTTATGGCACTGCCTGATTTACCTGAGGATCTATGGCTTATTACAGCCGATACATCAAGTTTATATACGATCATTCCTCATAGTGAGGGCATTTTTGCAGTGGGTGAGCTTCTTAGGAGTAACGGTACCATGAGACAGGATCATATTGAGATCATACTGTTGGCATTAGAAATTATACTGAAAAACAACTATTTTATGTTTGATAACAAATATTATTTACAGCTTACTGGCTGCGCTATGGGGTCCTCTGTGGCCCCAGCATAAGCAAATACGTATATGTTCATGATTGAAGAAATGTTGTTTTTTAGGGACCCTGGAATTTTTTCTCATATATGTTTCTTCACACGCTTCATTGATGACCTACTGATTTTTTGGAGTGGGCCTCAGGAAATGTTTGTGAATTTGATTGAGAGTCATAACTTGTCTGATAGTCCAGTGATACTTACATGGACCATGAGCCAACACATGATTGATTATCTTGATGTTAGGATCTTAAATGGAAAATAATGGTTTAATAACCACCTTATTTACAAAACCAACTGATAGAAATTCATTACTTGAATATCAGAGTTGCCATCCACAGAGTTTGAAAATGGGGTTGCCATACTCACAAATGTTACGAGTCCACAGATTGAATAGTGATTCTGAGAGAACTATTGTTCAATTAGATGATATGGTTGAGAAATTTGTGGTGAGAGGGTACCATAGACAGTTTTTGCTAGATACTAAAAATCAGGTTCTAGCTATAGACAGGACTGATCTATTGAAGGGTACAACGAGTGAGAAGACAAAAAAGAACAAAATACCATGGGTATCCCAATTTACCACCTTATCCCCAAATATAGATAGGTGATCTAAAAAGCTATGGCCCTTAATTAGCACAGATCCTGAAATTGGGTTTACCAATTCCACATTGATGCCATGCTATTCAAGAGGGAGTAATCTGCGTGATATTTTAGTGAAAAACAATTTCACCTCCTCCCCTAGCATGATTAATAGTCAGTTCCTGACAACAAAGAAACCAGGGTGTTTTCGTTGTGGTTGTAACTTGTAGGTTTATGATGTCTGGGGACACATTTAACCACCCACAGACTGGCAAACTGATAAAAATTAAACATCATCTTACATGTAATAGTTGCTTCGTGATTTACCAGCTGATTTGCCCCTGCGGATTATTTTATGTCGGAAAGACACAGACCAAGTTTAAAGAAAGAATGGCAAATCATCGCCATGCTATTAGATCAGCATTGGCCAAGGGGTCGAGTGAACAGCCTGTAGCAAGACATTTTGCTGAAATGAAGCACCCTTTAATGACTCTAAGATATAGAATGATTGATTTGGTCCTTCCCAACAGTTGTGGTGGGGACCGTAATAAAAGATTGCTACAAAGGGAAACATATTGGATTTCCAAACTTGATGTGATAACCCCTAAAGGGTTAAATGAATCAATTTCATTTACCTGCTATCTCTAATAGTAGCTATTAACAGATAGCTAATAGCTCTAAGTCCCCTTACTGCATAGTTAAGGTCATGTTACTGCATATTGGTACATTGTATATAAGTATGGTCAACTGACGTAAATATGTTTATATGGTGTACATAATTGGTACTAGTGTTTATTGATAACGCAACTTACTTTTATTGATAATAATATTTGATTTATGATCTATAAGTTTATATATAATCATATGAGATTATGTAAGATTAGCAAGTACTAGTGCCGATGTCAATATGAGGTTTTTGTTGATGTTGGTTGCTTGACAAAAGATGTGGTGGCGGTCACGTGGCTGATGGCGTGTGACACCAGGAGACGCGCCGGAGGCGTCATGACGTCACCTCTAATGGATGGACCGGCGAACAGCACCAGCTGTTTTACACACATGGTGATGGTGGAGGGTATTTAGGTAAGTTTTCAATGTTTGTGTTATAGCTCTTGAAAACAGTTAATAAACTGAAATGTTGAGAAAGATTTCTGCTATCCTTGTTTGGTTATCTGCATCACGAGTGCCGCATCTTTTGGAATAAATATATATATATACGAGAATTCCACGTGGTGGATGGTGCACTCTCACTGTATACAAAGTCCAAACACTTCTTCAAGACAGTATTTTATTGTAGCCTCATAAGTTTCGACGTTTCGATCCATGGCGAGGATATTTTTCAAGAAAGGCCATACATAAATCATCAAATCCAGTCTTAATATAGCAATTCAAAATAGTTAAAAAGTATATCTAGAAAAAATAGAACAAAACATGACTGAGCCTCCCAGGTCCCAATAAATAACAATAAAGGTGACAATACTTATTTCAAAAATAATAATACTACTTGTACACAAGATTAGACAAAGGTAACCCATATATCAGAGCAGGTGGCTAGAGTGGGTGCTCGGGAAGATGTACAATAACACCCTGTGTATACCACTATTTCTTTGTATACATGCAAAGCCCACACATCCTCACCTCAATCAGCACATTCCAATAGTGCTGTGTGCTTAAACAGTTAAGCACCATGTGCGGGATAATATCTGCATAGTCTCAATTACAGAAAAAGACAGCTGCTGTAATCAAAAAACATATCTGTTTTAACAATGTATATTTTAACATTGGTGTATACATCATAACGCATAGTCAGTATCAAAATAAATACCTATGGATCCAAAGAGATGCACATGGAGCAGCACCTGGGCTAAGCGTTCTCCCACACATGTTCCATCACTACAAAAATAAATCCAAATCAATGAACTACTCAATCATCAGTATTCAACAGTGTAACAAACCCAGGATAGTAACTCACAAATTCAGATGGAGCACCGCATGTGCCAGGGCTGCATACATAAGCCCAATCTATACAGGAGGTTTATATACCCCATGACCCGGAAGTACCTCGGGTAAATGGGGTCAGCACCAACATCGCCGAAAATATCCTCAAAGTCTTTACTAACCACGCAACCCTGATCACCTCTAACTTGGGGGACTAGGTGAGACACCTTCAATGAGCGTGTCTACGCTCATAGTTACCACACAGCCTGCAGCAGGGACAAACAGCGCTCCACGCGCCGAGGACCGGAAACCGTAAGTCCCATGTGTTCCAATGGCCGAGGCCAGTGGAACGCATGCTGCAGGCACTGCTCATCGACTTTGTAGAGATAGATTACATGAGAGAAGAAGGTATTAGGTATGAAAAAATCTCATTCCACACTCGATACGTGTATCTATACTCATAGTCACCTCACCGCCAGCAGCGGGGGCAGACCGCGCTCCACGCGCCACAGGCCGGAAACCGGAAGTCCCACCGGCTCCGGCCGCTGGAACGCATGCTGCTAGCGTGGCTCAGGGATGGGAAAGGATTATTTATATATAATGAAAGGTGTTTTTTTTATATATAATCAGAGAATCAAATCATCCCTCTAAGGATAACATAAATAAACCATCCATTAACTCAAAGTGATAATATGTGGTTACTCAAAAATATAAACCATTAATAAAAATATAACGGTCAAAAATTGTTATAAGGGACCCAGGAGGTAGCAGCAGCAATAACAATACAAAAACTAAGACATACAATAAAGAAAATAACACTTAAAAAACAAACCATATAGTTAACAAACCATATAACAAACAATACACATCTACCCAATATATACAGGCATCAATCTTCATGTGATACATCTAAGGAATGAACTCCATTGATGCTGTGGGCAAATTGATCATGAATAATGGCTAGGATTATGGGAGACTCATAGGCAAACACCTAGAGGATTATATTCATTGAGCCCCTTCGGGGATACGGTGTCCAATTCATTGATCCAATAACATTCCCTCTGTTTAAGCTGCCTCACTCGATCCCCTCCTGTAGACAACGGTGGAACCCAGTCAATGAGCTTGCACTTTAAACTTGCCACTTGGTGCTTGGCTGCTAAGAAGTGGCATGCGACTGGTTTATCTGATGTTCCACTACTTAATGCAGTATGTATAGAGGACCGGTGGTTGGCCATCCGGTCTCTAAAATTCCGCATGGTCAACCCCACATAGAGAAGCCCACATGGACATTTCAATATGTAGCATGTAGCATGCGTTCCACCGGCCTTGGCCATTGGAACACATGGAACTTCCGGTTTCCGGTCCTCGGCGTGTGGAGCGCTGTTTGTCCCTGCTGCAGGCTGTGTGGTAACTATGAGCGTAGACATGCTCATTGAAGGTGTCTCACCTAGTCCCCCTAGTTAGTGGTGATCGGGGTTGCATGGTTAGTAAAGACTTTGAGGATATTTTTGGCGATGTTGGTGCTGACCCCATTTACCTGAGGTACTTCCGTGTCATGGGGTACATAAACCTCCTGTATAGATTGGGCTTATGTATGCAGCCCTGGCACATGCGGTGCTCCATCTGAATTTGTGAGTTACTATCCTGGGTTTGTTACACTGTTGAATACTGATGATTGAGTAGTTCATTGATTTGGATTTATTTTTGTAGTGATGGAACATGTGTGGGAGAACGCTTAGCCCAGGTGCTGCTCCATGTGCATCACTTTGGATCCATAGGTATTTATTTTGATACTGACTATGAGTTATGATGTATACACCAATGTTAAAATATACATTGTTAAAACAGAGATGTTTTTTGATTACAGCAGCTGTCTTTTTCTGTAATTGAGACTATGCAGATATTATCCCGCACATGGTGCTTAACTGTTTAAGCACACAGCACTATTGGAATGTGCTGATTGAGGTGAGGATGTGTGGGCTTTGCATGTATACAAAGAAATAGTGGTATACACAGGGTGTTATTGTGCATCTTCCCGAGCACCCACTCTCTAGCCACCTGCTCTGATATATGGGTTACCTTTGTCTAATCTTGTGTACAAGTAGTATTACAGGTTGAGTCTCCCTTATCCAAAATGCTTGGGACCAGAGGTACTTTGGATATGGGATTTTTCCGTATTTTGGAATAATTGCATACCATAGTGAGATATCATGGTGATGGGACCTAAATCTAAGCACAGGATGCATTTATGTTTCATATACACCTTATACACACAGCCTGAAGGTCATTTTAGCCAATATTTTTTATAACTTTGTGCATTAAACAAAGTGTGTGTACATTCACACAATTCATTTATGTTTCATATACACCTTATACACACAGCCTGAAGGTCACTTAATACAATATTTTTAATAACTTTGTGTATTAAACAAAGTTTGTGTACATTGAGACATCAAAAAACAAAGGTTTCACTATTTCACTCTCACTCAAAAAAGTCCGTATTTCGGAATATTCCGTATTTCGGAATATATGGATATGGGATACTCAACCTGTATTATTTTCGAAATAAGTATTGTCACCTTTATTGTTATTTATTGGGACCTGGGAGGCTCAGTCATGTTTTGTTCTATTTTTTCTAGATATACTTTTTAACTATTCTGAATTGCTATATTAAGACTGGATTTGATGATTTATGTATGGCCTTTCTTGAATAAGATCCTCGCCATGGATTGAAACGTTGAAACTTATGAGGCTACAATAAAATAGTGTATTGAAGAAGTGTTTGAACTTTGTATACAGTGAGAGTGCACACTCCACCACGTGGAATTCTCGTCTACATTTGCGGTCATTTCGTCTGTTGGGAGCACCCACCATTGGGAACATTGATGAGAGTGCAGAACTTTCTTGTTTGTATAGGTCTAAGACCCCTGCTACTGTGGTCTTTTTCTTTTCTGACACCCATCCATATATCTAGTTTAAAGTAGTACTTTGAATGTGACTTTTTTGCATGCAGCATCAGTGTTTTATGTTTTTTATTGTCTTGTACCTTTTTGTATGTTACATTTTTCTCAAAATGTCACGGGAAGGGGCTTACCTTCTCGACGATGGTCTATTATCACAAGCAGAACAAGGTACCTTATCCTTCACTGATGAGGAGGTGGAGAAGTTGTTATTCGATAAAATAGATTTTGATGCATTACCAGCGGATACCCCATTAGATGTGTTTCACCGGTTATTGAGACAAAGGCAACGAGAGATTGACCTGAAACTCCATGGGCAATTCCTCTCGGAATATCACCAACGTCGGCAGATTCCGAGAGGTTTTCGCATTATCAATACACCCACCATAGGGAGAAGTAATCCTAAATTCTGCAGTCATTGGTGTGGAATTTTAAATAAATGTTCTTTTGATTTGATGGCACTGGTTATAGAGGAGGTGGGTCTTGATCTTAAGAGTTTCAGGGTTGACATTGAGGCAGTCTGGTGGGACTTCCGGTTTCCGGCCTGTGGCACGTGGAGCGCGGTCTGCCCCCACTGCTGGCGGTGAGGTGACTATGAGTATAGATACACGTATCGAGTGTGGAATGAGATTTTTCATACCTAATACCTTCTTCTCTCATGTAATCTATCTCTACAAAATCGATGAGCAGTGCCTGCAGCATGCGATCCACCGGCATCGGCCATTGGAATGCATGGGACTTCCGGTTTCCGGTCCTCGGCGCGTGGAGCACTTTTTGTCCCTGCTGCAGGCTGTGTGGTAACTATGAGCGTAGACACGCTCATTTAAGGTGTCTCACCTAGTCCCCCAAGTTAGTGGTGATCAGGGCTGCATGGTTAGTAAAGACTTTGAGGATATTTTTGGCGATGTTGGTGCTGACCCCATTTACCCGAGGTACTTCCGGGTCATAGGGTATATAAACCTCCTGTATAGATTGGGCTTATGTATGCAGCCCTGGCACATGCGGTGCTCCATCTGAATTTGTGAGTTACTATCCTGGGTTTGTTACACTGTTGAATACTGATGATTGAGTAGTTCATTGATTTGGATTTATTTTTGTAGTGATGGAACATGTGTGGGAGAACGCTTAGCCCAGGTGCTGCTCCATGTGCATCTCTTTGGATCCATAGGTATTTATTTTGATACTGACTATGAGTTATGATGTACAGATGTAGCCACCTTTATCTTGACTGTTTCTCCGCCGAGACGGGCGTTTAGTCACGCTAAGGCGATAGCTGAGTTTAATCACAGGTAGGCGCGTTGAGGCGATCTAGATACTCATCATGCATTACACATCTCCACCACTGTGTGGCTAATGCTCCACCAATCCAGTACTTTCGATCGTACAGTATAGTGGCGGATTGATCTACAGCTCTGGCAATACTGTAGGCGTAACGGGAGGCGGTGGAAAAAGTATGGAGTACTGTACAGTATGTGTATGGAGACGCAACTACAGTAATTGTGTAAAAGGAAGAATGTACAGGACAATGTATAAACACAGTGCTTTTAAAATACATGAGCGTCTGGGAATGGAGGGCTACAGTAGCTAGCAGGAGGCGGTGGAAAATACCGTGCTTTACAAATGCGAGCGTCCGAGTCCTCTAAGGCATAAACCAACACCAATGGGGTGGGGGCCGGGCGCTGTTTGCAGTACTTTCACACATGAAATTGGGAGTCTCTCATGAGGCGTCGTGGGCTAGTGGTAAAGGCTCCCACCTCCTACGCTGGGGGTCCAGGGTTCGAGACGTGATATGCCTTCTTTTTTTTTTTATTGTAATAATACACTGTATTATTTTATCTACATTGTAAGACAGTCAATGGAAAGGTGCACACAAGTTACATATAAATCAGAGTACATCTGCAGGAGCGATTCTTTACGCTAAATGCAACTAAACAGCGGGAATGAAATGAGGGTATTCTGACACTACTAACTGAGCAAAACAGTACTGTACAGTAGATCTTCAGCGTTTGTGTATTGCACATGACCTGAATGAATTCCCTCCCTGTGCAGGCTCCCAGGGGGGAAGGGCGATGGGGGTAGGGGGAGATGATGGGAAATACTGTACTGTGCCTTTGAAATGCAATTACATGAGCGTCCGAGTCCACTACGGCATACTGTAAACCAACACCAATGGGAAGGAAATGCCAACCATTTTTTTTATGTGTTCCCGTGACATTCATTTAAAAAAAATTTTTTTCTCTCTAATACATCCAATGGAAGGATGCACACAGATTTCACATAAATCAAAGTACATCTGCAGGAGCGATTCTTTACGCTAAATGCAACTGCACAACGGCAATGAGTAGAAATGAGTGTATTCTGACGCTACTAAGTGAACAAAACAGTACTGTACAGTAGATATTCGGCGTTTGTGTATTGCACATGACCTGAATTCCCTCCCTGTCTACTGCATGATCTGTGCAGGCTCCCAGGGGGGAAGGGCAATAGGCTAGCAGGAGGCGGTGGAAAATACCGTGCTTCACAAATGCGAGCGTCCGAGTCCTCTAAGGCATAAACCAACACCAATGGGGTGGGGGCCGGGCGCTGTTTGCAGTACTTTCACACATGAAATTGGGAGTCTCTCATGAGGCGTCGTGGGCTAGGGGTGAAGGCTCCCACCTCCCACGCTGGGGGTCCAGGGTTCGAGACGTGATGTGCCTTTTTTTTTTTTTGTTATTGTAATAATACACTGTATTATTTTATCTACATTGTAAGACAGTCAATGGAAAGGTGCACACAAGTTACATATAAATCAGAGTACATCTGCAGGAGCGATTCTTTACGCTAAATGCAACTAAACAGCGGGAATGAAATGAGGGTATTCTGACACTACTAACTGAGCAAAACAGTACTGTACAGTAGATCTTCAGCGTTTGTGTATTGCACATGACCTGAATGAATTCCCTCCCTGTGCAGGCTCCCAGGGGGGAAGGGCGATGGGGGAAGGGGGAGACGATGGGAAATACCGTACTGTACTGTGCCTTTGAAATGCAATTACATGAGCGTCCGAGTCCACTACGGCATACTGTAAACCAACACCAATGGGAAGGAAATGCCAACCATTTTTTTTATGTGTTCCCGTGACATTCATTTAAAAAAAAATTTTTTCTCTCTAATACATCCAATGGAAGGATGCACACAGGTTTCACATAAATCAAAGTACATCTGCAGGAGCGATTCTTTACGCTAAATGCAACTGCACAACGGCAATGAGTAGAAATGAGTGTATTCTGACGCTACTAAGTGAGCAAAACAGTACTACAGTATACAGTAGATATTCGGCGTTTGTGTATTGCACATGACCTGAATTCCCTCCCTGTCTACTGCATGATCTGTGCAGGCTCCCAGGGGGGAAGGGCAATAGGCTAGCAGGAGGCTGTGGAAAATACCGTGCTTTACAAATGCGAGCGTCCGAGTCCTCTAAGGCATAAACCAACACCAATGGGGTGGGGGCCGGGCGCTGTTTGCAGTACTTTCACACATGAAATTGGGAGTCTCTCATGAGGCGTCGTGGGCTAGGGGTGAAGGCTCCCACCTCCCACGCTGGGGGTCCAGGGTTCGAGACGTGATGTGCCTTCTTTTTTTTTTTTTATTGTAATAATACACTGTATTATTTTATCTACATTGTAAGACAGTCAATGGAAAGGTGCACACAAGTTACATATAAATCAGAGTACATCTGCAGGAGCGATTCTTTACGCTAAATGCAACTAAACAGCGGGAATGAAATGAGGGTATTCTGACACTACTAACTGAGTAAAACAGTACTGTACAGTAGATCTTCAGCGTTTGTGTATTGCACACGACCTGAATGAATTCCCTCCCTGTGCAGGCTCCCAGGGGGGAAGGGCGATGGGGGTAGGGGGAGACGATGGGAAATACCGTACTGTACTGTGCCTTTGAAATGCAATTACATGAGCGTCCGAGTCCACTACGGCATACTGTAAACCAACACCAATGGGAAGGAAATGCCAACCATTTTTTTTATGTGTTCCCGTGACATTCATTTAAAAAAAAAAAATTTTTCTCTCTAATACATCCAATGGAAGGATGCACACAGGTTTCACATAAATCAAAGTACATCTGCAGGAGCGATTCTTTACGCTAAATGCAACTGCACAACGGCAATGAGTAGAAATGAGTGTATTCTGACGCTACTAAGTGAGCAAAACAGTACTACAGTATACAGTAGATATTCGGCGTTTGTGTATTGCACATGACCTGAATTCCCTCCCTGTCTACTGCATGATCTGTGCAGGCTCCCAGGGGGGAAGGGCAATAGGCTAGCAGGAGGCGGTGGAAAATACCGTGCTTTACAAATGCGAGCGTCCGAGTCCTCTAAGGCATAAACCAACACCAATAGGGTGGGGGCCGGGCGCTGTTTGCAGTACTTTCACACATGAAATTGGGAGTCTCTCATGAGGCGTCGTGGGCTAGGGGTGAAGGCTCCCACCTCCCACGCTGGGGGTCCAGGGTTCGAGACCTGATGTGCCTTCTTTTTTTTTTGTTATTGTAATAATACACTGTATTATTTTATCTACATTGTAAGACAGTCAATGGAAAGGTGCACACAAGTTACATATAAATCAGAGTACATCTGCAGGAGCGATTCTTTACGCTAAATGCAACTAAACAGCGGGAATGAAATGAGGGTATTCTGACACTACTAACTGAGCAAAACAGTACTGTACAGTAGATCTTCAGCGTTTGTGTATTGCACATGACCTGAATGAATTCCCTCCCTGTGCAGGCTCCCAGGGGGGAAGGGCGATGGGGGTAGGGGGAGACGATGGGAAATACTGTACTGTGCCTTTGAAATGCAATTACATGAGCGTCCGAGTCCACTACTACGGCATACTCAAAACTAAGGGAAGCACAAAGTACAGTACATGAACTACGTTGAATGCCTGGAACGCACGACGTCTGAGACGCACGACGTCTGAGACGCACGACGTCTGAGACGCTCATTGAGCATAAGGACGGTGTCATGGCTGCTGGAAGGGACCGTCCTTATGCTCTGGGTGAGCTGCGTCTCCTCGTTTGCTGGCGGGACAGAACTCTCGCCAGCAACGAGGAGAAAATTAGGGCGTACCGGAGGGCCAGCAGGGACATCCTCCGGAGATATAACCGGAGGAGAACGGTGAGGTCACTCCAGAGGAGATGGAGTGACCTCGTTAGGAGGACCCCAAGACGCCTGCAGGCCATAAGGGATTGTAAGTACAGTACTGTACATTACTGTAGATTACTGTACTTTAAGTTACTGTAGTTACAGGTACAGTACATTATAGCAGGGGCTGCTGTAGCAGCAGGTATCCGGTCTATACAGCACTGTATTTGTGGTAAACAAATGGTTAAACAAGGACCAAACATTAACCCGGGTCAAAAGGTCAATTTGTTTTTTGGTGTCGACCTAGATGGTGCGGCTTTTGAAATTGGTTGACACCAGTTACTGTAGGTTGACATGGTCGTTAAGTTGACATGGAAGTAGATCGACATGAGTTTTACATAAACAATTATTACTTTTTTAAACTTGTATATACAGTATACAGTAGTTCTTTACAATCCACGTGGTCTACGATTGTGCAGTGTGTACAGTATCATGCAGTGTACAGTATATGCAGTGTATCACAGTGTATCGTGCTGCGTAATTGCAGCGTGTCATGCAGTGTACATTGTGCAGTGAGTGTAATGCATAGTGAATCACATCGTGCAGTGTACTGTGTACACATGTGGTACTGTAATTGCAGTTTTTTGTGCAGTGTACATTGTATCATATTTTGCAGGGAAATGTTGTCGTATCACGCAGTGCATACAGTATGCAGTGTCGTGCAGTGCATTGTGTGGTTTAATTGCAGTGTGTCATGCAGTGTACCTGCAGCGTATTGTGCAGTGTATCGTACATTATCATTCAGTGTAACGTGCAGCTGTAATTGCAGTCTCCTGCCTCCCACGCTGAGAGTACCGATTTTTATACCCAAAGTTCAAGTACAGTAACTATTTTTTTAGAAGATTTGTGTTTCAGATAGTACAGTGTTCTAAGGGACGTTACTGTGGTAGAAATTATTCTAAGGGGTGTTACAGTGGCCTAATGTGTTCTGACGTGCATTACTCTTGCATAATGTGTTATAAGGTTCATGACTGTGGCAGATCTCTACTTTGTGACGTAATGTGGATATACTACTGCACTACTGTGACGTACAGTACAGTAACGTGAATAAGGTGCTCTACTGTGTGACACAACGTGAATCAAGGACAGTACTGTGACGTGAATACGGTGCTCTACTGTGTGACACAACGTGAATCAAGGACAGTACTGTGACGTGAATACGGTGCTCTACTGTGTGACACAACGTGAATCAAGGACAGTACTGTGACGTGAATAAACTGCACTACTGTGACATGACGTGAATAAGATGAATTCAGGTGAGTGCTGCATCATCTGTCATGGAATCAATTTATACTGTAATGAACAGTACTGAGATGGTTAAGGGTGGGAGGGCTGCATGCTGATGTGTGTCATAATGTTTATAAGGGCAATGCTAATGTGTGTAACAGTCGCACCAGACTATAAAGGTAGTGTTCTGTCTAATACCCTGGACCTACTGTACTGTAGCGATACTGTAAGTGTACTGTATGTCACATTTAGAAATGTCCCCCTTAAGTTTTGAAGACAGTACAGTACACTATGCCCTCCTGAGTGATTAGGTGCAGGGTACTAGAATGAACAATTCCATTGATTGTGATGTCATAAAGATGCTGTCAATGTTGAATTTCATTGACTGTACAGTATGCTGCCATTATACTGTATATATATTTTTACAGGGCTGGTAGCAAGATGGCACAGGAGGCGGAACAGGCACCGCCAAGCTGGTAAGTATTGTCAAATACAGTAGTGTACAGTACATAGTGATTTCTATAGTCCCACCCCCCTGTCCTGACTATCACAGATAACTCGCTGCAATCCGGATGGGAGAGAGGGTGGGACACTTCCTGTGAGATCTGGTTGCCCGTGATGTTAAGAATGTGTGTTTACAAAACTAACTGTAAATATTAAACACACAGTATAAATAACATTGTAGATAGCTGAATACCCGTGCTGCGCTACGGGATGAGGATGGTAAATTACAGTGATAGTTGTTTGTTAATTTACGTTTGACAGCTTCACTTACAGCACTGTTATTTTTTTTCTCGCAGTACCACCACCACCACCACCACCACCACCACCACCACCTGCGCTGCCAGGTATTGTGTAACGAGAATTCTGGTGCGACTGTCATCGTTACACTACTGTACATGTGTCCTGGATACTGTATAGTACATGTTACAAATTGACAGCTTCACTTACAGCACTGTTATTTTTTTTCTCACAGTACCACCACCACCACCACCACCTGCGCTGCCAGGCACCAATGCAGCCGGTAAGCACACTACAGTACTCTCTGATTAGTGCTTTGCTTCCCAATGGTATTGTGTACCGAGAATTTTGGTGCGACTGTCATCATTACACTACTGTACATGTGTCCTGGATACTGAACAGTACATGTTACAAATTGACAGCTTCACTTACAGCACTGTTATTTTTTTTCTCACAGTACCACCACCACCACCACCACCACCACCACCTGCGCTGCCAGGCACCAATGCAGCCGGTAAGCACACTACAGTACTCTCTGATTAGTGCTTTGCTTCCCAATGGTATTGTGTACCGAGAATTTTGGTGCGACTGTCATCATTACACTACTGTACATGTGTCCTGGATACTGAACAGTACATGTTACAAATTGACAGCTTCACTTACAGCACTGTTATTTTTTTTCTCACAGTACCACCACCACCACCACCACCACCACCACCTGCGCTGCCAGGCACCAATGCAGCCGGTAAGCACACTACAGTACTCTCTGATTAGTGCTTTGCTTCCCAATGGTATTGTGTACCGAGAATTTTGGTGCGACTGTCATCATTACACTACTGTACATGTGTCCTGGATACTGAACAGTACATGTTACAAATTGACAGCTTCACTTACAGCACTGTTATTTTTTTTCTCACAGTACCACCACCACCACCACCACCACCACCTGCGCTGCCAGGCACCAATGCAGCCGGTAAGCACACTACAGTACTCTCTGATTAGTGCTTTGCTTCCCAATGGTATTGTGTACCGAGAATTTTGGTGCGACTGTCATCATTACACTACTGTACATGTGTCCTGGATACTGAACAGTACATGTTACAAATTGACAGCTTCACTTACAGCACTGTTATTTTTTTTCTCACAGTACCACCACCACCACCACCACCACCACCACCACCTGCGCTGCCAGGCACCAATGCAGCCGGTAAGCACACAACAGTACTCTCTGATTAGTGCTTTGCTTCCCAATGGTATTGTGTACCGAGAATTTTGGTGCGACTGTCATCATTACACTACTGTACATGTGTCCTGGATACTGAACAGTACATGTTACAAATTGACAGCTTCACTTACAGCACTGTTATTTTTTTTCTCACAGTACCACCACCACCACCACCTGCGCTGCCAGGCACCAATGCAGCCGGTAAGCACACTACAGTACTCTCTGATTAGTGCTTTGCTTCCCAATGGTATTGTGTACCGAGAATTTTGGTGCGACTGTCATCATTACACTACTGTACATGTGTCCTGGATACTGAACAGTACATGTTACAAATTGACAGCTTCACTTACAGCACTGTTATTTTTTTTCTCACAGTACCACCAGTTACAGTATTCCACTGACATCATTTTATGTACAGTACCACACACAGAATTTCCCTTTATAAATTATGCACCAGTGGAGGGCTGATGGTACTGTGTACCACCACCAAATTTCTTAATGGTACTCCATACCACCCTACTGTTCTTTCACAACTGGGTACAGTACTATACAGTACTTAATGAACCATTGTTTGGATTTTCGCATTAGGAATTTTTGCATTTGGGGTGCCATCATCTGGATACTGAGCGATACTGAGGGAGCGAGTAGGGTTAGGGTTGTGCTGCGGCCATGGGTGGTTAGGTTTAGGCAACACCAGGGGGGACTTAGGGTTAAGCACCAAGTGGGAGGTTTAGGCTGCTTGAGGGTAGGTTTTTGGTTAGGGACTGGGGATATACTTAACAACCCCCTGTGGGGATTTTCCAATTCGGTATTTTTGCATTCGGGATGCCATCGTCTGTAATACTGAGTGCCGGCATACCGTATCTTATGATATTTTATGATTTATTTTTATGCATTATTTACTGTACTGTATTTCATTGTACTGTACAGCAGCTTATGTTAGTGTGATTTTTCCACAGCAGCACATGCCCCACCCACCCAGGAGCCCCCATCTGACCAGCAGAGCTCCGGAAGTGGTAATCATTATTTTTGTTACAGACACACTAGTTTCCTACAGAATTAATGTAATTTTTTTATTTTACAATACTTGTTATCTTTTACACACAGACCGCCTCGTTATTGATACGGAGGAGGAGGAGGAAATGGGGGAGCCTTCAGGCCAGCCTGGTAAGAATTGTAATCTACTGTACAGTACTCTACTGTACTGTATTGTACATTTATTATTTATTGATTTATTAACAGTACCAATGGCTTGGGTTCGCGTGACCAGTGGTCAGGATTCCAGCAGTCAAGTGACCGACAGTGGTATCCTGATTGCAGAAATCCCATCAGGTTGAGGTATGGTATTGAAACCCTACTCCACTAACCCCTAACCCTCCATTTATACTCTGGTATTTTAGATGCAGGTACAGTACGTCCCCTACAAATGGACGGTCATTCCACACTCCGGCTAAGAATGTCTCTCTGCCTCTCTACTTTCTGTAGCACTGTACTACTGTAAAGTATTGGATAATACTTTAGTACAGTAGTATTGGAAATAACAATGGCAAATTTGACTTTTCTTTTTGTTTTTTTATATTCAACACAGATGTCACTTACGTGGACTCGGGGGAGGAGGAGCCACAGTATAGTAAGTACAGTAGGATTTTCTCAAGCCCATTCTTAAAAGTATTGACCAAGTCCACTTTTATTACTTTTCAGGCAGGGAATTCCAAACGTACAGTATTTCCCTCACTGTGAAGACCCCTTTTCGCCTCTGTATGCGAAATTTCCTCTCCTCCAACACGAGTGACTGTGCACGTGTCCTCTGTGTCGATCTTATCAAAAACAGTTCCTGTGTATTGTCCCCTTACTGTATATATTTGTAAAGGTTAATCATGTCCCCTCTTAATCTCCTCTTTTCCAATGTAAAAATGCCTAGCCTAGCAAGCCTTTCCTCGTATTCCAGCTTCTCAATCCACTTGATCACTTTGGTCGCCCTCCTCTAAACCTTTTCTAGTTCCACGATATCCATTTTGTAGTATGGTGCCCAAAATTGTGCATCCTACCCACCCTCCACTAGCCTAAACCTCCAATCATACTCTGATTCCGGACTCAGCATTTTGAATGTCGGGATCCAGACAGCAGGTGTTTTAAATACAGGTACAGTACAGTACTGTATGTCCCCTACCACTGGATAATCATTCTGCTACCACTGTATTATGAATATCTCTCTGCCTCCTGTAGCACTGTACTACTGTAGACTACTGTGCAATTTTGTAGTAACTGTACTCTACTGTATTTTGTTTATAATCTTTTTTTTATTTTCCACTCAGTAATTATTGACAGTCAGGAGGAGGAAGAGGAAGAGGAAGAGGAGAAGCCCTCTCCCCAACTTGGTAAGTAAACTGCAGTATTGTACTGTACTGTACATTGTGTTAAACCAATGCATTGGGTTTACGTGACCAGCAGTCAGGATTCCAGCGTTCAGGTGACAGACAGTGGCATCCTGATTGCAGCAATCCCAACAGGGTGAGGTACGGTATCCTAAACCTCCTCCACTACCCCCTGATTCTGGCCTCGACATTCTCGTCTCTCTGTGCAAAATCTACTCTCCTCCAACCTGACTGAATTTTTCTTATACTGTATTCAACACAGAATACAAAAGTACAAAAGTATACTGTATTTCATGGAATTTTTGTTTTCACAGGCCCTACACTGTCACAGGCCGTGGCGGAAGAGGAGGAGGAGTACTCCCTGTCCCCCACCACACTGCACCCATCAAGTAAGTCCAGTCTGGTACATCTTGACTTTGTAGAGCCAGTTTGAGCAAGGAGAGATTGATTGGTTTGGGCCACCACGAAAAAAAGAAGCAATCAGTCATTTCAGCCACAGTCGTGTGGCAGACCCTGTGGCTGAAATGATGGGTTTGTTAAAGTGTGCATGTCCTGTTTATACAACACAACGGTGGGAGGGCCCAATGACAATTCCATCTTGCGCCTCTTTTTTTATTTATTTATCTTTGCATCATGTGCTGTTTGTGGCAAATTTTTATAAGTGCCATCCTGTCTGACACTGCAGTGCCACTCTTAGATGGGCCAGGTGTTTGTGCCGCCCTCTTGGGTCACTTAGCTTAGTCATCCAGCGACCTCGTTGCACATTTTAGGACTAAAAATAATATTGTGAGGTGTTCAGAATAGACTGGAAATGAGTGGAAATTATGGTTATTGCGGTTTATAATACTATAGGCTCAAAATTTCACACAAATTCTATGATTTAAGCTGTTTTTGAGGGTTTTTTTTTTTTTAAAACACCCAAATCCAAAACGCATCTGAATCCGACAAAAATTCGAAAGGGTGGTTTTGCCAAAACACGTCCAAATCCAAAACCACACCAAACCACAAAACCCGAAAAAATTTCCGGTGCACATCTCTAGTTTTAATAAAGTCCAGGAGGGAAACATTCTCCTAATGAAGACACTGCAAGCAATAGGACACGAGGATGTGCACTGAGACTGGAGGGGGGGGGGGTTCAGGGGGAATTTTAAGAAAAATTACTTCACAGAAAGTGCAGTGGACAAGTGGAATAGCCGCCCATCAGAGGTGGTAGAGCCTAAAACAGTAGAGCTACAGTATTTAAACATGCATGGAAGAGACATACATAAGGATATCCTTACAAAGAAATAAGGATCAAATAAGGTTTGATGTAAAAAAAAAGGGTAAAAAAAAAGAGGCAGATTAGATGGGCAAAGTGGTTCTTACAGTATTCGTCGTCAAATTCTATGTTTCTGAATGCAGACCCTCCAACATGACCCGCCGCACTGCTCTGTTTCTGGACTTCCCTCTTAATTTATGATTTCCATCACCTGTGTTGAACTAGTTAAATGATAAGAAAGCTGTTTCTTCACAGGTGATGGCAATAATAAATTAAGAGGGAAGTCCAGAACCAGAGCATTTTGTACCTAGTGGGGCGGGTCATGTTGGAGGGTATGTGTATTTCCTGGAATGAACCTTTTTTTTCTCATTAATGTTTTTTTTCACAGGCCCTACACTGGAACAGGCCACTGAGGAGGAGGAAGAGGATGATGATGATGAGGCGGCATTTAGTGGTAAGAATTATTACTGACATTGATCTGATGCCATCAGAGTAGCACTTTTCATCAGATTTTTCTGGCAAATGCGTAGAAATCGGATGAAAATTGCACAAATCAGAATAGTGGATGGAGGACTTCAGATGAGTGTTTTTGTGTGAACTGGTGATGTTGCCCATACAGTAGCAACCGATCACATTCCACATTAACATTTATCTAGCTACACTTACAGACGGTAATGCAGTACAGTAGGTAATACTGTATTTGGTTGCTACTGTATGGACAACATCACCTGTTCTAAAAAAAACTCCCATCTTACTATATTTACCTGTCTCTTTCTCTCTCTCTCTCTCCCCTTGTCACTGTCTCTCCATTCATCTCTCTCTCTAGCTACTGTCAGTGATGAATTTCCCATTAGGCACGTACTGTACCTAGGGGCGGCATCTGTTTGGGGTCCGCAGTTGGATGCTTACAGTATGCTGATACTGTCATCCCAAAAAGTACCAGTACAGTAACTGCTAAATATTTTCAGTGTACTGTACAATATGCCATCATTGCATGGAGTGTAAATAGGTAGCACATACAGTACAGTACTGTACAGTATACATAATTAAAAAAAAAAAAAAAGTTGCTACCTTAGTCTAGTCATAATCACCGGCATACGGGCCACTCACAAATTTTCTGATGGTGTCGATGGGGCCCCTTGGAATCACCATGCCTGTCACAAGCATCACTTTTTTTACCCACCTGTCACCGGGCCTTGACACTAGTGTACTATTACTATACTTTTTACTGTACAGTATACTGTATCTTATAATATTCTTCTTTTACCCACAGACGACGAGCCAGAATACATTTTTGGTAAATATACTGTACAGTAGCAATAGTTGGTACTGTAATTACAGTATTTTTTCTACAACGTTCTTTTAAGTCAAACTGATATGACTAACTGTATTTTATCTTTTTACAGTCCGTCGCCAACCAGTGGAGGAGACACCAGGTAATAGGAGAGAAATACATAATGCACTGTACTGTACTCTAACTTACTGTAACATGTATAACACTGAGCTGATCATCTCTGACATAACCTTACAGTACATACTGTACATTCTCTACTTTTTCACTCTCTTCACTCCACAAATGCATGCTGCGTATCCTGACTACTGATTTCTTCCTTAAACTTGTTTGTAAGACAGGCTCTCAATGTCCACTTCTTCATCACACCCAGCCATCTTTCATCCTACCCCTCTTTTCCATACTGACAGTCTATCCATTTCTGTCTTTCTGCTCATTGCAGATAAATGCCGGCTGTCGGGTTAACAGTGACAATGCCGATAGGCGTAATCCCTACGCTACATATGTTCCCACTTGTGGGTGTCCACGAGTGAGTGAGAATAGAGTAGAGTATTCTCACAATAGAGTGAGAATAGATCCTGTGTGGAGTTATGCGAGTCACAAGTCTGCTGCGTGGCGAGAGCAACAAGGCTGCAAGGAGACTTGGAGCACTCATCCCTCTGCCGGCGTACTGGCAGGAGGGATGCAGCTGTTGGTACAGTATATACTGTAAACAGCCAGTATCCCATCCGGTGGAATTGCGTATGTAATCCAAAAGCACAGTGGGGGTAATTCAGACCTGATGGCTGCTGGGCATACCGCAATGCTCACACACGTCGCCATACAACAATAGGCATTGGGGACAGTCTGGTTCCAAAACTACAACTGCACGGGCGTTCGCAAGGCGATTGACAGGAAGAGGCCGTTTGTGGGTGAAAACTGACCATTTACTGGGAGTGTCTGGAAAAACGCATTTGGACACGAGTTATTAGGGAGGGTGTTTGATGTCAGCTCGGTCCCCACTCAGCCTGATCTCATCGCACAGTAGGAGAAAGCCCTGGGCTGCACACAGACTGCACATACTGGATTTTCACAGCTCTGCATACACATGCATTTGCATGCTTGCAAGGGTGAATATGTGAATGCAGCAGTACAATCAGGTCTGAATTACCCCCAATGTACTGTACTGTACAGTACTATAAGATATTTTGAGCTGGGACCTCCTATCTGTTGTGCTTTTCCATCTGTTAAATGTCTACAGTATTTATCATGATCTGTTCTTGTACTGTGGTGTTTTATTCCTTTGATAATTTGTTTATGACCTGTTGAAGCTAAACTCTTGTACAGTTCTTTATATTTTGAAGACCAGCAATACAGTATAATACTGTACCTACAGTATACCATAGTAATTGTATAGTATTGGAATGTGACTAATGTTTTCTTTTCTTCAATATAGTGCCAATGATTTATGGGGGCCCTAGACAGGGCCATGAACGGTGGGCTGGCCCAGAAGCGGGCAGGCAGCAGCCCACTTATACAAGAGGTAAACTATGGCAATGCTTAAATTACCTCAACAGCATACAGTAGTGTTCTATTTACTGTACTGACAATACAGTACTGTACATTGTAAATAACAAGATTATCTAATATAGAGTACAGTACTGTATTGCCATTACTACACTGTAAAGTATTCAGTATTTGTGTTGTAATACTGTGCTTGTTTCCCACAGAACAGTTGCAGCGGGCTCTCCAGCTACTGCGGGTGGTGGTCCACCTTTTAGTGGACCTTTTTTTTAATTTTTTATTAAGATTAATTTAATTTTTGTTTATTAAATAATTTTTGTTGTATTGTACTCCATTGTATAGTATCTTTTTCTACTGTATAAGCTAGGCATACTGTACACCATACAATAATCTGGCTGTCTGGAATGAAATTCTGTTTATGGATGAGAGCCTGGATGAAGCCATCAGAAGCCATAGACTCATGCCCAGTAACAGGGGGATAAAATGGGGGACACTTCTACCATGCCCTGAAATGCCCAAGGATTCTGCCCCTCAGCAAGCCCCTTCTCTTGAATTCCCATCATACAGTAGTACTAATTTTTACAGTACAGTATATGAGAAAGTTGGGAATACAAAAATTGGAAACCACGTCATGTTTATTTTAAGAAACACTTTATTTACGGACAAAATCAGTAGGAACATATAACATCACACATATTGTAATAAGAAAGCCAACATCACACATACTGTACGGTACTTTAATCAAAAGGTAACATCACAAATACAGTAACAATATCAACGGAAACTTTTTTTTTCTTTTTTGGTGGTGTGGGGTAATGGTTTTTTTTTTTAGGTTTGCTTTTTTTGTATTATTTTTAGTTTTTGTCTTTTGATTTTTAACACGGTCGCATACGGACACCAGAACGGAGAACGGAAACAGACAACAGCAGCCCCTGGATGGGCACAGCCCAATGGACTCAGACGCCTGGGGATTGAAACACTTTATTTACAGCCTGGACATTTGACAAAGGCAGTAGGAACATGTAACATCACACATATTGTAATAAGAAAGCCAACATCACACATACTGTACGGTACTTTAATCAATAGGTAACATCACAAATACAGTAACAATATCAACGGAATTTTTTTTTTTCTTTTTTGGTGGTGTGGGGTAATGGTTTTTTTTTTTAGGTTTGCTTTTTTTGTATTATTTTTAGTTTTTGTCTTTTGATTTTTAACACGGTCGCATACGGACACCAGAACGGAGAACGGAAACAGACAACAGCAGCCCCTGGATGGACACAGCCCAATGGACTCAGACGCTTGGGGATTGAAACACTTTATTTTCAGCATGGACGTGGGACAAAATCAGTAGGAACATGTAACATCACACATATTGTAATAAGAAAGCCAACATCACACATACTGTATGGTACTTTAATCAAAAGGTAACAGCACAAATACAGTAACAATATCAACTTTAACATTTTTATAATTTATAATATCCGAGCGCTGCCACGTGCTGGGGGTTCACGGTCGCCCGCTGCACCTTTGGATCCCCTACCCCACCCACGCAGCAGGCCCTTCCCAATCCGCATCGCCTACACCATTCGCAACAGCACCGCACCCGCCACTCCCCCACCCACGTTACCCCCGCATCCACCGCACCCCCTGGACACCTCCCCCATCCACTGCACACCCGCACCCACCCCTTCTCCATCTGCAGCGCCTTCGGAACCCCTCCTCCATCCGCAACAGCCCTGCAGCTGCCATCCCCCACCTGCGACACCCCTGCTCCTACCCCACTCACAGCGCCTTCATACCCCCTCCCCCATCCGCAGTCCCCACTCCCCAAACCCCTTCCTGTTGCAAGGGACTACGCCCCCTTCACCATCGGACGCCCTATCATTGTGCAATATTCAAACACTAACAAAACTAGGAATGCAGGTAATACTCCATATATTGAACCCCAGAAAGGCGTGCAGGGGTTAAGGGGGCGTAGTATATTACAATAGAAAAAAGTTATAGTGTCAGTGAAAAAAGCACCTCATGACAGATACTGTACACAAGCTCATGTCTAAATACTGTATACTGTAAGCAGTGACATTAAGGGGTACAGTATATGCAATTGCGGTCGAATTCCGGCAGGAATACGGAAAAAATGGACACGGGATCCCCCATCTTTTTAGAACCAGCACCGGGCTCTGCTCCTGGTCCTGGTGCAAAAAATAAGGGGGACAAAAAAGCGTAGGGGTTCCCCATATTTTTTGAACCAGCACTGGGCTCCACTAGCTGGACAGATAATGCACAGCCGCGGGACACTTTTATACCGGTCCCTGCGGCCATGGAATTAAATACCCAACTAGTCACACCTGGCCGGGGTACCATGGAGGAGTGCGGGCCCCTTAAATCAAGGGGACCCCCCCTCCAGCCACTCGATTATCTCTATCGCCCCTGTGTATTGTAGCTAGGGGATTGTGACGCTCCTTCAGCATTGCCCCGTAGCCTGCAAAATCTGTGCTGTTATTTGCTCCATAGCTGAGTGCCTCCTAGGAGCTAGGAGTCACAGGCGGTAGCCATTTCAATTGAGTCTGCCCTGCTATAGAATTGTATGTGTACAGTACCATACGGTGCATAGAACCTTTACAGTAGAAACTCTCCTGCAGCTGGGTGGCATGTACTGTATCACTGGGAAACTGATTAGGATCAACTGGTAATGTACAGTACCAATGGTAACCTACTGTACTGTATATACAAAGTTGTATGTACTACAAAGTGTTAGTACAGTAACAGTATGACCCTGCCTGGATGAAGCCATCAGAAGCCATAGACTCATGCCCAGTAACAGATGGATAAAATGGGGGACACTTCTACCATGCCCCTGAAATGCCCAAGTATTCTGCCCCTCAGCAAGCTTGTGCATACAGTACAACCCCTTCTCTTGAGTCACAGTGCTCCCCAGGCAGCCACAGACACCAGTGAAACAAGATGCCTAACCAAGTTGTTTTACATACAGTATACCACTCTTAATTGAATTCCCATCATACAGTAGTACTAATTTATACAGTACAGGAAGTTGGGAATACAAACATTGGAAACCACGTCATGTTTATTTTAAGAAACACTTTATTTACGGACAAAATCATTAGGAACATGTAACATCACACATACTGTATTGTAATAAGAAAGCCAACATCACACATACTGTAGGGTACTTTAATCAAAAGGTAACAGCACAAATACAGTAACAATATCAACTTTAACATATTTATAATTTGTTTTTTTGTGGTGGGGGGTGCGGGGTAATGGTTTTTGTACTTTATTTTTAGGTTTTGCTTTTTTGAATTATTTTTCGTTTTTGTCTTTTGCTTTAACACTGTCGCATACGGACACCAGAATAGAGGACTGACAACAGCAGCACCTGGATAGAAACGCAGCCCAAGGCCCCAGATGGACACAGCACAATGGACTCGGCTGCTACTGGATAGATACAGCAGCGCCCAAAAAATCAACTGGTGACAGTGAAATAAAAGGGGCAACTTGTACCAGGCATGTGGTGAGCCAAGTTCATGCACTCCCCTTTGAGTAACCGTGCTGCTCCAAGTGGATTCAGCACAGTGCATGCAGCCCCAGAAAATGTACAGGTCATACAGGTACAGTGACACAATTTTTTAGCTTCAGCTGTGTGAAGCTGATGTGCTGAAGCTAGGAGGTAGGTAATGATCTGGTTTCATCATAGTGGAGCTTCCAAGTCATTTTCCTCTTCATTCTCAGCGCAGCGTTTATGGTATCCCTTATCTTCCTCTTTTCTGGATCACCAATCCTCACGCGGCGTTCACACCTAGCCATGATGTCATGTACCAGATTTTTGGGCAGCGGAAGTTTGCCCTTGGAACCATCAAAGTTCACACGATTGGCCCACGTCAAGTATTTGTCGTATTGTACATGGTACTGGAACAGAGAATATGCATATTTCTGAATATGTCCATTTGAAGCTCTGTACAGATGGTCGTCCAGGGAAGTTGAGATGACAGCCAGGGCAATATTGTTCAGAGAGCCTCCGAATGTATTGAGAAGTGGCCTGTGAGCAGGTGTGCTGGTCATCATTGGTGTTCCTGGCAACAGCACACTTGAATCCAGGCCTCTGCGGTCCTCCAGGCCTCCTCTGCTGTGGTCCAGGCCTCCTCTGTGGTCCTCCAGGCCTCCTCTGGTCCTCCAGGCCTCCTCTGCGGTCCTCCAGGCCTCCTCTGCGGTCCTCCAGGCCTCCTCTGCGGTCCTCCAGTCCGCTACTGCGGTCGTCCAGGCCTCCTCTGCGGTCGTCCAGGCCTCCTCTGCGGTCCTCCAGGCCTCCTCTGCGGTCCTCCAGGCCTCCTCTGCGGTCCTCCAGGCCGCTGACTTCCTCCAGTCCGCTGCTGTGGTCCAGGCCTCTGCGGTTCTCCAGGCCTCCTCTGCTGTGGTCCAGGCCTCCTCTGCGGTCCTCCAGGCCTCCTCTGCGGTCCTCCAGGCCTCCTCTGCGGTCCTCCAGGCCTCCTCTGCGGTCCTCCAGTCCGCTGCTGCGGTCGTCCAGGCCTCCTCTGCGGTCCTCCAGGCCTCCTCTGCGGTCCTCCAGGCCTCCTCTGCGGTCCTCCAGGCCTCCTCTGCGGTCCTCCAGGCCGCTGACTTCCTCCAGTCCGCTGCTGTGGTCCAGGCCTCTGCGGTCCTCCAGGCCTCCTCTGCTGTGGTCCAGGCCTCCTCTGCGGTCCTCCAGGCCTCCTCTGCGGTCCTCCAGGCCTCCTCTGCGGTCCTCCAGTCCGCTGCTGCGGTCGTCCAGGCCTCCTCTGCGGTCCTCCAGGCCTCCTCTGCGGTCCTCCAGGCCTCCTCTGCGGTCCTCCAGTCCGCTGCTGCGGTCGTCCAGGCCTCCTCTGCGGTCGTCCAGGCCTCCTCTGCTGTCGTCCAGGCCTCCTCTGCTGTCGTCCAGGCCTCCTCTGCTGTCGTCCAGGCCGCTGACTTTGTCCAGTCCGCTGCGGTCGTCCAGGCTGCTGCGGTCGTCCAGGCCTCATCTGCAGTCGTCCAAGCCTCCTCTGCGGTCGTCCAAGCCTCCTCTGCGGTCGTCCAAGCCGCTGACTTCGTCCAGTCCTCCTCTGCGGTCGTCCAGTCCTCCTCTGCGGTCGTCCAGTCCTCCTCTGCGGTCGTCCAGGCCACTGACTTCGTCCAGTCCGCTGCTGTGGTCCAGGCCTCTGCGGTCCTCCAGGCCTCTGCGGTCCTCCAGGCCGCTGACTTGAACCGCTTGGTGGTGTGTTGCAATTATGGTGCGGCAAACTCCAACTTGCCATTCTTCCCTTGTTTGTTCAATGACTTTCTTCATGGCTTCTACCATCTGTTCCTTTATGCCTTCTTTAAGGCCAGCCACATCGGTCTGCAGCTGATTGACCTGTCCACCAAGTTCTGCCTCCATATTGGTCACCTTACTGAGTAGCTCCTTTAGTAAAACAGGACAGGTACACTGGCAGTCCTGCACTTTGGTGTTCACATCTGTGAAATGCAACCTTCTTCGTGGTGAATGTGTAGTGTCTTCTTGTCCAGGGGTGGCTACATGGTCCAAAAAAGAAGCTTCCTGATGCAGCGTGTTTGTCACGTCCTCTAGCACCGGTATTTCCAGATTCATTGGCTGAACACTGTGATCTGCAAGAGATGGAACAATGACATCATTTGCCACACCACATATCAGCCCCAACTTATTATTCTTTGCCTTGGCATTTTTTCGTGGTTTCACCACATTTTCTTTCTGAGCCGCCTTGGCAGTTTTCTTCTTCTTTTGTGGGACTAATGCAGCAAGTTTCTGTGCCACTGATGGGTGGGTTTTGGCACTCCCGTAAAATCTGGTAGTCTGCATTCTTTGTCTTTTGTCTAAAAATATAAAAACCACAATAAGAAAACATGTAAAGCATTGCCCCCTGGACTGTAAAATGTATGCCATACTGTATCTCACTACATATCCGAGCGCTGCCACGTGCTGGGGGTTCACGGTCGGCGGCCATTTTGTCAGGTTGCTAAGCGATCCAGCTCGGTATACCGTAATGTGCATAGACCTCGCTTATCCCGGTGTAATTGAGCAAGGGGATTGTGACGCTCCTTCAGCATTGCCCCCTGGACTGTAAAATGTATGCCATACTGTATCTCACTACATATCCGAGCGCTGCCACGTGCTGGGGGTTCACGGTCGGCGGCCATTTTGTCAGGTTGCTAAGCGATCCAGCTCGGTATACCGTAATGTGCATAGACCTCGCTTATCCCGGTGTAATTGAGCTAGGGGATTGTGACGCTCCTTCAGCATTGCCCCCTGGACTGTAAAATGTATGCCATACTGTATCTCACTACATATCCGAGCGCTGCCACGTGCTGGGGGTTCACGGTCGGCGGCCATTTTGTCAGGTTGCTCAGCGATCTTGCTCGGTATAACGTAATGTGCATAGACCTCGCTTATCCCGGTGTAATTAAGCTAGGGGATTGTGACGCTCCTTCAGCATTGCCCCCTGGCCTGTAAAATGTATACCATACTGTATCTCACTCCATATCCGAGCGCTGCCATGTGCTGGGTGTTCACGGTCGGTGGCCATTTTTAGTGTGCATAGAACTCGCTTATCCACATAGGCCCCTGTGTTTTTAACTACTATATTGAGATGCACATTTCTAGGCCTACAGTATTTAATATACAGTAAGCAGCATTGTTGTTAGGCAATAATTGAAGAATTTACATACAGTACTGACATGTACTGTATGTAATGCTTGTACATCATGTCAGTCGACCCTTATGCTGTACACTACTGTAAGTCTCACAGGGCCCATGCACTTCCAAGGAGGGTTATTTACTGTACTCTATCTGTTTCATACAGGAAACTAATTGCAGTCCATAACACTGAAGTGGTATTTTCAGTACTGTACAGTATACAATACTTAAATTTGAACATCAGGTACTGGATAGTAAACATGTACAGTATTAACTTCTATCATAAAACTCTTATGCATTTTCAGATGTGTAAATTTTAGACTACAGTATTCACAAATGTTTTTTCTCCATACAGGAATTATAGTTGGACAACATGCCAGTAACTATCAACAAAACGATGAGCAAGATAATCGCCAACATGAAAAAAGAAAATAAAACCATCAAAGAGATCCATGCATGGCTCAAGGAAAGTGGCATTATAGTCACTTTAGAAACGGTGCGCTATCATGCATTCGAGAGAACAACGCCCAGATTTGTATTTCCTACAAAATGCACATGGTACGTATTGTACACTACTGTAATGTTTAAATGACTTGCTTTATACCATAGACAATTTTTTGGAAATAAAATAAAAACTTCATCTATTGTAACTGTGATTGTGCTGTTCATGAATTCATATTTTTCATACTGTATTGTACTGTAGGAGAGTGCAACAAATTGTGGAGGAACTAACTCGTGAGGATGATGAGCGTACTGCTTTGCAAATAAAACGAATTCTCCATTCCAAGTATGACCTGGACATATCGGCCACCAGCATCAGAAGGATGCGACGGAAAATGGGATGGACCTTTGGCGCAACAAGGTAAAATACTGAAAGCAGTATAAACCATACAGTAAATGCACTGTTAATAATCCCTTGATACGTGATATAACAATGCCATAAATCATTATACAGAGTGTGTACTTTATACTACAGTATATACAGTATGTGTGTGTGTGTATATACTGTATATATTCTATCCCAAAAGAGATACCTACTGTATAGCCACTCAGAGACAGCAATGAAGCATTGCCGGCTTATTGTGATGATTACATACTGTATAGTGTGTGTGTGTGTGTGTGTGTGTGTGTGTGTACAGTATGTATATATATATTACTCTGTATGTACCTTAATGTATGTACAGTTTAATGTATACAGTAGGTATATAATACAGTATACTGCACATACAGTCTACTGTATATACAGTAATCTGTAAATCTGTAATTTCATAACTGTATCTGATTTCATTATTTTTGGCTCTTCACAGGATATCTCCAATGATAAGAGATGTGAATAAAGAAAAGAGAGTGGAACAGGCACGGCGATGGATTGAGAGTGGTGAAACATTTGATGATGTCATTTTCACAGATGAATCGTCTGTTGCCCTTGAGCGGTTCTCCAGAATGTCATTCAGGAAACGTAACCATATCTCATTAAAACCACGCCCAAAGCATCCATTGAAAGTCCATGTATGGGGAGGCATATCACGATTAGGAGCTGGTCCCCTATTATTTTTCGAAGGTACAGTACTATACTTTATTCTGTGCCTGTGTTCTGTAAAAATACATGCTGTACTGTAGAGTACATGTAACTGCACAATAAAAGGAGTTGCTTATTAATGAACAACATTTTTTTATTTCTGTAGGGATCATGGATAAGAAATTTTTCCAAGAAACAATAGTAGAGGAATGTATGGTGCCATTTGTGAATAAATATTACCCAAATCACCATAGGATATTCCAAGACAATGATCCTAAACACTCCGCCTCAGCCAAATTTATGGAAGAGAAAGGTATGAATTGGGAACGCACACCACCAGAGTGAGTATTCTTTCAACAGTGTACAAGTAAAATTTTGGATAGCACTCTAGTACTGTAAATTTATTTTTTTTGTTTAATAAACAGTACAATATTGTATGTTTAATTTTCTCTATTTACTGTAATGTCATTAATTTTTTCTATACGCTTTATTTTTATTTTTATATAGATCACCAGACATGAACCCAATCGAATTAGTGTGGGCTCAATTGAAGAGGTACATTAGGAGTGTTGCAAAGCCAACAACAAAACAGCAACTGTTGGATGGGATAAAGACATTTTGGCTAGAAGTACTCACACCTGAACATTGTAATAATTATATAAATCACCTGTATAAAGTATTACCTGTTGTAGTCGAAAGAAATGGTCAAGCCACAAATATGTAGTTCTGTACTGTATTTTCTGTTTAAAATTTTAAATTGGTGCATTATTAAAAAAAAAATTATAAAATTGCCTTTGTCTGATTATTGCATAAACTAATGTAGAATATTATACAGAAGTAATGTTATTGATGTGTATGAACAGTTATTTTCAGTTTTATTAGTCTTGAATAAGAGTACTGTACATTTTGATCAGTGCAGTACATGGAATCGGATGTTGTAATAAATACTTTTTTTTACATTAATATTGATGCTTTTCCAATAAATATTCAATTTTACAGTATGGTACGGTACAGTACATGAGGGTACCTGTACAGTATGATACGTCATTATGGGGGAGAAATACTGTATCCACTAAATGTACAGTAAAATGTTTTTTTCTTATTACAAACACACAAATGCATCTCAGATGGAAATATGCTATACACAGCAGACAGCTTATGGTGACAGAACTTCCCTACTGTATCCCCACCCATAGTCGTGGTATATTTTAGATTGCCTAATGAGACACTCCTGCAGCATTGCCAATGATTCATGTAAAACCTGTGTGCAAACAGTATCTGTATTGAATGCAAAGTACAGTAAGAGTACAGTATACAGTATTATCAGAGCCAAACCTGACCAACATGATGCCCTAGGCTAGATTTTGGCTGATGCCCTCTTGCACAGATGCTACGTAGTTCCGCCTCTAACCCTGCACCCCTTTCCCAGCACCATCACCCATTTTGGCGCTCCTACCCCCTATAATCTAAATAAAAACAATGTGCACATTTAGTGCCAGCCCAAAACAGTGTACAGTATGTTCTTGCTGGGAAGGGGCATGGTAACACAATAATACCCGAAGATGAAATGACACAACACAGTACTGCAACTTTATTCACATTATATCATGCAGTAATGCCCCTTATTCACATTACACCCCACCACATTCATCTTTATTTACATTAGACCACAGGTTCTCAAACTCAGTCCTCAGGACCCCACACAGGGAGGGGAACAGCGCTGATATGGAGGGTAATTGCAGGCAGCGAGTCGCCGCCCGCAGCTCCTCTCCCACCTACACACCATACCTGCCGCCTGACACCCACATCCCAGGGAGAGGGCGCTAGCTCAGGCACCGCTAGATCAGCATCTGCAGCATACAGACAAGGGCTGCCATGCTCAGCGGCAAGCGGTGCGGAGCATGTGCAGCGGGACAGCGCCAGGACGGGACACGCACTAATCAACATTGCTGCTGGCCCGGAGCTCCCTCCGTCTGCAGCCTAAGGACGCGCGCCGCACCTCTCCAGGGAAACACATGCCTGCCCGCCCACAGGGCTCCGGACGCTTACCTATGCTCCGCGATCACAGCAGCTGACGCTGCCATGCAGGATGGAGGAATGACGCCCGTCAGACGGGGCGGACAGTGTGCGGCGGAACGGGGCCAGGAAGGAATGCTGACCACGACCCATTGCTGCTGGGTCTGAGCTCCATCCCTCTGCAGTCACCATCTCACAGCAGCAGCCTGGAGGTTAGTGGCCACCACGACCCGCACATCCTTACCTCACACATACCTCACATATACCTCACATACCTCACACATGAGTGCAAAGGTACACACACTGTGACATCACACCTGTAGCCCACCCCTATATCTGCTAAGTACTCCCCGTCACTATGCCCTGTCACCCTCATTCTGCTCTCTAACTGCCTGTCTGTGTACTGGCCTTCACCCCTCTCACACCATCACCAACCCTCACTAACTACCACAGAGACTACTGTATGTGCACTGATATCTGCCCCTCCACCACCTGCAGCGCCCCTGGACCCCTCCCCATCCCCCGCAAACCCCCGCACCTGCCCCTCCACCACCCATGGCACCCCCACCCACTGCGCCTTCGGACCCCCTACCCCACCCGCAGTGTCTTCCAAACCCCTCCCCCATCTGCAGCAGCCACTCCCCTATCCGCCACACCCCGCATCTGGCTCTCCCCCGCCCGCTGCACCTTTGGATCCCCTACCCCACCCACGCAGCAGGCCCTTCCCAATCCGCATCGCCTACACCATTCGCAACAGCACCGCACCCGCCACTCCCCCACCCACGTTACCCCCGCATCCACCCCCCCCCCCCACCGCGCCCCCTGGACACCTCCCCCATCCACTGCACACCCGAACCACCCCTTCTCCATCTGCAGCGCCTTCGGAACCCCTCCTCCATCCGCAACAGCCCTGCAGCTGCCATCCCCCACCTGCGACACCCCTGCTCCTACCCCACTCACAGCGCCTTCATACCCCCTCCCCCATCCGCGGTCCCCACTCCCCAAACCCCTTCCTGTTGCAAGGGACTACGCCCCCTTCACCATCGGACGCCCTATCATTGTGCAATATTCAAACACTAACAAAACTAGGAATGCAGGTAATACTCCATATATTGAACCCCAGAAAGACGTGCAGGGGTTAAGGGGGCGTAGTATATTACAATAGAAAAAAGTTATAGTGTCAGTGAAAAAAGCACCTCATGACAGATACTGTACACAAGCTCATGTCTAAATACTGTATACTGTAAGCAGTGACATTAAGGGGTACAGTATATGCAATTGCGGTCGAATTCCGGCAGGAATACGGAAAAAATGGACACGGGATCCCCCATCTTTTTAGAACCAGCACCGGGCTCTGCGCCTGGTCCTGGTGCAAAAAATAAGGGGGACAAAAAAGCGTAGGGGTTTCCCATATTTTTTGAACCAGCACTGGGCTCCACTAACTGGACAGATAATGCACAGCCGCGGGACACTTTTATACCGGTCCCTGCTGCCATGGAATTAAATACCCAACTAGTCACACCTGGCCGGGGTACCCTGGAGGAGTGGGGGCCCCTTAAATCAAGGGGACCCCCCCTCCAGCCACTCGATTATCTCTATCGCCCCTGTGTATTGTAGCTAGGGGATTGTGACGCTCCTTCAGCATTGCCCCGTAGCCTGCAAAATCTGTGCTGTTATTTGCTCCATAGCTGAGTGCCTCCTAGGAGCTAGGAGTCACAGGCGGTAGCCATTTCAATTGAGTCTGCCCTGCTATAGAATTGTATGTGTACAGTACCATACGGTGCATAGAACCTTTACAGTAGAAACTCTCCTGCAGCTTTGGCCTGCTTTATGTAAAACTTGTGTTTTGTCAGTTTGCTATGCGATCGAGCCCGGTGTAACGTACTGTAATGTGCATAGACCTCGCTTATCTCTGTGTACAGTATTTTGGCTAGGGGATTGTGACGCTCCTTCAGCATCGCCCCGTAGCCTGCACAGCTTATGCCATTTCTCATTCCATACCCGACTGCTGCCTGCCACGAGGTGGGGGTTCAGGAGGTGGGGGTTCAGGGGTAGTGGTCATTTTGCCAGTGTGCTATGCGATTGAGTCCGGTGTACCGTAATACTGTATGCAATCCTACAGTAGCTTATCCTCATCGCCCCTGTGTATTTTGGGGATTGTGACGCTCCTTCAGCATTGCCCCATAACCTGCACAAGGGTTCAGGGGCGGCGGCCATTTTGCCAGTGTGCTATGCGATCGAGTCCGGTGTACCATAATGTGCATACTGTGTATTTTAGCTAGGGGATTGTGACGCTCCTTCAGCATTGCCCCATAGTCTGTACAATCTGGACTATAGTATTACTTGCTCCGTAGCCTAGGGCCTCTGTGGGGCAAGGAGTCATAGGTGGTAGCCATTTCTATTCAGTCTGCCCAGCTACAGAATTGTATGTGTACTGTACGGAGCATAGAACCTTAACCTGCATAGAACCTGCACATTATGGTACACCGGACTCGATCGCATAGAACCGCTCATGCAGCTTTGCCCTGGTTTATGTGAATAAAAAAAATAATAAAGTGTCTGAAAAAAACTAACATGCATTCGTACTTAAGGAATCGAACCCGGGACTCTGAGTATGGGAAGCGAAACACTTCACCACTTCGCCGCAGACAAATGTATAAATCCATTGGTTTTGATTATGCTGTAATGGCTACGGGATTAGGACGATAACATACAGTACTGTACAAAATTCCTAATCTTGAGAGGCAATAGTGAATTTCTAACACACATCCATTTGCGACAGTGTACACTACTGGTTTTACAGTATGTTTTGTCTGCGGTACTTGGACGCTCACATACAATATTCATAAAGTATTGTAGATGGATCATATACTGTATGCTGTACTATTTGCGTCTGTGTCGTACTGTATATACAGTACTGTATTAAATAATGCAGCGTAATGAGTATTTACTGTATGCAGCGTAATGAGACGCCTTAGTAAAGTAGTCCTTATTATGTATTTCAGTATTGTATTTTACGGGAGACCACACGCATGCGCAGTGGTGATTGTAAAAAGCGACATCTGGTGGCTGATCGCAGGTATTACACGTAAAGGTAACGCCAAACGCCATGTCTGCCTCCGTGCGATTAGGTACGCCTCTCTGTGACTAGGCGCGCCTCCCTACGCTGCATATGCTCGATCGGGACAAACGCCTCAGCCACTCAAGATAAAGGTGGCTACATCTGTATACACCAATGTTCAGATATACATTTTTAAAACAGAGATGTTTTTTGATTACAGCAGCTGTCTTTTTCTGTAATTGAGACTATGCAGCTATTATCCCGCACATGGTGCTTAACTGTTTAAGCACACAGCACTATTGGAATGTGCTGATTGAGGTGAGGATGTGTGGGCTTTGCATGTATACAAAGAAATAGTGGTATACACAGGGTGTTATTGTACATCTTCCCGAGCACCCACTCTCTAGCCACCTGCTCTGATATATGGGTTACCTTTGTCTAATCTTGTGTACAAGTAGTATTATTATTTTCCAAATAAGTATTGTCACCTTTATTGTTATTTATTGGGACCTGGGAGGCTCAGTCATGTTTTGTTCTATTTATTCTAGATATACTTTTTAACTATTCTGAATTGCAATATTAAGACTGGATTTGATGATTTATGTATGGCCTTTCTTGAAAAAGATCCTCGCCATGGATCGAAACGTCGAAACTTATGAGGCTACAATAAAATACTGTCTTGAAGAAGTGTTTGGACTTTGTATACAGTGAGAGTGCACCCTCCACCACGTGGAATTCTCATCTACATTTGCGGACATTTCGTCTGTTGGGAGCACCCACCTTTGGGAACATTGATGAGAGTGCAGAACTTTCTTGTTTATATATATATATATATATATATATATATGAGAAAAGAAAGGAAATTGGCGCCCAGAGGTTATTGGAGTCTATAAAATACAAAGAACCCTATAGGTTTCACAATTATCATTGATCTTAAAACATAAACATGAACTGTTCTTTCGTAAAATATTTTTATTAAAATATACAGAAACAAAGTAGCATGTCCATCATATTACACAGACATAATGATGTAATTTCTCTTCGAATAGTCCATCATTGAAGTTGGTAGAGGAATATAGGCAACTTAGTGCAGTATCTTTATTCTTCCTCTTAAGGTATTAAGAGATAACATCAAATACAACAACCCAACGCGTTTCGTCTAGTAACTAGACTTCATCAGGGGTATGTCTAAAAATTACAAGACAACTAATCAACATTTAAACAATGATACATACAACAAAGCAAGGGATAATAATTGAACCAACGACAAAATTATGAGGGTTAAATTAGAAAGTAACAATAGAAATCCATATTTATCATCATTGGGTATTTTACATACCTTTAAGTATTAACACCAGTCTAAATGTAATCAATCAAGGTGGACAATCTGGATTTTTCAAAGAGTGATTTCAGAGCATCACAAAAAATGCTGCCAAGGCATCAAGCCAGTCTAGTTAAGAAATAATTAATTCTTATTACTATCAAATGATTTACCAACTATTGTGTGATTCATAAAATTAAAGTGTCACATACCTCATATGTTCGACTACTCAGAATTCATATACTTACTATGTTTCTAGCTTTCAAAAGGAAGGTAAAATCAGCAAGATCCTGCCATAAGTGGACCTAACAAATCAATTAGTTTTAATTAGTCATATCTGAGCCAAATAAGGCAGAGAAAAAGAAGAAAAAGAGAAGGGATGGGAGGCTTAATTGTCAACTCCCCTCACTAATGTCCTCTATTGGGGAAACACACATGTGTCCAATATATGGATCGCAATATATCTGCCTAATTAATCAGTATATACTGACACATTATATGCAGAGTCCCCTGTCAAAAATACATATATTACTAATGGGCATATTATAGATAATCTTAATGGTAGCAAAATACTATATAGACCAAGGTCTACAATTATATAAATGTTTTTAAAGTTATTACAGGCAAGACTCTTAAAATGTCGTGACATACCTCATGGGTCAAATAAAAGCATGCAATATTTATACTGGTAGGATGTGCATACAGCTTTTCACAGGAAAAAACCTAAGGGTCAATTAGATAATATCCATAAATGACTCTAAGTATGATGGCAATACTGGACTAATAAGCCAAACTACTAGCTAAATCACATGACCTCTGTGTATGTTTAAAATTGAGAAGTTTGCGTTGCTCACATGCTGACAGACTTATAATGGATTAACCATCAAAATAATGCTAATTAGACTTCATAAGTGAGACATAATGCATATTCAAGATATCAAACTTGGATATCACTCCTTTTACACATATCAATTGGCACCATATAAATCAAATTGGAAATTAAAAAATTTAAAAATTAAGTGCCATTCAGTCTAACCAAGAAAATATACATATCATAAATTAAATAGAGCCCTCTTCTAAATAATATGGGAGATCTTACTTTCCAAAAAGACAGCCAGTAGTGCTCCAGTATCCTTGCAATGGGATATGAGAGCTCAATTCAAACCTTTTATAGGGGAAGTCCTATGACATAATTTCCCCAATTAGACTAATAAACATTAGACCTATGTCAATCTCATATAGATACTAGAGATGAGCGGATTCGGTTTTACTCGGTTTTACTCGGTTCTCAAAACCGAATCTTATTGGCTATCCAAAACACGTGACATCCGTGAGCCAATTAGATGCCGTTTTGAGAACCGAGTAAAATCGAGTAAAACCGAACCCGCTCATCTCTAATATACCAATTCTTTAATCAATTATGTATATGGGACTTTAATTGGAGTGAGTCATTTTACTGAAATGTGCAATATAAACCATAATTAGTCTGTGTGCCCATAATATACTCATTATAATATAGTGTACACCTGGACACCACCGAGTGACAGTGTGCCCAACCAATGGGAATAGTGAGGGGAGGGCCATGGACCCTGCAAATTAACTGCATTCAGCCATGAGCTAGATAACAAAACTAGTATTCACTCTATTTACGTTGTGAACAAGTGCTTCTCTGCTTCTCCTCAGTGCCTCAGCCCAAGCTCCATGGGTTACCAGGGGAACCTTCCCCGTCCGTCCGCATCACGTGAACTGCTCACGTGATGCGGAAATAAGGCGGCTTGTGTTCCAGCGCCATAACAACCAGCGCTACGCGAAGCCGCCTAGGTACTTCCTTATTGACTGCGATCAGCTGTTGTTAGTGGGCCAATGGGAAGACGGAAGACTTAGTGAAGTGGGGAACCAAAACTGTACGTGTTAATTGTCCGTATACGGTGCATAAGAACCTATTAGCAAAACGAGCCTTAAGTGTGACTAAGCTACTACTTATAATGTGAAAAACTATCTTAATTACATTTAAAACAATGATTTTGGATATATGATATATTACCACACTGGTAATATTATAAACAATTATGTCCTTTTCAACAATACTACCTTAGAGGAACATCTCCCATCAGTGGATTAGGACTGGCAAAAATGTCTCACTTAATATATTACTCATACTATAAAGAAAGAGGCTCCATTTGTACAAAAATGTAAATAATTGTATAATTAGTACCACAAATACAATAAATTCCACAGTAAATAGACATTCTGTGATGTATACATTAAATCCCCCAGCCTAATACTGGTCCCTCCAGTACAGTTGTAAAGCACAACTCATAAACAAATAGCAGATTTCTGGGAAATATACAGTCCCAAATTCTATTGTGAGTTTACCCAAAATAGGGAGAGGGGGAAAAGAGAAAAGTGGAAGAATGAAAGGAATAGAAAAATTAAACAGAACTGGGAGGACCTGACCTAAATATAACGAATCGTATTCAAGTTCTCTATACAGTATAGAGGCTTAATCTAGAGAATACAAGCCATGTCAATGTTCTCATTGAGTCCATTGGGGATAAGGGTGTTCAGGGTATAGATCCAATAGTATTCTCTCTGGGTCAAATAAAGATCTCTATCACCTCCTCTTTTATTCTCCGTGATATGATCCAGAACTGTGAACATCAAACCCTGGATTTCAGAATTATGGCATTCTAAAAAGTGTCAAGGGAGACTATGATTCAGAACTTGGTTCTTGATATTACGTAAATGTTCCTGGATTCTTATTTTCAAACACCTCTTGGTTTTACCAATGTATGAAAGCTTACATGGGCAATCAATTTTATAGATAACATAATTTGTATTGCATGTTACCACAGTTTTCAGCTTATATATTCTATTTCTTTCATCTTTCCAGCTAAAACTTTTCTTGTCAACATGTCGACAACAAATACATTTATTGCAAGGAAATAAACCTGTTCTTGACATCATAGGATGCTTATTGGAGCTATCCCTTTGAGATTGACGAGGTTGTAATTGGCTTGGGGCCAAAATACTTTTAAGACTTCTGGACTTCCTGAATACTATGTTTGGTCTATCTGGTAAATGCGGACCCAATATGGGATCTCTAAGCAAGAGATGCCAGTGCTGATTCAAAATGCGTCTGATTTTCACATTCTCTTGATTAAATTGAGTAATGATGGGTCTTTCAGTTCTCTGATTATCCTTATGTTTCCCTTCTGTTGAGAAAAACCTCTTTCTATCTATCTTTGATGCTCGTATTTGATCGTTAAGTAGTGCTGATTCTTCATATCCTCTATCAACAAATTGTCTAACCAAGTCTGACGATTGTTCCCAATAACTGGACAAATTACTACAGTTCTTTCTCATCCTCATAAATTGTGAATAAGGTACTGATGTCTTCCATCTAGCGAGCTGGCAGATTTTGTGTGGTATGAAGCTATTAGTGTCAGTCTCCTTAAAGATGGTTTTAGTATTCAGAATACCTTCATCATCTACACTGAGAAGGATATCTAAATAATCAATGGTAGAGGAATGATTTTTGTAAGTGAACCTCAGGTTGTAAGAAATCTTCTGAATAGAGGAGATGAAGCTAGCCAATGTCTATTGATCTCCATCCCAAATCAGGATCAGGTCATCTATATACCTTTTATAGAATATGATGTTAGGGTATCTGAATCCCTCATTGGTGTATAAGTTTTCCTGCTCCCACTGGTCCATGTATATATTGGCATACAATGGGACGAATTTAGTCCCCATCGCTGTGCCTTGTCGCTGCAGATAGTAATGTCCCTCAAACTCAAAATAATTACGGTTCAATATGAATCATATACTTCCCAGCATGAAATCTCTCTCATCTTTGGTGACCATACTATCCGCTGACAGAATTCTCTCCACTGTTTCTAATCCCTTGCAATGAGGAATGGAGGTGTAGAGGGCTTGAACATCGATGGTAACCCATCTATAGGAGGAAAGCCACCGTATTTCATTAAGACTTTTTAAAAGACTGGTTGAGTCTTTAAGTATGACGACTGATTCTTCACATATGGCTGTAATTTAATATCAAGAAAACGTGACAGGTTGGCTGTTAGTGAATCCACACCTGCCACGATAGGTCTGCCAGGGGGAGGAATGGTACCCTTATGTACCTTAGGCAGGTGATAGAAGATAGGTATCTTCGGTTTTTTATAAAGGATGTACTCGAATTCCTCTTTGCAAATCACCTCTTTATTCTTAGCCTCATATAGTAAATTGTGAAGTTCTTCTACAAATTTTTCAGTTGGATCACCTTTAAGCAATTTATAGGTAAAAGTATCATTGATTTGTTTCAGAGCTTCACTAACGTACATAGATCTATCTTGAATGACAACAGCACCCCCTATATCTGCCATTTTGATCACTATCTCGTCATCATTTTTAAGTTGTTTAATAGCTAATCTCTCCTGGGATGTGAGATTGGCGCAAAATTTGTCATTTTGAAGCTTCAATTTCCTGAAGTCCCCTTTAACGGAGTCAAAGAAGAAGTCTATGTGATTACCCCTAGATTCCACCAGATAATACCTCGAGGGGGGGGGGGGGGGCAACCACAGGCTTAGTTCGTGGTTCATGGTTCAATTTTTGTATAGGATTCTGTAAGAAGTGCCTTTTGAGTGTTAGACTACGTACATATCTGTTGAGATCAACAAATAGCTCAAATTTATTTACATGTTGGTTCGGAGCAAATTTTAGACCTTTGTTCAATATTGATGTTTGTGGGTGGGATAATTCGTTTTTAGTAAAATTGATGATGCCTGGATTAGAGGTTCTTGCAGGAAATTGATTGCCCTTCTTTTTTTGTTGGGCGATTTTTCTTCCACCCCTTGTACCTCTTCTCCTGGGTTCAAATGTCGTTTTACTCCTTGGGGGGAATTCAGACGGGTGTACAGTTGTTCTCTCTCTTGTCGATACGGAAAGCCTGTATTCTTACACCTCTCTAAAAAAGCCCCTCTCCTGGGGGAAACTGACCTAAGAGGTTCATAACGGTTGTAATGCATGTACTGTTCTCTTAGATCAACCGGGGACTGTTGATGTCGATAGGACGGTTTTCTCCCAAATCTTCATTCAGGGGACTGGTTGGAACTCCTCCTCCTCATCCTGTAGGTATTTTCTCGTTTGGGACGCTGTCTAGAAATGTAGTTTCGTCTTTGATGGAATACATCATCATCATAATTGTCCGGTTCTCTCTTCCTCCCCCCTTGGGCATAGTGTTCCCTAAAACCCTGTTTGGAGGGACCATTACCACCCCAATCATGTACTTTTCCATTAGTGTAGTCAGATTTATCCCTAGAAAATTTATTTTGCTTAAGCAAAATTATATCTTTCTCTAAGGAGTCCAATTTGTACTGGAGATCTGCCACATCCCTCTTGAACTCCTCATCATCATTAAATTTGATGAGATCTGACTCAAGTTTACTTAATTCAGCTTCTAATCCTTCCAGTTCTTTCATCCTCTCTGTCACAATTAAGTCCACTAATTTGGCAGCACTCTCATCAAGTATCCTATTCCACTTGATATTAAAATCCTCACTCAATGATCCCAACACAGGAGTCTTATTCAGCCTTAGACCTCTTGGGATCCGGCCTACTTCTAAATATTTCTCAAGGGTAATGAGGTCGTACCAACTTTTTAGTTCTCTGGTGGCTAACTTTTCCATTTTATTAAGTAAATGATAATATTCATCATTATCCTCCTCTGTCTGTCCCATGTCTGGCACATCATCTAAAAAAATTATTTTGCATTTTTGATTCCTACTTTTACGATCATTAAATAAAGGCATTATACTGAGCTGCAATAGAGAGTAACTAACAAAAACTATTACACCAACCAAATACTCTCCTTCTGCGCTGTTCTAAAGATGATTAGATAAAATGAGATATAGTATTCCTTAAGAAGGGCTGCCTATTTCACTAAGTTCCTTGTTAGGAGGAACTGAATAAGGAAAATATGAGAAAAGAAAGGAAATTGGCGCCCAGAGGTTATTGGAGTCTATAAAATACAAAGAACCCTATAGGCTTCACAATTATCATTGATCTTAAAACATAAACATGAACTGTTCTTTCATAAAATAATTTTATTAAAATATACAGAAACAAAGTAGCACGTCCATCATATTACACAGACATAATGATGTCATTTCTCTTCGAATAGTCCATCATTGAAGTTGGTAGAGGAATATAGGCAACTTAGTGCAGGATCTTTATTCTTCCTCTTAAGGTATTCAGAGATAACATCAAATACAACAACCCAACGCGTTTCGTCTAGTAACTAGACTTCATCAGGGGTATGTCTAAAAATTACAAGACAACTAATTAATATTTAAACAATGATACATACAATAAGACAATGTAATAGTATTGTACAAAGAGCAATATTTTTTTTCTATTTGTGTCTTGCACTCCTTCCTTGTAATCCAACAACATGCCCAGGTGCCTCTGGGAACAGTTAAACAGTATAGAAGACCGTGGCAGTCACAGGACTTGAAAATATATGCTTTAGCATGTGCACTTTTTTCAGCTCCTCAACTGCTGATATTAGCAAGTAAAGCTGTCATCCAGGATTGCACAGAAATGCCTGCTGGATCCACTGCAAACTCATTTGAAATTGCATACACATACTTAAAAATGAAAAACATCGGGTATAAGGGTTCGCCTATGGCTACGCAGATTGGACCCAGCAGTAAAGACACAGGATCTATGTTTTTATCCACAGATCAGTCATCAGATGGACAAGGGCAAGGTACAGGAACAGCCAGTTGAAAGACATTTTAGAACTTTCAAACATTCGTCCGTTACCATTCATTAAAAGATCCTAGACCATATGCCGAAGGACATCAGCGGTGGCAATAGTACCAACCGCCTTCTCCATCTTGAGGGATCTATAGTTTCAATACAGTTGCTTCATATGGTTTTAACCAATTACATGGGCTGCTGTTTATAGTAAATCATAAATTTATATCTGAATATATTTTTCATTTCTGTATCAGGCACCATGATCTGTGCTCTTTATTAGTATTTTTGGACCCACTTATTATTACCCTGGTGGTGATTTTTGGTTATGTACTATAATATACAATATTTTTGTGCTATACAACATAATTTTTTATGTTCTTTTTCTATATCTGTGCAGCTATAATCTTATACCTGTGATATATTTTACCCTGATATATTTAAGAGTATAATGGTTAATTACAGTTTTCCTTTTTTCTGATATTTACATATATAGCATTGTGATATGCTTTAGATTTTGGGAGTGATGAAGAGAACCAGTTTAAGTACTACAGTTTGCTGTCACCACGTATCCATTATAAACATTGCTTTTCTGTATCCTGGATTCACTGATTCTATAACAGGCCACTGGAGGGAACCATGGTAAGCACCGGGAAACATACGTATCATTGGTGATGACGTCATGTGGACCTAACAGATGGTGCACAGTGGAAGCAATTTTTCCTTCCATCGGCTGTCTTTTTGCTACAAAGGTGGGTTCAAGTCCTGTGAGAGCCATTCTACTATCATAGCAAGGCATGAATTCTGTTTTGTTTGTGTATTATTGAATAATGTTTCTCATATTGTAAGTATAATCAGCTATTATTTTAACATCAGCAGTTTATTGCAGATAGGATCAATATCCATTAAAGATTTTATTTGCCATGTCACACATACGGCTCTACTTTTGTCCAGTCTGGGGCTCTCTCAAGTTTCTGCTGGTTGAATTGACAGTTTTTAATTTTATGTTTTGTTTTTCGGCTTTTTTATTGCTTTACTTTTTGTTGTGCAGTAAATACCATGCTACAAACAAAATTATAAAGCCAATTAGTTACCTGGTACCATGATATTTATGACAAAGCCTACATGAGCACAGCTGACTGAATAAAGATTGTAATTGACAAAGTGGATTGCAAGCTTAAGAGCAGGCTAATCATACTGTACCTCAGTGTCTGTTTAACACCCACTCTTGTTTTATTACTTTGTTTATTCCCAAAAGTAAAGTACTAAGAAGTATGCTGGCTTTATAAATAAATGTTGCAAAATACTGAAAATGGAGAGATATCAACTAGCTAGTAGGGATAAAGAAATTAGAAACATTATAGATAGCCAATAAAAACTTGTTTAAAAAATGCAATTTAGATTAAAATCAATTAAACAATATTACACATTTTAACTTAGCCAGTTATTTTGTCACATTTTTTAATGGACAGGTATTTTAATTTCTAATAATAATTACTGTCTCTTCTATTACCTGTGACAAACTCTTATTGATTAGTAAATACAGTAGATTACATTTTAGTTTTGTCTGCTAGACTTATGCAAGAGCAAGATGGAACTACTCTATTTTATAAAATTGTTGATTACAAAGGGGAACTGTATTATAATTTGTAAGACGTGTTTAGATATTATAATTCAGGACAAATTTGAAATGGTGCCTATGATGTAATATATACAGTATACATACAGTAATATATATATATATATATATATATATATAACACACACAGAACGCCGGCACTCGGTCCGCCCCCTGGGCTAACTTGCTGCTGGTGCCTTCCACTAGGGTGTTACCCCCATATTCATCCATCAAAAACGAGGCGGCACTCAGAGACTTCAAGCGGCAAACGTATTTAGTGCAAAATCTGCAGTGAAACAATCAACGTTTCGGGGTATTTAACCCCTTCATCAGGATAACAATACAGTGCAAAAACATCACCTTATATAGGTGCACTCACCCCCTGACGTCTTCCCCATGCCTGGCTGCCGCTGGCTGCGCCGGTCCGGTCCCGTCATCCGCCCACCCGGAGTGACCACTTCCGCCGGAAGTGATGTCACGTAGTGACGTTGCGGGTCCCGGCCGCGTTGCCCTGGTAACGCTGTGCAACAAAGACATCGTAATTACATACAGGCCCCCAGACGCACAGCAGAAAGGGAACATATGCAGTATAGTCTTCTAAAAGTAGCAATCAAGTGCTTCCCGATATATAATAACCCTTAAATTGACATGACATGTCATGTGTTGCAAAAAACGTGCCAATTAAAAAACGTGCCATTTAAAAAAAATCTCTGCAATCCAGTATAGCATATGTATAAAAAATGTGAGAAAAATATGTGCATATCCATGATCCATGGGCTAGTACCTCCCATTCCTAATATATAAAAGTAACAAATATATAGATAAATGCATATGTGTCTCTGCCCACCATACTTCCCCCCGTTGCTGTGCGTTCCGTGACCCGCATACCCAAATGAACTATACATACACAAAATTATCAGCATGACTAGTATTACCTAATTTTAAAATCATCCATGGATACACATATTCTAGTCCACAGACTACAAGATCTCTCACTATACACCATGTGACATAAAACATCTTAAAACAATGACTACATAAAAAGCACATATAAACTCTACACAGAAGACAATAACCTGACAAAATAACCTGTAAAAATATATCAGTGTACACAGGTCCATCTATTGCATACTCCCAGCTTAGTCTTTTATTAAGTCACAGGGGATCCCTATCGTCATAAGAAATTGCTCAGGCCCAATAATTCATTGAGCCCCTTTGGCCGTATTGTATCCAGCCTAAAGATCCACCGAGACTCCAACTGTAGTAACTTAAGTGACCTGTTCCCCCCTCTGATAGATTCCGGAACATGGTCGATTACCCGGTATCTCAGAGTCGCCAAACCATGTTTAAAATTCAAGAAATTACGTGCCACGGGTTGGTCACTAGCCCCCGTGTTAATGGCAGCTCTAATGGCCTGTCTATGTTGCGCCTTCCTTGTTTTAAACTGGCATTCTGTCTTTCCTATGTAATAAAGTCCACAAGGACATATAATTACATAGATGACGAATTTTGAGTGACATGATAGAGGCCAGTTAATGGTGTATTTTTTGGCCAAATGGGGTGTGCAATCACGTCACTGGTGGACATATAGCTGCAAGTCGTGCATCCAATGCACTTATAGCAGCCATTAGATCTACTTAAAAAATGCGATGGAATCTTTTTCTTAAATTTACTCAAATCCGTTTTTACCACCAGGTCTTTAATATTTTTGCCTCTCTTGTAACATGGCATAATCCTGGTGTTTTTTAGTGATTTGAGGTCAGGATCTGACGTGATCACTGATATATTTTTACAGGTTATTTCGTCAGGTTATTGTCTTCTGTGTAGAGTTTATATGTGCTTTTTATGTAGTCATTGTTTTAAGATGTTTTATGTCACATGGTGTATAGTGAGAGATCTTGTAGTCTGTGGACTAGAATATGTGTATCCATGGATGATTTTAAAATTAGATAATACTAGCCATGCTGATAATTTTGTGTATGTATAGTTCATTTGGGTATGCGGGTCACGGAACGCACAGCAACGGGGGGAAGTATGGCGGGCAGAGACACATATGCATTTATCTATATATTTGTTACTTTTATATATTAGGAATGGGAGGTACTAGCCCATGGATCATGGGTATGCACATATTTTTCTCACATTTTTTATACATATGCTATACTGGATTGCAGAGATTTTTTTAAATGGAACGTTTTTTAATTGGCACGTTTTTTGCAACACATGACATGTCATGTCAATTTAAGGGTTATTATATATGGGGAAGCGTTTGATTGCTAATTTTAGAAGACTATACTGCATATGTTCCCTTTCTGCTGTGCGTCTGGGGGCCTGTGTGTAATTACGATGTCTTGTTTGCACAGCGTTACCAGGGCAACGCGGCCGGGACCCGCAACGTCACAACGCAACGTCACTTCCGGCGGAAGTGGTCACTCCGGGTGGGCGGATGACGGGACCGGACCGGCGCAGCCAGCGGCAGCCAGGCATGGGGAAGACGTCAGGGGGTGAGTGCACCTATATAAGGTGATGTTTTTGCACTGTATTGTTATCCTGATGAAGGGGTTAAATACCCCGAAACGTTGATTGTTTCACTGCAGTTTTTGCACTAAATACGTTTGCCGCTTGAAGTCTCTGAGTGCCGCCTCGTTTTTGATGGATATATATATATATACAATTTCTGTTTCTTAGCATAATTTTATATATATATATATATATATATATATATATATATATATATATATCCAAAGCAGCAGGACATGGCACTCATGGGACTTTAACAACAAACAGCAAGCTGGCTCAAGAAGAAAGCTGTCAAAGCAGGATACTTGTCAACGTTTCATTTATTAACATCAATTTTCGTCAGGACAGATTAACATGAATAGAGAATGTGCTTACCTTAAATAGAGCCCACACAGACAATCACCAAACGCTTGCAAGGTGTGGGAAAACTTATTGGGCGCTAGAAGGGAATCAGGCAGCTTGGAATACACCTACAGGGTTTTCCTTCTTTCCCCCAAAAATACAAATGTCAAGGGATGGTGGTGTACCTTGGGCGCCTATCCTTTCTGTGGACTCATGACAGGGCCAAAACAATGGTCTCCTTATAATACTGGTAACTGTGTGGGTGTGATTTAGAAAACTGATAACGTACAGTGTAATAATAAAATGAACACAAAATTTAATACACAATTAATAAAACAACTAAAAGTGTACCAATATGATAAGCTAGGAGCCGCAGGTGTTAAATAGGGCAGGGTGGTCCAAGCTTCACCCCTCTCTGGCTCCTAAGCTTAATAGTGGGTCGATATCCCTGGATGGATGACAATAACTTGTATAATTTTGTTCAAACAAAGCTGAAACGTACCGGGGAGGTAGCTGAGGAGCCACAGGTGTTTATGAAAAGCAGGGTGGTCCAGACTTCACCCTGCTCTGGCTCCCAAGTTTACCACGGGTCGATGTCAGATGGATGAGTAATCAGAGTTCCTTCTTTGGTCCAGTAGCCGAAGATCAGGTATCCAACGCGTTTCGAGATATGTAATCTCTTCCTCAGGGCTTGATGGTTCCTTTCCTCTTCAGATTTGTCTTTTAAAGATGGTGGAGAATTGGTTCCAGGTCATGGGTCACTGGGACCGGAAGTACTTGGTTAAATTCTCAAAATAGTTTATAAACACTAGAGATTGCCTAATGTTAATGTGATGGCAATACTTGTGGGGATGTTCATCATAAACAGTAGGTAGGGATTATGTATTTAAACAGATAATGTCCGGTTAGGCAACCGGAAGTGAGTAGCGCCGGAAGTCATAACCGGAAGTGACGCGCCGGGACGAGCGGCCGCAGACAGAATGATAAACTAAATACACGAGGGTGCTGATGCCTTACTAGGCGTGTTTAACAACCAGAGTGAAGTGTTAAAGTGAAGAAACTGGGGAATGCAGGGACTGACAAAATTGCGAGTGCCATGACCGGAAGTGACGCTATGTTATGCGTGTCACTGGCCGGAAATGACGTGGCGGAGATTATCAGATGCTGGTAATCAAAAAATGGGACAGAGAGGATTATAAGAAATCCTATGGAGAAGGTGTTTAGAGAGTATGCAGCTGGATAATTCAATATCTAGCTCCAGAGGCTATAGTAAAAAGTTCCGGTTTTTAAACCGGAAGTGACGCGATCGCATGCGGGTCAAAGGCCGTAAGTGGCGGACTAGTGGTAATAAAATGGAGGACAGTGAGCCGCAAATAACAGCAGAATAACAGAATGTGACTGACTGTATAAAATAGAACATAAGTAGGAAGTATTGTGTGAGAGTTTAAGGAATGTGAGCCGCAGGTGAAGAGATGAACAATCGATTAAACGGGATGGGAGCATTAATAACAGTAAGGTGACTGAAATAATAAGTTCAGCCCTTAATCGAATGGGGGAGAAGTGACTGAGCACTCTCATTAATAGTTCATGGTAATTTCAGATCAATGGGATATAACTTAAGGATATTTTGGGTCCGATGTTTAAAGAATCAGTCAAAAAAAGTCCATTGGCTCCATAAAATGTGCTTGATAGATGTTTGTATTCGGTTGATTGGATAGTCATAGGACCCCGATAAAAAGGAGAAAATAAAAGTGTATGTGTTATGACAGATTCCGTAGATCGTTAACTTAACATTGTGTCAGAGAAGATATTAAAACTACCCATTATTGTAAGAACCATTTTAGTTCGAAGTCTTTATTTAGGCCTTTGGGGCATAGTGACTGGAGTCTGTAGATCATTTTCATTTCTGCTTTAGCAAGATTTTTCTCCGTATTCCTATCTCGCCAGGTAGATTTTATATGCAGTAGTCCTACAAATTTTCTTACGTGTGTGTATGAACAATTATGTTCCAGTTTGAAGTGTTCGGACAGATTGTGTGTGAGGAGTCCATTTTTGATGTTACGTAAATGTTCCCCAAGTCTTGTTTTTAACGCTCTTGACGTGCGTCCAATGTATGCCTTACCACATGCACACTCTACTAAGTAAACAACGTTGCTAGTGTGGCAGGTGATGAAGTCCTTAATTTTGAAGGTAATGCCATTGATGGTTACTTCCGTATATTTGGAAGTCTCAGTTTTGATTTGTCGGCATGGTAAACAAAATCCACACCTGTGGAAACCACTGGTTCTGATGGGGTTGATGCTTTTCTGCGGTAAGGCGCTTCGGACCAGTTTGTTTTTGAGATTCGCTGCCTTCCGATAAATGAAAGTCGGTCTATTCGGAATGATGTTCTTCAGTGTCTCATCCATGCAAAGTAGATTCCAATGTTTCTTGATGATCTGTTCTATTCTCTAGTATTGGTCGTCGTATCCTGTGATGAATGACCATTGAGAGTGATTGGAGGGCTTTGGATCCTTTCCCTTCTGGTTATGGATGAGTGTGGTCCTATCTCTATTCATAGTTTCCGTCTGGATTTTTTCCAAGTTGTCGGGGTGATAGCCTTTTTCAATGAAGGCATTTTTGAGTTCATTGATCTGAGACGTGCAGACGGTATCTTCGCTGCAATTTCTTCTTATTCTTAAAAATTGCCCTTTAGGTATGCCATTCAGCCAATTGACGTGATGTTCACTTTCTTTGCATATGTAATTATTAGAGTCTGTGGGTTTGTTATATGTTTTGGATTGAATGATGTTTTCCTTGATGTATATGGATAGGTCCAGGAAATTAATCTCGGTTTTGCTATTTGTAAAGGTGAGGACAATATTCCTGTCGTTGTCATTCAAATGGTCACAGAATTTTGTCAAACTGTCCATATCCCCTTTCCCAAAAAATATAACATCATCGATATAGCGATTCCAAGTTAATAGCTTGTCAGACCACGGGTTTTGAGTATAGATTTTTCCTTGCTCCCAGTAGGCCATGAAGAGGTTAGCAACAGATCATCAAGAAACATTGGAATCTACTTTGCATGGATGAGACACTGAAGAACATCATTCCGAATAGACCGACTTTCATTTATCGGAAGGCAGCGAATCTCAAAAACAAACTGGTCCGAAGCGCCTTACCGCAGAAAAGCATCAACCCCATCAGAACCAGTGGTTTCCACAGGTGTGGATTTTGTTTACCATGCCGACAAATCAAAACTGAGACTTCCAAATATACGGGAGTAACCATCAATGGCATTACCTTCAAAATTAAGGACTTCATCACCTGCCACACTAGCAATGTTGTTTACTTAGTAGAGTGTGCATGTGGTAAGGCATACATTGGACGCACGTCAAGAGCGTTAAAAACAAGACTTGGGGAACATTTACGTAACATCAAAAATGGACTCCTCACACACAATCTGTCCGAACACTTCAAACTGGAACATAATTGTTCATACACACACGTAAGAAAATTTGTAGGACTACTGCATATAAAATCTACCTGGCGAGATAGGAATACGGAGAAAAATCTTGCTAAAGCAGAAATGAAAATGATCTACAGACTCCAGTCACTATGCCCCAAAGGCCTAAATAAAGACTTCGAACTAAAATGGTTCTTACAATAATGGGTAGTTTTAATATCTTCTCTGCCACAATGTTAAGTTAACGATCTACGGAATCTGTCATAACATATACACTTTTGTTTTCTCCTTTTTTTCGGGGTCCTATGACTATCCAATCAACCGAATACGAACATCTATCAAGCACATTTTATGAAGCCAATGGACTTTTTTTGACTGATTCTTTAAACATCGGACCCAAAATATCCTTAAGTTATATCCCATTGATCTGAAATTACCATGAACTATTAATGAGAGTGCTCAGTCACTTCTCCCCCATTCGATTAAGGGCTGAACTTATTATTTCAGTCACCTTACTGTTATTAATGCTCCCATCCCGTTTAATCGATTGTTCATCTCTTCACCTGCGGCTCACATTCCTTAAACTCTCACACAATACTTCCTACTTATGTTCTATTTTATACAGTCAGTCACATTCTGTTATTCTGCTGTTATTTGCGGCTCACTGCCCTCCATTTTATTACCACTCGTCCGCCACTTCCGGCCTTTGACCCGCATGCGATCGCGTCACTACCAGTTTAAAAACCGGAACTTTTTACTATAGCCTCCGGAGCTAGATATTGAATTATCCAGCTGCATACTCTCTAAACACCTTCTCCATAGGATTTCTTATAATCCTCTCTGTCCCATTTTTTGATTACCAGCGTCTGATAATCTCCGCCACGTCACTTCCGGCCAGTGACATGCAAAACATAGCGTCACTTCCGGTCACGGCACTCGCAATTTTGTCAGTCCCTGCATTCCCCAGTTTCTTCACTTTAACACTTCACTCTGGTTGTTAAACACGCCTAGTAAGGCATCAGCACCCTCGTGTATTTAGTTTATTATTCTGTCTGCGGCCGCTCGTCCCGGCGCGTCACTTCCGGTTATGACTTCCGGCGCTACTCACTTCCGGTTGCCTAACCGGACATTATCTGTTTAAATACATAATCCCTACCTACTGTGTATGATGAACATCCCCACAAGTATTGCCATCACATTAACATTAGGCAATCTCTAGTGTTTATAAACTATTTTGAGACTTTAACCAAGTACTTCCGGTCCCAGTGACCCATGACCTGGAACCAATTCTCCACCATCTTTAAAAGCCAAATCTGAAGAGGAAAGGAACCATCAAGCCCTGAGGAAGAGATTATATATCTAGAAACGCGTTGGATACCTGATCTTCGGCTACTGGACCAAGGAAGGAACTCTGATTACTCATCCATCTGACGTCGACCCGTGGTAAACTTGGGAGCCAGAGCAGGGTGAAGTCTGGACCACCCTGCTTTTCATAAACACCTGCGGCTCCTCAGCTACCTCACCGGTACGTTTCAGCTTTGTTTGAACAAAATTATACAAGTTATTGTCATCCATCCGGGGATATCGACCCACTATTAAGCTTAGGAGCCAGAACGGGGTGAAGCTTGGACCACCCTGCCCTATTTAACACCTACGGCTCCTACCTTACCATATTGGTATGCTTTTAGTTGTTTTATTAATTGTGTATTATATTTTGTGTTAATTTTATTATTACACTGTACGTTATCAGTTTTCTAAATTATACCCACACAGTTACCCGTATTATAAGGTGACCATTGTTTTGGCCCTGTCATAAGTCCACAGAAAGGATAGGCGCCCAAGGTACACCACCATCCCTTGACATTTGTATTTTTGGGGGAAAGAAGGAAAACCCCGTAGGTGTATCCCAGCCTGCCTGATTCCCTTCTAGCGCCCAATAAGTTTTCCCACACCTTGCAAGTTCTCTGAATCATTTCCTTCAGGGGAACTTATAGGCTGCACCATGTGGCACCACATGTCCAAAAGGGACGAATAATTAAAAGATGCTTTTACGATTGATTTTAATAAAGAAGAAATTGAGATGACAGATGACAACCTAGAAACAGCAATGAATCGATTAGGAGAATGGTTAATTAAAGAAAACAAACTTTGGTGGGAAATTGCAACACTGGAAAAGTACTCTGCGGAGCAAGTCATCCCCAAAGGTCTGAGATTCGACAAGAAACCATCCTTTGACGATGCCACTGAAGGATTTGCAAAAGATTGGACAACAATTTTGGAAGACTGCTCAATGAAACTAATGACACTCATTATTAATTAAAGGAAAAATAAACTCAAGGATGTTAAAGAAAGAATTGATGTGTTAAAAACTCTTATTACACCTTACGACAGACTTCCTTCCTACGATGCGCTTGAAAAAGGGATTGCAGAAAAGTTGGAACACAATACAAAGGAACTTATAAAGAAAAAACAGAAAAAATTACAAAGCGATTTTGATTTCTACAAATTCGGGATTACAAAAACAAGGAAACCACTAGCACCAAAGGAAAATCAGTATAGAGACAACAATCAAAAAAGGAATAATCATCCTTTTTCACAGTATTCATCTTACCAGACACGCCGGGCACATTATAATTTCAGTCCAAGAAGACATGAAAGATACGGACAGAATAACTATAGGAGGACAGCACAAGAATACAGGCAAGATACTTATAGACATGACTGTGAACATCAAGCAACATATAGGCACGACCATGAACGTCAGACGACACGAAGAAATATGGATGAGCGAAGGGGCAGACAACTTACTCAATATAACCGGAGAAGAACAAACACCCCCGAGGAAAACATCAGGACAGATAGACAAAGAGCGATACAGACTGAACCCAGAAGAGACAGGACACCAAGGAACTCACCTTTTTTAGGAGAAAGGAGGGGTCACAGACACCAATAACCATCAAGGAGAAGAAGAAAGGCCGAAACAAGAGAAAAAGGGGAAAGAGAGCGGGCAAACCATTACCCAAAAAAAATAAAACTGTCAACACTCCCAATCAAGTGACCACTGAGGAAGCAACTGTTAAAAGAAAAATAATATATAACCTAAGCACAAGAAATCTCACGGCAACTGAAGAGAAGGTACTTACTAAGGGATTAAAATTTGCCCCCACCACTAACGATTTTGATAGGTTTGTGGATGTACACAAATTTATTAGGAAAATCTCCTTGAAGAAGTTCTTTGAAATGAAACGCAGAGAAGAAACACCCTCGCTGTCAAACACCACTACCCCTGTAGTTCAAACTATACATAAAAAACCATCCACATTTTATCCAGCTCACATAAAAGGAAATTACATTGAAACATTCCAGAAGTTAGTCATTGAAGATTTGAACACAATAGAAGCTAAAAATAAGAAAAAGAAGGTCTTTCACAACTTGACCAGGAAAGAACAAGAAGCATTAAAATATCTCCAGGAAGATCAGAACATCGTGATTAAGCCCTGCGATAAAGGGGGTGGCATAGCCATCTTGAATAAAACGGATTACGTGAAGGAAATTCAACGTCAATTATCAGACATCGACACGTACCAGAAATTGAAGAATGACCCGTCAACAAAAATAAAAACCAACTTCCAGAAATGATTGAAGACTCACCTCGAAAAAGGTGGAATCACAGACAAAGAACATGCTTTTTTGAATATTGAGGACCCCATCACTCCAACTATATATGTATTACCAAAAATACATAAGAACAGCACGTCCCCTCCGGGGCGCCCCATTGTTGCTGGAACAGGGTGCCTAACATCTAACCTGTCAGCCTTAATTGACCATGAACTCCAGCCTCTAGTGACGAAGAATCCTTCACACTTAAAAGACACGAATGATACCATCAGAAAACTAGAAGAAATACCATGGGATAATGAGACCATTATGGTCACAGCAGATGTCACTTCCTTATACACTATCATCGATCATCAGAAGGGCACAGAAGCAACATCTTGGTTTCTAGACCAAACCAATTTCACGGAAGCCAGAAAATCATTCATCATTGATTCCATTGATTTCATTTTGAAAAACAACTTCTTTTTCTTTGAGGGTGATTACTACCTCCAAAAGAGAGGCACTGCAATGGGGACACGGTTTGCCCCTAGCTTTGCTAACCTCTTCATGGCCTACTGGGAGCAAGGAAACATCTACACTCAAAACCCGTGGTATGACAAGCTATTAACTTGGAATCGCTATATCGATGATGTTATATTTTTTTAGAAAGGGGATATGGACAGTTTGACAAAATTCTGTGACCATTTGAATGACAATGACAGGAATATTGTCCTCACCTTTACAAATAGCAAAACCGAGATTAATTTCCTGGACCTATCCATATACATCAAGGAAAACATCATTCAAACCAAAACATATAACAAACCCACAGACTCTAATAATTACATATGCAAAGAAAGTGAACATCATGTCAATTGGCTGAATGGCATACCTAAAGGGCAATTTTTAAGAATAAGAAGAAATTGCAGCGAAGATACAGTCTGCACGTCTCAGATCAATGAACTCAAAAATGCCTTCATTGAAAAAGGCTATCACCCCGACAACTTGGAAAAAATCCAGACGGAAACTATGAATAGAGATAGGACCACACTCATCCATAACCAGAAGGGAAAGGATAAAAAGCCCTCCAATCACTCTCAATGGTCATTCATCACAGGAAACGACCACCAATACAAGAGAATAGAACAGATCATCAAGAAACATTGGAATCTACTTTGCATGGATGAGACACTGAAGAACATCATTCCGAATAGACCGACTTTCATTTATCGGAAGGCAGCGAATCTCAAAATCAAACTGGTCCGAAGCGCCTTACCGCAGAAAAGCATCAAGCCCATCAGAACCAGTGGTTTCCACAGGTGTGGACTTTGTTTACCATGCCGACAAATCAAAACTGAGACTTCCAAATATACGGAAGTAACCATCAATGGCATTACCTTCAAAATTAAGGACTTCATCACCTGCCACACTAGCAACGTTGTTTACTTAGTAGAGTGTGCATGTGGTAAGGCATACATTGGACGCACGTCAAGAGCGTTAAAAACAAGACTTGGGGAACATTTACGTAACATCAAAAATGGACTCCTCACACACAATCTGTCCGAACACTTCAAACTGGAACATAATTGTTCATACACACACGTAAGAAAATTTGTAGGACTACTGCATATAAAATCTACCTGGCGAGATAGGAATACGGAGAAAAATCTTGCTAAAGCAGAAATGAAAATGATCTACAGACTCCAGTCACTATGCCCCAAAGGCCTAAATAAAGACTTTGAACTAAAATGGTTCTTACAATAATGGGTAGTTTTAATATCTTCTCTGCCACAATGTTAAGTTAACGATCTACTGAATCTGTCATAACACATACACTTTTATTTTCTTCTTTTTATTGGGGTCCTATGACTATCCAATCAACCGAATACGAACATCTATCAAGCATATTTTATGGAGCCAATGGACTTTTTTTGACTGATTCTTTGAACATCGGACCCAAAATATCCTTAAGTTATATCCCATTGATCTGAAATTACCATGAACTATTAATGAGAGTGCTCAGTCACTTCTCCCCCATTCGATTAAGGGCTGAACTTATTATTTCAGTCACCTTACTGTTATTAATGCTCCCATCCCGTTTAATCAATTGTTCATCTCTTCACCTGCGGCTCACATTCCTTAAACTCTCACACAATATTTCCTACTTATGTTCTATTTTATACAGTCAGTCACATTCTGTTATTCTGCTGTTATTTGCGGCTCACTGCCCTCCATTTTATTACCACTCGTCCGCCACTTCCGGCCTTTGACCCGCATGCGATCGCGTCACAACCGGTTTAAAAACCGGAACTTTTTACTATAGCCTCCGGAGCTAGATATTGAATTATCCAGCTGCATACTCTATAAACACCTTCTCCATAGGATTTCTTATAATCCTCTCTGTCCCATTTTTTGATTACCAGCGTTTGATAATCTCCAGCACGTCACTTCCGGCCAGTGACACGCATAACATAGCGTCACTTCCGGTCACGGCACTCGCAATTTTGTCAGTCCCTGCATTCCCCAGTTTCTTCACTTTAGCACTTCACTCTGGTTGTTAAACACGCCTAGTAAGGCATCAGCACCCTCGTGTATTTAGTTTATCATTCTGTCTGCGGCCGCTCGTCCCGGCGCGTCATTTCCGGTTATGATTTCCGGCGCTACTCAATTCCGGTTGCCTAACCGGACATTATCTGTTTAAATACATAATCCCTACCTACTGTTTATGATGAACATCCCCACAAGTATTGCCATCACATTAACATTAGGAAATCTCTAGTGTTTATAAACTTTTTTAAGACTTTAACCAAGTACTTCCGGTCCCAGTGACCCATGACCTGGAACCAATTTTCCACCATCTTTAAAAGCCAAATCTGAAGAGGAAAGGAACCATCAAGCCCTGAGGAAGAGATTATATATCTCGAAACGCGTTGGTTACCTGATCTTCGGCTACTGGACCAAAGAAGGAACTCTGATTACTCATCCATCTGACATCGACCCGTGGTAAACTTGGGAGCCAGAGCAGGGTGAAGTCTGGACCACCCTGCTTTTCATAAACACCTGCGGCTCCTCAGCTACCTCACCGGTATGTTTCAGCTTTGTTTGAACAAAATTATACAAGTTATTGTCATCCATCCGGGGATATCGACCCACTATTAAGCTTAGAAGCCAGAGCGGGGTGAAGCTTGTATCACCCTGCCCTATTTAACACCTGCGGCTACTAGCTTACCATATTGGTACGCTTTTAGTTGTTTTATTACATTTTGTGTTAATTTTATTATTACACTGTACGTTATCAGTTTTCTAAATCACACCCACACAGTTACCAGTATTATAAGGTGACCATTGTTTTGGCCCTGTCATAAGTCCACAGAAAGGATAGGCACCCAAGGTACACCACCATCCCTTGACAATCACCAAACGCTGCGTGTGCTTCCTGGACGGGGACTGATGACGTCAGCAAGGGGTGACGTGCGCTCTCCAGCGCCATTGCCATAGATACCCGCCAGAGTCCACACATCGCTGAAAGACATACAAATGATATACATAATGCAAAGGCACCAGTGACAGCAATTTGCTGAAAACAAGAAAATATCACAGAGGGCACATAGGGTGGATCAAAATAGCGGAACTCAATCAGCTAATTAATGACTGAAAGGCTGATGTAGGCAATAATGAACATATGGTGTAACAAAAATAAATCAACCTGTTATTAGGACATGACTAATGAAAATTAAATGAACATATAAGGTGACATATTAGATCATTATTGTGGACACAATATCAATTAATCAGGGTCAATATTAATAATAACAGATAGTAGAAGATTGATTAATAAATATAGTATAGCTGTAGAAAAGGAATGCACCGGATTGTATTACAATGAAGAGCATCACAGAAAACAACCAAAATTATTGGATTCATTGAGTCCATATGGCGTGAGCGTACAAAGGATGGTGTTGGGCCACTGGTTGTTCTTTTGGGGTTCCCTCCAGGGCAGCGCGAATGGACTGATGGTGCTCTCCTTGAATTGACGGACGGTCTTCCCCACATAGAACAAACCGCAGCGGCACTTGATGTAATAAATGACAAAAGAACTCTGACAGGATAGAACATGCTTGATTTTGATTTTGATCAAAGAATGTGGGTGTGTAAATGTGGGGCCACATCCATGGACCAACATGTTGTGCATCCCAAGCATTTGTAACAACCTGGCTGTCGTGCCAGGAATGTTCTAGGTGTTGTACTGTCCATGTTGGAGATTTCCACATACAGGTATTGCACCTGTTTGTCACTAATGGTGTACGTAAAATGTATATTGTCATCCAAGGTGTCAAAATATGCTCCATCGCTGATTGGAACTCCAAACAGGTGCCCGTCCAAATGATACAAAGATCATCTATGTACCGGGTGAGGTACACAATCTTAGCTTGCATCATAGGATTTAGTAGGAAGAGATCTTTATCAATGTCAAATATAAAGATGTTTGCTAGGGACGGACCCACGCAAGATCCCATGGTGCAGCCTCTTAGTTGAATGTACCACCGATGGTCAAAAAGATAATAATTTCGTGTTAAGGACAAATGAGGCAATTGGCAGAATAAATTGATGTCAGGACCATGATAAGCTAAATTACCAGTAAGAAATCTATGGACAGCCTGAACGCCCCTTTCGTGTGGAATGTTGGTGTATAAAGACACCACATCCAACGTACATAAATAACACCCAGTAGGTAATGTTGAAAAATAATTTAATTTTCTCAGGACATTGATAAAGATCTCTTCCTACTAAATACTATGATGCAAGCTAAGATCGTGTACCTCACCCGGTACATAGATGATCTTTGTATCATTTGGACGGGCACCTGTTTGGAGTTCCAATCAGCGATGGAGCATATTAACACCTTGGATGACAATATACATTTTACGTACACCATTAGTGACAAACAGGTGCAATACCTGTATGTGGAAATCTCCATCCTGGATGGAAGGTTTGCCACTGATTTGTATAAAAAACCCACCGATCGCAACACCATCCTGAGGGCTGACAGCCAACACCCCAGTTTTGTCTCGCATAGTCTTCCAAAATCACAATTTCTCCATGCTATCCGTACCTTTGATACTACAGCTAAAGCGACACAGCGAATTGATCTTATGATACAACAATTTTTTACACGTGGATATGACATCTCCCACTTGAAAGCCATCAAAGAACAAGTACTTACCATTTCCCGCAATGATACTCTTTGTCTCAAACCAACTTGCAATAAACAAGTCAAGAAGGTTCCTTTTGTCCAGGAGTACCACCCTCTCAGTCAGAAAATCATGCAAAATGGAAAACAATTGTGGCCCATTATAACAACGGATCCCGACTTGAAATCCCTCTGGGACTGTAAATTATTGCCCAGCTTCAAACGATACCGCAATCTTCGTGACATCCTTGTAAAAAATGACATCTCCAACATGGACAGTACAACACCTAGAACATTCCTGGCACAACAGCCAGGTTGTTTCAAATGCTTGGGCTGCACTGCATGTCAGTCCATGAAATGTGGCCCCACATTTACACACCCACATTCTGGGGTCAAAATAAAAATCAAGCATGTTCTGTCCTGTCAGAGTTCTTTTGTCATTTATTACATCAAGTGCTTCTGCGGTTTGTTCTATGTGGGGAAGACCGTCCGTCAATTCAGGGAGAGGATGGCACTGCACCGTCAGTCCACCCGTGCTGCCCTGGAGGGAACCCCACAAGAACAACCGGTGGCCCGACACTTCCGTGAGTCCAAGCACACACTGGCTAGTTTGCGACATAAGGTCATTGACCATGTCCCTATGAATATCCATGGAGGTGACCGTGCTGCCCTTTTGCTAGGTAGGGAAGCACGGTGGATCTTTGAGCTCCATACGCTCATGCCATATGGACTCAATGAATCCAATAATTTGGGTTGTTTTCTGTGATGCTCTGCATTGTAATATAATCCGGTGCATTCCTTTTCCACAGCTATACTATATTTATTAATCAATCTTCTACTATCTGTTATTATTACTATTGACCCTGATTAATTGATATTGTGTCCACAATAATGATCTAATATGTCACCATATATGTTCATTTCATTTTCATTAGTCATGTCACTAATAACAGGTTGATTTATTTTTGTTACAACATATGTTAATTATTGCCTACATTAGCCTTTCAGTCATTAATTAGCTGATTGAGTTCCGCTATTTTAATCCACCCTATGTGCCCTCTGTGATATTTTATTGTTTCCAGCACATTGCTGTCACTAGTGCCTTTGCATTATGCATATCATTTGTATATCTTTCAGCGCTGTGTGGACTCCGGTGGGTTTCTATGGCAATGGCGCTGGAGAGCGCACGTCTCGCCCCTTGGCGACGTCATCAGTCCCCGTCCAGGAAGCACACGCAGCGTTTGGTGATGGTCTGTGTGTGGGCTCTATTTAAGGTAAGCACATTCTCTATTCATGTTAATCTGTCCTGACGAAATTGATGTTAATAAATGAAACGTTGACAAGTATGCTGCTTTGACAGCTTTCTTCTTGAGCCAGCTTGCTGTTTGGTGTTTAAGTCCCATGAGTGCCGTGTCCTGCTGCTTTGGATAGAATTTCTTCTACACGTGGCACCTGGGCGTTTTGGACTTTAAGGAACACTTTTGGAGTTCCAGTCCCTCTGCTGCAATATAAATATATATATATATATACACACACACACACACACACACACACACACACACACACACAAAATATCCTTTTATTTTTAATATTTTGAGATATATTACAACTAATATTATATCTTAAAATTGCAATTATATCATAGAGCTGAAATATACTTGGCAACCAATTAACTCTCAAAGAATAAAGCTATAACAAATGACACCAAATGAATCTGAAAAAATATTAGTGGAAATAAAAAGTTTAATTAAAATTACATTCTCTTTTCATTACATTTCAGAAAAATGCTAAATCAATAGAAGCATACCTATATGTTTTAACTTGCACATCCATCTAGTCATCTTCTTCACATTCAATATTTTATGATAACTAAATATATGTGAAGTTCCTGTAACACCGCTCCAGATATAATTATCAGCATTTCTTTTCTGTAGTACATTTATTGCACTCTGACATGATGAAGATAGCATGTAACAAATTGAACAGCTTCACGAAAAATGCTGTACTAGTGTTCTATAATAAAGTGTACCAATTAGAAACATTCATTAGAACAAACTACATGTCTTTTCTGTATTAGAGTATTTAACATACTGAGATCTCAGCACATTTGCTGTACATAATATTAATTGAGCCAATCATATTAAAATGTTTTTTTGAATAACTGTAACTACATTATCACTTCAGCATGTCCCCTCAGTTATCCAACATTTGAATCAGTTTTATCTTCATAACAGTATTTATTTTTTTCTTACCTTTAATTATACATATACTGGAAAAGAAATGCAGTTTTAGATTTCAATTATAATAAATTGGCTACTTATTGTAATGCATAACATTATTGTGTTCTTTTAATTTTGCAATAAACAAGACAGTTGAGGGCCCAATGGCAAATACCCCTGAGCCCCTCCCATAGCAGGCACACACACATGCAGACATGCAGATACACACACACACCACTACTTGACTATCACTATCGCTGGAGCAGAAAATGTGACAGGCAGAGTCTGTGTCTTGTGGGATTTATCTTCACTATCCCAAGATACTGCAATTACATTAGTCAGTGCTCCTTGTGGCAGCTGTTAATAAACAGCTGAGCCACTGAATGCGCACTTCTCTGCTTCAAATAACATTGTGTAGGGGCCCCAAATATGTGAGGCCCTGGGACGGCTGCCTCTGTTGCCCCTCCTGGTTGCTACTTACAAGAGTAATTCCAGAGGACTGGAAAGGTGCAAATGTAATCCCACTGCACAAAAGTGGAAACAAGAAAGAGGCAAGCAACTACCTTAAATCAGTAGTAGGAAAAATAATAGACAATATTAAAATAAATAATTGTGGAATATCTCAAATGCATCAATTTACCGGATCTTAACAGCATGGATTTACTGGGATTGAGATCATGCAAACAAATAATTATTGACTTTTTGACTGAATAACAATTTAAGGGAGAGTAGGGAGTGTAGATATAGCTTATCTAGACATTAGTAGTTTTGCTAACTGCTCAATAAACTGGACAGCTTGGGATTGGATAGCATTTTAGCTTCAGGATAGGAAACAGAGAGTTGCAGTAAGTACAGTGAAGTACCCAAGGGATCTGTACTTGTTTAAGACCTTTGTTGGTGATGTAGCAAATGGTATTGAAGGGAAAGTGTGCTTTTGTGCAAATTACATACATTTTCAAGAACATGTCAGCTACAGTTTAATATCTATAAATGCAAAATCATGCACTTTGGTCTCAAAACCCCAAAGGCTAAATATAGTATTAACCCATTCATTGGTATGCCCGGAAAGGCCAGCTGCGCTGTGAAGACTGGCAACCCCAGAAATTTTTTGGGCATGCCACTGCTCCCCCTCTCCCCCTCCATCCTCCATACACTCCGCTCAGATGGCCCGGTGGATGGCGCAATTGCGTCATTCTGCAAAACTCTGCCAGCCGAGTACAAGGGAGGAGGGGGAGAGAGTATGGGAGGAGAGGAGAGGATGTCATTGTTGGGGGATGGCCATCAGTGGGTTATCCAATGATGGTCACCATCGATGGATAACCTCAATGGTATAAAACATCTGGAATGAATCCATTGATGATTTTACCCATAGAGGGTCATCCCTTATTTACAGTACACATGCAGGTGGACCAGGGGTGTGTGGATTAATGTGTGTCAGGGGGAAGAGCTATGCTCCATGTCCTGACACTTTTAGAAAAAAAATCAATTAGGTAGCACTGAACCATCTATGATGGGAAACCATCAGGTTCTCCCCAATCTATGAAGTATTCAACATAAGCAATAGATCATCAATGATTTTAAATCATCAATGGTTGGTGGCCATCACTAGCTACTCCTAGGCAATGAGCATTCCCTTAGGCAATGAGCATTCCCTATGGCAACAAGCATGGATCCCATAGCATAAAACCCATGGCAAAAATCATTACACAGTGCGTGAAACCCCTGGCAATGCACATGAGACCCCTGGCAATGCGCATGAACCCCCTGGCAATGCCAAGGTAAAAAAAAAAAAAAACCTGCCTGGGAGGTGTGAACAAATTCCAAAAACCCACCACTAAAGAGGTTAAGGGCACCCTCATGGAAATTAAAGAGGAGGAAAGGGATTTAGGAATCACCAATTTAGATGACTAGAAAGCAGTGTAACAAAGCAATGAGGAAGGCAAGTCAGATGCTTGGTTACAAAGGGAGAGGATCAATAGCAGAAAAAATGTTTTAATAATGCCACTGTTTAGATCATTTGTACATCCTCATCAATAATACTATGGTCCATTCTGGAGGCCATATCTCCATAAGGATATAAATACATTAGATAGCGTACAAAGAGCGGCAAAATGGTGCATGGCCTACAGCACAAAACTTACCAGGTAGGACTAAAAGATTTTAATATATTTTGGAGCAGAGAAGGAAAAGGTGTGGGGTGCATATAGAAACTTTCAAATATTATAAGGGTTTAAACAAGGTAAACGGTACATGAGAGAGACATTCTTCAAAGAAAGAGAAGTACTAGAACATGAGGACATTCAATGAATCTGGAGGGAGGTATGTTTAGAAGAGATTTGAGGAAAAATTACTTCACAGTAAGGGTCGTGGATAAGTGGAATAGTATACCATCTGAGGTGTTTGAGGCTGACAGTGGTCCAATTTAAACACACTTGGGATGGGCATAATAAAATCCTTACAGAGACCTAAGGAACAGATATGGTTGAAGTTGCCAAAAAAATAAATTAAAAAGGCCAGACTATGTAGGCCAAGAGGTTTGTATCTACAGTACCATGTAATGTATCCTGTAGGTCTACAATATCTGTCAGTTTTCTGGTGACCTCAAATTTGTTAATGGATTTAGAGGGAAATTCATTAAGCAGCGGCTTAGTTTGTTTTTGCAAGTCACCAAATACCATATATTGTTTTCAGAGCCAAATTGCTTGATTTACTGATGTGAGTTTACAGGCTGAAGACTTAACAGGCTGAAGACTTAAACCACATGCAATATGTGCCAGTTTGAAAAGTCTCAAACAATATTCACAGTATTTACTGGTCAAATCAGCAAATGGGGGGATGTACAGATGTGTCCTCATATTCTTCTACCCCACACCTCTAAAAAAAAATCAAGAAACAAAAAATAAAATTGCTAGGGTTCTCTGACCATTAAGGCTTTTGATGGGGATTTCACTGCATGGGTTGATGATGACCTCTCACATATTGGTCAAGCTCCTGTGCAAAAAATGGTTTGTGCTACCCACAAATAATCCCTTCTGCCACATATAAAAGTGGTCATATTCTTGATGTATTTTAGAATGGATTAGAAGCCTTCCGACATGAAAATAAACCCAGTCGTGTGGACAGTCTTTGATTCACATTCGTGCTGTTGTCTTTCAGATTGGATTAGAAGTCTCTGATCTGAAAATAAACCCAGTCTCGTGATATAATTTAAGGAGTTGCCACTGAGTACCAAAGAGAGTGGTGACTCACTTTGGTTCTCAGTGGCAACCCCTCAAATTAGATCATTGCACATGGAGTTGACCAGGTATCATCCAAGGAGGGGTATGACTCTCTAGGCTTTTGCAGCAAATCTTGATCTCTCAGTGATACTGTGTGCCTGTGAAGATCTCTGTTCCCTAGTCCATTACTTTAATAGGGATGTGACAGCTGCAATTAATATTAATTCATTAATATTAACTCTGCCAATATAAGCAACTTATCTTTATGGACCAGCTTTGATCAAATGGATGTAAATGACATTGCTGAAATTGCCCAGATTTTGTGCCTGTAATCTGGACCCTTCCTCAACCAAGCATCTAATAGGATGTATGGATATAATTGTCCCCGTCTTTGCAAAAAATTGTTCAATGCTCTTTGCAAACAGGCATTTTTCCTGAACCCTTAAAGTGAGGAATTATTAAACGTCTTCTTAAAAAACCTAATTTAGGGACTTCCGGTTCCGGCTTCATGGAGACCTGAGCTCCATTTTGAGCTCAGTCCCCCGCTCCCCTAATGTTACCTTTTACTAGGCTTGCAAAGCCTCATTTTGTGCCCGGAGCCGTCCGCAGTGCTTCTGCTACCTCTCCCGCTGCCGACGGACCACTTTCTGGCACCATTGGCACAGGTCTCCCAGCCGGACCAGCAGCCGCAGCCTCCACACCAGGAGAAGCGGCGTGCTGCAGGGGCTATGGTAGCGGACTACGCTGTGGACATCGCTCCCCCCCTGCATAAGAAAACCACGGCAGAGGGACCAGCTTCTGGGGGCCAAGTAAGTGCGGGCTGTGATGCGCCAGTTACTTACACAGATGTGGTAGTGGCCATTACAGCTACAATGACACCTCTCCTATCTAAAGCTGCGGCTGACATCACAAGCCAGCTACAACACCTAACTCACAGGGTTTCTGCCACTGAGAAACAAATTGGTATAGCCTCCCACGACATAGGGGAACTGCAGCATACTGTGAAGCGTCTCACTAATGATAATTACCAGCTATGGAACAAGATTGACGACGTCGAGAACAGATCGGGTTGCAATAACATTAGGCTGGTTGGCCTGCCCGAATCTATCAAGGGGACTGCCTTAGCCTATTTTGTCCGCAACACTCTCCCCTTGCTCTTAGGCATAGAGGCAGTAGCCAGGACATGGTTATAGAGAGGGTCCATAGGGTAGGTTCGACACCGACCACTAACAGGCCGAGACCCAGCATTAACCTGTTGCGATGCTTAAATTACCTACACAAGATGGAGATTTTGTTGGCCTCTCACAAGGCAAAAACCCTGTCGTGGGAAGGGCATAAGCTGCATATTTTTCAGGACTACTCCGCTGAGTTGATGAAAAGTTTTTCAAACCAGCGCTCCAAACCAGCAGTGCTGCACCGTCCGCTGAAGTGGTCACCCCCACTTCCAAACAAAACCGTTAGACAATTCACAAAATGCAGATGTGTGCACCCCCTGGGGTAGTACGGGATTAGTACTTGAGTATTAACTTTGTAGGAAACTGTCAAATATTCAAATATTAAGATCCTTCCTTAAAGATCAGAACAGAGTTCCTCTTCATTCCCTCAAAAGAAACAAAAAATGAGGGAATATATAGTTAGTTTTATTGTAAATGTAAACAACATAAAATATTATATTATGATAAACAATTCCACCAACTTCTGATGGGGCAAATATGCGTACCAGAATACGTGGGGTCCCCAGTGATGGTTACCCTATAGCGTTTGTGAGATGGTGAACAGGTACCTCCCGGGAACTTAGCACTGTTCCTCCTCTAGGTATGGTAATCCTGGGTGCCTCCACTCTTACTTGTTCTGCGCAGTCTGTCCCACAACACCAACGTGTTTCTGCTCACAGGGAGCCTTTCTCCGCTGAGTTGTCACGTGCCAGAAAATCCTTTTCCCCTGTATGCTCTTGTCTAGTCGCTGAGGGACGTAAATTCGGCCTGCTGTATTTTGCCAGACTCCGCATTTACGATGGGACTTCCTTTAAGGACTTCTCCACTCCTTCTGATGCTTTGGCCTACCTCCAGGAGCTGTCCCGAGCCAAAGATGCCGAAATCTCTGATTCCACCGAATAATGCTCAATGCTCACTATTTTATTATGTTATATTTCGGCTTCCAGGTTTATACATTACTCGGTAGCCCTTTTTCTACTCACTCTGTTCATTGAATTTAATGGTTCATTTACTGTATGATGTCTGTTATGCAAGTTTCCATATTGTGTTACATACTGTGGGGGTCTCCTGGCCTCATTTTCACTGTGCTATACTGTGGGGAGTAGGGACGGACCGACCCCTCCCCGCCGGATGTGTTTTTCGTTTGTTCTACTATTTTTTGCAGGTTATTATGGAAGTTTGGCGTCAAACGCTAGCGTTTGTCGGCCTTTTCTCATCTATGTTCATCTCTCCCCTCTTCCTCATCCTCATCTCCCTCTTCCTATTCTCCTTCCCCCTCCTACTCTTTTGTGCACTGTTTTTAACTTTGTGAACTGGTTGGATTTTGCACTGTATCCTGACGTACTTGTGCTGCAGGCCCCTGCCCTCGACTCTTTTTTTTTAAATGGCTATTTCTTTTTTTCCCTGTTTCCTTGGATGATGCCTAATCTACGTTGTGCCACTTGGAACGTTGGGGGAATTAATTCCCCAGCAAAGAGGAGGAAACTCCTGATTTACCTGCAGAAATCCAATGTGGATGTGGAATTCCTTCAGGTAACTCACCTAACCACTTCTGAAACTATGAAATTGGGAATGTTGGGATGGTCTGTGTTGGCATCTTCCTCATACAACTCCAGAGCCCATGGCGTGGCCACTCTGATCAGACGCTCTCTACCTTATGACATCCACAATGTCACGGCTGATGATTTAGGTAGATTTGTTGTGGTTTCCGTTGACCTACTCGGCAAGAGACTCACCCTGGCTAATGTGTATGCCCCCCCTCCCTATTCAAGATCGTACTTCCAATGACTAATTGCCCTATTGACCACTTCAATGGGGGATAACCTTATCATTGGAGGGGATTTTAATATAACCTCTTCTCCACTGCAAGACAAATCATCTGCACAGGGATCCCACCCTCACTCCCTAAAGTGGGCATCCCGCTCTTTTTCTCCTCTCCACAGGTGATAGACGTATGGCGGGCCCTTTATCCAACGGAGAGGGAATATACCTGTCTCTCAGCAGCGCATGGCTCTCTCTCCAACATTGACTACTTATTTATCTCTCATGCTCTTTTCCCCTAGGTCACTGACTGCACTATCGCCCCAATCTTTATCTCTGACCATGCTTTGGTCTCATTGACTGTTCATTTCCCTGATGACACAGACTCAACCAAATTGTGGAAATTCCAATCCAGATTCTGTCGCTCTTCCACCTTTAAATCCTTCTTGGAGGCAACTTGGGACTATTATTGCTATACAACCTCTGAACATGCTAAGTCAGATCCTTTTCTGTTTTGGATGACAGTAAAGGAGCAATCTTATCTTTCACTGCAGCTTCCAACAAGAAATTCTCAGCACAATACCTGACACTCCAAACTGCCCTGTCTCAGGCCTTCCAGACATATAAAACCGCCCCCCTCCCCACCCACGAAACACGCCTACTTGATTTCCAAAACTTATTTCGACAAATTTTTATCTGATATGGGTGACAGACACCTATTTTCTGTCCATCACAAATTACATAGGTTTGGCAACAAATCTGGATGTTTGCTACATGGCTCCTATTCTCCAGCTGTCAAGCATCCCCTTTGCACACAACATGGCACACTGACCTCCACAAACAGTTTGCCCAGATTATGCAAACCTATTATTCACATCTTTATGCGTCTGACCTACCGGGCACCCCTCCAATACCTCCGCCTGCTCCGCCTGCTCCGCCTCCCTCTACTTCACCCCCCAACCACCCACTCCTACCGCTACTCCTCTCACGACATCCCCCATCCTTCCTTCTTTCTGGGAGGCTCTGCCTTTTACTTCCCTTTCTGATGACATGGCCTCTCAACTCCTATCCCCGATTATCCTTGCTGAGGTCCACCTAGCAATAAAACAATTGAAGCCCAATAAAGCCCCAGGCCCTGATGGCTATAGTGGGGAGTTCTATAAACTTCTTTTGCACAAATTTGAGTATACCCTGTTTGACGTTTTCAATTCTTTATTGCTAGCTGAGACTCCCCCCCACACTTCAACTCAGCAATCCTCAAATTGCTTCCCAAGCCTGGCAGAGATTTGTCACTTCCTGGCTACTACCGCCCAATTTCTTTGCTGAACTTAGACTATAAGTTGTTCGCCAAGATTCTGGCCGATTGCCTCAAACTCATACTCCCTCACATCATCCATCCTGATCAAACTGGTTTCATTGCTGGCAGGCATTCGGTGGTTTATGTGAGGAAGGTGATTGTGGCTTTACATGCCTGTCAAACGTGCATCTCCCCCTCTGGCTATGCCATCCTTTCCTTAGACTCAGAAAAAGCCTTCTACTTAGTCAAATGGCCACACCTTTACGCTACTTTGCGTCGTTATGGCTTCCCGGATGCTTTTATCCAAGTCATCCGCGCCCTGTACTCTTCCCCAGCCACTCAAATCTCTTGCAACGGTGTCCTCTCTAACCCCTTTTTTATAGGTAAAGGCACTCGGCAGGTCTGTCCTCTCTCCCCTCTCCTTTTTACCATCACTTTGGAGCCCCTGGTTATAGCCCTCAGACTTTCCACTTCCTACACTGGCATTGCCATTGGCGACATTGAGCTTAAGGTTGCCCTATTCGCAGATGACATGTTGTTATTTGTCTCTGATCCACTCTCCTCAGTCCTGGAAATCCTGCGTTTGATTTTGGATTTTGGTGAGACGGATGGTTATAGGATCAATGTCGCCAAATCGGAATTGCTTCCTATTAACATTCCCTCTTCCTCACTCTCCACGCTCACGCAAACTTCCCCCTTCATGATCACTCAATCGCATTTCAAATATCTAGGGGTCAACATCCCTCGTGATATCTCACGTATTTATGAGCTCCATTTTACCTCAGCCATTACTGCTGTGATCTCTAAACTAGAAGGTTGGGCTACCCTCCCCCTCTCCATGCTGGGCAGGATTGCAGTTCTAAAATCTGTAATTGTTTCTAAAAAAAGTTTATATTATGCAGTCTCTCCTGGTTGGCCTTCGGGACCTGGATGGTTCTAGACTCCGCAAGGCTATGACCCAGTTTATTTGGCAATGAAAAAGCCTAAGGTAGCTTTCGCTAAATTAGTGATGGATAAATCTAAGGGTGGGTTTGGTGTCCCTTTTTTTCTCTCCTACTCTCTCACAGTCTTTCTCCGATATGCCGCTGACTGGTTGCTGGGGAGAAGCACATATACTGACTTGGCCCTCGATACTAATGCCCTCAAGCCCTTTTCCCCCTGTGCCCTTCTACATGCTAAAAAGACCTTTATACCCTCTTCGATCCTAGATCATCCCTTGTTCAGAGACACTTATTTCAGCTGGGTGAAAATACATAAAAAACTAAAACTCGTTTACACTGCTTCTTCTTACGTTTCTTTGTGGGGTAACCCATCTTTTCCTTCTTTGCTTCACAACACTTTATACCTTCAGTGGTGGGAGAGGGGGCTATGCTCCGTTTCCCAAGTTTTTGACCCGGGTGGTCACATCATCCAATTCACGGCGCTGAGAGACAGGTACTCCATTCCTTCCTCCCACTTCTATATGTATCTCCAGAGGAGACACTATCTTCATTCGCTGAAGCTTGGCTCCTCTAGTCTGATCCTTCATTCCCCACTGGCTAAGGTGTTAAAACAATGGGAATCCCCCCTGTACAAGATTAAGCAACTTTACACTCTTTGGTAAACTTACCCTCCTAACCCTACCTTCCCAGACTGGTTGCCTCCTGGCAATCGGACATTCCAGGTATTACTTCTTATGAACTCTTGCTAGATCACCATTGTCGAACTATGTCTATATTAAGCTTGCTACAATACCTATATTTTGACCAGAGATCTACAGTTCTCACGGGATTTTCTGGTCTTGATGGGTTTTATAGAAAGTGGGTCCCCTATCTATCTACGCTGGATATGGACACACAAGCCACGATAACCTCTGCCTTTGAAAAAACCCTATAGAGGATGACCAAATAGCTCAGATTCTGATATCCGTTTTCCTCCTCCTGTCATTCTCTTCTATTCACTGTCTAATTTCTAGGTGCGTTTTTTCTAGCTTCTTCTTCTTCTTCTTCGTCTCTTTTATACCTTGCCTGCTTGTGCTTCTTAAAAATTGCTATAATTTGTCTCTCTTGTAACAATACCGTCAGTAATGTTGTCTTGATTTATGCTTTAAAGGCTTATCCGCCTACATGTTCTTTTCAGATGTATTGACAGTGCTCTCTTTATATCCCCCCTCTTCCCTCCCCCCTATATTTCCCCTCTGTTCGCCCCCTTATAATGTGATGTTATCTTTTTATATGACATTGTTTGATATATGTAGGGGCATGTTGTCTGTGATCTCTGTGATCTCACTTGATTGTGGGGTCACGCAAACTAATCTGATATTTTCTGTTATCTATCACACATGCCTTTTACAAAACTTAATAAAAATCAGTCTTGTTAAAAAAAAAACTAATTTAGATTCTGACCGCATGATTAGCTACAGACCACTATCAAACCTTGCTTTTCTAGGATAGGTTGTGAAGAAAGTGGTTGCAAATCAACTGGAAACCCGCCTGACAACCCATTATATTTATGATCAAATCCAATCAGGATTCAGTAGATGTACAGATGGATCCTCCGTTATCTTGGCTGGCTGAGGTGTTAGCCACAATCAGGCATATGCAGCATTCCTGGGCACAAGGAGGTGCGCTTAGTTGTAGGGAGGTGTGACTAGTCATAGGGAGGTGCACAGAGCGTTTTGCGTTACCTTTAGGTGTAATACCTGCGATCATCCATCAGATATCACTTTTTAAAATCACTATTGTGCATGCGTGTAGTCTCCATTAAAATACAATACCAAAAAACATAGTAAGAACTACTTTACTAGTGCATCTAATTACACTACAATATGCTACAGTATGATGTCATAGAGTATATTACAGTGTACAGATGTAAATACAGTAGTACAGTATATACAGATGCAAACAAACATGGTAAAGCCACAGTATAGTCTATTGATGTTAGGAATATGTGAGCGTCCATGTCCCGCAAACAAATCAACAAATAAAACCAGTAGAGTATACAGACGCAAACAAATGTGTTACAGGTACAGTGTGGTCTATTGATGTTAGGGATATGTTAGCGTCCAAATCCCATAGCCATTATGGCATAATCAAAACCAATGGGCTTATGCATCTATCATTCAGCGACGTGTCTGAGTGGTGAAGTGTGCCGCTTCCCATACTTTGACTACCGGGTTTGATTCCCAAAGTGCGAATGCATTTTAATTTTTTTCTGACACTTTATTTTTTTATTTCTTTATCTATTGTACTGTACTTTACTTTTACATTCAATAGAAGTGTGCACACAAGTTTTACATAAAGCAGGGCAAAGCTGCAGGAGCGTATCTACTGTAAAATACACAGTGGCTTCGAGGATTAAGTTCTATGCGCCGTACGGTACACATATAATTCTGTAGCAGGCTAGACTCGATTGAAATGGCTACCATCCATGACCGCTTGCCTTGGGGAAGCCCTCAGCTATTTAGCCAGTGACTGCATAGGTTTTGCAAGTTACAGGGCAATTCTGAAGGAGCGTCACAATATCCTAGCCAAAATATACAGGGCCAATAGGTATAAGCAAGCTCTATGCACAATACGATACACCGGACTTGATCGCATCGCAAGTTGACAAAATGGCCGCCGGCTGTGACCCCCCGCCTCGTGGCAGTGCTCAGCTATGGAGCGAGCAACAGCATAGGTTTTGCAGGCTACAGGGCAATGTGTCTGAATACCCTAGCTAAAATACACAGGGGGGATAGGGATAGGCAAGCTCTTAGCACATTACGATACAATGGACTTGATCGCATAGCAAGTTGAAAAAATGTCTGCCACCCGTGACCCGATGCCTCATGGCAGCCCTCAGCTATGGAGCAAGGGATGGCATAGGTTTTGCAGGCTACGGGGCAAAACTGAAGGAGCGTCTGAATACCCTTGCTAAAATACACAGGGTTGATAGGGATAGGTGAGCTCTATGCACATTACGATTCTGTACCATACCCTGCAACATTTTACATATGGAAACCAGTTCAAATTAGGGAAGTGGGTGTGGCTACAAAGACCTTTTTAGCAGGTACAGACTATAAAAAGGTGCTGTACCTGCCAAAACGTTACAGTTGAAGGGTAATGTATGCAATACACTGGACTCGATTGCATAGCAAGTCGACAAAATGGCTCCAGCCATTATCTAGCCCTTGCCCCGTGGAAGCCCTCAGCCAGGGAGCGAGCAATGGCATAGGTTTTACAGACTACAGGGCAATTACAAAAGAGCATCTCAATACCTTAGCTAAAAAAAAAGGGGCAATGAGGTCCCATAGAGTGATCAATTAATAAATATAGCGTTAGTGTATTAAAATGTAAAACAAGGAGTTTAAGCTACAGTACAATATGGTCCATTGAAGCCATGGATACCATACAGTACAGTACAGTATGTGAGCGGCCAAGTCCCCTAGCCATTAGGGCATAATCTAAAACCAATGGCAAGGGCTTACTGTACATTTAGACATGAGCTTGTGTATCTGTCATGAGGCTTTTTTCTCTAACACTATATGTTTTTTTTCTAATGTAATATACTGTACTGTACTGTTACTGTACTTTACATTCAATAGAGATACTCTATGCATACAGGTTTTACATGAATCAGAGAAATGCAGCAGGAGCATCTCATTACGCTATCTAAAATACACCACGACTATGGGTGGGGATACAGTAAGTGAGCCCTGTCACCATAAGCTGTCTGCTGTGTACAGCAGATTTCAATCTGGGATGCATTTGTGTTTGTAATAAAAAAAAAAAATTTACTGTACATTTAGTGTATACAGTATACAGTACCTCTAATACACATTTCCTATGGAAAAGACTGTACAGTCCTTTACAGTACTGTGCACGGAACATTTTATTTAATGATCCATTAATTCAATTTTTTTTAATTCACCCTGTACACTGAATCTTCGGCCCTCCAGCTGTTGTTGAACGAACTACATATACAGTACCAGCATGCCTGGATAGTTTTGCTATTTGGCCATGCTAAAACTGTTGCAGGGCATCCTGGGATGTTTAGTTCAACAACAGCTGGAGGACTGAGGGTTTCCCATCCCTGGTGTACTGTATAGAACAGTGTTTCTTTGGAAAATGACTTACTGTACAGTATATTTATAGACCAGCCTACTGTACACCCAACAATTTTGTTTGCCATAATACAGTAGAATACTGTTTGTATAAAGTACCATATTAAATTAGCAACGTAAGAAAAATCACCAAGCATGGCTACTGTACTGTAAATCATCTTATAGTCTGAGATTTCAAACCGTGCCATACTGAACATGGCAGGATAAAGTAGATACTGTACAGTACTGTGTGGACAGATCTCTACTGAATGCATTACATTCCAAATGCAATTTAGAGTAACCTTGTCCAAAGTCTTTTGTCTAACTAAAGAGTAGATGGTCCAAGTAGCTCTTACAGTATCTTCCATCAAAATCAATGTTTCTTTGTACAGTACCTACTGTATTACTAGTAAAACATTTGCACCTTACACCCCTGAGTATTAGCAGACATTGAGATACTGTACTGTACAGTAAGAAGCTTGCTGGTACACAGCATGTTTTCTCTACTGCAGGTGTGGCTAGGAGGGGGTTACTTAGACTCAGGTCTGCTTTACACAAATACTGTACAGTAGAAGTCATAGTGTACCTGTATTGACTGGCGCAAATCACTGTCCTTACAAATTCCTTGTTGTAACCTAGGCTGCGGTTAACATTATGGGAGATTTGATTTAATGTACTGTACTGTATGATGTAGGCAATTAGGAGATAAGAATTGCAATTTGGAGACTCCTGCAATATCCGTGAGGGTAGGCAACTACTGTACTGTATGAACCATCAGCATGTGGAGAGGAATTACCCTCCACTGCATAAAGGATGCACTCAGTACAATTGTGCAAAGTTCTCAAATGCTTTTATTTTTGCAAAAAAATTCTTAAAAACAAATACACACATCATTTATAACTGTGTAACATACAGTGTTATACTGAAAAATGTAAGCAAAATTGTGATTTGAAAATTAATCCATTAATGTACAGAACCTAAAAAATACTGTACAGTACAGTATGCAGCTTAGACAAATCACATTTCTTCATATTGGTGCTTATTAGAATTTATGTTACTGTAAAACAACAAAGATATTGTATACAATACCAGTACTGTATGAGAAAATAATGTCCAAGGTTCTAGAGGGTGCATAGCCTCACAGTACTTTACTATACACAGCAACCTCAGGAGTTAATGTACTGTACTTTAGAAATACTGTGCTGTCTCACTGAGCTTGCAGTACAGTACTTTACCCAGAAAGACTAAAAATATGAATACGGTACTGTAAGTACTGTTCTGTAGTTTGAAGCAGAGAATGGATAGGGGAAGGCTAGGATCAAATAAGATTTGAGCTAAAAATATTGTCAAAAAGGGTCATATTAGATGGACACAGTGGTTCTTACAAGCTGTCCAATTCTAGTGTATGTTTCTACAGTACAGTACTGTACAGTATGTTTCTATGTTTAATAACACTTCTCCCCCATAATGACACATCATACTGTACATTTACCCCATGTACCATACCCTACCATATAATGGAATATTTATTGGAAAAGCATCAATATAAATGTAAAAAAAAGTCTTTATTACTAAATCAGATTTCATGTACGGTACTGATCAAAAATGTACAGTACTCTATTATCCAGGACTTATAAAACTGTAAACAACTGTTCATACACATCAATAACAGTACTACTGTATAGTATAATGTATAATATTGTACATTAGCTTATGCAATATTCAGACAAAGGCAATTTTAGAAACATTTGTACTAATGCATTGATTAAAATTTTATACAGAAAATACAGTACAGAACTACATATTTGTTGCTTGACCATTTATTTCAACTATAACAGGTAATACTTTATACAGTTGATTTATATAATTATTACAATGTTCAGGTGTAAGTACTTCTAGACAAAATTTTTGGATCCCATCCAACAGCTGCTGTTTTGTTGTTGGCTTCGCAACACTCCTGAGGTATCTCTTAAATTGAGCCCATACTAATTCAACTGGATTTATGTCCGGTGATCTAAACAGAAATGTTTTTGTTAATGAAGTTAAAAAGAGAAAATAAGACATACAGTATTGTACTGTTCATTAAACCAAAAAATACATTTACAGTACTAGAGTGCTATCCAAAGTTTACTTGTACAGTATTAAAACAATTCTCACTCTGGTGGTATGCGTTCCCAATTGATACCTTTCTCTTCCATAAATTTGGCTGAGGCAAAGTGTTTAGGATCATTGTCTTGGATTATCATGTGATGAGATGGGTAATATTTACTCACTAATGGAACCATACATCCCTCTACTATTTTTTTCTTAGAAGAATTACTTATCCATGATCCCTACAGAAATAAGAAAATGTTGTTCATTAAAAAGCAACTCAATTTACTGTGCATTTACAGTACGTGTATTGTACAGAACAGCATGCATTTTTACAGAACACAAACAGAATAAATTACATTACCTTCGAAAAATAATAGGGGACCAGCTCCTAATCGTGATATGCCTCCCCATACATAGACCTTCAATGGATGCTTTGGGCGTGGCTTTAATAAGATATGGTTACGTTTCTGGAATGACATTCGGGAGAACCTCTCAAGAGCAACAGACAATTCATCTGTGAAAATGACATCATGAAATGTTTCACCACTCTCAATCCATTGTCATGCCTGTTCAACTCTCTTTTCTTTATTCACATATCTTATCATGGGAGATATCCTGTGAAGAGCCAAAAAATAATTAATCAGACACAGTAATGAAAGAGATTACAGTAAAATACAGTACAATGTATATACAGTATACTGTACTGTATATATACTGTATACATTATACTGTATATACATTACAGTATATACACAGTACTGTATATAAATATATATATATATATATATACACTGTATATATATATATATATATATATATATACACACAGAGTATGTATATATATATATATATATATGTAAACAGTTCTTAGCGGCAGCACTCACATACAGTGAAAAACTGGTCCGGTGCCCTCCTTGACTCCGCACATAGCCACAGGTCCAATACAGCAAAGACGATGTGGGCGGCACTCGGAATATACTGCATAGCACAAGCAGGTTAGATAATGACGTTTCGAAGTTTAATCACCTCTTCTTCAGATTACAAACATAGAGCATAAAACACATACCTTTATAGCATCTCCCCACAATGTGCACTGAGCTCGGTCACAGGTCCGGCCAGAAACGCCCACTGATGACGTCACCGAACCGAGCCACAACACCTGAGCACTCAATATACCCACAATAAAACCACTAATGAAACAGAAAATTAAAATATATACAGATAAAGACATCAGTATATAGTATAAGTGACACTGGCATAGCATACTCTTATACAAGAATTGTGAACAAAAAATGGCACAAAGAATGAATCCTCTATATCAATATGTACACAGATAGACTGAAAAACAGAGAAGTGAATATAACATCACAATGAATCCTTAATAATAACAAATATACTACTATTAAATTAAGGAACACTACCTATACCCCCATTACTCATAAAAAGCAACAAAATCCTAGCGTCTCATTGAGGCCCTTTGGGGCCAAAGTTTGAAGTTCAAAAATCCAACGGGATTCTTTCCTAAGTAGGCAAGCAGACCTGTTACCTCCTCGAAGTCTCTCTGGCTCATGATCTATAATCATATACTTAAGAGTAGCTACACTGTGATGCGCCTGAGCAAAATGCCGGGCAACAGGTTGATCGCTATTCCCGGACAGCAATGCATTCCTAATGGCTATTTTATGGTTGGCCATACGTTCCCTCAAAGTGCGTTCAGTTTTGCAGACATAGCAAAGTCCGCATGGACACGTGATAAGGTAAATAATAAATCTAGTGGTACAAGTAACCCGATGATCGATCGAGTATTTACGCCCACTGTGAGGGTGAGAAAAACATGAGCCTGTGGTCAGAGAACGGCATGTGGTGCAGTTCAAGCACTGAAAGCAGCCCTTTCTAAGTGACAAAAATATATATACACATACATACTGTATACATGGTATGCACAATACAGTATAATCCTGTACTGTACAGTATATACTATACCGTATACAGTATACTATATATATATATATATATATATATATACACTGTATATCAACAGCCAGGCGGCACTCAGATAAATAAACAGGCAACAGGCAGTTGTAAATGCAACATTTTGAAGCAGATTGCTTCGACCTGATGACGAAGTAAACTGCTTAAAAATTTTGAATTTACAACTGCCTGTAGCCTGTACATTCATCTGTGTGCCGCATAACTGTTGGTATAGATTGGACCCGCTGTGTTACCTACTGTAGGAAGGCGCCAGCTACGAAGGCATCAGCTATTGTATCTGATTATTGTGATTACTACTTGAAAAACACACATATATATATATATATATATATATATATACATACAGTATACATTACACACTCTGTATAATGATTTACGTCATTGTTTTATCACTAATCAAGGGATTATTAACTGTGAATAAGTGTGCATTTATGCTTTATACTGCTTTCAGTATTTTACCTTGTAGCGCCACAGGTCGATCCCATTTTCCGTTGCATCCTTCTAATGCTGGTGATTGATATGTACAGGTCATACTTGTAATAGACAATTAGTTTTATTTGTGAAGCAGTACGCTCATCATCCTCACGAGTTAGTTCCTACACAATTTTTTGCACTCTTCTACAGTACAATACAATGGCCCTCATTCCGAGTTGTTCGCTCGCAAGGCGATTTTAGCAGAGTTACACACGCTAAGCCTCCGCCTACTGGGAGTGAATCTTAGCTTCTTAAAATTGCGAACGATGTATTCGCAATATTGCGATTACAAACTACTTAGCAGTTTCAGAGTAGCTTCCGACTTACTCGGCATCTGCGATCAGTTCAGTGCTTGTCGTTCCTGGTTTGACGTCACAAACACACCCAGCGTTCGCCCAGACACTCCCCCGTTTCTCCAGCCACTCCCGCGTTTTTTCCGGAAACGGTAGTGTTTTTATCCACACGCCCATAAAACGCCGTGTTTCCGCCCAGAAACACCCATTTCCTGTCAATCACATTACGATCGCCGGAGCGAAGAAAAAGCCGTGAGTAAAAAAACTATCTTCATAGCAAAATTACTTTGCGCAGTCGCAGTGCGAACATTGCGCATGCGTACTAAGCAGAAAAACGCTGCAATGCGAAGAAAATTACCGAGCGAACGACTCGGAATGAGGGCCAATATGAAAAATATGAATTAATGAACAGCACAAACACAGGAAGATAAAGTGTTCCTTTTTTTCTTTACTATTTCAACAAACTTGACTATTGTATTTAGTAAGTCAGTTAAACATTACAGTAAAAAATATGAAATTTTTTTAAAGTTGATTTTGTTACTGTATTTGTGATGTTACCTTTTGATTAAAGTACCATACAGTATGTGTGATGTTGGCTTTTTTATTACAATATGTGTGATGTTACATGTTGCTACTGATTTTGTCCCGTGTCCTCTGCTGTAAATAAAGTGTTTCAATCTCCAAGCGTCCGAGTCCACTGTGCTGTGTCCAACTGCCTCATACTGTGTACTGTACAATATAAATTAGTACTACTGTATGGGGGAAATTCAATTAAGGGTTGGAATAAAATTCTGGTAATGGATTATCGTCATTTGCTCTTATCCATTACCAGAATTTCATTTGAAACTGCAAGATAATTGTATGGTGTAGAGTATGCCTACTTTAGATTATAGATGACCTGAGATTCTGTCATACAGTATAGTACTGCAAGTAAGTTACAGTACTGTACCATGAAGTAAAAATAAAAATATACAACGGAGTTCAAGAAATATTTTTAATGAACAAATTAAAAAACAATTAAATAGAATGAAACAAAAATTAAAAAAACTGGTCCACTATCATGTGGACCAATATTCGAAGGGCCTTGAGGGCCATCAGCAGCTGTTCTGTGGGAAAAAAAGGACAGTGTTACAACACAAATATACTGTACAATGTAGTAGTGGTAATACAATACTCTACTCTATGCAGTATTAGAAAATCTGGATATTCACAATGTAATGTATTGTCACTACAGTAAATAGAACAGTACTGTATGCTGTAGAGGTACTGTAAGCATTGCTACAGTTTACCTCTAATGTAATGCTGCTGGGAGCCAGGGTGCTCGGTGCCTGGGCCAGGGTGATGGGTGCCTGGGCCCGGTCTGGGACCCTCATAGATCATTGGAACTGTATTGGAGAAAAAAAAACATTACTTGCATTCCAGTACTATACAATTACTACTGTATACTGTACATGTACAGTATTATACTGTATTGCTGTTTTTAAGAATTTAAAGTACTGTACAAGTGTTTAGCTTTAACATGTCATAAACAAATGAGCAAAGGAATAAAACACTGCAGTACAAGTACAGATCATAGTAAATACTGCAGTGCATTTGTGCATTAATGGTCATGACATTTCAATAAGCTTCAGTGTGGCAAAAACAGAGGGTTACTGTACTGTAGGTGGTGTTGCAGGGAGTACTATAAATGATGGTGTACTGTAAGTATCAGTAGGAAAAGCACACCATGTAAGAAGGCCCTGCTCCTAAGATCTTATAATACTGTACATTGGGGGTAAATCAGATATGATTGCTGGGCTGATAATTTTGTACTGCTGTGTTCCGATATTCACCCGTGCAAGTGTGTGAATGCATGTGTATGCTGAGTTGTGAAAATCCAGTCTGTGCAGTCTGTGCACAGAACAAGACTTACTCCTACTGTTCGATGAGAACAGGCTGATTGGGGAAGGACCTGACATCTAACACCCTCCCTAAAAAGCTTGGGTCCGCCTGTGTTTTTCCAGACACTCCCAGGAAATGGTCAGTTTCCACCCACAAACGTCCTCTTCATGTCAATCACCTTGCGAACGCCATGTGATCGAAATTTTCACAGCAGCCTGTCACCAGTCGGCAATGCCTATTGTTGTTTGGTGATGTGCGTGCACATTGCGGTACATATGCATTCGCAATCTATTGCTGATCGCCCGCTGTGTGAAAACGCACAGCAGTGATCAGGTCAGAATCATCCACACTGTACATTCGGATTACATACAGTATCCCGGTGGACGGGATACCGGCTGTCTATATCCCTCCTGCAAGAACGCCGGCAGAGGGACGATTGCTCTGAGTCTCCTTGTGGCCTTTCTGCTCTCACCATGCAGTGGACTTGGTGACTTGATTCGCTTGCCACAGGATCTATTTGCACTCTATGGGTGTCAAGGACACTCACAAGTGGGAATAGAGCTGTAGCGCAGGGATTACGGCTATGGGCATTGTCGGCGGTCAGGATTTTGGCATCAGTATCCAGATCACTGTACTCCTGACAGCAGGCATTTACCTGCAAACCATACATGCTAAAGAGAATGAGCAGAAAGACAGAAAGGGATAGACCATCAGTATGGAAGAGAGGAGTAGGATGATAGCTGGGTGTGATGATGAAGTGGGGCTTGAGAGACTGTTTCAAGTTTAATATACAGTACTGTAGAGTAGGAGAAGTCTAGAGATACAGTACAGTACAGTACTGTAGGGAGCAGCTTGTGCAAAATATTGGAGGTGGCAGTTTAAGGAAGAAATCAGGTGTCTGGATATGCAGCATGCATTTGTGGAGGGAAGAGGGTGTAAAAGGAGAGAATGTATTGTATGTACTGTAAGGTTATATCAGAGGGTGTAAAGATGATCAGCTCAGTGTTAGACATGTTACGTACAGTATGTTAGAGTACAGTACAGTGCATTATGTATTTCTTTCTTATTACTAGCTGTCTCCTCCACAGGTTGGCGACGGACTGTAAAAAGATAAAATACAGTTAGTCATATCAGTTTGACTTAAAACAATTTGGGAGAAAAAAAAATATATATTTACAGTATTAAATATTGCTACTATATATTTACCAAAAATGTACTCTTGCCACTCCTTGTCTGTGGCGAAAAGAAAAAAATATTATTAGATACTGTATACAGTAAAAAGTGTAGTAACATTACACTAGTGTCAAGGCCCAGTGATAGGCGGTTAAGAAATGGGATGCTTGTGACAGGCCCTGTGATTCCAAGGGGCCCCAGACCTTTAGAAAATTTGGGAATGGCCCATATGCTGCTGATTATGTCTAAGGCAGCCAGCATAATCAAAGATCTTTGAGAGGGGGAGAAGCAAGATATAAATACAGTAGGAAGAGAAAGACACAGTGTCAGGGAGAAAGTGAGAGTGTCAGGGAGAGAGTGATGGAGAGAGAGACAGTGGGCCTACTGTAATTCAGAGTTGATTGTAGCTTTTACATGGCTACGATCAGTTACTCAGACATGCGGGGGGGGACCCAGCACAGGACTAGTCCACCCGCATGTCTGGCTCTGCACTGCCGCACAAGTCCAAAAGCATTGCACAGCGGCAATGCTTCCTACCAGCACAAATCCTGCATGCTGGCAGGTAGCTACTCATTGCTGTGAGGGTCACAGTGGCTGTGTGTGACATCATGCAGCCACCGCGGCCCATCCTCCACGTACCTGTGTTTCCCAGTGTCAGGTACAGTATAGAGTGTCAGAGAGAGATGGAGAGTCAGAAGGAGGGAGGGTTGGTGGGACAGATACTATACACAGTGTCAAGGAAAGAGAAAGATGGAGAAAAAGAGAGTGCTACAATAGCCAGAGGCATATTTAGGGGTAAGCTGCAGTACAATGAAATACAGTACTGTAAATAATGAATAAAAATAAAGCATAAAATATCATATGATATGCCGTCATTCGGGATACCAGCGCTCAGTATCTCGATGACTGCATCCTGAATGCGAAAATACCAAATGCAAAAATACCAACAGGGTTTTGTTAAGTATAGTACCCCCTCACCTTTAACCAAAAACCTACCCTCCTGCAGCCTAAACCTAAACCTCCCCATTGGTGCTCAACCCTAATTCCCCCCTGGTGGTGCCTAAACCTAACCACTGGTGCCCGCAGCCTAACCCTAACCCTTCTCGATGCTGGTGCTCAGTATCCCGATGATGGCACCCCGAAAGCAAAAATCCAAAATGTGAAAATACCGACAGGGGTTCGTTAAGTACTGTATAGTACCCAGTGCTGAAAGTAGGGTGGTATGGGGTGGTATGAAGTTAAAAAAATTGGTGGTGGTACGCAGTACCATCAGCCCTCCACTGGTGCATAAGTTATATGGGGCATATCTTTGTGTGTGGGACATAAAATGGTGTCAGTGGCATAACTGTGTATGGCATATTATATATTAAGTATTATGGTGTGTGCTAAAATATGTAAGGCATTACGTTGTGTGGCATAATGTGTAATGGGCATTAGGGTGTGTGGCATAATGTGTAATGGGCATTAAGGTGTGTGGCATAATGTGGCCATGCGCCAATTGTCATGCAGCAACTAACCTAGTTTTGTGTGACCATGCCCCCTCATACAAATGACCACACCTATGTTAAATATGAGTGCCACTAAGAAAAATTTCTACTTGCACCACTGATAGTATTCCCCTCCCCTCTAAACCAAAATCTTCCCTCCTGCATCCTAAACTTAAATCTCCCCCTTGGTGTTTAACCCTAAATACCCCCTGGTGGTGCCTAAACCTAACTTTCCCTTCCCTGACTGTATACTCACTTTATCCAGTGTCCGTGTGATCAGGATCCTGTGTGTCGGGATACTGTGTGTCAGGATCCCAGTGCCGGTCTCCCACACAATTTGAGCCATCGTCACCACCATTTTCAGAGGTGTGTGGATTCTGACACCGGGATCTTGAATGACAGGATCACAAATCATGACTGGTGCACCAGAAGTCTTGTTACACAATACCACTGGGAAAGGAGGCAGAAATCAGAGAGTAGTGTGCTTACCAGCTGAGCTGGGGCCTGGTGCAAAAGTTAACCAGGGTAAAAAGGTCAAGTTCTTTTTATAAATTTTTCCAATTTTTTGCATTTACTATCCATGTCAAAATGACACCGCCTAGGTCGACACACCTTAGGTCAACACCAATTGGTCAACAGTTACTACATTAGGTAAACACCAGATATAGGTTGACATGGCCATTAGGTCAACATGGCAAAAGGTCGACATGTGTTTTTGAAATTGTTTTTTTTTTTAACTTGTTTATACAGTTCTTTACGATCCACGTGGACTATGATTGTGAATAGTAACCTGTGCAGACCACAGCAAGGCACCTTGCCCTAAGCATAGCGAGGGGACACGGGGCACTAATTGGGGTTCCCATTCACTTTACAAAGAAAATGACACCCAAAAAACATAGAATACTCATGTTGACCTTTTTCCATGTCGACCTTGACGCCTTTACACAAATTGGGGTTAAAAAATGTGTGTGTCGCCCTTTTGACTGTTGACCTTTTACTGTCGACCAAATGACTATCTTTTTAATGTCTACAGTATCTTCTGTATTACAACCATAGCAGCATTTGCCTTAATGTACTGTAAATGACAGTCAGGTGCTGTATGGTGAGGTTCTAAGGGGCATTCATGTTGCAGATTGTGTTCTAAGGGACATGTGTGTTTCAGATACTGCAGTATTCTAAGGGCATTACTGTGGTACAGTACAGTAGATTGTATTCTAAGGGCATTACTGTGGTACAGTAGATTGTATTCTAAGGGCATTACTGTGGTACGGTACAATGTATTCTAAGGGCATTACTGTGGCAGATAACATAGTATTCTAAAAGCATTACTGTGGTAGACTGTATTATAAGGGAGATTTGTGTATCAGATAGTATTCTACGGGCATTACTTTGGCAGATACCGTAGTATTCTAAGGGCATTACTGTGGCAGACTGTATTGTAAGGGATATTTGTGTTTCAGATAGTATTCTAAGGGCATTACTGTGGCAGAATTTATTCTAAGGGACGTTACTGTGGCAGAAATAATTCTAAGGGACATTACCGTGGCCTAATGTGTTATGATGTGCATTACTCTTGCATAATATGTTATAAGGTCCATGACTGTGGCAGATCTCTACTTTGTGATGTAATGTGAATATACTACTGCACTACTGTGACATACAGTAACGTGAATAAGGTGCCCTACTGTGTGACACAATGTGAATCAAGGGCAGTACTGTGACGTGAATGAACTGCACTACTGTGACATGAATAAGATGGATTCAGGTGAGTGTTGCATCATCTGTCAAGAAATTAATTTATACTGTAATGAACAGTACTGAGATGGTTACAGGTGGGAGGGCCGCATGTTGATGTGTGTCATAATGTTTATAAGAGCAATGCTAATGTGTGTCACAATGTCTATAAAGGTAGTGTTCTGTATAATGCCCTGGAACTACTGTACTGTACTGCAGTGATAATGTAAGTGTATGTCACACACCGGAGACGATCCACAGAGCAAGTTTGATTATGAGGAAACAGCTTTGCAGAGTGGTTACAGGGCTGTGTCTGAGACACTCTTTTATCCTGATTCAAACAAAGGAAATTCTTCCTGCTCAAAGCATACTCTGTGATTAGTGCATGTGTAGGTGTATTCATCCCTACACCAATCACAGAGCATGCTTTGCGCAGGAAGAATTTCCTTTGTTTGAATCAGGATAAAAAAGCGTCTCAGTCACAGCCTCATAACCACTCTGCAAAGCTGTTTCCTTGAAATCAGACTTGCTGTGTGGATCATCTCCGGTCTTCGAAACTTCTCCTGCTAATTTGTTCTCTGTACTCCTGCTGTTGAAATCTTTTGCTGGCCTCACTTGATCCAGCTGGTTTCTACAGTTTCTCCATACAGTATTTGATTGGTAATTCTTTCAAATACTGTTTCCATTTATATATATATTTAAATTAATATCCTATCTATTCTGTACATGTGTATTTTAGCTAGGGTATTCAGACGCTCCTTCAGCATTGCCCCGTAGCTTGTAAAACCTATGCCGTCACTCGCTCTGCAGCTAACAGGGTGGGCGTTCACAGGTGTTGGCAATTTTGTCAGTTTGCTATGCGATTGAGTCCGGTGTATCGTAATGTGCATAGAGCTCACTCCTGTGTATTTTAGCTAGGGTATACAGACGCTCCTTCAGCATTGTCCCTTAGCCTGTAAAACCTATGCCGTCGCTCACTCAGTAGCTAAGTGCTGCCACGAGGCGGGGGTTCATGGGCAGCAGCCATTTTGTCAATTTGCTATGGGATCGAGTCCGGTGTATCGTAATGTGCATAGAACTGGCTTATCCCTATCTCCCCTGTGTATTTAAGCTAGGGTATTCAGACACTCCTTCAGCATTGCCCCATAGCCTACAAAACCTGTGCCATTGCTTGCTTCATAGATGATGGCTTCCACGGTGCGAGGGGTCATGGGTGGCAGCCATTTGGTCAACTTGCTATGCAATAGAGTCTGGTGTATTGTAATGTGCATGGGCTACTGTACCGTACTATACTTATTGTAGGTGCATAGCCATCACCGGGTGTGGTGACACCCGGTGAGTACCCCTGATCTCCTGCCATGCTCGCGGCAAAAAGGGGTGTGGTCTTCCACATAGAGGATGTGGCTTCATGGGGATGGGGAGTATCTTCATGGGGATCCTGGAAACGTCACTCTGGAGGCATGCCCAGCATCTCAGGAGATGCTGGGCTTCTCCCAGAGACATTCTCCGTGCGCTGTCAGCTCCTGTTCTATGACAGGAGCCGTGTGCTGTAGGATACTTTCTCACTGCAGCAAATGGCTCTTGGCACTGTGGAGGAGCTGAGATTTGGTGTCACCTCCCCTCCAGGTGTCACACCCGGGTGCAGGCTGCTCTCCCCTCACCCGCCTTGTGATGCAACTGTGTAGGTGTAGGCAGTGCAGCTATGAGGCCTTTTCAGCTGTTGACCTAGACCATGTCGACCTAAAGACCCTGTTGACCTAGCATCCCTGTCGACCTACTTACTGTTGACCAATAGTGGTCGACTCAAACAATGTCTACCTACAGTACTTACTGTTGACCTAACATACCATACCCCATCATTGTAGTGTGGGTACAGTACAACATGAACTGTAAGACATTGTAATGTTATATGGACCGGAGCTCTGTAATGAGGCACAATATGAACGGGGAGCACTATACAGTATAAAATAATGTGAATTGAGGGTACTTTGTGGCATAATGTTTACTGGCAGCTCTGAAATGTGACATACAGTATAGTACTGTAGTGTGAACTTATTCACTACTAAAGTATAATTCATAAAAGAAACTAGGGCACTACTAAGGGGCATAACATTAAATAAGGCTCTGCTATGGTTCAAAAAATTAACCACAGTACAGTACTGCAGGATACTATAATAAGTCATAAAATTAAAAACTGCTGCAGAGAAGAGTCTCTCTACAAGCATTGGGATAGGGGCCCCTACAAAATACAGTATGGGTCCCGCAAGTTCTGGATACACCCCTGAGTCTGGTGTTGTTATGCACACCAGTGCCAGCAGGAATGTACTGGTGTCTGAACGGTGAGGGATGCAAAACAAATGAACTCACAGACAGACTGGGGAATATGACATTACATACACAGAAGGTGATAGGGTAACAAAATAAACACAAAGTGAACAGAGAAGCCCAAAGGCTAAGAAACTGGGTGTCTCCCTAGTATTAGGAATGCTCAGATGGAAAGAAGCAAGATGTAGTGATTTAATACGTAGAGAACCCGAAATGCTGTTGCTAAGGGCAACAGCAAAACCCTAAAGGGTTACCAACGGGTGTGGCAGTAAACTCCTTGGTCAGAGATGGAATAATAGACACAAGGGGGTATATTTACTAAGCTCCCGATTTTGACCGAGATGCCGTTTTTTCATCAAAGTGTCATCTCTGTAATTTACTAAGCACTAATCACGGCAGTGATGAGGGCATTCGTAATTTTTTGCAAGTTCAGGTAAAAAATTACGAATGAATACACCATCGGTCAAAACGCGGCTGTTTAAGTATGAATCTCGGTCATTTACTAAGAAGTGCAAAGCAAAAAAAGAACAAACACTGCCGTGAAAAATTACAACTCGTAAAAAAGTGCTAAAAAAAACAGACCTGCTTTTTTTATTCGTGATTGGATAGGCATGCACGGATCCATGAGATCCGTGCATGTATATCAGTGGGAAGGGGTGGGAAAGTGCTTATTTTTAAAAAAAAAAATTGCGTGGGGTCCCCCCTCCTAAGAATAACCAGCCTCGGGCTCTTTGAGCCGATCCTGGTTGCAGAAATATGGGGGGAAAAATGACAGGGGTTCCCCCATATTTAAGCAACCAGCATCGGGCTCTGCGCCTGGTCCTGGTCCCAAAAATACGGGGGACAAAAAGAGTAGGGGTCCCCCGTATTTTTAAAACCAGCACCGGGCTCCACTAGCTGGACAGATAATGCCACAGCCGGGGGTCACTTTGATATAGTGCCCTGCGGCCGTGGCATCAAAAATCCAACTAGTCACCCCTGGCCGGGGTACCCTGGGGGAGTGGGGACCCCTTCAATCAAGGGGTCCCCCCCCCCCAGCCACCCAAGGGCCAGGGGTGAAGCCCGAGGCTGTCCCCCCCCATCCAATGGGCTGTGGATGGGGAGGCTGATAGCCTTTGTTGTAAAAGAAAAGATATTGTTTTTAGTAGCAGTACTACAAGGCCCAGCAAGCCTCCCCCGCATGCTGGTACTTGGAGAACCACAAGTACCAGCATGCGACGGAAAAACGGGCCCGCTGGTACCTGTAGTACTACTACTAAAAAAATACCCAAAAAAAGACAAGACACACACACCGTGAAAGTATAATTTTATTACATACATACACACATACATACATACTTACCTTAAGTTCCCACGCAGGTCGGTCCTCTTCTCCAGTAGAATCCAAGGGGTACCTGTTGAAGAAATTATACTCACGAGATCCAGGGGTCCAGGCTCCTCGGGAAATCCAGGGGTAATCCACGTACTTGACAAAAAAAACAAAACGGTGTCCCGACCACGAACTGAAAGGGGACCCATGTTTGCACATGGGTCACCTTTCCACGAATGCCAGAAAGCCACTCTGACTTCTGTCTAAGTGGGTTTCTTCAGCCAATCAGGGAGTGCCACGTTGTAGCACTTTCCTGATCAGCTGTGTGGTCCTGTCCTCACTGACAGGCAGCACACGGCAGTGTTACAATGTAGCGCCTATGCGCTACATTGTAACCAATGATGGGAACTTTCTGCTCAGCGGTGACGTCACTTTAGGTCAACCGCAGGGCACAAAGTTCCCATCATTGGTTACAATGTAGCGCATAGGCGCTACATTGTAACACTGCCGTGTGCTGCCTGTCAGTGAGGACAGGAGCTCACAGCCGATCAGGAGAGTGCTACAACGTGGCACTCCCTGATTGGCTGAAGAAACCCACTTAGACATCAGTCAGAGTGGGTTTCTGGCATTCGTGGAAAGGAGTCCCATGTGAAAACATGGGGCCCCTTTCAGTTCGTGGCTCGGCTTTCCGTTTTCTTATTTTATGCAAGTACGTGGATTACCCCTGGATTTCCCGAGGAGCCTGGACCCCTGGATCTCGTGAGTATAATTTCTTCAACAGGTACCCCTTGGATTCTACTGGAGAAGAGGACCGACCTGCGTGGGAACATAAGGTAAGTATGTATGTATGTGTGTATGTATGTAATAAAATTATACTTTCACGGTGTGTGTGTCTTGTCTTTTTTTGGGTATTTTTTTAGTAGTAGTACTACAGGTACCAGCGGGCCCGTTTTTCCGTCGCATGCTGGTACTTGTGGTTCTCCAAGTACCAGCATGCGGGGGAGGCTTGCTGGGCCTTGTAGTACTGCTACTAAAAACAATATCTTTTCTTTTACAACAAAGGCTATCAGCCTCCCCATCCGCAGCCCATTGGATGGGGGGGGACAGCCTCGGGCTTCACTCCTGGCCCTTGGGTGGCTGGGGGGGGGACCCCTTGATTGAAGGGGTCCCCACTCCCCCAGGGTACCCCGGCCAGGAGTGACTAGTTGGATTTTTGATGCCACGGCCGCAGGGCACTATATAAAAGTGACCCCCGGCTGTGGCATTATCTGTCCAGCTAGTGGAGCCCGGTGCTGGTTTTAAAAATACGGGGGACCCCTACTCTTTTTGTCCCCTGTATTTTTGGGACCAGGACCAGGCGCAGAGCCCGATGCTGGTTGCTTAAATATGGGGGAACCCCTGTCAATTTTTTCCCCATATTTCTGCAACCAGGATCGGCTCAAAGAGCCCGAGGCTGGTTATGCTTAGGAGGGGGGACCCCACGCATTTTTTTTTGGGATTTTACATTGTTTAATTAAAAAAAAAAAAAAATAAGAACCCCAGCACGGATCACACAGATCCGGCCGAGATTGATTGTAAAAAAAAACGGCAGTGTTTTGCTAATCACTGCCGTAAAAATAGGTAAAAAAAAACGAATGACATCGACATCGGAAGAAAAGAAAAACCCGAATACGACAGCTTAGTAAATCCATCGTAATCAATTCAAAAAGTTGCATTTTTACACTGTTGATGTCATTCGTGATTGAACTTTGACCTTTTTTAGGAAATTACGAATCTTAGTAAATTTACCCCAAGGAGAGTCTCCACAATCCTAGTCCTCACTTGCAGTGCACTGGTTCAGCTTACTGCCACTAAACTGACACCTGAACACCTTGCACAGTGAGAAAGGATTTTGGCAGGCAAGTCTGAGAATACTGCCGCAAACTTGCTAGGTTCACAGAGTAGCAAAAGAACCCCAGCAGGTTAGACAACTGACTCCAGTCTTACTGCTAGGTCTGGATTGACAGAGTGTAATACCAAATCCCAAGGCCTATTTGCAGTAAGCAACAAACAAATACAAAGTTTACACAGTACTAGCTAGCTTTCAGGAACTGACTAACCAACAAAGATTCAGCAGCATCTGCCTAACCTGAGAAGAGGGTTTATATAGCAGGTGCTGTCCACGCCCCACTCAGACCTCACAGACTGTGAGCACAAAAACCAGCACCGGATCCCCTGCCGTGCACAGAGCCTGTAACCACTGCACAGCAAAAGACCCGAACCGGAGTATCAGCTACGCTCAGGTTACTCCGCTAGCACTTGTCTCCCGGTTCCTATGACGACGTGGCAGCACAGAGCAGTAGACCCTAACAGTACCCCCCCTCTGACAAGGGGTCAAAGAACCCCTACCACCGGGTTTATCGGGGAACTGCGAGAAGAAAGAGCGCAACAGTCTGGGGGCATGAAGATCACAACTGCGCACCCACGACCGCTCCTCCGGGCCATACCCCTTCCAGTGCACCAAAAATGACAGCCGACCCCGAACCATCTTGGAGTCAAGAATCCTTTCAACAACAAACTCCCTCTGGCCACGTATCAGAAGAGGGGAAGGTCTTCCACTGGAAGAAGGATTACTAATCGCCCGTTTTAAAAGGGAACAATGAAATGTTTTATTGATACCCAAAGAACGGGGTAGATCTAATTGAAATGCCACTGGATTGATAACCCTAGTGATCTTATAAGGACCGATGAACCAGGGGCCTAACTTATGAGATGGCTGTCTCAACTTCAAATTCTTGGTAGACAACCAGACAAAGTCTCTCAATTTGAAGCTGCAGGGTCTTTTCCGCTTATCAAAAACCCTTTTGGTCACTAATGACACAGACACAAGGGCTTTCTTCACTTTCCTCCAAATACCTCTAAGGACCGAAACCACAGAGGAACCACCAGGCGTGGAGTCCAGGGGGTCAAAAGAATTGGCCTTAGGATGATGCCCATACACACAAAGGAAGGGAGAGATCCCTGTAGCAGAGTGAGCCGCTTTGTTATAGGCAAACTCCGCCATGGACAGATGAGCAACCCAGTCAGTCTGACACTTGGAGACATAACACCTGAGGAACTGCTCCAAGGACTGGTTCACCCTTTCAGTCTGCCCATTAGACTGCGGATGGTAGCCTGACGACAAGCTGACAGAAATCTGGAGATCGGAACAAAATGCCCTCCAGAATTTGGCCACAAACTGGGATCCGCGGTCAGAGACCACATCAAGTGGCAACCCGTGGAGGCGCACAACATGCAGCATAAATAATTCAGACAGGCGTCTGGCCGATGGCAGCCCAACCAATGGAACGAAGTGCGCCATCTTCGAAAACCTGTCAACGACAACCCAGATGGCTGTCATCCCCGAGGATTTGGGCAAGTCCACCACAAAATCCATTGAAATGTGGGTCCATGGCTTAGATGGAATAGAGAGTGGATGTAATGGGCCAACAGGAACCCCTCTAGGAGTCTTATTTCGGGCACAGATGTCACATGCCCGAACCCACTGATCCACATCGCTAGCCACCGAGGGCCACCACACCGCCCTAGATAGCAACTCCCGAGTTCTGGCAATACCCCGGTGACCTGCCGACTTCTTGGCATGGAATTCCAGGAACACTCGCTGTCTTAACCTAGGAGGCACAAACAAAAGACCTACCGGAAGGTCTGGAGGAGCCTGCTCCTGTGCTCTAAGGACTAATGACAAGAGGTCCTGGGTAATGCTCACTTTAATACATGATGGGGACACAATGGGCAATGGCTCCTCGGTGGTCTCCTGGATTGGAGCAAAACTCCGCGAGAGCGCATCAGCCTTGATGTTTTTTGACCCAGGGCGAAATGTTATCAAAAAATTAAAGCGAGCAAAAAACAAAGCCCATCGTGCCTGCCTGGCATTGAGGCGCTTCGCTGACTCTAAATATGCCAAATTCTTATGGTCGGTGAGAATTGAGACCACAAACTTAGCCCCCTCAAGCCAGTGTCTCCACTCCTCGAGTGCATCCTTAATAGCCAACAATTCCCGGTTACCCACGTCATAATTCATCTCGGCAGGCGAAAATTTACGGGAAAAGTAAGCACAGGGATGAAGGCGATTATCAGACACCCCCATCTGAGAGAGCACTGCCCCAATACCCATCTCAGAGGCATCCACCTCCACCACAAAAGGACGCTCTGGATCTGGGTGTCGCAGCACCTTGGCCGAGACAAATGTCCTTTTGAGACGGGCAAAAGCCGCTTTGGCCTCACAAGACCAGTGAGCAACATCCGCCCCTTTCTTAGTGAGTGCCATCAAGGGCGCCACTATAGACGAAAATCCAGCGATAAATCGTCTATAAAAATTCGCAAAGCCCAGAAAACGCTGAAGCGCCTTCAAACTAGTGGGCTGCACCCAATCCAGGACTGCCTGTACCTTGGAACCCTCCATTTGGAAACCTTCTGGGGAGATAATATATCCTAGAAATGCGATTTGCTGAACTTCAAATTCGCACTTCTCCAGCTTCGCCCCAAGCCGGTGATCTCTGAGTTTCTGGAGGACTAAGCGTACATGCTTCCGATGTTCCTCCAAGGAATGGGAGAAGATTAGGATGTCATCTAAGTATACAACTAAGAATCTATCCAAATATTCCCTGAGCACATTTTTCATGAAGTCCTGGAAGACTGCGGGGGCATTACAGAGCCCAAAAGGCATCACCAAATATTCATAATGCCCTGAGTGGGTATTAAAGGCAGTCTTCCATTCATCCCCCTCTCTTATTCGAATTAGATTGTACGCACCGCGTAGGTCAATCTTAGAAAAAATGGTGGCAGTACAAAGCTGGTCAAACAAGACCGAAATGAGAGGCAGTGGGTATGAGTTTTTAATCGTGATACGGTTCAATTCCCTGAAGTCGATGCAAGGTCGCAATGAACCGTCCTTTTTACCCACGAAGAAGAACCCCGACCCAACTGGAGACTGTGAAGGTCTGATAAATCCCTTAGCCAATTTCTCCTGAATGTACTCTTCCATAACCTGAATCTCGGGACGTGACAGGGAGTACAACCTGCTCTTGGGAAACTTAGCATTCGGCAACAAATCAATGGCACAGTCATAGGGGCGATGGGGAGGTAGTACCTCTGCAACTCTTTTGGAGAACACGTCCGCAAAATCTGCATAACATCCTGGCAATCCTGGCAAACTTAGCTGCGAAAGCCTGACTGGAAGGCTCAAGCAACTCCTGAAACAATCAGTACCACAACTAAGAATCTCCCCAGAGACCCAGTCAAATTGAGGATTGTGGGCCCTTAACCAGGGTAACCCCAACACCAATGGGGCAAAAGTACAGACAGTCACATAAAAGGACAATTTATCAGAGTGTGTGGCTCCAATAAACAAAGAAATCTGGCTAGTGCAAGAGGTAATTTTACCCTGGGATAATGGTTCCCCGTTTAACCCACAAATCTCAATTTCCGATGCCAAGAGTACTAAGGGAACAGAGTGTTTCAGGGCGAATTGGCGGTCCATAAAAACCCCGTCGGCCCCACTGTCCACAAAGGCCTCAGTCTTGACAGTTTGACCGAGGATCTTCAAGGTCACCGGAATGATAAAAGTCTTCTTGGGAAATTCTGACTTCTGGCCTGACAGGATATTTCCCATCACCCTCAGGCCCTGAAGTTTTCCGGCTTTTCTGGGCATGATACTACCACATGACCTTTATTCCCACAGTACAAAGATAACCCCTGCTGTCTCCTCCGTGTCTTCTCACGCGAGGAGAGGCGGGTAGCCCCAATCTGCATAGGCTCCTCGGAAAATTCCTCAGAGTCTGAGGTTCCCTTGGGAAAGAAGGAAACCTCGGTTTCCCTTTCAAGCCTGCGCTCTCTCAGCCGTCTATCTGTCAGGTCCGGGTGTTTTTGTGAATCCGTTAACCCGGAACCAACCACAGGTGTAGGTGCTGGGGTATGAAGAAAGCAGGGAGGACGAAGGAAGTTCCGTTTCATATATTTATTAAGATAACAATTCAGTAAGGAGTTAAATGACTAGTTGTTAATCATCATTTTATACTGAAGTATTGCAGGAAAGGCAGAAATAATATGCTAGAGAAAACTCAAAAATAAATAAAAGAAATGTTCATGGAAACATATGCAAAAACAAGCTGATGAATAAATGTTGAATTGTCCAAATATAAACAAGCTTTGATGCTGAACTGCAGAATGTGTTTAACTGGTTAATGCAGACATGAAGAAATAACTGTAAGGATTTGCAATGGAGTTTTGAGAGTTAACTGAGAGACTGTGAAGAATTATCCTTGTTATGACAACATAGAAAATATAAAGTACTGAATTGGGTTACTTGCGGGTTCCGGAGATCACTGTGAAACTGTAGTAGATGACAAGGTGATGAATGGGTTAAATGCAGAGTTGAACAAACGAACAGCTGAGGGAAATGGAATCCTCCAAACTTTGAAGGGTAGGCCGACAAGGTAACCTCATGCAGGACTCTGGGAATTCAACTGTTTCCAGTAGGTGAGCAATTAACTGACAGCACAGCGGAGAGCCGGTGGATCTTTCAGCAGTGAAGGCTGCAGACGGACCTCTGGGAACGGAGGCGATATCTGGACCATGGGAATCACACAGGAATGCACGGAGAGAGCTCAGAGCTAGAGCACAGCGTTGATACAACAAAGCACTGGCCCAGAGTAACATGATCCCAGCCTACTTAAAGGCAGCACACGCACGGGATTGGCTTACACCTGCCCACAGGTGTTTTCACAAGTGCTCTGTATTACCTATTTGGTCTCCAACATGGCCACCTCCAATACAGCAGACACACCGCAGTGCCTTAGGCCATTTGGTCCCCGCACTCCCAGTTCCCAGACTCTGCATTACCTATGCCACTGATCACGCCGCGTCCCCACACGGGCGCACAGCACCGCGAGCAACCGCACTGGCAACGGATGAACCCCAGAACCCGCAGAGGTGAGAGACCGGTTCGTGACAGTACCCCCTCTTCTAAGGGTGGTCTCCGAACACCTTTGAACCTTATCAGGATTTTTGGAGAAGTATTTCTGTACCAGTCTTGGAGCATGAACATCTTCAGAGAAAACCCAGGATCTTTCCTCCGGACCGTAACCCTTCCAGTCGACCAGAAACTGTAAACGTCCATATCGGGAACGTGAGTCCACAATCTCTTTAACTTCAAATTCCTCATTCTGCAAAGAGTGAACTTTAGGAGATTTGGACTGGGTAGTACGGAACTTATTGAGAATCAAAGGCTTCAGTAAAGATGTATGAAAGGCGTTAGGAATTCTCAAAGATGGTGGCAACTTGACTTTGTATGACACAGGGTTGAGTACTTTTACAATGGGAAATGGACCAATAAACTTGGGAGCAAATTTCTTAGAAGGAACTTTGAACCTGAGATTGCGCGTAGAAATCCAAACTTGGTCTCCCACCTTGTAATTCGGTACAGCTTTACGTTTTCTATCTGCAAAAGATTTATAACGAGCGGAAGTTTTGATCAACGACTTACGCACACAACTCCAGATTCTAGATAGACGTTGAAGCTCTTGATCTGCTGCTGGAACCTCTAGGGCTGGCAATGCATGGAACTCTGGCACACGAGGATGAAAGCCGAAGTTAATATAAAAGGGCGTAGATTCTGAAGACGAATGGAAGAGATTATTATGAGCAAATTCTGCCAATGGAAGGTAGTCAACCCAGTCATCCTGTGAAGACGATATATATAGCCGGAGAAATGTTTCAAGGTCTTGGTTTACTCTCTCAGTTTGTCCATCTGTCTGAGGATGATATGCAGAAGAAAAATTCAACTTGACATTTAAAGATGAACAAAGCGACCTCCAAAACTTGGCCACAAACTGTGTTCCCCGATCAGAGATGATCTCTCGAGGAAGGCCATGCAACTTGAAGATTTCAGAGATGAACAATCTGGCTAATAAAGGGGCTGATGGTAACCCAGTTAATGGAATGAAATGTGCCATTTTCGAAAATCGATCCACTATCACCCAAATGGTATTTCGCCCTTTTGATGGAGGTAGATCGGTCACGAAATCCATTGAGATATGAGTCCATGGTTGTTTGGGTATGGATAATGGATGTAATAAACCTGGTGGAGAACTTCTTGGACTCTTATGTTGGGCACATTTAGGACATGCTGCTATAAACTCTTGGACATCGGCTTTGAGACGTGGCCACCAATAAGACTGTTGAATAAATTTGAGAGTCTTTAGAACCCCAGGGTGACCCATGAAGGAGGAGGAGTGAGCCCAGGTAAGCAGCCGTTTTCGAAGACTTGTGGCGACAAAGGTCTTGCCAGGCGGAGGAACTGGAGAGGTTTGAGTCATTAAAAAGGACGTAGGATTCACAATGGCTTGATTCGTGGTAGCATCATTTGATTCAGAGGAAGCAAAGGACCGAGAAAGGGCATCTGCCTTTTTGTTCTGAGACCCTGGACGATAGGTGAGCTTGAAATTAAATCGTGTGAAGAAAAGCGCCCATCGAGCTTGTCGTGGATTTAAGCACTGAGCTGACTGCAGATATAGAAGATTCTTATGATCAGTATATACTGTAATGCGATGTTGTGCTCCTTCTAGAAGGTATCTCCACTCCTCAAATGCCAACTTGATGGCAAGTAATTCTTGCTCACCGATTGCATAATTACGCTCGGCCGGGAGGAACTTACGGGAGAAATATCCGCAGGGATGGACTTTTTTATCTTCAAAGACTTGGGATAACACAGCTCCTACTGCTTCTGTAGATGCATCCACCTCTAGTAGAAAGGGACGATCCAAATCAGGCTGTCGAAGAATTGGGGCTGACACAAAGGCTTGCTTTAAATCAGAGAAGGCTTTGATTGCTTCAGAAGACCAGTTCGTAGGATTTGCTCCCTTGCGAGTTAGGGCTGTGATGGGAGCAGCTAACGTAGAATAATTCTTAATGAATCTCCTATAGAAATTAGCAAAGCCAAGAAATCGCTGAATCCCCTTGAGAGTTGTAGGAGTGGACCAATCTCGGATAGCTTGTACCTTACTGGGATCCATACATAGCTCTGATCCAGAAATGATGTAACCAAGGAACGGTATGGAAGATACTTCGAAAGTGCACTTCTCTAACTTACAATAAAGTTGATTTTTCCTCAGACGTGTCAGTACCTCTTTAACTTGGTGACGGTGAGACTTTAGATCCTTAGAGAATATTAGGATATCATCCAGGTACACTACTAGACACTTGTAGAGAAGATCACGAAAAAGTTCATTCACATAGCTTTGAAAAACTGCAGGTGCATTACAAAGACCAAAAGGCATTACAAGGTATTCGTAATGCCCATCCAGGGTATTAAAAGCAGTCTTCCACTCGTCCCCTGCCCGGATGCGGATTAAATTGTAGGCCCCTCGGAGATCCAGTTTTGTAAACACAGTAGCTCCCTTTACCCGGTCAAATAACTCTGGAATTAAGGGTAATGGATACTTGTTTTTCACAGTGATCTCATTGAGTCCACGGTAATCTATGCATGGTCGTAACCCACCGTCCTTCTTCTTAACGAAAAAGAATCCGGCTCCTGCAGGTGAAGAAGATGGTCTGATAAATCCTTTGGTTAGATTTTCCTGTATATAATCAGACATAGCTTGCGTCTCTGGGATGGATAGCGGATAAATTCGTCCCCTAGGAGGGGTTTTGCCCGGAACCAGGACGATTGGGCAGTCCCATTCGCGATGAGGAGGTAGAGAGTCTGCTGCTTGTTTACTGAAAACATCCGCAAAGGGTTGATACACCGGAGGTAGATCGGGAAGGCTAATTGACCGGAGAGGTACAATTGAGGCTAAACAGTCCTTGGTACAAGATTTACCCCACGAAAGGACTTCCATGGTTTGCCAATTAAGTTGAGGATTATGTTTCTGCAGCCAAGGTAAACCAAGTATCACATCTTGAGAGGCTTTAGGAATCACGTAGAAGGAGAGGTATTCGGAATGGAGCACACCAACTTTCATCTTGAGACATACGGTTCGATGAGTAATTATACCATCTGGAATTCGACTGCCATCCACTGCTGTAACAGCAACTGCTGCTTCCAGAGGTATGGTTTGAACTTTAGACCGTATGACAAAGGCTGAGGAGATGAAGTTCTCGGCTGCCCCGGAATCTAGGAGAGCTGAAACTTTCACTGTAGAACTTGGAACTTCTAATTGAATAGACAAGGTCGGCTCTTTCCCAGAACGTGATTCTAGAGTAACTCCTAGCTTAACCTCTCTTGAATAAGCTAGGAGCGAGAGTTTCCCGGTCGGAGTTTGCAGAATTTAACTAAGTGTTCGGAGGACCCACAGTACATGCAGAGGTTACCCTGTCGACGACGAAGTCGTTCCTCTTCTGTGAGGCGAGAGCGCCCAATCTGCATAGGTTCTTCTGTCGTTACCGGAGACTGTGATGAAGAATCTTGTCGAGGCCTAGGATGATAACGTGGACTGGATCGCTCTGCCCTGGATTTCTCTAAACATCGCTCCCTGTAGCGTAGGTCAAGTTTGTTACAGAGAGAAATCAATTCATCCAGTTTAGTTGGCACATCCCGGATAGTTAAATCATCCTTGATTCTCTCTGAAAGTCCATTCCAAAACGCGGCGATCAGGGCCTCCTCATTCCAGTTTAACTCTGAAGACAACGTGCGAAACTGAATAATATATTGACTGACAGGACGTAAACCTTGACGTAGACGGAGAATCTCCAAGGATGCTGAGGTGGTCCTGCCTGGTTCGTCAAAGATTCTCCGGAAGGAAGATACGAACTCTTTGTAATTAGAGAGGATAGGATCACCTCTCTCCCATAATGGTGATGCCCACTCCAGAGCCTGACCGGAGAGGAGGGCAATATATGCAACCTTAGAACGAGCAGATGGGAAACTGGCGGACATCAGTTCGAACTGGATCTCGCATTGATTCAGGAATCCTCTGCAAAGTTTTGGAGTTCCGTCAAACTTACTCGGAGAGGGTAACTGCAAGCGGGAAGTAGGCAGCATCACAGGAGAAGCTGTAGTGGTAACTGGGACAACCGGAGTTGGAATCTGGACTTGAGACGTTTTAATAGCTGTATGAAGAGTCTCTAAACGGTCTGCCATAGTTTGTATAAACTGCACTATTTGTGTCTGTATAGACTCCTGGTTTTCCAGATGGGAAAGGATATCTGACGTAGCACCGCCTCCTGCGAATTGGTCACTTGACGGATCCATGTGGCCAGTGCTTACTGTCAGGTCCGGGTGTTTTTGTGAATCCGTTAACCCGGAACCAACCACAGGTGTAGGTGCTGGGGTATGAAGAAAGCAGGGAGGACGAAGGAAGTTCCGTTTCATATATTTATTAAGATAACAATTCAGTAAGGAGTTAAATGACTAGTTGTTAATCATCATTTTATACTGAAGTATTGCAGGAAAGGCAGAAATAATATGCTAGAGAAAACTCAAAAATAAATAAAAGAAATGTTCATGGAAACATATGCAAAAACAAGCTGATGAATAAATGTTGAATTGTCCAAATATAAACAAGCTTTGATGCTGAACTGCAGAATGTGTTTAACTGGTTAATGCAGACATGAAGAAATAACTGTAAGGATTTGCAATGGAGTTTTGAGAGTTAACTGAGAGACTGTGAAGAATTATCCTTGTTATGACAACATAGAAAATATAAAGTACTGAATTTGGTTACTTGCGGGTTCCGGAGATCACTGTGAAACTGTAGTAGATGACAAGGTGATGAATGGGTTAAATGCAGAGTTGAACAAACGAACAGCTGAGGGAAATGGAATCCTCCAAACTTTGAAGGGTAGGCCGACAAGGTAACCTCATGCAGGACTCTGGGAATTCAATTGTTTCCAGTAGGTGAGCAATTAACTGACAGCACAGCGGAGAGCCGGTGGATCTTTCAGCAGTGAAGGCTGCAGACGGACCTCTGGGAACGGAGGCGATATCTGGACCACGGGAATCACACAGGAATGCACGGAGAGAGCTCAGAGCTAGAGCACAGCGTTGATACAACAAAGCACTGGCCCAGAGTAACATGATCCCAGCCTACTTAAAGGCAGCACACGCACGGGATTGGCTTACACCTGCCCACAGGTGTTTTCACAAGTGCTCTGTATTACCTATTTGGTCTCCAACATGGCCACCTCCAATACAGCAGACACACCGCAGTGCCTTAGGCCATTTGGTCCCCGCACTCCCAGTTCCCAGACTCTGCATTACCTGTGCCACTGATCACGCCGCGTCCCCACACGGGCGCACAGCACCGCGAGCAACCGCACTGGCAACGGATGAACCCCAGAACCCGCAGAGGTGAGAGACCGGTTCGTGACACTATCCACCCGAATGGATAACTGCATGAGCTGATCCAAGCTATTAGGCAAGGGATATTGTACCAGTTGGTCTTTTAACTGGTTAGAAAGACCTCTTCGGTACTGGTGTCTCAGGGCTGGGTCATTCCACTGGGTATCATGGGCCAACCTCCGAAACTCCGTACAATAAACCTCAACTGGCCTTCGCCCTTGCTTAAGGATCGAAATCTGAGCCTCGGCTGAGGCCGTCTTGTCAGGGTCATCATACAACATGCCCAGTGCCGTAAAAAAAGCATCAACACTTTTAAGCGACGGACAGTCAGGCTGCAACCCATATGCCCAGACCTGTGGGTCTCCTTGTAGCAAGGAAATCACTATGCCCACCCGCTGAATCTCCGACCCAGAAGACTGAGGCCTAAGCTGGAAATATAGCTTGCAGCTCTCCTTGAAACAAAAGAACTGCGAGCGATCTCCAGAAAAACGATCTGGGAGATTTACTTTCGGCTCCTTAACCCCTGAAGGTACTGCTGCTGCGGGAGCTCCGCCAGCAGCCTGCGAGGTGTGCATTTTAATGGACAAATCATTAAATTGTCGAGTCAGGACCTGCACCTGATCGACCACCTGTTGCAAAGTATTTTGAGGGGTATGCTCCATATTCCCACAAAATTTCAACAGGAGTATTGGGCTGCTGAATATGTTATGCACACCAGTGCCAGCAGGAATGTACTGGTGTCTGAATGGTGAGGGATGCAAAACAAATGAACTCACAGACCGACTGGGGTATAGGACATTACATACACAGAAGGTGATAGGGTAACAAAATAAATACAAAGTGAACAGAGAAGCCCAAAGGCTAAGAAACTGGGTGTCTCCCTAGTATTAGGAATGCTCAGATGGAAAGAAGCAAGATGTAGTGTTTTAATACGTAGAGAACCCGAAATGCTGTTGCTAAGGGCAACAGCAAAACCCTAAAGGGTTACCAACGGGTGTGGCAGTAAACTCCTTGGTCAGAGATGGAATAATAGACACAAGGAGAGTCTCCACAATCCTAGTCCTCACTTGCAGTGCACTGGTTCAGCCTACTGCCACTAAACTGACACCTGAACACCTTGCACAGTGAGAAAGGATTTTGGCAGGCAAGTCTAAGAATACAGCCGCAAACTTGCTAGGTTCACAGAGTAGCAAAAGAACCCCAGCAGGTTAGATGACTGACTCCAGTCTTACTGCTAGGTCTGGATTGGCAGAGTGTAATACCAAATCCCAAGGCCTATTTGCAGTAAGCAACAAACAAATACAAAGTTTACACAGTACTAGCTAGCTTTCAGGAACTGACTAACCAACAAAGATTCAGCAGCATCTGCCTAACCTGAGAAGAGGGTTTATATAGCAGGTGCTGTCCACGCCCCACTCAGACCTCACAGACTGTGAGCACAAAAACCAGCACCGGATCCCCTGCCGTGCAAAGAGCCTGTAACCACTGCACAGCAAAAGACCCGAACCGGAGTATCAGCTACGCTCAGGTTACTCCGCTAGCACTTATCTCCCGGTTGCCATGACGACGTGGCAGCACAGAGCAGGAGACCCTAACAGGTGTACAGTATTTTACGGTGCATTGAGCTTGCTAATCGCTATAGTGCCCTATGTTTTTTAACTACCGTATTGAGACACACAATTCTAGGCCTACAGTATTTAATATACAGTAGGCATCATTGCTGGTAGGCAATAATTGAAGAATTTACATACAGTAGTGACATGTACTGTACAGTATGTAATCATAAAACCATTGCAAATTTTCAAATGGGTAAATTTTAGAATACAGTATTCACAAATGTTTTTTCTCCACACAGGAGTTACGGTTGGACAACATGTCAGTAACTATGAACAAAACTATGAGCAAGAATATCGGCAACATCAAAAAAGAAAAGAAAAGCATCAAAGAGATCCATGCATGGCTCAAGGAAAGTGGCATTATAGTCACTTTAGATACTGTGTGCTATCATGCTTTCGAGAGAACAACGCCAAGATTTGCATTTCCTACAAAATGCACATGGTACATACTGTACAGTACTGTAATGTTTAACTGACTTACTGTATACAATAGTAAATTTTGTTGTAATAGTAAAGAGAAAAAGGAACACTATCTTCCTGTGATTGTGCTGTTCATTAATACAGATTTTTCATACAGTATTGTACTGTGCAAGAAATTGTGGAGGAACTAACTTGTGAGGATGATGAGCGTACTGCTTTGCAAATAAAAAAATTCTCTATTCCAAGTATGACCTGGACATATCGATCACTAGCATTAGAAGGATGCGGTGGAAAATGGGGTGGACCTTTGGCGCTACAAGGTTAAATACTGAAAGCAGTATAAAGCATAAATGCACACTTATTCACAGTCAATAATCCCTTGATAAGTGATAAAACAATGACGAAAATCATTATACAGAGTGTATACTGTATGTATATATATATATATATATATATATAAATGTGTGTTTCAAGCGGTACTCCCAATAATCAGATACAGTAGCTGGTGCCTTCGTAGCTGGTGCCTTCCTACAGTTGGTAACACAGCATGTCCAATATATACCAACAGTCTGGCGGCACACAGATGAATAAACAGGCAACAGGCAGTTGTAAATTCAATGTTTCGAAGCAGTTTACTTTGTCATCAGGTCGAAACAAACTTCTTCAAAATGTTGCTTTTACAGCTCCCTGTTGCCTGTTTATTCATATGAGTGCTGCCTGACTGTTGATATAAAGTGTATATACTGTGAATGTACTGTATATAGTATACTGTATACAGTACAGTATATACTATACTGTACAGGCATATACTGTATTGTGTATACCATGTGTATATATATATATATATATATATATATATATATATATATACTGAACTGTGTATGTATGTATATATATATATATATATATAGTATATATATACAGTACTGTGTATATATTGTAATGTATATATAGTGTAATGTATACAGTATGTATACAGTACAGTTTACTGTACTATAGTTTACTGTATATATTGTAATCTATTTCATTACTGTATCTGGTATTTTGGTTCTTCACAAGATATCTCCTATGATAAGAGATATGAATAAAGAAAAGAGAGTTGAACAGGCACGGCAATGGACTGAGAGTGGTGAAACATTTCATGATGTAATTTTCACAGATGAATTGTCTGTTGCTCTTGAGAGGTTCTCCTCAAAGTCATTCCGGAAACATCACCATATCTCATTAAAGCCACGCCCAAAGCATCCATTGAAGGTCCATGTATGGGGAGGCATAGTACGATAAGGCGCTGGACCCCTATTATTTTTCGAAGGTACTGTACTTTATTCTGTGCCTGTGTTCTGTAAAAAGACATGATATACTGTACAATACATGTAAATGCACAAAGAAATAAGTTGCTTATTCATGAACAACATTTTCTTATTTCTGCAGGGATCATGGATAAGCAATTCTTCCAAGAAAAATAGTAGGGGGATGTATGGTGCCATTTGTGAGTAAATATTACCCATCTCATCACAGGATATTCCAAGACAATGACCCTAAACACTCTGCCTCAGCAAAATTTATGGAAAAGAAAGGTATCAATTGGGAACGCACACCACCAGAGTGAGTATTGTTTTAATACTGTACAAGTAAAATTTTGGATAGCACTCTAGTACTGTAAATGTATTTTTTGGTTTAATGAACAATACAATACTGTATGTTTTATTTTCTCTTTTTAACTTCATTAATTTGCAAACATTTGTGACGAATTCTCTGAATTTTATTACCAGATAGATTCAGGGATGGTTACAGGTAATTTTCAGTGTGCGGAAGGGAATTTGGGGGTGGAGATTTGCACCCCCCTTCCTCTTTGTTTGTTTGTCTGTGACCCCTCCCCCTTCCAGCACCTGATATATAATTATCTCCAGGTATGATTGAGCAGCTTCCAAATTGTTTGTCTGCTTGTGTGCATGAGGCATTGAATGGGAGCAGCATTTGGAAGGCATGCTGTTCCTTGTAGTGCCAATGGGAGATCCTGGGGTGGCTCCCTGGTAAGTTAGCTCTCAGTCTGGAACTGTTTTAGTAATGGCCTTTATTATGAGGCGTACTGTGACAAATTGCATGGCCCAATGTGGGCACTGCTATCAAGTAGTTAGGACTGCTGTATCAGAGAAGCCGTGAAGTGGCTAGCAGCTAAACATGTGTTTGCAAACATTTGTGACAAATTCTCTGAATTTTATTACCAGATAGATTCAGGAATGGTTACAGGTAATTTTCAGTGTGCGGAAGGGAATTTGGGGGTGGGGATTTGCACCCCCCTTCCTCTTTGTTTGTTTGAACTTCATTAATTAACAAACATTTTTTCTGTACTGTTTTTTTTTTTATAGAGCATCGGACATGAATCGAATGAATTAGTATGGGCATCAAATGAAAAGATACATTAGGACTGTTGCAAAACCAACAACAAAACAGCAGCTGTTGGATGGGATCCAAAAACTTTGGCTAGAAGTACTCACATCTGAACATTGTAATAATTATATAAATCACCTGTATAAAGTATTACCTGTTATAGTTGAAAGAAATGGTCAAGCCACAAATATGTAGTTCTATACTGTATTTTCTGTTTAAAATTTTAATTGATGCTTATTACAAATGTTTATAAAATTGCCTTTGTCTGAATATTGTATAAGCTAATGTACAGTACATATTAAACATTATACTATACAGTAGTACTGTTATTGATGTGTATGAACAGTTGTTTACAGTTTTATAAGTCCTGGGTAATAGAGTACTCTACATTTTTGATCAGTACAGTACATGAAATCTGATTTTGTAATAAAGACTTTTTTTTACATTTACAGTATATTGATGCTTTTCCAATAAATATTCCATTATACAGCACAGTATGGTACATGGGGGTAAATGTATAGTATGATGTGTTGATATGGCGGAGAAGTGTTATTAAACAGAGAAACATACTGTACAGTACTAACCTGTAGAAACATACACTAGAATTTGTCAGCAGATAAGAACCACTGTGTCCATCTATTATAACTCTTTTTCTCTTACAATATTTTTAGCTCAAACCTTATTTGATCCTAGCCCCCCTTTCATTCTCTGCTCCAAACTAAAGAACAGTTCTTATAGTACTGTGTTCAGATTATTACTCTTTCTGGGTACAGTACTGACAGTACTGTACTGCAAGCTCAGTGAGACAGTACAGTATTTCTAAAGTACAGTACATTAACTCCTGAGGTTGCTGTGTATAGTAAAGTACTATAACACACCTTTACAGTAAGACTGTGCAGTATCTTCATAATGACTAATGTACGGTAGCTTTACTGTACATTATTAATATTCAAGTCACAATTGTGCTTACATTTTTCAGTATAACACTGTATGTTACACGGTTATAAATGATGTGTGTATCTGTTTTTAATTATTTTATGCAATAAAAAAGCATTTGAGAACTTTGCACAATTGTACTGAGTGCTTCCTTTATGCAGTGGGGATTAATTACTCTCCACACATGTTCTGATGGTTCATACTGTACAGTAGTTGCCTACCTTCACGGATATTGTAATTCTTATCTCCTAATCACCTGCATCATACAGTACAGTACAATAAATCAAATCTTGCTGAATGCATTCCAGAATTACAACAAGGAATTTGTAAGGACAGTGATTTGCGCCAGTTAATACAGGTACAGTATGACTGCTAGTGTATAGTATTTGTGCAAAGCATTCCTGACTCTAAGCAACCCCCTCCTAGCCCCCCTGTTGTGGAGAACACATGCTGTGTACCAGCAAGCTACTTACTGTACTGTACAGTATCTCAATGTCTGCTAATATTTGTAAGTGTGAGGTACAAATGTTTTATTAGTAATACAGTAGGTACTGTACAAAGAAACCTAGATTTTGATGGGAGAGACTGTAAGAACCACTTGGACCATTTAGTATTTAGTTAAACAGACAAAAGACTTTGGACAAGGTTACTCTAAATTGCATGTGGATTTGAATGCATACAGTAGAGATCTGTCCACACTGTACTGTACATTGTTTCCTTTATCCTGCCATGTACACTAAGGCTTGAAATCTCAGACTATAAGAGGATTTAAATACAGTAGCCATGCTTTGGGATTTTTCTTAACTTGCTTCTTTAATATGGTACTTTATATACTTTTTACATACAGTATTCTACAGTATTATGACAAACATAATTGTTGGGTTTACAGTAGGCTGGTCTATAAATATACTTTACAGTAAGTCAGTTTCCAAAGAAACATTGTAATGTATTGAAAGTAAAGTACAGTAACAGTACAGTATATTGCAATAGAAAAAAAATGTGTCAGGGAAAAAACGCCTCATGACAGATACACAAGCTCATGTGTAAATGTACAGTAAGCAGTGATCCCTTGCCATTGGTTTTAGATTATGCCCTAATGGCTAGGGGACTTGGCCACTCACATACTGTACTGTACTGTATCCCTGATTTCACTGAACCATACTGTACTCGTCTGTATATACTATATTTTTAAATTGAACACTTTACTGGACCTCATTGCCCCTGTGTATTTTAGCTAGGATATTGAGACGCTCTGTCAGAACTGCCCTGTTGTCTGCAAAACCTATGCCATCACTCGCTCCATGGCTGAGGTCTTCCACGGGGCAAATGACAGATAACAGACAGCAGCCATTTTGCCAACTTGCTATGCAATTGAGTCCGGTGTATCGCATACAGTACACTCCAACTGTGCCTTTTTGGCAGGCACAGTACCTTTTTGATGGTCTGTACCTGCCAAAAAGGTCTTTGTAGTGATTTTTGACTCTCCAAATTAACAGTGAAAGTATACAAAAGGGAGCGTGGCCACACCCCTCTTACCCATGCCAATTCCCCCTTTCCTAATTTGAACTGGTTTTCCTGTGTAAAATGTTGGAGGGTATGGTACAGTATTGTATTGTGCAGATATCTCACCTATCCTTATCAACCCTGTGTATTTTACTGTAACTAGGGTATTCAGAAGCTCCTTCAGCATTGCACTGTAGCTTGCAAAACCTATGCCGTCGCTCAGATTTAAAGAACAGAAGCCATGCTTGGTGATTTTTCTCAACTTGCTTCTTTAATATGGTACTTTATACATACAGTATTCTACTGTATTATGGCAAACAAAATTGCTGGGTGTACAGTAGGCTGGTCTATAAATATACTGTACAGTAAGTCAGTTTCCAAAGAAACATTGTTCAATACTGTAAATCAGGGATGAGAAACCCTCAGTGCTCCAGCTGTTGCTGAACTAAGCATCCCAGCATGCCCTGCAACAGTTTTAGCACGGCCAAATAGCAAAACTAGCAAGGCATGCTGGTACTGTATGTGTATTTCGTTCAACAACAGCTGGAGGACCGAATGTTCAGTGTACAGGGTGAATTAAAAATAAATAAATAAATGGATCATTAAAGAAAATGTTTCATGTACAGCACTATACAGTATTTTCCACAGGAAATGTGTTTTAGGGGTACTGTTTACTGAATACACTAAATGTACAGTAAATTATTTTTTTATTACAAACACAAATGCATACCAGATGGAAATCTGCTGTACACAGCAGACAGCTTATGGTGACAGGACTCACTTACTGTATCCCCACCCTTAGTCATGGTGTATTTTATATGCAGCATTGCCCTGATTCATGTAAAACCTGTGTACAGTATCTCTATTGAAAATAAAGTACAGTAATAGTACAGTACAGTATATTACAATAGAAAAAAATAGCGTGTCAGGGAAAAAATGGCTCATGACAGATACACAAGCTCATGTGTAAATGTACAGTAAGCAGTGATCCCTTGCCATTGGTTTTAGATTATGCCCTAATGGCTAGGGGACTTTGCTGCTCACATACTGTACTGTATCCCTGACTTCAATGGACAGTACTGTACTTGTCTGTATATACTATATTTTTTAAATTGAGCACTTTACGGGACCTCATTTCCCCTGTGTATTTTAGCCAGGGTAATGAGATGCTCTGTCAGCACTGCCCTGTAGTCTGCAAAACCTATGCCATCGCTCGCTCCATGGCTGAGGTCTTCCATGGGGCAAGGGACAGATAACAGACGGCATCCATTTTGCCAACTTGCTATGCGATCGGGTCTGGTGTATCGCATACAGTACCCTCCAACTGTACCTCTTTGGCAGGCACAGAACCTTTTAATATGGTCTGTACCTGCCAAAAAGGGCTTTGTAGTGATTTTTAACTCTCCAAATTAACAGTGAAAGTCAGTGCCGTAACTAGGCATTTTAGCGCTGTGTGCAAGAAACGACAGTGGCGCCCCCCATGTAAGATAGGGGCAGAGCGCGCCGTAGGCGCGCCAAAAATTTCTAGGGGCGTGGCTTCACGGGGAAGGGGCGTGGCCACAAAATAATAGCAATTCATACTACGGTGCACAGTAGTCTACATTATTCAAATTACGCTGCACAGTAGCGCCACTACATCAGGTAGAGCCCCTTTTATACATTACAGCAGACAGTGTCCCCCTTTTTACATATTGCGGCAGCCAGTCCCCCTTTTTACACATTGCGGCAGATAGACCCTTTTTACACATTGCGGCAGCCAGTCTCCCTTTTTACACATTACAGAAGCCAGTCTCCCTTTTAACACATTGCGGCAGCCGGTCCTTCTTTTTACACATTGCGGCAGACAGCGTCCCTTTTTTACAATTACAGCAGACAGCGTCCCCGTTTTTACACATTACGGCAGACGGTGTCCCCCTTTATACACATTGCGGCAGCCAGTCCCCCTTTTTACACATTGCGGCAGCCAGTCCCATTTTACACATTGCGGCAGCCAGGACCCCATTTTACACATTGCGGCAGCCAGTCCCCATTTTTTACACATTGCGGCAGCCAGTCCCATTTTACACATTGCGGCAGCCAGTCCCATTTTTTACACATTGCGGCAGCCATCCCCATTTTTTACACATTGCGGCAGCCAGTCCCATTTTTTACACATTGCGGCAGCCAGTCCACCTTTTTACACATTGCGGCAGCCAGTCCCATTTTACACATTGCAGCAGCCAGGACCCCATTTTACACATTGCGGCAGCCAGTCCCCATTTTTTACACATTGCGGCAGCCAGTCCCATTTTACACATTGCGGCAGCCAGTCCCATTTTTTACACATTGCGGCAGCCATCCCCATTTTTTACACATTGCGACAGCCAGTCCCATTTTTTACACATTGCGGCAGCCAGTCCCATTTTTTACACATTGCGGCAGCCAGTCCCATTTTTTACACATTGCGGCAGCCATCCCCATTTTTTACACATTGCGGCAGCCAGTCCCATTTTTTACACATTGCGGCAGCCAGTCCCATTTTTTAAACATTGCGGCAGGCGGTGTCCGAGAGAGAGACAGAGAGAGAGAGAGAGACAGAGAGAGAGAGAGAGACAGAGAGAGAGAGAGGGGGGGGGAATATACTTACCTTCTCACCGCTGACAGGCTCCTCGTGCTGCTCCCTCGGTGGCGGCAGTGAGATGAGAAGGAGGAGGAGGGAGGGGGAGCAGGGAGCCGCAGCAGCGCTATGTTATTGGTAGTAAGCGCCGCTGCAGCATCCCCCTCTTCTTCTGTATTGGCTGCCGGGCAGCCAATACGGAAGGAGAGGGGGATGCTGCAGCGGCGCTTACTACCAATAACATAGCGCTGCTGCGGCTCCCTGCTCCCCCTCCCTCCTCCTCCTTGTCCGCTGCCTCCGGCGCTGGTCTCTCTCCTCCAGCGCGGCGCACGGCGCACACAGAGGCGGCATGTAATGAGTCAATTTGACTCATTACATGCCGCTGGCCGTGCGCCCCCAGGGCAACCGCGCTGTGTGCCAAGCCCCCTTGGCACACACGTAGTTACGGCTCTGGTGAAAGTATAGTAAAGGGAGCGTGGTCACACCCCTCTTACCCATGGCCATGCCACCTTTCCTAATTTTAACTGGTTTTCATGTGTTAAATGTTGGAGGGTATGGTACAGTATTGTATTGTGCATAGAGCTCGCCTATCCCTATCAACCCTGTGTATTTTACTGTAGCTAGGGTATTCAGACGTGCCATCAGCATTGCAATGTAGCCTGCAAAACCTATGCCATCACTAGCCCTATAGTTGAGGGCTGCCACAAGGTGGGGGTTCACAGGCGCCGGACATTTTATCAACTTGTTATGCTATCGAGTCTGGTGTATCATAATGTGCATATAGCTCACTTATCCTTATCACCCCTGTGTGTGTTTTAGCTAGGGTATTCAGATGCTCCTTCAGCATTGCACTGTAGCCTGCAAAACCTATGCCATCGCTCGCCCCATAGCTGAGGGCTGCCACAAGGTGGGGGGTCACGGGTGCTGGACATTTTATCAACTTGGTATGCAATTGAGTCCGGTGTATCATAATGTGCATAGAGCTCGCTTATCCCTATCACTCCTGTGTGTGTTTTTGCTAGGGTATTCAGATGCTCCTTCAGCATTGCCCTGTAACTTGCAAAACCTATGCAATTGCTCGCTCAATAGCTGAGGGCTTCCACTAGGCAACGGGTCATGGGTGGTAGCTATTTCAATTGAGTCTGGCCTGCTACAGAAATGTACGTGTACCATAGAACCTTATTCTCATAGCCGCTGTGTATTTTATAGAATACAGCTCCTGCAGCTTTGCCCTGTTTTATGTAAAACTTTGTGAAAGTATAGTATAGTACAATAGATACAAAAATAAAAATAATGAATAAAGTGTGAGGACAAAATTAACATGCATTCGCACTTTGGGAATCGAAACCGGGACTCTAAGCATGGAAAGCGGCACACTTCACCACTCGGACATGTCACCGAATGACAGATGCCCATTGGTTTTGATTATGTGTAATGGCTATGGGATTTTGATGCTAACATATCCCTAACATCAATATACCACACTGTAACTGTAACACGTTTGTTTGTTTGTTTGTTTGTTTGTTTGTGTCTGTATACACTACTGGTTTTATTCGTTGATTTGTCTGCGGGACTTGGACGCTCACATATTCCTAACATCAATGGACTATACCGAGGCTTTATCATGTTTCTTTTGTGTCTGTATATACTGTACTACTGTATTTACTTTGGTTCACTGTAATATACTCTATGACATACTGTAGCATATTGTAGCGTAATGCGATGCACCAGTAAAGTAGTTCTTACTATGTATTTCGGTATTGTATTTTAATGGAGACCACAAGCATGCACAATGGTGATTTTAATAAGTGTCATCTGGTGGATGATCGCAGGTATTACACTTAAAGGTAACGCCAAACGCTCTGTGCGCCTCCCTATGACTAGGCGTGCCTCATTGCACCTAGGCACGCTGCGTATGCCCAATCACGACTAATGCCTCAGCCAGCCAGGATAACTGAGGCTGCATCTGTATGTCCTAGTCCTGAATCCTGATACCCTGCCTCAGTCCTCAGTGTGCTGTTCCTGCCAGTCCTGCTCCTGTGCACAGCTAGATTCTGCCCGGCTTCTGTTTCCTGTGTTTATCCCAGCTTTGTGTCCTAACCTTGCCAAGACCCTCCAGCTCACCTTCTGTGCCATCTTCAGTCTGTGTCCTATTGCAGAAATTTCCTATGGATTCACTCTGCTGGTTCATGTCGCACCTAGTCCTGGTTCCATGCACATGTGCGTATGTGATCACCTACTGCAGCAAACTAAGTTGATATCTGCCGTACCTTTAACATCAAGTCTGCAGCTATCTGTTTCTACTATACCTGGACCAGTTCTCAAGTCACAGCTTAGCCACCCTGTTGTATTATAGGTTCCTGCTGCCAGCACTCTGCTTTCAATCACAGTACACACCCAGCACTTGCTTGATTCCCAGCAGTTAACCATTACCTAGCTGTTTTCACCTGCAACAAACACTTTGTTACTTCAGTTATTATTGTTCAGTTACCAGTGCATATCCAGTCTTTCAGTCTTAAGTCACCATATATTGTCAAGCCTATCACAATTACCATTTCAGTATTCAGTTTGCCTGCAATTAACTTTTAACTTGCCAGCTGCTACACTCCAGATTTATTACCTTGTTGTCTCCAGTCTATTGTGTGAGTCCCTACAGCTATAGGTTTAAGCCTCGGCAGCCCCCTAAGTACTGGTGTGCATGTTGTGTACTAAGTGAACTGCAGAGGGCTGTTATTGGTAGAAGACTCTCTCACCGGCTCTAGCGGTCCCACACATATAGTGCTGGAGTTCCCTAAAACATTTGTCTTCTGATGCTCTGCCTCCCTAGTAACATCATTGTTATAATTAGTTTCATATTCAAAATATTGAATTAGTTTTCTGCTGTGCAATATTTAAGAAAAATATGTTGAAAGATGGTGTTTAATTATGGAGAAATAACTAATATCACATAATTAATAATTACACAACCATAATAATTATTTAGTATTGCTGATAAAAGACAGAGCAATTATAATAATGATCATCAGCTGTGTTAGTCAGCCTATGCTAGTGGTCAAAACAGATAAATAGCCTGAATTAAAAATGTTATGCTGATGGAGAAAATCAAGATCAAATTTTTGATTATTAGGTGCTGCACTACAGCTGTGCTGAAGCTCTGTATCGACATTGTACTGAACTGAAAGTGTGCATCTTAAGTCAAATAATTAAAGTGATTTTGACCAGGAACTTGGAAGTGCAAAGTACCACAGATATTCCTTTGTAGGCTTTAAAAATTAATTTCCACAAAGTGATCAGTACATGAGTTAGTCACTACTAGCATGTGGGTCAGGAAGGTGGGGTCATTCCAGTACTACAAGGAATGTAACAAAAAATGCAAAAAAGAAAGCAGAGCAGCTAAAATAGAAAAAAAAGGAAATCGCCAAGAAGAGTAAAGCAAACACTAAAAAGTTTTTTAAAGTATATAAACACCAAAAGGTTTAATAAGGAAAATATAGGACCATTAAAGGGCAAGTTGGAATTCTTGATTAATGATGACAAAGATAAAGCAGCTATATTGAACACATTTTTTTTCATCAGTGTTTACTAGAGAGGACCAGCTGGTGGGAGTAGTGCACAACAAAAGCTATGATAGCGTCCTGTTGCTAAGTACTTGATTAAATGAGGAAGTAATCTGGAAAGGACTAAGTAAAATTATGAAAAATAAATCTCCTGGTCCGGATGGACTTCACCCAAGGGTGTGTATGGTGCTTAACTTAGAACTAGCAAGTCTTTATATTTGATTTTCTATGATTCAATTACATCAGGCATGATACCAAAAGACTGGCATATAGCAGAGGTAGTCCCAATATTAAAAAGCGAAATAAAACTCATCCCAGTAACTAGAGACTAGTAAGTTTAACATCTATAGTGGTGAAGATACTGGAAGGTGTAATAAGGGATAGCATACAGGAGTACTCGGAAACCTCCTTTGTTATTAATAGGAATCAGCATGGTTTTGTGAGGGACATGCCATGTCAAACTAACTCAATTAGTTTCTATGAGAAAGTGAGTGATAATATTGATCAGGGTAAAGCAATGGATGTGGTGTATTTAGATTTTGCTAAAGCCTTCGACACAGTGCCACACATGAAACTGATTTTCAAATTAAGAGAGCTTGGTTTAGGAAACACTATTTGTACTTGGGTAAGTAATTGCCTGGATAACAGGCAAAAGCGAGTGGTGGTTAATAGGATGTTCTCCGACTGGGCCTCAGTATTCAGTGGAATACTGCAAGGGTCCGAACTTGGGCCACTACTGTTTAACATATTTATTGATGACCTAGGAGTGGGTCTGGAAAGCACTGTGTCAATTTTTGCAGATCATACTAAACTGTGTAGAATAATTAATTCAGACAAGGATGCTGAGTTTCTACAGAACAAATTATTTAAACTGGAAGTCTGGCCAGATAAATGGAGAATGAGGTTCAATATCGAAAAATGTAAAGTTATACACTTTGGGACTAAAAACAATCATGCAGCCTATAAATGAAATGGGAAAAATGTAGGGGAAACAGTATTTCAAAAAGATTTGGGGGTGCTCATTGATAATAAACTTAGTAGCAGTACCCAATGTCAAAGGGCAGCAACATAGGCAAATAAGGTGTTAACATGCATAAAATGGGGAATTGAGACAAGGGATGTGAGTGTAATCCTGCTACTGTATAAATCATTGGTACGTCAACACCTTGAATGTTGTGTTTAGTTCTGGGCACCGCACTATAAAAAAAGATATCTTGGAACTTGAAAGGGTTCAGAGGTAAGCCACCAAATTGATTAAGGGGTTAAAGGCACTGGATTAAGAGGAAAGGCTTACTAAGTTAGATATGTTTCCACTCGAAAAGATTTGGCTAAGAGGAGACATTAACAATATTTACAAATATATAAAGGGACAATACAAGGATCTATCAGGCGATTTGTCTATTGAAAAATCTCTACACAGGACATGTGGACACCCTTTGAGGTTAGAGAAGAGAAAATGTCATACCCAGTGAAGAAATGGGTCCTTCACAGTAAGGGCAGTAAGGATTTGGAATTCTCCAGAGAAGGTGATAATGGTGGACTCAGTTAATATGTTTAAAAATGGATTAGATAAGATAAATTAGATTAGATAAATTACTAACTGAAAGAAATACCCAAGGATATTGCATTTAAAGAGTGTGCATTTTAGAAAAAGCACAAATTATAGTTGTTAGACTCAGGGGTCTATTTACGAAGCCATGGATTGAGATAAATTAGCTGGAGATAAAGTACAAGCCAATTGCCTCCTAACTGCCTTGTCACAGGCTGTGTTTGGAAAATGACAGGAGCTGGTTGGTTGGTACTTTATCTCCGTCCAAGCCTTAGTAAATAGACCCTTTAGTAACTTAACTTCATCTGGGTCATTATAGTTAAACTATTGTTACATACCAGAGGCAGAACTCTGGGAGGCAACAGAGTCATCTGCCGCCGGGCTCCTGCTCTGAAGGGGGGCACCTCTCTTCCCATTCTGTGACACCATTGAATTAAGTTAATTGATAGCTGCTGCTATCATTTCAGTGGCAAACTTCCTCACTGGTCCCTGCACCTTACAAATCACACCCTCTTTATTATACTGTAGATACACATTTTACAAGTATCACACCCAGGATTAGAAACCACAACCTATTACACTGGAAGCAGACACCTTACTGATGAAGCTATTTGCTCTTGTATAGGATATATGAGAATTCTAACTACATGAAGTTACTTCTCTGACAATTACACGTAACTTCATATAGTTAGAATTCTCATGCTTCCTCTACAGGAGCAAATAGATCCATCAGTAAAGTGTCTGCTGTTAGTGTAACAGGTCATGGGTTCTAATCCTGTGCATGACTGCTAAGAAATGTGTGATTTAAAATAAAAGACAATTAAGTGTATAAATACAGTATATACATTTTTTTCAAAACACTCCACATACATACATACATACATACATACATACATACACACACACACACACATATATATATATATATACACACACACACACACACACATGCACACATACATACATACATACATACATACATATATTTATCTTAATATAGGAAATAGGGGGGCACCAATATTTATCTTGCCTCCGGGGGAATTGTGACGAATTTACGCCACTGTTACATACAGATTAGTGTAAGAATTATAATAAAGGTTGAACTCAATGGACATTTTTGGCCAGATGAATCATTATGTAGAAAGTAATAAAATGGAGAGTGAAAAAGTGTCAGCCAATCATCTCCCATGCCATCTCATGGCATTTTTCAAACACAGCCTATAACATGGCAGTTAGGACCTGATTGGCTGATACTTTTTCACTCTCCATTTTAACACTTTTCAAGCGATTATGCATCTCTTATTTCAACCTCATTAACTATGTTACTATGTTACTATGTTATTAGTATTAATCATAAAATTGAGGTATGTTGGATGAATAACTAATTATAAGTATTTCAGGTGTTGTACTTTACAGCTATGATGTACTGTCCTGGGTATCCACAGAAGTTTGATTAATTACATTACCTTATGCAGAAACAAGTATCCATTTAACTAATGCAGGGGTTCATGTGCGTTAAGACACTTCAGGGGTTCATGTGTATCAAGACACTGACTGTTACAACTGTCATCATTATTGCAAGATATATGTTAGAAACAGACTTCCCTTCCCTATACCCATGACTCATTGAGCTTTTGATTCACACCCATGACACTCACATAAATCAAGGTGGTTACATGCAATCACATTGGTACCACCCAGTGCATGCTCCTTAATGCCCAATTTCATGAAAAGGCAGATGTGTCAGGGTTCTGTGCTACTCAGAATATGATGGACATACTAAAAAATACATACATTTGCACCTGTGCGTGCGCTGTGTACAAGCCCTTCACTTGCATCCACTGATAGTTATTTGGGCTACTCAGAATCAGCTCCTCTATGAGACAGACAGTGTGACCCCCAACATCTTTACTTAATTAAAAACTTTTTTAAGTGATCTATAGGTGTGTTTGTGATCTATAGGTGTGTTAGCTATTGGTTGATGGGAAATAAAATCAAGTACTGTATTAGCAACATTAATTATTGTACATCAAATGATTATCAGTTTTATAAATTTCAACTGTCATATTATTTGGAAATAAAGAAATATTATTTAGAGTTAATATTTCAATAAATTAATATATTTTAATGTAAACAATTATACAGATGTAGAAAATGTTTAAAAATGAGTGCAGTAATATGTAGATTGTATGCTTGCGAGCAGGGCCTTCCTAACTCAATGACTCTTTGTTATTACTCAGTTTTGTTTTATCACTGTTGTTTCCAATTGTAAAGCACAACAGAATATGATGCACTAAATAACAAACTGTTAATAGATAAAATAAACAAATATAATTTAAATAAAAGGTTTATCGTATTATTGATAACCAGACAACATGGTATTCAAGAACAAACTAGCTATAGTTCCTTACAATGTCTATGTAAGTGACACTTGATGCTTCAATAAAAAAGTTTACAAAATAAATACAAAAATAAAAATCAAGAAATGTAACAAAAAATATAAAAAAATATAATTCTGCTGCTCATGGCTGTCAGAGATTGCATAAGTTTACCACCTTAACTATATACTATATACTAACTATATTGCGGAATGTAACATTTCATACCCACTGTATGGATACGACTATCCTGAGTGGTTAAGTACTGGCATCTATGCATATACAGTATAGTCAGGATAATTTAATAGGTTCTGGTTATCTAAATTGTTGACAAATTGTTTCTATCAGGTTGAAACACTTCTCTACCATTAAGCATGTACCATTTTGATTAAGTGAACATTTGTTGGAATACCAGCTGGATACTTTTAAGTGCCTCTATACTAAAGGAAAGTGGTTTTATTACTTTGCACATTATGTAGATGAGACATTAGCAATTTCATGATGTGTACCTTTTCATTATTTTTCATATTTATTTTAATTCATTTTTCAAATGTGTGTTTATTGCTTTAAAAAAATAATTTTATATATATATATATATATATATATATATATATATATATATTCCTTTAAGCACGGTCACAATCTATTGGCATTTTTTATAATTCATCATTTTTTTATTTTTGATCCATCTATACTGCTTTCCTTTTGAACCTGTAGTTTGCCAATACAGAACAACTGTTTTACTTTCATTTAATAGTACTGTAATTCTTAACCCCACAACTACAAAACAGGAGTGCAGGGAATATCCCTAATGTTATCAGTGTGGGGCTTGTTCTTCCTATAAGTGGGCCTGCATTTTTGTTGTTGGCTTCACTTCCCTAGGGATACCAGCCCTGTGCTGTCCGACTTAGGGCTGGTTGGCACTGAAAGCCTGATTCGGAGATGGACATGATAGGATGGTACATGTATCTTTAAGTGCAGCTACTATGCTAAAATAACTAATGTTGGAGGAGGCATCTAGTGCAAATGGATGCCTCCTGCATGTTTGTGTGATGTGCTGGCTTTGGCACTCCCAGAAAATGGGGATGGCAAGGCCAAACATTTTAAGGAATGCTGCCAAGCATTGCCCACTACCTGCCCCCAAATGGCACCGTCTTACAGGCTGCTGCTTAGTGGGTACTGCATGCGATGATGCCAGACCTGTTCTGCACATGTGCAGTCCTCCCACCATCATAGTTATATGTAAATCATCATGGTTGCATACAACTGTGAACCAGGACCTGTTGCTGGAGGTTATTGCATTATTTTTATTTATTTTTCATTTTTAAAAATAAACATAATATAGATGGATGCATGGATCCTATTGATCTGTGTAACACTTGGTACAATGGGGGTAATTCAGAGTTGATCGCAGCAGCAAATTTGTTAGCAGATGGGCAAAACCATGTGCACTGCAGGTGTGGCAGATAAAACATGTGCAGAGAGAGTAATGGCCCATACACACTATGCAATATCATTCACAATCTGAATGATATTGGCCCTCATTCCGAGTTGTTCGCTCGTTCTTTTTCATCGCATCGCAGTGAAAATCCGCTTAGTACGCATGCGCAAAGTTCGCACTGCGACTGCGCCAAGTAACTTTACTATGAAGAAAGTATTTTTACTCACGGCTTTTTCTTCGCTCCGGCGAACGTAATGTGATTGACAGGAAATGGGTGTTACTGGGCGGAAACACGGCGTTTTAGGGGCGTGTGGCTGAAAACGCTACCGTTTCCGGAAAAAACGCAGGAGTGGCTGGAGAAACGGTGGGAGTGCCTGGGCGAACGCTGGGTGTGTTTGTGACGTCAACCAGGAACGACAAGCACTGAACTGATCGCACAGGCAGAGTAAGTCTGGAGCTACTCTGAAACTGCGAAGTAGTTTGTAATAGCAATATTGCGAATACATCGGTCGCAATTTTAAGAAGCTAAGATTCACTCCCAGTAGGCGGCGGCTTAGCGTGAGCAACTCTGCTAAATTCGCCTTGCGACCGACCAACTCGGAATGAGGGCCGATATTGTTCAGTTGTAAATGATATTGCATAATGTGTATGCATGATTTGACGTACGATGCGCGATCCCGCGGGTCACATGCGACGTCGTACGTCAGACTGCATGCATTCTTGATGAGGTGAAATTGTGTGGTTTTGAACCCCAGTGATGACTTTGTTTCTAGACATCGTTTGACATCGTTTGTAGTGTATACACAAGTTCCGTTCTTATATGATATCTTATACAATATCATACGATATTGTTTCGTATGGGATTGCATAATGTGTACATAGCATTAGATTTGGGTGGGTTATTTTGTTTCTGTGTAGGGTAAACACTGGCTGCTTTATTTTTACACTGCAATTTCGATTTCAGTTTGAACACACCCCACCCAAATCTAACTCTCTCTGCACATGTTATATCTGCCCCTCCTGCAGTGCACATTGGGGGTCATTCCTATTTGATCGCTAGCTGCCATTGTTCGCAGCACAGCGATGAAGCCAAAAAATGGCATTTCTGTGCATGCATATGCCCCAAAATGCGCACGCGCGACGTACCGGTACAAAGCCGGTTGTGGTTGTGCACAGGTTCTACCGAAGTTTTCAGTCGCACTGACGGCCGCAAGAAGATTGACAGAAAGGGGGCATTTCTGGGTGTCAACTGATCATTTTCAGGGAGTGTTTGCAAAAACACAGGTGTGTCTGAAAAAATGCAGGCGTGACTGGGCGTTTGCTGGGTGGGTGTAAGACGTCAAATCCGAACAAGAATAGGTTGAAGTGATTGCAAGCGCTGAGTAGGTTCAGAGCTAGTCAGAAACTGCACAGACTGTTTTTGCAGAGCTCGGCTGCACATGTGTTTGCACTTCTGCTAAGCTAAAATACACTCCCCAGTGGGCGGTGGCATAGCGTTTGCACGGCTGCTAAAACTAGCTAGCGAGCGATCAACTCGGAATGACCCCCATAGTTTTGCCCAACTGCTAACAAATTTGCTGCTGCGATCAACTCTGAATTAGGCCCAATACTTTATGTGTCTCAGAGACCACTCACATTATAGGTATTCTTCGTGGCAAGTTTGTAGCTCTAGCAATTTGTATCTCTTTAATGAGGGAATCTCTGAATGGTGTTATCTTGGTGTTTTCGCCATAGTGAGTATAGTAAATTGTCAGGATACAATCCTGCAGGGATTTACAAAGCGATGGGTAATAAATTTCCCCCAAGTCTCTAAACACCCAGATGGGTAAGTTCAACATAAATTCTTTAATGTTCATCATAAGGTACCCAGCAAGAATAATTATCAATCTTCCTATCAAATGGCATCTCCATTGGAGGGATTCTAACATCAGTTTATGGTAACAATGTCAAAATATGCAGTTATAGTCACCAGGATCAATCTAGCAATAAAACAGGGAAATTGAAAGGTATCCGGACTCCAGGTCGACAACAAAAAGGTCGACACACCTTAGGTCGACACCAATTGGTCGACACACATTTGGTCGACATGGACAAAGGGTCGACGTGGACAAAGGGTCGACAGGAACAAGGTCGACATGGAAAAAGGTCGACATGCGTTTTTTATGTTTTTTTTCTTTTTTGTAACCTTTTCATACTTAACGATCCACGTGGACTACGATTGGAAAGGTAATCTGTGCCGAGCGAAGCGAAGGCACCATGCCCGAAGCATGGCGAGTGAACGCGGTGCACTAATTGGAGTTCCCGGTCACTCTACGAAGAAAACGACACCAAAAAAACATAAAAAACTAATGTCGACCTTTTTCCATGTCGACCTTGTTCCTGTCGACCTTTTGTCCATGTCGACATTTGTCCATATCGACCTAAGGAGTGTCGACCAATTGGTGTCGACCTAAGGTGTGTCGACATTTTTGTTGTTGACCCTGAGTCCCAGACCCAATTGAAATTGTGTGAGAGATAACTGTGTGTGTCCCTATGAAGGTGCCATTACCAGCATTAGGTTATACCAGCCATGGCTATTGGCACTAAGGCAGAGAAACGTGCAACTGAGAGTCCCCATCCATAGTTTCCATTTCTTAGCTGGACATGGGGCTGTTATGAATAATCCTCAGAGTATATTTTCAAACTTACTGTATACTCACTGTTTATAGCCACTCACACTTGTAGTTAATGTTAATTTTGTTGTTAGAGGGCAACACTGCTGTTGTTAGAGGGTACTGTAACATATGTATTTGTATCCACATACACTGTTCACCTTTATTTCATACAGTTCAAGATGTCTGCAGCGACTGAGACACTCCAAGAGGAGTAGAGTATCGTTTTCCATATTAGTCACATTGCTGATGTAGCAAAAGCTACTCACAGTGTACTACAGATGCAAGGCTGTGACTTTAACAGCACAGAACTTGGTCATTCTGACCCGTTCGCCTGCAGCGGTTTGTTGGTGTGGTGCGAATGGGTCTGGAATGCGCATGCGCGGCGGCTGCAGTGCGCATGTGCGGCGTTGCCTGGAAACAGGGGTCACCGGGTTACGTCACGTCCTACGAAAGAAGCGGTCACAGAGCCGACTGCAAAGATTGACAGAAAGAAGGCGTTCCTGGGCGGATCCGGACTATTGAAGACAGTTTTCGGGGAGTGGAGAAGAAAACGCAGGCGTGTCCAGCAGAACGGGGAGCGGACGTCTGATGTCAAAGCCCGCCCCAGCATCGCTGAGATCGTCGCACAGGGTAAGTATGTCCAGGCCTAGTCTACTTTTGCTTGAAGTTTTTTCAGCTTAGCAGGGCTGCACAAGTGTTCGCAGCCCTGCTAAGCTAAAATACACTCCCCCATAGGCGTGTACTAGTTGATCGCAGCAGCAGCAAAAAGTTGCTGGCTGCGATCAACTCGGAATGACCACCTTGGTCTCACACACATACAAAGTTGAATGTGAAGCACAACAGAACTAGGCATAAAGAAAAAGCTGCGAATGCTAATACATTAGTACCATGGGGTATAGACGGGTATAGACGGGTCCACCAGGAGCCATTGGCACTTTCAGAGTTTGAGAATGTGGGCAGGCACCTCTCTCTATGCCCCTCCTACCAGACTCAGTTTAGAAAATGTGCCCGGGGGAGCCGGTCACAGCTAGGGGAGCTCTACATAGATTCTTTAGTAAAAGTTTATTTTAGAGTTTTTTATTTTACAGGAAGGCTGCTGGCAACAGCCTCCATTTTTCGTGGGACTAAGGGGGGGAGTAGTGTCCACCCTGCAGGGTCTGAGCCACTATCTCCGCTGACAGGACACTGAGCTCCTGAGGGGATCGAACACTCCCTGCCACAGGGGATCGCTCACCCCGGTAGCATGCCGCCAGGGACGTGCAGTCAGGGGAGGCAGGGGAGGCAGTGCCTCCCCTGTGATTAATTATTAAAATAATAAAAAGAAGATACTTATGACACATATTCTGTGTCATAAGTATCTTCATTATTGAATTCTAATCATTTTACGGCTTTAAAGCAGTTTGGGAGGCACTGACAGCAGGTGCCTCCCGTGGATAATGGGAACGGGACAGTGCGGGGAGCGGAGCCTAGCACTGGGCTGTAAAAGCCCATGAAAAAACTTTGGGAAAGCGGCACTGTTCCAAGTGCCTCGCTGACAGGGACACCACCCCCATGTCAGCGAGGCACCTGTGATTGGACAGCGGATCCAGGGCTGGATCCGCTTGTCCAATCACCCACATGCAGCGCTGGAGGCGGCGGGTCCCGGCGTTAATGATAGCCGGGAGTAGCGGTGGGCAGTGTGTCTGCGGCTTCCACCCCCCTTCCCGTCCTCCGGCTCCCGCTCACCTTACCAGCGGCGGCGGTCCTGCGGAGTGTGCAGCTCTTCCCCCCTGGCTCCGTCCTCCCGGCTCCCGATCACCTGACAGGCAGCAGCGGTGGCTTGTGCGGCTGTCCTCCTCCGCCGGCTCCAGCAGCAACAGCAGCAGCAGCAGGTTAGTTCCGTGTCTCTCTTCTCTTTTGCTCCTTTCACTATTTCTCTTTTCTCTCTCTCTCTCTCTCTCTCTCTCTCTCTCTCTCTCTTCTTTCCCCCTCCTGTGGATCATATGTAAGTATAATGTTCATTTTTACAGGTACCCCTTTGGATTCTACTGGACAAGTGGACATGACCGGCGTGGGATGTAGGTAAGTAATCTCTCTCTTATTTTTACAGGAACCACCTATTGGATTCTACTGGACAAGTGGACGTGACCGGTGTGGGATATAGGTAAGTATGTGTGAGTGTGTCAGTGTGTTTTAATAAAATTTTACTGTCACGGTGTGTGTGTGTTTGTGTTTTTATTTGGGTATTTTTTTTGTTGTAGAACTACAGGTACCAGCGAGCCCATTATTTCCCCGCCTGCTGGTACTTGAGGTTCTTCAAGTACCAGCAAGCGGGGGAGGCTTGCTGTGCCTTGTAGTTCCACAACAAAAAACAATATTCTTTTTTTACACACATGGCTATCAGCCCGGCACCCACCGCCCAGGGGTGCTGGGGACAGCCTCGGGCTTCACCCCTGGCCCTTGGGTGCCTGGAGGGGGGGACCCCTTGATTTAAGGGGTCCCCACTCCTCCAGGGTACCCCGGCCAGAGGTGACTAGTTGGGGGGGTAATGCCACGGCCGCAGGGACCAATATAAAAGTGTCCCCCGGCTGTGGCATTATCTCTCTGGCTAGTGGAGCCCGGTGCTGGTTTTAAAAATACGGGGGACCCCTACATCTTTTGTCCCCCGTATTTTTGGAACCAGGACCGGACTAAGAGCCCGGTGCTGGTTGTTTAAATACGGGGAACCCCTATCCAATTTTTTTCCCAGTATTTAAACAACCAGGACTGGCTCAAAGAGCCCGAGGCTGGTTATAATTAGGAGGGGGGACCCCACGCATTTTTTTTTAACCCATTCAGACCCTTCTCCATTAAGTTAATGGAAGCCCTGGACAACAAAATTGCATTCATGTCCTCCTCCCACTCCCTTCCCAGTCCCAAATACTAATTTAATTTTTTTTTCTATAAAAATGTACACTATATCACAAGTAAGATGAGCAGGCAGCGGGCATTGGCGGCATCGGACTGAGATAGAAATTAGTGGCGGAGGGCTGGGTCAGACGATTGCCGCCACCCCCTTACAGAGCCAGAAGATAGGTGGCGAGTGATTCACCGCCCCCCCCCCCTAGCAAGCGGGGAGCCGGTGTGAAGATGGCGGCAACAGGGTATGGAGCACAGTACTAACTGCACTCCGGGGTTCAGTGGTGCACAGTGCAGCGCTATGAGTGTCACCATGAGCCAGCGCCTACACCCTACACTGACCTCTCAAGCCTGTTAGGGTCCCGGGATCTCTGCCAGCATAAATCCTCAGGCCAGTATAATCCTATGAAGAGCGGGAAGACAGTTCCATTAAGGGGGCGGAGCTTCTCCTCAGAGCGGACCCAGCAGAGTTCAGCACCATTTTCCTGCCTGCAGAAACACTGTCAGTGATGTGCAGTCCCTCCAGAGCAACTCCAGCTATCTCTCACACTACTAGGGGTTTGTAGAGGGGGGTGGGGGAGGCTGTGTAAGACTGTGTAACCTGTTAAGGTACACAGTCAGCGCTGGTTTAGGGTCTCCCTATACCTGGAAAGTGCTGTGTGTGGGTTGGCTCCATTCTCTGTGTCTCTCTTGCCATTCTTGGGGGTGAAACGCTGTCTGTCCTCCCCTGTGTGTGTGTGTGGAGTGTCTGTGGTCTCCATTAAGCTATGTCCAAGGACTCTGTGTCATATGCTGCAGAGGATTTATCCTCTCAGGATGATCCCATTCCATGTAAACAGGTTTGCACTGATTTAGCACAGATACCAGCAAGGGAGCCTGAATGGTAATCCTCTATCAAATCCATGATTTTTCAGATCTTTGCTAGGGTAGCACAGAATGAATCTGCAACTCAGGTTTTGCAGTACTCTATGGCAGTTTGGTCTGGTTCTGTTACCTCAGGTCCCTCCTCTGTAGGTTCCCATAAACGTGCTCTCACACAGATTATGCAGGAAGACACAGATACCGACTCTGACATGGCAGACAGTGATGGGGATGTACTTACAGGGAGCTCATCTCTTGCTAAAGGGGTGTTGTTGACGATAGAAGCTATAAGGGATGTGTTGAATAATGCAGATACAACACCGGAGCAGGTTGAGGAGGCTTACTTCACTGACAATAAGAAAGCCTCGCTAACCTTCCCTGCGTCCAAAGAATTAAATGCTATATTTGAGAAAGCATGGGAAAACCCGGAGAAAAAAATCCAGATTCCTAGAAGGGTTCTGGTTGCTTTTCCCTTCCATGAGGGGGATAGGAAAAAATGGGAAAACCCACCCATAGTGGACGCATCTGTATCCAGACTCTCCAAAAAGTTTGTTTTACCTGGATCTAACGCCTTGAAGGATCCGGCTGATCGCAAAATTGATACTACGCTCAAATCCATATACATGGCATCAGAGGCGATACTATGGCCTACGATTGCCTATGTATGGATTTCCAAAGCTATAGTAAAGTGGTCAGGTACGTTACTTGAGGATTTGGATACTATGGATAAAAGTGACGTAGAATTGTTTTTACGTAACATTCAGGATTCTGCAGGATTTATGGTGAAATCCATGAAGGACCTGGGTTCAATGGCTGCAGGAATTTTTTCCATGTCTGTCTCAGCTCATCAAGGACTGGGCAGCGCCAGTGGTCTGCCGACGTGGAATCCAGGAGAGTTGTGGAGACCCTACCCTACACAGGTCAGGCTCTCTTTAGGGAAGCATTGGATATGTGGATCTCCACGGCTATGGTGGGTAAGTCACCTTTACTTCCCTCAGCTGCACCTGCTGTGAAGTAACCTTTTTTTTCAGCGGCATCACAGTCCTTTCGTGCTGCTAAAACAAGAAAAGCAAAACCGTCCAACACCTTCTTTAGAGGAGGTCGGCCAAAATCCAAGAAACCTGCTGCTGCAGGTTCCCAGGAACAGAAACCTGCTTCTGGTCCACCAAAGTTCTCTGCATGATGGTGGACAGCGCGGCCTGGAGGTAGGGCTGGTGGGGGCGAGACTCAGACATTTCAGTCACGTCTGGGTGTTGTCTGGACTGGATCCCTGGGTACTAGATACTGTGTCCCAGGAGTACCGGCTGGAAATTCAAGATGTCCCTCCTAACTGGTTCTTCAACTCAGGCTTACCAGCTTTGCTGGCAGACAGGGCTACCCTACAGGGAGCCATCCAGAAGCTGGTGGGGACACAGGTTATCGTACCAGTTCCTCCCCAGTTGCAAAACAAAGGTTACTATTCAAACCTTTTTGTGGTACTGAAACCAGATGGTTCGGTCAGGCCCATTCTGAACTTAAAATCACTAAACCCCTTTCTGAGGGAGTTCAAGTTCAAAATGGAGTCTCTAACGACAGTGATATCAGGTCTGGAGAAGGAGGAATTCCTGGTATCCCTGGATATCAAGGATGCATACCTCCACATTCCGATTTGGCTGCCGCATCAAGCTTATCTTCGATTCGCACTGTTGAACTGTCATTTTCAGTTCCAGGCCCTGCTATTCGGACTCTCCACAGCACCGAGGGTATTCAACAAGGTGATGGGGGAAATTATGGTTCTTCTCGGCAGGCAGGGGGTGGATATAATTCCATATCTGGACAATCTGCTGATAAAAGCATCGTACAAGGAGAAGCTGTTACGGTCAATAGCTCTCACAACCCAGCTTCTCAGGGAACATGGTTGGATCCTGAATCTTCCAAAATCACATTTGGAACCAAACAGGAGGTTGTTCTTTCTGGGAATGATCCTTGACACGGAAGTGCAGAGGGTATTTCTTCCAGAGGAAAAAGCATTGGTGATACAAACAATGGTCCGGGATGTCCTGAAGCCAACCCAGGTGTCGATTCATCAGTGCATTCACCTTCTGGGGAAGATGGTGGCCTCTTACGAGGCTCTGCAGTATGGTAGGTTTCATGCTCGGTCCTTTGAACTGGATCTCCTGGACAAGTGGTTGGGATCCCATCTACACATGCACCAGAGAATATGTCTGTCGCCAAAGGCCAGGATTTCACTCCTCTGGTGGCTGCAATTACCTCACCTTCTGGAGGGCTGCAGGTTTGGGATTCAGGACTGGGTCCTTCTAACCACTGATGCAAGTCTCCGGGGCTGGGGCGCAGTCACTCAAGGGGAATTTTTCCAAGGAAGGTGGTCAAGTCTGGAAGCCGGCCTGCTGATAAACATTCTGGAACTAAGAGCCGTCTACACCGGTCTACTCCAAGCGGCCCATCTTCTGAGAAATCGGGCCACTCAAGTGCAGTCGGACAATGTAACGACAGTGGCTTACAAAAACCGACAGGATGGAATGAAGAGCAGAGCTGTAATGTCAGAGGTGACAAGAATCATCCTCTGTGCAGAAAAACACGCATTGGTGTTGTCCATCCAGGGGAGTGGGGTCTCCATCCAGAGGTGTTCAAGGAGGTAACAGATCTTTGGGGCATACCCCAAATCAACATGATGGCATCTCTTCTCAACAAGAAACTTCGGCGGTATTGTTCAAGGTCGAGGGACCCGCAAGCAGTGGCAGTGGATGCCCTAGTGACTCCATGGGTGTACCAGTCGGTGTACGTGTTTCCTCCACTTCCACTCATTCCAAGAATTCTCAAACTCATAAAGAGAACAAGAGTTCAGGCAATCCTCATTGTTCTGGACTGGCCAAGACGGGCTTGGTACGTGGATCTTCTGGATCTACTGCTAGAAGAGCTGAGGCCTCTTCCTCTACGGGAGGACCTGATGCAGCAGGGGCCGTTCGCCTATCAAGACATACCATGGCTACGTTTGACGGCAAGGAGGTTGAACGCCAAATACTAGCTTGGAAAGGCATTCCGAACAAGGTTATTCTTACCCTGATACAGGCTAGGAAAGGAGTAACGTCAAAACATTACCATTGTATTTGGAGAAAATATGTATCTTGGTGAGAGTCCAAGAAGTTTCCTGCGGTGGAGTTTCAACTGGGATGTTTTTTCCTCTTCCTGCAAACAGGTGTGGATATGGCAATAATGTATACATACATGTGTACACAGGGAGCGCTAAATATTCATAATTATCTAATTTATTTAGACAATAAAAAGTAGAATGACAATGCACAATTTAATAATAATAATAAGATATATCAATTAAAAAATTAAAAACCATATCAAATGGACATCTCTCGTGGAAATAAGGAACCTACAATTTCTCTGTGGAAATCAACTTATATCTATCCGTCACCACTTTGCTCTGTGCTGCCTGCATCCAGCTCTCTCCCCCAGTCTGCAAATCAGGCTCCACAAAAAGCTGCAGGACCTGCAGCGAAACGCGTCAGGTGCCACCCTGATCACCGACTATTTGCCACAGAAAAAGTGCCCGGACCAGACTGGACGTTCAGCTCTAACTAATTGGTGGACTTTACAGACTCACCGAGGACCCTTCTGCAAGTGAATTTCCGCATACTGGTGAGAAATGAGAACATGCCATTAAGCTCCCATTAAAAGACTCCTCTCATGGGACTTTCTCCCTCCAGCGGCTCAAGAAGTGGTAAATAAATTCTATTGGGACTGTGCAATCAGTCTCTAAGCCTCATAAGTCTGCCACAACTGTTGTCCAGTTAAAACTTAAAAGGAACGGACACTATTGTTCACTCAGTCAATTTTGGCCGGTGATCCTACTGACTTTTAATTGGTATTTTAGAGTTTTAAATAAATGTTTGAACCTTTTTCTCACTCAATCCATCTCATTTTGTTACTAATAGAATTAGCGCTGCTATTTTCTCTTTTTCTATTTATTTATCTACTTGTAAGGTGGCTTCTTCCTGGGCGGCTGCCCGGGGTGTCTCGGCTTTACAACTCTGCCGAGCAGCTACTTGGTCGGGGTCGAACATGTTCGCAAAGTTCTACAAGTTCGATACTTTGGCCTCTGAGGACCTTAAGTTTGGTCAATTGGTTCTGCAGGAGCCTCCGCGCTCTCCCTCCCATTCTGGGAGTTTTGGTACATCCCCATGGTACTAATGTGGACCCAAGCATCCTCTAGGACGTAAGAGAAAATAGGATTTTAATTACCTACCGGTAAATCCTTTTCTCGTAGTCCGTAGAGGATGCTGGGCGCCCGCCCAGCGCTTCGTGATCCTGCAGTAGTTATTTAGTTCAGTACTGCTTAGTTCTAGGTTAAGTACTGTTTTGTTACTTGGTAAGTAATCTTGTTCAGCCATTGCTGATGTTTCAAGCTAGTTAGCTTGGTCTGCCTTGTTTGTGAGCTGGTGTGAATCTCGCCACTATCTGTGTAAAATCCTTCTCTCAAAGATGTCCGTTTCCACAGGTACAGTTTCTAGACTGAGTCTAGTAGGAGGGGCATAGAGGGAGGAGCCAGCTCACACTCTCAAACTCTTAAAGTGCCAATGGCTCCTGGTGGACCCGTCTATACCCCATGGTACTAATGTGGACCCCAGCATCCTCTACGGACTACGAGAAAAGGATTTACCGGTAGGTAATTAAAATCCTATTTTTCACAGATTTTACATACTCAGACACACACAGATAAATAAATGCTACAGTTATGTTGCTCCAACTTGTCTTATTTATGGAAATAAGATTCACATTTTGAGTGAGAAAGAAACTCTGTGCAGCCAAGTCGCACAGCACCTGGTGCGCCTGAGAGGGGCTCTCTGACATGACTGAAGCCATGGTAAAATATACCGTATACCGTATATATAATGCCAATTTACAAATTCAAATATTTTTGTTTTACATTTAATAAGCCCATAACAACATTATTAACTATGCATACAAAATGATACAGAGCAAATGAAACCGAAAATGATGATATTCAATATACCATCCTATAATTTTAGTTAGAAAAGATTCTGGAGACCAAAGTAAAGTGTAAGGTACTTTATTATCATTTAATTTTAATGAGACCACTGTTGTATACTGTAGTATTAAAATAATATTTCTTTTTTTCCCTCTAGAGTCACAATTACTACATCCAAAATATAAAATATGTTATTAAAAAATTAAGAAAAGGCGTTTAAAAATGGCCAATAACTTGTACAGGATCCTCAATGCATTAGGACATTATAGGTGCATATATAATGTTAGATATAAAACAGAAATCATTTGAAAAGTATACATAGGAAGTAAATCAAAACTTTGGAAATAGTGATGAGTTAGCTGTCTCTAAAACATTGGATAACTGTTAATTTTCTCTTCCATAGAATGCTACTTATTTTCAGTGGAATAGTACACCAAATTACATCTGAGCAATGCTGATATCCTATAATTACCAAAACCTGTTTTTGCGTGTACTTAGAAAAATATTCTCTTAAAAATGCACCTGGCAGTGTATGTGGATACCAGATGTTTAACAAGCATCCATATTCTATAGCACTGGCTCGCTGGAAGCACCTGTGTGTCCTTAATTCAAAGACATCTGCTTCACATTAATTCATTGACACAGATGACATTTTCTATATTACTTGCTACCTTTAGATACATGAATCTTATTTATAATTCATAGGGTACCAGATGCTTACAGACAGCAAAATCTCAGGATGCGTTGTTTGTCAATCATCTTATTCTTACTTTGCATTCATGGGAAATAAATATACAAGTTCTCATTTATCATATTATGTACAGCCATTCAGAATACTTGATCATTTGCACTGTCAGGCTTTTGCTATAAAGTGGAATGGAAAGAGTTTGGCTTTACCTCCAACTTATGTATATTATAAAGTATGAAAAGTTGTTTACTAATTAAAGCACAAACTTCATATATGTCTATTCTTCAAGAAAATTAATGAATTGTTACAAATTATAGGGTTTTTTTTATGTTCCTTTTATTTAATAGCAAACAAAAGCAAATCATTGTATTTTGACAAAATTGTATAATAATATACAGGTATGCAGTATTAAATTACAATTATTATAATAATACAGTAAGTCGACATAAACTAGTGCAAAACAATTAAATATAAAATAACAATTTTAATTGAAAATGCATAAAACATGCAGTAAAATAATAATATTAAATCTTAAATTGACCACACAGTAATACCAGATGGGTTCACTACGGCTGGTCGGCGGTCGGGCTCCCGGCGACCAGCTTACCGGCGCCGGGAGGCCGACCGCCGGCTTACCGACAGTGTGGCGAGTGCAAATGAGCCCCTTGCGGGCTCGCTGCGCTCGCCACGCTACGGGCACGGTGGAAAATAAGTGTCGGTATGCCGGCAGTCGGGCTCCCGGCGCCAGTATACTGAGCGCCGGGAGCCCGACCGCCAGCATACAGAAGACCACCCTACCAGATAGAGTCTCCACCAAATTAACACACATTGATCTCCAATTCCTATCAATTCCTGTTGATACAGTACTGTGGAAATTCTGCTATTACTGTGTAGTTAATTTAAGATTGTATATTATCTGTTTTTATTGTATGGTTTATGCATGTTTAATTAAAATAGTTATATTTTACATTTAATTGTTTTGAGCTCCTTAATGGGGACTAACCATATTATTTTTGCACATTGACTTTCAGAGATACGTGATAGGAGCTGCACTCAAAAGTGGATCATTGGTAATTGTTTACTACTGTATTGTGCCCAAATTTATTTATCAATATAGTTAACATAAATGTAGCAAAATAAGTGCCATTGAATCTTCGTTCTGAATATTTTGTTCAACCTCATCAGACAGATTTAGATGATTTGAGATCTGGTAACTAGTAAATATACAGCAATAAGATTCATTTATTAGAGATGAGCGGGTTCGGTTTCTCTGAATCCGAACCCGCACGAACTTCATGTTTTTTTTCACGGGTCCGAGCGACTCGGATCTTCCCGCCTTGCTCGGTTAACCCGAGCGCGCCCGAACGTCATCATGACGCTGTCGGATTCTCGCGAGACTCGGATTCTATATAAGGAGCCGCGCGTCGCCGCCATTTTCACACGTGCATTGAGATTGATAGGGAGAGGACGTGGCTGGCGTCCTCTCCATTTAGATTAGAAGAGAGAGAGAGAGAGATTGACCTGATTTACTGGAGCTTAGGAGTACTGTAGAACTGTAGAGAGTGCAGAGTTTACTAGTGACTGACCACAGTGACCACCAGACAGTGCAGTTTTATTTAATATATCCGTTCTCTGCCTGAAAAAAACGATACACAGTGACTCAGTCACATACCATATCTGTGTGCACTGCTCAGCCCAGTGTGCTGCATCATCTATGTATATATCTGACTGTGCTCAGCTCACACATCTTATAATTGTGGGGGAGACTGGGGAGCACTGCAGTGCCAGTTATAGGTTATAGCAGGAGCCAGGAGTACATATTATTATTAAAATTAAACAGTGCACACTTTTGCTGCAGGAGTGCCACTGCCAGTGTGACTGACCAGTGACCTGACCACACTGACCACCAGTATAGTTAGTAGTATAGTATACTATATTGTGATTGCCTGAAAAAGTTAAACACTCGTCGTGTGACTTCACTTGTGTGGTGTTTTTTTTTTATTCTATAAAAAACTCATTCTGCTGACAGACAGTGTCCAGCAGGTCCGTCATTATATAATATATACCTGTCCGGCTGCAGTAGTGATATATATATATTTTTTATATCATTATTTATCATCCAGTCGCAGCAGACACAGTACGGTAGTTCACGGCTGTAGCTACCTCTGTGTTGGCACTCGGCAGTCTGTCCATAATTGTATACCACCTACCCGTGTTTTTTTTTTCTTTCTTCTTTATACATACATACTACTACTACATCTCTTTATCAACCAGTCTATATTAGCAGCAGACACAGTACAGTACGGTAGTCCACGGCTGTAGCTACTTCTGTGTCGGCACTCGGCAGTCCGTCCATAATTGTATACCACCTACCCGTGGTTTTTTTTTCTTTCTTCTTTATACATACATACTACTACTACTACTACATCTCTTTATCAACCAGTCTATATTAGCAGCAGACACAGTACAGTACGGTAGTCCACGGCTGTAGCTACCTCTGTGTCGGCACTGGGCAGTCCGTCCATAATTGTATACCACCTACCCGTGGTTTTTTTTTCTTTCTTCTTTATACATACATACTACTACTACATCTCTTTATCAACCAGTCTATATTAGCAGCAGACACAGTACAGTACGGTAGTCCACGGCTGTAGCTACCTCTGTGTCGGCACTGGGCAGTCCGTCCATAATTGTATACCACCTACCCGTGGTTTTTTTTTCTTTCTTCTTTATACATACATACTACTACTACTACATCTCTTTATCAACCAGTCTATATTAGCAGCAGACACAGTACAGTATGGTAGTCCACGGCTGTAGCTACCTCTGTGTCGGCACTGGGCAGTCCGTCCATAATTGTATACCACCTACCCGTGGTTTTTTTTTCTTTCTTCTTTATACATACATACTACTACTACATCTCTTTATCAACCAGTCTATATTAGCAGCAGACACAGTACAGTACGGTAGTCCACGGCTGTAGCTACCTCTGTGTCGGCACTGGGCAGTCCGTCCATAATTGTATACCACCTACCCGTGGTTTTTTTTTCTTTCTTCTTTATACATACATACTACTACTACATCTCTTTATCAACCAGTCTATATTAGCAGCAGACACAGTACAGTACGGTAGTCCACGGCTGTAGCTACCTCTGTGTCGGCACTCGGCAGTCCGTCCATAATTGTATACCACCTACCCGTGGTTTTTTTTTCTTTCTTCTTTATACATACATACTACTACTACATCTCTTTATCAACCAGTCTATATTAGCAGCAGACACAGTACAGTACGGTAGTCCACGGCTGTAGCTACCTCTGTGTCGGCACTCGGCAGTCCGTCCATAATTGTATACCACCTACCCGTGGTTTTTTTTTCTTTCTTCTTTATGCATACATACTACTACTACATCTCTTTATCAACCAGTCTATATTAGCAGCAGACACAGTACAGTACGGTAGTCCACGGCTGTAGCTACCTCTGTGTCGGCACTCGGCAGTCCATCCATAATTGTATACTAGTATCCATCCATCTCCATTGTTTACCTGAGGTGCCTTTTAGTTGTGCCTATTAAAATATGGAGAACAAAAATGTTGAGGTTCCAAAATTAGGGAAAGATCAAGATCCACTTCCACCTCGTGCTGAAGCTGCTGCCACTAGTCATGGCCGAGACGATGAAATGCCAGCAACGTCGTCTGCCAAGGCCGATGCCCAATGTCATAGTACAGAGCATGTCAAATCCAAAACACCAAATATCAGTAAAAAAAGGACTCCAAAACCTAAAATAAAATTGTCGGAGGAGAAGCGTAAACTTGCCAATATGCCATTTACCACACGGAGTGGCAAGGAACGGCTGAGGCCATGGCCTATGTTCATGGCTAGTGGTTCAGCTTCACATGAGGATGGAGGCACTCAGCCTCTCGCTAGAAAAATGAAAAGACTCAAGCTGGCAAAAGCAGTAGCACCGCAAAGAACTGTGCGTTCTTCGAAATCCCAAATCCACAAGGAGAGTCCAATTGTGTCGGTTGCGATGCCTGACCTTCCCAACACTGGACGTGAAGAGCATGCGCCTTCCACCATTTGCACGCCCCCTGCAAGTGCTGGAAGGAGCACCAGTCCAGTTCCTGATAGTCAGCTTGAAGATGTCAGTGTTGAAGTACACCAGGATGAGGAGGATATGGGTGTTGCTGGCGCTGGGGAGGAAATTGACCAGGAGGATTCTGATGGTGAGGTGGTTTGTTTAAGTCAGGCACCCGGGGAGACACCTGTTGTCCGTGGGAGGAAAAGGGCCGTTGACATGCCTGGTGAAAATACCAAAAAAATCAGCTCTTCGGTGTGGAAGTATTTCACCAGAAATGCGGACAACAGGTGTCAAGCCGTGTGTTCCCTTTGTCAAGCTGTAATAAGTAGGGGTAAGGACGTTAACCACCTCGGAACATCCTCCCTTATATGTCACCTGCAGCGCATTCATAATAAGTCAGTGACAAGTTCAAAAACTTGGGCCGACAGGGGAAGCAGTCCACTGACCAGTAAATCCCTTCCTCTTGTAACCAAGCTCACGCAAACCACCCCACCAACTCCCTCAGTGTCAATTTCCTCCTTCCCCAGGAATGCCAATAGTCCTGCAGGCCATGTCACTGGCAATTCTGACGAGTCCTCTCCTGCCTGGGATTCCTCCGATGCATCCTTGCGTGTAACGCCTACTGCTGCTGGCGCTGCTGTTGTTGCTGCTGGGAGTCGATGGTCATCCCAGAGGGGAAGTCGTAAGCCCACTTGTACTACTTCCAGTAAGCAATTGACTGTCCAACAGTCCTTTGCGAGGAAGATGAAATATCACAGCAGTCATCCTGTTGCAAAGCGGATAACTGAGTCCTTGACAACTACGTTGGTGTTAGACGTGCGTCCGGTATCCGCCGTTAGTTCACAGGGAACTAGACAATTTATTGAGGCAGTGTGCCCCCGTTACCAAATACCATCTAGGTTCCACTTCTCTAGGCAGGCGATACCGAGAATGTACACGGACGTCAGAAAAAGACTCACCAGTGTCCTAAAAAATGCAGTTGTACCCAATGTCCACTTAACCACGGACATGTGGACAAGTGGAGCAGGGCAGGGTCAGGACTATATGACTGTGACAGCCCACTGGGTAGATGTATGGACTCCCGCCGCAAGAACAGCAGCGGCGGCACCAGTAGCAGCATCTCGCAAACGCCAACTCTTTCCTAGGCAGGCTACGCTTTGTATCACCGCTTTCCAGAATACGCACACAGCTGAAAACCTCTTACGGCAACTGAGGAAGATCATCGCAGAATGGCTTACCCCAATTGGACTCTCCTGTGGATTTGTGGCATCGGACAACGCCAGCAATATTGTGTGTGCATTAAATATGGGCAAATTCCAGCACGTCCCATGTTTTGCACATACCTTGAATTTGGTGGTGCAGAATTATTTAAAAAACGACAGGGGCGTGCAAGAGATGCTGTCGGTGGCCAGAAGAATTGCGGGACACTTTCGGCGTACAGGCACCACGTACAGAAGACTGGAGCACCACCAAAAACTACTGAACCTGCCCTGCCATCATCTGAAGCAAGAAGTGGTAACGAGGTGGAATTCAACCCTCTATATGCTTCAGAGGTTGGAGGAGCAGCAAAAGGCCATTCAAGCCTATACAATTGAGCACGATATAGGAGGTGGAATGCACCTGTCTCAAGCGCAGTGGAGAATGATTTCAACGTTGTGCAAGGTTCTGATGCCCTTTGAACTTGCCACACGTGAAGTCAGTTCAGACACTGCCAGCCTGAGTCAGGTCATTCCCCTCATCAGGCTTTTGCAGAAGAAGCTGGAGGCATTGAAGAAGGAGCTAAAAGGGAGCGATTCCGCTAGGCATGTGGGACTTGTGGATGCAGCCCTTAATTCGCTTAACAAGGATTCACGGGTGGTCAATCTGTTGAAATCAGAGCACTACATTTTGGCCACCGTGCTCGATCCTAGATTTAAAACCTACCTTGGATCTCTCTTTCCGGCAGACACAAGTCTGCTGGGGTGCAAAGACCTGCTGGTGACAAAATTGTCAAGTCAAGCGGAACGCGACCTGTCAACATCTCCTCCTTCACATTCTCCCGCAACTGGGGGTGCGAGGAAAAGGCTCAGAATTCCGAGCCCACCCGCTGGCGGTGATGCAGGGCAGTCTGGAGCGACTGCTGATGCTGACATCTGGTCCGGACTGAAGGACCTGACAACGATTACGGACATGTCGTCTACTGTCACTGCATATGATTCTCTCAACATTGAAAGAATGGTGGAGGATTATATGAGTGACCGCATCCAAGTAGGCACGTCACACAGTCCGTACTTATACTGGCAGGAAAAAGAGGCAATTTGGAGGCCCTTGCACAAACTGGCTTTATTCTACCTAAGTTGCCCTCCCACAAGTGTGTACTCCGAAAGAGTGTTTAGTGCCGCCGCTCACCTTGTCAACAATCGGCGTACGAGGTTACATCCAGAAAATGTGGAGAAGATGATGTTCATTAAAATGAATTATAATCAATTCCTCCGCGGAGACATTGACCAGCAGCAATTGCCTCCACAAAGTACACAGGGAGCTGAGATGGTGGATTCCAGTGGGGACGAATTGATAATCTGTGAGGAGGGGGATGTACACGGTGATATATCGGAGGATGATGATGAGGTGGACATCTTGCCTCTGTAGAGCCAGTTTGTGCAAGGAGAGATTAATTGCTTCTTTTTTGGTGGGGGTCCAAACCAACCCGTCATATCAGTCACAGTCGTGTGGCAGACCCTGTCACTGAAATGATGGGTTGATTAAAGTGTGCATGTCCTGTTTATACAACATAAGGGTGGGTGGGAGGGCCCAAGGACAATTCCATCTTGCACCTCTTTTTTCTTTTATTTTTCTTTGCGTCATGTGCTGTTTGGGGAGGGTTTTTTGGAAGGGACATCCTGCGTGACACTGCAGTGCCACTCCAAGATGGGCCCGGTGTTTGTGTCGGCCACTAGGGTCGCTAATCTTACTCACACAGCTACCTCATTGCGCCTCTTTTTTTCTTTGCGTCATGTGCTGTTTGGGGAGGGTTTTTTGGAAGGGACATCCTGCGTGACACTGCATGTCCACTCCTAGATGGGCCAGGTGTTTGTGTCGGTCACTTGGGTCGCTGAGCTTAGTCACACAGCTACCTCATTGCACCTCTTTTTTTCTTTGCATCATGTGCTGTTTGGGGAGTGTTTTTTGGAAGGGCCATCCTGCGTGACACTGCAGTGCCACTCCTAGATGGGCCAGGTGTTTGTGTCGGCCACTAGGGTCGCTTAGCTTAGTCATCCAGCGACCTCGGTGCAAATTTTAGGACTAAAAATAATATTGTGAGGTGTGAGGTATTCAGAATAGACTGAAAATGAGTGGAAATTATGGTTTTTGAGGTTAATAATAATATGGGATCAAAATGACCCCCAAATTCTATGATTTAAGCTGTTTTTTAGGGTTTTTTGAAAAAAACACCCGAATCCAAAACACACCCGAATCCGACAAAAAAAATTCGGTGAGGTTTTGCCAAAACGCGGTCGAACCCAAAACACGGCCGCGGAACCGAACCCAAAACCAAAACACAAAACCCGAAAAATTTCAGGCGCTCATCTCTATCATTTATTTCAAATTTTTGGACTATAACGGGTCATCTTGAACCTTGTTTAATTTATCATTATCTTTATAAAAAATGCCATTACCATGTAGGCAGATTGAGCAGTGCATATAAGGAGATACCTGTACACATGATTGACAATAAAGGCCTGATTCATGTTTAGAAGTAAAGCAAAAAAGCAAAACAACTACTGTATATTACAATATTACCTAAAGGTTAGAATATATCTTGAACATTTGCATATAATGTATACAGTTGATTGTACATCTGCACCATATAACATATATGAACTATGTTAGGCTATGTGTGTTCTGTTATTTATGTTTTATACATAAAATCTATACTGTAATTTGGAACGTTCCATTCCAAGTAGACATTTTTAGGAAAGTAATATATTATCTGATCTATTCTCTGGGTATTAGCACCTTTCATCACTACCATATTATTCCACAAATTATTATAATAAATTTATAATACCAAACCTGCTGGATTATATAAAATGAATTGTTAGCACTTTAATCCTTGTGGTCAAATAAAATGTAAAAAATGCTTTATCATGGCCAATGTGTGTCAAAATATGATTCATGTATTACTTCATTGTACTTTGCTTCAACCTCTTATTATTTCACTTTGCCTTTAGAGTTCAATATCTATATATTGTGGTGATATGAGGAAATGTATTTGGTAGAAGGATGCAGTGGTTCAGTGTCTAGGTGCTTAATCAGGGTCCACACAGCTCCTCAGGTAAATATATGAAAATAATGTTTTACTGGCAGCATAAAATAAACAAAAACAACTACAGAATAGCCCCTATTCAGAGCACTAACTCACTTCTTCGCCCCTCACTGTGCTGGACAGCAAGTCTGCAAAGTTTCACAGTCTTGCCTGCTTTTTGCAGGTATATCACAGCTGCCACACCTTCTCAAATGCAGCCTCAGTACTGTCTCTGACAGGTAAGCCACCTTCTGGCCTACTCGCACTCAAGGTTCACTGGCCTGGCTGCTTATCAGAAACATAACCTCAGTCACAGAGTTTGGTGGTTTTCCCTGTCTCCTTCAGGTTAAGACACTGTCCTCCATGCCCCCAAAGGCTTCTTAGCACACTGGGCTCTTTGAGTGTCACTGCAGCCTTACTACCATTCACAAACCCAAACATGCAGCAGCTTTACCTGGTTGTAACAGTATCACAAAAAGGCAGGTGTGAGGAGTCCACACTGGAACTCTCCCTGGTGTTTTATGTGTCTCACTCAAATAGCAGCACATTGAGTCTCCAGGGAGAAAGTATTCAGTTGAAACCAACTATTCATAAGTAGTAAAGGTATATTGGTATTATCACAGGTTGGTGGTGCTCCCCTGAGTTAGGTAAGTACATAGGTATAAAAAAAGACTTTTTGAGGGGGCACTCATGGTATGCCCCCCCAAAAAGTCTTCTTTTCTTGTTGTATACCTGTAACAGTCTCACCCAAACTGTTTGCACTATCTAACAATTAGGTTTGCTCACACATGCCTTTTCATCCCTGTGTGGGCAGATTCATTATGCCCCACACAGAAACCATAACTCACTAATGCCAATTACCTTCATAATGCCACAATATACTGTATCATAGGTGACTTACTTCTTCCTAATGGAATGAAGATAATACTGGTTATAGTATGCTGTCTTAAAAAGATGACTCATTTTATAACAATAAAAGAAGTGCTCACTGCTGGACAGGTGATTTGAAAAATATTCAGAAATCAGGGAATTTCCCAATATTGTAGTTTCAGATTACCAAGTTTAATTCACAATCAACATTTTCTTTACCACCTTTTTAGTAATTACAGTATTATTTATTTTATTTATAAGGTGACCCAAAGGTTCCAAAGCACTGAACATGGTGAATATAACTGGCAAGTCCTTCCATTGCCAATTGACAATTCCATACAATGGTAATCCTGAATTTTCCAGATTTCACACCAATTCCAGCTATACAGTAAATGTTAATATCACTTATTTTCAGGAAAGGCAAGAGAGACTAATTATTATGTTGAGAGAAGCTAAGGAACAAGGTAATATTGGACTGCACACCCTATTTTTAAATATAATGAAAGGTGCTACCATTATGAGGCATCTAGGGCTATGCAAGATAAAGAAAAATGCTGATAGTCAAAATCGTTTTGATAAACTCTTACAATTAACATGAAGTGTAACTGAAGTTCTTATCACATTTGGACAAATATGTGGGCTCATCCAACGCGTCCAGGTGAACTTTATAAGATTGGTCTCTAACATCTCTAATACTAAGACATTATATAAATGTATCCAAGTCATACTTTTAAAATAGAACCCATTCTAATATGTAGTCAGCAATGTAGGAACCTGTACTAATTAAAACACCTGAGGGTAAAATGGGAGGAGTACCACTACCAAAATGAAGGAGACTCACCTTCAAGTGTACAATATATACACAAATATGGAGGAAAAGGGGGGGACTGGACTGCACACCCTAATTTGAAACATAATGAAAGATGCTACCATGATAAGACTAAGTTCTAATGCTGTATAAGATAAAGAAAAATGGTGATGCACACTCTGGGCCTAATTCAGTAAGGGATGCTGAAGACTAAAGATCACAAACAGGTGATTTTCAATCCTCTGTGCATGCACAGTGGTTGCAGCGCACGCTTGCAAACTTTCATAGTGCAACTCCATCCTGGAAGGATGTGATCGCACTGTGATTGACAGAGGTGGGCGGAGGAGGAGTGGCAATGTGGCATTGGGGAGAGTGGTAATATTTTAGTATCAGCTGCATGATGTCACATGTGGCTACTGCAAAGTAAAAAATGGCAGTGATACGCCTTCATACGCCGACATACTGCGTATGCATGGGGTCTACCCTACTTTCTGATATCGCAGTCTGATTGCAATGTGATCACAATTAGATTGCGATCACAGTGCTGGGTTGCCATTAGCATGCTGGGAAGCTTGTCCTGTGCTGGGCGGCCCCCAGCATGCTAGTGCTAGCAGTTATAGTTTTGCTAATTTAGCAAAACTGTAACTTATACTGAAATAAGCCCACTATGCACTAAGAATACTGATAGTCAAAATAATTTTGATAGTCTCTTACAATTTACATAGCGTATAAGTGAAGTTCTTAGCAAATATTTGACCAACTATGTGGGCCCATCCACCGCATCCAGGTGAACTTTATTAGATGGGACCCTAAGATCTCTATTATTATGTATTATAGAAATTTATCCAGGTCTTACGTTAAAGAACTTCACTTATACTCCATGTAAAATTGTAAGAGTTTATCAAAATGATTTTATTTACCAATAGATACCAAATTGTATAAAAGCACATCCCTTATACAATGTACACATTGCTGTTGATAGCTCTTCATAAGAACCTTCTATTGTAGAGAATATCCCTGCTTTAAAATTAACAGAAACAGACTACCACAGGTGGTTAAATGTAAATTATTTGGGTCAAAACTCAGAAGACAATGTTAATGCTTCTAAATTTAAGACGGAGTTTCAACTTAAATACTTAAATAAGCCAGTCCACTAATCACTCAGCGGACATTTTGCTAGAAAGAGAATACTGCCAGAATTCAAACTGAGGGTTTGTCTCTGGAGAATACTGCTCTACGTACTGAGCAATTCTGGATATTGGGTATCTCTCTCTTTTCCCTTACTCAGTTTTACTACTACCCTGATGTTCCAACCTGTCCTAGATCATTATTTTTTAGGGATAATTACATTCCAAGGGGGTAGCAGGGAGTGTTGGGTGTTTCTAGCATTTTAGCCAAACCTTATATAAATATATAACCTTATTATAAATAATGCATGTGGATGGTAAATGGTTCTCTGGGTTGTATTAGTAAAAACAATACTTTTAACAGTAACATAGGTTGACAAGATGACAGAAAAAAGGAAATGTCACCAATATTTATCTCATTACTTTAAATTTAGATTTGTTTCTTTAACAATAAACAAACATTTATCATTATACCTTCCTGTGAAAACCCCCCAAAACATTTTCACATGAAATCTTCTAGAATGAGCAAACATACTGTATAATGAAGAAACATCAAAACTAAACCAATAAGGTTGTCTCATTCTTTGGAGACCAAAGTGGCAAAATTAACTTAATGCTACTGTAATAATTATAAAGTAAAATTATTAATTATGAACTGCTTGACATTGGGGGGAATTTTATTTTGCCAGTGGTGAAAGAGATTGTCAGTACTATGATGCTATATAATGTAAACATAATCAATTCCCCTTAGCAGCAATTCAATGTTTAATGTCAACTTTGTGACACCATCTTTCATTCAAATTGTTGAGTCAACTTTTAGAGATACAGTAACAAAGCATTGTTAATAGCATCTATACTAATGCCATTTTGTCAATGCCAAGCATCACTTTTCTACTTTAAGATACCGCATCATAACTCATGTACCCCCCACCACTCAGTGGTGGCAATAGATCTATTAAACTTTTGCAGAGGGAGGCTGAATGGATTCTATGACTTGACTAGTTTATTAATTAATCAGAATTCATCTTTTCAATAGAGTTGACATTTTGGCCCTCAGCAGGGGCCTTTGTCAAGACATGAATCGCTGACAACCTCACAGCATGAAGACAAAGGTGTACTGGCAGTGCCTCCCAGGCTCACACAAATATCCAAATCCAGCAGGTACAAATTGCTCAATTAATCAATTAGTTAGTCACAATCCCATACAGACTATTTGTGTCATACATATTCCAGGGTTGGTCAAAATACAACATAATTGGTTAACATTTAATATAGGCTGGCAGTCAAATAAGATCAATCCTGTCAATCTAATAAACAATCAATAATCACTCAGAAGTGACAGTGTGCAGCACCAGTTTAACAAAGTAAAATGATCCAAAGCGAAAAAGTAACACTGACATGTGTAACTAATACCATGCAGACTGGCTCCCAGTTACTTCTGCCCATGTGTGCAGGAAGTAAAGGGCGGTACATGCTATGTAGAAGCCGCATCAGGCAACAGTACAAATGATCAGCCGGGTGGTTACCATAGCAACCGCTGCCACCAGAAGTGATCATTCCCAAACACAAGATGCATTCCAGATTGCTGTCTGGAACGCAAACAGGAAGCCATACAGACCGCTAACTCCAGCGCTCCGTGCATCACTACAACCACAATGCACCACATTGGTTTGTTGGTACTATCCAACAAACCAATCCATCGCAACGCCCACGTCAATTAGCCACTCCCTGGGCATGGCTAAACAACGTGAGCACTGTGACGTCACCTGCTGGGTCTGGATCCGGTGCGAGAGGATATCTGACCAGATCAGCGGACTGATAGTTTTATTCATGGCAGAGTGTTGCCGAAACAGATGATTTTAAACTATAATCTATGTGGATATTTACTACCTTTATAAAAGTTACCAAATTATACATTCATATGTGCGCTCTCCGTTTTCTTTGCATATATATATATATATACACATATATATATAGTTCTGGTATTGAAATAAAAATCAACATACAGAGTACAGTATAGTGTGATGCAAAATCAGGCTATATACTGTATATATATATATATATATATATATATATACATTAATTCTCCAAGCTCCGGCACTCACTGGAAACGACTGGTAACTGTACCCAGTACCCTCCACAACTTCAGCCCAAAGACTGGGTGTTACATATCCTCCAATGGTGGCACTCAGGATATATCAATAAACACTCAGACTACAGCTTGGTAGGCAATGTTTCAGCGCTTGTCAGCGCTTTTTTTCAAGCCAACAGTATGCAATACAAAAATGTCACAACTTTCTATGCCCTCCACCTTAATTAGCAGTGCTGGCAACACCCCCACTTCCTGTTCATTTTCAAATTTGAACAGGAAGTGCATAAGGTAGCCATAGTTACAACATATACAATACATAAAATACATCAAATATGTACATGATTAAAAACAGACAAGAAAAAATGCATACGAAAAAAATACATAATCTCATGAATCTTCTGTCTACACTCCACATTCACTAAGAGTTATGTTTTACATCGATTGATCCATACCTTTAATCAGTAAATATTTAAGTCATTAGTCATATATCTATAATTATAATTCTCTAAGTGGGAAGATGACACTAAATATGTTGAATATATGATCATTATGTCACAACTAGATTCAATAGGCATTGCCATAAAAATGCTTGCATACCTATGTTCTCATTGAGCCCTCTAGGGGCCAAGAAGTCAAGTCATTGAATCCATTCAGCCTCCCTCTGCAAAAGTTTAATAGATCTATTGCCACCCCTGAGTGGTGGGGGGTACATGAGTTATGATGCGGTATCTTAAAGTAGAAAGGTTATGCTTGGCATCGACAAAATGGTGTGCCACTGGCTGGATACTTGATCCAGTATTGATGGCTGCCCATATGGCTGTGCGATATTGTGCTATTTTTTCACAAAAGGTAACCTCGGATTTTTCTACATAGATTTTGGAGCATGGGCAAGTTGTTACATACACCACGAAATGACTGGTGCATGTAAGCTGATGCCATGTGTTATATTTTGTTCCTGTGTATGGATGATGGAAGGTTGGTCCTGTTATATATATATTCTCCATCATTATTTACTAGCAAAAAGACTGTACTGGATTGAATTGCAGACAATGCAGAGAGTTGCCACAGATTGTATTGATAAAGATGGAACCCATACAATTTTTTGACCTTTCCTCAACTGTTATATTGCTGTCCCATTGGAGTTACACCTATGGGAGCCTGTGTATCAACAAGAAATGAAAAAACCTGCAATGTGAGAAATCATACTATTTCAAAGAGAAAAGATATGCTTGTTCATGTGGAAAGATAAACAATACATCTGCATATTGTCTACAGTTCACAAAACCGATGAGAGAGCACATGCAACCACATTTAAACCACAGGCTGTGGTTGACTTTAATTTGAAAATGGGTGGGGCAAATTATATAGACATATAAAACTATACCATAAATGTTTTACAAGTGTTATAATCAACATTTTTACCCAACTATCATACCAGCACTTTACTATGGAGGAGTCAAGAAGAAGCTGAGGGCAACTGTTTAAATTTAACATGCATATCAACCAGGGGCAGCTGGAGGTATTTTGAATTTGGCGATGGCCACAAACCAATCAGGGCTGTGGACTGGCAGCTGCATGCTTTGCACTGTGCTGTGAGGGGAGGTGACCTGTGCTGTGAGGGTATGCATACTATGAGAGGTGCTGTGCAGTGAGATAAAAGGGAAATGTGTTGTAATTGGTGAAGGGAGCTGTGAGGGGAGCTAAGAGGGATTCTGTGTTGAGTGAGGGATGCTGTGCTGTGAGGGATGCTGTGCTGAGAGGGGAGCTGTGCTGTAATGGTGAGGGAAGCCATGCTGTTATGTAAGAGGAGTAGAAAAGGAGGAAAGTTGACCTCCCGAAGAAAAGAAAAAAGAAAAGGCAGGCCACTGAAGATTCCCCACAGAAAAAAAGAAGAAGACGCACTGCTGGTCAGGATGGCTAATGGGTTGTTGTGCTGTGAGGGGAGAAGGGTGCTTTGCTTTGATGAGGGATAGTTGTTGTGCTGTAATGGGTGAGGGGTGCTGTGAGGGGAGATGAGAAGGGTGATGTGATGGGTGAAGTGTACTGTGCTGTGAGGGGTGCTGTGCTGTAATGAGTGATGGGTCCCTTGCTGGGTGAGGGTTCCTGTCCTGTTACAGGAAAGGTGCAGAAAGGTAGGAAAGAAGACCTCACATAGAAAAGAAGGAAACACTTGCCACGGAAGATGCTCCATTGAAGAAAGAAGAGGCAGTGCCACTGGCCAGTAGAGCAAGAAGCTAAGGACATGAGAGTGCTGCAGTGGTGGAAAGGAAAAGAACTACATCAAGCTCCCTTCTGCATCCTCTCAGAGCATCACGGTAGGTGACTTTGGCTGTCTTCACGTATTTAACCCACCTTTGACCACCAAGGTTGCGAGGCACTAGGCCCATGGGTACACTAAGGCCTCAGGTGTCAAGCCTATGGTGCATGTTATGCAGATAGAGAGCACATGCCCCTGGTAAGTGACCCTGAACATTAGGCCCACTGTCTCATTATTTTGAAGAGGTGGCATGGAAATATCAGGGGGTCTTAGGATTTGTGCCCTCCTAAATAAAGCCCATCTGATATTTCAATACCCACACTTCAAAATTTCCACTTCGACCACTAGGCACAATCATTTTGGAATGTATTTATCATAAGGAAATGGAGTTGGCAAGAGAAAACTATAGTTCATAGTGCAACTCACGGTGTTGCCAATTTTGCAATACCATTAAGCAATGATCTGCATGCCGAAACACAGTCTTACAAGAACCAACCAGAACTCCTTACAGCTGACTTCCTGGAAGTTGTTCCTCCTACTGAAAAATAGAAAATGCTGACAGAAAGTGTGCTAGTTTGCTGCTCAAAGAGAGACAGGAATGACAGATAAATCTGCAAAAACACAATTACTTTTGAGCTATAAATGTTGGATTGTTTGTCTATCAAAAATATTTTTTTATTTTATTAAATTGCTGCTAAATAAGTCTCATAGAAGTTCTAAATAGTTTTAAAGTTGTAAAATTTTCTAAGTTATTCATTTTAAAATATTGAATTTTTTGTTTTATTCTATGATTAAAAAATGCATTAGGTCGACAGTCAATAGATCGACCACTAATGGTCAACATGGCAATGGTTGACATGGGAAAAGGTCAACACAGTGAAATGGATGTCACGGAACAGGTCAACACATGAATAGGTCAACATGAGATTTTTTAAAAGTTTTTGTGGTCGTTTTTTGTGTAGCATGACCAGGAAACCCAATTTGTGGTGCACTTGCATGGCTTGCTCTGCTTGCCATGATGAGGGCAAGGTTACTGTTCCCAATCATAGTCCACGTGGATGGTAAAGTATAAAAAAAGGTACAAATAAAAAAAAATGTAAAAAAAGCTATGTCAACCTTTTCATGTGTTGACCTGCCCCATGTCGACCATTTTACTGTGTTGACCTTGTCCATGTCGACCAATCATCTGGATACCACATAAACATTGTATAAACATTGTATACATTTTATAAATATTTCATTATTTTCAATAATGTTGTAACCTCAAAAAAAGAAAAGAATAAAACATTATTAATAGATTGCTAGGAAAGTTCAACCAGGGCGACATCTTGGACGCTATTGCAGACTAATGGTTTCAGTGTACAGCATGTATGGTATGCAAGAGCAGTTTCAGCATTGTGATCAAGTTCTCAGTTTTTATTATAAATGTAGCTGTTCAGTAGTTCATATTTACCAATGTCACAGCAATAGTATTGCGAAGGTACACATGGAAGCTTTCTTGTTTGCAAGCTCTTCTGTGTTGAGTTTGGGTCTAATTCAGACCTGATTGCAGCAGCAAATGTGTTAGCTAATGGGCAAAACCATGTGCACTGCAGGGGGGGGGGTAGATATAACATGTGCAGAGAGAGTTAGATTTGGTGGGGTGTGTTCAAACTGAAATCATTATTGCAGTGTATAAATAAAGCAGCCAGTATTTACCCTGCACAGAAACAATATAACCCACCCAAATCTAACTCTCTCTGCAAATGTTATATATGCCCCACCTGCAGTGCACATGGTTTTGCCCATTAGCTAACAAATTTGCTGCTGCAATCAAGTCTGAATTAGACCCTTTGACATGGTCAGTCTATACTGTATCTCTAATACAATGACTTTTCTAAAGTACCACTAAACAGACTGTGGTTTATGCAGAGATTAAAGTAAATTGGCCATATTTTGGCATGCATTAAAAAATAAGTAAATTCTCATATGTGGAGTTGTATACATTTTTTTTAGATGAGACGGTACCTATCCCTATTGATGTTTTGCAACTAGTTATCATCATCAGACCGCACTTGTACCTACCCTATGCTAGGTGAAAAAGTATGACTAGCTTAGTAATGCATCATGTTATTTTTATACATTTTGGTCTTTGCTGGCATATGTAAATGCTACATTTCTTCCTATGACTACTTGCCAATTATGAGGAATAAACATATGCTGTTAATCACACTATAACCCACTAGAAATGTTTGAACACTGACAGCAAACACTAATGTTTCGACAAACATGTTCATATGCCTTTGTAAATTCTCTTAGGATATTGATTACTGGAGATTCTTTCAATTAAAAAAACTGAAACAGACATCAAATTAACTATGACTTCACCATCTGTTAGTTATTCTTCTTAACATTTCCCAAGAGATAAAAAAAATTCAACCTTTAAACATGGTTTGCTAAGTAATTTTTTTTGCTACATTTTGATTTATTTTTCTCTTTTGACAGGCTCATTCATTTCATTATATCATAGCAGTTTAGACAATCATTTGCTCTTAAAGTACATACATTTAGGAAGGACAAAGCAAAAGCACACAAGTGATTATAAATGGCACATAATATATTTGGGAGTAAGATTTATTTTGCAATGATAATAAATAGCTTGAGCATAATTTCATTTATTTTATTTATTTTAAAAAATAATTGTATTTATTTATTTTAAAAATACAGCAATTACATGTTACTCAGTGAGCATATTATATACACTGACATGATCACTAAAGCCGGGATGCAGTTAATATGCCTACAGACGTGATCTCTGTGGTTGATATACTGGGTTATGGTTAGATACTGGGGAGGGAGGTTAGTGTTAGGCACTAAGAAGGGAAGGTTAGGGTTAGGCACCAAATGGGGAGGGTTAGAGTTAGGCAGCAGGAAAGGGAGGGTTAGGGTTAGGCAGCAGAAAAGGGAGGGCTAGGCACCACCAGAAAGGGTTAGGGTTAGTAGGGGTAGGCGCCACCAGGGATGGTTAGATGTAGGTGCCTACAAGGGAGGGTTAGGGCTAGGGTAGGAAACAGGGGAAAGTTAGGGTCTTTACCGGGGGCTGTCAAGATTTTGATGGTCGTAATGCCACTGACTTGATTCTGCCCACCAGCATCCCGTCCATCAGGAAATTATACCAAATCCCTAAAGCTGGGTAGAACTATCCAATTGTTGGGTCAATCAGCACATAATTGGCTGATTGGCCTGATAATTGCATAGTAGTGTACACTGTATGCAGGAGCATTAGATGATAAAGAACTTGAAACGCCCCTGCAGCAGTTAGATCAGGAGGTTGAATTCTGGTGTGTGGTACATGTTATCTTATTCCAAATCTCCAGATCACATCAAACATATGAAGGAAGCACACACTAAGCTAGAAGTTGCACAGTATGTATGGGTGCACACCAAACTGATAATCACTCTATCCAATCTATATATATATATATATATATACATACATACATATATATAGTGGATAAGTGGAATAGCCTCCAATCAGATGTGGTAGAGGCTAAGACTGTAGAGCAATTTAAACATGCTTGAGATAGGCATATGAATATCCTTACAAAGAATTAAGGTTCAAAATGGCTTGAGTTTACCTAAAGGATAAAAAGTAAAAGGGGCAGACTAGATGGGCCAAGTGGTTCTTATCTGCCGTCAAATTCTATGTTTCTATGTTTATATATATATATATATATATATATACTGTACTGTATATAAATGTGAAAGCCCTCACTTACTCACTCACTTATTGATTCATTGATTCATCACTAGTTATCTTACTTCCTTATATGTTAGGAAGCTAGAATTTCACATAGGTATTCTTCAGGTGGAAAGTAGGAAAACCAAGTAATTAGAATTTCAATAAACCTTCCATAAGGGGATGAAAATGGGGTTGACATAATTACATCATTACTGATGCATGGCTTTCATTGCATGAATGATACCATCCAAATAAACAATCGGATCAAAATTTGGATTGCACCTCCAGTGGGTAGAACTTAATAAACTACAAAAATGGTCCTGTCACTTTTTATCGTATCTGCTACAGGTGCTCCTCATGTAAGACAAAGAACCATGGATTAATATTTACTCACATTAAGACGTCTCAAATTTACATCTCTATAGATTTTTAATACTCATTTATATTTACAACCATGCAGAGCCGGATTAATGGGGGGGCCCAGGGGGTCAGTACCCCGGGCCTCCCATCATAAGGGGCCCCCCTACCAAAGCTGCTCTGTCCCGCTCTGATACAGGCAGCAATCTCCAGCCTCCACCGCCAGCAGCAGCTCTCCTGGCAGCAGCGGAGGCTAGAGATTGCTGCCTGTATCAGTCCCTGACCCGTGCTGCCCGTGAGGAGGGAGCCGCACGCACAGTCACGAGCGAGACATTGCACGCCTGCTGGCAGTGCGGAATACTCCCTCCCCGGCAGCCGGGAGTCTTTCTCCTCCCCGCAGCTTTGTGTGCATGCGGGGGGGTGGGGGGGGGTTGGGGTCGGTTCGGGGGTGGTCCAAAGTTGTTTTTTTTCAATGGCCATGGTCCTACAGCCGGCATTCGGAGCCCCGCCCCCTCGTGGCCGTGTGCCGCAATTCACGGGGCAGAGCAGAGATAGTGGCGTTAATATGAGAATTCGTGTAGAATCACGTCAGAATGGTGAACTGTGCCCCTGGCTCCCTCCCAGCAATATGTCCTGCGGCATCCTCACCCCTTTCCTCAGGGCAGGCTTCAGTGAGTGTAAGTGTGCACACAGTTTGTGTTCTATAAGTGTGTGTGTGTTTGTGTGTATATGTATTTGTGTATATGTTCTATTCGTTTATATGTATGTGTGTATATTTTGCTATATGTGCATATGTGTTTTATGTGTATGTATTTGTGTGTATGTGGGTGTCTGTGTACATTTGTGTATATGCGTTCTATGTAACGTGTGTGTGTGTGTGTGTGAGTATAAATATATATATATATATATATATATATATATATATATACTGTGTGTGTGTATATATATATATATATATACACACACACACACACACACACACACACACGCACATATACGTGCGTGCATCAAAGGAATCCCCCCTTCCCAATCCTGCGTTTGCCCTGCGGGGGGAGGTTGCTGGTGGGGGCCCCCCTGTCTTTGGTGCCCTGGGCCCCCTGAGGGCTTAATCCGGCCCTGCAACCATGAAAATCAGAAACTCCCATGTGAAGAACAAGTAGAACAGTTAGTATATATAAAATTAATTGGTATGTTTGTTTGTTTGTCTGTCCAGTTATGCATTCAGACACCCCTGCTCCGATTGGGCTAAAACCAATGCATGGTGGTCCAGTTATATCACTGACAGGTTTTCGGGGGGTTTCGGGTTCCGGTCAGAATACCCAGGGCAGAAATATGACCCAGGGATACTGTTCTTGGCCTTACACTGGATGAATTTGAAAGAAAACTTCACAGAATGGTAATATTGGATACTTGAAGACATACTACGAAATTGGGGTCAATTGGAACTCACCACGGAATGCAGCTGGCAGAACTTTGACCATGGGAGCCTGTTCTTTGACTTTCACTGGATGGACATGGATGATACTGTAATAACTGAATGACAATAATTCAATGACCTGAAATAACTGATTGAAAAAAACATAAATCAATGAACTAAAATAACTAATGATGTGCACCGGAAATTTTTCGGGTTTTGTGTTTTGGTTTTGGATTCGGTTCCGCGGCCATGTTTTGGATTCGGACACGTTATGGCAAAACCTCCCTGAAAATGTTTTGTCGGATTCGGGTGTGTTTTGGATTCGGGTGTTTTTTTTACAAAAAACACTGAAAAACATCTTAAATCATAGAATTTGGGGGTCATTTTGATCCCATAGTATTATTAACCTCAATAGCCATAATTTCCACTCATTTTCAGTCTATTCTGAACACCTCACAATATTATTTTTAGTACTAAAATTTGCACCGAGGTCGCTGGATGACTAAGCTAAGTGACCCAAGTGGCCGACACAAACACCTGGCCCATCTAGGAGTGGCACTGCAGTGTCAGACAGGATGGCACTTCAAAAAAATAGTCCCCAAACAGCACATGATGCAAAGAAAAAAAGAGGTGCAATGAGGTAGCTGTGTGACTAAGCTAAGTGACCCAAGTGGCCGACACAAACACCTGGCCCATCTAGGAGTGGCACTGCAGTGTCAGACAGGATGGCAGATTTAAAAAATAGTCCCCAAACAGCACATGATGCAGAGAAAAAAAGAGGTGCACCAAGGTCGCTGGATGGCTAAGCTAAGCGACCCAAGTGGCCGACAAAAACACCTGGCCCATCTAGGAGTGGCACTGCAGTGTCAGACAGGATAGCAGATTTAAAAATAGTCCCCAAACAGCACATGATGCAAAGAAAAAAAGAGGTGCACCAAGGTCGCTGGATGGCTAAGCTAAGCATCACAAGTGGCCGACACAAACACCTGGCCCATCTAGGAGTGGCACTGCAGTGTCAGGCAGGATGGCACTTCAAAAAAATAGTCCCCAAACAGCACATGATGCAAAGAAAAATGAAAGAAAAAAGAGGTGCAAGATGGAATTGTCCTTGGGCCCTCCCACCCACCCTTATGTTGTATAAACAGGACATGCACACTTTAACGAACCCATCATTTCAGCGACAGGGTCTGCCACACGACTGTAACTGAAATGACTGGTAGGTTTGGGCCCCCACCAAAAAAGAAGCAATCAATCTCTCCTTGCACAAACTGGCTCTTCAGAGGCAAGATGTCCACCTCCTCCTCATCATCCGATTCCTCACCCCTTTCACTGTGTACATCCCCCTCCTCACAGATTATTAATTCGTCCCCACTGGAATCCACCATCTCAGGTCCCTGTGTACTTTCTGGAGGCAATTGCTGCTGGTGAATGTCTCCACGGAGGAATTGATTATAATTAATTTTGATGAACATCATCTTCTCCACATTTTCTGGAAGTAACCTCATACGCCGATTGCTGACAAGGTGAGCGGCTGCACTAAACACTCTTTCGGAGTACACACTGGAGGGGGGGCAACTTAGGTTAAAAAAAGCCAGTTTCTGCAAGGGCCTCCAAATTGCCTCTTTTTCCTGCCAGTATACATACGTACTGTCTGACGTGCACTACTTGGATGCGGTAACTCATATAATCCTCCACCATTCTTTCAATGGTGACAGAATCATATGCAGTGACAGTAGACAACATGTCAGTAATCGTTGGCAGGTCCTTCAGTCCGGACCAGATGTCAGCACTCGCTCCAGACTGCCCTGCATCACCGCCAGCGGGTGGGCTCGGAATTCTTAGCCTTTTCCTCGCACCCCCAGTTGCGGGAGAATGTGAAGGAGGAGTTGTTGATGGGTCACATTCCGCTTGACTTGACAAATTTCTCACCAGCAGGTCTTTGAACCTCTGCAGACTTGTGTCTGCCGGAAAGAGAGATACAACGGAGGTTTTAAATCTAGGATCGAGCACGGTGGCCAAAATGTAGTGCTCTGATTTCAACAGATTGACCACCCGTGAATCCTGGTTAAGAGAATTAAGGGCTCCATCCACAAGTCCCACATGCCTAGCGGAATCGCTCTGTTTTAGCTCCTCCTTCAATGTCTCCAGCTTCTTCTGCAAAAGCCTAATGAGGGGAATGACCTGACTCAGGCTGGCAGTGTCTGAACTGACTTCACGTGTGGCAAGTTCAAAGGGTTGCAGAACCTTGCACAACATTGAAATCATTCTCCACTGCGCTTGAGTCAGGTGCATTCCCCCTCCTTTGCCTATATCGTGGGCAGATGTATAGGCTTGAATGGCCTTTTGCTGCTCCTCCATCCTCTGAAGCATATAGAGGGTTGAATTCCACCTCGTTACCACCTCTTGCTTCAGATGATGGCAGGGTAGGTTCAGGACTGTTTGCTGGTGCTCCAGTCTTCGGCACGTGGTGGCTGAATGCCAAAAGTGGCCCGCAATTTTTCGGGCCACCGACAGCATCTCTTGCACGCCCCTATCGTTTTTTAAATAATTCTGCACCACCAAATTCAATGTATGTGCAAAACATGGGACGTGCTGGAATTTGCCCACATGTAATGCACGCACAATATTGGTGGCGTTGTCCGATGTCACAAATCCCCAGGAGAGTCCAATTGGGGTAAGCCATTCTGCGATGATGTTCCTCAGTTTCCGTAAGAGGTTGTCAGCTGTGTGCCTCTTATGGAAAGCGGTGATACAAAGCGTAGCCTACCTAGGAACGAGTTGGCGTTTGCGAGATGCTGCTACTGGTGCCGCCGCTGCTGTTCTTGTGCGGGAGGCAATACATCTACCCAGTGGGCTGTCACAGTCATATAATCCTGAGTCTGCCCTGCTCCACTTGTCCACATGTCCGTGGTTAAGTGGACATTGGGTACAACTGCATTTTTTAGGACACTGGTGACTCTTTTTCTGACGTCTCTGTGTACATTTTCGGTATCGCCTGCCTAGAGAAATGGAACCTAGATGGTATTTGGTACCGGGGATACAGTACCTCAATCAAGTCTCTAGTTGCCTGTGAATTAACGGTGGATACCAGAAACACGTTTCTCACCACCCAGGCTGCCAAGACCTGAGTTATCCGCTTTGCAGCAGGATGACTGCTGTGATATTTCATCTTCCTCGCAAAGGACTGTTGGACAGTCAATTGCTTACTGGAAGTAGTACAAGTGGTCTTCCGACTTCCCCTCTGGGATGACGATCGACTCCCAGCAGCAACAACAGCAGCGCCAGCAGCAGTAGGCGTTACACTCAAGGATGCATCGGAGGAATCCCAGGCAGGAGAGGACTCGTCAGACTTGACAGTGACACGGCCTGCAGGACTATTGGCTTTCCTGTCTAAGGAGGAAATTGACACTGAGGGAGTTGGTGGTGTGGTTTCCAGGAGCTTGGTTACAAGAGGAAGGGATTTAGTGGTCAGTGGACTGCTTCCACTGTCATCCAAAGTTTTTGAACTTGTCACTGACTTCTGATGATTGCGGTCCAGGTGACGTATAAGGGAAGATGTTCCTAGGTGGTTAACGTCCTTACCCATACTTATTACAGCTTGACAAAGGCAACACACGGCTTGACACCAGTTGTCCGCATTTCTGTTGAAATAATTCCACACCGAAGAGGTCATTTTTTTTGTATTTTGACCAGGCATGTCAATGGGCTTATTCGTCCCACGGACAACAGGTGTCTCCCCGGGTGCCTGACTTAAACAAACCAGCTCACCATCAGAATCCTCCTTGTCAATTTCCTCCCCAGCGCCAGCAACACCCATATCCTCATCCTGGTGTACTTCAACAGTGACATCTTCAATTTGACTATCAGGAACTGGACTGTGGGTGCTCCTTCCAGCACTTGCAGGGGGCGTGCAAATGGTGGAAGGCGCAACCTCTTCCCGTCCAGTGTTGGGAAGGTCAGGCATCGCAACCGACACAATTGGACTCTCCTTGGGGATTTGTGATTTAGAAGAACGCACAGTTCTTTGCTGTGCTTTTGCCATCTTAACTCTTTTAAGTTTTCTAGCAGGAGGATGAGTGCTTCCATCCTCAGGTGAAGCTGAACCACTAGCCTTGAACATAGGCCAGGGCCTCAGCCATTCCTTGCCACTCCGTGTCGTAAATGGCACATTGCAAAGTTTACGCTTCTCCTCAGACGATTTTGATTTAGATTTTTGGGTCATTTTACTGAGCTTTTTTTTTTTGTATTTTACATGCTCTCTACTATGACATTGTGCATCGGCCTTGGCAGAAGACGTTGATGGCATTTCATCGTCTCGGCCATGACTAGTGGCAGCAGCTTCAGCACGAGGTGGAAGTGGATCTTGATCTTTCCCTATTTTACCCTCCACATTTTTGTTCTCCATTTTTTAATGTCACTGGTCAGCAAAACTCTGCACTGTACTCCTCCTATATAATACTGCTGGTCCCCAGTCCCCACAATAAAGCAGTGTGAGCACAGATATATGCAGCACACTGAGCACAGATATGGAGCGTTTTTCAGGCAGACAACATATACTGGTGGTCACTGGTCAGCAAAACTCTGCACTGTACTCCTCCTATATAATACCTCTGGTCCCCAGTCCCCACAATAAAGCAGTTTGAGCACAGATATATGCAGCACACTGAGCACAGATATGGAGCGTTTTTCAGGCAGACAACGTATACTGGTGGTCACTGGTCAGCAAAACTCTGCACTGTACTCCTCCTATATAATACTGCTGGTCCCCAGTCCACACAATAAAGCAGTGTGAGCACAGATATATGCAGCACACTGAGCACAGATATGGAGCGTTTTTCAGGCAGACAATGTATACTGGTGGTCACTGGTCAGCAAAACTCTGCACTGTACTCCTCCTATATAATACTGCTGGTCCCCAGTCCCCACAATAAAGCAGTGTGAGCACAGATATATGCAGCACACTGAGCACAGATATGGAGCATTTTTCAGGCAGACAACGTATACTGGTGGTCACTGGTCAGCAAAACTCTGCACTGTACTCCTCCTATATAATACTGCTGGTCCCCAGTCCCCACAATAAAGCAGTGTGAGCACAGATATATGCAGCACACTGAGCACAGATATGGAGCGTTTTTCAGGCAGACAACGTATACTGGTGGTCACTGGTCAGCAAAACTCTGCACTGTACTCCTCCTATAATACTGCTGGTCCCCAGAATAAAGATATTTGCACTGCAGCCCCCTGATAAAAAGTGAGAGGACGCCAGCCACGTCCTCTCACTATCATTTCCAATGCACGAGTGAAAAATGGCGGCGACGCACGGCTTTATATAGAATCCGAATCTCGCGAGAATCCGACAGCGGGATGATGATGTTCGGGCGCGCTCGGGTTAACCGAGCAATGCGGGAAGATTCGAATCTGCCTTGGAACCGAGTAAAAAGGGTGAAGTTCAGGGGGGTTCAGATTCCGACGAACCGAACCCGCTCATCACTAAAAATAACTATCAAAAATGAAGATGGAGAAGACAAAAAAAGACTTGGAATAGCAACATTGATAACAACAGGGAAACTTTAAATCCATCTTACAATGGATAAAATATTATAAATCTGAATAAGAAGAAAAGCTGGGGATCAGGGCCATTGGCGACATACCCCAAAAACAAAAACAACACTGGACAGCCACCTCATGGGTGTGTTGGAAGAGCTACTAAGCTATCAATTATTTTAATTTGTTGACAGTTACATCAACTAAATTATAACTTAATAATTGGAAAATTTAAACCCAGGCTATATATATATATATATATATATATATATATATGTAAATAACAGCAGCTGTGGAGTCAGAGGTAATGCCGCCTGTGTTTAGCAGCCGTGCGGGATCCTGGTTGAACTCAGACTTTTTTTAAGGGGTCAATCGCTTACAAACCATGGTTTTGCCTTCTAAGTAATTGCCCCATTAAAAAAAATAAGTTCTGCAGGCATGCTGCACAGACGCCGAACTTGGGTGGAATTACATTCCACCCATGGTGTCAGATTTATCACACTTTTTTCTTATTCAAATTCTAAAGCAGATTATACCCACTTTCCTGCCCCACGTATAGCTATGACTCTACCTCTGAGGCAAATGTTAGTATTTCAAAACAAGAAATATTACCCCTCCATAACTGCCATGACTATATGTAATACATCCCTCTTCATCGAAAATCTAGAATTAACATTTCACAGAGCAGTGTACATGTATGTTTGCATACTAAAGTATACAAACAGGTTTAAAGCAAATTAATTCCAATTGTTAAACAGTCTTGCACTATGATATTTTGGAGTCTATGTACTAAGCCTTGGAGAAAAGTAAAGTGGGCAGAGATAAGTGCCAACCAGCCACCTCCTAACTGTCATTTTTCAAACACAGCTTGTAACGTGGCAGTTATTTGCTGATTGGCTGGTACTTTATCACTGTACACTTTCTCTCTCTCTCCAAGGCTTAGCACATAGAACCTCCTTTATCTTTATGTTTTCTCATATTCCTGAATTTGGTCAGATATGTACAATGTACTGAAAAAGGAAGTCATATTCATCTTTATATTAATTTGTATATTTACGTTTTACCTATCTCACACTCTACCGGTGCCACTTTGCAATACACCATCACTGTTTATGTGAATCTCCAGTGTCAGCCCATAAAAACTCAGGGTTTTGAAAAAGAAAAACAGGAGAAAGTTGGGAGACTGGTTATCAATGTGTGTAAAGCTCTGATATAGAATTGCAGCATCACATTGATATCAGATAAATCAGCCAGGAGTAGGTCAGCACAAACATGGAGCTGTTATTGATGAAAAAGACTTACATGTAAGTGGAAGATATAGGAATCTGAATAGACACATTAATATAATTCCAGAGTCAGACTATGAATTGCCACTGTCTCCTCTAAGAAATTTGAATTGATCATTTGGTGACCATGGAAATTAAACAAAATCCCCAAACAATGCAATCAGTAGCACCTGCTTCACTGAGATCTTTCTGAACACGTGGCCATCCTGCAGCTGCTCCAATCATTGTTCTCCTGTTTACACCACAACATTTCCCCAGACTCTGTTTTCATGAGGCCAAAAGTAATTGTAAGTGCTCAAGAGGTGTCCTCCCAAGGGCAGGCTGTAGGGTGGATAGGAGATGGCTGCAGGGTGGTTGGCAGGTGGTGGGATAAAGGTCAAGCCAGGGGAGTAGCTGAGAGGTGGGTTGCCACCACCAATTCGGGAACAACAGATCTCCAGACTACAAACCGTTCTAGACTGTCCAGAGGAATCTCAAATAGTAGGATACCCTATTTTATGGACAGTGTCTGAGGAAAATATATACCAAGGACTCACGCCTGCTGTAAAAGTCACAACTCCACTGCTTGCATTAATACAGCATCTAATCACAATAAGTCATTGAAATAATTTAAAAAAATGCTTTATTAGTGTTAGTGTTTCATAGAATATCCTTACCTAATTGAATGGAGGCAAACTGTCACTTCCTCAGTATGGCTCTTTGATGCCCTTGGTGTACAATAGTGCCAACTGGGGCAGTATTGCTCCATGCATGGAAACACATTTCTCCTTTCTCTCTGTGCAGCTGCATTGGTGTGGATGCTGCACACAAAAATACCCAAATCTATCTGTAACAACATGTAATATAAATAGCTGAAATATGTACTTAATAGTTCAAAATTATGAAAATGATGCAGTGTTTATGATGTTTACCCTGTTGATATATTTTATTTGACATTTTAGTGATCCTCGTGCTATTAAAAGTTTAATCACAATAATTCACCCTGGTTCTAATGAATGTAATCAATGTTACAGCTGCTTTTTATGCAGATTACTTCTGATATAGGTAATTAGGCACTAATTTTGACCAGGTGTAACATTTCCACCACGGTAGTCCATGAAGCTTTGCAAAAGATTTAATTGAACATTTTTTTTGAATGTGCAAGACAGATAATTTGTGCTTTGCATGATGTGCACAAATACTGTAAATCTGTAGTGTTACACATTTTCTCTTCAAAACCCTCCCACAGCATCCCTAACTTTAAATTAAGATGCAAATTACCCAGTGGAATAAGGGATATTTCGCAACAAACTTCCCCCTCCCTATCCATTGACATGCATGAGCCAGGGACAAATGTAGGGTTTGTAAGGGGTCGTTCCAGCCTATAGGCATATATATATATTTTAAAAGTCTGCTGCCGCACAGCCACATGCTGTGTGCTGTCCAAGCCGGCTCTTCACTGATGCATTATTGGGAGGATGCAGGGATGTTCCAGCAGGCTCAGTAGACTTTTTTTTTTAAAAACAAGTCACCACAGGTATCGGAGGTAAGCACTCCACAGCACTGCGGTCAGGATTGGGGGGAGCGCCAATATCGATGTTTTTCGGCACCCCCCCCAACTCAAAACATTCAGGCACCCCTGTATACATATATATCATGCTTAAAAGCAGCACAGTGGATTAAAATACAGACACAAACCTCAACAGGTTGAATCAATGTTTTGAGGCTTTATTACCTCGTTATCAGGATACATAACATACAAAGTGAATACTGACCTTATAGACACTATCTCCCCAAGTGAAGCGCTGACCGTCGGGTCCCGTGCATGATGCCCACTGACGATGCCATTACACTGTTCTTGTTGGTAAGGCTACAGGAAACATAAACAGCAAAACAAAAAAATCACCCCCACATGCTGTTAACAAAACAGATATCAACTTCCAGGGCATAAATACAATAATATTTATAGAATATAAAAAATGCAACATTGCACATACATAATCAAGCAGATTATTATACTGGAATAAGTCAAAAGTATCAATTATGTATCATATGATTCTATGATACATAATTGATACTTTTGACTTATTCCAGTATAATAATCTGCTTGATTATGTATTTACCATGCACAGAAACAATATAACCCACCTAAATCTAACTCGCCCCACTTGCAGTACAACATGGTTTGGCCCATTAGTGTGCTTTTTTGGTTTGCTCTGAATAACGTCCTAATGTCCCTAGTCTGATCATCCATGGGAACTCACATTGTAATAGTTTCAACCCTCTATCACCTACACATCTGGAATCAGGAATATGATCAATTATTATATATATCTTAAAGTAGATAAACCATGACCTGCGGCAACAAACTGATGTGCAACAGGTTGGTCTCTGCCACCAGTCTCAATTGCTAACTTGATGGCAGAGCGATGCATTGTCATTCTTTCACACAATGTTCTTTTGGTTTACTCTATATAACTAAGGGGGTAATCCAGACCTGATCGCTGGGTAGTGATTTTTGCAGCCCAGCGATCAGATAGTCGTCGCCTACAGGGAGAGTGTATTTTTGCTGTGCAAGTGTGTGAACGTATGTTTAGCAGAGCTGCACAAATTGATTTTGTGCAGTCTCAGCACAGCCCAGGACTTACTCAGCTGCTGCAATCACATCAGGCTGTTCTGGACCGGATTTGATGTCAGACACCCTCCCTGCAAACGCTTGGAAACGCCTGCGTTTTTCCAAACACTCCCTTCAAACGGTCAGTTGCAACACACAAATGCCCTCTTCCTGTCTATCTCCCTGCGAACGCCCGTGCGAATGGATCCTTCGCACAAACCCGTCGCTGACCGACGATCCCTTTTGCAGCTCTCCGTTGTGCCTGTGCATTGTGGTTAGTGATGAGCACCGGAAATTTTTCGGGTTTTGTGTTTTGGTTTTGGGTTCGGTTCCGCGGCCGTGTTTTGGGTTCGAACGCGTTTTGGCAAAACCTCACCGAATTTTTTTTGTCGGATTCGGGTGTGTTTTGGATTCGGGTGTTTTTTTCAAAAAACCCTAAAAAACAGCATAAATCATAGAATTTGGGGGTCATTTTCATCCCAAAGTATTATTAACCTCAATAACCATAATTTCCACTCATTTTAAGTCTATTCTGAACACCTCACACCTCACAATATTATTTTTAGTCCTAAAATTTGCACCGAGGTCGCTGGATGACTAAGCTCAGCGACCCAAGTGGCCGACACAAGCACCTGGCCCATCTAGGAGTGGCACTGCAGTGTCACGCAGGATGGCCCTTCAAAAAACTACTCCCCAAACAGCACATGACGCAAAGAAGAAAAAAAAGAGGCGCAATGAGGTAGCTGTGTGAGTAAGCTAAGCGACCCTAGTGGCCGACACAAACACCTGGCCCATCTAGGAGTGGCACTGCAGTGTCACGCAGGATGGCCCTTCCAAAAAACACCCCCAAACAGCACATGATGCAAAGAAAAAAAGAGGCGCAATGAGGTAGCTGTGTGACTAAGATAAGCAACCCAAGTGGCCGACACAAACACCTGGCCCATCTAGGAGTGGCACTGCAGTGTCACGCAGGATGGCCCTTCCAAAAAACACCCCCCAAACAGCACATGACGCAAAGAAAAAAAGAGGCGCAATGAGGTAGCTGTGTGACTAAGATAAGCGACCCAAGTGGCCGACACAAACACCTGGCCCATCTAGGAGTGGCACTGCAGTGTCACGCAGGATGGCCCTTCCAAAAACTACTCCCCAAACAGCACATGACGCAAAGAAGAAAAAAAGAGGCGCAATGAGGTAGCTGTGTGAGTAAGCTAAGCGACCCTAGTGGCCGACACAAACACCTGGCCCATCTAGGAGTGGCACTGCAGTGTCACGCAGGATGGCCCTTCCAAAAAACACCCCCCAAACAGCACATGACGCAAAGAAAAAAAGAGGCGCAATGAGGTAGCTGTGTGACTAAGCTAAGCGACCCTAGTGGCCGACACAAACACCTGGCCCATCTAGGAGTGGCACTGCAGTGTCACGCAGGATGGCCCTTCAAAAAACTACTCCCCAAACAGCACATGACGCAAAGAAGAAAAAAAAGATGCGCAATGAGGTAGCTGTGTGACTAAGATAAGCGACCCAAGTGGCCGACACAAACACCTGGCCCATCTAGGAGTGGCACTGCAGTGTCACGCAGGATGGCCCTTCCAAAAACTACTCCCCAAACAGCACATGACGCAAAGAAAAATGAAAGAAAAAAGAGGTGCAAGATGGAATTGTCCTTGGGCCCTCCCACCCACCCTTATGTTGTATAAACAGGACATGCACACTTTAACCAACCCATCATTTCAGTGACAGGGTCTGCCACATGACTGTGACTGAAATGACGGGTTGGTTTGGACCCCCACCAAAAAAGAAGCAATTAATCTATCCTTGCACAAACTGGCTCTACAGAGGCAAGATGTCCACCTCATCATCATCCTCCGATATATCACCGTGTACATCCCCCTCCTCACAGATTATCAATTCGTCCCCACTGGAATCCACCATCTCAGCTCCCTGTGTACTTTGTGGAGGCAATTGCTGCTGGTGAATGTCTCCACGGAGGAATTGATTATAATTCATTTTAATGAACATCATCTTCTCCACATTTTCTGGATGTAACCTCGTACGCCGATTGCTGACAAGGTGAGCGGCGGCACTAAACACTCTTTCGGAGTACACACTTGTGGGAGGGCAACTTAGGTAGAATAAAGCCAGTTTGTGCAAGGGCCTCCAAATTGCCTCTTTTTCCTGCCAGTATAAGTACGGACTGTCTGACGTGCCTACTTGGATGCGGTCACTCATATAATCCGCCACCATTCTTTCAATGGGGAGAGAATCATATGCAGTGACAGTAGACGACATGTCCGTAATCGTTGTCAGGTCCTTCAGTCCGGACCAGATATCAGCATCAGCAGTCGCTCCAGACTGCCCTGCATCACCGCCAGCGGGTGGGCTCGGAATTCTGAGCCTTTTCCTCGCACCCCCAGTTGCGGGAGAATGTGAAGGAGGAGATGTTGACAGGTCGCGTTCCGCTTGACTTGACAATTTTGTCACCAGCAGTTCTTTGAACCCCAGCAGACTTGTGTCTGCCGGAAAGAGAGATCCAAGGTAGGTTTTAAATCTAGGATCGAGCATGGTGGCCAAAATGTAGTGCTCTGATTTCAACAGATTGACCACCCGTGAATCCTTGTTAAGCGAATTAAGGGCTCCATCCACAAGTCCCACATGCCTAGCGGAATCGCTCTGTGTTAGCTCCTCCTTCAATGTCTCCAGCTTCTTCTGCAAAAGCCTGATGAGGGGAATGACCTGACTCAGGCTGGCAGTGTCTGAACTGACTTCACGTGTGGCAAGTTCAAAAGGTTGCAGAACCTTGCACAACGTTGAAATCATTCTCCACTGCGCTTGAGACAGGTGCATTCCACCTCCTATATCGTGCTCAGTTGTATAGGCTTGAATGGCCTTTTGCTGCTCCTCCAACCTCTGAAGCATATAGAGGGTTGAATTCCACCTCGTTACCACTTCTTGCTTCAGATGATGGCAGGGCAGGTTCAGGCGTTTTTGGTGGTGCTCCAGTCTTCTGTACGTGGTGCCTGTACGCCGAAAGTGTCCCGCAATTCTTCTGGCCACCGACAGCATCTCTTGCACGCCCCTCTCGTTTTTTAAATAATTCTGCACCACCAAATTCAAGGTATGTCCAAAACATGGGACGTGCTGGAATTTGCCCAGATTTAATGCACACACAATATTGCTGGCGTTATCCGATGCCACAAATCCACAGGAGAGTCCAATTGGGGTAAGCCATTCCGCGATGATCTTCCTCAGTTGCCGTAAGAGGTTTTCAGCTGTGTGCGTATTCTGGAAAGCGGTGATACAAAGCGTAGCCTGCCTAGGAAAGAGTTGGCGTTTGCGAGATGCTGCTACTGTTGCCGCCGCTGCTGTTCTTGCGGCGGGAGTCCATACATCTACCCAGTGGGCTGTCACAGTCATATAGTCCTGAGCCTGCCCTGCTCCACTTGTCCACATGTCCGTGGTTAAGTGGACATTGGGTACAACTGCATTTTTTAGGACACTGGTGAGTCTTTTTCTGAGGTCTGTGTACATTTTCGGTATCGCTGCCTAGAGAAATGGAACCTAGATGGTATTTGGTACCGGGGACACAGTACCTCCAACAAGTCTCTAGTTGGCTCTGCAGTAATGATGGATACCGGAACCACGTTTCTCACCGCCCAGGATGCCAAGGCCTCAGTTATCCGCTTTGCAGCAGGATGACTGCTGTGATATTTCATCTTCCTCGCAAAGGACTGTTGGACAGTCAATTGCTTGGTGGAAGTAGTAAAAGTGGTCTTACGACTTCCCCTCTGGGATGACCATCGACTCCCAGCAGCAACAACAGCAGAGCCAGCAGCAGTAGGCGTTACACGCAAGGATGCATCGGAGGAATCCCAGGCAGGAGAGGACTCGTCAGAATTGCCAGTGACATGGCCTGCAGGACTATTGGCATTCCTGGGGAAGGAGGAAATTGACACTGAGGGAGTTGGTGGGGTGGTTTGCGTGAGCTTGGTTACAAGAGGAAGGGATTTACTGGTCAGTGGACTGCTTCCGCTGTCGCCCAAAGTTTTTGAACTTGTCACTGACTTATGATGAATGCGCTGCAGGTGACGTATAAGGGAAGATGTTCCGAGGTGGTTAACGTCCTTACCCCTACTTATTACAGCTTGACAAAGGCAACACACGGCTTGACAAATGTTGTCCGCATTTCTGTTGAAATACTTCCACACCGAAGAGCTGATTTTTTTGGTATTTTCACCAGGCATGTCAATGGCCCTATTCCTCCCACGGACAACAGGTGTCTCCCCGGGTGCCTGACTTAAACAAACCACCTCACCATCAGAATCCTCCTGGTCAATTTCCTCCCCAGCGCCAGCAACATCCATATCCTTCTCATCCTGGGGTACTTCAACACTGACATCTTCAATCTGACTATCAGGAACTGGACTGCGGGTGCTCCTTCCAGCACTTGCAGGGGGCGTGCAAATGGTGGAAGGCGCATGCTCATCACGTCCAGTGTTGGGAAGGTCAGGCATCGCAAACGACACAATTGGACTCTCCTTGTGGATTTGTGATTTCGAAGAACGCACAGTTCTTTGCTGTGCTTTTGCCAGCTTGAGTCTTTTCATTTTTCTAGCGAGAGGCTGAGTGCTTCCATCCTCATGTGAAGCTGAACCACTAGCCATGAACATAGGCCAGGGCCTCAGCCGTTCCTTGCCACTCCGTGTCGTAAATGGCATATTGGCAAGTTTATGCTTCTCCTCCGACAATTTTATTTTAGATTTTCGAGTCCTTTTTTTACTGATATTTGGTGTTTTGGATTTTACATGCTCTGTACTATGACATTGGGCATCGGCCTTGGCAGACGACGTTGATGGCATTTCATCGTCTCGGCCATGACTAGTGGCAGCAGCTTCAGCACGAGGTGGAAGTGGATCTTGATATTTCCCTATTTTTGGAACCTCAACATTTTTGTTCTCCATATTTTAATAGGCACAACTAAAAGGCACCTCAGGTAAACAATGGAGATGGATGGATACTAGTATACTTATGGATGGACGAGCGACTGCCGACACAGAGGTAGCTACAGCCGTGGACTACCGTACTGCGTCTGCTGCTAATATAGACTGGATGATAATGATATAAAAAATATATATATATCACTACTGCAGCCGGACAGGTATATATTATATAATGACGGACCTGCTGGACACTGTCAGCACTGCAGACTCCTAAAGTAAGCTACTAGTATCAAGAAGATAGAAAAAAAAAACACCACAGGTAGGTGGTATACAATTATGGATGGACGAGCGACTGCCGACACAGAGGTAGCTACAGCCGTGGACTACCGTACTGCGTCTGCTGCTAATATAGACTGGATGATAATGATATAAAAAATATATATATATCACTACTGCAGCCGGACAGGTATATATTATATAATGACGGACCTGCTGGACACTGTCAGCACTACAGACTCCTAAAGTAAGCTACTAGTATCAAGAAGATAGAAAAAATAAACACAACAGGTAGGTGGTATACAATTATGGATGGACGAGCGACTGCCGACACAGAGGTAGCTACAGCCGTGGACTACCGTACTGCGTCTGCTAGTATAGACTGGATGATAATGATATAAAAAATATATATATATCACTACTGCAGGACAGGTATATATTATATAATGACGGACCTGCTGGACACTGTCAGCAGCAGACTCCTAAACTACTAGTATGAAGAAGATAGAAAAAAAAAAACCACCACAGGTAGGTATACAATTATGGACGAGCACTGCCGACACAGAGGTAGCTACAGCCGTGGACTACCGTACTGCGTCTGCTGCTAATATAGACTGGATGATAATGATATAAAAAATATATATATATCACTACTGCAGCCGGACAGGTATATATTATATAATGACGGACCTGCTGGACACTGTCAGCACTGCAGACTCCTTAAGTAAGCTACTAGTATCAAGAAGATAGAAAAAAAAAACACAACAGGTAGGTGGTATACAATTATGGATGGACGAGCGACTGCCGACACAGAGGTAGCTACAGACGTGGACTACCGTACTGCGTCTGCTGCTAATATAGACTGGATGATAATGATATAAAAAATATATATATATATATCACTACTGCAGCCGGACAGGTATATATTATATAATGACGGACCTGCTGGACACTGTCAGCACTGCAGACTCCTAAAGTAAGCTACTAGTATCAAGAAGATATAAAAAAAAAAAACCACAGGTAGGTGGTATACAATTATGGATGGACGAGCGACTGCCGACACAGAGGTAGCTACAGCCGTGGACTACCGTACTGCGTCTGCTGCTAATATAGACTGGATGATAATGATATAAAAATATATATATATCACTACTGCAGCCGGACAGGTATATATTATATAATGACGGACCTGCTGGACACTGTCAGCACTGCAGACTCCTAAAGTAAGCTACTAGTATCAAGAAGATAGAAAAAAAAACACAACAGGTAGGTGGTATACAATTATGGATGGACGAGCGACTGCCGACACAGAGGTAGCTACAGCCGTGGACTACCGTACTGCGTCTGCTGCTAATATAGACTGGATGATAATGATATAAAAAATATATATATATCACTACTGCAGCCGGACATGTATATATTATATAATGACGGACCTGCTGGACACTGTCAGCACTGCATACTCCTAAAGTAAGCTACTAGTATCAAGAAGATAGAAAAAAAAACCACCACAGGTAGGTGGTATACAATTATGGATGGACGAGCGACTGCAGACACAGAGGTAGCTACTGCCGTGGACTACCGTACTGCGTCTGCTGCTAATATAGACTGGATGATAATGATATAAAAAATATATATATATCACTACTGCAGCCGGACAGGTATATATTATATAATGACGGACCTGCTGGACACTGTCAGCACTGCAGACTCCTAAAGTAAGCTACTAGTATCAAGAAGATAGAAAAAAAAAAACACCACAGGTAGGTGGTATACAATTATGGATGGACGAGCGACTGCCGACACAGAGGTAGCTACAGCCGTGGACTACCGTACTGCGTCTGCTGCTAATATAGACTGGATGATAATGATATAAAAATATATATATATCACTACTGCAGCCGGACAGGTATATATTATATAATGACGGACCTGCTGGACACTGTCAGCACTGCATACTCCTAAAGTAAGCTACTAGTATCAAGAAGATAGAAAAAAAAAACACCACAGGTAGGTGGTATACAATTATGGATGGACGAGCGACTGCCGACACAGAGGTAGCTACAGCCGTGGACTACCGTACTGCGTCTGCTGCTAATATAGACTGGATGATAATGATATAAAAAATATATATATATATCACTACTGCAGCCGGACAGGTATATATTATATAATGACGGACCTGCTGGACACTCTCAGCACTGCAGACTCCTAAAGTAAGCTACTAGTATCAAGAAGATAGAAAAAAAAAAACACCACAGGTAGGTGGTATACAATTATGGATGGACGAGCGACTGCCGACACAGAGGTAGCTACAGCCGTGGACTACCGTACTGCGTCTGCTGCTAATATAGACTGGATGATAATGATATAAAAAATATATATATATCACTACTGCAGCCGGACAGGTATATATTATATAATGACGGACCTGCTGGACACTGTCAGCACTGCATACTCCTAAAGTAAGCTACTAGTATCAAGAAGATAGAAAAAAAAAACACCACAGGTAGGTGGTATACAATTATGGATGGACGAGCGACTGCCGACACAGAGGTAGCTACAGCCGTGCTGTAAAATATATATATATATCACTACTGCAGCCGGACAGGTATATATTATATATTGACGGACCTGCTGGACACTGTACTCCTAAAGTAAGCTACTAGTATCAAGAAGATAGAAAAAAAAAAACACAACAGGTAGGTGGTATACAATTATGGATGGACGAGCGACTGCCGACACAGAGGTAGCTACAGCCGTGGACTACCGTACTGCGTCTGCTGCTAATATAGACTGGATGATAATGATATAAAAAATATATATATATCACTACTGCAGCCGGACAGGTATATAATATATAATGACGGACCTGCTGGACACTGTCAGCACTGCAGACTCCTAAAGTAAGCTACTAGTATCAAGAAGATAGAAAAAAAAAAAAAACACCACAGGTAGGTGGTATACAATTATGGATGGACGAGCGACTGCCGACACAGAGGTAGCTACAGCCGTGGACTACCGTACTGCGTCTGCTGCTAATATAGACTGGATGATAATGATATAAAAAATATATATATATATATCACTACTGCAGCCGGACAGGTATATATTATATATTGACGGACCTGCTGGACACTGTCAGCAGAATGCGTTTATAGAATAAAAACACCACACGACGAGTGTTTAACTTTTTCAGGCAGACAATCACAATATTCTGGTGGTCAGTGGTCACTGGTCAGTCACACTGGCAGTGGCACTCTGGCAGCAAAAGTGTGCACTGTTAATGTACTCCTGCTATAACTGCTCCCCAGTCTCCCCCACAATTGAGCTGTGTGAGCAGTGAGCACTCAGCACAGTCAGATATACATAGATGATGCAGCACACTGAGGCTGAGCACAGATATGGTATACTGTGTCACTGTGTATCGTTTTTTTTCAGGCAGAGAACGGATTATATTAAATAATAATAAAACTGCACTGGTGGTCACTGGTCAGTCACTAGTAAACTCTGCACTCTCTGAGTACTCCTAAGCTCCAGTAAATCAAGTGTCTCACTCTCACTCTCTATCTATTTCTATTCTAAACGGAGAGGACGCCAGCCACGTCCTCTCCCTATCAATCTCAATGCACGTGTGAAAATGGCGGCGACGCGCGGCTCCTTATATAGAATCCGAGTCTCGCGATAGAATCCGAGCCTCGCGAGAATCCGACAGCGGGATGATTACGTTCGGGCGCGCTCGGGTTAACCGAGCAAGGCGGGAAGATCCGAGTCTGCCTCGGACCCGTGTAAAAAGGCTGAAGTTCGGGGGGGTTCGGATTCCGAGGAACCGAACCCGCTCATCACTAATTGTGGTGCATACTAATGCGCACTTTGACTCTGATCGCCCGCTCTATGATAACGCACTGCAGCGATCAGGTCTGAATTACCCCCTAAGGCCGCAGGGACATGTAATAAGATAAACAATTAATTTTGTAAAGCAAGTAGGCCTGTGATTTATCAGAATGCTAAATGCTTTGCGCTATGTGGATGATTAAAACTAATTCCAGTATTTATATACTGCAGGCAAAACAATTCAAGCATTTATAACAGCCTTTCTTCAAAGTCAAAAATTGGTTTGTAATGCATGCTGTAGTATATCTGAAACATAAGGTCTCATGACCCAATGTCTAATGGCGCACCCCCTGGTGTAACAGGGTATTATAACAGTATCACTAAGATTAAGTTTTTGATCAGATTGCACTATGAGTCATAACTGTTTACAAGTGTGCCACACTATATTACTCATGTGACTATAATGATTAACCCACAGAAGACTCTTCCTACTTGTAGATTTAACCTGCTTTTTCAGTAGAGGATCATGTGGGATAGACATAGCTCATTGTTTAGCACTGGTGAGGGATGCCTCATCATATTCCCTGGTCAGAAAGCCTCTCAGCATTCATCCATATGTTGTACTGCTACCTTCTCATTGCAGCATATCCTTTCTGCTCTAATAAATTGTGAAAATTCAACCTATATTTGTATGATTTGAGATGAAAGCTATTAGCATGCAACAATGTGTTGTGATCCCTCGGCTTCTTGTATAGAGCCGTAGTAAGTTTTCCCTCATCAAGAGTAACAGCTACAGTATCTCAAGAAAAGTTAATGATATTGGACTGATATTGTATGTAACTTTAATTGGGCTATCTGTATGATTCTGTTCCTCCATAAAAGTTATAAATGCATTTTCAGAGCCAGTTCATATCAGAAATAAATTGTCTATGTGTCTAGCATATGTTTTAATGAAACTAAATACCCCAATTTTGTCAAAACTTTGTACGTTCAGCTGTCAACATATTGGTGTATGATGAGGCCACATAATTTATAGCAGCATAATATATTGCACAGTCTCCAATGGGGAAAACAGATGGGTAATTACCAAATCTTTCAGAACTGTAAACAGTTCTTATCCAACTTGCGGGTTTTATATTTAAAGAGGATCCCGGTAATCCTCTATCTCCATGCTTGGCTGGAACAGGATGGCAAAAATCCCCAATGTATTGTCCCGTTTTGCTGTGCGCTCACCTGCTGCTATAAATTATTTTACAAACCTATGAATTTTATATGTATTGTTTATGAATTGATTTGTATTAAATTGTGCTTCACTATATCCATCTCCCTAAATTTTCTTTGCATGTTCTAAAAAACATATACTGAATAATGGGAGTCTGAGTGTTGCCATTCTGAAACAAAGACCAAGCGCAGGAGAAGTTACACTTTCCATTATTTCTTGTACTATTGCACCTTTGGTGAAGGGTGAGGGATCCTTCTGGAAAGTGTACCCCTTCCAGCTGCTTCATTGCGCACAAGCACTTTCCTTATTACCCACTGTTTTACATTTGGACTGCAGACTGGCCCTCCCCAATCACATGACAGACAGACCCCTAACGATGCACATTCGCAGACTGCAGACTGTCTATCATCACACAGACACACACTAACTGCAGACTGTCACCCCAACACATACATATTGCAGACTGTCTCTTCCTCCACACAGACACACGCTTACTGCCCAATCACAGGCTACACACACGCCAACTTGAATTATATAATTCAATGACTCACTGTAGACACTGCCCAAACCACCATCGACTGAGGCTTAGAGACTGCAACTGTAGTGTACTATTTAGAAAGAGGGAAGACCAGATACTCTGCAATACAATAGCATGAGATGAGCTGCTGCAGTTGGACATGTGCAACAGCCCCACTCAATCATTTTCATTTATCCAGTCCACTGGATTGGGGATTTTTTTTGGGGGGGATGATTTTTTGGGATCCATCAGGGAGAGTTTCTGGATAATAAGAAGCAGCCTGTATGTGCAACTGTGAGCTGATCCATTACACTCTCCTTCCACCCCTTTTGTTATCTTGCCACAGCTATTCCTCAACACTATTCCTCAACACACTTACAGTTGGAGCATTAATATTTATATTATATTTTTACCCACATTTTTTCCTTAGCAGCTTTAGACATCCTTTGTAAGATTTATTGCACTGTGTAAGTCTTTGTTGCTGAAATTGGGCTACCTTTTGCTGCAACTTGCATGCTATCTGGCTAAGAGGTAATGGGGAGTACCTGTAAGATGTGCATTACATTATTGTAATTAACCATAGCAAATAAAAAAAAAACAATGACACAAAAACAACTACTTGGAATAGTTTACTAACTGATGACCAAATCATAATTTATAAAGAGGTGGTCAAGAAGTCATTCCAAAACCCTACTCTAGCTAATTACATTTACACAAATGAGGGACAACTAGAATGTCCTTCCTTAGATGCATCTGCATTGTGTAGGACTCATGCACAGTCTGAATGCCTCCACAAAGAAAGTGCCCAGGTCCCCCTCATAAATAAGACAAACTCCCATACTTGAAATGGGTAAGTGTAGTACAATGACCTTCTTTCCTTCTCACTACAGCTAAGTTCCAAGAACCACAGCCACACATTAGAGGGTGACCCAAACAAAACTAATCTAACAAAACTAAATAAGACTTTTAACAAAAATACCTAAACCCAAAGTTTCAAATGTGCTCCACCTGGCCTGTAAAATTGATAAGAGCAAAAATTAGATGTGGTGCACAGTACCTAACTACCAAACCACCTAACTACAACACAGAATTAGACACCACAATATTTATATTCATCCTAGCCTTATACTAAGCTAAATGTTCCCAAGAAAAGATTCAAACCTGGGAACAAACTGTGACCAAACTATTATCACCCTGGGCCAGTGTTAATGTACAGCTGATTAATCTGCCACATATTTTGGGGTAAAACCTCTGCCTTTATCCTGACCCACATCATTAACCCCAGGGTGAATCACAAGCCAATTTGGTCTACCCCAATTCTGCTCATAGGAAAACAACAAATCTAACAAGATAACCCAAAGCAAACCCCTAATGCCTTACCACCTAACCCTTTGGTCACCAAACAACAAAATACCATTCAACCCTGCCTATTAGATACATGAGTGGCCCACAAGTCATACAGTCCCAGATGAACCATCATCAGCTGCAATATCTGCACCAAAAATCTAACAAGTAAGTCAAAAGGAAAGACCTAGCCAAAAATATAAACAGAACTAATGTGAAGATAAAAGCTCAAATAAAACTACAAACTTATCAAAGATAAAGAATATCAAGAGCGCAAAACAAAAAGTTCATATGCTGCCTCTGCTACACATAGCAGGCTACACAACACTCCTTAAATAGATAGCAGAAACAGAAAAAAAGAGTCCAAGATAAGGTGCAAAAAACAATTTCTCCTATAATAAAAAAGAGAGACATGATAGTGCAATACAGTCTAAAAATGGAACAGATTTTACTAGTACATCACACTCACAATATATAAAAGAAACAAGCAAATCACCACACATGTGGTTATTGGGGTTCACCCTCTCCTCTCCAAAGATAGTCCACATCTCCTGGATAATTATGGAGCTATCGTCACACCAGTTCGTGTCAGGTAAGGTTTCAAGGAGAAGTCCCCAATTCATTCAGAAAGCCAACAAATGCTTAACGTGTTTCGGATCCTTGTCCTTCATCATATGCATGGTGGCATTTAAAACAGACTTCCTATTTATACCCTCTATAATTGATAACCCTCCCATAGGGTGGTGCTTCCATATCCCGCTTTTTCCCCACTTTGTTAGAGGCCGGGAATGACCTCATAGCTCCTCGTCACGGCCGGAAGTACCTTGTGGCTTTGCATCACATCTGGAAAATGAGACCACCAGAGGCCGTCCTGCGGCTCCACACAGTGGACGGAAATGAGATTGTCAGGAACATACTCAATTTCCTGTTGTTTGCATTTCACCGTGCGTTCCATCCCATTCCTGGAAATGATCATCCCGAGTAGTGGAAATAAAATTATTGTTCACATTCCATCATGCATTCCAGTGTATTTCGATTAATGCAAAAAGGTAGTTTTTGTTGTCGAGCCTCATCATACTTTTCACAGTTCATAGTCAGTCCAAGTCCATCCAAAAAATTTTCCATACAAAAAAACAGATATATAATAACATCAATTAGGAATCAATTTAAAACAGAGATCTAATAAAAGAAGATACAAAATAGATAATAGAGATAAATAACAGGGAGACAACACTGAACATGTCCTTTCAATAAGACAATAAATAGAATGAGATTAATATACATAATTAGAGATACCATTTAACCTCAAATTCCTCAATTAGTCCTCTGGGTACTAAAGTTCTGAGTTTATGTATCCACCTCATCTCAGCTTTGGCTAACCTAATGTCAATATCTTTGCTATGCCAAGATGGGTGGATGGTTTCAATACCCCAGAAAGCTTTTATTTTACCAGGGTCTGAATTATGTTCCTGTTTAAAATGTGCAGACACTGTGTGGGTATTCAACTCCTTAATCTTGTATGTGTGTTTGGCAAGACGAGTTTTTAGATTCCTGCTCGTCTTGCCGGCATACACCATACCACATGGACACTCCAGTCCATAAATTACATATTTAGTATTACATGTAATAAAATCTTTAATATCATATTTTGCACCATATACTACAAAGTCTTTTATCTTACTGGCCCCCTTTACTGTTCTGCACATTGTACACAAACCGCACCTATGGAAACCCCAACTTCTGATACTCATACGTTTGGGTTTGTCTATAGCACTTTGTTATAATTTATCCTTAGGAGATGGTGCTTTCCTATATATAAAAGATGGATGCTCTGGTAGTTGATCACCAATAATAGGATCATTTCTCAGAATACTCCAATGTTTTCGAACAATCGCTTTAAGTTCTTTATGCTGTGAGCTATAATTGCTTATAAAAGACTATTCAAGATTTTTCTGATCTGATTTTTTCACCTTTTTGTCTTCTAATAATCATTTTCTTTCAGTTTTAGTTACTTTCTCCTTTGCTGATGCTACCTTTTGTTCATCATAACTCTTTTCTAAAAATCTATTGCACATCTCCTACATTTGGTCCTTACACACATTATATTCCGTACAGTTACGTTTGACTCTCAAGAGTTGACTAAAAGGTATGCAATCCAACCAATTTTTATGGTGTTGGCTTGTTCTTTCTATATAACTGTTGGAGTTTGTAGGTTTTCTAAAAGTCTTGGTATATAAAACATTATTTTTCACATATATAGATAGATCTAAAAAATATATTTCTACCTGACTAATAGAGCAGATTTGGGAGAAATTAAAATCATTACAATTTAAAGAGTCACAGAAGAATCTAAGGTTGTCAACTGACCCCGCTCCAAACAAAAAATATATAATCTATAAAATGTATCCACCCCAGCTCATTATTCTTCCAGATAACTTGTTCCTCCCAAAATGACATAAATTGGCATAGCTGGGGCAAATCTGGTGCCCATAGCAGTGCCAACCTGTTGCATATAATAAAAACCATAATAATAAAAATAGTTATTATTAAAAATAAATGTTATACTCTTTAAAAGAAAATCTTTTAAATCCAATGAAAAATCCGTTTTATTTAAAAAATACAAAACAGCTTGGGGTCTTTCTGTTTCAATTATTGTATATAGTGTTGATACATCCACAATAACTAGAAAGTAGTTATCCCTCCATTGCATTGTTTCTATTCTTTTTAAGACGTCCCTCATGTCTTTCAAGTATGCTTTTGTGTTTCTAACTAGTGGCTGTAGATATGAATCTATTACGGCAGATAAATTTGAGATGATACTATTTGTGCCAGATATTATTGGCCACCCAGGCTGGTGAATGGGGTCTTTATGTACCTTTGGGAGTGTATATATCGTTGGTACAGATGGATGTTTGATATTGATATATTCGTATTCAGACTTCTTTAAAACACCTTTCAACACAGCTTCTTTCGTTAATGAACCTAGTTCTTTTATAATTCTATTAATTGTATCACTTTTTTAATTTTTATATGTATTACCACTGGATAAATGGCTATTTATTTCTGCCACATACTTCTTTATCCATCAGCACAACCTCCCACCCTTATCTGCGGGTTTTGTGATCAATTCATTATCATCACTTAAGGATTTCAAAGCTGCAAACTAGTTTGTTGAAACAATCAATAAAACTCCCTTTTACATGCCCAGGATAAAACATGGGTTTTGGTTTAAAAGATGAAGTGGAGGGACCTTCATCCTCATCTTAAGTTTTAACCTAATTTTCCTTATTTTTGAAAAAATGCTTAACTGTTAATTTATGTGTAAATTTCTCTACATGTATAAACATTTAAAGGGGTCTGCTTTAGTTCTAGGTGCGAATTTGAGCCCTTTTTGTAAAACTCTTAACTCTCATTAACTTGAATTAAATTTTATTGTTGAATTCTTATCCTAATTATTTCTAGGGGCTCTGGGTATTGATTTATTCTTAACCATTAGAACGCCTATTTTACCCCTTTTTGTCTTTGTTTTTATTTTGGATTTTTCTTTCTTTTCAATTTTTTACCTTGTGAACCTGTTTCTGAAGTCCCATTCTAAAAAAGCGGTTTGTGGATCATTCTCATTATGAAGGACCTTGTATCTATTATGGGCATATGGCATATTCTCTTCCCTTATTAATGTTCTTTCCCTTCATTCATCATAATTCCCATTCCTCCAGTTCTTATTACCCTTTCTCCTCTCAGACATATGTGGTTTTGATCTTAAAGAATACGTGGGATAATTATTTTGATAATATCTTTGTTTTTTCCAATTTCTTCTAAAATTAGTAGGTCTACTTTTAATCGTTCTCCACTGTGGTTCAAATTTTTTATTTGAACTCCTATAAATAATATCCTCATGTCTATCTTTTTCTCTACCTGTATTTCCTCTATTAACCTTTTCATTTACATCCTTAGATGCATTCTTATCTCTTAAATATTTCTTTTGTTTCTAATCTTTCAAATCTCTGGTTTCTTTATTTCATTTTCTTAGGATTTCAGTTTCCGCCTCCTTAAAATCCTCTAAATCTCTTATTGGTTCTACTGTAGTCTGTAAATGATTAATCTCGTAATTTAGTTTCTTTAAATACAAATTTCTTTCTTTTAAAATCACATCAATCAGTTTAAAAGAACATTGTTCTTGAATACTGTTCCATTCATTTATAAAACTCTCATCTGCAGTGTTGAAAGAAGGTGGTTTCACAATCTTTAGCCCTTTCAGTATCATGCATTCAGTTTGATATTTTTCAAGGGTTATTATTTCCCACCAAATACGGTTTTCCTTCAATATTGCAATTTCTAATTTATGTAAAACCGAGGTTAAATCCTCATCAAAGCAATTAGCCTCATTTATTTCAGAGCCAAATATATTGCCAATTAGTTCCCTTCTTTTCTCTATATAGGAGAACATAATGCAGCACTGATATTCAAAAGTGAAGCACAAACAATACACTTATCAAAGAAAAAGTATATCAAGAGTGCAAAACAAAAAGTTCATATGCTGCCTCTGTGACACAGAGGAGGCTCCACAACACTCCTTAAATAGATAGCTCATACAGAAATAAGAGTCTCAGATAAATCGCAAAAAACAATTTCTCCTATAAAAAAAATGTGTCTGAGTGTGATGCTTACTCTTTCCATAAAGTCCTTCTCCTTGTATTTAGTTCAAGGATTTTTGCACAAAGTTTTCACAATGTAGTCATCATCAGATCAACCACAGAATGAAAGCCAATTGTAATTAATTTTGCACACTCATAGTAAAAGTTGAAAATCCCTTCACACTCCCACTTTTCAAATGCTAATAATTATGATGCACCATCACTTGTTTTTACTCTGGTTAAAAACCAGTGTTAGTTGTCCAAATACTGTAAAATAAACAAAGATTAATGGTCTGGTTTGGATTTGTATGCAAATCTGACACTTTACATACAAATTTGGCCATGCACAGAGCCCATTCTGCTAACTCCTTCCATTATCTCCTGACTCCTAGATATCAGAGAGCACAGACACCAGATGCAGCAGTGTGTAAAGAGGACATTGACAGCAGCATTAAGAGAACAGGAACAGAATAGGATAAGAAGGCATAGTATCAAGCCTTTTTGTTACCAGTACTGCAGTTTCTTGGCTTCACAGAAGCAAACACTTATAGTATTTTCAAAAGTGCTTAATCATTGTTGCAACCAGAAAACTGCTTGTTCTGTTTACATTTTATTTATTTATTTATTTAAATTTTGTTTTTATATCTATTGCAGTTTTTGTTCACGTTATTGCTTTAGTTCATGTTACACTACACACAGCACTCATATATTCTTACACTGTTTATATCATTTTACTTAAACTGCAGGTTTTGAATACCATATACAAGATAATACATACTGTTTGTACAGTACTTGAGCCAATTCTTGTCCAGATGCAGGAGATCTTGCAGCAACGGTCCATCATGCAGTTCTTATATCTGTCAGGTGCAAGGTTATTTTTCATGACAAAAAAAATTCTGAGTCCTTTCTTGACTTTTGGGTTCACCACAATCATTTAGAATTGGTACCGCCTTTGACTGATCTACTGTAAGACCTTCTCAAAAGGCCTCTTCAGGTCATGGTATTTGTCAAACTACAACTGTGAATGACTGTACCGATAACCTGACCTGTGTCTGGGAGACTGACAAATAGTAGACAACAATCAACACAATCTGAAGCAAAATGGTCCTGCCATTATTCTGTGAGTGTCCAATATATATTTTAAGCATATGCAAAATATTGTTTAGAGACCTAAAAGAGGCAGTTACACATATACAGTACCTAAATTCTATCCTAATTTGCTCCAGCATACTTTCGTTTTTTTCCCCAAAAAATTTGAAAATTAAAATATCTGCAGTTTATTTTTAAAGTGCAATAAAAAAGTAATTAGTTTCACTTTCAGATACTAGCATGCCTCAACCAACATCAAGACTTACACACTTTTCCAGTAGTTATCTTCTGAATGTTCCATCATATCTTCATGCTTGATTCTGGGAGCGGCCATACATTTGTAGTTGCTCGACAAGTCCATTTCAAATCAGGAGCGCTTGCCTGGTGGAAATAGCACTAAAGGCAAAAGCTCTGTCAGCTAGAGGTACTACAATGAAGATATGAAATCCCAAATCAGTATATCAATTACTGATGTTGGGATTCCAGGAGTTCTGGAATTGTATAAGGAAGGCTGTTTCATCCAAACTTCCATCACTTTTGCACATACATTGGTTTCAAGGATCCTGTTCTCTGGACTACTTATGTCCCTGACTGTCTTTATGGATTTCATTACTGACCTCCCCAGCTCCCACAGTAATAACAACATCGATCAACATCTATTTCATTTTGTATTACTTCTATATGTAACTCCACTTCATTACCTTGAATAAGCTGCTGTCATCAAATCCCTTCTGTCTTCACCAAAGATGTCAGCCTGCTCCACATACTTTATCTTTACCAAGAGATCATCTTTAACCAAGTGGTGCAGGTCATGGCTACATTTTGCAAAGTAACTCCACTTCTCATTCAGGAACCACTAACATTTCCTGAACCTGCTCAGTTTGCCAATGTTTTCAGGTTCAATCCTGCCATATGTAGAAGGGCTCCATTCAAAGTTTGCTGTTATAGGTTTAACCCATTTTTGCCCAGGTGGGTAATTTTCTACCCAGCACTTCAATATTTTTTCATTATATATTATATCCACCAGATTTTTCTTAATTGGGTCAATATTAGGTATCCCCCCAAAAAATCTCAAAAATAGGTAGAAAACTACCCACCCGGGCCAAAATGGGTTAATGCACTGTGAAAAACCTCCAGAGTAACTGCTATAGATGCCAGAAGACACTGGACCCTCAACATTGACAAAGGCAGATTCCTTTCATTTTCTGCAATGAGCATTTAGGACTATAATAGCTCATCTACATAAAGCTTTTATCAGGCCCTCACTTCCCCCAATCTTTGCATAGACAAATATGGACTTTCATTTATTTTCAGCTTCATCACTCTCAAATCAACATTCTCCAAACTGTAAACTGTGTCTTCATCTCTCATGCGCTGTTGTAATTTCTTTTGAATAAGCAGCATGATTAACCAGGGTGTTTCCCTGATAGCTTCCGAAGCCAAGGGATCCTTTCCTTAGTGTAACCATCACCATAACACAAATCAAATATATGACATCTTGATGTGTAAATAAAAATCTTTGTTTTTAAAAAAAATCTCATAAAATCAAATATTTCCATAAGTTACAGCGATCTTAATACACAGCATTACAAGCATTCAATAAATTGTAATGCTAAAAATTAAATAACAGTACAGAACTTTTTCAGTTGACAATAACAGAATAAACTAAATTAGCAAACTTTTATTTAAAAACCTCAGTTCTCTCATCTTTCCAAAAATTGCAGGTACAGTACATTTGGAAACCTGTTCACATTAATATAGCTAAAGCTTTGTAGAGAGTTACATGTAGCAAAGCTGCGACAGAAAGTGTTCTCACTTGTAGCAACAATGGCCCTCATTCCGAGTTGTTCGCTCGCAAGTGAATTTTAGCAGATTTGCTCATGCTAAGCCGCCGCCTACTGGGAGTGAATCTTAGCATCTTAAAATTGCGAACGATGTATTCGCAATATTGCGATTACACACCTCGTAGCAGTTTCTGAGTAGCTCCAGACTTACTCGGCATCTGCGATCAGTTCAGTGCTTGTCGTTCCTGGTTTGACGTCACAAACACTCCCAGCGTTCGCCCAGACACTCCCCCGTTTCTCCAGCCACTCCTGCGTTTTTTCCGGAAATGGTAGCGTTTTTTTCCCACACGCCCATAAAACGGCCTGTTTCCGCCCAGTAACACCCATTTCCTGTCAATCACATTACGATCGCCAGACCGATGAAAAAGCCGTGAGTAAAATTCCTAAGTGCATAGCAAATTTACTTGGCGCAGTCGCAGTGCGGACATTGCGCATGCGCATTAAGCGGAAAATCGCTGCGATGCGAAGATTTTTACCGAGCGAACAACTCGGAATGAGGGCCAATAGACAGAGATATGGATGCAAAGTACAGATTTATTGTAGTAAAGCATTAATCAAGTAGAAATTCCCAATGTTCTTCTGGTGTTTAGTTATCAGTAACAAATCTCATTTGATGATTTTTCTCAGTGAAACAAATTTCTGCTATATAAAATAAAACAAACAAATGTGTCTCCAATAGAAGCACCTTGCCTAAGGCTTTTCATCGCAATGCTGTGATTCTTCAGAGGTTAATCCAGAGAGATTTAACTATTTCTATTATACAGAAATATTTAAAACTGTTCAACAAGAAGCAACTTCAACTGAAATTTGATATAAAGTTGCTGTTTCTAGCTCTGAATGCTTAAAATGCTATTTTCTTATTAAAGCCTTTTTCTATTTTTTCTAAATTGGCGGTGTGCTGGTTACATAGTTAGTGAGGTTGAAAAGAGTCAAAATGCCCCTCTGTTTCAACCTGTATTCTGTGTTAAGATGTTCATATTATAATGCACCTGCTGAAGTAATGGTTTATTACCAATTGACAACTATGATTGTTACCACTCCCAGATATTAATGTCACTATGTTAAAAGCTATAACCCTGGATACTTTTTTCAGTAAAAAATTTGTCTAGTCCATTCTTAAATGCATTTACAGAGTCTGACATTATTACCTTCTCTTGCAGGGAGTTCCAAATCTTTATTGCCCTTACCGTGAAGAACCCTTTCGTACATTGTGTTTACGGAATTTTCTCTCCTCTAGCCTCAGCGAGTGCCCATGTGTCCTATACAGAATTATTTTAATAAACAAATCCCCTGCTAACTCCTTGTAATGACCCTTTGCATATTTGAAGATATTAATAATGTCTCCTCTTAGACGGCTCTTTTCTAGTGTATACATATTTAACCTAGTAAGCCATTCCTTGTACTCCAGTGTTGCTAACCCTTTAATAAATTTGGTAGCTCGCCTTTGAACTCTTTCTAGGTCCCCAATATCCTTAATTATAACATGGTGCCCAAAACTAAACACAATATTCAAGATGTGGACGTACCAATGATTTGTACAGTGCAGGAATACATCCTCGTCCCTTGTCTCAAAGCCCCGTTTTATACACGCAAGCACTTTATTTGCCATTTTTACTGCATTTTGACATTGCGTACTGTTAATAAGCCTATTATCTATGAGCACGCCCAAACCAAAACTTTTTCCACCACAGTTAACACTAAATTTTCCCCATTAAGAGTATAGGATGCATGTGTGTTTTTTGTCCCAAAATACATAACTTTGCATTTTTCTATATTGAACCTCATTTCCCATTTAGATACCCAGGTTTCAAGTTTAAATAAGTCATTCTGTAGAGACTCCACATCGCTTTCTGACTTTATTACCTTGCACAGTTTAGTATCATCTGCAAATATTGACGCTGTGCTTTCCAGGCCTATTCCTAGATCATTGATAAATATGTTGAATAGTAGCAGGCCAAATATGGACCCTTGTGGTTTTCCGCTGACTACTGGTGCCCAGCTGGAGAACATTCCATTGACCACTACTCGTTGTACTCTGTTATCCAGCCAATTACCTATCCATGTACAAATAGTATATCCTAGGCCAAGTTCCCTCAATTTGATGATAAGTATCCTGTGAGTCACTGTATCGAAGGCTTTTGCAAAATCTAAATACACCACATCCACTGATTTTCCCTGGTCAAGATTCTCGCTTACTTCCTTGTAGAAGCTAATTAAGTTAGTTTGACATGATCTTCCCCTTACAAACCCATTCTGACTTTTGCTAATAATCTTATTAACCTGCAAATAATCCTCTATGCTATCCCTCAAAATATCTTCCAATATTTTAACCACTATAGAAGTTAAACTAACGGGTCTATAGTTACCAGGATTATTTTTAGTTCCCTTTTTAAATAGAGGCACTACCTCAGCTTTGTGCCAATCAATTGGTACCATGCCTGATGTAATTGAACTATGGAAAATCAAGTATAGTGGTTTTGCTAGTTGCAACCTAAGCTCCATAATAACCCTTGGATGAAAACCATCTGGGCCTGGTGATTTATTAATCTTTATGTTGCTTAGTCTCTCCAGTACTACTACCTCACTTAAACAAGCATCAAGCCAAGAGTCATTACCTTCACTATCATTATGCATTACACTCACCGTCTGACCCTTCATGGTGAATACTGAGGAAAAAATTGTTCAGTATTTCAGCTTTTATTTTATCATCGTTTATCAAAGCTCCCAATTCATATTTTAATGTGCCTACATTCTCCTTATTTAACTTTTTACTGTTAATGTATTTCTAAAACTTTTTAGGATTGGTTTTACTTTCTACAGCGATTTGCCTTTTGTTTACAATTTTAGCTGCCCTTATTACTTTTTTGCATTTTGTATTGCATTCCTTATAATGCTGTAATGACTCCTGCCCTTCATTAGATTTAAATATTTTGATAGCACACCTCTTTTTAGCCATTGCTTCTTTGACCTCCTTATTAAGCCACATAGGCTTATGTTTAGTACTCCTTTGTTTACTGCTCATGGGAATCAATTTGTGAATATTGCTATCAAGCAACCCTTTTAAAGCTACCCACATTTCTGATGTGTCTTTACCATGAAAGAAAACTTCCCAGTCAATGTCGTTTAATGCCTGTCTCTGCATATTGAAGTTAGCTTTCCTAAAGTTAAATGTTTTAGTTGTTCCTTTATAGCTATGCTTCTTGAAACTGGTATTGAATGTGATCATATAGTTTTCACTATTTCCCAAAGTCTCCCCAACTTTAGTGTTTGCTATAATGTCCACATTATTGGTAATAACTAGGTCCAGAATAGTTTTACCTCTAGTTGGGTCCTCGACTGATTGAGACAAGTATTGATCCTTTAATGTATTTAAGAATCTGCTGCTCCTAGTTTTTACACATAAATCATTACTCCAATTTATATCTGGTTAATTAAAATCTCCTAACACTAGGATGTCCCCCATTCCCGCAGCTTTTTCAATGTGCAGTAAGAGTAGTTCTGCGTCATGTATGCTAATATCTGGTTGCTTGTACCACATGCCATTGATTAATTTCTTTGCTTCTATGCCCCAACTTGTGATCTCAACCCAAAGCGATTCCACGTTATCTCCAGTCCCCTCGTAAATACCATCTATTAAGTTTTGTTTTAGAGATGGTTTAACAATGAGACATACCCCTCCTCCCATTTTGGTAGCCCTATCCCTCCTGAAAAGAGAATATCGCTTCAAATTTGCAACCCAGTCATGAGAGTCATCCCACCATGTTTCCGTAATACCTATAATATCATACTGAGATTCTGATACAAGCCATTCCAATTCCCCCATTTTACCTGATAGGCTTCTTGTATTCGTAAGCATACATTTTAGCTTAGCATCTCCCTTGCCTGTTTGTTTTAATGGTATCTTATCATTATTTACAAGTGCCCATCTTGATTTACTCTTACTGACTGTTATTCTTTTCCCTCCCTTTTTCATGCTTAATACAGCCTTCCCCACTACTATCTCTATTTGACGCATTAAGACTTTCAAACCCCCCTGATGTTTTTTATATACCTTATTGTTGAGTCATATTTGTCATTAGGTAATAAATTGGGAATATCTTGGGCAATATCTGCATCAGCATTTCCAGTGTTAATACCCATAAAAATAACCTTTCTGACTGATCTTTTGCACCCCTCTGCTCTACCCGCAAATTATTCTCTACCCACATCCTTACTGTTCTCACTGTTTGACCCGTTGCCTCTAGCTAAACCCTACCCACAGGCTCCTAGTTTAAAGGCTCATCAAACCTTCTAACCATCCTGCTCCCCAGCACCACAGTCCCCTCCTCATTTGGTGCAATCCATTGCAACAAAAAAGATGGTGCATGACTGAGAAGTCCGCCCAGTGTTCCAAGAATACAAACCCTTCCTTCCTACACCAGTCTCTAAGCCACAGATTTACCTCCCTAATCTCCCTCTGCCTCACTGGGCTAGTGCGTGGCACTAGTAATTTTTCAGAGACTATTACCCTGGATGTCCTTGCCTTAAGTTTTTTACCTAATTCCTTATAGTCTTTCATAAGGACATCCCACCTACCACTAACTTTGTCATTGGTGCCAACATGCACCAAGACCGACAGGTCTTTACCAACCCCTTCCAACAACCTATCTACCCGGTCCGCGATGTGCCGTACCCTAGCACCCGGAAGACAACAGACTGTATTGCGATCATGGTCCCGGTAGCAGATTGCCCTGTCTGTCCTCCTGATAATAGAATCCTCTACCACGACAATCTGATTAGGTACCTCACTAACTTTTTTCCAATCTGTACCAGGGGGACAGCTCCTCTGGTTGCTAGAGGGAACAGTCTCCATTGGTTCCTCACTGCCATCCTCCTGGTTTTTTTATTTTGAGGACTTTCCAAGGTACAGAGTATGGATGCATTTTGATCTGGCACCCCTGGATTGCTATATGGAAGTGTATGCAATTTACTGCTGGATTTTATATATATATATATATATATATATATATATATACATTCCAGAAAGCGGTGGCACTCGGAGACGATATATATATATATATATATATATATTATAATATATATATATATATACACTGCTCAAAAAAATAAAGGGAACACTAAAATAACACATCCTAGATCTGAATGAATGAAATATTCTTATTAAATACTTTGTTCTTTACATAGTTGAATGTGCTGACAACAAAATCACACAAAAATGATCAATGGAAATCAAATTTATTAACCCATGGAGGTCTGGATTTGGAGTCACCCTCAAAATTAAAGTGGAAAAACCCACTACAGGCTGATCCAACTTTGATGTAATGTCCTTAAAACAGGTCAAAATGAGGCTCAGTAGTGTGTGTGGCCTCCGCGTGCCTGTATGACCTCCCTACAACCCACACAAGTGGCTCAGGTAGTGCAGCTCATCCAGGATGGCACATCAATGTGAGCTGTGGCAAGAAGGTTTGCTGTGTCTGTCAGCGTAGTATCCAGAGCATGGAGGCACTACCAGGAGACAGGCCAGTACATCAGGAGATGTGGAGGAGGCTGTAGGAGGGCAACAACCCAGCAGCAGGACTGCTACCTTCACCTTTGTGCAAGGAGGAACAGGAGGAGCACTGCCAGAGCCCTGCAAAATGACCTCCAGCAAGCCACAAATGTGTATGTGTCTACTCAAACGATCAGAAACAGACTCCATGAGGGTGGTATGAGGGCCCGACGTCCACAGGTGGGGGTTGTGCTTACAGCCCAACACCGTGCAGGACGTTTGGCATTTGCCAGAGAACACCAAGATTGGAAAATTCGCCACTGGCGCCCTGTGCTCTTCACAGATGAAAGCAGGTTCTCACTGAGCACATGTGACAGACGTGACAGAGTCTGGAGACGCCAAGGAGAATGTTCTGCTGCCTGCAACATCCTCCAGCACGACCGGTTTGGCAGTGGGTCAGTAACGGTGTGGGGTGGCATTTCTTTGGGGGGCCACACAGCCCTCCATGTGCTCACCAGAGGTAGCCTGACTGCCATTAGGTACCCAGATGAGATCCTCAGACCCCTTGTGTGACCATATGCTAGTGCGGTTGACCCTGGGTTCCTCCTAATGCAAGACAATACTAGACCTCATGTGGCTGGAGTGTGTCAGCAGTTCCTGCAAGATGAAGGCATTGATGCTATGGACTGGCCCGCCCGTTCCCCAGATCTGAATCCAATTGAGCACATCTGGGACATCATGTCTCGCTCAATCCACCAATGCCACTTTGCACACAGAATGTCCAGGAGTTGGCGGAAGCTTTAGTCCAGGTCTGGGAGGAGATCCCTCAGGAGACCATCCGCCACCTCATCAGGAGCATGCCCAGGCGTTGTAGGGAGGTCCTACAGGCACGTGGAGGCCACACACACTACTGAGCCTCATTTTGACTTGTTTTAAGGACATTACATCAAAGTTGGATCAGCCTGTAGTGGGTTTTTTCCACTTTAATTTTGAGGGTGACTCCAAATCCAGACCTACATGGCTTAATAAATTTGATTTCCAATGATAATTTTTGTGTGATTTTGTTGTCAGCACATTCAACTATGTAAAGAACAAAGTATTTAATAAGAATATTTCATTCATTCAGATCTAGGATGTGTTATTTTAGTGTTCCCTTAATTTTTTTGAGCAGTGTATATATATATATATATATATATATATATATATATATACATATGGGTCCACGGTTATCTTGGCTAGTTTTCTGCGCCTAGGCACAACATGGTTTGTTAACATAAACCCTTCATCTATTGTTCTCAGCTGCAATACAATACAGAGAACAATATAGCAGGGGATTAAGTCATTAGAGCAGGGGACTAAGTCAGACTGCCCAGTCTCAGTTAATCCTATTAAAGGTCAAGATAAAAATGGACCCATCTGTATATATATATATATATATATATATATATATATATCAACACAAGCACTGAAAATAAATACTCAGAACTTGTCTTTATTTTTTTTTTTTAAATGTTAGTTTATGAAACTGAAATATCATTTTGAGATGTTGCAATATGTAAACATACTGTATAGGGGAAAATTTGCTCAAGTTAGGTTTTTCAGATGTGGAGATGTTGCCTATAGCAATATATAATAGTTTTTTGTATATAGGGACTAATGTGGGGTTGAGTGTATTGGAGTGTATATCCTATTTTTTATTCCACTGCATATACTTCTCAGTGAAGCATACAAAATAATGTCTGATGCCTTATTGTATGCATTTCAATCATATCTTTATCTGTACTGCTGAAGAGTTGGGCTCTAATGGGCATTTTCTGGTAGGCAAAGGTCAGTGAGTATATAATGATGTAACTAGGGGACTTAGGGGGTCATTCCAAGTTGATCACTCGCTGGCTAGTTTTAGCATCTGTGCAAACGCTATGCCACCACCCACTGGGGAGTGTATTTTAGCTTAGCAGTAGTGTGAACGCTTGTGCAGCCGAGCTCAGCAAAAATAGTTTGTGCAGTTTCAGAGTAGCTTTGAACCTACTCAGTGCTTGTGATCACTTCAGCCTATTCGTGTCTGGATTTGACGTCATACACCCACCCAGCGAAAGCCTAGCCAAGCGTATGTTTTTTCAGACCAGACACGTCTGCGTTTTTGCAAACACTCCCTGAAAATGGTCAATTGACACCCAGAAATGCCCCCTTTCTGTCAATTTTCTTGCGGACATCAGTGCGAAAAAAAACTTCGCTAGAACCGGAGCACAACCACAAAGGGCTTTGTACCCGTACGTCGCGCGTGCGCATTGTGGGGCACATGCATGCGCATAAATGCCATTTTTTTACCTGATCGCTGCGCTTCGAAAATCGTTAGCGAGCGATCAACTTGGAATGACCCCCTATGAGTTTAAATATGCCTGTTTCCCATGCATCATTTGCACCAAGTATAGCAAGTGAGCACTGATACTAATGACCAATAGTAAATAATATATGACTAGAGGTGCATGCAATGATGGGGCAAATAAAGATTAAGTATGTTAAACTCTGCATCAAGTCTATAATGCTTAGGAAATGTTAGAACATAAACATAAATTAAAACTGCCCATCTATAATTATAAATATGAAAACTTACTGTATATTTAATGATTTATGGCAGCAATTTTTGAGTCTGTATTATTGCTCTAATAAAAAGCAGCACTTTGAAAGGATAAAATCTGATTCAAATGAGAGACACTGTAATACACAACACATTACAGCACCTAATATCTAACAGTTATTGACACAAACAATTAGAGATGAACGAGGTTCGGTTCCCTGAGAACCGAACCCTACCGGAATTCAGTACCCGAGCCTGGATCCGAGTCAGGCTCGGGTTTTCCTGCCTGATTTAGAAACCAGAATGAGGCAAAACGTCATCATCCTGCTGTCGGATTCTTGCGGGGTTTGGATTTCAAATTAGAAGCCGCGCATCGCCGCCATTTTCACTCCGGCATTGGAGAGTGTAGCGAGAGGACGTGTCTCCGTCCACAGTGTCCTTCAGTGTCCTGCATCAGTCCAGTCACAGTGGTGATGTCCTCTGCTGCCATATGTACAGTGCTGCTGTATAAGTACTGTCCAGTGGTGCTTTGTTGTGCTGCATCAGTTCCGTGGTGGTGTATTGTGCTGCATCATTCCAGTCACAGAGGTGGTGCCTCTGCTGCCATATGTCCAGTGCTGCTGTATAAGTCCAGTCCAGTGGTGCTGTGTTGTGCTGCATCAGTTCACTGGTGGTGCATTGTGCTGCATCAGTCCAGTCACAGTGGTGGTGTCCTCTGCTGCCATATGTCCTGTGCTGCTGTATGAGTTCAGTCCATTGCAGTGGTGCTGTGTTGTCCTGCATCAGTACAGTTGTAGTGTCTTGTGCTGCATAAGTCCAGTCACAGTGGTGGTGTCCTCTGCTGCCATATATCCAGTGCTGCTGTAAAAGTCAAGTCCATTGCAGTGGTGCTGTGTTGTCCTGCATCAGTCCAGTGGTGGTGTCCTTGTGCTAATGTATTTGTTCAGTGGTACTGCCATATAGGTCCAGTGATACTGCTGTATATGTCCATTGATACTGCTATATATGTCCAGCGGTACTGCCGTATAAATCCAGTGATACTGCCGTATATGTCCAGTGGTACTGCCATATAATTCCAGAGTTACTGCTGTATATGTCCAGTGGTACTGCCATATAATTCCAGTGATACTGCCATATATGTCCAGTGGTACTGCCAGAAAAAAACAGTGGTACTGCCGTATAAATACAGTGATACTGCCGTATAATTGCAGTGATACTGCCGTATAATTCCAGTGATACTGCCGTATAATTCCAGTGGTACTGGTGTATAAGTCCAGTGATACTGCAGTACAAATCCAGTCCAGTGGTACTGCCGTATAATTCCAGTGATAATGCCGTATATATCCAGTGGTACTGCCATATAAATCCAGTGATACTGCCGTATATGTCCAGTGGTAGTGGCGTAAAAGTCCAGGGATACTACTGTATAAATCCAGTCCAGTGTTACTGCCATATAATTCCAGTGATACTGCCGTATAATTCCTGTGAAACTGCCGTATAATTCCAGTGGTACTGGCGTAAAAGTCCAGTGATACTGCCGTATAAATCTAGTCCAGTGGTACTTGCCTATAAGTCCAATGGTACTGCCGTATATGTCCAGTAGTACTGCCGTTAAACTTCAGTGATACTGCCGTTTAAGTCCAGTGGTACTGCTGTATATGTCCAGTGGTACTGCCGTATATGTCCAGTGGTAATGCCGTATAAATCCAGTGATACTGCCGCATATGTCTAGTGGTACTGCCGTGTAAATCCAGTGATACTGCCATATATTCTAGTAGTACTTCCATATAAATCCAGTGATACTGCCGCATATGTCCAGTGGTACTTCCATATGATTCCAGTGATACTGATGCATATATATATATATATATATATATATATATATACTCTGTTGCAAAACGGATTACTGAGGCCATAACAACTATGCTGGTGTTAGACGTGCATCTAGTATCTGCCATTAGGGCAGTGGGAGTGCAGTGCCACTCCTAGATGGGCCAGGTGTTTGTGCCGTACACTTGTATCACTTAGCTTAGTCATAGAGCTACCTCATTGCACCTCTTTCACTTCTTTGCATGATGTGCTGTTTGGGGACTACCCTTTTTAAGTGCCATCCTGTCTGCCACTGCAGTGCCACTCCTAGATGATCCAGGTATTTTTGCCACACACTTGTGTGTTTCTTAGCGTAGTCATACAGCTACCTCATTGCACCTCTTTTACTTCTTTGCATGATGTACTGTTTGGGTACTATATTTATAAGTGCCATCCTTTCTGCCACTGCAGTGCCACTCCTAGATGGGTCAGGTATTTGTGCCACACACTTTTGTCGCTTAGCTTAGTCATACAGCTACCTCATTGCCTCTCTTTTACTTCTTTGCATGATGAGCTGTTTGGGGCCTAGTTTTTAAAAGTGCCATCATGTCTGCCATAGCAGTGCCACTCCTAGATTTGCCAGATGTTTGTGCCGCACACTTGTGTTGCCTAGCTTAGCCATCCAGCTACCTCATTGCACCTCTTTTTCTTCTTTGCATCATGTGCTGTTTGGGGCCTATTTTTTAAATCTGCCATCCTGTCTGCCACTGCAGTGTCACTCCTAGATGGGGCAGGTGTTTGTGCCACCCACTTGTGTCACTTACCTTAGTCATCCAGCCACCTTGGTGCAACCTTTTGGCCTAAAAAAAATATTGTGAGGTGTACAGAATAGACTGGAAATGAATGGAAAGGAATGTTATTGAGGTTAATCATATAGTAGGATCAAAATGACCCCATAATTCTGTGATTTTAGTTGTTTTTATGTTTTTTTCAAAAATCATCCAGATCCAAAACCAAAACCTAAACACGAAAGGGTGGTTTTGGCAAAACCAATCCAGATCCAAAACACGAGCATGGAACCAAAACCAAAACATAAAACATGAAAAGTGCCCGCCACACATCTCTACAAACAATACATCACTTAGAAATGACCATGTGTAAATTGTCTGTCCTTGATTGACCTCTTACTCCTATAAGATAAGAAATTTTTCTCAATCTTGTGATACTTATGATATTTACCAGTTTGATACATGTTTTTTTTTTATTCCATTTAAATGTATTGTGAAAATGTTATTAATAAATTGTTATCCCTGGTATAATTCATATAATCTTATATGAATACTTTGGTGGATCGATCAGGAGATATATTAGATTATTGGTGTTGGGCACCAGTGGTTGCTGTTTACTGTACATATTCTTTGAACAAGTATTATTCACTGCTGCTTACCACTGCCAATATACAGTATTTGGATTGTAGCCGATGCCCTTAAAACAAAGTGTTACTTGGTGTTTTAAAGGTTATTCAAATGCTTCATATTTGGTGCTGTATTCATCAATTTGTTTATGTATACATTTAATTTTAACCAATGTGTTAAATCGGGAAGCGGTTACAATTCCAACGATTGGGATACCCGCACACAAGATATCAGCGACAGAATGCCGACATCCCAAGAGGGGCCAGGACACAGACAGCGGAAACCCGACCATCAGGATCCCTATTGTTGAGACAGCGGGGTGGGTAAATACTATGCTCGGGATGGAGGAGTTAGGTTTAGGCGACCCCCAGGGGACATAGTGTTCGGGTGAGGAGGGCTGGGGTTAGGCTGTGGGGGGGGGGGGGTAGGGTTAGGCACTACTATGGGGGGTAAGGGTTAGGCTGTGGGGTGGGATGCAGATGGTTAGATTTAGAGTGCAGACAGGGGGGTTTAGCAATAGGCACCACTCCGGGGGGTTAAGGCTGCAGGGGGGAGGGGAGGACTAGCACCTAAAAGGGAATGTTAGGGTAGGGAAGGGGGAGGGTTACCCTACTTAATGGCCCTTGTCTAGATTTCAACTATCGGGATGCCACTGTCGGTCCATTGACCACCCGCATTCCGACAACCGGTATTTCATTCCCAACCCGTGTTGACAAACTGTTGCTTTCCTTAAAAAGCAACAGTTGTTCACACACTGCAAAATCTGAGTCAGATGAGTAATTACGTTTTTCAAGTTCTTTAAAAAAATCATATTAATTAGTCTTTTGAATGTACAGTCTTTCTTCATGCATTACCTCTTTGTTACAGTGTACTATATAGGAAACATGCAAGGATGACAAGAAGTACTCAATACTTAGTAATAGACCTCATTCATGCTGCAAATAAAGTGTTTTCTCCCTAATGATGGTCTTAATTGCAGAAAATAAATTAGTTTCTTGGCTGTTTATGTAACACACCATTCAAGTGCCACAGTACAGTAGGTGATAGTTTTTCTCCTCCAAATCACCAGCTGTAACACCCAGCAATTTCTAGGATGAATATTCAATTCTCCCCTGGTGTATGGTGCATTTATGAGTAGTTTAGCCTATCTCAGGGCCTAAATCAGACCTGATTGCTAGGCTGCGTTTTCTCACAGCCTGCGATCAGATCTGAACTGTGCCTGAGTATGCACCGCAATGCGAAGGTGCGTCAGACCACAGCAATGAGGATTGCCGGGCAGCAATGGGATGGTGCGAAAAAAGTGATCGCATGGGTGATAGCAAGGAGATTGACAGATGGAGGGCATTTGTGGGTGGCAACTGAATGTTTTCTAGGAGTGTTTGGAAAAACACAGGCGTATTCAAGTGTTTGCAGGGAGGGATCATGATGTCAATTCTGGTCACGGACAGGCTGATGTGATCGCAGCAGCTGAGTAAGTCCTGGGCTGGCACAGAGACTGCACAAAATCTGTGCAGCTCTGCTACACATGCAATTGCACAGCAAAAATATTCTCCCCCCACAGACGTTGACTATCCGATCACAGGGCTGCAAAAATCTCTGCCCAGTGATCAGGTCTCAATTACCTCCATAGTGCGTTAACAAAATGTACAAATATATTGTATTTATTTTCCTTTTTAATAATAGGCTTCCACATCCTTGGGTTTGTCACTCTGTGTGACCTAGATATGACCAGCTACTGGTGGCTGGCATTGAGTCCATCCTGATACCCCTGGACTGTGTGTACCAGGGTAGTTATAAATAAAAAATGTCTCCATTAAACATTTATTACTCATTTGTTTTGCAATCAATATTGTGTTAAAAATACCTTACTGTAAACCAATTGTTAGATTAATAACTATTCTCATAACATATTATTATCACAGCTCTGCTCTTTCCCTCACCAAGCAATCCTTTTTCCAAGTACTCATCTCGTCTCAGTCATCCTGTCCACGCCGACTCTTTGAAATGTTCAACACTCTCCTTCGCCCCCCCTCCTCCTCCGCTCCCATCCTCCCTCACTGCCACTGACTTTGCCTCCTTCTTCATCTTCAAAATTGAGGATATCCGACATGACAACTCCCCCATCACCCCTCTGCTGCACCCATCATCCCTACCCTCCATCTATCCCACCCTGTCCGCCTCCCATTCCACTTCAGACAAGAAAGTCCACTCCCTCATCTTATCCTCCCCCCCCTCCACCTGCCACCTGGACCCCCTTCCCTCCCGTCTTCTCTGCTCCCTTTCCCTCACTGCCTGCTCCCACCTTGCTCACCTCTTTAACCTATTACTCTCTATCAGCATCTTCCCCTCACCATTCAAACATGCTCTGGTCTCACCTATTCTCAAAAAACCAAAACTCGACCCTTCACCACCCACTAACTACCACCCCACCTCTCTTCTCCATTTTGCCTCTAAACTCCTTGAATGGCTGGTCTACAGCCATCTCACAAGCTACCGCTCTAAAAACTCCATCCTCGATCCACTTCAATCTGGCATTTACCCACTCCACTCCACTGAGACTGCTCTGGTGAAAGTCACCGATGACCTGCTTTTGGCCAAATCCAGGGGTCACTTCTCTCTGCTCATTCTTCTGGACCTCTCTGCTGCCTTTGACACTGTGGATCATCCTCTCCTCCTCCGCACACTACAAAATGCTGGCCTCTCTAGCACTGTCCTTGACTGTTTTTTTCTTACATCACTAACCGCTACTTCTTCGGCACCATCTCACACCCTTCCGTCCTTCCAGTTGGTGTCCCTCCGGGTTATGTCCTTGGCCCCCTTCTGTTCTCCCTGTATACCTCTTCCCTGGGTCCCTGGGTGCACTCATTAACTATTTTGGCCTTCAATACCACCTCTATGCTGATGACACACAACTCTACCTCTCCTTTCCTCATCTGTCCCCTTCTGTCCTCTCTCAGGTTTCCAGCTGCCTCTCCGCAATCTCCTCCTGGATGTCTGACCGCTCTTTGAAGCTCAACATGGACAAAACTGAACTCATCATCTTTCCCACATCCAGAACAACACCCCTTACCAATATCTCTATCACTATTGACAACACCACCATCTCCCCTGTTCCCCAACTCTGCAGCTTGGGCGTCACTCTTGACTCCTCAGTCTCCTTTGCACCCCACATCCAAGCTCTGGCAAAACCCTGTTGGTTCCAGCTACACAACATTGCTTGCATCAGGCCATTTCTCTCCCAGAGTGCAACTAAACTTATCATCCACTCACTGGTCATCTCACGGCTCAACTACTGCAATGTTCTCCTCACTGGCCTCGCATGCTCCATTCTTGCTCCCCTCCAATCTGTCCTGGACTCCGCAGCTAGACTTATCTTCCTCTCCCGCCACTCCACATCTGCCTTTTCCCTTCGACAAAATCTACACTGGCTCCCATTCCCCCACAGAGTCCTATTCAAATTCCTCACCCTCACATACAAGACCATCTCTAATTCCACTGCTCCCTACATCTCCTACCTTCTCTCCCTTCATACTCCCTCCCGTCCCCTACGGTTGACAAATGACCATCACCTCTCCACCACCCTGGTCACTGCTTCCCATGCTCGAGTTCAAGACTATGCCCGCTCTGCACCCCTTCAGTGGAACGCACTCCCCTGCTCCATTAGACTCTCCCCGACCTCGCAAAGCTTCAAATGAGCACTAAAAACCCATCTATTCATCAAAGCATACCCTCCCAATGCATAACCTAGTCCTGAGAGAGCTCCTCCATCACCCTGCCTCATGCCTTGAACAGCTCAGCTTTGCTAAAATACTGGCTACCTCCCACTTGCTTGCACCTCATGTCATCTTTATGTCAACCCTTCCCACTAGATTGTTAGTTCTTCAGAGCAGGGCCCTCTTTCCTCTTGTTATCTAAGCCCTATTCTCAACACATTTCACTCGCAGCTCTCTCCTACTCAGTGACCATCTTTACCCACTTTTTCACCTGCTGGTAAAGGCTCATCTCCATCTATGTCCACCAGACCCTAGTAGTACAATGATCACTCCCTCACTACTTACTTCTTAGCTGTATTATGTTTTGAGAATTGTGGTGCTCTTTGTTTCCTGTACTCTATTTCTGTTATTTATTTACTGTAATGCTAAGTTTTGTCTCCCTGTACTGTCCTTTGAACGACGCTGCGAAACACTTGTGGCGCCTTATAAATAAAATGTAATAATAATAATCACAGTTGATTCAGGAGTACTTTTGTGTAGCGTTCCCCATGTTACATATTTACTGTAAATAAATCAGTATACTGTACTGTATTATAATAGTTTAAGTACTGTATTCTGAATACTGTGTGCCCATGTACAACTATCAAATTTCATTGGTGCCAACGATATTTAGACAAATCTTTTTCTTGCTACAGGACATGATGATTACCCTATGTAATCTGCTAGGATGTCTCTATTGTGTGCTGCTAGAGAGGTATATTACCCTTCCCTCTCTTGTCCTCTCTTTTTCAATTACAAAGGATTTAGTTGAGGAGGGGTTACTGCAGTTCATACGAAACCTATGAGACATTTCATGCACAGATGCTGATAACACTGATAATCTCTTAGCAGATTGTCACATTCCAATTAATGGTGGTCATTCCGAGTTGTTCGCTCGGTAATTTTCTTCGCATTGCAGCGATTTTCCGCTAAATGCGCATGCGCAATGTTCGCACTGCGACTGCGCCAAGTAAATTTGCTATGCAGTTAGGAATTTTACTCACGGCATTACGAGGTTTTTTCTTCGTTCTGGTGATCGTAATGTGATTGACAGGAAGTGGGTGTTTCTGGGCGGAAACTGGCCGTTTTATGGGTGTGTGTGAAAAAACGCTGCCGTTTCTGGGAAAAACGCGGGAGTGTCTGAAGAAACGGGGGAGTGTCTGGGCAAACGCTGGGAGTGTTTGTGACGTCAAACCAGGAACGAAACTGACTGAACTGATCGCAGTTGCCGAGTAAGTGTGGAGCTACTCAGAAACTGCTAAGAAGTGTCTATTCGCAATTCTGCTAATCTTTCATTCGCAATTTTACTATGCTAAGAGTCACTCCCAGTAGGCGGCGGCTTAGCGTGTGCAAAGCTGCTAAAAGCAGCTTGCGAGCGAACAACTCGGAATGAGGGCCTATGTCTTTGCAGGAAGTCACACATACACATCTCTGCTATCCACACTTGTAGGGGATCCACATTCTAACCAAACTGGTACAGTACATACAACACATACATTCATACAGTACATGAATGTAAAAGTACATAATTTCAAGGTGCACAGCTCACTGATAATGCCAGGCTGCTGATTAGCTAACTGACATGCCACTCAGCCAATCAGTGGCGTGTTATCATCAGATCACATTGCAGGCTTCTGCAAACTTACTTAAGGAGATGTCTATTTGAAAAGTATAGTTTGTCCCGAGTATGCTTTGTGTTTATAATTCTTAGTCAATTTCCGTACACTGGTTTCCTCCCACATTACAAAAATATACTGGCAGGTTAATTGGTTCCCAACACAAAAAATAGGCCTAGCTTGCAACTGTGAGCATGAGCAGACTAAATGGGCCAAGTAGTTCTAGTGTGTTGTATATATAGTGTGTGTGTATATATATACATATATATATATATATATATATATATATATATATGTCTTTATGATGTAGGACTCCTCCCTCTCACTAAGTACTATAATGTATGTGCAGTTGCCTCAGTTGCCTTCCTTAATAAGGAAAGTCCAGGGCAGCGTCTCCAGAAAATACAATTGAATAGCACTGCAGGAATAATCAAGCAAGAGATGAAGGGTTCACCAATGTTTCAATGTCCCTCCGTGACGCCAGTGCTGGTGCCCCTGTGACCTGCAACCAAACGGTGCCATGGATAGTCCAGACAGGGTAAATAGCTAAGTACTATTTCACTTTGATGAAAATGTTGAAATTAATAACATTGAAACGTCGGTGAACCCGTTGTCTCTTGCCTGATTATTCCTACAATAAGTCTAGGATGTATCTGGAGCTTTCTGTGATTGTTTACACACAACAACAAACCTAGAAAGACACACACACCAAAACCTACCCCCCTCATAAACAGAAAGCACAGCCACCATTGGTCCATCCTCAGCACCCTATCCCCCCTCCATAGACAGATAGCATAGGCAACATGATCATTCCTCCCTAGCACCCGCCCTCCATAGACAGACAGCACAGGAACCAAGATCATTCCCGGCAGCACCCTCCTCCATACGCAGATAGCACAGGTACCATGATCATTCCTCACCCCCCACCCCCTCCCCTTTCTCAGTCTCCACACTCATGCTGCTGGTCAAAGACCATATTTTATCCTACGCACAGAAGTTACTGAGTCAGTGTTGTGAGGAGTGAAGAGCTGCTCCCCCTACATATGGTATGAAGAAGTGGTTATGCAAATTGCACCAAACTTGTTCCATTTGTAATATCAAGTTATTTTCTCTTTCCTTTACAGTACACAAAACCACTGTAGATCCTCAGGAAAGTTCATAAAAAAAGAAATAAACAGTACAACAATCAGGTGTATGATAATTTAACAACACATTATTTGTAGCATCACATGGTTGTGAGCTCTGCTGAAACTATTTCAGACACACAACACACAACAGCAGGGCAGTACGGATGGTGTAATGGTTAGCATTACTGCCTCACAGCACTGAGGTCATGGGTTCGATTCCCACCATGGCCCTAACTGTGCGGAGTTTGTATATTCTCCCCGTACTTGCGTGGGTTTCCTCCGGGTACTCCGGTTTCCTCCCACAATCCCAAAAATATACTGGCAGGTTAATTGGCTCCCAACAAAAATTAACCCTAGATTGAATGTGTCTGTGTGTACATGTGGTAGGGAATATAGATTGTAAGCTCCACTGGAGCAGGGACTGATGTGAATGGGCAAATATTCTCTGTAAAGCGCTGCGGAATATGTGTGCGCTATATAAATAACTGGTAATAATAATAATAATAATAATGAATGATAGAAGCTGCTCAGTTTTTTACTTACAGCAACTAAGCATGATAATCTCCAGTCAAGGTATCTTTATAGGTCCACTGTTTTTAATGCCCAGATTACCGGAAGTGATAAACTAGAAGTAAAACCTCCGCAATTTAATAATGTAATATTAATGTAATGTAATAATGAACATGTCTAGCAGTGTCCTGCTGGTGGTAGTAGTCATTGGAACAATAAAGTTCTTTGAAAAACATGTGACCCACTGACATCATGCATAGCGGTCACATGGTGAATGCTGTATTCCGAACAGCTAAATCCCAGGACATTCCCTTGATAATAAAGTTATTCAAACATGTGACCAATTTGTATTACACATAGCGGTCACATGATTGGGACTTGCTTTTATTTATACCATGTGACTAGTAAACATCCAATGGTGTCTAGGCCCTTACTATCATAGTTTACATACAGTAGCAACCATGATAAACTATGATAGTAAGGGCCCAGACACCACTGGACCTTGTGATGCAACTGCATGCAAGATCCATTCATGAGTAGGATGAACAGGGACACTTCTGTACATACTTGGGTGGATGCACTAGTCTTGTGGGTAACCCACAATACTAGTATCTGGCTTCCCCACTTCCTCTCCTCTGACCTCTTCTCTGGGTGTGCTCATAAGCTCTTTCGGCTTTCAATACCACCTCTATACTGACTATATGCAACTATACATCTCCTCTCATGACCTCTCCCTTTCTGTACTCTCTCAGGTATCCAGCATCCTCTCCGCCATCGCCTCCTGGATGTCTGAGCACTCCCTGAAGCTCAACATGGACATATGCAAATTCATCAGCTTTCTCCCATCCAGGGTCTCCACCTTCCCTAATATCTCGGTCACTGTTGACAACACCATCAGCCTCCCTGTTCCTCAACTCCGCTGCTTAGTTATCACTCTTGACTCCTACCTCTACTTCACACCCCATGTTCAGTCTCTGGCTCAATCCTTTCAGTTCCAACTATGCAACATCGCTCGGATCAGGCCATTCCACTCCTACAGTGTGACTAAACATATCCACTTACTGGTCATCTCACTGCTTGACTATTGCAACATTCTCCTCACAGGCCTCCCATACTCCCATCTCGTTCCACTCCGATCTATTCTCAACTCTGCAGCTTGACTTATCTGCCTCTCCCGCCACTCTACATTTGTCACTCTGCTTTGACAAAACCTGTACTGGCTCCCATTCCTTTACAGAATCCTCTTCAAACTCCTCACCCCTACATGCAAGGCCCTCTCTAACTCCACTCCTTACATCTCCAACCTTATCTCCCTATGAACTCCCTCCCACCCATTCCACCAATGACTGGTGCTTCTCTTCTACCTTGGTCACTGCATCCCATGCGCGATTCCAAGATTTTGCACTTGCTGCCTCCCTTCACTGAAATAAGCTCCCTCACTCTATTAGACTCCCCCTGACCTTGCAAAGCTTCAAATGGGCACTGAAAATCCACTTGTTTACCAAATTGTACTCTTCCACATAACCTAGTTTTGAGGCCACTCTCCCAAACCACTATCTCATGGCTTGGCCATATATGCCTTGATTACTTCCTACCATTAAGCTGCCTTTCGCTTGCTCACACCTCATGTCACTTGTCTCCACTTACCCCCTAGATTGTGAGCTTCTTGGAGCAAGGCCCTATTCCCTCTTGTTCCCACAACCCTCTTCTCAAACACTCTAATTGCAGTCTACATAGTTAATGTATATATCTGCATCTTCCCATGTTCATTACTGTTTTTCTCTTCAAGTGGCTGCCTGCCCCCAGTAGTATGATTACTAATCATTTGCTTCCTTTCATCTCGGCTGTAGTGTGTACTGAGAACTGTGTTGCTAATTGTTACCTATGCTCTGATTTAGTTTTTCTGTTAATGTAATGTTAAGTTCTGTGTACCCTGTATTGTTCTAATATCTGGCGTATGCATGGTGCTGCAAAACACTTGTGGCACCCTTTAAAAAAAAAAAAAATTAGGTTAAGACTGGTTTATGTGTAGATTACATACTGCACCACTTATAACTATTACAATATTCTTGTTTATATTATTTAAATTAAGAGCTAATAACTGGCTATAGCATCTGCTATAGCTTCTACTTTTGTTTCAGCTTCCACACAAAAATACAACTTTTCAAAATATAAAGCATTATAGTCAGTTGTCTTAACTGCCTTTCCTGTGACTATATTTTAGCTGCCAGTAATAAAACAAGGCCTTTCACAGACAGAATGGACAATTTTGCATATTGAATCTCCAGGTCTCCTTGAAAGTGTTCAGAAATCACAGTCATTTATTTGTATTGTCAAGACAAGGTCCATGATGAAAGCCTATTCATCTTTACTTGAAGTTGAATAAGACAATTTTTTTTACTTTTTTTGCTTTGAATCAACCATTATATGAGCTATTGAAAATGACAGAATACAAGCTATTAGATTTGAATTAAAAAATAATTCTCATTTTGAAAACTATTGTAAACATTTTAAAATATTCAATAACTAAAAAAAAAAGATTTATGTACATGGCTATTGTAGTGGGGGCAGCAGTGCTGGGGAAAGGATGGTTAGATTGTTGGAGGAGATTTTAAACTAGGTGTCTGGGGGAGAGGGATTAGTAAGAATTAATGGGATGATCAGCGAGAGCAGTAATGAGGGATGTATTAAGTATAATGGGGGTAGAGAAGGGGGAAAGGGAAAATCAGGCAACAAGGGTAAAACAAGAGATAGCCATTTAATCAAGGATACGGTATCAGCAAAAAAAAAAAAAAAAACCCATAAAGAAATCTAAAGTGTATACAGGTTGAGTATACCATATCCAAAATGCTTGGGACTCGAAGTACTTTGGATATCAGATTTTTCCATATTTTTGAATAATTGCATACCATAATGAGATATTATGGCGATGGGACCTAAGTCTAAGAACAGAAGGCATTTATGTTTCATATACATCTTATACAAGCAGCCTGAAGGTAATTTTAGCCAATATTTTAATAACTTTGTGCATTAAACAAAGTGTGTGTGCATTCACACAATTCATTTATGTTTCATATACACCTTATACACACAGCCTAAAGGTCATTTAATGCAATATTTTTGATAACTTTGTGTATTAAACATCATTTGTGTACATTTATCCATCAGAAAACAAAGGTTTCACTATCTCAGTCTCACTCCAAAAATTCTGTATTTCAGAATATTCCATATATCAGAATATTTGGATACAGGATACTCAACCTGGCTAACAAGTGCAATTAGTCTATCAGGTAAAATGAGGGAATTAGAAATTATTGCATTAAAAGACCAAAATGATATTATAGGTATTATGGAGACATGGTGGGATCACTTACATAACTGGGCATCAAGTTAGAAGGGGTATACTCTGTTCAGGAGAGACAGGGCTAACAAAAAAAGAGGAGGATTATGCGTTTACATTAAACCATTCTTAAAACCATACCTAAAGGAGGTGATCTACGAGGGAATAGTAGATAATGTGGAGGCACTGTGGGTTGAAATATCATGTGGGGGTTCAAAAACTAAAAAGCTAATATTAAGTATCTGCTATAAACCTACGAATTCTTTAGCAAAACAGTTGCCATTGGCTACAGACTGCAATAGACCACAATGAATTAGGAATTAATACAGATTATCTTGCTAATACCTGTGTTACACATTCTTAACCTACAAAAGTTTTTTTGTGTGTGCGTATTCTTTGTTTATTCAGTCGTTTCAAATTATCATATAGCATTATATGATTACCGATTGCGTTCAAGAGAAATACTCCAGCGGTGTCTATGATTTCGATATAACAAGTATGATCTCCAGCTCACTATAATCACCTAATGTTACTCTGTGGGATTTTTTGATAGCTCATGGTGTGATCAAATTATGGAATACTAATACTATTTCCAACGAATGGGATATGGTCGTTAGGTTGACAGTCATTAGGTCGACCACTGAAGGTTAACATGCATTAGGTCGACATGGTCATTAGGTTGACATGGTCATCAGGTCGACATGTACTCAGTAGACTGGTCAAAAGGTTGACATGAGTTTTTCACTTTTTAAAAAAAAATTATTTCATTTTTTCATACTTAACGATCCACGTGGACTATGATTGGAATGGCAATGGAAGCAGGGACATGGTGCACTAATTGGGGTTCCCCGTCACTTTACAAAGAAAATGATGCCAAAACAGTAAAAAAATCCATGTCGACCTTTTGACTTGTCGACCTAGTAAATGTTGACCGAATGACCATGTCGACCTATTGTCCCTGTCGACTTAATGCATGTCAACCTTCCATGGTTGACCTAATAACTGTCGACCTAAGTTGTGTCTATCCAACAACCCATACCCCCAACGAATTATTCATCCTTGATATATGAAGCACAGCCCGGAAGATACTCCCCGATTAATTTGTTCTGTGGAAATTTACAGGACATAGAATTAATCTACCTGTTGGATATTTGAGGGACATACTATAAGGATAACATTGTGTTGAATATAAATGAAACTGTGTACGTGAATTTGTGCAACAGTATCATTTCTGAGATCTAAGTTAACTGCAGCAATACTGTATATAAGTTTATGGATACACAACAAGCATATCACTGTATTGAATATAACTGCAACTTTGAATGTGACTTCATGCAAAAGTATCAACTCTGAAACTTGAGCTAACTACAGCAAAACTAGCTAGGATTTTAAGCAAAATGGGCTATCTAATAGCATTACCATTTGTAACTGCTTCTCTGACAGTACACAGAACTCTACGATATCAGCTATATGTTTATGAATATTTCTCAGTCATAATTGTAACAGCTCTCAGTAATAAATAAAGGAAACTGAGTGTACTGCATATTTGATAGGAGCAGTCACTTACCCCTCCTTCTTTTCTCCCTCACACACTCTCTCATCCACAAATCTTGGTATGTACGCTGCAATTTTAATCCAGACAACAGAGACTCTCGGTTGGACAGCAGAAGTCTAAAACTTATCTAAATTTCAAACTGAAATGCCTCTCTTGGTTTTCCTTATACTTACTTACCTTATCTCCATTCTGATACATTCTCTCATCCAAAACGGGTAACCTCCATCAATAACAGTGATATCAACCGACCATGTACAGTCATATCACACTGAACATGCCTGATCTCTTCTGATCTTGGAAGCCAAGCAGTGTTGAGCCTGGTCAGTACCAGAAAGGGAGATCCTCTGGGAATACCAGGTAGTGTAGAAATTTGGAAAGGTTGAACCACATCAGTTATCTTGGAAAGCAGAAGTGGACATTACTTCCTTCCAACTCAGATTTTCCCAGCATACAACACTCTCTCATTGCCCATTCAATGGCAACAGATGGGCAACAGCAGAAGTGACTGGTTGCTAACACTCCTTACTATTCCTTTAAATATAAGATATTATATTGCATTTGAATTTTCTATGTGCTCCAGTTAAAAAGACAGACTTAAAATTTACACATAGATTTAATTATTCCAACTTTGGTTGTTTGGAGTAACTCAGCCTGATCACTGTTCTCTCCCGCTATCAATACACCAATTTTGGGATTTGATAAATGGGATTAAAACACCAACCAAGGTATTCGAATAAGGGGACAGGGAAACAGAAACTTTCGCTCTTGAATACGTCTCGTTTATTCTCACTCATGCTGAAACTTGCACTATACTCTAAGTTACAGTGAATCAATGAACAGAATGTAAATGAGTGACCTATTTAATACATTTTTAAATCTACTTTGTTGATGTCTACAATTGTCTGCTTGTTTTTTAAGTAATAAAAATAAAAAGTTAAGTATTAATAAATCTATATTCAGTATACATAATGGGGGTCATTCCGTCCGACCTGATCATTGCTGTGCTAAATTTAGCACAGCTATGATCACTTCCACTGACATGTGGGGGGACGCCGAGCACAGGGATAGTCTGCTCTGCATGTCAAGCAAACCCCCCAGCACAAGCACAAAAGCATCGCACAGCAGCGATGCTTTTGTACTTGAAGAGTAACTCGTCTCTACCTGGGTCGTAGCAGCTGCATATGACATCACACAGCCGCTGAAGCCTGCCCCAGCAAGGTACAGCCACGCCTGTGTTGGCCGGACTGCGCCCACAAAATGGCATCCAAAAGCAACCGTGCCGCCCCTTCCCACCCAGCGACCACCTCTGCCTGTCAATCAGGCAAAGGTAATTGCTAGGCAATGACAGCCATCTGCTGTCTTGCATGCGCCGCTGCACTGTGGCGCTGGCGCATGCTCACTTATGACCTGATCGCTGTGCTGCGATGAACGGTAGCAAGCGATCTGGTGAGAATGACCCCCAATATTCAAAGTGTGCCCCAGACAGACTAATCAGTCTTCTTCCTCCTTTGCAAAACCCCACAAAGCATGCTACAAACCACCTGACATTAGTTTGACTGAGGAAAATCAACTATTGCAGCAGCAAAAAAAAAAGCAGCAGGATTGGGGGGAGTCATCATCATTGAGAATTTATATGGGGATTTATACAACAATGTATCATGTGTTACAGCTAAGGGAGAAAGGTTCTTAAATATGTTAAAAGACCACTATTTGTCTCAATTAATCGAGAAGCCTACTAAAAACAGTACAATACTGGACCTAGTTATAACTAATAATGTGGAGATAATACCAAATACTAAAGTAGGGAAGACATTGGGAAACAGCGATTACAATATGGTCACATTCGATATTGGTTTTCAAAAGCGCCACTATGAGGGTTCAAAAAGACTTTTAACTTCAGTATAAGCAAATTTCGACAGTCTCCAGCACTGAAGGGCATTGACAGGGATACTTTGTTCAAATCAAATGTGTGATGCTTTTAAATGGTTTCATGATAATTATACTCATAAATTAATTCCTATGAGCAGCAAACACATTAGTTCAAAATACAAACCAATGTGGCTTAATAAGAGGGTTAAGGAAGAAATGGATAAAAAGAGACATGCTTTCAAAGCTTTTAAATCAAATTAGAAGGTTAGAAAGGGAGAATATTGGACCAATAAAAGCAGAATTAAGAGTATTGACAAATGATGACAAACTAAAAGCAGAAATCTATATTAAAAAAAATTAATCAGTGTTTACTATAGAGGAACAGAAGTTAGAGGACATGACTGACATAAGTAATGATAATGTACCATTGCTTATAGGCCCTACACACTGGCCGATTTTCTGAAAGATATGAACGATCTCTTTCATAAATGAACGAGAACTCGTTCATATCTTTCAGTGTGGAGACTCCAGCGATGAACGATGCGCGGCCCCGCGCTCGTTCATCGCTGGTCTCCCGTCGGCTGTGCATGCAGGCCAATATGGACGATCTCGTCCATATTTGCCTGCACTTCAATGCAGCCGCGTGACGGGGGGAGTGAAGAAACTTAACTCCCCCCGTCACTGCCCCCCCCGCCGCCGGCTCGCTCGTCGGCCGTATCCGCCGTCTGGCAGCTCGGCGGCGGGTCGGCCAGTGTGTAGGGCCCCTTAGCACTTGTTTTAGGGAGGAAGTAGTATGGGAATGACTAAACAAAATTAAGAATAATAAATCACTGGGTACAGATTGACTTCACCCAAGGGTTCTTATGGAGCTTCACTCAGAATTAGCAAGGCCTCTGTATTTGATTTTTATGATTCAATTAAAACAGGCATGATAACAAAGGACTGGCGCATAGCAGCAGTATTGCCTATATTTAAAAAGGAAGCAAATCTCATCACGCAACTATAGACTGGTTAGTTTAACATCAGTAGTGGGAATAATTTTTGAGGGAATATTAAAGGATAGTATACAAGAGTGTTTGGATACCTCCAATGTTATTACTAGGAACCAGCATGGATTTGTGAGGAACAGGTCATGCCAAACTAACTTAATTAGCTTCTACGAAAAAGTGAGCAATAATCTTGACTGGGGCAATGCAGCAGAAGTGGTCCATTTAGTGGTCCATCTTCGATACAGTGCCTCACAAAGAGCTGATTTTCAAACTAAAAGAGCTTGGCATAGAAAACACTATTTGTACTTGGGTAAGAAATTGGCTGGATAACAAGGAATAGCAAGATATGGCTAATGGGATGTTCTCCAACTGGGCCACTGTATTCAGTGGAATACCACAAGGGACACTACTCAATATATTTATTATTGACTTAGGAATAGGTATGGAAACCATGGTATCAATTTCTGTAGAGGATACTAAACTTTGTAGGGTAATTAACTCAGACAAGGAATCAGAATCCCTACAGAATGCCTTATTTAAACTTGAACTTTGGACTTCTAAATGGAGAATGAGATTTAATATAGATAAATGTAAAGTCATACACTTCAGAACTAAAAATAAATTAAATAGAGTGACTTTAGTAGAAACTGTTTTAGAAAAAGATGTAGGGGACTCGATAATACATTTAACAACAGTCTACAATGTCAGATTGCAGCAACAAAGGCAAATATGGTTTTAGCCTGCATAAAATGTGGAATTAAGACAGGGGATGAAAGTATAATTGTACCATTATATAAATCACTGGTACGGCCACATCTTGAATAATGTGTACATTTTTGGGCACCACAATATTAAAAAGATATCTTAGATCTTGAAAGGGTTTTTATCAACTAAATTGATAAGTGGGTTAGAGATGCTGGAATACGAGGAAAGGCTTACAGGTTAAATCTGTTCTCACTAGAAAAAAGGAATCTTAGTGGGACTGTATTGAGTTACTATGGGTATACTTTGGTTACATTTATAGAGTATTGGATCAAAACAAAGGTTAAACTCAATGGACAACTTGTCTTTTTTCAACCTCACTAACTATATTACTATGTTACTATTATTGTCCTTTATATCTAGCTGATAATATACTGAGATGTCTAATTCTTATTTGTAACTATAGATATAGCCATGCTCATCATGGCTACATCTTGCCTGGATGGTAACTCCCAGATCCTAGCAACGCCGATCTGCTTTTATTGCCATCCCATTCAAAGTGAATGGGGCACATGCGCATCTAAGATGTGCACAAAGTTGCGGCAAATCAGGCACATTTACTCCAAGATGTAGCCATAATGAGCATGGTTAAATCTGTATACTGTAAGATGTTTCTCTCTATATTTAATAGCATACATACATAGTTATATACCTTGATTACAAAATATTACTCACAACTTTTAAAATAGTAACTATGATACTGTACTAGAAATTATTTTCACCTTTCTTTAGTTTTTCATTGATTGAATCCATTGAATTTATATTTGCCCTTAATAAAAGTCATAGTAAAAAACATATAAATATAAAAGTAAGAAAAACAACTATAGAGAACCCTTTTCATGATATACAGGACAGCATGCAGCAATGTCAAAGATGCATTCAAATCTCCAAAAATGGCATATGCACTATTCCATATGCACTAAGCTCCAGAATGCTCTGGTAAGCTACAGATGGTGTTTCTAATAGAAACTTATTCGAATAGAATAAGTTTTCAATAGAATAAGTCTTCTTTCCACAATGTACCCTTAGTGAAATTCAATAATATCCCACATCGGGTCCACCACAGATTGTGCATACACCGGCCATCGGCATTTGCAGAAGGATTCACGAGTCACAAACGCAGAAGTCCGCACCTAGCAAAGGACAGCTCTTATGGGAAGAGCTATCCTTTGCTTAAATCTTCATGCATATACGTTTTAAAGAAACAATATAAAATATTTGCTTTTATATATTCATTGCACTTTTTTGGAGAGAATGCAAGTTTTAATGGCAACTCATTCTAATAAGGAATATGTGATTCAATTGTTTCACACAATGACTTACCTTGTTAACTCATTGTTGCAGTGACTTTTTCTTCTTCTGTTTTATATAATCTTATGTTATATTTTATGTCGTGATACCCTCAGTGGAATGAAGGGATGTGCAGTCAGTGGATGCTTGGAAGGCAGTGTCTCCCCTGTCATAATGATTAAAATAATACAAAGAAGATATTTATAACACAGATTCTGTGATACATATCTTATGTATTATTTTTAAAAATTTTCCCCTGTGAAAACCCCTGCATTTTAGGGTGGGAGGCAGAGGGAGAGGTGCCTCCCACAGCTAACGCTAAAGTTCGGGTAGCGGGGGGCGGGCAGGTGGCAGGATGAAGCCATAGGCTGAAAAAGCCCATTGAATAAGTATAGGGAAGCAGCACCTATACTTGTGCCTCAATGTGAGGGGCATGCATTCAGCCCACCTGAATGCACGCCCCTGTCTGTCCCACAGATGCAATTGGACTAGCGGATCCACTGGATCCACTGGCCAGTGGTCACATGCGGTGGCACGACACGGCGAACATTGTGGCAGTGGGACCCAGTAGAGAAAGGGTGGCTGGTGGCAGACCTGGATCCGAGAGGATCCAGTCCCTGTCCGCTCATCTGCGGAGTTCGGCAGTGGAGAGCCAGCTTCCCTTTTCAAAAATGGCGCCTCAGTGTAATTTTTGAAATTCAAGATGGCCACCGCGAGCCAATCACGGCTTGTGCATCATCGCCCTGCCCCCTCAACTGGCTTAAATAAGCCAGCGGCGAGGCAGTGGTGGTCAGTCTGGCAGCAGGGAGGGAGCAGGCAATAGCTCCTGAAGACATAAGATGTTGGAAGCCCTGAGGTGGTGGTGACCATTAAAAAGAGTTTAAAGGCCGCCGCACCACAGGTGAAGATGCCGGAAGCCCTGGGGATGCGGCAGCCATGAAAAAGAACTTAAAGGCCATGCCCCCAGGTGAAGGTGCAGCAAGATAAACTTTTAAAACATTAGGTGTTGTGTTTTTAGTTTAATATTTTCTTTACAGGCGGACTATGGGTGCCAGCGGGCCATTAATGTCCTGGCATGCTGACACTTGTGGTTCTCCAAGTTCCGGTATGCTGGGGCAGTTTGCTGGGACCTGCAGGCTGACTGTAAAGAACAATATTAGTATGACATGAACCTCGCACCCACCATTACTAAGGTGCGGGGCATAGCACTGGGCTTTCAGCCCAGTGCTGGTTGTTGCTCAGGAGGGGGGACCCCATTAAAATTTTTGGTGTCCCCACTTTCTGAGGAATGTCAACCCTGGGCTGACTGGTTTGGGGGGGTGTTTAATGCTATGACAGGGGGAACCCACACTGAGTGCTGGTTTTGGTTAAATAGGGGGTACCCTATATTTTCTTTCTTCATTCTTTGGGGGGGGGGGCGCCACCACAATAAGCCAGTGCCTCACCAATCACTGGCCTCACCGCACGTCACAGGTGGATAGTGCTGTGTAGATTCAATGTGCATTATAACTAAGTATAAAAGCTATTACTATTATCATTAATTTTACTACTACATAATTGCTAATACTTCTACTACTATCTTGGTACTGCTACTACTATAACTACTGCTGCTTCTACTACTACTACTACTACTACAATAATAATAATAATAATAATAATAATATGTTGTTGTTGTCTCATATTTATTTTCATATTACATTTTCAAAGTCCATGAAAGTTTGAACAAGTGCTAAAGTATTCAGAAAGGTACATATACACAGACTGGGACAAGAGTGAAAATAAGAGGGAAGGGAAGTTGTTATGATCTCTTGCTGTATTACCACCTGGCAGTGGTGTTGCTTTCTCGGTGGTGCCTTCATCACACTTTAGACCCTTTGTGTTTGCTTACCAGGAAAAAAATGATAAGTACACAACTGTGGGCTGCACAGGAGAATTGCTATTCTATATTTACTACACTTTGTGTTAAGGGCCAGTTTACCAAGTTACATTTTCCAGTCAGACCCTGCATATATGTTTGCAGTGATTATACTTCTTCTTGTTGATGATTATCCTGTCTTCAGTCTCCAGGATTCCCCATAAAGACCCTGCAACAGTGATTCCATTCTGTAGCAAGCATTCACAATCCTCTTTGTGACAGTTTGCTCTATATTTTCAATATTCCAAGTACTCTTATTGTCTGCAATATATCATCAGTAACTCCAGGCACCCTTGCTGTCTGCAAGACCGCTTTAGAATTTCCAAGTACTCTGCATCAGTGATTCCAACCATCTGTTTATTCCAAATATTTATTTCAACAAATGCTTTTTATAACCAATTGCCTGTATAATCCTGATTTCTGTACTACACCCTGTGTGTGCTCATAAACCGTTGTTACACTACTCTTGACAGCAGTTGTTTATTTATTAACAGTTTCTTATATAGCGCAGCAAATTCTGTTGTGCTTTACAATTGGAAATAACAATGGTATAACAAAACTGGGTAATAACAGTCATAGAGGTAGGAAGGCCCTGCTCGCAAGCTTACAATCAGCAGCTTACAATCTATAGCAGTTCTACCTTATTTCAGGTTACTTCTCGCACACATGGAAAACCCTCTTTGAAACTAGATAGTTGTTTTAGTTGGATAGAATTAACACATATTTTGTCACTATACAAACAGAGATACATACAGTTGTTAAGAAAAAAGATCAAATACAATAATTACTATGTAAATAATATGCTATAGATTGCATTGAATTGTTCCTGGCTACTCTTATACAGAAAGTTAGTATAGAACAATGCATGTGTCAAATTTTCTGAAGAACTGTTCTCTACCTGTATATAGAGAGGAAAATGTATCTAAGCCTTTACAGCATACAGCATAGATGATCATGTCTTGGGCTAAGGAGAAAGGTAATTTCTCAATGAGTTCAATCAGCATTTATCAGGAAAATAGCAATAAAATTGTTGCATGCTTTTTGGGGATTCCATAGAGTAGACATAATATCTCAAAAATGGTTTATTTTTTTTGTAAAATCAAATTAAATATTACTATAAGTTTGATCCAAAGTTATACTTTTCTGTAAATAAAGTGATTGCTATTTTGATTAGAGGAATGACTAAATGACAATTTAAAGTTGTGTTCATCTTCAATAGTTTGAATCAGTGAGAAAAGAATGTTTGAAATAATTGCTATAAATATGTAATTATCAGTTGGTTGTGTTATGGCATGTATTGATTCTGAGCAAGGCATATCCTTAAAAAGAACACTGAACTTTATCATCTTACAGTGATAAAAACATGTAAATCTTATAAATCAAAGGGTCACCAGCAGCAATAAGATTAAATGGTTCCTACTGGTAATAGCTTTTCAGGTAACGCATGGCAAAGTCTATTTAATAAGAGTTGTGGTGGTACATTTATCACTGCAGCGCTTGTTTTTCTATCACAATCCCAAATAATAAATACATACACACTTGACATACACAACTAATTGGACCCAATTTTCAGTGAGACTTTCATTCCCAACACTCCACAGTGACTGCACTGACTAAGTTGGTTAATGATTTGATCACTGCTAAGCCTAAATGCCATTATTCACATCTTATGCTCCTGGATCTTTCTGCAGACAATGTTGACCACTCTCTTCTCTTACAAACAGTACAATTCCAAGAAATTCGGGACACAGTCCTATCCTGGTTCCTATCTTACTGTACTTGCTCTTTCAGTGTTCATTTATTTGTATTCACCTTTTACTTCATCTATCAGTTGGAGTCCTAGGTCCTCTGCTTTTCTATATCATGTATCTTGGCTAGCTAATCAGGTATTTTGGATTTCAGTATCATCTGTATGCAGATGATTCTCAAATCTACCTTTCCTTTACAGATTTTTCACCATCTGTGTTAGCCCACATGACTAAATTTATTTCTGCCATGTTACATTGGATTTAATTTCACCACCTTAAGTCTAATTTTTTTTAAACAGATTTGAGATTTCAATTGGTTTATAGTAGTTAGCTACCTGATATTGCTATCTCTGTTGAAAGCACAACAATCAAGCCTACCAAAAACTTGCTGCCTAGGTGTCAGTCTCAGCTGTGAACTGTCTTTTGCCCCCTACATTTAATCTTTTTCAAAATCCTTTTACATATCTAAGAAGATACTGCAAAACCTCTAATTAATGCAAACATTATGTCCTGCAATGATTATTGCAATAGTATGCTTACTGATCTTCCCCTAAAATGAAATTCATGTATATAGGATAATATACTTTTAATGCAGCTGCTAGTCTGATTGTTCTCACAACAGAGCTATGTCAATTATTACATTGATTACCAATTTTTTGCCAAATTCAATATGAAACTATTTCTACTTACACATAAAGTTTCTGACAAAAGTACACCAACATACATCCCTTTGCTTATCTTAAAACTTGACCCACCCTCCTGCTATGTTAAAGATCATCATCTCTCATCCAGTCCCATTACCTGCTTTACTCAGGAATACAGAATTTTTTTTTCTTTCAAAACCATAAGTTTAATAGAGATGAACCTTGTGGTTTACATAGGATACAATGTAACAGTTCTCATCATAGGATTCAATGGAGGTTTGTCCTAACACTGCAAGTGAGATCCTGAAGCACAACTCAAGGATTTTTCTTGCACCTCAGGCAGTTTGTGCACATACCTTAGGATGAGGTGTCTCTAGCTTTGACCAAGCTCCTACTTTGGAACTCGCTTCCCTGCACAGTTCAAGAGGCCTCCACTCTAAAATCCTTAAAATCCTTAAAAAAAAGACTCCAGCCTTTCCTATTTTTTGCTAGTATCAACATGCTCTCTGTATTTGAGAAAAGCTTTTCTGTACTTTATTGTTTCTGTACAGTATCACTGTATGTTCACTCTGTTAAGTCTAACAGTATTGTAGAAAGAGTGCTATATAAATACATTCATATTATTATTATTATTATTGCAATGTTTTGCAGCCACTAAAAAAAGACCATAATAGTGCAATGTTAATAGCAAAGGATTCCTGAAAAGGGTTGAAAGAACTGATTATTTTATTGATAAATGTAATTGATTTATTTAAAATAAAAAAATCACAATATGTTTGATAGCCACTGACAAAAGGCCATACAAGATTACAGTGTTAATAGCAAAGGATTCATGACAAGGGTTGGAATAACAGATTAATGTATTAATTTGATTCAAAATAAGAAAAAAATAATCTGTTTTGCAGCTACTGACAAAAGGCCATAGAAAAGTACAATATTAATAGCCAAGTATTCCTGACAAGTGTTGAATTTAGTTAATAAAATTAATATTTATACTGCAGTGCTATACACTTCAAACCAGTCTATCTTAAACTAACAAATATAAGGAGGCTCACTTGTGGCCATACTACCCCATCCTTCCTATTTGTGCAGAGTCTGAGTTTGAGGGATAACCATGTATTTTCTCCTATATCAAGTCCACAAGTGGTGCAAGATTGAATTGACCTTCAGAGGACATGAGGATTGTCAGAGGATAAATAGTTTATGTTTTACCTCCCTCCCACCCACCCTTATGCAATAACACTTCTGTTGTATATTAAAAAAGGACATGCACAGTTTCCCAACCAAGCACTTCAGCAACAGGAACTTCCAATTTTATGGCAGAAGTGCTTGATTTGTTTGCGCCCCCACAAATTTTTTTTAAAGACTACCTTCAATTATTAATGAGGTTGATGATGAGGGTATTGGAGGTGAATATTGCCTATGCTGATAGCTGATACTGGACTGCTTGTTATTATTTTACAAATCATTATAATTTTGTTAAATAAGTTGCATGAACTCACTGCAAATTACGTAACAGGGAGGAATTGTCTAGATGGTTAATGTCCATTCCTCTACTATCTATGGCCTCATAAATGGTATGGATGCCTTCACAAATGTCAGGATTTGGATAAAAATAATGTCATGACTGGCAGCACCCACACTAGTACTTGGTTTCTGCTCCTGCTCTTCTATCGAATGATCCATATCGACTCACAGTGCTATTATTAATGGTGGCATCTACTGAACAATATTTTTATAGTACAGTGGGTGAACAACAACATAATTTAACATTTTTTGTAACACTGCAGTAAATAATGTTAGCACCTACTGAATGGTATAATTTAGGTACATTGCCTGAATCTGTTCTGAACACATTTTTTTTCTATTTTAATTATGATGGTTTTCATAACAATGACAAAGTCATGGTGCTGCAGCCCACATCTCTTCACTGATGACACCATGTCTGACACAGTCAAAGACAGTGCCACAACCCACAACACTAGTTAACTGATGATGATGATGATGACACTGATAGAGTAACCCACAGCCCTTACACTGCATCCTGCAGCCCTTCAATGATGATGATGATGATGATGACGATGAATGACACTGACACAGTCACAGACAGTGCTGCAGCCCACAGCCCTAGTTTACTGATGACACTAAGTATGTGTGACACAGTATCCCAAAGTCCTTAACCACAGTCACAGTAGCCCTTAATCACACTGCAGCTTACCCTGCACCCTTCCCCTAAAATGTTATTTGTGAAATGGTGCTTAAACCCCTGAGGGACACACTTTTATTGATTACAAAGCATGCAAGAACTGAGCAAAGGAAGATAAAATTTTTCCTCATTTTCAGATCTGAGCCTTGTGGAAAATAATGAGCTCCAGCTCGAAAGTAATCAGAAGTTCATGACATTTCAGTTTCCAAGGAAACTGAACCACACATCTCTAATAAAGAGGAGAGTGAAGGAGAAAAAGGAGAATAATTAAGGACAGGTGGGGATCCCCCTCTTACTACAGCAATGCACTGTGGGGAACCTGCTGCAATATACAGTCACCTGTGCCACGGCAATCAGTCCCACTGTTTCTGGTGTGTGCAGCTGTAATAATGGCAGGTGACACTTGCTGATCATCTGGCCACTCTAACATCCCCTATATACAGAGAGGGTGTACAGAAGCCTTAGAGGTTTAATGTAGCACAGAGCTTAAGAACACAGCTGTGCATATAGAAGCAGTGCCTGCAAGATGGCCTGCCAATGTATAGGTGTGCAAGCCCTGTGGCTGTATTATTATAGCGAGCAACCAGTAATGGAAGTATGTGTATAGGAGAGGGTGTTCAGAACACTCCTGAGGCTACGCGGATGACCTGCAGATGGTGAGCACCAGCTCATGGAAAGGGCTCCCAGCACATTCACCCAGGTGGGGGTGCAGAAGGATCCGTGCTACTGCCCTGTCTGCCTGCCCTTAGACCACTGCACAGAAAGAATGTCAGCATTGCTTAACTGTTAAACACCCAGGTGCAATCAGAGCTAGAATAACACTGCATATAGATAAGTGTGCAGCATCTCGGGCTACACAATAGCTATGCACAAGGGATATGATGCAGCTTTATATCATTCACTGCTGTGTGTACAGCTCTCATAAGGGGATCTCTTGGTGACCCAAATTCCACCGGGTGGTTAATAAACTTATGAACGCACTATGCTAGTGTCATGGTCTAGGGCCACGCACATCTTTAAACTGTGCTCTCTGACCTGAGTGGTGATCCTGCTGCTAGCCATCAGGTGCGCAGTTGTGGCTGCATGGACCTGGACACTAGCTTCAAGCAGCTGTGGTGTGTCCACAAAGTTTGATGATTCTGTGGCCATGGACCTGGACACCAGCCATATATAGTGGCAGATGGTTCCTACTGGTGGCTCCAATGTTGCAGGCAGACTGCCATAGAAAGTAGACTGCCTGTGTAGATCATCTTCTTATAATAAAAAGTAAAAAACAGTAAAGAGGCTGGAGACAGACTCAGAAGCACCCGACTTCCCTGGGAACTCATCTAAAACTAAAGTATTCTGGGGTATAAAGGGGGAGGAGCGAACTACAATTCTGAAATTTTAAGTGCCAGGCTCCACTCATCACCCATCTATTCCCCAGTGTATATACTTGTGTTCCCTAGTGGATGAAGGATAAAAGTTTTATTTTTTAATGCTGTATATAATATGTTTCATCAGCTTATTTCAATAATAAGAAAAAATAAATAAGGCCAAAAACAAAATTGTACAGTAGTTTTTTTAAGCAAAGACATACAAAATGTAAGTTTCTCAATTACCACAAGTGCATGTAAGAAAAGGGTTAATCCACATAAGTAAAACCACAAGATAATCTATAATGTCTAGAAAAAGCCATCTATTACACCGAGCTATGTATTTTGGTTATTCACTATTTTGAGACGCATGTAGATCAGTAGTTGGATGAAATGCTGACCCTGTATTGTCATACTGGAGTAGCAACTAATATTATTTAGTGTTGAAGAAGTGTCTTGTAATAGCAAGTGGCTTACTATACAGTATATTTGAAAATGTGTGGAACTGAGTCATTTGCATTTTATTATCATGTACAGTGCATCCTTTTGCGCTAGTCTGTTGCAGTGTGCTGCTGGAAAACAATGAGTTTTTAGGTAATTCCAGAGCCCATATGGCTTATATGGCCAGTAGTGCCAAGAGAGGGGGGGGGGGAGAGTACAAATTACCTGGTCCCAGGTCTGATAGAAGGGCCCAGTGGGGGCTCAGTTCCATGCTTCCTTTAATTAGGCCATGCTCCCTGAAAAGTACCTGGGCCCAGTCAGGCACTCTACTACCTTGGCTGGGAGGCATGCCATGTTCCTGAGTGGGTGCTTCTGATGTGCTAGATATGCTCCCAAAGAGGAGTGACCATGCCCTCAGCGTGGTGTAGTCACACCCCCTCCAGTGGGGACAGGGGGGCCCAGGAAATTGCTGTACCGGGGCCCAGGATTTCTCTTAGCAGCCCTGTATATTGCAAGCATTAAAAAAGTAATATAGGTCAGTGACCTACATTATAAATTGAATGTATTGTAATGGTTTACTGCTAATATACTTACAAGACAAGCATACATGATGTCAGGCATATATTATAAGATAACTCAAATAATTTTGGAACCCAATTCACAGACAACACAAGCAAAATGATACATGAGCAAATAATAAAGCTGTTAACCTGATTGCAATAAAGCTTTTCAATGTAGAGGCAGTTCTAAGTACAGGTTGCAGATCAAGTTTTGTAAACAGGCATCTAGACAGAAGGGAACAACCAGATGCAGATCTAGCAACAGGTCAAGTGGTTGGATGAGTAAGCAGAGTTTAGCAGAATCATAGTGCTAGATGTTAGAGATGAGCGGGTTCGGTTCCTCGGAATCCGAACCCCCCCCGAACTTCAGCCTTTTTACATGGGTCCGAGGCAGACTCGGATCTTCCCGCCTTGCTCGGTTAACCCGAGCGCGCCCGAACGTCATCATCCCGCTGTCGGATTCTCGCGAGGCTCGGATTCTATCATGAGACTCGGATTCTATATAAGGAGCCGCGCGTCGCCGCCATTTTCACACGTGCATTGAGATTGATAGAGACACTTGAGTTGATTTACTACTAACTTAGTAATTTTGGGGAGCATTAGGAGTACTCAGAGTGCAGAGTTTTGCTGATAGTTACTAGTGACCACCACCAGTTTTATTTATTATTTAATATAATCCGTTCTCTGCCTGAAAAAAAAACGATACACAGTCACATACCATATCTGTGCTCAGCCTCAGTGTGCTGCATGATAATATCATCTATGTATATCTGACTGTGCTGAGTGCTCACTGCTCACACAGCTGAATTGTGGGGGAGACTGGGGTGCAGTTATAGCAGGAGTACAGTGCACACTTTTGCTGCCAGTGTGACTGACCAGTGACCACCAGTATATTGTCTGCCTGAAAAAATTAAACACTCCTGTGGTGTTTTTTTTTTTATTCTATAAACGCATTCTGCTGACAGTGTCCAGCAGGTCCGTCATTCATTATATTATATAAATATTTACCTGCAGTAGTGTTATATTTTTTTTGTTCATCTCTATCATCTTTATCATCTCTATATTAGCAGACGCAGTACGGTAGTCCACGGCTGTGGCTACCTCTGTGTCGTCAGTGCTCGTCCATAATTGTATACCTACCTGTGGTGGGGTTTTTTTTTCTATCTTCTTCATACTAGTAGTTTAGGAGTCTGCTGACAGTGTCCAGCAGGTCCGTCATTATATTATATATACCTGCAGTAGTGATATATATATATTTTTTATATCATTATCATCTCTATACTAGCAGACGCAGTACGGTAGTCCACGGCTGTAGCTACCTCTGTGTCATCAGTGCTCGTCCATAATTGTATACCTACCTGTGGTGGGTTTTTTTTTTCTATCTTCTTCATACTAGTAGTTTAGGAGTCTGCTGACAGTGTCCAGCAGGTCCGTCATTATATTATATATACCTGCAGTAGTGATATATATATATTTTTTATATCATTATCATCTCTATACTAGCAGACGCAGTACGGTAGTCCATGGCTGTAGCTACCTCTGTGTCGTCAGTGCTCGTCCATAATTGTATACCTACCTGTGGTGGGGTTTTTTTTTCTATCTTCTTCATACTAGTAGTAGGAGTCTGCTGACAGTGTCCAGCAGGTCCGTCATTATATTATATATACCTGCAGTAGTGATATATATATATTTTTTATATCATTATCATCTCTATACTAGCAGACGCAGTACGGTAGTCCACGGCTGTAGCTACCTCTGTGTCGTCAGTGCTCGTCCATAATTGTATACCTACCTGTGGTGGGTTTTTTTTTTCTATCTTCTTCATACTAGTAGTTTAGGAGTCTGCTGACAGTGTCCAGCAGGTCCGTCATTATATTATATATACCTGCAGTAGTGATATATATATATATATATATATATTTTATATCATTATCATCTCTATACTAGCAGACGCAGTACGGTAGTCCACGGCTGTAGCTACCTCTGTGTCGTCAGTGCTCGTCCATAATTGTATACCTACCTGTGGTGGGGTTTTTTTTTCTATCTTCTTCATACTAGTAGTAGGAGTCTGCTGACAGTGTCCAGCAGGTCCGTCATTATATTATATATACCTGCTGTAGTGATATATATATATTTTTTATATCATTATCATCTCTATACTAGCAGACGCAGTACGGTAGTCCACGGCTGTAGCTACCTCTGTGTCGTCAGTCACTCGTCATCCATAAGTATACTAGTATCCATCCATCTCCATTGTTTACCTGAGGTGCCTTTTAGTTGTGCCTATTAAAATATGGAGAACAAAAATGTTGAGGTTCCAAAAATAGGGAAAGATCAAGATCCACTTCCACCTCGTGCTGAAGCTGCTGCCACTAGTCATGGCCGAGACGATTAAATTCCATCAACGTCGTCTGCCAAGGCCGATGCCCAATGTCATAGTACAGAGCATGTAAAATCCAAAACACAAAATATCAGTAAACAAAGGACTCAAAAATCTAAAATAAAATCGTCGGAGGAGAAGCGTAAACTTGCCAATATGCCATTTACCACACGGAGTGGCAAGGAACAGCTGGGGCCCTGGCCTATGTTCATGGCTAGTGGTTCAGCTTCACATGAGGATGGAAGCACTCAGCCTCTCGCTAGAAAAAATGAAAAGACTTAAGCTGGCAAAAGCACAGCAAAGAACTGTGCGTTCTTCGAAATCACAAATCCACAAGGAGAGTCCAATTGTGTCGGTTGCGATGCCTGACCTTCCCAACACTGGACGTGAAGAGCATGCGCCTTCCACCATTTGCACGCCCCCTGCAAGTGCTGGAAGGAGCACCCGCAGTCCAGTTCCTGATAGTCAGATTGAAGATGTCAGTGTTGAAGTACACCAGGATGAGGAGGATATGGGTGTTGCTGGCGCTGGGGAGGAAATTGACAAGGAGGATTCTGATGGTGAGGTGGTTTGTTTAAGTCAGGCACCCGGGGAGACACCTGTTGTCCGTGGGAGGAATATGGCCATTGACATGCCTGGTGAAAATACCAAAAAAATCAGCTCTTCGGTGTGGAAGTATTTCAACAGAAATGCGGACAACAAGTGTCAAGCCGTGTGTTGCCTTTGTCAAGCTGTAATAAGTAGGCGTGAGGACATTAACCACCTCGGAACATCCTCCCTTATACGTCACCTGCAGCGCATTCATCATAAGTCAGTGACAAGTTCAAAAACTTTGGGCGACAGCGGAAGCAGTCCACTGACCAGTAAATCCCTTCCTCTTGTAACCAAGCTCACGTAAACCACCCCACCAACTCCCTCAGTGTCAATTTCCTCCTTCCCCAGGAATGCCAATAGTCCTGAAGGCCATGTCACTGGCAATTCTGACGAGTCCTCTCCTGCCTGGGATTCCTCCGATGCATCCTTGAGTGTAACGCATACTGCTGCTGGCGGTGCTGTTGTTGCTGCTGGGAGTCGATGGTCATCCCAGAGGGGAAGTCGTAAGACCACTTTTACTACTTCCACCAAGCAATTGACTGTCCAACAGTCCTTTGCGAGGAAGATGAAATATCACAGCAGTCATCCTGCTGCAAAGCGGATAACTGAGGCCTTGGCATCCTGGGCGGTGAGAAACGTGGTTCCGGTATCCATCATTACTGCAGAGCCAACTATAGACTTGTTTGAGGTACTGTGTCCCCGGTACCAAATACCATCTAGGTTCCATTTCTCTAGGCAGGCGATACCGAAAATGTACACAGACCTCAGAAAAAGACTCACCAGTGTCCTAAAAAATGCAGTTGTACCCAATGTCCACTTAACCACGGACATGTGGACAAGTGGAGCAGGGCGGACTCAGGACTATATGACTGTGACAGCCCACTGGGTAGATGTATTGACTCCCGCCGCAAGAACAGCAGCAGCGGCACCAGTAGCAGCATCTCGCAAACGCCAACTCTTTCCTAGGCAGGCTATGCTTTGTATCACCTCTTTCCAGAATACGCACACAGCTGAAAACCTCTTACGGCAACTGAGGAAGATCATCGCAGAATGGCTTACCCCAATTGGACTCTCCTGTGGATTTGTGGCATCGGACAACACCAGCAATATTGTGTGTGCATTAAATCTGGGCAAATTCCAGCACGTCCCATGTTTTGCACATACCTTGAATTTGGTGGTGCAGAATTATTTAAAAAACGACAGGGGCGTGCAAGAGATGCTGGCGGTGGCCAGAAGAATTGCGGGACACTTTCGGCGTACAGGCACCACGTACAGAAGACTGGAGCAACACCAAAAACGCCTGAACCTGCCCTGCCATCATCTGAAGCAAGAAGTGGTAACGAGGTGGAATTCAACCCTCTATATGCCTCAGAGGTTGGAGGAGCAGCAAAAGGCCATTCAAGCCTATACAACTGACCACGATATAGGAGGTGGAATGCACCTGTCTCAAGCGCAGTGGAGAATGATTTCAACGTTGTGCAAGGTTCTGCAACCTTTTGAACTTGCCACACGTGAAGTCAGTTCAGACACTGCCAGCCTGAGTCAGGTCATTCCCCTCATCAGGCTTTTGCAGAAGAAGCTGGAGACATTGAAGGAGGAGCTAACACAGAGCGATTCCGCTAGGCATGTGGGACTTGTGGATGGAGCCCTTAATTCGCTTAACAAGGATTCACGGGTGGTCAATCTGTTGAAATCAGAGCACTACATTTTGGCCACCGTGCTTGATCCTAGATTTAAAACCTACGTTGTATCTCTCTTTCCGGCAGACACAAGTCTGCAGGGGTTCAAAGAACTGCTGGTGAGAAAATTGTCAAGTCAAGCGGAACGCGACCTGTCAACATCTCCTCCATCACATTCTCCCGCAACTGGGGGTGCGAGGAAAAGGCTCAGAATTCCGAGCCCACCCGCTGGCGGTGATGCAGGGCAGTCTGGAGCGACTGCTGATGCTGACATCTGGTCCGGACTGAAGGACCTGCCAACGATTACGGACATGTCGTCTACTGTCACTGCATATGATTCTCTCACCATTGAAAGAATGGTGGAGGATTATATGAGTGACCGCATCCAAGTAGGCACGTCAGACAGTCCGTACGTATACTGGCAGGAAAAAGAGGCAATTTGGAGGCCCTTGCACAAACTGGCTTTATTCTACCTAAGTTGCCCTCCCACAAGTGTGTACTCCGAAAGAGTGTTTAGTGCCGCCGCTCACCTTGTCAGCAATCGGCGTACGAGGTTACTTCCAGAAAATGTGGAGAAGATGATGTTCATTCACCAGCAGCAATTGCCTCCACAAAGTACACAGGGAGCTGTGATGGTGGATTCCAGTGGGGACGAATTGATAATCTGTGAGGAGGAGGATGTACACGGTGATGAATCGGAGGATGATGATGAGGTGGACATCTTGCCTCTGTAGAGCCAGTTTGTGCAAGGAGAGATTAATTGCTTCTTTTTTGGTGGGGGTCCAAACCAACCCGTCATTTCAGTCACAGTCGTGTGGCAGACCCTGTCACTGAAATGATGGGTTGGTTAAAGTGTGCATGTCCTGTTTATACAACATAAGGGTGGGTGGGAGGGCCCAAGGACAATTCCATCTTGCACCTCTTTTTTCTTTCATTTTTCTTTGCGTCATGTGCTGTTTGGGGAGTGTTTTTTGGAAGGGCCATCCTGCGTGACACTGCAGTGCCACTCCTAGATGGGCCAGGTGTTTGTGTCGGCCACTAGGGTCGCTTATCTTAGTCACACAGCTACCTCATTGCGCCTCTTTTTTTTCTTCTTTGCGTCATGTGCTGTTTGGGGAGTGTTTTTTGGAAGGGCCATCCTGCGTGACACTGCAGTGCCACTCCTAGATGGGCCAGGTGTTTGTGTCGGCCACTAGGGTCACTTATCTTAGTCACACAACTACCTCATTGCACCTCTTTTTTTTCTTCTTTGCGTCATGTGCTGTTTGGGGAGTATTTCTTGGAAGGGCCATCCGGCCAGACACTGCAGTGCCACTCCTAGATGGGCCAGGTGTTTGTGTCGGCCACTAGGGTCGCTTAGCTTACTCACACAGCTACCTCATTGCGCCTCTTTTTTCTTTGCGTCATGTGCTGTTTGGGGGGTGTTTTTTGGAAGGGCCATCCTGCGTGACACTGCAGTGCCACTCCTAGATGGGCCAGGTGTTTGTTTCGGCCACTTGGGTCGCTGAGCTTAGTCATCCAGCGACCTCGGTGCAAATTTTAGGACTAAAAATAATATTGTGAGGTGTGAGGTGTTCAGAATAGACTGAAAATGAGTGGAAATTATGGTTATTGAGGTTAATAATACTTTGGGATCAAAATGACCCCCAAATTCTATGATTTAAGCTGTTTTTTAGGGTTTTTTGAAAAAAAACACCCGAATCCGACAAAAAAAATTCGGTGAGGTTTTGCCAAAACGCGTTCGAACCAAAAACACGGCCACGGAACCGAACCCAAAACCAAAACACAAAACCCGAAAAATTTCCTTTGCACATCTCTACTAGATGTCTAACAAACCATAATAATCAAGTGCTTGGTTATTGTACCCTATATGGCACTGGAGTTGGGGATCCAAACCTGGATGGATCCCAGTATGTGACTGCATATACATCCTCCAGTCGCTGTGTGTTATTGGCAGTGGTAAAAGCCACTGATCCATAAAGCTGGGCCAGATGATGAAAGAAACAGCTCTGGACCCCAACAGAAGTCACCACTGCTGGGATACAAGGGGTGATGATATGTGACACAAGATATACATCAACTATATATACAGGTACTATCATTTTTTTATATCTTTAACTAATAAACATTCTTACATTTTCCAGAGCAATATGCAATGCATGTGATTATATATGATGCAAAACAATGACCAATTTGAAAAAACAGAAAATTCTCTACTTATACCCATATTTCCAGCTGACAAGAGTAAGCAATTTAGACATGAATATTGCTTTTTCTTAGCTGTTTTATTTCAATTATTACAAAATATGCAAAAATAATTCATTCTCTAGTACAGTAAAAACAAATTGCTCATTATTTTATTGTCTATGTTTTCCATCACAAGAAACTTGTGTGCATTGTTTTCTAATTTAATGATGCATCCCATCAATAAAAATTAGCATTAAGACTCCTGGAGGTTGATGCTACTTGGTTTGGGAATCAGTGTGTAAAGGGAGCAGGGGAATATCTAATATAAATTGATGATGCTTTTACAGTGCATCTCATTAAAGTCATAAAGAGACTTAGAATTTATGTCAAGGGTAAATAACACATCTCTGTCTGGACAGCTCATTAAATTTTAGAGGTGAAAGACTATATGTAGAAAGCTATTTCAGGTAGCTGTACAAATTGTTTTCTATTGGATTTCCTATGTCATTAGGAATGGAGAAAAGTTGATTCTAAAGTATGTTTTTTTAAATTGATAAGCACTCCTCAAAACCATATGTCATTTTAAACCTCAGAAAGGAATAATCTGATTGAATAGCAATGGGAAAGACAGATGATACATTTCAGAGATATAATGTAAGGTATAATTGCTATAACATCTAACCCAACTGAGTTATTTTTTTTTATTTTTTTAAGGCACAGCCATAAAGACAAATAGAAAATGTGTTGCACACAATTCAAAAAGAATTAAGAATCCTGAATAGTTGAATACTTTTTAAAAAAAAAATCTTTATATTGAAAAGGAAGTTAAAATCCCACCTTATTCATTAATTATCTAAATCCTTTTACATAATGATTGATTTTATATTTATTTTTAACTTTACATATATGCATTTATTCATGATGAATTACTTCTTCACACACCACAAAATACTCTAAGAATTATTATAGAAAATCAGGTGTGAGCCAGAAAATCCACTGAATAATATAAACACTTGATTTTTAAATTATGTTGAAACTTTATACACTGTCAGCCACAGTTTTTTAAAGTTCTTTTTATTCTATTTTTCAAAATGCAAGGGATACATAAATATTAACAAACACTTGTTAATCAAGCAATATTAGTAAGACAGAACATTCACTAAAATGGAAATATAAATTACAAAAGTAGTAAAAGAGAATATTAAATTGAGCTCAAAAACAGTGATATAGCAATATAAAAATCAAAATAAACAGAAGTAAAACAATAATTACAGAAAAATAAAAAATAAAAAAATAATGTCTGACTGCTCTTTAAGCATGGCTAAATGTCATAGCATCTCAAAACAGAAAATATTATTGTATTTGACCCACTGTAGATATTTCAAATAGGGAGGGATAGAATCACATAGGGAGGATAATGTGGATTGGATCAGAAATACTGTAGATAAATAGAGTGATAAAATATGGTCAAGGGAGCAAACAGTAGGTCAGTAGTCCAGCCAGAGTATACTAGCAAAATTCACTATTATTTGACTAATAATAATAATAATACTAATAATAATAATAATAATATAGAAATAGGCATTGTCACTAATTAGCTACATGTTAAGATATTGTTTTGGGGATACTTGTTTGAGGGGATGTGACTGCCTTGCTTAGGTTAAAAAATATGTGACATGTATTACCTCTTATCAATACCTCCTGATGCAAATACTTTAAGTCAATGATGCTGTATTATTTTTGTGTATTTACCTTTAATAGGCTTTCCTGTTATTCATTGCCTGCCTTGTTCTCGATATAGTGTGCTTTGTAATAATGCATTGCTCTGATGAATAAAAGAAACAGAAACAAGAAATATTATTATTATTATTATTATTATTATTATTATTAGCAGTAGTAGTAGTAGCAGCAGCAGCAGAAGTAGTAGTAGTAGTAGTAGTAGTAGTATTCACAGTTACTTACAGTACTGTATATAGCACCAGTATATTACGTTACTATTATTCTCATGCAAAGCTCATGCAATGCAATACTCTAGACAGGTGAAACTGAGAAAATTAGAATATCATGTCAAAGTTCATTTATTTCAGTAATTCAACTTAAAAGGCAAAACTAATATATTACATAAACACGCAAAGTGAGATATTTCAAGCTTTTATTTGTTAGAATTTTGATGATTGTGGCTTACAGCTTAAGAAAACCTCAAATCCAAAATCTCATAAAATTTGAATATCGTGAAAAGGTTAAAAATTGTAGACTCAAAGTGTCACACCCTAATCAGCTAATTAATCCAAACCACCTGCAAAGGGTTCCTGGTGCTTTAAATGGTCTCTTAGTCTCGTTCAATACAATTCATAATCATGGGGAAGACTGCTGACCTGAAAGTTGTGGAGAAAACCATCATTGACATGGGAGGGAAAGCCTTGAAAGGAAGTTGCAAAAGAAGTTGGATGTTCTCAAAATCCTGTATCAAAGCACATTAATAGAAAGTTAAGTGGATGGGAAAACTGTGGAAGAAAAAGGTGCACAGCAGCATGGATGACCGTAGCCTGGAGAGGATTGTCAGGAAAAGGCCATTTAAAATTGTAGGGGAGCTTCATAAGGAGTGGACTGAGGCTGGAGTTAGTGCATCAAGAGCCACCACACACAGACGGATCCTGGACATGGGCTTCAAATGTCGCATTCCTCTTGTCAAGCCACTCCTGAACAACAAACAACGACAGAAGTGTCTTACCGGGGCCAAAGAAAAAAAAAAGAACTGGTCTGTTGCTCAATGGTCCAAAGTCCTCTTTTCTTATGAGAGCAAATTTTGCATCTTATTTGGAAACCAAGATCCCAGAGTATGGAGGAAGATTGGAGAGGCACACAATTCAAGATGCTTGAAGTCCACTGTGAAGTTTCCACACTCTGTGTTGATTTGGGGAGCCATGTCATCTGCTGGTGTTGGTCCACTGTGCTTTATTAAGTCCAGAGTCAACACAGCCATATACTAGGACATTTTAGAGCACATCATGCTTGCTTCAGCAGACATGCTTTATGGAGATGCTGACTTCATTTTCCAGCAGTACTTGGCTCCTGCCCACGCTGCCAAAAGTACCAAAACCTGGTTCAATGACCGTGGGATTACTGTGCTGGATTGGCCAGAAAACTTGCCTGACCTGAACCCCATAGAAAATCTATGGGGCATTGCCAAGAGAAAGATGAGAGACATGAGACTGAACAATGCAGAAGAGCTGGAGGCCGCTATTGAAGCATCCTCGTCTTCCATAACAACTCAGCAGTGCCACAGGCTGATAGAATCCATGCCACACCGTATTGAGGAAATAATTCAGAGGTCCGACATTTCTGTATGTAAAATCCTTTTTTATTGATTTTATGTAATATTCTAATTTTTTTAGATTGTGGGTTATTTTAAGCTGTAAACCACAATCATCAAAATTATAACAGATAAAGGCTTGAAATATCTCACTTTGCATGTAATGAGTCTATATAATATATTAGTTTCACCTTTTAAGTTGAAATACTGAAATAAATTAACTTTTGCATGATATTCTAATTTTGTGAGTTTCACCTGTACATGATACAACCCATGATTGTAATAATCAGTCTAACTGTATTTGTTTGCAAAAAGAAAAAGAAAACATTACTTTCAAAATGAGACACAGGAAATGTTTCGATAATAAACCTGATAACAACTGTAGCCAGATGGACTGAAAATGTTATTGTTTAATTATTACTCTTTGTAGACAATCACTCAGAAAGCAAGACACACCTGTGTGTCAATTAGTGTCAGAATGCTTCACCCCATTCTGTAAAGTAGCATAAACATGCAATCGGTTTGCTTAACAATGATAGTGTTATCAGCTGTGATGAGATTTGCCAATAATCCCATTGGAATCAATGTGGCCATGTTTCCAGCAGTCAAAACTGTATTTGTACTGTAAATACTCTGTAGCTGGTGCAAACTGCACTCTCCCTTTTGTACATTTATCTGCACAACTACTGGTCAGCCTTGGGCCCATACTGTAAAAGGCGTACATGTGAACCTCAATTCATACCCATGTTCCACTTTTGTTCCTTCACTCTGGTTGTAAGCACACACAGATTGCAATTAACTCTGCAATTGAGTGTTTGCATGTATTCACATTCTGGGCATACGCAGTGGTGAATTTCCCATTAGGCACATGAGGTACATTCCTTGGGGTGCCACTTGTTTCGGGGCAGCACTTGGATCCTTGTGTTGGTATATGTGACTCCAAGTATATGTGACTCCAAAAGATTTCTGCTGTACTGTACCATATGCCATCTTGAATCTAGTGTAGGTAGAACATGTATAGATGGAGCCTACGTTACCTTTGCTGGCTGAGGCATTAGTTGCGATCAGGCATACACAGCATGCCTGGGAGCAAGGAGGCTTGCCTAATCATAGGGAGGCGTAGTGAATGCTTGGCGTTACCTTTGAGCATAATATCTGCGATCATCCACCAGATGTCACTTTTTAAAATCACCATTGTGCATGCATGTGGTCTCCATTAAAATACAATACTGAACTGCAGCATAAAAACTACTTTACTGGTGCGTCTTATTACGCTACAGTATGCTACAGTATGTCAAATACAGTGTATAGCACTGTATTTAGTACAGTATATACAGATGCAAATAGTACAGTGTATACAGATGCAAATGAACATGACAAAGCCACAGTAAAGTCCATTGACGTTAGGGATATGTGAGTGTCCAAGTCCTGCAGACAAATCAACAAATAAAAATAGTAGTGTATACAGACGCAAACGATCGTGTTACAGGTATGGTCTATTGATGTTAGGGATATGTGAGCATCCAAATCTCGTAGCCATTACAGCATAATTAAAACCAATGGGCTTATGTATCTGTCATGTGGCGATGTGTCTGAGTGGTGAAGTGTGCTGCTTCCCATGCTTAGAGTCCGGGTTCGATTCCCAAAGTGCGAATGCATGTTAATTTTTTCCAGACACTGTATTCATTTTTTATTTTTGTATCTATTGTAATATACCATCACATTCACTAGAAGTGTGCACACAAGTTTTACATAAAGCAGGGCAAAGCTGCAGGAGCATATCTAAAATACACAGTGGCTATGAGGGTAAGCAAGCTCTATGCACCATTCAGTACACATACAATACTGTAGCAGGCCAGACTTGATTGACATGGCTACCATCCATGATCCTGCACCTCTTGGAAGCCCTCAGCTATGGAGCACATGATGACATCAGTTTTTCAAAAATCAGGGCAATGCTGAAGTAGCATTTCAATACCCTAGCTAAAATATACAGGGTGATAGGGATTAGCGAGTGAGTTCTATGCACATTATGATACAACAGACTCGATCCCATAGCAAGAAGACAAAATGGCTGCTGCCCGTGACCCCTTGCCTCGTGGAAGCCCTCAGCTATGGAGTGAGCGACGGCATATATTTTGCAAGAGTAAGGGCAATGCTGAAGGAGCATCACAATACCTTAGCTAAAATACACATGGGTGATAAGGATAAGCAAGTGAGCTCTATGCACATTATGATACACTAGACTCAATCGCATTGCAAGTTGAAAAAATGGCTGCCACCCATGACCCCTTGCCTCGTGGAAGCCCTCAGATATGGAGTGAGTGACAGCATAGGTTTTGCAAGAATCAGGGCAATGCTGAAGGAGCGTCTCAATACACTAGCTAAAATACACAGCAGCAATGAGGTCCCGTAGAATAAGCAATTAATAACTATAGTGTATACAGATGCAAAACAATGAGTTTAAGCTATAGTATGGTCCATTGAAGTTAGGTATACAGTACAGTACAGTATGTGAGTGACCAAGTCCCATAGCCATTAGGGCATAATCTAAAACCATTGGCAAGGAATCACTGCTTACATTTAGACATGAGCTTGTGTATCTGTTATGAGGCATGCGCATGCCTTCTTTTTCCTGAAACTTTATTTAATAAAAATTCTATTATAATATACTGTACTGTACCTTCACATTCAATAGAAATACTGTATGCACACATGTTTTACATGAATCAGGACAATGCAGCAGGAGTGTCTCATTACACTATCTAAAATACACAGCAGCTATGGGTGAGTCCTGTCACCATAAGATGTCTGCTGTACTGTATAGTACAGCAGATTTGCATCTGGGATGCATTTGTGTGTTTGTAATAAAAAAAATAATGTACTCTACATTTACTGTATACAATATTCCTCTAATACACATTTCCTGTGAAAAATATACTAAAAATGACATGCACAAGTACAGTACCTGTACAGTCATGTACAGTACTGTACATGGTGCATTTTCTTTACTGATCTATTTATTTTTACTTCACAATGTACAGCAGGGATGGGGAGCCTTCAGTCCTCTGGCTGTTATTGAACTACACATACAATCATGCCATACTATCATGCCTTGCTACTGTTTTTCTATTTGGCCATGCTAAAACTGTTGCAGGGCATTCTGCAATGTGTAGTTCAACAACAGCTGGAGGACTGAAGGTTCCCCATCCCTGATGTACAGTATTTAACAGTGTTTCTTTGGAAACTGACTTACTATACAGTATATTTACAGAGCAGCCAACTGTCCACCCTACAATTTTGTTTGCCATAATACAGTAGAATATGTAACCATATTAAAGAAGCAACTTAAGAAAAATCACAATGCATGGCTACTGTACTGTAAATCTTATAGTCTATGACATTTGAAGCCAGTACAGTGTGGACAGATCTCTATTGTATGCATTAAATTCCAAATGCAATTTAGAGAAACCTTGTCCAAAATTTTTTGTCTGTTTAACTAAAGACTAGATGGTCCAAGTGGTTCTTACAGTATCTTCCGTCAAAATCTTTCTTTGTACAGTACCTACTGTATGACTAATAAAACATTTGCACTTCACACTTCCGAGTATTAGCAGATGTTAAGATACTGTACAATACAGTAAGAAGTTTGCTGGTACACAGGATGTGTTCTCTACCACAGTGGGGACTAGGAGGGGGTTGCTTAGAGTCAGGAATGCTTTGCACAAATACTGTACAGTAGCAGTCATACTGTACCTGTATTGACTTATGCAAATTACTGTCCTTACAAATTCCTTGTTGTAACCCAGGCTGTGGTAAACATTCTGGGAGATTTGATTTACTGTACTGTATGATGCAGGCGATTAGGAGATAAGTATTGCAATTTGGAGACTACTGCAGTATCTGTGATGGTAGGCAACTACTGTACTGTATGAACCAACAGAATATGTGTGGAGAGAAATTACCCTCCACTGCATAAAGGAAGCACTCCTTACAATTGTGCAAAGTTCTCAAATACTTTTTTTATTGTATAAAATAATTAAAAACAAATACACACATCATTTATAACTGTGTAACATACAGTATTGTACTGAAAAATGTAAGCACAATTGTGACTTGAACATTAATACAGTAATGTACAGTACATAAAAAAAATACTGTACCGTATGCAGCTTAGACAAATCAAATTTCTACATATTGGTGATTATTAAAATTCATGTTACCTAAAACAACAAAGGTACTGTATACTAATACTGTATGAGAAACTAATGTCCAAGATTCTTGAGGGTGTATAGCCTCTCTGAGTCTGGGGGCCCAGTACAAGCATACTCCTTTGTCCCCACTGATGCCATAACTGGTTGCTGTGTCCACCAGTGACTGACATCACAATACATATCCACCCAGTTGTGACATCATGCATGACACATTGGTACAGTCAGGGGGAGATAGACCATAGGCCTCACCAGGAAGAATCCTGATAGGTCAATGTGTCTTTGTGGCCTGTTTTAGGTTTTGTCATGTGGCCTCAGCGCATACATGACAGGCGGCCCTCCCATCACACTCAGTACACTGCATTGTCCTGATTCATTGCTTCACGGAACGTTATACTGTACTTCTTGTGCTGCCCATGTCTGGACACTTCTAGACAATAGTACATGGACACTTTTAATTCCCATTCTGCCCCTCAGACACAGCAGCAGCAAAGATGCAAGGAAAGCTGCATTTGCATACAATCAGGCCCTGTAAGGCAATTACCCATTGTCAGGATGGCCAAATTATTGTTGTTAGTATTTTTTCCCAAAATAAAGTATACAGCTCAGTAAATAATATAAATAAATATAAAGCTACTGTACATAAGTCCTATAAATATACTATACAGTTTTACTGTAAAGGTGTGATACAGTACAGTACTTTACTATACACAGCAGCCTCAGGAGACGTTAATGTACTGTACTTTAGAAATACTGTACTCTCTCACTGAGCTTGCAGTACAGTACTGTACAGTAATTACAACATTGTGTCAGTGATAAGGTTGCACTGTGAGCTGAGCAGCCGAGTGGTACAGTATGTTTATGGACAGTACTCTGTGTAATGGTAAAAGGACCATGGTTAACCAATATGCAAGCATTCATCATCATGGGTGTTATGAAGAAAATACAAAACAGAACCTTAGTACAGTTATAGGTAAATGTACTGTATACAACTTTCTGTTTTGCCACACTTCCAAGGCGAAGTAGTAAAGGACATCAACAAGATGTACTGTACTAAGCAAAAGCTCCTCCCTCTGACAATGTCCCCTAAGCACTTCAGCACCCAGTGGAAGCAAGGAAGAGGCAAACAACTACAGAGCAGTGAGTCTTACTTCAGTAGTAGGGAAAATAAAGAGTTGTACTGTAGATTATCTAAAATACAGCAATTTATAGGATCCCAAACAGCATGTATTCACTGGGGGAGATCATGTCAAACAAACCTTATTGACTTTTTTGACTGTGTGACTACAGTGGTGGCTAAAGGTGTAGCCGTGGATACACAAAAGATTACAGCACTGTACAGTATATTGGCCCTCATTCCGAGTTGTTCGCTCGGTATTTTTCATCGCATCGCAATGAAAATCCGCTTAGTACGCATGCGCAATGTTCGCACTGCGACTGCGCCAAGTAACTTTGCTATGTAGAAAGTATTTTTACTCACGGCTTTTTCATCGCTCCGGCGAACGTAATGTGATTGACAGGAAATGGGTGTTACTGGGCGGAAACACGGCGTTTCAGGGGCGTGTGGCTGAAAACGCTACCGTTTCCGGAAAAAACGCAGGAGTGGCTGGAGAAACGGTGGGAGTGCCTGGGCGAACGCTGGGTGTGTTTGTGACGTCAACCAGGAACGACAAGCACTGAACTGATCGCACAGGCAGAGTAAGTCTGGAGCTACTCTGAAACTGCTAAGTAGTTAGTAATCGCAATATTGCGAATACATCGGTCGCAATTTTAAGAAGCTAAGATTCACTCCCAGTAGGCGGCGGCTTAGCGTGTGTAACTCTGCTAAATTCGCCTTGCGACCGATCAACTCGGAATGAGGGCCATTGACTTTGGTAAGGCTTTTGACACCGTTCCACATCGCAGACTGCTAAATGAACTAAAAAACTGTATACTAAGATTGTTGAATGGATCAGATCTTGGTTGCATGATAGAAAACAGAGTTGTTCAGTAGTAAATGGAGTGCGTTCACAGGAGGGAAATGTTACCAGTAGAGTACCCCAGGAATCTGTTCTTGGACCAGTGCTTTTTAAGATATTTATTGGTGACATTGCAAATGGCCTTAAAGGGAAAGTACTGTACATCTTTTTGCAGATGAAATAAAGGTACTGTATGCAACAGGGTAGATAAAGTACACCAGGAGAGGTAAAACAAACGATTGAAGATCTACTGTGGGTTGAGTAGAGGAATGTCCAAGAGTGTGGTTTAATGGCAAAAAATGCAAAATCATGCACGTGGGTCTCAAAAATCGAAGGGCTACTGTACAGTACATACAGTATACAGTACCATAGTATTAATGGTACTACTGTATACTGGAAACTACTGAGGAGGAAAGGGATCTACATTAGGAGTCACTATTCCAGGTAACTTAAAGGCAAGTAAGCAATGTACTGTAACAAAGCAATGAGGAAGGCTAGTCAGATGCGTGTCTGCATTGGGAGAGGAATCAGCAGCATTAATAAAGTAAAAATGTTAAATTTGATATTGTAACTGTATTTGTGATGTTGCCTTTTTATTAAAGTACTGTACAGTATGTGTGATGTTGGCTATTTTATTACAGTACCTGTATATGTGATGTTACATTTTCCTACTGATTTCCTCTGCCATAAATAAAATGTGTTTCTTAAAATAAACCTGATGTGGTGTCCAATTTTTGTATTCCCAACTGCCTCATACTATATACTGTACTCTATAAATGAGTACTACTGTATGGGGAAAATTCAATTAAGAGTGGTTGGGAGATTGTATTGCTACAATGTACAGTGCAGTGTGTTCAATCTACAGTACTGAAGTTTAATAAACTGTAAGATAGTGTCCTAGTCCCTTGCATTGTGCTGCTGCCATGTCCCTTGATGCACCTTTCTGCACCCTGTGTAAAGCAAACTTACTGCACTGTACACATGGGGTACTGTAGGTAGATGTAAAGTATGAAACAGTGATAAGATGGAGAAGTATGCCTATTGGATGGTGGGTTTAAAATTCTTGTAATGGATGATAGTCATTTGCTCTCATCCATTACCAGAATTTAATTCCAAACAGCTAGATCTGGCAGAGTATCTGCCAGATTATTGTATGATGTACAGTATGCCTAGCTTATAAATGACCTGAGATTGTCATACAGTAAGTAAGGTACTGTACCATGCAGTAAAAACTAACAAGATACAATGCAGTAGAACAAATCATTTTATTGTACAAATGTACAAAATGTACAGTAAAACATTAAATAAAAAATTAAACAAATTAAAACATTTGTGAAAGCAAATTAAATAAATGCTCCACTAACATGTGGAACAACACCCTCAGGGCCTGGAGGTCAACCTGCAACTGTTCTGTGGAGGGAAAAAGGACATTATTACAACACAAATATACTGTACAGTGTAGTAGTGGTAATACAGTACTGTACTCTATACAGGTTGAGTATCCCTTATCCAAAATGTTTGGGACCAGAGGTATTTTGGATATGGGATTTTTCCGTATTTTGGAATAATTGCATACCATAATGAGATATTATGGCGATGGGACCCAAGTCTAAGCACAGAATGCATTTATGTTACATATACACCTTATACACACTGCCTGAAGGTAATTTTAGCCAATAATTTTTGTAACTTTGTGCAATGAACAAAGTGTATCTACATTTACACAATTCATTTATGTTTCACATACACCTTATACACACAGCCTGAAGGTAATTTAATACAATATTTTTAATAGCTTTGTGTATTAAACAAAGTTTGTGTACATTGACCCATCAAAAAACAAAGGTTTCACTATCTCACTCTCACTCAAAAAAAGTCCGTATTTCGGAATATTTGGATATGGGATACTCAACCTGTATTAAAAAATCTTGATATTCACAATGTACTGTATTGTTACTACAGTAAATAAAACAGTACTGTATGTTATTGAGGTACTGTAAGCATTGCTATACAGTAATTTACCTCTAGTTTATGTAGGCTGATGGATGCCAGTGCCCGGGCCAGCCCACTTCTCTTGGCCCTGGCTGGGGCCCCCATAAATCATTGGCTCTGTATTGGAGAAAAAAAACATTAGTCACATTCCAATATTATACAATTACTACTGTACACTGTAGGTACAGTATTATACTGTATTGCTGGTATTCAGAATTTAAAGTACTATACAAGAGTTTAGCTTCAACATGTCAAATAAATTATTAAAGGAATAAAACACAACAGTACAAGGACAGATCATGGTAAATACTGTAGTGTAGTCATTTATGCATTAGCAGTCATGACATTTCAATAAGCTTCAGTGTGTAAAAAACAGAGGGTTACTGTACTTTACAGTAGGTGGTGATGTAGGGAGTACTATAAATCATAGTGACTGTACTCAGAGCCGACCCTATACAGTATGATGCCCTAGGCAAGATTTTGGCTGGTGCCTCTTTGCACAGATGCTAGATCTGCCTCTGACCCTGTACTCCTTTCCCAGCACGATTACCCCTCACCCATAGCAGTCCTCATTTTGGTGCTATTTTAAATAGGAACAGTGTGCACATTCAGTATGTATCCAAAAATGGGGTGTCTTCTTGCTGTGAAGGGGCATGGCCACACAATACTATCTCCAGTTTAAATTACGTTACCAAGTATTGCAACTTTATTCACATTATATCATGCAATAGTGTCTCTTATTCACGTTACGTCACACAGTAGTACCTAGTTACTCCTCACAGTAGTGCCTCTTATTAACATTACACCACATCATATTGCTCTTTATTTACATTAGACCACACAGTAGTGCCCTTTCTCTTCATTACATCACAAAGTACTGTAGTAACCCTTATACACATAATGTTGCACATTAGTAATGCATTTCGGATGCAGATAGAGCCGCAGTCACACACAGAATATAGGCATGTTGCATATAATTTTAATCAGCAGAAGCTGCTTGTGCCCCTTGTCATTCCAGATGCCCAAGGCATTTCCAACTTTGCCTATATCTAAGGCCACCTCTGACTGTACTGTAAGTAACAGAAGGAAAAGCACAACAGGTAAGAGAGCCCTGTTCATAAGATCTTATAGTATTGTACAATACATTGGGGTTAATTCAGACCTGATTATACTTCAGCATTCAGATATTTGCCCTTGCAAGTGTGCGAAAGCATGTGTATGCAAAACTGCAAAAATCCAGTATGTGCAGTCTTTACACAGCCCAGGACTTACTCCTACTATGCGATGATACCAGGCTGATTGGGGACAGAGCTGACGTCAAACACCCTCCCTAAAAATGCTTGGGTCCAAATGCTGTAGGGGGACTGCCTGCCACAATACAAAAAGGGGTACTGCCTGCCATAATGTGTAAAAAAACGGGACTGCCTGCCATCATGTGTAATAAAAAAGGGGGTCTGCCTGCCATCATGTGTAAAAGATAGCTCTGTAGCCACGTCCCTTTAACATGAATCCATGCCCCTATATTTTTGCAGTGCGCACCTACTGGCCCTGTTTTGTTTATGGAGGGGGAAGCCGATGCTGTTTCTTGCACACAGAGGTAAAATGTCTAGTTACAGCATTAACTACTGTACAAATTTACTTGTCAATTGTGGCTAAAAGAAAAACTATATACAGTTCTGTGGAAAAATGTAATTGTACAGTACAGTCAAAATATTTTGCAGTTACTGTATTGGTAATTTTTGGGATGACAGTACCAGCATAAGCATACAACTGCCACCCCAAAAGATGCCGCCCCTAGGTACAGTATGTGCCTCTCGTGCCTACTGGGAAATTCACCACTGACAGTACAGTAGCTAGAGAGAGAGATGAATGGAGAGACAGTGGGGGTCATTCAGATCTGATCGCTGCTGTGTGTTTTCGCACAGCGGGCTATCAGATACTAACTGTGCATGTGTATGCACCGCAATGCACATATGCATCGCACAGAAACAAAGTGCATCGATGGTCAGCAACGGGATGGTGCAAAAAATCCAATCGCATGGGCATTTGCAAGGTGATTGACAAGAGGAAGCCATTTGCCACAGACGTTCTCAAGCATTTTCAGGGAGTTTGTCTGACGTCAGCTCCATCCCCGATCAGCCTGATGTGATTGCACTGTAGGAGTAAGTCCTGGACTGTGCACACACTGCACAAAGTGGATTTTAGCAGCTCAGCGTACACGTACAGTAGGAGCAATCACTTGCCTGGCAAATTTACACTCACCCAGGGGGAGGTGACTATCTGAACGCAGGACAGTAAAATTAACAGCCCAGCGATCAGATCTCAATGAACCCCAGTGTCAGGGAGAGAGAGAGAGAGAGACACGGGTAAATTTAGTAAGATGTGAATTTTTTTTAGAACCTGTGATGTTGCCCATAGTAACCAATCAAATTCTATCTACAGCATTATCTACTGTAAGTGTAGCTAGATACAGTAAATGTTAAATAATGTAGAATGTGATTGGTTGCTATGGGCAACATCACAGGTTAAAAAAAACACCCATCTAAAGTCCCCCATCCACTAGTCCGATTTGTGCACTTTTCATCCGATTTTGATGCATCTGGCCAAAAAATCTGATGAAAAGTGTTACATCAGACAGCTCCTCCGATCGCATCAGATCAAACATAGGCAATCATTCCGAGTTGATGGCTTGCTAACTACTTTTAGCAGCCATGCAAACGCATAGTCACCGCCCACGGGGGAGTGTATTTTTGCTTTGCAGGATTGCAAATGCCTGTGCAGCCGAGCAGCAGCAAACACATTTTGTGCAGAACAAGACCAGCCCTGTAGTTACTGATTCTGTGCGATGATTGCTGCAATGAAGGTCCCGGTATTGACGTCAGATACCCACCCAGCAAACGCCCGGCCATGCCTGTGTTTTTCCAAACACTCCCAGAAAACGGTCAGTTGACACCCAGAAACTCCCACTTCCTGTCAATCTCCTTGCACCCACCAGTGGAAGTGTCGCTAGAACCTGTGTAAAACCACAAAGCTCTTTGTACATGTATGATGCGCCTGCGCATTGCGGTGCATACGCACGTGCAGATTAGCCCCATTCTGCCATAATCGCTGTGCTGCGAAAATCCATACCGAGCGATCAACTAATGACCCCCATAGTACTAATACTTACCTCTGAAAGCGACCTCCTGCTCCTGCCCTGCCTCGGTCAGTTCAGAATTCCAAAAAAGGTTCATTCCATGAAATACTGTACAGCACTTTTTTTGACATACAGTACAGTATAGTACACTACATGAAACTTTAACTTGCATCCCCACTGTAAAGTCCACACATGCTGTACAGTACCCTCACATTTTCCTCATTCACTTTACCATCCTCTTGTCCCCCTGGCCCACATTGCTGTGTGAGTATACTCTATCATAAAGCACATTAAAAATTTGCAATTAGATGACATACAGTACAGTACAGTACAGTACTATAGGTAAAGTAACTCCTGCAGTACCATTCCTTTTGAACAATATCAATGGCTTTTTTACTAAAGACTGTAAACTTGCGAGCAGGGCCTCCCACCTCCATAACTGTTATGACTCATTAGTTAACACCGATGTTGTAATTTAAAAGCACAACAAAATGTGTTGTACTACAGTGCATAAAGTACAGTAAAAAAAATAGTGTACTGTACATACTGTTACAAAAAAAAAACACCGGAGCAAAAATTAAACACACAATAAAACCCCATAAAGATAAAATACAGTATACAGTACATAGTGTACAGTACAGTACATACTGTATCACACTGTTTCTATTTCCAAATTATACAGTATAGTACTTACTGGTTAGGAACGGTGTTTGGGCGGGCTGAGGCATCTGGAGCCTTGGCAGTTCAGGGCCTGTGAAAACAAAAATGAACTACAAAAAGGTTCATTCAATGAAATATTCTTTTCGACACAATACAGTACAGTACTGTACCTGAAACTTTCAATAGCATCCCCATGTTTTTGCGTTGTTCACTTTCACATCCTCTAGACTCCTTGGCCCACATTGCTGTGTGAGCATACTGTACATTTTTTTAACACTGATGTCTTACAGTATTTGAATAGCAAAACAAAATTTGTGGCACTACAGTGCATACTGTAAAGTACTGTACAGTACATTTAATAACATATTTGTTTTATACTGTACATACTGTTACTAAATAAAACCCAATGGATTAAAAAATTAAAACACACAATAGCCTCCAAAAAGATTTAATATACATACAGCATTGTACAGTACAGTACATTGTACATTGATTACACTGTATACAGTATTTCTATTTCCAAATTGTACAGTACAGTACTTTACTTACTGTGGAGGGATGGGGGAACGCTGAATGGGGGCATCTCCATCTCCTCTGGCTCCTGCTTAATGGCTGCCTTCTCCTGCTCATTGTTGATGACAATGATTTCTGTGTGAAAAAAAAATACAAACCAAAAAACTCAAGGCAAATTGTACATCATGACTTACTGTTACTGTAAACTGTTTACAGATAGGAAACCCTAAATACTGTACATACTAGATTGCTGTGTTATTATAGGCCAGTGTGGTTTATACAAGTACTGTAGTTCCAAGTAAGATACCGTACAGTTACTACAGTATTGCACAGTACTGTACAGTAGTACAGTGCTACAGGAAATAGAGTACAGGAGGCAGAGAGACATTCCTAATAGGAGCAGATGTACTGTCCATTGGTAGGGGAGTTACTGTACCTATATTTGAAATACTGGCAGTCGGGATTTAGATACTTACAGTACCTCGCCCTGTTGGGATTTCTGCTATCATGATGCCGCTGCTGGTAACCTGACAGCTGGTGACGGGAACCCAAACCATTGGTAGAACACAATGTACAGTACAGTATAGGACTTACCAAGCTGGGGTGACACATCTCCTCCTCCTCCTCCTCTGCATCACTGATGATTACTGAGTGGAAAAAATAGTATAACCAAAATACAGTACCGTTATTATATTATTGTACAGTACTTTACAGTAGTACAGTGCTACAGGAAGTAGAGTACAGGAGGCAGAGAGACATTCTTAATAGGAGCAGAATGACTGTCCATTGGTAGGGGACGTACTGTACCTGTATTTGAAATACTGTACCAGCTGTCAGGATCCCGGCATTCAGGATGCCAAGGACGTAATCAAAGAATAAATGGAGGGTTAGGGGGTAGTGGAGGGCGGGTTAAGATACTTAAATTACCTCACCCTGTTGGGATTTCTGCAATCAGGATGCCGCTTTCAGTCACCTAACCACTGGAATCATGACCGCTGGTCACGCAAACCAAACCCATTGGTAGAACATGTACAGTACAGTACTGTAGATTACTTACTAGGCTGTGGTGAGGTCTACTCCTCCTACTCCACCTCCGCCTCCTCTGCCACCATGACGATTTCTGTGTGGACTATAAAAAAAATGTTATAAACAAAAAAAGACAAGGCACATTTTACATAATTATTTACAGTACTACAGTATCGTACAGTACTTTACAGTAGTACAGTGGTACAGGAAGTTGAGTACAGGAGGCAGAGAGACATTCTTAATAGGAGTACTGTAGAATGCCGATCCATTGATAGGGTATGCACTGTCATGTATCAACTCCTCTAGTTTTGTGTGACCACACGCCCTCATGACACATTACCACACCTATTTTAACTATCAGTAACACTAAGAACACATTTCTACTTGCACCACTGATACTGTAGTACCTCCCTCCCATCTAACCTGAAAGCTCCCTTTCTGAAGCCTAAACCTAAACCTACCCTTTTGTGCATAACCTAAGTCCCCCCTGGTGGTGCTTAAACCTAACTCTCCTTTCCCTGGCTATACTGTAAACTCACTTCATCCGGCATCCTTATGATCAGGATCCTGTCTGTGGGGATCACGGAGCCGGTCTCCCATCCAACTCGAGCCATCGTCACTACCACTTTCAGGGGTGTGCAGATTCTGGCACTGGGATACCGACCGCCGGGATCACAAGTCATGAAAGTCACACCCGAATTCTCATTACACAATACCACTGGGAAGCGAGGCTGAAATCAGAGAATATTGTGCTTACCGCCTGTGCTGCGGCCTGGTGCCTCCTCCTCCTGTGCCTGGGGTGGCTGCAGGTGGGCAGGTGGTTGCGGTACTGTGCGAAAATAAAACAGTACCGTAAATGAAGCTGTCAATTTGTAACATGTACAGTACAGTATCCAGGACACATGTACAGTAGTGTAACGATGACAGTCGCACCAGAATTCTTATTACACAATACCACTGGGAAGTGAGGCAGAAATCAGAGAGTAGTGTGCTTACTGGCTTAGCTGGGGCCTGGCGCCTCCTCCTCCTGGGCCTAAGGTGGCTGTGGGTGGGTAGGTGGCAGTGGTACTGTGTACAAAAAAAAATAACAGTACTGTGATGCTGTAGTGTATAAATTATACAGTATAAAATATACAGTATGTACAGTATAATACAGTGCTGTATACATTTGCACAATGGAATTTATTGTGCTACAGTATATACAGTAAGAAACAGTTAACAAATAAATATATACAATATACAGTACAGTATATACTGTACTGTATACAGTATATATATATATTTTCTATAGTATATACAGTATTGTACATACAGTACAGTATACAGTACATACAGTACAATATGTACAGTATCTCTCCTTCCTTCCCCACACAGCCCACAGGCTGTTTCATGCATTGCTGGCCCTCCCACACCATCCCAAAGTCCTGTATCCCCCTCAGAAATCCACTCTTACCCCAGGAAGAAACTCACCCCCCATTGCACTCAGTGTCGGACTGGGGCATTAAGGGCTTACTGTGGGAATGCAGTGGTAGGAGCCCATGCATAGGGGTGTGGCCAGCCACCACATTGGTTTACCTAACCATTAGAGACTGCATGGGCTGGGGCCCTTTATATATATACACAGTATACATACAGTTAATTTTGCTAGTGCATGCATGATAATGTAGAAGATTAATAACAGCAATGCATGATAGAAAATGCAGCATAGTTCTGTGCATTATAATGGACCATATGCATAATTTATAATTAAAGTTCAAAGTCTGGAACCTCTTCCCCACAGGAGGAGGTGAGGCCCCACCAGCAGTAGGGCCCACCGAGCATTTCCCCTGTACCCCCGTGGGCCAGTCCGACCCTGCTTGCTCTCCCCAGTATCCAGACCTGAACATGGCACAGCAGAAGAGGCCAGTGCAGGCCACAAGAATCCTACCCAGCACAGCTGCTGCCATGTCCCGTAACTGCCTATTACAGAGCTGGACCCAGAAGAGCGGGAACACGCCCCTGTCATTGGATCTGACCACTTTGAAATAGACTCATACAGTAGTAACATAATGTACTGTACTGTTGCTAATAAACGTAATGGTCCAACTAGGGTGGCCAAGCTCAGTATTGGTAGGCTCCTGACCGAAAATTGTCCAGGATTCAGTCCTGGGATTGGCCAGCAACCTTGTTTTTTATATGGCAGCCAGCATTGAGTGTCCTCAGGAGTCTGAGATGCTGCCCAGGTCCCCATGTTCACCTTTCCCTGGCTCCGGCTGAGCGCACTGTGCAGCGTGATGTGAAGTCACAGGTGATGCTGCACTGCCAGCCACCCGCCCACCCGCCCACCCGCTGGATCTCACCGCCGCCCTGCACCTCCTGGCTGCTTGATCTCACAGGAAGTGTCCTACCCTCCCTCCCATCCAGATTGCAGTGAGTTATCTGGGCTGGTCAGGCAAAGGGGGTGGGACACATTGAAAATACTGTAGAAATCACAATTGTACAGTACTGTACTGCACTGTACTTGACAATACTTACAAGCTTGGCGGTGCCGCCTTTCCTGCCTTTCCCAGCACTGTTCATCCACGCCTGTAAAAAAATATATACAGTATACAGTAATGGCAGAATATTGTACAGTACATTGCCAGCATCTTTATGACGTCACAATCAATGGAATTGTTCATTCTAGTACCCTGCACCTAATCACTCAGGAGGGCATATTGTACTGTCTTAAAAACTTAAGTGGCAACTTTTTAAATGTGATATTACACTATACAGTATAGCACACTTACGGTATCTCTACAGAACAGTAGTACACTGATTATATTGGGTCCAGGGTATTAGATAGAACAGTACTGTACCTTTATAGACATTGTGGCACACATTAGCATTGCCCTTAAAAACATTATGACACACATCAACATGCAGCCCTCATGCGGCCCTCCCACCCTTAACCTTCTCAGAACTGTACATTACAGTATACAGTAAATTGATTTTGTGATAGATGATGCAGCACTCACCTGAATCCATCTTACAGTATTCACGTCACATCACAATAGTGCAGTTTATTCACGTCACGTCACGTCACGTCACAGTACTGCCCTTGAGTCACGTTGTGTCACACAGTGGAGCACATTATTTACATTACTGTACATCAAAGTAGTAGTGCAGTATATGCACATTAGAGTACGTTACAAAGTAGAGATCTGCCACAGTCATGGACCTTATAACACATTACTGTAATGCAAGAGTAATGCACCTTATAACACATCAGTCCAAAGTAATGTCCCTTAGAATAAATTATGCCACAGTAACGTCCCTTGAAATAAATTCTGCCACAGTAATGAAACACAAATCTCCCATAGAATACAATCTGCCACAGTAATGCCCTTAGAATACTATCTGAAAAACTAATGTCCCTTAGAACACAATCTGCAACATGAATGCCCCTTAAACACAGTGACCTCAACATAAAGCACCTGACTGTCATTTACAGTACATTAAGGCAAACAGTAATGCTGCTACAGTTGTAATACAGAAGATAGACATTAAAAAGATAGACAGTCATTTGGTAGACAGTAAAAGGTTGACAGTCAAAAGGGCGACAAAAAAAGGGTTGATAGGGTCAATAGGTCGACACTAGAGATGAGCGGGTTCGGTTTCTCTGAATCCGAACCCGCCCGAACATCATGTTTTTTTTCACGGGTCCGAGCGACTCGGATCTTCCCGCCTTGCTCGGTTAACCCGAGCGCGCCCGAACGTCATCATGACGCTGTCGGATTCTCGCGAGGCTCGGATTCTATCGCGAGACTCGGATTCTATATAAGGAGCCGCGCGTCGCCGCCATTTTCACACGTGCATTGAGATTGATAGGGAGAGGACGTGGCTGGCGTCCTCTCCATTTAGATTAGGGTTGAGAGAGAGAGAGAGAGATTGACCTGAGGCTGTGATACTGTAGAAGAGAGTGCAGAGTTTAGTGACTGACGACCACAGTGACCACCAGACAGTGCAGTTGTTTGTTTTATTTAATATATCCGTTCTCTGCCTGAAAAAAACGATACACACAGTGACTCAGTCACATACCATATCTGTGTGCACTGCTCAGCCCAGTGTGCTGCATCAATGTATATATATATCTGACTGTGCTCAGCTCACACAGCTTATAATTGTGGGGGAGACTGGGGAGCACTGCAGTGCCAGTTATAGGTTATAGCAGGAGCCAGGAGTACATAATATTATATTAAAATTAAACAGTGCACACTTTTGCTGCAGGAGTGCCACTGCCAGTGTGACTAGTGACCAGTGACCTGACCACCAGTATATATAATATTAGTAGTATACTATCTCTTTATCAACCAGTCTATATTAGCAGCAGACACAGTACAGTGCGGTAGTTCACGGCTGTGGCTACCTCTGTGTCGGCACTCGGCAGCCCGTCCATAATTGTATATACCACCTAACCGTGGTTTTTTTTTCTTTCTTTATAGTCATACTAGTTACGAGTATACTATCTCTTTATCAACCAGTCTATATTAGCAGCAGACACAGTACAGTGCGGTAGTTCACGGCTGTGGCTACCTCTGTGTCGGCACTCGGCAGCCCGTCCATAATTGTATATACCACCTAACCGTGGTTTTTTTTTCTTTCTTTATACATACATACTAGTTACGAGTATACTATCTCTTTATCAACCAGTCTATATTAGCAGCAGACACAGTACAGTGCGGTAGTTCACGGCTGTGGCTACCTCTGTGTCGGCACTCGGCAGCCCGTCCATAATTGTATATACCACCTAACCGTGGTTTTTTTTTCTTTCTTTATACATACATACTAGTTACGAGTATACTATCTCTTTATCAACCAGTCTATATATTAGCAGCAGACACAGTACAGTGCGGTAGTTCACGGCTGTGGCTACCTCTGTGTCGGCACTCGGCAGCCCGTCCATAATTGTATATACCACCTAACCGTGTTTTTTTTTTTCTTTCTTTATAGTCATACTAGTTACGAGTATACTATCTCTTTATCAACCAGTCTATATTAGCAGCAGACACAGTACAGTGCGGTAGTTCACGGCTGTGGCTACCTCTGTGTCGGCACTCGGCAGCCCGTCCATAATTGTATATACCACCTAACCGTGGTTTTTTTTTCTTTCTTTATACATACATACTAGTTACGAGTATACTATCTCTTTATCAACCAGTCTATATTAGCAGCAGACACAGTACAGTGCGGTAGTTCACGGCTGTGGCTACCTCTGTGTCGGCACTCGGCAGCCCGTCCATAATTGTATATACCACCTAACCGTGTTTTTTTTTTCTTTCTTTATACATACATACTAGTTACGAGTATACTATCTCTTTATCAACCAGTCTATATTAGCAGCAGACACAGTACAGTGCGGTAGTTCACGGCTGTGGCTACCTCTGTGTCGGCACTCGGCAGCCCGTCCATAATTGTATATACCACCTAACCGTGTTTTTTTTTTCTTTCTTTATACATACATACTAGTTACGAGTATACTATCTCTTTATCAACCAGTCTATATATTAGCAGCAGACACAGTACAGTGCGGTAGTTCACGGCTGTGGCTACCTCTGTGTCGGCACTCGGCAGCCCATCCATAATTGTATATACCACCTAACCGTGGTTTTTTTTTCTTTCTTTATACATACATACTAGTTACGAGTATACTATCTCTTTATCAACCAGTCTATATATTAGCAGCAGACACAGTACAGTGCGGTAGTTCACGGCTGTGGCTACCTCTGTGTCGGCACTCGGCAGCCCGTCCATAATTGTATATACCACCTAACCGTGGTTTTTTTTTCTTTCTTTATACATACATACTAGTTACGAGTATACTATCTCTTTATCAACCAGTCTATATATTAGCAGCAGACACAGTACAGTGCGGTAGTTCACGGCTGTGGCTACCTCTGTGTCGGCACTCGGCAGCCCGTCCATAATTGTATACTAGTATCCAATCCATCCATCTCCATTGTTTACCTGAGGTGCCTTTTAGTTGTGCCTATTAAAATATGGAGAACAAAAATGTTGAGGTTCCAAAATTAGGGAAAGATCAAGATCCACTTCCACCTCGTGCTGAAGCTGCTGCCACTAGTCATGGCCGAGACGATGAAATGCCAGCAACGTCGTCTGCCAAGGCCGATGCCCAATGTCATAGTACAGAGCATGGCAAATCCAAAACACCAAATATCAGTAAAAAAAGGACTCCAAAACCTAAAATAAAATTGTCGGAGGAGAAGCGTAAACTTGCCAATATGCCATTTACCACACGGAGTGGCAAGGAACGGCTGAGGCCCTGGCCTATGTTCATGGCTAGTGGTTCAGCTTCACATGAGGATGGAAGCACTCAGCCTCTCGCTAGAAAAATGAAAAGACTAAAGCTGGCAAAAGCAGTAGCACCGCAAAGAACTGTGCGTTCTTCGAAATCCCAAATCCACAAGGAGAGTCCGACTCTAATTGTGTCGGTTGCGATGCCTGACCTTCCCAACACTGGACGTGAAGAGCATGCGCCTTCCACCATTTGCACGCCCCCTGCAAGTGATGGAAGGAGCACCCGCAGTCCAGTTCCTGATAGTCAGATTGAAGATGTCAGTGTTGAAGTACACCAGGATGAGGAGGATATGGGTGTTGCTGGCGCTGGGGAGGAAATTGACCAGGAGGATTCTGATGGTGAGGTGGTTTGTTTAAGTCAGGCACCCGGGGAGACACCTGTTGTCCGTGGTAGGAATATGGCCGTTGACATGCCTGGTGAAAATACCAAAAAAATCAGCTCTTCGGTGTGGAAGTATTTCACCAGAAATGCGGACAACAGGTGTCAAGCCGTGTGTTCCCTTTGTCAAGCTGTAATAAGTAGGGGTAAGGACGTTAACCACCTCGGAACATCCTCCCTTATACGTCACCTGCAGCGCATTCATAATAAGTCAGTGACAAGTTCAAAAACTTTGGGTGACAGCGGAAGCAGTCCACTGACCAGTAAATCCCTTCCTCTTGTAACCAAGCTCACCCAAACCACCCCACCAACTCCCTCAGTGTCAATTTCCTCCTTCCCCAGGAATGCCAATAGTCCTGCAGGCAATGTCACTGGCAATTCTGACGAGTCCTCTCCTGCCTGGGATTTCTCCGATGCATCCTTGCGTGTAACGCCTACTGCTGCTGGCGCTGCTGTTGTTGCTGCTGGGAGTCGATGGTCATCCCAGAGGGGAAGTCGTAAGCCCACTTGTACTACTTCCAGTAAGCAATTGACTGTTCAACAGTCCTTTGCGAGGAAGATGAAATATCACAGCAGTCATCCTGCTGCAAAGCGGATAACTGAGGCCTTGACAACTATGTTGGTGTTAGACGTGCGTCCGGTATCCGCCGTTAGTTCACAGGGAACTAGACAATTTATTGAGGCAGTGTGCCCCCGTTACCAAATACCATCTAGGTTCCACTTCTCTAGGCAGGCGATACCGAGAATGTACACGGACGTCAGAAAAAGACTCACCAGTGTCCTAAAAAATGCAGTTGTACCCAATGTCCACTTAACCACGGACATGTGGACAAGTGGAGCAGGGCAGACTGAGGACTATATGACTGTGACAGCCCACTGGGTAGATGTATGGACTCCCGCCGCAAGAACAGCAGCGGCGGCACCAGTAGCAGCATCTCGCAAACGCCAACTCTTTCCTAGGCAGGCTACGCTTTGTATCACCGCTTTCCAGAATACGCACACAGCTGAAAACCTCTTACGGCAACTGAGGAAGATCATCGCGGAATGGCTTACCCCAATTGGACTCTCCTGTGGATTTGTGGCATCGGACAACGCCAGCAATATTGTGTGTGCATTAAATATGGGCAAATTCCAGCACGTCCCATGTTTTGCACATACCTTGAATTTGGTGGTGCAGAATTTTTTAAAAAACGACAGGGGCGTGCAAGAGATGCTGTCGGTGGCCAGAAGAATTGCGGGACACTTTCGGCGTACAGGCACCACGTACAGAAGACTGGAGCACCACCAAAAACTACTGAACCTGCCCTGCCATCATCTGAAGCAAGAAGTGGTAACGAGGTGGAATTCAACCCTCTATATGCTTCAGAGGTTGGAGGAGCAGCAAAAGGCCATTCAAGCCTATACAATTGAGCACGATATAGTAGGTGGAATGCACCTGTCTCAAGCGCAGTGGAGAATGATTTCAACGTTGTGCAAGGTTCTGATGCCCTTTGAACTTGCCACACGTGAAGTCAGTTCAGACACTGCCAGCCTGAGTCAGGTCATTCCCCTCATCAGGCTTTTGCAGAAGAAGCTGGAGACAATGAAGGAGGAGCTAACACGGAGCGATTCCGCTAGGCATGTGGGACTTGTGGATGGAGCCCTTAATTCGCTTAACAAGGATTCACGGGTGGTCAATCTGTTGAAATCAGAGCACTACATTTTGGCCACCGTGCTCGATCCTAGATTTAAAGCCTACCTTGGATCTCTCTTTCCGGCAGACATAAGTCTGCTGGGGTTGAAAGACCTGCTGGTGACAAAATTGTCAAGTCAAGCGGAACGCGACCTGTCAACATCTCCTCCTTCACATTCTCCCGCAACTGGGGGTGCGAGGAAAAGGCTCAGAATTCCGAGCCCACCCGCTGGCGGTGATGCAGGGCAGTCTGGAGCGACTGCTGATGCTGACATCTGGTCCGGACTGAAGGACCTGACAACGATTACGGACATGTCGTCTACTGTCACTGCATATGATTCTCTCAACATTGATAGAATGGTGGAGGATTATATGAGTGACCGCATCCAAGTAGGCACGTCACACAGTCCGTACTTATACTGGCAGGAAAAAGAGGCAATTTGGAGGCCCTTGCACAAACTGGCTTTATTCTACCTAAGTTGCCCTCCCACAAGTGTGTACTCCGAAAGAGTGTTTAGTGCCGCCGCTCACCTTGTCAGCAATCGGCGTACGAGGTTACATCCAGAAAATGTGGAGAAGATGATGTTCATTAAAATGAATTATAATCAATTCCTCCGCGGAGACATTGACCAGCAGCAATTGCCTCCACAAAGTACACAGGGAGCTGAGATGGTGGATTCCAGTGGGGACGAATTGATAATCTGTGAGGAGGGGGATGTACACGGTGATATATCGGAGGGTGATGATGAGGTGGACATCTTGCCTCTGTAGAGCCAGTTTGTGCAAGGAGAGATTAATTGCTTCTTTTTTGGGGGGGGTCCAAACCAACCCGTCATATCAGTCACAGTCGTGTGGCAGACCCTGTCACTGAAATGATGGGTTGGTTAAAGTGTGCATGTCCTGTTTTGTTTATACAACATAAGGGTGGGTGGGAGGGCCCAAGGACAATTCCATCTTGCACCTCTTTTTTCTTTTCTTTTTCTTTGCATCATGTGCTGATTGGGGAGGGTTTTTTGGAAGGGACATCCTGCGTGACACTGCAGTGCCACTCCTAAATGGGCCCGGTGTTTGTGTCGGCCACTAGGGTCGCTAATCTTACTCACACAGTCAGCTACCTCATTGCGCCTCTTTTTTTCTTTGCGTCATGTGCTGTTTGGGGAGGGTTTTTTGGAAGGGACATCCTGCGTGACACTGCAGTGCCACTCCTAGATGGGCCCGGTGTTTGTGTCGGCCACTAGGGTCGCTAATCTTACTCACACAGCTACCTCATTGCGCCTCTTTTTTTCTTTGCGTCATGTGCTGTTTGGGGAGGGTTTTTTGGAAGGGACATCCTGCGTGACACTGCAGTGCCACTCCTAGATGGGCCCGGTGTTTGTGTCGGCCACTAGGGTCGTTAATCTTACTCACACAGCTACCTCATTGCGCCTCTTTTTTTCTTTGCGTCATGTGCTGTTTGGGGAGGGTTTTTTGGAAGGGCCATCCTGCGTGACACTGCAGTGCCACTCCTAGATGGGCCCGGTGTTTGTGTCGGCCACTAGGGTCGCTAATCTTACTCACACAGCTACCTCATTGCGCCTCTTTTTTTCTTTGCGTCATGTGCTGTTTGGGGAGGGTTTTTTGGAAGGGACATCCTGCGTGACACTGCAGTGCCACTCCTAGATGGGCCCGGTGTTTGTGTCGGCCACTAGGGTCGCTTATCTTACTCACACAGCGACCTCAGTGCAAATTTTAGGACTAAAAATAATATTGTGAGGTGTGAGGTATTCAGAATAGACTGAAAATGAGTGTAAATTATGGTTTTTGAGGTTAATAATACTTTGGGATCAAAATGACCCCCAAATTCTATGATTTAAGCTGTTTTTTAGTGTTTTTTGAAAAAAACACCCGAATCCAAAACACACCCGAATCCGACAAAAAAAATTCGGTGAGGTTTTGCCAAAACGCGTTCGAACCCAAAACACGGCCGCGGAACCGAACCCAAAACCAAAACACAAAACCCGAAAAATTTCAGGCGCTCATCTCTAGTCGACACTCAATGTTCTAAAATATTTTTTAATCCCAATTTGTTGAAGAGCGTCCACTCGCGGGCTTGCTTTGCTCACTACACTTCAGGTGTGGTGGGTCGCTTTGCATGCCAAAACTTTACTAATGGTGATTGAGTACTGTAAAGTACTTTGGGACATGGAGAGTCAATTTGATGAAATGTGTTCGCTCACCACGCTTTGGTCTCGATTACTAATAGTAATAGTAACAAGGTTACTAGTGGTAATAGTCTTTGACATGGATGGTAAATGCAGCAAAAGTTGGAAAAATGTAAAAATATTGTTTTTGACCTTTTGACCCTGATGACATTTTGACCCTGTCAACCTTTGCACACTGTTTACCATTGGACTGTCAACCTAATGAATATCGACCAACTACAGGTACTGCATATACAGGATGGTATCCAGTCTCTAGGTTAAGCACACTTTGGTCGACAATGTCTAGGTCGACCACTTTTTGGTCGACAGTTACTAGGTCGATAGGGTTTCTAGGTCAACATGTTCTAGGTCGACATGTCCAAAGGTTGACATGAGTTTTCCACATTTTTTTTCTAAAAAAAAACAACTTTTTCATACTTAACAATCCACGGGTACTACGATTGGGAATAGTAACCTGTGCCAAGGGCAGTGAGGCACCTTGTTTGCCCGAATCATGCCCAGTGAAGTAAGCCATTTGAGGGGACACATACATGGTGCGCTAATTGGGGTTCCTGGTCACTGTACAGAGAAAACAACACCAAAACTCATGTTAACATTTTGACCTGTCGACCTAGAAACCCTGTCGACCTAGAATCCCTGTTGACCTAGACACTGTCGACATAAGTGTGGTCGATCCTTCATAACACTCCCAGACCGGATACCTGCTGCTATAGTAGACACTGTTTTATATAGCACCTGTAATTACAATAACTTAAGTACAGTAATCTACTGTACAGTACTGTACTTACAGTTCCTGATGGTCTGAAGGTGTCTGGGTGTCCTCCTCACCTATTCTGGAGTGACCTCACCATCCTGCGATGGTTGAATGCCTTCAGTATTGGCCTACTGGAATGCCCTCAGCTTCTCTTCGTTGCTGGCGAGAGCTCAGTCCCGCCAGCGAATGAGGAGTCACAGTTCTCCCATGGAGTATGGTTTGTCACGGAGTGCTGCCATTATCCCACTGAATACAGTGTCAGAGTTGTGCATCCGAGAAGTGCATCCCAGGCGTGCATCCCAGGTGTGCGTCCCATGTTGTTCTGAACTGGTTTATACTGTACAGTATTGTGTGCAATGGCAGACAGTTACAGTAGTTATGGAAACTGTTGTTTTCCTGTCTGCATGATCATATTCAAACTTCCTGTTGGTTTTGATTATGCCGTAATGGCTACGGGATATGGACGCTCCTACTCTACAATACAGTACAGTACAGTGTATGCCTAATGTGAATGGACCAAAGTTTGTAACACATTCTTTAACTGTGACTGTAACATGATTTGCATCTGTATACACTATCTGTATACACTCTCTCTGAAATGAGCAGTCTCCCAGGGGAGGGGGAAGGGGAAATGGGGAGGTGGTTCAAAAACACTGCAGATACTGTATTGTCTTTGGACACAGTATTTATCAACCACCTCCCACTACACCTTCATCATTCCCCTTCCCCTTGGAGACTGCTCATTTCACAGACAGACAGGGAGGTCAGGTTGCAATAAATTGATAACACAGTACTATACAGTATGTAAATGAAGAGCTGATAAGAAGTGTAGTCGCTTTGATAGAGACACAAGCTCATGAGTAAATGTAAGCAGTGATCCCTTCTCAGTGGTTTGTGGTTATGGTGGGGCTACGGGACTTGGACACTCATACTGTACAATATAGAGTAGTATATCCCTAACATCAATGGACCATAGTTTTAACCCATTCTATAGCTTTGGCTGTAACATGATTTGCATCTGTATACACAATTTATATTAATCGCTCATTCTATAGGAATTATAAACTCACAGAACACTTACGTCACAAGAACCTTTGTTTTACATGTTTGCTTGCATATGTATACACTATTAAAATTGATTTATTGGTTACATTTTTTGGATGAATGAATGAATAATTTCTGCAGATCAGAGAATAAATAATTTCTGCAGAACACTGTATTTAGCCAACACCTCCCCCCACCCCATACCACTTCCCCCTTCCCCCCTGGAAGCCTGCTAATTTCATAGACATGGAGGGAGGTCAGGTTACAATAAATGTACAACACAGTACTGTATATAAATGAAGATCAGATAGAGAACTGCAGTGGCTTTGTTAGAGACACGAGCTCATCTGTACTGTAAATGTTAGCAGTGATTCCTTCTCATTGGTTTTGCTTACTGTATGCTGTGCTATGGGACTTGGATGCTCACATACAGTACAACACAGACTCTCTAACATCAATGAACTACAGTCTATGGGACCTAATTGTGGCTGTGTATTTTAGATAGCAGAATGAGATGCTCATGAAACTTTGCCCTGATTTATGTTAAACCTGTGTGCATGTTTCTATTGAATGTGAAGGTATACTACAACAGATAACAAAAAATAATAATAAAGTGTCAGAAAAAATAAACATGCACTAGCACTTTTGGAATCAAACCCAGGACTCTAAGCATGTGACGCTGGAAACTTCACCACTTGGCTATGATGACTCATGACATATACATAAGCTCATGAGTAAATGTAAGCAGTGATCCCTTCCCATTGGTTTGTGATTATGGTGGGGCTACGGGACTTAAATGCTCATACTGTTCAATACAGTATATCCCTAACGTCAATGGACCAAAGTTTGTAACACGTTCTATAGCTGTAGATCTAACATGTTCGTTTGCATCTGTATTATTTTTATTAATTGCTCATTCTACGGGACCTCATTGCCACAAAGTATGTTTTAACTAGTGTACCGAGATGCTCCTTCAGCATTGCCCTGATTCTTGCAAAACCAATGCCATTGCTCGTTCCATAGCTGTTGGCTTCAGTGAGGCGTTGGGTCATGAGCGGCATCTATTTTGTGAACCTGCTCTGTGATTGAGTCTGGCCTGCTACTGTACTCTATGTGTACCATATGGTGCATAGAGCTTACTTATCCCCATAGCCACTGTGTATTTTAGATAGCAAAATTAGATGCTCATGCAGCTATGTCTTGATTTATGTAAAACCCGTGTGGACACTTCTATTGAATGTGACGGTACAGTATATTATGATAGACTAAATTTTTTTAATAAAGTGTCAGGAAAAAAAAACATGCATTCGCACTTTGGGAATAAAACCTGGGACTCTTAGCATGGGAATCGGCACACTTCACCACTTGGACACAATGCCTCATGATAGGTAAACAAGCTCATGTGTAAATGTACTGCAACAGTGATCCCTTCTCATGGGAGAGAAGGGATCACTGCTGTTACGGGACTTGGATGATCATACTGTACAAAACATATACTGTACATACTTTAACGTCAATGAAATACAGTAATGCTTTAACACATTAGTTACGTCTGTATACACTATTGTGACTTGGATGCTCACATACAGGAACACAGCAATGGACAAGTGTTTTAACATGTTTGTTTGCGTTTATATAAACTTTTTTCTTTATTGACTCTCTCTGTCTGACCATTGGTCTGTGTGTACAGTATACAGGGGGTAATTCAGACCTGATTGCTCGCTAGTGTTTTTTTGCAGCGCTGTGATCAGGTCAGAACTGCGCATGCATATGCACTGCAATTCACAGGCACGTTGCACAGGTACAAAGCTGATCGCTGCTCAGCGATGGGTTTTTGCGAAGGATCCATTTGCATGAGCGATCGCAAGGAGATTGACAGGAAGAATCCGTTTGTGGGTGGCAACTGACCATTTTCTGGGAGTGGTTTTAAAAATGCAGGTGTGTCCAAGCATTTGCAGGGAGGGTTCCTGACATCAATTCCGGTCCTGGACAGGCTGAAGTGATCACAGCGGCTGAGTAATTCCTGGGATACTCAGAGACTGCACAAGATCTGTTTGTACAGCTCTGATACACATGCGTTAACACTTACAAAGCGAAAATAAACTCCCCTATGTGTGGCAACTATCTGTTAGCAGCAGTGCAAAAAAACCCTAGTGAGCGATCAGGTCTGAATTACCCCCACAGTACGTAAATTAACATTACATTTGTCACTGACCATTTGCTTGAGCTTGTAGATCAATCCACTGCTATTTGCTCTAAAGTACTGGATTAGTGGAGCATTAGCCACCCAGTGGTGGAGATGTTAATTGCATGCTGAGTATGTAGTCATGCCTCAACGCGCCTGTCCGAGCATAAACTCATCAACCTAAGCTATTGCCTAGGCGCGACTAAAACTCCATTTAGGCGGAGAAACGGCAAAGATAAGGGAGGCTCTATCTGTCCATATTGCCCCTGTAAGCTGTCCTACTTAGTAAATAAGTTATACTGTACATAATTAAAAATAAAAAAAAATCATAATTAGTGACTTTTTTATTATTCTTTTTATCTATCTTTAAGTTAGTGCTTCTAACAAATCAATACAAATAATAAAATTAAGTAAGGGCACCCTCACCTCTAAATCTGCCCCTGGGCATATGCAGAATTAAACACATAAAGGTCCTCATTCAGATGTTACTGGAGGGACTATCACTGCTGCTTACATAGAATCAGCAGCGATAGAACTAATATGGTAATGCAGTTTGCTGCATTATGGATACTAACTGCATCCAAGGATGCAGTATTGGATCATCTCTGATACCAATGGCCGGATGTGTGACCCATGGGTCACACAGTCCTATCTAGAGGCCAGGAAATCTTTGTCCTCTGATTGAGATCCTGACCTCATCCCTCCCCTACAATGGAAGCAATCTGCATCTATTTAAAGAAATGGAAGCCGGGGGCCACCCCCTCCCCACCCCCAAACTGCATCAGACTGTCAGTCTCTGACAGTTTGATGCCGTACTGTGACTGGCATTGAAGACCCATATTGCAGATGCACAGTACAGGTCCGGCGCATGCACACAATACTGAACATTGGTACTTTACTGCATGAGCCGCTACTCTGCCCACATCTGAATGAGGACCCAGATACAATTTACCAACTGACATAGTACTTACTCTACATCAGCCCACAATGTACATATGTATGTGCACATTCAATTATAACTCCCTGTCCCTTCCTTGGTAGACACTGGATTATCTGTGGATGAAAATATTTTTATATCTCATCTAGGAAAACTGAGTTTGATATCATAACCACTGGCGTGCTATGTAATTTTCTGCAGTCTGCACATTTTTTTTTGTAGTTAACTACCCTAAGCTACATAAATGTTTCTATTGCTTTGATCCTGTTGCCAATATACTAACTATTATAGAGAAAGATGTTTTAGGACCGTCACCCCCTTTGAAATAAACAACAGTAAACAAATGAGACTGTCTTCCTATTCTATCAATGTTCCGATTCCAACCCTTACAACATACTTTATGGATTGGGGTGTCAAAGATTCCACACAATAATTATACATTTGGTTCTTAATTATGCAGAATTAAAGTTTTTAATAGTCATATTTTCCTAGTTGAAAAATGCTATTTTTTCCCATAAGTAATTTTTCATTCAAAGAGAAATTACTATACATAACTCAGGCCTTGTTCGAAAGAAACTATACCTATTTCTGATGAAACCTTTTATGACATTTCAATTGAAATCCCTAACCATTTTGATCTCTATAAACCTTTCTTTGTTAAGTAATAGTCTACAGAAAATTCAGAGCTATAAATGGGTTATGATAAGCAGAAAATCGAAAAAAATTTGCTGCTGCCTATTACCATCCTAAATAATGTTAACTTATATGAGACTGACATCTGTTCAGGCAATTTCTGGAGGTCATCTTTTTTTGGAGCTGCCATTAGTAGTAACTAAATTATTGGAAACAGCATTAAAAGAATTATTCTATATCTAAGGACTGACATTTTAAAATGATCCAGGACTGCATGGATTATCTTTGAAAGAGAGTGTACAGCATGATTGAATGATAATAATCAAAGAAAGGTATCAATCTAGTTTCTCTTTTGAACATGTAGAAACCAGAGGAATTGTTATTGTCAGTTTAAACAATGTGTAAATCCAGCTGTGTAAACGTGCTTAAAATTTTAATATAGTTAATCATTGAGTTTATATAATAAAGTTCCATATTATATTTAGATTTTTTTCCAATACCATAAGTGTTGATGAACATTAAATATTTTGGGATTGTGGTTGATACCAATGGATGGCTGGTGTAATGGTTAGAATTACTACCTCACAGCCCTGAAGTCATGGGTGCTATTCCCACCGTGACCCTAACTGTGTAGAGTTTGTATATAACTGTGTAGAGTTTGTATATTTTCCCTGGGCTAATTGGGTTTCCTCTGGGTACCCCAGTTTCCATCTATAATCCAAAAATGTACCTTTACATATGTAGCCATGCTCATCTTTGCTGCAATGTAGCATGCTGCAATATGGCTTGCTGCATAGCATGCCGGGCTGTTATTTTCACAGCCGGTGATCAGTCCATTAATTTCTAATGGAATTAATGGAGAGATTGCCAGCTGCAAATAGTCACAGCTTGTTGCACCATGCAGTATGCAGTGATGTAGCTTGCTGCATCAAGTATGAGCATTCCAACATATGTAGGTCAATTGGTCCTCATCACAAATTGACCCTAGTGTGTAAGTGTATGCACGTGCATGTGTTTAGGTCAGACTAGATCAGAATCAGAATCAGAATCAGCTTTATTGGCTAGGTATACTTACGTATACTAGGAATTTGTCTTCGGTTTGCTATACAACAGCCAAGTAGGTAACAGGTAAGCAGGTGTGTGTGTGTGTGTGTGTGTGTGTGTGTGGGGGGGGGGGGGGGGGGCAAGTAAAGTTACACAGATAGGTATACCGTAGGGACACAAGTGAGTCACATGTACGTCTAGTCAGTCAATGTTCAGGAGTTCAGCAGGCGGACAGCTTGGGGAAAGAAACTTTTGAGGCTTCTGGTGGATCTGGCGGGGACAGCCCTGTAACGCCTGCCTGAAGGAAGCAAGTTAAACATGCTGTGGCCGGGGTGTAGCTGGTCTTTTACTATCTTCATTGCCCGCTTTTTAGCTCTGGACAAGTACAGGTCCTGGACTGAGGGAAGGTCGGCCCCGATGATCTTCTCTGCGGTTCTGACCACCTTTTGGAGCCTGCATATGTCCCTCGCACTGGCGGAGCTGTACCATACGAGTATCGAGGAGCACAGTACCGACTCCACAATCGCGGAGTAGAAGAGGAGCAGGAGCTTCTGTGGGATGTTGAACTTCCTTAGTTGCCTGAGGAAGAACAACCTCTGCTGCGCTTTCCCAACAGTGGCGTCAGTGTTGGACCCCCATTTAAGGTCCCTGGAGATTGTGGTCCCTAGAAACTTAAAGGAGTCCACTAGCGATACCACACTATCAGCAATCGTTAGCGGAGGTGCACTAGATGACTTCTTCCTGAAGTCCACTATCATCTCGACAGTTTTGAGGGGGTTGAGGTCAAGGTTGTTGTGGATGCACCACTGGGCCAGCCGGTCTACTTCCCGTCTATAGGCCGATTCGTCCCCATCCTTGATGAGGCCGATGACGGTGGTGTCATCGGCGAATTTGATGATCCTTACTGATTGCGCCTCTGAGGTACAGTCATTTGTGTACAGGGAGAAGAGCAGGGGTGAGAGGACACAGCCCTGAGGGGCCCCTGTACTGATGGACCGCGCTTGAGAGGTGAATTCCCCCGCTTTCACCACCTGTGTCCTATCTGTCAGGAAGTCTATTATCCAGGAACAGGTAGCTTCTGGGACCCCTAGGCGAAGTAATTTGGGGTGGAGGATGCTGGGGACGATTGTATTGAAGGCCGAGCTGAAATCGACAAACAGGACCCTCGCGTAGGTACCGGGAATGTCTAGGTGCTGTAGAATGTAGTGCAGGCCCAGGTTGACTGCATCCTCGACACACCGATTTGAGCGATAGGCGAACTGCAGGGGGTCCAGTTGGGGGCCAGTCACAGTTTTCAGGTGATTCAAAACCAGACGCTCGAACGTTTTCATGACCACAGACGTCAGTGCTATCGGCCTGTAGTCGTTCAGGTTCGTGATAGTGGGTTTCTTGGGGACCAGGACTATAGTAGACCTTTTGAGGCAGGAAGGGACTTTCTGTAGCTCCAGCGATTTATTGAAGATCTTGGTGAATATGGGGGCGAGCTGACCCGCACATGCTCTTAGGGCAGATGGTGACACTCCGTCAGGACCCGGAGCTTTCCTGGTTTTGGTCCTTTTGAACAATGCCTCCACCTCTTCTTGGGTGACTTGCAGTGCCTGGGGTTGGCCGTCGGTGTTCGGGGCATCGTAGAGGTGATTGTTTGGGTTGCAGGGGACTTCTTTTGCGAACCTGCAATAAAAGTGGTTCAGTTCATCTGCAAGGTCTTGGTGCATGGCGGTGGACTTTGATGTTTTCCTATAGTTGGTTATGGATTGCATTCCTTTCCATACAGATACGGGGTCATTGGTGGAGAGATCGTTTGTCAGCTTGTCCGAGAACCGCTTTTTTGCTAGCCTAATTCCTTTAGTCAGAGAGTTCCTAGTACGGTTGTATAGTGCTCTGTCACCGCTGCTATAGGCCTCCTCTTTGGCTCGACGAAGTTGCCTGAGCTGGGCATTGAACCAGGGCTTGTTGTTGTTGTAAATGCGGTAAGTCTTGGTAGGTACACACATGTCCTCACAGTAGCTGATGTAGGATGTGACAGTGTCTGTCAAGTCATTCAGGTCGGTTGCCGAGGCTTAGATAGGCTAATTGGTTCTTATTTGCCATCAATTTCTATATTTCTATGATTCTATGGAGCCTTACCAGATGGAAGGGTGTCAATCATAGAGAACTGCTGTCCGGTTGATACTGTAGATGTGTAAATGGTACAGTAGCAGTGATCCCTTCTCATTAAGTACAACACAGATTCTCACAACACAGATTCTCTAACACTGATGATCTACAGTACTGTGTTGCTCGAACAGTTAGTTGCGTCACAATACGCTAATCTATATTTGCTGGTACTGTATGTCTACGGATACTCATTACCGCTGTGTATTGTATATAGCAGAATGAGTCACTCCTGCAGATGTATTCTGATTTATGTGAAACCTGTGTGCACCCTTCCAGTGAATATATTACAAAGAAAAAAAAATAATAATAAAGTGAATGTCACGGGAACACAAAAAAAAAGATTGGCACTTTGGGAATCGAACATGGGACTCTCAGTATGGGAGGCAGGAGCCTTCATCGCTAGCCCACGACGCTGCATGGAAGATTCACAAGTTCATGCGTAAAAGTACAGCAAAAAGCAATTCCTTCCCATTGGTGTTGATGTATGCCATTAGGGGTCTCGGATGCTCATATTTCAAAGGCCTGGTATTTAGTGAACTGTACATACTTTAAAGTCAAAGAGCTACATTATTACTTTCACACATTTGTTGCATCTGCATACACAAGTGTTTTAACATGTTCGTTTGTTTCTATATAAACTATTTATTTCTTTTTTTTAACTCTCTCCATCTGACCATTGGTCACCATCTGTGTGCACAGTATACAGTACAGGACTGTATATTAACATTACAGTCATCACTGACCATTTGCCAGAGCTTGTAGATCAATCCACTGCTATTTAATCTAAAGTACTGGATAAGTGGAGCATTAGCCACCCAGTGGTGGAGATGTGTATTGCATGCTGAGTATCTTGTCGAGCCTCAACGCGCCTGTCCCGGATGCGCGTCACGATGAGAGTATCACGTGACCACATCGGGTAGCTAGGCAACGCTGCTGTGTGTCTATTTCAGAGTTTAGACACACGGCAGAATCAAATAATAGAGGGGTACTAATATAGCGGGCAAGACATGGGTAAAAGGTGATCTTGCACCGCCGTTCCCATGTGTATTTGTCTAAAATTAAAATAAAAATAAAAATGGCAGTGGTATATGATTTCCATCTAATCCGGAAGTAGTCACAGAGGTACACACAATGGGAATGGTCACGTGATCGTGCTAATCTCCATAACCTGGAAGTATTTAAACATTGCTATTGAAAAATAAACATTTTTTAATTTAATTAAGCATCAAAAAGTTGTTCTTTCCTACTGAGTCTATTAGGTAGTTAAATAAGGTTTAAAATAATCTGAGTATTATGTGTTTTTATTAAAATTCATTGTAATTGGGATGGATTGGATGAACAGGTGTGGACTAATGAAGTGCCACAATGGGTATAAATACCCTGCCTCCCCACCAGACAGGTCACCTTTGAAAAAGCTGCAGGACCTGCAGCGAAATGCATCAGGTTTTACCCTCATCACCGACCACTTGCCACAATCCTAGTGCCCGGACCAATTGGACTCTGAATAGGAATTCTGTTTGGTGAATGGATCCACCTCCAGGCTAATTTCTACGCCCTCCACAAGAAAAATTCCGCAATCTGGTGAGGATTTAGGACTTTGGCACCAACGCCTTCTAAGGAATTTCCAAAAGGAATTGTCCATTTTCCTCCAGCAGTATGATGTGCTAATGTAATTGATTGGACTGTGCCATCAGATCCTAATTTACAGATTCCTATAATAAGTGGAGTCCAGTAATATCTAAAAGGAACGGACACTATTGAAAAGATATTCAAGTCAGTGAATGTGGTTATTTTATTATTGCTACATGAGATTATTTTAATAAATGTTCAATTTCTTTTTTTCATCCAATCCATCTCTGCATAATCAATGTATACTCATTAGCGCTGCTATTTTGTGTTTTTATTTGTTAATTAGTTTTTTCAGGATAAACTAATCCTGTGTTTTTAGCAGCAGCATTAGAGAAGTGACCCAATTTGCGCCCGATCGATAACCTAGGTTATTCATCCATTTTTTTGCACTATCACCTAGGTGTGACTAAACCTCTGTCTAGGCACTGAAAGAGCCAAGATAATGAAGGACCCATCTCTACATACATATCCAGGGTAGCAAATCCAGGGATACATGTCATGCAGTGTGAAAATATGTCAAGACACAAGCAAATAAACTATGCAGCATTTCGGACCATGGCGGGGTCCATTCCTCAGGTTTAGCAAGTGTTTACAAACAACAGCAGATACAACGGGAAGGGGCCCTAATTTGCACACCATAATTAGGTAATGAGGTGCTACTCTGCTTGAGACTTAATACAGTGTACAGAGGAAAAAAGTAGCAGGTGCACTATCTCACACTAGCTCAACCTGTAATAACCAGAGGCGTTTAGCATATTCCTGGCCAGGGCTATGAGCTTACCCCCCGCATCAAGGTAGCCTCTCATTGGGTAAGTCCCTAACACTAACTACAGGGGTTCAGGTCCGGGCGGCAGGACACCCCAAAGCAACCCAGCCAGACAACCCCAGGGCACCGCAAGAGTGATACAAACAAAGAGTTAAGTGGGTAGGAGCAGCTACTGCTGCATGTGTAAGTAATGTGAAGAGTGAAAGAAATTAGTGTGAAAGTGTTACATATATATAAAACAAACTATAAGTGCCATAGTATATTGAAATAATTGTTAGATTGCGGTGCCCTGGGGGTGCCCAGCCACGGCAGGTCCAGGGAAGCCCGCACCCCAGATAATCCCCCCATATTGACTGATATAATAAACAAAATGTAGGAGTCTTACCTCAGTGTGCTCATTCCATATATGCAGGCCAGAGTGCTGGACTTTTCTATTTAAAATCAGTGAGGGTGTGGGTGGGACAGGGTGCTAAATTAGGATGAAGGTGTCTCCTACCTTCAGAAATATGTATGAATACATAGAATCAGTTACAAAGGTAAGGGGGCCCTAATTTGCACACCATAATTAGGTAATGAGATGCTACTCTGCTTGAGACTTAATACAGTGTACAGAGGAAAAAAGTAGCAGGTGCACTATCTCACACTAGCTCAACCTGTAATAACCAGAGGCGTTTAGCATATTCCTGGCCAGGGCTATGAGCTTACCCACCGCGTCAAGGTAGCCTCTCATTTGGGAAGTCCCTAACACTACCTGCAGGGGTTCAGGTCTGGGAGGCAGGACACCCCAAAGCCACCCAGCCAAACAACCCCAGGGCACCGTGAGAGTGATACAAACAAAGATAGTGCACCTGCTACTTTTTTCCTCTGTACACTGTATTAAGTATCAAGCAGAGTAGCACCTCATTACCTAATTATGGTGTGCAAATTGGGGCCCCCTTCCCTTTGTAACTGATTCTATGTATTTATACATATTTCTGAAGGTAGGAGACACCTTCAGCCTAATTTAGCACCCTGTCCCACCTACACCCTCACTGATTTTAAATAGAAAAGTCCAGCACTCTGGCCTGCATATATGGAATGAGCACACTGAGGTAAGACTCCTACATTTTGTTTATTATGGCAGTCAATATGGGGGGGATTCTCTGGGGCACGGGGTTCCCTGGACCTGCCATGGCTGGGCACCCCCGGGGCACCACAATCTAACAATTATTTCAATATACTATGGCACTTATAGTTTATTTTATATATGTGTAACACTTTCACACTAATTTCTTTCACTCTTCACATTACTTAAACATGCAGCAGTAGCTGCTCCTCCTAGCCCTGGCCAGGAATATGCTAAACGCCTCTGGTTATTACAGGTTGAGCTAGTGTGAGATAGTGCACCTGCTACTTTTTTCCTCTGTACACTTTACAAACAACAATGACATCGCACATACTGTAACACAAAACTCACCTAAATAGCATCCCCATGCTGGAGCAAGTGGCTCCAATCCAACGTGGAGCTTCGGATCACCAAGTGGTGCATGGCTGATGACACGCTGGATCGGAGCCGCTCATGCCGGCATGGGGATGCTATTTAGGTGACTTTTGTGTTATGTGTGATGTATTTGTCTGTCGTTTGTGAGCACGTGCTAAACCTGAGGAAGGGATCTGCCGTGGCCCGAAATGCTGCATAGTTTATTTGCTTGTGCCTTGACATATTTTTACACTGCATGACACGTATCCCTGGATTTGCTACCCTGGATATGTATGTATGCATGTTTTAATGCTGTGGATATAAAAGCCATTTATATACCAAGACCTGGGGGTAAATTTACTAAGAATCGTATTTTCCCGTTTGAGGTCAAAGTTCAATCACGCATGACATCGAAAGTGTAAATATGCAACTTTTTGAATTGATTATGACTAATTTACTAAGCTGCCGTATTCTGCATTTTCGGTTTTTCCGATGTCGATGTCATTCGTTTTTTTAGGCAGTGTTTTACGTGAGTGACTTGTAAAACACTGCCGACTTTAATACAATGAATCTCGTCCGGATCTGAGAGATCCGTGCTGGGCTTCATTGTGCACCTTGTAAAAAAAAAAAAATGTTTAAACTTAAAAAAAAAATTGCGTGGGGTCCCCCCTCCTAAGCCAAACCAGCCTCGGGCTCTTTGAGCCGGTCCTGGTTGCAAAAATATGGGGAAAAAATTGACAGGGGTTCCCCCATATTTAAGCAACCAGCACCGGGCTCTGCGCCTGGTCCTGGGTCCAAAAATACGGGGGACAAAAAGCGTAGGGGTCCCCCGTATTTTTGAAACCAGCACCGGGCTCCACTAGCTGGACAGATAATGCCACAGCCGGGGGTCACTTTTATACAGCGCCCTGCGGCCGTGGCATTAAATACCCAACTAGTCACCCCTGGCCGGGGTACCCTGGAGGAGTGGGAACCCCTTCAATCAAGGGGTCCCCCCCCTCCAGCCACCCAAGGGCCAGGGGTGAAGCCCGAGGCTGTCCCCCCCATCCAATGGGCTGCTGATGGGGGGCTGATAGCCTTTGTTGTAAGTTATGAATATTGTTTTTAGTAGAAGTACTACAAGTCCCAGCAAGCCTCCCCCGCAAGCTGGTACTTGGAGAACCACAAGTACCAGCATGCGGCGGAAAACCGGGCCCGCTGGTACCTGTAGTACTACTACTAAAAAAATACCCCAATAAAGACATAACACACACACCTTGAAAGTATAACTTTAATGCATACATACACACCACCATATACACATACTTACCTTATGTTCACACGAGGGTCGGTCCTCTTCTCCATCTAGAATCCATGGTGTACCTGTTGAAAAAATTCTACTCATCAAATCCAGTGTAGAGGGCTCCTCGGGTAATCCATTTGTAATCCACGTACTTGTAAAAATAAAAAAACGGACACCCGACCACGAACTGAAAGGGACCCCATGTTTTCACATGGGACCCCTTTCCCCGAATGCCAGGAACCCCCTCTGACTTAAGTCTAAGAGGGATCCATCAGCCAATCAGGGAGCGCCATGTTGTGGCACCCTCCTGATCGGCTGTGTGCTCCTGTACTGTATGACAGGCGGCACACGGCAGTGTTACAATGTAGCGCCTATGCGCTCCATTGTAATCAATGGTGGGAACTTTGTGGTCAGCGGGTGACCGAAAGTAACCTCACCGCTGACCACAAAGTTCCTACCATTGGTTATAATGGAGCGCATAGGCGCTACATTGTAACACTGCCGTGTGCCGCCTGTCAGACAGTACAGGAGCACACAGCCGATCAGGAGGGTGCCACAACGTGGCGCTCCCTGATTGGCTGAAGAAACCCTCTTAGACATAAGTCAGAGGGGGTTTCTGGCATTCGGGGAAAGGGGTCCCATGTGAAAACATGGGGCCCCTTTCAGTTAGTGGTCGGGTGTCCGTTTTTTTATTTTTACAAGTACGTGGATTACAAATGGATTACCCGAGGAGCCCTCTACACTGGATTTGGTGAGTAGAATTTTTTCAACAGGTATACCATGGATTCTACATGGAGAAGAGGACCGACCCTCGTGTGAACATAAGGTAAATATGTGTATATGGTGGTGTGTATGTATGCATTAAAGTTATACTTTCAAGGTGTGTGTGTTATGTCTTTATTGGGGTATTTTTTTAGTAGTAGTACTACAGGTATCAGCGGGCCCGGTTTTCTGCCGCATGCTGGTACTTGTGGTTCTCCAAGTACCAGCTTGCGGGGGAGGCTTGCTGGGACTTGTAGTACTGCTACTAAAAACAATATTCATAACTTACAACAAAGGCTATCAGCCCCCCATCCGCAGCCCATTGGATGGGGGGACAGCCTCGGGCTTCACCCCTGGCCCTTGGGTGGCTGGAGGGGGGGACCCCTTGATTGAAGGGGTTCCCACTCCTCCAGGGTACCCCGGCCAGGGGTGACTAGTTGGGTATTTAATGCCACGGCCGCAGGGCGCTGTATAAAAGTGACCCCCGGCTGTGGCATTATCTGTCCAGCTAGTGGAGCCCGGTGCTGGTTTCAAAAATACGGGGGACCCCTACGCTTTTTGTCCCCCGTATTTTTGGAACCAGGACCAGGCACAGAGCCCGGTGCTGGTTGCTTAAATATGGGGGAACCCCTGTCAATTTTTTCCCCATATTTTTGCAACCAGGACCGGCTCAAAGAGCCCGAGGCTTTTTTGGCTTAGGAGGGGGGACCCCACGCAATTTTTTATCAAAAAATTAACACTTTCCCATCCCCTTCCCACTGATAAACATGCACGGATCTCATGGATCCCTGCATGCCTATCCAAACACGGGATAAAAAAAGCAGGTCTGTTTTTTTTTAGCACTTTTTTACGATTTGTATTTCTGCACGGCAGTGTTTGGCTATTGTAGGCAGTGTTTGTGATTTGCACTTTTTAGTAAATTCCCGATTTCTACCAAATTGCAGGCGTATTTGACCGATGGTGTATTGATTCGTGATTTTTTCCTAGGACTTCCAAAATATTACGAATGCCCTCATCACTGCCGTGATTTTTGCTTAGTAAATTACGAAAAAACGGCATCTCGGTCAAAATCGGGACCTTAGTAAATATACCCCCTGGAGTGCCATGTCCGTTCTGAATAATTTCTTGTTCTGAACCTGCTATGCATATATATATATATATATATATATATATATACAAATGTAAGTTCAGAACAATCACAATTCAGAACAGGCATGGCACTACAGGGCTTGATATAAAGACATTATATATTTACATGATCAAAGCATGTATACTAATGTATACTACACCGAAATGGTGTGGCACTAACAATATGACAGATTTCGGGCCTCAATGGGTCCCTTCATCAAGTTTCTGCAAGTGCTTCCATACAAACAGACATGGGCACAACATGTCATCAGGACTGCGCCCCTGGACTGCCGGAAGCTCCAAGCCTGTCTATGGATGCACACGCCGGCATAGGGAGGCTATTTAGGTAAGTTATTTGTTGTATGTTGTGTCCATGTCTGCTTGGAAAACCGGAAACAGGTTGAAACAGCTGTCGGGATGTGTCTGTGTGACTGTATACGATCATGCCGTTTTGACAAGAATTAAACTTTTCTCTACTTTCATCAGAACCGTGAGTGCTGGCTTGTTTGCTTTTTCTAATGTGCTGGAAAAGTGAGTGTTCTTATTTTACTGCTGCATTGCACCACATACAGTTGACTCTTTATTTATAGGCTTTGAGTGCTGTTTTTTTCCTTTATTTATTTATGTATACATATATATATATATATATATATATATATATATAAATTAGAGATGAGCGTGTTCGGTTCTCCGAGATCCGAACCCCCCCCCCCCCCCCCGAACTTCACGTGTTTTTGATGGGTCCGAGGCAGCCTCGGATCTTCCCGCCTTGCTTGGTTACCCCGAACGCGCCCGAACGTCATCATCCCGCTGTCGGATTCTCGCAAAATTGTATTCTATATAAAGAGCCGCGCGCCGCCGCCATTTTTACTCATGCATTGGAGATTGAACGGAGAGGACGTGGCTGCGTTCTCTCCCTGAAAAGCTCCGTAATCTGTACTCAGTGTTCTGCAAATATCTGTGCTCAGTGTGCTGAAAATATCTACGTTCTCTTCCTGAAAAAGCTCCATATTTGTGCTCAGTGTGCTGCAAATATCTGTGCTCAGTGTACTGCATTGTGGGGACTGGGGACCACCAGTATATAATTATAGTAGTACAGTACAGTAGGCCATTGCTGTATCTTGCAGCTCTGTGTTAAGTATACTATCTCTGTGCTACATTATTGTGAGCAGTATATAGTAGGACAGTGCAGCATTTTGGTGACCAGCAGTATACATATAGTACAGTACAGTAGGCCATTGCTGTATCTTGCAGCTCTGTGTCAAGTATACTATCTCTGTGCTGCATTATTGTGAGCAGTATATAGTAGGACAGTGCAGCATTTTGGTGACCAGCAGTATACATATATAGTACAGTACAGTAGGCCGTTGCTGTATCTTGCAGCTCTGTGTTAAGTATACTATCTCTGTGCTGCATTATTGTGAGCAGTATATAGTAGGACAGTGCAGCATTTTGGTGACCAGCAGTATACATATAGTACAGTTCAGTAGGCCATTGCTGTATCTTGCAGCTCTGTGTCAAGTATACTATCTCTGTGCTGCATTATTGTGAGCAGTATATAGTAGGACAGTGCAGCATTTTGGTGACCAGCAGTATACATATATAGTACAGTACAGTAGGCCATTGCTGTATCTTGCAGCTCTGTGTCAAGTATACTATCTCTGTGCTGCATTATTGTGAGCAGTATATAGTAGGACAGTGCAGCATTTTGGTGACCAGCAGTATACATATAGTACAGTTCAGTAGGCCATTGCTGTATCTTGCAGCTCTGTGTCAAGTATACTATCTCTGTGCTGCATTATTGTGAGCAGTATATAGTAGGACATTGCAGCATTTTGGTGACCAGCAGTATAAATATATAGTACAGTACAGTAGGCCATTGCTGTATCTTGCAGCTCTGTGTCAAGTATACTATCTCTGTGCTGCATTATTGTGAGCAGTATATAGTAGGACAGGGCAGCATTTTGGTGACCAGCAGTATACATAAATAGTACAGTACAGTAGGCCATTGCTATTGATATATTACTGCCATATAATTCCACACATTAAAAAATGGAGAACAAAAATGTGAAGGGTAAAATAGGGAAAGATCAAGATCCACTTTCACCTCATGATGAAGCTGCTGCCACTAGTCATGGCTGAGACGATGAAATCCCATCAACGTCATCTGCCAAGGCCGATGCCCAATGTCATAGTAGAGAGCATGTAAAATCAAAAAAACTAACGTTCAGTAAAATGACCCAAAAATCTAAATTAAAAGCGTCTGAGGAGAAGCGTAAACTTGCCAATGTGCCATTTATGACACGGAGTGGCAAGGAACGGCTGAGGCCCTGGCCTATGTTCATGGCTAGTGGTTCAGCTTCACATGAGGATGGAAGCACTCATCCTTCCGCTAGAAAACTGAAAAGAGTTAAGATGGCAAAAGCACAGCTTTTAAATCACAAATACCCAAAGGAAAGTCCAATTGTGTCGGTTGCGATGCCTGACCTTCCCAACACTGGACGGGAAGAGGTGGCGCCTTCCACCATTTGCACGCTCCCTGCAAGTGCTGGAAGGAGCACCCACAGTCCAGTTCCTGATAGTCAAATTGAAGATGTCACTGTTGAAGTACACCAGGATGAGGCTATGGGTGTTGCTGGCACTGAGGAGGAAATTAACAAGGAGGATTCTGATGGTGAGGTGGTTTGTTTAAGTCAGGCACCCGGGGAGACACCTGTTGTCCGTGGGATGAATATGGCCATTGACATGCCTGGTCAAATTTAAAAAAAATCACCTCTTCGGTGTGGAATTATTTTAACAGAAAAGCGGACAACAGGTGTCAAGCCGTGTATTGCCTTTGTCAAGCTGTAATAAGTAGGGGTAAGGATGTTAACCACCTAGGAACATCCTCCCTTATACGTCACCTGGAGCACATTCATCAGAAGTCATTGACAAGTTCAAAAACTTTGGGTGACAGTGGAAGCAGTCCACTGACAACTAAATCCCTTCCTCTTGTACACAAGCTCCTGCAAACCACACCACCAACTCCCTCAGTGTCAATTTCCTCCTTAGACAGGAAAGCCAATAGTCCTGCAGGCCATGTCACTGGCAAGTCTCACGAGTCCTCTTCTAACTGGGATTCCTCCGATGGATTCTTTAGTGTAACGCCTACTGCTGCTGGCGCTGCTGTTGTTGCTGCTGGGAGTCGATTGTCATCCCAGAGGGGAAGTCGGAAGACCACTTGTAATACTTCCAGTAAGCAATTGACTGTCCAACAGTCCTTTGTGAGGAAGATGAAATATCACAGCAGTCATCCTGCTGCAAAGCGGATAACTCAGGTCTTGGCAGCTGTGTTGGTGTTAAATGTGTATCCGGTACCCACCGTTAATTCACAGGTAATTAGCGAATTGCTTAAGGTAGTGTGTCCCCGGTACCAAATACCATCTAGGTTCCACATCTCTAGGCAGGCGATACCGAGAATGTACACAGACGTCAGAAAAAGAGTCACCAGTGTGCTAAAAAATGCAGTTGTACCCAATGTCCACTTAACCACGGACATGTGGACAAGTGGAGCAGGGCAGACTCAGGACTATATGACTGTGACAGCCCACTGGGTAGATGTATTGCCTCCCGCAGCAAGGACAGCAGCAGCGGGACCAGTAGCAGCATCTCGCAAACGCCAACTCGTTCCTAGGCAGGCTACACTTTGTATCACCGCTTTCCATAAGAGGCACACAGCTGACAACCTCTTATAGAAACTCATCGCAGATTGGCTTACCCCAGTTGGACTCTCCTGGGGATTTGTGACATCGGACAACGCCACCAATATTGTGCGTGCATTACATGTGGGCAAATTCCAGCATGTCCCATGTTTTGCACATACATTGAATTTGGTGGTGCAGAATTTTTTTAAAAATGACAGGGCGTGCAAGAGATGCTGTCGGTGTCCCGAAGAATTGCGGGCCACTTTCGGCATTCAGCCACTGCGTGCCGAAGACTGGAGCACCAGCAAACACTCCTGAACCTGCCCCGCCATCAACTGAAGCAAGAGGTGGTAATGAGATGGAATTCAACCCTCTATATGCTTCAGAGGATGGAGGAGCAGCAAAAGGCCATTCAAGCCCATACATCTGCCTATGATATAGGCAAAGGAGGGGGAATGCACCTGACTCAAGCGCAGTGGAGAATGATTTCAACGTTGTGCAAGGTTCTGCAACCCTTTGAACTTGCCACACGTGAAGTCAGTTCAGACACTGCCAGCCTGAGTCAGGTCATTCCCATCATCAGGCTTTTGCAGAAGCAGCTGGAGAGATTGAAGGAGGAGCTAAAACAGAGCGATTCTGCTAGGCATGTGGGACTTGTGGATGGAGCCCTTCATTCGCTTAACCAGGATTCACGGGTGGTCAATCTGTTGAAATCAGAGCACTACATTTTGGCCACCGTGCTCGATCCTAGGATTAAAGCCTACATTGTATCTATCTTTCCGGCAGACACAAGTCTGCACATGTTCAAAGACCTGCTGGTGAGACACTAGTCAAGTCAAGCGGAATGTGACCCGCCAACAGCTCCTCCTTAATTTTCTCCAGCCACAGGAGCTGCCAGGAAAAGAATCAGATTTCCAAAACCACCCACTAGCAGCGATTCAGGGCAGTCAGGAGCGAAAACTGACATCTGGTCAGAACTGAAGGACCTGCCAACGATTACTGACATGTCGTCTACTGTCACTGCATATGATTCTGTCACCATTGAAAGAATGGTGGAGGATTATATGAGTGACCGCATCCAAGTAGGCACGTCAGATAGTCCGTACGTATACTGGCAGGAAAAAGAGGCAGTTTGGAGGCCCTTGCACAAACTGGCTTTGTTTTTTTCCTAAGTTGCCACCCCTGCAGTGTGTCCTCCGAAAGAGTGTTTAGTGCAGCCAGTCACCTTGTCAGCAATCCGCGTACGAGGTTACTTCCAGAAAATGTGGAGAAGATGATGTTCATCAAAATGAATTATAATTAATTCTTCCGTGGAGACATTCATCAGCAATTGCCTCCAGAAAGTACACAGGGACCTTAGATAGTGGATTCCAGTGGGGATGAATTAATACTCTGTGAGGAGGGGGATGTACACAGTTAAAGGGGTGATGAATCAGACGATGAGGTGGAGGTGGACATCTTGCCTCTGTAGAGCCAGTTTGTGCAAGGAGAGGTTGATTGCTGCTTTTTTGGTGGGGGCCTAAACCAACCAGTCATTTCAGTCACAGTCGTGTGGCAGACCCTGTGGCTGAAATGATGGGTTTGTTAAAGTGTGCATGTCCTGTTTATACAGCATAAGGGTGGGTGGGAGGGCCCAAGGACAATTCCATCTTGCACCTCTTTTTTGTATTATTTATCTCTGTATCATGCGATGTTTGGGGCTAATTTTTTGTAAGTGCCATCCTGTCTGACACTGCAGTGCCACTCCTAGATGGGCCAGGTGTTTGTGCCACCCACTTGGGTCACTTAGCTTAGTTATGCAGTGACCTCGGTGCAAATTTTAGGACTAAAAATAATATTGTGAGGTATGAGGTCTTCAGAATAGACTGGAAATGAGTGGAAATTATGGTTATTGAGGTTAATAATACTATGGGATCAAAATTACCCCCAAATTCTATGATTTAAGCTATTTTTGAGGGTTTTTTGAAAAAGCAACGAATCCAAAACACACCCGAATCAGACAAAAAAATTTCAGGGAGGTTTTGCCAAAACGCGTCCGAATCCAAAACACGGCCGTGGAACCGAATCCAAAACCAAAACACAAAACCCGAAAAATTTCCGGTGCACATCTCTAGTTTTTTATGAGTGAATTAGGTGAAGAACATGTATTTAAAGTTCTCTACATAGATTTTATTTATATATATATATATATATATATATATGTATATATATATAAAAACATTTACAAAAAATAGTGTTTATGACATCGGAACATCGATAAACAACGGAACATCATGATCACTGCGACTGCTGCCATTAGAGGGGAAGATGTGGTGTGAGAGGAGGGGGTGATGCTGGGCTAACCGATCACTGCTGGCCACAGTGATCGGATCAGAGGGGGTATGCAGAGCTGCGGCTGTTTTTTTTTTTATTCTCTTCTGGCAGTGATTGGGACAGAGGGAGGAGAAGGGCAGAGCTTCGCTGTCCCAATGCCTGATCACTGCACATATTGATCAGGGACAGAGACAGAGAAGGAGGGAAGGTTTCTGCCTGGTGGGGAGGGGATGCCGCAGACTGCAGGGCTGCCGATCATTGTATTCAGCAGTGATCGGGATACACTGACTGGGGGCAGAGCCACAGCAACAGATCTAGCAGGTCCCTCTGAGTGGGCATTTCTGAGTGGGCATTACTGACATGCGACCATGTCAGGGAAAGCCCAGCCTGGTGTGATCACATCTGATGTGACTATGTCAGGCAAGTAGGTAAAAGCTGTATTTCATGTCTAGATGGACAATTGGTCAGTGGCTCATCTTACTCCAAATATACTCTGTTCATCTCCCGTCTCTTACAAGCCCTAGACTGGTTCGCCTTCAGAATTCAATTCAAGCTTCTCACACTCACTAATAAAGACCCCACCCATTCCTCTTCCATTTACATATGTGACCTTGGGCGGGATGTACTAAAGGAAAAATGTGGTAAAACCCCTGAAAACGGGGGGGGGGGGTTTACCGCATTTTCAAATGTACTAAGACCCTATCGCCACGTTTTTGCATTCCAGGGCATCGACATCTCTGGATGGCAATACCCTATAGAAGCCAATGGGATTCTTATCACCGACCGCCTCAATCCGCTGCCTCCGCCTCCCCCGCTGCAGACGCCGACCCCCCCTCACCCCGGCATACCTTCCTCCAGGGTGCCCTGGTACCGGAAGGTAATCTCCTCCTCCCTTTAGCAACGCAGCCGGAGGAGGAGGCATCTAGGCAGTGTGAAGATCCCGGCGAGGTGACGGAGACCCCCCACAGACCACCTCACAGGTATCGCAGGGGGCCTCCGTCACCGCATTGCGATATTGATCCCATATGTTAGTACATATGCGATCAACATTGCTGCGATAAGCGGTGAGGGGCGGCGATGTATCTTAATACATCCCACCCCTTATCTTCCTTTACAATCCCACCTGCCCTCTTCACTCCACAAATGCAGTGTCTGCCTCTCTCCTTCAGAATGTAAGCTCTCACGAGCAGGCCCTCTCCTCTCCCATGCTTTTTCTACTCTTTGTTGTACTCCATACTCCCTACAAAGGCACCTAGCCCTCGGTTTCTGACAACCTGGTGCTGATTTCAGTGTCATGTCCACTAATGCATCAATGTCTATATGTATCATTGCACTTTTCCTTGATTGTCTTGTACTGTAAGTCACTGTTTTCTTGTTTTGCTCATTTTTTTATGTAAGTTGTAAGGTAACGCAGAACCCTTGTGGTGTCATATAAATAAAGGATAATAATAATAATAATAATAATAATAATAAAAGCACTATGCAATCTATAAGGAGTCAGCATTGGGGCATCAGCAGTGGTCAAACACCTCTTGTTATGGTTTTGCAAGTGTCCACATTTTTTAGATACATGAAAATGAAAATACTGTCACAATATGTCTGCATGTGTTGCGTAACAAGATTTGCCATATTATGAAACTTAATTACATATGCATGATACTCTTAATCAGACACTGGGGGTCATTCTGACCCATTCGCACGCAGCGGTTAATCGCTGCAGTGCGAATGGGTCAGAAATGCGCATGCGCGGCGGGCGCATTGCACACACACATTGTTGCGTCGCCGGGCAGCAGCGCCACCAGCAGAAAAAGTGACCGCAGCGGTGTTTGCAAGAAGACTGACAGGCGGGAGGCGTTCCGGGGCGTCAACTCACAATTTTCTGGGCATGGTTAGGTGAACGCAGGTGTGTCCAGGCGTTTGGAGGGCGGATGTCTGACATCAAATCCAGACCTTCGTCACTGGATCCATCACACAGGGTAAGATAGTCTGACCCTGGTCTTGTTTTGCAGGAAACTTTTTTAGCATAGCAGGGCTGCACAAGCGAATGCAGCTCTGCTATGTTAAAATACACTCCCCCATAGGTGGCGTCTAGTTGATCGCACGAGCAGCATAAAGTTGCTATGTGCAATCAACTTGGAATGACCCCCCCCTGTGGGGGTCATTCCGACCCATTGGCACGCAGCAGTTCTTCACTGCGGTGCTAACGGGTCGGGACTGCGGCTGCGCGGCGCCCGCAATGTGAATGTGTTTCCCTGCCCAGCAACACTGGTCGCTGGGTAGCGCCGCTGCCTGCGCAGAAAGTGATTGCATCGGTGATTGTATGAAGACTGACAGGCGGCCGGCATTCCAGGGCGGATACTCACCGTTTTCAAGACATGGTGAGGCGAATGCAGGTGGATCCAGGCGTTTGGAGGGCGGATGTCTGACGTCAATCCCAGGACCTTCGTCGCTGGATCCGTCGCACAGGGTAAGTAACTCTTACCCTGGCACAAGCGATCGCAGCCCTGCTATGCTAAAATACACTCCCCCATAGGCAGCGTCAAGTTGATCGCACGAGTAGCAAAAAGTTGCTAAGTGCGATCAACTCAGAATGAGGGCCTATGTGAGGGTCAGCATTTTCTTTAATTAAATATAGAAAGTTTGATACATGGAATGCTCTATCTATCTATCTATCTATCTACAGTATCTATCTATCTATGCTATCATATTGTGTTAAGGATTTATGTAGCATATTGTTGCAAGTTGAAAGTGCTTTTATGGAAATTGCTTAACACGCTATTGGTAATCAGATCAAGGTAAAGTTACTCCAAGTATTCTGAAAGCAGACCTGTGTCCCTGTATATATACTGTAGCTTCACTGAAATCCACATTTTACAATGTCCAAGTGAAATTGGACAATAAATCACTTTAATTCCTTATAAACAAGTTTGAGGTTAAAAGAGGATAGGTCAAGGTGAATGAAACCCCTTCTAGTAGAATGATTAAGGATTTGTCATGTTATTGATTGAATCATTATCTTTGCCATATATAATTTATCATGGATTTTTTTTTCAGTTCTTGCAATTAATATAAATATAATATAATATATACTGTATATATATATATATATATATATATATACACACACACACACACACACACACACACACACACACACACACACACAGAACGAACTGTTTAGGTCTATCAAGCTTGAAATTAATAAATATTGCTTTAACTGTAAAATGAATAATATTAGTACATAAATAGAATCTTTCTCCACCCTTTAGACCAGGCATTCCCAGCCTCTGCCTTCAAGGCACACTAACAGTCCAGGTTTAAGTTATATCCATGCTTGAGCACAGGCAACTTAATTAGTAACTCAGGTATTTTGATTTAACCATTTGTGCTGAAGCCTGGATAGCACTAAGACCTGCACTGTTAGTGTGCCTTGAGGAACGAAGTTGGGAATGCCTGATTTAGACTCTAACGTATATTATTTATCATTGCTCAATTAATTGTCTCAACAAATTGTAAATTTTTATTATTAATTGTTTCATATTATTATTATTATTAATATTATTATTATTATTATTATTATTATTATTAGTATTAGTAGTAGTAGTAGTATTTCTGGATTTATTATATTGTTCTTTTTTAAGTACTCTGTAATTCGGCAGTACGGATGGTTTAATGATTAGCATTACTGCCTCACTGCACTGAGGTCATGGGTTCGATTGACACCATGGCCCTAACTGTGTGGAGTTTGTATATTCTCCCAGTACTTGCGTGGGTTTCCTCTGGGTACTCCAGTTTCCTCCCACAATCCAAAAATATACTGTTAGGTTAATTGGATCCCAACAAAATTAACCCTAGCGTGAATGTGTGTGTGTACATGTGGTAGGGAAAATAGATTGTAAACTCCTCTGAGGCAGGGACTGATGTGAATGGCCAAATAGTCTCTGTAAAGCGCTGCGGAATATGTGTGCACTATGGGGGTAATTCTGAGTTGATCGCAGCAGGAATTTTGTTAGCAATTGGGCAAAACCATGTGCACTGCAGGGGAGGCAGATATAACATGTGCAGAGAGTTAGATTTGGGTGGGTTATTTTGTTTCTGTGCAGGGTAAATACTGGCTGCTTTATTTTTACACTGCAATTTAGATTGCAGATTGAACACACCCCACCCAAATCTAACTCTCTCTGCACATGTTATATCTGCCTCCCCTGCAGTGCACATGGGCCCTCATTCTGAGTTGTTTGCTCGCTAGCTGCTTTTAGCAGCATTGCACACGCTAAGCCACCGCCCTCTGGGAGTGTATCTTAACATAGCAGAATTGCGAACGAAAGATTAGCAGATTTGCGAATAGAAAATTCTTAGCAGTTTCTGAGTAGCTCCAGACTTACTCAGCCATTGCGATCAGTTCAGTCAGTTTCGTTCCTGGTTTGACGTCACAAACACACCCAGCGTTCGCCCAGACACTCCCCCGTTTCTTCAGACACTCCCGTGTTTTTCCCAGAAACGTCAGCGTTTTTTCGCACACTCCCATAAAACGGACAGTTTCCGCCCAGAAACTCCCACTTCCTGTCAATCACACTCCGATCACCAGAACGATGAAAAATCCTCGTTATGCCGTGAGTAAAATACCTAACTTTTGAGTAAAATAACTAAGCGCATGCGCTCTGCGAACCTTGCGCATGCGCAGTAAGCGACTAATCACAATATAGCGAATCTCGGCAACGAGCGAACAACTCGGAATGAGGGCCATGGTTTTGCCCAATTGCTAACAAAATTCCTGCTGCAATCAACTCAGAATTACCCCCTATATAAATAACTGGTAATAAATAAATAAATAAATACATAAATAATAAATAAATAATATAATGAGGTCACATTGCAACTACATCTGGTATATAAAATAAATTGGGGAGTACGGAGAATATTCTGGTCATCTAAGTATGCAATTGCACCTGTTGTGGCAGATTGTCCCTCAACTGATATTGTTGACTTCTGTATGTAATGCTTAATGAGCAAAGCTGTAGTATAATCATATTTTATGACAAGAACTTTGAAAAATGTTAACAAACAATAGCGGATGACAACATTTCTGAGGCTTATTCCATTATTTCTGAACAATTATTAGAATGAGGCATCAAATAATATACCGGTATTCAAAAATATATTATGGTATCCAAGACAAAAATTGCTTGTAGACAGAAGCTTATTATTTCCAGACAACAGTGACTTCATCTTTATCTTTCATGTTTTGAAATTAGTTTAATGCCATATGCTTTTTTGACAAAAGTCTAGACCAGATACTATGTAATTCACTGCTAATTAAATAGAATTTGTACCTAGGAAGTAAGTTACATCTTTTTCCTTCCATAATTATTTCTGTATGACTAAATCTACACTTAGGACACCATATGGAGTCGGATGTTTCAAACTTGGAGGCAATACACTCTTATTTGAATTACTGTTCAAATACAATTAAACAATCTGAAATTATAAATGAAATATAAGTTACAATTATAGCCGACTACTCTTGAACTAACAGATCACTGGGAAAAAGTTAAATAAAATATATTTAGCAATTAAAAAAATATAAAATATTTGAATAAATTGTGAATAATGATATAATCACTTAGAATCTTTGAGCTACTATATGAAGTGATCACTTTTGCTTTTTATAAAACGTGTGTGCTATAAGGAATAATAAAACTACTGCAAACCTATACTGTAAGCCATTGCAAAGCTTTATACTTTTATGTTGTCACAGAACTCATGGATGATTTTCAATATCCACATACAAAACATTAATATATAGTAGGGGGAAATGTAACAACCTACAACTTGCAGGGATCACCAAGATTCCAGCGAGTCCGCCAAATGTTTTAAAGTGACAATCATTTCAATAGAAAAAGAAGCTTGGTTTTGCTATTTAAACTATGTAAAGAGATTGGACAGGACATCACATTTCATCATTGATGTGAATTATGCCATGTATAATTTATTATATATTGTACCTGTATCTAGTTTCAATGTAGTATTATTATTATTATTATTATTATTATTATTATCATCAGAACAATTCATATCTACACTATATGATGCAGCGCTTTTCTTAAGCAAGAAGAAAGCAGTGAAAAAAATGTAAGATACAAAACTGTACATTTACTTTTAAAATGCTTTGGTACACTACAAAAAAATTATATTAAATGCAATGTATCTTGTTATCAAACTATATTATTATTGCCACACATCAATTATAATATGACATTTTGATAGAAGTTTCAAATAAAGTTCAGTAATATCAATGCATGCAAATACTTAAGAATAAGTGAAGATAGAAGAAATGTTAACTTTCCTGATTAAAATGGTAAAAGGGGTCAACAAGGGTCATTGAAGATATCTAATTAATCTAAAGCAGCACTTGTAAGAATCAGTGTGTTCATCACATATACTTGAAAGCATGTCCAATAGATAGATTCAATCACTACTGTATGTATAATTAATTTGTGTGTATTTTATATATTATTCCATTTTCAAAAGATCAGTGCAATTAGAAGTGAGTTAATTTAATGCACAAAACATCCAATGAAAAAGTAAAAAATCATAAGGTATGACTAATATTAAAGCACAATTAAATAACTGCTCCACAATGTACCTGATTTAGAGTTAGATATAAGTGTAAATTACAGTACTGTATATCTTTGTTTCCCTGCAAGCCGTTCTTATTTTAAGCATGAATTCATTTCAATTTGTGGTTCTTGTCTTTGCCCTGAAGACTTGATTTAGCAAGGTTTTCAGAATGGGGGTTGGTAGGGTTGTGTAGACACATACATGGTACAGTAGGGAAATTTTGTAATGAAATGTGTTGTAATATGGTCAACAAACAAATTCAAATGTGTATTATTATTATCTTTTATTTATATTGTGCCACAAGGGATATGCAGCACCCTACAGAGCACATTAACAAATAATCATAAAAGGAAAACAGTGACTTACAGTTGAAGACAATATTGGACAAGTAAAGGTTAAATAAATGGGATGTAGTTAATTTACCAGCTGTCATGGGAATCCCAACAGCTGGCGAAATGCCGCTGGTCGGAATCCCGGCAAAATCCCTGACTCCATGCCACCACCCAAGGGGAATATAATAGTGATGCTAGCAAAGCTCGCAACCGGGCCCAAAGTGTGGCTACTGCAGCAAGTTCACAAGGGGACTCGCTGCGCTCCCCACTGGGATTCTGGCATCAGTCTCTTGACCGCTGGGATCCCGACTGCTGGTATTACATACCGGACCCAAATAAACATAGCTACATCAGATGACACTGAAATAAGTATCAGGGTGTCAGAAAACCATGTATGGAGTTAGATGACTTGCAGTTACTCAAACCATGGTTAAAGTTGCAATCTTATGAGGATGATGATGGCCACTTACTACAGTACATCTGATTTGTGGAATGTGTCTAAGTCCCAGCCAATCAAGCAAGTATAGTATAATTGCTTCGGCTTCAATCTAGGATTACAGCGAACTCCAACTTTTTTTTTTTATAAAATACATTATCTACTCAGTTTTTGCAGGGTACATCTGCTAATAATGTTTTTTTAGTAAGGACTAAATAAAAGTTATGCAATATTTGAAAATGTTATGTGCTTTTAACAGGTTCAGAGCGACTTGTATACTTATTGCTTGCTCTTTTGTTTTAGTTTAATCCACTTGGCTTTTCAGTCACTCCTAGGAATGTTTTACTTTTTCAATATATATTAAATAAAACATACAAGGGGCTATTAATAAAGGCTAGAATAAATGTACCTGCCCAGGTGTACAACTATTGCATAACTACTGACCAAGTTTTAATCACATACCATATTACATAGGATTTTATTTAGCAGTTATAAAAAGATTTTTGACTGAAATCAGTCTTTCTCAAAGCCTGATGAACTAATCCAAATAAATGTTATACTCTTGGCAAGTCCTCTCTTATAGCCTATGGGGTATATTCAATTACAGTCGAAACTGCAATCTTGTCGGAAAGATGGCAATTTTCGATGTTTTAAAGTCAGAAGGGGTTCTGACTTATTCAATCCCCCCTCAGTTTTCTATTCCGCCGATCCATGTGCTTTATGACAAGTTGAGAAATTCTGCTTGTCATAAAGCACATGGATCGGCGGAATAGCTGACGATTCACGTGCTTCTGTCGGAAACTGAACCAAATTCGACAGTTTTTGGTCCTGTTTCCAACAATCTCAATCCGACTTTAAAAAAGTCAGATTGAGGAGATGAGACGGGGGAGCGGGGTGGTGGGCTATAGAGACAGCAGCAGCAGGACAGGACACCAGGAACGGCCAAATCCAACAGTCGTATTTGGCTCAAATCTGACAGTTGGATTTGGCCGCTTATTGAATAGGGCTTCTCGGATCCATTCCATCAAATGTATGTCAGAATGGATCCGACTTTAATTAAATATACCCCTATGTTACAATCACCCTCCTCATTTTTAAGGTAACTAAACTTTCTGTTTACTCCATTGTTGGAGTAAACACACACTCACATAAAAATGCAAAACATACAACTACTGTATAATAGCAAGTACAAATTACTAAACTTCAATTGTCACTTGTTTACATGTAGTGAGATTCTTTCAATTAGCAAGAGCTATTTCAAAAAATTATGAAATTACCCTTTAATTGGTCTGCACAAAAATAGAATATGCTTACTGCTAACATAATCTTTGGTGAAATTATTCACCATAGCATTGTAAGACATATCCTGCCAAATAGAGAATAACATTACAATAAATTAAACAGAACAGTCAAAGAGATGAATATAAGCAATTATTGAAAAATAGTAAATAACAATCATCATGTTATATTTGCGAATATTTGTACAGTAGTTTAGGAAATAAAGTTCAAGAATAAGTGTCATAATGACAAATCTTGAGATACAGTACAATATTCTAACTATTACTAAATAATAGTAGAATAAAAAGAAAACTATATTTGGTAAATAACGGTGTCGGGATAAACTTTCAAAGGAAAGAGTAGAGAGATGAGGTGGTGGAGTGCTTCTCTGCACAAATACACAGCAAATCTACCTTGATAGAAGATACTGGAGATACTTTTGCAACCACAGTTGTACTGGGATGATGATCAAGGCTTCATCAAGGACAGGAAAGGTAATTTATATTAAGCTAAAGTATAGGATACCACCAAAATGTCACTTAAAAGAAAGATGATATATTTATAGGAGAATCTAAACAGCCTTATGTGTAGTGGGTCTGTTGCATATGCAAGTAGAAGTAGAAACATCCTTGTTTTGCAAGCAAACTATTCTCAATTAAATGCTGACAGAAGGCTGCCAATAAATCTGAAGGCTGAGATGTGTTGGACCTAATGAAATCTTGTTGTAGTCTGAATTTAGTGATTTATTGGGTTATGGCAGACAAAGAGCATGTAATGTATGAGAGGCTAGGGAATATATTTAATAAAGTGTGGGTTTATACAGTGGTTTGCGAAAGTATTCACCCCTCTTTGCATTTTTCATGTATTGTTGCCTCACAACCTGGAATTAAAATGGGTTGTTTGAAGGTTTGCATCATTTCATTTACAGAACATGCCTACAACTTTGAAAATGTTTTTTTTATTGTGAAGCAAATAACAAATAGGACAAAATAACAGAAAACTTCAGCATGCATAACTATTCACCCCCCTAAAGTCAGTAGAGCCGCCTTTTGCAGCAATTACAGCTACAAGTTGCTTTGGATTAGTCTTTATGAGCTTGCCACATCTTGCCACTGGGATTTTTGCCCATTGCTCAAGGCAAAACTGCTCCCACTCCTTCATGTTGGATGGTTACCGCTTGTGAGCTGCAATCTCCAAGTCTGACCACAGATTCTCAATTGGATTGAGATCTTGGCTTTGACTAGGCCACTCCAACACATTTAAATAATTCCCCTAAAACCAATCGAGTGTTGCTTCAGCAGTATGCTTCGGGTCATTGTCCTGCTGAAAGGTGAACTTCCGTCCCAGTCTCAATCACAGGCAGACTGAAACAGGTTTTGCTCAAGAATATCCCTGTATTTAGCACCATCCAGCTTTCCCTTGGCTCAAAACAGCTTACCAGTCCCTGCTGCTGAAAAACACCCCCACAGCATGAAGCTGCCACCACCATGTTTCACTGTGGGGATGGTGTTCTTGGGGTGATGGGATTTGTTAGGTTTGCGCCAGACATAGCGTTTTCCTTGGTGGCCAAAAAGTTAAATTTTAGTCTCATCTGACCAGAGCACCTTCCTCCATACATTTGGGGAGTCGTCCACATGCCTTTTGGCAAACTCAAAACATGCCATCTTATTTTTAACACTAAGTAATGGCTTTTTTTGGCGACTCTTCCTTAAAGCCCAGCTCTGTGGAATGTATGGCTTATTGTGGTCACAAGCGCAGATACACAAGTCTCTGCTGTGGAACTCTGCAGCTCCTTAAGTGTTACCTTTGGTCTCTATGCTCTAGGTTTATTGTAATACCATTTTCTTTCCATTTGAAGATGATGGATTTGATGGTGCTCCGGGGATCATCAAAGTATCAATTGGATATTTTTTTATAACCTAACCCTGATGTGTACTTCTCAACAACTTTGTCCCTGACTTGTTTGGAGTGCTTCTTGGTCTTCATGGTGTGATGCCTCTTGCTTAGTGGTGTTGCAGCCTCTGGGGCCTTTCAGAAAAGGTGTGTTAATACTGACAGCTCATGTGACACTTAGACTGCACACAGGAGGACTTCATGGACTTAATTTCACTAATTATGTGACTTCTGAAGGTAATTGGTTGCACCAGAACTTTTGAGGGCTTCATAGCAAATGAGGTGAATACATATGTACATGCCAATTTTCATTTTTTTATTTATTAAAGCTATTTTTTTTATACATTTTTCTTATTTCACTTCACCAACTTAGACTATTTTGTGCATATCCATCACATAAATTTCAGATTAAAAAAATATATAAATTACAGGTTGTAATGTAACAAAATAGGTAAAAATCCAAGGGGGTAAATACTTTAGCAAGGCACTGTAGAAGTGGAGATGTTGCTCATAGCAACCAATCTGATTCAACTTATCTATCTAGCACCTTCTAGAAGATAATAGCTAAAATCTGATTGTTTGTTATGGGCAACATCTTTACTGCTATAAACCTGAAATTTAGTAAATATACCCCTAGGATTTGGCTTGCTTTATATTGTCAGTTTCAGCAGTGGATCTGCATCTTTGTAACAGAGCTTGCCATCCTCCATAATGTGGAATAATGAGGCAATAATTGGTTCCACTCTCCTTTTAGTAAGGGCTTATCTTAGCTTTACTATCACTCTGGATGTCAGCCATGTTACTACACAGGGTGAAATAATATTGGTGGGATATGAAGGAAAAGTGTGACTCCTGATGATAAGAACCTCTGGATGGACTGTTGCTTCCAACTTCACCAATATATGTGATTGTTATAGCTTAATTGGTATCCAATGGGTGGCAGTTTGGTGTGAGCTGAGGAATAGATAGCAATTAGGTAGACATCAGATATTCAACAGGCATTAGGACAACAGGGTCAAATAGTTGACAGGAACAAAAGGCTGACATGGACTTAGGTTGACAGGGTCAAAAGGTCAGCACTGTCAACATGCAAATTTTTTGTTGTTGTTATTTTAAACCTAATCCTAACCCTCTCCCTAATGTCTAACCCTACCCCTAACCGTAGTGCATAACCCTAACCTTACATGGAAAGTTACCAAAGACCAAACACTGGAGTTTTAGGTCAAAAAGAAATACAAAACATGGATGTAAAGGGACATATGATCAAATACACCATTGGCCAAACTCAGATTTACTTTCCATAGATATTAATGAAACACGGGAAATTACCATCATTCATGTTTGCAAAGATGAGTGGAACACTGGTGTATATGGAGTAAACTCGGACCAAAATAGATTTTCATAGTATACCAAATATATCCTTTATGCTTCACTTGTTCAGAAAATGACTTACATCTGCTTTTTAATCTAAATTATCCCCGAAAAAAAGTCTGATCTATACATATAAATGCGAAATTCCTCAATCATCACAAATTCTCTTACTTCCCGATATGTTAGTAAGCTGAAATTTACCATACTGTAGGTATTCTTCATGTAGGAAATAGGAAAAGTATTTAATTAGAATTTTAATAAACATCCCCTAAGGGGATAAAAAGGGAGTTGAAGTAATGACATCATTACCTCTGTGCGGCTTGCGTTGCGTGAACAATAACTCCCAAACGGACAATCGGATAAAAATTTGGTTTGCACCTCCAGTGTGTAGAATTTAATAAACTATAAAAATGGTCCTGTCACTTTTTACCATATCTGCTATGAGTGTTCCTCGGGTAACAACAAGAACCATGGATTAATATTTACTTACATTAAGACGTCTCAAATTTACCAAATTTTTAACACTCATTTGTATTTACAACCATGAAAATCAGAAACTCCTGTGCAAAGAATGTATAGAACAGCTAGTTCATACATATACTTCCCAAATATTTATTTTGTTTTGCCCATAGCAACCAAACACATTTTTTTTATAAAAACAAAAAACAACAACATATAGCGTAATCTGTTTGGCTGATTGTGTTTGGTTGTTTTGGTCAACATTCACTTTTCTAAGCCCAAAATGTTATAATTTTTGACAATGTCTGTGCATATTTGTTCACAATCACATCTTACAAACATTTCTACAATCACTAAAAATAAAACAGCAGTACTAATTGAAATAAACAGCTGAAAAGTATTGCCTGCAACAAAAAGCAATAACTAAAAAATATTTAAATCACAGACGACCCCTAGATGAGGAGCTTCTGAACTATTCCCAATGCCCATCATGATTGCACAGTGGACACCTTTCAGGACTACCCAGATGTGCTCATATTTGGGTCAGATATGCGGCCAATCAGTTGCATGCCCAAATGCCCTGTGGTTGTATTTAAGTCCCTGCAAATGGTATTTTGGGATTCCATAAGCCTAATGACAGGTTGTTGGTTTTGTTTGATTTATTTGATTCCAGTAAATGTATGTAGGCCTGGTGAAATGTTGGATTGACGTCCATTAGTCTGATGAATGAATTATGAAATCTGCTCTTATCAACCCTTATTTGATCGAACATGTTTGCCACCTGTGTCATTTCTCATTTAGTGAGGTGGCTGATATTGTGGTGAATCTGCTGTGTGTTTTTTCTTTAGCAAGCTATTTCTTGTGCTTGTTTTTGGAAGAAATCCAGCTGCTGAACTTGTTGTTGGGACCATCTGGTCCAAAACTTTTGTTTCGTGTTCTGGATCAGCTCAGATGTCTGGCTGGGCAGTTGTGCTAGTGGTGTTGCCATCAATGGCAGTGTGGGACATTCTTGGGTGATGGGCTACAAATTTAACATGAAAGTCCCTTCTCTTTCAGAACCCATTGTGGCTGCAGGCTGCTGGTTGGCCAGGATTTCCTCCTCTGTAGCTAAGGATGAGAAGTGTGAGTATTTTTTGCTTGTTGTAAACTTACTACAGTGCACATTTGCACTTCAACTATTTGATGTTTTTCTTGTTATATACAGTGCTTTACTAAAGTATTCACCCCCCTTGGCTTTTTACCTATTTTGTTACATTACAACCTGTCATATAATTTTGTTTTGAATTTTATGTGATGGATCTGCACAAAACAGTCTAAGTTGGTAAAGTGAAATGAGAAAAATTTATAAAAAAAATAATAATTTTTATACTGTAAATACAAATTTGAAAATTAACATGCACATATGTATTCACCCCCTTTTCTATGAAGCCCCTCAAAAGTTCTGCTGCAACCAATTACCTTCAGAAGTCACATAATTAGTGAAATGAAGTACACCTGTGTGCAATCTAGGTGTCACATGATCTGTCAGTATAAACACACCTTTTCTGAAAGGCCCCAGAGGTTGCAACACCACTAAGCAAGAGGCATCACACCATGAAGACCAAGGAGCTCTCCAAACAAGTCAAGGACAAAGTTGTTGAGAAGTACAAGTCAGGGTTGGGTTATAAAAAAAATATCCAAAACTTTTATGATCCCTAAGAGTACCATCAAATCCATCATCTTCAAATGGAAAGAAAATGGTACCACAACAAATCTGCCAAAAGAGGGCCAGCCACCAAAAATCACAGACCGGGCAAGGAGGGCATTAATCAGAGAGGCAGCACAGAGACCAAAAGTAACCCTGAAGGAGCTGCAAAGTTCCACAGCAGAGACTGGTGTATCTGCACATGTGACCACAATAATCCATACACTCCACAGAGCTGGGCTTTATGGAAGAGTGGCCAGAAAAAAGCCATTACTAATACCCCTTTTCCACTACTGATGCGGGTCACAGCCGGGTGCCTGACACGGGAGCTACTCGACTGCGACCAGCATCAGAGCCCCCTTTACCACAGCACTCACCCAACTCGGCATATTACCGGGTTGGTGACGCTCTGGTGACACGGCAGGGGCGGCGATCTCCCAGCGCCGCCCTTCCATACAGTGTAAACGGGAGCCATGTTGCATCACCGTGGCTTCCATTTACACTACAACCTTACCTGGATCATTCCCGTGTCCTACCCAGGTAGCTACCCGGGTAGGATTCACGGGCCACTTGATCCGGGTTTTTGCGGAGGGACACTTTTCCACTTACAAAAAAAAACGGTTAAATGCGTGACCCCATGCATTTACCCATTTTTTTAGCTAGTGGAAAAGGGGTATTAGTGTTAAAAATAAGATGACATGTTTTGAGTTTGCCAAAAGGCATGTGGATGACTCCCCAAATTTATTGAGGAAGGTGCTCTGGTCAGATGAGACAAAAAATTTACTTTTCCTCCGCCAAGGAAAACGCTATGTCTGGCGCAAACCCAACACATCCCATCACCCCAAGAACACCATCCCCACAGTGAAACATGGTGGTGGCAGCATCAAGCTGTGGGGGTGTTTTTCAGCAGCAGGGACTGGTAAATTGTTTTGAGCCAAGGGAAAGATGGATGGTGCTAAATACAGGGATATTCTTGAGCAAAACCTGTTTCAGTCTGCCTGTGATTGAGACTGGGACGGAAGTTCACCTTTCAGCAGGACAATGACCCGAAGCATACTGCTGAAGCAACACTCGATTGGTTTTAGGGGAAATATTTAAATGTGTTGGAATGGCCTAGTCAAAGCCCAGATCTCAATCCAATTGATAATCTGTGGTCAGACTTGAAGATTGCTGTTCACAAGCGGAAACCATCCAACATAAAGGAGCTGGAGCAGTTTTGCCTTGAGGAATGGGCAAAAATCCCAGTGGCAAGATGTGGCAAGCTCATAGAGACTAATTCAAAGTGATGGGCAGCTGTAATTGTCGCAAAAGGTGGCTCTACAAAGTACTGACTTTAAGGGGGTGAATAGTTATGCATGCTGAAGTTTTCTGTTATTTTGTCCTATTTGTTGTTTGCTTCACAATAAAAAAAACATCTTCAAAGTTGTAGGCATGTTCTGTGAATGAAATGATGCAAACCTTCAAACAATCTATTTAATTCCAGGTTGTGAGGCAACAAAACATGAAAAATGGAAAGGGGAGTGTATACTTTAGCAAGGCACTGTATCAATTGTCTTTGTACATGAATATAAACCAGCAAAAGATACTACTCATTGTTAGTGGTTTTATATAAATTCTATTTTTTTTTTAATAATTGGTTGGAATGGAATACAGCAGTACTTTAGTAAAATGTGTGTAAATTACTTTACATTTTTGAAATGTTTTAAAAATTTTTTAGGACCACTACATTCATATGTCTGCTGTCAACTTTATGTGCATGTACATATGTTTGCATGACTGCATTCATGTCTAAGATGCGTTCGTTTGTTAGATGCACAAGTGGCACATTCACAGTAAGTAGCGTGGCAAAAGATGCAGCTCGCCTAGCTTCACTGGGAGTGCATGTTCCGGCAGGGATTACGTTTGTATGTTAAAGGTTTTTTTTAAATGTTTGCATGTGTTGTTGGCCAAAGTTTTGCAAGACAAATCCGTACGCTTCTTACTTTTATGTGGAAGTGTGTGGTGCAATGAAAACGTGTGTATGCTATTTGACAAAAGACTCACCAAGAAGCTGTGATGAATGGTGTTCCGTCTCCTCTGAGGGCTCCATGATGAGGCTTGGTGACATAGATTCCACCACAGAAAGCTTGGGTATGGGTGACAGCAGTGCAAATGAAGTCCCTAAAACAAATCATGAGGATATGTATTAGCAACTACGTTTTTGGTATTCCACTGTAAAAACAAACAAACATTTTTCAATAATATACTGTACCTGCTTCCTCATCATCCTCAACCTTGTGCTGTGTGTGGGTAGGCATATGGGCAGACCTATTTTTGTCTGTATTGAAAAATGAAAAATCAACTGAAAATTGTTGCTTGTAAAACATGTTTTTTTAATAAACACATCTGAAAATAAAATATTTACATTATTAAGAATTGTCCACATATAGTAAATTTACATAAAAAGTGTCACATTAAAAACATCTTTGTTATACAATGATGTTTAAGAGTATTGTGGACTGAATATGAAACATACAACTAATCAGACTGTTGATACACAACTACAGGTATGCAGCTTAAAGTGTATGTACATAGGTTCAATTTGCTAAAGACACTTTATGAAACGTAATGTCAATTTGTGGACCGTTACATTTCAACATCATACTTTTTAAAAACATAGAACCTGAGCCTTTACTACACAAGATGTTTTTTTTTCCACAAAATAATTGGCAGTGTGCTAAAAATGACAAAGTAACTAAGAATGCATGTAACAATTGTATGCTACACCAAACTACTACAGAGATCCCCTGACAGACACAGATGTTGCTAAAGGGACCCAAACCTACACAGATGTAGCTGCACTCATCTTTACTCTGATTTTGCCATGTACACGTGCCAGTCATGTCAAAACGTCAATGCAGGTTGCCATAGTATGGGGCGGGAAGGCGTACTAAAGCGCAAGAATATATTCAGCATGCAATACACAGTTTCACCACTGGGTGGCGATTGCTCCACTAATTAAAACTGCAGTGCTGAAAACAACAGCAGCGGATGGATACCATACTGCAGTATACAGTACAATGCAATAGCAAGACCTGACAAACGGTTTAATCACTAACTGTAGTGTACAGTTTAAAGCTTTACAAATTGATGAACAGTGGGCTTCAGGCATGCTGTAGAAAATATTCATATACTGCTGGGACCAAAAACAAACAAACAGTGTATACAGACACAAACTTATGTGTTAAAGCAATGGGCCATTGTTTGTAAATACATTTTGAAAACAAAAACAAAACCCAAAAGATAAAAAAAAGATAAAAAGTTCTCGTGTTGTACAATCTGTGTGCGCTTCACCTACCCCACTGTGACTTTTTTCATGTAATCCCAAGTGTTGTGACTCCCATCTGCTTGTGCTGTTATTAAAAAAAACACTGTAAAGAAAACACCTATAAAAAGCCAAAATTTTTTTTGAAGAAAGATATTTTGAGCTGTACAATCTGTGGGGGTCATTCCGAGTTGATCGCTCGCTGCCGTTTTTCGCAGCGCAGCGAACAGGTTACTACTGCGCATATGTATGCACTACAATGCGCAGGCGCATCGTACGGGTACAAAGCAGATCGTTGCTAGGTGATGGATTTCCCGAAGAATCCATTCGCACAGCCGATCACCAGGAGATTGACAGAAAGAGGGCATTTGTAGGTGGCAACTGACCATTTTCAGGGAGTGTTTGGAAAAACGCTGTCGTGTCCAAGCGTTTGCAGGGCGGGTGTCTGACGTCAATTCCGAGACCTACAAGACTGAAGTGATCGCAAGGGCTGAGTAAATCCAGAGCTACTCAGAACTGCAACAAACTTTTTTGTCCCACTCGGCTGCAAACGCGTTCGCACACTTGCAATGCGAAAATACACTCACCATGGGCGGCGACTATGCATTTGCACGGCTGCTAAAAGTAGCTAGCGAACGATCAACTCGGAATGAGGGCCACTGCAACTTTGTTCATGTAAACCCAAGTGTTGTGACTCCTGCTGCTTGTGTTGTTATTAAAAAATTAATAAAAAAAAAAAAAGAAAAAAGAAAAAAAAAAGTTATTTTGTGTTGTACAATCTGTAAGCACCGCACCAACCCCATTGCAATTTTGTTCATGTAAACACAAGTGTTGTCACTCTCCACTGCTGGTGTTGTTGTTTGTAAATACATTTTGAAAACAAAAAAACAAAAACAAAAAAGCAACAAAAAAGAAGGTATTTTGTGTTGTACAATCTGTGTGCGCTGCATCTACCACACTGCAACTTTGTTCACGTGAACCCAAGTGTTATCACTCTCCACTGTTGGTGTTGTTTGTAAATACATTTTGAAAACAAAAAAACAAAAAATAAAAATAAAATAAAGTTGTCTTGTGTTGTACAATCTGTGTGCATTGCACCTACCCCACTATAAATTTGTTCATGCAAACCCAAGTGTTGTGGCTCCCCACTGCTTGTGTTGTTATAAAAAAAAAAAGAACAAAACATTTTTTTTTTAAAAAAAGGTCTTTTGTGTTGTACAATCTGTGACTTTGTTCATGTAAGCCCTAGTGATGAGCACCGGAAATTTTTCGGGTTTTGTGTTTTGGTTTTGGGTTCGGTTCCGCGGCCGTGTTTTGGGTTCGAACGCGTTTTGGCAAAACCTCACCGAATTTTTTTTGTCGGATTCGGGTGTGTTTTGGATTCGGGTGTTTTTTTCAAAAAACCCTAAAAAACAGCTTAAATCATAGAATTTGGGGGTCATTTTGATCCCAAAGTATTATTAACCTCAATAACCATAATTTCCACTCATTTTCAGTCTATTCTGAACACCTCACACCTCACAATATTATTTTTAGTCCTAAAATTTGCACCGAGGTCGCTGAATGACTAAGCTCAGCGACCCAAGTGGCCGACACAAACACCTGGCCCATCTAGGAGTGGCACTGCAGTGTCACGCAGGATGGCCCTTCAAAAAACTACTCCCCAAACAGCACATGACGCAAAGAAGAAAAAAAAGAGGTGCAATGAGGTAGCTGTGTGACTAAGATAAGCGACCCTAGTGGCCGACACAAACACCTGGCCCATCTAGGAGTGGCACTGCAGTATCACGCAGGATGGCCCTTCCAAAAAACACCCCCCAAACAGCACATGACGCAAAGAAAAAAAGAGGCGCAATGAGGTAGCTGTGTGACCAAGATAAGCGACCCAAGTGGCCGACACAAACACCTGGCCCATCTAGGAGTGGCACTGCAGTGTCACGCACGATGGCCCTTCCAAAAAACACCCCCCAAACAGCACATGACGCAAAGAAAAAAAGAGGCGCAATGAGGTAGCTGTGTGACTAAGATAAGCGACCCAAGTGGCCGACACAAACACCTGGCCCATCTAGGAGTGGCACTGCAGTGTCACGCAGGATGGCCCTTCCAAAAAACACCCCCCAAACAGCACATGACGCAAAGAAAAAAAGAGGCGCAATGAGGTAGCTGTGTGACTAAGATAAGCGACCCAAGTGGCCGACACAAACACCTGGCCCATCTAGGAGTGGCACTGCAGTGTCACGCAGGATGGCCCTTCCAAAAACTACTCCCCAAACAGCACATGACGCAAAGAAAAATGAAAGAAAAAAGAGGTGCAAGATGGAATTGTCCTTGGGCCCTCCCACCCACCCTTATGTTGTATAAACAGGACATGCACACTTTAACCAACCCATCATTTCAGTGACAGGGTCTGCCACACGACTATGACTGAAATGACGGGTTGGTTTTGACCCCCACCAAAAAAGAAGCAATTAATCTCTCCTTGCACAAACTGGCTCTACAGAGGCAAGATGTCCACCTCATCATCATCCTCCGATATATCACCATGTACATCCCCCTCCTCACAGATTATCAATTCGTCCCCACTGGAATCCACCATCTCAGCTCCCTGTGTACTTTGTGGAGGCAATTGCTGCTGGTCAATGTCTCCACGGAGGAATTGATTATAATTCATTTTAATGAACATCATCTTCTCCACATTTTCTAGATGTAACCTCGTACGCCGATTGCTGACAAGGTGAGCGGCGGCACTAAACACTCTTTCGGAGTACACACTTGTGGGAGGGCAACTTAGGTAGAATAAAGCCAGTTTGTGCAAGGGCCTCCAAATTGCCTCTTTTTCCTGCCAGTATAAGTACGGACTGTCTGACGTGCCTACTTGGATGCGGTCACTCATATAATCCTCCACCATTCTTTCAATGGGGAGAGAATCATATGCAGTGACAGTAGACGACATGTCCGTAATCATTGTCAGGTCCTTCAGTCCGGACCAGATGTCAGCATCAGCAGTCGCTCCAGACTGCCTGCATCACCGCCAGCGGGTGGGCTCGGAATTCTAAGCCTTTTCCTCGCACCCCCAGTTGCGGGAGAATGTGAAGGAGGAGATGTTGACAGGTCGCGTTCCGCTTGACTTGACAATTTTGTCACCAGCAGTTCTTTGAACCCCAGCAGACTTGTGTCTGCCGGAAAGAGAGATCCAAGGTAGGTTTTAAATCTAGGATCGAGCACGTGGACAAAATGTAGTGCTCTGATTTCAACAGATTGACCACCCGTGAATCCTTGTTAAGCGAATTAAGGGCTCCATCCACAAGTCCCACATGCCTAGCGGAATCGCTCTGTGTTAGCTCCTCCTTCAATGTCTCCAGCTTCTTCTGCAAAAGCCTGATGAGGGGAATGACCTGACTCAGGCTGGCAGTGTCTGAACTGACTTCACGTGTGGCAAGTTCAAAAGGTTGCAGAACCTTGCACAACGTTGAAATCATTCTCCACTGCGCTTGAGACAGGTGCATTCCACCTCCTATATCATGCTCAGTTGTATAGGCTTGAATGGCCTTTTGCTGCTCCTCCAACCTCTGAAGCATATAGAGGGTTGAATTCCACCTCGTTACCACTTCTTGCTTCAGATGATGGCAGGGCAGGTTCAGGCGTTTTTGGTGGTGCTCCAGTCTTCTGTACGTGGTGCCTGTACGCCGAAAGTGTCCCGCAATTCTTCTGGCCACCGACAGCATCTCTTGCACGCCCCTCTCGTTTTTTAAATAATTCTGCACCACCAAATTCAAGGTATGTGCAAAACATGGGACGTGCTGGAATTTGCCCATATTTAATGCACACACAATATTGCTGGCGTTGTCCGATGCCACAAATCCACAGGAGAGTCCAATTGGGGTAAGCCATTCTGCGATGATCTTCCTCAGTTGCCGTAAGAGGTTTTTAGCTGTGTGCGTATTCTGGAAAGCGGTGATACAAAGCGTAGCCTGCCTAGGAAAGAGTTGGCGTTTGCGAGATGCTGCTACTGGTGCCGCCGCTGCTGTTCTTGCGGCAGGAGTCCATACATCTACCCAGTGGGCTGTCACAGTCATATAGTCCTGAGCCTGCCCTGCTCCACTTGTCCACATGTCCGTGGTTAAGTGGACATTGGGTACAACTGCATTTTTTAGGACACTGGTGAGTCTTTTTCTGAGGTCTGTGTACATTTTCGGTATCGCCTGCCTAGAGAAATGGAACCTAGATGGTATTTGGTACCGGGGACACAGTACCTCAATCAAGTCTCTAGTTGCTTCTGAATTAACGGTGGATACCGGAACCACGTTTCTCACCGCCCAGGCTGCCAAGGCCTGAGTTATCTGCTTTGCAGCAGGATGACTGCTGTGATATTTCATCTTCCTCGCAAAGGACTGTTGGACAGTCAATTGCTTACTGGAAGTAGTACAAGTGGTCTTCCGACTTCCCCTCTGGGATGACGATCGACTCCCAGCAGCTACAACAGCAGTGCCAGCAGCAGTAGGCGTTACACTCAAGGATGCATCGGAGAAATCCCAGGCAGGAGAGGACTCGTCAGAATTGCCAGTGACATGGCCTGCAGGACTATTGGCATTCCTGGGGAAGGAGGAAATTGACACTGAGGGAGTTGGTGGGGTGGTTTGCGTGAGCTTGGTTACAAGAGGAAGGGATTTACTGGGCAGTGGACTGCTTCCGCTGTCGCCCAAAGTTTTTGAACTTGTCACTGACTTATGATGAATGCGCTGCAGGTGACGTATAAGGGAGGATGTTCCGAGGTGGTTAACGTCCTTACCCCTACTTATTACAGCTTGACAAAGGCAACACACGGCTTGACAAATGTTGTCTGCATTTCTGTTGAAATACTTCCACACCGAAGAGCTGATTTTTTTGGTATTTTCACCAGGCATGTCAATGGCCCTATTCCTCCCACGGACAACAGGTGTCTCCCCGGGTGCCTGACTTAAAAAAACCACCTCACCATCAGAATCCTCCTGGTCAATTTCCTCCCCAGCGCCAGCAACACCCATATCCTCCTCATCCTGGTGTACTTCAACACTGACATCTTCAATCTGACTATCAGGAACTGGACTGCGGGTGCTCCTTCCAGTACTTGCAGGGGGCGTGCAAATGGTGGAAGGCGCATGCTCTTCACGTACAGTGTTGGGAAGGTCAGGCATCGCAAACGACACAATTGGACTCTCCTTGTGGATTTGTGATTTCGAAAAACGCACAGTTCTTTGCTGTGCTTTTGCCAGCTTGAGTCTTTTCATTTTTATAGCGAGAGGCTGAGTGCTTCCATTCTCATGTGAAGCTGAACCACTAGCCATGAACATAGGCCAGGGCCTCAGCCGTTCCTTGCCACTCCGTGTGGTAAATGGCATATTGGCAAGTTTACGCTTCTCCTCCGACAATTTTATTTTAGATTTTTGAGTCCTTTTTTTACTGATATTTGGTGTTTTGGATTTTACATGCTCTATACTATGACATTGGGCATCGGCCTTGGCAGACGACTTTGATGGCATTTAATCGTCTCGGCCATGACTAGTGGCAGCAGCTTCTGCACGAGGTGGAAGTCGATCTTGATCTTTCCCTATTTTTGGAACCTCAACATTTTTGTTCTCCATATTTTAATAGGCACAACTAAAAGGCACCTCAGGTAAACAATGGAGATGGATGGATACTAGTATACTTATGGATGGACGAGCGACTGCAGACACAGAGGTAGCTACAGCCGTGGACTACCGTACTGCGTCTGCTGCTAATATAGACTGGATGATAATGATATAAAAAATATATATATATCACTACTGCAGCCGGACAGGTATATATTATATAATGACGGACCTGCTGGACACTGTCAGCACTGCAGACTCCTAAAGTAAGCTACTAGTATCAAGAAGATAGAAAAAAAAAAACACCACAGGTAGGTGGTATACAATTATGGATGGACGAGCGACTGCCGACACAGAGGTAGCTACAGCCGTGGACTACCGTACTGCGTCTGCTGCTAATATAGACTGGATGATAATGATATAAAAATATATATATATATCACTACTGCAGCCGGACAGGTATATATTATATAATGACGGACCTGCTGGACACTGTCAGCACTGCAGACTCCTAAAGTAAGCTACTAGTATCAAGAAGATAGAAAAAAAAAAAACACAACAGGTAGGTGGTATACAATTATGGATGGACGAGCGACTGCCGACACAGAGTTAGCTACAGCCGTGGACTACCATACTGCGTCTGCTGCTAATATAGACTGGATGATAATGATATAAAAAATATATATATATCACTACTGCAGCCGGACAGGTATATATTATATAATGACGGACCTGCTGGACACTGTCAGCACTGCAGACTCCTAAAGTAAGCTACTAGTATCAAGAAGATAGAAAAAAAAAACACAACAGGTAGGTGGTATACAATTATGGATGGACGAGCGACTGCCGACACAGAGGTAGCTACAGCCGTGGACTACCGTACTGCGTCTGCTGCTAATATAGACTGGATGATAATGATATAAAAAATATATATATATCACTACTGCAGCCGGACAGGTATATATTATATAATGACGGACCTGCTGGACACTGTCAGCACTGCAGACTCCTAAAGTTAACTACTAGTATGAAGAAGATAGAAAAAAAAAACCCACCACAAGTAGGTATACAATTATGGACGAGCGACTGCCGACACAGAGGTAGCTACAGCCGTGGACTACCATACTGCGTCTGCTGCTAGTATAGACTGGATGATAATGATATAAAAAAAAATATATATCACTACTGCAGGACAGGTATATATTATATAATGACGGACCTGCTGGACACTGTCAGCAGAATGCGTTTATAGAATAAAAACACCACACGACGAGTGTTTAACTTTTTCAGGCAGACAATCACAATATACTGGTGGTCACTGGTCAGTCACACTGGCAGTGGCACTCTGGCAGCAAAAGTGTGCACTGTTAAATATATGTACTCCTGCTATAACTGCTCCCCAGTCTCCCCCACAATTAAGCTGTGTGAGCAGTGAGCACTCAGCACAGTCAGATATACATAGATGATGCAGCACACTGAGGCTGAGCACAGATATGGTATACTGTGTCACTGTGTATCGTTTTTTTTCAGGCAGAGAACGGATTATATTAAATAATAATAAAACTGCACTGGTGGTCACTGGTCAGTCACTAGTAAACTCTGCACTCTCTGAGTACTCCTAAGCTCCAGTAAATCATGTGTCTCACTCTCACTATCTATTTCTATTCTAAACGGAGAGGACGCCAGCCACGTCCTCTCCCTATCAATCTCAATGCACGTGTGAAAATGGCGGCGACGCGCGGCTCCTTATATAGAATCCGAGTCTCGCGATAGAATACGAGCCTCGCGAGAATCCGACAGCGGGATGATGACGTTCGGGCGCGCTCGGGTTAGCCGAGCAAGGCGGGAAGATCCGAGTCTGCCTCGGACCCGTGTAAAAAGAGTGAAGTTCGGGGGGGTTCGGTTTCCGAGAAACCGAACCCGCTCATCACTAGTAAGCCCAAGTGTTGTGACTCCCTGCTGCTAATGTTGTTTGGGAAAAAATTGAAAACAAAATAAATAAAATAAAACATAAAATAGTTATAGGGTAATATACATACACAATATGCTCAATGCAAAAAAAAATTGTGTTGATACTGTATTTGTTCTGTACTTACTGTGAGTGATCATGCATGCCCATAATATTCTGTACATACAGTATATTGCATTTAAAGATAAACAATCAGCTTAAGCTTATTATAGGAGACCTTTTCCTGTCCTCAGTTATAATAATTCTAATATAGAAGCGTCACTGCCGAATCAAACACAAAAAAATCTAATAATTTTTTTTATAAAAGAGTTTTCAGGGAATTGTACCCTATGTACTGTACACGGGCATGCTAAGCGTTGACAGTATCTCTAGACTAAAGTAGCCCACTATCAATGATTGCACAATCGTTCATTTCACTATGCATTGTCATGTTCTTAATAGGGTAAACAACATATACATCACAGAGCAATGTATGCAGTATGCATGTATTATAATAAATTATGTGAAAACAAAAAATTTATACTAACATTTGTTGCACTTGAAAAAAGAAAAGAAAAAACAGTCAGAGTGACCGACAAATAAATGAAATCATAACACACTTATCAGGCTGCCTTGAGGAATCACTGTCACACATATACATGCACCAGACTAACTGCAAAGGAATCATCACCTTCCGTGTTTCTTCATAGCCCAAATATATGGCCACATAAGGAGAGTCACCACCTGTCCCACGGGATGACTTGGCCTCCATAGACATTTTCACCCTCACCCAGCACTTAATATTCCACAACCCTTTCTTGCATGTGTTTTCACTCCTGTGCACAAGCCCTTCAGGATTGACGGCAGCTACCACCTTAGTCCATATGGAGCTGTTCTTCCTGGTAGAAACACATGTCACTTCCTGACCAAACAGCTGTCAGTGGTACTTTATCAACCCCATCACCAGGGCCATATTCTACACACAAAAAAAACTTTACTTTGTGGCCCATCTTTTGCCTGGTGAGTGGACTGCTCATCACTATCCCCATCAGAGGACTGGGGATCCTAGACTGCAATCTCCTCCACCTCACTACTCTCTTCTTCAAACATTTTCAGCACAAAAAGAACAAATAAAACAGAAAAATAACAACAAACACACTCCTCCACTATCACCGCTCAAACAGCACAGATCCCTCAGACACACACTGACAAGAGACTTTAAATGACAACGACAGAAAAATAAGACAGACTAATAAAGAACTGCACAATAAGAAACAAAAGACCACTTACAAACACAGTACAGCACTCAGAAATCAATAAAAAGTTTCCAAAAAGTCTTCTTGATAATGTATTATACTGTACCTGTGATGGCCAGATGAACATAATCACAGGTATTATGGGGTGCATCAGAAATTGGTGGTAGAAGGTATTTAAAGGTTATTTTGTATTCATTTTACAGAAGTTGTTCCTGATGAATACACAGCAATAAAGAGAGCTGAAACATTAAAAATAAAACTATACCCCTGTAACTAGTTCATAATTGCTTCATAGTGCCATCAACATTCCATATCTATCTATCTATCTATCTATCTATCTATCTATCTATCTATCTATCTATCTATCTATCTATCTATCTATCGATCTATATCGGCAGAGATGGGAGACATGGCACTAACAGGACTTTCAGTATTCAGCTTACTTGCTTAAAAAATCAGCATTCCTGCTGTATATTTTTGTCAACGTTTCATTTTAATAGCATACAATTTCATCAGGACCTACACTCAGATAATCCTTTTCCTACCTTATATAACCAAGTGAAGAAAACAACAGTCAGACCGTCACCATACACAGCGTCCACACCGTTGGGGGCCAAAGATGTCACAGAGCCATGCCGTGCACTACCCGGCGCTGTTCCCATGGAAACCTTCCAGACATGGTAAGCAGTGCTAGAGAAAATAATAATACATGTGCTAATTTTAAATTGACCAGTATACATATGGGATCCGGTCTCTAGGTCAACAGTAACTAGGTCAACACTATCTAGGTCGACCACTATTGGTCGTCAGTAACTAGGTCGACAGGGTTTCTAGGTTGACGGGGTCGCTATGTCGACATGTTCTAGGTCGACAGGTCACTTTGCTTGAAGCATGGCAAGTGGAGTGACCCAAGTGAGGTGCCACAGTGAATTAATTGGGGTTCCCGGTCACTCTACGAAAAAAACAACACCAAAAACCCCCATAAATACTCATGTTAACCTTTTAACCTGTCGTCCTAGACCATCTCGACCTAAAGACCTTGTCGAATCAGGACCTCTGTGAAGTGACCCTGGCCTCTTGACAGGCCCCTCCCCCTCAACATATTCCGCCCCCATTAGGACTTCTCAGGCTGGTGTTCAATCCCAATCCGCCCCTGGATAGATAGACAGACAGACAGACAGACAGAAAGGCAGACAGACAGACAGACAGACAGACAGACAGACAGACAGACAGACAGATAGATAGATAGATAGATAGATAGATAGATAGATAGATAGATTAGAGGCGGAACTTGTGAGTGGTGTGCCTATGTGCAAAAAATATCACTCCTTGTCCCCTGCAGCTCCCTTCTCCCCCTCCCTCCTCCTTCTTCTCCCCTGCCCGGGATCATCATCTGCCAGAAGCTGCTGCACCGAGGAGCCTGACTGCCAGCGGAGACAGTAAGTATAATCTATTCTTTTTTCTGTCTATCTATCTATCTATCTATCTATCTATCTATCTATCTATCTATCTATCTATCTATCTATCTAGCTATCTATCTATCTATCTATCTATCTATCTATCTATCTATTCTGTCTGTCTGCCTTAATTTGTAAAAAGGGGGACTGTCTGCCATAATGTGTAAAAAAGGGGACGCTGTCTGCTGTAATGTGTAAAAATGGGGACACTGTCTGCCTTAATGTGTAAAAACGGGACGCTGTCTGCTGTAATGTGTAAAAAGGGGACACTGTCTGCCGTAATGTGTAAAAAGGGCATGCTGTCTGCCGTAATGTGTAAAAGGTGGACTCTGCCGTAATGTGTAAAAAGGGGACGCTGTCTGCCATAATGTGTAAAAAGGGGAATCTGTCCGCCGTAATGTGTAAAAAGGGGAATCTGTCTGCCGTAATGTGTAAAAGTGGCTCTACCTGGTGTAGTGGTGCTACTGTGTGGCATAATTTGAATAATAGAGACTACTGCGCACCGTTATATGAGTTGGCATTATTTTGTGGTCACACCCCTTCTCCATGAAGCCACACCCCTATATTTTTTGCGGGGGGCCTAAGGCGCGCACTGCCCTGTTTTACATAGGGGGGCTCCGATGCCGTTTCTTGCACACAGCGCTAAAATGTCTAGTTACATCACTGTTGCTAGGTATTGATTTCCCTGGCCCTGAGCAGGTCCCCCTCACCAGATCTTCTCAAGGGGTGAGGGGGTGGACTTGGAAGGGATGGGAGGTGGCCCCCAAAGCATTTTGTCGCACCTGGGCCCACCGCTCGCTAGTTCCACCACTGCATGATACAGCACAGTACAGGGAGGGCGAGCACACTCTACATACAGCACAGTACAGGGAGGCGGCACATAAACTACATACAGCACAGTACAGAGAGGGAGCACATACAAGTACTTAAACACAGACACAGGGTACCAGCACAGTGGAATCTGTCCCAGTGGCCAATCCACTGGGACATACATAGTCATCACATTATTAGAAGTATAGCATCACATTACACCTACAGCACCACATTGCACGTATAGCACCGTATTACGGGGGTCATTCCGAATTGTTCGCTCATTGCCAATTTTCGCAACGGAGCGATTAAGGCAAAAATGCGCATGCGTATGGTAAGCAGTGCGCATGCGCTAAGTATTTTAGCACAAAACTTAGTAGATTTACTCACGTCCGAACAAAGAATTTTCATAGTTGAAGTGATCGGAGTGTGATTGACAGGAAGTGGGTGTTTCTGGGTGGAAACTGACCGTTTTCTGGGAGTGTGCGGAAAAACGCAGGCGTGCCAGGATAAGACGCAGGAGTGTCTGGAGAAACGGGGGAGTGGCTGGCCGAACGCAGGGCGTGTTTGCGACGTCAAACCAGGAACGAAACGGGCTGAGCTGATCGCAGTGTAGGAGTAAGTCTCGAGCTACTCAGAAACTGCTAAGAATTTTCTATTTGCAATTCTGCTAATCTTTCGTTCGCAATTCTGCTGTGCTAAGATACACTCCCAGAGGGCGGCGGCCTAGCGTGTGCAATGCTGCTAAAATCTGCTGGCGAGCGAACAACTCGGAATGACTCCCTACATGTATAGAACTGCACTACATGTATGGCACTGCATTGCACAAATAGCATCACATAACACGAATAGCTCCGCACTACATGTATAGCACCGCATAATAGGGGCCTTCCTCTGGGAGTCTTCAAAGAGGAAGGCCCCTAGTGGGCTGAAACGCGTTGGAGAGACACACATTGGAAACCACCTCGACAAAGTACAGGACCCGTGCACGGGAGAAAGAGAGGACACTAGGCTGAGAACGCGTGATCGAGAACTCCGCTAACAAACACTACAAGGCGACACCAGAGGAAGAAGCCGGTGATGGGAGGCCATTATCGGCGGTGACAGGTGAGCAGAGTCAACTTCCCTACACGGCGGGGGGGACGGTCAGCGGTTCATTGAGCCGCGACTGTTCTTCATCCCCCGTGCAGATGTTTCTTGCCTCCACGGCTGACTGATATCTGGTGAGCGTCCGTACACTGACGCGTCACTGGAGTTCAGGGCCGTGGTGGCTTGATTAGTCCCCCGTCCAGACAGATCGTGCTTCAGCGGCTGACTGAGATCCGGCGAGCGTCTGTACACTGACGCGCCACCGGAGTTTAGAGCCAAGGCAGTCTGACTAGTCCCCGGAGGGGTAGTTTGACAGACCCTATCCGTACGGCGGGGAACACGGCGAGCATCGCACACAGCCGCTGCCATGATGTACTCCCTGCCGAGACAGGTCCCTGCTTACACAGCACACGCTCACCCAGGGAGCGCTGGTGAACCGGCGCCCAGCAGGGGAATGGGGCTGCAATAGGGCGGACCAGTCCAGAGGGTATTGCTCCCAGCACACACCCGGTCAATTCCCACCATTCACCGTGAAGAACTACTCCTATAAGGTATACCTAAGTGCAAGTAGCTACTCGGACGAGCGGGCCGCAGCCGTCCGAAGGACATTCAAGACTGTGTTTCCCTTAGTCTCTTTGGTCACTCACCAAGGGTCAGGTACCGCTCACATTACCGTGTTGACCAGGAGGTTAATATCACTTGTTGCGGGACATTATACTCTAATTTACTTTACTTTTAATTTATTTGCAGGATTAACTGCATTTAATCCTTACGTTACTTATATTTCTCATTTGTTTGGAAGATCTATGTCATTAATTACTTTTTGAATTGATCAGTAAAGATTTATTACCTATATTGTGCAAGGTCCATATTTCTACACATTGGCCATTTTTCTATTGTATATATAGGAGACACCCACACAACGAATAGGGCCGAGCGCAACATTTAATCACCAATTACTGTCTATAGGTTTGTCACCTAAGTGCTGCAGCTAGCCCGAACAGGTACACTCGGTGTGCAGAGTCACGAACTTTCTCTACATTACATACATAGCCACCGCATTATGGTGATCATTCCGAGTTGATTGCTCGCTAGCTGTTTTTAGCAGCCGTGCAAATGCATAGTCGCCGCCCACGGGGAGTGTATTTTCACTTTGCAAGTGTGCGAATGCCTGTGCAGCCGCAGTTTCAGAGACAAAATGTTTTCTACCAAGGTAAAAAAGGGGGTTTGGGGCGCTTAATAGATGTTGCTTTTCTAATGCTGCTGCTAAAAAATGGGGTAGTCAACCCCAGAACCACATACAGATAAACAAATCAAATAGCAGCGCTCAATGGAATAAATGTAACTAAGAAGGATTGAGTGAAAAATTAATCACAATTTAATTATACAAATTTCTAAAAACACATAAAAATATACCATAGTATGGCCACTTGTATGATTAACCATTTAAATGACTGCTGCCTTTCCGGTGTAGTCCGTTCCTAATATAAAGTGGACTGGCAAAAACTTTGCGTATAAAACACTGGAAATGGACCAAAAGTAAAGTCCCACATAGGTTATTACCACATTGGGCCGCTGGAGGTGTAGTCCCTTGAAATTGTCCTTTTGTTGGACTCAAACCCAGGCAAGGGTTGAGAGGGATCCTCACTGCAATGCGGTTCCTCCTGTTGTGCAAAGGATGGGTGGTAATCCAGATGAATTGTTTCTCTGTAGGTTTTGCGCTCCAGGAGGAACCGCATTGCAGTGAGGATCCCTCTCAACCCTTGCCTGGGTTTGAGTCCAACAAAAGGACAATTTCAAGGGACTACACCTCCAGCGGCCCAATGTGGTAATAACCTATGTTGGACTTTACTTTTGGTCCATTTCCAGTGTTTTATCCGCAAAGTTTTTGCCAGTCCACTTTATATTAGGAACGGACTACACCGGAAAGGCAGCAGTCATTTAAATGGTTAATCATACAAGTGGCCATACTATGGTATATTTTTATGTGTTTTTAGAAATTTGTATAATTAAATTGTGATTAATTTTTCACTCAATCCTTCTTAGTTACATTTATTCCATTGAGCGCTGCTATTTGATTTGTTTATCTGTATGCAGTTTCAGAGACACCCATAAACGCCCTCTTTCTGTCAATCTTCTTGCGATCGGCTGTGCGTATGGATTCTTCGTTAAATCCATAGCTCAGCAATGATCTGTATTGTACCCGTATGATGCGCATGCGCATTGCGGTGCATGCGCAGTAGAGACCTCATCGCAGCGCAGTGAAAATCGGCAGCATGCGATCAACTCGGACTGACCTGCTACTTACGTAGCCACCGCATTACATAAATAGGCCCATCATCATGGACATACATTGGGCAGCTATAGGGCTGTAGGACCTTGCATTAGAGATTGTCCCAGGGCTGGCTGTGAGTGCTGCCTTATCAGCTGGAAGCCTGAGAACAAGGTACATCCTGCTCCTGTCCAGTCCCCAAACCATACACTGTGACAGGGGACGCCCTAACCATTACACCATCATGATAATGAAAATAATAAACCTCTCTGCAGGGTCCCCTTCAGTGCTCAGTCACCGCTCTGCCCAGATCAGTGAGAGTGCGGGAGCTGAGGTGGCGGCGGGTGTAGTGAACCCGGCTCAGACCATCACTATGCTGCTGCTCCCAGGCCGGGCTTGTTAAAAAGAGAGGATGCTGCTTAGCTGGTTAACTTTCTACAGTTCCCCCGTTGGTAGAACAGCTTCACCACTTTTCACGGCTAGCGGCACCTGCTAGTACTGGAAGCAGTGTGAGCCAGCCCAGCCTGAGTGTGAATTGGCCTGACTGAGGGGGATATGGGACCGACCCATCGGTATCTGTCATGGTGTCCTGGTGGGCCAATCCACCCCTGTATCTATTTATCTATCTTTATATAGCACAAGATGTCCGGCTCTCCCTGTATTAAGGATAACTGTCCGAGTAGAAGCACAGCTTACAGAACATGGCAGCAGCAATATATGCTTCACATATGTGCAGCACTCCAGGAACCATATGAAATTCAGGCAGACACCAGCTTATTTGTCAAAGTTTCATGGGTTATAACATGTCATGAGGACTAAAAACATACAAAGCAAACTCACCTTATAAAACCCTATCACCATGTGCACACCTGCCTCCAGCCAGGAAGCTGAACTTCCAGTATTCGGTACTTTATAAATGACATCATCACAGAGGGTTCTCTGCATCTGCATTCCACACCAGGGATGTAACTAGGGGGGGCGCTAAGGGGGCATGTGCCCCGGGTGCAGGATTTGAGGGGGCACCAAGGAGTTAGAGGAGCAGGGTTTTTCTGTTTAGTGTTTTTCCCGGCAGTGCTGTGCTGCTCCAGTGAGACAGCAGACAGCTCCCACGGCAATGTATCTGACTCACCTGTTTGCCCGCAGCTGGCTCTGATGCTGTGCGGGTGAGCTCCAGTACCTGGGATCTCTCCCATGTTGGCTACTATCTTAAACTCTCTTCTTTGTCATGCAGTGCTTTGACTAGCATGGGGTGCACTGTACAAGCTACAATAGAAGCGTACTGTGCACCCAGTTAGCAGTATCAACCTACGCTTTACCTCCCAGATGGGGGGATTTGGTGTAGCTTATAGAGGGGTGTAGTGCAGTGATGTAGTTTACCATATAGGGTATGTAGTGTGGTCATGTATTGTAGTATATATGGGCATGTAGTGCACTGATGTGGTGTAGCATATAAAGGGATGTAGTGTAGTGATGTAGTGTAGCATATAGGGTATGTAGTGGAGTGTATAGGGGCATGTAGTGTAGTGATGTAGTTCAGCGTGAAGGGGATGTAGTATAGTGATGTAGTGCAGTGGATAGGGGAATGTAGTGCAGTGATGAAGTGTTATGATATAGTGCAATGTATGGGGACACACAGAGGAGCATGTAATTGAACACGCTGGAGGTGCATGTGACGCATATGGCATTTGAGGCACAAAGGGGAATATTGTCCAGTAGTATCCACTTTTTTCAAAATGTTTGATAATCTGATTATTTTAGTCTGATAGGGTTTGTTTGCTTGTTTGTGTGTGTGTGTGTGTGTGTGTGTGTGTGTGTGTGCGTGCGTGTGTGTGTGTGTGTGTGTGTGTGGGGGGGCAGGGGGGCGCCAAATTACTTCCTTGCCCCGGGTGACGAAAATCCTAGTTTCGGCCCTGCCAGCACCATCCAGGCATATCCCATCACATTAACAACTAAATTACACAGTACTAAATACTTTCAAAGTTGCAAAAGGCTGCTAAATATGTAATGATATTGAGAATTATATATATTTACTAGCTGAAGTACCCGGCATTGCCCAGGATTTTAAGAATTTCTGTTTACAAAATTAAATGGAAATATTAAACACACAGTATGAATAACATTGTGGATAGCTGAATACCCGTGATTCGCTATGGGATGAGGATGGTAAATTAGAATGATAGTTGTTCGTTAATTTACATTGGTTGGAGATCTAGTATATAGGCATATCTTGCTTCCCTGACACACTTTATACAGCGGCTGGACCCCTTTTTGATCCCCCAAGGGACCCTGCTCTTCCCACTATACAACTCTCAGTCTGTGGCTTCCTGCTGCCTCCATTTCCCTCCTCACATCATGTCAGCGGGCCTGTGAAATGATCGATTTATTAACATTTTCTTATATAGCGTAGCAAATTATGTATCTACTGATATACTCTGTGCTGCTGGGGGACCATGCTACTTCCACTATATAACTCCCAGTGTGTGCTACCTCCATTCCTCTAATCACATCATGTCACTGGCCCTGTCACATGCAGCCCTGTGATCATTGACATATTGTGCATGTTCTGATATAGTCTGTGCTGCTGGCCCAGCCCTAGGGTTGCTAGTAGTGTGTTACCCCCACAGTGTTTGTTCCAGAGTGTAAGTCATATGTGTAGCAAGTTTGGTGTAAATTGTTCCAGGAATTCCAGAGTTATGCTGTCTGCTGGAAAATTCTGTGCTGCTGCCTCACCCCTGGAGATGCTAGGGGTGTCTTAACCCCACAGTTTTGTTCCCAGCTTGTAAGTGAGATGTGTACCAAGTTTGTTGTAAATTGGTCCAGGCATTCGGGAGTTAGGCTGTCTTCTGAAATACTCTGTGCTGCTGTCCAACCCCTAGGAGTGCTACGGGTGTCTAACCTACATAGAGTTTGTTACCAGATTGTAAATCAGATGTGTACCAGATTTGGTGTAAATTGCTAGAGGCCTTCCACAGTTATGGTGTCTGTTGACATACTCTGTGCTGCTGTCCCACTCCTAGGAGTGCTAGGCGTGTCTTACCCCCACAGTGTTTGTTTCCAGAGTGTAAGTCATATGTGTACCAAGTTTTTTGTAAATTGCTGCAGGCATTCCAGAGTTATGCTGTCTGCTGAAATACTCAGTGCTGCTGCCTCACCCCTATGGGTGAAATGGGTGTCTTCCCCTGACAGTGTTTGTTCCCAGATTGTAAGGCATATGTGTATTAATTTTTGAGTACATTGCTCCAGCAATTCCAGAGTTATGCTGTCTCCTGATATACTCTGTGCTGCCGTCTAGGGGTACTAGAATTGTTTTAGTTGCCTCGGACGTGTTTTAATACGCTCATTTGTACATTTCACAATCTTCACTTGTAACCTGTGGATTTGTATAGAAAGACAGAAGGACAAACTTTCACTTTTATATAAGTAGATTAATATATATAGTCAATACAGTTCAAATGGCCGCACTCACAGCATAGTTTAAAACATGACCACGAAGATCCCAATTGTTCTCAATGTTTCAATTTCTTTACTGAAATTTTAATCAAGAGTTACAACCAGATTAAATCAGTTTCTTACCTTATATCCCAATTCACCCAGTGAAGAGTACACCTCCTGACTCATGGTACCCGCGTCCGTGCAGCGCTGGGTCGCGCCTCTCGTGACGTCAGAACCAGCGCCGAGTCAGTTTGCTAGGAAACACATATAAACAAAGCTAAACCTTAGTACCGTGCGGATGAGACCGGGAGCAAAGACAAATGGCTAGTAAAGAGAGGATTAAGAAAGATATACATAGTTTCAAAGCACAGAGGAAACAGAATGATATTAAAGGAACACATTGAGATTCAGTTTTTCATTTAAGCCATTCAGATACACTGTGTTTAATTTGTATATCCATCTTGCTTCCTTTTGTAATAAAACACGAGCTCTGTCACCTCCTCTCCGGCCCTCTGGAACTCCATCAATCATTTTGTAACGAATTGTACAGTACATAAGCCATGTCTAAAGGCCCTGAAGTGTTTGGCAACAGGTTGCTCAGTAGGTTTGCCGTTGATTGCTGCCAAGATCCTTTCCTTGAATTTCCTCACAGATTTGCCTACGTAAACCATGCCGCAAGGGCATCTAATGCAGTAGATGACATATGTTGAATTTTAAGTAAAGACCTGATTAATTTTGATCAAACTGCCTGAGTGAGGATGCGGGTATATATTGCCCTGTTCTAAGTACCCACATGTTGTACATCCCAGGCAGCGATAGTTGCCTGGTTTCTTTACTAAAAAATGTGCTTGTTTCTGTTGAGTGAAACCGGATACGTCCATGTTTACTATGTAGTCCCTAATATTCTTATTGCGTTTGTAGCATGGTACTAATCTATTGTCCTTCAGAAGAGGGAGGTCTGGGTCGTTTAGCCATGTTCATCAAGGATGCACTGGAAGAGGAGTATTTGTTGAACCACAATGTTTGGTTCCTCATCTCCCTGTGCTTCCTTTTGCTCAGTAATGCATTTCTTGGTATACTGCTTGCTTTATCCATGGCTTTAACAAGCTCATTATTTCTGTAACAACGTTCTAGGAATTTGTCATCCTTTTTTTTTTAGATATTTGTTCTCCTCCTCCTTTGTACTACAGATTCTCCTCACCCTGAGAAATTGGGAGTATGGTAGTCCTCTGTTCAATGCAGCAGGGTGGTCGCTTGGTGCTTGGAGTAGGGAGTTTCCATCTGTCGTCTTGCTGTATAGAGAGGTATAGAAATTCCCCTCCCTAAGCTCGACTTTCACATCTAAAAAGTTGATTACCTCATCACTGATATTATATGTAAATTTTATGTTAGAGTATTGCGTGTTTATCATATCCATCATGGATGTGAAAACATCCTTGGAACCACTTCACAGTAAGAAAACATAGTTGATGTAGCGTTTAAATTGGATTTTAGACGAATATTCTGTATTCGAAAAGAATAAATTATGTTTTACATCGAACACCTTCATGTTCAATGTAGAACTAATTTATTGACTATCTATTTCGAGGAGGGCACCCAGCGCTGTTGCTACAGAGGAAAGGAGAGTGCCAGAACCTGCTCTTTGTTATTTATATATATATATATATATATATATATATATTAGAGATGTGCGGGTTCAGTTTTGCTCGGATTTACTCGAAGCTCGAAACGGCATCTTATTGGATCACGGATGTCACGCGTTTTGGATAGCCAATAAGCAAAACCCAAAATACCAGAGTAAGTCCGAGTAAAACCGAACCCGCTCGTCCCTTTTATATATATATATATATATATATATATATATTTTTTTTTTTTATACATATATATATATCCAATAAAGAGAGTTGTTTGCATCTGCTTGTGTCTTTGGATTACTAAAAGTTATTATCAGTCTGCAGAGATATATCTCTAGTTAGTTGCATTTTCACAACCCCCTGAAGGTGTATTTTTTTGCATCTATTTAGGGCAGGTGCAAGTGCTGACTGATAATAATTAGGGATGATCAAAGATCTGAATCCCCCCGAGCTTCGTGGTCCGAGTCCAGCTTGGGTTTTCACACTAGACTCATTTCCCAGAACGAGGTAAAACGTCATCATCCTGGTGTCGGATTCTCCCACTATAAAAATTTGAATATTTTGCGCCTCCCGCCCTGCCATCTTCAATCCAGTCTTGGAGAGTGTAGCGAGAGGATGTGTCTCCTCATTGTCTGTGGGAAAGTGTCATGGGGTGGCGACCTGCTCTTTTATATCATTCCATTGGTGCTGGCTTGTGCTGCAACAGTCCAGTGGTGGTGTCTTGCGCTGCATCAGTCCAGTCACAGTGGTGGTGTCCTGTGCTGCCATATATCCAGTGCTGCTGTATAAGTCCGGTCCAGTGGTGCTGTCTTGTGCTGCATCAGTCCAGTGGTGGTGTCTTGTGCTGCATCAGTCCAGTCACTCCAGTGGTGGTGTCCTGTGCTGCCAAAAGTCCAGTGGTGCTGCTGAATAAGTCAAGTCCAGTGGTGCTTTCTTGTGCTGCATCAGTCCAGTGGTGGTGTCCTGCGCTGCCATAAGTCCAGTAGTGGTGCCCTGTGCTACACAAGTCCAGTGGTAGTGCTGTATAAGTCCAGTACAGTGGTGCTGCCATATAAGTCCAGTCCAGTAGTGCTTCCATATAAGTCCAGTCCAGTGGTGCTGCTGTATAAGTCCAGCGGTACTGCCGTATAAGTCCAGCAGTACTGCTGTATAAGTCCAGCGGTACAGATGTATAAGTCCAGCGGTACTGCCGTACTAGTCCAGGGGTACTGCCGTATTAGTTCAGGGGTACTGCCCCATAAGTCCATCGGTACTGCTGTATAACTCCAGCGGTACTGCCGTATAAGTCCAGTGGTGCTGTCCTGTGCTGTATATTATTTACTACAAATAAAGGGGTTATTAATATTTAATCCAAATTGTTTTTCAGGCTTTGCCATGTGTGTGTGGTTTAGGGGTACGCTCTCCTGTGCTGCATATAATTATAAAAACTCCAAATGAAAGGCTTATTATCCAAATAATTTTTACAGGGTTTGCCCTGTATGGTGTAGGGGTATGCTCTCATGTGCCGCATATTTTTATATTAATTCCAAATAAAAGGGTTATTATCCAAATAATTTTTACAGGCTTTGCCGTGTGTGTTTGTGTGGTTTAGGGGTATGCTCTCCTGTGCTGCATATTATTATAATAACTCCAAATAAAAGTGTTATTATCCAAATAATTTTTACATGCTTTTCCATGTGTGGTTTAGTGGTATGCTCTCCTGTCCTGCATATTATTATAATAGCTCCAAATAAAAGGCTTATTATCCAAATAATTTTTACAGGGTTTTCCCTGTGTGGTTTAGGGGTATGCTCTCCTCTGCCACATATTATTATAATAACTCCAAATAAAAGTGTTATTATCCAAATAATTTTTACATGCTTTGCCATGTGTGGTTTAGGGGTACGCTCTCCTGTGCCACATATTGTTTTATAACTCAAGAAAAATAATGGAGGATAAAATAAGGAAAGATCAAGAACCACTTCCTCCTAGTGCTGAAGCTTCTGCCACTAGTCATGACATAGACGATGAAATGCCATCAACGTCGTTTGCCAAGGCCGATGACCAATGTCATAGTAGAGGGCATGTAAAATCCAAAAAGCCAAAGTTCAGTATAATGATTAAAAAAATAAATAAATTTAAATTGTCCGAGTAGAAATGTAAACTTGCCAATATGCCATTTACGACACAGAGTGGCAAGGAACGGCTAAGGCCCTGGCCTATGTTCATGACCAGTGGTTCAGCTTCACATGATGATGGAAGCCCTCATCCACTATAAAAATGAAAAGAGTTAAGCTGGCAAAAGCACAGCAAAGAACCTTGCGTTCTAAGATGGTATCACAAAACCCCAAGGAGAGTCCAAGTGTGTTGGCGGTTGCAATGCCTGACCTTCCCAACACTGGATGAGAAGAGGTGTCTCCTTCCACCATTTGCACACCCTCTGCATGAGCTGGAAGGAGCACCCACAGTTCAGCTCCTGATATTCAGATTGAAGATGTCACTGTTGCAGTACACCAGGATGAGGATATGGGTGTTGCTGGCACTGAGGAGGAATGTGACAATGAGGATTCTGATGGTGATGTGGTTTGTTTAAATCAGGCACCGGGGGGAGACAATTGTTGTCCATGGGATGAATAAGCCCATTTTCATGCCTAGGCAAAAAAACAAAAAAAAACCCTCTTCGGTGTGGAATTATTTCTCCACTAATCCGGACAACAGGTGTCAAGCCATCTGTAGCCTTTGCCAATCTGTAATAAGTAGGGGTAAAGATGTTAACAACCTAGGAATATTCTTCCTTATACGTCACCTGCTGCGCATTTATCAGAAGTCATTGTCAAGTTCAGAAACTAGGGGTAGGAGCGTAAGCACTCCGCTGACACCTAAATCCCTTCTTCTGCTCCTGCAAGCCACGCCAACAACTCCCTCAAGGTCAATTCCTCCTCAGTCAGGAACATAAGTAGTCCTACAGGCCATGTCACTGGCATGACTGACGAGTATTCTCCTAACCAGGATTCCTCCGGAGGATCCTTGAGTGGTACACCTACTGCTGCTGCTGCTACTGCTGTGGTTGTTGCTGGGAGTCGATTGTCATCTCAAAGGGGAGTTGAAAGACCACTTGTTCTACTTCAATTAAGCAATTGACTGTCCAACAGTTCTTTGCGAGGAAGATGAAATTTGACGGCAGTCATCCTGTTGCAAAGCGGATAACTAAGGCCTTGACAGCTATGTTGGTGTTAGATGTGCATCCGGTATCCATCATTAATGCAGTAGGATTTAGACAGTTGATGGAGGAAGTGTGTCCCCAGTACCAAATCCCATCTATGTTCCACTTCACTAGGCAGGCGATACCGAGAATGTACAGACACTTCAGAAAGTGTCCTCATTGTTCTAAAAAATGAGACTATACCCACTGTCCACTTAACCACGGACATGTGGACAAGTGGAACAGGGCAGACTAAGGACTATATGACTGTGACAGCTCACTAGGTAGATGTATCACCTTGTGCAGCAACAAAAGCAGCGGTACCAGTAGCAGCATCTCAGAAACGTCAGCCCACTCCAAGGCAGGCAACTCTGTTTGTCACCGGTTTCAGTAAGAGGCACACCGCCGACAACCTCTTAGAGAAACTGAGGGAAATCATTGCCCAAAGGCTTACCCCACTTAGACTCTCCTGGGGATTTGTGATATCAGACAACGCCACCAATATTGTGCGGGTATTAAATCAGGGCAAATTCCAGCATGTCCCATGTTTTGCTCACACAATAAATTTGTTGGTGCAGCATTTTTTGAGAAACAACAAGGGCATGCAGGAGACCTTTCACCATTCAGTGACTCCATGCCGAAGACTGAAGGACAATTCCATCTTGCACCTCTTTATTTTTCTTTGCATTATGTACTCTTTGTGGCCCAGTTTTTCAAACTGCCTTCCTGTCTGCCACTCCTAGATGGGCAAGGTGTTTTTGCCGCACACTTGTGTCGCTTGGCTTAGTCATCCAGCGACCTCTGTGCACCTCTGTTTTTTGTTTGCATTATGTGCTCTTTGGGGCCCATTTTTTAAAACTGCGATCCTGTCTGCCACTGTATTGCCACTCTTAGATGGGCCTGGTGTTTGTGCCGCCCACTTTTGTCATTTAGCTTAGTCATCCAACAACCTTGGTGCAACCTTTTGGCCTAAAAACAATATTGTGAGGAGTTCAGAATAGACTGGAAATGAGTGGAAATTAATGTTATTGAGGTTAATAATACCGTAGGATCAAAATTACCCACAAATTCCGTGATTTTAGCTGTTATGTTTTTTCAAAAATCATCCAGATCCAAAACCAAAACCTGAGAGGGTGGTTTTGGCAAAAGCAATCAAGATCCAAAACACAAGCGGGGATCCAGATCCAAAACCAAAACACAAAACACAAAAAAAGTGCCCGCCACACATCCCTAATAATAATAATGATGACAACAATGATGATTGCTAGTAGTAAACCAAGTGCAGATGCATACAAGTACAGAGAGAAAGAGAGAGAAGGCAAAGTATGGTCAAATTACTTCCAATTCAGATCAAGTCCTGTATTTTTAAACTGGAGATGTGTGCAGAAAACCCTATGTTTTGGTTTTGGTTCTAAATCCTCCTCATGTTTTGATTTTGCAAAACCACCCTCAAGTGTTTTCTTTAAGTATTTTTTTTTTTAAATAAATAAAGATACCTAAAATCATGTAAATTGGACCAGTTTTTGTTTCTATAATATTGTTAACATGCAAACCAAAACCCAAGATTTGGTTTTTTTATAAATCTGAGTTCCAAACTTGAGGGAAGACCCGACTAAATATACTGTCCACTTGGAATATCAAACTTGATTAAAGCCAGGACCTTGTTCTACTCAGATCCCAACAGTTTGGGTGTGTTCAGTTTTCAGCAAAGCTGAAGCACTCATCTCTACATTAAATACAAAAGGCCTGATGTAATGCAGTGCAAGACGTCTGGATCTCTGAGATTCCGGCCAACGTCATGGTTGGCTTTGCCTTGTAAATGATTGGCACTTAAAAGCTTTTTTGATGAGTTTGCCCAAAATCTTAGAGCTCCAGCCATCTCACAATGCATTACATATGACCCAAAATTAAATTTTTTGCCGTATTACTGAATTCAGCATGCATTCCATTAGTTTGTACTTAGTGATAAAGTTTTAATCAGCTATAATTAGTTTTAATGCGCTCTCCATTATAATCCATGTTTGTTTTTATTGTGGCCCCTTTAAAAAGCTACTTAATACTTTATTACTGGAAGATAGCATTTCTACTGTATCTTGACAAATACACCACATTATCTGAATGTGATCTAATATTACAGGTTGTAAAATACATACTGTTTTATGATCTCAATGGCAGCAGGTTGGCAATAGCCATAGCCACAAGAATGTCCATAATTTACTAATTGAGATATGTTTCTCACAGTTTCACAACCACAACTAGGTTCTGCCAATGCTTGAATACCAATTGTGTGTACCATCCACGTGAAGCCCATGAAAATGGGCAGCACAGGCATGTACAGTAATCATACACTTTTAGTATTATCAACTGTCATAAATTATCTGGAATATTTAAAACTTTCTAGATCATTTTTCAAATGAAAGATATATTTTTCTTGTTGTTTTTCATAAATTATAACAGGTACCTTAAACCACTACACATTCTTTAGCCACAGCCAATGGTGTTTAATTACTGTATGGTTTTATGGGAGAACCAAGTAAAAAGAAACAAGTATATTTTAACAGTTTTCAATTGAATTTAATCATAGTATGATAATGGTAGGCACATTTATATTCTCAACATAAAATGAGCAATCACACCAACAGGTAAAGACACAAGACAGAAAGGGAGCTGTTAAAATTTGATTTAAATTGTATCATTTTTTTCTCATTCCATTCACAGTAATCTGTCACATTTTAGGTTCAGTTTCACAAGAAGAAATATAAATTATACACAAGAGTAGCATAAATGGACAGGCTATGCTCATTAAAATGTTTACCATTTGCAAATGGAGTTCTGTCTATGTAGCAAAATTGAAAAAGGAAAGGCGTTACAAGAGCTGCCGGATCTCATTCACTTGAATGCCACCAACAAGAAAACTGCTATATGCTGCAGGCCATTCCATTATCTTTTTTTGCTATTCGATCCAAAGCAATCTCAGTAGGATGATGTCCCAATAGACTTAAGGCAAGGTATTATTCTACAGAATCCAATGTAGAACCTTGCAAAGAGCAAAACAGTATACTGAAATGATTTCAACATTTAACTTCATTAGACATAACATAGATTTACATAGACCCTCAGAAGCATATAATAATTATTATATTATCTTTTATTTTTATGGTCCACAAAGTGGCCATAGCTAAGTGGCCACTAAGCAGGGAAAGAATCCAAATTAAACTTAAACTGAATTGTGTAGGGTAGGAGGATCCAGTAAAAGAGTATAAAAGGAGGGTAAGACAGATAAAAGGAGATAAGTAGATGAAGCAAGAAATAGGATTGATGATAGATTTGCCTCCAGGTAGCGGAAGGTTGGGATTCTAGACATTTTGAGGTGGAGACAGCAGGAAGATTGGGAGATAATATACAGTATTTGTTGTGGGTGAAGGAGATGGATGAGTTAAAGAAGATACCCAGAAAGCAGATTTGAAAGAATAAAGAGATGATAGTATCAGTGACTGGACCCCAGAGGGGGGAAATCAACTTATAAATGTTATAGAATGGTTCAAATGTTTTAAAATTCATCAACAAGGGCCTGATTCAGAGATGTATGCAAACCCATGTTTATGTTACTAAACTACGCATCCACAGACCCACTCTCCACAAGTGTTGAGGACAGTGGGGGTCATTCCGACCCATTCGCACGCAGCGGTTTATCGCTGTGGTGCGAATGGGTCCAGAATGTGCATGCGTGGCGGCCGCAATATGGGTGCGCGACATTGCCTGGCGACAGGGGTCTCCGGGTTACGTTGCATCCTCCGATGGAAGTGGTCGCATAGCCGACCGCAAAGAAGATTGACAAGAAGAAGGCGTACCTGGGCAGATCCGGACTATTGGAGACCGTTTTCGGGGAGTGGTAAGGAAAATGCAGGCGTGTCCAGCAGAACGGAGGGCGGATGTCTGATATCAAACCTGGCTCCCGCATCGCTGAGATCGTCGCACAGGGTAAGTAGGTATAGGGCTGGTCTTCTTCTGCTTGAAATTTTGTTAGCTTAGCAGGGCTGCACAAGCGATCGCACCCCTGCTAAGCTAAAATAGACTCCCCCGTAGGCGTGTACTAGTTGATCGCAGCAGCAGCAGCATAAAGTTGCTGGGTGCGATCAACTCGGAATGACCAACAGTGTCTGCAGCTTTTGATGGAGATTTACTGGCCTTGGCTTTGGAGCTGAGACAGCCATTCTCATTAGCTTTAGGATTACTCAGATGGCCAATGCTATGACCAATTGTCATGATGGTGATCATATTATGGAACATTAAACACTACTAAAAGACACAGGAGTGATATAAATAGCATCCATCTCTGAATTCGGCCCCAATGCACAATCATTAAGTTAGGAATTGAACTTTATGAATTTTATGGAAGAAATTTGTGCTCCTTTACTGTAGGTTTTTAATTATAAAAAAACTCTCTGACTTTTTGCATTCTTTCATACTGAATTGACTAAAAAAATAATACAGTGTCACTATAAATATGTAAACACTTTGGAATTATTTGGATTTCAGAATAGTAATACAATGTGATCTGCTTTTCATCTAAGTCATAAGAATAGACAAAGTCTGCTTAACCACTTTATTGGCAAATAGTTTTTCCAAAAACCAGTCAGAAATTGTGAGGGTTTTTTATGATTGAATTAGGTCTAGAACATATATTTAAAACGTATCCAAAATTATTGTATTTATTTATTTTACTTTTGTAAAATATCACCACTTTTTTTCAAACATATTATAGGAACATGGGGACCCTCACCATCAGACCATTAGAACATGGGGAGCATCATGACCAATGTGAATTTGATTTCCACAGTGGCTGCTTTGGGGGGGGGGTAATATATTTCCCAGGTGGCTGCTCTTCTGTACAGCTGCTGGGTGTGGGGTCCTGCTGTGCTGACCAATCAGCAGTGACTGGCAGCATGGTAGACACTTGGGGAGAGTGCAGTTATGCAAAAGGGCTAGGAGGTACCTCTGTGATTGGCAGCTACTAGAATATTATCTTCTGGCAGCCACCCACTCTGCATTTCTGACTGGTATCATTGTTTGTGTACAGGTCAAATAACGCACAGCATGGTATTGACACAAATGATGTGATCACGCCAGGCAAGTGGTTAAACTAGCACCACACAAATCACAGAACTTTTCTTGTTCATATTAAATGCATATTTATAATATTCAAAGTATAGGTTTGAAAAAGTTTATCAACCCTATGGCAATGTCCTTGGAAAGTGCTTATTGTCACCAGTAGTTGAGTTACCTGGAAACCTGGTTGACTTGCACTAAAAAAACCACTCACAAATTTTAGTTTGTTAAGCAGAAGATTTAAGATTAAGAATTGTTGACTTGCATAATGCTGTAAAGGGTTACATAGAAACATACAGTATAATTTGACAGCAGGTAAACCACTTGGCCATCTAGTCTGTCTGGTTACAAAAGTATCTCTTAAATGTATGAATGTTCACTAGTCTACAAACTGTTTATACGATAAATGGAGTAAGCACAGTAAATAGAGTAAGTTCAGCACTGTTTCAATTCTTCCTAGAGTTGTCCATGCTGCAAAGATGACTGCAAAAGCACAGTACAGAATGCTCAAAGAGGACCAGACTAATCCAAGAGTAAAACAGAAATATATGCAACTTGAAAACATACACTATCTGTTCACAAATCTATAATATGCAAAAAACTGATTAAGAATGGTCTTCATAGGAGGACACCATGGATGAAGTCACTGCTGTCCAATTTAAATATTTCTACATTTCTGATGTTTGCTAAAGAGTATCTGGCTGTTGCACTGCACTACTGGCAAAATGTTCTGTGGACAGAACAAATGAAAGGTTAGTTGTTCAGAAGGAACACACAACACCGTGTGAAGAAAAGTCACAGCATGCCAGCATCATAACCTTTTCCCAACTGTATGGTGGAGACAGCATCATAGTTTAGATCTGCTTGCAATAATTGCCAGAACAATTAATTCCAAAGTTTATCAAGACATTTTTAGGTGAATGTAAGACTAGCTGTCTGCCAAATGAAGCTCAATAGAAATTTTGTGATGCAGCAGGAAAACACCATCAAACCAACAGAGTGACATGAAACCAACAGAGATGCTGTGTCATGACCAGAATAAACCAATGTGTGCCACACCTTACAGGAATTTTGTAGAGCTGAAACAGTCTTGCAAGGATGGGGCTGATATCACAACTTTGTGGGCATTTGAATTTGTGCAAAGGAAAACATAGCCCTAGTGCATGACAGTATGGATTTATTTTACACAAAACTCTTTAAAGATGGCAATGTAAACAAGTGGAATATATGTAATTACATTTATTTAAAATTAAAAATATATAGCATTTATGTACAGTACATACAATGATCATTAAAATATACAGGATAATACTGGTCTACAGTACATGGGTTAGGGGTATGGTATAAAAGATAGATAGTGTCTAGTTAGACAGTCAATAGATAGAGACCATATGTTAGACAGACATTAGGTCGACAGGGAAAAGGGAGACAGTACAAAAAGTCGACAGGGTCAAAAGGGCGACATGAAAATGGTCGACAAAAAGGTAGACACCATGGGGTAAATTTACTAAGATGGGAGTTCTATTTAAGATGGGATGTTGCCCATAGCAACCAATCAGAATTCAGGTATTATCTTCTAGAAGGTGCTAGATAAATGAGAAGTGGAATCTGATTGGTTGCTATGGGCAACATTCCATCTTAAATAGAACTCCCATCAAAGTAAATTTACCCCCATGTTTTTTGCATTTTTGTGGTTTGTGTGGATAGTTTTGTCATCTGGGACCCCCAATTGCAGAAAGGCATACCCGTGTGGGGCTCGTTCGCTCACCACACTTCGGGCTCGGTGGCTCGCTGCGCTCGCCACATGGTTTATAACCAACTTTATGCCGACATGGACAGAGAAGGTATGAAATAGTCCAAAAACATGTTCAATTTTAAAAAAACATCTGTCTATCGTTTTTATGTCGACCATTTTCATGTCGACATTTTGACCCTGTAGACCTTTTGACGCTGTCGACCTTTTGTACTGTCTACCTTTTTCATGTCGACCTTGTGACCCTGTTGACCTAATTTCTGTCTAACATATGTTGTCTATCTATTGACTGTCTAACTAGATACTGTCTATCTATCAACCGGATACCGGTGGGGGGATGGAAATGAGAGAGGTAGGAAAAAAATGTTGAGAGATAACTATGTATACAGTAGCACAACTTGCCTACATATGTCTACAGCCCATGACAGTTCACACCAGAATCCCCCTTAATGTTCCGTAACACTTAACATACCACATATTGTGTCTCCACCCTATTTTCTCCAATCCATACAATGATTTTTTTAATAGAAAGGAAAAAATTCAAGAAATGAGAAAAAAAATAGTTTACATGCAAAGGGCTAAGATATATATATATATATATATATATATATATATATATATATAGAATAGAGGGGAACGGCGGCACTCAGAGTCTTTCACATCCAGGTTAATCAAAGCAAAAAGTGCATTTATTGGTCAACGTTTCGGGGGACGGACCCCCTTCTTCAGGACACTGCAAACTAGTGACAATATTAAGAAGCACAACTTAAATACCTTACCAATCCCGGGTACCTGCGTCTGCATCCACGTCCACGCCGTCCGGTGTATGGAGCCCGCACTTCCGGCAGCATGTGGCATGCGGCGCCCGGAAGTCGCGTCATCCCGCTACACAGACCCACTGGTGACGTGGCTGCAAACAGAGGAAAGCCGGTTACCATGGAGACGCGACGCAGCATAGCAACGCTGCGCCGCCTCACGTGACACATGAAATATAGAAAACCATGATACAAGTGCTTGCATGAATGCATAAAAACAAATGTTCTACCAAATATTAAAACAGACAAAAACGTGTAAACAGTGAATATAAATGAATGATGCGTGAATGCACAGATTATTCATTTATATTCACTGTTTACACGTTTTTGTCTGTTTTAATATTTGGTAGAACATTTGTTTTTATGCATTCATGCAAGCACTTGTATCATGGTTTTCTATATTTCATGTGTCAAGTGAGGCGGCGCAGCGTTGCTATGCTGCGTCGTGTCTCCATGGTAACCGGCTTTCTTCTGTTTGCAGCCACGTCACCAGCGGGTCCGTGTAGCGGGATGACGTGACTTCCGGGCGCCGCATGCCACACGCTGCCGGAAGTGTGGGCTCCATACACCGGACGGCGTGGACGTGGATGCAGACGCAGGTACCCGGGATTGGTAAGGTATTTAAGTTGTGTTTCTTAATATTGTCACTAGTTTGCAGTGTCCTGAGGAAGGGGGTCCATCCCCCGAAACGTTGACCAATAAATGCACTTTTTGCTTTGATTAACCTTGATGTGATAGACACTGAGTGCCGCCGTTCCCCTCTATGCTGCATATTGGGGATACCACACCCCTAGGAGGGCACCGGAGCGATACCCCTACGGGGACAACGGAGTGGCGGGCTGTTTCCATGGACTATATATATATATATATATATATATATATATATACACACACTTATTTAATTTATTTATTTTTCTTCAAGCAAAATACATATTTTTCACATTTATACACAGGAGTACATTTACTGGATCTACCACCGAATGACCATCTTTCTCTCATATATATATATATATATATATATATATACCAGTGGGAGCAAAGGACATCGCACAGAGTTGTTGTGAGCACTGTCACCATGGACAGTATTAGGATACCCGAAACTTCACAATCCACCATACAATGACTACTTCCGGATAGCTATGCTGCAGGAAGACTCCACCAGAAATGCCAGAGAGACAGGCTCGTGTACCAGCATCTTGGCCCCTGGCCAAGTGGATGTCAGCCCTGCTCCAAGTGTTAGCACCATTGCTGTGAGCAACCACAATTGCACAACAAAATATCAGGCTGAACCAAGATACACTGGCACCTAGTGAAGGGAGCCACTGGAGAGAATACTTTACTAGTAGCTGCACAGGAAACTGTCATTCCACAAACAGGAAGTGATGCAACATATGCACACTTGGCACCACCTGATTGGACCACTAATACCTTAAAAAGGAGAAGGAAGGAAAGCACCAGCATACCCCCATTCCCTGAAGAAGCCACTGAGAGAAGAAATGCACAGGAGGGAGTACTTGCTCCGGGGCACTTACCTACCCACAGATAACAGCACCCGTGTTTTGCCAGCAAAACCTACTCTGCACCCTTTTCCTTGGACTTTAAGGTACTTTTCTGAAGGACTTATAGTGAGCTAAGACATGCCTTTGCAAAAAGGAATTCCATTTGTTACCACCAGTAATTGTATTCTATATTTTATACATACATTTATTAGTGATGTGCACTGGAAATTTTTCGCGTTTTGTGTTTTGGTTTTGGGTTCGGTTCCGCGGCCGTGTTTTGGATTCGGACGCATTTTGGCAAAACCTCACCAAAAATTTTTTGTCGGATTTGGGTGTGTTTTGGATTCGGGTGTTTTTTTCAAAAAACCCTAAAAAACAGTTTAAATCATAGAATTTGGGGGTCATTTTGATCCCATAGTATTATTAACCTCAATAACCATAATTTCCACTCATTTCCAGTCTATTCTGAACACCTCCCACCTCACAATATTATTTTTAGTCCTAAAATTTGCACCGAGGTCGCTGGATGGCTAAGCTAAGCGACACAAGTGGCCGACACAAACACCTGGCCCATCTAGGAGTGGTACTGCAGTGTCAGGCAGGATGGCCCTTCAAAAAAATAGTCCCCAAACAGCACATGATGCAAAGAAAAAAAGAGGCGCACCAAGGTCGCTGTGTGACTAAGCTAAGCGACACAAAGGCCGACACAAACACCTGGCCCATCTAGGAGTGGCACTGCAGTGTCAGGCAGGATGGCCCTTCAAAAAAATAGTCCCCAAACAGCACATGATGCAAAGAAAAAAAGAAGCGCACCAAGGTGGCTGTGTGACTAAGCTAAGCGACACAAGTGGCCGACACAAACACCTGGCCCATCTAGGAGTGGCACTGCAGTGTCAATCAAGACAGGATGGCCCTTCCAAAAAATTGTCCCCAAAGAGCACATGATGCAAAGAAAAAAAGAGGCGCACCAAGGTCGCTGTGTGACTAAGCTAAGCGACACAAGTGGCCGACACAAACACCTGGCCCATCTAGGAGTGGCACTGCAGTGTCAGACAGGATGGCCCTTCAAAAAAATACTCCCCAAACAGCACATGATGCAAAGAAAAAAAAGAGGCGCACCAAGGTCGCTGTGTGACTAAGCTAAGCGACACAAAGGCCGACACAAACACCTGGCCCATCTAGGAGTGGCACTGCAGTGTCAGGCAGGATGGTCCTTCAAAAAAATTGTCCCCAAACAGCACATGATGCAAAGAAAAAAAGAGGTGCACCAAGGTCGCTGTGTGACTAAGCTAAGCGACACAAGTGGCCGACACAAACACCTGGCCCATCTATGAGTGGCACTGCAGTGTCAGGCAGGATGGCCCTTCAAAAAAATTGTCCCCAAACAGCACATGATGCAAAGAAAAATGAAAGAAAAAAGAGGTGCAAGATGGAATTGTCCTTGGGCCCTCCCACCCACCCTTATGTTGTATAAACAGGACATGCACACTTTAACGAACCCATCATTTCAGTGACAGGGTCTGCCACACGACTGTGACTGAAATGACTGGTTGGTTTGGGCCCCCACCAAAAAAGAAGCAATCAATCTCTCCTTGCACAAACTGGCTCTACAGAGGCAAGATGTCCACCTCATCATCATCCTCCGATTCCTCACCCCTTTCACTGTGTACACCCCCCTCCTCACAGATTATTAATTCGTCCCCACTGGAATCCACCATCTCAGGTCCCCGTGTACATTCTGGAGGCAATTGCTGCTGGTGAATGTCTCCACGGAGGAATTGATTATAATTCATTTTAATGAACATCATCTTCTCCACATTTTCTGGAAGTAACCTCGTACGCCGATTGCTGACAAGGTGAGCGGCTGCACTAAACACTCTTTCGGAGTACACACTGGAGGGAGGGCAACTTAGGTAGAATAAAGCCAGTTTCTGCAAGGGCCTCCAAATTGCCTTTTTTTCCTGCCAGTATACGTACGGACTGTCTGACGTGCCTACTTGGATGCGGTCACTCATATAATCCTCCACCATTCTTTCAATGGTGAGAGAATCATATGCAGTGACAGTAGACGACATGTCAGTAATCGTTGCCAGGTCCTTCAGTCCGGACCAGATGTCAGCACTCGCTCCAGACTGCCCTGCATCACCGCCAGCGGGTGGGCTCGGAATTCTTAGCCTTTTCCTCGCACCCCCAGTTGCGGGAGAATGTGAAGGAGGAGATGGTGACGGGTCACGTTCCGCTTGACTTGACAATTTTCTCACCAGCAGGTCTTTGAACCTCTGCAGACTTGTGTCTGCCGGAAAGAGAGATACAACGTAGGTTTTAAATCTTGGATCGAGCATGGTGGCCAAAATGTAGTGCTCTGATTTCAACAGATTGACCACCCGTGAATCCTGGTTAAGCGAATTAAGGGCTCCATCCACAAGTCCCACATGCCTTGCGGAATCGCTCTGTTTTAGCTCCTCCTTCAATGTCTCCAGCTTCTTCTGCAAAAGCCTGATGAGGGGAATGACCTGACTCAGGCTGGCAGTGTCTGAACTGACTTCACGTGTGGCAAGTATAAAGGGTTGCAGAACCTTGCACAACGTTGAAATCATTCTCCACTGCGCTTGAGTCAGGTGCATTCCACCTCCTTTGCCTATATCGTGGCCAGATGTATAGGCTTGAATGGCCTTTTGCTGCTCCTCCATCCTCTGAAGCATATAGAGGGTTGAATTCCACCTCGTTACCACCTCTTGCTTCAGATGATGGCAGGGCAGGTTCAGGAATGTTTGGTGGTGCTCCAGTCTTCTGTACGCGGTGCATGAATGCCGAAAGTGGCCCGCAATTCTTCGGGCCACCGACAGCATCTCTTGCACGCCACTGTCATTTTTTAAATAATTCTGCACCACCAAATTCAAGGTATGTGCAAAACATGGGACGTGCTGGAATTTGCACAGATGTAATGCACGCACAATATTGCTGGCGTTGTCCGATGCCACAAATTCCCAGGAGAGTCCAATTGAGGTAAGCCATTCTGCGATGATCTTCCTCAGTTGCCGTAAGAGGTTTTGAGCTGTGTGCCTATTCTGGAAAGCGGTGATACAAAGCGTAGCCTGCCTAGGAACAAGTTGGCGTTTGCGAGATGCTGCTACTGGTGCCGCCGCTGCTGTTCTTGCTGCGGGAGGCAATACATCTACCCAGTGGGCTGTCACAGTCATATAGTCCTGAGTCTGCCCTGCTCCACTTGTCCACATGTCCGTGGTTAAGTGGACATTGGGTACAAATGCATTTTTTAGGACACTGGTGAGTCTTTTTCTGAGGTCTGTGTACATTTTCGGTATCGCCTGCCTAGAGAAATGGAACCTAGATGGTATTTGGTACCAAGGACACAGTACCTCAATCAAGTCTCTAGTTGGCTCTGAATTAACGATGGATACCGGAACCACGTTTCTCATCGCCCAGGCTGCCAAGGCCTCAGTTATCCGCTTTGCAGCAGGATGACTGCTGTGATATTTCATCTTCCTCGCAAAGGACTGTTGGACAGTCAATTGCTTACTGGAAGTAGTACAAGTGGTCTTCCGACTTCCCCTCTGGGATGACGATCGACTCCCAGCAGCAACAACAGCAGCGCCAGCAGCAGTAGGCATTACACTCAAGGATGCATCGGAGGAATCCCAGGCAGGAGAGGACTCGTCAGACTTGCCAGTGACATGGCCTGCAGGACTATTGTCTTTCCTGGGTAAGGAGGAAATTGACACTGAGGGAGTTGGTGGTGTGGTTTGCAGGAGCTTGGTTACAAGAGGAAGGGATTTAGTGGTCAGTGGACTGCTTCCGCTGTCACCCAAAGTTTTTGAACTTGTCACTGACTTATGATGAATGCGCTGCAGGTGACGTATAAGGGAGGATGTTCCGAGGTGGTTAACGTCCTTACCCCTACTTATTACAGCTTGACAAAGGCAACACACGGCTTGACACCTGTTGTCCGCATTTGTGTTGAAATAATACCACACCGATGAGCTGATTTTTTTTGTATTTTGAACAGGCATGTCAATGGCCATATTCCTCCCATGGACAACAGGTGTCTCCCCGGGTGCCTGACTTAAACAAACCACCTCACCATCAGATCCTCCTTGTCAATTTCCTCCCCAGCGCCAGCAACACCCATAACCTCATCCTGGTGTACTTCAACAGTGACATCTTCAATTTGACTATCAGGAACTGGACTGCGGGTGCTCCTTCCAGCACTTGCAGGGGGCGTGCAAATGGTGGAAGGCGCAAGCTCTTCCCGTCCAGTGTTGGGAAGGTCAGGCATCGCAACCGACACAATTGGACTCTCCTTGGGGATTTGTGATTTTGAAGAACGCACAGTTCTTTGCTGTGCTTTTGCCAGCTTAAGTCTTTTCTTTTTTCTAGCGAGAGGATGAGTGCTTCCATCCTCATTTGAAGCTGAACCACTAGCCATGAACATAGGCCATGGCCTCAGCCGTTCCTTGCCACTCCGTGTCGTAAAGGGCATATTGGCAAGTTTACGCTTCTCCTCAGACGCTTTTAATTTTGATTTTTGGGTCATTTTTTTACTGATCTTTTGTGTTTTGGATTTTACATGCTCTGTACTATGACATTGGGCATCGGCCTTGGCAGACGACATTGATGGCATTTTATCGTCTCGGCCATGACTAGTGGCAGCAGCTTCAGCACGAGGTGGAAATGGATCTTGATCTTTCCCTTTAACCTCCACATTTTTGTTCTCCATTTTTTAATGTGTGGAATTATATGCCAGTATCAATAGCAATTGCCTACTACTATATTTACTGTGCAAAACTAAAATGCACCACAGGTATACAATGTAGATGGATAGTATACTTAATGGATGACGAGTGACGACACAGAGGTAGGTACAGCAGTGGCCTACCGTACTGCTATATATAGTATACTGGTGGACACTGTCAGCAAACTGCTAAACTAGTCTAAAATGCACCACAGGTATACAATGTAGATGGATAGTATACTTAATGGATGACGAGTGATGACACAGAGGTAGGTACAGCAGTGGCCTACCGTACTGCTATATATAGTACACTGGTGGACACTGTCAGCAAACTGCTAAACTAGTCTAAAAAAATGCACCACAGGTATAGAATGTAGATGGATAGTATACTTAATGGATGACGAGTGACGACACAGAGGTAGGTACACAGCAGTGGCCTACCGTACTGCTATATATAGTATACTGGTGGACACTGTCAGCAAACTGCAAAACTGTCTAAAATGCACCACAGGTATACAATGTAGATGGATAGTATACTTAATGGATGACGAGTGACGACACAGAGGTAGGTACAGCAGTGGCCTACCGTACTGCTATATATAGTATACTGGTGGACACTGTCAGCAAACTGCTAAACTAGTCTAAAAAATGCACCACAGGTATACAATGTAGATGGATAGTATACTTAATGGATGACGAGTGACGACACAGAGGTAGGTACAGCAGTGGCCTACCGTACTGCTATATATAGTATACTGGTGGACACTGCCAGCAAACTGCTAAACTAGTCTAAAATGCACCACAGGTATACAATGTAGATGGATAGTATACTTAATGGATGACGAGTGATGACACAGAGGTAGGTACAGCAGTGCACTCTGCACTGTACTACTCCTATATAATATTAATTATACTGGTGGTCCCCAGTCCCCACAATAAAGCAGCACACTGTGAGCACAGATATGGAGTGTTTTTCAGGCAGACAACGTATACTGGTTGTCACTGTCAGCAAAACTCTGCACTGTACTCCTGCTATAGCTGCTCCCCAGTCCACACAATTAAGCAGTGTGAGCACTCAGCACAGATATATCATGCAGCACACTGAGCACAGATATGGTATGGAGCGTTTTTTTCAGGCAGAGAACGGATAAAAAAACTGGTGGTCACTTATCAGCAAAACTCTGCACTGTACTCCTAACAGCTGCTCCCCAATCCTCCCCACAATTAAGCAATAAAAAACAAACAAGAATCAACTGTCTTCTACAATAAACGGAGAGGACGCCAGCCACGTCCTCTTCCTATCATCTCCAATGCACGAGTGAAAATGGTGGCGAGCGGCTGCTTATATAGAATCCGAATCGCGCGAGAATCCGACAGCGGGATGATGACGTTCGGGCATGCTCGGGTTAGCCAAGCCATACGGGAGAATCCGAGTATGGCTCGGACCCGTGTAAAAAGGGTAAAGTTCGGGGGGGTTCGGTTTCTCGGAAACCAAACCCGCTCATCACTAACATTTATTCATACTACACAAGGGAGAGTACTCCCTGCATCATTTTAAACTGTATTTTTTTCATGTTTTTGTTTTCTCTCTCCATTTTTTCCCTACCTCTTACATTTCTAACCCGCCCCATGTACTGTGTGCCAGTATTAACTTGAATATTTTAATGATGATTGTACTGTAAATGCTATATTTTTTTATTTTTTTACTTTAAATTAATTTAATAGCATAGATTTCACTTGTTTACATGTCCATCTTTAAAGACTTTTGGGTAAAGTATATCCATCTGTGAAACTGCTAGTAGTGCACTAGGGCAACTTTTTCTTTTGCACAGTTTTCCACATATAGTAATGATTGATGATTACCCTTCTTCCCTACAGCTGCAGACCAGCAGTACGACATGTACCCTCACAGGGAGCGCAGTCTATCCAAAACCTTGTTTAATAGGGCATTTGAATTTGCCTGGGTGTCCTTACTTACATGTTAGGTGCTAAGTGCAAGTTAAGGCAATAGGAATATTGTAAATGCGTGTGTGTATATATATATATATATATATATATATATATATATATATGTATATAAAGAATAATTAATTTTATTTGGTGAGACAATAAAGTTACAGTACTTATGTCCTTTGCTGACTTGGGGCTTTAGGGAGGCACCTACTAAGCAGTGTAACAAGGAGCACACTCTGGCTGCTGAAGTCACTGAAAGAAGCAGTTAAATGTGAGGAGCTGTGATTTTGAAGGGTTTTCTAAATTGATCTAAAAAGTACCGGCAGTGGTCCCTGTGTGCAAGAGAGCCATGCTGTATGAGATGGACTAAGGAGACTGTGCGGCACCTGTGGTGATAGTCAGCAGCAGCCCCCAGAAGCAGCGTTGAAGTTAATGTCAACCCTGCTAATTAGAAAGCAAATTAGTCTAATAAAAAGTTACATTTATTTAAAAACCTATGTGTCTGTTGGGTTTGGGTTTGTTTGCCTTAACCTCTCTGCAAAAAAGAAAAAGGAAAAAGGAATCCACATGCTGCATATAAACCTACCCATACCACCATACACTGAAGATGGGTGTTACATTTACCTGGAGTAGCTGCTCATTTGGCACAATGGTGGGATCACTGATATGCTGGTCAGGTGAGTACCCAGCCTTATCGTAACCCCCATACTTTTTGTGGGCAAGTGACTCCCCTCTTTCAAATGTGGTACCCCCATTTTTGCAGGGGCAATTGTTGGCATGGCAGAGCATGTACTGCTACCAGCCAACATGTTAGGTGAATTTCTTATTGACAAGATTTTTTTTGATATTGCTATCGTAAACGGATCAATTTGAAGTGCAATATTTGTACATTTGTGTGCGACTGAGTAATATGAGTAAGTGACTCAGATGCAAGAGACCACTGCTTTTTTCATGCAGAGCTCCATTGTGCCTCAACTTCAGATTTTTATGTGTGAAAAACCAATACCCTTGCCAGTCAGAGAGTTGATTTCCTTATGCACTGAGAGTGGCTTTTTGCTGTGCCTGCAATGCAACTAAGATGCAAACTTTAAACAGAAATAAAGTACTGTACTCTTCTCAGTCCCACCTAGCACCTCACACCATATGGCATCTGGTCAGCCAAGTGAGGACACATCTACGAAAATTGATGAAATATAAATTAGTAGAATAACATACAGTCATTTAATGCATTAGCTAATATATCATAAAAAAAGAAATATATAAATATAGACTAAAAATATCAATAGAATATAAGGGTAATACTGAAAACAGAACTGTCTTTATGATAATTCCCTTATATGAGACTGAGGGGTCTATTTACTAAGTCTTGGATGGAGATAAAGTCACTGGAGATAAAGTAACAGCCAATAGGCTCCTAACTGTCATTTTTCGAGCACAGTCTGTGGTATAGCAGTTAGGAGCTGACTGGCTGGTACTTTATCTCCAAGACTTAGTAAATAGACTACTAAATCCAAGTTAATGTGGTGTAATTGCATAAATCGATTCACCAACCATTTGGTAGTGACTAGCTACAAGTAAAGATGATTCAATGGTCGCCTATTGCCACCATCAAACATCCTGCTTAGAAAATGTTAATCCTTAAATGGACAATGTTTAGGGAGTTTCATGCAGTGTTAACAGAATAAAGTACATGCATCAGTAGAAGACTAAAGACAGACATCAATCTATTAAAGAACATAAGATATCCATACTCAGTGGTGCCGAGAGAGGGGGTTACAAATTACCAGGGATCAGGTCAGATGGTGGGGCCCAGTAGAGGTCCAAGCCACCTCCCCCTTACCTAGCAGCAGCAGATGCAGCTCTATTCCTCAGCCCATCACACGCCACTGTGTACTGGGCTGCAGTATGGCCATGGAGGTACTTAAAATACAATTTTTTTCAGTATTTTTTTCTAAGGGTACATGACCACACCTCCTGTGATTAAGCCACACCCCTTGAAAAGTACCTGGGCCCATCCTGGCTCTTGACTGCCCTTCCCATATTAGAGAATTTAGGCAAACTACAATATTAAAATACTGAAATAAAAATAATCATCACAGAAACAAAATCAGCTTGTGGAAGTGGATGTTAATATAAATTCTTAGCTTTATAGAGAATAAGATATTTTTTTTTTACCTTGCATAATATCCACATTTGTTAAATAAATTGATAAGATTTTCTTTGACTTGATGCTTTGTATCCCTCTCCTGGGTAATCTAAAATCAGCAATGACCCAGAGAATATAACATAATGATAGACATTTTGAGCATTTACTTTATAATATTGCCAACCACTGTGGACAATAGTAAGATACCATCCAATGTTTGAATATTATATATTTTGTGTGAGTTCAATTTGATGCATTAGAAGTAGCAACACCACAACTGTTGATTTCACCCACTATTGTGTGTAGCTGAGTCTTTCATTTAACATGTGGAGTGCCAACTATTTATATTATCCATAATCACCCTGTAAAGGGAAGGAATGGCACCCAGGGAAGCTGTTTTTCCAACACTGGGGATGCTGGATACTTGATGTAAGATATATATACAGTATATATGGGGCATGGCTTATGGAGCATTGTACGGGATGATGTCACCCGGCTGGTCCCCAGCTGGTTACCGTGCAGTAACAAGCTGTGCTCACAGCACACAAGGTCTGCTGTGCAAGCAAGTGCGGTAGGGAGCTTTCCGGAGGCTAAATCGCCGCATGAGAGCATTGAGCGGATCATCTGAAGCTAAGATGTATGTGAGCTTTTATTTGTAATAAATGGAATTGTTATTGCTTTACTCACACCCGTGCCCTCCATTTTCTTTATATATATATATATATATATATATATATATATAGTTATCGAAAAACGGCGGCACTCGGTGAGGACTTTCAGAACCAAATAACGAGACAGACACTCTGTCTATGCTGTTAACGTTTCAGTAATTAAACTTTCGCCAGAACAACAGATGTATTACAGAAAACATACCTTTATACCCTCACCGCATCACCCTCTGTTCCTTTGGCGCGACTACCCGGCGGGTCCGGATGACGTCACCACCCACATGTACGGCGCGCTCCTTTCCTCGTCAGGGCACCGGTCACCTAGGCGACGTGTACACAAATAATACATTCCATTAAAACACAGTAAAACAGTGCAGAAAACAACATCTAATAGACCCCTGATGCTCAGTAGTGTACTCTTACCGGTAATATATATAAAACTATTCATAAATCGTTCACATTCACTTATCAAATCACATTATTATGGTTCTATAAAAAACAATGCAATCCCAATTGCTCATTTAAACCTGCTGGTACTAGAGTATTCAGGCGATGTATCCACCTCGCCTCCCTACGGAGGAGCGCTCGGTTTCCATCACCACCCCGGATGCTGGCTGGTTGCTGGTCTATAATTTTGTATTTTAAGGATGATAAATTATGCTTGTAATTCTTGAAGTGCCTAGCTACCGGTTGTGCTTGATGGTCACCCTCCAAAGCAGCCCTGATGACCGATCTATGCATTGCCATCCTTTCACGGAACTGCCTGGAGGTCTTGCCAATGTAATACAGTGCACATGGGCATCGTATAAAGTAAATGACATGGGTGCTAGTACAGGTGAGGACTTTATCGATTTTAATGAATTTACCTGTATGGGGATGGGAAAATCCTGGGCCAATCTCCATATAGCTGCAGGTTGTGCAGCCCACACACTTATAGCACCCTGGTTTTCTTGTTAGAAATGTCATTATGGACCAATAGGTCTTTTAAATTCTTGTTACGGGTATAAGAGGGTAATAAAGAATTGTTTTTAAACATCAGTAGGTCCTTATCCGAGGTGATAATAGACCAACTCTGGCGGGTAACCTTATTGATGTCCTTGCTCAGATGGCCATACTTTTGCACAAAAGGAATCCTATTCTTAAGGGAATCTGCTTTAGACTGAGCACATTGAAGGGCATCATCCCTCTTCATGTTCAAGACCTTGTCCTTGGTTTCCATAAACTTTGACCAATCATAGCCTCTCGATTTAAAATCCAGGGCCATTTTGGTAATTTCCCTCTCAGTTTGTACAAGGTCATCAGAAATACGATGTATTCTCAAAAATTGAGAATACGTTAAACTATATTTAGTAGTAGGAGGATGGAAACTTGAAGCATGCAACACAGTATTCTTATCAGTAGGTTTTTTATACAAGTTGGTATGTATCCTACCCTCGACGACTGTGATCTCTACATCTAAATAATTTACACTAGTATCACTAACCGTAGCCGTTAATTTTATATTGGCATCAACACTGTTAATGTGCTTCAAAAACAGATCAAATGACTCCTCTGCACCCCGCCAAATTAAAAATAAATCATCTATATATCTGACAAAAAAAATAATATTATCTGCTATCCTGCTGTCAGAAAAAAACATATCTTTTTCAACCTCAAACATGAAACAGTTGGCAAACGCTGGGGAAACACAACTGCCCATGGCACAGCCCTGGCACTGTTCGAACCACCTCCCATCAAACAGGAAATAGTTTCTAAACAGTGTCAGTTTCAGTAATTCAATAAAAAAAACTAAATCTGGCCCATTATATTGAGGAGAATTGGATAAGAGTCTCCTAGCAGCCTCTACACCTCTCCCATGAGTGATATTGGCGTAGAGGCTTACCACATCAAGTATGCACAAGAAACTGCCAATAGGTACTGTCGATAACACATTCAATTTTTTTATTAGACTAGTTGTGTCTTTAAGGTAAGTTTCCTGCGCCTGAATGACAGGTTGAAAATACCAATCAAGATACTGAGAAACTTTGTAGAAGACAGAGTCCCGTGCCGCTTTGATGGGCCTTTCCGGCGGGTTCAGGGGATCTTTGTGGACCTTAGGTATCATGTAAAAATCCGGTGCTACCGGATAGTCCTGTATTAAGGCCTCTCTCACATCATTCGTGATGATATTTTCTAGAACTGCCCCATCCAGAAAATTCCTGAGTTCATGATTATATTTATCTGTAGGATCCCCCGACAATTGCCTGTAGACCTCCTCATCGAGCAACTGTCTGTAGGCCTCCTTCTTGTAGTCACTTAAATCCTGAACAATGATCCCACCCCCCTTATCCGCTGTGCGAATGACGATGCTAGGATCCTTACTCAATGTTGCTAAGGCTTTTCTTTCCCCGTGAGTTAAATTGTCCCTAGACTGTGGGACTTGTTTGGACAGTCCCATCACTTGTGAGTCCAATACTCTCGCAAAACATTTTAGGGAAGTACTGTTGGTATTGGGGTCAAAACAAAAGATCTTCTTTAAATTTTTTGGGACATCTGGATTTGATGTTGTCGCTGGTTGATTGGCAAAGAATTCTTTAAGTCGTAATCGTCTATTGACCTTGTGAGAATCCACCTTCCACTGGAATTCATCAAACCTCTGGACTGGAATGAACGAAAGTCCTTTATTGAGGAGGGATAACTCATCCGTGGTCAAAACTTTCTTAGACAGATTAAAGACTATATTGTTTTCTTGCCCTTTGTGCCTTTTTTCGATTCTTTGGCACTGGCCCCCGCGTCTTCTGCGTTGTCTTTTTTTACACCATGCATGGCTCGTGTATTGACCCCTAAAGCGGGTTTGCCACTGCTAGTGCTTGCTGATGCATCACTATCACTCCGGGAGGTATAGTCACCACTAGAGGATTCCTGGTCAGGCGCCCATCGTGTCCTTTGTCGGTTTCTACATCTAAATTGTTGCTTCCCATCTGGATTATTGGCCCAAGTATAAACTCTGCCCTCCTGATAATCCTTCTGTATGGTGGTCAATTTTTGCCTTTTAAATTTGACCAGATCTTGTCTGTACGTTTCCACCTACAGTGCAAGTTTCTCCATCCATTTATTGTCTTTGTCCGCTTGTAATTTGTCAAGATGTTGGCTCTTAAACGCAGTGATCATCTCCTTAATGATATTCATCTCTCTTGATGCGTCTTCAATTACTAAAAGGATCAGATCTAGAGAACATTTATTTAAAATGCCGATCCATTTACGGCAAAATTCTACATTATACGCGCTCCTTTCCTCGTCAGGGCCCCGGTCACCTAGGCGACGTGTACACAAATAATACATTCCATTAAAACACAGTAAAACAGTGCCGAAAACAACATCTAATAGACCCTGATGCCCAGTAGTGTACTCTTACCGGTAATATATATAAAACTATTCATAAATCGTTCACATTCACTTATCAAATCACATTATTATGGTTCTATAAAAAACAATGCAATCCCAATTGCTCATTTAAACCTGCTGGTACACTACTGGGCATCAGGGGTCTATTAGATGTTGTTTTCTGCACTGTTTTACTGTGTTTTAATGGAATGTATTATTTGTGTACACGTCGCCTAGGTGACCGGCGCCCTGACGAGGAAAGGAGCGCGCCGTACATGTGGGTGGTGACGTCATCCGGACCCGCCGGGTAGTCGCGTTAAAGGAACAGAGGGTGATGCGGTGAAGGTATAAAGGTATGTTTTCTGTAATACACCTGTTGTTCTGACGAAAGTTTAATTACTGAAATGTTAACAGCATAGACGGAGTGTCTGTCTCGTTATTTGGTTGTGAAAGTCCTCACCGAGTGCCGCCGTTTTTCGATAACTACATATGCTATATCAGCTGGATAGCACCGGAGGCATCATTTGAATAGGTGGAGTGCCGGTAACTGCTTGTTCTATATATATATATATATATATATATATAATGTGCGGTGGGCACTTTTAATGTTTTGTGTTTTGGTTTTGGTTCTGGTTCCATGCTCGTGTTTTGGATCTGGATTGGTTTTGATCCTACGGTATTATTAACCTCAATGACATTTATTTCCACTCATTTCCAGTCTATTCTGAACACCTCACACCTCACAATATTGTTTTTAGGCCAAAAGGTTGCACCAAGGTGGCTGGATGACAAAGCTAAGCGACACAAGTGTGCGGCACAAACACCTGGCCCATCTAGGAGCGGCATTGCAGTGGCAGACAGGAAGGTAGATTTAAAAATAGGCCCCAAACAGGACATGATGCAAAGAAGAAAAAGAGGTGCAATTAGGTAGCTGGATGGCTAAGCTAAGTGACACAAGTGTGCGGCATAAACACCTGGTCTATCTAGGAGTGGCACTGCAGTTGCAGACAGTATTGCACTTAAAAGAACTAAACCCCAAAAAGCGCATCATGCAAAGAAGAAAAATAGGAGCAATGAGGTAGCTGTATGACTAAGCTAAGCGACACAAGTGTGCTGCACAAATAACATGGGACGTGCTGGAATTTGTCCAGATGTAATACATACACATTATTGGTGGCACAGGAGAGCGTACCCCTATACCACACACACGGCAAAGCCTGTAAAATTAATTTGAATAATAATAACCCTTTTATTTGGAGCTATTATAATAATATGCAGCACAGGTGAGAGTACCCCTACACCACACAGGGCAAACCCTGTAAAAATTATTTGGATAATAATATAAGTAATGTATATAACCCTTTTATTTGGAGTAAATAATATACACCACAGGACACCACCACTGGACTTATGGCAGCACAAGACACTACCACTGGACTGATGCAGCACAAGACAGCACCACTGGACTTATGGCAGCACAAGACACCATCACTGGACTGATGCAGCACAAGACAGCACCACTGGACTGGACTTATACAGCAGTATCCCTGGACTTATATGTCAGTACCACTGGAGTTGTACGGCAGTGTCAGACAGGATCGCACTTTAAAAAAACTAGTCCCCAAACAGCACATGATGCAAAGAAGAAAAAAGTTGCAAGATGGAATTGTCCTTGGGCCTTCCCACCCACCCTTATGTTGTATAAACAGGACATGCACACTTTAAGAAACCAATAATTTCAGCAACAGGGTCTGCCACACGACTGTGGCTGAAATTACTGGTTTATTTGGGCCCCAACCAAAAAAGAAGCAATCAATCTCTCCTTGCACAAACTGGCTCTACAGAGGCAAGATGTCCATCTCACTCTTCAATTCCTCACCCCTTTCAGTGTGTATATCCTCCTCCTTACAGAGTATTAATTCATCCCCACTGGAATCCACCATAACAGGTCCCTGTGTACCTTCTGGAAGCAATTGCTGGTAAATGTCTTCCCAGAAAAATGTATAATCCATTTTGATGAACATCATCTTTTCCACATTTTGTGGAAGTAACCTCCTACGCTGATCGCTGACAAGGTTACTGTCTGCACTAAACACTCTTTCAGAGTACACACTGGAGGGGGGGCAACTTGGGTAAAATAAAGCCAGTTTGTTCAAGGGCATCCAAATTGCCTCTTATTCCTGCTAGTATAAATAAGGACATTCTGACATGCCTACTTGGATGCTGTCACTCATATAATACTCGACCATTCTTTCAGTGGTGACAGAATCATATGCAGTGACAGTAGACATGTCAGTAATCATTTGCAGGTCATTCAGTCTAGACCAGATGTCAGCACTCGTTCCTGACTGCCCTGCATCACCACCTGCGGGTGGGCTAGGAAATCGTATCCTTTTTCTCACAGCCCCAGTTGCGGTAGAAAATTAAGGAGGAGCTGTTGACGGGTCACGTTCCGCTTGAGTTGACAATTTTCTCACCAGCAGGTCTTTGAACCTCTGCAGACTTGTGTCTGTTGGAAAGAGTGATACAACATAGGCTTTAAACCTAGGTTCGAGCATTGTGGCAAAATGTAGTGCTCTGATTTCAACAGATTGACCACCCTTGAATCCTGGCAAAGTGAATGAAGGGCTCCATCCACAAGTCCTACATAGTTTGCGGAATTGCTCCGTCTTAGCTCCTCCTTCCATTTCGCCAGCTGCTTCTTCAAAATCCTGATGAGGGGAATGACCTGACTCAAGCTGGCAGTGTCTGAACTGACTTCATGTGTGGCAAGTTTGAAGGGTTGGAGAACCTTGCACACGGAAATCATTCTCCACTGAGCTTGAGTCAGGTGCATTACCCCTCCTTTGCCTATATCGTAGATGGATGTATATGTTTGAATGGCCTTTTGCTGCTCCTCCAACCCTCTGAAGCATATAGAGTGTTGAATTCTACCTCATTACCACCTCTTGCTTCAGGTGATGGCAGGGCAGGTTTAGGAGTGTTTGCTGGCGCTCCAGTCTTCTGCACGCGGTTGCTGAATGTCAAAAGTGGCCCACAATTTTTCAGGCCACTGACAGCATCTCCTGCATGCCCCTGTAATTTTTAAAAAATTTCTGCACCACCAAATTAATTGTATGTGCAAAACATGGGACGTGCTGGAATTTGCCCAGATGTACTGCACGCACAATATTGCTGGCGATGACCAATATCACAAATCCCCAGGAGAGTCTAATTGGGGTAAGCCATTTTGCGATGATGTCCCTGTTTCTGTAAGAGGTTGTCAGTGGTGTGGCTCATACGGAAAGTGGTGATACATAGCATATCCTGCCTAGGAACGAGTTGGCATTTGTGAGATGCTGCTACTGGTGCCACTGCTGTTGTTGCTGTGGGAGGCAATACATTTACACAGTGGGCTGTCACAGTAAAATAGTCCAGTGTCTGCCCTGTTCATCTTGTCCACATGTCCGTGGTTAAGTAGACAGTGGGTACAACTGCATTTTTTAGTACAATGAGGACTCTTTTTCTGACGTCTCTGTACATTCTCTGTATCACCTGCCTAGTGAAGTGGAACATAGATGGGATTTGGTACAGGGGACACACTACCTCAAACAATTCTCTAAGTCATATGGCAGCAGAGGGCACCACCACTGTGACTGGTCACTGGACTGATTGATGCATAGGACATAACCACTGGTTTGATGCAGGACAACATAGCGACATTGTAAGGGACGTACTACACAGCAGCACTGGACATATGGCAGCAGAGGGCACCACCACTATGACTGGTCACTGGACTGAGTGATGCACAGGACACTACCACTTGTCTGATGTAGGACAACACAGAGACACTGTAAGGGACTTTTATACAGTAGCACTGGACATATGGCAGCAGAGGACACCACCACTGTGACTGATCACTGGACTGACTGATGCACAGGACACTACCACTGGTCTGATGAAGGACAACACAGCGACACTGTAAGGGAATTATTATGCAGCAGCACTGGGCATATGGCAGCAGAGGACACCACCACTGTGACTGGTCACTGGACTGACTGATGCAGCATAAGACACTACACTGGACTGAACAGCACAAGACAGCACTATAATCGCCACCCCACTTTCCCACACGCACAAACACTGAGGATGGAGACACGTACTCTCACTACACTCTCCAGGACTGTAGTAAAAATGGCTGTGATGCGTGGCTCCTTTTATGGTATCTAAACTCTGCAAGAATCCGACAGTGGGATGATAACGTTTTGCCTCTTTCTGGTTTCCGAGTCAGGCGGGAAAACCGGAGCCAGGCTCGGATCCGGGCTCAAGACGTGAAGTTCGATAGGGTTCAGTTCTCTGAGAACCGAACCCGCTCATCTCTAATATATATATATATATATCCTCTTTAGGTGATTGACTTTTATTTTCATCTCTATGCTGATGATAAACAATCTGCTTTTCCTCCTCTGACCTCTCCCCCTCTCTCCTCACTTGTATCTCCAACTGTCTCTCTGCTATCTCTTCTTGGATGTCCCAGTACTTAACATGTCTCAGATAAAGCTGATCATCTTCCAACTCGTACAACCTAGTTTTCCACAATTTCATTCTTTATTGATGTCACAGCTATCTCCTCTAACCCCTAAGCAAGCTCTCCTTGTGCCAAGCTTATTCTTGAGTCCAATCTCTCCTTTAAACCACACATTCAATACCTCTCGCAGTCCTGCCATTTCCATCACAAAAATATTTCCAGGATCAAACCCTTTCTTAACCTGGATGCTACTAAGACAATCATCCACTCACTGGTCATCTCTAAATTTAACTACTGTAATCTCCTCCTACCTGACAAACACCTCTATCCACTAAAATCTATCCTCAATGCTGCTGCCCATATTATTTTCTTCTCAAAAAGTACTACATCCACTTCCCCTCTTTTTCAAGCCCTATACTTTCTCCCCATTCCCTCCAGAATCCAATTTAAGCTTCTCACACTCTATAAACACTCACCCATTCCTCTCCAATTTACATACAGTATTTGACCTTATATCTCTTTAAAATCCCACTCGTCCTCTTTACTTCACAAATACATGATGCGTATCCTAGCGACTGATTACTTCCTCCCATTCCTGCCTCTAAGATTTTGTCCATGGTGCTATCTACTGTATCTGTAGAATTATCTACCTCTGCCTATCAGACTCTCCATCTTTCTACAAAACGTCAAATGGGCTATCAAGGCCCACTTCTTCATCAAACCCAGCCATCTCTCATCCTAACCCTCTGTTCCTTGCTCACTTTTACCCCAACTGTGTCACCCCTGTCTGTCTGCTTCTCCCCTTCAGAATGTAAGCTTTCATAATCAGGGCCTTCTCCCCTCATGTGCTTTTCCCTCTCTTACTTAGACTATCTTCTACTCCATACTCCAACAGCACCTAACCCTTTGTTTCTGCTACCCTGATGCTTATTTCATTGTCATGAGTCCTGATGCAACAATGTTTATATACCATGTACTTGTCCTACATTGTCTTGTACTGTAAGTTGTCATTTTCTTGTCATTTTCATTTTCATTTGTTTATGTACATTATTAGGTGCTATGGAACCCTTGTGGTGCCATATAAATACCAACTGTTGACTGTATGCAGGATTCAAGCAATGATAAGCAAGTGTGGAATGCAGTAACCGCATGGTCTCACTGAGTCAAATGAAACATCTGTGCTCAACTGTTTTGCTCTGACACAGTGACTAGTTGGCACCACACATGAGCAGAAGACCCAATGACAGACATCTTTGTACAGGAATTTGTGCCTACCTGGAGGAGCATCATGGAGACATTGCAGTAGCTCACTCCATTTTTCAGCAACCCTCCTTGCTACTAGCTTCTCAATGTTACACAAGCATTTCTTACTTTTGGTCTTGCAAAAGTTATTTTCTGTGGTTGGATGTCCATTCTCTGGCTCAGATATGTCTTCAGCTGCTTGCATATCCAGTGACATATTTATGTTCTGTATATCAGAATCCATCTGACTTTAGGTTGTGCTCTGTCTTTAACTATAACACCCCATGACAAGCTTTCTAGTATTTTTTACCTCCATGGCAATAAGCAAGCATGATACACTTCATAGATTTTGAATCTAGCTTGCTTCTTCTTTCTTTTGGTAAATGTACATAGACAGTACTCTGAGATAGTTTACATTTGGTGTTCTTCCTGGCCAGTCTTCAACTTTTCTAAGGGTGCATGGCCCCACCTCCTATTATTAGGTCATGTCCCCTGAAAAGTACCTGGGCCCAGCCTTGAGGACTACTGTATGATAAATAGCAGGACAATCATGCTAAATTATTTGTACAGGCATAAGGGTAACATTAGATTGGTCCGATCAGTAGAAAAAGGTAAAATTAAGTTGTGTTATAGACTTTTGTCAATATGTATCTGTGCCTCAGTCACTGTCATTGAGAGTCTGTTCTTGTAAGCTCATTAGTCTTTATATTTAACATCATAGGGTACATGACACCATACAGGTATATACAGTATCAATATTCTTTATACATACATCTAAAGTTAGTAATTTGTTATTTTGAGTTCACTTTTCATTCTATAATATGTTTACATTTTTATTTTTTAAACTCTTCGGCAAAATGCATTTGGGCTAGACCTTGTCTAAAGTATGGTCTGAAAGACTGGAAAAATCTAACACATTTTGTTATTCTACAAATATTCAATGCCATGAACATATTTTAGAATTATATTCAGCTTTATAACTCCGTTTTCAGATCTTCTAAATGTTAATGTCAAACTCTGACCTTTTGTTCATCCACAGCAACATACTATAGTGATTAAAGGAAACCAAATTGGTTAAAGGCAAAAGCAAAGAAAGAAAAATAATGTTAATCAGTTAATAACAAAATATATACCTACCCTCCATTAGCAGACTCATTTATAAATATTTATGATGTATCTGTTCCACAGATAATAGATTCTTAATTACTTTGTCTACTATATATGTCAATATTAAACTGCAAATAAATATATTTTAATTTATAGGCAAACAAGCAATTTTGTGAAAAAAATAAAAATTTCACTGTTCTTCTAAAAGTGACATTTGCTTATCTAAGTCAACACAATTATGTATTCCAAAATGTTATGTTACTTCTTCCAAAGTAAATATACAAAGCCTGCCATCACTATAGGTTTCAGGAATGAATTAGTCATTTTTGTTAGAAATGTGCTATGTATATTGACAGCACAATGTTGCCACTGCAGTGCTTTCATCAGAAATTGTGGGTCCCATGAAAGTTTTAACAGACAGGTCCACCCTTATCCTCCCCCCCAGCTTCCAACCTGTTGGATTCAATGGGCCAACAAACTATGGCACACAAAGCAAGCACATGATATGATGCCAAATACCACACAGTAGCAGATCTTGCTACAAGCAAGCAGGATTTTTGCCCAGGGTGCCACCTCCTGGAGGGCGCCGCAACCGCCATGGCAAGATCCGCTACTGGTGCCGCCCGGTGCTGAGTAGATGCCTGGTGTTGTGCATTGCGATGAAGTCATCACACACCCGAACTGCATTGTGGGAACGGCAAATAGACGCTAGAGGTCATAATTGACCTCTAGTGTCTATGCGGTGCTATGGGAGAGATGTCATGACGTCTCTCCCATAGATCCGAGGTGCGGCGCTGGTAGCCGGAGATGGAGGGCAGCAGCGGTCGGGAAGCAGGAGTGGGGATTGTAAGTATTAATTTATTTTTATTTGTTTTTTATATTTTTGTAAGAGGCACAACTAGGGGGCACAACTCTACAGGAGGCACAGTACTGGGGGCAATACTACTGGGTGTACAACTCTACAGGGAGCACAGTACTGGGGACAATACTACTGTGGGCACAGCTACAGGGGGCACAGTACTGGGGGCACAACTACTGAAGGCACAGCTCTAGGGGGCATAACTGACCCCGCCACTTCTCCATGAAGCCACTTTCCTATTTTTTCACCCTGGGCGCCACAAGGTCTAGATCCGGCCCTGTTCCCACACTCTGGGAGGGATGTACTAAGGCAATAACTGTGGGCAAAACTCTAAAAATTTAGTTTTAATCTGCATTCCCATATGTGCCAAGCTCCATAATACACTTTTTTTTTGTTTACTGTTATCCAATGTGATTTGTTGCTAATTGAGGAAGGCAATGGGGGAAAATAAATACCATGTATCTGTTGAGTATATATATATATATATATATATATATATAGACATCTACAGTGACACTGTATGATTGATTAAACATCTGTTTGTACCCTTTTATGGGCTATATAGTTTTGTGGCAGGGACTTCCTGAGGAAAAATGCCAGAAGGTGGTTGAAATACAGTAGATGTTGGACACAATCAGTGAAATTTTGACTTTGTGTTTTCTTCATTAAAAACCCATTTTCTTACTACAGCAAATGTGCTGGTACATCCATTATTTAGATATATGGGTTAAGTGTGCCTTAACTTTTTCCTGTATTCCCCCACTAACATCCCAGCTATCATCACTACACTCATTACTCATCTCCTTACTTTACTACTGTAACCTTTTCCTTTCTAGACTCACTCTATAACACCACTTCCCTCTCTAATATTTTCCTAATGCTGCTGTTCCTCTCATTTTCCTTTCTCACTGCACAGCATCTGCCTCTTCCTCTGCAAATTCTTAAAAAGGCTACCTACTGTATCTCTTTCAGAATCCATTTTATACTGTACTTCTCAGTTTTATTTATAAACCCTTAATCATTCCTCTTCCACCTACTGTATATCTCAAACTTTATCTGTCCACACTTTTCCTTCCTCTCTGCTCCTCCTCTGAATGCCACCGCACCTCTGCTCTACTGATTTTTACCCATTTCCACCTTCAATATTTCTCCCATTGTGACACACTAAACTGAAAATATCTATTTCACAAGTCCAACTTTCTTCCACTCTACCTAGCTATAAATGTTCCCTGAAAGCATACTTATCACTAAAGCCTAATAGCCCTCGTCTCAACTCCTTCCTCCCTCCCTACTACTACCAACTTTTTAATATTCCCAGTTCATCGGTTTGTCCCATCTTTAGGATGTAAGGTCAGTTGCAGGATCCACTTCCATCCTGTTCCTTCACTTTCACTATACTTGTTATAAGAGATCCATATGTTTTATCTCCTCGACTTCAGTGACTGTGTTGTTGTCTGTTCACATAATTAAAAACAGTTGTCCCTTCCCTTGTGACTTACCAATGACTGCTGTCTCTATGTTTCAACATTTAGTTTGCCTACCCTCTATCCAAATCTTGTTACTCTTAGTCTATGGTTTTATTGCAATACCGTTCTAGTATTTAAGCTTTGTGCATTGTACAGTATTTGTACAGTATACTTTATTGTGTTTTTTTTTCTTGTTTATTTTGTAACCTCATGCACAGCTCGGCACACATCTTGTGGCACTTCACAAATAAAAAATGATAGCAATAATAACTAATGTTTTTCCATTTAAGCTATGTTATTTTACAAGTATGTGAGGATATACAGAAGAATATAAACTGCATTTCAACATGCAGCAAATATATAAGCAATTGAAAATTGGAGTAGAGGAAATACAGGTTAGCAGGAATTCTTACTCTACCTAACTTTACCTGTATTACCAATGTTGTTTGCTTATGTGCTAGTTTCCCCTTTTTTTCTTTCTTATGTTTCTTCCTTATAATGGAGTAATCTATAAGTATGTATTTTGGGGGTGGGTGGGATCAGGGGTTATATTTTAATTCAACTTCTTTGTACAAAGAAGCTTGGCATCATAGACCAAACATGCAATACACATATTTATTTTTGCATGCTAAATTAATTGAATAAAAGTTTATGTCACTTCACCATCAGTATTGCTTATTTGATCAATTTAAGGATACGCAACATCTATACAAGTATTCCATGTTCGTGTGGCAAGAATTAGTGAGATGTTAGTGCCTCTGAGCACATGTTTCCAACATAGTAACTAATAGGCCACATCGTTTTAACCCCTTCAGTGGTGGATTTTTCAAATTGGTCATACCTCCCAGGGCAGGTTTTTATTTTTTTTACTTGCGCATTGCCAGGGGTTTCATGTGCACTGCTAGGGGTTTCATGCACATTGCCAGGGGTTTTACGCATTGTGTTATGGTTTTTGCCAGGGGATTTATGCTCTGGGATCCATGCTCATTGCCATGGGCAATGCCCGTTGCCACGGGGAATGCTTGTTGCCGAAGGGTAGCTAGGGATGGCCACCGACCGTCAATAATTCAAAATCAATGATGGTCTATGACCAATGTTGAATACTTTTACCATCGATTAGAGAGAACTAGATGGTTTACCTCCATCGATGGTTCAGTGCTACCAAATTGATATTTTTCCTAAAAGTGTCAGGGCATGGAGCTTAACTCTGTACCCCGACACCTACTAAGCCCCCCCCCCTGGTCCACCCACATGTTTGCTTAATCAGGGATGACCATTGATGGGTAAAACTATCGCTAGATCCATTCCATATAGTTTTACACCATCGAGTTTATCCACCAATGGCCATCCCCGTGCAGCATGTGCTGGTGGGAGATGCGATCACGTCATTCTGCAAACGCCTACCATCAGAATGGACTTTAAGGAGGAGAGAGGGGGAGCACTGGCATGCCCAGAAAATTTCTTGGGTTGCCAGTCTGCGCAGTGCAGCTGGCCCGGAAATTTTCCAGGCATGCCACTCAAGGGGTTAAAGGTGACTTCCCTCATCCCCCAAAAATGTTCCTTTAATGAAATTGAAGCTGGGATGGCCTACTGCTCCATCATTTGACTTTTTATTTGCCTACATTGTAGCTATCTATTGTTAGGTCATCTGAAAAGAACTTGTAATAACACCCCTCTTTCAAAATAATATAGCCCAGGTCTGCAGGTGGACTTTACCTCTCATAAGTGCCCTGTTTTTCTTTTCTTTTTTCATAGCGTAGAACCCACCAGCTCTCTGATATCACTGTGGGTTGGCCAGTGCCGTAACTAGGCATTTTAGCGCTGTGTGCAAGAAACGACAGTGGTGCCCCCATGTAAGACAGGGGCAGTGCGCGCCTACGGCGTGCAAAAAAATTAGAGGGTGTGGCTTCATGGGGAAGGGGCGTGGCCACAAAATAATAGCAATTCATACTACGGTGCACAGTAGTCTACATTATTCAAATTACGCTGCACAGTAGCGCCACTACACCAGGTAGAGCCCCTTTTATACATTACAGCAGACAGCGTCCCCCTTTTGACACATTACAGCAGACAGTCCCCCTTTTTACACATTACAGCCGACAGCGTCCCCGTTTATACACATTACGGCAGACGGTGTCCCCCTTTATACACATTGCGGCAGCCAGGCCCCCTTTTTACACATTACGGGAGCCAGTCCCCCTTTTTACACATTGCGGCAGCCAGGCCCCCTTTTTACACATTACGGCAGACAGTCCCCCTTTTTACACATTGCGGCAGCCAGTCCCCCTTTTTACACATTGCAGCAGCCAGTCCCCCTTTTTACACATTGCGGCAGACAGTCCCCCTTTTTACACAATGCGGCAGCCAGTCGCCCTTTTTACACATTGCGGCAGCCAGTCCCCCTTTTTACACAATGCGGCAGCCAGGACCCCTTTTTACACAAAGCGGCAGCCAGGACCCCTTTTTACACATTGCGGCAGCCAGTCCCCCTTTTTACACAATGCGGCAGCCAGGACCCCTTTTTACACATTATGGCAGACGGTGTCCCCCTAAAAGAGAGAGAGAGAGAGAGAGAGATACTTACCTGACAGGCTCCTCATGCTGGCAGCTCCCTCGGTGCAGGCAGTGAGATGAGAAGGAAGAGGAGGGAGGGGGAGCAGGGAGCCGCAGCACTGCTATTTGATTGGTAGTAAGCGCCGCTGCAGCATCCCCCTCTTCTTCTGTATTGGCTGCCTGGCGCTGCTGTGGATGCTGGGATGAAGGAACCGCATCCCAGCATCCATAGCAGCGCCGGGCAGCCAATACAGAAGGAGAGGGGGATGCTGCAGCGGCACTTACTACCAATCAAATAGCGCTGCTGCGGCTCCCTGCTCCCCCTCCCTCCTCCTCCTTCTCTCCGCTGCTTGGCGCTTCTGTCTTCCCCTCCACAGCGCGGCGGCGGCGCACACAGCAGAGGCGGCATGTAATGAGTCAATTTGACTCATTACATGCCGCTGGCTGTTGCGCCCTCAGGGCAACTGCGCTGTGTGCCAAGCCCCCTTGGCACACACGTAGTTACGGCCCTGGGGTTGGCACATAGTATTTACTGATGGAACCTAACTAAGAATGTTTATTTTTATTTTTTTGAAGCTCTTGAGTGCTGAAACAAGTGGGATTCATCTTTTTTGAAAGTACATTCTGAAAATTAGTGATGAGCGGGTTCGGATCTCAGAGATCCGAACCCCCCGGACTTCACGATCTGGGGTGCTGTCCTTTGGTGTCCTGTGCTGTTAGGTGTGATGCTGTCCTGTGCTGTAGAGGGGTGCTCTCTTGTGGTATCCTGTGCTGTTCTGGTGTGCTGTCCTGTGGTGTCCTGTGCTGTTAGGGGTGCTGCTGTCCTGTGCTGTACAGGGGTGCTGCACAGGGGTGCTGAAGTCCTGTGCTGTATAGGGGTGCTGTCCTGCATGCTGTAAAAAAGGGGGCACTATTCTTTTTGCTGTTAAAATAAAGGGGTGTTGTAAAAATAAAAGGACACTGTTCTATGTGCTGTAAAAATAAATGGGTGCTGTAAAAATAAAGGGCACTGTTCTGTATGCTGCAAAAATAAAGGGGTGCTGTGAAAATAAAGGAGCACTGTTCTATGTGCTGTGAAAAAACAAAGGGGCAATGTTCTGCGTGCTAAAAAAATAAAGGGGTGCAGTAAAAATAAAGGATCATTGCTCTGTGTGCTATAAAAATAAAGGGGTGCTGTAAAAATAAAGGGACACTGTTGTGTGCTGTAAAAATAAAGGGGCACTGTGACCCTGTCCTATGTGCTGTAAAACTGAAGGGGCACTGTTCTGTGTGCTGTAAAAATAAAGGGGCACTGTTGTGTGTGCTGTTAAAATGAAAAGGAGTTGTGGCCCTGTCCTGTATGCTGCAAAAATAAAGGGGTGCTGTAGAAATAAAGGGGCACTGTTCTGTGTGCTATACAAATAAAAAGGCATTGTTCTGTGTGCTGTAAAATAAAGGGAACTATTCTGTGTGCTGTAAAAATAAAGGGGTGCTGTGGCCCTGTCCTGTATGCTGTAAAAATAAAGGGGCACTGTTCTGTGTGCTGTAAAAATAGAGGGGCACTGTGGCCCTATCTGTGTGCTGTAAAAGTAAAGAGGCAGTGTGCTGTAAAAGTAAAGAGGCACTGTTATGTTTGCTGTAAAATAAAAGGGTGCTGGGGCACTGTCCTGTGTGCTGTAAAAATGAAGAAATGCTGTGGCCCTGTCCTGTGTGCTGTAAAACTAAAGGGGCGCTGTCCTGTGAAATGGAGAACAAAAATTTGGAGCACAACATAGTTAAAGATCAGTAAACATGTCCAAATACTAGTGCTGAAGCTGCTGCAACTAGTCATGACATTGATGACGCAATTCCATCAACGTTGTCTGCTAAGGCTGATGTTCAATGTCATAGAGGGCATGTAACATCCAAGAAGCAAAAATTAATAACCGAAGAAAAATTAAATTTTCTGATGAGAAATATAATTTTAATATGCCATTCACAACAAAAAGTGACAAGGAAAGGCTAAGGCCTTGGCCTATGTTTATGACTGGTGGTTCAGATTTTCATGAAGATGGAAGCCCTCCTCCCTCCCTAGGCCTAACCTTCCCAACACTGTATGGGAAGAGAAGGCTCCTATAACCATTTGCATGCCATCTGCAAGTGCTGGGAGGAGCACTACCAGTCCAGTTGCTGATATTGAGATTGAGCCTGTCACTGTAGAAGTACACCAGGATGAGGAGGATATTGGTATAGGTGGCACTGAGTAGGAAGTTGATGATGAGAATTCTGATGGAGATGTGGTTTGTTTGAATAATTCACCAGTGGAGACAGTTGTTGGTCATGGGATGAAAAAGCCCATTGTCATGCCTAAGCAAAATACCCCCCAAAAAACAACACCTCTTCAGTGTGGAATTATTTCTCCATGAATCCGGACAACAGGCACCAAGCCATTTGTTGCCTTTGTCAATCCATAATAAGTAGGGTAAGGATGTCAACCACCTACTAACATCCTCCCTTATATGTCACTTGCAGCACATTTATCAAAAGTCATTGTCAAGTTCAGAAACTTTGGCTAGGTGTGTGACCAGTTCAGTGACACCTATCTCCCTTTCTTCTGTTGTATCCAAGCACCTGCAATCCACACCACCAATAACCTCATTGTCAATTTCCTCCTCAATCAGTATCAGAGGTAGTCCAATAGGCCATGCCATAGGCATGACTGACTCCTGTCTTATCCAGAATTCCTCTGGGGGATCCTTGAGTGCTAAGCCTAGTGATGCAGCTGCTGCTGCTGCTGCTGCTGCTGTTGTTGTTGCTGGGAGTCGAACTTCATCCCAGAAGAGGAGCAGGAAGAACACTTGTACTACTGTTACAAAGCAATTGACTGTTCAATAGTCCTTTGCGAGAAAGATGAAGTATGACAGCAGTCACCCTGTTGCAAAGCAGATTACTGAGGCCATGTATTGCCTTTCCACAGCAACAACAACAGTGGCACCAGTAGCAGTATCTCACAAATGCCACCTCATTCCTAGGCAGGCTACGCTGTGTTTCACCGGTTTCCAAAAGAGGCACACCTCTGAGAGCCTCTTAGAGAAACTGAGGGACATCATTGCAAAATGGCTTAACCCACTTAGTCTCTCCTAGGGATTTGTGATATCTGACAATGCCACCAATATTGTGCGACCATTACATCTAGGCAAATTCCAGCATGTCTTATGTTTGCTCACACAATTAATTTGTGATTTTCCAAACACACCTATGTCTATATGTCTGCCATATAATTACAGGTGTGCCTTGTCTGAACCCGCTCATCTCTACTAGATTTATCTTCTAGTGTGCACTGTGTACCCATTATTAGAGAGAGGTTCTTCTCAATTATTTATTGTTAGAGACTCAAATTTATGGCTCCAATTAGTCAACCTTAATTTTGCTTTATTAATGTTCCACATTTTGGGATTATTTACAAGATGCACATTTGTTGTACAGGGTTATTTTCCTTTATTTTGTACATTTTTTCTCCTTAATAATTGTACAATGTAAGGGCTGTGTAGGGTTATCGCAAGACCTTGTATTGTTAGAATCGAGTTTCAGTGATCTTGCATTGCAAAATGAAGTCTTAGCTTCCCATTGCACTGCAGCACTAGATGGGCCAGGATCTCCTGTGATGCACAAACAGTTACTGAATAAGAGCCCAGTATGGAGTCTCATGGTGGCTTACAGCCAGGAAGCTGTCTGGCTTGCCAGGCTGAAGCATCTGGTAGCACAAAGGTTAGCATTGCTTCCTCCCACAGTCCTACTTGTAGTATTAAATGAGCTTGTACTGTAGAGTGGTAAGCTCCACTAGGGCAGGGGCTGAATAACAAAAATAATAACTGCACAGCCCTGCTTAGTATTGTACCGAACCCACCGGAACTCAACTTACCCAATCCTGGGCTGCTGTGGGGGATCACGTGGGGCTGCTAAAACATCTAAGGGGCTAATTTATTTAAAAATAAAATATGAATAAAATAAACAAGACACCCAGGTATGCTCACATGCGTGTAACTGGGACACACATGGTATGCTTAGATGTATGTAACTGGGAGCTGTAAAAAACAAAAATAAGGCATCTGCCACAAAATATGCCTCTCTAATTTTTAATCACCTTCTTTACACTGTCCTCTTCCTCTTGCCTCTTCTCATAATAAGTAACATCATCAAATATGGAGGTGTTATGTTTGTAGCTAGCTCTGATTCGGAGAGTTTGGTGAACTTTTTCCAGGGAGACCACCTGTCGCTGAAATTATTGGTTTGTTAAACTGTGCATGTTTAAACAACATAATGGTGGGTGGGAGGGCCCAAAAATAATGACATCTTGCACCTCTTTTTTTCTTTGCATTATGTGCTCTTTGGGGCCTAGTTTTCAAAACTGTCATCCTGTCTGTCACTGCAGTGCCACTTCTAGATGGGCCGGGTGTTTGTGCTGTCTACTTTAGGTTAGTCAACCAGCGACCTTGGTGCAACCTTTTGGCCTAAAAACAATATTGTGATGTGTGAGGTGTTCATAATTGACTGGAAATCAGTGGAAATTAATGTTATTGAGGTTATTAATACTGTAGGAACAAAAAATAAATAACCAAATTCTTTGAATTTAGCTAAATCCAGATCCAAAACCAAAACCTGAAAGGGTGGTTTTGGCAAAACCAATTCAGATCCAAAACATGAAAGGAGATTCAGATCCAAAACCAAAACACAAAACCCGAAAAGTGTCCGGTGCACATCTCAACTGAAAATTCTATAGATTTCACTTTAGCTCACAGGACTGCTAAGGGGAAATGAGGCTCACCCTCTCATATCACTCAAAACTTCAAAGGGCAAATCCAAACAGTCTTGTAAGAAAGATGACAGTTTTACTGTGGTGGGTACATTTCAGCTGACCACTGGAGACTAAAGTGCATCAAAATAAGCAAGCTTTTATTTGAGGAAATGGCAAAGCCAGTGCAATGGATTTTTACACAGGAATGCAACAACAATTCAGAAACATAAAGTACAGCTTACATGCAGCAGCAATCACTGGACTACATCTGGAAGGTTAGTTAGGGTGTGCCATGTCCAGTAAAGAGAGCAGTGCCAATGGTGCACTCTCTCTGATCTCTCACACTGACTGGCCCACACAACAGGTTTATATAACTTAGCTCCTCCTAATTGTATTAAAAGTGTGGCTCTTTCCTGAGCCAGAGAAGATTAATCCTTTCTTCAAATACTTTCAAACTGTAGTAGAATACACTTTTTATTTCTTAGTTTATAACAAACTGGGATTAAAACAACAACAACAACAACAACAAAAACATTCACACTATGTTCATAAATCAAAGGCCTAGCTCTTTAAAAAAAAAAAAAAACTGGAGACTTCCATGTTTTAATCTATTGAAACTATTTGTATTTATTACCTAATGTTAGATGGCTCACTATTCAGAGAAATAAATAAATACTATATTTATATAAATTAAAGAATTACAGTACAGTAGGTGCAGGTTTGTACTCCTACAACTTCTTCATGTTAAGTCAACTGTTACAAATGGAATTCCATTCTTGTAAGGAGATATGAAGCAATTTAGAAAGTACTTCACAGCTGAATGTAGAATGAGACTTGCTCTGAAATGTAATGTACAGAGAACATTGATGAAGTATCATATCATATGCTTGTAATCTACAAGGTTTAAAAATGCACCACTGCTTTATTTATAACTTATCCATACACTTTAGCTATATAACAGTTCTCTTTCTTCCATTCAGCTCTCCTGAATATTATTGGGATTTTCATAATTGAATTAGACAGGTATTTGCCTCCACATTTTGGGTTGATTTTGAGCCACAAGTATTAGCAACTGCATGACCACCCAACAGCACACACACACACACACACACACACACACACACACACGCACACATACACATACATACACACACACACACACACACACACATATTCCAGGATAGCAATGGGAAACAGCACGTTAATACACTTGCATCTGTGTTATGTGGATGGCCACTTTTCACAATTGCGTGCATCCAAATGCAGACATTCAGAAAAATTCACACATCCACATTATATTATTAGTATAACTGATCACATGGAATATTAAATTAATCAGACACATCATTACTTTCAAAGCAAATCCTAAAACATGATATTACATTTTAATATTTAAACTAATATCAATAATGTTATTAAAATAACTATAAAACTAACACTTCTTTTAATTGTATAATAATGTATATATCAGTCCATTAGTTACTAACATTTAATGAAATTCTTCAAAAGCAAGAGAGTAATTTTTTTAATCAATTGTACTGAAAAAATATTTGTTTATTTTGAATGTTTCAGTTATACCATGTAGATGTCTAAATCTATTTATAATATAGTACTTGCAAGTTCATACATAGCCACGTGTTAATTTAAATGTTTCAGATTACTCTTTATACTTAATTTTTTATGCTTTACTTTTATTTTAAAAAGGCAATAATATTTTAATGTATATATCAAAGGATGAAGAACCTCTTGAACCTACACAAGTTACACCTTGGTATACACATACCACATGTAGAGAACCTAGAATCTCATAGAATATTCAGAGCAATTAATTCAAATGCATGTATTAAACTAAATACAAATATTATTATATTTAATATTTGTATTTCAAATGTGATATTGACCCATGGGATGACATTGTTTAACAGATTCTAAATTATAACTCCAGACATATTAAACTGATGAATCTTTTGTTGTGCCTAATGAATCCACTCACAGTAATTGCACATGGGAAAAGATTTTCTTTTCTCTGCAAGTAAATAATTTCCATTACCTTTTACAGTTACTGGCAATAAAACTCTTTGAAGTAGTAGAAGTTCCCCATTTACAAGTTCTCCAAGGACACTGTATATTGTACAATTAATTTAATCACAAAAGGACCAAAGTGAATGCCTGCCTATAAGCAATTATTGTATTGGATATTTGTAAAGGGAAGTTATGAATCACAGCAATAATAATCTAGTAAAGTCTAAGGTGTTTATTTTAATATTTCTTGATAACTGCAATTACAAAGATGGTCCTTACCCAGTAAAGTTTAAACCCTTATTTTTTGATGTACTGTAAATGCAAACCAAGCAACCAAACAGTATAGGGAACAAATATTCAATGCGTTGATTACTCTTTGTGTTTATATTACTGTATAGCTGTACTTTTTTTGTGATGCTGCTAGCTCCATTTTCATTCATTCAAAGAGGGCACAGCAAGTGAGCGCATTGTATGGGAGTTAACAAGAGCAGTTACAGTACATGTTTCAAACTCTTATCAATGCTCCATTTCATTTTAAAGGGGTTTTGTGCTATATCTACATCATTAACTTGTATACTCTATTTAAATAATTTTGCTATTGATATATAGAGTTCCACAACAATGTTAATTTATTTTGTTTTTTTGACATCAGTAGAGATTCAATTAGTTTTGTTGTGTGATTAAAGTACCATGGATCTTCCTCACCACCAGCCAATAACATAGCAGCTAGTGTGAGAAACTGTATGTGAAGAGAGACTAGTGAGACTGTCAGCAAATTAGTTCTTGGTAGAGATGATCGGGTTCGGTTCCCTGAGTACCGAACCCTACCGGACTTCACTGCCCGAGCCCGGATCCAAGTTAGGCTCGGGTTTTCCCAACTGCTTCGAAAACAAGACTGAGGCAAAACGTCATCATCCTGCTGTCAGATTCTCGCGGGGTTTGGATACCATATAAGGAGCGGCATGTCGCTGCCATTTTTACTCCAGCATTAGAGAGCGTAGAGAGAGGACGTGTCTCCATCCTCAGTGTCCTGCATCAGTTTAGTATTAGTGGTTGTGTCCTCTGCTGCCATATGTCCAGTGCTGCTGTATAAGTCCAGTCCAGTGGTGCTGTGTTGTGCTGCATCAGTCCAGTCACAGGGGTGGTGTCCTCTGCTGTCATATGTCCAGTGCTGCTGTATACGTCCAGTCCAGTGGTGCTGTGTTGTGCTGCATCAGTCCAGTGGTGGTGTCTTGTGCTGCATCAGTCCAGTCACAGTGGTGGCATCCTCTGCTGCCATATGTCCAGTGCTGCTTTATAAGTCCAGTTCAGTTGTGCTATGTTGTGCTGCATCAGTTCAATGGTGGTGTATTGTGCTGCATCAGTCCAGTCACAGTGGTGGTGTCCTCTGCTGCCATATATCATGTGCTACTGTATAAATCCAGTCCATTGCAGTGGTGCTGTGTTGTCCTGCATCAGTCCAGTGGTGGTATCCCTGTGATGCCATATATGTCCAGTGGTACTGCCGTATATGTTCAATGATACTGCCGTATATGTCCATTGATGCTGCTGTATATGTCCAGCAGTACTGCCATATAAATCCAGTGATCATGCCGTATAATTCCAGTGATCCTGCTGTATAATTCCTGTGGTACTGGTGTATAAATCCAGTGATCCTGCCGTATAATTCCAGTGGTACTGGTGTATAAGTCCAGTGATCCTGCCATATAATTCCAGTGATCCTGCTGTATAATTCCAGAGATACTAGCCTATAAATCCAGTGATCCTGCCGTATAATACCAGTGGTACTGGCGTATAAGTCCAGTGATCCTGCCGTATAATTCCAGTGATCCTGCAGTATAATTCCAGTGGTACTGGCGTATAAGTCCAGTCCAGTGATACTGCCATATATGTCCAGTGATAGTGCCTTATATGTCCATTGATACTGCCTTATATGTCCATTGATACTGCCTTATATGTCCAGCAGTACTGCTGTATAAATCCAGTGATTTTGCCATATAATTCCAGTGATCCTGTCGTATAATTACAGTGGTACTGGCGTATAAATCCAGTGATCCTGTCATATAATTCCAGTGACCCTGCTGTATAATTCCAGTGATCCTGCCATATAATTCCAGTGGTACTGGTGTTTAAGTCCAGTCCAGTGATACTGCCGTAGATATGTCCATTGGTACTGGCATATAAGTCCTCTGATCCTGCTGTATAATTCCACTGGTACTGGTGTATAAAGTCAGTGATTCTGCTGTATAATTCCAGTGATCCTGCTGTATAATTCCAGTGATCCTGCTGTATAATTCCAGTGGTACTGGCATATAAATCCAGTCCAGTGATACTGCAGTATATGTCCAGTGGTACTGGCGTATAAATCCAGTGATCCTGCCGTATAATTCCAGTTACCCTGCCTGCCATATAATTCTAGTGATCCTGCCATATATGTCTAGTGGTACTGCCATATAATTCCAGTGATACTGCCGTATGTATATATATATGTATATATCCTGTTGCAAAGCAGAATACTGAGGCCATAACAACTATGGTGGTGTTAGACATGTGTCCGGTATCCACCATTAGTGCAAAGGGACTGCAGTGCCAACCCTAGATGGGCCAGGTGTTTGTGCCGCACACTTGTGTCACTTAGCTTAGTCATACAGTTACCTCATTGCCCTCTTTTACTTCTTGGCATGATGTGCTGTTTGGGTACTATTTTTTTAAGTTCCATCCTGTCTGACACTGCAATGCCACTCCTAGATGGGTCAATTGTTTGTGTTGCTTAGCTTAGTCATACAGCTACCTCATTGCACCACTTTTTCATCTTTGCATGATGTGCTGTTTGGGACCTTTTTCATATCTGCTCTCCTGTCTGACACTGCAGTACCACTCCTAGATGGGCCAACTGTTTGTGTCGCTTAGCTTAGTCATACAACTACCTCATTGCAACTCTTTTTCTTCTTTGCATGTTGTGCTGTTTGGGGCCTAGTTTTTTTAGGTGCCATCTTGTCTGCTACTGCAGTGCCTCTCCTAAAAAGGCCAGGTATTTGTGCCACACACTTGTGCCATCCTGTCTGGTACTGCCGATTAAGTCCAGGGGTACTGCTATATTTGTCCAGGGATACTGCCATATTAGTCCACCATTTGCAGAATGCAGGTGTTTGTGCCACACACTTGTGTCACTTAGCTTAGTCATACAGCCACCTCGGTGCAACCTTTTGGCAAAAAAACAATATTGTGAGGTGTGAGGTGTTCATAATAGACTGGAAATTAGTGGAAATGAATGTTATTGAGGTTAATAATACTATAGGATCAAAATTACCCCCAAATTCTGTGATTTTAGCCATTTTTATGTTTTTTTCAAAAATCATTCAGATCCAAAACAAAAACCAAAACACGAAAGGATGGTTTTGGCAAAACCAATCCAAAATCAAAACAGGAGCGGGGAATTAGAACCAAAACCAAAACTAAAACACAAAAAGTGCTCGCTGAACATCTCTAGTTCTGGGGAGTGACAAATCATACAACTCAGTTTAACAACTTTATGGATTACAAGAAGAAAATGACCATTTGAACTAAAGTTGCAATATTTTTTTTTTCTTTTCAAATAAAGGTGGGTTATGAATAAAGTTTTATTTGTTTTTTAATAAAATTATATTATTCTTACTGGTAATTCTATTTCATCAAAGGAGTCCATGGTTGTCTATTTTGTTAGTGTAGAGACAGGCATAAGCATGCCCACTTCCCTATATAGAGTAGCTCCTGTTTCTTCTCACCTGTGAGTGTCTCTTCCAAGTTAGGACAAACCATATATATATAGTACAGATATGTTCTCATACATTATTGCTGCAATCACGTCAAACATCTCCTCTCGGCATGCCAGGTCCTGTGAGACTCTGCTAGCATCTGGTACCTTTTTTGGTGAAAATGTATATCAGTTCCAATATGACTAGGATGCATCAGGGAACTGTGATGATTAATTTGATATGCAGTGCAACACTTGAATATCTGTGTGTGAGTGAATCTCTGAATTTGCATAGGAAGTGCTATAATGCAGCGGCCATGGCTTATTTCCATGTCAAGTTCCATTGATCTTCATATACAGACTCATACACTCACAGATACACAAGTGTTGCATATCAAATTAAGCAGCTCAGTTTACTGGTGCATCCTTGTGTTGCAACTAAGATGCATTTTCAGCAAAAAAAGATGACCAACGCTAACAGAGTAGCACAGAATCTGATGGTTTACATGTGACAGGCATATTGCACTGCATGGCATATTGAGGCTAGATATATAATGATACTTTCGTAGAGTAAAAGAGAAACAAATAGGTGGTAATCTGTATACTGCCATGATTGCTTAAAATAAAAGGAATTACCAATAAGTATAGCACATTTTCATTTCAGCCATACTATGGGAAACACACATCTTTGCCCTTTGAAGCACAATACTTCCAATGTGAACATCTGAAACATCTAGTGAATAAAGACTTGTAAATGTGTGAATAGAGGACCAAGCTGCTGCTTTGTAGGGATCCTACAGTGATTAGTGAGCCTTTTGAGCCAAGTGGTCACTGCCCTTGTCGAGTGTGCTTTTAGGACCTTTTGTACTTTATGGCCTTCTTCATTATACAACAAGACAGTGAGTTCCCTGGTCCACCTGGAGATAGTCTGTTTATTTGGTACAGTATCTGACCCTTGCTTCCATGCAGGAAGGAAAAAAAGGTATTCTCTCCAAATATTCTTGAGTCTTGACAGATAAAATGAGATGTCTATTAAATGGTCCATCTAGTGCATTAAGGTGATCTTCCATCTCACTTTTAGGTTGAGGGAAAAAAAAAGGTAATGTGATTTTTTTTTCATTACAGTGGAAAGAAGATACCACTGTAGGTACAAAGGCCATGTTGATTTTAAACACTACTGTATCTTGTCTGAAAAAATATTATGGAAAGGTTCACTGGTCCATTAGGCCTGCAGTTCATGCACACTTCTGCCTGAAGTGATAGCCATCAAAGAAACCACTTTAAGTGTTAACAACCATAAGCAAACTTTCTTGCGGTGACTCAAATAAGGGGGACAACAAAGCATTTAAAATCAGATTCAAGTCCCAGGGTGCCACAAAAGACTCAATCTGAGAACAAATTCTTTTTATTGCTTGAAAAAACCTCATTATTAATAATTTAGAGCAGAGTCTTCTTTTCAGAACTCTCAATGCTGAATATTTACTTTTAGGGTTTACCAGGACAACAGTCATTCTACCAATTGAAAGACTTCTGATTTTTTTATTGGATTAAACTTTTTTCCAGCCCAGGAAATACATTTTTTCCACACTCTATAATAAGCATCTGATTAGACCTTCTTTCTTTCTTCTAGAAGTATTTTAATTAAACAGACAGACCTGTTTTCCTTAGCAGAATCCACTCAACCTCCATGCCAGTAAAGTCAGACTTTATGGGTCTGAGTGCTGAATTAATCTTAGGAACAATAGATTCAGATAAATTTGCAAGACCAGGGTCCCTCTACTGACATCTCATGGGCAGTTATGGACAAGGATCTCCTTTCCATGCTGGTAGCACTGACACTAGTTCTGATTATTTATCTCCTTTCTCCTCAGGTTATGAGCTTTTCAGGGAAAGGGGGAAAGACATAGGCGAGTCTGAATTTCCATGGAAGAGATAGAACATTTACTTCTTGGGACCCAAGAAGTTTGTGGTGTGACAAGAGTTAGAACTTGGTAGTCTTGTTCATTGCCATACGATCTATTTGTGCAAAGCCAAATTTCAAAACTATGAGCTGAAACACTTCTAGCTTTAGTTCCCACTTGACTGGGCGAATAATCATTCATATAAGAAAATCTGTCAGAAATTTTTTGTTTCCTGAGACATGGAAAACTGACAGGGAACTGAGATTGTTCTCTGCCCATGCCATTATTTTTATGATTTCACCCATCATTGCTTTGCTCCTGGTACCACTCGATGACTCAGGTATGCTGCTACTGTCATATTATCCAAAAAACCTTTAGGTGGTTGTCCTATAACAAAGACTGAAAAATCTAACTGATCTTCACATTGCTCTTATCTCCATTTCATTTGAATGTCATTTTGTTTCTTGTGGGTTCCATACCCATTGTGCTGTTTGTGCTTGCAGATGTGCTCCCAAACCACATCTGTAGTCAGGGTTAGAAATTGTGGTTAGAAAAGAGAGCTTTTTCTTTATTTTGGTTGGCCTCCAGGTGGACAGGATGTAGTGACTGTAGCTGTTTTAAACTATGTTTTAGCAGGAGATTGCACCATAATTTTCTCATATACCATTTTGTCCATGCATTGAATCTAGGTTAATAGATAATGAAAACAATCCTAGTAGCCATAGAGCTGTGCAAAACTGGATTCTGAATTGTGACTATATTTTAAGTGACAATATTTTATGCACCTTCCTTGTGAGAGTACCACTATATCCCACAGATTGTCTATCTGCACCCCATACACTTGATTTGCTGTGATAGAGTTAAAGTTCTCAGTGAGGTCAATAGACACAAAGAGAGTCAACTAAATTGTTAATGGTTGGCCAAGTTGCAGAACCTGATAGGCATGATGCTGTCTGGGAATGGAGAAACGGAACTACATTAAGCTTCATGGAGGTCTATGGCAACCGAAAATTGACCTTTGCTTATTTTGTTTGTATGAACTTTTGTTTGTCTCCATCTGAAAATGGTTTACTTGGACATACCTGTTTAGTTGCCTTAAATCTACTACAAGTTGAGTATCCCTTATCCAAAATGCTTGGGACCAGAGGTATTTTGGATATCGGATTTTTCCGTATTTTGGAATAATTAGATTCCATAATGAGATATCATGGTGATGGGAGCTAAATCTAAGCACAGAATGCATTTATGTTACATATACACCTTATACACACAGCCTGAAGGTCATTTTAGCCAATATTTTTTATAACTTTGTGCATTAAACAAAGTGTGTGTACATTCACACAATTCATTTATGTTTCATATACACCTTATATACACAGCCTGAAGGTCATGTAATACAGTATTATTAATAACTTTGTGTATTAAACAAAGTTTGTGTACATTGAGCCATCAAAAAACAAAGGTTTCACTTTCTCACTCTCCCTCACAAAAGTCCGTATTTCGGAATATTTGGATATGGGATACTCAACCTGTATTTCACTGAAGACTTCTTTATCAGAAACAGGCATTAATAAACACCTTTCCATCTCTGTATGGTGGGTACAACTGTAATAATTTTAAAACTGAGCAAATTAGTCAGACTGTCCTCTATAGACTTCAGCTCTTCTGAAATTAGTGGTGTTCTTGACATGACCATTACATTCTTTTTGGACACTTCATTAAATATTATTTTGTAGCCGTGTTTGACAACATCCAGCACCCATTTGTGCTCAATGGATTGATTCCAATTAATTGCAAATTTTATCAGTCTGCTCACTACAGGAACAGGGGTTTATGGTTGCACACAGGGACTGATTCATGTTTGTAAGTATAGCAAAAAAGTAAGCAACTGGGGAAAACCATTTTGTACTGCAGGTGGGGCAGATGTAACATGTGCAGAGATATTTAGATTTGGGTAGGGTGTGTTCAAGCTGAAATCTAAATTGCAGTGTTAAAATAAGTCTGTCTAACATTCATGGGCTACTTGCAACACAGGCAGTATTTACTTGGCACAGAAAAAAATATAAATGTAATGGCTCCCCTTGCATAGCAACATTGTTTCAGACACAAAGTTACTTGCTTTTTTAGCTTTACTTACAAACATGAATCAGGCCCATAGTCACAATAGTGGCTTACAGTCAGGCCTTGTGTTATGCTGATGAAAGGGTCTCCTTGATGTATCTGCAAAAAAATATCTGCCATATTGATGACTGGATCTATAGTATCTGGCTTCCATGTATTATTGTCGTACAGAAAAGGGTGGTAACCTAGACAGTTAGCCAGGCTCGTAGTTTACATGATGCATGTGCATACGGATAGTTGCAATGACTAGATGCACCTGGCTGCGCCTATTTGCACCTGCATTTAGGCAATGCGTATGCATTTCAGGTGTGAATATACGCATGCACATGTCGGTGTGCGCTTGCATAGTGCCAACCTATTTGAATCTGCAACTAGGCACAGCCACTATGATTGTGGCTACATCTGTATTACATCTCTCACCGGAATAGAAATGTGTGATTTAGCCCATGAAAGAGGTTGATGGATATCAACCTTTATAAAAATGTACCCCTATATCTTTCATGACTTTTTGAACTGGAAACATCCTGCATTTTGTAGAAGTATTGTCAAATAGCAGATCCCATTCTGCAGCTTGCTCTGATTCATATTTATTACAGACTTTTAAACAGCTCTGAATGAAAAAGATCTAGTACTGTATCTTCATGTATTTCACCAGAGACTTCACAGGACAAATCATTAAATTATTTTTCTAAGCCAAGCTCTAAAGAAACTGCATCTGAAGCTGGACCACTTTCCAAATTCAGGTCAGAAATCTAGACCTCAGAACTCCGCAATATCAGAATTTTTTTCTTTGAAACACAGGACTTTTTCAACCACTCCATCATCTCCTGTAATTGATTAAAGGGCTGATGTAGAGTAGTCTCAAGTCGTGAACAATCAGCACAAATTGCATTATATTGATCAGCAGACATTGGCTTATCACAGGCTACACAAACTCTCACAAGCTTCTTTTCACAGAGATTTTACTTCACAGCAACATTAGAGGCAACACTGTTTAATAAGAAAAACAGTAATAAATGACTATACTAACTAATCCAGTTATTTCGCTTCTCTAATAAGGACTTACCTTGACAGGACACTGAGTGGCTGTTGGGGAGAAGGTTCGGAGTCCACTGTAGCATCTTCCTATGTTGCAATAAACAGGGAAGACATGTACAGGCAATGTCAGAGTGTTTATGCCTTATCTTCATTCCACATTTTCGCCGAGTGCACATCTAGCAGTCCCCAGGAAGTCACCCCACATTGCCATGGTTTGCGGGTTGCTAGGAGGTGCATTACCATGCTGAATAGCAAGGTAGTTGTGTCTTGAGAAAGAAAACAAAGACTCCCTACCTTTTCCTAAAAGAGATTGGAAAAAGATAAGGAGGAAAAAGAAGGGGTTACCCTATGTAGGGGAGAAGTGGGAAGACTGATCTTTTCCCTGACTCTACCCTAAACAAATCTTTTACTAGCCCATAGTATGTCTGCTTTGGAGGAATTAAGAATAAAAAACATTTTGAGACATTTTTATTTTAATAAAAGTTGATTCAATAATTATGTGTATCTTTTGCTATTTTAGCATAATTAACAAAGTCAAGTGTATCCCCTACTATAATATTGGCAAAATAGGTGTGGAGGTCTAGGAAGAGCCAAAGTGCTTCTAGTTATAGAACTCAGTCTCTGGAAGGGGCAAATTGTCTTTTGTTCGTCCATCCACACCATTAAGCTGTTAACCTAACTATGGGTCTTTGATGTTGAGCCAGCAACATTCTCCTGTATTAATTAATTTGGTAAACAAATTGCTTGCTCTCCCTTTCCTCTGTACTGGTTGACTCAATGGGGTCTATTCATGAGACAGTGAAAAGAGTGGATAAGTGAGTGAGTGGAGAAGTTGCCCATGGCAACCAATCAGTGTTGAGGTAATATTTATAAAGTGCATTCTATAAAATTATATGTAGCAGCTGATTGGTTGCCATGGGCAACTTCTCCACTGGCTCACTTCTACACTATTTTCAGTGCTTCATGAATAGACACCAGTATCTCCTTCAAAAGGTTCTTCATCTTAAAGGTACAGTATGAACACACAGGCTTGATCTGCAGCTTAAGAATGTCAGATAAAGCATGGAGATGTAACTGGAGTTTGAACAGCATATGGACTTTGGCCTACTCTCTAAACCTCAAATGAAACAATTTCTCAAGTACTGCAAATCATCAGGAATGCTACTACTTCACCCTACTGCAACCTCCCCTGGTAATCTTCCCATCATTAAAAAACATTATGTGTTGTTATTATTCTTTTTGAATAATTGTCCACACTTATTATTTTTTATTATAGTTTATCATATGTTTCATTTTTTATTATAGTTTATCACCTTTATGTTTTTTATTAATTTGTTGTTTCCATGTATTTCTTCCAGCAATATGCTGACTGCTTTCAATATCAATCCATACAACCACATTATGGTCTATTCCCGTGTTGATATCAATATATATTTCTTGTCCACTGTATGTTTTAATTCCACTAATTGCTCATCCTGCTGACTGTAAATATTTAGTGTACTTCAGATGGCTGCCTCAGTTGGTACATTCATGGGCAGAATGAACAACACGTGGAACTATTCCTTCAGTGGGTAGAAGAGGCGTCACCAGGTGTGCTCTCTGCACTATTTCCCCCACGCTGGTAGCGGGGCCACCTGAAATGGGGAAAGGATCTAACAAAAGGGGTGGGTTGCGGCCTCGAGGGGATCTCCATTTCTTCACTCCCAGGTCTTGTCCAGCATCCCTGGAGATTATGGTTGTCCCTGGATACTTGGCTGAATGCAGTGCAGGCTTTTCAATTGTGACAAGAGCCGAGTGCTGCAGGTGAATATCACACTGCAGCACTCTGCTCCTGTCACTGTAGAAGAGCCGGCACTTTGATGTTACCCAGCTTGTGATGCCACTGGTGGGTGTCATGTTAGACACTTCATGTATCTCTATACAGTATATCTTGCTTTCATGTATTGCTTATCTTACACTCTGGGCCTGATTCTGATTTGGAAATAAAGTAAAATAAATAAATTAAAGCAAGTCGTGTAATTGTACGCCTTAACAAAACCATGTTGCACTGTAGGTGGGGCAAATATAAAATGTGCAGAGATTTACAGATCTGTCCTCATGCATCTACTGTAGCCTCAATGTGCCCACAACAGGAGATGGGATCTGACATGCCAAGAGGGGCTGTTTGGCACAAATGCAGATGTATGAGGACACATCTGCAGATTTGGGTGGGGTATTTCCAATCTGAAATATAAATTGCAGAGTAAAAATAAAGGGGGCTACATACAGAAGCGGTCAGTATTTACCCTGCATAGAAAAAATATAAATTTATTTGCACTCCTTATATTACAACATGGTTTGTTCCAAATACAAAGCTACTTGCCTTTTTTAGCTTTATTTCCAAATCAGAATCAGGCCTATTGTAACCTACAGATGTGGCTACTCTCATCTTTTTTGCGAACAGGTCCAGTGAGTGGGTGCATCGCGATTGCGACTAGCCGTGGCAAGCTGCTGCCTGTTCATTGGAGCATACCCACCATGCGTTCCTATGGATCATGAGTGCATGAGCAGTGCACATGCACACCCACGTGCACACTATTTATTGAAAATGAGTCCTAATGTTGAATTGGTGATTCCACAAGAACCAAAGTTTTCTTTTAATTGAGATATTCTTCTTATAATTTGCCATGGTAGTCACCATATGATGAAGAACAGTCTCTTTGTGTTCTGGAATTAAACCCTCATGTCAACACCTGAGAGAAAAGGCCTGTGGTCACTTATTTGATACTTGTAAAAAAATATATTAAAATATGAAATGTCTCACACAATAATTCATAAAAATGCTTACATAACACTCTTTAGAGATGCAGTTTTTTTACACCTTTTTAGAACAGATGTTACCAGCCTCCTGCCGCACCCCACAACCGGGATGTGAGCTCATGACAGAAGGATCTACAGTGATGACCATTGTCACACCTTTCAAATATACAGTATATATTTAGTACCCAAAACTCAGAAAATATTATATAGTTCTTTATACTAGATAAGTATATAAAATATAATATAATGATACCATACTGTATGATGAACAAATTATCCTTCTTGATTGACCACTTTTTTTCATTTAATGAAACAAATGAAGGAAACATAGTACTTTAATTTAAGAAAAGGCCATGAAGCAAAACAGAGCATTTAAATAATTGCAATGAGTTGTTTTCTTCCATAGCCTTGCTCTCCTTAGCAACCGTTTAGTTAAGTAGGTCATGGCATGCATTCTGTATAATATAAAGTATAACGAAATTGCACTGACATTAGTAAATAGTATTTCAAATGTATTAAACATGCAAATAAACATTTCCAAACAATGTATGTGAAAAACATATTATAATATACTAGACTATACAATGTATATAATAAAAGCTCAAATATAGGATTCTTTAAGCTCAATTTTGTAAAGTGAGTTTATACATTTTTTTTCTGAAGCACAGGCTATGAAATAGTACAAGATCAACGTGAAACCATGATCATAAAGAATCCAGCATGTACAGATGGAGTCACTCTCATCTGAGGTGGCTCCATTGCAAACGAGCACTCCCTTCATGACTAGGCGATCTGTCCGCCTAGTCACGCTTGGAGTGCACATAGACGCTCCCATTCAGAGTGTCTCTATCTGGTTGCGTGGACGGAGACGCTCTCCATTCAAGTGAATGGGTTGTGTCTCCACCGCTGGCGCGCGCAGCCAGGTGGGCGGTGGACGCTCTCGGCGATAGGCACGCCTAGTTACAGAATGAGCCACGACTAGCGTGGCTCCATCTGTATGTGTCAATGAGATGTTTGACAGGATACTACGCAAATTTGTAAGACATGCTGGGCTTAAAACAAAAACACATATAATGTACAGAAGATACATAGAAGCACATTTTGTTATTTAAAGGAATATCAATTTATTTATTTTTTATACATTTTAATTTTGTCTATATATGAACATTTTAAGATAGAAATACATACTGTATGTTAATTGTACCACCAGAACTACACCAGTTTCTACAAAAATATTATAAAATTATCTGCCATATAATTTCTGCAAGCATTGAGTTTTCATTCCTGCCCCATTACTTCACCTAACTGCTCGCAACGATCTCCTGTCAATCTACACATTAAATGTATCAAGCAGTGAAAAAGTGGAAGTGGAGAAGTTGCCCATAGCAACCAATCAGTATCTACCTATCATTTTATAGAATGTGCTTGATAATTGATTCCTCATAACTGATTCATTGCTATGGACAATTTCTCTACTGGTTCACTTGATAAATCAACCCCTTGTCTGTGAAAATCCTTTCATAATAAAACCATATTGACATTCCTCCTAACTGTCCCAATTTTCATGAAGCAGTTTTTCTGTGCCACTTGCAGACAGTAGCTTTGCCCGTTGGGGGGATAGCAGTTAGGAGGCTCTCTGTCACTTGCTGCTGTGCATAGAATAGACACTGTGCATGCGAACAGCGTCTATTCACGGTAGACAGGGAAGCTGGGGGCATGACCTGCTGCTCAGAGAGCAATAACTAAAATGAGGCATTACTCACAATCACAGCATTCCCAAGAATTCCCCTTTCCTCAAGACCATGGCCCCTTTTCAGGTGTGCAGACGGAAGGCACACAATGGAGTCCCAAGTTGGGACTTCTAAATGTGGGGAGGCACTGCATGTTTTAGGAGTATAATTTGATGTGTCATAGGAGTAGAATGACATCTTTGGGGCTAAAAATGGAAAAAGTCTAAAACTATAAAAAACAGTAGAGAAAGGAAGGGCAATCACAAACATCATGAATAGTGCTACATTAGTTATGTTTGCAGCATATGCAAACAGTAACCAAATATTTTCATACATAGTAATACACAACAAAATGTAGACTTTAAAAGTTGCACTATAAAATGCTGCCACTTTGTTACTTGTGTGATACTAAGTTTATTAATTGCCTAGTTGGAATAATAATAATAATAATAATAATAATAATAATAATAATAATACATTATTCAGAAAGTATAAACATAATGACCATAACTTACAATAAGAAAGATAATTTTACCAAATCATACAAGCAGTAGTAAATATTAAAACAGAATGTCTGAGGATCTAGCTTGCTAAATTTGACAAACTAAATAAATGCATATTTATACAGGTGAACATGGTCAATTTAAAAGTACAGTTCAAACAACATTCTTGCAATTTCCATCCATCCTTGGATGCACATATTACCAACTACAAATATAATTTAAAGGCTTTATGGCTTGCTGCATTTACATAATAACATCATTTGTGAGGTTGAAAAGGGACACACGTCTGTCGAGTTCAACCTTTTCTAATTTCTAACCAATTTGATTTAGAAGACAAACAAACTCCACAGTAAAGCAGCTGCCAATTAACCTCACAGGAGGAAAACTAAAATCCTTACTGACCCCTTAAATGGTACTCAGATTAATTCCTTGAATTAATCACATCATTTGTGTAATTTAGTGGGTAAAGCTAGAAATATAATTTCTTGCAAGAAAGGCATGCAATCAATTTTTAAATCCATGCAGTGAATTTGCAGACTCATTTTAAGTGAATTTAAGAATATGACCAATTTTACAGGGAAAATTTCTATCTACAGTGTATATTGATTAATAATTATTTTTACCTTTTTTCATGTTCTCCTGTGGCCACTAAGTTCTTCAGACAATGAAATAAAATATATTTTTATACTGTATGTTAATTATGTCACCTTAGGTGTGCCTTTTTCCATTTTTCAACCACAATTTTTATATGCACGGTTCCAGGAGAGGAGAGATTACGTTCCCACCATCTCTGGAGAGTAACCTGCACCAAAATATGAGTAAGATCTGTGGTAATTAAAGAGTTGGGGTACCTTGTCTAATATCCGTAACACATTTACATGTGAGTAACAAGTAATTCACAAAATTATGTGATAGAAGGTTCTAAAGGTGCTACCAACTGGATTTCGAGATTCATCATTGTGTAAAGAAATAAATATGCACAACATACTGAGGAATGGACACATTTGCTATTGTTTTTAATCTATATTCACTGTATGTATATTTCTTTCACATTTCCTTTATTTTAATACTTCACTCGTCAAATAATAAAGGACATCTTAAGTCCTAATATGACACAATTATTTCTCTGTTATTAATATTATTAGCAATAGGTGGGCTTTTAAGCCTTTATTAGACTTTATTAATATAGGGGAGCTCTGTATTAATCCCTAATTAAATTTACTTTCTAAATGTCAGTTGGGTTGTGTGCACCCTAGTTATAACTGGTTTCTTTCTCTTGTCCCCTTACTATGGGGATTTCACAATTTTAATATATTAACATTAGTTTACTATTAAAGTCTGACTACACTAAAACTAAAAAAAACAAAAATAGTTTTGGGTGCAATAAATTGACCCTTTACAAACATAAAGTATTACTTATGGATTACACACATAATGAGGACTCTAGCTTTGCTTCATCTTTTTATTATTTTCTTTGAGATTACCTGAAATCTGTGTGTATTTTTAAAATAATTCTATATATGTTATAACTCTCCTTTTGTGTAACTGAAAGCTCTGAAGTTATTATTCAAACTAAATCCTAATTTCTAGTTCTGATTTTCTGAGTTCTTTGACCTAAGACCTTGTGAGGCATATGCTACTGATTTTTAAAGTGTATACTGTGAGCAGAATTGAAAGAGCTACTGTAGGAAAAAAATTTCCACTAATCCCTTCAGTGGTGACAATTACTGTGTCTGAAGCCCCCCACAGTCAATGGTGTTGATTTTCAGATTGACATATCTGGAGAAGCTGCTGGCTCCTATTTCCAGTTTTCCTCCCCCTATTTACCTACTTCACACTATGCCCAAGTTTTCTTCAACACCCACCATTACTCAGTATCTACCCAATCATGTACCTTCCCCCCTTCACCAACCTTTATCCTTCCCCTAGTCTCCTACACCTTCTCCTCTCTACCCTCCACCCCTCTGCGTCCTTGCCCTTCTCTCCTGTTACCACACTTTCATTCAACTCTGGATTACTACTTCCCTCCGGTCCCTGTCATTTCACCACGAGCTCATCCACATCACGGTGAACTCCCTCCCTTCCCTCATCATGCAGTTTCTCTTCCTAGCTAAGGCACCCACACCATCAATACTCTCTCATCATACCTGCCCACCAAGTTAATCTCACCTCAACACTGCAGCAACCCTGATAATCTCAGTAACATCTCCCCACAAACTATCTCCTGTGCCCTCTGGAATGCCAGATCTGTCAGGTAACAAATTAGTCCCCACCTATGACCGTTTTTTATCTCCAACAACCTGAATCTTCCAGCCAATACCAAAGCCTGAGTTTCCCTCTCTGACACCACTTTTTTCACTCCTCTTTCTGCTGGGGACCTCACATTCACCCCCCCCCCCCCCACACACACACACACCCGGTCTGGGGATCCATGTAGTGGTTTTGGGGTCCATCTATCCTCCTTTTACTTTCAACAACTCATGCATCCAGAACATTCTCTTACATTCTCTACTTTTGTGGTACATATTACACTATATGCCTCTTCCAACTATGCTATTCTCACCAAATTCCTTGATCATTTTACTTCATGGCTCACTCAATTCCTCTCTTCAGACATTCTCACCTTATATTAGTTGAGTTGAACATTCCAATCGATATGCAAGCAGAATCATCTTGCACTAACCTCCTTACCTCACATCATCGTTTGGTCTCTCCCAGAGGAACTTCTCGTCCTCCAATGTCAATGGGAACACACTTGATTTGGTGTTCACTCACTGTTGTGATATTTCTGACTTCTCTAGCTCCCCATTTCTACACACTTACCATCACCTGCTCTCTTTTATTACTTTCTTTTCTCCATTTCTACCTCCTAAGGCTATCATCACTAAGCATAAGATTGACGCCATCAACACCATTTGCTTATCCTCCATGCTTAACTCACTTCTCTCTCCTATTCTTTCTCTTCTTTCCAGAACAAGCCACTTCCCTATACAATGCCTTCCTTAATAATGTTTTCACTCTGTTGCTCCAACAACTAATATTCACACTTTAAGATCAACACCTCAACCCTGGCATTCTAAATTCACCAGATACAGTATCTGCAAAAATGTTCACATACCACCAAGCAAAAGAAGAGGAGATCAAACTTTAAAGTGGACATCCTCCATTTTAAATTTATATTCTCATCCTACAGGTCTGCCCTTTTTGTCTCTAAACAGTCATACTTCAAGCACCTTGTCTCCTCCTAATCTTTGAACCACTAGCCTTTCTTTGCTACTGTCAACTCCCTCCTCTGCCTACCTCCACATTGAACTCCTTCTTCTCTCTGCCCTAGACTTTGCCACCTACTTTACATACAAAATTGACTCCATACATCTGGACATCACATCCCAACAGATCCTTAACAACCCTCCCCCCTTTCCCTAACCACCCCTCCACATCCATCTCACCAGCTATGACTTGCCAAGATGTCTGTCTCACCTTTTGCATGCTCCTGATCATATCCATAAAACAGCTTAAATTCACCAAACCTGACCTATGAATCATCATAAATATCCAAGGACTTAGCTTTAACTTGTACTACTCTACGCGTACATCTCATCAAAACCAACGGATTGCATTCCTGCACTGTGATAAACACTCGATTGAAATCTATGCATCTCTCCACTAAGAAGTCCTTCAGTTTGGAATCTACTGTGCTCTCATTGGACATCCCAGACAAGGTACTGTGGACTACAACCTATCTTTGTATCCATCCAGACCCTCACTTAGACATCATTCACCTCTGTTCTCTGAGCAACAAATAACTCTGACTTCTTGCATTAATCAAGTAATATACAGTATAGTCAGGCTCTGAACTGCTGAAGGGTCACTGTTCATTTCAATTTGCAGGATCCCAGCCATTCCCCAGGACACATGTTATCACTACCCCCACAACAAATCTACTTCAAAGGCTTCTCTTTGGATTCTAACACCTTTCCACAAGCCCGCTTTGTCCTTTAATAATTGACTAAATCAGCAACAGAAAAAGCAAAGTTATTTTATCACTTATTTCAAATATACCTTTTGGATTAAAGAGCAGCAATAGGTTATAGCAACAAAGATTATAGCAATTACAATCCAAGATGGCACCGCAGATGGCTGCCTCAGAGCTATGCCGCTCATCCAAAATACCTGTTTCCCTTGTTTTCCCTTGCCCTTGTCTACCCCACCGGTGACTAAATATAGCAGGGAAGCACTCCTAAGTTGGAGCGCTCCAGCGGTGCTAACACCACGTTCAGGCCCATCGGCAGGTGGATCAGCAGCCCTTGAAGCTCTCAATGCCTTTGCTGCCATGTGTGGCAGGGATGCAGACGTCGTGGATGCCGAAATGTTTGACTGAGTAGCCATGGCCCCCCGCAGCCCAGATGGCAACTGCTGGGCGGATCGGTGGATCCCGAAAGAGAATGACGGAGGCCCTCATGTCGGCCCTAGTAGAAGGACCTGGGCTCAGAGGGAAGGCTGTTGCTCATGTGCCCTAGTGAGGTGGTGGTGGCGAGGGCACCGGTCTGCACTTTACGTGATCCTGCTCTTGAATGTGCGCTCACTGTCAAACAAGTTTGAAAAGCTGTTCCTCCTTCTGGGCAGTGCAGGGTCAGGCATTACAGGGTCGTCCATCCTCTGCTTTACAGAGAGGTGGCTGGACGACCATATTGCAGACGAACCAATGTCTCTGTAGGGCTTTGGTCTCTTAAGGGCTGATCGCTCCTAGGTCCTCTCATGAAAAATGAAGAATGGTGGCATCTGCTTCTACATCAATGATAGATGGTGCACCAATATCACAATCCTAGGCAAATCATGTAGCCCTCACCTGGAGATGCTAAGTATCAACTGCAACCCCTTCTATTCCCCTCGTAATTTGCCTCAATTGTCCTTGTGGGAGTGTACATCCCCCACCTTGCCTGCGTGAATGAAGCCCTGCACCACCTGGCCATATGCATATCTGAACAAAAACACCCAGACTCTCTGCTTATAGTGCTGAGTGACTTCAACAGAACTAATCTAAGCAAGGTGCTACCTAAGTACAAACAACAAGTAACATGTCCCACTAGGGAAGGGCACACTCTTGACCACTGCTACACTACCCCCAAGTCTGCCTTCCGGTCTACCCTGCATGCTGCACTTGGCCTATCTGACCACTGCCTCATCCACCTACTCCCTACCTATACACAGAAACTGAAAGCAGTTAAGCCTGTCATCAAGACTGTTAAGAAATAGACCAAAAAGGCTGAGATGAAGCTCCAGGCCTGCTTCTACTGCACAGAATGGGGGGTCTTCAAAGCCTTGGCAACTGACCATAATGACCTGACAGACACTGTCACATCCTGACAGACACTGTCACATCCTCAGCTACTGTGAGTACATGTGTGAACCAACCAAGACTTATAGCATTTACAACAACAAGCCCTGGATCAAGGCCCAGCTCAAGCAAATTTGTTGGGCCAAAGAGGAGGCCTATAGCAGCAGTGATAGAGCACTATACAACTGAACTAGGAACTCTCTGACTAAAGAAATCATGCTAGCAAAAAAGTGGTTATTAGACAAGTTGACAAATGATCTCTCAACCAATGACCCCATATCTGTATGGAAAGGAATGCAATACATAACCAACTACAACAAAAGTCCACCACCATGCACCAAGACCTAGTAAATGAGCTGAACCACTTTTATTGCAGGTTTGCAAAAGAAGTCCCCTGCGTCCCAAACAATCACCTCTATGTTTCCCCAAACACCGATGGCCAACTCCAGGCACTGCAAGTCGCCAAAGAAGAGGTGGAGGCACTGTTCAAAAGTGCCAAACCCAGGAAAGCTCCAGGTCCTGACAGAGTGTCACCATCTGCCCTGAGAGCATGTGCAAGTCAGCTCTCCCTTACATTCACCAAGATCTTAAACAAATCTCTGGAGCTACAGAAAGTCCCTTCCTCCCTCAAAAGGTCCACTATCATCCCGGTTCCCAAGAAACCCTTGATAGCACTGATGTCTGTGGTCATGAAAATGTTTGAGTGCTTGGTTTTGAATCACCTGAAAACTGTGACTGGTCCACAACTGGACCCCCTCCAGTTCGCCTATCGATCAAATCGGTGTGTCGAGGATGCAGTCAACTTGCGCCTGCACTATATTCTACAACATCCTACAGACATTCCCGGTAACTATGCAAAGGTCCTGTTTGTGGATTTCAGCTCGACATTCAATACAATCATCCCCAGAATCCTTCACTGCAAATTACTCTGACCAGGGGTCCCTGAAGCTACCTGTTCCTGGATAGTAGACCTCCTGATAGATAGGACACAGGTGGTGAAATCAGTGGAATTCCCCTCTCAAGCGCGGTCCATTAGTACAGGGGCCTCTCAGAGCTGTGTCTTCTCACCCCTGTTCTTCTCTCTGTACACAAATGACCTCACCTCAGAGGCACAATCAGTAAAGATCATCAAATTCTCCGACACCACCATCATCTGCCTCATCAAGGATGGGGTAGAATCGACCTATAGATGGGAAGTATACCGGTTGGCACAGTGGTGCAGCCACAACAACCTTCAGCTCAACCCCCTCAAAACTGTCAAGATGATAGTGGACTTCAAAAAGAAGTCAGCTAGTGCACCTCAACTAATGATTGCTGACAGTGTGGTAATGCTAGTGGACTCCTTCAAGTTCCTGGGGACCACAATCTCCCAGGACCTTACATGGGGGTCTAACTCTGACGCCACTGTCAGGAAAGTGCAGCAGAGGTTGTTCTTTCTCAGGCAACTAAGGAAGTTCAACATCCCACAGAAGCTTCTGCTCCTCTTCTACTCTGTGATTATGGAGTCAGTACGGTGCTCCTCGATACTGGTATGGTATGGCTCCGTCAGTGCAAGGGACAGATACAGGCTCCAAAAGGTGGTCAGAAATGCGGAGAAGATAATCAGGGCTGACCTCTCATCAGTCTAGGACCTGTACCTGTCCAGAACTAAAAAGCAGATAACGTAGATAGTAAAGGACCAGCTACACCATGGCCACAGCATGTTTAACTTGCTTCCTTCAGGCAGGCATTACAGGGCCATCCCCACCGGGTCCACCAGAAGCCTCAAAAGTTTATTTCCCCAAGAAGTCCGCCTGCTGAACTCCTGAACATTGACTGACTAGACATACATGTAACTAACTTGTGTCCCTATGGTATACCTATCTGTCTGACTTTACTTGCCCCCTCCCGCCCCCCACCTGCTTATCTGTTACCTACTTGGCTGTTGTATAGCAAACCAAAGACAAATTCCTATTATACGCAAGTATAACTGGCCAATAAAGCTGATTCTGATTCAGATTTTTCCCCTGTAATTGGAGATGAACCAATGGCCCTCATCTGGTCCTCCACCCTAACCACCTTCCCTCCCATCTCCTCTACTGCTTCTCTCCTTCTGCCTGTTCCCATCTTGCCCACATTCTCAATATCTCCTTCTCATCAGGCACTGTCCCCTTTACCTTCAAGCATGCACTCATCCCATCTATTCTTAAAAAACCTCCCCTTGATCCTAACACTCTCTCCAGCTAATGACCCATCTCTCTGCTCCCTTTTGCCTTAAACCCCCTTGCGCATAAGTATTGTCTACAACCGCCTTACTACTTTTCTTACCTACATCACTCTGCATGACCCATTTCAGTCTGTCTTCCATCCTTTCTACTCCACTGAAACTGCCTTTGTTTAAGTCTGCAGTGACCTCCATTTGGCCAAATCCAAGGGTCACTACTCTCTGCTTATTCTGCTTGTCCTCTTTGCTGATTTTGACACCACAAACCATCCGATTCTCCTGCAAATCCTGCACTCCATTGGTCTGTGTGATACTGCCCTCTCCTGGCAGTTCTCCTACCTATCTCACCACTGCTCCTCTGTCTCTTCTCATGACTCCATCTATTCCAAACTTCCCCTAACAGTAGGTGTTCCCCAAGGTTCTTTTCTTTTACCTATCCTTTTCTCTCTCTCTATATATATATGTCCTCTTTAGGTGGGCTAATTCACTCTTTTGACTTCCAATATCATCTCTATGCTGATGACACTCAAATCTCCCTTTCCTCCCCTGACCCCTATCCCTTTATCTTAACTTATATCTCCAGCTGTCTCTCCACTATGTTTTCTTGGATGTCGCAGTGCTTTTTTAAACTTAACATGTCTAAGACTGAACTGACCTTCTTCCCACCCTCCTGCATAACCTCACCTCCCACATTTTCAATATCGGCTGATGACACAACTATCTCTTCTAGTCCTAAAGTATGCTGTCTTGGAGTTTTCAATGATTCTTCCCTCTCCTTCAGACCACACATTCAGTACCTCTCTCATTCATTCCATTTCCACCTCAAAAATATTTCCTCAGACACTTTTTCACCCTGGATGCTACTAAGACACTCATCCACTCACTGTTCATCTCAAGATTGGATGACTGTCATCTACTCCTATCTTGCCTCCCTAACAAATGCCTCTCCCACTTCAATCTACCTGAAGAGCTGCTGCCTGGATCATATTCCTCTGCAAGCATACTACGTCTACTTTCTCTTCAATTTACATATCTGATGTTATCTCCTTGTACACTCCCACTCACCCTCTTCGCTGCACAAATTCATGCCACCTCTCCTGCTAACTGATTGTTTCCTTCCATTCCTCTACTAAACTTTAAATGAGCTCTCAAGACCCACTTCTACATCAAACCCAGCCATATATCATCCTAACCCTCTGTTACATGCTTAGTTCTACCCCATCTCTCATCCTAACCCTTTGCTACATTGCTCACTTCTACCCATCTGTCACTCCAGTCTGTCTGCCCCTCCCCTTCAAAATGTAAGCTTTCATGAGCAGTGCTTATCCCTCTTTAGATTATTTTCTACTTTGAACTTACTACAGTGACACCAAAACTTTTGTTTCTCCAACCCTGATAATTTGCTTCAGTTTCCTTTCCCCTGATGCAATTTTTTTTTATATACCATGTATTTGCCCTGCATTGTCTTGTACTGTAAGTCACAGTTTTGCTGAGTTATGTACTTTGTTAGGCGATGTGGAACACTTGTGGCTCAAAATAAATAAATAAATAAAGAATAAGAATAATAGCTATTTGATGTACATTATTTCACTGTTGCAGCTCACAGTGGGGCTAGAGCAAAGCACAAAAAAGTAACTTTGGAAATACCATGTTACAATGCAGTGGGTGCATTGCATGTAGCTCGCAGCTCAACAGCTTGATTTTAACATTGCAATTTAGATTTGATCATAGACCCCTTTTCCACTGGCATGAATATCCTGGGTTATTGCACATGAAACTAGGAGTTTTGTCAGCGTAAATTACTCAACCCAGTCCAGTGACCCGGGAATCCAACCCTGCTAGTGAGCAGTATTTTTACCAGAATTGGCTAAATGGAAATGGGCCATTGTTTCAGAATGGGGAGAGCCGCATTCCGGTGCAAGGAGAAGATGTCATCTCCAAGTGCTAGCAATGCACCTGTGTGCAGTGTGAATGGCCACAATCTGGGAATTTCCCAAATCTGTGCCATGGTGGAAAAGGAGTATGTCTCAGGTCTTACCCAGTTTGGAACTGTGTTCCAAATCGCAAGTCGATCCGGGATTTCAATGACAAAGGACACACCTAAACAAGCCTAAATGTAACATGGTTTTGCCAAGGAGTAAAATTACTTCAGTGTTGCTTCCAACTCAGAATCAGCCTCAGGGGCATATTTAATAAAGTGCGATTTACAAAAGTGGAGATTTTGCCCATAGCAACCATTCAGAATCTGTTTTTCATTTATCTAGCACTTTCTAGAAGATAATTGCTAGTATCTTATTATAAACACACACTTTTGTAAATAATGTATACCCACTAGATTCAGCAAATATATTCACTCATCTTCTTACAGCTGTGCTGGAACCAGAGGCTGCTTCTGCCCATTTGCTGCTGCACAGAACACATATAGCAGGTGGGTGGGCAGTTAAAACATAAGCCTAACAATAACTATAATGTAGCACAGGGCTACCATCAGAAATTCTGGGGCCTGGGAATGATACAATAGACAGGGCCCCACCCACGCCCAACAAAAAATAAATACAAATATATATATATATATATATATATACAGTGGGGATTGAACGTTTGGGCACCCCAGGCAAAAATTCATTTTAATGTGCAAAAAGAAGCCAGGGAAAGATGGACAAATCTCCAAAAGGCATCAAATTACAGATTAGACATTCTTATAACATGTCAAAAAAAGTTTGATTTTATTTCCATCATTTACACTTTCAAAAGAACAGAAAACAAAAAATGGCGTCTGCAAAAGTTTGGGCACCCTGCAGAGTTAATACCTTGTACTGCCCCCTTTGTCAAGTATCACAGCTTGTAAACGCTTTTTGTAGCCAGCCAAGAGTCTTTCAATTCTTGTTTGAGGTATCTTCGCCCATTCTTCCTTACAAAAGTCTTCCAGTTCTTTGAGATTCCTGGGCTGTCTGTGACGCACTGCTCTTTTAAGGTCTATCCATAGATTTTCAATTATGTTGAGGTCAGGAGATTGTGAAGGCCATGGCAAAACCTTCTGTTTATGCCTTTTGATGTAATCCACCGTGGATTTTGAGGTGTGTTTAGGATCATTATCCATTTGTAGAAGACAGCCTCTCTTTAACTTCAACTTTTTCACAGATGGCATCAAGTTAGCATCCAAAATTTGCTGGAATCTTATTGAATCCATTTTTCCTTCTACTCGTGAAATGTTCCCTGTGCCACTGGCTGCAATACAACCCCAAAGCATGATTGATCCACCCCCATGCTTAACAGTTGGACAGAGGTTCTTTTCATTAAATTCTGTGCCCTTCCTTCTCCAAACGTACCTTTGCTCATTCCGGCGAAAAAGTTCTATTTTAACCTCATCGGTCCACAGAACTTTATTCCAAAATGCATCAGGCTTGTCTATATGTTCAGTTGCAAACTTCAAACGCTGATTTTTGTGGTGAGGACGTAGAAGAGGTTTTCTTCTGATGACTTTTCCATGAAGACCATATTTGTACAAGTATCTCTTTATAGTGGAATAGTGTACCACAACTCCAGTGTCTGCCAGATCTTCCTGGAGGGATCATTCAGTCAAACGTGGATTTTGACTTGCTTTTCTCACAATCCTGCGAGCTGTTCTGTCTGATATTTTTCTTGGTCTTCCAGATCTTGCTTTAACTTCCACTGTTCCTGATGACTGCCATTTCTTAATTAAATTCCGAACAGAGAATATGGGCATCTGATAACGCTTTGCTATCTTCTTATAGCCTTCTCCTGCTTTGTGAGCATCAACTATTCTCAGTTTCAGTGTTCTACACAACTGCTTAGAGGAACCCATGGTGCTGATTGTTGGAGCAAGGTCAGATGAGTCTGGGCTTTTAAAACCTTTGAGATTGACATCACCTGGTCTTTCCAGACAATGATTGAGAACAATCCATTACACTGCCAGATCTCAGCTGTCCAAAGGGGGCCTTACAAGGTATTAACTCTGCAGGGTGCCCAAATACTTTTGAAAGTGTAAATTATGGAAATAAAATCAAACTTTTTTTGACATGTTATAAGAATGTCTAATCTGTAATTTGATGCCTTTTGGAGATTTTTCCATCTTTCCTTGGCTTCTTTTTGCACATTAAAATGAATTTTTGCCTGGGGTGCCCAAACTTTCAAACCCCACTGTATATATACAGGTTGAGCATCCCATATCCAAATATTCCGAAATACAGAATATTCCAAAATATAGATTTTTTTGAGTGAGACTGAGATAGTGAAACCTTTGTTTTCTGATGGCTCAATGCACACAAACTTTGTTTAATACAAAAAGTTATTAAAAATATTGTATTAAATGACCTTCAGGCTGTGTGCACAAGGTGCATATGAAACATAAATGCATTCAGTGCTTAGACATGGGTCCCATCGCCATGATATCTCATTATGGAATACAGTTATTGCAAAATATGGAAAAATCCGATATCAAAAACATTTCTAGTCCCAATCATTTTGGATAAGGGATACTCACCTGTATGTATATATATATATATATATATATATATGCTGTAAATTCTCGTGCAAATACCCAATACACCATATTATGCCCCAAACAGTAGTGTCCCTGACACCATATTATACCCTTTTCCCATATTATGCTCCCACAGTACCTGCTTATTCTCATGGGTTCTCGTTGTCAGGGTAGATAGTGACACCTGGCATGGTCAGCACCTTCCTAGTGATGTCACTGTAGTAAGATACCATTAAACAATCATATTGCTCAAATATTATTATTTTCATATTTTATCTTACATTTACATAGGACAAGGGTGAATAAATTAAAATAAATACATAATTAGATATTTAAAAACTACAAATTGCTTAATTACCTAGCAAAAACAGGAGATAGGGCCCTGCTGGCAAGAGCTTACATTCTAAAGTGATGCCCTTTAATCTAATACAGTGCATCCGGAAAGTATTCACAGTGCTTCACTTTTTCCACATTTTGTTATGTTACAGCCTTATTCCAAAATGGAATAAACGAATTTTTCCCTCAAAAGTCTACACACAATACACCATAATAACAACATGCAAAAAAAGTTTTTTTTAGATTTTTGAAAATTTATTAAAAATAAAAAAACAAAGAAATCACATGTACATAAGTAATCACAACCTTTGCTCAATACTTTGTTAATGCACCATTGGCAGCAATTACAGCCTCAAGTCTTTTTGAATATGATGCCACAAGCTTGGCAAACCTACTGTATCTTGGGGTAGTTTCACCCATTCCTCTTTGCAGCCCCTCTCAAGCTCCATCAGGTTGGATGGGAAGGCTCTTTGGTGCACAGTCATTTTCAGATCTCTACAGAGATGTTCAATCTGATTCAAGTCTGGGCTCTGTCTGGGCCACTCAAGGACATTTACAAAGTTGTCCTGAAGGAACTCCATTGATATCTTGGCTGTGTGCTTAGGGATGTTGTCCTGCTGAAAGATGAACCGTCACCCCAGTCTGAAGTCAAGAGCGCTCTGGAGCAGGTTTTTATACAGGATGTCTCTGTACATTGCTGCATTCATCTTTCCCTCTATCCAGGCTAGTCTCCTAGTTCCTGCCACTTAAAAACATCCCCACAGCATGATGCTGCCACCACCATGCTTCACTGTAGGGATGGTATTGGCCTGGTGATGAGCAATGCATGGTTTCTTCCAAACATGAGGCCTGGCATTCACGCCAAAGAGTTCAATCTTTGTCTCATCAGATCAGATCATTTGTTTTCTCATGGTGTGAGAGTCCTTCAGGTGCATTTTGGCAAACTTCAGGCGGGCTTCCATGTGCTTTTTACAAAGGAGTGGCTTTCGTCTGGCCACTCTACCATACAGGCCTGATTATTGGATTTCTGCAGAGATTGTTGTCCTTCTGGAAGGTTCTCCTCTCTCTACAGAGGAATGCTGTAGCTCTGACAGAGTGACCATTGGGTTCTTGGTCTCCTCCCTGACTAGGGCCCTTCTACCACGATCGCTCAGTTTAGATGGATAAGAGGAAGAGTCTTCATGGTTCCAATCTTCTTCCCTTTATGGATGATGGAGTCCACTGTGCTCATTGGGACCTTTAAAGCAGCAGATATTTTTATGCACCCTTCCCCAGATTTGTTCCTTAAGAAAATCCTATCTCAAAGGTCTACAGAAAATTCCTTTGACTACTTACTTAGTTTGTGGTCAGACATGCATCGTCAAATGTGGGACCACCATATAGACAGGTGTGTGCCTTCCAAATCATGTCCAATCAAATGAATTTACCACAGGTGCACTCCAATTAAGTTGTAGGAACATCTCAAGGATGATGAGTGGAAATAAGATGTACCTGAGCTTAATTTTGAGCTTCATAGCAAAGGCTGTAAATAATTATGTACATGTAATTTCTTAGTTTTTTAATTCGAATAAATTAGCAAAAATCTCAAAAACATTTTTCACGTCATTATGGGGTATTGGGGGGTCATTCCGAGTTGTTCGATCATTGCCGATTTTTGCAATGGAACGATTAAGGCGAAAATGCGCATGCACATGGTACGCAGTGCGCATGCACTAAGTATTTTAGCACAAAACTTAGTAGATTTACTCATGTCTGAATGAAGAATTTCCATCGTTGAAGTGATCAGAGTGTGATTGACAGGAAGTGGGTGTTTCTGGGCGGAATCTGACCGTTTTCTAGGAGTGTGCGGAAAAACGCAGGCATGCCAGGATAAAAGGCGGGAGTGTCTGGAGAAATGGGGGAGTGGCTGGCCGAACGCAGGGCGTGTATGTGAGGTCAAACCAGGAATGAAACGGGCTGAGCTTTAGGAGTAGGAGTAAGTCTCAAGCTACTCAGAAACTGCTAAGAATTTTCTATTCGCAATTCTGCTAATCTTTCAGTTGCAATTCTGCTAAGCTAAGATACACTCCCAGAGGGCGGCGGCCTAGCATGTGCAATGCTGCTAAAATCTGCTAGCGAGCGAACAACTCGGAATGACCACCATTGTGTGTAGAATTTTGAGGAGAAAAATTATTTTTTTTCCATTTTGGAATAAGACTGTAACATAAAACAATGTGGAAAAAGTGAAGTGCTGTGAATACTTTCCAGATGCACTATAATAAAATCAATTAGATTATTATTAGGCATGCTGGAAAATGTAGTGGTAAAATAAGTACGACCCTCTGCATCATATACTGGTCTCACAAACAGAGTACTGTTTACACCCAATTTCTACCAACCTGTGGGTGAAGTGCTCGTTATCAGGGGATCAACCCTATCTGTTCATTGCCACTGGCCGCTGTTCACGGATGGCCCCTCTTCAAACTATTGAAAATGTTCCTCTGAAAATGGCTGCTGCCTCCTCTAGCATATTAAATAACTGTCTCCTCTGAGGCAGCGGCCATTTTAGGAGGGACATTTTCAATTGTATTCCTATACAGAATACTGTCTGCTGCACTGACACAACAGGTGGTGGGCATCATGGGCAGCATGTGAACAGGGGCCCATTGCAGCACAACAGCAATATTGGTGGGGGTATGAACGGCCCGGGCCCTCCCCTCTCTGTCAGAGATGCCGGGCCCAGGACAGTAGTCCCCACAGCACCCCCTTGATGGAGGCCCTGATGTTGCATATAATATGCACCATGGCTGCTTGTCACTGGGGAGCAGCAGAGCTGTGTTTCACAACCACTGCATCAGAAAAGCAACACTCAGATTAGGTTCTACATCCTTTATAAGCCCACCCCAGACTCTCATTGGAAATTTACACAGGAGTCTGGGGCTGTCTTATACAGGAAGGCATTGGCAGTCCTATAATGGGTACATTGGGGGCTCAGACCGAACACATCGCACACATTTTAATACTTACCATTCCAAAGTCCAGCTCCGGGCGATGTGGCAGAAATTGATGCCAAAAAGGTTGCCGCGCATGTGCAGTAGGTAAATTGGTCTCTGGATCATGGCAGGTGCCATGTTTCCGGAGGCTTGCGCATGCACAATGGACTGCGGTACAATGCCGGACTCTACAGCGCAGTCCAGAGGATGGAGCCCACCCAAAGGTTCACATGGGACCTCTCCTCTGTAGAAATGACCCTGCAGGAAGGAGAACTGAAGCTGAGTGCTGTGTGAAACATGGCACTGGTGATCCATGGAGACATGCAGCCATGGTACATACAACATTAACGGTACTATTAAGATTATGTTTTGGACTACAAGCACTTGTTCTACATGTTAAATGTTTCCATAACACCCTTTAATGCGGCACAACATGCATTCATTGAAATAAACCCACAAAAAATAAACACATTATTTGTTGGTGCCTGATAATCTAACATAATATTTTTTTAAATAAATCTATGACTAAGTGATGTGTTGATACATAATAGAGATGAGTGGGTTTGGTTCCCAGAGAACCGAATCCCCCCGAACATCCTGTTCTGAGCCCAGATCAAAGTCCAGCTCAGGACTTGCAATCAGACTCGGAAACCAGAACAAGGCAAAGCGTCATCATCTTGCTGTCGGATTCTCGTGGGTTTTGGATTCCATATAAACAGCCACGCATGGCCACAATTTTTACTCCAGACTTGGAGAGTGCGGGAGACAGACCTCTGTCTCTCTTTGTGGGAGGTTGTGTCGGGTGGAGTTAGTGTGTGATCTGTAGGGGTGCTGCTGTAGTCACTGTGGTGTACCTGTGCTGTCTTAGGGGTGCTGTCCTGACTGTCCTGGCTGAAACTGATGTTTCATGTGCTGTTACGGCCGGGTGCTGCATCTATACATGGGTGTCGCAGTCCTGGCTGTCACTGTGTTGTACAAGGTGCAGGGTTACTGTCCTTCTGTATGCTGAAAAATATAGGGGTACAGCTGTTAAAATAACATTACAGTGGCCCTGTATGTTGTAAAAATTCAGGGGTGCAGTTGTTAAAAATTAAAAGCACACTGCTCCTGTATGCTGTAAAATAAAGGGGTACCGCTGTTAAAATAACAGTACACTGCTATTTAAATTCAGAGGTGGAATTTGTTAACAATTAAAAGCACACTTCTCCTGTATGCTGTAAAATAAAGGGGTGCTGATGTTAAAATAGCATTACACTGGCTCTGTATGCTGTAAAAATTCAGGGGTGCAGTAAAATAAATGTACACTGGCCCTGGCTTGTACGCTGTAATAATTTTAAGGTGCACTGAAAATCAATGCACACTGGCACTGTCTTATATGCTGTAAAAATTCCTGGGTGCAGTGAAAATAAATGTACACTAACCCTGTATGCTGTAAAAATATAGGGGTGCAGTGAAAATAAATGTACACTGGCCTTGTCATGTACACTGTAAAATTACAGGGGTATTGTGAAAATACAGGGGTGCTAGCACTGTCCGCGGTTGTGATCTTTAGGCCTGACCTTCACAATACTGTATGGGAAGAAGAGTATCCTACCACTGTTTGCACCCCTCCTGCAAGTGCTGGGAAGAGCACTGCCAGTTCAGTTGCTGATATTGAGAATGTCACTGTAGAAGTATACCAGTATGAAGAGGGAATTCGTGTAGCTGGTGATGCGGCGCAAGTTAATAATGAGGATTCTGATGGTGATGTGGGTTGTTTGAATAAGGCACCAGTGGAGACAGTTGTTGCTCATGGGATGAAAAAGCCCATTGTTATGCCTGGGCAAAATACCAAAAAAGCTACCTCTTCGGTGTGGAATTATTTATCCACAAATCCGGACAACAGGTGTCAAGCCATCTGTTGCCTTTGTAAATCCATAATAAGTAGGGGTAAGGACATTAACCACCTAGGAACATCCGCCCTTATACGTCACCTGCCGCACATTTCATCATAAGTCAAGTTCAGAATCTTTGGGTAATAATAGAGTAAGCAGTCCACTGACACCTAAATAATGTGGTTTTGTTTGAATATTATTTCTCTGTGAGGATGAGGATGTAAACACTGAAGGGGGGAATCTGAGGATGAGGATGACATCTTGCCACTGTAGAGCCAGTTTGCGCAAGTAGAGATTTATTGCTTTTTTTGGTGGGGACCCAAACAAACCAATAATTTAAGCCACAGTTGTGTAGCAGACCCTGTCGCTGAAATGATTGGTTTGTCAAAGTGTGCATGTCCTCTTTATTCAACATAAGGGTGGGAGGGGGTGGGAGGGCCCAATGACAATTCCATCTTGCACGTCTTTTCTTTGCAAAATCATTTCAGAGGTGCTGACTTAAATGGGGTGCTGCCCCTCTGCCCTATCAGTCCAGGGGTGCTTCCCCACTGCCATTTAAGTCCGGGGGTGCTGTTGCCTGTCTGCTGTGCTGTGTAATTCTCCAGGGGTGCTGCCTATGCTGTATAAGTCCAGGGGTGCTGCTGTAACTGATCCTAGGTTTAAATGAAGCCTAGATCAGTTATGATACAAGCTTCAACATCACAAACAGATTTGTGAAAACTAGCCGCAAAGATGGAAATGGAAATTGCCAAAGTGTTTTTAAATAAAGTGGGGAGAGACCACATTTGTGGCCAAAGTCAATGTGACTTAGAAGAGACTGAATCATAAGCCAGTGCAACTGCTGGAGAGGTAAAAGTGATATTTTTTGCCGGATCATTAAAGATAGGTTCTTCTCAATTATTTCAAGTTAGGTACTCTCTCAAATGAATGGCACCAATTAGACAACCTTAATTTTGATTTATTATTGATGTTCTACATTTTGGGATTATTTATTTAGATCGTGCGCATTTGTTGTACAGGTATCTTCTTTTCCTAAGGGCTGCGTAGGGTTATCACAAGACCTTGCGGTGTTAGAAGAACAGACTTTCAGTGATCTTGCATTGCATTGGCATTCCATTGCACTGCAGTACTAGATGGGCCAGGAGCTCCTGTGAGGCACAAACAGTTACTGAATAAGGCCTAGAATGAAGTCTCATGGTGGCTTACAGCCAGGAAGATGTCTGGCTTGCCAGGCTGAGGCATGTTGTTAGCACAGAGGTTAGTATTGCTTCCTCCCACAGTCCTACTTATAGTATGAAATGAGTTTGGACTGTAGAGTGGCAAGCTCCACTAGGGTAGGGACTCAATACCAAAAAAATGTACTGCACAGTCGTGCTTAGTACTTTACCAAACCCACCCGAACTCAACTTGCCCCATCTGGGGTTTCTGTGGGGGCTCAGGAGAGGCTGCTAAAACATCTAAGGGGCTGCTTTATTTAAAAATAAAATTAATAAAGTAAACAAGACACATGGGTAAGCTCACATGCGTGTAACTGAGAGCTGTGAAAAGCAAAAATAAGGCATTTGCCACAAAATATGTAAATAAAAATACAATAAAAAATGGAAAAAAAGAAACCCACGAGATTTTCACAAAATAAGTCTCCAGATTCCGTGGAGGAGAAAATATCCAATCTTGATCCTGTGGTATACACCAGTTTATTTGCATCCCAACATGAAATCTGACATTATCTAAATCCCTGAAAATGGAAAAGGGGGTACAATTTTGGAGGCTTTGGCCCCTAGTTTTTCATTTTGTCCAGTAATGTGGTAATTAATAATTATATATTTGCTTGATTGAAGTCCTTTCTGTTCCACACCAATATAGGAGTGGAGGTGAAAGCCTGTGTTTTGTTCCTGATTGCATGTGCCTCTCTAATTTTTAATCACCTTCTTGACACTGTCCTCTTCCTCTTTCCAATTCTCATAATGTAAAAAGTCATCAAATATGGAGGTGGTACCGTATGGTTGTAGATAGCTATGATTCTGAGAACTTGGTGAGCTTTATCCAGGGGTACCACCTGTCGCTGAATATATGGGTTTATTAAACTGTGCATGTCCTGTTTAAACAACATAAGAGCTGGTGGGAGGGCCCGGGTGGGAGGGCCCAAGAAAAGTTGATCTTGTACATCTTTTTTTTTTCATTATGTGCTCCTGTCTGCCACTACACTGCCACTCCTAGATAAGCCAGGTGTTTGTGGCACCCACTTGTGTCACTTAGCTAAGTCATCCAGCTACCTCGTTGCACCGCTTTTTTTTTTTCCTTTTCATTATGTGCTCTTTGGGGCCTATTTTTTTAAACTGCCATCATTTATGCCACTGCAGTGCCACTCCTAGATGGGCTAGGTGTTTGTTCCACCCACTTCTGTCACTTAGCTTAGTCATCCAGCAACCTTGGTGTAACCTTTTGGCCAAAAAACAATATTATGCGGTGTGAGGTGTTCAGAATAGATTGAAAATTAATTTTATTGAGGTTAGTAATACCATAGGATCAAAATTACCCTCAAATTCTGTGATTTTAGCTGTTTTTACGTTTTTTTCTTAAATCATCCAGATCCAAAACCAAAACCTGAAAGGGTGGTTTTGGTAAAACCAATCCAGATCTAAAACACGAGCGGGGATCCAGATTCAAAGCCAAAACACAAAACACAAAAAATATCTGCCGCACATCTCTAATACATACATTTTTTTGCTTTTCATTTGGAGTATTCAACATGCATCCCTCCAGCTGCTGTGGAACTACACATCCCAATATGCCCTGTTACAATTAAATGTGCAGATCCACAGCAGCTGCAGGGCTGGGTGTATGATAACAAATAACATTGAGCTTAGGCCCCAATTCAGTGTCACTCATAAATGTGCTGAAATCGCTATTAGATGATTCTTCAGAACGCAGTCTAAGTCCTGGTGAGGGCTGTGACAGGGCATCAAAAGATGGCATCCCATCAACTGCCTTTGCAGCTAGGCTGCTTAGGCAGGGGGCAACTCTAATCATAGGAGCGCTTTGCTGCTAAGTGAAGAAATCGCTTGATAGCAGGGGGGCTCGGCACAGCATGGGGGGCGGACTTGCCCTGTGCTGGGTGTCCTCCCGCAGTGTTAATGGTTGTAGTTGTGTGATTTTTCGCACAACTACAATCCATGCTTAATTAGGCCCTTACAACGCTGACAAATTGCTTTCCATTTTGTAATACTAAATCAGTACAAAACTACCATTCTAACGATCTCATTTGTTTGGTTGGGTTTTTTTTTTTCTACTTTGCATAGAGCAATGGACCAGGTGGTCCTCTGCTGAAAAACACTCACAGAAGCAGAAATAGTATATACTGTAATTTTTTTCATGAGGCTTAAAATGTTGTGTGACCTTTTTATTTGCATACCTTCTGCATTAACTAATTCAATACACTAGCACACTGTCAAATTAGCCAAAAGATACAAATGAAGATATACAGTACAGTAACTGATTAATGCTAATGATAGCTATAAAATTAGACTGTTTACGTTGTCCTTCCAAACTGCTGAACTAAATTAAATTTACAGATTTAACATGGAAATGTATTATCATCAGAGTCAAGACATTATTTAAATTTTCTTCAGTCTAAAATCCTTGCCTGATTAAAACGTGAATAGAACACAAATACAAGATACAATTACGGAACATTTTTGAATAGATTTGTAACACATTATTCTAATACATAATCACATTTCTGCCTATTTTATTACATTCATATAAACATTTTATCATGAAATATGTTGCAAAAATTCTTTTCTCACATGGAAGCAGGGCACTACAAATAAACTGACAGATATGCTTAGAAGAAATGTCAGCTACACAATATATGAACACAATTTAAGTTCAATAACTTTCCACATCATTGCTGTGTGCCAAGTATTACAACAAGCAGATAGTAAGGCGTTCAATCCACACTGTGATTAGAATTGCATTATTGAAAAAGCAAGAAAATATAGTAACTATGTCATGCAGTAGAAATAGCAACAGGATTACAATGCTGAAAACAAACAATTAGAGATGAAATCAAAAGCATGCATGGTAGGAAAATGTACACAATGGTGAGGTATATATTTATGCAAAACAATTGTCTTCAAGGAGAAATGAATTTGTAAACTGATCAAACCAAAAAGGAGACAGTGGCCTATTTAGCAAGCTTTATTCCAAGAAATTACTGTATGTAGAAACTGAAGTTTCTGCATAATTTTATGTTTTGTTGTTATGCACTAATAGCATAATACAGGAAATTTCACAGAAATGTCCTGCAGAATGGCAATTAGAACTACAGATCACAGTACCCAGTATTATCATTTGAGACTACGATCTGACTCCCCTATGTAGGCCACATTAGTTTACACTATCTTGAGATGGTATAAACTGCTTTAAGCCTATGTTGGCATGGTAGCAGGACAGAGATATTCCAATCCCTCGCCCGCAGCCTCTGTCGCCAGCACCAATTCCATACACAGATGCAGGGGTAAGGGGGTTTCAAAGTAACTGGAAACCAACACTGCCCATCAATCAATATTTACAATATATATATATATATATATATATATATATATAGATATATATATAGATAGATATACAGTTCTTGCGTGGACCGGCACTCCCGCTGCTGGAAAAACTGTGCCCCGGTGCCCTCTGGTACAAATGAGTTAGACGAGAGGCAGTAAAGCAATCAGAATTTGAAACTATTCCTTCTGATTATATATTTAACAGTATCACACTATGTCTTTGCTTTATGTCATTTTTTAAAAGGTTTTATTCTCCATTATATCAATGGTGTTGGGCAATCCTCGAAATTTCATTGAGAAGCGCCTGTGATACGGGGTGGAAACTATTATTCTTCATCCCTGGGCACTGGGCTGGAGAGATGATGCTGCCTTCCCCCAACCTCCAGGTATCTGCTATCCCCAAAACCTTATCTCATTATGCTGTTGATGATATATCGCTTTCTCTCTCTCTCCCATGCCTCTACCTCTCCCCCATGCCCACCCTTTTCTCACCTCATGCCTCCCTCTCTCTCCATATGCTCAACTGTCTCTCCCTATGCACCCTCTCTCTCTCCCTTTATTCTTTCTCTTTCATGCTTCACCCTCTCTTTCCCCATGCTCCTTTCTCTCTCTCCATTCCCCCTCTCTGTCTCTACTGCATGCTTCTCTCTCTGTCCCTCCCCATGTCTACTTTAGCTCTGTATGTGTGTTTGTGTGTATGTATGTATGTATGTATGTATGTATGTATGTGTATGTGTGTGTGTGTGAATATATATATATATAACAATAACAGAGACTTGGCACTCCCCAGTCAGGCAATATGTCAGCTTGCCGGGTGCCATCAGCAGTAAATTTCCATTTACACAGATACAATCCAATTGGAAGCAGCACTCCGCAGTTTTATGTATTTACGACAAACACACATACACTGCGTGTGTTCACGTAGTGTATGTGTGTTTGTCATTAATACATAAAGCTGCAGAGAACCGGACCCACACAAACTTCTGCATACAGGGGCAATCTGAGCCACAGCTCGGGTCTCCCTGCCTGCCTCGGATCCTAAATTGAGGCAAAGCCTCAAGATCCCGCTGTCGGATCTTGAGGTTTTGCCTTGGGCGCCAGTTCCATTGAATTTATTCGGCTGACCGCTGATTGGCTGAGAGAGCCATCTGTCATAGCTCTTAGCCAAGTAGCGCTTGCCCATAGAGATTAATGGGCACAGCATTAAAGATACCGGCTGCCGGGGCATGGCCTAACGTCTGCACAGCAAGGACGTGCTTCTGAAGAGCTCCGGGGCCCAGCGGAATAAAACCCCTGCAAAGTGCCTCCTGCTGCGGGCATCGGGCTTCCCCTGTCTACCTGAGACCCCCTGGAGCCGGCCGCCGACGGTCACGGAGCCGGGGGACAGCCTGCTCTGTCCCTGCGGGTTGTGGCCTAGGCGAGCCGGAAAGCCGGGGACTGGAGTTTGGGGCCGACCCGCAAGTTGAGCTCCACGGCGCGGGTGCCCCGCGACCGGGCCGGAAATCAACAAGGGACCCCTCCTGACATCCTCACATCTCATACCTGCACTCCCTAGGGCCTGCTGTCCCCTGCAGCCGTAGGGGGGACCCCCACACAGCCCCACAGGAGATAGAAGAAGGGAGAGAAGCAGCTCTGTGTGTGCTGCGGCGGCCATCTTGGATTCCGGGGACACAGTCTGGAGTAAGCTGTGCACTCTTGTGTGCAGCCCTGGATGTCTATATAACACACATGAAGGCTGCATTCCCTTCAGTGCCCAGCCCATCTGGAATACAGTGAGTAATTGCTGCTGCCACAGCAGCCATTCCTTATTTGCTCCCCTGCTCCATAGAAGCCTGTGACAGGAGTCCAGAGCCGCCATCTTGCTTCCTGGCAACCAGCCAGAGTAAAGATAAGCTGCACTACATCACACTCTCCTCACTCCTGCAGGATTACAGATTCGGTCCGCACCTCCGCCCGTAGTGGAGACGACCATGAAAATGCTTTAACACCCACCATGCGTGCCCGGGCCACTATGTGAAAGGTCGGGCTGCGATCCACCCCAGATGCAGGGATAGCACCTGAAAGGGTTACGGCTCCATTACTGTGACGATCGGATCCACACATCCCCGAAACACCCTCAAGATGATATAACGCAACACAATAAAATACTACGCGTGCCATAATTAAGTAGCTGGACTTTATATATAATACTCTCTGGCACTTTACTCCCAACTCCGTGGCTGGAGTACCTAAAGCTGGCAAATCCATCACCCTCTGGCGGCCGTTACTGTTAGCTACTTGTTCTACACTAACTGAAACCCGGAATACGTTGCAGTTTGGACCCCGATTACTCTCTACGTACTTGCTGCGGCTCCCCCCTCCGTCCTCCGGGCTCCCTGGAGCCTGCAATACTTGTTTTCCATCCCCATAGGAACCCGGCGCGGAGTGGTGGACCAGCAGCCTGACCTGCCTGGATTACTCGCTCACTGTACAATCTACGGACTGTGTCCATCATCCAATAATTTTCCGATCCTTTTTCTTTTTCTCTCCCACTCCCACCCCCCCTTTTCATACATGCCATTATGTCCAAGAACAAAAAAGTAACGCAAGCCCCGACTAACTTCTTTGGCTCAAAATCTAAGGGACCGCAGACCCCCAACATGACCACGAGCTCCCCTCCCTCTCCGTGCTCTTCGGAAGTGGGTATCGATCCCCAGATACAGGCGGTAATGTCGAGCCTACTGGAGGGAGTGCAGTCTGCATTCAAACAGGAACTCTCGAACGCCATTGCAGAATTTAAGTCGGATCTCACAGCCCTCGGCAACCGAACAGACGCCTTGGAAACAAAGACCGACGATCTCTGCCGCTCCCAACATCACCTTGACAGAGAGCTCACTAGGCTACACGAGGAAATGGAGACCCTTAAAGAGCGACAAGAGGACCAGGAAAATCGCTCGCGTAGAAATAATTTGCGCATACGCAGTGTTCCAGAATCGGTCCTCGGCCCTTCGCTGCCGTCATTTCTGAGAGAATTCTTCATACACCTTGTACCAGACCTCACGGACGAAGAGTGTCTCTGTGACAGGGCTCATAGAGCACTTCGTGCTAAACCATCTCCTGCTCAACCGCCCAGGGATGTTATTGTCCGTTTCCATTATTTCTGCTCAAAAGAGAAAATCCTATCCTCCGTCCGAGACTCCCCAGAGATCCTGTTTAAAGGTATGCAGCTACAGATCTTTCAGGACCTGGCTCCCTCCACTATCCAAAAACGACGGGACCTCCAATCGGTCACCCGGGTCCTGCGACAGCACCAGATCAGATACAGATGGGGATTCCTCTTTCAACTCCACGTCTCGGCCAACAACGCTGTTCACTCTGTCAAGACTTTAACTCAAGGCCAGGAACTGCTTGCAAAGCTGGATCTCCTCCCTGCATCATCTGTAGCCGACATGGCGGCCTCATCATCTAAACCGCCACACTCTCAGTCTCCCCTGCCTGAATGGACAAGGGTGACACGACAACGCACTGTGGACAGCGACCCTCCCTGACCTGGGGTGACCCCCCGCTACGGCTTGTCCACGAAATGTTGGTGCAGCCCTGAAACGAGCAACGGCTGCGGAAGATTTGACCTCCGGCCAAAATCTAATGTCGTAACTATTCTTTGTTATTGCTGTTATAGTTAAGTTTAATTAATTTGTACTCCTGTGGTATCCCCCCCCCCTTTTTTTTTTTTCTCTCCTCGTCCCCCCCCCCTCCCCCTCCCCTTTTTTTTCCTTAACTTTTTGTTTGTAATTTTACTGCCTGGACACAGTTCTCCATGTTCTATATTATACTCTGTTCTTTATAAATGAAAAATGGCCACGACCATTCTCAACCCTTGTGGCCCGGGTGACATGCACCCTGTCACATGGTATCTCAGTTACCCCCCCACAATCCCTTATTGTTGCTTACATTGTTACTTATACAATTTTTTTTCCCTGCGGCCCCCGAATGGGACCCACAATTTCAGGGATGTTTCCCCGTTTGGGATTTTTCTTCTCTATGTTCTTCCCCCTCTCTCTTTTCTTCTGGCCTCTGCTTGACCTTCCCGCTCCTTTTCTTGCTCTGCCCAGAGGGGTGGCCTCCTCCAGGCTCAAACTGTACGTTATCGGATCATGTTTGGCAATCTGTCATATTCCCTCACGTGACTAGCCATGTTCCTTAAAATATTTTCGGTCAATGTAAATGGCCTGAACTCCCCTAGGAAGCGTACTGTGTTTCTGAGTGCTTGCAGACGTGAGAAAGTCGACATAGCATTCCTTCAGGAAACACATCTCACCGGTTCCCACACTCAGCTTTAGGGCAAATGGTTCTCCCAGTCCTACTTTGCCTCGGCAGACTGTAAAAAACGTGGTGTGGCCATTTTAATTCACCGCAACATCCCGTTTATCCACTCTAGGACAGTGACAGAGCCAGACGGACGGTTCCTTATGGTAATGGGTACCCTCCGCTCTATGGCTCTCACTTTGATCTCCACCTACGCCCCCAACCAAGACCAATCTCTATTTTTTGACTCTCTCTCTAAACGCCTGTCACGAGAAGCACAGGGAAGCATTATCATGGGTGGCGATTTTAATACCATAATCGACCCGTCGTTAGATAGATCCGGCCCTCCACCTCACGCTTCCATGACGACCCTACCTCGGGGCTCCCGTACACTCACCGCCACCATGAAACACCACGGCCTTTGTGACACTTGGCGCTCCCAACACCCCCACAGCAAAGATTTTACCCATTTCTCAGCTCCGCACCAACACTATTCCAGGATCGATATGATTCACATCTCCTCTGCCCTCGTACCTCTGATTACTGATGCGGGCATCACGCCACTGACATGGACAGACCATGCTGGGGTCTACCTCCTCATAGATATATACCGCACGCCCCGTCGGAAATATAAATGGCGTCTTGACGACTCGCTCTTGCAACACTCCTCTGCACTATAGGAAATTAGACTGGCAATCACACACTATTTCACCGAAAATATGTCTCCTGACATCTCACTTAATGTCCTTTGGGAAGCTCACAAAGCCACGATTCGCGGCGCTTTGCTGGCGAAATCGTCGGCGATTAGGAAAAAAACCGCGCAGGAGATCGCCTCCCTCGAATCAGAAATAGCCACCTTACTATCCAAACATAAGGCATCCCCCGACGCTTCCCTGCTCCCTCAGATCGATTCCCTCCGGGGACAACTTAACACCCTCCTCTCTAACCGTGCAGCACTAATTCTTCGGAAACTGCAGCAACGTTTTTATGATAAAATGGACAAAATAGACTCCCTACTGGCCAACAAACTACGTTGCAAGCAGGCGCTGGGCGCAATAGATAAGTTGTACTCGCCACAAAGGGGAACCTATACATATGACCCTGAAGTGATGACCGAAGATTTCCGCCTGTTTTATAGCTCCCTTTATAACCTGTCTGACCCGCCCCCTCTGTCGCCTGACGGGGCTGGGGGAGCACGCGCATACATGTCTGATACCCCCCTTCCAGCCCTATCTGACACCCAGTTAGAAGCCCTTAATAGTTGGATCTCGGTGGAGGAGACAATAGCCGCCATACGTTCCATGCGCTCGTCAGCCACACCAGGCCCGGATGGTTTCACAGCCCAATATTATAAACTGTTCGCGAAAGAGCTTGCCCCACACCTATCCTCCCTATTTAACGATATTCTTGAGGGAGCCTCCTTCCTGCCGGAGACGACCCGGGCCGACATAGTGGTAATCCCAAAGCCTGACAAAGACCCGACCAGTTGCTTAAATTATAGCCCAATCTCCTTATTGAATGTCGACCTGAAAATATATGCGAAAATATTAGCTAACCGTCTGGCTCCCCTGATGCCCGGTCTGGTCCACCCGGATCAGGTCGGCTTCATCCCTGGACGCCAGGCGTCTGATAACACTAGAAGGGCTATAGATCTAATTTACTCAATTCAAAAACGGAAATCTCCCTCTTTCATTCTGGCTCTCGACGCAGAGAAGGCCTTCGACTGCATTTCATGGTCTTTTGCCTTTGCGGTCCTAGACAAAATGGGATTCTCTGGAAAATTCCTAGAGGAGATTAAAGCACTCTACCGCTCCCCGTCGGCCCAGGTTTTGGTTAACGGTGTCTCATCCACCAGCTTTGGGATTACCAATGGTACCAGGCAGGGATGCCCATTCTCCCCTTTAATCTTCGCACTAGTCATGGAACCCCTTGCAGCAAAGATCCGTGATAACACCACTATCCACGGAATATCCACAGGCCTATCCGAACACAAGATAGTGTTATATGCTGATGATGTCCTGATCTTCCTCACAGACCCAGCCCAGTCCCTCCCCGCTCTCTTATCTGAGATCAGTTCGTATTCACAGTTATCTGGTTATAAAATAAATATTAACAAAACAGAGGTCCTCATCTTTCATATCCCGGCAGCTCTCAAACAAGACCTTCAAACTATCCTTCCCTGTAACTGGTATGCAAAGAAAATCAAATACCTCGGTGTGTACCTGACCCATCATCACCATCAGCTTTTCCAAGCAAACTATCCCTGCTTATTGCAGACAATCCAGGAAGATTTGCTGGAATGGTCCAGCTACTTCATCTCATGGATAGGCAGAATAAACTCCGTCAAGATGAGCGTGCTCCCTCGACTTCTGTATTTATTTCAGACTCTCCCGATTTATGTTCCTACCTACGTCTTTAAGACATTACAACGCCAATCCTCCCTTTTTATCTGGAATCATAAACGTCCCCGCGTTAGACTCAAATTGCTTCAGCGCCCCACCAGAAATGGGGGCCTGGGTATTCCGGACTTTCAGAAATATTTTTATGCTGCGCAACTCTCTCAATGTGCACAATGGTGCAACGAGGGCGGGACGCGGAAGGTTTGGGTGGGGATCGAGGCAGAGGAGACAGGTCTAGCTACACTATCCTCCCTATTATGGCTCCACCGGAACCAACGCCCCCGGACAGCCCTCTCACACCCTGTAGTAAGTCGCTCACTAGCGACATGGGACCTGACAAACAGACGGTTCAGTTTGGCCCCATACCCGTCCCCGTTAATTCCGCTCTTTCATAATCCAGCCTTTCCCCCAGGTATGTGTAGAACCTCGCATACATCCTGGCGCTCGAGTGGTTTGCTATATGTTAACGACATCACCTCCAATGCCACCTTCCCACAATTTGCAGATATCCGAGAAGGAACGGTAATCCCTCCCTCAGACTTCTTTCGTTATCTGCAAATTCGACATTTCCACTCCACCACTACCACTACCCTTCTCCACAGACAATTATCCCCCTTCGAATACATTAGCTGGAAACGCACCAGCACCAAGGGCCTCATTTCAGATATTTATGCTTTACTTAGCGATTACCCCACTTCACCCCGGACCCCCCACGAGTTAGCATGGGAAAAGGAGCTGGGATTTACTATAGATAATGAAGATTGGGTTGACATCTGGGATAATGCGGCCTCCAGCTCCATATGTGTGAGAATAAAAGAAAATATCTACAAATTACTATACCGCTGGTATTATGTTCCTTCCCGTCTACATACTATGTTTCCTGACACTCCAGATAGCTGCTGGAGGGGTTGTACGGATGTTGGCTCATTCTTACACATATGGTGGACCTGCCCAAAAATCTTTAAAATTTGGGGTGAATTTATTACCTTGCTCTCGCGCTTATTTGACACCTCCATCCCTCCTGACCCCCAATACTTTTTGCTCCCCATGACCCTCCCTACTCTTAACAGACACCAAAACAAGCTATTTCGACATGTAGTTTCGGCAATGACATGCCAAATAGCCACGGATTGGAAGAGCCCGACTCCCTCCCCAATGCCGGTGATAATCTCCCGAATTTGGTATGTCCACAAAATGGAATATATGACCGCTGTCATACGTAACACTTCAAAGCAATTTGATAAAGTATGGTCCCCGTGGCTAAGCCTACAACAGGCTCCCTCCCCATTTGCAACATGACATGGCACACCGCTGCTCTGCCCACCTCTTGTCTCTGAAGGCCACCCCTCCACACCCTTCTACCCCCCTTCCTTCTTTTCTGAACTGATATGCTCTGCCCCCTCTACCTTTCCGACCCCTTCTATCCTCTCTCTGACTATTCTTTTCTTCTTATTTCCTCCGCTAACTATCTTTGACGGATGGCCACTCCGTTGCCGAATGTTACCCACTTCAAATGCCTTAACTTTAATCTTTTACAAAAGAAAAAAAAAAAAGGATCCACTCAGTTGATGTAACAATTTATTGTAGCTACATTTGCTCTTTAAATGCCCATTTTGTCTGGGTGTTCTGTTATTATTGTAACCAATTTGTGATCCATCTAATAAAATGCGTTTAAAAAAAAAAAAAAAAAGATACCGGCTGCCGCCAACACCCATACTGAGTATACCACCAGCAACCCCCGCACTGCCTTCACAGCCGGCACCCCCACACAGAGGACACCGCCAACCCTGCTGACACAGCTGGCACACTCACTCAAATGACACCACCAGCATCCTAGCACTACTGTTTACACACTTTTTACAGTGTACACCACCTGCATCCCAGCACTACCAACACCCTCGCACTGCGGATACAACTGACACCCCCACACTGCTGACACAGCTGGCACCCTAACACTGTCGACACCTCTGGCACACTGGCACAGGAGGCACTGCTGACACCGTTGGCACACCTTCGCAGAAGACACCACTGAAACCTCAGCACTGCCGATACCACCAGCATCTCAGCACTGCTGACACCCCCACATTGCCTATACAACTGGCACCCCCACACTGCCGAAACAACTGGCACCTCCACACAGATGACACAGTCTGCACCCCATAACTGCCAACACTATCGGCATCATCCTTCTCACAGACACCACCTGGAGCATTTATCATCAGGGGCATCCTTCCCACCTCTGTCACAGTACGTTCACTATTGGTGTATCCAACCCATACTGTATCTAACATGTACTGTAACCTGCACTGTATTCAACCTGCAATGTATTTAACCTACACTGTATCCGACCCACACTTTATCTGACCTGCTATGTCTGCACCCTGCACTGTTTCCGACCCGCACTGTATCCAACCTGCACTGTCTGTAACCTGTATTGTATCTGACCCACACTGTATCCGACCTGCACTGTATCTGACCTGCACTGTATCCGACCTGCACTGTATCGAACCTGCACTGTATCAAACTCACACTGTATCTGACCTGCACTGCATCCGACCTGCACTGTATCCAACTCACACTGTATCTGACACACACTGTATCTGACCCACACTGTCTGTAACCTGCACTGTATACAACCTCGAAGTAACCTGCACTGTATCCAACCTGCGCTGTATCAAACCCGCACTGCATCTGACCCATACTGTATCCACCTGACACTGTATCTGATCTGCACTTTATCCAACCCACACTGTATATGACCTGCACTGTAACCTGCACTGTATACAACCCAAAGGTATTGAACACTGTTTTATGGTTAAGCAGATTTTGGAAATATGCTCAACATCAGTGGCGCACCCAGGGGGGGTTTCCGAGCACCCAGAAACCCCCCTCCACTAAAAAAAAAATATATATAGATATATTTTTTTTTTAGCTGCATGAGTATTATTAATGGCTGTCTAGCATCCTTTGCAGCCTGCTGTCTTCTTGGTGGCACTTGTAAATGCAATAAAAGTTTATTTTATTTTAATTATAGTACATATATATCCATGTGCATACATGTATACACATGTATATACATACATACATACATATAAACACACACATATGATATATATACATGTGTATATATATGTGTACTGTATGTATATATATATATATATATATATATATGTATTCATGTTTAATATGCTATGTATATGTGTATATGTATGTGTGTGGTTGTGTGTGTGTGTGTGTGTGTGTGTGTGTGTGTATACACCTCAATCCCCACCCCCGTGATTGGCTTCACCCAGTTCTGGAAACCCCCCCATGCAAATCCTGCGTTTGCCACTGAACATAAAGGCTGATTGATCGGGCTTTACATGGGCACAGAGTGCAAGTCATCAGTGGCCCAGGGCCCTTGGAAGAGAGGTACAGATTGTACACTGACAATAGGCATGTGCTGGGGGCACGTGCACTTGTGCAGAGGGCAGTTGCCCTTTTACGCATTGTTTAGTTTTTTTTCTTCACTATTTGTTACCTACTTACTACTTTAGAGCAATAATATTCCACACACGATTCTTAGTAAATTTCTGTGTTGTCTTGTTTTCTATTCAAAAGTATTTGCAAGTTGGTTTGATAGGTTATTGTTAATACATTAAAAAGTTTTAAAAATAAGTAACTGCAGTGTGTTTGTGCCACTGCTCTGTTGCTTAGTTTTACCAGACAACCTTTGGCCTATGTTGGTGAACAATATTGTGAGCTTTGAGATGGTCAAAATTGAATAGAATGGAAATTAATGTTATTGAGATTAATGATACTGTAGGAAAAATAAATATGTGATTTTTAGCTGTTTTTATGATTTTTTTAAGAAAAAAAAAGACAGATCCAAAGCCATAACATGCAATGGCAGTTTTGGCAAAACCAAATCTACTAATATGTATATGTATAAATATCCAATGTGTCCGTCACTCCAAATAATAATGTACCTGGATTTGGTACCCTCACTAAAAAGGGATACATACATAACAGCAGGTAGGTGCGGTACTCGCGGCTGATGGATAAGGAAATAAATCAGATGACCACCATAGTCCGTTTCAATGTTTCAATCACATAAGATTGTCATCAGAATACAAACAATCACGCAAGTAACTTACATTATATCCCCCCATCACCACATGCAGTAGCCTCCGGTGCGGGAGCTCCCCCGGGTGAGGGGCTACTTGATGACATCATCGCACCCCTGCGTAATGCACATCCATCCATAAAGTGACAGCATCACCTGGGTAAACAGATAAACAAATTCACATTGTCAGGCTGCGGTCAGGTTGAATATAGCTAGAACACGGATCCAAACTAATCAGTGGTACTAAACCCACAGCATGTATTTATGTGATATAATAAATATGTAGGATAATCCATCGCCATCAAACATTAATGGACAATAATATATTCTTATAGATCATAATCATACTGTTAAATAGCCATTCCTATAACTGACCGCTGCCAAGCACGTGACAATGCAAATATTCACATACAGTACTGTTAACAAGGTAATAATCAAAGAAATTTATAAAAGACTCCAGAGTTAATAGCACTATTTGCCAGAATGACAAATTAACCAACACAGATATTTCACACCCAGCAACCAAAATCAAACATGGATGTGTATGGCATAAACTTCATATCATAATAAGGATGCCAAGGAAAGTTTATCGTTAAATAGCTAATTGGTTGCACAATTGGCAAATGTAGATAACTTTGCTAAAGAATTATAAAATGTTCATCAATAAATCTCACTTGGATTCTCACTTGAACTCCAGACTGTACAGAAGCGACTAAGCGCTGCTAGACCTTTTTTGAAAAACTACTGGAAAACTTTGAACATTGTCATGCTCAAAAGACCAAGAAAACCTCCTAGAAAACTTTACTTTCAGAGTCCTGTTTATAGGAAATCAGGTCACCTAAGCTGGAGATTTTAGTAAAGAGCATTCTATAATTTTTTTAGCACATTAATCTGCATTTGCCAATTGTGCAACTAATTAAATATTTATTGTCTGATCATGACAACCATTCCTATTATCAAATCATGAAAATCAATTTGTTTTGAAAGTCAATACTCCTGTAGAAGTAGCTATAGATGAAACAATTTGGGTGAAACATAAGTGGATGGGCAGAAAAGCCTTTTCTGGTTGTTGTTGTTGTTGACAGCTATTGGTGTAATATACTGCTTGTGAAAAATAATTCTTAATATTTGTTAAATGTTTTAATCATGTCTTATTAAATTTTTAAACAATATATGTCAAAATCTACTGGGTGTACTTATGTAAATAGACATAAGGTGCTATTAGTTCATCCTCATCAATCTTAAAATATTTATTTGCTTTTGAATGCAATAGTGGAATCAGTTCAATCAGAGCACTCCCCAAAAACAGCCTTTTAATCTATCCAAACTTTAGGTCCATAATGGCAAGGGGCCGTTCTCTGGGGTAGCTGTCAAAAAAAAAAATGAATGCAGAATTCAGTTTTAAATTGTTTAAAAAATAATCTCCATTTATATAGATTTTGGGAATTACCTATTAAGTATACAAATTATTACATTAAGGGACTCCAAAGAGATATATATATATATATATATATATATATCTATCTGGGATGCTCTTCAGAGTAGCCAGGTATCAGCTTGTTACCCTTATTTTATCCATAATATCCTCTGAAACAGTTGAAAAAAAGGCACTCTTCATATATTGATAGTAGAAAAATATTCTTTATCTTTAGTGCACACAGGGTAATTCATTCAATTAGTTGCCAATGTTTCGATTCTCATCAAGAATCTTTTATCAAAGCTTTTTTTTACCATTTTTTATACACACTTATCATGTTTGTTTCTTTTCATCCTGCATGCAGGGAGTGGTAGAATCATAGTTGTCAATTGGTACTAAACCATTACTTCAGCAGGTTCATTATAATATGAACAGCTTAACACAGAATATAGGTTGAACCCGATGGGCATTTTGCCTCTTTTCAACCTCACTAACTATTTAACTATGTAACTGTCATTAATAAATGTAAATTTAATTATACATATAAATAAACAAAGGAATATCCTTTCTCACATTAAAAAGAGCTCAGTTAATAAAAAAAAACTCAAATTAAAATTTCGCAGTCCTGCAACTTCTCCTAGGCATAGAATGAGTCACAAAATGTTCAACTCCAGCTGGTCAATTTGTGGATATAGTCACAGCAGGTAACTGCTCACTGTGTTAGAAATACTGTACTATGCTTCCTCCTCGCACAATGGATGTATGCTCATCACTCGTTGATTTGGAGACTTCCCCATTGCAAGGGGAGATCACCAGCTAGAAAGCTGTTAGCCTCCAGCAGAAAAATGAAGTTTCTTTCCGAGAGTGTCCCCAGTGCTAAGCTCTGTGAGGCAATGGTGAGTGGCAATGTTCCACTCATAATTAAATATTCTTGCCGTGCAAAGACAAAATGCAGCCATAGGAGTGTAGCATTGTGCAGTCACCAGGGGATCCTTGACGCGTTTCTCCGCTATCCCAAACAAGCAGTTTCCTCAGAAGGTTAAATTCTGATGTCCACAAAGCCCGATATTTAAATGAAAAACCTCCAATTGAATCATGTAAATTAATCTAATGCAGGTGTATCCAATTAGCATCCAGTTCTTTGAGGGCATTTTGGTATATCTAGTAACTCCTCACTGGATTCAATCGAATAAATAAATAAATAAATAAATAAATAAAACAGCAAGTATGGTTTACATATTACAATGCATCTTAAGATAAATACAAAAAAGACACAATATAGCACAATATATAAATAATGAATGTCCATCAATCTGAAGCATTGTTGTTAAACAGAGAAGTAGAAAACAAATATATCAAGCACTCATTTTTGACACTGTCTCTCCTGTGTTCTAGAGGGCTAAGGCTGCACATCACCAGAGAGACACAGCATCCCAAGTTTGAATTCCAAGGTTATCTCCAGTATTATATTTTAGTATTTTAGTTATCTGAATATTACAAATCAATAGATATATATATTTATAAATAAGAATTATAAGTAAGAGTTTATATTGAATGAATAGCATTAACCTATACAGATGTACTTTAAAGGAAAACTGGTGTCATACTTTATTATCTAAGTTTGTTACCAAGTACCAAGTATGTACATAATTAAGAGAGAGCAACTAGAGGGCAGCAAGGTCCATATTTACCACATTACATATTTCTAGCCAGAGTGTACATGGAAAAAAATATTGATTTGGAACAGTAGATATACCCAACATTAATAACCTTTGAGTACATCCTGGCAACCATAGAGTAGGACGCAGATGACTAAAGTGGCTAACAGAGCACCCTTTTGTACCAAGGGAATTATTATATGCAGAAGTAAACAAGAGAAAAATAATAATGAAGATCACTCTTCAAATAATTTCCAAAAGTAGCTTTCTACTGTTTCCAAAGAATGATAAACTAGCAGAAAACAGCTTGATGCAAAAAAGAAGGGTTCTTATTTATAATTATAATAGATATTAATAGATTGGTCTAAGAATGATATTTCAAGAAGAGAATATAGCTCAACTAAATTAAACCAGAAGAGGTCAGGATCTGGATATATTTAAACCAGCTATGATACCACCAAGGGAAAACTTAAGCAGGATTGTGGAGGGATGAAGATAAAGATGTTGTTGATCTCAATATTCTTGTTAAGACCCTGTGGATACAATGTTCCTAAAGAGAAAATCCAGAAGGCTTCTCATTTGCACAACATATTAAATCTGTCACCCCCTCGTGAAGTGTTGTGTACGTGTTCAATGCCTTCGATATTTAGAGCATGTACATCACCTTTGTGTTGATTCATAACATGTTTAGATAAACTGTGGAGACAATCTTGCCTAAAAACATTCCTAATATGTTCCAGAATTCGTACATTGAGGCTCCTAGTAGTGTGACCAACATATTGGAGTCCACGTCTACAGGTTATTAGATAAATAATGTAGGAAGACTGGCAGCTGATATATGATAGAATTTCAAATGATTGACCAGTTATAGCAGATGTAAAGAAGATAGTTTTGTTGATAATGTTACTAGTTATACATTTTAATTTGCTACATCTAAAGCAACCTTTTTTGGTCACTTTCAAATTATTCTGCGGGTCTAATTTTCCTACATTATTGGGAACACCAATAGAAAAATGACTGGGTGCCTTTACCAGCCCCTCCCAACAATCTATCTATTCAGTCTGCGATGTGCCGTACCTGAGCACCCAGGAGGCAACAGACTGTATGGCGATCACGGTCCCGGTAGCAGATTGCCCTGTCTGTCCTCCTGATAATAGAATCCCCTACCACCACAATCTGACTAGGTACCTCACTAACTATTTTCCCATCTGTATCGGGGGACTGCTCCTCTGGTTGCTAGAGGGAACAGTCACCAACGGTTCCATCATTTCCTCACTGACATCCTCAAAAGCTTTGACCAATTGGACAAATTTATTGGGGTTGGGGAGATCAGAGATGTCCTGTCTCCCTCTATTCTTCTTACTTCTAACCGTGACCCAGCTGGCTGCCTGATCATCCTCATCTACCAGTGATCCCCCCTGCAACTACTAAACTTTACTCGAGATTGTGAATATCCCTCAGTTGCATAACGGTCTGCTTTAGATCAGTTACCTGGGCTTCCAGGGCAGCCATTCGCTCACATCTCGCACACATGTATTCACACTCGGACTGTTGTTCCAGGTGCGCATACATCACGCACGACACGCACTGAGTGAGATTCTCAATCGCAGCCCCACCCATTTTTAATTAGTGCTAACTCCCTATTACCTTTGGAAAATCAAAAAGAGTGGGACAATCTATGTATGGAAAATATATAAGGAACAATAAATAAGGGAAAAACACAGAAAATATAAATTAAGTACAATTAAAATACAATTAAAATACAGCATTGGACACAGGGAATTAAGTAAAAACAAACAAAAAAAACCATTAATGGACAAGGAGACAATTGATTAAGGAAAAGTTGCTACTTAGCTGCTCCTCCGATCTGTGCTCAGATGCGGTGGCACGGTGCAGGAAGGATGCTGTGGTGCGGTGAAGTATCTCACTGCTGTTGCTGCGGCTGCCTGGATCAGCATCCCTCTTCTTCTCTCCCCTATGTTTGTCGGGTTGCTGGCTCTCGCCGGCTGTTGTCTTCCCCCTGGCTGTTTTCTCCCCCTGGCTCACAGCATGGATCACAGCTCTTGCGCCTTGCAGGTGGTTCGACTGCTCCGGCCCACTCCGTCCACGTGTGTGCGCGCACTCCGTCACTGTCTGTGAATCATTATGACACATTTGTATTGCAAATAGTATCCCTGAATGTGGGTTTAGAGTGAGTTTCTCTTTCATCTATGCTTTTACTAGTTGTTCTACCTGTTCTTCACACGGTAGTATCTGATTTTCATGGTTGTAAATATAAATGAGTGTTAAAAATTTGGAAAATCTATAGAGCTGTAAATTTGAAATGTCTTGATGTATGTAAATATTAATCCATATTTCTTGGTGTTACCCACGGAGCACCCATAGCAGATACGGTAAAAAGTGACAGGACCATGTTTGTAGTTTATTTAATTCTACACTTTTATTTGATTGCCAATTTGGGCGTTATCATTCACGCAATGCAAGCCATGCATCAGTAATGATGTCCACCCCCTTTTCAACCCCTTAGGGGAGGTTTATTAATAGATTTATTAACATTAAGATTTATTAAGGTTTATTCATTTCTAATTACATAGTTTTCCTACAGTATTTCCCACCTGAAGAATACCTGTGTTAAATTTCAACTTCATGACATATCAGGAAGTAAGAGAAATAGTGATGAGTCATTGAGTGAGTGAGTGAGTGACGGCTTTCACATTGATAGATAGATAGATAGATAGATAGATAGATAGATAGATAGATAGATAGCACATGTACAGTAATTAACTATCTGATAATACTGTAACTGTATTCAGACTATTACATAAAAAGAATATTCTTGTTATAACTAGTTACGAATGATACATGGTGCTTCAGTACATTTTTCAAACACATGACAGTTAGGAGCTGATTGGCTAGAGCACCATTTATCATTCGTAATGAGTAGTAACAGGAATTTCACTTGTTTAATCCGCTTCTATGTTTACAAAACAGTGAGTTTTGATTCTCAAGGAAATTCATTATGGAGATTCAACACAATTGATTATCATCAAAAAACTACATTGTACAGTATTCTGTATTTACAATACTGTAGGTAACATGGTACAAATATTAATTTGTATTACATAGACTAAAATGAAAGTAGCATTTACTATCCTGTATAATAAAAAACTAATGCTGCTCCTCACCTCTATGGGGGGAATTCAAGTCCCACAAGATGGCGCCCAATAGAACAATTCAAGTATTGCTCCATTTGGGCACACATCGCAAACCAGCACTGACATTACTGTTATGTTTTTCCATCATTTGTGATGGGGTTGGTAGCTAGTACAACATAATAGATCAACAATTGATCTACAGTGGGATCTGGAATACAGATAAAAAGTATATTAGAGTCAGGAAAATACAGTACTGGCTAAAGAACATGCGATGATCACATTTATGCAGTCCTTCCAAAGTACAGTATTGCTTATAACCTCACTCTAATCAGCATTGCTGGTATAAAGCATACACAGTCAGGCATACTGTGGGGAATTTCCAAATACAGGTTGAGTATCCCATATCCATATATTCCGAAATACGGAATATTCCGAAATACGGAATTTTTTGAGTGAGAGTGAGATAGTGAAAGCTTTGTTTTCTGATGGCTCAATGTACACAAACTTTGTTTAATACACAAAGTTATTAATAATATTGTATTAAATGACCTTCAGGCTGCGTGTATAAGGTATATATGAAACATAAATGAATTGTGTGTATGTACACACACTTTGTTTAATGCACAAAGTTATAAAAAATATTGGCTAAAATGACCTTCAGGCTGTGTGTATAAGGTGTATATGTAATATAAATGCATTCTGTGCTTAGATTTAGGTCCCATCACCATGATATCTCATTATGGGAGGCAATTATTCCAAAATACGGAAAAATCCGATATCCAAAATACCTCTGGTCCCAAGCATTTTGGATAAGGGATACTCAACCTGTATTAGGAATTAGCAAGTAATAAGTAAACTACAATACTTAAATAGTTAAATATAAAATATTTTGTGCATTAGTGGTGAATAGCTAATCACCATTTCATTTTATAGAACTATATTTAAATGTGGCATATTTTGCTTTAGGCTTCTGAATTAATATGACACAGTATCTTGACAGCAAGTACAAAGATGTGCTTCCCTTTTCCAGTGCTTCATCACAATAATATAATTGTTAGTTCAACCAGTGAAGAGGAAATAGATATATGTAGGTCACAGTCAGTTCAGTGTAAATACACTAACTCTACTTCAAAGTACCATGAGTAATATTGTCCATATCATGGGCTAGTGTTGACAGGATAAATTGAGGAGGAGGCTGAAGTACTCTACTACTTTCTTATTCATGCATAAATGATTCAAAGAGAAGGGAAAAAGCTCAGAAAGAAATCCTCAAAGGATACATGTTTCATCCTTGATGCTGGTATACAAATGCATCAAATATACTGTCGTTTTCTTGAAAGAAAAGATAAAACAATAAAATCAAAATAGTTAATGCAAAGATAAGAACAAAAATATTATGTGTGCGTGTGTGTGTGTGTGTGTGTGTGTGTGTGTGTGTGTGTAGGGAGAGATAGGTAGAGAGAGAGAGAAAGAGAGAGAGAGAGAGAGAGAGAGAGAGAGATAATAGATTAATTTCTGCTAGCGGAGCATGAACTTTTCATTGCCAAGGATTAAAAAGACAACTTCTTTGACATCTCCTGTAGTGTGGTCTGCATGTATCTGTTTTATGCACTTCAGATTACATTAAAGAATATTGTTAACCGAGTTTTTTTTTGTAACAAAATGTTATCATTGATTCATATAATGCATACTAGTTATTTGTTTTTGTAAATATAGCAATATATTCCATGACATTTTTTAGCATTGATTATGTGGGGCTTAAAAAAATTGCGATCTATTCCAGGGTACTGCAAAGTCCAGATATTGAGAAAGACCGTGCAAAAGGATCAATATTAATCTTTATTTTCAGCTCTATTATTAAATGAAATAAAAAAAATTGTGTATATCATTATTATTATTATTATCATTATTATTTTTTATTTATATGATGCCACAAGGGATCCACAGCACACAATTACAGAGTACATAAAGCAACTTCATTGCAACAACCTCCTCATCTGTTTGGGTTTGATCACATGAATGGCTTTGCAGGGGCATTGTCACAACTGAGGGCCTGAGCTGACGGGAGGCAGCCTCAGTTGTAGGGGCTGAGATGTACCGGAACCTGGGAGGTTGTATCAGACCCCTGGACATGTAAGTAACATGAATAATAACTGCCCGAAGGCGTGACCACGACAACTTAGATAAAAGTCAATGATGTTTATTATGACAACTCCGCATCACAGCAGCAATAAAAGAAAACGTAAAAATCAGCAAAGAATAAATACAGTTCCTGAGTACTACAGCATGGCAGGAGCCACAGGGCACTGGTAGTGTGAGATAGTTCTTATGATCTTCTAGATGGAAAGTCCTTACCAGGCCCGGCTGTAGCAATGGAGATAACCCAGGATTATACCAGCTGGTGTTCCAGGAAGAGCTGGGTTGCTGAAGGTAAAACAGCTGCTGTGGATACTGGCTGGAACCAGACTGTTGTTAGCACGGAGTGGATACTGGCTGGAACCAGTTAAATAATAAATGAACTTTGGGAGCGATGAAATGTGAACTGAAATGTAGAACTTGAGAGCGGAGAAATAATAATTCCGGTGGAGAGTGGTAAAGTGTAGAAAGGACACCGGCCCTTTAAGGGAAGCTGTACTCTGCTGGAAGCTGAGGCTGGAAGCAGGTAGTGTTGTAGCTGGAAACAGATGAATCCACAATGGATTGGAGAGTCAGGCTACACCGCAGGTGGAATGCTGGTGCGGATCTCTATGGTGGAAGTCTTGAGACAGGAGCTGGAACCTGGAAGACAATCATAGAAGAGAGACAAACAGGAACTAGGTTTGACAACCAAAGCACTGACGTCTTCCTTGCTCAGGTACAGCTTACTTATACCTGCAGCAAGGAAGGGGTTGGCTAGGCAATTATGCAAATCAACAACACAGACAGCAGATTGGTGGAAATGATCAGATGACAGAATCCAAGATGGCTGCGCCCATGCAGACACTTGGAGGGAAGTTTGGTTTGTAATCCATGTGGTCTGGGAAACAGTAATGGCGGCGCCGGCCACCGGAGACAGGAGACGCCAGGCTGATAGATGCACATTTAACCACGCGGGCACAGCGGAGGCCGCGGCTGATGAAAAGACCACTCTGTATGTGGAAACTCAGGAACAGTGGAATCCGGTCCTGGAACGCTGAGCCCGCCTTAGGAGGCATCTGAAGGGTAAGTAATGGCGTCCAGATACCCGGATCGTGACAGCACCCCCCCCTTTAGGAGTGGCCCCAGGACACTTCTTAGGCTTTAAAGGAAACTTTGCGTGGAAATTTCGGACCAAGGCAGGAGCATGGACGTCAGAGGCATTGGTCCAAGAGCGTTCTTCAGGACCATAGCCCTTCCAGTCAATGAGATACTGAAGTTGACCGTAACGGTGACGTGAGTCCAGGATCTTGGCCACTTCATACTCAACGCCTCGTTGAGTTTGGACTTTCGGAGTTGGTGGAAGTGAGGAATGAAACCGATTCAAGATTAGCGGTTTCAACAGGGAAACATGGAATGTCCTGGGTATTTTTAAGAAGGGAGGTAACTGGAGTCTGTAAGCGACAGGATTGATGACTTGATCAATTTTGAAAGGACCGATGTAGCGAGGTGCAAACTTCATACTGGGAACTCTTAACCTCAAATTCTTCGTGGATAACCATACCCGATCACCCACCTTGAGAGCAGGAACTGCTCGACGCTTCTTATCCGCAAACTTCTTGTACCTGAACGATGCCTTGAGCAGAGCTGATCGTACGCTCTTCCAGATATTGGCAAACTGATGCAAGGTGATATCCACTGCGGGAACAGAAGTTGCTGGAAGCGGTTGGAACTCAGGGACTTTAGGGTGGAATCCAAAGTTGGTGAAGAATGGTGTTGAAGAAGATGAAGAATGATACTGGTTGTTATGACAGAACTCGGCCCAGGGAAGTAATTGAACCCAGTCATCTTGAGAAGAGGACACATAGATGCGGAGGAAGGCCTCCAAGTCCTGATTCACCCTCTCAGTTTGACCATTGGTCTGAGGATGGTAAGCCGTGGAAAACTTTAACTTGACTTGGAGGACTTGACATAAACTTCGCCAGAATTTGGCTGTGAATTGAACTCCTCGATCTGAGATAATTTCTTCTGGAAGACCGTGGAGTCGGAAGATCTCTTGTATGAATACTTGAGCCAACTTGGAAGCTGACGGAAGACCGGTGAGAGGAATGAAGTGTGCCATCTTGGTGAACCGGTCAACTACCACCCAGATGGTATTGAACTTGTTGCACATGGGCAAATCTGTAATAAAATCCATCGACAAATGGGTCCATGGTCGACGGGGAACAGATAGTGGAACCAGTTGCCCCGCAGGCGACTGGCGGGATACTTTATGTTGAGCACACTTTGGGCAAGATGCAATAAACTCCAAAACGTCCTTTTTCAGAGTTGGCCACCAATAGGACCTAGAGATAAACTCCAGGGTTTTTTGGATACCTGTATGTCCGGCAAAACGGGAAGCATGGGCCCAATGCATGAGCTTCTTCCTTAGTGTCGGCTTCACAAAACTTTTCCCTGATGGGGGCGTAGAGTCCATCCCTACCGTGGAGAATGCCAACGGATTTATAATAGGATGCTTGTCTGAAGACTCTGACTCATTTTCTTGCTCCCATGAGCGGGAAAGGGCATCGGCCTTGCAATTCTGAGAGCCCGGACAGAACTGGAGTTTAAAGTCGAACCTGGAAAAGAAAAGTGCCCATCTGGCCTGACGAGGGTTGAGACATTGTGCGCCTTTTAGATATAGAAGGTTCTTGTGGTCTGTAAGGATGGTGATTGAATGAGAAGCTCCCTCCAACAGATATCTCCACTCCTCTAGAGCGAGCTTGATGGCTAGCAACTCCTGGTCGCCAATGGCATAGTTGCGCTCCGCTGGGGAGAACTTCCGTGAGAAGAAACTGCAAGGATGTAAATGACCATCTTTAGCCCTCTGAGATAACACCGCTCCTACTCCAACGGAGGAGGCATCCACCTCTAAGATGAAAGGAGAGTCGATGTCAGGCTGTTTCAGGACAGGTGCAGAGATGAACCTCTGTTTTAAAAGATGAAAAGCTTGCATGGCTTCTTCAGACCACTTGGACGGGTTAGCACCCTTCTTGGTGAAAGCAGTAATAGGCGCCACAATGGTGGAAAAGTCTCGTATAAACTTTCGGTAATAATTGGCGAACCCTAAGAACCTCTGGACCCCTTTGAGGGTTAAGGGTACCGGCCAATTCTGGATTGCTTGTAGTTTCTCAGGATCCATCTCTAGTCCGGAACCGGACACAATGTACCCTAGAAACGGAATGGACTTGACTTCAAAGACGCATTTCTCTAATTTGCAGTAGAGATGATTGACACGGAGACGGGACAGAACCTCCTTTACCCAGAAACGATGTTCCTCTAAATCGTTGGCAAAAATGAGGATATCATCTAGATAGACCACGACATGACGGTATAGAATGTCTCTGAAGATCTCATTGACGAAATGCTGGAAGACAGCTGGAGCATTGCTCAATCCGAAGGGCATGACGAGGTACTCATAATGTCCGTCACGGGTGTTAAATGCGGTCTTCCACTCGTCACCCTCACGGATCCGGATGAGATTGTATGCACCTCTCAGGTCCAGCTTTGTAAAGATGGTAGCTCCGCTAACTCTGTCAAAGAGCTCAGTAATCAGGGGTAAAGGATAGCGGTTCTTGATGGTAATGTCGTTCAAACCTCTGTAGTCGATGCACGGCCGCAGACCACCATCTTTCTTCTTTACAAAAAAGAAGCCTGCGCCGGCTGGAGAAGAAGAAGGTCGAATGAACCCCTTTGCTAGGTTCTCTTTAATGTATTCCTCCATAGAATGTGTCTCGGGGAGAGACAACGGATAAGTTCGGCCTCGAGGTGGAACCTTCCCTGGAACGAGATCAATCGGGCAGTCCCATTCTCTATGAGGAGGAAGGATATCAGCAGAAGCTTTACTGAACACATCCGTGAAATCTTGATATGGAGGAGGTGGAACATCAGACGACCTGGGGGAGGAAGAACAGACAGGCAACACTTTAAACAAACATGTCTTAGTACAGGAGGAACCCCATGCCAGGATTTGCGTAGTCGTCCAATCAATTGTAGGATTGTGAAGACGGAGCCATGGAAGGCCCAGGACCACAGGATGTGTGGCTCTTGGAATCACTAAAAATGAAATAAGTTCGGAATGAAGAACTCCCACTCTCAGACGAACTGGTAGAGTCCTTAGAGAAATAACTGTATCAAAAATTTTACTGCCATCCACAGCAGTTAAGGAAAAGGACGAAGGAAGTCTCTCGGTGGGTAGGGACCACCGTTTAACATAGGCTTCAGTAATAAAGTTCCCAGCTGCTCCGGAATCCAGGAGGGCAATGACGTTCTGATAACGTTGAGCAACTTGAAGCGAGACTGGGAGGTTACAATCTTGAGGAGATGGAGAGGAGATCATTACTCCTAGCCGGCCCTCTCCTTGGCGAGCTAGGATTTGGAGTTTCCCGGACGTTTGGGACAGGCATTAATGGTGTGAGACGGAGCTGCACAATACAGACAGAGAAACTCGGAGAGACGTCTTCGGCGCTCAGCAGGAGTTAAACGGGAACGGCCAATTTGCATGGGTTCATCTGTAGTTGGTGACAGTTGGCGAGGAGGAGGAGTAGAAGATTTTTGAGCAGATGATCTTCCACGCTCAGTTGCTCTCTCTCTGAAACGCAAGTCAACTTTCGTACAAAGTGAGATTAGCTCATCTAACTTGGAGGGTAAGTCTCTGGTAGCTAACTCATCTTTAATACGCTCGGATAAACCATGCCAGAATGCAGCATACAGGGCCTCGTCGTTCCATGCCAGTTCGGATGCCAGGATCTGGAACTGTATAAGATATTGTCCTACAGTACGTGATTCCTGGCGTAAACGGAGAATCTCAGACGAAGCTGAAGTTACCCGGCCTGGCTCGTCGAAGATGCGCCTGAATGTTGACACAAATGCAGTGTAAGAAGATAGCAGGGTGTCGGACCTCTCCCATAACGGAGATGCCCAATCAAGGGCTGAGCCACTGAGAAGAGAAATAATGTAAGCAATTTTTGTACGGTCACTGGGAAAATTGCCAGGTTGTAGCTCAAACTGAATCTCACACTGGTTGAGAAATCCCCTGCAGAATCTTGGAGATCCGTCAAATTTTGCTGGCGTTGGAAGATGAAGACGTGGAGCAGAAATGGGTAAGGTGGGTGGGGTTATAGCTGGAGTCACTGTGGTTGACGCACCAGACGCGCCTGATCCACGGAGAGTTGTCTGAATCCCATCCAGCCGAGTAGAGAGATCCTGGAGACAGCGGATGATGTGGCCCTGTGCAGCCTCCTGATGTTCTAGTCGGGCTGCCAGTTCTTGCATCGGCCTGGCCGCTTGATCCTGGTCTCCGGCTGGATTCATTAGGTCAGTGCTTACTGTCACAACTGAGGGCCTGAGCTGACGGGAGGCAGCCTCAGTTGTAGGGGCTGAGATGTACCGGAACCTGGGAGGTTGTATCAGACCCCTGGACATGTAAGTAACATGAATAATAACTGCCCGAAGGCGTGACCACGACAACTTAGATAAAAGTCAATGATGTTTATTATGACAACTCCGCATCACAGCAGCAATAAAAGAAAACGTAAAAATCAGCAAAGAATAAATACAGTTCCTGAGTACTACAGCATGGCAGGAGCCACAGGGCACTGGTAGTGTGAGATAGTTCTTATGATCTTCTAGATGGAAAGTCCTTACCAGGCCCGGCTGTAGCAATGGAGATAACCCAGGATTATACCAGCTGGTGTTCCAGGAAGAGCTGGGTTGCTGAAGGTAAAACAGCTGCTGTGGATACTGGCTGGAACCAGACTGTTGTTAGCACGGAGTGGATACTGGCTGGAACCAGTTAAATAATAAATGAACTTTGGGAGCGATGAAATGTGAACTGAAATGTAGAACTTGAGAGCGGAGAAATAATAATTCCGGTGGAGAGTGGTAAAGTGTAGAAAGGACACCGGCCCTTTAAGGGAAGCTGTACTCTGCTGGAAGCTGAGGCTGGAAGCAGGTAGTGTTGTAGCTGGAAACAGATGAATCCACAATGGATTGGAGAGTCAGGCTACACCGCAGGTGGAATGCTGGTGCGGATCTCTATGGTGGAAGTCTTGAGACAGGAGCTGGAACCTGGAAGACAATCATAGAAGAGAGACAAACAGGAACTAGGTTTGACAACCAAAGCACTGACGTCTTCCTTGCTCAGGTACAGCTTACTTATACCTGCAGCAAGGAAGGGGTTGGCTAGGCAATTATGCAAATCAACAACACAGACAGCAGATTGGTGGAAATGATCAGATGACAGAATCCAAGATGGCTGCGCCCATGCAGACACTTGGAGGGAAGTTTGGTTTGTAATCCATGTGGTCTGGGAAACAGTAATGGCGGCGCCGGCCACCGGAGACAGGAGACGCCAGGCTGATAGATGCACATTTAACCACGCGGGCACAGCGGAGGCCGCGGCTGATGAAAAGACCACTCTGTATGTGGAAACTCAGGAACAGTGGAATCCGGTCCTGGAACGCTGAGCCCGCCTTAGGAGGCATCTGAAGGGTAAGTAATGGCGTCCAGATACCCGGATCGTGACAGGCATATCTTCCCCATGGCTCGGATGGCACTTGCCTGGGTTGTTGACTGAGGAGGGGGTGCCCCCCGGCAGTTCCACCCGTGTCCAGGGGGGGTAGAATCACTAAGTAGTGTCAGTAAACTCAAAATAAACTACCGCTCCTAGCATCCTTTGCAGCAAGGGCTGCTGGGAGCTGTCATTTATTTTGAGTATGTAGGCAATGTGTCATTGCACATGAACATTGCAGCATCTGAGTGGTATCACCCCTTCCTCCCCTCCTCTCCGCAAATGCTGAGACTATGTGAAGCACAGTAGAGTGGGTTTCACCCTTCCAATGTCTGCAGCATGACCATTTATATTGCTGAGTCTCTAGGGATTTATTCCTAGTCACTAATGTCGTGGGTGCCCAAATTGCAGTGTGGGCCCTCGGGAAACTAATTTGCAATCCTGGAGCTCCTTGAGGATGAGAGGATTTCTTACATTCTGTATAGACCTACTTATTAAAAATAAGTTATATCACAAATACTATATAATAAAAGGCTAACGCTACTCCTTGCCTCTATGGGGGAATTCAAGTGTTTTGTGCACAGGCAGCCAAAAGATTGTGCCTGACGGAGCAAATTAAGTATTGCTCTGCTCGGGCGTACACTGCCATCGGCGCTGACATTACTAGCATTTTGATGGGCTGGTAACTAGTTTTGTATATATAATCTGTTTTACCTGCTCATCACATTAAGTGACATATGCATGCCTAAATAATTGAATACGACCGCAGAGGATTGCTACATGCATATAAGTTTTCAATTTGTCTTGAAGGGTTGGGTATGTGTGACCAGGTATCAGGTGACCACCGGTCACAATACCGACGGTGGGATGCCGGCTGTGAGATTGCCAGCAATGGGGAGAATGCAACAAGGCCCCTTATGGGTTCATTACGCTTGCCATGCAGCATTCTCGGTGGCTTGTTGTGCTCACCACTGGTTCTATTCCCTCTATATAGGTGTTGTGGACACCCATGACTGGGAATAATCCTTGTTTGTTGGCATGCTGTCCAGCCGGATTGTGACCACTGGTTGTAAAACTGCAACTGAAGCTGAATAAGGTCCAGATTTAGCATAGTTGAATGTAATAATTCTTTGTCTGATTTGTTTTTATATCCTATGTTATTATAGAAGGCAAGCAGAGCAGAGAATTAATTTGTTTTTATACCTTATGTAATTAGAGTAGGCGAGCATAATATTAATGTGTCCTTACACCTTACTGTACGTAATTACAGTAGTCAAGCAAAGTATATCATTTTTAATATATAAATGCATATTTATTACAACACTAGCTGGAGTACCCGGCATTGCCCGGGATTTTAAGAATGTCTCTTTACAAAAATAAATGTAAATATTAAACACACAGTATAAATAACATTGTAGATAGCTGAATACCTGTGCTTCACTACGGGATGAGGATGGTAAATTAGAATGTTAGTTGTTCATTAATTTACGTTGGTTGGAGATCTAGTATATAGGCATATCTTGCTTCCCTGATGCACTTTGTGTAGTGGCTGGACCCTTTTTTGGTCCCCCAAGGGACCCTTCTCTTCCTACTATACAACTCTCTGTGGCTTCCCGCTGCCTCCATTCCCCTTCTGACATCATATCAGTGCCCCTGTGAAATTAGTTTCTTATATAGCATAGCACATTATGTATCTCCTGATATACTCTGTGCTGCTGGGGGACCGTGCTAATTCCACTATATAACTGTCAGTGTGTGGGTTCATGCTACCTCCATTCCCCTCCTCACATCATGTCACTGGCCCTGTCATATGCAGCCCTGTCATCACTGATATATCATGCATGTCCTCATATAGTCTGTGCTGCTGGCCAACCACTATGGGTGCTACTGGTGTGTTACCCCCACAGTGTTTGTTCCCAGAGTGTAAGTCATATGTGTAGCAAGTTTGGTGTAAATTGCTCCAGGCATTCTAGAGCTATGCCATCTTCTGAAAAACTCTGTGCTGCTGCCTCACCCCTATGGATGCTAGAGGTGTCTTACCCACACAATGTTTGTTCCCAGCTTGTAAGTAATATGTGTAGCAAGTTTGTTGTAAATTGGTCCAGGCATGTGGGAAATATGCTGTCTTCTGAAATACTCCTTGCTGCTGCCTCACCCCTATGGGTGCTAGAGGTGTCTTACCCACACAATGTTTGTTCCCAGCTTGTAAGTAATATGTGTAGCAAGTTTGTTGTAAATTGGTCCAGGCATGTGGGAGATATGCTGTCTTTTGAAATACTCCTTGCTGCTGTCCCACCCCTAGGGGTGCTAGGGTTGTCTAACCCCTACAGAGTTTGTTCGCAGATTGTAAGTCAGATGTGTACCAAGTTTGGTGTAAATGACTCCAGGCCTTCCACAGTTATGCTGTCTGCTGACATATTCTGTGCTGCTGTCCTACTCCTAGGGGTGCTAGGGGTGTCTGACCCCCACACTGTTTGTTTCCAGAGTGTAAGTCATATGTTTACCAAGTTTGTTGTAAATTGCTGCAGGCATTCCAGAGTTATGCTGTCTGCTGAAATACTCAGTACTGATGCATCACCCCTAGGGGTGCTAGGGATGTCATCATCCCCCCAGTGTTTGTTTCCAGATTGTAAGGCATATGTGTACCAATTTTTGAGTACATTGCTACAGCAATTCCGGAGTTATGCTGTCTGCTGATAAACTCTGTGCTGCTGTCTAATTATTTTAGTTGCCACGGCCATGTTTTAATACGCTTGTATGTAAAATTTCACGATCATAGCTTGTAAACTGTGGATTTATATAGAAAGACAGAAGGACACATTTTTGGTTTTATATAGTAGATGACACTCACTTTTCTCCACATTTTGCATTAGTACAAAGAACAATTTGTTATTGTTTTCCCCTGAAATTAATGCTCTTTAGGTGTGACATTACAGTATGTAATATTTGAGCCTTGTTGCAGTGCAGGGAATTCAATTACAGATGGATTCTAACTCATCGTTGCAGTTTCCCTGCCTAAACGGTAGCTTAGGTTGTTGAGTTTATGCACGGTCAGACGTGTTGAGGCATACACACCATGCAATACACTTCTTCACCACTGGGTGGCTAATGCTCCACTAATCCAGTACTGTAGAGCAAATAGTGGCAGACTGATCTACAAGCTCAGGCAAATGGTCAGTGACGACTGTAATGTTACTGTTTACTGTACACACAGACCTATAGTCAGATGGAGAGAGTCAATAAAAAATAAATTAAACCAATACATCCATCAATAAAAGTAGTTTATACAGAAGCAAATGAACATGTTAAAGCAATTGTCCATTGCCGTGTTACTCTATGTGAGCATCCATGTTCCGTAGACAAAATAAATAAAAAAGTGTATACAGACGCAACTTACATGTTCATTGACGTTGACAAATAAATAAATAAAAATAGTGTATGCAGATGCAACTAAAGTGTTAAACTAATACTGTAGTTCATTGACATTGACAAATCAATAAATAAAAATAGAGTATACAGACGCAACTAACGTGTTAAAGCAAAACTGTAGTTCATTGACATTAAAGATACTGTGTGTGAGCATCCAAGTCCCTTAGACAAACCAACAAATGAAATGAATGTACTGTATGCAGATACAAATGAGCGTGTTACAGCTATGGTCCATTGATGTTAGGGATTTGTGAGCTTCCAAATCCTGTAACCAATACTGTATAAGCAAAACCAATGGGAAGGGATCACTGATTACATTTACACATGAGCCTGTGTATCCATCATGAGGCATCATGGACGACTGGTGAATTGTGTCAGTCCCCAATCTCAGAGTCCCGGGTTTGATTCCCAAAGTGTGAATGGCTTTTTTTATGACACTTTATTTTTTTTTCTATTGTAATATACCTTCACATTCAGTAGAAATATGAACACAGGTTTTATATGAATCAGAGCAATTTTGTAGGAGCGTCTTATTCTGCTATCTAAAATACACAACGGCAATGAGGTCCTGTAGACAAACCAATAAATAACAACAGTGAATACATTCGCAAACGAACATGTTAAACCAATGGTCCATTGACATTAGGCATACAGTACTGTATATTGGCCCTCATTCCGAGTTGTTCGCTCGTTATTTTTCTCCGCATCGGTGCGATTTTCCGCTAACTGCGCATGCGCAATGTTCGCACTGCGGCTGCATCAAGTAAATTTGCTAAGAAGTTTGGTATTTTACTCACGGCATTACAAGGTTTTTTCTTCGTTCTGGTGATCGGAGTGTGATTGACAGGAAGTGGGTGTTTCTGGGTGGAAACTGTCAAGAAAAATCTTTTCGCAATATTGCGAATACTTTGTTCGCAATTCTGCTAAGCTAAGATTCACTCCCAGAGGGCGGCGGCTTAGCGTGTGCACTGCTGCGAAAAGTGGTTAGCGAGCGAACAACTCGGAATGAGGGCCATTATGTGAGCATCCAAGTCTACACTTACACATGAGCTTGTGTCTCTATCAACATGGCTGCAATACTTTATCAGCCCTTCATTTACATACAGTACTGTGTTGTCAATGTATTGACTGTTATCTGGCCTCCCTGTCTGTGAAATTAGCAGTCTCCCAGGGGAAGGTGAAGGGGGGAGGGGGATGGGGATGAGGGAGATGGTGGATAAATAGCAGAGTGGGTAGTCTGCCCTCAATACTGATTGAATGTTGGTCTTCAGGGTAACTGCGGAAAATATTAATTCTCTGTCGTGACCCCCCCAAAAAAACAATAAATCAATCAATAAAAATAGTGTATACAGATGCAAGAGAAGGTGTTAAAACAAAGTTCCATTAGCATGAGGGTTATGTGAATGTCTAATTCCCATAGACTATGCAATAAATAAAAATAGTGTATACAGACACAACATATTAAAGTGGTGGTCCATTGACATTAGGAATACTGATTGTGAGCGTCCAAGTCCCGTAGCTACAGTATTGCAGCATAAGCAAAACCAATTAGAAGTGGTCACTGCTATCATATACACATGAGCTTGTTTCGTAGCCAAGCGGTAAACAGTGCCTCTCCTCATGTTCATAGTCCCAGGTTCGATTCCTGAAGTGCAGATTCCTGGGTTTTATTTTTATTTTTTTGCCACTTTATTAAATGTATTTTTTTAATAACATGAATACATTTAATGACCTTACTTTCAATAGAATTATGCGCACAGGAAAATACCAGTTTCTATAACTGTCTGCCTTTGCACACAATACTTTACAGTATAAAACAGTAACTGTACAGATGGAGCCACATTTATCTTGGCTTCTCTGCTGCGCCTAGGCACACCATGGTTTATTAGCATAAGCCCTTCATCTACTGTTCTCAGCTGCAATACAATACAGAGAGAACAATACATCAGGGGATTAAGTCATTACAGCAGGGGATTAAGTGTGACTGCCCTAGCTCACTTAATCCTATTAAAGGCTAAGATAAAGATGGCTCCATCTGTAGTTCACTTGTTCTGACATCCTTCATCACAGGCTCAAGATGAACAGCCTGGGATGCACTTCTGGGACACACACCTGGGACGCACGCCTGAAATGCACACCTGGGTCACACGCCTGGGAAGCATGTCTGTGACACAGTACGTCAGTTAAACTTTAAGGGAAACATGGCAAATGCCTCAGATGCACACCTGGGACACATGCCTGGGTAGCATGTCTGTGATGCAGGACGTCAGTCAAACTTTACAGGAGACATGGCGGTGAGAGAGCGCCCGTACAGTACTGGAGAGCTCAGACTCCTAATTAGCTAGCGGGATCAAGCTCTCACCAGCAATGAAGAGAAGATCAGGGGCTACAAGGATGGTGCAGTCACTCCAGAGGAGATGGAGTGACCTGGTCAGGAGGGACCCCAGATGCCTGCAGGCCATCAGGGACTGTAAATACGGTAGATTACTGTACTTTAAGTTACTGTAATTACAGGCACTGTATAAAACAGGGTCTGCTGTAGCAGCAGGTATCCGGTCTATACAGTATCTGTAGATCAACACTAAAAAGGTCTACAGTGAATATTGTCATCCACTGCATTAGGTCAAAAGGGTCGACAGTCAAATGGTAAACCAGGTGCCAAGGTAAACAGGATTAAAAGGTCAAAAGGGTAAAAAGATCACCATTTTTTTTGTTTTTGTTTTTATACGTTTTTACAACTTTTGCTACTTTTACTATTCATGTCAAAAACTATTACCATTAGTAACCTTGTTACTATTGCCATTAGTAACTGAGCCCAATGGGTGGTGAGCGAACACATTTCATCAAATTGACTTTACATGTCCCAAACTACAGTACTGTATCACCATTAGTAAAGTTTTGGTGGGCGAAGTGAGCCACCTCGCCCAAAGTGTAGCGCGCAAACCAAGTCCACGAGGGGATGCATTTCAACAAATTGGGGATAAAAAATGTTTTAAAAACATTGTGTGTCGATCATTTGACCCTAACGACCATTTGTCTGTCACCCTTTTGACTGTTGACCTTATGACTGTCTATCTTTTTAATGTCTTCTATAATCTTCTGCATCACAATCATAGCAGCATTACTGTTTGGCTTAATGTATTGTAATGACAGTCAGGTGCTGTATGGTGAGGTCATGTTCTAAGGGGCATTCATTTTGCAGATTGGGTTCAAAGGGATATTTGTGTTTCAGATAGTATTCTAAGGGCATTACTGTGGCAGATTGTATCCTAAGGGCATTACTGTGGCAGATTGTATTCTTAGGGAGATTTGTGTTTCAGATACTGTAGTATTTTAAGGCAGAGGTTCCCAAAATCGGTCCTCAAGGCACCCCACCGGTCCTGGTTTTAAATCTATCCATGCTTGGACACAGGTTACTTAATTAGCACCTTAGTCAATTTTATTTAACCAACTGTGCTGAGCCATGGATATACCTAAAACCTGGACTGTTGGGGTGCCTTGAGGACCGCGTTTGGGAACTTCTGTTCTAAGGGCATTACTGTGGCAGATTGTTTTCTAAAGGACATCACTGTGGCAGAATTTATTCTAAGGAACATTACTGTGGCATATTTCTATTATATGTGAAGGTATATTACAAAAGAAAAAGAAAATATAATAAAGTGTTAGTAAATGAAAAAGGCATTCGCACTTTGGGAATCAAACCTGGGACTCTGAGCATGTGAAGCAACACACTTCACTGCTCGGCCACGACGCCTCATTACATAAACACGGGCTCATGTGTAAATGTAAGCAGTGATCCCTTCCCATTGGATTTGCTTATGCAGTATTGGCTATGGGATTTCGATGCTCATATATCCCTAACATCAATGGACCATAGCTGTAAAATGTTAATTTGCATCTGTATACAGTACACTAATTTTATTTGTTGGTTGTCTGCGGGACTTGGACACTCATATATCCCTAACGTCAATGGACCATAGATTTATCACATTCATTTGCATATGTATACACTATTTTTATTTATTGGTTACTATTTTTATTTATTGGTTTGTCTACGGGACCTCATTGCCGCAGTGTATTTGAAATAGCAAAATGAGATGCTCCAGTAAAGTAGTTCTTGCGCTGTAGTGTACAGTACTGTATTTCAATAGGTACCACATGCAAGCGCAATGGTGATTTAAAAAAGCAACATCTGGTGGATGATCGCAGGTATTACACTCACCGGTAACACCAAATGCTCTGTATGCCTCCCTAGTACTAGTTGCGCCTCCTTTTGCCCATGCACACTGCAACTCCATGATTGTGACTAACGCATAAATTAGTGAGGATCCATCTGTAAGTCTTCTTCAACTGTACAGCATGGGGGTCAAGGGTTTTGTTTCCAACCATTGCCTTTTATCTGAAGTTTGTATTTTCTCTCTATGTTTGCATGAATTTCATCCAGATGCCTTTCACAATTCAAAAATATACCGATGGGTAGTTGGCTTCTGATACAAAAGGAAATCCTAAGTGTAAATTTTCTAAGATTTGTGTTTAGCTCAAGTTTAAGCATGGTCAGCATTGCAGAGACACAGGAAGATTTCAACATCTCAAACACTCAAATTTACTGATTCATGTTTCACAAAATCATGTTTGTTAATGGTTTAGGCACCCATGTTTTCACCACTGTGTTTTCGTGAACACACACAAGCACTCCCATACATTTAATGCTTCCAATCAACTCTGTGTTTGCAAAATAAGTATAAACACAGAAGTCGCTAAACTCCCTATCAGCTGATGAATGCCCCCTCCGGGACAATTCGAGGGTAAACAATACAACCCTAATCATTAATACATAAAAACACAGAGACTTGTAAAAGGGGAAAGTTAGGTCAGCTTTATATATTTAGAACTAAACTATTACAAATATATCTAACTAGCATATATATATATATATATATATATATATATATATATATAAAACTATAAATATTAAATTAAAGAGGAATTAAGGAGAAACTAGGGAAAGTATGGTGGCACAGAAAGAATGTCCCCCCACAGTGCAAGATAGCCAACTGCACATAGTACACACACCAATTTACCACATAATGGGCAAGAAGCCAGCCCCATAACCATGCCCAAGGTTTCCATCTCCCACCCCAATGACACAACAACGTAAGGCCCATCTGGAGCGGTGGTGCTGCTGACCCTAGTAGGGTAGAATCAGCATGTATTGGAGGAGAAAGCACCTCAAGCTCAAAAACAGAAGGCAACTCCAGACTTCATGGGATTAGTTAAAGAAGTTGAGAGGAAAGTGCAGACGAGTTGGTGTGTTGGTGGATATTTGTTTTTTTGCGATTTCTGAGAAATATTTGAGTGTAAGTTGTCGTGCAAACTTTGATATCTTGTTTGTTAATAGTCTGTCTTACTTTTCTTTCTTTGTAATTTTTAATGTCTCTTGTCAGTGTTTCTTTGTGTGTGTCTTTGGGGTGTGTGATGTTAGTGTATTGGTAGTGAAGGACTATATTTGTCTTTTTTTGTGTTCTATCTTAGTTGGAGGTTAGGAGGATATCCAGGGCAGAGGGCAGTCAGGTGGAGAGTGAGGTAGAGGAGATGGCAGCCTAGGATCACTAGGTCCGTGATGGGGATAGTGACGACTTGTCCAGGAAGCACACCAAGACAAGGACAGAATACATTGTGAAGTTCACATTTGCAAAGAATGTGGCCCTGGTGCAGGAAGTTCTGCAGCACCACCATGTGCTGTTCAGCCGTGAAACTGCCCACATCTCCACACAATGCAAGAATGCCATCTTGGAGAAGGTGGTGGCAGCTATCAATTGTGATGGGCTTTTATGCAGGAGACACTGGCAAGAAGTGATTGTCTGAGATAAAACGTCAGGTGAAAAGTAAGATGGCTAAGGACACCCACCAGGCAGGCTCTGGCTCCCCTTACCAGGTGTATTACCTCAACTGTTAGGAACCACTGAAGATCATCATCCCTACAGAGGTGATTTAGCATACTCATATCCATGATATGGATTAGAATTTTTTTTTAAACACCATCTAAACGTATTTACAGTATACAGTATGGTGTTAGAAGTAATGTTTATTCACATTGTGTCTACTGTTTGTTATTTTAATTTAGCTTTTGTAAATGTCACTTAGACCAGGGACATGCGTCGAGGTAAATGGCTCAGGAGGCACTGGCTAGCACTAGAGCCAGATTTGCACACATTATATGAGCCAAGCCAGGGCATTATACACAGGTGCAGCAGTATAAACTCCTGGAAATTTGGTGAGTTATGATAAGAGATGTGTAGAAAAGATAGGCAGCTGAGACTTTTTACTCCAGAGTTTTGGATATAAAAATGATTAGAATAATACAAAGAAGATATTTTAAACATATTCTTTGTATTTTTCATATACTTTATAAAGTCAAAACTCTGGCGCGACCGTTAGTATTACAGGAAAGGCTCTGCCTCACCCCAGCACACGTCACTGATTTAGACAACATGTGGGTGGCTTTTCATTACAGTGACATGCAGGTTTTTTGTTTTCTTAACCCTTTAAGTGGCATGCCTGGAAAATCTCCAGGGCCAGCTTCACCGGTGAGACTGGCTATCCCAGAAGATTTCTGGGGCATGCCACTGCTCCTCCTCTCTCCTCCTTTGTACTCCATTTTGGGGATGGAGTTTTGTGGAATGACGGTTGCATCATGATGTCATGACACAGCCGTATCATTCCCCAAAACTCTGCCCTCCCGAGTGGAGTACAAGGGAGGAGGGGGAGATGATTTCAGTTCAGCCAGCAAAACACCCCCTTGGAAACAAGCATTCCCCTTGGCAACAAACATTCCCCTTGGCAATGAGCATGGATCCCAGAGCATGAAACCCCTGGCAATGAGCATGAAATCCCTGGCAACAACCAGGTAGTTCATTTAAAAACCAACCCTGTGAGGTGTGACATACAGATGGAGACACGCTAATCGTGGCTCTGTCTGTGCCTGGGCGTGCTTGTCCGTGCACGCCTATCGCTGCTTCTGGGGAGCACGAGTGTCCGTTATGCACACGCGCCCCATTTACTAGAATGAGAGCCTCTCTGTGCACTCCCAGCGGGGCTAGGCGGATGGATCGCTTAGTCACGCCAGGAGTGCATGTATGCGATGGTGCCTCAATAGACGAGTTGCGGCTCCATCTGTAGTTAAAATAGTCACCACTGAAGAGGTTAAACATGGATATGTCTAAGGGGGTTATTTATTATAACTTAGAGAGAGATAAAATTGTGTCACCCAGCCATGCCTGCATTTCCCCTGGCACGCCTGCGTTTTTCTAAGCACTCCCTGAAAACGGCCTCCAGTGCGAATGAAAACGTCGCTAGAACCTGTGCAAAACCACAAAAGCCTTTGTACCCATGCGTCACGCGTGCGCATTGCGGTGCCTATGCATGCGCAGAAATGTTGATTTTTAGCCTGATCGCTGCGCTGTGAACAACAGCAGCTAGCGATCAACTCGGAATGACCCCCTACATGTCATGTTAAAACACATAATATTCTTGTTTTCTTTTTTTATAAAGAACATGTTAGTATTTTTTATGTAATATACTTTTATTTAAAAACTTTTTTTTTTAATTGTACAGCTCAGAAGACGTATGCGCAGAGACCAGCAGCCACACAGCGTGATGCTTATGATGATGCGGAAGCTGGTAATAACATTTTTAATGTTTTTATCTAGATTGCTTTTCAATTTTTCTGGTCTTCAATATATTTATTCCCACTATTCAAAGGTCCTTCTTCTGTAACTCTGCACTTTTTTAAAAAGTATGTTTGAAAACATGCCAAAACACTTCACATTGCTCAATGGGCCTACTTCAGACCTGATCGCTAGCAGGCGATTTTTTCACTGCTGCGATCAGATAGTCGCCGGCTACCGGGTAAGTGTATTTTAGCTGTGCAAGTCTGCGAACGCATTTGTAGCAGAGCTTTACAAACAAATCTTGTGCAGTCTCTGCGCAGCCCAGGACTTACTCAGCCGCTGCGATCACATCAGCCTGTTCGGGACCAGAATTGACGTCAGGAACCCTTCCTGCAAACGCATGGACATGCCTGCGTTTTTCCAACCACTTCTAGAAAATGGTCAGTTGTCACCCACAAACACCTTCTTCCAGTCAATCTCCTTGTGAACACCCATGCGAATGGATGCTTTGCACAAACCCATCGTTGAGTAGCGATCTGCTTTATACCCATGCGACGCGCCTGCGCATTGCCGTGCATGTGCAGTTTAGACCTGATAACTCGCTGCACGAAAATGCAGCCTAGCCATGAGGTCTGAATTACCCCCAATATACTTACACACTTCTCATCCTTAGTTTGTGAGGGGGACAATCAAGCTGAGCTCCAAACAGCAGATATTCAGCCTCCTGAAGGCAACATCCCCCCCCCCCCCCAAAAAACAAAAAACAAAAAAACATTTACTCTTGATTTGATGTCACTGAGAAAAACTACAACACCACCAATGCACCCTACACCACCAGCACAGTGATGCATTTATAATGGGTGCAGGGTGTGCTGTACACATTGATCCCAGAGTCCAGGGAGAGCACACACTGCACCCATTTCTTTTAAACCTGCCTTTCTGGAGTTCCATGTCAGCAGCAGTGCTGCACAAATCGCCAGGAAAATGATGCAGCACCTATATTCCTGGCATTTGCACATGCACAATAGGATAATGGCCAAGAAAATGTCCAACAAACCATTTTCCCAGAGACCTGTGCAGTAAACTCTGGCACAGCGCCAGAATCTACTAGTGCTCACTAGAGTGCTGCTGGCTAGAGAGGAAGGGAGGACCAGTCAGAGACTGAACATGGACTTTCTCCTCTCTGAGATGTGCTGGTGCAGTAGCACAGTTAGTCTGGTACCAACACCACCAATAAATCCAGAACAAATGTTTTGGACCACATTAGCTCACTGTCAAACTGAACAACTTAATTTTTGGAGAAACAAGTGAGGCAAATCAGTGACCTAACTAAAAACAACTACAGCATACCTCCCAACTGTCCTGTACTCAGCAGGACAGTCCCATTTTCCTAGGACACTAGGACGCGGCCAGCAGTGTCCTGCGGCAGGGGGCGCACACATCACAGGTGATGAGGAGAATAGATGCCATGCATATGTGCACGGCATCTATTCACAGTGCCGGGGGAGGCCTGGGGCAGCCCAACATCTCAAAAGGTGCTGGGCACCCCCCTACAGTGTAAAGTTAGGAGGTATGCTACAGGAGCAACAGGTACATCTCTACACTGACTACTGAGGTGACCAGAGTTGCAAACACCATGGAGCAGATTCACAACAACAATAATTGTTTTCATGACACATTCCTGCACATGATGGAGGATAATCAACAATTTCATCAGCCATACAGTACATCAGAATGTTGGAGGCAAATAATTCCTGCCATAAGACTGTAATACGTTTGATGGACTCTCAAAACTATGCATTCCAGGATGTAATGCAACAATTTTAAAATTAGGGACTCAATTTCTCAATCAACAAGTACTTTGGCAGTTAGCAACCCACACAACTCCCATGGCTTCTCCACCAAGCAACACATTGTGTGAGGAGATAAAAAAAAAGTTTCTGTTATGTTTGTGACCTTTTTAAAAAATGTAACACACATGAGTATGCAAAGCAGTAGTTTATTAACCCCTTTTGTGTAGAGTAAAATTAACATGGTTAAACATGTTTACATGACCATATCATTGTTTTTTTAACCTTGTTATTCAGCAAATATATTGTTACAATAAAACTTTTTAACAACATTTTTGTTTTTAAGATAAATGTATATTGTTGTATTGGTTTGAAACAAATACACAGACACAGTGAAAAATGTTTGGACACATTTTTAAGGGACATAGGAACATAATATGAGGGTAGTATATTTAGCCACCTTGTAAAGGTTAACCTGACACTTACATGCATGTTTATTGCAGTAACATACACATAGAACTTGCATTTGCAAGCACAACACACTCATGTAATCATTTTTGAAAGGTTTAGAAATGCTAATTTACACCTTTGTGATTCTTAAGTAGACAACATTATGCAGATGAAACTGTAAACATTGTGAACGTAAAAATGAATGAAAGTTTCCCTTAGGAAACTTTAGCTATAAAAACACAATGGTCATTTTCAAAAATAATAATAATAAAGTGTAATGGTGATACATATACTTACTGCTGAAGTGCTTATCAATCAGTTAGCTGTTGGTTTCCCTGCCTCCCACTTTCTGTGCTCAGACTGTCACCTGATTCCAAAGCCTGCTGACCGTCTAATACACAGGTTCTCAAACTCGGACCTCAGGACCCCACACGGTGCATGTTTTGCAGATCACCTCACAGAATCGCAAGTGAAATAATTAGCTCCACATGTGGACCTTTTAAAATGTGTCAGTGAGTAATTAATACACCTGTGCACCTGCTGGGTTACCTGCAAAACATGCACTGTGTGGGGTCCTGAGGACCGAGTTTGAGAACCACAGGTCTAATACATAGTCATGAATAATAGGTTCTTGTGAACACAAGTTATGTAAAAGACAGCTAAGCACAATGTTAGATAAGGGGAATACAACAAAATGCCACCAGAATTGTCTAGACAGCAGAACCAAGATTTTAATAGCCCAAGACATCTTTCTATCAATAATATAGTGGTCTTATGAACATCACTATACTTGTGCTCAGCAGTGGAATCTGGAAGCGACAACAGAGTCAGAAACCAGAAGAAACAGCAATATCCAGAATCACCTGTAAGACAAACATAGAGTAATGACATGCCTAATTAATTAGCAAATAGGAATGTGTGTTTGCCTTTTAGGGCCAGTGAAATTTGTACTTAGCCAGCAGCCAACCCGTTGGCATTAATCCAGCTTCAAATTAATTTAATGAGGCCACACTGACTGCGTACAAAGGATTCATGATAAGCACCAGAATAACCTACCATAACACATTATTATTATCATCATCATCATCATCATCATATTTTATTTATATGGTGCAACAAGGGATCCACAGAACCCATTACAGAATACATAAACAATTGAGCAAAACAAGAAAAAAGCACTTACAGTATGAGACAATATAGGACAAGTATGGTGTATAAAAAGTCCAGGGATAAGGTGCCATTAAAGGGAGAATTGAGTATAAGATAGTGTAAGTAAGAGAAGGAAAGGCACATGAGGGGAGAAAGACCTGCTCTCGTGTGCTTACAATCGAAAAGGTGAATGGCTAACAGACCAGGGTAATACAAAAGGGGTAGACCATGAATTTGGACAAAAGGGTTAGGAGGACAGTTAGCTGAGTTGGGTGAAGAAGTATGTCTTGAAAGCCCATTTGAAGTTTTGTAGAGAGATGCAGAGTCAGATGGAGACAGGTAAAGAATGCCAGAGATAGGGAGCAGCTCATGCAAAATCTTGTAGGCACTGTAGGAGTGTGAGAAGGCAATCAGTTGGCAAAAGAAGTGACGTGCAAAGCGAAGCAGATGGGTGGGAGTGTAGAGAGATATGAGGTCAGAGTTGTAAGAGGGAGAAGAGTGGGTGAGGTCTTTGAAGGTGAGCGTGAGAAGCTTCAGTTGGATTCTAAGGAGGAAGCGGAGCCAGTGAAGGGCTTGTAAGAGAGGGGAGGTGGATGTAGTACATTTGGTGAGGAAGATGAGTTGGACAGCAGCATTGAGGATAGATTGGAGTGGATAGGCATATGTCAGAGAGGCAGAAAGAAGGATATTGCAATAGTCCAAGCTTGAGATGACCAGTGAATGGTTAAGTGTCTTAGAAGCATCCTGGGTGAGAAAGGGTCTGATCCTAGAAATGTTTTTGAGATGGAAATGGCAGGTTAATGAGAGGTAGTGCATGTTAGGTTTAAAGGAGAGGGAGGAGTCAAGGATTACTCCAAGACAGTGCACTTGGGGGCTAGAGGAGATAGTAGTGCCTTCAATAGATAATGCAATTATGGAAGGTGAGGTTATGCAGGAGGGAGGAAAGATTACCAGCTCAGTCTTAGATATGTTACTTTAAGAAAGTGCTGGGACATCCAGGAAGAGAAAGCATAGAGAATGTTGGAGATATGATTGAGGAGAGTGAGGCAGAGGTCAGGGAAGTAAAGTTAGATTTGAGTATCATCAACATAGAAATTATATTGTAAGTAAAAATAACTAATAAGCTAACTAAATAGGATGCGTAGAGAAAAAAATGGAGAGACCCAAGAACAGAACCTTGGGGGACACCTACTGGTAGAGGAAGTGTGGGTAGTTGGAGTCATGAGAGAAGACAGAGAAGGAATGGATTGAAAGCAAGGTGGACAGCCAGGAGAGGGCAATTTCATGCAGTCTAAGGGAGTAAAGGATTTGCAGAGGAGGGGGTGGTACACATTGCCAAATGCAGCAGACAGGTCAAGTAGAATAAGCAAATAGTAGTGGCCCTTGGATTTAGCAGCAATAAGGCAATTGCAGACTTTCGTGAGGGCAGTTTCAGTGGAGTGTACAGAAAGATGACTGGAATGGGTCAAGCAGTAAGAAAAAGGAAAGAAAGACAGTGAGGCTGTTGTAAAGTATTTGCTCACGGAGTTTGGAGGCAAAAAAATTAGAAGGATGGGTCAGTAGAAGAGAAGGAGAGGGGGGTCAGGAAATGGAGGAGGGGACTTGCTCAGGGTCTGGTGAGATGTGATGTCCTGTTGTATGGAGTCAATTTTAGATGTGAAGAAGGAGGCAAAGTCAAGAGCAAAGAGTGAAGAGGGGAGTTGAGGTGGGTGTAGGCAGAGGAGCAAGTTGACAAAATCAAAGAGGCTCCAGGGTTTGGAAGACTGGTAGGAGATGAGGTTCTTTAAGTATGGTTGTTTAGAGAGGGAAAGGGCAGCACAGTAGGATAAGTATACATTTGTAATAGAGGAAGTCTGTCTTAGAGCGTGATTTCCTGCACTGTTGCTCAGCAGTACATTAACTTTTTTGTAGAAATCTGGAGCATTTGGAGTGCCAGGGTTGCGGTGTTGATTTCTAAGGATGAATATTGGTCTGTGGGGTGAAGAGTCAAGAGCAGAAATAAGTTATGCGTTGTAAAGGGAAGTAGCTTGTTCAGAACAGGAGAAAGAGATAATATGAAAGAGAAGTGAGTCAAACAGGGAACAAAGGGAAATGTGTTGATAGCATCAATGTTATGCTTAGTGATGGTATCCTTAGGATGTGAAGATGAAGAAGCAGAGAAAGTTAAAAGAGAGCAGGTGATGGATAGTGAGGGGAAACAAGCAGTTGGAGAAATCAGAAATATCACAGCGGTGAGTGAAGACTAAATCAAGCGAGTTCCCATTTAGATGGGATGGATAGGACATTCACTGGGAGAGACCAAGTGACCATGTGAGGTTAAGGAGATTAGAGTCAGGATATTTTGTTGTGTTGTCTATGAAGATCTTGATATCACCTAAGATAATGGAGGTAATGTCTGAGGAGAGGAAGTAAGGAAGCCAAGCGCCAAAGTTGTCAAAGAACTACAGTAAACAGGGCTACAGTAAACGAAAGCTTCTCAAAGGTGAACAGGTTGGAAGATGTGTATAGCATGGACCTCAAATGTAGAGAATTTAAGGGAGCATTCTGGGGGGTATGAATTGGTATGAGTAGCTAGAGGGTTGTAGGACCCCAACATCCCCACCATGTCGATCCCAGGGTCAGTGACTGCACTGGCTTCACTGTGACTGGCAGTGACTTTCTATTGGAGGTCATACCTGTCAGTCATAGATACACAAGACAGTCCCATTGAGAGGTGTTTTCTCCTCCCGGAACTGCAAGACCAGGCTGCGATAAGCAGAGAGCTGGCTTCTCCTTGCCTTTGGTGCAGGCCAGTTTGGCTGCAGTATACAGTATGTATGTCTTTTATAAGGTCCTTTTCTATGAGGATCTCAAAATGTCACGTCAGTACGGTACGATTTTGTAATTTTGAGACCCTCATAGAAAATGACCTTTTAAAAGACATACACTACTAAAGAAAGAAAAGACAAACTACACGATCAGTTCTCTCATTGTTCTAAAAGACATTTTCCTCCATATAACAGGACTACAGGGATTGTATGCCTATACATAGTGGAAACAGAGGCACTTGTCCTGAGTTACAGTGCGTATTAAGTGTGCGCAGAAGTGATCTCTTCTTTTGTATTGTTGTGCAGATGATGCAGTCCATAGAAGCCTGGGTTGTGTGTATGCGCAGTTGCACAGCAGAATCTGGTCATGTGCCAGTCTCAGCATCTGCCAGATTTATTGCGCAGGTGCCAGGACCTCTCCCTGTAACAGGGGTAGCGGCAGCCCTCCTATTAAATGTAAGTAGGAGCCGCCGCTGGAGGTGTCTATTAGTGGCTGGAATGCTACAAGGGCCTGTGTGAGATACCAAAAGAAGGTTGACTGTGAGATACCAATAACTACCAGTGACAGAGTGAAAATATACAGTATCCAGAATGTGCAACACAGCCAGGAGTTTATACAGGCAGTTCGACAAAGTTATACATATGGAGTACATTGTAACAATTAAGCCAGAACATCTGTATTACCTCACCACCGACCAATGTGTTCAGATTCAAACACCCCTTAAAGGAATGCAGAATGCCATGATGCAGCATTCCTCATCGTAGTAAAATGAGCATGGCTACATCTGAAGATTGTAAGCTCTTACAAAGTGGGGCTCTCCTCCCTCATGTATTCTTCCTTTCCATAACAATACCATCATCTTCTCTCTTTGGCATACTTTCACCATGAGTGGCTTTGATCCACCTTTGAATTTTCCACTTGTAGTTTTCTAAGCACTTTATGCCCTGTTATGCTAGCACTGTGCTCTTGTATCTACTCTGTCCGGTGTTGCCAAACCTTTGTAGCACAATATAAATAAAGGATAGTAGTTCCAATTTTTTATGTACTTATGTAATTCTCAGAAATATAAAAACATACATGTGAATTGGCTAGTTATTTTATTTCAAGAACTTTTAGAATATCCATGCAATATTACAAAGGAAACACAATTATAATATTATTAAAAAAATATTAATTCTCTATATACTCTTCCTTTTTCAAGACATATCAAATATTGGCATCAATCTGACTCTAAGAAGGATATTTACAATAATGTGCTTTTACAAAATCACACTTTTTAGTGGCAATTTAAAGGGCAATTTGGTAAAAGATTTACTAAAGACCAAACTTCACATTAAATTGTATGTTTGAAACCACCAGCTCTATAAACTATACAATTTATTAAACTGCCATTTTCTAAACCATAAATCAAACCTCCAGAAAAAATGACAGTTTTCTTTTTAAATATAGTTCTGATAAATGAGATAGCTGAAAAAGCAGGCTACTTCCGCTACAGTGTCTTATATATCAGAACATTAAACAATAAGTATCTAAAGTCTAATATGAATTAACAACTGTTTTCTTTGTTGCATGCTACTGGCATAAGAATGGTTCGGAAGAATTCAAAACCTCTATAGCAGTGACAGGTAACCCAGGTAACCCAGCAGGTAACCCAACAAGTGCACAGGTGTATTAATTACTCACTGACACATTTTAAAAGGCCCACAGGTGGAGCTAATTATGTTACGTGTGATTCTGCAAAACATGCACCGTGTGGGGTCCTGAGGACCGAGTTTGAGAACCTGTGCTCTTTAGGATCTAGGTGTTGAAAGGTATGACACATAGATCCCCCCCCCCCAAAAAAAAAAATAGAAATCATAGTTTAGATAATAATTGCATAATGTTTAATGATAGTAAGTCTATTATATGGCTGCAATGTTACTTCAATTTTTAAAATTGGTTACACTGAATAAAAGGAACATGTCTTAGGAGCAGAGTTTTCTAAGGAATTACTCTGGGTCTAACCACATAAACGAATGGTTGGAAAACAGTAGTTAGAAAGGAAACGGAAAGAGTTTTATAAGGTAATACTATCTGTTATTTGATAAAATTAAAAATTACTTTGCAGTTTAAATTGCAGAGGATATTTGAAATCAGGGTCAGATTAAGGGTGGTCCCCACTACTATACTCCTGAGCGCACCCTGACACACACACACCATCTCCTTCTTCCATCTGCCCCCTACCAACTCTATCTAGCCTCAACTTCTTCTGTCTACTCTATACCATCCTCTATTTACATCTACAGTCCTCTATTTACCCCTTCCTGCCTATACTTACTCCCATAGTCCTCTACCCAACCCCTCCCGTACTTACTCCCACAGTCCTCTCTCTACCCACTCCTGTACTTACCCCCACAGTCCTACATCCAGCAACTCTTGTACTTACCCTCAGTCCTCTCTACCGCCCTTCAGTACTTACAACACAGTCCTCTCTCTACCCCCTCCAGTACTTACCCCACAGTCCTCTTTTTACCCCGGGTGCGGCTTGCTATGCTGGTTGTGACACTGGCCACAGGTCTGCTGTCTCATCCCCATGACAACAGTGTGTTACCTGACCTGGCAAACACTGGCCTCCTCTGCTTCTTCCTCCTTGCGCAGCGAAGCGGTCCTCCTGAGCCTCCCATAGATCCTTATGCACATGCGCAGCCAGAACTACACTGGACACACACACTAACATGGAGGAGCTCCGGGTGGCTGCTGTTAATGAACAGCAGAGCCGCCGAATGGAAACTCCGTCGAATCAACCTGCTGTGTGTAGGAGCCCCTACCGTGTGGGGGCCCCTGGACGACCGCCCCTGCTTTAATCCGGCCATGTTTGAAATGTACAATAATGTGGTTTCATCAGGGTAATTTTAAGAGATGAGCCCCCTTCCTGCTAATGGGTTGGGTAACCGGTGGTCAGGATCCCGGTGGTCAGCATTTTGACACCAGGATCCCAGCTGCCAATATGCCAGCAGGAGGGTGAGCATAACCACACCCCTTGAGGGCTTGCTGTGCTCGGCACAATGCGGGCTCGTTGGTTCACTGCACTTGCCACAGATCTTATTCCCATTCTATAGGTGTCGTGGACACCCATGACTGGGAATAGCCCTGGGCCCCCTGCCGACATTCTGGATCCCGGTGTTGGAATGCTGACAGCTGGGATCCCTACCACTAGTAACATGACTACATCCCCTACTAATGTATAGCTTTTGCTGGTAGAGTATGTTCTATCCACTGTGAGAGTGCCATCTTTTGAGAATACTTTGCTGGGAAGACAGTGATCCTGTAAACAAGTGGGGATGGGGTGGAGACTCACTGTGCTGGATGCAGGGTGTGTAGCATTGGGTACCCATTACAGCTATGCCACTTGTTCTTAGTCTAAGTGAGCAGAAGTACAGTATTTTGAGAAACATTATGATGTATACTTAATTAGTGTGTAATCTGCCTTTTTACTTCATGAGTCATCTTGGTGTTTAATATCAACCTAACCAGGGCTAGGCAGTAATTTCAAAGTTATTACATACAGTAAGTCATGGAAAACTGTTAATACTGCCCTCACCAGGTGTTGACAATGGGGTATGACATTGCCAAGATCAGAAAGTTTTTGATATAAATATAAAGAACAAGCTCATTAAGAAATCTAGAGACGTATGGCAGAAGTGAAAAGACGACAGAAGTAATTTATCAAGGGGAACATCTAAGCTCAACTAAAATTTGTATTAAAATCACAAGTCATTTTTGAAAATTGTTTCTGGTTTGTTGATACGAAGGTTGGACATTTAGGGCCTAATTCTAAACATATGCATGGCATAACACAGTTCCTCATCTGTATGACACCATACATACTGAATAGCTGCATTTTGCCAATAATCTATCTCATAGAAATAAGGCTAACCTTATAAACATCACATGTCTCCCATCACCCTCCAAATCACTAAAATGTGGCTTATGGAATGCACACTCTGTTTGTAACAAACTAACATCTGTTCATGACCTCTTCATATCTAACAACTTCAACTTGCTGGCTATTACAGAAACATGGCTAGACATTGCCTCCCCTGCGGCACTGTCACACGGTGGTCTCCACTTCACACACACACACACACACACACACACACACACACACACACACACACACACACACACACGCACCCAGGCCTGGTAACAGTAAAGGAGGTGGGGTTGGATTATTACTATCCCAATCTTTTGCATACACAGTTCTAAAACAGGTCCCATCACTCACATTGACATCATTTGAAGTACATTCTATCAAAATTTACAATACTTTTTCTCTGCGTGTTGTAACTATCTATCGCCGACCTGGGCAACCCAAACAATTTCTAGATGATTTTTCTGCCTGGCTCCCTCACTTCTTATCCTCTGACATCTCCACCATTATCATGGGAGATTTCAATATTGCTATTGACAGTCCAAAATCTGCTGCTCATGCCTCAAATCTACTCTTTCTAACCTCCTCTCTCAGCCTTTCACAATGGACTGACTCCTTTACTCATCAGGAGGGCCACTGTCTTGATCTAGTATTCACCAGACTATGCTCCATTTCTGAATTCACTAACACTCCTTTCCCTCTCTCAGATCACAACCTAATCACCTGCATGCTCTCCTCTAATACTTCAAACTCGGTGCCACTGACATCCTCCAATCCTCCTCAAACCCACAGAAATATTAATGCAATTAATCTTCAAGAACTTTCCACCTCACTGCAACAATAGCTTTCGCCTATTTCTGCATTCACTTATGCTGAGATGGCTGTATCATACCTGAACCAGACTCTAGAGATAGCCCTTGATGAAGTGGCTCCATCTACCCATCACACTCCTCGAAGGCCTAGATGTCAACCGTGGCACTCTAAAGTAACAAGACACCTACAAAAACTACGGCAGTGGCGTAAATCTAATTTTCCAAGTGACTGCCTCACATATAAGACTGTCTACTATTCTTATCGTAATACTCTGGACACTGCCAAACAAACATATTTCCAAACTCTCATCTCTGCTCAAGCCTCTAATACAAAACAACTTTGTAATACATTTAAATCACTTCTCAACCCTCCTTCTTCCAACCCGCCAGGCACTTACAAGGCGCAAAATCTTGCTTCCTACTTCAATCACAAGATTGACAAGATCCAAGATAAAATGGCATTCTCTTGCTCAACCAGTGATCTACTCAATTCCTTACCTGAACAATGGTGTAAAAAGAAAAGAAATATGTGAGTGCACAGTCAACAGCAGCCTGAACCCTCTGGCACTTTCTCTTAATTTGATCCCACTAATGAAGAGGGAGTATCAACACTCTTCTCATCCTGCTACTCTACTACCACTCCTCTTGATCCTATACCCTCACAAATAAGTAAATCTCTGTCTCCTGTGCTCATCCCAACCTTAACTTACATCTGTAATCTCTCTCTCTACTGGTATCTTTCCTTCACTGTTCAAGCATGCAGTGATTACTCCAATTCTGAAAAAACAACCCTAACTCTCTCTCAAACTACCGTCCCATCTCTCAGCTCCCATGTCTCTCCAAGCTTCTTGAGAAACTTGCCACCACTCGCCTCACACACTTTCTGAACGGATACAACTTAATGGACCTACATCAATCAGGCTTTCTCTCCCAACACTCCACAGAGACAGCACTGACTAAAGTAGTCAATGATCTAGTCACTGTGACGTCTAAAGGCCATTGCTCACTACTCATTCTTCTAGATCTCTCTGCTGCTTTTGACACTGTTGACCACTCTCTTCTCATACAAACACTGCCATCCCTAGGTCTTCAGGACACGGCCCTCTCTTGGTTTCTATCCTACCTATCTAATTGCTCTTTCAGTGTCCGTTTCTCTGAATCCACCTCCTCCTCGCTACCTCTTTCAGTTGGAGTACCACAAGGCTCGGTCTTAGGTCCTCTGCTTTTCTCAATCTATACATCATCTCTTGGGAAACCAATCAGTTCTTTTGGATTTCAGTATCATCTGTATGCAGATGATACTTAAATCTACCTATCCTCCCCTGATTTGTCTCTATCTGTATTGGGTCGGGTCACGGAATGCCTCTCTGCCATTTCATCTTGGATGTCATCTTGCCACCTCAAACTTAATATTTCCAAAACAGAGTTAATTATATTTCCACTGGCCAATAGCAGTTACCAACCTGATATTTCTATCACTGTTGAGAACGCTACAATCAACCCTACACCACAAGCTCGCTGCCTAGGTGTCTTAATTGACTCAGAAATGTCCTTTGCTCCCCACATTCAATCTGTCTCAAAATCATGTTACATGCATCTAAGAAACATATCCACAATACGATCACTGCTAAAACCCTAATTCATGCTCTCATTATCTCCCGCATTGATTATTGCAATAGTCTTCTTACTGGTCTTACTAAGAAGTCTCTCACCATTACAATCCATTCTGAATGCAGCTGCGAGGCTAATATTCCTTGCTAGACATTGATCGTCTGCAGACCCTCTTTGTCAGTCCCTCCATTGGCTACCGGTATTCTACTGTATTCAATATAAAATACTTTTACTTACATACAAGGCTATTAACCATACTACACCAACATAAATCTCTTCGCTTATCTCAAAATATATCCCAACCCGGCCCCTTCGCTCTTCACAAGATCTACAGTACGTCTCTCATCCACACTCATTACTTGCTCCCATGCACGATTACAGGACTTTCTGCGGGCTGCACCTACTCTGTTGAATGCCATACAGTGTACAATAAGACTCTCCTCTAGTTTTCAAACCTTCAAGCATGCCCTGAAAACTCACCTATTGAGACAAGCTTATCAAATTCCAGAACCGATCACATTATCTTCATTACTTTCCTATCCAATGATATCCCCACAGTACAGTACACACATATCCACCACATATTTTCTTTCTTCAAGCTCCCGTCCTCCTGACCCTGGGTCATTACTACTGTAAAGTGATATCATGCAGCCCACCAAGAACCTTTGCAATCTGGTGGACAACTATACAATTGACAGCACATATCCTCATGTATCAATGACTATTTCCCCATAGATTGTAAGCTTGCGAGAAGGGCCCTCCTACCTCTATGACTGTTTGTTTTTACCCAGTTTTGTCTTCTAATTGTGTGCAGTTGTAAAGTGCAATGGAATTTGCTGCACTATATAAGAAACTATTAATAAATAAATAAATAATAAAATGCCACTTTCTTCATTCCACTTACCAGATCTGTTCCTAGATGCCACATTTCATCCACTGCTGTGTCCACTCTACTTCCTACCATAGGGATGCTGCACTTTGCAGGTCATGTTGTACATTTGGTGTTGTTTGACCACTGCTACTATGGGTGGAAGGTTTTTAGAAGTTACACTCTGCTGATTTCTTTGCCTGACACCAGCTACCATAGCAATTTCAAGGTGCAATTCAAAGAGCCAGTCTATGGGACTTAACAGTAAAGCTTATTTGTTGGGGTCTCTGGTGTAAATCAGCAGCCTATTACACTTTTTGCACCTCTGACTGGCCATTGCAAACTTAGATAGTTAATCACTATTTCCATAAATCCTGACAAAACATGCTGGTCATGAATACACTAAGATCAGTCAAAGCAATGTCCTAGGACCAAGTATGTACTTTGGCTCTAAAAGATTATCTTTTGAACTCATCCCCATGCTGTTATATCAGTTTGGCATCATTAATAATATAAGGTATGTTGGCGCTGTGCAGGTGGGTATAGGTAAAATTCCCTGTATATCAGCTGCCACTGGTGAAGAGGTAGCCAGCCTCCTCTAGATAGTAATGACTAGAAAATAGAAAACATATACCAAGTAGGTACTTGATAACAGGGATGATAATTAAAAAGTAAACAATTTAATACACATAAAAATAGACATTTAAACAACACATAATAAAAGTAATAATGATAATATCAACAGTCAGGTGTTGCCTGATTCAAAATAGTAGGTCTACAATGCCACATTCATAGATACAAGTGGGAGTCCCTGGAGTTAAGAAGTATGCAAAGCGTAAAAGTGCAACAGATATAGTTACCACCAGTATTCATAGCGGGAAGAGACTCTCAGTAATAGTTCAGTTAGTCTCACCACCAAGAGTATATATATGATGGATATTGAGGCTGAGCCGGTACAGTGGCTGCTGAGGATAGCCGTGCGGCAGATATAATACTTTGAATATCCGTTAAGAACAAGTGCTAGTATCAGTATAGCAAATCCAACCATTATAGGTCCCCGATAATAGACATGCAGCTTATGTAAAGTTACGGAGAGCTGCTATGAGCACACACTGACATCGAGGTAGCGGTTCCAGCGGTACTAGCAAGCGCTCGTATCATCACTGTGGTAAGTGTTATGTAGAGCCACCGGGCAAGCTGTTTATAAGCAGATTCCAAGTCCAGTATTCTCTGGAGCCGCTACGGGTGTCACCGGAGAATTTGCTGGTGCAAATAGTCGGAGCGCACAGGTGATAGTCATAGGCGTGCGCAAGGGGGATGCCTGGTGCGCACAGGCACCACCTAATGTCAGGGATCCTACTCACCAGTAACGGACCCTGCTGTGCAGGTCCAAGGGGGCACTGTGACATGCCCGAATCTAAGGAGCTGGCACTACAGTGATCAAAAAACTGAAAATAAAATACAGCTCCCAGCAGCCCTTGCTGACGGAAGCTGTAATTTATTTTCAGTTTGATGCTGTATAGTGCGGTGCACAGGGGCGGATTGGGCCTCTCCAAATGTCCCTGACCCTTAGTTGCATACCGGGCAGGAAATCCTGTTCGCACCTCCAGCCACCCTGGCGCCACACCTGCACCGCATACCCCTATAGCACCGCCGAGCAAGGTTCGTGGTGCTCGGCGGCATGACTATACTGCAGCAGGGAAGCTCCCACTTTGTTTGGGCTGCTTCCTGGTGGACAACTGCAGCACAAAGCTTCCTGACTTCAGCCTTTTGCCAGACCTCATTGACCACCAGATCTTGACTCCCAGAAGGTGAGGGCAGCTGGCTGGAAATGGAGATCTAGAAGGGGGAGGGACGCATACACACACACATCGACACATAGAGGGAGGCACAGAGAGAAATAGAAAGAAAGGGGAGGCACAGAGAGAAATAGAAATAAAGGGGGGTTTCAACACAGAATGAGTGGAGTGGGATGATGAAAGATGCAGGCGGAACATGATGGTTTGGCAGAGAAGCAGAGAGACACAGTCGTGTGATGATTATATGGCTGAGAGCTGATGGGAGAGATGATGATGTAGCTGGGAGACGACACAGGGAAATGGTATGGCTCAGAGGCAATGCAGGGAAGAGATGATGGTGTGGCTGAGAGTTGCAAGGGGGAGGCTCATACTGTGTGGCGTAACCTGAATTTCAGCTCATACTGTGTGGCGTAACCTGAATTTCAGCTCATACCATGTGGCGTAATGTGAATTTCGGCTCATACTGTGTGGCGTAATGTGAATTTCGGCTCATACTGTGTGACGTAACCTGAATTTCGGCTCATACTGTGTGGCATAACCAGAATTTCGGCTCATACTGTGTGGCGTAACCTGAATTTTGGCTCATACTCTGTGGCATAATGTGAATTGCGGCTTATACCGTGTGGCATAATGTGAATTTTGGCTCATACTGTGTGGCGTAACATGAATTTCGGCTCATATTATGTGGCGTAACCTAAATTTCGGCTCATACTTTGTGGTGCAACCTAAATTTTGGCTCATACCGTGTGGCGTAATGTGAATTTTTGGCTCATATTGTGTGGTGTAACCTGAATTTCAGCTCATACCATGTGGCGTAATGTGAATTTCAGCTCATACTGTGTGGCGTAACCTGAATTTCGGCTCATACTGTGTGGCGTAACCTGAATTTCGGCTCATACTGTGTGGCGTAACCTGAATTTCAGCTTATACTGTTTGGCGTAATGTGAATTGCGACTTATACTGTGTGGCATAATGTGAAATTCGGCTCATATTGTGTGGCGTAACCTGAATTTCAGTTCATACTGTATGGTGCAACCTAAATTTTGGCTCATACCATGTGGCGTAATGTGAATTTTTGGCTCATACTGTGTGGCGTAACCTGAATTTCGGCTCATACTGTGTGGCGTAATGTGAATTTCAGCTCATACCATGTGGCGTAATGTGAATTTCAGCTCATACTGTGTGGCGTAACCTGAATTTCGGCTCATACTGTGTGGCGTAACCTGAATTTCGGCTCATACTGTGTGGTGTAACCTGAATTTCGGCTCATACTGTTTGGCGCAATGTGAATTGCGGCTTATACTGTGTGGCATAATGTGAATTTCGGCTCATATTGTGTGGCGTAACCTGAATTTTGGCTCATACTGTGGGGTGTCACCTAAATTTCGGCTCATACCGTGTGGCGTAATGTGAATTTTTGTCTCATACTGTGTGGCTGTGTGGCGTAACCTGAATTTCGGCTCATACTGTGTGGCGCAATGTGAATTGCGGCTCTTACTGTGTGGCATAATGTGAATTTTCGGCTCATACCGTGTGGCGTAATGTGAATTTCGGCTCATACTGTGTGGCGTAACCTGAATTTCGGCTCATACTGTGTGGCGTAACCTGAATTTTGTCTCATATTGTGTGGTGTAACCTGAATTTCAGCTCATACTGTGTGGTGTAATGTGAATTGCGGCTCATACTGTGTGGCATAATGTGAATTTTCGGCTCATACCGTGTGGCGTAATGTGAATTGCGGCTCATACTGTGTGGCGTAACCTGAATTTCGGCTCATACTGTGTGGCGTAACCTGAATTTTGGCTCATACAGTGTGGTGTAATGTGAATTTCGGCTCATACTGTGTGGCGTAACCTGAATTTTGGTTCATACTGTGTGGCGTAATGTGAATAAGGGGCACTGTCAGTAGCTCGTGAGCATGGGGAGATGTGTGACATATGCTGGTGTCCTGCAGAGGAGGGGTCTGATGGCATGGAAAGAGGCCAATGTGGCTCTGATGGCACATGTGAAAACTTAAAATTTTACTTCTGTTCTATTAAAACTCAAATGTTCGGCCCCCTAAATCTCCCGTATTTTCAGAGTGGCCCACTCAAAATCAGGGTGTAGGTGCTAGGGGTGCAAGGGGTGGGATGTGTGAGTGTGAGGGGGAATGCATATTCACCTAGGCCCACTCGCTAATTCCACCACTGGGTCAGGGATAGGTTGGGGAAGTGTAAGCAGCGATAGGGTGCAATGGCAGCTAGGACTCAGAGTAATGCCATAGTGGACAGTCAGTAACGGCCAGTGGTCGCATTATTATGTTTCATTTTATTTATCTGGGGTGTATTATATCTACTTTATCATTAGGAACTAGGGAGAAATTAGATTAAGCCATGTGATTTTACTGAGAGAATGTAAAATAGTGCTAGACACTCCTAAAAGGTGGTGCTAGACACAGCCCTCCATCGGTGCACGCCTATGGTGATAGTATACAAGCTGTGTTGTTTGTAAATGGATACTGTATCTAGTGATCTCCAGAGCCGCTTCAGGTGTCAGCAAAGAATTTACTGGTGCAGATGTCGGGAACGCACAGCTGATGGTACACAGGCTGAGAACAGGTCACCCCAGGAATCTCTTCAATTCCTGATCCTCCCAACGTGTGTCCTTATATCCTCCCTTAATTGTTATTAGTAACAGGTGTTCTTTATAGAAGTGAGGCTCAGGTGTGTATAGTGGTAACTCTCACAGTTACTCACATACATTTACGCAGATACAATGACATTGTTTGTATAGCATCCATACAAATAAAAATCTATACTTATAAGCATATATGCACATGTCATGCAGACAGAACAACTCAAATAATAAAATTTAATTATTGTTCATCTCCTACTGATGAATCATTTGGAAAAACCAAGTTTTTTTTATTGTTAGAAAGAAAAGGTCAATCTCTAAGGAAACAAATGTCCTATTCTCCCACAGATCAATAGCAAACTGGCGTGCGTATGAATACACACAACCAACCAGTTTAACAGAAAAGGAGGATCATCAAATCCAAATTGCATTTCCATCGGAAATATACATCTTATATCTATAATTTTCAAATATATATAGGAGAGTAATATTAGAGTATATCAAACAGCACAAGAAGGCAAATGAATCGGCTCATTGCATGCTCAATACTGACACTCACAAGATGTAGTTACAGCCTTTATAATACTACTATATATTAACACAGTTTCAATTTAACTATCCATTGAGCCATCAATATAATATTGCAAATGCAGCTACAGTATAGCAAAACCAAAATACTGTAACACAAGAGAATAAAGAACAGGTGACCCAAATGGGCCCCTATCAAACTGATATACCAAGGAGTCTAATGACCAGGATTTGACCATGAATTTGAATGGAAATGCTCCTAGCAATATAGGTGCCTTACCCAGAGACAGCTGTATCCAAAGCACTATGCTACTGGTTAGCACACATCACAAACTGTTCATTCCCTCTAGGGACTGAACTGTACCGTACATAATAATTATGTTATATTCTCAGATGATATATAGACCTAAGGACAATATTATACAATAATGAAAAGGAGGGAAAATAAGGGACTAAAGAAAAAGAGAAAGAAAAGAAAAATATATAATAATAGAGGGTGCAACACCTGACTGTTGATATTATTTATTACCAGTTATTTATATAGCGCACACATATTCTGCAGTGCTTTACAGATAATATTTGCTCATTCACATCAGTTCCTGCTCCAGTTGAGCTTACAAGCTATATTCCCTATCACATGTACACACATTCACACTAGGGTTAATTTTGTTGGAAGCCATTTAACCTACCAGTATGTTTTTGGATTGTGGGAGGAAACCGGAGTAACTGGAGGAAACCCACGCTAGTACGGGGAGAATATACAAACTCTGCACAGTTAGGGCCATGGTGGGAATCGAACCCATGACCTCAGTGCTGTGAGGCAGTTATGCTAACCATTACACCATCCATACTGCACTATCATTATTACTTTTATTGTGTGTTGTCTAAATGTCTACTTTTTAATTATCATCCCTGTTATCAAGTGCCTACTTGGTATATGTTTTCTATTTTCTAGTTGTGGCATCATTAACACCCTAAGTATGATGAGAAACCCAAACTTTGCAGAGGCTCTTTGAATAATTATTCCATTCAACTCAAACATCTATCTTGTAATTTAAACATACATAGGGGCAGATTCAAATGTTTGAAAAGTCAGTTTGGAGTCTGTTTTTTCCTATCTAATAGACAGGGAAAAATAGACACCCAACCGAATTTTCAAACATTTGAATCTCCCCCATAGTATCACAATAGGGCCAAGACCTAATCTGGGCTTTGCCGCTCAGGGAATTCAACAATACTCTTTTTCATTATTGCATGGCTTACATGGACACTTTAATCATCAGATCTCATTGACTATTGGTCAGTATGATGTTGGTGTTGAAAGAGAAATTCCAGTCTACCTGTTCTCTCGGGAGGCTTCCTGCCCTATTCCAATATGGCCACTGAGATCTCTACTGAGCATGTGCGGGAGTCATCTTGAGACTGTGTGAGACAGTGTACACTGACATGGTGGAAGATAGAAGTACCCTGCTTAGCTCCTATTACAAGACCTGGTTAACACCTGCTATGAAGCTGTTCCAGCATCTCTGCACTACTACTTGTTTGGTGCCTGGTGAACTGTATGAAACCCCACTCCCTCAAGCTCTGACCCATAACCAGTGCACATGAAACAGTAGCTACGGCTGTCCCTGCTATCTGTCAAAAAACCGACACCACAGTATAAGTAACTGGGGTTTTCATAGCTTGACTCATCCGTTGGTGTGTGCAGTACCTGGTACCTCTGCAGTATCAACACCTGCACACACACCATTTCCAGCAATTTTAACTTATTTTGTTGCCTGATAACAAAATAATATTTTATAAACAAATTAATAAAACATGGGTCAAAAAATAAATGGTTAAAATCATGGGCAAATGTAGGTGACAAACAGTATATGTGGCTTAAACTACTGCATACAAATGTCAAGATGTGGAAGACTAAGCAATTGGGTGTAAATGCTATTTTAGCTTGCAGTTTTTAAGCATACAGTACATTACATCCATTTTACAAGCAAATCTTCATCAGCCTACAGTGTGTAATTTTGTACAGGTAAGAGATGTTTTATGGGTTTTTGAATGTCAAAAATGTATTTTATTGCAGATATAAAAGGACATTAAGGACCTAGGGCCAGATGTATTAACCCTGGAGAAGTGATAAAGTGAAAGGTGATAATGCACCTGCCAGTCAGCTTCTAACTGTCATTTTTCAAACCCAGCCTGTAACTTGACAGTTAGGAGCTGATTGGCTGGTGAGTTATCACATTCCACCCTACCACTTCTCCAGGCTTAATGCATCTGCCCCTTAATTCAGTGCAGAAACATAGTGGAGCTTATTCAAATTCAAACTGCACATGCTCACACAGGGACTGTAAGAATATGTGGTACCTCTGCAGTATCAACACCTGCACACACACTAGCAATCCAGATAATCTCATTCACATCTCTCCAACAAACTCATACCCCCTATCCTGTGCACTCTGGAATGCCAGATCTGTTTGCAACAAATTGACCCCCACTCACAACCTCTTCATATCCAACTCCCTGCACCTCCTGGCCATTACTGAAACCTGGATTACACCCTATGACACCGCTTCTCCTGCTTCTCTCTCGGCTGGGGGCCTTACATTCTCACACACACCCCGACCTGGGGGTCGTCATGGGGGTGGTGTTGGGATCCTTTTACCCTCAAGCTACACATACCAACTTATACCTCCAGAACCATCTCTTACATTCTCTACATTTGAGGTCCATGCAATTCGCCTCTACCAACCCACTAATCTTCGAGTTGCTGTCATTTACCGTCCACCTGGCATTTCCTCTAAATTCCTCGACAACTTTGCTTCCTGGCTACCTCACTTCCTCTCTTCTGACATTCCCACCATTATCCTTGGTGATTTCAACATCCCTATCGATAACCCCACAAAACCACCTGCCTCTAAACTCCTTAACCTCACATCTTCACTTGGTCTCTCCCAGTGGACCAGCTCACCCTCCCATGTGAACGGGAGCTCACTGGATCTGGTTTTCACTCACCGCTGTGTTATTTCTGATTTCTCCAATTCCCCTTTTCCCCTCTCTGACCACCACTTGCTCTCATTCAACTTATCTATCTCTGCTCCCCCATCTCTCCCTCCTAAGGCTACCATCACTAAGCGTAATATTGAGGCTATTGACACCTCATCCCTATCCTCCCTGTTTGACTCGCTTCTCTCTCCTCTTCTCTCTCTCACATGCCCTGAACAAGCCACATCTCTATACAATGCATCTCTTACTTCAGCCCTTGACTCTGTTGCTCCGCCAACCACTATTCACCCTCGCAGATCAACACCTCAACCCTGGCACACCAAATGCACCAGATATCTACAAAAATGCTCACGTACTGCCGAGCGACACTGGAGGAAATCACGCTCTCAAGCAGACTTCCTCCATTTCAAATTCATGCTCTCATCCTTCAGTGCTGCCCTTTCCCTTGCTAAACAATCATACTTCAAAATCCTCATCTCTACCCACTCTTCCAACCCCCGGCGCCTCTTTGCCACTGTTAACTCCCTCCTCTGCCCACCACCACCTCCTCTCCCTTCCTCATTGTCTGCTCTTGACTTTGCCACTTACTTCATATCCAAGATTGACTCCATACGTCAGGACATCACATCCCACCAGTCCAGCAACCAGCCACCACCCATCCTTTGCCACCCCTCCCCTACCCTCTTACCAACTCTGACATCTTTCTCCCTAGTATCTGGTGAGGAAGTCATGGCCCTCATACACTCCCCCCCCCACAACCTCCCCACTCGACCCTATCCCCTCCCACCTCCTTCGCTACCTCTCCCCTTCTGCCTGTTCCCATCTTGCCCACCTTCTCAATCTCTCCCTCTCATCAGGCACTGTCCCCTCTGCCTTCAAGCATGCTCTTGTCTCCCCTATTCTTAAAAAACCTACCCTTGATCCTAACACTCTCTCCAACTATCGACCGATCTCTCTCCTCCCCTTTGCCTCCAAACTTCTTGAGCGTATTGTCTATAATCGCCTTACTGCCTTTCTTTCCTCTCACTCACTGCTTGACCCATACCAGTCTGGTTTCCGCTCTCTCCACTCCACTGAAACTGCCCTCACAAAAGTCTGCAATGACCTCCATGCCGCCAAATCTAAGGGCCACTACTCTCTGCTTATTCTTCTTGACCTCTCTGCTGCTTTTGACACTGTGGACCACCCTCTTCTTCTGCAAATCCTTCACTCTCTTGGTCTACGTGATACTGCCCTCTCTTGGCTGTCCTCCTACCTCTCCGATCGTTCCTTCTCTGTCTCCTCTCATGATGCTACCTCGCCCCCACTTCCACTAACTGTTGGTGTCCCCCAAGGTTCTGTTCTTGGGCCTCTCCTTTTCTCTCTCTATACGTCCTCTTTAGGTGAACTCATTAGTTCTTTTAATTTCCAGTATCACCTCTATGCTGATGACACTCAAATCTACCTCTCCTCCCCTGATCTCTCCACGGCTCTCCTCACTCGTGCCTCTAACTGTCTTTCTGCTATCTCTTCCTGGATGTCCCAGCGCTTTCTTAAACTCAACATGTCTAAGACTGAGCTGATCATCTTCCCACCCTCCCGCACAACCTCACCTCCCACAATCTCATTATCCATTGATGGCACGACTATCTCCTCTAGCCCCCAAGTACGCTGTCTTGGTGTAATCCTTGACTCCTCCCTCTCCTTCAAACCACACATTCAGCACCTCTCACAAACCTGTCATTTTCATCTCAAAAACATTTCCAGGATCAGACCTTTTCTCACCCAGGATGCCACCAAGATCATTATTCACTCACTGATTATTTCCAGACTGGACTACTGTAATCTCCTCCTAACTGGCCTCCCTGACAATTACCTCTCTCCACTCCAGTCTATCCTCAATGCTGCTGCTCGGCTCATCTTCCTCACCAAACGTACTACATCCACCTCCCCTCTCCTACTAGCCCTTCACTGGCTTCCCTTCCCCTTCAGAATTCAATTCAAACTTCTCACTCTCACTTACAAAGCTCTCACCCAATCCTCTCCCATTTACATCTCTGACCTTATCTCCCTTTACTCTCCCACCTGTCCTCTTCGCTCTGCTAATGCACGCCGCCTCTCCTGTCTCCTGATTACTTCCTCCCACTCCTATCTCCAAGATTTTTCACGTGCTGCTCCCTTCCTTTGGAATTCTTTACCTCTCCCCCTCAGACTCTCCACCTCTCTACAAAACTTCAAATGGGCTCTCAAGACCCATTTCTTTACCAAACCCAGCCAAATCTCATCCTAACCCCCTGTTCCATGCTCTCTATGTACCCCATCTGTGTCACCCCTGTCTGTCTACCCCTACCCCTAGAATGTAAGCTCTCACGAGTAGGGCCCTCTTCCCTCATGTGCTCACCCTTTTCTTCTTTAATAATTCTCAACTGCCCAAATCACAGTTTTTGGGCCACCTGGAACTTATCTCTGTCATTTACTGGTGTAGTTATGCTTAGTTACCCTGTACTTGTCCAAAATTGATTTCAACTGTAAGTCACTGTTTTGATTATGTGCATATGTACTCTGTAATTGGGCGCTGCGGAACCCTTGTGGCGCCATATAAATAAATGATAATAATAATAATAATAATGTGGGGATACAGAGTGGCTCACATCTGACTCTTGCACTTCCTTACACCTGGAAAGGAGGATCAGGGTAGGCAAGGGCATGTAAACACAGCCCCATGCCTAGAAAAAGAAGCCAAGTCTACCAAAAGTTACCCACAGGCACCCAACCCCATCCTCTTCCCAATTGAAGGGTATGTCTGGGCAGCTGATAACATAATTGTACTGAAACATATCATTGTGGCCCTGCCCCTTGCTTCCCGATGTCAGTTATCATGGCATTATATATATAGAAGTTGGCCACAATGATGTAATTGCACTATCACACACCCTTCCCACCACATCTTTTTTTGCCACACCCAACCCTGACTTGCCAACCTGTCTGCCCCCACTCAGAGTGGAATGACCAGAAGTAAGCAATCACATATTAATATTTTATACACACGGATACATTATACACACTGAGCAGTTTATACCATACTTGCCTACCTGATCCTCTCCATGAGGGAGAAAATGTTCTGTTCCTGGTCTTTCCTGGTAATGTATGATTGCCATCACCTGTGGTGAAACACCTTTCTTATTAATTAACTAGCTCACCACAGGTGATGGCAATCATACATTACCAGGAAAGTCCAGGAACAGAGCATTTTCTCCCTCATGGAGAGGGTCAGGTAGGCAAGTATGGTTTATACACACTGACACATTGGGCCTGATTCAGATTTGGAAACAAGGCAGAGAAAGCATGTAACTTTGTATCTGGAAAAAAACATTTTACAATACAAGGGAATTAAAAACATTTAGATTTTTTTCTGTGCAGAGTAAATACCTTTTGCTTTTGCATGTAGCCCTCAAATGTTAAATAGCTTTATTTTAACACTGAAATTGAGATTTCAGTTTGAACATATCCCACCCAAATCTAAATCTCTCTGCACATGTTACAGTGCAACATGGTTAACCCATCTCTCTGCATCACCTACAGTGCAACATGGTATTACCCAGTTACTTGTTGTTTTGCTTTGCTTCGGAATCAGGCCCATTATGCACAATGTACAGTTGTACTCTTACTGATGACTATTAAAAGAGTCCCAGTACACTAACTTTCTGGCATTGCAGCATGTTACACAGTTACAGTATCTGTTACTCACCGTGTCTGACTGCTTCTGTGTGACCATTGATACAGTGAGTGCACTCCTATGGTTAGTAAAGCCCAGCTGTCTACTTTCAGGGAATATACTTCCAGAGATTCTACTTCTCCAGGAATTAATCCAGGCTATTACAGCAGTGAGCCTAATTCAGACCTGATTGATACGCTGCGTTTCCGTACAGCGGGCAATCAGGACTAAACTGCACATGCGTATGCACCGCAATTTGCAGGCGCGTTGCACGGGTACAAAGCGGATGGGTTTGTGCAAAAGATCCATTTGCACGGGCGTTCACATGGAGATTGACAGGAAGAAGCCATTTGTGGGTGGCAACTGACTGTTTTCTGGGAGTGTTTGGAAAAACGCAGGTGTGTCCATGCGTTTGCAGGGAGGGTTCCTGACGTCAATTCCGGTCCTGGACAGGCTGAAGTGTTCACAACGGCTGAGTAAGTCCTGGGCTACTCAGAGACTGTGCAAAATCTGTCTGTACAGCTCTGCTACACATGCGTTTGCACACTTGCAAAGCGAAAATACACTCCCCTATGGGGGGCGACTATGCGAACGCAGGACTGCAAAAAGACCCTAGCGAGCGAACAGGTCTGAATTAGCCCCAGTGTGACAAGACAACTAGATCAGGGCTTCCCACAGTACATAGCCAGTCACCTGCAAGGTCTCCCTCTATAGGGGAACAAGTACTGTGCTCCCTGAACCTGCAGGAACCTTGTATTCAGTTCTCATTTACAGGTGAAACTCAGAAAATTAGAATATCATGCTAAAGTTCATTTATTTCAGTGATTCAACTTTAAAAGGTGAAACTAATATATTATATAGACTCATTACATGCAAAGTAAGATATTTCAAGCCTTTATTTGTTATCATTTTGATGATTGTGGCTTACAATTTAAGATATCCCCAAATCCAAAATCTCAGAAAATTAGAATATTACATAAAATCAATGAAAAAAGGATTTTAAAAACAGAAATGTCAGCCCTCTGAAAAGTATTATCATGCATTACTTGGTTTGGGACACTTTTGCACGCACTACTGCCTCAATGCAGCATGGCATGGATTCTATCAGCCTGTGGCACTGCTGAGGTTTTATGGAAGACCAGGATGCCTCAATAGCGGCCTTTAGTTCTTCTGCATTGTTCGGTCTCATGTCTCTCATCTTTCTCTTGGCAATGCCCCATAGATTCTCTATAGGGTTCAGGTCAGGTGAGTTTGCTGGCCAATCCAGCACAGTAATCCCACGGTCATTGAACCAGGTTTTGGTACTTTTGGCAGCGTGGGCAGATGCCAAGTAGAGATGAGCGCCGGAAATTTTTCGGGTTTTGTGTTTTGGTTTTGGGTTCTGTTCCGCGGCCGTGTTTTGGGTTCGACCGCGTTTTGGCAAAACCTCACCGAATTTTTTTTGTCGGATTCGGGTGTGTTTTGGATTCGGGTGTTTTTTTCCAAAAAACCTAAAAAACAGCTTAAATCATAGAATTTGGCGGTCATTTTGATCCCAAAGTATTATTAACCTCAAAAACCATAATTTCCACTCATTTTCAGTCTATTCTGAATACCTCACACCTCACAATATTATTTTTAGTCCTAAAATTTGCACCGAGGTCGCTGTGTGAGTAAGATAAGCGACCCTAGTGGCCGACACAAACACCGGGCCCATCTAGGAGTGGCACTGCAGTGTCACGCAGGATGGCCCTTCCAAAAAACCCTCCCCAAACAGCACATGACGCAAAGAAAAAAAGAGGCGCAATGAGGTAGCTGTGTGAGTAAGATTAGCGACCCTAGTGGCCGACACAAACACCGGGCCCATCTAGGAGTGGCACTGCAGTGTCACGCAGGATGTCCCTTCCAAAAAACCCTCCCCAAACAGCACATGACACAAAGAAAAAAAGAGGCGCAATGAGGTAGCTGTGTGAGTAAGATAAGCGACCCTAGTGGCCGACACAAACACCGGGCCCATCTAGGAGTGTCACTGCAGTGTCACGCAGGATGTCCCTTCCAAAAAACCCTCCCCAAACAGCACATGACGCAAAGAAAAAAAGAGGCGCAATGAGGTAGCTGTGTGAGTAAGATAAGCGACCCTAGTGGCCGACACAAACACCGGGCCCATCTAGGAGTGGCACTGCAGTGTCACGCAGGATGTCCCTTCCAAAAAACCCTCCCCAAACAGCACATGACGCAAAGAAAAAGAAAAGAAAAAAGAGGTGCAAGATGGAATTGTCCTTGGGCCCTCCCACCCACCCTTATGTTGTATAAACAAAACAGGACATGCACACTTTAACCAACCCATCATTTCAGTGACAGGGTCTGCCACACGACTGTGACTGATATGACGGGTTGGTTTGGACCCCCCCAAAAAAAGAAGCAATTAATCTCTCCTTGCACAAACTGGCTCTACAGAGGCAAGATGTCCACCTCATCATCACCCTCCGATATATCACCGTGTACATCCCCCTCCTCACAGATTATCAATTCGTCCCCACTGGAATCCACCATCTCAGCTCCCTGTGTACTTTGTGGAGGCAATTGCTGCTGGTCAATGTCTCCGCGGAGGAATTGATTATAATTCATTTTAATGAACATCATCTTCTCCACATTTTCTGGATGTAACCTCGTACGCCGATTGCTGACAAGGTGAGCGGCGGCACTAAACACTCTTTCGGAGTACACACTTGTGGGAGGGCAACTTAGGTAGAATAAAGCCAGTTTGTGCAAGGGCCTCCAAATTGCCTCTTTTTCCTGCCAGTATAAGTACGGACTGTGTGACGTGCCTACTTGGATGCGGTCACTCATATAATCCTCCACCATTCTATCAATGTTGAGAGAATCATATGCAGTGACAGTAGACGACATGTCCGTAATCGTTGTCAGGTCCTTCAGTCCGGACCAGATGTCAGCATCAGCAGTCGCTCCAGACTGCCCTGCATCACCGCCAGCGGGTGGGCTCGGAATTCTGAGCCTTTTCCTCGCACCCCCAGTTGCGGGAAAATGTGAAGGAGGAGATGTTGACAGGTCGCGTTCCGCTTGACTTGACAATTTTGTCACCAGCAGGTCTTTCAACCCCAGCAGACTTGTGTCTGCCGGAAAGAGAGATCCAAGGTAGGCTTTAAATCTAGGATCGAGCACGGTGGCCAAAATGTAGTGCTCTGATTTCAACAGATTGACCACCCGTGAATCCTTGTTAAGCGAATTAAGGGCTCCATCCACAAGTCCCACATGCCTAGCGGAATCGCTCCGTGTTAGCTCCTCCTTCAATGTCTCCAGCTTCTTCTGCAAAAGCCTGATGAGGGGAATGACCTGACTCAGGCAGGCAGTGTCTGAACTGACTTCACGTGTGGCAAGTTCAAAGGGCATCAGAACCTTGCACAACGTTGAAATCATTCTCCACTGCGCTTGAGACAGGTGCATTCCACCTACTATATCGTGCTCAATTGTATAGGCTCGAATGGCCTTTTGCTGCTCCTCCAACCTCTGAAGCATATAGAGGGTTGAATTCCACCTCGTTACCACTTCTTGCTTCAGATGATGGCAGGGCAGGTTCAGTAGTTTTTGGTGGTGCTCCAGTCTTCTGTACGTGGTGCCTGTACGCCGAAAGTGTCCCGCAATTCTTCTGGCCACCGACAGCATCTCTTGCACGCCCCTGTCGTTTTTTTAAAAATTCTGCACCACCAAATTCAAGGTATGTGCAAAACATGGGACGTGCTGGAATTTGCCCATATTTAATGCACACACAATATTGCTGGCGTTGTCCGATGCCACAAATCCACAGGAGAGTCCAATTGGGGTAAGCCATTCCGCGATGATCTTCCTCAGTTGCCGTAAGAGGTTTTCAGCTGTGTGCGTATTCTGGAAAGCGGTGATACAAAGCGTAGCCTGCCTAGGAAAGAGTTGGCGTTTGCGAGATGCTGCTACTGGTGCCGCCGCTGCTGTTCTTGCGGCGGGAGTCCATACATCTACCCAGTGGGCTGTCACAGTCATATAGTCCTGACCCTGCCCTGCTCCACTTGTCCACATGTCCGTGGTTAAGTGGACATTGGGTACAACTGCATTTTTTAGGACACTGGTGAGTCTTTTTCTGACGTCCGTGTACATTCTCGGTATCGCCTGCCTAGAGAAGTGGAACCTAGATGGTATTTGGTAACGGGGGCACACTGCCTCAATAAATTGTCTAGTTCCCTGTGAACTAACGGTGGATACCGGACGCACGTCTAACACCAACATAGTTGTCAAGGCCTCAGTTATCCGCTTTGCAGCAGGATGACTGCTGTGATATTTCATCTTCCTCGCAAAGGACTGTTGAACAGTCAATTGCTTACTGGAAGTAGTACAAGTGGGCTTACGACTTCCCCTCTGGGATGACCATCGACTCCCAGCAGCAACAACAGCAGCGCCAGCAGCAGTAGGCGTTACACGCAAGGATGCATCGGAGGAATCCCAGGCAGGAGAGGACTCGTCAGAATTGCCAGTGACATTGCCTGCAGGACTATTGGCATTCCTGGGGAAGGAGGAAATTGACACTGAGGGAGTTGGTGGGGTGGTTTGCGTGAGCTTGGTTGCAAGAGGAAGGGATTTACTGGTCAGTGGACTGCTTCCGCTGTCACCCAAAGTTTTTGAACTTGTCACTGACTTATTATGAATGCGCTGCAGGTGACGTATAAGGGAGGATGTTCCGAGGTGGTTAACGTCCTTACCCCTACTTATTACAGCTTGACAAAGGGAACACACGGCTTGACACCTGTTGTCCGCATTTCTGGTGAAATACTTCCACACCGAAGAGCTGATTTTTTTGGTATTTTCACCAGGCATGTCAACGGCCATATTCCTACCACGGACAACAGGTGTCTCCCCGGGTGCCTGACTTAAACAAACCACCTCACCATCAGAATCCTCCTGGTCAATTTCCTCCCCAGCGCCAGCAACACCCATATCCTCCTCATCCTGGTGTACTTCAACACTGACATCTTCAATCTGACTATCAGGAACTGGACTGCGGGTGCTCCTTCCATCACTTGCAGGGGGCGTGCAAATGGTGGAAGGCGCATGCTCTTCACGTCCAGTGTTGGGAAGGTCAGGCATCGCAACCGACACAATTGGAGTCGGACTCTCCTTGTGGATTTGGGATTTCGAAGAACGCACAGTTCTTTGCGGTGCTACTGCTTTTGCCAGCTTTAGTCTTTTCATTTTTCTAGTGAGAGGCTGAGTGCTTCCATCCTCATGTGAAGCTGAACCACTAGCCATGAACATAGGCCAGGGCCTCAGCCGTTCCTTGCCACTCCGTGTGGTAAATGGCATATTGGCAAGTTTACGCTTCTCCTCCGACAATTTTATTTTAGGTTTTGGAGTCCTTTTTTTACTGATATTTGGTGTTTTGGATTTGACATGCTCTGTACTATGACATTGGGCATCGGCCTTGGCAGACGACGTTGCTGGCATTTCATCGTCTCGGCCATGACTGGTGGCAGCAGCTTCAGCACGAGGTGGAAGTGGATCTTGATCTTTCCCTAATTTTGGAACCTCAACATTTTTGTTCTCCATATTTTAATAGGCACAACTAAAAGGCACCTCAGGTAAACAATGGAGATGGATGGATTGGATACTAGTATACAATTATGGACGGGCTGCCGAGTGCCGACACAGAGGTAGCCACAGCCGTGAACTACCGCACTGTACTGTGTCTGCTGCTAATATATAGACTGGTTGATAAAGAGATAGTATACTCGTAACTAGTATGTATGTATAAAGAAAGAAAAAAAAACCACGGTTAGGTGGTATATACAATTATGGACGGGCTGCCGAGTGCCGACACAGAGGTAGCCACAGCCGTGAACTACCGCACTGTACTGTGTCTGCTGCTAATATATAGACTGGTTGATAAAGAGATAGTATACTCGTAACTAGTATGTATGTATAAAGAAAGGAAAAAAAACCACGGTTAGGTGGTATATACAATTATGGACGGGCTGCCGAGTGCCGACACAGAGGTAGCCACAGCCGTGAACTACCGCACTGTACTGTGTCTGCTGCTAATATATAGACTGGTTGATAAAGAGATAGTATACTCGTAACTAGTATGTATGTATAAAGAAAGAAAAAAAACCACGGTTAGGTGGTATATACAATTATGGACGGGCTGCCGAGTGCCGACACAGAGGTAGCCACAGCCGTGAACTACCGCACTGTACTGTGTCTGCTGCTAATATATAGACTGGTTGATAAAGAGATAGTATACTCGTAACTAGTATGTATGTATAAAGAAAGAAAAAAAAACCACGGTTAGGTGGTATATACAATTATGGACGGGCTGCCGAGTGCCGACACAGAGGTAGCCACAGCCGTGAACTACCGCACTGTACTGTGTCTGCTGCTAATATATAGACTGGTTGATAAAGAGATAGTATACTCGTAACTAGTATGTATGTATAAAGAAAGAAAAAAAAACCACGGTTAGGTGGTATATACAATTATGGACGGGCTGCCGAGTGCCGACACAGAGGTAGCCACAGCCGTGAACTACCGCACTGTACTGTGTCTGCTGCTAATATAGACTGGTTGATAAAGAGATAGTATACTCGTAACTAGTATGTATGTATAAAGAAAGAAAAAAAAACCACGGTTAGGTGGTATATACAATTATGGACGGGCTGCCGAGTGCCGACACAGAGGTAGCCACAGCCGTGAACTACCGCACTGTACTGTGTCTGCTGCTAATATAGACTGGTTGATAAAGAGATAGTATACTCGTAACTAGTATGACTATAAAGAAAGAAAAAAAAACCACGGTTAGGTGGTATATACAATTATGGACGGGCTGCCGAGTGCCGACACAGAGGTAGCCACAGCCGTGAACTACCGCACTGTACTGTGTCTGCTGCTAATATATAGACTGGTTGATAAAGAGATAGTATACTCGTAACTAGTATGTATGTATAAAGAAAGAAAAAAAAACCACGGTTAGGTGGTATATACAATTATGGACGGGCTGCCGAGTGCCGACACAGAGGTAGCCACAGCCGTGAACTACCGCACTGTACTGTGTCTGCTGCTAATATAGACTGGTTGATAAAGAGATAGTATACTCGTAACTAGTATGACTATAAAGAAAGAAAAAAAAACCACGGTTAGGTGGTATATACAATTATGGACGGGCTGCCGAGTGCCGACACAGAGGTAGCCACAGCCGTGAACTACCGCACTGTACTGTGTCTGCTGCTAATATATAGACTGGTTGATAAAGAGATAGTATACTCGTAACTAGTATGTATGTATAAAGAAAGAAAAAAAACCACGGTTAGGTGGTATATACAATTATGGACGGGCTGCCGAGTGCCGACACAGAGGTAGCCACAGCCGTGAACTACCGCACTGTACTGTGTCTGCTGCTAATATATAGACTGGTTGATAAAGAGATAGTATACTCGTAACTAGTATGTATGTATAAAGAAAGAAAAAAAAACCACGGTTAGGTGGTATATACAATTATGGACGGGCTGCCGAGTGCCGACACAGAGGTAGCCACAGCCGTGAACTACCGCACTGTACTGTGTCTGCTGCTAATATATAGACTGGTTGATAAAGAGATAGTATACTCGTAACTAGTATGTATGTATAAAGAAAGAAAAAAAAACCACGGTTAGGTGGTATATACAATTATGGACGGGCTGCCGAGTGCCGACACAGAGGTAGCCACAGCCGTGAACTACCGCACTGTACTGTGTCTGCTGCTAATATAGACTGGTTGATAAAGAGATAGTATACTCGTAACTAGTATGTATGTATAAAGAAAGAAAAAAAAACCACGGTTAGGTGGTATATACAATTATGGACGGGCTGCCGAGTGCCGACACAGAGGTAGCCACAGCCGTGAACTACCGCACTGTACTGTGTCTGCTGCTAATATAGACTGGTTGATAAAGAGATAGTATACTCGTAACTAGTATGACTATAAAGAAAGAAAAAAAAACCACGGTTAGGTGGTATATACAATTATGGACGGGCTGCCGAGTGCCGACACAGAGGTAGCCACAGCCGTGAACTACCGCACTGTACTGTGTCTGCTGCTAATATAGACTGGTTGATAAAGAGATAGTATACTACTAATATTATATATACTGGTGGTCAGGTCACTGGTCACTAGTCACACTGGCAGTGGCACTCCTGCAGCAAAAGTGTGCACTGTTTAATTTTAATATAATATTATGTACTCCTGGCTCCTGCTATAACCTATAACTGGCACTGCAGTGCTCCCCAGTCTCCCCCACAATTATAAGCTGTGTGAGCTGAGCACAGTCAGATATATATATACATTGATGCAGCACACTGGGCTGAGCAGTGCACACAGATATGGTATGTGACTGAGTCACTGTGTGTATCGTTTTTTTCAGGCAGAGAACGGATATATTAAATAAAACAAACAACTGCACTGTCTGGTGGTCACTGTGGTCGTCAGTCACTAAACTCTGCACTCTCTTCTACAGTATCACAGCCTCAGGTCAATCTCTCTCTCTCTCTCTCAACCCTAATCTAAATGGAGAGGACGCCAGCCACGTCCTCTCCCTATCAATCTCAATGCACGTGTGAAAATGGCGGCGACGCGCGGCTCCTTATATAGAATCCGAGTCTCGCGAGAATCCGACAGCGTCATGATGACGTTCGGGCGCGCTCGGGTTAACCGAGCAAGGCGGGAGGATCCGAGTCTGCTCGGACCCGTGAAAAAAACATGAAGTTCGTGCGGGTTCGGATTCAGAGAAACCGAACCCGCTCATCTCTAATGCCAAGTACTGCTGGAAAATGAAGTCAGCATCTCCATAAAGCTTGTCTGCTGAAGCAAGCATGAAGTGCTCTAAAATGTCCTGGTAGATGGCTGTGTTGACTCCGGACTTAATAAAGCATAGTGGACCAATACCAGCAGATGACATGGCTCCCCAAACCAACACAGATTGTGGAAACTTCACACTGGACTTCAGTCATCTTGGATTATGCGCCTCTCCATTTTTCCTCCATACTTTGGGACCTTGGTTTCCAAATGAGATGCAAAATTTGCTCTCAACAGAAAAGAGGACTTTGGACCACTGAGCAACAGACCAGTTCTTTTTTTTTTTAGCCCAGGTAAGACGCTTCTAACGTTTGTTATTCAGGAACAGCTTGACAAGAGGAATACGACATTTGAAGCCCATGTCCAGGATCCGTCTGTGTGTGGTGGCTCTTGATGCACTAACTCCAGCCTCAGTCCAATCCTTGTAAAGCTCCCCCACACTTTTGAATGTCCTTTTCCTGACAATCCGCTCCAGGCTGTGGTCATCCCTGCTGCTTGTGCACCTTTTTCTTCCACACTTTTCCCTTCCAATTAACTTTCTATTAATGTGCTTTGATACAGCACTTTGAGAACATCCAACGTCTTTTGCAATTTTCTTTTGAGGCTTTCCCTAATTGTGGAGAGTGTCATGGATGGTTTTCTGCACAACTGTCAGGTCAGCAGTCTTCCGAATGATTGTGAATTTTTCTGAACCAGACTGGAAGACCATTTAAAGCAGAGGTTCTCAAACTCGGTCCTCGGAGGCCCACACAGTGCATGTTTTGCAGGTCTCCTCACAGAATCGCAAGTGAAATAATTAGCTCCACCTGTGGACCTTTTAAAATGTGTCAGTGAGTAATTAATACACCTGTGCACCTGCTGGGTTACCTGCAAAACATGCACTGTGTGGGCTCTTGAGGACCGAGTTTGAGAACCTCTGATTTAAAGCATGGATCTTCATCCTGTGGCCCTCCAGCTGCTGTGAAACTACACATCCCAGCATGCCCTGCCACAGTTTTGCTATTAAAGTATGCTAAAACTGAGGCAGAGCATGCTGGGATGTGTAGTTCCACAGCAGCTGGAAGGCCGCAAGTTGAATACCCATGATTTAAAGGATCAAAAACCCTTTGCAGGTGGTTTGGATTAATTAGCTGGTTATGGTGTGACACTTTGAGCCTACAATATTGAACCTTTTCACAATTTTCTAATATGCTGAGATTTTGGATTTGGAGTTTTCCTAAGCTGTAAACCACAATTATGAAAATTATAACGAATAAAGGCTTTAAATATCTCCCTTTGCATGTAAAGAGTTTATACTGTATAATCTATTAGTTTCACCTTTTAAGTTGAATCACTGAAATAAATGAATTTTTGCACAACATTCTAATTTCCTGAGTTTCACCTGTATAATAACAATGGAAAGCAACACAAATTTGAAAAATAAAAGAAAGTTTTTGTTTTTTGTATATTTCTGTTTTTAGGATAGTAGCCCCATCTATGATTGCTAACTATACAGACTCTAGAGAGGGGACCAGGTCACTGAATTGTCCACAGTAATTATGGACAGGTGACATTGCTGCTGTTCTAGCTGATTCAGAGAAATTGTTTTTCAAGTACACCCATGTACATTTTGTACTTCTATTTATTTAAATCGGTGAACATAACTCTCAAAAGGTTCTCAGTTACTGTATTCTCAGCTTTGTCTTACAGTTAAACACGCAAAGAAGCTTCTTGTAAGAATATATGGAAAAAAAAGATGAAATACATCTTCACACATCAACCACACCTGTGAAACTATTTAATGGATCTACCAAAGACTTTAGCTAAAGCCCAGTACCCACAGGCCGATGCTGGAGAGATGTGTGCTGAGCGAACCGCTCAGCACACATCTCTCCTGCCGCTCAGCACAGCGCGATCTGCGCTGAGCGTGCGGGGGGAGACGGGGGGCCGCTCATTTCACCCAGCGGGTGAAGTGAGCGACCCGCTAGATTGGCCTGCATGCAGGCCAATCTAGCAGCAGCGATAGCGATGTGCGGGGACGCGCATCGCTATCGCCGAGGGGGCTACACACGGAGCGATCATGCCGATATTCTAAGCAATCTAGTCAGATTGCTTCGAATATCGCTCCGTGAGTACCCCCCTTAAGCCTATTAATTGTCTCTCTTGGTACAAGACTAACTCTATCTTTTGGAGCACTAAGGTGATTTATTGAAGATATTACACATTAGGGCAGGCTTTCCCAACCACGGTCCTCAAGGCACACTAACAGTGCATGTTTTAGTGATATCCAGGTTTCAGCACAGGTGACTTAATTAGTAGCTCAGTTATTTTGAGTTAACCATCTGTGCTGCAGCCTGGATATCACTAAAACCTGCACTGTTGGTGTGCCTTGAGGACCGTGGTTGGGAAAGCCTGCATTAGGGATTTGGGCCACATCTGTCTTCTATATATATATATTAGGAATAAGCGGGTTCAGTTCCCTGAGAACCCCTCCGAACTTCACACTCTGAGCCCAGATCCGAGTCTGGCTCAGGACATCCCGCCAGACTCGGAAAGCAGAAAAAGGCAAAACGTCATCCTCCCACTGTTCGACTTTTGTGGGATTTGGATTCCATATAAACAGCCGTGCGTCACCGCCATTTTCACTCAAGACTTGGAGAGTGAGGGAGACAGACCTCTGTCTCTCTCTGTGGGTGGTGCGTCAGGTGGGGTTAGTGTGTGCTCTGTAGGGGTGCTGCTGCAGTCACTGTGGTGTACCTGTGCTGTGTTAGGGGTGCTGTCCTGTCTGTGTTTCATTTACTGTTACAGTCGGGTGCTGCAGCTGTACATGGGTGTTGCTGTCCTTGCTATCACTGTGTTGTACAGGGTGCAGGGGCACTGTCCTCCTGTATGCTGTAAAATATAGGGGTGCTGCTGGCCCTGTATTCTTTAAAATTTTAGGGGTGCAGTTGTTAAAAATTAAAAGCACACTGCTCCTTTATGCTTTAAAATATAAGGGTGCTGCTGGCCCTGTATGTTGTAAAAATTCAGGGGTGCATTTGTTAAAAATTAAAAGCACACTGCTCCTGTATGCTGTAAAATGTAGGGGTGCTCCTGGCCCTGTATGCTATAAAAATTCAGGGGTGCAGTTGTTAATAATTAAAAGCACACTGCTCCTGTATGCTGTAAAATATAAGGGTGCTGCTGGCCCTGTATGTTGTAAAATTCAGGGGTACAGTTGTTAAAAATTAAAAGCACACTGCTCCTGCATGCTGTAAAATATAGGAGTGCTGTTCAAATAACATTACACTGGTCCTATATGCTGTAAGAATATAGGGGAGCTGTGAAAATAAAGGGGCACTGTTCTGTGTGCTGTAACAATAAAGTGGTGCTGTCCTGTGAAATAAAGAACAACAATTTGTAGGAAAAAATAGTGAAAGATCAGGAACCATTTCCAGTTCCTAGTACTAGTGCTGAAGCTGCTGCTGCTATCAGTCATGACATTGACGATGCAATTCCATCAACGTCGTCTGCTAAGGCCGATGCCCAATGTCATAGAGTGCATGGAAAAAAAAGACATTATCTGACGAGAAACATAAAATTGGCAATATGCCATTCACGACACAAAGTGGCAAGGAAAGGCTAAGGCCTTGGCCTATGTTCATGACTGGTGGCTCAGATTCTCATGAGCATAGAAGCCCTCACTCTTGGAAAAAAAAAAAGCTTGTTAAGACATAGGAAAAAAACAACAACTGTGCATTTAAAGAAATCACAAATCCCCAAGGAGAGTCCAAATGTGTCCATGGTTGCAATGTCTAGGCCTGCCTTTCCTAAGACTATATGGAAAGAGGAGGCTCCTACCATCTTTTGCATGCCCCCTGCAAGTGCTGGAAAGAGCACTGCCAGTCCAGTTGCTGAAATTGAGATTGAGAATGTCATTGTAGACGTACACCAGGATGAGGAGGAAATGGGTGTAGCTGGCGCTGAGGAGGAAGCTGACAATGAGGATTTGGATGGTGATGTGCTTTGTTTGAAAAAGGCACCAGTGGAGAAAGTTGTTGTCCGTGGGATAAGAAAGCCCATTGTCATGCCTGGGCAAAATAATAAAAAAGCCACCTCTTCGGTGTGCAATTATTTCTCCACAAATCCGGACAACAGGTTTCAAGCTGTATGTTGCCTTTGTCAATCCGTAATAAGTAGGGGTAAAGACGTTAACCACCTATGAACATCCTCCCTTATACGTCACCTGCAGTGCATTCATCAGAAGTCATTGTTAAGTTCAGAAACTTTGTGTAAGAGTGTAGGCAGTCCATTGACACCTAAATCCTTTTTTCCTCTTGTACCCAAGCTCCTGCAAACCACACCACCAACTTCCTCAACATCAACTTCCTCCTCAGTCATGAAAGTAAGTAGTCCTGCAGGCCATGTCACTGGCATGACTGACGAGTCCTCTCCTGACTGGGATTCCTCTGGAGGATCCTTGAGGGGTATGCCTAATGCTGCTGCTGGTGCTGCTGTTGTTGGTGCTGGGGGTCGATCATCATTCCAGAGAGGAAGTAGAAAGTGCCCTTGTACTACTTCAACTAAGCAATTGACTGTTCAACAGTCCTTTGTGAGGAAGATTAAATATGACAGCAGTCACCCTCTTGCAAAGCAGATTACTGAGGCCATACAACTATACTGGTGTTAGACGTGCATCCGGTAGCCATTATTAGTGCAGTGGGATTTAGACAGTTGATGGACGTACTGTGTCCCCGTTACCAAATCCCGTCTAGATTCCACTTCACTAGGAAAGTGATTCCTGGATTGTACAGGGACATTAGGAAAAGTGTCCTCAGTGTCATGAAAAAAGTGGTTGTACCCACTGTCCTCTTAACCACGGACATGTGTACAAGTGAAGCAGGGCAAACTAAGGACTACATGACCGTGACATCCCAGTGGGTAGATGTATTGCCTCTTGCAGCAACAACAGCAGCGGCACCAGTAGCAGCATCTCACAAACGCCAACTCATTCCTAGGCAGGCTACGCTGTGTATCACAGGTTTCCATAAGAGGCACACCCCTGACAATCTCTTATGGAAACTGAAGGACATCATCGCACAATGGTTTACCCCACTTAGACTCTCCTGGGGATTTGTGATAACGGACAATGCCACCAATATTGTGCATGCATTACATCTGGGCAAATTCCAGCAAGTCCCATGTTTTGCACAAACAATTATGTTGGTGGTGCAGAATTTTTTTGGAAAATAACAGGGGCATGCAGGAGATGCTGTCAGTTGCTCGAAAAATTGTGGGCCACTTTCGACATTCAGCCACTGGGTGCTGAAGACTGGAGCATCAGCAAACATTCCAGAACCTGCTCTGCCATTACCTGAAGCAAGAGGTGGTAATGAGGTGGAATTTAACACTCTATATGCTTCAGAGGATGGAGAAGCAGCAAAAGGCCATTCAAGCCTATACATCCACCTACGATATAGGCAAAGGCGGAGGAATGCACCTGACTCAAGTGCAGTGGAGAATGATTTATGTGTTGTGCAAGGTTCCCCAACCCTTTGAACTTGCCACACGTGAAGTCAGTTCAGACGCTGCCAGCTTGAGTCAGATCATTCCTCTCATCAGGTTTTTGCAGAAGCAGCTGGAGAAATTGAAGTAGCTAAGATGGAGTGAATCTGCTAAGTTTACCAGGATTCAACGGTGGTCAATCTGTTGAAATCAGAGCACTACATTTTGACCACCATGCTCGATCCTTGGTTTAAAGCATATGTTGTATCTTTCTTTCCAGAAGACACAAGTCTGCAGAAAAATGTCAACTCAAGCGGAACGTGACCCATCAACAGCTCCTACTTTGTTTTTTCCCACAACTGGGGCTGCAGGGAAAAGGATAAAATGTCCTAGCCCACCCACTGGCGGTGATGCAGGGTAGTCAGGAGCAAGTGTTGATATCTGATCTGGACTGAAGGACCTGCCAATGATTACTGATACGTCCATTGTCACTGCATATGATGCTGTCACCATTGAAAGAATGGTGGAGGAATATATTGGTGACAGCATCAAAGTAGGCATGTCAGACAGTCCGTATATGTATACTGGCAGGATAAATAGGCAATTTGGAGGCCCTTGCACAAACTGGTTTTATTTTACCTAATTTGCCCCCTCCAGTGTGTACTCCGAAAGAGTATTTAGTGCAGCCGGTAACCTTGTCAGCTATCGGGGACCTGTGATGGTGGATTCCAGTGGGGACAAATTAATACTCTGTGAGGAGGATATACACACTGTTTGTGCAAGGAGATATTCATTGCTTCTTTTTTGGTGAGGGGATTAATTGATTCTTTGTGGGTGCCCAAACAAACCAATCATTTCAGCCACAGTCATGTGGCAGACCCTGTCGCTGAAATTATTGGTTTATTAAAGTGTGTATGTCCTGTTTATACAACATAAGGGTGGGTGGGAGGCCCAAGTACAATTCCATCTTGCACCTCTTTTTTAATTCTTTGCAATATGTGCTCTTTGGGGCCTATTTTTTTTTAACGTTTTTATTAGTTTTTACAAAAAAATAATCAGCACAGGGAGCAATACATAATGGTAACAAACTGAATCCGACATGTTAATACAAATATAAAATATAAAGAGAATATAAATATAATAGAGAGAAGAAGAGGGAGGAGGGGAGGGACAAGGAGTATGGAACATCAAGCATCACCAGTCAATAATTATAACAACTGGATGAACCGTCTATATGGAGAGAGTCCAGAGCGTGAAAGTGAGTTATGGTACAACTTAAAGAGCAATGAATAATATTGATTTATGGAATCATATTTATGAATTATTAATATTTAATAAATCATATATGGTTATTTATATATGGATATATTTTAATTAATATGCGTTTATCATATGTATCTGCAAATATATTATGACAGGCTTACAAACTAATTGGCTGATAAACATATGCAGTCCTTATACATATGACATGAAATTATGCAGTTTTGATTTGAGAGTTCAAATTTAAGATTACTGCTCCTTTTATATGATTATTTATTTACAGGAAGATCAAATCGTAACTCCTAGCAAATCAAATTCCTAACTCCTAGCTATCAGACCTGCCTCTTTTTATGCCATATTTCACTAATTCAAACTAGCATATTCCCACAGTTTCCAATGGAATTGATAATTATAGGTTTGCCAGATTCCAAGGTGTCATAAAACAAACATTGAACTGAGCTGTCGTGTCCTGTTCACAGAGGCATGGTGTCATAAAACATGTCCAATTGTTCTGCCTTAAGGTGGCAAACATGACATGTTTTTTGGGGTCATAAAATGTAGTCCTTTCTTATACTGTACATCAAAGACCTTCCTTTGGTTATTTGAAGTGTAACAATATTTGTTTGCCTGTAGCATGTTTTATCAATGGATGTGATCTCTTTTCATAGTAGCTAATTTATGGTCTCTAGCTTGGCCTCTACTGTCAATAGACAAACCAGTTTTATGATTGCCAAAGGTATTGCAAATCTTGATTCTGATCTACTGTAAGCAAACCTGTGAATTCCAGTGACCAAAAGAGTTCTCAGTCACATACCTATTATCATTTCTGGCCTAATACCTGGTCAGACCACAATGACTCTTAATATTGCAGTAAAACACAAATATATACTGTATACACACAATGTAGCTTTGTAAATTACTTAAAAACTTATACATATACAAACCCAATTCAGCTATCTCTTACTATATATATATATATATATATATATATATACCCACTATACTATTCACTATGGTTACATCACCTTATTTATAATGAATTATATTTTAATTCAGACAATATCCATTGCCCTGATATTATATTAAGTGCGGACAATTACCTATATGGCAACAGTGATCAGAAAAGCAGGCCACTATGTAATACCAGACACCCCACAAGTAGTCAGCTGTACACCAGCAGTAAAATTACATCTGAGAGATGAGTTAGTAGTTTCAAAGACCTGCATAACTTTGTCTTAGGTAGGGGAGTCGAGTGATTCAACAAGGGGGCCCTATTTCTTATAGATTGAGACTACACCAGATTCTAAAGCTGGAAAATGGCTTGTCTATCATAATAAAGCGTTTTTAACAAAAGGGATTTAACCATTCCCAAAAGGGGGAAGGGGGTTGAAGTAGTCCAAACACACAAAATCACCTTCTTCACAATCGTTACTATATTAGTCAACAAGGGGATAAAGGCAGCGCTGTCGGAAACTAAGGGACCAATGTTTAAAATTTGCGCATAATAGTACAAGGGGTTCAGCTTGGAGTTGTAAATGAAAATAGAATTTATGTAGTTTGTTACTTTGCCCCAAAATGTATGTATTTTGACTCCCCTGAGACCATATACTTTCTCCTGGCCTTGGAGATATACACCCTATTAAGTGTGTTGATGTGAACCTCTTGTAATCAGGTGCAGCGTAAATATTTTAATGTAGATTCAAAATTATAGAGTTGTAGGTCAGAAAAAGATACATAAGCAACATCACGCTCCCAGGCCACTACATTCTGCTTCCAGATTCTAGTAGGTACCGTTCTCGTCAATTCAGCACTCAGGTATTTAGTTTTATTTGGGTGTAGAACAGGGATGGGGAACCTTCGGCCATCCTGCTGTTGTTGAACTACACATCCCAGCATGTCCTGCAATTGTTTTAGCATGGCAAAATAGCAAAACTGTAGCAAGGCATGCTGGTATGTGTATTTCAACAACAGCTGGAGGGCCAAAGGTTCCCCACCCCTGGTGTAGAACAATAACACTAAGAGTGATTGTATGGGATCAGGTGATGGCAAGAGTAGCACCTGTGAGGTAATTGATCTAGCATAATGAGAAGCTTGGAGATACATAAAGAACTGCTGGTGCGGAATCTGGTATGCTGCCTGCAAATCAGAAAACTGTAAAATCGTGCCACCAGAATCAAAGACATCCCTAATTTTTTAAATGCCTTTTAATATCCAGTGTGAGAACATAACATTGTTTAGCCCAGGGGTGAATTGAGGATTTCCACAAAAGGGTATACTGTATAATGAGATGCAGTATATGGTCGAGAAAGCTTAAAACAAATGTCCCTCCACTCCACATACGAGTCATGGAAATAATGTTATTATAGATATTGGAGGGGAGAAGGCATTTCGGGGCGTGGAGCAGTGCTGCCACAGAAAAAGGAGCAAAAAGTGCTGCATCAGACAGATCATGAGCATATATTTCTCTACCCAGCAACCAGTCGCTGATATATCTAAAAAATATTGAATTAGTAAACAGTTTAATGTCTGGGAGACCTAAACCACCTTTAGATTTATGAAGCAATAATTTGGCAAGAGCTATGTGAGGATGGTCCTGCCTTCCACAAAAAGGTGGTAAATAATTTCAGGCAGTATTTGATATCAGTGGGGGAAAGGGCGATAGGTAGCATCTGAATCAGGTATGACAATTTGGGGAATATTATATTTCTAATTAAAGCTATCCTTCCCAACAGTGATAATGGTAATAATTTCCATGAGTCCAGCAATTTGGAAATTTGAGAGATTATAGGGCAGAAGTTAGGCTGACAATGACAAAGGGATATTTATCAAATTGAGCGCCAGTGACACTAAAATGACTGAACGCAGGATCTAAGAGGTCAGAGGCATCTAGGCCCGGGAGTGGAAGAAATTCAGATTTATGTAAGTTCATTTTATAGCCCGTAAAGGACCCAAACATAGAAATTATTGATATTATATGTGGGATGGAGGTTATGGGATCTGAAACAAAAAGTAGCATATCGTTTGCGAAAAGGGACAATTTTAAATCAGACCTACCCAACGTAAACCCCTTAAAACTATGAGATGAGCGAAGAACTATTGCAAGCGGTTCTAGTGCAATCGCAAACAACAACGGGGACAGAGGACATCCCTGCTGAGTGCAGCGATGGATCTGAAAAGGAGAAAAAAGATAGCCATTGCTGGACACTTGGGTAAGAGGAGAGGAGTAGATAGCCTTCAGCAAAGAAATAAAATTCCCGGGGGACCCAAATCATATAAGGGCGTGTAATAAATGATCCCAGGTAATCAAGTCGAACTCCTTCTTCGCGTCTGTATAAATAATAGCCTGATGGGAAGGATTTGCGGAGATGGCGGCTGACTGCAGCACCGCAATCACCTTTCGTATGTTAACAGTGGAGTGCCTACCTCCAAAAAAATTGGTTTGGTCGGGAGCAATACCAGAAGGCAAAATTAATTTAAATCGTTCAGCCATTACTTTCATTAACAATTTATAATCTACACCTAATAAAGATATCGGGCGATAGGAGGATGGCAGTTAAGGGTCACGCCCTGGTTTAGGAAGTACTGTACCTAAATTACCGCAGAATAAAAATGAAGGGGGATAACATAATCAGAAAGGATAGTTTTAAAGAAGGCGGTGAGAGGGGCAACAATTTTACTGTTGAGTATTTTAAAAAAACTCCCCGAAGTACCCATCTGGGCCGGGGGCTTTCATAGGTTTCAAATGGTTTATGGCAGCTTCCACCTCCTCAACTGTGATAGGGTCTATCAGCAAATCAGCATAGGTAGAGGAAATTAGAGGAATATCTGTGGTATTCCAAAAGTCCGATTTATGAGTAAGATCAGTAGTGGGGTGAGAATAAAGATCCTCATAGAAATCTCTAAGAAGGTTAACTATGTCCTGACCTTTACATTTAAAATTGTAAGAGGGATCACGAAGGGTCAACCTGGAGGCGGGGTCAGTATGAGAGCACAATAGATTAGAAAGCAGCCTGACTGTCTTAATTCCCTGTTTATAATACTGGCAGTGTTTGCAAAATGTATGCCTGGAGGTTAATTGATCCATGACGCCTTCAAAATGTACTTTGTCTGTCAAATATTGTAAGCGGGTAGATGGAGAAGGTTGAGTCCTAAACACTTGAAACGAGGATGTGAGCATAGCCTGAGCCTGGATATACAGACTTTCACAATTTTTCAGATTTTAATCCACGTAGGCCATAATTTCCCCATGAAGGACAGACTTCACAGCTTGCCAAAACAAGGCAGGATCTTGGGTATGAATCGCATTACTATGGGCATAATTGATCCATTTTGCTTCAAGCATATTCTTAATTTCACTGAATTTGCTAAAATAGGATGGGAATCGTCATGCCTTATAAGATCCACTGTCAACAACTGGGATGAGAGTAAACCATACAATGCGTGATTGGAAAGGCTAATAGGCTCAATATTAGAGGCGTCCACCCTGGACACAAGTGTATCAGACAGCAAAATATAATCAATATATGATAAAGTAGCATGGGCTGCGGAAAGCATGTTAATTCCTTATCTACTGGGTGAAAGGACCTCCACACATCAATTAAATTGAAATTGGAGGCCATTTGGGGGATGCCCAAAACAGGCGGTTTACGAGGCTTGGTGGGAGGGTGCTGATGGTCCATAAAATCTGAGGCCACTATACTAAAGTCCCCACCAGCAATTAGAGAGGAATCACAAAATCGACTAAGTTTGGCTAGAATGTTTTGAAAGATTATTTTTGAGTATACATTGGGTTCGTAAATATTACATATTACAAACCTATCACTGTATAGAAACTTCAGAAATGACATATCGACCCATAGGGTCAGCTACGGTAGTATGAAGCATAGGAGCTAGTTGTCTATTAGTTAAAATAACTACCCCATGCTTTTTAGAATTAAAGGCGACAGAGGAAAGTGTAGAATAACCAATAGTGTTAAGCTTTAATTTCGGGGGAGAAGGTGGGTTTAGTGATGTGCACCGGACATTTTTCGGATTTTGTGTTTTGGTTTTGGATTAGGTTCCGCGGCCGTGTTTTGGATTCGGACGCGTTTTGGCAAATCCTCCCTGAAAATTTTTTGTCGGATTCGGCTGTGTTTTGGATTCGGGTGTTTTTTTTACAAAAAAACCCTCAAAACAGCTTAAATCATAGAATTTGGGGGTCATTTTGATCCCATAGTATTATTATCCTCAATAACCATAATTTCCACTCCTTTCCAGTCTATTCTGAACACCTCACACCTCACAATATTATTTTTAGTCCTAAGATTTGCACCGAGGTCGATGGATGACAAAGCTAAGCGACCCAAGTGGCCGACACAAACACCTGGCCCATCTAGGAGAGGCACTGCAGTGTAAGACAGGATGGCAGATTTAAAAAATAGTTCCCAAACAGCACATGATGCAAAGAAAAAAAAAAGAGGTGCAATGAGGTAGCTGTGTGGCTAAGCTAAGCGACCCAAGTGGCCGACACAAACACCTGGCCCATCTAGGAGTGGCACTGCAGTTTTCTAGCGAGAGGATGAGTGCTTCCATCCTCATGTGAATCTGAACCACTAGCCATGAACATAGGCCAGGGCTCAGCCGTTCCTTGCCACTCCGTGTCGTAAATGGCATATTGGCAAGTTTACGCTTCTCATCAGATGCTTTTAATTTTGATCTTTGGGTCATTTTACTGAACTTTTGTTTTTTGGATTTTACATGCTCTCTACTATGACATTGGGCATCAGCCTTGGCAGACGACGTTGATGGCATTTCATCGTCTCGACCATGACTAGTGGCAGCAGCTTCAGCACGAGGTGGAAGTGGATCTTGATCTTTCCCTATTTTACCCTCCACATTTTTGTTCTCCATTTTTTAATGTGTGGAATTATATGCCAGTAATATATCAATAGCAATGGCCTACTGTACCGTACTGCTATATATTATATACTGGTGGTCAGCAAAATTATGCAGTCTCCTACTATATATACTGCGCCCAACAACTAAAATACACCACAGGTATGGATGGATAGTATACTTGACGACACAGTGGTAAGTAGAGCAGTGGCCTACTGTACCGTACTGCTATATATTATATACTGGTGGTCAGCAAAATTCTCCACTGTCCTCCTACTATATATACTGTGCACAACAACTAAAATGCACCACAGGTATGGATGGAGAGTATATTTGATGACACAGGGGTAGGTAGAGCAGTGGCCTACTGTACCGTACTGCTATATATTATATACTGGTGGTCCGCAAAATTATGCACTGTCCTCCTACTATATATAATGCTCACAACAACTAAAATGCACCACAGGTATAGATGGAAAGTATACATGATGACACAGAGGTAGGTAGAGCAGTGGACTACTGTACCATACTGATATAATACTGGTGGTCACTGGTCAGCAAAATTCTGCACTGTCCTCCTACTATATACTACAATGCAGCACAGATATGGAGCATTTTTCAGGCAGAGAACGTATAATATTGGTGGTCACTGGTCAGCAAAACTCTGCACTGTCCTCCTACTATATAATACTGGTGGTCCCCAGTCCCCACAATAAAGCACACTGAGCACAGATATTTGCAGCACACTGAGCACAGATATGGAGCGTTTTTCAGGCAGAGAACATAGATATTTTCAGCACACTGAGCACAGATATTTGCAAGCACACTGAGCACAGATATTTGCAGCACACTGAGCACAGATATTTGCAGCACACTGAACACAACTGAGAGAACGCTGCACGTCCTCTCCCTATCATCTCCAATGCACGAGTGAAAATGGCGGCGAAGCGTGGCTCCTTATATAGAATACGAATCTCGGTAGAATACGACAGCGGGATGATGACGTTCAGGTGCGCTCGGGTTAACCGAGCAAGGCGGGAGGATCCGAGTCTGCCTCGGAACCGTGTAAAATGGGTGAAGTTCGGGGGGGTTCAGATTCCGAGGAACCGAACCCGCTCATCACTAGTGGGTTTCCTGCAGCAGCACTACGTCCACACCCAGTTTTCTCACATAGGAAAGTATTCTCGTGCGCTTAATGGGGGAGTTTTTCCCTTCCAAATTCCACAAACAGATCTTTAGTGTTGCCATAACAAAGGTTCAAGAAAGATAGAGATCGGGCCTTTATAGTACAGCTTTAACATAATGATAAAGGCAGCAGAATTTACCAATAATTAGAATAAAAATACTTGCAAGTCAACACCATACTTAGAAAAGCAAAGAGAACATGAACCAGCGCAATAGGACATACCAACATTTGTGCTTGAGGAGAGGGGGAAGATAGAATAAAGGTGGAGCAAAACACAGAAAAAAAAACACACATTGCAAAGAAATAAATTCCCTACAGCCAACAGGCATATGTTACACTTCTGTGGAGATACACTCAACAGTCCCTACGTGGTGTAGAGAGACGCCACGCAAGGAATCCGAGCGAACAGAGATCGGACAGGTGGAAGGGGGAAATAAAGGGGGGGAGGCTCCAATGAGCCGCAGCAGGAAAAAAAAGATATACAGTAAGTCCCACCCATCAAATCACAGTAAAACATAAAATACACAGTGTGATAAGTTGCAAGGTGGAGACATATACTACCAATAGTCGGACCAGCACCAAAACAACTTGAAAGAAAAAATAATAATTTAAATAAAGAGAATTTCCATAATTGCAATAACAGGAAACAGTAAGTTATAACCAAGGGTACCCTTGCAACAATCGGGTACAAAAAGCACACAAAAATGCCACACAAGTATTATAAGAAGTATATACGATACTAATACTTTCCAAATCAAAGTGGCATGAGATAAGCAATATTTATAGGGAGTAAAGAATCTAAGAAAGACACAGATCATATAATGTAACATTTTTCAAGTATCCAAAGGATTTATACAATACCAAAAACTCTCCATTCGGAAAGACTAGCAAAAAAGATGAAGTAAAAATGTTCAAGAGAGTAATGACCTAGAAAAATAGTCCCAACAAAAAATGCAGGAAAATGTCAGTCCTGAGTGCTCATGCTGATAGGGGAGTCCGCAGCAGACCGCACTTGGGCTTTGTCACATAGATAATCAGACTCCTCAACAGGGTTAGAAAAATCCACAAAGGAGTCAGCCATGAAAAGAGCCAGGTACAAGAGGGCAAAACACCTTTTATTTTTAAACAGTTCCGAGCAGATACTAGAAAAAGCTTTTCAGGCACAAGTGACTTCAGCTGAATAATCCTTAAACAGGAACAGTTTGTGGCCTTCCCAGGTAATGGACCGATGGCTTCTGGACGCCTGCCAGAGTGCTTCACGATGAAGGAAGTTTAAACATCTGAAAATGGTCACTCTGGGTCTAGAATCTTTACCGTTCCTGTGAGGCACAATACGGTGTGCCCTTTCAACGACCATATTCGCACAGGAATCACTCACATCCAATAAATCAGGTAGCGATGAGGTAATAAAGTCAGTCAGAGAGTCACCTTTAAGTGACTCAGGAAGACCCGCTATCCTCAGGTTGTTCCAATGTGAGCGATTCTCCAGGTAGTCCACTTTACTGAGCACTTGCACATGCTGTTTGTCAAAGAATCATATTGCTGCTTGAGCACAGTTACGTAATGGAAGTTATCGCCAAGTCAAAGTTCTGTGACTTGGACCCTCTTAGTGAGCTGGACAATATTATGGTTAACTTCCAGAAGAGCTTTCTTAAAAGAATCTGCTTGTTCCTGCATCAGGGGAGCCATAGTCTCTCTTATAGCTTTCACAATGTCTCCATATGCAGCTAGCGCTATGGGCACTCTGTCCACAGGCTGTGGGCCAGGAGAGGCATGGCGTGTTACTGGAAGGGTCACAGTGGATCCAGGTTGTGAAGAGACAGCCACAGGATTAGCAGACACAGAAGCTGCAGGATCCACAATCACAGGAGCGTGGACACCATTTTGGATAGGTGTTTTTATTCCTAATGCTGGCACTGCTATCTGGATGACATGAGAGTGGGGAGATACCTCTCCATATACCAGGGAAGTGTACCCCTAAACAATAGTGTAACTGGTCCGGCCAAAAGCACCCTCAGAGGGGTTGAAAATGGAGTTCCTGCTGTGGCTTGTGAGGAGCTGGGCTAGGCAGCTTCTTTCTCACTAGGGCCTAGTTTTTAAAATTGCCATCCTTTCTGCCACTGCAGTGCCACTCCTAGATGGGCAAGGTGTTTGTGCCGCCCACTTGTGTCACTTAGCTTAGTCATCCAGCGACCTCGGTGCACCTCTTTTTTTCTTTACATTATATGCTATTTGGGGGCCTAGTTTTTAAAACTTCCATCCTGTCTGCCACTGCAGTGCCATTCCTAGATGGGCCAGATGTTTGTGCTGCCCACTTGTGTTGCTTAGCTTAGCCATCCAGCAACCTCGGTGCAACCTTTTGGCCTAAAAACAATATTGTGAGGTGTGAGGTGTTCATAATAGCCTGGAAATGAGTGTAAATAAAAGTTATTGAAGTTAGTAATTCCATAGGATCAAAATGACCCCCAAATTCTGTGATTTTAGCTGTTTTTATGTTTTTTTCCAAAAATCATCCAGATCCAAAACCAAAACCTGAAAGTATGGTTTTGGCAAAACCAATACAGATCCTTAACACGAGCGGGGATCCAGATCCAATAACAAAACACGAAAAGTGCCCGCCGCACATCTCTCTATATATATATATTACCAATTCATCCCCAACAGCAATGATGCAAGTTGTAGAAAAATGCTGACCAGCACGTACTTTTATAATCAAAGTGCTAGAAAATAATTTAATGTTCCTAAATAAGCTGCTCATTCCATTTTGAATAAAACAGCATACTTTACATGCATCAGGCAGCAGCTTCTTAAAGCATGGGAGACACCCTTAGGGGTGATTAGAGGAGTGTCTTCCATGCTAATACATGATAATGAGTAATACTTGCATCCCTACCACACAGCATCTCCTCAATTACCCATGCTCCCCCCACAGTCTTTCCACAGTGCCCACTTCCTCCAAAGCCTCTCTCCACCAGTGTCCTGTCCCCCACAGCCTCTCCCTAGTGAACCCTGATCCTTCACAGTCTCTCTCCAGTGCCAACTTCTTCTTCCTCCACAGCCTCTTTCCAGTGGCCCTGCTCTCCCCGCATAATCTGCCTAGTGTCCTAGCTCCCTTCACAGCCTCTCCCAGTGGCCACTTTCTCTGTAGCATTTTTCCAGTGTCCCCTCCCTCCTTAGCATCTCTAGCCATTGTCTCCACTCCCTTCACAGCATATCCTCAGTCTACCCGTTCACCATGCACCTCGGTGTCCCTGCTCTCTTTGCAGCCTCTCCCAGGGCCCGCACCCCCCTGAGGCATCTCCAGAGCAGTATCAGTCTATGCAAAAAAAATTTGGTCCATGGTGGAGAGTATTCTGAGTACTTGGAAACCCCCACACGCAGACACCTGCGTGTGCCACTGGCTGGTTAATTAATGTAGTTTGTATAACATTGGGGGTCATTCCGAGTTGTTCGCTCATTATTTTTTTCTCGCAACGGAGCGATTAGTCGCTAATGCGCATGCGCAATGTCTGCAGTGCGACTGAGCCAAGTAAATTTGCTATGCAGTTAGGAATTTTACTCACGGCATTACAAGGTTTTTTCTTCGTTCTGGTGATCGTAATGTGATTGACAGGAAGTGGGTGTTTCTGGGTGGAAACTGGCCGTTTTATGGGTGTGTGCGAAAAAACGCTACAGTTTCTGGGAAAAACGCGGGAGTGGCTGGAGAAACGGAGGAGTGTCTGGGCGAACGCTGGGTGTGTTTGTGACGACAAACCAGGAACGAAACTGACTGAACTGATCGCAGATGCCGAGTAAGTCTGGAGCTACTCAGAAACTGCTAAGAAGTGTCTATTCGCAATTCTGCTAATCTTTAGTTCGCAATTTTGATAAGCTAAGATTCACTCCCAGTAGGCGGCGGCTTAGCGTGTGCAAAGCTGCTAAAAGCAGCTTGCGAACGAACAACTCGGAATGACCCCCATTGTATTCATTGAAAAGTGCCTACACATTAATGTATGCGGTTGGGTATGAATGACTGGCAGTCGGGATGCCGTTGGTCAGTATACCAACACCGGCATCCCGACAATTGAAATCCTGACAGGGGTGAGGTAAGGCTAATCTCCCCTACTCACTAACCCTAACTCTCCCTTCCAGCAGCCTTACCCTAACCTCTCCCTTTGGTACAGTACATAAACCAAACATCCCCTGTTTTTGCCTAAACCTAACTCTCCCCCTTTGGTGCCTATAAATAACCTCCCCCCAGTGGTGCCTCACCCTAACCACCCCTAATCACAGCCTAATCCTTATGCCTCTCCTCCCACGGCCTAACCCTAAACTCCTGGGGTGGCTCCTAAGCCTCACGCCCCAACAGAGCGTGTTTGGATTCTGGCGTCAGTATTCCAGCTGTTAGGATCCCGACAGCTATCATCTTGACCGGATCATTGTATGATATATATACATCTGTGTGAAAATATTTGCTATTTTTCACGCTGATAAAGACCCTAAGTACACGGTTTAAACACGTTGGACAGTCCAAACAAAGAACCCTGGGAGTTGCTGTGGAGACGTGGAGGACAGGACTCTTGCCAGGAATTTGACCCAGATTGCCTACCCGGGAGGATCGATTTGGTGATATTATTAAGAACTTTGTTTGAGAACTGTTTACCACCGGTTCTCATTCTTTTCTGGTAATTGTGTAGTTCATTCACATTTATACAGTACTCGGGATAAAGTTGTTCTATGTTATTTATCCCTGTATTTTATTTTAGTGTGTGATTAAAAGTGATTGTACCACACATGTTGTATATTTGTTCTCTCCCTATGTGCTGACTACACAGGAGCAGAGGAATGTATACCTTGAGGAATTTTCTACGCCGATAGAAGGGATGTATTACTGAGGTCTTACACTTGTCAATTATTCCTCTGTATGTTATCCATTCACTATATGTTGTTTTGTGTGGACCCCTGTGACACCTATACCTTCTGCCTGTATTCCATGTGATTTAAAGTGTACTGGAGAGACACTTGTTTCTGGTATTTTGCATCATTGGGCTGCCTGCTTTGCGCAATTGTCCCTATTCACTTAAAGTTTTATACAAGCTCTCCCTTCCAGAAGCCTTACCCTAACCTCTCCCTTTTGTACACTACATTAACCTAACCTCCCCTGTTGTTGCCTAAACCTAACTCTCCCCCTTTGGTGCCTAAAACTAACCTCCCCCCAGTGGTGCCTCACCCAATCCACCTCTCCCCGCAGCCTAATCCTTACACATCCCCTCCCACGGCCTAACCCTAACCTCCTGGGGTGGCTCCTAAGCCTCACGCCCCATCAGAGCGTGTTTGGATTCCAGTGTCAGTATTCCAGCTGTTAGGATCCCGACAGCTAGCATCTTGACCGGATTCTTGTATGATATCTATACATTTGTGTGCAAATATTTGCTTTTTTTCACGCTAAATTCTGATGTGCTTAATCTGTGACCTTGCACATGTTTGAAACGAATAACTGTGTATATGGCATATAGATGCTAAATATAGAAGGACACATTTGTGTGTGTACGGCGAGTGTGTATATATATATATATATATATATATATACTGTATATATATATATATATATATATGTATGTATATATATATATATATATATATACACATATACATATACAAACATGTTATTATCATAATAAAATCTTTTGCTAAGTTATGCAGTAGCTGCGTTTTATTCACTCTCTTCTGCTGTTGTTTTAGTATAATTACCTAGGAGAACCTTGGACACTTCACAAGTAATTCTCCATAAAATCAGATATTTGTATGACCCAAGCATAAAAAGATATAATTAAAAGAGATTACAGGAAAAAGGTTAGAGAAGGAGATATGCGGTAATGGCACTGAGATTATAGACTTTAGAAAACTGAAAACTGCTTCTGCTGATTATGTTGTAAAATTATTCTCTAATACCAAACGGATGGTAGCAGAGAGGAGGATAGGAGGTGAACATTTGCTCTGCAACCATGTACAATACAATACACTAAATAAATATTCTGTACCACAAACTACTGCTTGTATTATAGTGGCTGCACTGTTTTTACTGATCCAACATCATTTCACTTAATATTATTTCAATTTAAGTTTAAAATTAATGGACTTATATATTTTTTGCAAAACCTTTTTTATGTATCTTTTATAATAACTGGTTGATTCAGCTTGTATGCTATTTTGAGCTTCTACATGTGCTCTTTTTCTTTTTTTTTAATTATTTTTACAGTATGCTAGGCTAAGATGCAATAATACTGTATGTAGCTCTGCAGTTGTTATTGAACTATAAGTCCAAGCATGACCTAAGAACCTAAGGCAAATGGCTCAGTGTCCAAGAGTTAAAACTTGGCAGAGAATGCAGGAACTTGTAATTAGTTACATAACAGCTGCAACAACATATATGAGGTGAGGGAAATCTTGGGCTAATAAATATTCCCATCACCAAGCCCCAAATTCTATATTATAAGACCCCTACAATTAAGATAAGAGCCTGAACTTTGACCTTTCACAAACTCTGCTCCAAAAGGTGCAAGTAGGATGGGGCTATAATTTCAACTTGGTCTCCCTAATCTCACGAGGGAAGGATAGTACTCCCAGCACTTATTAACATTTACTCTATATGTCACTACATCTTTGACTGACTAGTATAGACTGGACTCAAAGGATTACTTGGTAGATCATCTACTTTACCCAGCCCTCTTACTATATGTACTACATACATACTACATGATTCAGCCAAGAAAATGGGATATATGCAATTATAAATGGCTCTATGTAGGCTCAGATAAGTCCTAAGCAGTAGTCTGCTGTGTTGGGTATTGACACAAATCATCAGTGCCTGGGTTTGTCAAAAAGACCCACACACTCAGTATTGGAGCCAAACATGTCTTATGAAATACCAGAGTACTTCCACCAGCCCTGAGATGTCAGGAATTGGATCTGATTGTGTTCTGTCAAAATTATGTACTATACTTTGGCCTGTTGTAGAGTTGCACATACTGTAAAAGCAATTTCTGAAGCAGATCAGGGGTGTTAATGTACATGTACAATACAATGCAGGTGTTAAGATGCAAGTTAAGCACACTTTTAAAACACATTTCTATTGTGAGCTACACAGATTGTTAAATATGTAAGTTATAATTTGTACATTTTGGTTCTACATAAATCATTTGTAAATGCTACATTTGATGATGACACTTGTCATTTGGTACATATGAATGTTTGCTCATGCACAAATAGGATATGTCACATGCATACTGTAGGAATTCTTTACTTTATCTTTACATTGGGTTCTTTTTAGTTTAGTTTTTCTCAGTGGAAAAAAGCATTTCCAAACACAGCTTGGACAAGGAAAATAAACCTTAAAATACACATGATTGGCACATGTAATAAAGCCAGTCCAGATGTTCCCAAAGTCTCATAATTCATTTATGCCATGAATGAGACGAAAGGGAGCAGTATTTTAAGAAACAAAATGAAACAATTTATTTCATGTAAGAGGAGATCTTGAAGTGGTAGAAGGTTGGATAAATTTGATGTGCCATATAAGCTTTTGCACAGTCTGCCTCTTGAGAATTGTCTGCCTCTCTGCAAACCAAGCTACACAAAAGCAGGGAGAAAGCATGGCATGTGATGTGTGTTGTGCACTATGGGCCTGATTCAGAGATGTGTGCTAATGTATGTGCAGCTGTATCTTTATGCACAAAAATCCTAATGACGCATACGACTGGAAATGTTTTGATAATCCCACAGGTGGCTCTGCCGATCCAAGCAACTTTATACAAATATGCAGCAGCCCTTTGATAATTGATCTAAATAACTCTATGGTTGCAAAGAATGGCTGCGGGTACTGAGACTCTGACACTATGTTTTCTGCATATGGGATTGCAGATGTAGACTGAGACCAGTGGTGGCTGCTACGCTACAGTGTTCTCCTAGAAAACACTGTAACATACCATTTTGTATGCAGATACAGATGCAGTCTCACACAGACTAAAGGTATGTCACATATCATTTTAACCAGAAGAGTCTGTAAAATGTATTTTCAGCAAAAAAAGATGCCTGGCACTAAAGGAGTTGCATAGGACCTGTCAGCTTACTTACACCAGACATCTCCACTGTGTTTGAGTGTTTTCGATTGAAAGTACTTGCAAGTTGGTTGAGAGGTTATTGCTAATACATTACTAATTTGGTAAACATTTTTAAACATAAATAACTGCCCTATGTTTGTACCGCTGCGTTGTTGCTTAGTTTAGCCAGCCTTTGGCTTCTGCAGGTGATAGAGGTGAGCAGTTCAGATTGCTTGGAATTCGGGCTGCTCAGAACATTGGCTCAGGTGTTCCTGCTAGAGATGAGCGGGTTCGGTTTCTTTGAATCCGAACCCGCACGAACTTCACTTTTTTTTCCACGGGTCCGAGCGACTCGGATCTTCCCGCCTTGCTCGGTTAACCCGAGCGCGCCCGAACGTCATCATGACGCTGTCGGATTCTCGCGAGGCTCGGATTCTATCGCGAGACTCGGATTCTATATAAGGAGCCGCGCGTCGCCGCCATTTTCACTCGTGCATTGAGATTGATAGGGAGAGGACGTGTCTGGCGTCCTCTCCATTAGAATAGAGATAGATAGATTAGATAGAGAGAGATTGTGCAGAGTCGCAGACAGAGTTAGTTTACCACAGTCAGTGACCAGTGCAGTTGCTAGTTAACTTTTATTTAATATAATATATCCGTTCACTTCTCTCTGCTATATCCGTTCTCTGCCTGAAAAAAAAAAACGATACACAGCACAGTCAGTCACACAGTGTGACTCAGTCTGTGTGCACTCAGCTCAGCCCAGTGTGCTGCACAGTCATCAATGTATAAATTAAAAGCTTATAATTAATTGTGGGGGAGACTGGGGAGCACTGCAGGTTGTTAGCAGGAGCCAGGAGTACAATTATATTAATTAACAGTGCACACTTTTGCTGCAGGAGTGGTGACCAGTGCCTGACCACCAGTATATTATTGTTGTATACTACTAATATCTCTTTAAATATCAACCAGTCTATATTAGCAGCAGACACAGTACAGTGCGGTAGTTCACGGCTGTGGCTACCTCTGTGTCGGCACACGGCAGGCAGTCCGTCCGACCAGAATTGTATTATTTATTATTATATACCTACCACCTAACCGTGGTTTTTTTTTCATTCTTTATACCGTCATAGTGTCATCCTAATTGTTACGAGTATACTACTATCTCTTTATCAACCAGTGTACAGTGCGGTAGTTCACGGCTGTGGCTACCTCTGTGTCGGCACACGGCAGGCAGTCCGTCCGACCAGAATTGTATTATTTATTATTATATACCTACCACCTAACCGTGGTTTTTTTTTCATTCTTTATACCGTCATAGTGTCATCCTAATTGTTACGAGTATACTACTATCTCTTTATCAACCAGTGTACAGTGCGGTAGTTCACGGCTGTGGCTACCTCTGTGTCGGCACACGGCAGGCAGTCCGTCCGACCAGAATTGTATTATTTATTATTATATACCTACCACCTAACCGTGGTTTTTTTTTCATTCTTTATACCGTCATAGTGTCATCCTAATTGTTACGAGTATACTACTATCTCTTTATCAACCAGTGTACAGTGCGGTAGTTCACGGCTGTGGCTACCTCTGTGTCGGCACACGGCAGGCAGTCCGTCCGACCAGAATTGTATTATTTATTATTATATACCTACCACCTAACCGTGGTTTTTTTTTCATTCTTTATACCGTCATAGTGTCATCCTAATTGTTACGAGTATACTACTATCTCTTTATCAACCAGTGTACAGTGCGGTAGTTCACGGCTGTGGCTACCTCTGTGTCGGCAGTCGGCAGGCAGTCCGTCCATCCATAATTGTATTATTATTATAATATATACCACCTAACCGTGGTTTTTTTTTCATTCTTTATACCGTCGTCATAGTGTCATACTAGTTGTTACGAGTATACTACTATCTCTTTATCAACCAGTGTACAGTGCGGTAGTTCACGGCTGTGGCTACCTCTGTGTCGGCAGTCGGCAGGCAGTCCGTCCATCCATAATTGTATTATTATTATAATATATACCACCTAACTGTGGTTATTTTTGCATTCTTTATACCGTCGTCATAGTGTCATACTAGTTGTTACGAGTATACTACTATCTCTTTATCAACCAGTGTACAGTGCGGTAGTTCACGGCTGTGGCTACCTCTGTGTCGGCAGTCGGCAGGCAGTCCGTCCATCCATAATTGTATTATTATTATAATATATACCACCTAACCGTGGTTTTTTTTTCATTCTTTATACCGTCGTCATAGTGTCATACTAGTTGTTACGAGTATACTACTATCTCTTTATCAACCAGTGTACAGTGCGGTAGTTCACGGCTGTGGCTACCTCTGTGTCGGCAGTCGGCAGGCAGTCCGTCCATCCATAATTGTATTATTATTATAATATATACCACCTAACCGTGGTTTTTTTTTCATTCTTTATACCGTCGTCATAGTGTCATACTAGTTGTTACGAGTATACTACTATCTCTTTATCAACCAGTGTACAGTGCGGTAGTTCACGGCTGTGGCTACCTCTGTGTCGGCAGTCGGCAGGCAGTCCGTCCATCAATAATTGTATTATTATTATAATATATACCACCTAACCGTGGTTTTTTTTTCATTCTTTATACCGTCGTCATAGTGTCATACTAGTTGTTACGAGTATACTACTATCTCTTTATCAACCAGTGTACAGTGCGGTAGTTCACGGCTGTGGCTACCTCTGTGTCGGCAGTCGGCAGGCAGTCCGTCCATCCATAATTGTATTATTATTATAATATATACCACCTAACCGTGGTTTTTTTTTCATTCTTTATACCGTCGTCATAGTGTCATACTAGTTGTTACGAGTATACTACTATCTCTTTATCAACCAGTGTACAGTGCGGTAGTTCACGGCTGTGGCTACCTCTGTGTCGGCAGTCGGCAGGCAGTCCGTCCATCCATAATTGTATTATTATTATAATATATACCACCTAACCGTGGTTTTTTTTTCATTCTTTATACCGTCGTCATAGTGTCATACTAGTTGTTACGAGTATACTACTATCTCTTTATCAACCAGTGTACAGTGCGGTAGTTCACGGCTGTGGCTACCTCTGTGTCGGCAGTCGGCAGGCAGTCCGTCCATCCATAATTGTATTATTATTATAATATATACCACCTAACCGTGGTTTTTTTATACCACCTAACCGTGGCAGTCCGTCCATAATTGTATACTAGTATCCAATCCATCCATCTCCATTGTTTACCTGAGGTGCCTTTTAGTTCTGCCTATAAAATATGGAGAACAAAAAAGTTGAGGTTCCAAAATTAGGGAAAGATCAAGATCCACTTCCACCTCGTGCTGAAGCTGCTGCCACTAGTCATGGCCGAGACGATGAAATGCCAGCAACGTCGTCTGCCAAGGCCGATGCCCAATGTCATAGTACAGAGCATGTCAAATCCAAAACACCAAATATCAGAAAAAAAAGGACTCCAAAACCTAAAATAAAATTGTCGGAGGAGAAGCGTAAACTTGCCAATATGCCATTTACCACACGGAGTGGCAAGGAACGGCTGAGGCCCTGGCCTATGTTCATGGCTAGTGGTTCAGCTTCACATGAGGATGGAAGCACTCAGCCTCTCGCTAGAAAACTGAAAAGACTCAAGCTGGCAAAAGCACCGCAAAGAACTGTGCGTTCTTTGAAATCCCAAATCCACAAGGAGAGTCCAATTGTGTCGTTTGCGATGCCTGACCTTCCCAACACTGGACGTGAAGAGCATGCGCCTTCCACTATTTGCATGCCCCCTGCAAGTGCTGGAAGGAGCACCCGCAGTCCAGTTCCTGATAGTCAGATTGAAGATGTCAGTGTTGAAGTACACCAGGATGAGGAGGATATGGGTGTTGCTGGCGCTGGGGAGGAAATTGACCAGGAGGATTCTGATGGTGAGGTGGTTTGTTTAAGTCAGGCACCCGGGGAGACACCTGTTGTCCGTGGGAGGAATATGGCCGTTGACATGCCAGGTGAAAATACCAAAAAAATCAGCTCTTCGGTGTGGAGGTATTTCACCAGAAATGCGGACAACAGGTGTCAAGCCGTGTGTTCCCTTTGTCAAGCTGTAATAAGTAGGGGTAAGGACGTTAACCACCTCGGAACATCCTCCCTTATACGTCACCTGCAGCGCATTCATAATAAGTCAGTGACAAGTTCAAAAACTTTGGGTGACAGCGGAAGCAGTCCACTGACCAGTAAATCCCTTCCTCTTGTAACCAAGCTCACGCAAACCACCCCACCAACTCCCTCAGTGTCAATTTCCTCCTTCCCCAGGAATGCCAATAGTCCTGCAGGCCATGTCACTGGCAAGTCTGACGAGTCCTCTCCTGCCTGGGATTCCTCCGATGCATCCTTGCGTGTAACGCCTACTGCTGCTGGCGCTGCTGTTGTTGCCGCTGGGAGTCGATGGTCATCCCAGAGGGGAAGTCGTAAGCCCACTTGTACTACTTCCAGTAAGCAATTGACTGTTCAACAGTCCTTTGCGAGGAAGATGAAATATCACAGCAGTCATCCTACTGCAAAGCGGATAACTGAGTCCTTGACAACTATGTTGGTGTTAGACGTGCGTCCGGTATCCGCCGTTAGTTCACAGGGAACTAGACAATTTATTGAGGCAGTGTGCCCCCGTTACCAAATACCATCTAGGTTCCACTTCTCTAGGCAGGCGATACCGAGAATGTACACGGACGTCAGAAAAAGACTCACCAGTCTCCTAAAAAATGCAGTTGTACCCAATGTCCACTTAACCACGGACATGTGGACAAGTGGAGCAGGGCAGGGTCAGGACTATATGACTGTGACAGCCCACTGGGTAGATGTATGGACTCCCGCCGCAAGAACAGCAGCGGCGGCACCAGTAGCAGCATCTCGCAAACGCCAACTCTTTCCTAGGCAGGCTACGCTTTGTATCACCGCTTTCCAGAATACGCACACAGCTGAAAACCTCTTACGGCAACTGAGGAAGATCATCGCGGAATGGCTTACCCCAATTGGACTCTCCTGTGGATTTGTGGCATCGGACAACGCCAGCAATATTGTGTGTGCATTAAATATGGGCAAATTCCAGCACGTCCCATGTTTTGCACATACCTTGAATTTGGTGGTGCAGAATTTTTTAAAAAACGACAGGGGCGTGCAAGAGATGCTGTCGGTGACCAGAAAAATTGCGGGACACTTTCGGCGTACAGGCACCACGTACAGAAGACTGGAGCACCACCAAAAACTACTGAACCTGCCCTGCCATCATCTGAAGCAAGAAGTGGTAACGAGGTGGAATTCAACCCTCTATATGCTTCAGAGGTTGGAGGAGCAGCAAAAGGCCATTCAAGCCTATACAATTGAGCACGATATAGGAGATGGAATGCACCTGTCTCAAGTGCAGTGGAGAATGATTTCAACGTTGTGCAAGGTTCTGATGCCCTTTGAACTTGCCACACGTGAAGTCAGTTCAGACACTGCCAGCCTGAGTCAGGTCATTCCCCTCATCAGGCTTTTGCAGAAGAAGCTGGAGGCATTGAAGAAGGAGCTAACACGGAGCGATTCCGCTAGGCATGTGGGACTTGTGGATGCAGCCCTTAATTCGCTTAACAAGGATTCACGGGTGGTCAATCTGTTGAAATCAGAGCACTACATTTTGGCCACCGTGCTCGATCCTAGATTTAAAGCCTACCTTGGATCTCTCTTTCCGGCAGACACAGGTCTGCTGGGGTTGAAAGACCTGCTGGTGACAAAATTGTCAAGTCAAGCGGAACGCGACCTGTCAACATCTCCTCCTTCACATTCTCCCGCAACTGGGGGTGCGAGGAAAAGGCTCAGAATTCCGAGCCCACCCGCTGGCGGTGATGCAGGGCAGTCTGGAGCGACTGCTGATGCTGACATCTGGTCCGGACTGAAGGACCTGCCAACGATTACGGACATGTCGTCTACTGTCACTGCATATGATTCTCTCAACATTGATAGAATGGTGGAGGATTATATGAGTGACCGCATCCAAGTAGGCACGTCACACAGTCCGTACTTATACTGGCAGGAAAAAGAGGCAATTTGGAGGCCCTTGCACAAACTGGCTTTATTCTACCTAAGTTGCCCTCCCACAAGTGTGTACTCCGAAAGAGTGTTTAGTGCCGCCGCTCACCTTGTCAGCAATCGGCGTACGAGGTTACATCCAGAAAATGTGGAGAAGATGATGTTCATTAAAATGAATTATAATCAATTCCTCCGCGGAGACATTGACCAGCAGCAATTGCCTCCACAAAGTACACAGGGAGCTGAGATGGTGGATTCCAGTGGGGACGAATTGATAATCTGTGAGGAGGGGGATGTACACGGTGATATATCGGAGGGTGAAGATGAGGTGGACATCTTGCCTCTGTAGAGCCAGTTTGTGCAAGGAGAGATTAATTGCTTCTTTTTTGGGGGGGGTCCAAACCAACCCATCATATCAGTCACAGTCGTGTGGCAGACCCTGTCACTGAAATGATGGGTTGGTTAAAGTGTGCATGTCCTGTTTTGTTTATACAACATAAGGGTGGGTGGGAGGGCCCAAGGATAATTCCATCTTGCACCTCTTTTTTCTTTTCTTTTTCTTTGCATCATGTGCTGATTGGGGAGGGTTTTTTGGAAGGGACATCCTGCGTGACACTGCAGTGCCACTCCTAGATGGGCCCGGTGTTTGTGTCGGCCACTAGGGTCGCTAATCTTACTCACACAGCTACCTCATTGCGCCTCTTTTTTTCTTTGCGTCATGTGCTGTTTGGGGAGGGTTTTTTGGAAGGGACATCCTGCGTGACACTGCAGTGCCACTCCTAGATGGGCCCGGTGTTTGTGTCGGCCACTAGGGTCGCTAATCTTACTCACACAGTCAGCTACCTCATTGCGCCTCTTTTTTTCTTTGCGTCATGTGCTGTTTGGGGAGGGTTTTTTGGAAGGGCCATCCTGCGTGACACTGCAGTGCCACTCCTAGATGGGCCCGGTGTTTGTGTCGGCCACTAGGGTCGCTAATCTTACTCACACAGCTACCTCATTGCGCCTCTTTTTTTCTTTGCGTCATGTGCTGTTTGGGGAGGGTTTTTTGGAAGGGCCATCCTGCGTGACACTGCAGTGCCACTCCTAGATGGGCCCGGTGTTTGTGTCGGCCACTAGGGTCGCTAATCTTACTCACACAGCTACCTCATTGCGCCTCTTTTTTTCTTTGCGTCATGTGCTGTTTGGGGAGGGTTTTTTGGAAGGGACATCCTGCGTGACACTGCAGTGCCACTCCTAGATGGGCCCGGTGTTTGTGTCGGCCACTAGGGTCGCTTATCTTACTCACACAGCGACCTCGGTGCAAATTTTAGGACTAAAAATAATATTGTGAGGTGTGAGGTATTCAGAATAGACTGAAAATGAGTGTAAATTATGGTTTTTGAGGTTAATAATACTTTGGGATCAAAATGACCCCCAAATTCTATGATTTAAGCTGTTTTTTAGTGTTTTTGGAAAAAAACACCCGAATCCAAAACACACCCGAATCCGACAAAAATAATTCGGTGAGGTTTTGCCAAAACGCGTTCGAACCCAAAACACGGCCGCGGAACCGAACCCAAAACCAAAACACAAAACCCGAAAAATTTCAGGCGCTCATCTCTAGTTCCTGCTAGACTTGTCATCTTCCTGGCATCTGATTCTCATGAAACTTGGATTCCATATAAGACACCACGGCCGGGACTTGGCAGAATTTCATTAAATTCACGCTGCTGTTTGCTGCTTTGTACTCTGCTGTTTTGGCTATTCTGTGACCAAAATCCAGAGACTCCAGACTTTACTAAGTGGCTGCAGTATAGTAACAGTGGCTATAGGGCATGGTGCTTTATACTCTGATGTTTAGGCTATGCTGTGTCCAGACTCCAGAGACTCCAGACTTCACTAAGTGGCTGTGCAGTTTAGTGTCAGTGTATATCGTGGCAGGCTGCACACTGCGCTATACTCTGCAGTTTTGGCTGTGCTGTGTCCAGACTTCAGAGACTACAGACTTCTCCAAATGGATGTGCAGTATAGTGACATTGTCTATAAGGGCATGCTGCACTATACTCTGCTGTGTCCATACAGATACTCCAGACTAATTGTGGCTATGCAATATAGTGACTGTGTATATAGGGGCATGCTCCACACTGCTGTTTGTTGTGCTGTACTCTGCTGTATTGGCTGTGCTTTACTCAAGTGAGCTTTTTTCACATGCATCTATAAGTCCCGTGATCCATGCAGTTCTAACTGAGCTTAAAATGTAACAATAAAAAAAGAATATATCTATTGTTTTTGTACTGATTGGTTGGTGCGCTTTACTCAAGTGCACTTTGTTCATGTGCATCTCTAACCCCTGTGATCTGTGCAGTTTAAACGGAGCTGCAAGTTTAAAAATAGAAAAAATAGAAAAATATATATCTATTGTTTTTGTTCTGGTTGGCTGGTGCAGTTTTCCCAAGTGCACTTTGTTCATATGCATCTATAAGCCCTGTGATCCACGTAGTTCAAACTGAGCTGCAAGTTTAAAAATAGAAAAATAAAACATATGTATTTTTTTTGTACTGGTTGGTTGGTCACTTTACTCAAGTGTGCATTGTGCATCTATAAGCCCTGTGATCCACGCAGTTTGAACTGAGCTGCAAGTTTAGAAATGAAAAAATAAAAAAAAAATATATATATTGTTTTTGTACTAGTTGGTTAGTGTGCTTTACTCAAGTGTGTTTTGTTTATGTGCATCTATAAACCCTGTGATCCATGCAGTGATCTGCAACTTGATAAATGAATAGATATTGGTTTAGAGAAGAGCAACCAAATACTAGTGCAGCAGCTGCTGCCACCAGTCATGATGATGATGCTAGTCAAGCAACGTCATCTACTAAAGCCAATGCTCAAGGGCATAGCGGGTCTAAGTCAGGTCATCTAAAATAAAAAAAACATTATACAGTGTTAAAGATAAAAAACTCTAATAAAGGGAAGGTTTGGTGCTGAAAAATATAAAATTTGCCATTCACCACATGCAGTGGCAAGGAAAGGCTCAGGCCTTTTCCTTTATTTCTGCGTGGTGTTTCTGCAACTGTCAATGAGGCATCTTCTTCTACAGATGGGTCCACGTTTATCTTGGCCTTTAATAGGATTAATTGAGACTGGGCAGTTGGATTTAATCCCCTGCTGTGATGACTTAATCCCCTGCGATATTGTTCTCTGTACTGTTTTGCAACTGAGATCAATAGATGAAGGGTTTATGTAAATAAACCATGGTGTGCCTAGGTGCAGCAAAGAGGCCAAAATAACCATGGATCTATCTGTATATCTCATGACGATGCAAGATATTTTCACTCAGACTCTAGAAGAAGTGTAAAAAAACTGAAAACCACTAAGGCAGTAAAACAAGCTGTATGTTCAGAAACAGAAATGTCACAAATTCCTGAGGACAGTCAAAGTATATCCAAGAGTGCTACATGTGAGCCTGATTTTACTGATACTGTACTCGCTGAGAAGCCACATTCTACCATGTCTACTCCCTCTGCAAATATGGGGATAAGCAGCAGAAGTATAGCTGATGACATAGAAGTTAAGGATGCCACTGTGGAATTGCAAGAGGATGAGGGTGATATTTGTTTAGCTGATGCTGGTGCTAATGAGGATGTTGAATATGTTGTTTATGTAAGTCACGCACCAGTGTAAGCAGCTCTTAGCCATGATATTAAGATTGCCATTCTCATGCCTGGGCATAAGACCAACAAATTCACCTTGGATGTGTGGAATTATTTTTACCCAACAACATTTGTCAAGCCATCTGTACCCTTTGTGGAACCACAGTAAGCAGAGGTAGGGATGTTAAGCATCTAGGAATCTCCACCCTGTTACATAATTTTCAGCAAGCTCATGACAAGTTATTGATACAATCAAAAGCTGGAGCTAAAAAAAAATAATAAGCAGTCAAGCATCAGTTTGCTACCTTCTCTCTACTAAATCCCAGCACCTGCAATCTCCACTGCCAACACATTCATGCTGAATATCCTCAGTATTCATCAGAGATAGTCCTGAATCCAGTTTGTTAAGATGACTCCTCCACATTTCAGGATTTCTCAGAAGAATCCTTGAGTGCTAGGCCTGCTGCTGCTAGGGGTGGTTCTTCATCCCAGAAGGGGATAAAGAAGACTACTAGTAGTATTGTAAAAAAAATCAATTGACTGTTAATGGGAAGCAAGTACTGTACGACAGCTCTCACCCAGTCACACAATGGATCACTGATGCCATCATGGATATGCTAGTATTAGATCTGCATCCAATATCTGCTATTAATGCAGTGAGTTTTACAAAGTTAACTGAGGTCCTATGTCCCCGGTACCAATTACCATCTTAGTTCCATTTTAGCAGAAAAGCCATTCCTCGGCTGTATCAGGACATAAAAATACCCGTAGTCATTGGCCTACAAAATGCCATTGTGCCCACTGTTCACTTAACCACAGATATATGGACAAGCAGCAGTGGGCAAACTAAAGCACAAATGACTGTGACATCCCATTGGGTGGGAGAATTGCCTTAAGCAGAAGCAGTAACTAACCAACAATATCAGCTCATTCAGAGTCAGGCTACTCTGTGTATCACAAGATTCAATAAGAGGCATACCGCTGACAATGGACAATTCTTCTTGCACCACCTTTCATTTCTGCCATTACTGTGTGACAATGTTTTATAGATGTGCTATAAATTATTGTGTGTTTGTGCCACTGCTATGTCGCGTAGTAATCAGCCAGCTCACTGCAGCCTTAGTCCAATAATAATGAAAATAATATTGAGCTTTGAGGAGGTTTTGAAAAAAATAAATAAATCCAAAACCAGTCCCGAAGGTTTGGTAAATCCAAATCCAAAGCCAGACGATGAATTAGAGCCGAATCCAAACAGTAAAAATGGTCAGGCGAACATCTCTAGTTAGTAAAATATATTGTGAGATGTGAGGTTGTCAATTTTAACTGGAAATTACTAAAATGAATGTTACTGAGATTAAAATACAGATCTAAAACCAAAACATGTGAGGCGGTATAGATAAAACAGAATCCAAAACCCAAGCCGGGCGACAAATTAAAACCAAAAATAGAAAGAATGTGCCAGCGCACATCTCTGTTTTAAATATACAAGATACATTGTGGCTCACACAAACATTATGTTTAGCATATAAGGGATCCGGTTAATTTGCTGGCTGTCAGGATCCCGGCGGTCACTACTCCGATACCGGAATCCCGACATCCGTCAATGCTGGTCATTCCAAGTTGTTCGCTCGTTGCTGATTTTTGCAACAAATCGATTAAGGCAAAAATGCGCAAGCGCATGGTACGCAGTGCGCATGCGCTAAGTATTTTTGCACAAAATTTAGTAGATTTACTCACGTCCGAACAAAGAATTTTCATCGTTGAAGTGATCAGAGTGTGATTGACAGGAAGTGGGTGTTTCTGGGTGGAAACTGACCATTTTCAGGGAGTGTGCGGAAAAACGCAGGCGTGTCAGGGAAAAACGCGGGAGTGCCTGGGGAAACGGGGGAGTGGCTGGCCGAACGCTGGGCGTGTGTGTGACGTCAAACCAGGAACGAAACGGCCTGAGCTGATCGCAATCTGTGAGTAGGTCTGGAGCTACACAGAAACTGCTAAGAAATTTCTATTCGCAATTCTGCTAATCTTTTGTTCGCTATTCTGCTAAGCTAAGATACACTCCCAGAGGGCAGCGGCTAAAATCTGCTACTATGCGAACAACTCGGAATGACCCCCAATGTCGACAGCTGGAATACTGACGCTATAGGACTATTCCCACTCCTGGGTGTCCAATACACCCATAGAGTGAGAATAGATCATGTGGCAAATGCAGCGAGCCTGCAATGGGAATCTTACAGCTCAACCCACTGCCAGCATTCTGGCGGGCAGGATGCTGCTGTTGGGAAACTGACAGCTGGCTTCCCACCCACCAGCAAATCATATCTAATCCGCATATAATATCATACTAGGCTTTAGAATATATGTTGTACTGGATCATTTTTGTGTTCTAGTGTACTGCATGTGTGTTATTTTTAAGAAAACTTAAATGCCAGTGCTAATGTTAAGAATAACAAAAATTAAAAAAAAAATGCAAATTTTCTGGTCAAATTTAGAATTGAATGTAACATGTACTGGGAGTCCTCATTAGGCTTCACTGAACTTCCACATACTACTTTTAGATGATGTATATAATTCCTATACCTATGGGCTGCTGACATTGGACCTGATTAAGATGAGGATGCTGTTAACATTGCTGCTGCATCCTAGGGTATATAGATGCCTTCTGCATGCTGCTTTGTCTGAGGACGCAGCATCAGATCACTCTGCGGAACCATTGGCCAGGGGGGTCATTCCGAGTTGATCGCTCACTGCCATTTTTCGCAGCGCAGCGAACAGGTTACTACTGCCCATGCGTTTGCACCGCAATGCGTAGGTGCGTTGTACGGGTACAAAGAGGATCGTTGCTGGGTGATGGATTTAATGAAGAATCCATTCGCACAGCCGATCGCAAGGAGATTGACAGGAAGAGGGTGTTTGTTGGTGGCAACTGACCATTTTCAGGGAGTGGTTGGAAAAACGCAGGCATGTCCAAGCGTTTGCAGGGTGGGTGTCTGACGTCCATCCGGGAACCAAAAAGATTGAAGTCATCGCAAGGGCTGAGTAAGTTCAGAGCTACTCATAAACTGCAAAAAGCTTTTTAATCCCGATTGGCTGCACACGCGTTCACACACTTGCAATGTGAAAATACACTCCCCTGTGGGCGGCAACTATTCATTTGCACGGCTGCTAAAAGTAGCTAGTGAACGATCAACTTGGAATGAGGGCCAATGGCCCTCATTCCGAGTTGTTCGCTCGGTAAATTTCATCGCATCGCAGCGTTTTTCTGCTTAGTACGCATGCGCAATGTTCGCACTGCGACTGCGCCAAGTAAATTTGCTATGAAGATAGTATTTTTACTCACGGCTTTTTCTTCGCTCCGGCGATCTTAGTGTAATTGACAGGAAATGGGTGTTACTGGGCGGAAACACGGCGTTTTATGGGCGTGTGGATGAAAACGCTGCCGTTTCCGGAAAAAACGCAGGAGTGGCTGGAGAAACGGGGGAGTGTCTGGGCGAACGCTGGGTGTGTTTGTGACGTCAAACCAGGAACGACAAACACTGAACTGATCGCAGATGCCGAGTAAGTATGAAGCTACTCTGAAACTGCTAAGACGTGTGCTAATCGCAAAATTGCGAATACTTCGTTCGCAATTTTAAGAAGCTAAGATACACTCCCAGTAGGCGGAGGCTTAGCGTGAGCAACTCTGCTAAATTCGCCTTGCGAGCGATCAACTCGGAATGAGGGCCCATATGCGTAACTTTCAGATTACTCAGATTGGCCACCGCAGCTCCATAAATGAGGCCAGAAAATCTGCATACACAGATCACCCATCATCAGATGTTTACATAAATCATTGGGTTTGTGTACAAATCCGAATCAGGCCCAGAATCAGTAAATATAGTTATTATTGAAAAAATGTGATAAGAACAAATAAAGGTCAATAAAAACCATACTTGCCAACTCTTCTGCAAATTGCGGGATAATCCTGTATTTTTGGGCAGTCTCCTGCACCCACAGAAGAGTGGCTAGCTTTCCTGCATACTGCCTGCTTCTTAGTGGTCTGTTTAATTGGCATGTTATGGGACTGTCGCAGCCATCTCAAAGTGGCTGCTTAAACCATGCACAGTCACACACATAGGAGGCCATAGTCAGACAGAAAAACTGCACCTGCAGTAGGGCTTTTGCAAGTTTCGATGGTGCATCTGACTGTGGCGTATACGGATGCACTAAATCTGTATTACTGCGTCAGAAGCAAGCAAAGTTATTTTGCAAATGGAACAGATGTCATAACAGTGTTAGAAAAGCTGCCTTAAGTTCCATGAAGTAATTAAGCAGCAGAGACACACAGCCATTAAAAACAACAGCTGTAATACAATGGGCTATCCAAGCAAAGTTCTGTATAAAAACAGTCAATGCAGTTCCTCATGTTCTGATCAGGCAGTGTGATATTAAGTCAAGTACTTTTTATTATCAACTGTATGTCAGCCCTCCAGCTGTTACATCTTACTTTGGTTGGTATTATTGTGCTTCAGGATTACAGTACCAGCAGCGATTGCCAATCAGGTCACCTAATATTACACTCGTCTTTGGAACCTAAATGATGAGAGTGAAACTTTCCAACTGTAAAGAAATGGGGATTGTGTATGGGATGAAAGTTACACCACTTTATTAAAAATCCTGCCTGGACTGTACTTTTTAGCCCCATGTTCTTTAATTTCTTCATACCCTGATGATTATGTTAGACCTCTACTGATGATATGGTATTGATTATGTGTTGCATTTTAAAATTTTGTGGTAGATGTTTCCATATGTGTTTCTCCATGTTTTTAGGAATTGACTATATCAGTGGTACCTGTGAGGGAATTAAGACATCTCCCTGGAAAAAGCATCTCACAAATTAAATTCTCCCTCCACATGGGACACTCAATTGTTGAGTGAATTAAGGTACCATTGTCCCTACCTTACTCCCTATTTACCAACGGTGAGCTATAACAGACAGATGGACATGTAAATCATTGACCTTAGGCTAAGAGGGAATACTCTTCTGGGGATTTGTTGTGGGAACTATCATGTGGAATTGTTGGATTGTATTACTGCTGTTTTCTCACCCAGTCTGGTCAACAAACCAGCATTTAGTTTCATCTACTGCCATGCCTGAGTGATCTGCAACCCTGTATCTTCCCATCAACACATTGCTGATACTGTTATTTGCTTCTTAACTAACTTTTCCTTACCATGTACTGCTGATGGAGATATAGCCCATTTAAATGCTCCCTGGGTGGAGGTAGAAATTGACCAGCTGATCAAACAGCTTCTGGCTAACAAACTTCTGGCCCAGATGGCTTTATTCATGTACAATATTTTATGTTTATGTTCATGGGCTAACTTTTGCCTACACATACATTATTCTTTAATGCTGTGATGCAGAACATTTTCTCCCCTTTAAATGCTAAAAACCCAAGTTTTGACCTTTCCAAAAATTGTAAATTATCTTGCCAAATGAAATAATTTTATGCCCATTTTTTTATGGAGAAATTAAGTGTGCCAACCACATCTACCCCATATTTCCCAGCTGTCTGTATCCTGATCATATGGATTTAATATTAGACAGACAGGTCTCAGATACTATCTATGGAGTGCTAAAACCAAGGCTGTTTTGGTTTTATTAGATGCAGAAAAAACATTTGACTTACTCCATTGGCTTTATATCAAAGAGGTGCTTTACCATTTTGGTTTCTATTATGAAATTCTCATCTCTATTATAGCATTACTGTATATAACACTGAACCTTTGGCAGCTTTGCCAAGCCATACAAAAGTACTATAGTTCAAAGCTGGAAGGACCTCTATATGCCTATTATTGCCAAAGTGTTTCCCAAGATTCAATTCCTTTTCCACATGGAAACTGCAGTTATTCCATAATCTTCCTCTGCTACTTCTCCCCTCATGAACTTGTTCATTTTCCATGAATACAGGATGTCACTGATGCTGAAAGTCCTCTTGAACCTCATTCTTGCTCTGCCTCTGACACTTTAGCATCAATGCATGACTTCAGATAACTACTTAGCTTCTTTTGTTCCTTATAGTTGTTCATTTGCACATGTATTTACCTTGCTACTTGTTAATTTGATATGTATCTTATCATGCTCGGCTCCTCAGGATTTTTCCATTGTGATGCATTGCCCTCCACCTTTCTTGTCCTTTCCCTTCCTTCTCTATGTTTTGTACCCCTTTTGTTCCTTTTTATTCTTTTGTTTGTTTTTTCTATAACAAATAATCAATAAGCATACTGATGTTAAAAATACGTTATCATCTGGGTAGAACAGTTGGGTTATCAAGTTACTAATTAAATACATTCTCCTAAAGAGAGTTCTCAAAGTTGCAAAAAAAGTCTAAGTTGAACATCAATAACATGTCCAATCTCTATACTGAATATTACATTTGTAAATCAAAAGTAAATTAGTGACCCTTTCCATACTGTATCTACTAATAATTTCTAATGTTATTAAGTTCTGTAAAACATTTATTACTATGTATGGGGGTATGGATTACTTTCATAAGGTAACTAACAATGTCCATGTGGAACCAATGTGTCGAAATAGATGAGAATTAAAGCGTAAAAAAATATTTGCTTTTGATACTGACCCAGCTCATTGAATATTTTTCTCAGCTAACCCAACCTTGATCTTTATAACATGATTCCTGACTCATTTCTAAGTACTCTGTTGCTATCTAGCAAATCTAACACACAGTATGACCTGCAGAAAAGTACATGACTCAGTTGTGTGGGCGCCTGGTTAAAACCAGTGCTCCCATTAAACACTGTACTATAGCAGTTACTAGCAGCACAGTGAGTTCAACATTACCTGTGTTAAGTTTCTATATTCTTCCTGTGCTTATACAGGTTTCATCCTGCTGCTCTAGTTTCTTCCAACAGTCAAATATTAATTGGTAAAATAACTGGCTACTGAAAATCATTAATCATGTGTGTATGTGTTTATGTTTGAATGCATTGTAGAGAATTTAGCATGTAAGAGAGATGGGTTGGGATTAATTTTGCAGCATTTGGGATGCTGGTAGTCAGAATAGCGAATGTGGCATCCCGATGATCAGAATCTTAACCCTAACCCCCATGGTGTTGCCTAAACCTACCTCCTTCCCATCGGCCTAAACATTTAACCCATCAGGGCACAGCCTAACCCTAACCCTCCCCCCGTAGCCTAAATCTAAACACACCTCCCCCTCCATGGTTTACCTGTCCTGTGTCCCGGTGGATGCTCGTACGGGATCCCAGCTGTTGGATTCCGATGCTGGGATGGTGACCCTATTTGGGATGCCAGAGTCAGCATTCAGCTTTCCAAATAGTGTCATGATTCCGACATTGATATTCTGACTGCCGAGCTCCTCACCAGATCCCAGATAGGCAAAGACCAACGGAAATAATAAAACCAGTCGTAGTAAAGCAGAGTATAAAATGTGGCCACAATTTAAGTCATTTAAATTAGCTCTTCAAGATAGAGTAATACTGTATATAATATAAATGTATAAAAATGTATTTCATGTATTATAATGAATTGGAAGGTTTAAAAAAAAGTTTCATCACCTATTCCATCTAGTAACAGCAAAGATATTGAGACTGTAATGGTAAAAATGTGAGAAAAAAAGACACATTCTTCTGTAAGTGCTCAGTCAATAACAGATAACATCATACTATCAAGAGAGCAGACTTTAGATTTTTACCAGTTTTTTATGTTATCAGGCTCAGTAATTGTATTGAATCATGTAACATTCAGTCAGCTGTCAGAATAAAATATGACCTATTGTGATAGATCATTTATAGTGTATTTTTCTTTTCTTTGTTATTATTTATTGGTGTAGCTTTAAAGAAAACAAGCACATTGTTTAATTGGATTATATAAGAGTAATCAAAAAGATCTAAGGACAGATTTACGGTATCTATGCATTTCATGAGTTCTTTTCTAACAAGACCAGCTAAACCAATTTGTAAAATGCAGAAAGTTCAAATTAAAATATATATTTTACAGGTTTATATTTCACTTTGGTGAAATTTCTTCTTTGTTACAGTGACAGAAATTTTCAGAGAATTTGGGACAGTGTGGAGAATCCAAGGAGGAAGGGAACTTAGGGCCTTATGTGGTCACATGCAGCAGTTATGTACATAGAGTCTGCATATGCGCAGCACCCATAGTGCGTGTGCGCAATCCTTCACCATGAGATCGCATCCCTGAAGGATGTGATTGCATGGTGATTGACAGGTGATGGGAATCCGGGGGCGGTGACACAACATTGGGAGGGAAGGAGGGGACAGGAAACACAGGTGTGTCATGACCATTTTAGGGGGCTGACGGATGATGTTGCCTGCAGTTCCTGCAAAAGGAAACATGGTGGCGGTGTCCCTGCCTATGTAGCTATGCTGCATAGGCAGGGGTCTATCTCTAGTCAATGCGATCAGATCACGGGGCAGTGCCACACATGCTGGATGGCTTTGCCCTGTGCTGCCCACAGCATGTGAGTATATGGGCGAAGATTTTGCTGCGAGTGCAAAATCTGCGACCAACCCTGAATAGCCTACAAAGTGTCACTGTACAAGAAATTATTGGGCAATAAAATATATGACATCAATAGATAATTTTAAGTTGATAACATGTTAAATGAGTGGGAAATCATGTGTATGAAATGCAATATAGCTAAGTAGTGCAATACACCTGCCCTTTTTTTCAATAATACAATACATGCAATGTAAGGAAAAGAAATACTATTCTAAGTCAACCATATTATATGTATTTACTTCCTATATGTGAGTTATTGTCGGACTGGATTTATTATTATTGACAGCGGCTGGCTGGCAACTTTTAGCCTGGGGGGCAAATGCAATCAAGTGGCCCCGGCTTCTCTACCAGTTCACGGCAATGCAAAATGGATGTGGCAGAAACAACTGCAGGTGTGGTTTATCTAATGGGGATGCAGTTTAAATGTCTAGTGAAATATCTGAAAAATCATTATGTCTAAGATCAATAATCAAATCCATTGCCTACCAGCCCTGTGACAAACAGAAGCTATTCTAGTGACTGATATAAAACATAGGAAACAATGGGCCTACTTCAGATGTGGATTGAGTGGCTGTCACTTCCTTGGAAGCAGCAGTGATAGCGCTGTATGGTGATGCAGCTGGAGGAGTCTATTACAAGTAGACGCCTCCTGCTGCAGTAGTGATCTGACCTGCGTCCTAGGATGTAGACATCCGATCACTGACTCCCCATCGGGCAGCTTGCAGAGATCCCTGGACTCTTCTCTCACCCTAAACAGCGATGATATGCCTACATTATGGGAAACTGAGGGCTTTAACCCAAATGGAGCAGTCAGTCTATCACTGAAAATCTGCTGCCATCCTACTTCATACATTGCAGGACCCATTTGTGCACACTTTCAACAGGTCCTGCACATGAGCAAAGTACCGATAATAAGTAGCAACATCAACTGGACCAGAATGAAGTGCAATATACTGTACACTAACCACTTTACATCACCTCCCTCAGCTCCATCAATGTCCAAATTACATAAAATATACAGTATATCAAGACACAAAAAAAAGTAAGAAGTTGCAGAACAAAACAAGCACATTCATAGCACAGAGGGGCTTGAATAAGCAAATAATAAATCACAATAAACCATTAACATTACATCACTGTTCCAGGAGCATACAGGTGACACACTACTGTAATTCATTTCAGCAACTACATGTACGCAGAGTAAGCATCAGTATATAGCTTATGGAGGTAATGTATATACACAAATGTGTTTTTTGCCAAAAACTATAACACCTATCAAGTTCCTGATGATGTTCTGGTGGTGCTGCATGGTGTAAGTGGGCATAGGTGGGACTGCATAGTACCAGTGTACAAAGGGTGGGTGCACAAGGGGGATGTATGGTGTCATTGGGCACAGGTGGGCTGCATAATGCCAGTGTACACAGTGTGTGGGCATAGGGGGGATTCATAGTTTCAGTGGGCATGGGTGGGCAGCTTAGTACCAGTGTACACAGGGTGGGGGCATAGGGGGATGCACGGTGTTAGTGAGCACTTGTGGGGCTTCATAGTACCAGTGTACACAGGGTGGGGGCACAGGCGGGATGTACGGTGCCAGTGAGAACAGGTGGGGCTGCATAGTACCAGTATACACTGGATCAGTATGAAATGCCGGCAGATGGGATACTGGCTGTCATGATCCCGACAGCTGGAATATTGTCCGCCGTAATGCTGGAAGTGGAGCGAGAGCTAGGAAGCCCCTTGCTGGCTCGCTTTGCTTGCCACGCTGCTGGCATGGTGGCTCATTGCATTCAACACAGGTTCTATTCTCCCTCTATGGGTGTCGTGGACACCCACAGAGGGAGAATAGACTGTGGCGCTAGTATTCTGGTAGCAGCATTTCACCAGTAGTCGGGATTCTGGCATTGGCATTGTGACTGCTAGTATCCCGACTAGCGGTATTTTAACTGCTTCCTGTATACACAGGGTGGGGGCACAGGGGGAATGCATGGTGTCAGTGGGCACAGGTGCAGCTTCATAGTGCCAGTGTACACAGGGTGGGGGCACAGGGAGTATGCACAGTCTCAGTAAGCATAGTACCAGTCAGTGGTGGATTTTACCTATGGGCTGTAGGATTTCAGGCCTGCAGGACTACCTATAGGCTCCATGTAAAATCCACCACCCCTCTCAGTGTCAGTGAAGCTACAGTAGATGCAGTCCGTGACTGCACTGGGTTCACTGTGACTGGCAGTGATTTCCTATTGGAAGTCCTACCTGTCAGTTACAGACACACAAGTCAGTCCCATTAGCAGGTGTCTCCTCTGGGACTGCCAGAGAGGGCTGCGATAAGCAGAGAGCTGGCTTCTTGTAGGAATCTTCTCTTTGTCTTTTGTGCAGCCCTATCTGGCTTCTATGGGCTGCAGTCATTGCAGTCCATAGAAGCCAAGGGTTTTCACATGAGCCAGGAGTTTGCGCAGGGACAGTTGCACTATGGCATCTGTGCATGTGCTGGTCCCAGCACGTGCTGGATCCATTGCACAGGTGCCAGGACCCAGGGACTGACTGACTCCTATCCTCTTTGGGCACAGGGGTAGCGGCAGTGCCTCTAGAAAAACAGAATTAGGAGCCACCGCTTCTACCAGGGTGTGGACACAGATGGGATGCACGGTGTCAGTGGGCACAGGTGGATCTGCATACTATCATGTAAACAGACTGGGGACAGAGGGGGCTGCACAGTGAAAGAGTATAAACAGTGGGGGCACAGGGAGATGCACGGTGTCAGTGGGCACAGGTGGGGCTGCATAGTACCAGTGTACACAGGTAGGGGTACAGGTGGGACTGCACAGTGTCAGTGAGCACAGGTGGGGCTGCATAGTACCAGTGTACACAGGGTGGAATCAGAGGGGCGCCTTCACAGTGACATAGTATACACAGTGGGGGAACAGGTGATACCGCACAGTGTCAGTGTACATGGGGTAGAGCTTTACGGTGGTAGTCTCTGCTAAGTGTGGGCAGAAGTGGTGTTATACAGTACAATGCCAGTGTACTAGTTTTTACCTGCTTTAGTTTGCAGACAGCTACTGACTCCCAATACAATCTCTTCCGAGGTGAAGCTGGCCCAGAAGTTCATTCTTTAAGCAGGGAGTTCACATAGCACTATTCTAAACTGCTACTAACTGCATTGACCTCTGACCCCCCCCCACCTCCCTGTGCATACTCCAGTAGAAGGAAGAGCAGCCTGACTCCTCCAAGCCACGACCCCTGTATCCACTTTCCAGCCCCTAGGGTCCTGGGAGAGGACACCTAGCTCCCCACTGATCAGTGGTGGCCATTTTCTTATAACTTGCAATGGGGGCCGCCATTTTCTGCTAGCCTTTGCTGTTCACCAGCCAGGCAGGGGGGGGTTAAACATTATAACTCAGAGCAGTCGGAAGCAAAAGAACCTCTGTTTGCCTTCCCCAGCCAGGCAGCCTGGATCACTTCATTTTTACTGGCCCAGGGGGCAGATGGCACCCTGTTCCCCATTGCCAGCCAGCCTCTGATTGATTTCATTCACCCTTTTATTAGTTTGCAGTTTTAGCCATTTTGCTAATTGACTATAACTACTGTAAAGTATGTATACAAAACATGGGGGTAACTGAGTACTGGTGAACAAATTTAATTCTATGGGAAAGATGGCTGCTAAAAAGGGAACCCTGCCTTTAACTACCTGCCTGCCATGATCGCATTGTTTATGACAACACCTGGCAGTGCATTATCTGATATGGTAACCTACGATGTGACCAGTCAGATACACAGCATGGGCAGCTTAAGGAATAGAATCTTCCTGCAGCTGTTACTCTCAGAGGGACCTCCTTGTCCCTCTGCTTCCCTGCACCCTCCTCCAGTGTCTGCTGTGCTACCAATCACTGCTGATCAGTCAGCACAGCAGGACCCCCCGTCCAGCAACTGCAGACATTAACAGCCATCAGAGAAAATTAAATTATGCCCCAGTAGGGGTAAATTTACTATAATTCATGATCATTCGAGTTGGCAGTCACAACCGTAATTCCATCTCGTTAAGTTACTAAACACAAAACACGGCAGTGTTTGCTCAAATAGACATGAAAAACACAATAGAACAGACATGTACAGTATGAATAAATAAACCATCAGCCAAACTCAGAAGGACTTTCCATAGGCACCAATAATTTACCAACATTGGTTTCTGCAAACACAATTGTGAATTTCCTAAAAATGCACTTTTCAAATAGAAGTCCTTTTAAACAGTGGGGTACATTTACTAAGATGAGAGTTCTATTTAAGATGGGATGTTGCCCATAGCAACCAATCAGAATATACTTCTTATTTATCTAGCACTGTCTAGAAGAAAATACCTGGAATCTGATTGGTTGCTATGGGCAACATCCCATCTTAACTAGAACTTCCATCTTAGTAAATTTACCCCAGTGTGTTTTGAGAAGCCTGCACGGATCAGTGACATCTGTGCAGTGCTTCACTGTGTAAAAGTATAATAAAGTGTTAAAAATTGAAAAATATAAACTGCGTGGGGTCCCGCCTCATAAGCATAACCAGCCCTCGGCTCTTTGAGCCAGTACCAATTCTAAAAACACAGTGGAAAAATTGTGTGAGGTCCCTCTGTATTTAAAGAATCAGCACCAGGCTCTTTTCCAAAAATATGGGGAAAGAGCACATAGGGGTCCCCATATTTTTAAAAGCAGCACTGGGCTCCACTAGCCAAGGAGGTAATGCCACAGCTGAGGGACATACTTAAATTGGTCCCTGTGGCCATAGTATTATCACCTAACTAGTTAGCCTGGATAGGGTATTTTTGGGGAGTGGCAACTACCAATAAAGAGGTCCCCCTTTCCAGGTCACCCAAGGGCCAGGGCTGAAGCTCGGGACTATCTCCGACATCCCTGTGTGGTGGATGCTGAGTTGATAGCATTTGAGTCTTAAAAAAAATAATAATAATATTGTTTTACTTGTGGAACTATGGGTCCCAGCAAGCTTACCCTGTATACTGGTAGTTGGAGAACCACAAGTACCAGCATGCGTGGCATTAAAGGGCCAACTTGTATCTGTAGTTTCACTGGTAAAACAAATATTACAAATAAGACATTACACACACACACACACACCATAGTTACAAAAATTTTATAAATCACACTTGCACACTGGCGGTCTGTGGTAGACCAAAAGTTTAATTGAGGTCAATTTTGTGGTTGCCTTAATTGACGTTGTGTTCTACCACAGATTGCTGGTTACCACAATAGACTTCAATGAGGATTATTCCCCACAGAAGTGTATATGCTCTGGCTCTGCTTCAGTGACAGCTCAGGAGCACTTCACTAATCAGGAGAGCACTACTACATGATGCTCCCTGATTGGCTTGTGGGTCTCTAAGTGACAGATGTCAAATGGAGGCATGCCATTTTGGAAAGGGGATCCATGTGTATATACAAGGATCCCCTTATGTCCACAGGACTGGCAATTTTGATGTTTTATTTTTCAGCCTTGGGATGCCTACATGAAAAGAAGAGGACCAATCTACACTGGATTTAGGCTAGCATGTATTTTTTTAACAGGTTGCCTATGTATTTCTACTAGACAAGAGTATTGAATGGCTATGGGAGATGGTAGGTAAGTATGTGTGATTGTGTGTATGTATGTGAGTGTGCAAGGGTGATTTATTTATTTATTTATTTTGTAAAGACATTTTTTATTGGTGAGATGATATGCTAAAAGAAAGTGACCTACACAGAGGTTTCAAGATGACGAACAACTTAATGACATCATAAAAAGATTCAACATCACAATGTTAAAGTAAGGATGTGTACATAAGTGTTTATCGAAGGAGCCAATACAATAAAAGAAACAGTGCATAAACATATCCTTTGTGTTTTATGCGAGTAATACAAAGAAGAACTAAGAACCAATGTAAAAGAAGTGTGAGAAAAGAGAAATAGTAAGCATGAGAAAGGAAGAAAGTGGAAAATTAGAGAAGGGCATGGAAAGAAGGGTAAGAGGGGAAGGGAAAAAGGGGAAAGATAAAATAAAGAACAGGAAATAATCTGACCAATTCATCCCTAAAGGGTTATAGAAATTGACAAGTGGAAAGTATTATAGGAGGAAGAAGAGGGACAGGGAACAATCGGGTAAAGGCATTGAAATAAAAAGTTCAAGGTTCCCAAACTTTAAAACATTTTAGGGCAGATCCCCTAAGTGTACTTGTAATATACTCCATCGAGTGGATGTGCCATATTTTAGCAATAATCTCGGCAGATTTTGGGAGTTTAGCAGTCCTCCATCGAACTGCTATACAACATCTTGTCGCAAGAGCATGGTGAGTAAACAGTTTATGTTGGTGTCGAGACGCTTCAGGTAAGGTCAGTGAGAGGAGAAAATAGTTGTCAGCAAAAGGGATATGGAGAGATAAAATTAAGCTAGCTAGAGTCGCAACTTCGCACCATAAAGGAGTTAATTTGGGGCAATCCCACCAGACATGGAAGAATGTACCGTCCAATTGTCTACATCGCCAACATAATGGGGAGACCTCTGGGTGCATATTGTTAAGTCTAGTGGGGACATAATACCACCTATAGAATAGTTTATATGCATTTTATTTTAGTCTAACACAAATAGAGCTAAGGTATAGATCTCAGAACAATCTTCCATGTCAAAGTTTCCCCCCAAATCCGATTCCCAGACCCTCTCATGAGAGTACCTAGTATCCGAGGAATGGGATGAAACTAACGTATATAAGGCAGAGATAAGCCCTTTAGTGGACCCTCTCCAAAGTATCAAATTCTCAACAATAGTGGCCTAGAGCTAAGTCTCGTCACAAATGATGTGTGAAAATGTCTAATTTGCAAGTATTGGAAAAAGAATTTATGTGGGATCGAAAAATGTAGCCTGAATCTCTGCAAATGTAGGGAAATCTGGGATCTGGTAAATATCATTGAGCAGTCTAATTTCACTGTTTTTCCAACATGCAAATGCATTCGGAGAACATCCCGGGCGAAAGCTAGGGTTGTCAAACAGTGGAACCAGGGGGCTGGGATAAGGTGCTAAATTAAACAGTTTATTAGCTGAGTCCCAATCATCTAAAGTATGAGATACAATGGGGTGGGCAGAGACCAATTTGGGGCAGGACGATCTAAGGAGCCACATCAAAGAGGAAACCAAGTGCATTTTAAGGGAGTTAGATTCTATTTCAACCCATGTCTTTCAGAATTAGATCAATACCGTAAAATACATTGTGCTAATCTCGATGCCAAGTAATAAGATTTAAAATTCGGAACACCCAAACTGCCATCAGAGGTGTGTCTTTGGATAGCCGAACGCTTCACTCTAGGTCTTTTTTTGGACCAAATAAATTATATGATATTATATTGAAGAAGCTTGAAGACATAGGGGGGCTCTTGAATCAGTAGGGTTTGGAAGAGATAAAGTAATCTTGGCAAAAGATTAATTTTGATGGCGTTAACATGACCAATCCAAGAAATATGATAACCTCCCCAGTCCTCAAGATCCTTCTGAAACTGTGTTAAAGGTTTAGGATAATTAGCCTAATAAAGTTGCCAGTAATTCTTGGTAATAGATACACCTAAATAGGATAAATGACGTTTATTCCAACAAAAGCGGTAGGACTGTTCAAGGGAATCTTTGACTGCCTGTGGGACATACAAGTCAAGAACCTGATTTTTGCACATTAATCTTATAACCCGAGACAGCTCAATAGTCCTCAATTTCCCGAAACAGGTACGGATGAGATTGGGCAGGGTCTGATATCGTAATAAGCACGTCATCTGTATATAGGGCAATTTTGTGCTCGGAGGAGCCAACTTTAATACCCTTAATATTCAGGTTGGTGCGAATTTGCGCTGCGAGCGGTTCAATAGTGAGGGCAAAAATAAGGGGGAAAGGGGGCAGCCCTGATGAGTCCCATTAGATATTAGAAACAAAGGGAAAGCTACCCCATTGACCAGCAGAGTTGCTCTGAGTTTGTCATAGAGAGCAGAGATACCATGAAGAAATCAGCTGTCCAAACCTATACATTGGAGCATTTGAAACATACAGTAAAGGGCCATTGAATCTGATCGAATAACTTTTTGGCATCCAATACCATAACCATGGCCGGATTTTTCTGTGTATGAGTAGCCTGAATCAAATCAATCATGTGGAGTGTATTATCAAAAGCTTGACAGGTGGTAATGAAACTTACTTGGTCTGAGTAGCGAAGGATGCACTGGTCCTAATCTATTTGTTAAAACTTCTGCATACATTTTAATGTCCACATTCAATAACGAAACAGGACAATAGTTAGAAACCAGGTCTGGGTCTCGTCCAGGTTTCAGTATGACAACTATGTTGGCCAAAGAGGTTAAAGGGTTGAAGGAGGCGCCATCAAGAAGATTGTTAAAGAAGACTTTCAAGAAAGGAGAAAGGGTCGACACAAAAATATATAGGTGCTGAATTTGAGTCCTTTAATGGCGGCAACAATTTCTTCATCTGAGTTGTCTGTATACAAGTCCATCAGCCATTGTTGACTTATTCATGGTAGCCGACAGCTGGACAGGAAGGAAGACAAAGAAGGAATCTCCCCCGGATCATGATGAGAGGCAGAGTCAGTCAAATTATATAGAGTCTTGTACCATAATACGATTAAAAATCAGAAACTATTTGCAATGGGTCATAAGAAATTACTCCAGATACATGCCTTCTAATCTAATGGATCAGACCAGACATCCTTTTCTGCCTAAATTAACTTGCTAGCACAGAATCTGTTTTGTCTGCTTTATCATATCATTTTTGTTGGAGTTTCCTCAATATGTTAGCTGACTTACGAGACAAGATAGTATTAAGTCTACCTTTTAGTAAATTGATTTAAATCAACAAAACCAATGTGGGGTGCCATATGTGTTGGTCTAGAAGTAAAGTTATTTCTTTTTATAAATTGATCATCTCTATCTGGGCCTATTTGCGTTGGAAAGAAGCTTTGCTAATAAGCTTTCCTCTAATCGTAGCTTTTTGAGCTTCCCAAATAATGCCTTTAGAAATCTCATCAGAGCTGTTAATTTCAAGGTACTCAGAGATGGCAGTTTTGATATCTTGCAAAATAGAGAGCTCTAATAACAAAGCATCATCCAGGCGCCATGAACAAGACTTGTGGTGAAAAGTGAAGAAATCTAGGAGTAGATAGGGGCCCACATGATTAGTCCATGAGAAGGGTGTGATACCTGCCGCCGTGACCGAGGGAGCAAAGGACCAAGAAACAAATATCATGTCAATACGAGAGTAAAGCTGATGAGGACCAGAATAGTACATATAGTCCCTGGTGGTTGAATTTTTAAGACGCCAACAATTGGAAACCAAGAGTTTATTTAAGCCCGTTGTAAGGATTTGAGACATAATCATCACTTCAGGGGAATGTTTTAACTGATAGGGGCAGTTTTATCGAAGGAGGGATCTGGGACTGCATTAAAGTCTCCACCTATAACCAAATGTCTTTGAGCAAATTTCTCAATTAATTTAAATATTTTAGAAAGAATGAACTTTGTCCTGTATTGGTGCATAGAGATTAACTAATGTTATTTGTTCTGCTGCTATGGAGCTCAATAAAATAAGGTATCAACCATCCATATCAACTATTAGCTTGGAAAGGACAAAGGGAAACTGATTTGAAAATAGAATTGCCCCCCCTCTTTTTTTGCACGGGCTGAAGCAAAAAAGGTCTTAGGAAAATGTCTGCTCTTTAATTGAGAGTGATCGCCAGTAAGGTGTATTTCTTGCAACAAGATTAGATCTGCTTTTTCACACCTACAAGCCCCTAAAACTAAAGTGCAACATCTAGGGGAGTTGAGTCCATTAACATTTATAGAGAGGACTTTGAATACCATAATAATATGTAAAATCTATAACAAAATTCCCAAAACCTCCGAATTGAGTCACAACATGGGATAATGATAGTCTTTCGGGTTAGGAAAGAATAGGACAGACAAGAGAGAAAGAAAAAGAAAGGAAAGAGGCCTGAATAGGCCAAATCCCTAAACATAATAGACCATGAAATCGGGACTAAAGACAGCAAACTGCAGATAAAGTCTCAGATAAAGACCAAAAGGGTATGAACGTGGGAGGGGATGTGGTGGGGTGGGGGGGGGGGGTAAAAGGCATTACAAAACTAGAACTTTAAGCAGACCAGAGGCCCTCAGTTGCAAATAATAAATGAGAAAATAGTAAGAGGAGAGTTACAAACCTATCCCACCACGAAAATGGGAGGAAGAGGGGCAAGAATGCAACTGAATGCAGCCTATCAACAATTGACATGTCAAAGTAAACTAAGCAAAACCTGCACAAACACGTAATAGACTAGAAATTGCTTGGTGAGCATGCATACCAGAACTGAACCAAAGACAGGGAGATGTACATGCTAAACAATTATAAAAGGAAATGTGGTAAAACCCAACAGCCCTATCTATGTTTAGGTAGATTTACACAGAGAGGGGCAATAGTCATAAGAAAAAAACATTTCAAATAGTAAATACATCACATTAACAAATGAAACCATGCTTCAAGGAGAGGCAGAGTCATCCTCTCTGCTTCATCATACCTGCATCCACTGGGGTTGCGGGGGACGAGGACATTGAGGTCTAGGAGGTTCATGAGATGAGCAAGGGGGAGGGGGATCTGGAAGAATGTCCATGTTCTCCAGCAATTTTTGGTCTTGTTCCATGGTTTTAGCCACATGAACAGTATTGTCAGCCAAAACTTGGAGTTGAAATGGAAAGTTCCAGCGATACTTCACATTGTGCTGATGTAGAACTTTTGTGATGTGTCGGAGATCTGTCCTCTTTTGAATAGTGAGAGGGGGAGAGATCCTGAAATATTTGGACTGTCATATCTCGGAACGCTATATTTGGGTATCTCTGGTTACACCAAACAATTTTTCTTTAGTGCGATAATAGTGTAGTCTGGTAATTATGTCCCTAGGCTGCTGACCTGATGGTGGTTAAGTTTGGAGAGCTCGGTGCGCTCTATCCAAAAGCAAGGTATCATCTGACAGGTCCAGGAGGAAATGTCTGAAGAAATCTCGAAGGAAAGCTGGCAAATTAGAGGGAGTGACCAATTCCGGTACATTTCTGAGCATCAAATTATTCCTCCTTGATCTGTCCTCCGGGTCCTCTTGCTTCTCTTTAAGGTCTTTGATTTCAGAGCGAAGTAGAAGAGTTCTCTATCCACCACGCCTTGATATCTACACAGGTCTTCAGTCTTAGACTCTAGTACATCTGTATGTGTACAAAGGGCATTCAGGTCAGATTTGAAGTCATCCACTGCCCTCTTAAGTTCTTGTTGAAAGGTCATTTTAATTCCCTCAACCTGAGTGGTGAGGACAGGATGTATGGTCAGGTCAATATCCATCTTAGGAGGAGAAGGAGGTGGATATTAGCTGTGTTTATCAGTCAGTTGTGATGAAGCTTTGGTTTTGGGAATGAACAAAGCAGGAGTGGTAGCATTAGCAGCTTTCTTCACTCTGTTTGAAATAAAAATAATGAAGAAGAGGAGAAATTGAATACAAATGAAAAGAGGTATGGATATGGAACCCTTAGTAGCAATAAAAGACGAAAGGGCCTCTGGAGGGCATATGTAGGTCATTATAAGGTGAGAGCAAGCATTAGCAATAACATATATGTCTGCACAGAGAATTGTAGAAAGGAGGTTAAATACAGTATTTGTGAGGAAGAGCAGCAGTATTAGAAAGTAGTGGCCGTTTCATCTTGGATGACATCTCACCACCTCAACGTAATATTTCCAAAACAGAGTTAATTATATTTCCACCGGCCAATAGTAGTTACCAACCTGATATCTCTATCACTGTTGAGAACTCAACAATCAATCCTACCCCACAAGCTTGCTGCCTAGGTGTCATACGTGACTCAGAAATGTCCTTTGCTCCCCACATTCAATCTGTCCTAAAACCATGTTACACGTATCTAGAAAAACATATCCAAAATACAACCCTACCTTACACAAGACACTGCAGAAGCTCTAATCCATGCTCTCATTATCTCCCACATTTATTATTGCAATAGTCTTCTTACTGGTCTTACCAAAAAGAGACTCTCACCACTACAATCCATTCTGAATGCAGCTTTGAGGCTAATCTTCTGATAATGCTGATTTATCCTTAGGAATGAAAGCTATACCTTAAACACACCTTAAATACACTTTACCATGGAGCCGCTGCGGCCACTATACTTAATGCACACTCTACGTACTTTGTCCGCTAATAGCGTACAAAGTCTCGTACTGTGTACGGACTTTGCGTACAAATGCTGCGCTGATGGTACAAAATACTCACAGCGCGTACACACCCAGAGATACACTTTAAACCTTATACAGCAATGCAATGCAATGATAATACACTTTAAACCTTAGCAGGGCAATGAAGACACCACACCAGATTGTAATTAAACCGCTGGGTTCCGAAACCACAGCGTATTATTGCTGAAAGGGGGTTACAATACAAATAATACAATATAAATATAACAGAGTAAATGGCTACATTCAATGGAACATACGTGAGTGAATTCGCTTGCACTTCCCGGTCCGGTCCTCCGTTATCTGATAGATAACGTTGTGAGTCTTGTGTCTGACCAGGCCAGCAGTAGACTCTCTTTATACACTTCTTCCAAAAAGCAATACAATAGATACTGTAATCTCTTTGTCTATTGGACTCAGGGATGCACATTTACAGTACAGGAGAGGTCATAGGTCGGTTTGAATAGGTGGGCAATGTCTGATCCAACTGCTCATGTGGGTGGTCTCCTCTGGATTCCCGCCGCATAGATAATGTACAGTAAATACAGTTTATATCTATATTCTGCTCCTGCACATAACTATCCGCGGGAATATGCGATCTTCCTCTAACCAACACCGGAATGTTACCCTTAAAATACCCTTCAGCTGGATACCAAACACCACCTTATAACCTTGTTCTGTCCCCTCCTATTCTGAAATGGTGATTCCCTTTGCTCTGAAACAATTTAAACTGCTGTTACTTTCTGATGTTGTTCAGGGCGACTATGTGTACATTGTGCACTATTTGGATTAAATATGTAATGTGTTTTGATAGCTCTCCATGCGTTCACAAACTCAACCGTAAATACCCATACCATGTGCTGATGCGCAGGATCGCGGGAGCGACCATACGCAAATTGCAAATATGTGCATGCACAGCAGAACAAGTACATGTGCGGAGGCCATCTGTGTGTAGTTTGTACGTGATGTGTGTACTGCAATATTTTTTGACTTTGACAGTCCACCCTTTGGCAGTCACCAATAACTTCCACTATCTAATCACTAAACAGAAAAAAATATCTATACAATATCTACAGAAGTTTGGATGGTTGGGAGAGAGTGGTAAGTAGGAAATATATGACCTAGTGGGATAGTAAAAAGCATGTATGTATGAATCCATGTCTGAGGGGCATGTATCATCATGCCATATATGTTCTAAATAAGCTTCCAGGTATTGCGAAGTTTAAATTAAATCCTTCTCATCCCGTATTAAGGGTCTGTAAATGGGCCAACAAACACTACCGAGCTTTTTTCGGCTTCTTGTTAAAACAAATGGGGTGCACATTTAGTTGATACATGGAGGGGGAAACATAAGTGAGTGCTAGTATATGTGGATATCACCTGTCGACTATGTGTGCTATTAACTGGAAGTTGCAGAGATGAAGATAAGACACATATCTAAAATACATTCACATAATCATTTTGGGTAGAGCAGATGTCTTTTCCGGATGGATGTATCTGGGCAGAGGGGGAAACAAAAGAAAAACGGGTGAAAGAAACAGGTCATGAAATTAATTTGCAATCCTTATCATAACACTGTCTCTATGGATGGGTCATAAATTAAGTCTGCTGCTATAACAGCGCCCTCGCTCCTTAGACTCATCAACTTTGTGCCGTGCTTGTGCCGCGTCAGAATTCGAACACACCTAAATATCAAACCAATAATTATGACGGCTCCCAGGATACAAAGGAGAAACTTCCCTACACTCATAATAACATTTTGAGCCCACTCTCCTAAACCTGAGAACCAATTTCGTGGGTTCAACCATGAGACCCAGCCGGTCAGTTCATTACTCACAGTCGCCAAGGTAAGGTTGTGTTTCCTCCTGAACTCCCACTTCAACTGCAAGATATTGTCCATCTTTTGATAGATAATCTCAGTTGGATCATCAGTGCTGTTCGTAATATACGTACAGCACTTCACCCCATTTTGAGTTGCCAGAGTAACACAGTACCCACCTGTCACGGCTGTGATATAATTTAGGACCATCCTGTGCTGAATCAGTTCCTTCTTGTAAGCTTGTAACTCCCTTCCCGTATACCTGAAGGTGTCGTCATACATCTCAGTGATATTATCTATCAAGTTCGCTAGCGCATGGATATACCTATAATTCCTCTGGCAGCACGGGTGATGTCTAATGCGAGAAGGAATTGAATCCCGGTGGATTCGTGGATCAAATCAGAGGCTGCGTGCTCTGTCATATCTATGAGGTGTCTCTTGATAATGTGTTCATAGTGAGTATGAGTATAAGGAACCTGAGCACTGCGGTGAATGTCTTTCATCTTATCATGGGTTATGGTCATAATCTCTGGCAGTACTCTCCCAATATAACACAATCCCTCTGAGCTCAGGGTAAGCCACTTGTACGCCTTCCTCCCACATATGAAATAGGCATCATCTGGGAGAACATAGGGGACAAAATATAACATCACCATATTACAAACTTTCCAAGTAAAGAAACCCATCCCTAGTTCTCCCATCTGTTCAGTACAAGTATCGGGCTGGATGATATGAGCACAATACCCTGGTGATACTTTTCCAACCCACATGGTCTTGCTTCCATGAGTATATCTATACCGAAAATACCTCCCACTGTTGGCTATTTGGCGTACAAGTTCAGAGTCTATGGGTATCCTATCAGCTCTGTGTTAAAAGGTCATTGTCTGGTTATTCCACGTCACTTCCCAATTTCCCGGTTTTCGGTAATTGGAAATATTAAAACATAAAAAGGATCTGTCTACATGATACTGGTGGAGCTTCAAACTAGGGGGCCTAGAAATATTGAATTTCTTGTCCACTGGTCTCACACCCCTTAATTCGAGTACCTCATCTATTGCTAATGGGTATGGTACTAATCCTGACTTGCTCTGACCTTGAGGTACCTGTGAGCACACCCAACATTCTGTCTGGTTTAAGACCTTACCCACTAGTGAGTAGTAATCACTCAACGGATGCCGGTCCATGTCGATATTAAGGTTGGACTGACATCTCTGGATGTACCCATCCTCAACTATATTCTCACAATTCTTACAAATACAATATTAATCAGACAATAACCCCTCACAGTGCCTCCGAGCTCCTTGACTACCAGAGCGCTTACTGATGCCAGCCTTTACCAAAATTATGTGCTGATCCTGAGATTCTACAAATTCATACTTGCCATCAGAACCCATTCCAGATCCCTGCTCGACCTCTCTGGGACCCTCACCAAAACAAACTGTCCTTATCAAAACCAGAATTACTAACAGAACCCGAAACGCAGTCTCTTGTGATCGATCCATTTCGTTAGGGGAAAGGAGGAAAATAAGAAGGAGAAAAGAAAGGAGAAATGCAGGGGGAGGTGAAAAAAGACAGTGGTACGACAACCGTTCTAGCTCTTGTTACTCTCTGTGCTCAGATGCCTTTCAACAGTCCTGCCTCTCAACTTTCCTGGAAGAGACACTCCAGTGATATGAGATTCTCTACACTCTGCTCTTTGTCACGAGTTCTCTCCGGGTCAGCGACCTTCTTGCAGTGGGACGAGTGGATCCACGTCTCTCTTTCGGTGACTTTCAATGCTGTTGTGCTGGTTAACAAAACTTGATATGGTCCTTCCCACCTGTCTATGAGGCAACCTGAGCGTAAGAAATTTCGAATCATCACATAATCCCCAAGTTCATTGTCATTGCAATTACTGTTCGGTAGGTCAGGAATCACCAGCTTTAAATTTCTTTGTTGATTTTTCAGCTGCTGGCTAATCCCAACCAAATATTTCACAGTCACTTCATTATTACATTTCAAATCATCCTGGGGGTCTATCATTACATGAGGTTGTCGACCAAAAAGAATTTCAAAGGGTGATAGGTTAAGGGGAGACCTGGGAGTGGTTCTGATGCTGATCAACACTAGTGGCAATGCTTCTGATCACGACAATCCAGTTTCAACCATTCATTTGCTCAGCTTGTTCTTAATAATGCTATTCACTCTCTCCACCTTTGCACTCGCCTGTGGACGGTACGGAGTATGCAGCTTGCTATTAATTCCCATCAGTTTGCACATGACCTGAAAGACTTCACCTGTAAAATAGGTACCCCTATCACTTTCAATTATTCTAGGGATACCATATCTACACACAAATTGCTGCACAATTTTTTTGCAGTGAACGTAGCAGTATTTGTGGCAGCAGAGAACGCTTCTACCCAATTTGAAAATACATCAATGCAAACTAACACATATTTTAAATTCCTACAGGGTGGTAACTGTATGAAATCGATTTGTATTACCTGAAAAGGACCATCTGTTGGAGCGATATGGGAAGGCTCTGTTGGTATTGACTTTCCAATATTCTTCTTTAAGCAAGTAAAACATGTCATTGCTCTCTTACCTGCATGAGAAGAGAATCCTGGCGCACACCAGTAGGCTCTCACCAGCTTACACATACCCTCTTTACCCAGATGAGTCAGACCGTGTGCCGCCTCAGCTAAGCTTGGAAGAAATGCTCTGGGGGCTACTGGCTTACATTGTCCACCTGTACACAGTCCCGAGGATTCCTGGCCATATCCCTTTGACCTCCAGACTGCCTTTTCCTGTAAAGAACACAAATCTTGCATTTCAATTTGTTTAACTGTTGTGTATTATCAGTTGTGTGAAGTAACCATCTGTGGAAAGCGAAAAGAGAGGGGAAATAATAAAAAACAAACATTTGTCAGATTTGCGTTCACCATCAGGCTGTCACACCATCATGCATATCGGTGTCTATGCACAGTCTCCCTTCACCAGTATTCTCATTCTTCACCCTTTGTGCATGACCAGGCACACTGCGTAAATACTGGTGTCCCTATGCTGGTGAGATATACTGGATTTGGGCAGAGCTCTGAAAGACCGAGTAGGCATGTGGCGTTTGAACTTTTATCCTGTCGGTGAACATAAGAGGTGAAGAGGAAACTTTGAAGACAAATCACATAGAGTTTAGTAACAGATAAGTTTGTAGAGGCAAAGAAGATTTTACAAATTTTGACATCTGGATTGGGCACTACGGGGGAATGATTCTCTACGCGGTCTGCTCCCCTAAAAGAAATTCTATGTGTGTTATATCTCTACTGGGACTATCCCAGCCATCAATCCAGTGTCCTGTCCATTCTAAATTCATAGGGAATCCGGTATCTTTGAGATAATTTCCTCTACCTGTGATGGACATGCATCTAAAACAGTAAAATGCAACATTAGTCTTCGTGGGTATCCAACATACTTTGTGCTTCCTGGGTGGGAGCACTCCATATGTATACCTTCTCTAACAAAACTCCTGTTAAGTTACTTAGAGGTCACTTCTGCTAGAGAGAGAAGCAGAAGTTTAGAGGCCTCCTCCTAACCCCAGCAAGTTCTGTCAAAAGGGTAAAGTTGCATTTATTCTGTTCTTCCCATTAACCGAATCTGTGTTTTTCTATATGGCTCGTGATTCCTTACTGTATGTACCTTGATCCTGTCTATGTGTTTAATAACGTGGCTTGTTTTCTTTGTCTAGGGGTCTATATTGGCTATGTGTTCTACTATACCTACAATCTCTGGCAAAATGCCCTTCCTTTTTACAGCTGTAACATATTCTCTGTCTTTTCCAAACAGCAGGGGTCTGGGGTTTAGGCTGATGAGACTTTCGTGTTAGGGCCTGTATACTTTCAATCCTCAGCCTCTCCTCCTGTTGTTTTCTATGCCTAACAATATTCTTGTGGTGTACAATTGCGCACTCTCTAAGACAAGCTACTGTGACCCCTTTCCAATTAGGCAAAGATGTTTGTACCCTGTCCCTTACTGTCTTATTGAGTCCGTCCATTAGCACAGAGACAGCCACTTCCCTATAATTTGCATCGTTCCCTGTATCTGATACCCCAATGTATCTATCCATTATTTGCAGGGCCCGATCGAAATATTCAGATGTCATTTAATTTTCCCTCTGTTTTATGGAGAAAATTCTTCTCCACTTAACATTAATGGGGAAACACAACTCTAGTTGCCTATTAATTTGTTCTATATTTTCCTGATTGTTTCTGTCAGTCATAGGACTATCCGACTCTAACCTACAATCAGTGATACATTTTTGGGTGTCAATATTAGGGGGTAGGCACGCTTTTAAAAATATCCACCAGTGTTTGTTTGTCGGTTCATACGCATTACCCAGATCTCTGATAAATTTTTGACATTTGGCTTAATGCTTCCGAAGGTCGGGGAATTCTGAAATGATTGATCGCAGCTCATCTCTGGGCCACGGGCAATACATTGCATTATTCCTGGTGAGGATTACTCCCTGACTATCAGTTCCCCCATTGGGAGTTACTATTTCCAAGACAGGGTGTAATTCTACCATTCCGTTCCTAATCTGTTTACTGTGAAGTGTTGTTTTCTCTGTGCAATGAACTGTCCCACACTTACCGGTAGCTGTGACCTCACTAGTTCTTTCATTGGAGAATATTGTTACTGCTCTACCTGGTTGGACAGGCCCTACCTGAGTGTCCTGCAAAGTGACTGCTTGGAGGAGAGCTGAGATTTGGCTGGATCCTTCATCTTCCTGTGACCTATAACCTTGAAAAGACTTCAAAACAGGATACATCTTGCAAAAATTAGGGTTAATACATTGTTTTTGCATACTACTATCATTTACGGATATACCATTGATTGTAGCCATCTCTTCCCCTTCGACCTGTGTCGACACTGGTATGTTTGTGCTCTCATTCCCGCTAGGTTTTGAACCTGTTTTACAAATTTGTTCTCTTTGCATATCCCCCTCTTGCTGCCATAATTTTAAACAATCATTATGTCTAATCCTTTGTTTTCTGGATTTAAGAAGACATATTTTACTGCTTACATTCTGCAGTACCTCTGGTTCAAAGCTGCCCACCTTAGGGAATGGTTCCCTATCTTTGTCAGTCACACGTTCCCATTCAGACAAAAAGTCTTCAATACTTTTTCCTTCAAACTTCGCTGACCCCATGGGCCGCGGCTCTTCAACCTGAACCCTGGTTACAAAACGTCCCTTACTTGAGCAACTGGCTCCCATAATTGTGGGCCTTTTCCCACAAACACCAAAATATTCAATATAAGGTAACGGTGAAAGTTCTCCGAGCGCTCTTCACCCGCTCACCGCCCACGTTGGCCAGTACTACCATACACTGTCGATAGCGAAGGCAATGTACCCAACTTAGGGCCCTATGTGACCTATATTTACTGGAAGTTTTTAGGAATAACTTACCCTTTCCAGTAAAGTATCGGCCGTTGGAGATTTTCCTGAGAGAGACCAGCGAAAACTCCCTATGCACTTTATTATACACAAATCACGCTTGCGTACGCTCTATGCAGCGCTGATGATACCGCAATTTTACGCAGAAGCTCGTAAAAAGGATATCACTTTGCGCCATCTATCGCACCAACAAACGCGTGGTCCAATCGCACAGCGTATAGGTACTTGTTACTTATCTGCCGTACGACCAACGGAATCAATTTTCAGATTGCGAAACCTCAGCCGGAGCGTATATAAAAAAAACGATATGGGTCACAACACAATTCACAATTCCCTACCACGCTCCTGTAAATCTCCTCACGATTTATGTATTAAACCTTATACTAATGTGAGTCAGCCGCCTCACGCCACCAAGTCTCCACTCACTTGATGTACCAAACGACGGGATCCCGGATTACGGGGTTCGAATTTCACTCACTCCTACGTTCGCTCACTCAGGTATACTAAATTAGGATTTACTCAAGTTGGCAGCTTTACCCCCAGAGGCAATTAAAAAAAAATTATACAAAATGTTGTATTTATATTAAATTTCTTTAGAAACCGGGTAGTTTGGTGCTATTGTAGCGTGGCTACTGTCCCGCCTTTAAAATAAACGAACTATTGTGTAATTTGTACTCAGCGCCCGTACTACTTACGCAATTTGCGTAAACACGCTACCGTGCATGTCTTTTTACGCCGCGTGTGCAGTTCCGTAATTTGTCCGCGACACGTGTACAAAACCGTACGTCCGCAATAGTACAAATCATACAACTCTATAAATGTGAGCAATAAAACTACTATTGCCCACAAAACACAATCCACACTTGTTCCGTTTTAACCCTCTTACTACTGGGCCAGAAATGCGTTTTGTGATTTTACTCTTACTCCCTTAAATATATATATTTTTTTTAACTATATAGCAACAAATATCTCCGGTTTCACACAGGTTTAAATGATTCTAGCAATTTGAATGTTATGGCAACAATGTGAGAGAGTATGCAACGTACGGGGTATGGGTGCCGTGTACGCTTTTGGCGCCAAAAAAAAATTCACAGATTTTTAATAGCTCTTTTCCTGTTTACCTTACGAGTTCTACCAGCATCTCTACAAACCATACAGAGCAGACGCCATCTAATCAGCAATCAAGTAGGGTTTTCAGTGCATCCATCGACCAAGAAAAGGATACATAGGATAACTTTCCACCCTTTGCTGATAGATTAAGTCTGCTGTGACCTGTTAGGTAGTAAGTATGTGGAAAACCGGAGGAGCCTTCAATTGATAATGCTGATTTATCCTTAGGAATAAAAGCTATACCTTAAACACACCTTAAATACACTTTACCATGGAGCCGCTGCGGCCGCTATACTTAGTACACACTCTACGTACTTTGTCCGCTAATAGCGTACAAAGTCTCGTACTGTGTACGGACTTTGCGTACAAATGCCGCTCTGACGGTACAAAGTACTCACAGCGCATACACACCCAGAGATACACTTTAAACCTTATACAGCAATGCAATGCAATGATAATACACTTTAAATCTTAGCAGGGCAATGAAGACACCACACCAGGTTGTAATTAAACCGCTGGGTTCCAAAACCACAGTGTATTATTGCTGAAAGGGGGTTACAATACAAATAATACAATACAAATATAAGAGAGTAAATGGCTATATTCAATGGAACATACGTGAGTGAATTCGCTTGCGCTTCCCGGTCCGGTCCGCCGTTATCTGATAGATAACGTTGTGAGTCTTGTGTCTGACCAGGCCAGCAGCAGGTTCTCTTTATACACTTCTTCCAAAAAGCAATACAATAGATACTGTAATCTCTTTGTCCATTGCACACAGGGATGCACATTTACAGTACAGGAGAGGTCATAGGTCGGTTTGAATAGGTGGGCGATGTCTGATCCAACTGCTCATGTGGGTGGTCTCCTCTGGATTCCCGCTGCATACATAATGTACAGTAAATACAGTTTATATCTATATTCTGTTACTGCACATAACTATCCGCGGGAACATGCGATCTTCCTCTAACCAACACCGGAATGTTACCCTTAAAATACCCTTCAGCTGGATACCAAACACCACCTTATAACCTTGTTCTGTCCCCTCCTATTCTGAAAAGGTGAATCCCTTTGTTCTGAAACTATTTAAACTGCTGTTACTTTCTGATGTGGTGCAGGGGGACTGTGTGTACATTGTGCACTATTTAGATTAAATATGTAATGTGTTTTGATAGCTCTCCATGCGTTCACAAACTCTACCATAAATACCCATACCATGTGTTGATGCGCAGGACCACGGGAGCGACCATACTCAAATTGTGAATGTGTGCACGCACAACAGAACAAGTACACACGCGGAGGCCATCTGTGTGTAGTTTGTATGTGATGTGTGTACTGCAATATTTTTCCACTTTGACACTTCCTTGCTAGATGTTCATCGGCTGAAGATCCACTCTGTCAGTCCCTCCTTTGGTTACCTCTAATCTACTGTTTTCAATATAAAATACTTTTACTTACATACAAGGCCATTAACCAAACTACAACAATGTACATCTCTTTGCTTATCTCAAAATATCTCCCAACCCAACCTCTCTGCTATTCACAATATCTACGTTTCTCATCCACACTTATTATTTTCTCCCATTCACGATTTCAAGACTTTGTTTGGGTTGTACCCACTCTGTGGAATGTCCTACCATGCACAATAAGACTCTCCCCTAGTCTCCAAACCTTCAAACATTCCTCTTAAGGCTAGCTTATCAGATTCCAGAACCACTCACTCAACCTTCATAAACTTTCCTATCCAATTATATCCCCACTGTACAGTCCACACATATACTTCACATATTTTCACTTTGTTCACTTTCCCTTCCTTCGGACCCTGGTTCATCATTGTGTGATGTGATGTCATGCAGCCCACCTAGAACCTATGCAATCAGATGGAAAACTATGCAATAGATAGCACCGTTTCTTGTGTACCAATGCCTATTTCCCTATAGATTGTAATCTTGCAAGAAGGGCCTATTTACCTCTATGACTATTTGTTATTACCCAGTTTGTTTTATCATTGCGTCTAATTGTAATACAGTACACAATGGAATTTGCAGCACCTTATTAGAAACTGTTAATAAATAAACAATATACCCCAAAGATACTTACACAAACCTATTGTAAAGATGCAGGCCTTACACATGAGACTATTTCACCTACCACTATAGTCTAGACATTCATAGAACCTATTCATATTTTATTGCCTAGTAGATTGGGGAGCATTCATTCAGAACCAGACAGTGAACGGCAGATGGTCCACAATGGAGCAGTAGGCTCAATATGCTTAAGTTAAAGCCAGCTGTTTTAGCCCTCAGAGACTAAATTCCCAGTCATCTACAGTAATTTGGGGTTCAAATTTGTCTTGACAAAAACTGTGGTAGAAACCTTAACAGGATTGGATGCCCTAAGTCTCTGTCACAAAAGTTCCATGGATTAGGTAATGGGCCTTTCAAATGCTATTCAAATAACAGCAATGTACATTTGGGAAAACTAAATGCATTGGACAAATCTACATAACCAACATCTGACTTTGGGCATTGTTCCTTTAAATCAATATATCAAACATTGTTTTAAACCTTCAGGGTTTCCTATAATAGATTATTAACTCCTTTCTATAGCTCAGTTTCTCATCTTTGTGTCCAGAGTGTGGAAACATGGAACATTGAATGAGATGTAATTTATTTTCCAAATTCTCTTCTGCCACCTGCTGATGATTTTCCACAAAATGAAAGATGACCAGGTATCCCAGTAAATCTTGGTAATTCCTCTTTGGCCATCCAGTATATAGATGCCTCTAATCAGCCTCATACATCTAGTCTCAATGCACCATGCAATGCGAGACGCTTGGTGCAATTGAGCTGCCAGGTCCCATGCAACTCTGCTATTGTCGAACGTCTTTTTTGGCTGAAAATGTGTCTTAGTCACAACTTGTATTGGAAAAAAGTTGAGGCTGCTACATTGTAGCACTACATGCACAAATTCAGAGACTGGGTCAAACATAGATATACAAGTGTCATACAGTATAAGAACAGTCTCCTTGTGCATCTTAGCCACATTGTGTTGCGAATAATATGTATTTTTGGAAAAAAAAGAAGCAAAAGAAATGCCTGGTGCAAGAGGATTCTCACATGACATGACGTGCCAAGGGGGATTGTTTGACATTACAGCAGGAAAGATGTATAAGGACACATCTGTACTTATGCAAAGGGCACAAAATTCCAATGGGACACTCCAAAAACTACTGCCAGAGAACTCCAGATCTCCAGGACAAGTTGCCACTGTGCATGTGGGTAATGACATTAATTGGCTACTAACTGAAAGCAAGGATAGATTCCTGCAAACTACTGTAAAATTACTACATTAGCATGACATACAATGAAAAATATAATTGGAAACACAACTCAAAATCAGCTCAATATTATAGGAAAATGTGTGAAACTGAGACACAGTGAGTTTGAATGTTAAGGCAGTGTGCCTCAGTACATGGGAAAAGTGCAAACACATCAGATAAATAAACCTGGTTACTATTGTGTCAGGTTATTTACTGGTTTGAAAAGAGCAATGTTAAGCAATTTTAAGGTTTAAAGACTCCTGTGTCTCATGGCATGCGATCCTTAGAACAGATGCAGGAAGAGAAGTCCTTGTATTGTGAGTAGCAAGAGACAGTCACGGTGGAAAGGATAAGGAGATAATGTATGAAACTTGTTTATACTTTTTGAGATGTATATTTATTAAAGTTCAATTTTGTATTGAATTTTAAATTTGATTTGAAATCAAATCAAATCAACATTCTTTTTCACTCATGAAATCTTACATTTATTTTGAAATTGATTTCAAAATTGAATTCGATGTTGTTAAATTTTGACTAGTGATTTTGTGTTGGTTTAAGATATCCATTTCAAAAATCTTATTAAATCACCTATATAATTGAATTCAACCTTGAATACAAAATGTAAAAAAAGTTCGAATTTATTCCTATTGGTCCAAATATATCACATGCAAGAAGCTGCTGTGGCTACTCTAATTCTGGATGCATACATCTCTGATGTTGGGGTGTCTACACATGTACAGGACCCATTCTGTGCATGTTTAGAATGGGTCCTGCGTCATCTCACGTATGCCCCCTAATTCATAGCCTGTCACTATTTGGGGGTGGGGAATCCAAAGATGCAGGAGCGATATGTACTGCATCCATCTCTGAATAAGGCCCATAATTCCTACAGCCACAGTGAACCACATGTTTGGGTCACTCATTATTAGAGATGTGTTCAAGTGTTTATTAATTTCTTTTAAAATTGATACCACTAAGACACTTATCCACTCACTGGTCATCTCCAGATTGGCATCCCTGACAAGTACCTCTTCCCACTCCAATCTATCCTCAATGCTCATCATCCTTACCAAACATACTGCATGCACCTTCCCTCTCTTACAAGCCCTTCACTGACTCCACTTCCCCTTCAGAATCCATTTCAAGCTTCTCACACTCACCTATAAAACCCTCACCGACTCCTCTCCCATTTACATCTCTGACCTAATCTCCCTTTATACTTCTGCCCATCCTTTTAGTTCTACTTTTGCATGTTGCCTCTCCTGCCAACTGATTAAATCCTCCCATGCCTACCTCCAAGATTTTGCCCGTGCTGCTCCCTTCCTCTGGAATTCTCTACTTCTCCCCCTCAGAATCTCTCTACAAAATGTCAAACGGGCTCTCAAAACCCACTTCTTCACTAAACCCAGCTGTCTCTCATCCTCTGTCACACACTCACTTTTCGACCCCCTCTGTGTTACCCCTGTCTGTGTGCCCCTCCCCTTTAGAAGGAAAGCTTTCATGAGCAGGACCCTCTCCCCTCATGTGCTATTCCATCTCTGACTTAGCCTATCTTCTTTTCAATACTCCTGCGATGGCACCAAATCCTCCAGTTTTCTGCCGCCCTGATATTTATTTTAGTGTCATCTGCGAGGAAGCTATGTTTTATACCCTGACTTGCCCTATATATTGTCTTGAACAGTAAATCACTGTTTTCTTGTTTTGCTTATTTGCTTATTTAGTCTGTACCTGGGCACTGCGGATCCCATGTAGCACCATGTAAATAAATGATAATAACAGTAGTAATAATAATAACAATAATAATAATAATCATCATCATCATCATCATCATCATCATCTCATATATACCTGTCACATAGAGCCTTTACAATATTAATATCTGGACTGCTTCATTGACAATGCTATAGCGAATGCAGCTGTGATTGTGCATGTTGAAGAGGTGGTAAATTATTTAAAAAGTTAAATAAAGGGAAAGGGGAGAGGGAAAATTGTGGCACAGGAAAGAATATCTCAATGTAGCTTTATTTTGCAATTAATCATTCAAAGCCCCTAATATCTATACTTTATAATATATTAATATATTGATTGGCGGTGCTACCACAGATCATGTCATTATAGAGAAAAAGAGAAAGAAGAAAAGGGATCTGTTTCTGGTGCACAAAAAGGTTTAAAATATAACTTTTAATTGATTATTAAGATAAATATTGTCTAGAATCTTGCACAATTCTTGCACCATTTTCTTTTGTGTTTTTTATAATATTTTACATACAGTTCTATTACAAGATTCTAGATAATATTTATCTTAATAATCAATTAAAAGTTATATTTTAAACCTTTTTGTGCACCGGAAACAGATCCTTTTTCTTCTTTCTCTGTTTCTCTATACATTATTTAAAAACCCAGCAACCCTTAAATGACCCACCAGAGAATTCACAAAGACACAGCAACTGCATATATTTCCAATGAACACACACACACCTTTCAATAATCGGCATGGCAGCCTGAACTGAAATGGCAGAAGCATGCTGTTTGAGTACGGATTTGCAGGCACCCCAATAATGACGATGAAATGCATATGTTTTTACCACCGCTCCCCTATCAACACCCACAAATGGTGCCTGACTCTCAATCACTCTACATAAAAGTAAACACTGCAAGTGGCATGGCTATTAGGCTTTGGTGCATGTACCTAATTGTAAAAACATCACCATAGCATCCGTCATGTCTACTTTTATAGGCACCATAATGAAGATTTAGAATGTTGTCTAAACTCTAAAATTGCCCGTCTGTTATTAGTCTATTATTTTGGAGATTTGTAGTTCGATTTTGTGTTCAATTTTCAATGTAAATGTTAGTAAAAGAGGGCATCCTATATCTGTCTATGTAAAAGTACTAATGTTTTGCCGATATTTGATTTCAAGTGTGATTTGGTTTTATATTCTATACACACAAAACGATAAAAAACTAGCGCTGTGATTTTTTTTAATAATTTAGTTTAAAACATTCATAACTGGAGAATCCAGAAAACATGTAGCTTCATCCAGTTATGTCTTCAAACGGTCCCACGTTATTGAAAAGACACTTACATTTAAATTCAATCCCGCGTTCCTATAAAGGTATCTTTTACACCCATACACAGTGAATGTAGTTCGTGTCAAAGACAAAAACGCTGTAGGAATCACACTTACATTGACTTTCAGTCTCGCGTGCACTGAAAGGTTTCTTTTAGTCCCCCGCACAGTGTAGACAGAAGGCAGGTAACCGGTGTACTTGAAAACCTCACAGATTTATTCATAAAAGCATCAAGAACATGGATACAGCAACAGAATGTCCCACAGTCAGAGGATGATCGTCATGGCATTTAACTTTATATTCTATTTAACATTCAAATTTGCCTTTAGTAAATCTCCAAATGCAAAATCAAATGCAAATCAAAAACAAAATCACCAAAAACCCCAAATCAAACATTAGTAAATATGCCCTCGAAAGTCCAGCTAGTGTTTCATATTATAACCTGTGAATGACAGGCTTGAGGAGCAAATTCACATACTGTATATACTGTATAAGCTTAACAACAGAATATACATACATTCAGTGCATTTTTTTTGCAATGCTATTTTACTGGTGCTTAATTTAGAACTAAAGGCATGGAAAAGACTGTTGCACAAACTGTGACTGTCAAGTCTCAGTCACGTCATGTAAGTTGACACAATAATTAATGATATTTGGTTGCCAAACTGCCACAAATGTAAGTTTGTAAGCTGTCATGAGCAGGGCCATCTTCCGTCATGGGCTTCTGTTTTTCTCATCTATATCATCAAACCCTCGACACTGCCTGCAATGGAAGTGAACAGTTGGATTCTGCTTTTATAGGTAAAAAATTACATGTGCAGCAATATTTACATACATAGCTTGCATCCCATGTTCTGAAATGTTTTCTATTGTAAGTCTTTTGCATTTCCATCTTGTTTGGTTTCTGCTTATGTACTTTGTAAGATGCTACAGACCACTTTTGGTGCCATATAAATAAATCATGATGATGTTGATAATAATAATAATAATAATAATAATAACAACTCTTCAACACTACCCAGAAGCACTGGGGATGTTATGAATGTCACATCACAGGATCTCTACTAAAATGATATCTCTATAGAATGGCTTTGTGAGCCATTAGAGTGCTATATAATGGATGATTGTACAGATGCTTTCCTAACAGGACATTTTCATTCAGAAATAACTAGCTAAAGATTCATGTTTAAAACAGTAGTGTAATAACAATGAGTTCACAGTTTATAACCCTATTATATGCCTATTATATGCCCAATAGTATTAGTTTACGACCATATTATATTCTGATAAAATCAAGGATCATCTATAAAATATAGTCATAAGATTAAATTGTTAAAACACATTTTTAATTAGTTTTACTAATGGTTAAATGGTTTCACTTAAATAATGAAAAATAAAGGGTCCCATCACAATCTATTAGCATTATGTAACACATTAATAAGATTTAAAATAAGGATTCTGTAGCATCAATCCTCATTGTTTTCCTTCAAGTATAATTCTTAAAGGAATTTAAGCTATTAAACTGTTGCAAGGTTAATTTCTATCATACATTTTTTTCTAATTAGAAAATGTAATATGATGTAAACTGTTCCTGAAAAAAATAGTTACCCAAGGAGGGCTCTAAAGCCATCAACGTATACTAGCAGCTATTCCACCTAATTACATGTTTACTTATTAGGACATTAATTGCTATTGACATATACTGTATCATAGAAATGTACATATATATATATATATATATATAAAACAGCAATTGAGAGGCAGCACTTGCACACTTTATATAACAGGAATACAACTTAGTCAGAAGTTCAACATTTCAGTCAGGCAGACATTTTTCAAAAACCTTGAAGGGCACTCAGGCAAGTATCTCAGTATTGTAGAGTGCCAGCTGCTGCACTGGTAGAACTATACGTATGTATATATATATATATATATACGGTGTATATATATACAAGCTGAATACCCGTGCTTCACTACGGAATTTAAAGAATAATGCCAATCTTTGTCAGTCCGCACCTCTATTCTTCCCCGGATTGATGCTCTCAAAATGCTGGTGCTGAGGAGAATAATCTGCCTCCTTCTCTGCCCCATCCCGCCTCTGATGCTGCTCTGCTCAGTGCTGTAAATGCTGGGATGACAGGCCAAGCTCAGCCTGCTGTATGTTAAATATGTAATGTTTGCAGTAATGTTTGCAGGCTGACTCTATTTCAAAGGGCCCTAGGTCTCCTTGCTTAGCTTCTCGCTCTCCTTAGGGCTCCTCCTTTGAGGTAAAAAGGTAAAGATTTTTGCACAACACTTATGGTCACTGGGAGAGCAGTTGGTACCCTTTACACAGCAGATAAGCAGTTGCTGACTATCAAGCTGTCCAGGAAAAGAGCATTGTGTCCTCCCCCCTCCGTGACTTGGTATCACCGGCACCATGACTCTCATCTATAAGGGGGGAATCTCCAATAATCATCTCACCCCTTTTAACCCCTATGTGGGTGAAATTTTGAAAAATCCTTTCTTAGTGGGTGCCTGCCTCACAAAGTTAAGCTACTGTCCAAATGTCCTTATGGCTCAGGAGATTATGTGATGAGTCAGTGGTATTTGCTATATATATATATATATATATATATATATATATACTTTGTCACCCCTTCATGTTCTGTCACTGCCCCCCCCCGTGTTCTGTGACTGTGTTATCCCCCCATGTTCTGTCACTGTGTTATCCTGTGTTCTGTCACTGTGTTATCCCCCATGTTCTGTCACTGTGTTATCCCCCCGTGTTCTGTCACTGTGTCACCCCCCATGTTCTGTCACTGTGTCACCCCCGTTTTCTGTCACTGTGTTACCGCCCCGTGTTCTGTCACTGTGTCACCCCCATGTTCTGTCACTGTGTCACCCTCCTTTGTTCTGTCACTGTGTTATCCCCGTGTTCTGTCACTGTGTCACCCCCATGTTCTGTCACTGTGTCATCCCCCCATGTTCTGTCACTGTGTCATCCCCCCATGTTCTATCACTGTGTCACCCCCATGTTCTGTTACTGTGTCACTGCACCCTGTGTTCTGTCACTGTGTCACCACCCCCTTTGTTCTGTCACTGTGTCACACCACCATGTTCTGTCACTGTGTCCCCCCCGTGTTCTGTGACTGTGTTATCCCCCCATGTTCTGTCACTGTGTTATCCTGTGTTCTGTCACTGTGTTATCCCCCATGTTCTGTCACTGTGTTATCCTGTGTTCTGTGACTGTGTTATCCCCCCATGTTCTGTCACTGTGTTATCCTGTGTTCTGTCACTGTGTTATCCCCCATGTTCTGTCACTGTGTTATCCTGTGTTCTGTCACTGTGTTATCCCCCATGTTCTGACACTGTGTTATCCCCCCGTGTTCTGTCACTGTGTCACCCCCCATGTTCTGTCACTGTGTCACCCCCCGTTTTCTGTCACGGTGTTACCATCCCGTGTTCTGTCACTGTGTCACCCCTTTGTGTACTGTCACTGTGTCACCCCCCTTTGTTCTGTTACTGTGTTATCCCCCGTGTTCTGTCACTGTGTCACCCCCCCCTTTGTTCTGTCACTGTGTCACACCACCATGTTCTGTCACTGTGTCACTGCCCCCTGTGTTCTGTCACTGTGTCACCCCCCGGGTTCTGTCTCTGTGTCACCCCCCCCCCCTCCACTACCCCATTCATGACCCATCCACACCCGCAGTGCCTCTGGACCCCCTCCACCATCCACAGCCCTCCTCTGCACCCACCCCTCTACCACACGCAGCACCTTGCACAACATCCGCAGCTGCTACCAGTAAGTCCCTCAATCAGGGGTGATCAGCGGCACATAGAGGCACCTCCACCTCACTGCACCCACCCCCTTTTCAAGCCCCCCTACACTGACCTTCTGTGAGTATACTGTAGGTGCTACCACATCACATGCCATTTGTCCGTGCAATATTTTACCAGTCACAAAATTATAATTTGGAGGTAGTACTCCATATAATAAAAATGTTAAGGGGGCATTGCCCCTTGTGATGGGGTGAAGAGCTACCATAGGGCACGATGAATCACCTAGTATATATATATATATATATATATATATATACATGCAATTGTTCAGAACAAGTTTTCTTCAGAACAGGCACGGCACTCCAGGACTTAGCAATGAAAAAAATACTTTATATCAACACATGAAAACAATGTGTGTACATCACCAAGCATGAGCAATCTTTACAATGCTGCATTTCGGGCCCCGCAGGGTCCCTTCGTCAGGTACATGCAAGTGCTGCACTGCTCCGGTGTCACAGCGGGGGGACGCGTCCTGCAGGGGGCACGGGGCGGCTGGAAGGGAATGGACACTGCAGCTACCCAGCTCCAGTCTATATATATATATATATATATATATATAAAATTCCAAGATCGGCCCACAGTCACACTCTATACAAACAAACTCCAAATGGCGGCACTACCTCGTAGCTTGTGGCAACATTTCAGCACTCTTTATTGTGCTTTTTTTCAAGCCATCCCCACTCAAGACAAACACTCACCACATTTGGAGCCTCCATACAAAGTACTGTACGAGGAATGACACCCTCGATTTGCGATCCAACCTAAATCGTGCGCAATATTAGAACATTATGTTTTATTATTGCTTTCTTAGGCTATGATACATGCAGGCCAAAATGAATTGGTTTAATTCTGAGGTAATTTGCCATGGAAAAATTTACTCAGTTACGGAAAGTTCATTTTATGTACAGTAGCTACATAATAAATATTACTGGATAATTCTGTTTTTCTGCATATAGTTACTAAAGTTTTCTTTATTTCGTTATTTCTGTCCATTAAGCACAGTAGGAAACTAACTAGTGAGAGGAAATACCATTACTTACTACCTAAGGAGAATGTTAGGGTCTCCTGCTCTGTGCTGCCACGTCGTCATGGCAACCGGGAGACAAGTGCTAGCGGAGTAACCTGAGCGTAGCTGATACTCCGGTTCGGGTCTTTTGCTGTGCAGTGGTTACAGGCTCTGTGCACGGCAGGAGATCCGGTGCTGGTTTTTGTGCTCACAGTCTGTGAGGTCTGAGTGGGGCGTGGACAGCACCTGCTATATAAACCCTCTTCTCAGGTTAGGCAGATGCTGCTGAATCTTTGTTGGTTAGTCAGTTCCTGAAAGCTAGCTAGTACTGTGTAAACTTTGTATTTGTTTGTTGCTTACTGCAAATAGGCCTTGGGATTTGGTATTACACTCTGCCAATCCAGACCTAGCAGTAAGACTGGAGTCAGTCGTTTAACCTGCTGGGGTTCTTTTGCTATTCTGTGAACCTAGCAAGTTTGCGGCTGTATTCTCAGACTTGCCTGCCAAAATCCTTTCTCACTGTGCAAGGTGTTCAGGGTTCAGTTTAGTGGCAGTAAGCTGAACCAGTGCACTGCAAGTGAGGACTAGGATTGTGGAGACTCTTCTTGTGTCTATTATTCCATCTCTGACCAAGGAGTTTACTGCCACACCCGTTTGTAACCCTTTAGGGTTTTGCTGTTGCCCTTAGCAACAGCATTTCGGGTTCTCTACGTATTAAATCACTACATCTCGCTTCTTTCCATCTGAGCATTCCTAATACTAGGGAGACACCCAGTTTCTTAGCCTTTGGGCTTTTCTGTTCACTTTGTGTTTATTTTGTTACCCTATCACCTTCTGTGTATGTAATGTCATATTCCCCAGTCTGTCTGTGAGTTCATTTGTTTTGCATCCCTCACCGTTCAGACACCAGTACATTCCTGCTGGCACTGGTGTGCATAACATATTCAGCAGCCCAATACTCCTGTTGAAATTTTGTGGGAATATGGAGCATACCCCTCAAAATACTTTGCAACAGGTGGTCGATCAGGTGCAGGTCCTGACTCGACAATTTAATGATTTGTCCATTAAAATGCACACCTCACAGGCCGCTGGTGGAGCTCTCGCAGCAGCAGTACCTTCAGGGGTTAAAGAGCAGCCGAAAGTAAATCTCCCGGATCGTTTTTCTGGAGATGGCTCGCAGTTCTTTTGTTTCAAGGAGAGCTGCAAGCTATATTTCCAGCTTAGGCCTCAGTCTTCTGGGTCGGAGATTCAGCGGGTCGGCATAGTGATTTCCTTGCTACAAGGAGACCCACAGGTCTGGGCATATGGGTTGCAGCCTGACTGTCCGTCGCTTAAAAGTGTTGATGCTTTTTTTACGGCACTGGGCATGTTGTATGATGACCCTGACAAGACGGCCTCAGCCGAGGCTCAGATTTCGATCCTTAAGCAAGGGCGAAGGCCAGTTGAGGTTTATTGTACGGAGTTTCGGAGGTTGGCCCATGATACCCAGTGGAATGACCCAGCCCTGAGACACCAGTACCGAAGAGGTCTTTCTAACCAGTTAAAAGACCAACTGGTACAATATCCCTTGCCTGATAGCTTGGATCAGCTCATGCAGTTATCCATTCGGGAGGATAGACGGCTGAGAGAGCGCAGGCTTGAAAGGGAGACCGAGGTTTCCTTCTTTCCCAAGGGAACCTCAGACTCTGAGGAATTTTCCGAGGAGCCTATGCAGATTGGGGCTACCCGCCTCTCCTCGCGTGAGAAGACGCGGAGGAGACAGCAGGGGTTATGTTTGTACTGTGGGAATAAAGGTGATGTGGTAGTATCATGCCCAGAAAAGCCGGAAAACTTCAGGGCCTGAGGGTGATGGGAAATATCCTGTCAGGCCAGAAGTCAGAATTTCCCAAGAAGACTTTTATCATTCCGGTGACCTTGAAGATCCTCGGTCAAACTGTCAAGACTGAGGCCTTTGTGGACAGTGGGGCTGACGGGGTTTTTATGGACCGCCAATTCACCCTGAAACACTCTGTTCCCTTAGTACCCTTGGCATCGGAAATTGAGATTTGTGGGTTAAACGGGGAACCATTATCCCAGGGTAAAATTACCTCTTGCACTAGCCAGATTTCTTTGTTTATTGGAGCCACACACTCTGAAAAATTGTCCTTTTATGTGACTGTCTGTACTTTTGCCCCATTGGTGTTGGGGTTACCCTGGTTAAGGGCCCACAATCCTCAATTTGACTGGGTCTCTGGGGAGATTCTTAGTTGTGGTACTGATTGTTTCAGGAGTTGCTTGAGCCTTCCAGTCAGGCTTTCGCAGCTAAATTTGCCAGGATTGCCAGGATGTTATGCAGATTTTGCGGACGTGTTCTCCAAAAGAGTTGCAGAGGTACTACCTCCCCATCGCCCCTATGACTGTGCCATTGATTTGTTGCCGAATGCTAAGCTTCCCAAGAGCAGGTTGTACTCCCTGTCACGTCCTGAGACTCAGGCTATGGCAGAGTACATTCAGGAGAACTTGGCTAAGGGATTTATCAGACCTTCACAGTCTCCAGTTGGGTCGGGGTTCTTCTTCGTGGGTAAAAAGGACGGTTCGTTGCGACCCTGCATCGACTTCAGGGAATTGAACCGTATCACGATTAAAAACTCATACCCACTGCCTTTCATTTCGGTCTAGTTTGACCAGCTTCGTACTGCCACCATTTTTTCTAAGATTGACCTACGCGGTGCGTACAATCTAATCCGAATAAGAGAGGGGGATGAATGGAAGACTGCCTTTAATACCCACTCAGGGCATTATGAATATTTGGTGATGCCTTTTGGGCTCTGTAATGCCCCGGCAGTCTTCCAGGACTTCATGAACGATGTGCTCAGGGAATATTTGGATAGATTCTTAGTTGTATACTTAGATGACATCCTAATCTTCTCCCACTCCCTGGAGGAACATCGGAAGCATGTACGCTTAGTCCTCCAGAAACTCAGAGACCACCGGCTTGGGGCGAAGCTGGAGAAGTGCAAATTTGAAGTTCAGCAAATCGCATTTCTAGGATATATTATCTCCTCAGAAGGTTTCCAAATGGAGGGTTCCAAGGTACAGGCAGTCCTGGATTGGGTGCAGCCCACTAGTTTGAAGGCGCTTCAGCGTTTTCTGGGCTTTGCGAATTTTTATAGACGATTTATCGCTGAATTTTCGTCTATAGTTGCGCCCTTGGTGGCACTCACTAAGAAAGGGGCAGATGTTGCTCACTGGTCTTGTGAGGCCAAAGCGGCTTTGCCCGTCTCAAAAGGGCATTTGTCTCGGCCAAGGTGCTGCGACACCCAGATCCAGAGCGTCCTTTTGTGGTGGAGGTGGATGCCTCTGAGATGGGTATTGGGGCAGTGCTCTCTCAGATGGGGGTGTCCGATAATCGCCTTCATCCCTGTGCTTACTTTTCCCGTAAATTTTCGCCTGCTGAGATGAATTATGACGTGGGTAACCGGGAATTGTTGGCTATTAAGGATGCACTCAAGGAGTGGAGACACTGGCTTGAGGGGGCTAAGTTTGTGGTCTCAATTCTCACCGACCATAAGAATTTGGCATATTTAGAGTCAGCGAAGCGCCTCAATGCCAGGCAGGCACGATGGGCTTTGTTTTTTGCTCACTTTAATTTTTTGATAACATATCGCCCTGGGTCAAAAAACATTAAGGCTGATGCGCTCTCGCTGAGTTTTGCTCCAATCCAGGAGACCACCGAGGAGCCATTGCCCATTGTGTCCCCATCATGTATTAAAGTGGGCATTACCCAGGACCTCTTGTCATTAGTCCTTAGAGCACAGGAGCAGGCTCCTCCAGACCTTCCGGTAGGTCTTTTGTTTGTGCCTCCTAGGTTCAGACAGTGAGTGTTCCTGGAATTCCATGTCAAGAAGTCGGCAGGTCACCCGGGTATTGCCAGAACTCGGGAGTTGCTATCTAGGGCGGTGTGGTGGCCCTCGGTGGCTAGGGATGTGGATCAGTGGGTTCGGGCATGTGACATCTGTGCCCGAAATAAGACTCCTAGAGTGGTTCCTGTTGGCCCATTACATCCACTCTCTATTCCATCTAAGCCATGGACCCACATTTCAATGGATTTTGTGGTGGACTTGCTCAAATCCTCGGGGATGACAGCCATCTGGGTTGTCGTTGACAGGTTTTCGAAGATGGCGCACTTCGTTCCATTGGTTGAACTGCCATCGGCCAGACGCCTGTCTGAATTATTTATGCTGCATGTTGTGCGCCTCCACGGGTTGCCACTTGATGTGGTCTCTGACCGCGGATCCCAGTTTGTGGCCAAATTCTGGAGGGCATTTTGTTCCGATCTCCAGATTTCTGTCAGCTTGTCGTCAGGCTACCATCCGCAGTCTAATGGGCAGACTGAAAGGGTGAACCAGTCCTTGGAGCAGTTCCTCAGGTGTTATGTCTCCAAGTGTCAGACTGACTGGGTTGCTCATCTGTCCATGGCGGAGTTTGCCTATAACAACGCAGCTCACTCTGCTACAGGGATCTCTCCCTTCCTTTGTGTGTATGGGCATCATCCTAAGGCCAATTCTTTTGCCCCCCTGGATTCCATGCCTGGTGGTTCCTCTGTGGTTTCAGCCCTTAGAGGTATTTGGAGGAAAGTGAAGAAAGCCCTTGTGTCTGTGTCATTAGTGACCAAAAGGGTTTTTGATAAGCGGAAAAGACCCTGCAGCTTCAAATTAGGAGACTTCGTCTGGTTGTCTACCAAGAATTTGAAGTTGAGACAGCCATCTCATAAGTTAGGCCCCCAGTTCATCGGTCCTTATAAGATCACTAGGGTCATCAATCCGGTGGCATTTCAGTTAGATCTACCCCGTTCTTTGGGTATCAATAAAACATTTCATTGTTCTCTTTTAAAACGGGCGATTAGTAATCCTTCTTCCAGTGGAAGACCTTCCCCTCTTCTGATACGTGGCCAGAGAGAGTTTGTTGTTGAAAGGATTCTTGACTCCAAGATGGTTCGGGGTCGGCTGTCATTTTTGGTGCACTGGAAGGGGTGGGTGCGCAGTTGTGATCTTCATGCCCCCAGACTGTTACGCTCTTTCTTCTCGCAGTTCCCCGATAAACCCAGTGGTAGGGGTTCTTTGACCCCTCGTCAGAGGGGGGGTACTGTTAGGGTCTCCTGCTCTGTGCTGCCACGTCGTCATGGCAACCGGGAGACAAGTGCTAGCGGAGTAACCTGAGCGCAGATGATACTCCGGTTCGGGTCTTTTGCTGTGCAGTGGTTACAGGCTCTGTGCACGGCAGGAGATCCGGTGCTGGTTTTTGTGCTCACAGTCTGTGAGGTCTGAGTGGGGTGTGGACAGCACCTGCTATATAAACCCTCTTCTCAGGTTAGGCAGATGCTGCTGAATCTTTGTTGGTTAGTCAGTTCCTGAAAGCTAGCTAGTACTGTGTAAACTTTGTATTTGTTTGTTGCTTACTGCAAATAGGCCTTGGGATTTGGTATTACACTCTGCCAATCCAGACCTAGCAGTAAGACTGGAGTCAGTCGTTTAACCTGCTGGGGTTCTTTTGCTACTCTGTGAACCTAGCAAGTTTGCGGCTGTATTCTCAGACTTGCCTGCCAAAATCCTTTCTCACTGTGCAAGGTGTTCAGGTGTCAGTTTAGTGGCAGTAAGCTGAACCAGTGCACTGCAAGTGAGGACTAGGATTGTGGAGACTCTCCTTGTGTCTATTATTCCATCTCTGACCAAGGAGTTTACTGCCACACCCGTTGGTAACCCTTTAGGGTTTTGCTGTTGCCCTTAGCAACAGCATTTCGGGTTCTCTACGTATTAAATCACTACATCTCGCTTCTTTCCATCTGAGCATTCCTAATACTAGGGAGACACCCAGTTTCTTAGCCTTTTGGCTTCTCTGTTCACTTTGTGTTTATTTTGTTACCCTATCACCTTCTGTGTATGTAATGTAATATTCCCCAGTCTGTCTGTGAGTTCATTTGTTTTGCATCCCTCACCGTTCAGACACCAGTACATTCCTGCTGGCACTGGTGTGCATAACAGAGAATTGTAAACATACTGTTATACTGTAGGGAATTTTTGAATATAAGAGTGGAAAAACCAAGCACTTTGTTTATCATCATGAAGAAGATCCTTGTTTCCTTGACTCCTACTTGGTAGAACAGTGTGGGTTTTTAAGTGTACTGGCTTTGCATTTAATTTTCTATTATACTCAAAAGAAAAAGCATTACATTAGCTACAGTGCACTATGAAATGGTCTAAACTTTTGTGGAGTGAGAGTGAACAATGATTCTCCACCTTATAGCTGTACCAGATGCAACATGCTTTGGTTTCACAGTGTTGTATTTATAGATAGATAGATAGATAGTGATGATTATCCCCTTCCCTCTTACCAACTCTGACATCTTTCTCCCATGTATCTGGCGAGGAAGTCATGGCCCTCATCCGTCCCCCCCCCCCCCCCCCACAACCTCACCGCTCGACGCTATCCCCTCCCACCTCCTCCGCTACCTCTCTCCTTCTGCCTGTTCCCATCTTGCCCACCTTCTCAATCTCTCCCTTTCATCAGGCACTGTCCCCTCTGCCTTCAAGCATGCTCTTGTCTCACCTATTCTTAAAAAACCTACCCTTGATCCTAACACTCTCTCCAACTATCGACCCATCTCTCTCCTCCCCTTTGCCTCCAAACTTCTTGAGCATATTGCCTTTCTTTCCTCTCACTCACTGCCTGACCCATTGCAGTCTGGTTTCCGTTCTCTCCACTCCACTGAAACTGCCCTCACAAAAGTCTGCAATGACCTCCATGCAGCCAAATCTAAGGGCCACTACTCTCTGCTTATTCTTCTTGACCTCTCTGCCGCTTTTGACACTGTGGACCACCCTCTCCTTCTGCAAATCCTTCACTCTCTTGGTCTGCGTGATACTGCCCTCTCCTGGCTGTCCTCCTACCTCTCTGATCGTTCCTTCTCTGTCTCCTCTCATGATGCTATCTCCCCCCCACTTCCACTAACTGTTGGTGTCCCCCAAGGCTCTGTTCTTGGTCCTCTCCTTTTTTCTCTCTATACGTCCTCTTTAGGTGAACTCATTAGTTCTTTTAACTTCCAATACCACCTCTATGCTGATGACACTCAAATCTACCTCTCCTCCCCTGATCTCTCCACGGCTCTCCTCACTCGGACCTCAAACTGTCTTTCTGCTATCTCTTCCTGGATGTCTCAGCGCTTTCTTAAACTCAACATGTCTAAGACTGAGCTGATCATCTTCCCACCCTCCCGCACAGCCTCACCTCCCACAATCTCATTATCCATTGATGGCACGACTATCTCCCCTAGCCCCCAAGTACGCTGTCTTGGCGTAATCCTTGACTCCTCCCTCTCCTTCAAACCACACATTCAGCACCTCTCACAAACCTGTCATTTTCATCTCAAAAAACATTTCTAGAATCAGACCTTTTCTCACCCAGGATGCCACTAAGATCATTATTCACTCACTGATTATTTCCAGACTGGACTACTGTAATCTCCTCCTAACTGGCCTCCCTGACAATTACCTCTCTCCCTCCAATCTATCCTCAATGCTGCTGCCCGGCTCATATTCCTCACCAAACGCACTACGTCTACCTCCCCTCTCCTACAGGCCCTCCACTGGCTTCCCTTCCCTTTCAGAATCCAATTCAAACTTCTCACACTCACTTACAAAGCCCTCACCCACTCCTCTCCCATCTACATCTCTGACCTTATCTCCCTTTACTCTCCCACCCGTCCTCTTCGCTCTGCTAATGCACGCCGACTCTCCTGTCTTCTGATTACTTCCTCCCACTTCTATCTCCAAGATTTTTCACGTGCTGCTCCCTTTCTCTGGAATTCTTTACCTCTCCCCCTCAGACTTTTCACCTCTCTACAAAACTTCAAACGGGCTCTTAAGACCCATTTCTTTAACAAACCTAGCCAAATCTCAACCTAACCCTCTGTTCCATGCTCTCTATGTACCCCATCTGTGTCACACCTGTCTGTCTACCCCTCCCCTTAGAATGTAAGCTCTCACGAGTAGGGCCCTCTTCCCTCATGTGCTTATACTTTTCTTACTTTAATAATCCTCAACTGCCCAGATCCCGCAGTTTTTGGCCACCTGGAACTTATCTCTATGTTTACTGGTGTAGTTATGCTTAGTTGCCCTGTACTTGTCCTATATTGTCTTCAACTGTAAGTCACTGGTTTCCTGTTTTGATTATGTGCATATGTACTCTGTAATTGGGCGCTGCGGAACCCTTGTGGCGCCATATAAATAAAGGATAATAATAATAATAATAATAATAATAATATATTAGCATATTTAAGGAAAAGTTTCAAATAAGGTTTCATTCAACAGATGCTGCCACCTAGACCTATGAATGCATGAGACAACACTTAGGGATCTTATTTATTATCTCATTCATTACATGTCTATTCATTATCCCTATTTTCTACCAAATTCTACAAAATTAACATTCTCACCTCTTTTTGTAGAAATTTCTTTTCATTATGAAGGTACTGCAGAAGATATGATGGATATTTCCTGCTTACCTTTCAGTCCTGATCTGACCCACTATCGCCATTCATCAAGCTCCAAAAATACTACATTTTTACACCTTGACAGTGGGAGCCTTTGACACTTTCAGATGGATCTGATTCCCAGGGGACCTGCTCCTTCCCCATGGAAAGTAGTTCCGATTTGTGAGATACTTTCTGATCCCTCCAACTCTGTTTGACTCCCTCCACTGGAGGTCAAGCATTTGCAAACCCAAGTTCATGCATGCACTCTAGCACTGTCGAGTCAGATTTGGCAGTGCTAAGCGGATCAGTGCTACAGCTTAATCCACACAGGAGCAATGTTGAATTGATCTGATGATTTCAGATACACCTCTATTTACAGTGAGTTGGATACTTAATTATTGGGGGCTACCCACCCCCAAAAAAATGAATAGGCTTGTTATGAGCCAATTCTGTCTTGGGAACAAAGCAGAAAAAGCAAGTAACCTTATATATGGAATAAATTATGCTGCAATGCAAGGGGTGCAAATATCTTTTTTTTCATGCACGGTAATCACTGGCTGATTTACAGGCTACTCACAAATACTGGGCTGCTTTATTTTTACACTGAATTGTAGATTTGAGTTTGGCCATTCTTAATTTCTCTGCACATTTTAAATCTGCCCAACCTGTAGTGTAACATGGCTTTAGCAAGGTGCAAATTTGCTTGTTTTTTGTTTGTTTTTTGCTCTGCTCCCAAGTCAGAATCAGCCCTTTAGTGACAAATGTGTGGGAAGCAGAAGGTAACTGTATCTATAAGAAGTTTTTATTTATCTACTCTAAAAATTACGGTTTAAAATCTATTTAATTAACACTAGTAATGTACTATTGAGTTATATTTTCCTTATACCAACACTATTATCCAGGAAAATGCACATGGCTCACTAATGGTGGACATGGGAAATCAATATTGCACATAAGTCACAGGAGAAATATATATTAAATGTATCCACATATTGTGTTTACTATTATAGTGTATGTCTATTTAGTCATGATATTTGTCAGGCTATGCACAGTACAAGCAACTTATGTAAAATAAACTGACATTTTTGCAAACATATACTGTATTATTTTTATTTGAATGTCATCATGAAGGATTTCCATTTTTTCCATGTTGATCCTTTCCTTGCTCTTGGGACTATATATCTCTATATAAATACTGTAATTTTGGATATTAATTGTACTCTGATTGATGCTTATTTAATATAAACAGACAACACTAAGAAAATGGAAGACCTTGAATATGAGTGGTACCAGAGCATAAATCAAGTAGCTAAATACAGGCCTGAATATAGATTTTGTGGTAAGGATACTCAAGAGATGTTTCTTAGAAATCCACAGTTTGGAAATTAAGTTCATTGATTTATCATCAGGCTTTTATTGATCATTGCTAAAGCACTACACAAATAATTCCTTGTACTTTCCATTGTTATAAATAATATTTACCACATGTCTGCAATGCAAGGTAATAAAAATTTGTGTATTCTACATATATATTAGTGGATCTTGGAGAAAAATTCTAGCAAAGTTGTATAAAAGGTGTTTAGAAAAATAATAAATCTGAAAACAAAGCAAGATATAGTTGCAGTATTATTTAACATTGCAGCATTCTGTGTTGCTTAAAACAGATAATACATTTTTGTAATTATATGAAGGATACATCAGAGAATATCATTAAAATTGTGTTATCATTATCAATTGGTAAATTCTTAATTTCAGTATCATAACTGTCAAACATAAAATCATATTATACAGTAATTGTTGAACTAATATCAGTATTGCGTACATTTTATGTGGTATTATAATATTTATTGCACAATATTTCACATATTCAGTTATAATTGAAATTTCCTTTTTTAATGCTAGATAATATTCAAAATAATAGTGAATGGGCAAGCACCCAATAGCGTAGGATTTTTTTTAAAGAAGAAAATGAATGTAAAATAAATAATGGCATGCATATTAAAAGGTTACTCTTTAAAGCTTATCAGAAAATGTATGGATCCAGTGTGTTACACCTGCTATCTATTCAAACAAATTCTCCAGCAGAAAAGGAATGATGTCATCACATAGCACCTATAGATATATACTCGGTTGCGTTACATTATTATGACAACCAGCTACTGTGGACCATCTGCTTCGGATCCCCATATGCAGCATGGTTTGCTGAACTGTCATTTTAGACACGTCTGGTAGCTCCCAGGTTCATTTTGACAGTGAGTTGCTGTACTGTAGTATGTTGGTCGGCCCTCACGCACCTTTGTATCCAACATTCACCTCTCACATCAATGGCACCGCAGTTTCCACATCGGTTGTTGCAATGGTGCCATTTGTCCAGTCACGATACACCTACACCACAGAAGCACGTGAACAGGTCACAAACTGCGCTGTTTCAGAAATACTGCCGCCCTTGGCCCAAAAGCCGATAATCATCCCTTTTTGCTACTCGGATAAATCGCCCCTTTAACTCTTGAGACTAACAAGTAATATATGTTTGTGATGGCCTATCGCACACCTTATATAGACAAGGCAAAGGACGATCGGGCACTGGTCAGAAGCCTGCATACCGATTTTCAAGGTACCCCACCTTCATGCAGGTCCTACACTATCACAGAGTCTTAAAACCTGACTACTTCACTGCTGTTACACAACTCATCTGCCTGCTAGATTTAATGTGTACCTGCCACAGACTTTATGGCTTTTAAAGGAACACTAGTCACCTATTGCACTGGCTCAAAGATGATTGCTAAGAAACAGCTGAGACAGGTTCAGGATAATAAAGTCCACACAGGGGTGCATGAGAAAGCTAGTGGCCACGGTTAATAAGAGCTAACCATAGATTAACCCCATCGTATACACACAGAGTGCTGGGTTCTTTGTTTGTATTTATTAGAGCGATGTGGTCATGGGCTACATGCACCCCGTCCTGTGAGTGGTAAGTACAGCTGTGTACCCCGCTTTTGTGGTGGAGAGTGCTGTGCTACATGCACCCCACCCTGTGAGTGGTAAGTGCATAGCTGTGCCCCGCTTCTGGTGTGGTGAGTGCTGTGGTTTTTTCTCTGTGTATATATATATATATATATATATAATATTTTTCTGAATATAGTCCTAGTTGGTGGTGCGGCCAGAGCCAGAAAGTAACATGTACCCAGAAAACCAGCGCACAGCATATGATTCATGGGTTATGCGCTGCCGATGTCAATTGTAGGAGGTGGTCATAAAAATGTGACTCCACCAAGTATTATATAGAAATATTAAAAGAGAATCACAATAGTGTGGTACTGTACAGTATCTGCATTAATAACTGGAAGGGTTATTGGCTAAGAGTGTCAAAAGTGATAAAGTGCATGGTTATTAAGCAGAAGTTAAGCCAAAGAAAAATATTGTTGGTTCTGTTTGTCTGCACCCTCACATTAGGAAATCTAGACTTCCAAATATTATCATGTGGAGAAAAAAATAAAATCTCCTTGTTGTAGTATTTATAACAAAGTACATTTATTTGATACAAATTGTTAAATAAGATAAAATACACAACATTTATAATACACAGAAATTTGTACTTCTATATAAAGCATTGAATTCAGCAGGGTATCACATAGGAACCGGCAACTAATCACTTACAAAATAAATGGGCATGAAAAGAAGAAGTTACTCAATGGATTTTTTCCTGTATTTTCAATACCGACCTATAGAAGTCATTACTATTAGCATTTGCTTATACAGTGCCAGCATATTCCATAGCACTTTACAATTCAGAACAAAACATTGCTTACATTGTTACAATTTATAGGGTAACAGGCATTTGATACATAAGGATAAGTTCTGCATATTACATGTAAGTCCGGTCAAGTTCACAGTGGCCTATATCCAGTCACACAGCAGTTGTCTGAGGATGTCAGAAATAAAAAACATAGACAAGCAAGTTAAAGATAAAGGCTAATATGACAATGTCCAAGCAGATTGATGTTTCAGCTACTCACGTTACAAATATTATTACTACGTTTGAAGTCCGTGGAACTGTAGCCAACCTCTCTGGAAGTAACCGCAAAAGGAAAATCAACCCCAGATAAGACAAGAAAGTGAGAACGATAAAAAAAAGAGCCAAATGAAAACTTCCAAAGAGATACAAGCTAAATTCCAAGGTTTTGGTACGTCAGTGTCTAATTGCCCCATTGAATGCTTTTTGGGTGTCAGTGTATAGGTATAGTAGGTATAATTGTTAGGTGACAGCAGTTGGTCTCTTTTGAGCATAAGTAAGGGGGTGCAACATATGCCTTGGCATAGGGCACTGCAAGGCAGGGGGAAGCTGTTTGGCGGTACCTGTCATTATCCTATTTTAATTAATCATTCTCACTTGCAGCTTTGAATCCCAGGCATCTCCTGGCTGCTCCTATCTCCCTTTCTGTCCCAAAGCACCTTCAGTCACTTCCTCCTTTATTAAACAAGCACATTTTAAAATGCTGTTGTATGCAGGACTCAAATCCATAACCTTACATTTTAGCCAGACAACTTACTCATGGAACTATTTGCACCAGTATAGGAAGCCTGCTAATTCTAAGATACTTGTAATTTTCAGAGACATAGTAATCTTTTGTAAAAAGTAATCAGCATGAGCAGAGCGTGGCTGCAGTGGATTGTATATGTGGCTACACACTACAAAGATCTGCCTAGTTGTCATGGTTTTAAACTAAGATTTACAATTAGCTTTATATAGTTGAATTTGCAGTCTTCTTATGCAGGTGCAAATAGCTATTTGAGTAGAGTGTCTGACTACAATGTTAGTCAATGTGAGGTTGTAGGTTAGAGTACTGGGTATTGCAGTATTTTGAAATGTGTTGTTAAATAAAGGAGGATGTGACTGACGGTACTCATATGCTCTTGTACTTACAGGAGTATTTATACCTGTCAATGTGAGAGGTACAGTATGACTGCTAAAAAGTGTGTGATCTAAAAAAAAGGATAATGTAACTGAATTGTAAGAGAATTGTTAAGTGCATGAATATGGTATAAGAGGATTGGTGTCCAAAATATTTATTTTCTAATATTCTGAAAGTATGGGTGGTCTATTAATGTATCTATTTGAAAAATGTGTGTGTGAGGGAGGGGGGTTTGCTAATGGTCTTTTTTGCTCAGGACAACAAAAACTATAGTTATAGCTCTGCTGTTGACCTGAGTCCGGGTGGATGTCCTGTGAAAAACTGGAAGTGGTGGTATGTCCTACCACCATTTATCACCCCATGTCAAGCACTGAATATGACTGCAACAAATATAATATGATTGCAAAAACTATAGTATCCAACAACATGATTGTAACAAGAATAAAATAAAATGAATGCAACAAATTAAATGATCTATCAATAATGCTATTACAATGTATGTGAACATATGTATTAAAGGTAAAGAATTTTAAAAAATGGAACTAAATTGTAATTTCATACGACATTAAGTATACCAAAAATTGTATTATACAGTCTTAAAAGTAATAATAATTTGCTTTTAAACATTAATTCTGGGAGTCATTTTTTTTAACATTTTGTATTATTTGGTATGCAGCTAAATACCATTTTAAAATTGATAAATATGAATTCTAACATGTCTTCAGCTCTGAATGAGAATCACAAATCTTTAATTAAATAAGCTGGATACAATTAATTAAGCACTGACTGGCATCACATAAAACAGCATTCAGCTTGCACTCTCTATCCTTTGACAAGTCAGGGGTCACAGTTCGACGTGTGTCAGGCATCTGGAGTATAATTGTACACCAGCAGTGGCTCTCACAGTGCCCCATCTTGGTGGGACAACAGTGTGGCAAAGAACCATTACTTCAGTCTGCTTACAGCATTTTGGGCAGTCCCAAAAGACACTATCCCAGCAGTCATTGAAGAAGTACAATTTTGCAGTTACTGTATTCATAAGATCTATGGGGAATTATATCAATCCAAATAACTACTTTTTTGTGCTGGGCCACATTCAAATGACTTATTTTGAACTGCTTGTCTTTCACAACTTGTTTCCCTCTATTATAAACCACACATAGGTTTATTCAGGTGGTAGCAATACATATCAACAATATACAGTAATGGGGGTTATTCCGAGTTGATCGTAGCTGTGCTAAATTTAGCACAGCTACGATCGTTAACTCAGACATGCGGGGGGACGCCCAGCACAGGGCTAGTCCGCCCCACATGTCAGTGCCAGCCCCCCCGCACAAATACAAAAGCATCACACTGAGGCGATGCCTTTGCATTTGAGGAGTAACTCCCAGCCAGCACAGCTCCTGCGGCTGGCCGGGAGTTGCTCGTAGCTCCTGCTGGCCGCAGCGGCTGCGTGAGATGTTGAGATGTCACGCAGCCGCCGCAGCCCGCCCCCCCAATGGTCTGGCCATGCCTGCGTTGGCCGGACCACTCCCCCTAAACGGCGGCTTAACGCCGCCGTTCAGCCCCCTCCCACCTAGCGACCGCCTCTGTCTCAGAGGCGATCGCTAGGTAACGAAAGCTGCCATGCGCCGGCGCACTGCGGCGCCGGCACATGCACAGTTCCGACCCGATCGCTGCGCTGCAACAAACTGCAGCGAGTGATCGGGTTGGAATGACCCCCAATGTGCAGTAATCTATGTGTTTTTATTTAATCTATTCTAGTCATTTAGCCAGTAGATTTTCTATTTTTTAGATATTGTATTTAGTGGTGTAAGGAAGGAACTAAATTAAATAGAAGATGGAGGATATCTGTTGCAGTGGTAAATATCTCAGACAATCTTAGACCTATATATATTAATATTTATTGAGCTTAGGTAGTCTTATTGCTCCCTATACATAAGGGGTACTGCCACAGACTATTTTTTCCTTTCTCTTTATTCATAAGGAACTAAAGCAAATATGCATTATATGCATAACATAACACTACACTTATATAGATAACATTGCATTATACTGTACTGTATTGTACATTTTGACACACGCAAAAAAGCAGCATTCATCAATCACTCGTCCCTCAGTCAATCAGAAGTGGCTTACTAGGGAAATTTGTTATTGGTTGAACAAACAAGGCTTTGCTGGCTCTATTCATTTTATTGCATTTAGCTATTAGATACATTTGGTATAGAAAATGTGTCATGCACACGGAATAACACTATACTTAGGGGTAGTAGACATAAAGGGCCTGATGCATGTTTGAAAGTAAAGCAAAAAGAGCAAATAACTGTATAGTTGGAACAAACCATGTTGCCATGCAGGGGGAGAAAATACATTTATATTTATTTCTATGCAGGGTAAACACTGGCTGCTTTGCATTTACCTCACAAATGTTAGTTTATTTTTACAGTGCAATTTAGCTTTCAGTTTAAACACACCCCACCCAAATCTAAATCTCCTTGTATACGTTACATTTGTTCCACCTTCAGTGCAAAATGGTTTGGCCCAGTTGCTTGCTTTTTTGCTTTACTTACCAACAGTGTCGGACTGGGGCATGAAGTGCCCACCAGGGGAATGTAATGATAGTGGTCATGCTAAGTGGTTTAGCCATCCACCACAGAGGCTTGGCTAACTATTAGAGATTGTATGATTTGTGACTCTTTATAAATAAATATAATCAATACAGTAATCCTAATTCATGCATGATAATATAGCAGATTAATAACAGCAATGCACTGCAGTGAACACACCTTAGTTCTGTGCAGTATAATGCAACTTATGTATAATGTGTAATTCAACTGCATAGTCTAAAAAAAATGATCCATAGAGGAGAGGGTGGACCTTCAGGCAGTGGGGCCAACCAGTGGTTTCCTCTGTAACCCTGTGTGCCAGTCTGACCCTGCTTACAAACATGAATCAGGCCTTAAGTGTGTATGGCACTGTCATTTAATAAATGAGTTTCATAAAGAGTAGTCGTATTTGTTATGGTTTCTTCTTTTATTTCCTTTTATACTCTGACAAATTTAGAGATGAGCGGGTTTGGTTCCCAGAGAACCGAACCCCCCAGAAATTCACGCACCGAGCCAGGATCTGAGTCCAGCTCTGGACTTCCTGCCAGACTTGGAAACCAGAACGAGGCAAAACATTATCATCCTGCTGTCAGAATCTCATCGCCGCCATTTTCACTCCGGACTTGGAGAATGAGGGAGACAGACCTCTGTCTCTCTGTGGGTGGTGGCATCAGGTGGGGTTAGTGTGTACTCTGTAGGTGTGCTGTTGCAGTCACTGTGGTGTACCTATGTTGTGTTAGGGGTGCTGTCCTGGCTGTCTTGGCTCTCACTGGTGTTTCATTTGCTGTTACGGGTGCTGCAGATGTACATGGGTGTTGTTGTCCTGGCTGTAACTGTGTTGTACAAGGGGCAGGGGCACTATCCTCCTATATGCTGTCAAATATAGGGGTGCTGCTGTTAAAATAACATTACACTGGCCCTGTATGCTGTAAAAATAGAGGGGTGCAGTTGTTAAAAATTAAAAGTAATAATAATAATAATAATAATAATAATAATAATAGCACACTGGTCCTGTATGCTGTATAAATGCAGGGGTGCTGCTGTTAAAATAATATTACACTGGCCTTGTATGCTGTAAAAATTCAGGGGTGCAGCAAAATCAATGCACACTTGCCCTGTCTTGTATGCTGTAAAAATTCTGGGGTGAAGTGAAAATAAATATACACTGGTTCTGTATGCAGTAAAATTTCAGGGGTGCAGTGGAAATAAATATACACTGGCCCTGTCTTGTATGCTGTAATAATTCTATGGTGCAGTGAATATCATTGTACTCTTGCCCTGTCCTGTATGCTGTAAAAATTCAGGGGTGCTGTGAAAAAAATGTGCACTGGCCCTGTAAGCTGTAAAAATTCAGGGGTGCAGTAAAAATAAGTATACACTGGCCCTGTCTTGTATGCTGTAATAATTCTAGGGTGCAGTGAAAATCGTGTACACTGGCCCTGTCTTGTATGCTGTAATAATTCTATAGTGCAGTAAAAATCAATGTACACTGGCCCTGTCTTGTATGCTGTAATAATTCTAGGGTGCAGTGAAAATCAGTGTACACTTGCCCTGTCTTGTTTGCTGTAAAAAGTCAGGGGTGCAGTGAAAATAAATGTACACTGGCCCTTTATGCTGTAAAAATTCAGGGCTGCTGTTGTTAAAATAAAAGTACACTGGTCCTGTATGCTGTAGAAATACAGGGGTGCAGTGAAAATAAATGTACTCTGGCCTTGTCTTGTATGCTGTAAAGTTACAGGGATGAAGTGATAATACTGGGGTGTTGGCACTGTCTGCGATTGGCCTGACCTTCACAATACTGTATGGGAAGAGGAGGCTCCTACCACCATTTGCACGCCCCCTGCAAGTGCTGTGAAGATCACCACCAGTCCAGTAGCTGATATTGAGATTGATGATGTCAAAGTAGAAGTACACCAGGATGAGGAGGATATGGGTGTAGCTGGAGCTGCAGAGGAAGTTGACTAGGAGGATTCTTATGGTGATGTTGTTTTTTTGAATAAGGCACAAGTGGAGACAGTTGTTGGCCATGGGATGAAAAAGCCCATTGTCATGCCTGGGTAAAATATCAAAAGAGCCACCTCTTTTATGTGGAATTATTTCTCCACATGTCCAGAAATCTATAATAAGTAGGGGTAAGGACGTTAACCACCTAGGAACATTAGGGGGCTCAATAACAAAAAAAATTACTGCACAGTTGTGCTTAGTACTTTACCAAACCCACCCGAACTCAACTTGTCCCATCCGTGGCTGCTGTGGGGGCTCAGGAGGGGCTTCTAAAACATCTAAGGGGCTGCTTTATTTAAAAATAAAATATGAATAAAATAAACAAGACACACAGGTAAGCTCACATGCGTGTAACTGGGACACACAGGTATGCTCACATGAATGTAACTAGGAGCTGTGAAACACAAAAATAAGGCATCTACTACAAAATGTGCAAATAAAAATGCAATAAAAAAATGGGAAAAAAAAGAAACCCAAACGATTTTCACAAATTAAGTCTCCAGACTCTGTGGAGGAGAACATATCCAATCTTGATCCTGTGGTATAGACTAGTTTATTTGCATCCCACCATGAAATCTGAGATTATCTTAATTCCTGAAAATGGAGAAGAGGGTACAATTTTGGAGGCTTTGGCCCTAGTTTTTCAGTTTATCCAGTAATGTGGTAATTAATAATTATATATTTGCTTAGTTGAAGTCCTTTCTGTTCCACACCAATATAGGAGTGGAGGTGAAAGCCTGTGTAGTGTTCCTGATTGTGTGTGCCTCTCTAATTATTTATCACCTTCTTGACACTGTCCTCTTCCTCTTGCCTCTTCTCATAATATGAAAAGTCATCAAATATGGAGGTGGTATGTTTGTAGCTAGCTATGAATCAGATAACTTGAGAGCTTTTTCCAGGGGGACAACCAGTCGCTGAAATGATGGGTTTATTAAACTGTGCATATCCTGTTTAAACAACCATAAGGGTAGGTGAAAGGGCCAAAGACAATTCCATCTTGCACCTTTTTTTTCTTTGCATTATGTGCTCTCTGGGGCCTAGTTTTTAAAACTGCCATCCTGTCTGCTACTGCAGAGCCACTCCTGGATGGGTTAGGTGTTTTTGCGGCCAGCTTGTGTTGCTTAGCTTAGTCATCCAGCTACCTCGTTGCACCTCTTTTTTTTCTTTGCATTTTGTGCTCTTTGGGGCATATTTTTTTTAAAACTGCCATCTTGTCTGCCACTGCAGTGCCACTCCTAGATGGGCCAGGTGTTTGTGCCGCACACTTGTTGTGTCGCTTAGCATAGTCATCCAGCTACCTCAGTGCAACCTTTTGGCCAAAAAACAATTTTGTGAGGTGTGAGTTGTTCAGAATAGACTGGAAATGAGTGGAAATTAATGTTATTGAGGTTAATGATACAGTAGTATCAAAATTACCCCCAAATTCTGTTATTTTAGCTGTTTTTATGGTATTTTTCAAAAATCATCCAGATCCAAAACCAAAACCCAAAAGGATGGTTTTGGCTAAACCAATCCAGATCCAAAACACCAGCGTGGATCCAGATCCAAAACCAGAACACAAAACCGAAAAGTGTCCACCGCACATCTCTAGTTAAGATTTCTATGGAGTACTTTAGGAAGAAATGTAACTTTGAATTTACCAAATGAAAACAGATTATATGAGGATCAATGTATTTTTACATTAATATTATTTAAAAATTGTGTTTTTTTTTGCTGCTGGTTTTATTATTTACTGTGATCAAAAGTACAAAACGTGCTATTTTGGAATGTAACATTCTATGTATGTTTTTTTATTATACAAATATTCTATAGGTTGCTTTTGAAAACAATAAAGAAAAATTATATTTTAGTTAATTCAAGTTCACCACCTTTATTTACCTTTTGTTTTCTACTTGAGTAGAAGTAAATCTGTGTACATTTTCAAAGAACATTTTTTTTTACAATGTATCTTTGGAGAAACTGTCTGCATCAAAGATTATGCTCCAATGATGATGAAGAGAGTTGAATAAAAATATCCTTGTGTTGACAGGCTGTGAAGGTATGCAGCTTTTGTAAGGTACTGCATTCTTACAATGTCAGTAAACCTAAATCGCAAACCTTGAAAATATTTCACAAATGTCAGCAGCATTCTCAGATATGATTAGTCTCCATTTTCTGCCAGCTCAGCCATCTGTTGTCATGTACTGTATAGTACTGTGTAATTTGTGGTTTTGCAGGAAAACTACAAAGATAGGATAAAGGCTTTAAAGAAAGAAGTGCAACAGAATTTTAATTTAAAATGCTTTATTTTGTCTGGATTGGTAAAAAGGTTTCTAATGGCAGTGGGGTAGAAATACACCACAACATTTTAAATAAGCATTCTGGCATATAGAAATTATATATATATATATATATATATATATATATATATATCACCTTGCACTTGTTATCCTGATGAAGGGGTAAAATACCCCAAAACGTTGATGTATTATCACTAAAGAGTTTCGCTTTTTATCAATCTCGGAGAGCCGTCTCTTCTGTCTTCAAGTATCTATAGGGGTTGCCAAACCCCGGGAAGGCACACCAGTCACATTAACCAGTGGGGTAGTGCTGCCCTGGGTAAGTGCCGGGTTTGGAAGTATCATATATATATATATATATATATATATATATATATTGTGACAAGAACACTGGGATAGTGTTTGAGGGCAGGTATGTTTGTCCCAGATTCTTGTCTTACATGTATTAGAAAAATGAAAACTTCTAGGAATATGTTTTGTTTTGTTTGAACCTTTTCAGTTTGTTGGAAAAGGTGGGTAAGGGCCCTGAAAGAGAGATGGGGCAAGTTCCAGGCATTGGGCCCAGTTCGGGTCTTTGGCCTCACAGAAGGCTAATCAGGCTTTCAGCTGTGTAAGAGTGTTATAGAGCTGCTGGCCTGATTAGGGGGTGCAGACATCCTGGGAAGACTGCAGGATCTCTGTGAGAGAAACACGCTTCCTGATACAAGTGTTTGCTGGAGAACTCTGTGTTTTTTGTTTTAGTGATAGTTAGGAACATCTTGTGTTTAGTTAGTGCCGGACAGGCAAGGTATTTTCTTTTGGTGTTTGTTTTATTTTCTGTACAATAAAACTGTCTGGGGCCAGTTGTACCAGAAACTGGACTTGTGTTCTTCCCCAGCTGCTGCGTGCTGCCATATACCCCAGGAAATGGCACCTTGCACCCTTACAGTGTTACAATTTATAATTCCATAATCGCATCATAGAAGCAAAAAAAGGGTGTATTGCATAGCACTCAGCAACATTTCAGGAGTAACTCCCTTTATCAAGACAATAGTGAAGAAACACTGAAACTCCTGCAAAACTATCCCGTTTATGTCATTAACCGAAAGTCTTAGGCTGACGCACTTCCAGGTCCTGCATGTCTTCGCTTTCCAGTATCCAGCTGCATGTGTTCAAGGGCATCCATCAATGTTGTCTGGAACCGCTGTAATCATCACACAGTTCTGTGAGCTCTTCAGTCCCAGCACTGTTGCATCAAATACCTTTTGAGCAGATCTAACACAGTAGGGCATGTAATAAGATGTACATTTTCCCTTTTCATTGTAAGCACCTTCTGTTTTTGTTCTAGAAGTATAGCTTTATCATGACCTCTAGACAGAATTTATTGATAATAACATCAAGTTGACCAGGTACTTTAGAGGCATCACTGGTTATACATGTTATCTGCATCACCTGAGATAGTGAAAGATCTTACTTGAGTGCTTGTGGGTGATGCCATTAAGAAAGTATTACTATCCATACTTTTATGAAAGACTTCTGTCTGCAATTTACCATTCAGCACATGAATATTCACATTTGATCATAGAGTTAACATTATTAATTTCATACATCAAACTCTTAAAATTTCTAACCCACCCACCCCAGTCCATAGGAAAAACATGTTTGTCTATATAATAGGTGTACAGTAATAATTACTGCTGAGTGTTGACATTATTCAAGAACATCTACTTCTCCTGGCGAAACATATAAATGTTCGCATACAATGGTGTGATTAATGATCCCATATTCGATGTTGTACATAAAAATTTACATACTACAAGAAGAAATTCTTATTGCCAATAATGCTAAGAAGAGTTCATAATCAAATGATGTTGTAGGTAAATGTTCATACCATCCTGATGAGGTATTAATGTATATAAACTACATATATATTTAAACATAATAAAAGAGTGTTAGGTGGTACTGTGTCAAGATCAATTAATAATTTAAGGAAAACTGTGGTGTCCTTTAAAAATGACTCTTCCCTAAGCAACAGAGGTTACAGGACACAGTCAAGAAACTGTGCTATTGGCTGTAATAACGAATCATGGGCCAATATTAAAGGCCTACCTAGCAGCATCCTTGTGCAATTTTGGCAATGTATATGATATTGGCACTTTTGGGTGCTCATGATATAAAGTTTTACACAATTGGGCCAATATTTTTCCTTCTTTTTTAACTTGGGTTAGCACACTTAGGAGATCTTTTTGATATTCAAGAGTAGGATTTTTCAGAAGTTTTGAATACACAACTGTTTCACCCAATTGACATACAATTTCTACTCGATAGTCCTCTATGTTTTGTAGGACGATGCCCCCACATTTGTCTGCAGCATATTAATAATGTCTTGATAGGAGCTCTAATCCTTAAGTGCTTCAAATTCAGCTTTATAAAGTTTATGGAGTATTTTATAAGGCATACTTGTAAACTTCAAAACTGATTAATCAAGAAGTCTATTAAAGGTCTTAACTGATGCATCATTTGAAACTGGATCATAATTAAACTAAAAATAGATCAAAGATAGACTCTGTCATCACACTGGGCTTATGTTGAAAATGCACCTTCAACCGCAACTTCCTTGTAAATTGTCATTGTATAAATTGTCATAAAAATTAGTTGGAACAAATGACAAACCTCTTTCTAGAACTCTCTGCTCCAATATAGTAAGCGTTCTATCAGACAAATTAAAAATCAGGATTTTTTTCTTTGTATTCTTTTCTCCTAGTGTTCTACCTACCCATGCAGGTGGTTGTTCTTTTGAGGCATCTCCCTTTGCTCCAGTTGTTTGTCCTAAAGGGACTAGCTGAAATTTGTATGATTTATCAGAATCAGTGACCATAAAGTCACTATCACTGTGACTATAGGAGTGTTGCTGTACCCTCCTTCTAGATTTCTTTGACTGCCACAGTCTGCACTTCCTGACAGGGCCACCATGTGATCTTAACTTTACATCCTCTAACAACCAGCCATAAAATTTATTTTATATCTATATATTAAATATATATTTATAAAATAAGGGTACAGTCCTTTTATCCCATAGGGTTTTTTTATGAGAGGGGTGTGGTGAGGAGCTATGGATCAAAATATGTTGGATGTAATGTGCTCAAATTTGGCATGGACGCATAAAACTGTTGCTCGGTGCAGCATGCCAAATTTCAGAGCAAAAAAAAAAGAGATAATCTAAATTTGAAATTGTCAATGTTTTTTTCTCCACTTCCTGTTTGGCCAAATGTTTCATTTTTCAAATTTTCTTAGGTATTTTTGGGAAGGCATAACTCAGGTCAGAGGACGATTTATTATAACTAGGGGTTTGTTTAATTTAATGCCCAGGCTGTAGGTGGGACTATGGGGTTATGTTAGGAGTCATTTGGAACACACACTGTGACTACCAGTGTTTAAACTGTTAGACACCTCAAGTGGAAATAAAAGTGTGTTCGATTTACCCAATCTATGTGATTTCTGTAACTATATACAGTATGTATATATATATATATATATATATATATATATGGGAAAAGGGGGGGATAGGGGTATCAGCGACTGGCAGTGTCTAATATATAAATATAAAAATGAAGAATGTTACCGGATACGGTTTATATATAAAAAGACATAATATTTATTTATACAATTTAAGACATGATATTGGGTAAAAATATGGAGAATAAAAAATATAAAAATATTTTTTTCCCCCTTTAAAAATACAAGGTGCAAATAGATGAAGTCTGAAGGACGAAACGCGTTGGGTGTACCTCTGCTGACTCTCCATCTCTAAAGATAAGCAACACTCCCTTATCTTAAAAACATATATATCAGTTTTTATATTTGAAGTTTTTAGATCTATGAACTTTTATCCTGGGTTCTAGCTAATTTGCACATAGCCATTTCTATTTGCACCTTGTATTTTTAAAGGGGGAAAAAATATTTTTATATTTTTTATTCTCCATATTTTTACCCAATATCATGTCTTAAATTGTATAAATAAATATTATGTCTTTTTATATATAAACCGTATCCGGTAACATTCTTCATTTTTATATTTATATATTAGACACTGCCAGTCGCTGATACCCCTATCCCCCCCTTTTCCCAAACTTTTGAACTCTTGAGGCAGCTTATCCCTGCCCAATATTTAGGGGCTAGCTGACACCTTATATTTATAAAGGAGTGTCTTTGATTAAAGTATTTTACTGTACTAATTTATCTACTCATACCCACCGGTGGCGCCGTACCCCCACTGCTCGAATATATATATATATATATATATATATAAAAGAAATGACAAGGTGACACTTCAGAGACTTCAATTCATGCAACAATGTGTATTAATGCAATCTCAACGTAACGGGGACCACCTCACCTTCATCAGGAAGGGGATGTGGTCCCCAAAACATTGAGATTGCACTAATACATGTTGTTGCATGATTTGAAGTCTCTGAGTGCCACCTCATCATATCCTTGTATCATAGAGGGGTGAACCCCCTGGTGAAGGCACCGGAGCAAGCCATATCCCGCTAAGGATACCTAGAGTGCCAGAGTTGCTGAGATTATATATATATATATATATATATATATATATATATTCATATATATATATATATATATATATATATATAGTAAACAAATGCTCCGGCACTCCACTTAGTCCAGTGTTGGACTGATGCTGCTCTGGTGCCCTCCCCAACCGAGAACCGGTGGTGTATAATGGAAAGACGAGGCGGCACTCAGAGGCTTGTGACTACAATCATATATTGGTGCAGATGGTGCAAATCATTTGATATGATTTGCACCATCTGCACCAATATATGATTGTAGTTACAAGCCTCTGAGTGCCGCCTCGTCTTTCCATTATATATATATATATATATATATATATTCAGATAAATAATTAATTACATGCGAACTGGTGCAACATACCAGATCCCAGCAACTTCTAACCAGCTTGGTGGCGTTAATTTCTACAGGGCAGTGGTGGCTATATTGGCCGGTACCCACCATTGTGCACAGCTGTTTTGGTCTCTAGAAGGGAGCATATGTGGAGAAAAGAAATCTGTGTTTACCAACAACTGTTGTGGATTAACTGATTAGACCTTTTGTTAAGATTTGAATCACTACTTTTATATTGATTATGTAATGTATCGAATATCCATCATCTTGTGAAAGTGCATTGTAAAAACCTCATTGTGAATGTTTACTCTTCAATTGGTATTGTGAATGTTCACTATTCAATTGATTTAACCACTGATGACGTCGTTGAGTTGAAACATGTAGGGATGCGATCTAAGGTCCACATCTTCACAGAAAAAGCTTCTGCCTGTGGAATAATACCCTCTAAGAACTAACATTATTAAGTATTGGAAATTATCTTGACTGTTATTTTTTTTTAGTGTGAATAAACTTCTGATAAACTTTTAAAGAAAACAGTCAATGGTAGCCCAAAGGGCAAAAATTCTTGGGTGGTATAATCTTACTTATAAGAACAATTGTAGTTTTAGATATATGATATAGCAGCAGGGGGCAGCACTCGTGGCTTACTGGATAAAGGAAATAATCACACGACCACCATAGTCTGGATCAACGATTCAATCTGTAACAATTGTTATCAGGATATAAATATATATACTGTATCACGATTTTGCAAATCGATGTATATTTTCCCCTGCTTTATGCTTTGCAATTCAGAAACCAGACATTTCTGTGATTTTGAGATGTTTTGTTTTGTTTTTGGTGATTTGAAAAAGTGGCAAATTTAGTGTAAATGGCTGCCACACTTGGTACCTTGTGAGGGTGGAATACACAACCCTTGGAAGTTATTACCCAAAATGCCTACACCAATCCTGCAATATGCTTTCTGTGTGCTTAAGGATTTCTTTTATGTCTGTGTGGCTTATCTCTTGCTGTATTACTCAAATCCCCTGTATCATGTGCATTGTTTTTTATATCTGTAAAGCGCCTTGAGTCCTGTTGGAGAAAGAGCGCTATATAAATAAAATTATTATTATTATTATTTTCATTAGTATTATTATTATTATTTAATACTGTAGATTTTACAATGTGAGATTTGCTATAAAAATCACCAATAAATAGTGAATATAAAGGTGATTTTATTGATTAAACCCCCAATACACACACATTGGAGACATGGCCATGTATCATTTTAACACACTGAGTGCCATGTAATTCTTTTTTTATGATGAGGTGGGGTCTGAGCTGTTTATTTAGCTTCCTACAGTATGTATATCAATAAAGCCATAGGTTTCTGGGTTTTGTTAGTTTACAATAGATATGACTGCCTATTTAAATGACCCTGCTGCATTCAATACTCATCTCCCCTCTCCCCTCAACAAACACTTTTGATTTAGATTTGTGATTATTTATTTACTGAAGTCATACTGTAGATCACTGTTGGCCTGTGTGTAAGTATTCTTATTTAGTATATATATATATATATATATATATATATATGAATATGGATGTTTGTGTGTTTGCTTGCATGCATGTGTATATGCAAAACTAGCTTATTTTGGTTTATATGACAGTTATAGATTAAACACAAAATTGTAAGCCCATTACCTATAAACATACTATATTCACTAACTAAGCTTAAGACATTAACTCAAGCCATTAGCTATAAAAATAACCTCTAACATTATGTTAAATATGTTGGCAAGACCTGATATTTAACAACTATTATTGTACTTATAAAACGCTACAATACAAAGGGTGTAATAATATAGATTTTTTTAAATATTGATTTTCTCTGATTTAAAAAAAAATTGTAAATAAAATACCTTATTACTTTAAAAATAATTTTATTTTGTTAACAAGACACGACACTGTATTATAGGTTGCAAAAAAATTATCTTTCAGATAGAACACAATATCCGTTCAGATTGTTTCTGAATAATAGTTCTATTCAAAGTACAGTAGGACACTTTGAAATTCAGCACCTTTACAAGCATTGTAATTAAGAAAAGTTTTATATTAAAAATATTACTACACATCAGGTTTAACATTAAGTTTTAGGGATTTGTTTTGAAGTTTAACATTTTAATTTGCTTTTTTCCCCCATATATGGCTTTTATTATAAAAGGCATTAAAAGAAGAGATGTTCAAGGGGTGCCACAGTAAGGATAAAGTCTCACAGCTTTAAATGGATATGCAAAAAAGCTAAGTAGGCATCAGCATGAAGAAAATAAAGATTCTTTGATGTGTGTCGTATTTTCATTTTAGCAATTAAAATGTCTTTTGAAGCTATTTGGCATATAATTTAAACCTACAGAGTATAAAACCACACTTTTTTACATATTGTCCCATATTTAGCACAAACAAGGTCGTAAGTATCAAGAGGATTTCTTTAAAAAAAGTGTTTTACATTTAAAATTATAAATTGAACATAATAATATTAGGTGGTATTAATGAATACATATATGTAGCTAATTACAGGCTACTTTATTTGTACATATAGATACTAAAATATCTTCTATAATCTCCTAGTTAAAAAAAAGTAGTACCGTGCAATTTTGTTAAGCTTTCAGCATGCATATATTTAATTACGGTTTTGCTTTATAGAGAAAATTAGGACATTAGCATTAATTAAGATAAAATGCTAACGTGAAAACTTAAATTAGAAAATCTTTTAAACCTGCATTATGGAAAAAATAAAAAATAAAAACATTGCTTTTCTAAAAGGTACTTTATTTGAATTCACTGTATTTACTGTAAAATGTCCATTTATAGAAATATATTTGAGAATGATTTAACCAAGTAATTAAAGAGGTACTGTAAATACTATATATTGGGTTACTGGGGATTGTTGCCTAATTTGGCATTAGTCTGATTTTTTTTTTACCTTGATAACCTCCGATTGCAGCTTCATATTATCATTACACAACAAGAGTGTTTTATGTTTCTCCTTTGTTACAACATATGCAAATAGATCAAACAGTTGAGTTTAAGTTCAAAGTAATGGCCTACTATAATAATTAATATGTTGTGATATTTTCACTTTAAGCAAAAAAAATTCTAAAAAGCACACTGGACTATGTGAACGATATATCGTCTGATCCACCGGATTGGACAACATATCGGGTGCATATCGCTAAGGTGTACCCAGCCTCTGAATACATCACAAAACCTGCAATTTGGCAAAGCCTGAAGTGTCTGTTAGGTATTTACAACAGTGCAAAGAACAATTATTTTTATTAGTTTCTTAAAGTCTTACTTACATTTCAATACAGTAGCACATTTCATCAGCTGCCTTTAAAACAAAAGTTTTACATAATAACTTCCTGTAATCAAATTATTATAGTACATACATTTTGTATGCCATATTCCACACTATAAACCAGGTTTGTCTTTTTACGTCACCAATTTTTTGACATTTAAAAAATTTGGCACAGCAAATGGTTGACCTAATACAGTATGGCAAGATTTATAAAGAGTAATATCACAGTAAAAAAAATAGCATAACCTTGTCAAAAACATTCAATAAATAACTTTTACAATGACAATCAAACTATAAAAAAACACCTTTTAAATTTAACATAAAGCTTATATTAACAATGCAATGAATCCAAGTAATCATCCACCTGGTTACGTTTTTAATACTATTGCCACTTTAAAACATTGGGTAGACTTGCCTGAATCATTCCAATGCTTGCACCTCATTCCCCCATAGTGTTGTTTATCATATATAAATGAAACGAAATTTTTTTTAAATACATATTAGAATGCTGTAAAACATGGTCAATAAGGAAAGCACCTACTAGTTTTAGAGGATAATTTGCAATCAACCAATCAGAATTGAGCTAGTGCTGACTAGTATCTGCATAATTAGCACAACATGCCCAAATGCATCTCTGTGCAGTCTGCATCGGACACAAGTACCCAAGTATGATTTTATTCTACTCAACAAACTCTAGATTGCTTCTTATTGCTACCCCATGCCACCTTGCTAGTCACAGTCAAGTCACATGTCAGTTGCAAGCATGTCTGCATACATTATTTGGCAAGACTTTATTTTATGCTTTTGTCCAATACAAATTAGTGGACTTTACATTATTCAAATATATGTACATCCAATTAAGCATAAAGATCAATGTGTATATAATATTTGTAATAAAAGTAAATGAGATTTTACTCAAGACAATTGCCTCTTACATGATAAGTACAAATACTAAGAACTACTATAGAATTATGAGGGGAGAATGTTATACAGTGCACCTTTGTGCTGATTTCTAACTAACAACAAGTGGCAGCAAGTTTCTGGTAATTTTGGTGTAAAGTTACTGCATATAATAGACACAAAATCAGAAGGTAACTATGAAACTCAACAACTTCTATTGATTTGCCATGAGCTTAAACCACCAAAAAGTGAGCAATCAGCTCTCAGATTCATTTTTTAAGGGCATTCTCGAAGTAAAACAATTCAATGCACTAGGTTTAAAAACATGCATTTGACATCTACAGCCATATATTAGCCTTAGTTGTGCATATTCTGGATAAAGGAGAATAGGAGAGTGAAGTGTTTTATATATAATTTGAAACAAAATTTTACTCCGCCCTTTTTTTTCCTTTTGGTAATTTCAATCATAGTTCTTTGTAAGTATAAGATTATGCCTATCCCAAGCATGTTTAAATTGCTCTACTGTCTTAGCCTCTACCACCTCTGATGGGAGGTTATTGCACTTATCCACTATTCTTTCTGTTAAGTAATTTTTCTCAAGTTTCATGTGAACCTACCTCTCTCCAGTTTCAGTGCATGTCCTTGTGTAATAATACTTAACTCCTTTGAAGAATGTTTTCCTTGACATATTAAAGCTTCTATCATGTCCTCCATTTCCCTTCTCTGCTCCTGGCTATACATACTGTATTAAGATAATTTACCATAATAGTTTCCTCTATTTGTACGGTCTCTAATATACTTATTTCCTTCTGGAGACCTTTCCCCCAGACCAGATTTTAGACCTTTAAATGAGGCTGTACTAGTGACCTATACATTGATATTATTATTTCCTTTTTTTATTGTTGATTCTTTTTCCCAGTTCTGTTTCTAGTACCCTTTATACTATATTTCGACTTTGGGGTTTTGAGGCCCAAGTGCATGAAAATCCATTTTTGACATTAAACTGTAGTTGTTATGTTCTTGTCCATTCATCTAGTTTAACTAGATCCTAAATCTATTGTTTTACTCTCACTAGTGTGTCTATCATTTAGCATATCTTAGTGTCATCTCTAAAAAGGCATACTTTATTTTCAGTACCATTAACAATGTCACCAACAAAGATATTAAAAAGCACTCGTCTAAGTACAGATACCTGGGCTATTCCACTTGTAACCTTTCCCTCTTTAGATTGCACTCCATAGAGATGTGTACTTATGCAGCTGGACTGGAGATGCAAACACATTGCAGGCAAGTGTATCACAAAACAGTGGAAGCAGCCTTGCGACCTTAGAGCATGCAATAGCAGCAAGTTTCAAACAAAAAGGAATATGCCCAAAACTCTAGGAACAAATTGAAAAACAAAAGTTTGAAACTAGCGCTGTGGTGAGCAGAGTGAAAGATACCTTTATGTGCATTTGTGGAAGGAATGTAATGTAAGTTCCATTCCAATAAGAAAAGAACACGGGTTTTTCAGCTAATTAGGAAATTTGAGTCCACTTCTCTACCTCAGTGTGACTCATTTCTCCCACTTTGTATCGAAGGTCTTACACAGATTATTAGCTTCACCACAGCGCTAGTTTCAAACTTTTGTTTTTCAACATTACAGGCAAGGCTTTCCGGCACAGTGTGGCGTTTGCGGGTGCGTGCTTATACATGAATCTGCAAACAAATACAAATAACCGGGCTGCATTCTCAGGCAGCGTGAGTAAGATGCTCCTACTGCTCTGCATAGTGAGGGGGACCCAGGGGAATACTATGAGCACTGGCAGTGGGAAGTTAGTTATATTCAGGTGTCTTTGGTGGCTTTAGTGGGTGCGTGCATATAATAACAAGACATCTCAGGAACGCCACGCTACGCTGGTGTTTTAAACAAGGATGTGTGAGGACACATCTGTATACTATTATTTTCTGTTTCCTATCCTGCAACCAAGTTCTTATCCATTCAGGGGTCTTACAATCCAGTCCTGCCCATGAGTTTATTTTGCAGTCTGCAATGTGGGACCATGTTAAAAGCCTTATTAAACTCTAGTTAAGCTACATCTACAGCCCCCGTGATCTATTACTTTAGTCACCCAGTCAAAACAAGCAGGGACTGTGATGGAGCTATGGCTGCAGGTCTTTTGGGCATAGAATATGTTGCATGGCTTTTGGGTGTTGGGTGGGTGTTAGAAGTGACTGAATGTGCAGAGTTTAGGTTTAGAGAATTTTTTGGGCTGTTTAAGCAAATAATTATGCAGAGTAATGTGTTTTGAGGGAATGGCTTACATATTCTTGGGTGAGAATGGTCTTGCTGATGATGGGCAGATGGCCCAAGAACTAGCTTACATATGGTATGAGATCGACACTGATGTTTCGTGTGAAAGTCAAGTTGATGTACAGTATTTCTACTTCATTCTTTTCTTTATATTTCTCCTTATGCTTGACAGGAGCAGTAGTTGTACCAGGCTGTGGCTCATGGTGTTCGGCCACCTTGGCTTGCTTATGTTGTGTATAGACTCTCTTTTTGCTCTTCCTTGGACATTTTGGGCTTGTTTGATATCTTCTGATGCATTTTTTAATATTTGTATATCTTGCAAATTAAGATATTCAGATATTTCAGAAATTTTCACGAAGTTCTCAACTATTTCACAATTTTTCAGACACCTAATCAAGATTTCTCACAAATATTATTACATATATTGATAGATCTTGCATAGGCAAAACAAATGACACCTTGTTTTATATGCTATCACATGGCGGTCCCGAATTATACAAATTTTACCAAGCGCCAATTATACCATCAAATGGAGGATGTGCCGAGCCGGCCCTAACCAACATGATGCCCTAGGCAAGGTTTTGGCTGGTGCCCCCTAGCACCACCTCTGATCCTGCACCCCTTTCCCAACAGCATCACCCCTCACCCACAGCAGTCATCATTTTGGTGTTCTTATCCCCTATATTTTAAATATGAACATTGTGCACATTCGGTGTGCAGCCCAAACAGGGGCGTGTTCTTGCTGGGAAGGGGCATGGCCACACAATAGTACCCCCAATTTAAATTACGCCACGCAGTAGTGCAACTTTATTCACAATATATCATGTGATAGTGTCCCTTATTCGCATTACATCACACAGTAGTACTACTTTACCTTATATACGTTACTCCTCACAGTAGTGCCCTTTATATACACTATACATCACACTGAATTGCTCCTTGTTCACATTACACCACACCATATTGCTCTTTATTCACATTATACCACACCATATTGCTCCTTATTCACATAACACCATACCATATTGCTCTTTATTCACATTACGTTACACCACACAGTAGAGCACCTTATACACATAATGCCACACATTAGTAATGCTTTTGTGTACCTAATATCACACAGTAATGCCCCTTACACATATGACACACATTATTAATGTCCTTATAAACATAATGCGCATTACACATTATGCCAACCTTTATTAATGCCATTATACACATAATGTCCCTTAAACATTTGCCGCACATTATTAATGCATTTATACACATGACACACATAATGCCCCTTACACATTTGCCACACATGACTGCACAACCAACCAACCAACCCGCACACAGCACTAACATGGCCGATAACTCTGTGACTTCTGCCTATGCTTTGATACAGATGTGTCCTCATACATCTTTCCTCAATACACCATGCAGCAGGAGATGCCTGGCCCCTTTTTTTGATGAAAATGCATCTTATTTAAATTACCATGCGGCTAGGATGCACAAGAAGCTTCTGCTGATTAAAGTGATATGTGGCATGCCTATATCACGTGTGCGACTGTGACTGTATCTGCATACGAAATGCTACGTTACAGTGTTTTCCGGGAATACACTGTAACATAGCATTTCGTATGCAGATACATCCTCAGTAACACACAGAATATAGGCATGCTGCATATCATTTTAATCAGCAGAAGCTGCTTATGCCCCTAGGCATACTAAATGCCCTAGGCATTTGCCTAGTTTGCCTATGCCCAGGGCCGGCTCTGAGGATGTGGCCACCTCCCACTATTGGATCAACTTATCTTGAACACTATTTCAGTGACTCTTTGGGCCTTCCTCTCTTCATCTTGGTCATTATATTTTTGGGGAAAAGGGCCCTAATTTGCACACCTTAATTAGGTAGTGAGGTGCTACTCTGCTTGGGACTTGGTAAGGTGTACAGAGGGAAAAGGTAGCAGGTGCACTATCTCACACTAGCTCAACCTGTAGTAACCAGAGGCACTTAGCATATTCCTGGCCAGGGCTATGAGCTTACCCACCGCATCAAGGTAGCCTCTCATTGGGTAAGTCCCTAACACTAACTATAGGGGTTCAGGTCCGGGGGGCAGGACACCACAGAGCCACCCAGCCAGACAACCCCAGGGCATCGCAGGAGTGATAAAAATATAAGGTTAAAGAGGTAGGAGCAGCTGTTGCTGCATGTGTGAATAATGTGAGGAGTAAAAGAAAATTATGTGAAGGTGTTACATATATATAAAACAAACTATAAGGGCCATGGAGTGATGAAATAGTGTTAAATTGCGATGCCCCAGGGACACCCAGCCACGGCAGGCACAAGGAGCCCCGCACCCCAGAGAATTCCCCCCATTATGGGCTGCCATATTAAACAAAATGTAGGAGTCTTACCTCAGTGTGCTCATTCCAAATGTAAAAGCTAGAGTGTTGGACTATTTAAAATCAGAGGGGTGGGTGGGGCAGGGTGCTAAATTAGGGTGAAGGTGTCTCTTACCTTCAACAATGTATGAATACATCAGTTACAGAGGGAAAAGGGCCCTAATTTGCACACCTTAATTAGGTAGTGAGGTGCTACTCTACTTGAGACTTAGTAAGGTGTACAGAGGAAAAAGGTAGCAGGTGCACTATCTCACACTAGCTCAACCTGTAGTAACCAGAGGCACTTAGCATATTCCTGGCCAGGGCTATGAGCTTACCCACCGCATCAAGGTAGCCTCTCATTGGGTAAGTCCCTAACACTAACTATAGGGGTTCAGGTCCGGGGGGCAGGACACCCCAGAGCCACCCAGCCAGACAACCCCAGGGCATTGCAGGAGTGATAAAAATATAAGGTTAAAGAGGTAGGAGCAGCTGTTGCTGCATGTGTGAATAATGTGAGGAGTAAAAGAAAATTATGTGAAGGTGTTACATATATATAAAACAAACTATAAGGCCCATGGAGTGATGAACCTCACCTTACTAAGTCTCAAGCAGAGTAGCACCTCACTACCTAATTGAGGTGTGCAAATTAGGGCCCTTTTCCCTCTGTAACTGATGTATTCATACATTTTTGAAGGTAAGAGACACCTTCACCCTAATTTAGCACCCTGCCCCACCCACCCCTCTGATTTTAAATAGTCCAACACTCTAGCCTTTACATTTGGAATGAGCACACTGAGGTAAGACTCCTACATTTTGTTTAATATGGCAGTCCATAATGGGGGGAATTCTCTGGGGTGCGGGGCTCCTTGTGCCTGCCGTGGCTGGGTGTCCCTGGGGCATCGCAATTTAACACTATTTCATCACTCCATGGCCCTTATAGTTTGTTTTATATATATGTAACACCTTCACATAATTTTCTTTTACTCCTCACATTATTCACACATGCAGCAACAGCTGCTCCTACCTCTTTAACCTTATATTTTTATCACTCCTGCGATGCCCTGGGGTTGTCTGGCTGGGTGGCTCTGGGGTGTCCTGCCCCCCGGACCTGAACCCCTATAGTTAGTGTTAGGGACTTACCCAATGAGAGGCTACCTTGATGCGGTGGGTAAGCTCATAGCCCTGGCCAGGAAAATGCTAAGTGCCTCTGGTTACTACAGGTTGAGCTAGTGTGAGATAGTGCACCTGCTACCTTTTCCCTCTGTACACCTTATTATATTTTTGCTAGCTTTTATAGTTTTTAAATTATTGAAGGAAGTCTGGTATACTCTTTTTTGGGACACACAAGATTTTGCTGAGGGACCCAGCACTGTAACAAAACTATAGATGTATTCTACAACAAAAAGTCAATAAGATTTGTTTGGTATGATCACTCTTCAGTAATTCCATGCAGTTTAGGATCCTGTAAATTGCTGGATTTGATATATTCCATAACAAACTCTTTATTTCAATAGTGTTTCTATAATTCCCTCTACTACTGATGTAAGGCTCACTGACCTGTAGTTACCTGCCTCTTCCTTGCTTCCATTTGCTCTTTACCAGTCCTCTGGAATTACTTATGTAGCTAGTGACTGGTTTAATAATTCTGTTAATTATTTTGACAATACCCATTTAAGGTCTTTTAGTATCCTTGTATGTAGCCCATCTGGCCCCAGTGAATTATGCACTTTCAGTTTTGAGAGTTCTGTTCTCCTTTGTAAATTTACTTGCATCTAACAAATGCGTTGTTACTTAATTGTGGCATCTATTGTATGTTTCCCCTTCTGTAGTGAGTACTAAGCAAAAATAATTACTTAGATGCACTGCTATTGTCTTGCCTCACTCAAACCAGACTCTGTGGTTTATTTACTAAAGTGTGGGTTTTTAGAAGTGGAGCTGTTGCCCATAGCAACCATTCAGATACTAGCTATTATCTTCTAGCAGGTGCTAGACTAATGTTAACTAGAATTTGGTTGGTTGCTATGGGCAACATCTCCACTTCCAAAAAAATGACACTTTAGTAAACATACCAAATACTCTCTATTTTAAGTATTTTTATACCTTCATTTGATTTTCTTCTTTAACTTCTGTACTTAGGGGAAAATTCAGACCTGATTGCTGCTGTGTGTGTTCGCACAGCAGCGATCAGGTCTGAAGTGCGCATGCGTCGGCGCCACAGTGCACCGGCGTATGCCAGACAGCCGACGGCTGTCATATCCCAGCGATTGCCTCTGCTTGATTGACAGGCAGAGGTGGTCGCTGGGCGGGAGGGGGCAGGCCAGCGGCATTTAGAAGCCATTTAGGGGGCGTGGTCTGGGCAGCACAGGCATGCCCGGTCCGTTGGGGGGGTGGGCCACGGCGGCTGCATGATGTCACATGCAGCCGCTGTGACCCAGGCAGCGTCAAGTAGCTCCCTGCCATCGTGTAGGTGCTGCGCTGGCTGGGAGCTACTCCTGAAGTACAAAATCATCGCTGTTGTGCAATGCTTTTGTACTTTTATGACGGGGCAGGGACTGACATGTGGGGAGAGATAGCCCTGTGCTGGGCATCCCCCCACATGTCAGTGTGCCTGATCGTAGCTGTGCTATATTTAGCACAGCTATGATCAACTCTGAATCACCCCCTTAAAAAGATGTTTGCCCCCTTTACCCATTGTCTGGGCCATTTTCTCTTCAGCTTGTGTCTTTGCACATTTGATTACCTTCTTAGCCTCTTTCTGTCTGACAAGATACTCCTCTTTGTCCTCATTATTTACTAAATGCCATCTTTTTTGCTTTCACAAAAGGTGTAACTGCTTTTATAAAGCATATAAATTTCCTTTTCCATGTTCCATGTCTGAGTCCCAAGGTGCAATAATCCCTTATGCTACCACATGAAAAAAGAGGACCACCAAATCCTGTGTACAAACAAGATTGAAATGTGGTGCTCAGTTAAGTTTCAGAGAGAGTACATTAGTAGGAACAACAATAATTATTCTTTATCAAGCAATATAAAATGTCCTTTGAGTGATACTTCATACGCATGAACAGAGTGAAGTGATGTGCCTTTCAGTTTCGAATCCTTTGTGTATAGTAATAGAATGTGGTAGTTGGTGCATATAAAGTTTTCTTTTAAGGTGTTGCTTGCCAACCATGTGCAGAACAAATATGTGGCTATTTACTGTAAACAAGCATCATGGATGGTTTTCGTAACATTCTCACACTACAGTACTTAAGTTTGGTCAAACCTTATAAAGGTTTTTTGAGACACACACCAGTATCACCACCCAGCTGCCGACTTACTAATACTAATACTAATTTAATTAAAAACAATATCATGTAATGAGTGCACGCTGAATGCAAAACAGTAAGCTCAGTATAGCTCATTCTAACAGAGAAGATATAAACAAACACACAAGGCATATAATCTGTACAGCAGTCATATGGCTGATTGCCGTGGCTCAGGAAATTGCTGACTCGGCTGACACAAACTAGTGAATAACGATGGTCTGTCCTCTCTCCACCAACACATTTGGACTAGATACAGATGTAGCCATTCTCACAATTAGTGTAATCATGCCTAGTGTGCCTGCAATTGGCCACATGTCTGTGTATGCACTCGCAAAACCATAAAGAATTAATGAAGCACCTGCTACTATTCTAAAGTCTGAAATCCTGGTGGGCTTTTAACATTTCAGGCTTTAGTAACTCATTGGGATGCACTCCAGCCAGTAAAGTTCAAGAAAACCTTCAAAAATTAAAAATGTATACTTTGTTAAGTACATTACCTCTAAGATATTTCTAGACTACAGAATTGGATTAGGAGATGTAAATTTACACCCCAGCCTCTGGAGGAGGCAGCTGGGTCAGGATGGTCTGGTTTTCTGAAGAACTTTCTGCAGTGATCCTATTCTTCATCGTGGGCTTAGCAAATAAAGATGTATCTCCATGGACCATAAATAAAAGTGCAGTTTGCTTAACTGCAGGATGAAAGCCAGATGGATATTAATACAGCATACATGTAGCATTGTGCTCCTCCATGTCATCAACAATGATCAAAATTTGTAGACTTTGATCATTCTTATTCCTTTCTTCACCTTGGAAGGTATGAGTGCAGTGCAATATATTTTGTATTATAGCATTAGGATGAGATAGGAGCATGACATGTTGATTCTGCCTTCTTTGCTTTTGCCTACATTTTTAAATTTTCACTTTTATTTCTTTCACAATCATGTAACTCAGTCCTCACATGAACTTTTGCAGGGTTACGAATATCCTTAAAGTACCTTACTGGAAAAGCAGTCTGTCTATAGAGGTGACAACTGTACATTTTAAAAGTATGGGGATAATATAGTAATCAGCTGATTTCTGTTAAGCTGCTCTGAAATCATTTTAATTGCTAGGACAGAATCTACAACCCTGGTAATTAAAGGGTTCCAGTAACAGGTTAGTCAGATCATGTGACAGTTCAGAGTGAAAGAGCATTGGATTTCCTGAATGCAGAGAGAATGAATAGAAAAAGATCCATCATAAAGAAGAAATGAGACAAGCACAAGCATATCTAGAGAGGAGGGGACCTGTGTGCAGTCTCCATGTGTGGGCCCCCTCCTCTCCCATCCCGTAGCCAGCAGCGGTGGGCGGTGGTGCTTTTAGCACTCTGAGTGAGCACTAGAGACTCTGACACTGTGCCAAAGTCTACAGCCCATGCGCAGGTCTTCGAAATAACGGAGCCGCAGACATTTTTTGGGAGACCTGTGCATGCGCTGTAGAATCTGGCACTGTGCCAGAGTCTATAGTGCTCTCTCAGAGCGCTAACATTGCTGCCAGCAACAGGACTCGAGAAAGGAGGGGGCCCACACATGGACACTGGAAAGGTAAGTATAGGAGAAATGGGTGCAGTGTGTGGTGTGGGCTCCCTCTAGACCCAGGGGCCTGTGTGCATTGCACACACTGAACACATTATAGATATGCCACTGGAGACAAGTAAGCAAGACAAGGACAGTAAAAGAGAAAGAGGGTGATGTTGATGTGGGGTTAAATATAATAGCCCAAGACTTGTGGTAAATGTCATGATTCCAATTAGATTGTCACTAGATTTAAAGCAGTAATTCGATTAAAGGCAAAACCAAGTTGGTTATTCTTTAAGCTACAATAACTGGCACTTTAAATCTTTTGACTACTTCACTGGGATCATGCTGGTCCCTCAAATCTCAGACTAAACATTTGTAGAGAGAAAGAGAGAGAGAGCAAGAAAGTGTGAGAGAGAGAGAAATCTGGTAGATATGTATGTTTGTTATAAGGTTAATACAATTACCCCTACCACCATAAATAATGTGTTTATCTATCTTTTTGGGGATACAAATGGAGAAAGCAAAATAAAAGCACCTCGAGAAAATAATATGTATATGTTAGCTCTTTATGGTTTACATACTGTATGTAGTGAACTAAATCCCTAGGGTAGACTAAGTAAATGTTATTTCCAATGCACATTGCATAACAGGGATAAAAGGCATGACTACTTGAGGTGTAAAATCAGCACAGACCACTTTTGTGAAACAGTAAACTCTAGAGAATATAGAACATGTTTTACACAGCTTGTGATTAAAGAATGATGAAGGAAAACTAGGCTGAGTCCTACATAAAGAGCATAAGACAAAGTGAATAGAAATAACTTTACTAACCCATTCATGTCATATATAGATTTTTTGACACTTTTGAAACTAAACCATCAGTATTTTAAACATGTATACAGTAATTTGATTTCTTTTTTTTTTTTTTACTTCTTTTATTTTTTAATGAGAAGGTAAGATACAGTGATTGTGCCATGAGAAATGTTCGGGTTTTGTGTTTTGGTTTTGGATCTAGATCTCCGCTTGTGTTTTGGATCTGGATTGGTTTTGCCAAAACCACCCTTTTCGGGTTTTGGATCTTTATGTTTTTTGAGAAAACATAAAAATGGCTAAAATCACAGAATTTGGGGGTACTTTTGATCCTACGGTATTATTAACCTCAATAACATTCATTTCCAGTCTATTCTGAACACCTCACATCACACAATATTGTTTTTAGGCCAAAAGGTTGCACCAAGGTGGCTGGATGACTAAGCTAAGCAACACAAGTGGGTGCCACAAAAACCTGGCCCATCTAGGGGTGGCACTGCAGTGCCAGACAGGATGGCAGTTTTAAAAACTAGGCCCCAGAGAGCACATAATGCAAATAAAAAAAAGAGATGCAAGATGGCATTGTCTTGGGCCCTCCCACCCACCCTTATGTTCTTTAAACAGGATATGCACAGTTTTATAAACCCATCATTTCAGTGACAGGTAGTCCCGCCAGAATCATAGCTAACTACACCATCAGAATTCTCATTGTCAACATCCTGTTCAGCTCCAGCTACACAAATATCCTCCTCATCCTGGTGTATTTCTACAGTGACATCCTCAATCTCAATATCAGCAACTGGACTCGCAGCACTTGCAGATGGTGTGCAAATGGTGGTAGAAGCCTCCTCTTCCCACGCAGTGTTGTGAAGGTCAGGCATAGACATTGCAACCATGTGCAGTGCCAGCACCCCTGTATTTTCACAACACCCTGTATTTTTACAGCATACAGGACCAGTGCACATTTATTTTACAAACAGCATCCCTGTATTTTTACAGCATATAGAACAAGTGTACTTTTATTTTAAAAACAAGACCTCTGTATACAGCATACAGGACCAGTGTACTTTTATTTAACAACAGCACCACTGTATTTTTCATCATACAGGATCAGTGTACTTTTAGTTTAACTATATCACCCCTGTATTTTTACAGCCTACAGGACCAGTGTATTTTTATTTTAACAACAGCACCCCTGTATTTTTACAGCATACATGACAGGGCCTGTGTACATTTATTTTCACTGCACCCCAGAATTTTTACAGCATACAAGATAGGGCCAGTGTACATTTATTTTCACTGCATCCTAGAATTTTTTCAGCATACAAGACAGGGCCATTGTACATTTATTTTCACTGCACCCCAGACATTTTACAGCATTCAAGACAGGGCCTTTTTACCTTTATTTTAACAACAGCACCGCAGATTTGTTACAGCATACAAGACAGAGCCAGTGTACATTTTTTTCACTGCACCCCAGAATTTTCAAAGCATACAATACACGGCCAGTGTTCATTTATTTTCACTGCACCCCAGAATTTTTACAGCATATAAGACAGGGACAGAGTACTTTAATTTTAACAACAGCACCCCAGAATTTTTACAGCATACAAGACAGGGCCAGTGTACATTAATTTTCACTCCACCCCTGATTTTGTACAGCCAGCACCCCTGTATTTTCACAGTATACAGGAGGACAGTGCCCCTGCCCCCTGTACAACACAGTGACAGCCAGGAAAGCAACACCCATGTACAGCTGCAGCACCCCTATCAGCACATGAAACACCAGTAACAGCCAACACAGCACCACTACCAGCACAGGGACAGCACAGTGACAGGAACAGCACCCCTAAAGAGCACACACTGACCTCACCTGATGCCACCACCCACAGAGAGACAGAGGTCTGTTTCCCTCACTCTCCAAGTCCAGAGTGAAAATGGTGGTGACGCACGGCTGTGTATAAGGATTACAAAACCACGAGAATCCGACAGCGGGATGATGATGCTTTGCCTCGTCCTGGTTTCCGATTTTGGCAGGAAGTCCCAAGCCGGACTCGGATTCTGTCTCAGAACATAATGTTCTAGGGCAGGGGTTCTCAAACTCGGTCCTCAGGACCCCACACAGTTCATGTTTTGCAGGTAACCCAGCAGGTGCACAGGTGTATTATTTACTCACTGACACATTTTAAAAGGTCCACAGGTGGAGCTAATTATTTCACTTGCAATTCTGTGAGGAGACCTGCAAAACATGCACTGTGTGGGGTCCTGAGGACCGAGTTTGAGAACCTGTGTTCTAGGGGGTTCGGTTCTCTGAGAACCGTACCCGCTCATCTCTATTGTGTATTTATGTCACATCCCTGAGCTCTCATACTGTCATACTGTTGATAGTATTATCCAGATTTGGTAAATACAGAATATCATGCAAATTTATAAGAAAAATTGATGTATTTTAAGCAAGAAATTTGTGGCATATTCAAACATAGCATTTTACTGTCATATGCACACCTCTTTGCCTCTTCATTAAAAACATGGGTTTGATTCATGGATGGACACTATGGCAATGTAAACTATGGTAAACAATGCATGCATATGCTTTCCACTGCGCATGAAATCAATACCAATATCAATTGCAGCACTTACCTTCACACAGAGTGATTTAAAGTCAGGCACCAATTGGGGGCATTGACTGGGGAGTGGTGGCAAAAATGCAGTTTGAGGGCATGTCACTTGCTATGTGTGCAGGACCTCTAAGCATACAGTGTGGCTCTGGCATCTTAGTTCACGCTGTCATGCTAAAGGGCCATTAGCATTCTTGAGCAGGTAGTTGTTGTGCCTTTGCAATAACTCAGCTTGCACAACCACAGCTGTGATCACCATATCGTTCATCCATATAACAGGCCATATATGTGCCCTTTATTTGGCAACTGCATTTACACTTACACCAACTCAGAAATCAAATTCAAACATAGCATCAATAGCCTGAAGTGCAGTATGTTAATTAGCAAAACAACTATACTTTCTATTAACAATTACAGTTGCTCATATTAAACCATGGTGGCATTCTATGTCTTTCAAACACCATTTCCTCTATGCATTTATTATTGCCAATACAAAGTGAGTTGTGGAACAATACGCTATTTTGTACCTTTATTAGTGCCTTAATAGGTTGATGTTTACACTGTTGTCAATGCAAAACTACCATACTGTATATACATTATTACACAATTCATCTAATTTGAACTAACCATACAAATTAATTGAAATCAAATCACCAGATGCCAATAAAAGTATTATTTATTACTGTCCTAAATACATTTGTTTGTTTTTTTAAAAACAAGTTTTGTTTTATTTTTTTATTTATTTTAAATAGGTCCTCTTCACCAGCAAATCGACATACTGAACAATATTGGCCAGACATGTCTGCAGGTTTGCTATTTGTTTTTTGAAGCCTTCCAAATATTCCCTCTGGTGATGCCTGCAGAATGGTGTCCTCAAATCATCCTCAAAACAAGACAATCCCTTGGCAAAGTAAAAAAAAAAAAGTAAAAGAAAAATAACATATTGCATAATGTTTTTAGGAGCAATAAATACGGTATATTGAACCAAATTTCATCTGCCCATCTCACTGGCATGTGGATCATACAAGTAGAACATATTACGCTTCATCATTTCATTTTCAAATAGCTTTTGCCTGTGGCTTCACTCACCTGTTATTGCTCAGCAGAATTAATTTTACAAAGACAGTAATGGCATCTAATAATGTGTTGTATATTTTATATTGCAGATATTGGTCACAAAATTTCTTTTTAAACAATAATTTCAGTTTATCTTTCAGGGATTAACACAGACAGATTATTAACTCATGAGTAATCCACGTAAAACTGCACATTTGGAGAAGCAACTGGTCCTGAGATGCCTTCAACTCTGAGCATTTGTCGCTGCAACAGTATAACAGTAAGCAATAATCCTCAGGTTTCTATTTTTTTATGTATACCACAAAATCCAATTCAACGGGCAATCTCACAGTCCAGTCTAAATTTACATTAATCAAACAAATATTATCTTGTAGATCACAAATCCGTTGTAACACTGAAAGGTTGTAAGTAATGTGACCAGCGACTCTGTGATATGTACCTGTAGTATTTGTCTTGATGTGCCATCTACTGGATTGGCATATATATTGCAACCTCATAAATCAAGATGAGTGGCCTGATTAGTGATTAATATAGAGTTGGATATTCCTGTGAAATAGATCTATAGATATATAAATCTGTGTATATATATATATATATATATATACGTACATATGGATGCACAGCGGAATCGTCTCAGGTAATCACGGGGTTTGCACAGGGGGTATTTATTTGTATGTTTGCACAGTACACATGTTTTCCTGATGACGGGACAGGTTCCCGAAATGTTGAAATAAAGACACAGTTTTTCATTCAAAGAAAGTCTGGGAGTGCCGCCATTTCATTATATATATATATATATATGAAAGAACAGAAAAAAGGAAGGTGCGATTGTGAGTAAAATAGGAAATCTTTACTAATTAAAAAGTATAAGCTCACGTACATCAAGGTAAAATAATACCGGCTCCCATCTCCAAGACCCCGCAAGAATGCCTCCGGATCGCACCCAGCAGTGCTTCAGACAGGAAAACCACAGCGGCTGTCGTTCAGCTGCGCTTACGTCCAAACACCAAATCACAGTGCATGCGGCTGTTCGTTTAGCAGTTGGTGTGAGCGTCCCGACCGGTTTCGTCACAATTGGCTTCGTCAGGGGATGTCGAAGTCAATTGTGACGAAACCGGTCGAGACGCTCACACCAACTGCTAAACGAACAGCCGCATGCACTGTGATTTGGTGTTTGGACGTAAGCGCAGCTGAACGAGAGCCGCTGTGGTTTCCCTGTCTGAAGCACTGCTGGGTGCGATCCGGAGGCATTCTTGCGGGGTCTTAGAGATGGTAGCCGGTATTATTTTACCTTGATGTACGTGAGCTTATATTTTTTAATCAGTAAAGATTTCCAATTTTACTCACAATTGCGCCTTCCTTTTTTTCTGTTCTTTCACATGTATCCAGCCGGTGGATCGGCTTTTCAGGAATTGGCAGCAATCACATCAATTTAAAAGGACTGATTATGCGACATTTGAATTGAACTGAGATAAATATCCCATGCGCAGTTAAAAAATTCTGGTGAATATATATATATATATATATATAGGAGACAAAGATGCGGCACTCAGGGCTTTTGAAAAATACACAGCAACAACTTCTTGCTTTGCAACGTTTCAGTAGACCAACCTACTGTCGTCAGGCTTTAATATCAAATACCTGACGACAGTAGGTTGGTCTACTGAAACGTTGCAAAGCAAGAAGTTGTTGCTGTGTATTTTTCAAAAGCCCTGAGTGCCGCATCTTTGTCTCCTGTGATTACCCTTTATGAAGGCACCGGCTGCAGCTAAGTACATGTCTGACGAGTGCCAAACTTCATCTATGTTACATTAGGAAAGATCACATAGCAGTGATTATTCCAGTTGGGGCACCCAGCAATTTTCAATTACATTGTCACCAGGCGATTCCTGTGTCTCTAGTGCATCTAGAGGTTTTGTTTTTTAACAGTATATATGGTAACGTGTATGGTGCAGTGCTCTATATTGAGGTCACAGTCACTAGCTGTGTTGTGATAACTACTGCGGACCTATATACATTTTTTCTGTGACAATGGAACACATTGAGGACCAATTTGGACACTTTAAGTTTCCAGAAGGAGACATCTTATCTTTCTCAGAATCTGAAGCGGAGGGAATACTCTGCGACAAGGGGATTAATGACGAAGCGGAGGCAACGTCAGTGGAGAACATCTTTAAAGATTTGTTAAAATTAAAAAAGAAGGAAGTGGATTTCTATCTACACGGGTTGTCACTCAGTGACTACTATAAAATGAAGAAAATACCCAGAGGATTCCGGGTGAGAAATTGTCCCACTATAGGACGCTACGACGTACAATTTTGTCGACGCTGGACTGCCATATTAAACAAATGTTCGTTTGATCTCATCCTCCTAGTGATAGAACAATCTAAAAAAGAAATGGAAGTGGTTAAAAACAAAATAGCTGCCTTTGAGCTGATACACACTCCGGCTTTGGCAGCTGATAAAGAAGGAGACTGGTTGGACAAATTACAACAGCAAATTTCCCTCTATAAAAGAGAACTGATAGCTTTTAAAAAAGAAAAATTATTAAAAGTCGAACAAGATTACGAAAAACATTCAGTTTACAGATGGCTGTCTGATAATAGAACAGAGGGAAAAAGACGTCCGTTTTTTCGCAGAGATAGAAGACCTTTCACCCGATTTGATACAGAGTCATCTCAGGAGACCAACAGCGATACGGACAAACCCAAACAAGCTGCTGCCCCTTTAGGATCAAGAACAAGAGGAGTGAAAAACCCAGGAAAAGATGGCGCACCAGGAGAAGTGGCCAAAACGAAAGGCAGAGGAAGAGGAGGGCGTCCACCGACAACCAAAAAAACAACATAGTGAATTTATCTTCATATGAACTATCATCTACTGAAATGAACTTACTAAGCAAAGGTTTGTCCTTTGTTCCATCAGTTCCATTTGACCCCTTGCAATGGAATATCGAAAAATATTCATTGCAAAGGAAGATTAAGTTGAAGGAACATTTCAAAGAAAATCCAGGACATGATCCAGTAGACAGAGTTCCAATTCCTAAACAGTTAAAACCTTTTTTGCCCAAATCAGTCTTTGAGCCGATTTCATACAATTCTAGTATTAAAACTTTTATGAGATTATTGGAACAGGATGTAGTGACAGCCACTAACAGTAATGTCCCATGTCATCCAAATCTTACTGTACAAGAAAGAGAGGCATTAAAATCGCTCTCTAATAATCCCAATTTGATTATCCGCTCTGCGGATAAGGGAGGGGCAATTGTCCTACAAGATTTCGTTGATTACAACAAGGAGGCACAGAAACAACTATCTGATAATAGTATTTATCTTAAATTACAATCCAATCCCACAGGTCTCTGTAAGAAAAAATTGGAAATAATTTTACAACAAGCGCTAGCAGTGAATTTAATAACGGAAGATATAAGAAAAATTTTAGTGCCGGAACACCCTTTAGTCCCCATTTTTTATTTAATTCCCAAAATTCATAAAGGCATTAATCCCCCACCTGGTCGCCCCATAGTATCGGCCAGGGGTGCATTATTGCAACCATCAGCATGTTTATTGGATGCTCTATTACAACCGCTAATTCGCAATGAACCGAGCTTCCTACTAGATACAACTAGTTTGTTAAATAATTTGAACAAGGTTACTACGATTACGGAAGATACTTGGTTAGTAACCGTTGATGTAGTTAGTCTGTACACATCAATTCCGCACCAGTTTGGTCTGGCGGCGGTCAAAAGGTTTTTATTGAGAAAGGATGCCTTTAATTTATCAAAGATTGATGTTATTTTACAACTGCTAGAATTAATTTTGACTATGAATTTTTTCTTGTATGACAAGCAGTTTTACATGCAAATTCAAGGGTGTGCGATGGGTTCTTCTGTGGCGCCAGTCTATGCAAATATAGTCATGTTTGGAGTAGAGGAGGATTTGTTCTACAATAATCCTTTATTTTCTTCCCAGGCGCTGTTATTTAACAGGTACATAGATGATCTTATCATCCTGTGGAAAGGTAATCATATAGAGTTGGAAAATCTGTTGAACGACTATAATGCCACAGAAGGACCCATCAAATTCACCTTCAAGATGAATCAAAACATTATTAGCTTCCTTGATGTACAGATTCAGATTACAGGCTCAAGTTTGACTACCACTTTATTTGTAAAACCTACGGATAAACAACAACTTTTACATGCTAACAGTTGCCATCCTAAATCAATGACGAGGGGACTCCCTTACTCTCAGATGATTAGGATTAGGCGAATAAACAGCAACAATGATATAGCGGAGTTACAAATAGACTCTCTCATTGATAAATTGTTAATTAGAGGCTATTCGTTAAAAGCATTAAAGTGCTCTAAAAACAAGGTAATGTCTCTAGATAGAGAGACACTTCTATCCAGTACCAAAAAAACTAGTGGGACTAAATCTGTTCTACCATGGGTAAACAAATTTCACACTAAATCTTCCCAGATTAATACGATAACCAAAAAACACTGGCCTATTATCACCTCAGATGATAACCTAAATTTGAAGGACACCAATTTAATGCCGTGTTATTCACGCGGCAGAAATCTGCGAGATTGGTTAGTCAAGACAGATGTAGCTAAATTAAAAAGAGAATCCTCAGCTAAGACCTTTTTAGGTAAGAATCCCAAGCTTGGAAATATTAAATGTGCATGTGTAACGTGTCAATACCTGCTCACGGGAGACAGTTTCAACCATCCCCAGACAGGGCAAAAAATCCCTATCCATTACCAACTGACTTGTAATTCCAATTTTATTATTTATCAAATTATATGCCCCTGTGGTCTTAGCTATATCGGCAAGACCGAACGTAAATTCAAAGAGAGGATGTCTGCCCATCGTTCAGCTATTCGAAATGCCTTAGATACTGGCACCAGTGAACAGCCGGTTGCCAGGCACTTCGCTCATTTTAAACACCCAATACATAGTATAAGGTACAGAATGATTGATCATATACCAGCAGATATGAGAGGAGGAAATAGAGGTGCCAAACTATTACAATTAGAATCTAAATGGATTCTGCGCCTTGGGGTAATACACCCACGGGGGCTTAATGAATCAATCTCTTATTCATGCTTTTTTAAATAATATAGCTATTGATGTCCTCAATGAGTATCCTATATATAATATTGTTGCAGCTTGTGTACTGATTATGATTAATCTATTACAAAGTTGTGTTTGAATTGTAATGATTACTACATTCCATAAGCTTTCAGCACACACAGTTCTCCGCTGCATTGCTTACATTTGTTACCATGGTGAAGGGTACGTCACGGCGTCGTCGCTTGTTGATGACGTCATTCCCTGCACGGCTCGGCGGGTGAGTGGTCCCGGGGCGAGCTGGCGGGATTGCACGAGGTGATGATATAAAGGTATGTACATGTTTTTATTTGATATTAAAGCCTGACGACAGTAGGTTGGTCTACTGAAACGTTGCAAAGCAAGAAGTTGTTGCTGTGTATTTTTCAAAAGCCCTGAGTGCCGCATCTTTGTCTCCTGTGATTACCCTTTATGAAGGCACCGGCTGCAGCTAAGTACATGTCTGACGAGTGCCAAACTTCATCTATGTTATATATATATATATATATATATATATATATATTCCATAGACAAAAATCCTTATGGTTTCACATGTCCCATTAAGGCTTCTTACACATGATCTGGCATTTCAGAAACCTGTTGTAACTCTTCCACTCAAACTCCAAAAAGCAATGAAATACCGATCGTTAAGGCTGACGCCTTAATGGACGTGTTCCTTGCGCAATACAGATATGGTATGCCATTACAGCCTGTGGGTAAGTGCTGATTCAGCACTCTCACAGAGTGAGATTGTTGTCACTCACACAATCGTGGAGCTGCTAATTCTCAGATTTGTGTGCTCATTAGAATACACACATGCAGTCTATGCAACTGAAGGTCTGAGCAGTTATGGGGGAAATACAGTGGCACAGTTGGTGGGAAGTCAGAGCTGTGTGGATGGGTGAACAGTGCCGTGTTGATGAGGGGGGGAAGAGCAGCACAGATTTGAGAGGGGTAAGAGCAGTACAGATGGAAATAAATGGCACGAATGAGGAAGGCAGGCAGCATGGATGAGGGGAATACAGTCCCAATGGGGTAAGTATTTCTACCTTCCCTTGGGGGGTGGCAGCTAGGCCTAATCCTTGGGTGGGTTAGATAGGGCAACCCCCCCAACAGTGACCCACAAAACTTACCTTCAGGATGTCAGCTACATGAATGGGGTAAGAGTGGTGTGGATAGGGGGTAGATTAAGCAGCAAGTATGGGAAGGGAGACAGAGTGGTTCGGATGGGGGCAATGATGCAGATGGGTTGAAAACACTGTAACAGATGGGTAGAAAACTGGTGCAGATGGGAGAGAAGACAGTGTGCCATGTATTGGAGGAGGCAGAGTGACGTTGAAGAGGGAAACACTGAGCAGCACGGAGAGAAGGAAATGGTGGTACAGACAAAGCACAGGTGGGGAAAGACAGATGGTGCAGATAAGTTAGTACAGACTAGCACAGATGGGAGAACACAGCAGTAGGGATTGGGGAAGACAGAGCAGCATGGGTGTGTATAGGGGAAGTAAGTGTAAATGCATAGACTGTAGATAGGGTATTATAGTTTTAGCAATTAACCTAGATGTTTGAGGGAGATAAATGTGTATACTAAATGAGATGGATGTATGGAGTGAGAAGGATGTTGTAACAAGGTGGGGTTGTTGTGGTGACCCAATGGGATGGTTGTGGGCACTGAGTGGGATGGGAGCACCACATAGCTGCTCAGACCTTCAGCTGCATAGACTGCATGTGTATATCCCAATGAGCACACAAATCTGTGAATTAGCAGCTCGACTATTGTGTGAGTGACAACAATCTCAATCTGTGAGAGTGCTGAATCTGCATTTACCCACAGAGTGTGATGGCATACCATATCTGTATTGCGCAAGGAACACGTCCATTAAGGCGTCAGCCTTAATGATCGGAATTTCATTGCTTTTTGGAGTTTGAGTGGAAGAGTTACAACAGGTTTCTGAAATGCCAGATCACGTGTAAGAAGCCTTAATGGGACATGTGAAACCATAAGGTTTTTGTCTATGGAATTTCATAGCTTTTTTCAATTTATTATTTTAAATAAAAAATGTAATATTTCACTGTAAGAATAAATATTTGGGGCCAAATGTAATGGTGTGTGATTTTTCAGGTGTCTAATAAACCGCATCAAAAGGCACATTTGTAAAGTGTGATTTTTTGCTAAAAGTCGCAAATGTAATAGGGTGCAATTTTGGGGGTAAAAACGGGAGTCACGTGATGTTTTGCAATTTTTTTATTAAAGGAAACATGCAGTTTTTAGTAATAAAAACCTGCATTTTTTAAGACATGTTTTCATTATTTTATGCACTTATCCATTAGCGTGCATAGAAGGGTAATTCCGAGTTGATCGCTCGCAAGCTGTTTTTTTCAGCAGTGAGAATGCATAGTTGCTGCCCACAGTGGAGTGTATTTTCGCTTTGCAGGAGTGTGAACGCCTGTGCAGCCGAGCTCTGCAAAAACATTTTGTGCTGTTTCTGAGTATGTCTGAACTTACTCAGCCCTTGTGATCACTTCAGCCTGTCCGTCCCGGAATTGATGTCAGACACCTGCCATGCAAACGCTTGGTCACGCCTGTGTTTTTCCAAACACTCCCAGAAAATGGTCAGTTGACACCCACAAACGCCTTCTTCCTGTCAATCTCCTTGCGATCGCCCATGTGAATGGATTCTTTGTTAAATTCATCGCCATTCAACGAACCGCTTTGTACCCGTACGATGCACCTGCACATTGCGGGGGCATATGCATGCGCAGTAGTGACTGGATTGCTGTGCTGTGAAAAACGGCAGCATGCAATCAGGTCGGAATGACCCCCATAGATCAGTATGATCCATGCATGCTTCTGTATGGAACAGTAGAGAAATAGTTAAAAATAAAAAAATAAAACATGCAGGTCCCCCCCAAAAGCATAACCAGCCCCGGGTTTTTTGAGCCGGTCCTGGTTGCTGAAATACGGGGGAAAAATTGAATAGGGTTTCCCGTATTTCAACAACCAGCACCGGGCTCTTGGACCCATCCTGGCTCCAAATATATGGCGGACTAAAGAAGTATGTGTCCCCCGTATATTTAAATCCAGCACCAGGCTCTACTAGCTTGGAAGGTAATGCCGCAGCCAGGGGACACTTTTATACAGGTCCGTGCAGCCGCATCACTCACCCCAACTATTCACCCCTGGCGCGGATTCCCTGGGGGAGTGGGCCCCCTTAAATAAAGGGGTCCCACCAGGCTCCCAGAGCTTATAGCTATTTAAAGTTTAAAAAATATATATATAGTCTTTTGTTGTGGAACTACAAGTCCCAGCATGTGGGCATTAGAGGGGCTGCTGGTACCTGTAGTTCAACAACAGAAGAAATATTCAAATAAAGACACACACACTGTGAAAGTATAAAAGTTTATTAAAACACACTTACACACTCACACATACCTACAGTACATCCCACTCTGCCATTCATGTACCCTTCTCCAGTAGAATCCATTAGGGAACCTGTTAAAAAAGAAAAAATATACTCACCAACAATCCGGCGGAGAACGGTCCTCTTCGTTTCAAGTAGACATACACAGGTTTAACAAAAAAACAAAAACAACCCTTGCAACTAAAGGAGATACATGTTTACATGTTTACACATGTATTCCCTTTCTCCGAATGCCGGGACCCCTCTTGACTCCTGTCACTAGAGGACCCGGCAGTTAATCAGGGAGCGCCACGTCATAGTGCTCTCCTGATTGGCTGTGCACTCCTGACCTGTCAATCAGGCCTGGAGTGCATAGACAATAATGGAGGACCGTGATCTTCCATTATACTCAATGGTGGGAACTTTGCGGTCTACGGTAGGTTAATTGAGGTCACCCACAAGAGTGAGTGTGTGAGGTGACGCGCGTGTACATACGTGTGTGTGTCAGGTGCCACGCATTTACGGACATCTGTGTCAGGTGCTGCGCGTGCACGTACATGTGTGTGCGTATGGAGCCACATGTGTGTGTGTCAGGTGCTGTGCATGTACGTATGTGCGCGTCTGTGTGTCAGGTGCTGCACGTGTACATTCGTGTGTGTCAGGTGCTGTGCGTGTATGTATGTATGTGTGTGTGTCACGTGCCGCGCATGTATGTACGTGTGCGTGTGTCAGGTGCCACACGTGTGTGTGTGTCAGGTGCTGCATGTGTACATACATACGCATGTGTGTCAGGACCCGTGCGTATTCATACATACATGTGTGTGTCAGGTGCCTCACAATTTCGTATGTAATTACGTGTGTGTCAGGTGCCGCGTGTGTAGGTACATGTATGTCAGGTGCCGCATACATACGTACATACATACATACATGTGTGTCAGGTGCCTCGTGTGTATGTACATGTGTGCGTCAGGTGCCGCGAGTGTACCTACGCTTGTGCCTGGAGCCGCACGTGTACGTGTGTGTCTCTTAAGCCATGCGTGCACATACGTGTGTGTTAGGTGTCACACATGTACGTACATGTATGTACATAAGTGTGTGTCAGGTGCCGCGCGTGGTCATACATACGAATGTACGTGTGTCATGTGCTGCATGTGTACGTACATGTATGTGTGTCAGGAGCCATGCGTGTACATAAGTGTGTGTGTCAGGTGCTGCATGTGTATGTACATATGTGTGTGTGTCAGGTGCCACTCGTGTACATATGTACCTACGTATGTGTGTGTGTGAGGTGCCACACGTGTACGTACATGTGCAGGTGTGTGAGAGAGGTGCCACGCATGTACGTACATGTGTATGTGTGTGTGTCAGATGCTGTGCGTGTACGTAAGTGTGTGTCAGGTGCCGCGCGTGTACATACATGTGTGTTTGTCATTTGCCGCACGTGTACGTACGTGTGTGTGTGTCAGGTGCCACACTTGTATGTACGTGGGTGTGTGTGTGTCAGGTGCCTCACGTGTACGTACGTATGTGTGTGTGCCCGGAGCCATGTGTGTACAAACATGTGTGTGTGCCAGGAGCTGCGCATGTACGTACGTGTGTATGTGCCAGGAGATGCATGTATGTGTGTGCAAGGAGCCGCGCATGTACGTACGTGTGTGTGTCAGTTGCCAGGTGTGCACGTACGTACGTACGTACGTACGTACGTACGTACGTACGTACGTACGTACTGGTTGTGTGTGTGTGTGTCAGGTGCCGCACCTGTACGTACGTACGTACGTACGTACGTGTGTTTCAGGTGCCATTTGTGTACATATGTGTGTGTTTGTCAGGTGCTGCACGTGTACGTACATTTGTGTCAGGTGCCACGTGTGTACATACACGTGTGTGTGTCAGGTGCCGTGCATGTACGAACGTGTGTGTGTGTCAGGTGCCGCATGAGTACGTACGTACGTACGTACGTACGTACGTACGTGTGTCTGTGTGCATGCATCAGGTACTGCGTGTGTATGTACATTTGTGTGTGTCAGGTGCCACGCGTGTACGTATGTGTGTGTATGTTTGGAGCCCCGCGTGTTCATATGTGTGTCAGGTGCCACTTGTGTAGGTACATTTGTGTCAGGTGCCGCACGTGTACGTACGTACATGTGTGTCAGGTGCCGCACATGTACGTACGTGTGTGTGTGTGTGTGTGTGTGTCAGGAGCTACGCGCATATATATGTGTGTGTGTGTCAGGAGCCGCACGCGTGCGTACATGTGTGTGTGTCAGGAGCCGCATACGTACATACATGTGTGTGTGCCGGAGCTGCGCATGTACATACTTGTATGTGTGTGTGTGTCAGGTGCTGCATGTGTGCGTACATATATATGTGTGTGTGTCAGGTGTCACGTGTACGCGTGTACAGGTGTACGCGTGTACATACATGTGTGTCCGACCCGTTCACACGCTGCTTTTTTTCATAGCCATGCGAATGGGTCCGAACTGCGCATGCACAGGCGGCAATGCGCAGGCGCATCGTTTCCCAGCGGCAGGCAGCGATGGGCAGCGATGAGAATACTGAAGAACGCATTCGCAGCGGCAAACACAAAAAGATTGAGAGGAAGAGGCCGGCCAGGGGGGGAAACTGACCGTTTTAAGGGAATGCCAAAGAAAACGCAGGCATGTCCGGACGTCAGCAGGGAGGGATCCTGATGTCAGCTACAAGAAAGATCGTTGCAGCGGGTGAGTAAGTCTTGAGCTGTGCAGAGACTGCACAAACTTTTTGCTAGTGCAGTCTCTGCACAGCAGATCGCAGCCCTGCAAAGCCCAAATCCCCTTCCCTGTAGGGTGTGACTACCTCATGGCAGCAGTGCTAAAAGTAGCTTGCTAGTGATCAGGTCGGAATGACCCCCCCAGAGACTCATAGGGGGTCATCCCAACCCGATCACACGCTGCAATTGTTTGCAGCGCAACGATCGGGTCGGAACTGCGCATGCACCGTTGCATGCCAGATGGCCAAAGGCCGTCGTTACCTAGTGATTGCCTCTGCCTGATTGAAAGGCAGATGTGGTCGCAGGGCGGTAGGGGGCGACACATCGGCATTTGGCCGGACTATGCGGGGGGGCGGCCGCAGTGGCTGTGTGAGGTCACATGCAGTCGCTGCAACCTGGGGCAGCGACGAGTAATTCCTGGCCAGCCGCAGGAGCTGCGCTGGCTGGGAGTTACTCTTCAAGTGCAAAAGCATTTTGTACTTGTGTGGGGGGACTGACATGCAGAGCAGACTAGCCCTGAGCTGGGAGTCCCCCCACATGTGCTAAATTTATCACAGCTATGATAAACTCGGAATGACCCCCATAGACTTGCTCCAACTGCTGTGCCACGAGGACTAATAAAACTTAGGGGGAAATGTAATGCTCTTCAGAATCTTGCATATGCCTGCATGTAGCAGGCTATTATATTTCCCCTGTAGCCTTTATGCGGCTCCCTTTTAACCCTACATTCAGTGCAGGGATTCGGTGGATATTGAATCACAGGATGTAAATGTGTACTGGGCAGTATGGGAAGAGGCCTGAGCCATCCACTGTGTTGGCATTACCAAGTCTATCTGTTACGTCTGCAGTCAGTCATGTGTTGCAAAGCTTGCCTGTTTCTAGTGGTAGGGGTAAAAATATATAATAATTGGTAATAGCAGTTTCCAGGTTCCTGGGCCACAGTTAAGAATTAAAGCTACATTTATTACATATTCTTTGCTGGACTCTCACTGCTGTTCTTACTACCTGCTTTTGGGACAAGGACTTGAACTATTTCAGTATGACCTGTACCTTACAGGGCTCTGGATGCAGTTTTTACCCCCTATTAATTTGCACAGGAACTGTACTTTTATGATATAATTTGGTACTTGTTGGGTAGATGGTGATTCTGGCACTTCCCTGATTTATGCCATTCTAACAATGGACTGCAATACTGCAAATAAAACAAGCTATCTTAGCTGAATATATATAATATATATATATAATTGCTTTTATCATTGCTTTTTTATGTAATATTAAACTTTTATATATATATATATATATATATATATATATATATATATATATATATATACTGTATACTCCGCTCTATTGGGTCTGGCACTCCTCGTTCCCGCTGGAAATATGCTCCAGGTGCCCTCCTTAAGCAAGATGGCTCTATGTATACTTCATGGAAGGCGGCACTCAGGAGACTTTCAGGAATGTAGAAAAACGTGCTTTAATATCAACGTTTCGGGAGACGCACTCCCTTCTTCAGGACACAGCAAGACAAGTGTCCTGTGTCCAAGTTGCTGTGTCCTGAAGAAGGGAGTGCATCTCCCGAAACGTTGATATTAAAGCACGTTTTTCTACATTCCTGAAAGTCTCCTGAGTGCCGCCTTCCATGAAGTATATATACTGTGTGTATATATATATATATATATATATATATATATATATTACCAGCGCTCCTTAATTGTTTCTATGAAAACATAATTAACAATTTCCATCTTTATTTAAGGCATCCAGTTGCCCCATGGGAGCTGCTATCAAATCAAATTAATATATTAGGTGCTTTTTAATTTATCTAACATTGTGACATTGCAATAGCGCCCGATTCAGAAGGGTATACCTCATGCATTACTTCTCACTTCCCTGACATGGTTCAACTGCTCTTCCCAGCTATTACTAAAGATATCTTTGTAATACAGGTAGGTTTGGGAGAATTCCTGTTACCTATCCATTATGTGATCACAGTGCTCTGGAAGGTTCCTCATTCCAAATTGCAGCTTTAGCAGGGGCCACAGGGGGTGATATATGTGCCTCCTTGGTCAGGGGTATTAGCCAATACCCATTGCTTAGCTTCGAAGTGGGGACACATAGTGAACCTAGTACAACTTGTCCAATAGATGATCAAATCATGGCATTGGATGAATATTTTTTACAGTCATCTTATTCAGTTTCTGGTAGCCATGCAAAACCAGGTGGTGAGGTCCTTTTGTGGACCAGGACCACCAAAGGCACTCAGAAACTATGTGAATGGACATCACTCAGAATTACATCATCTTGTCTATCTAAGCCTTGACTTGTGTCAGTGCCTACGGAGTCATCCTGTAGGCCACCTATATGCATTGCTTGGCATTCCCAGTATCCACATGATGTGTGCAGTCAGAAGAACTGGATCATCTGTTCCCTGAGTACCTCCAGCAATTCTTGCTGCTGTTAATGCTCCAGATGGGTTCCCACCTGTAAGGATTCTACCCCCTGAAGTTTGTTTCTGGCTTCTAATAGGTCCTTGAGGGAATCTAGCTTCATATCTCCCATGCTGTTGGTGGGCAGCATGCATTAGTACCTTTATGTATTGATCCTCATATATCTTCAGTTGGTTTATGTTAATAGTGTGCTGATGCCTGGCAACCATATAAAGAATTACTATGTAGTTTACTGGACCACTCTGCTCCAGGACAATGGGAGTCATTCCGAGTTGTTCGCTCGTTATTTTTTTCTCGCAACGGAGCGATTAGTTGCTAATGCGCATGCGCAATGTCCGCAGTGCGGCTGCGCCAAGTAAATTTGCTATGCAGTTAGGTTTTTTACTCACGGCATTACGAGGTTTTTTCTTCGTTCTGGTGATCGTAATGTGATTGACAGGAAGTGGGTGTTTCTGGGCGTAAACTGGCCGTTTTATGGGTGTGTGCGAAAAAACGCTACCGTTTCTGGGAAAAACGCGGGAGTGGCTGGAGAAACGGAGGAGTGTCTGGGCGAACGCTGGGTGTGTTTGTGACGTCAAACCAGGAATGAAACTGACTGAACTGATCGCAGATGCCGAGTAAGTCTGGAGCTACTCAGAAACTGCTAAGAAGTGTCTATTCGCAAATCTGCTAATCTTTCGTTCACAATTTTACTATGCTAAGATTCACTCCCAGTAGGCGGCGGCTTAGCGTGTGCAAAGCTGCTAAAAGCAGCTTGCGAGCGAACAACTCGGAATGACCCTTAATGTATGGTCCCACCCAGGTGACTTGAAGTTTATTCTTCCACACTGGGATCAGTACCATTACTTTTTGCCTAGGGGTCAGTTTTTGGCATGCTGGCATACAACTACTTCTGTTTATGCTGGGCCCTTGCTAGTTGCTCCTGCACAATCCCCTTTGCTCACTTCTGATTCTCCAGTTTCTCACCCCTCTGCTCTGTGTCACAAGAAGTGCATTCCAACCCTAAAGCAGATCAGAGATGAAGTAAACTGTGGACTCCTGTGGCACTTCCCGATAGTAAAACAGACATTATGACAATACCTTCTCCCAGTCATTTTCCCATATGCCCTAAGCAATGTCTTAAGGATCTACTCACACATCCCTTTGGTTTGTGCATGGTAAGTAGTGCTTTGTAGGGAATTAACCCCCCCATATTTCACATATGGTCTGTATATCTCTAAATGCAATTGCACCCCTGGGTTAATGAGAACCTTCTGAAAGTATCCTACACTGTTAAAGATCGCCAAATGGACTTTTACAAATATCTATGGAGGTGAGAGCCATGTTTCTGCGTACTGGATTTCCACATCCACCAAGGTAAGAATATACTATTGCCCTGATCTGCTGTGTACTATAAATGTGCCTGCAATATAAATCACTGCCCTCTTTAACCATTCTCCTATTGTTTGCATTAGCCACAAGAAGTTTATTTATTAGATTCCGACTAAGTTCCTTAGTACCAAGTTCTTTATTTCAAGGTTACCAAAATGACTCAGCAGCAGGAATGTTGGGTGCCAAGTCTAATAGCTGGGGGCATTTGGTTGCTCTCACTATGAGATGTTTGGGGGGCAGTTCCAGAATATTTTCTTGGCTGTATTGCTACCATTCTATACAGTATACACTTGTCTGAGACTCAGGGGTACATCTAGAGAGGAGAAGGCCCATGTGAATTCTTCTTCTGGGCCCCCTCCTCTCTAGCCAGCAGAGCAATAGAATTCGGGCACTAGATTCAGTAGGAAACTCTAACACTATTTCTAATGCCACTGGACTCCAGAGAGTAATTATTAAAAAATTGGCTGCAAGGTATGTTGTGTGGACTGCACACACTGCACCTATCAAAGATTCACCAGTGCTAAGAATATCTGGCTTCCACCTCTGTTGGAATTTCCCCTTTTTCTTAAATAAAGTTTAGTAAGAAAAAAAATTGCCAAATGTAGAAACTTAAAAAGTATGGAAAGTAGTGGCAAATGATATTTGTTTCTGATCATTACTGTATTAAGATAATGAAACTTAACCTATACCATCCATTTTGCTACTATAAAAAAAATTAAGCTTGAACTGGAGAGGTAGATGGTCCTCTAAAAAATAAACCTGCCCAAAATAAATTTCAGTGCCAGAAAGGATAACATTTGGATAATAATAGATTGTATGATGAGGGAGTGTTTCCATTTGTTTGTTCCATTTGTTTTTTGTAAACTTGAAACCAGTAAGTTTCAAGACTTATTGAAGCTAGTCCAGGAGCAGAAAAACTGAGAGTGAAATTAATATAAACTTTAAGAACAGTATGTTACCACAGTAAAAGAGGGGTTTCATGTTTCCCTTTTTATGGTAGGTTTGTGTTCAGTCAGCCATGGCTTTAAAAATAATAATTGGAAATTTTGGAGAATAAAGAAAGTCAAGATTGATGGTTTCACTATGCTTTTTTTCATTTGAACTCGTACTTATTAGCTCAGTTTAATAATTCACAGAACTGGAAATAATAGTGGAACCATCAATAGCTGCAGTGTGATTGGGATGCATGTGCAGAATGAAAACATCAGCCTCTTGCATTGAACAACAGCATTGCATACACCTCTGAATCAGGTCCTAAGTCAGCAATGACAGGTTTGATCCCACTTCAACTCCTTCATTGGAATTGGGATGTGGGGATTTTGGTAGCTATATTTCACTCTGTATCCCCATACAAGTTTTATATTTAATACTGACTGGTACTCTGGAAGATACCTGTGTTGCCATTGTCTCTCTTTATGCTCCTAATTCCCACCAGTTCTATTTCTTCAGATATGTATTTGAGGAAGCACAGAGGGGTAAATTTACTAAGGTTAGAGTTTTTAACTGGTGATGTTGCCCATAGCAACCAATCAGATTCTTCTTAACATTTATCTAGCTGCTTCTAGAAGATAATAGCTAGGGCAACATCACAGGTTCTAAAAAAAACCTCCCACCTTAGTAAATTTACCCAGGAGAGTCCACATTGGTAACCATGTCCTATGTGTATGTCATTTTATCTTAGCTCTTGACCTGAAACTTGACAGTTCCTCTGTGGCCCAAACTGACACCCACCAATCTTACATGGGTCCCTTCATAACATTTTGCAAATTGCTTGCATAATATGACCACTACAATGTCTAGTAGTTTACTGCCCTACTGGACAAGGAGATTGAACATAATTTACACAGAGTTACACAAGATAAGGTGGATACATGCACATAAATGTATCTTTATAAACACAAGTTATCAGGTACCTTGTGTAAGTCTGGGTACATTCTGTTCAATCTTAGGGAACTTTTAGTGTGCTAAAGATACCGTTATATGCGTGTTTCTTTCATACTGAGTATACTGAGTATAAGTATGGTAACATTTCTGATTGGGCCTTGTGTTAAGGAATTACAGAAATCCTCTATGTAAACACGACTTATAATTAATCATACACATATAGTGTGTAAACCATATCCCTTTTATCCTGAAGCTGTACACATTCATGGATATATTTCATCATATGGTACCATCCATACGAGATGAAATATGAAGTGCATCATATTCTCAAAATACCTTTAAATCCAAAAGCAAGATAATCCATAGCCAGTCCATCAACTATCAGCCGTTGATAAACAGAACTCCCCCAATCAAACAAGGGGAGTATATGCTTTTTTATTACACTCATTTCATATGTGTAACAGTTGATATTTTGTTGCTAACAGTTCCTAATACTGTTTCTGTGAGTGGAAGAGACCATGGGGCTAACTCTGACCTGATCGCTGCTGTGCATGTTAGTACACCAGGCGATCAGGTCTGAACTGCGCATGCGCCGCAGTGCACATTTGCATGCCAGAGATGTGATCAGCATCTCAGCCCAGCGATCGCCTCTGCCTGATTGACAGGCAGAGGCATTTGTTGGGCAGGAGAGGGCGGGCCAGCGGTGTTCGGTTGCCATTTTGGGGATGCCATCTGGGCAATGCAGGCATGCCTGGACCGTGCAGGGGGCAGGCTGCTGTGGCTGCATGACATCACACGCAGCCACTGCGACCCAGGACACGGCGAAAAGTCGCCTAACAGTGCAGGGACTTACTCACCGGGTGCGATGCTTTTGCACCTGTGCGGTGGGAGGAGGGCCAGACATGCAGGGTGGATTAGCAAAATTTTGCACTGCTACGATCAGGTTTGAATTAGCCCCCATGTTTTTGCCCTTTCTTAGAGTCATTGCTTCATTTTTGTTTTTTGGTGCAACCAAGGATGATACTAGGCCACTTACAGTAATTACAGCACCCCCATGTATTTTACTTAAACCAGATTATCAGCTACAATCATGTACATTGGATCTGTTTTTGTTCCTATACCATTATGAACATTTATTACATTAATTTCAGTCATTTCCAGACAATTCTGCCCACCACACCATACAATCTACTGAGTGAAGATGCACCTGAAATCATGACAGAGGGACTTACATGCAAACTAAAACCTGAGATATGTTTTCTAAATCTGAGTTGTAAATTCAAGGGAAGACTCAACTTGGGACTGGGCCCACTCGAATCCCCAAAATTGATCCAAGCCAGGAAATGGTTATTTATTTATTTATTTATTGACAGTGTCTTGTGCAGCCCAGCAAATTCCTTTGTGCTTTACAATTGGAAACAACAGTGATGGAACAAAACTGGGTAATAAGAAACAGTCATATGGTAAGAAGGTCCTGCTCACAATGTATAGGGAAATTGGCATTGATACACAAGGATAGATGCTATATCTTTTGCATAATTGTCACTAGATTGAAAAGGTTATTGGAGGGCTGTATGATATGGCCACACAGCAATGTTCCTCAGGGGTCAGGAGAATGTGAAAATGAAGAAAGAGGATATATGTGGACTGTACAGTTGGGATGTAATTGGATAGGACAGTTGTGCCCTGCTACAGCTGCATATATCAGCTTACTGTAGCGAGACTGCGATTTGTATGCACCCTGGCATTCCACTTCATGCGCATCGCTAGCCAGCCAGAAGTACTTCAATGGGGGCGGTGAACACATGCGCACGTGGCTCCCATTGAAGTGAATGCAAAGCATAGCATGTACATTGCATACGCTACTCTACAGTATGCTATGCCCCGATTTCTGTACCAGGATGTGTTTGCATCTTGGCAACAAACCAAGAGGTCACATCTGTGTATGGACAGTACTGGAATTTGACAAGTTTGTCTGAAGAGGTGGGTTTTCAGGGAATGCTTGAAGGTTTGGAGACTAGAGGAGAGCAATTTTGTATGTGGGATGGCATTCCACAGAGTGGGTGCAGCCCTAAAGAAAGTCCTGCAATTGTGAGTGGGAGCAAATAATGAGTGTGGATAAGAGAAGTCGATCTTGTGAAGAGTGAAGAGGTTGTGTTGAAAAATATTTTCAGATGTTCGTTGGTGTAGTTTGGTTAATGGCCTTGTGTATGATTAAAAGTATTTTATATTGAATACAGTAGAATACATGTAACCAATTGACAGAGTGGATGTCCATACGATGAAAGTCTTGCAAGGAAGATGAGCATTGCATTTAGAATGGATTGTAGTGGTGAGAGTCTCTTTTTAGACATGGTTCTGCTCAGAGCCCCAAAGTTCAGGTGTATTCTCATGTCTACTCACTGCCAGTCCTAATTTTAGCTCTGCATCATTTCATAAATTGTACATTTCCAAATCCAAAGCTATCTCCACTTCTAAAGATGTGGAGCCTTTATTTAATCATGTTTTAAATAGCAGAAATTTAGATATTTATAGAAGTACAGCTAAATGTCCATACAGATATCTGGGAATACATATGTATTCCCAGCGGATGGGATGCCAGCTCTCAGTATCCTGACAGTGGCATCCCACCCACCAGAATGCCGGCACCGGGACAAGCGCTATGAGGCCCCTTGTGGTCTCACTGCACTCACCACTCTGTGGGCTCAGTGGATCGCTGCGCTAGCCACTGATCCTATTCCCACACTATGGGTGTCGTGGGAATAGTCCCAGTGAGCCTGTATTCCGGCTGTCAGCATTGCCAGCTGTCGGGAATCTGGTGTCAGTATCCTGACCACCGGGATCCCGACAGCTGGCAAATTCATTGCCTCCCAATTTCTGGAGATGGTAGCTTTTATATTGGAAGATCTCTACCACTTATTTAGATATCAATGTCATTAACAGGAAAATCTTCTACCTTTCAACATCTGTGTGAATGGGGGCATAGCATTTTTTTTCATCTTATTTAACGTAGCATTTAAAGCAGTTTTAGGGGCATATTTATAATTATCAGGTTGTAGACCCAATAATTATAATTCCTTATCATTGCTTGTTACAGCAATTAAAAATTATGAATCACCAGAATATACCATTAAACACAAGCAGAGACAGGGGATCTGTAAGGAGTGTGATGTGCTAGAAGTGAAGTGATCACATCACTTCTTCAGGAACAAGACACACACTTGCATATGTGTGGTCTGCTGACTATGCATGTTTAGGAAGAATTTGCATGTTACCAAAAGCAGCTCATAGGCTACAATGGCTTATGCCAAGATAATGTAGCCACTTATGCCAAACTCTGGAGTGCTTGAGCGTGGTTAATTGGGCAATAAGCAACTCCCATAGAAACATATGTGGCTGCTTTTGCAGTCAGAAAAGAATCTGAGACCTTCAATATCTATTGTGGTCCTCTGTACATATATTCATACTATGATTAGTACAAGGAATAAGACACAGATAAAAAGCAAAATTACCATATAAATGTAGGTGCAAATCTGTTCCTTTCAACATACTGTAAATGGTTTTAGCTTTGATAGTTTTCTCTGATAATCATATTCAGCCCTTATTTACAGCACTTTTAAATTACTGTTCTCAAGTACGGTATTTCCTATCGTGTATGTTTCAAACTATTTCGAAGAAATATTTTATATGAATTTCAGGTGTATTTTATAGATATTTGTTAAACTCATATTTTATTGTCTTTATTTTGATTTATTCGTGATTTTCAGAAACAGACAGCAGACAGCTAAATCTGCCATGTAACCAGCAGGCTGTCAAAGACTGACCATCTGCTAGAGACTCTCTACATGTGTATTTGGATGGGCTAAAGACCCCAGGTCCCAATAGTATATTATGTAAAACATTTTCAGGGAAAAGAAATAGTTTACAACCTTGCACTTTGCTGAAAAACTGTCATTCTCTTTAACAAATTAACATAACAAGATTTTTGAGCAAAGTTATTGCAATATGGTTCTTCTGTCTCAACCCTTAACCAAAAGGGATAAATTGCCCAAGCAGTTTCTCACTTTACTTATATAGCTGTATATTGCTCAAGGCTTACATGTTTACTTTTTAAGAAAATAGTATATATAGTATAAAATGTACCTTAGATAATGTTTGTCTGGTTGTATTGCAACAATTAATTCATTGAATACTGTGGCTGCATTGCATGCTATGTCTTAAAAAGAACCAATTCCTGTATATATTTCATAGTCATTACTTCTAAATTTACTGTGCATGTTAATCTACTGTTTCTACAAACTTAACCTGTTAATGATTATTGTTGATTGTTATTGTTGTATATAATGTAATGTATTGACCAGTTAGACTTTGTTCTACACATTTTTCAAAATAAATAAAATAGGTATAAAATCCTAATGAACAAAGCTCTGTACATCATTTGTAGTATGGATTATTAGATAGCAACCATTAACGTTACATACAGACATCGTTACTGTACACACACACACACTAAAACAAATAGGAAGAAAAATTAATTTGGACATAAATCACATTTCATATTGCACAAATGCTCATGTAAACTGTTTGTGTAACAATACTCTGTATGACCTTTTTCAGAATAGTGAGGCTATAATAATGCACATGAAGGAAAGCTTGAAAATCTCACTTCAAAGTACTAGCTATTATAACTTTTGAACTTTCGCCTTTTTATTTAATTAAAATTTTTCCTTTTTCCTTTTAATGCAAATAAAAAAGTTTATGTTCTTTTTGTCTGCAATTATACTGTAAAATGCATCTTCTCTCCAGCAGTTTAAAAATGGTTATAAATAGGGATTTGTTGAAAGCATCACAAAAATGAATATTTTAAAAATACTACTGCTTACCACACAGTGAGGGGTGTATTGTGCTCATGGAACACCCTCAGGTCAGCAGTGTGCCTTGGGTGAAAGAATGACTCCATCTTGTTCCATATAGTCTCCTTACCTAGTGAACGCAGATTAAAAATAAAGTTATCTGAGGACACAAAGCTCAAATCGTAGCCCAGGTTACCAATTCTTTAAAAGTTAATAATGCCAGGAAGCTGGTATGCAAATGTAGCTGAGCCCACTAACATAACCTTGTTTTTGACCACTATTGCAAAATCACAGGGAATATCTGTAGCCTTCCAGAACCCAAGTCCTGTTCTCAAGAGTCCCCCAGGCATCATTTACTAATCTTATGTACATTAGTCATTGTAAACTATATAGATAGCTTGTTTTGATAAAAAAATAAAACAGGGGTCAAATTTAGGGCAAGGGTCAAAAACATCTCTGCCAAATAATATTTAGAGGTCTCTGATGCTAGTAAAGTGACTCAAGCATGATATATGACAATATTTCCAAAAGATAACACGTAGCCTGAAAGATTCAAACTATCTAATTTTGACCTCCATTTTGGAAACATATTTATCTTTTAGGGAGAGAGTACTACAGTCCTATCCAATCTTGATATTTATGATCTGACAGTTATACAGTTAACTTAAAAAATGCAAATTGATGAAGAGAACTTTAGTTTTATATGTACTCATACATTGATTTGAAGGAACATGAGTTTACTAGAGGATATTTCTGCAGGCAGAATAGCAGAACCATTGTTCATAAGAAAAGGTTAGCAAATGATAATGGAACATATGACTTATATTTAAGAACCATTTCAAAGTGGGTACCCACCACTGAATGAACCTCTGAAAGAATTGCATCATCTGGCTATTATATCACCAGTCTACTGTTTAGAACTCTGCAGGCTCCAGAGCCTTATCAAGAATCTGAGTGTACTGTAAATGGCTAATAATCACTTCTGTATATTTTATTATGCTGGAAACTGAGGGTCCAGAATTTTACTGCTTTAGGTTGTTCTGGCTCTGCTACTAGAAAAGTAAGCAATGTTTTATTCCATCATCAACTCCTCTGACTTTTTTTTGTCTTGAAAATTACCAGTGGGATGTAATGGAGACTGAGATTGCCAGAGATGCAGGATGCCGGTTTATCTCGACATTTGTTCTTAAGGGGCAATAATTTACAAGGCATGGTTTTGCCTTTTAAGGGATTTCCCCTTTAAAAAACACCCAAGATCATTCTGCATCCCACACTTCTATACTATTGGGACCTGGGGTCTTTAGCCCATCCAAATATGAATAACATGAATAACAACACCAAGATGGCTGCCTCACCTTTTGAATGTTCCTGACCATCTCCATAAAACAGCTGAAATTCACCACAACTGACCTATAAATCATCATAAATATCCAAGGACTTACCTTTAACTTGTACTACTCTACGCGGACATCTCATCAAAACCAACGGATTGCATTCCTGTGCTGAGATACACACTAGATTGAAACCTCTGCAACTCTCCACTGAGAAGTCCTTCAGTTTGGATTCTACTGTGCTCTGCATTGGACATCCCAGACAAGGTACTGTGGTCTATAACCTATATTTGGCTCCATCCAGCCCCTCACTTAGACATCATTCACCTCTGTTCTCTGAGCAAAAAATAACTGACTTCTTGCATTAATCAACTAATATACAGTATATTCAGGCTCTGAATCACTGAAGGGTCACTGCTCACTCCAATTTGCAAGAGCCATTCCACAGGACACATGTTATCACTACCCCCACAAGAAAACTACTTCAAAGGCCTCTCACACAGATCTTTCACACCTACACAACAGGAATTGGATTCTAACACCTTTCCAAGAGCCTGCTTTTGACTAAATCAGCAACAGAAAAATCAGTTATTTTATTTACAGTATCATTTGTTTCAAATATACCCATTGTATTAAGGAGCAGCAATAGGTTACAGCAACAATGATTATAGCGATTACAATCTAAGATGGCGCCGCAGATGGCTGCCTCGGAGCTACGTAGCTCAGCCAAAATACCTGTTTCCCCTTGCTTTCCCCTGCCCTTGTCTACCCCACCAGTGGCCAAATACAGCAGGCAAGCCCTCCTAAGTTGGAGCGCTCCCGAGGTGCTTACCACACATTCGGGCCCGTCGGTGGGCAGATCAGCGGCCCTTGCAGCCCTCGCTGCCATTGCTGCCCTGTGTGGCAAGGATGCAGATGTTGTGGACACCGAAGTGGATGACCGAGCTGCCGTGCCCCCCCCCCCCCCGCAGCACGGGTGGCGACTGGCGGGTGGATCACCAGCCCTGGAAAGAGAATGATGTAGGCCCCAGTAGAAAGACCTGGGCTCAGAGGAGAGGCTGTCGCGCAGGCACCCTAGTGAGGTGGCGGCGGCGAGGGCACCGGTCTGCACTTCCTGCGATCCTGATTTCGAATGTGCGCCCACTGGCAAACAAATTTGACGAATTGTCCCTCCTTCTGGGCAGCACAGGGTCAGGCATTATAGGATCGTCCGTCCTCTGCTTTACGGAGACGTGGCTGGACGACCATGTTGCGGACAACCCGATGTCTCTGCCGGGCTTGAGTCTCTTCAGGGCCGATCGCTCCAAGGTCCTCTCAGGAAAAACAAAGGGTGGTGGCATCTGCTTCTACATCAACGACGGATGGTGCACCAATGTCACGATCATAGGCAAATCATGTAGCCCTCACCTGGAGATGCTGAGTATCAACTGCAACCCCTTCTATTCTCCCCGGGAATTTGCCTCAATTGTCCTTGTGCGAGTGTACATCCCCCCCTCGCCTGCGCGAATGAAGCCCTGCACCACCTGGCCGTATGCATATCCGACATAGAACAAGAACACCCAGACTCTCTGCTTATAGTACTGGGCGACTTCAACAGAACTAACCCGAGCAAGGAGCTACCTAAGTACAAACAACAAGTCACGTGTCCCACTAGAGAAGGGCGCACCCTTGATCACTGCTACACTACCCTCAAGTCTGCCTTCCGGTCTATCCCACATGCTGCACTCGGCCTATCTGACCACTGCCTCATCCACCTACTCCCAATCTATACACAGAAGCTGAGAGCGGTTAAGCCTGTCGTCAAGACTGTTAAGAAATGGACCAATGAGGCCAAGATGAAGCTCCAGGCCTGCTTTGACTGCACGGAATGGGGGTCTTCAAAGCCCCGGCAATTGACCTGAATGACCTGACAGACACTGTCACATCCTACATCAGCTACTGTGAGGACATGTGTGTACCTACCAATACTTACCGCATTTACAACAACAACAAGCTCAGGCAACTTCGTCGAGCCAAAGAGGAGGCCTATAGCAGCAGTGACAGAGCACTATACAACCGTACTAGGAACTCTCTGACTAAAGAAATCAGGCTAGCAAAAAAGTGGTTCTCGGACAAGCTGACAAACGATCTCTCCACCAATATATCTGTATGGAAAGGAATGCAATCCATAACCAACTATAGGAAAACATTGAAGTCCACCACCATGCACCAAGACCTAGCAGACGAACTGAACCACTTTTATTGCAGGTTTGCAAAAGAAGTCCCCTGCAACCCAAACAATCACCTCTATGATGCCCCGAACACCGACGGCCAACCCCAGGCACTGCAAGTCGCCCAAGAAGAGGTGGAGGCATTGTTCAAAAGGGCCAAACCCAGGAAAGCTCCGGGTCCTGACGAAGTGTCACCATCTGCCCTAAGAGCATGTGCGGGTCAGCTCACCCCCATATTCACCATGATCTTCAACAAATCGCTGGAGCTACAGAAATTCCCTTCCTGCCTCAAAAGGTCTACTATCGTCCCGGTCCCCAAGAAACCCTCTATCACGAACCTGAATGACTACAGGCTGATAGCACTGATAGTCTGTGGTCATTAAAACGTTTGAGCGTCTGGTTTTGAATCACCTGAATACTGTGACTGGCCCCCAAATGGACCCCTTGCAGTTCGCCTATTGATCGAAACGGTGTGTCGAGGATGCAGTCAACCTGGGCCTGCACTACATTCTACAGCACCTAGACATTCCCGGTACGTACGCAAGGGTCCTGTTTGTCGATTTCAGCTCGGCCTTCAATACAATGGTCCCCAGCATCCTCCACCCCAAATTACTTTGCCTAGGGGTCCCAGAAGCAATCTGTTCCTGGATAGTAGACTTCCTGACAGATAGGACACAGGTGGTGAAAGCGGAGAAATTCACCCCTCGAGCGCGGTCCATTAGTACAGGGGCCCCTCAAGGCTGTGTCCTCTCACCCCTGATCTTCTCCCTGTACACAAATGACTGTACCTCAGAGGTGCAATCAGTAAAGATCATCAAATTTGCCAATGACACCACCGTCATCGTCCTCATCAAGGACGGGGACGAATCGGCCTATAGACGGGAAGTAGACCGGTTGGCCCAGTGGTGCATCCACAACAACCTTGAGCTCAACCCCCTCAAAACTGTCGAGATGATAGTGGACTTCAGGAAGAAGTCATCTAGTGCACCTCCGCTAACGATTGCTGACAGTGCGGTATCACTAGTGGACTCCTTCAAGTCTCTAGGGCTCACAATCTCCCGGGACCTTAAATGGGGGTCCAACGCTGATGCCACTGTTGGGAAAGTGCAGCAGAGGTTGTTCTTCCTCAGGCAACTAAGGAAGTTCAACATCCCACAGAAGCTTCTGCTCCTCTTCTACTCCGCGATTGTAGAGTCGGTACTGTGCTCCTCGATACGTATGGTACAGCTCCGTCAGCGCGAGGGACAGAGGCAGGCTCCAAAAGGTGGTCAGAACCGCAGAGACCGACCTTCCCTCAGTCCAGGACCTGTACCTGTCCAGAGCTAAAAAGCGGGCAATGAAGATAGTAAAATACCAGCTACACCCCGGCCACAGCATGTTTAACTTGCTTCCTTCAGGCAGGCGTTACAGGGCCGTCCCCTCCAGGTCCACCAGAAGCCTCAAAAGTTTCTTTCCCCAAGCTGCCCGCCTGCTGAACTCCTGAACATTGACTGACTAGACGTAAATGTAACTAACTTGTGTCCCTATGGTATACCTATCTGTGTGACTTTACTTGCCCCCCCCCCCACCTGTTTCTCTTTTACCTACTTGGCTGTTGTATAGCAAAACGAAGACAAATTCCTAGTATACGCAAGTATACCTGGCCAATAAAGCTGATTCTGATTCTGATTCTAGTAATCTCAGACTCCATTACATCCAGCCGTTGATGTCCAACTGGGATTTGAAATAATTTGTCCTTACTATGGTAAAGCATAGTTTTAGCAGTGTCCATATGAGTATCCACTATGGTAAGCAGGCGCTGTGGAATGGGTAAAAAAAATCAAATATCCCAAAGCAGCAGGAAAGGGGTTGTCATCCCCAGATGGTACAAAAAGAAAATAATAATATTTATAACTGGCACTAAATTGTTACTCCAAATTCAATACAAAAGATGGATGAGATCATAAAATCAAGATTTGATAACAAATGAAAGGTTAAAAGTGAAGAAAAGGAGGTTAATACAATGATGTAAAAATGTTCTTAGAATCAAAAATGTATTGATACAATTCTGCCACCTATGACATACACCACAAGCTGGATCCTGGACTGAGTAATAGTATAGGACTTGGTATCAATAATCAAGCACTTAATGATGAACACAGCTGCTGTTACCAATTCACAGTGAAGGAAGGATTTGTGCACACACTTTCAGCATAAAGTGGAAGTCTTGTCTGTGTGATACTTCACTGGGTCTCCAATCCAACACTGCTAAAGTGCAAATGAGATGGTCCAAAGAAATTAGTCCATAGGTCCTAGTTGGTAGAAAAGTCCATATATAGATCCTTTGAATAGGTGGTAGGTAGGTAGTCCTGGTTGCAGAGTATTGGCCTTAACACGTTTACCTGGTCTAGTTCTCCCAGCTTCATCAGAAGTGACCATCACCATCAACAGCTTTGTTCAGTGAGGTCACTAACTCTGGCACATTTGCAACTGAGATGTTAGAGAGTTTGACTCTACCTAAACTAAGGAATGATCTGGCATATTATAACAACGACAACCCCATTGCACTTCTGAACAGAGATGCTAAAATCTATGCAAAATTGATTGCCAACAATTGGACCTTATTATAAATTATTGACAATTTATTATTAAAGTTTTATGTTGTTCTTATGAGGTTATTGATGGACAATTAACTCAGAGTGTATGGCGTTTAAGCAATCTCAGTGGGCATAAGAACTTCTTTCATTTTGGCACTTTTTTAGGAGGTTAAGTGGCAGTGAAATTACAACTTAATAAATCTAATGATTATTTTCAGAATATTAAAAAAATATTGGGAGGTTAAAATATGGAAAATTTTATTTAAAATCTAGATTTTCCATCAATTATAACTTTGAAAAAAACCTGTTGATTTGTATATGAACCAAAATAATCACTAAAAAAAATTGTGATTTAATTCAATCAATGCTTGATAATCCCCCCTTCTACATCTACATTTTTCATTAGGTTAATATTTATATCTGCAAATTATAAAGGTCTGGATGTGGCACTGCAAATTTATGCTTAACAATCTGACTATACAAAAAAAAACTGTTTTAATGTACAGTACAAGAGTTTATTATCAATCCACAGTTCCAGGAGAGCAAGAGAAATTGGTGGATTTTGATATTTTTATATACAGTACTATATGTTTTTACCAAGGAAAATGTAACTGGATCCAAAAGACATACAGTAGTCTTCCAAAAATAGGTTGATAAAACCGATATCTACTGTACGTAAAATTGATAAATCTCTTATCAATACTGTACAATATAAAGGAGAAACCTGGATTTATATTAAAAAATATCATCACATAGTACATCTAGCAGTAAACATATTAATGCTCATGTGGAGTGTAATGTACTTCCATTATTTTTTTTAGTAAGATACAGATATTCATACTGCTCATGTGTATTTAGAAAATCATGTTTATACATTCATCTTTACCAAGATTTACTTTTGGTTCATTATATCTAGAGATGGAATGAGGGAAGGAGAAGAACATTCAAGTATTGGTCAAGTACAGTAAGGCCATGTTCAAGTAATTGTAACCTTGACAAAAAATACACTTTAGAAAGTGTATTTCTTATGCATGGTCGATGGTTTATGTAATGATACATAATAATGATGACAACTATCAGAGTACTACCTAGCTGCTACTGATCAGCTATTTATCCTTTCAAATTAAATATAAGCATTTCAGTTAACTATTCATATATTCACAGTGCATTTCAAGTTTTATTACTGTAAAAAAGAAGATTGATTTTTAAATGTTAAAACAACAGGATGTTGTATTTAATTTAATGAATTACTTAATTACTTTTAATTACTGTGTAATTAATTTTTTGTGGAACATCCAAATTTCATATTTATTAATATAACTGTTCACACACAGTTCTGCTGTATGTATGACACTTATCACTATATTATTAAATGGCACATAATTTGGGTAATGTTACTTTCACTTGTACAACACACTGTCAAGCTACATATCTGTGCTATCTACATGTTATCATGGAAAAAAGATACACACTTATCATTCATGATGAACACATAGAACAAATGCTAATGGTGCTCTGCTCAACATATTTAAACATGTATGTGAGACCAAAAGTCTGTACTTACAATTACTGAAACCAGGTAATCATGGCTGTCAACATTAATAGCCCCTTTCCCATATTGCATATTATGCACATTTGTACAGGTTTGCAGTGCACTCACTATTCTTAACAGTGCATCATTTGAGGATTTCTCAAAATTATGCTAGAATGAATATTCTCAGAAAAACACTCCTGAGCAATCCTGGACCAAAGACATTTATGTTACACCATAACCTTTGCATTGACTCTGATAACAGAGTTAACTACAAAATGTATTGAATGGAATACAGTTAAACAGTAAGCAGAGAAATGTTCTGTGTGACCCACAAACTAGAAGTAGAATGGATATAATTTTAGATACAATAAATCTTGGTACCAGCTTATGTGATGGTTGGTATTATTAAATATTATTAGTTAGAAACTAGATTTTGTTTCTTATTTATTTATTAACAGTTTCTTATATAGCACAGCAAATCCCATTGCACTTTACAATTGGACACAATGATTAAAACAAAACTGGATAAACAAACAGTCATAAAGGTAGGAAGGCCCTGCTCGCAAGCTTACAATCTATAGGGTAATAGGCATTGATACAAAGGATAGGTGCTATCTATTGCATATTTGCCACCGGATTGCAAAGGTCAGAAGGACGGGAAAGCGAAGAAAGAGAAAATATGTGCAGGATACGTGTGGACTGTGCGGTGCTATAATTGGATAGGAATGCTTATGAAGGTTAAGTGAGCAGTTCTGGAATATGATAAGCTAGCCTGAAGACTTGTGGTCGGGCATTTATGGGGTGGCACATTGAAAACGGAGGTGGGTTGGCAGCGTTTTTGGGGAGACAGCATGATGTCACACGCAGCTGCTCCTATAAAGAAAATGGCAGCAAAACGCCTGTCTAGGCAGCCTAGCTGTGGCTGCAGGGGGTCATCTACAGTTTCTATTAAATTGTGGTCACAACCACTGGGCAGGACATTTAGCATGCTGGGCAGCCTTGCCCTGAGATGGGCGCCCCCCAGAATGAGATAGAAAACATTGCAGATTCTGCAAAAAGCAGAATCTGCAATCCTTACTGAATAACCCTCAGTTACCGACTTAATACCTGGTAAACCAACTCTGTATGACCATTAGTTTGTAGGTGACATGCAAATAATAGATGACAATAACTGAGTTATTAGAAAATGCTCTCCAGAAATTGAAGATAGATTTTGAATCACTGTAAGAAACATTATTGTTCAGAATGCCATGAAGTCTCACAGTATGATTGATATTAAGACTAGAGTCCTGGAAGTGCTAAGTCCTAAGATATATACAGTATAAGTGAAATAACCTTGTGAGCCTTTCCACCACTACTCAAGTACTGGTGGAAATTGAGGCAGCTCAATTATGAAATTCATTAAAAGATGGGACAATGGTCTACTGGACATAATGTAGACTACAGAAAAAATTGACCAAAAGAAGGAATATAGAACTCTATGGGGTAAATTTAAAAAGAATTGTGTTTGGTCCAGATTGCAGTCTCGTGTGGGTTTAGCCTGTGTTTGTAAATCAGAGGTTTACTAAAACCTTTACAACAGAAATACTGTACAACTCACATATTCACTAAGAATTATATTAAAAATAAAATAGAACATGGAGCAAACTCAGACCAAAATTTAAGAATCAAATAAACCTACCTGTTCCTAAATATGCACAGATCAATGAGCAGTGCGATTTGTGTAGTTCATCTGTTTTACTGTGTAATAAAGTTGTTAAAAATTATTTAAAAAAAAAAGAGAAAAATACCCACAAAAACATATATCCAGCCCTGTACCCATGAGTCAGTTTTGGTCCTGGAAAAACTGGGGAAAAAACTGCATCCAGAACTGGATCATGGGTTCAGAAATGGTTGGGCTTTTTTTTGGGGTGGGGGAGATCCCATTCCATTTTTTCTCTATTTTTGAACCAATTAATCACACTACAACACACAGAAGCAAGTCACAGATTATACGCAGCTTCACAGGCAGGTCTACTGTATTTGACCCAATATGACTGAACTCACACATGTCTAAACAGAATTACATAGACCATTGCAGAATGTGATTAAGTGTAATATGGATCTTAGTAAATCTGTGTGTATGATCGAGAAAAAATTGCACTTAACAAAGCGTTGCCCAGAATGTTCATTCTCAATCAAACATGAATCTTAGTTTATTTACCTCCAATTCTTAGATTAAACATTGCAAGTGAGTATAAAGACTTTTATGTATATTTTCATGGTAGGTTACTATACAAATTTGGATATTATTATTATTATTATTATTATTATTATTATTACTGCTGCAATAATGATGATGATGAGGCTGATGATGATTTTAATTATATGGTTGCTTTAAAAATACTGGGGTATCAAAATATTTTTCCTTTATGGCCTTAATATGAACAGTTCACAAAAAAAGTATCAGGAACAAAAACGGACAAGCGGTAGTGATCTGAGGATGCTGACTTTAAGCTAATAATATCTGCCGAGAAAAGTTGTGAAACAAGACTGCTTTCATCTGAGTATGAAGACTAACTGGAATATTAGGAACCTAAAATTGGAATGTAGAAATAAGCAAGCAGTACATCTGCTTTCAAATTTGTGGTACCAGGTTTCTAAGTAATTGTGACTTTGAATCAGGAAAAAAATGGTGTCCACTATGCTTCTCTAATACTTCATCTTTTTGCCAGGTCAATGCACAGTTCCTTGATGCATATTAATTAAATTCTTCCTAAGAAAATGAGTTTGTGAAAAAAATTGCACCAACACCTACAATATACATTGTACACAACTAAATATCTACTGCCACAACTAAAGGAAAATTAACAGTAGGATGATGAAGGACAGGTTCAATGGTAACAGTTGTCTTCAGTGATGTAAAAGCAGATAAGGTTGCTACATCCTACAGCCCAGAATCTGCTTCCTTTTTATTTACAGCAGTGATGGGTGTTAAAATAATGGACAGTGGCCTAATACATCAAATTTAATAGTTGGCAATCATAATATAGAAAAAAAATGTATTTAATGTGAGTAGGTACTGCAGATCCCATTTAAGAATTGTCTTTATCTTCACAGGATCCATGAAATACCATAGTTGGAAATTACATACCCTAATCACTGCTAGAAGGAGTGGACCATGAAACCTCAAAACACATTGCAATTATTGGTTTATTTGCTTTTATGTTATGGTTTCTTTTTATACTTAAAAAAAAATAATAATTCCATTTGTCATTTGGTATAATAACAAAAATGTACTTTATAGAAAGGTGCACAGCAACAAAACCGGAACAATTCTTTAATATATCTGCGAAATATGAAGGAAGTGCTTTCATTTGAATAGGTGAATACACAATAATCCAATCAAAAGGAACAAGTTAATGATGTAGATTATCAAGAGATACAATTATTTATCAGTCATACAGCATATGTATCTCCATCCTGGTTTGCTTGAGTCACAATTATAGAAACAATTACTACATCATAATTGGCTTACACCAGATTGACAATTTCCTGCACCATCCCACTCTCTAAAGGGAATGGGTATGATATACTGGTTGAAGGGATGCGGGCTGTCAGTATACTGACAGTGGCATCCCGACTGCCGCTATACCGGCAGCAAGACACAGTTTCCCCTTGCAGGCTTGCTGTGCTCGCCACGCTTCCGGCCTGGTCACGAGCTAAGCTCACCACAGGTTCTATTCCCACTTGGTTGGTGGTGCAGACCACTACATCCCCTCCAAAGTTAAGGAGTTGCAAGGGTTTGGTGGAAACAAATGTGCATACGTATATAAATGTGTTAATCTTTGTTTGCTTGCAAACTTGCATATTTTTTACTGCACCAAAAGGTGTTTGTCCCACTCTGTATCAAGACATATTCATTTAAAATTGGTTCCTTTAGTAACAATAGGCAGCAGTTTATACTCTTTGATAGCTTTTGTTTACAAATTTATTACAAATATTACAAATATGTACATTGAAGGATATGTACAAAATGTACTGTATCCTTCAATGATAAGACAAATGTTATATTATAATTTAAACAAGATAGATCTTAACTGAACATTAATATGGAACATGTAATACCATGGTCCAAATGTAATAGCCTGAGATTTGCACTTTTTCTTAAGAAAATCGCGCTGGTGCCCACAAAGCCAAGGGCTATTACAAGTCTCAAGGCCAAGTCTGCAGATCAAAACTTAGTTTCAAGATCAAATGAAAATGTATTTTAACAAGAATCTTTTTTTTTTCTTTCAATGCTACAATAGTAAAAGCATGTGTACACTTATATGTAGTTAACTCATTGGGGATGAACTGGGTAATTATTTTTTTTCCAGTTCTTACCACGTTTGCATTTAGCATCATAAATATTGTGCTTTTTCTTGAAATACAGTCAATATGTTGGCATTCTCAATGTTGACAATCAGAATGTTCATACCACAGTAATAATGTTGACATTGTTGAAATGTCAACACAGCACATGTCAACATCTGTATACTGTCAACATGGAAATGGCAATATTCACCATAGATAGGAGGGTTAAGGTTAGGCTGTGTAAGAAGACAGTTAAAATTAGGCTACAGGATGCTAGAGTTCGAATTAGGCACTATGGGATGAATTGTATTTAGTCAATAATGGGAGAGTTAGGGTTAGACTTTGGGAGGGGAAAGTAAGGGTTACAGTTACAGCCAAAACTGCACCATGACACCCAAAAGTCAGGATCACCTTACCGACAGACCCAGAAAATACTGGCTGAGTTACCAGAGATCCGCTAGCAGGTGAGTGAAGCTATTATGAATGTCAACATGATGAATGTTAACAAAACATGATGAATGTTCACATATTACTGTAAATCTAAACCGTAAACTGTTACAAGTACTCAGAATAATTTAGGCTGTATAAAACTAATTTACTATAAAGAAAGGATAATTCTGTTAAAGCTTATTTTCAGAAAAGTAAGCATCCTTAAAAACTTTATTAGTATAATCTTTTAACCAAAATGATCATGTCTTAATAACATATTTGCCTAATTATCTGGTTCTATAGGGTACATATGGTTTAGTATCCATGTCATGGATCTCCTCCTGTCATTACTAGATATGCTAAACATATTGTAATATTGTTATTCAACTGTTCTGCCAATATTTTATTAGGTATCCTTCTGCTTTGTCTTTCATTTCTAAACTTTTGAGACACACTAAAATATTTGAATGCAGTGCTAAAAACACACAAACCATGTTTGCTATTTATATGAATTTGTAGATAGTAACTAATACTGGTATTTATATATATATTGCCAGTGATGTCCTTGAACTGTATTGCAGCCGTGGCATTTATATGACTACACATGCCATAGGTGCGAAAAGTGAGTGCAGTAACAGGTCACTGGGGCATGGCTGCATGCCCCCATGTCTCTGTATGCTGGGTGGCCGAGCAGAGTGCCTGGAGGCTTTGCATCTTGGCCAGCCCATGTCTTCATGAGCTGGGAAGCTGGCAGGCCACTGGGGGGCTGCACTGCTTGGCCAGCCTATCTCTCTTTGTGGCCGAACCAGTCCATCAGAACATCTGCCCTTCAGGCATTTACCAGAAGGGCCAGATGGACAGTCTGGCATAAACTCTATAATGGTCATGCAAAAATGTGATATTTTCAACAATCAGCTAAACAATCATATTACCAATTTATTTATTTGTAAACAGGGCAGTTACCATATTACTTAAAGTAGAATACATCACAATCACGTATGGCCTTTCCTTGAAAGTCACTGCATATCACATCCAGTAAAAGTCAGGTAATACTCTTTTTGGCTAATTCAAAAGGACATAACTGGAAAAAATGTGGGTGAAGAAAATGGCGCTACCATATTTAAATAAATGTAGGAATAAATTACCAATGCCCAAAAAATGATTATGTAGATGAATGAGTTTTTGGTTCCTGGTCTGAGTTTGCTATTCATTCTTTCTTCGATTTAGTACAATGGTAGAGAGATCCTTTAAATCTACATCTCGACCCCAGAGACACAACTCAAACATCTAGAGAAGTAATTTTTGGGCCTCGGACATTTATTCCTTCTTTTAGTCCTTCTTTTATAAAAACACGGTACTGCCAACTTATTCACTAACAACATTTCCAGTACTGTACTTTCTGTACCTTTTGGGATAAATCCAACTGTGAAGTTAAGAGGCAACAGTGAAGTTAAGAGGAGATTGAAGCACCCAGGGCCAGACTGGGACTAAAAACATTCCCTTAGATTTAAATCACACAGGCCCACTTTGGCATCAGCACCTGGCTTCTGACATAGACTCCTCCTGACTCCTCCTACTACTTAGTCTACATTATGCTCTTACAAATATAATAAATATAACATCATGCAAGGGTACATCATTCTCTGTATTAAAATACACACAACAAAGCTCATCCTACCAGGGATTCAAACATGTTCCATAGTCAGACATTTGGTGTTTTGTTGGTTCTGTAAGGTAAAGCTGCACTTCATTGATGTAGGTCACATACAACACAGTCAAGCCCCTTATACAACTTACACATAAGTAGAGCCGCTTACACACATTATGGCATGGTACAGCTCCTTACACACATTACACCAAAGAAAAGTGAGGACAAGAGAGAGAGAGGTGAGTACAAGAAAGAGAGAGAGAGAAGGAGGCGAGGACAAGAGAGAGAGTGGTATAGACAAGAGAGAGGTGTAGACAAGAGAGAGAGAGAGGTGAGGACAAGAGAGGGAGAGAGAGGTGAGGGTAAGAGAGATGTGAGGGCAAGAGAGAGAAAGAGAGGTGTGAAGGCAACAGAGAAAGGTGAAGACAAGAGAGAGGTGAGGACAAGAGAGAGAGGTGAGGACAAGATAGAGGTGAAGACAAGAGAGAGAGGTGAGGGCAAAAGAGAGAGGTGAGGTCAAGAGAAAGGTGAGGACAAGAGAGAGAGCATCGATGATGAGAGAGAGCATTGAGGACAAGAGAGAGAGGTGAGGACAAGAGAGGAATAGGTGGGCACAAGAGAGGGGAGAGGTGAGGACAAGAGAGGGAGAGAGGTGAGGAAAAGAGAGGGAGAGAGGTAAAGGCAAGAGAGAGATGAGGACAAGAGAAAAAGAGAGAGAGGTGAGGAGAAGAGAAAGAGAGATGTGAGGAGAAGAACGAGACAGGTGAGAACAAGGGAGAGAGGTGAGGACAAGAGAAAGGTGAGGATGAGAGAGAGCGAGTGAGAGAGATGAGGACAAGAAAGAGAGAGAGGTCAAGACCTGAGATAAAGATGTGAGGGAATGAGAGAGAGAGGTCCAAACCTAAGAGAGAGGAGACAAAGAGAGGTGAGGGCAAGAGAGAAAGAGGACAAGAGAGTGAGAGAGAGGTGAGGACAAGAGAGTTGGGGAGAGATAGTTGGGGACAAGAGAGTGAGGTGAGGACAAAAGAGAGAGTGTGAGAAAGGTGCAGACATATAGAGATGGCAGGACTTGAGAGAGAGATGAGGGCAAGAGAAAGACAGGTGAAGATGAGAGATAGGTGAGGGCAAGAGACAAAGAGAATGAGAGAGTGAGAGAGAGGTGAGGACAACAGAGAGGGGTGGGGAGAGAAAGGTGGGGACAAGAGAGTGAAAGAGAGGTGAGGACAAAGAGAGGGTGAGAACAATAGAGAAAGAAAGATATTTAGCCAGGGCATGGGTACACCCATACTTACCCTAGCTATGGGGCAGCGCTCTCCCTGCAGAGCTGATGCTGCGGCTGGCCCTGTGCTGTGGTCCTGCTGGGGCCAGTATCCAGGACTGTGTGGGTGACGTGTCTCCTACTCAGGGCCAGGGGCTCAGGCAGGCTGTAAACAGGGTGCTTGTGGATGGATGTTGTGCTGCTGCTCCTAGGACTTATCTCCCCCACGGCCACTACCAGAATGCTGTGTGCTATGACAATAGAAAGAGAGGGGGTGAGGACAAGAAAGAGAGAGAGAGAGAGAGAGAGAGAGAGATGTGAGGACAAAAGGGGGATAAGGACAAGAGATAGAGAAGTGAGGGCAAAAGTGGGTTAAAGACCAGAGAGAGGTTAGTTCAAAAGAGAGCGGTGAGGACAAGATACAGATAGAGTTGAGGACAAAGGGAGAGGTGAGGACAAGAGATAGAGAAGTGAGGTCAAAAGGGGGGTAAAGACGAGGGAGAGGTGAATACAAAAGAGAGAGGTGAGGACAAGAGACAGAGTGAGAGGTGGGGACAACAGAGAGAGGTTAGGACAAAAGACAGAGAGAGGGTGATGACAAACGAGAGATAGAGAGAGGTGAGGACTAAGAGAGGGGAGTGAGGACAAAAGAGAGAGGTGAGGACAAAAGAGAGAGAGGGGGTGAGGACAAAAGAGAGAGAGGTGAGGACAAAAGAAAGAAAGAGGGAGTGAGGACAAATGAGAGGGATGTGAGGATAAAAGAAAGAGAGAGAGGGTGAGGACAAAAGAGAGAGGTGAGAACAGGAGACAGAGAGAGAGGGGTGGGGACAACAGAGAGAGGTGAGTACCAAAGACAGAGAGAGGGTGAAGACAAAAGAGAGATAGACAGAGGTGAGGTCTAAGAGACGGGAGTGAGGTCAAAAGAGAGAGAGGTGAGGACAAAAGAAAGAGAGAGGGGGTGAGGACAAAATAAACAGAGGGGGGGGTGAGGACAAACGAGAGAGAGACGTGAGGATAAAAGAAAGAGAGAGATGGTGAGGACAAAAGAAAGAGAGAGGAGGTGAGGACAAAAGAGAGTGAGAGAGAAAGAGAGGGGTGTGGATGGGAGAGAGGGGAAGGACAAGAGAGTGGGGGAGGATAAGAGAGCTGTGAGGACAAGAGACAAAGAGAGGGTGAGGACAAAAGAGAGATAGAGAGAGGTTAGTGCAAGAGAGAGGGGGTGAGGAAAAAGAGAGAGAGCTGAGGATGAGAGGGAGAGAAAAAGGGGGTGAGGAAACAAAAGAAAGAGAGAGAGAGGGGGTGAGGACAGAAATAGGGAGCAAGGGGGTGAGAACAGAGAGAGAGAGAGGAGTCAGCCAGTACACTCGCACTCACCTTGGCCGGGGGCAGCACTCTCCCTGCAGTGCTGATGCTGTAGCTGGCCATGTGTATGCTGCTGCTGGGGCCGGGATTCAGTACTGCATGGTGGCGGGATACTTCAGGGGCTCAGGCAAGCCGCAGACATGGTGCTTGTGTGTAGTACATGGGAGCGCTTGAAATAAATTATATGTTTTAAAAATATTTTAAAACGTGATACCTGTAAAAAGAAATAGGTTATGTTTACACTCTTCTGTGAGAGCATTAGGTATGGTAAAAAGTCTGTGAGTGAAAAAGATCTTAGGGTTCTGTTGATAATTGCCGACAGGTGTGCAGCCGTGCTTTGGTGGCTGATAAGGGCACAGGCTAACTAACTGTCCCTATCTCTGCCTACCTTTAAGCTGCGGTCCTTCACGTCTCCTCCGGCTGGTTCCCCCGGTGTTTGTCCTCTGTGGCTTTGCGGGCTATTGCAGCCCTTTGTCAAGGATGGCACTCATGACCTGAGGTCTCATATTTATGTTGATCTGCTTCAAACATCTTTTTTGTCTGAGTAGAGGTAAACAGCCACCAGAATTCTGCAGCTTAAAGGTAGGCAGAGATAGAGACAGTTAGCCTGTGCCCATATCAACCCCAAAAACACGGCTGCACACCTGCCAGCAATTAACAACGGAACAGTAGGATCTTTTTCACTCACAGACTTTTAAGCATACCAAACGCTCTCACAGAAGAGTGTAAACATTGCTGTCTAATAACCTTTCATGCACCAGCATTCTAGGAAGGGAGAGGAGAGAACTTTTTGGCAGAGCACAGTGGCCAGAGTGAGGAGGTGGGTGTGTCGAGAGGGAGGGAGTGCTTGGGCAGGCAAGTGGACAGCCTCACTGGCCCACCTGGCCATCTGCCCTTCTGGCATTTGCCAGATGTCCAGTCCGGCCCTGCAAGCACCTACAGTAACAAACTCCTGACCTACACTTTACCAAAAAGACATTATGTGATTTTTTTTTTTGGAACCCCCCAACAATATAATTGCAATATGATACATGGCAATCCCTTGCTCCTTAAAACAGTTTCTGGGACACATTTTGTGTCATGACTTACAAATGAGGTGGTCAGCAATTAGTAACAATGGGTTGCATTCAGTGTCGGAATGGGGCCTGAAGTGCCCACTGTGGAAATGCAGTGGTTGGGACCCATGCTTTGAAGCTTGACTAACCATTAGTGTATGGTAAAGCCCCTTGGTAAATATATATAGTTAATACTGCTGAGCATGCACGATAATGTAGCAGATTAATAACAGCAATGCACTGTAGAAAATACATCATAGTCCTGTGCATTGTAATACAACACATGCATAATGTCTAATTCATGTGCACAGTTTGGAACCTAATCCCGAGGAGGGGAGGGGGGGCCTCTAGGCAGTGGGACCCACCACAGCTTTCCCCTGCACCCCTGTGGGCCAGTTCAGCCCTGGTTGTATTAATACAAATGGGTGACTCTAGTGTTCTTGGTGCATATTCATTAAATAATGTTTGGATTTTATTCCCCAAAACCAATAATTTTTAGAGGTAAACCTGCAAATATTAAGGGTCCCCCGTATGTACAAAGGAGTGACCACAGCAGATATCTCTGACATATCTCTGACATCTGCTGTGGTCCTTCCATTTCCTACAGCAGCCACAGCACCCATAGGTTTAAATTAGGATTTGAAGCTGTCAGATTTATCAAGCACTGGAAAGCAAAATTTGGAAATAGCTGTTTTTTATTTTTGTTATCATGATAAATAGGTTCTAATGCTAGCCAACCCATGCTTCGCCAACAGGCAGTGGCAAGCAAATGGCTGGTCGCTGGATCCTTTTTCAAACGCCTTTTTGATTGCACTCCTGTGGAGTGCCATCCTTTCCCTAAACTGTCGTGGGTTAAATGCCCCATTAAATACCGACTCACATGTACAACTACTCATGTGATCTATTTGCTTACTTGTCCATGTGGTCTTGCCTATGTGGGCAAGACCATATGACAGTTTAGGGAAAGGACGGCACTCCATAGGGGTGCAATCAAAAAGGCATTTGAAAAAGGATCCAGCGACCAGCCATTTGCTCGCAACTGCCTGTTGGCGAAGCATGGGGTGGCTAGCATTAGAGCCATCCTTATTGACCATACCCCTATTACTTTGAGGGGTGGCAATAGGGATAGTCTACTTTTGCAAAAAGAGTCGCAGTGGATCTTTAAATTGGGAACACTATCCCCTGGTGGCCTATATGAAAACCTGGGGTTACAGTGTCTCCTTTAATATATTTGTAGTTTTCTGGTAGCCTATCTGTCCTTTAAGGCCAGTATACTATTGCCTGGGAGTTAGTGTGCCGCTGGGGTAGCCAGCATTTTTTGTAGATAGAGAGATATACCTCTATGGATAGGCTAGTAGTTTAAATAATACTTTTTGGGATAGGCACTAGTATTCATCTCTGTATGCAATATATTATTATACTAACAGGTAGGGGTTAAAATGATGCTCCCCTGAAAAGGTGATGTTTATGTATTCTAAATGTGCTGTTTAATGTAATATATTTATATTTATTACAGGTGCTATACCATCGTGGAAGCCTGTGAAGTTGTTTTACTTGTCACCAAGGTAACCTCCCGTCCCGCGGCGCACCGTGACGTCATAGCCCGGCGACGCAGAAGCGAGCAGCATGTGCAGGCGGGCGGCAGTGCCGTGAGGACAGGTGAGTACAATTGTTGCACTAATGTCTGTGTCTGTGTAGTGTATAAATGTTCTGTTTGTGAATTCTCATTGTTGTCTTGCCCTGAGGATGGGGAGTTTCCCCGAAACATGTAGGCAATAAAGGGATGCTGTTTGCATTATCTCTTCAACCTGCTTGAGTGCCGCCGATACTTCCACCTGTACAGTCACCATTTGACCTGGAGGGCACCACAGCAAAGTACTCATTATAGCCAGGAGTGCCGGTAAAATCCTTTCTTTTATATATATATATATATAATAAAGTTTAAAGAGAAACGGCACTCAGAGACAACAACGTAATAAACAAAAGTATATTCCCATCAGGTCAACGTTTTGGGGCTATGAACCTCATCGTCAGGACCAAGGATGGTAAACATACATACACTTTTCTATGTTTATATTACCTGGTCCCGACGACGGGGTTGTAATCTTTTTAGACTTTGCCAAAGCTTTTGACACAGTACCACACATGCTACTTATCTATAAACTACAAGAAATAGGGCTAGGGAGCACAATATGCACTTGGGTCAAAAATTGGCTAGATAATAGGGAGCAGTGCATTGTGGTTAATGGATAATTTTCAAATTGGACTGAAGTGCTAAGTGGTGTGCCACAAGAGTCTGTACTTGGACCACTATTGTTCAACATTTTCATTAATGACCTAACAGTAGGTCTAGAGAGCATGGGGGTATATTTACAAAGATTCGTGTTTTGGCCGTTTTGAAGGGTGTTTGATCTCGAATGGTATCGGGTGCATTTTACTGCAACTCTTTGAATCCTGATACGGTCATTCACTAAGCTGCCGACTTTTCACAATTCGTATTTTCCGATGTCGATGTGATTCATAATATCAGGCAGTGTTTTACGGGAGTGATGAGTAAAACACTGCCTGACAAAACACAAGGAATCCCGGCCGGATCTGTGAGATCCATGCAGGGCTTCATTGTGTACCTTAAAAAGGTTTTTAAAGTGTTAAAAATTCTGAAAAAAATTGCGTGGGGTCCCCCCTCCTAAGCACAACCAGCCTCGGGCTCTTTGAGCCGGTCCTGGTTGACAAAATATGGGGGGAAAAATGACAGGGGTTCCCCCATATTTCATCAACCAGCACCGGGCTCTGTGCCTGGTCTTGGTTCCAGAAATACGGGGGACAAAAAGCGTAGGGGTCCCCCATATTTTTAAAACCAGCACCAGGCTCCACTAGCCAGGTACATAATGTCACAGCCGGGGACACTTTTATAGTGGTCCCTGCGGCCCTGGCATTACATACCCAACTAGTCACCCCTGGCCGGGGTACCCTGGAGGAGTGGGAACCCCTTAAATCAAGGGGTCCCCCCCTCCAGCCACCCAAGGGCCAGGGGTGAAGCCCGAGGCTGTCCCCCCCATCCAAGGGTGGCGGATGGGGTGCTGATAGCCTTGTTTACAAAATGTGAAAATTGTTTTTAGTAGCAGTACTACAAGTCCCAGCAAGCCTCCCCCGCAAGCTGGTACTTGGAGAACCACAAGTACCAGCATGCGGTGGCAAACCAGGGCCGCTGGTACCTGTAGTACTACTACTAAAAAAATACCCCCAAAAAAACAGGACACACACACCGTGAAAGTATAAGTTTATTACATACATGCACACCTCCATACATACATACTTACCTATGTTCCCACGAGGCTCGGTCCTCTTCTCCATGTAGAATCCTTGGGGTACCTGTGAAAAAAATTATACTCACATAATCCAGTGTAGATTCTGTCCTTTGTAAAATCCACATACTTGGCAAAACAAAAAAATGGAAACCCGACCACGCACTGAAAGGGGTCCCATGTTTACACATGGGGCCCCTTTCCCCAACTGCCAGGACCCCCCCTGACTCCTGTCAAAGAGGGTCCTTTCAGCCAATCAGGGAGCGCCACATCGTGGCACTCTCCTGATTGGCTGTGTGCTCCTCTAGTGTCTGTGAGGCAGCACACGGCAGAGATACAATGTAGCGCCTATGCGTTCCATTGTATCCAATGGTGGGAACTTTGCGGTCAGCGGTGAGGTTACTTTCGGTCAACCGCTGACCGCAAAGTTCCCACCATTGGCTACAATGGAGCGCATAGGCGCTACATTGTATCTGTGCCGTGTGCTGCCTCACAGACACTAGAGGAGCACACAGCCAATCAGGAGAGTGCCACGATGTGGCGCTCCCTGATTGGCTGAAAGGACCCTCTTTGACAGGAGTCAGGGGGGGTCCTGGCAGTTGGGGAAAGGGGCCCCACGTGTAAACATGGGACCCCTTTCAGTGCGTGGTCGAGGACACATGGACACTCACTTAGGATAGAGGAGAGGTGATTCCGTACAAAACATTGAAATGGTTTTTTCACAGTAAGGACAATATGTGTTTGGAATTCCCTGCCTGAGTAAGTAGTAACGGCGGACTCAGTCAACACCCTTAAGAATGAGTTAGCAAAATTCCTAATGGATAAGAATGTCCACGGTTATGGTGCGTAGTCATGCACTATAGTTATTAAAAAAGAGGAATAAAACACAACGGCTGACATCAGCATCAGACAAAATTAGTCCAAAAATAATACCGCATAGGAGACCACAAATAGGTTGAACTCGATGGACAAATTGTCTTTTTCAACCTTAGATACTATGTTACTATCTGTATATTTCTATATAGATCTATCTATCTATCTGTCTATCTATCTATCTATATATATATATATACTTATATGTAGAAATATACATACTGTGGCCAAACCCACTCCGGGGGGGGGGGGGGGGGGGGGGGGAGTTGTTGTACCAGCGCCCAGGATTTCTCTTGGCAGGAGCCAGGCACAAAGAACAGAGGAGGGAGCAGGGGAGCCAGTCACAAAGCATAGGGGCAGGAGCAGGGGAGCCGAGCAAACAGCAGAGGGGAGGGTGAAGCATGGGAGCTGAGCACACAGCATGGGGGAGCCTAGCACACAGAACAGTGAGGGGGGATTAGGGGAGCTGAGAACACAGCACGGGGGAGTGGAGCAGGGGAGCCGAGCACACAGCACAGGGGGGTGGAGCGGGGAAGCCGAGAACACAGCACGGGGGAGCCGAGCACACAGACTGGCAAGGGAGCGCGAAAGGCGAGCACACAGCATGGGGGGATGGGGGATCGAGAAAGCCGAGCACACAGCATGGTGTGGTGGAGCAGGGGAGCCAAGCACACAGCACAGAGGGTGGAGCAGGGGAGCCAAGCACACAGCACGGGGGAGGCACGGGGGATCCAGGCACACAGAATGGGGTGAGCAGGGGTGCCGAGAATACATCATGGGGGCAGGAGCAAGAGAGCTGGGGACATAGAATGGGGGAGAGTGGGGGAGCTGGGCAGACAGCACAGGGGAATGAGCAGGGAGAGCCAGGCACACAGAATGGAGGGGGAGTGGTGTAGCCAGCACGGAGGGAGAAGTGGGGTAGCTGGTCGCACAGCATGAAGGGCTGGGTACACAGCATGAATAGGAGTGGGGGAGTGAGGCACAGCACAGGGGGAGGAGCAGGAGAGCTGGGCATACACCACAGGGGAGGCGCTGGGGAGCCAGGCACACAGAAAGTGGCGGGGGGAGCGGGAAACCAGGCACACAGAACGGAGGGGATAGCAGGGGAGTAGGTCAAAAAGCATGGGGGGGAGCGGGCAAGCTGAGAACATAGCACAGGGGGGTGGAGTGGGGAGTCGAGCAAACAGCACAGGGGGGTGAAGCGCGAGAGCTGAGCACACAGCATGGGGGGTGGAGCGGAGGCACCAAGCACACGGCACAGGGGGGGTGAGGAGTCGAGCACACAGCATAGGGGGGAGTGGGTATCCAAGCACACAGTAAGGTGTGGTGGAGCAGGGGAGCCGAGCACACAACCCGGGGTGGGGGTGGAGCAGTGGAGCGGAGCACACAGCACAGTCTTTGTTGAGTGGGGGAGCTGGGCAAACTGTACAGGGGAGGCATGGGGGAACCAGGCACACAGAAAGGGGGGAGCAGGGTAGCCTAGAACACAGCACGGGGGGAGGAGTGGGTGAGCCGGGCACACAGAACAGGGGGAGAGTGGAGGAACAAGGCACAGCACAGGGGGAGGAGAAGGGGAGCCCGGCACACAGCATGTGGGAGACACAGGGAGGTGCAGGGGAGAATGGGCACACAGTGGGAGAGGGCGGGAGAGCAGGGCACACAGCACAGGGGAGGCATGGGGGATCCAGGCACACAGAATGGAGGGGGAAAGCAGTGGAACCAGGCACATAGAACGGGGAGAGGCAAGCCAGGCACACAGAATGGAGGGAGGAGCGGGAGAGCCATGCACAAAGAACGGGGGGGACGGTGCTAGGTAGAGGAGTGGGGGAGCCAGGCACACAGAATGGCGGGAGGAGTGGGGGAGCCAGGCACACATCACAGGAAGGGGGAGCCAGGAACACAAAAAGGGGGGGAGCAAGGGAGCCGGACAGACAGAACGGGAAGGGGGAGCAAGGTAGCTGGGTACATAGAATAGGGGGAGCAGGGGTGCTATGCACACAGCCGAGGAGGATCGGGAAAGCCAGGCACACAGCACAGGGGAGCCAGGCACACAGAATGGAGGGGGAGTTGGGGAGCCAGGCACACAGAACGGGGCAAGGGGGGGCAAGCCAGGCACACAGAATGGAGGAAGGAACAGGGGAGCAGAGCACACAGGATGGAGGGTGGTGCAGGGGAGCCAGTCACAAAGAATGGGGGGAGGGGGGGCACCAGGAACATAGCACGGGGGGAGGAGTGGGGGAGTCAGGCACACAGGACATGTGGAGGATCGAGGGAGCCAGGCACACAAATCTGAGGGAGGATTGGGGGAGCCAGGCACACATAACTGGGGGAGGAGTGGGAGAGCTGGGCACACAGAATGGGGGGATGAGTGGGGGAGCCGGACATACAGCACAGGGGGGAGCCGGACACACAGCACGGGGGGGAGCCAGGCACACAGCACGGGTGGAGGGCTGTCAGAACTCACCCAGCACTGCACTGGTGGGGATGTCTCCTCCTGATGCTTTATTTCCTCCACGGTGCAGCACCGCGGCTATCTCCTCCCGCTTCAGGTAAGGGGACAATTACCACTCAATAGGGAGCAGTTTCGTTACGCCTGCTTCTGCCTCTGTTATGCCACTACCCTCTCCTCCACAGGCCTAATGGTGCGGTCTGTAGGGACTTGAGACCGCAGTGTGCTCACAGCCTCACACTCAGGAAACCGCTGGCTGTCATCCCACCGCCTGCAGATCCTTTTATAAAACCTTTCCTCATCCTCCACGTGACTCCTTCCCTCTCTCTTCTCGTGCCCAACTGCCATTGTATAGCGCGTGAGGCTACTTGAGCCTTCCACCATTATGTCACCAATGACAGAGAAAGATGTACAGCATTGGACATCTTGGTACACCCAACTTAGTGAAGCTACTCTGTACACCCCCCCGCAACAAATTGAAATGCCCTATCTTTAAAATGGGGCATATTTTACTAAATTAAAAAAAGCCTGTAACTTTCTGAAAAACCTTAACCCCTAAAGGCACTACACTGGGACAAGCTCCATCTAATAAAACAAACCCCAAGTCTTAATTCGTCCTCTACCCAGAGATATGCTTTACCAGAAATCTTTCCAAAGACTACATTGGAAGACCTGGCAAAAAACCCAAACTGTAAGTGACAGAAAAAAACTGACAGTTTAAACTTTAGATTGCCCCCAATTACTCATTTTTTACTTTTCTGCCCTGAAATTGCATGACATGCAGCACCGGGTGACAGTTCTACGCGTCCATGCCAATTTTCAGCTCAGTAGGTCCATTCACTTTTGAGTTGTTGCCCCTCAAACACCATGCCCCCATCTCAGAAGTTCCCTATGGGAGAATTACAGTTGTTTGATTCAACCTTAATATAAGGGCACAACCATGCCCTTATAATATTATATATATACTTTTAAACAAATTACTCTGCGCCCAATAATGCGCTTATAGCAACAGTATAAAACCACAGTAAGGTGGGAAAAGACATCCTTCCACCTTTTTACAATTTATAAAGCACAGTGTCCATCCGATATTCAATCAAGCAGGTGGACCGCAGCTAAACCTCCTCAAACTCGATGTCCAAACAGTGCCAATTTCTGTCAGAAGAAGAAGAGGTAGCTCCATAGTGCATTTAAAAGATTTAGTGTGAAATATAGGTAAAGAATCCCTCAGGGCTATCCTCTCCTGTACCGTAAAAACAATCTCTGTGGGCTGATTACCACATAGCTAAAACATCATACTGCGCCAAAAATGCTCCAATCGCACCCCACTTTCCTCCTCCCGGATTCCTGCACCACGCTGCTGGCTCTCTCACAGCGGGCTCAGATGTGTCGGACCACAGTAGGAGTGAGTTGGATGAAAGACACTGCACCTGGTGATGTCAGGGAATCCTGCCCTAATGCGTTTCGTATACACTTCGTCAGGGTGTAGGGGTGAGGGTGCCTGGATGAAGGTGCAGGGTGTAATGGTGAAGGTGCCTGGATGAAGGGAAACAGTGTAGGGGTGTGAGGGTATCAAAGTGAAGTGACAATATAAAGTACCTATAGATCACTTTAGTAAGTTCCATAGGCTGTGCCCAGCTGAGTGCTAGTTTAAAGTAGACCATCATGTAAGGGGGTCCCTGGACAAAATGCTGTGGGGTGCTGAAGAAAGCCTGTAATTATTGGGTACTTACATACTCTGCTAGCAGCAGCTGCCCTTCGTGACAATTAAGAATTCCTTTCACTGGATGATGGCTGTGAGGATGGACAAGGGGTGCCCGAGGTTGCTCTGCTGTTTCACTTTCATTTATTTTCAGTGTAGGCAGTATAAAGAACTTCTTCAGAAGTCTCTGAAGGTCGCAGCTTGGCATGAAACATGGCAGAGGTTAGTGCGACCCGAGGCAGAGCTTTAGACTGACCCTAGCATAGGCAGTCACCCGACAGGGGTCAGGGATGATCAGATGACACTATTTTGGTCAGCTGAGAAGTGAGTGAGCTAGGCTGTGGGTGAGGATGGGAAAAAACATCCTGTCAACACTGACTGCACTAGAGGGGATCTTGTAAGCCTTTTTTCAATTGGGGGTCTAATGCTGCAGCTCCATCCATCTATTTGTTAATCCGGCCCTGGCTGGAATACATGATATTCTGTGCATGCAAAGTGAGGTTGCTTTGTCCCAATTATGCAGACATGGCTGAGGTACATATTATGGGTTGGTGTAACTATATGTTCTATTATCGCCCTGCTAACATCATGGTGGTGTGTTTATCTTTTTTCGTGATTCTGACAGTGTTGTTAATGAACAACAGGATATTTACATAGGAACTGGTGACACTTGGGATCTCCCCTGTGTTCCATGGTGGGATCAAGTGGGATTTTGGTATTTTCTGTGTGTGAGTCTTTGTGTGTCTCCACTGGTATAAAAAAAAAAAAAAAGAACCGGAGAAAGTGTATTGCGAATCCTTTTGTCCTGAAAAGATGTGCTGTTGATTTGATACTGGAATCTAGAGAAAGGTCTGCCAAGACCAAAACAGCAACTGTCTATGTGTGTACAGTAATTAAAAGAAGAATTTAATTCCAAAACCCAGTAAGTGCCTCTACATTCCTTACCGTATGGATCATTTCTATTTATATGTGGACCTCATGCTGACTGTCTTTGTGGATGCATCCTAGCAGAACAGCTTTGAGTTGTGAGTGCATAACTACTGTATCTGTTCCTATATTTATACAGTATATACTGTATTTGAAAAAGGGGGCACCTCTTGTGCGCTAATAATTAATAATGGGAATAGCCCTCAATAAAATACCCTTTTGTTAAATGGTCTCTCTAATTTTAAAACATGATAATGACATTTAGTCAGAGTCTTAATGATTTATTCTTGTTACATATACAGATTAGCAAAATATTTAAACATGACTTACAATACAATGTATTTATATAAACAATAACATATAAACCTGCCAAAATGTGCAGAGGTTGATGTTGTTTGTCACATCACCCTTGCGGGTGTGATCTCGTAGGTGAGTATTCCCCAAATGTGATGCAGGCTGTTATGAAGATTACCCTATGCATTTTGTCCACATATGGGACTTCATCAGGGGTATAATTCAATAAACTCAATTCAGACAGGTCATAAAATCAACAGCACGTAAAATCAATGATGATGGGTTAATATTCTTCGTCTGGTCAAAAGGATTCCATAAATTGGCTTTATGATGCCCAATGGATCCTCATAATGATATATATATATATCTATATATATATATATATAGATATATATAGATATATATATCATGTGATTACAATAGAAGAGCGCCAGAAAAACTGTTCATAGAGAGGTACACACTACTAGGATTTAGTCCTAAAGTTTTTTCTGGTGCTCTTCTATTGGAAAGTCTTAGATCCCTTTATTCCAATGATATGTGTAATCATAGTAGTATAAGTCGCTCCAACATTTTGGTCCCACTCCAGGATGTTTGACATAGGGGTAAATTTACTAAAATTCGTATTAGTACCGATTTGGAGGGAGATTCATCACGAATGACATCGAATGTGTGAATTTGCAACTTTTTGAAAATGTTACGCCTCATTTACTAAGCTGTCATATTTTTATTTTTCGTATTTTCCGATGTCGATGTCATTCGTGGTTTTGTAAGGTAGAATGCGGCCGATTTTGTGGTTTTGCGGCCGTGTTTATGAGGTTTTTTTTACGACTGCGTCACATTTCTGTTATGGCAGTGTTTATCCGTTCCCGGATGCGTTTTTTTTCTAAGTTTCGTTTTTGTCACTCGTCCGTGATTGGTTTGATTCGTGATGGAGGAGTGTCTGTGCACATTACTATAAAAACGCCCCAAACCGTCCAAACCTCGTGGGTTTAGCTAGTGGAGAGGTGAGAGGAAGGTGTGTTAGGAGTTTTTTGGAGTTTGTGACGGGATTTGAGGAGGTTATTTTCGATTGTTGAGTGCTGTACTTTGTGTGTAAGTAGTCTTGTCATACTTGTTGTGTAGTTATTTAAAAGTCTGTCTAGTTTTTTGTCATTGTTTTTTTTAACGTCTATTGTCATTGTTTGTGAGTGACTGAGTGTGTGTGTGTGTGTGTGTGTGTGTGTGTGTGTGTTGGTGTGTGGTGTGTAGTGGTAGTGGAGGAGTGTGTTTACTGTATTTTTTTTCTCAGTGTTATTTGTTGTTTGTCCTGATTATGTCCCAGAGTGTGGTGGAGGAGGTGAGTGAGAGGGAGGAGGTGAGTGAGAGGGAGGAGGTGAGTGAGGTGGAGGAGGTGAGTGAGGTGGAGGAGGTTAGTGAGGTGGAGGAGGTTAGTGAGGAGGAGGGGAAGGTTGCTGCTGCGGCCTCTAGTAATAGTGATAGTGATGGTGCTGTGGCTCCGCAGCCACGCACCACTACAAAGACGGGCCGCAATGTTAAATTCAGCTACGCTGAGAATATGGATTTGGTGAGGGAAGCTGATGAGGCATCATCGGCAGTTATTTGGCCATGATGCTGCAAAGGTGTCGTCACGCAGGAAGACTGTTCTGTGGGGGAAGGTCGTTGCGGCTGTTAATAGTGAGGGTGTGGTGAGGCGGACCGAGGACACGTGTCGTAAGCGTTTCTACGACATAAAGCGCCATGTCAAGGCGAAGATGGCCAAGTAGGCTAAATTAGTCCGCCAAACCGGGGGTGGACACCTCTTCCGAGCGTCTTATTGGGATTGGGAGGAGCCTGTGCGTACTCTCATTCCGCCAGAAGTGGTTGGTGCGACTCATGTCCGGGATTCGGATCGGCCAAGGCAGGATGGTGAGTTATTTGTCTTGTTGTTTAAAATTTAATTGCTTTGTCCTTAGTTGTCTGAAATGACTTCTAGCTAATTGTGATTGTAAGTTGGTTCATTCTTCTAATGTGTTGGTGATGTAGTGCAGGCCTGGTCAACCTGTGGCTCTCCAGCTGTTGTAAAACTACAAGTCCCATCATGCCTTGCCACAGTTTTGCTATTAGGGAATGCTAAAACTGTGGCAGGGCATGCTGGGATGTGTAGTTTCACTACATCTGGAGAGCCACAGGTTGGCCAGGCCTGATGTAGTGTTATTCTCAATTATGTATGTTTTTTTTCTTTGTATAGTTTTTTTTTCTGGTTGCCTTGGCCTTTATCTGGTGTCTTATGTCAAAAGTAAATGTTTGTAGGTGTATTTTAAAGAAGTGTGATGAATCTGTTTTATGCAAAAAAAAATTTTTTACAATTTCATAGGATTTATGTTTATTGTGTGTTATTCTGGGTTGTCCTTTGTGTGCTTGATGTGATTTTTCATGCATCTTTGTTTTTGATGTTTACAATTTTTTGCAGATATGTGTGGCTAGTGTTTTCTTGTTAGCATCAAAAATTGGTACCTTAGCGTGCAATATTGTGGTTTTGTCAAGCTACGACGTTTGGGTTTTAAGTAGTATAATATTGTGCATTATGTGCCTTTGTGTATGGATTATTTGGTGAAATTGTTTCTTATTTAAAGTATACACACCCAACGAAGTCAGGCAGAAAAGCATAAGCATCGTTTAGTTTAGTTCTCATCAGGTTCCAAATATGTTTACATCACAATAAGGAATTTGCATAAACATATCAACAAAATAGTATGTTCATAAGGACATTCTTCAAATTTCTACAGTACGAAAGAGAAGCAGTACAGCCAGGCCACATCCCACACTGCCAAGAGATGCAGATGGTGGCAATGCAGGTAAGATTTTACTGTAAACACATATTCCGCAAACACATAGAAATACAAAATGTTAATGTTTATCTTATCACATAGGTTTTTCTTCTGCAAACCCCCCTCCACTAAGGCGCCCATCACAGGGCTCGGTTACTGTGGCTAATAGGCCAACCAAGAGACGCTGGCTTGAGGCTGAAACTCCAGCACCAGCATCACCACCCCAATGGCGCATCTCCGCAGTGTCGGCCCTGCCACCACTAGCTATTTTGGACAGCTCACAAAGTGAGGATCCACAATCACCTCAGTTGTCTGGTGAGTAAACATAACAATTACCTGTAAATAAGTAAAAAAACAGTAGGATAGATTTATTAAACTGGAGAAGGCATAAGGAAGTGAAAAAGCAGTGATATGTGCAAGGTGATAAAGGCAGCAGCACAAAATAAACACAACTGTTAATTTACATATTGGAGCTGTTTGCCTTGTGCCTTTATCACCTAGCACATATCACTGGTTTTTCACTTCCTTATGCCTTCTCCAGGTTTATACATCTGCACCACTGTTTGTGCACAGCAAAAAAAAAAGACACAAATGACCAGTCATCCTTGTAATAATCACCAACAACAAGCACATGGTGGTAAGGTTTTTTAAGATGGTTAATTGACAGATGTGATGTTGGCCATATCAACAAATATTTATAGTTTTAATTTTTGCTAAAAACACCTACATAAATGTTCAGTCTCATCCAATTGTTTTGCATGGCCAACATCACCAGTTCGAAACATATGGCACCTTAATACTTTTTCACCCATTGTTAATGTGTACATTTTAGACCACTATATTTGTTAACGTTTTGGGCAGACCACTGACTGCCTTGAACAATGTATGAGTTTATTGGTCAACACATTTATTGTATTGTGTGTTGTTCCAAAGGAAGCTTCATACCCAATATGTAAATGTAGTAATTTGTATTTGTTAGAGTTCTTCGTGTTCGCACATTAATTATGGCTCAGAGTCCAACAATTCCCTCAAACTTATTACAACTGAGTAGTGAACGTTAGAAGCCACATACTTATACAAAAAGGTGAACAACATAGTTAAGTTTAGGCCACAATCTATTTATCAATTCCAACATGAATATTAAGAAGTAATGCATGTTGACGTAAAGCTATAGTAAGACCAATGCTAAATAATTACTAAATAGTGGCTGTCTTCAACCCCATACAGAACCAGCCATCATGACCGAGGATGCCCAGCAGGAAAGTGACCAGCAGGAAGCCTACACACTACACCTGCAGCCCATCGATCCTACCCAGCCAACCACGCCACAGGACATACCCCAACCACCCCAAACATCCCACAGCCCCCAATTGAGCACAACACCACCCCAGACACAAATGGGCCCTGAGTTTTGGAGCCGTTGGGCCTCACAACAGGACCAAAACTATGCGTGCCTCAACACCCACAGCCAATACCTGGCAAGTCTGCCCCATCATCTGCCTAGAATGAGTCGAATCTCAGGCAGACTTATAGTTCAGGTGGGCAGAATTGCCAATTCTGTGAAGCAGATGAGTGCAGACAACTCCCTAATGCAAGCCAATCTCCAACGCATCACGGATGAACAACAGCGGCAGCACCAATCCCTAATTCAGCTAATCCAACACAACCAAATTATAAACGACAACCTGTCCAGAATAATAGCAAGCAACACTGCCGCTAATACGCAACTGACTGCAAGCCTCAATATACTCAGTCAAAGCCTTAATGTGTTGGCATCACACCAAGTCAGCTCTAGCTCGGGGACAACTACACCAAGCCAGACCCCAGTTCAATCCCCAGTTATACCCTCCAGTAGAACCAGGACCAATGAGCCAGCCCAATCCTCGGCACCCAGCACACACAAAATAATAATAATCATGCCTGCTGATAATAGTTTGTACATTAAAAAATTATGTTTATTTGTTTGAACATAAATGCCTGTGTTCAACTTAATAAATTGTTAACATGGAATATGTGTATTGTTTAATTAGCTACACAAACCACCTGTACATTTGTGTCTTGGGCCAGATGTCTATTGGTATAAATATATTGCCTGCCCCTAGGTGGCCTCAGCTCAACGTGTGTGTAATCTATGGCACCCAGCACATTGGCCATGGCCGAAAAATCAGATAAAGCTACCCTGACTGCATGCCACTGCGACTCCTGGGTAGGGAAGCAGAGAGAGGCATCTATGTGGCCATCCAAGACATCCAAAACCTGAGTGCACATTCCTAAATTAAAGATGAGTGTCATGACCTGTAATCAATACAATACTGTGTTATATTACATTACAGAAGCAACACTTAGACATAGACGTGTATGTATGTTTTAACTCACCTGAATTAAATATTTAGAAAAGGTGACCTGTGAGATACTAATGACATCGCCAGTCACAGGCTGGAAGCTGCCAGTAGACATAAAGTGCAACACAGCCAGGAGTTTGTGCAGGCCTGAGACAGAGCGAGAGCGTGCTGTCTTAGGGTCTAGGTTCAGTTTGGCAAGGTCATACAGACGGAAAATATTATTTACATTTAGTCGGACCATCTGTATAACATGGTCATCAGCCAATTTGTTATCGTTTAAACGCCCACTAAAAAAACAAGCCATGTCCAGCCTACGCGGAACCTGTACAACCTGCTGACCATGTGGATTTTCCTGGCCTGGGTTTATTGTAGCCTCATGGAGCAGTGTCAGGTATCCCCCAGCAAACAAGACAGCAGTACTACACACAGTAGCAGCCATTTCAGAGTGAGAGAGGAGAAAAATGTGTTGGGGCCCCTTTTAAAGGTCCAAAAAGTCAGGTGTGAGTAATGTAGAATTGGCAACACATGTAAACACGCTTCTCAAAAGCAGGTCTATTTTTTTTTAGGCTTTTTGTACGATTAGTATTTTTTCACAGCCGCACATGCATTTTCACGGAAGAGATTTCAAATACGAATGGTTAGTAAATGACCGTGTTCAATACCTAAACAGCCGCGTTTGACCGACGGTGTATTCATTCGTAATTTTACTACACAGCCATAATTAAAATACGAATGCCCTCATCACTGCCGTGATTTGAGTTTAGTAAATTCCCGAGATGACACTTTGAAGAAAAAACACCATGGCCAATATTTACTAATATTCGTGTTTGAGTCGGTTTGTGTAGTGTTTAAACTCGTTTTGTATCGGGTGCATTTTCATGCAACTTTTTGAATCCATATACGCAAAGTTACGAAGCAGTCGACTTTATGGTTGTCGTGTTTTCCGATGTCGATGCCAGTCGTTTTTTTTTGGCACATTTACGGGCTTCATTGTCATTTGCGTACGTGTTTTTGTTGTATTTGCTGTTTTTTTTTGCCTAAGTTAATCGCGGCAGGGTTTTATTTCCCTGCGGCCGCATTTTCACTTTCAGTTTCGATTTTCATCCCCATTCGTGATTGGTTGTGTTTCAGATGGTAGGAGTGTCTGTGCGCAACCATATAAATACGCCCCAAACCGTCCGCACCTCGTGGGTTTAGTTAGTGGTGAGGAGGAGGGAGGTTGTGCTGTGGAGGTAGGTGAATTTGTGGTTTGGTGAGGCGTGTTGGTAGCAATTTCTGAGTGTAGTATTGTGTTTGAAAGTCGTCTTGTCATTCTTGTCTTGTATTTTGTAGTTTTGTCTCATTTTTAGTCCAAGTAATTTTTTTTTATAGTCCCTTGTCAGTGTGTGTGTGTGTGTGTGTGTGTGTGTGTGTGTGTGTGTGTGTGTGTGTGTGTGTGAGTTGTGTAGTGGTAGTGGAGGAGTGTGTTGTTTGTGTTTTTTTTTCTGTGTTAACTGTTTAGACACACAATTATGAGTGACTCAGAGGTGGGTGAGGTGGAGGGTGTGAGTGAGGGGGAGGAGGTCGGTCAGGTGGAGGAGGTGAGTGTTAGTGAGGTTAGTGAGGTGGAGGAGGTGGGTGAGGTTGCTGCAGCAGCCTCAAGTGATAGTGACAGTCAGAGTGCTCCGCAGCCACGCACCACTACTAAGACTGAGCGGAATATAAAGTTTAGTTTTGCTGAAAATGTGGCATTGGTGCGTGAGCTGATGAAGTATCAGAGGCAGCTATTTGGCCCTGAGTCCGCCAAGGTGCCAACACGGAGGAAGACGGTGTTGTGGGCGAAAGTTGTTGCTGCTGTCAATAGTGAGGGGGTGGTCAAGCCGACGGAGGACACGTGCCACAAACGGTACTATGACATAAAGCGAAGTGTCAAGTCCAAAATTGCCAAGGAGGCCAAGTCGGCTCGGAAAACCGGTGGTGGGCAGCCCTATATTGCAAGATATCTGGAGTATGAGGAGCCCATGCGGAGTGTTATCCCTCCAGAAGTTGTCTCTGCAACCCATGTCCGGGATTCAGATAGGCTCAGGAAGAATGGTGAGCATGTGTATTTGCATTTACATTCTATGTTTTTTTTTGTTTGTTTTTTAAATGTGTGTCATGTGACGTTGCATATTACTCCCATCTTCAAGTGTGTGTCAGCAAATACATTGTTTTGGTTAATGTTTTATACAATAGCCAATGTAACATCTTACTTTATTGTATGTCATGTGTTTTTCTGACAGATATTTTGCATGTGTAGTTTGGACTTGGTGTGTCTCTGAATTGTCCTGCAATAATGTTTTCCTTTGGGCCGATTATTCAATTAAAATTGTGACTATGTTTTATATTTAAGTGATCCATGTGCAATGTTTTATAAACAGTGGTTGTCATGTTAGAGGCTGGAGTACTGGAAAGTGGTTTGGAATCCACTTACATGTATAGTGTCATTATTAGATAATGTTAATTATTTAATTAAATTAACAATATATTTTTTTTTTTGCTTGTATTTGTACCGTGACACCACACTGCAGTGTAATTTTTGTGGAAAATTGCTACATTTTGTTTTGGCTCATATAGTGGTAATGTGTCTTTAGAGTGCCACATCACAGAGCAATTTATATATTGCATCTGTAATATTTTTCATTTCAATACAAAATGAAGATGTGTGTGTTTATTTTTTTATTTTTTTTTATTTAACTTGTGGCCTATGTCAGTGTCCTGTACATGTTTTCCTGTGTTGATGTTGCCATAGTGCATATGTGTTTTGGTCAATGTTTTTAGTTTTTTGTTTTTTATTTTTGTATTTCCGGTTCTTATGTTTTTTATAAATAATAACCAAGCATTTCTTCAAGAATAAATGTTTATAAGCATAATGGGTGGATGTATACACAATAGCATGATTAATTTTTTTTTTATTTTTTTTTATACAGTGTTAGAAAAAAGCAGTACTATTCGTTGGCCAGTAACTCCTATCACATCTGATGATGATGATGCTGCGGAAGCAGGTAAAGTGTCCATTGTAGTATAGGGTATGCTTGTAAAGGAATGGCCATAACAAAATTGCACTTTCATTAAAAGGTTCATCAAAAGAAGTATGGAGCAGCAGAAGTGGCACTTCTGAAAGACATCACCACAAAAAACCTGTGGCCGAAAAGAAAGCAAGGTCGTATGTCCTGGCCCAAACACAGCAGGCTACCCCGCCACGAAGATTATCGTCCGTATGTTCTGTCCCCCCACTCCAAATTTTGGACACACCTCCAAGACGTCATCCACACTCCCCTCATCTTGATTGTGAGTATCAAACTGAAAAAAAATTGTAAAATTTCAGTACGTAATCAAAATATTTCATAACCACATTAAGTCTAAACACATCAAAAACGTAAATACTTACCGCAGTAAGTAAAATCTGAAATGTAATCCAAGCTAAATGTCCTTGTCCACATCCAGTAAAGATATGTATGTCCACTTGAGCCATACAGTATGACATTGTGTGTAAGATGCTGCAACAAAAAAGCATGTTGGTTTTATTGCAAAAAGTAAGGTTGTTTTTCAATATTTCACATGTGTGTTTGAGGTAACATTGCAAAATACATATAAAAACATTACTATGTTTGTTCGAACAAAGCTATAAGGTAACACATTATGTATTCCAATGTGTTTTTATGGTGGAGTATGTGTGAGCTACAATAAAACTAAAGTGTTTGCTTTCACAATTAAGTAACCAGATACATTTGCCACAAACAGGCATATGTATGTATTTAAGCTATGAGTGATGATGTTGCTTGGCAGAGTAGTTGTAAGCAACAGTGAATCACATGTGTTCCATGTGTAGTGATTTGTTTACATTTCTCAAACATATGGATAGCTAACGGAGATTTGTTTAACATTTCAGCTTCTAGTCCTGGGAACAGCATCCCTCCGCAACAACAGCAACACAGTGACATGGAGGAGACAAACATCTTAGAAATGCAGCCATTAATGCAAGGAATGAGCCCCCCAGCACCTGTGAGTACACCACCACAGCAAAGCACACCAACACCACAACACAGCCCAACAACACCAGGAACACAAGGCCCTGATCAAGTGTTTTGGACCATTTGGGCTAGACAGCAGGCCACTAATGAAGATTGCCTGCGTAAGCAGACACAAATGTTTGCAAGCCTACCATCTCACCTCAGAAGAATATCAAGAAATCTGATTAGACAAAATGAACAAACAACCAGAATAGGCAATACCATGGAACTCATGCGTACAGACATTACACAGGTCATGGGCAACTTACAGCGCATAATGGAAGAACAGCACAGACAACAGCAAAGTTATATGAGCATTTTTCAAAACAATCAAAAGATTAATGAAAGTTTATTCCGAATAGTAGACAATCAAAATGCTGCTACACGTGAACTCAATGCCACCCTCACTAACCTGAATGAAACACTCAGATGCATGCACCAACAGCAAACAAGCAGCAGTTCTGGTACGACTACTCCAAATATCATGCCAGTGTCATCACCACCAAGACGCTCCACCAGAGCACGCCAACATGACAGTGCTAAAGGCAAAGGGCAGGACAAGCAGCCACCAAAAAAAACGTGAAAAAAATACAAGTTAGACATTTGGGATAAGTAACTCAAAATAGTTAGTAAGTGTATTTTTGGCGAAAAATATATAACACTTAGCTCCTTGACACTTTTTTCAACATCACTAATTATAAGTGCTACAAACAAAAACAAAAAATTTGTATGCACATTTATTATTTACCAATTTTTTTGGTATTGGAGGAGGGAAATGTTGATGGAGCCACACATACATGTTAGCAGGAAGTAAACTGACCACTTGATTTTTTTCTAATCATTACGCTTTCTAGATTCCAATCATTCTCTTTTCCTGCAGAAAATCCAAATTACAATGTTATTGTTACATATTTTAGCTTTCTTCTCTATACAACATTACAAGAAGAACACAATTGAGTTGCGTAAAAAACTTGTAATATGTTGCCTTTGTTTTTTTTTTAAAACATTGTCAAAATGAATGTCAGTATTGTTGGGCCATGTTTGTGTGTGTTAAAAATTAGTAAGACTGTTTTTACACATGATGCTGAAACAAACAAATATGTACTTTTACATCAAAAATCAAAGAATTTGTTTAATAATGTATATATGTGGCAAACTGTGTATTTACTTACACATCATCAAGTTTACAGCATCAAACATTAGGAAATAAATTATTCCTGATTACAGTAAGTTTGTGTGTCTTAAATATGATGGTGCATCACACATAGGGACACATGTATTCCTCAAGGCTAACATATTATATGTTGAGGAGTGTTTTTTGGGAACACAGGATCTCAAACTCGGCCCTCAGGAACCCACACAGTGCATGTTTTGCAGGTCTCCTCACAGAATCACAAGTGACATAATTAGCTCCACCTGTGAACCTTTTAACATATGTCTGTGAGTAATTCATACACCTGTGCTTCTACTGGGTTACGTGAAAAACATGCACTGTGTGTGGTCCTGAGGGCCAAGTTTGGGAACCTGTGCATTAGGACGTTACACACAATGATAAAGTGAAATACTAAATGGATTATGTGGACTGTTGTAAGAAATTAGCACTGCAAGTTTACGATTACTTATCCAGACTTAATGCATGCCACTCATAATCTGTTGTTTTGAGAATAAAATACACACAATACACATGCAACATTTGTTTTTCATAAAGCTAGGGTATGTTTGTATGTGTCAAGAAGACAGACACATTCTGAGTAATGGTTTTGGGGAAAAAAAGGCAAAACATCTATTTATGATTACACAACAAATGAAATAAGCAAACCAAGCTTACCTTAGAAATAGCGATTGATGATCTCTTGCCTAACCTGCCTCCCTACATCTGTACTCCAAGTATGACCAGATGTCTCTAATTCCTCTGCTTTCTGGCTGCTTTATTCCTCCTGCTCCTCCTCCTCAACATGTGGCAGATGTTGTTGCAAACACATGTTATGAAGAAAGCAGCAGCAGAACACAATTTGAGTCACCTTGGAGGGACTATACAACAAAAGGCCACCAGACTTATCCAGACACCGAAACCTAGATTTCAGCACACCAAAACATCTTTCTATCACATTCCGCGTGGACTTATGTGCATGATTGTAATTGTGTTCAGCAGGGGTATCAGGTCGGGACAATGGAGTTAGAAGCCAAGAGAAACAGCCATATCCTCCATCACGTAAAAGACAGATATAGTAACGTGATTCATGTTACCATACAGCAACACATAAGTAACACACTGTGGGGCAGATGTATTAACCTGTAGGAGGCATAAGGAAGTGAAAAACCAGTGATATGTGCAAGGTAATAAAGGCAGCAGACAATCTGTTCCTAAATGTTTATTCACATATTGGAGCTGATTGCCTGGTGCCTTTCTCACCTTGCACAGATCACTGGTTTCTCACTTCCTTATGCCTTCTACAGGTTAATACATCTGCACCTGTATTTGGACAAAGTATACGCAGGCCTACACAAATCAAATTACATACCCAGCAGCCATCCATCTGGCATTTGTCCATCCTCAAACTTATCAAAGAGGGATGACTGACTGAGGATGAAGGAGTCATGGCAGCCCCCAGGGTAACCAGCAACAACACTCATTATTTTGAGATTTGCATCACAAACCACCTGCACATTTGTGGAGTGTTCGAAATGGCGGTTTGTATATATGTGCTGCCTGCCCCTAGGTGGTCTCAGCTGAATGTGTGTGCAATCTATGGCTCCAAGCACATTGGGCATGCCAGCCAGCTCATAAAAATCTACCCTGACGGCATGCCACTGAGACTCCTGGGTAGGGAAGCAGATTGAGGCCTCGATGTGTGGCTGCAAAACACCCAACACCTGTGTGTATATTTAAAAGAACAATAAACATGAGATTTTAGGACAGAACTGGCCACCGAGAAATTAAAACAAACACAAAACAGAAGAGGTAGTTAGGTATACATCACCTGTGTTAAGATTCTGGAAAATGAGGGCTGTGAGATTCCTATGACATCCCCAGACACAGCCTGAAAGCTGCCAGTAGCCAGAAAGTGCAACACAGCCAGGAGTTTGTGCAGGCCTGAGACAGAGCGAGAGCGTGCTGTCTCAGGGTCTAGGCCCAGTTTGACAAGGTCATACAGACAGAAAATGTTGTTACGATTTAGACGGAACATCTGTATGACCTTATCATCGGACAATGCGTTCAAGTTTAAACGCCCCCTAAAAAAACTAGGCCTGCGCAGCCTCCGCGGAACCTGTACAACCTGCTGACCATGTTCAGTTTCTTGGCCCTGATTACTTACAGGCTGATGTCTGAGTCTCAGGAATCCCACAGCACCCAAAAGATCACTGGCCCACAGTCCTGCTGCCATTTCTGAGTGTAGGTGTATTGAAATGGGCCTAACGTCCTTTTATAGGCATCCTAATTCAGGTGTGAGTGGTTTTTTATTTGCAACACATGTAAACACGACTGAAAAAAGCAGGTCTATTTTTTTGCCACTTTTTTTTAACAAATCGCTAAAAAGTACGACCGCATTTGAGCACTCAGAGACTAACACCCAAATACAAATGAATAGTGAATTCCCGTATTCTATGTAATAACAGCCGCGTTTGACCGATGGTCTATTCATTCGTATTTGTGAACGTTGTAATTCAAACCATTATGAATAGTCCAAACACTGCCGAGATTGGTGCTTAGTGAATTCCCGGATTGGGATTTAGAAAAAAAAACAACAAATCGGACAAACTCGATTTTTTAGTAAATATTGGCCCATCTCGGTCAAAATCGGGAGCTTAGTAAATATACCCCATGGTGTCTAGTCTAAAGCATAGACATCAGCTCACCTAAGCATTATAGGTATCATAACAAGAGAACAGCCAAACAGAGATATAGCCTCCCTGACCCCTGCTATATACCAACATAGATGCATGGGAAAAAGCACCACAGCTGGCATGTGTTCCAACAGTGGAATGCATGACATTACATCCGGGTCTTGGTAGTTCTGGTGAAATAGGAAACAACTGATTGACCCATGGCAGATAAACTGTATATACTGTTTGATTATGAAGCTGTGCTTGGTCTAATGCATGACATGTGCAGCTTTATAATCATATAGTATATATAGTTTATCTGCCCATGGGTCAATCAGCTGCTTCCTGTTTTGCTGGAAGTACATGAACCCGGATGTGATGTCATGTGTTTCACGGTTAAAATGCATGGTATTTTTGGCATTCTTTCACATGCATCTAGGTTGGTAGATAGAAGGGGCTGTGTAGACTGTGTCTCTGTTGTCTGTTCTCTTGTTATTATACTTAGATGAGCTGATGTCTATGCTGTGGACACCATGTCCTGGGGTGGGACCAAAATTTGGAGTGACTTATACTGCTATGATATCCTATATAATAGCCCAGATCTGTCACTTAGTGACCGTGTGGATAATGCTGGGCGTGGCTAGGAGCTCTCATTGGGTTAGCAGCCAGTCTATCACACCAAGTCCACAGCTGATTGGGTGAGAAACGCCCTCCCACACAGGTTACATCCAATGGGAGGCTCTGCCCTTTGGCAACTGTGTGTTCCCAGAGCAGGATTAACAATGGGGCTGATGGAGCTGCAGCTCCAGGCCCACACCCCAAAATAGGGGCCCACTGCATCTGCAGCAACATACCCTCCAACAATTTACACATAAAAATCGCTACAAATCCAAAGGGGGCATGGCCACGGATAAAGTGACATGGCCACAACCCTTTTCCTATACTTTCAATGGAAGTTTGGAGAGCCAGAAATTGGTACAGACCACAAAAAAAAGGGACTGTACCTGCCAAAAAGGTACAGCTGGAGGGTATGCCACTGCATCTGCAGCAAGTCTCTGTGCTGTAGATATGGAAAAAATTTCCTTTTACTGCAGCGTCCTATGGGGGTCATTCTGAACAGTTCGCATGTTGTACTTTTTCGCAGCCGTGCGAACAGGACAGAACTGCGCATGTGCATGGGCGGCAATGCGCAGGCACGTCACTGCCTGGCGATGGTCGTCACCGGGCAGCGATGAGATGAAGAAAGCATTTGCTGTGGCAAACGCAAGAAGATTGACAAGAAGAGGCCAGCTGGAGGTGTCAACTGACTGTTTTCAGGGAATGTCCATCTGAACACAGGCGTGCCCAGATGTTTCCAGGGAACGATCCTGATGTCAGCTCCATCCTGGATGATCGCAGTGGGTGCGTAAGTCCTTAGCTATGCAGAGACTCCAAAAACTTTTGTTTGTGCAGCTCTCTGCACAAGCATATGCAGCCCTGCACAGCTATTACCCACTCCCATGTAAGTGGCGACTACCTGAATGCAGCAGTGCTAAAAGTAGCCTGCTAGCAATCAGGTCAGAATGACCCCCTATGTCCTGCTGTCAGTCCACCTACCCACTCCAGCATTAACAATCCCCACTCCATACCCGTGGCGCAGGTGGAACAAAAGCTGCTGCAGCCACCGACATTGATGTATATGAAAGCGGCACAGCGGAAGGCTTTCAGAGCCCTCCCTGCGCCTCATACTCTCTGAGCCACGGAGCCTCCTCTGCGCGTGATGTCATAGAAGTGCCTCACAGCCACACCCAGATCTTCAGAGGCCCTGACTCCGCAACACAGCGCTTGGGCTGCTGGCCTGGAAGTGCGGAGATGGCTAATGTAATGGATAGATTGGGTGATATCGCGGAGGGTAATGTCTGGACGCTGAATCAATGTAAAAGGTGACAGTGTTGTGCTGTGCAGTGGGTGTACAGTGTCACTGACACTGCACAGAACTCTCACCTTATACATTGATTCACCGAGTCAGTCAGTTCTTCCAGCCAGTCACTATTGTTAGCGCCGGTGCCCGAACACGCTGCATTACAAGGAAGTAGAAGCACTAAATAAACTACATCTCCTTAGCGCCAAAGCATTCCAGTGGTAAGGACTGCTGGGAGCTGTAGTTTATTGAGTGCATCTTCTTCCCTGTAATGTGGCACATTGGGACACCGGCGCTAACAATTGTGACTGGCTGCTTGGCTGCTGTGCGAGCCTCCAGGAGAGCCACTGCCAAAGGGAGGACAGCAGCTTAGCTGCTTCCAGCAGGAGAAGCAGGAGAAGAATCACCTGCCCCTACCCCACTCACAGTACCTCCGGGCCCCATCCATGGTACACTCTCACACCCCCCTCTCCACCAACTGTGGTGGCTCTGGACCCCCTCCCCCACCTACAGCACCCCCGCACCTGCCCTTTACACACCCATTGCACCACCGCACTCGCCCCTCCCCCACCTGTGACACCCTTGCAACCACTCCTCCCCCACCCAAGGTGGCTCTGGACCCCCTCACCCACCCTTGGCACCCACGCATCTGCCTCACCACTGCACCAGCCCCACCAATGGCACCACTGCAACCAGCCCTCCCCCACCCGTGGCACCCCCGGATCCCCTCCTCTATTCGTGGCACCCTTGAACCCTTTCCCACATTTGCATTTCCCCCACGCCTGCAACTTTCCCAACCACAGCACCTACTAGGTGATTCATCAGTCCCTGTGTGCGCTGTTCACGCCATTGCAAGGGGCTACGACAACTTAACCATCGTTCGCCCTTTTTCCGTGCAATATTTAACCACTCACACAATTATGATTGGAGGTAATACTCCATATAATACAAATATTGCATGCCACAAAGGTGTTCAAAGGTTAAGGGGGCGTAGCCACTTACGACGGTGTGAAGAGCGCCCGTAGGGCACGATGAATCACCTAGTTACACATATCTTGGAATAAAGAGATCTAAGACCTTTTTTGCAGTGGTTGTGGACAAATCTGGTGAGTGCTCTTATTCTCTTGCAGGGAATATATATATATATATATATATATATAGCGAGAGAGAGAGAGAGAGAAAGAGATGGACATTTTTCAGATTTTGTTTTTGTTTTAAAAAAGGTTTTGCCAAAACTCCCCTTGTGTGTTTTGGTTTTTGGTCAATATTTTTTTCAATCCTAAAAACATCTCAAATATACAGAATTTGGGGGTGCTTTTGTTCCTACAGTATTATTAACTTCAATAACATTTATTTCCACTAATTTCCAGTCTATTTTGAACACCTCACAGCTCACAATATTGTTTTTATCCAGTTTAGGCCAAAATGTTGCACCGAGGTAGCTGGATAACTAAGCTAAGTGACCGAAGTGGGTGCACAAACACGTGGCACATCTAGGAGTGGCACTGCAGTAGCAGACATGATGGCAGTTTTAGAAGCTATGCCTAAAAAATTCTCCAAAGAGCACATAACACAAAGAAATAAGGAGCAAGATGGAATTGTCCTTGGGCCCTCCCATCCACACTTACTGTATGTTGTGTATATTAAATAGCACATGCATAGTTTAACAAACCAATCATTTCAGTGACACAGACCGTCACTTGAGGCTGAAATAATTGGTTTGTTTGGGCCTCCACAAAACAATTTTATAGAAGTACATCCTCTGTTAAGTAATTACTCTGATGATGTTGATGATGAGGTGTTAATTACATTATAACCTTGTAAAATAAATTTCATATCTTTGCTGCAAATAATGTAACATGTAGGAGGTGCCTAGATGACTAATGTTCCAAACTATACTAAATTTAGCCTCACAAATGGAGCAGATACTTTCATAAACATTGTCATGATTGGTGTTAAAAATAATTTCACACCCAAGAGGTGGCTTTTTTGGTCTTATGCCCAGGCATCGCAATGGCTTTCTTTTATCACTGTCAACAACTGCAGCCACCGGTGGCTGACATACACAAACAACATCATCATCAACAACCTCACTGTCAGATAGTACACACAAATCCCCCTCTTCCTGTCCCACTTCCACAAACAAATCCTCAATTTGTATTATGTCTTTCTCATCAGATTCATCACCATTCTCATCGGATTCATCACAATCTTTACTTGTACTGCTCCCCACGTGTGCAGATTGTTCAGGTATGGTGGAAGGAAGTGAAAGAGGCATCTCTATGAGGACAGTGTAAGAAATGTCAGACTCACACATAGCTCAAGAATGTCTGATGGTTCTAATTCTGAATGTGCAGTTTGTCTTACTGCCTCTGCAGCTAACTTTCCCTTCAATTTATTTCTTTATCAGTCTAAAATGAAATTATTTTACATAATTTGATTTAAGCACTCTATGTCTTAGCAGATGACATTGACGGACTTGCATTGTCAATGTCATGCCTAGTGGCAGCAGATTCAGTATTAGTAATAGCCTTCATTTCTATCAACACAAAGTGGGGTTGACCTTCACCGACAGTGTTGCACAAATGAGTCAGAAATGTTTATAATAATTACACACTGGGGTTGAACTTCACCGACAGCTTGGCACAAATGAGTCAGAAATGTATATAATAATTACACACTGTGGTTGACTTCACCAACAGCGTCACACAAATGAGTCAGAAATGTATATAATAGTTACACGCTGAAGTTGACTACACTGACATCATCACACAAATGAGTCAGAAATGTATATAATAATAATAATAATAATAATAATAATAATAATTACATACTGTGGTTGACTTCACTGACAGCATTGCAAAATACATGTATGAGTAGGAAATAATATACTGCAATCTGACCGGCAGTGTCACAGTACTTATGAATTAAAATAAAAATTGTATAGTACTGTAGGGTATAGCCCAAAAAAATCTATCATTTTAAAAAATTTTAGGCATTTTGTTTTTAGTTTTTGTTATTTTAATTTTACACTGGAGCAGATCCCCTGGATGGATGGACAGATCAACCCTTTTTCAGATGCAGCAGACAGAGAGAGCACCCCTTTTTCAGATACAGCAGACAGAGAGAGCACCCATTTTTTCAGAAACAGTAAACAGAGATAGCCAGAGTCATCCCTAGGCCTAGGTAAACTAGGCAAATGCCTAAGGAATTTGGTATGCCTAGGGGCACAAGCAGCTTCTGCTAATTAAAATGATATGCGGCATGCCTATATTCTGTATGTTGCTGCGGCTATATCTGCATATGAAATGCTACATTACAGTGTATTCCTGGAAATCACTGTAACATAGCATTTCATATGCAGATACAGCCATACCTGCATACAGAATCTAGGCATGCTGCATAACATTTTAATCAGCGGAAGCTGCTTGTGCATCCGAGCCACATATTAATGCAAATAAGATGCATTTTCATAAAAAATAGCCTGATGTTACCATAGCTGCCAGCTGACTCATGTCAGACATCTCCTGATGCATGGCATATTTAGGCAAGATGTATGAGGGACACATCTGTATCCAAGCAGAGGCCTCTTCACAGTGTTAGTGGCCATGTGAATACTGGGTGTTGTTGTGTTGGTTGTGCAATAGTGCTTGGCATATGTGTAAGGGGCATTATATGTGTTAATATGTATATAAATGCATTAATAATGTGCAGCATATGTATAAGGGGCACTATGTGTGCCGTTATGTGTATAAGGGCATTAATAATGTGCAACTTATGTGTAATGGACATTATGTGTATACAGGCATTAATGAACGGTTGGTATAATGTGTACGGTGCAATGTGTTTATAAGGACATTAATAATGTGTGTCATATGTGTAAGGGGCATTACTGTGTGGTATTATGTGTATAAATGCATTTCTAATGTGTGGCATTATGTGTATAATGTACTCTACTGTGTATATGTTATGTATAGAAAGGGCACTACTGTGTGGTCTAATGTGAATAAAGAGCAATATGGTGTGGTGTAATGTGAATAAGGAGCAACTCAACATGATATAATGTAAATAAGGGATACTACTGTGAGGACTAACATTTATAAGGTAAAGTGGTACTACTGTGTGATGTAACGTGAATTAGGGACACTATTGCATGATAAAATGTGAATAAAGTTGCACTACTATGGCATAATTTGAAATGGAGGTACTATTGTGTGGACATGCCCATTCCCAGCAAGAACACACCCTTTTTGGGCTGTGCGCCAAATGTGCACACTGTTCCTATTAAAAATATATTGAGAAGGAACACCAAAATGAGGACTACTATGGGTGAGGGGAGATGGTGCTTGGAAAGGGGTGCAGGTTCAGAGGCGGAACTAGCAGCAGTGCTAGGGGGCACCAGCTAAAATATTGCCTAGGGCATCATATTGGTTAGTGCTGACTCTGGAGAGAGCACCCCTTTTTAAGATACAGCAGAGAGTGCCCCTTTTTCAGATACAGCATACAGGGCACCCCCACCTGCCACACACCACACGATGTCACGCAGTCCTATCCATCCAGTACACTCTCCAATGCCGGAGTGAAGATTGCGCTGATGCACGGTGACTTATATAGAGTCCAAAACCCGCAAGAATCCGACAGCAGAAAGATGACGTTCAGCCTCTCTTTGGGATCCGAGTAAGGCAGGAAGTCCCGAGCCGGACTTGGATCCTGCCTCGGATCGCAAAGTTCGTGGTGGTTAAGTTACCGGGGAACTAAACCCACTGATCTCTAATATATACTATAGTCATCGGTTGGCACACACTAGAAAAATGTGTTCAATTCTGCTAATGAAGGTAGCATCTGCGTAATCCAAAAAAGTCAATTAAAGTACACTCACCAGGGTTTTTTTTTCAAAAAATTTTTTAGTCCAACTCACACATATAGGTTCACACATACAGGTCATGTCATCTTGTCAACGTTTCACTCACAGAATGCGGCCATCATCAGGACATCATACCCAAAGCGTACCACACAGTGTGCTGCATGGAAACCCTTAACGTACAGGTACAAGCCAAAGATTGCAATGGCATATGCATGTGCGTACAACATTGCTATTACTGAAGATGGACTCTGCGATACATTGGTGGTTCAGGGTAGAGAATGGGAAGTGACCTAAAGTCTTCACAAAAGAGGAAGTGTCATGATGGTGTTATGGGAGTGTCATGGGCATGTTTTGCCATGCGGTGCAATCTCTTTTGGAGTACCACACCCACAGTGACCATCTCTTAAGAAAGTTACAAGGGAGACACTGCGCCAGGCAGGGGCTGCTCGAGAAATTGATGTTGCAAACAATGATGCACCAATGGTAGAATAATCAGAACCCCCAGTGCACTAGGTCATTGCTTACATATGCAAAGTGGCATTGCAGGGTTTGTGAAGTCCCTTGCATGATAGTGCACAAGAGGAATGCTTAAACTGGCATTTGCATATTTTTACGTTTGATAATCTATGAAAAATCACAGCCGCGCATGATTTGCATGCACTATGTAATTTTGTGGATCATTATAATAAGTGTATTTTACTGTGTGTAATGAAAAAACAGCTACGCAAAGTGCAAATACAAAAAAGATACAGAAGTAATAAAAATGTTAAATGAATGAGACAGCTTTAAAAAAAGTGAAGTATGAAAAAAAAAATTCGATTTGCTTACACAAAAAGAACCCTATTATTTTTTTTTGCCTAAATGTTCCAATTTTTAAATATAAATATTTAAATGTAAATATTTATATTCATTAATTTAAATATTACTATATTTTGTGTGTCTTTGGTAAAACGACAGAAGAATAAAAAAATACAGTAGTTCTTAAGTATTAATGTAGGAATAATATGTTATGAAAAAATATGAAACTAAAATATTACAAATAAGAGGTTCTATATTATTTTACAGGAAACTATTATTACTATCAGCCACTGGTACCAATCATTCATTGCTATAACTTAATAAATATACTGTATATAACTCAAAGTCTTAAAACAGTTTTTTTTAATAAGTCTGTGCCTTCGTTTATAAGAAAATCCATTTGGTTTTACCTTCAACATCAAGAGCCTGAAACCAATCAGGAGTATTACTGCTTATTAATTTTAATGTCATCTCTTTGATGAAAAATGTGACTGTCTTCTCCATTTTAATATTGTGCATGTAAAAAGAAATATTAAATCTTTAGAGTAAAAAGTAAACTTTACCCTTGCATGAAACATATGTATTGTAATATTTTTGGATTTATTATAGATAAATCTTATAAGATAGCTCTAATACTTTATGTAATATTCAGCATCAAGTTATATTTTAAAACTATATTATTAATTTATTTTAAAATTAAAGTAATGCATGCAAAATGCTCCAGACTTAGAAATGTGTGTGTGTGTGCGTGCTTGCGTGTGTGAAAGTGTGTGTGTGGGGGGGGGGAGTGCAAATACTTGTATACTTGTATTTCTTGTATTTATTTAGATAAGCAGTGTTAATTGTTAAAAAAGACAAACTAGTTTTGATTTTGAGTTTGTATTTCACAGGTCAAACAAAACATGTTCAAACAAACTATAGAACCTGTTGGGTAGCCGCTGCATAGGCAGGTGGCTACTCGCCATGTTTAGGATCGCAGCAGCTGTGCATGACATTACACAGCCGCCGCGGCCCACTGTGCAAACAGTTTGGACACATCTGCATTGGTCGGACCGCTCCCCGAAAATGCCACCAACACTGCCTCAATCAGGCAGAAGCGATCACACAAATGAGATGCTGTTGCATCTCACTGTGTGCTCATGTGCAGTTTGGCTGCTGCATGTGCTCACACAGCACAGGGCTTCAGCCTGTGTATGCTGCCGCTGCAGCGACCAGGTCTGAGTAATAGTTTCAGGTTTGTCCTATCTTCATACCTGATACTAAAAGACCATTATAGACACCTACAATTGCTTATCCCATACACCTTTCGTGACCTCCAACTTTGCCCACCCTTCTTCCATCTTGTATACATAAGATAATGTCTCTGAGTCACATCATCCTTAGTTATGATCTTTAGCTACACAGGTGGTGAAAGGGTGTTTTGCCTAGCCTTGCCAAAATGTTAATGCTTGCTTTGTAAGACTGCTATAAGTCTAATTCATCAATTGTGATTTTCACTTGAAGAATTAATTTTATAAAAATTCTTAGGCTGGACAAAACAGTAAACACACCCTTATTAATGCAATTATGTGTGGGGTGTCGTACTCCATATGTAGCTTTATCCAGACTGCTACTTCACTGCTTCTATCTGACATCATAATAAACCAGTTAAAAGAACTATAACATACTTGCCCCCCTTGGTTATTTTTCCTCAACTTGCCACTGCTTATTCTGATTAGGCTCCACCCATGTCAGAGCAGAACAACGTATCTGTGTCACTACTGTAATCTACAATGTGAAACATGCTGTAGATTTATATGATGCATCCCTGTATTGTGTTTATTTTAAAAAACAGCATTTAGTTCAAATCACATATTTAAAATTAGATTCAATCAAATCAGATTTCAGAGAATTGCCTGCTGATATTTTTTTCTGTACAAAATTAGTAGCCCAGATTTTGATAACCCACAAAATAAACATTCAGAGAACTACAATAGCGAGTTTTGATGGAAAATTAAATGTAGCTAACAGTGTTGAGGAAAATGGGCTAATGCATATAATGCAAGCACCCTTATACAGGTTATGGGTACAGAGTTATGGGTACACAGTCTATATGTTAAATAATTAGTTATAACAACCAATTATATTTCATAAGTACATGAGTATATATCTTGAAGATATACCATATTGGTACATCTGGATGTGTTTACTGCTAACCTATTTCCATTTCTAAGTAAGCTGTGATATAATTTAAATGACTTTCATTTGGTACAAATTATTTCTTAAAGACTGTCAATTTTCTATATGTGTAACTAGTGAGCACTATTGTGAGACCACTTATTTTATCATACAGACAATCCACCATCCAACCCATTAAGTGGCCACAAACACCACCAACAATGACATCACAACTGGGCCGGAAAATTTTAATGCCTACACTATTGTGATGTCTGGCCAGACAGATCAAGAGGCAGACTGGTAAGTGTGAATAGATTTACCAAAAGACTGCTCAGTCAGCAGATCTGATGGTTAGTGGATCCGTCATTTAAGTGTGTTCCCAGCATTAGTCATATTGATAGGTAGTATCAGTCAGCTCTCAATCTCACTGTTGTAAACATTTTGTATGTGTTTATTTATTTATTTTTCGTGGAATATATTCCAGTCTCAAACAATGAAGATCTTTAAAAAACAAAATGCCGACTTCCGGGATTGGCAGCGCATAGAGTAGATGTGCTCCTTGTCAGCTCCGGTGTCTGCTGCCTTATACTCCACTTACCACCAACTTGCAAGTACCTCAGCTGTGCCACAGCCTCCCGGACATCTCCTTCTATGTGTATGGAGATATTTCTGTCCAGAGGCATACCTGGAAAGCCTCCCCACTCCAAACAAGAAGGTGAAGCGCCGCGCCTAAGATAGCCACCGCAGCAGCACCAGGTCCCAGAGTTTTACAGATTGCTGCTCTTATGGAGACACAGGTACATAAGTGGCCCCCTAAATCTGCATGTCCTGACACTGCCACCCTTGCTCCTGCTGGGTCTACTATTCCTATGGGGACATTGTTAAGGCTGTTAAAGAGATATTCCAGCCATTACTGCAGGAACAGGCTCAGGCTGCAGCATTGCAGCAAGTGGTGCTGGATATTAAAAGTCAATATAAGTAGCTTGCAAAGCATGTGGTTCACATAGAGCAAACTGTGGGCTCTAATTTTCAAGATATTGCAGATTTAAAGGAGTCTACTGCAAAACTCCAAAAATCCGATTCACAAGTCTGTGTGAAGCTTGACGACCTAGACTATAGATAATGCAGAAACAACTTGCACCTGATTGGCTTACCCGATCGATCCATGGTCCATCTTTGTATAAAAATTTTTTTGCCATACCCTTCCTGAGTAATTGGATATACAAGAGGTCTGCATAGACTTAGTTATTGAACGGGCCCACAAAACTGGCCCTAACAGGCCCTCCAACTCTGATACCAGGCCCCGTGCATTGCTGTTTAAATGCCTGAACTACCTCCACAAAGAGGCTCTATGGTCGGCGTCTTGCTGTAAAAAAGGTATCTATCATGGGAAGGGGCAAAATTGCTTCTGTTTCAAGATTACTCCCCAGAGTTGACAACAATGTTCTAAGCTGTTAGCCGCAGGTCAGAAATTCACCCTCCTTTACCCAGCACAATTGCGGATCTTTGACGGTAACTCATTTAAAGACTTTAATACCCAGGAAGACATGTAGGCCTTTCTCACAGATGAAGATTCCTTGGCTGCTGCTGACTTGGGCTGATTATTTCTCTCTAACCCTGCTTACAACACCCTTATTTCTCAGATGCCTTTCCTACCTCCATATTTATTACAGCTAGTGCACTCCCTATGCTGTGATATATGTCAGGTATTATAAGTTGCCGATTGCTGCTGTGTGTGACTTATGGATTTGTGCATCTCTAATGCACTGACACCATATGTTATTTTGTGGTTGCGGGACTTCTCTGGAAAGGTTCCTATAACTACCGATATGTTTGTTTGCTGATTTGTTTCTTTGAAATGTCTATTACAGTTGAGGTTACACTGTTTGTTTCATCTCATTTGTATATGAGGCGGTTGTGGCTAGGGGCTCCTAGACTCCTAGCCTCTTTTGTTCTATTCTTAATGCCGTGAAGTCATTATGTTTGTCCTGTTAGAAGACACTCTTCTTTGGAGACTTTTCTTTTGCTTTTTGTTTTTATGTGTATGTCTTGTGTTCCCTATCCCCTCCCCTTCTTTTGTGTCACCTTTTCTTAGTTTTGGGTTACAATATTTTTATGTTGATATTAACCTGGCTGACTGTGATGCTTCTGATGGGGTGATAGCAGGTCTTTGCCCTGCCAGTGGGATCCTATATTGCTTTCAATATATTATAATGCCTATAATTAAGGTTGGTTCATGAAATGTAGGGGGTATACTTCCATCAGTCAAAAGGAAAAAATTGTTGTTATACAGTATCTTAACAAATTGCATCTTGATGTGATATTTATGCAGGAGACTCATCTTCTCTCCCCTGAGGCTAAAAAACTTGGTATGTTGGGATGGAAAGCTCGAGGAGTATTAATTTTGGCTAAAAGTGCTCTTGGACTGGAGATGATCTCTTCCATAAAAGACCCTGAGGGCAGATTTATTATATTTGAGGTTGACATATTGACTACTCATTATGTTTTATGCTCAGTCTATGCTCCTCATGTATAGTCAAAGAAATGTTTTCAATTGTTATTAGCGAAGCTTTACCCCTTTTCCTCTCTCCCTCTTATAGTTGTGGGGATTTTAATATTATCGCCTTATGGTATATGGACTCATCCACCTCTTCCCGCACTCACTTTCCCCATGCACTGTGTATACCGTATATAGAACAGCATCTTAATGTAACAGGCATATGGAGATTTTTTTAACCCCATTGACAAGGAGTACACTTGCCTCTCTGCAGCTCACCTAGAACAGTTTTTTTTGCTATTATCTGATTCCCTGGTTGTTAGTGCCATTAACTCCACTATAGAGCCTATGACGTTATTGGATTATTCTGTTGTTTGGGTTTCTATCTCCTCCAGGCTAGATGTGGGCACCTATAAATGCTGGTGCTTTCCCACTGACTTTTTCTCCTGTCTAGATTTCCACAAAGAATTAGAGGTGTTTTGGGTTGAATATAGTAAAGATAATGCACATCTGGCTCAAACTGTCCCATTGACTTTCTAGTAGGCCTCTAAAGTGGTTTTACGAGGACGTATCATAGAATAAATATCTCGCAGGAAGAAAAAGTTTACCTCTGCCTTCTAATGCTCCCAGCAGCTACTGACTGAGGCCTACCAGAATTTCAAACAGTCACCCTCTCCCGTCTCCAAATGTACCTACCTTGATGCCAAGGTTGCATTTGATGCGGCTATGACCTCCTTAGGTGAGAAACATACTTTTTACAAAAACACAGGTTTTACCAATTTGGTAATAAAATGGGCAGACTCCTCTCCAACTAGTTAAAGGATTCCTCCCCAGTCTCACTCATCCAACCACTTAAATGCCCAAATAACACCTTGGTTTCAATATCTAAACATATAGCACAGGTCCTTACTGAGTTTTATACGGTTTTGTATAGCCACCTTCCAATTGATGAGGCAGCTAAATCATAATTCTAGGATTCAATCCCCCCCCCCCCTTCTATTGCTACTGTCCATGGTGGAGACTCTTTGCTCACCTATTACCACCCTAGAAGTTGAAAAAGCCATAAAACTACTTAAAGCCCTCAAATCTTCGGGTTCAGATGGCCTATAAGGGGAATATTATAAATTACTGTGGCCTAAACTGACAATTCCTCTGCAGTCGGTATTTAATGCCATAATGCTATCCCATAAAATCCCAGTGTATTTCAATTATGTCATTATTCATCTCCTCCCCAAGCCTGGTAAGAACCCACACCTTCCTGGATCCTACAGGCCAATATCCCTATTAAACATCGACTACAAATTGATCACAAAAATGTTTGCAGATAGATTGAAAAATGATGCTTCCTATGGTGGTCCACCCAGATCAAACAGGCTTTATTACTGGGATACATTCTACATATAATATTCACAAGGTTTTAGATGCGACACATTGGTTGGACTTAACCAGGAACCCAGACCTGCATTTTGTTTTATCTCTAGATGCCGAAAAGGCTTTTGATCTGGTAAGTTTGGATCATCTGTACATCACACTGGTGAGGTTTGGGTTCCTGTCGGGTCTGACAAATATTCTGCAAGCCTTATACTCAACCGCTAGATCTCGTATTTTATTAAATGGTTTCCTCTACAACCCTGTATTGTTCAGAAGGGATACTAAACAAGGATGCCCCCTATCTCCCTTTTTATTCGCATTTGCAATTGAGACCCTAGCGATTGCCTTATGGAACATCCCATCATTCTTTAGTATCTCAATAGCGGATCATGAATTAAAAGTCAGTCTGTTTGCAGAGGACATGCTGCTTTTTGTATCCAAACCCGAGGTTTCTGTCCCTGCTCTCATGGATAAAATACGTTTGTTTAGTTTATTTGCGGAATATCGAGTTAACATGGCTAAATCAGAACTTCTTTTGCTTACTCCGGCAGCTTCTCATTTAACCTCATCTCCCATTCTTTCTCAGTTTTCCCTAAATACTACCAAGTTGAAATATCTGGGAGTGTTTATCCCAGCTAAATTGTCTGCCCTATATAGAGTAAACTATGCACCGATTTTGAATAATATTTCCCTCCATCTTACATCTTGGACCACTTTACCTTTGTCCGAACCGCAGTTCTCAAAAGTATTATATTCCCGAAGATTTCATATATGCTCCAAATGCTCCCTTTTAAACTTACTAAACCTGATCTATCCTTCTGTGATAAACTATTTACGAAATAGTAAATAAAAAACCAAGATTAGCTCTTGCTAAACTAAAACTGAAAAGTGTAGACAGGAGACTGGCAGTGCCAGCTTTACTACCATTCTCCAGGGCAGTTGCCTTTAGATATATATCAGATTGGCTACTGATGAAATCAGTATACTCAAATTACTTTATTGAACAGGCCTTAGTACACTCCTATGACTCGAGGGCACTTTTGCATACACCAGTCCCATCAATTCTGTCACAGGTGAGAAATAACTTGCTGTTTTGGGACACCTATTTAGCGTGAAAAGCTATTAATAAAGCTCTTGGTAGAAACCCTGAATATTCATTATTTATCCCCTTTGGTGGGAATCCATGTTTCGCACCTGCTCTGGATAATCCTGAATTTACGCAATGGTGGACTAAGGGAATCAGCTGTATTAAGGATGTATTTGATCCAGCGGGTACTTTACTCTCCTTTACTTGTCTTATACAGAGGTATGCTGTACTCCGTTCAGAATTCTTTATGTATCTCCAGGTATGGCACTATATACAGTCTTTGCCTCTGGCTTTGGTGAGACTCCAAGATTTTGACCCTTTACTGTCTATTATCACTTGTCTCTCTAAATGATCATTTAAAATTAAATTTTCTCTGTTGGGATCTGATCCCAGTGATGGTTGAGAAAGTGTGGCGCTCCATATAAGTCAAATGGACGTCTGACTTATCCCTACACTGTACTATGGTTGCATTTTTACACCCCTTACCTCACATCTTGAAAGCTCTTCACTCCTCTAAACTTCAGGAAATCTATGTTAATTTTTTACGCTGTGCGCATATATCACCGGCTTAGAGAAGACATATGTGGCATTGGAATCTGGATGCTGCCCTAAATGTACTGCACCTAATACCCTATTGATGCATGCTTTCTGGCATTGCCCTAAGTTGAAACAATTCTGGAACAAAGTGTTATTGTTTATAAATTCTAAATTTAATCTTAGGCTGCCCCTCTCATCTGCAGCTTTATTGGGTCTCCAGTTACCTGACTGGGGACTGTTTTAACTCAATGGGGTAAATTTACTTAGATGGGAGTTCTATTTAAGATGGAATGTTGCCCATAGCAACCAATCAGATTCTTCTTCTCATTTATCTAGCACCTTCTAGAAGATAATACCTGGAATCTGATCGGTTGCTATAAATAGAACTCCCATCTTAGTAAATTTACCCCAATGTATTTATAAGACTGCCCCTAGAGTGGAACATTTATTGACTGTGGTGAATAATACTCTGTATTTTGAACGTCAATCCCCTCTATCGGACCTGGACAAAAATGTCCCTCTCTTCTATAGAAAGTAGGGTCTATATATTGAAGTTTTGGAGGAACCATTCCAGACCCACCTCTTGAGTATTTTTGACTCTTTAAGATGGATTTCTTTTAAACAGATTAGTTCTCTTTAGATAGTCATTGTTCTCAGGTGCAGGCTTCCTGTCGTCTGACAATTTGTCATGGTTCTTATCTGCTGTGATCATTTCCCTGCTATAATGTAACCCATTTATTTAATTTTATTTAATTTACCCTTCCCCTACCTTGTCTTTGTCCTGTCAGTTTTCTCTTACGATTTTAAATTTGAGTTATTTTAAGGATAATCTAATCCGAGTATATTTTCTGTGGATTGTCTGGATGTCTACACTGGATTGTACTTCTTTTGTTATATTGTGAAAAATAAAAATAAAATAAAAAGACAAAATTCCAATTAAAACAGATTGATAGGAAATACACTTATGATCATATCAGGAATAATTATATTGTGACAATCTGGGATATTTAACTTGGTATATTGTTTAGTAGTACAGTGTTTAGGTGCACAAATCAGGGCCAACATACAGCTTTTTCAGGTTCAATAAGTAAAAATGGAGCTTCTACTGTCAGCGTATGATTGAAAAACAAAACAAAATGAACCCCCATGCAGGGTACTAAAATGGGCAACTAGTTTGCAATTCTTTACAGTCCTGTCTGTCACAAGTAAAGCATCCTAGCCTGTCCTGGCTTCTACAACTTCATATGCACAGTTAGAAATGTATGGTCCTATATGCCTTTGGACACTGGCCTCCTGACTACCACTGGCTTCCTGGCCCAATGGGCTCTTGGCTGCTGCAGTTTCACCTGGAGTGTCTCCATAGGTAGCCTGACTGGTTTTCACAACTACACTTGGGCTTTATTCATAGGGAAGCAGTGTCACTTGATGGCAAAAATCCCACTTGGACTATCTCTACTCAACTTTTTATTCCCTGTGTGGGTGGATCCCTCAAGTTCCACACAGAATACATTGCTCAATAATGCCATCTCTTTTTACACTGCCACAATATACTTCAGCTAACACAAAACTATTAATTTCCTCATTGGTAGCACAAGTTTATTATAATTAAATCAGAAACAGATAATGTTTATAATATATGTAATTACTGCCTACCAGACTGTAAGGGAGAGGCACTAAGCCTTGATGAGTGATAAAGTGAAGAGACATAAAGTACCAGCCAATCAGCTTCTAACTCTCATGTTAAAGGCTGTGTTTAAAAAATTAATTACAAGTTGATTAATTGATTGTTTATCTTTCTACACTGTATCACTTGACAAGGCTTATTACATCTATCCCTTATACTAATATATTACATATATTATAAACATCATAGGATGTGGGTATTTTCAGATTTACTTGGTAAAATTATACATGCTAATACTCAAGAGAAAGAAGTCAACTAAAGATGTAGTGGTGAATCAATATCTACAATATGAAACATAACTTTCAATAAATGTATTTAAAACATTGTCTTACTGTATGTTACTGAGTAAAACTTACCAAATAGGGTTAAAAAAGATTAATGTCTGATAGGAATTCTGATTGTTGTGAATTTGATACACTGCATACTGGCAAGCAGAGCCGGCCCTAACCAAAATGATGCCCTAGGCAAGAATTTGGCTTGTGCCCCCTAGCACCGCCGCTAGTTCTGCAGGAGATCCCTGGCATGAGTCAGCTGGTAGCTCTACTAACTTCGGGCCCATTTTGTTTATGAAAATGCATCTTATTTGCATTACTATATGGCTAGAATGCACGAGCAGCTTCTATGATTAAAATGATATGCGGCATGCCTATATTCTGTGTGCGACTGCGGCTGTATCTGCATATATGAAATGCTACATTACAGTTATTTCCAGGAATACACGCAACGTAGCATTTCGTATGCAGATACAGCCACAGTCGCACACAAAATATAGGCATGCCGCATATCATTTTAATCAGCAGAAGCTGCTGGTGCCCCTAAGCATACCAAATGCCCTAGGCATTTGCCTAGTTTGCCTATGCCTAAGGCCGGCTCTGCTGGCAAGTATGAACATTCAGACTAATGTTCTGTTCAATCATATTGATTGCCAAACCTGTGGAGCTACAACTGGTTGGTGCTGAATATATTATTGTGTACCATATTTTGTTCTACTAATACTAAACTGAGCTACACTGTATGTGGTGCAAAGTGTAATATGCTAAAAATAATCATTGTTCTCAATAGTCAAGCTTTCCCAGCATGTCAGGACTACAGTTTTTCTGTCTGTGGTATCAGGTGGAATCATTTATGACCCCAAAAAATAGACACACATCAGTGCATGACTAAAGAAATCCACATACCATGACCTGTTAGTGACACTTGAGGGCTAAAGCCGAGAACTCCAGATATACATAGTTGAGCCATAGTTTTATACTATATGCTAAGTTATGTTTAGTGCCAAACACAAAAAAAGATACTTTTTTTGTCTGGTGCCATATCTATTAGTCAGTGTTTCTGAAACTCCTCAGGATATATATATATATATATATATATATATATATATATATACACACACACACACACACACACACACACACACATATTCCAGGGGCGGCCCCTGAACAAAATAAACTATCTGTGGATGAAATGGCTGTCAGCTACAGTGGTCAGTCTCACCATGTCCTATAAATTATGTTAATATTCCTGCATTGAACTTCAGTCGGGGACAAAATAATCAGCAACAATACCTGAGAATAAATTAAGGTTATATTTTCTTAAAGCCTTAGATCCCCTTTGTACTTTTTAATGTGTGCTTGTCTGGTTGGGCGTTTAGACTGTGAACTCCAGTGGGGTAGGATCTGATATGATTTTTTTTTTCTCTACACAATGCTGCTTAACATTGTGATACAACATAAATAAATGATAGTACAGAAGGAGTAAAAAATGTTTAGCCCTTTTATGTTCTGCATCCTATACATGACATGGGGCATGTCCCTAGATATGCCTACTCTACAAGCTTCTAAAGATATTGTTGGTTATTGACTAATATCTTAGGTGAGTTATCTGTAGTCTACATTAAACTGCTATATCTGTACAATTTTTTTCTTTAAAACAATTCATAGTGTAAAATGATAGATACATTTATAGTCTAGATCCCTGTGACAAATCTCCTTTCTCTAAACTGCTGATAATTGGCAGTAATTAACACTCTAATAGGTGTCTCGGCACGGTTTGTGTTTCTAGCTTGATTCTTACAATGGTGTCCCAGCTGTGTATCTTCAATTAACAAATGTGTCCCAGTTTTTATCTTTAAATGTATAATCTGTTAACATTTTGCCAGCACTTAGTCTTTCATCTATCTCACTCATTTTTGTGTTAGTGAACAGGAAGGGACATATTTCAAATCTAATTTACAATACAGTACTATGTAACATCCTTGAGTACTGTGTTTATTCTCATATAACTTACATTACAAGCCTGCTATCATTAGCATGTATTGCAAACTCATATGGATTGCATGAATTAGTAGGACATGACCTTTTCAGGATGAATGCAACCAAAATATGTGATTACCCAAAAAGTCAATTTTAAAACCAATTACATTAATAAGATGTGATGTGTAAATTGGTATTTAATATTAAAGAAACACTGATGTAAAGCTGTTGGGCATTTGAAGACAAAGTATGTTTAATTGTAGCTTAACCAGGGATGAAAAAAAAATAGTCAGTCTGGAAGATGATTAAGGTTAATTTGAATTACGTCAATGTGAATTAACTTAACTTTAGCAGAATGAATAACACCTTTTTGCCAACATGATCAATTATTTGCTCTAACTTAATATGCCAGATTTGAAAGGTTTGATTTATTAGTTACTAAGATTTTTTTTACATATGTAATTCTTAATACAATCATTATCACTTATGCTAATAACAAAAGCAAAATATTGTTCTTTACATAGTAATATTTTTATCAACTATACTTTTGAACTAAATTTACCTTAAAAATAAATTCTCAACAAAAACTTTTTTAAACATGGACACTTCTACATTGATGTTAGTCATTTAATTTAAACAAAACTAATTTCTCAGTTAGATCGGCAGTATGTCAAAGTTTTTAATTTGCAGATATATTCTAAATAAATGTTATATACTTTTTGGGTAATGATCAGTGGTGCTGAGGATCAGGGGCAGGTGCAAATTGCAGATGATGATGATGATGATGGTGGTGATGATGACTATGGTCATCAGTAAAAACAAACTGCTTGTGATTAGATGTTTGCAAACACTGACATGATAGGCTTTTTATTACAGTAATTGTATATATTTTACATTATATCATGGATCTAATTCAAGGTTTATTGTAAAAGCAAAATCTTCTTCTAGTGGGCAAAACCATGTGCAGTGCAGGTGGGGCTGATATAACATGTGCAGAGAGAGAGATAGATTTGGGTGGGGCACGTTCAAACTGAAATCTAAATTGCAGTGTAAAAATAAAGCAGCCATTATTTACTCTGCACAGAAACAATGTAACCCACCCAAATCTAACTCTTTTTGCACATATTAGAGCTCCCCCCCAGTGCACATGGTTTTGCCCATTAGAGGATGATTTTGCTATTGCAATGAAAATTAGGCCCTATGTATAAATATGTATTAAGTAGATGGGAGGAAATACAGTAAAGCTCAATTGTAAGAATTTTTTTTATTCAGCCTGAATTACCATTTGCTACTCTCCCTAAAGTTGCAGAGTCATAATCAATATCCAGAAAACAGATAGTTTGCCTTCTTAAGGTGCACAGTAAGCATCTCCTGAGCACATAATCTGGCAGACAAATATTATATAATCTACAATAATGCCTGAAGTTGATTTTTAGTTGATGTAAGTTGTTCAGTCTCCTTGTGGAGACTGGTCCCTTTGCCTTCTTGCTTTTGATATTGTTATTGCTTACACTGAATATTTGGTAAATCCCTACGACCAAACCTAGAAATTTGATGTCAGCATTGAGTTTATTTATATCAGAGAATTTATACCCCCACATTCCATAAATAAAAAAATATTGAGGGTGATCATGGCATGAGATTAAGGGCTTCATAAATTTGGTAGTAGAGCACTGTAATTATCAGTAACAAGCATATTCCTTACAAGCCCTCCATCCATCAGTAGCAAGAGCAGTAAAAATTTAAAAAAAGACTGAAGAAAAATGCTGATCACTGTAGACAATAAATACACACATAAAATGACAAACTGTATGGGCAGTGCACCTATTTTGTATTTACCCAATAGATAACAGTAACAAGCATACTGTATAGTGAAATTATCTCGCATCCTCAAACCTCCTGAACATCAATTGCAAAAACATCTAAATTAGCGTAAGTATACTGAACTGAAGAATAGGTTATCACACCTAATAAGAAAATTATTAGGGTACATAGGGAATTAAGTAGGAGACATAAAAAAGAAAAGCTATAATTATATGTAGATGTGAGCATGGGCTCTTGCCCTATGGAAATATACATTTTGAAAGGTTATTCATTTAAACTAGTATAGAGAGTCTGGATATAGAAAGCTATAATATAGAAAAACTAGTATAGAAAGTCTATATACAAACATCAGACCTAAAATAAATGGAAAGAAGAGCAATGTATGAAGATAAAGAAGCACCACGGGACCCTATCCATATTCATCTGATCTTTCTCTGTTAGGAACACCAAAGCACCAGCTCTCTGTGATCTCTGTCTTCAAATATACGCAGTCTGGCTGGATAGAGAAACAAAGCTACAAGCCAAAATGTTGAGTACAAACTTGGAACAGGAGTAAGATTTTTTTTTATCACATCCAATATGACAAAGCTTCTTAATAACTGGCCATAGTCCATCTCTGAGGTCATAAATTAGACAAATAAACATATAGTTAATGTTTTCAAAAAGATTTTTGCTTGTAAACCCAAGTCAATGGGCTCATTCAACAGTAACATAAGAAATTCTACCAGCGAGTTTCTACTACTGCAGCAGCAGCACAAATTAACTTCACTGAGTGATGTCCAGACAAAACCAATTTGGTGGTCTGTTACAAGAGAGGAAAAAATGGCCATAATTTTGGTCAACAATTTAAAATCTAAGGTAAAGAGAGTGATGGTACAGTATGAGTAGGAAATCTTGGGGCATTGCCCTGATTTTGGAATCAATACTGTGTGTGCAAGCTTAAAATATGGGTAAGGGGGATGTTTCCAATTGATGCTTAAAAATAGCTCAGTAGTGAATGGGCAACCTCAATTAGTAGGCACATGTAATATTCAGATGTGAAGCAATCAAGGTCTAGTACCTTAAGAAGGCATGCATTTGATAGCTGGATACACCTCCTCAAATAAGATTTCTGCATTTAAACTTCCTCAGAATCCTTGGGTTATTGAAGGGAGATTAGCTTCTTGAAGAAGAAAATACATAACAAAGAGGTTAGGAAGGGAAGCCAAAAATAAGGAATAGTCAAATCTTTACAATTCTGCCCCTACTGTATGTCTCCAGATCAGGTCAATTACCACTGTGTGACCTCTGCACCTACAGATATGTCCTCTTGGCACGCCAGGTCACATGAGAATCTTCTAGCATTGGGCGTCCTTTTGCCAAAACATACATTTTGTTGATTTTCAAATGTTTCAAGAGCTATTTTAAAACTATGAACCCTATAATTTTATACCTACTGTAAAATACCATCACTCACAGCACAAGTGTGATTTCATACTAAAGGGAGTAAGGTAGCAACCCAGAATGTCCCACCTACAGTATTTATAATTTGTGTCTTACATACTATACTCTTCGAAATTATAATATAATTATAATAATATATATTATTATTATTATTATTATTATTATTATTATTATCATCCTTTATTTATATAGTGCCACAAGGGATCTGCAGCACCTATTACACAGTACATAATCAAATGAGCAAACAAGAGAACAACACTTACAGTTCAAGACAATATAGGACAGGTATGGAAAACCAGGGGTTAGGTGCCATGAAAGGGAGTGTGGAGTATAAGATAGTGTAAGTAAGAAAAGGAAAGGCACATGAGGAAAGAAGGCCCTGCTCTTGCGAGTTTACAATCTAAAAGGATTTTTTTGCCGATTGTTGTTACACCTTACTAAATTGAGAGTGGTAGAATGTGCCAGATCTTGATCATTTGATAGGTAGTAAAGATTTGAATGTGGGTGACACATACAGTATGGGGGATCTTATTTGTTCTTGATAATTTTTCATGCAAAACAAAATGTGATTTTACTACGATTTTTGCCTGATGGTCTGGCAACTTAATTCCAGACATTTTTTTTCAAGCAGAAAATTTCACACAAAAATACATTGATCCTGGATCCATGCAATTTTACAGCAGGGATCCTAAAAACAGGTCAGTTACTGAGGATTTTTTCAGGTGAAAAAAAAAACAGCTACTGTCGTCATTTGGGGCTAATTGGTTAGCCCCTGGAGGATCAATTAATGGTAATTGATCACAGCTAATTGAATTCCCCCATAGTGTTTGTAAAGCCTAGGACCAAAAAAACTGTTCATCTTCTACTACAGTATATTTATTATGATGTTTTCAGTTTGCCTCCCTGTACAATAAATTAATATATAGCTGTAAGATGCAGAGAGGCATAAAGACAGGAGTTTAACATAAAATATATTAAAATGTTTATGTTCAATCAAATTAACAATATGAAAATACATATTGTAAATTACATATCTTTGTGTGTTTCATTTTTATTTATAGCCAATGATAATTTGTTTTATAGCACTCTGGTAAAAATATGTATATTGCAATTGTATATATGCAATGCAATGCGAACACATACTGTAACAGAGTTGTCTAATTAAGGCAAAGCTAAAACCTTATTAATGACAATATTAAATACTGTACCTACATGATTTGTACTAAATGCATTTTATTAGTTTAGAAGATAAACTACTTATTTCATTTAAATTAATAAAATATTATTAATAATAGTAACCAAGATGTAAGACTTGAGTTTAAACTCAAATTAAACTTAAAACCTTTAATCCAACATGCTGCCATCTGAGCATAAATTGGAATGGCAGGTAATAAAGTATTTAGATTTTGCCAGTTAAAAAAAACTAAAATGTAACAGCATTGTTAATTGTTATATTAACTAAGATATTTTTATTTTAAAAGGGGACAGGCTAAGAAATAGCTTGTAAAATTATAATAAAATAAAATGTCAATGTTGAAAATTTTACATCTGATAACATTTTATACTTAATAAATGACTAACTTTTCACATATCAGTTACAAAAACGTATATTTAAATTCTAAAATGTTCAACAAAACTAATTTAATATTTGCAATACATGTATATTTTAAAATGTAGAATCAAAATTAAAATTAATACAAGATTCCCAATTTGCAGTCTACTATTGCAGACATAAAACTGGGTAGAAGCTTATGATAAAGTACTACTATATACTTTTGTGGAATTGCAAAAATATTTTCTTGATCCCAAGAACAATATTGTACATTCTTTATGTTAAGTTACAAAATGTAAAACTTCACAAGCAGTTATGGAGTGGAAAAACTATTTTAGGTTCATATTACATGTATAATTATTTACAATAAAAATACCCAGTGATAAAGTATTAGCCAATCAGCTCCTAACTGCCATGCTACAAGCTGTGTTTGAAAAATAACATTAAGGAGCTGGTTGGCAGGTACTTTATCACTGTGCAATTTATCACTTTCCAAGGCTTGATAAGTCTGGGTGTTAGTGTGATCAAATATATTGCAATTAATATAATTTTGTACTTTTAAAGTTGAACATAAAATAGACAAGCAAGAATCTTTTCTTATTACAAAAAATGCCAAATGGAAGATGTAAAGACAAAAATACCTCCTATTTTTATTTCATTAGTGGTCCGTAAAGTTGGTGGGTTTATGGTGTGCATTGCCTATAAACATTTTTTATGGAATATAAGATGAGGACTAGATAAACACAATCTCCACTAGAGATGAGCAGGGATGGTACTCAGAACAGGACCCACACAAACTTCACGATCTGAGCTTGGATCAGAGTCTGGCTTGGGATTTCCTGCCAGACACTAATCCCAAAACAAGGCAAAACATTATCATCCTGCTGTCAGATTCTTGCAGGTTTTGGATTCTGTAAAGGTCCCCATGATCGGTGCCATCTTTACTCTGGCTGTGGAAAGTATACTGGAAGGATGTGTCTGTCTCAGTACTGTGTTGTCTAGCGTGGGGTGGGTGCTCTGCCTGTTTTATCAGTCCAGGGGTTCCCTGTCTGCTGCATCAGTCCAGGGGTGCCCTATCTGCTGCATCAGTCCAGGTGTGCCCTATCTGCTGCATCGTGCCCAGGGTTGCCCTGTCTGCTGCATCAGTCCAGGGGTGTCCTGTCTGCTGTATTAGTCCAGTGGTGCCCTGTCTGCTGTATCAGTCTAGGGGTGCTAAGTCTGCTCTAGCAGTCCAGGGTGGCTAAGTCTGCTCTAGCAGTCCAGGGGGGCTAAGTCTGCTCTAACAGTCCAGGGGTGCCCTGTCTGCTATATCAGTCCAGGGGTGCCCTGTCTGCTATATCAGTCCAGGGGTGCCCTGTCTGCTGTATAAGTACAGGAGTGCCAAGTCTGCTGTATCAGTACAGGGGTGCCAAATCTTCTTTATCAGTACAGGGGTGCTCTGTCTGCTGTATCTAAAAGAGGTGATATGTCCATCCATCCAGGGGCTCCACCCCAGTGTAAAATTAGAATAATAACAGCTAAAAAATAAAAAGCCTAAAAATATAATTATATGTATTTTTTTGTGCTGTACCCCAGTGTACAATACAGTTTTTATTTTATTTTCATAAGTACTGTGACACTGCCGGTCAGACTGCAGTATATTATTATTTCGCACTCATACACATATTGTGTGACACTGTTGGTGAAGGTTAACCGCAGTGTTCGATTACTATTTCTGAAGCAGACATATTGTGTGACACTGTGTGTGAAGGTGGTGTCACAGTAATATATTTTATTTTCTACTCATACAGTACATGTATTGTGCAACACTGTTGGTGAAATTAAATCACAGTGTTTAGTTACTATTCCTAGTGGGTGGGAGGGCCCAAGGACAATTCCATCTTGCACCTCTTTTCTTTGCATTATGAGCAGTTTGGAGCATTGCTGACTGTCTACTTGTGTAAACAACAAACATTTGTATAGTTTATTAAACTGCCACCCTGTTTGCCATGGTAGTGCTATTCTGTTTCCTAGATGTGACATGTTGGAAGTTTAAGTGCCACATGTTTGTGCTAACCACTGCTATTGCTTAGCTTAGTCATCCAGCTCCCTTGCTGCAACCTTTTTGCCTAAAATGGATGAAAACAATATTGTGAACTGTGAGGTGGTCAAAATTGACTTGAAATTAATGGAAACAGGCCCAAATTCTGTGATTTTAGCTGTTTTTTTTTATTTAAAAAAATACCGATCCAAAATCACAAGGAAGGTTTTGGCAAAACAAATACAGATCCAAAACATTACGGAGATATAGATCCATAACAAGAACCCAAAATCCAAGATTTGGGCTGGCACACATCCCTAATCTCTAATATTATTATAAGATTTTCCAACTGCAACCCCTCCAGTCTAATATTCCTTGGTATTCAAATTATCAATAAGAATAAGAAATGAGGTGACTACACATGTTCAGTACAATTAATAGTCAGAGTCTAAATGGATATACAAGCTAAACACACTGAGACTGACAATCTTTCAGTTAGTTAACCTAAAGTGACGTCACCGCTGAGCAGAAAGTTCCCACCATTGGTTACAATGGAGCGCATAGGCGCTACATTGTAACACTGCCGTGTGCCGCCTGTCACTCAGTACAGGAGCACACAGCCGATCAGGAGAGTGCTACAACGTGGCGCTCCCTGATTGGCTGAAGAAACCCACTTAGACAGAAGTCAGAGTGGGTTTCTGGCATTCGGGGAAAGGAGTCCCATGTGAAAACATGGGGCCCCTTTCAGTTCGTGGCTCGGGTCTCCGTTTTGTTATTTTATTCAAGTACGTGGATTACAAAAGGATGCTACGAGGAGCCTGGGACCCTGGATCTGGTGAGTATAATTTTTTCAACAGGTACCCCTTGGATTCTACTGGAGAAGAGGACCGACCTGCGTGGGGACATAAGGTAAGTATGTGTATATGTTTGTGTGGATGTATGTAATAAATCTTTACTTTCAAGGTGTGTGTGTCTTGTGTTTATTTGGGTATTTTTTTAGTAGTAGTACTACAGGTACCAGCGGGCCCGTTTTTCCGCCGCATGCTGGTACTTGTGGTTCTCCAAGTACCAGCATGCAGGGGAGGCTTGCTGGGACTTGTAGTACTGCTACTAAAAACAATATCTTTTCATTTTGACAAAAGGCTTTCAGCCCCCCATCCGCAGCCAATTGGATGGGGGGGACAGCCTCGGGCTTCACCCCTGGCCCTTGGGTGGCTGGGGGGGGACCCCTTGATTGAAGGGGTCCCCACTCCCCCAGGGTACCCCGGCCAGGGGTGACTAGTTGGATTTTTGATGCCACGGCCGCAGGGCACTATATAAAAGTGACCCCCGGCTGTGGCATTATCTGTCCAGCTAGTGGAGCCCGGTGCTGGTTTTAAAAATACGGGGGACCCCTACTCTTTTTGTCCCCCGTATTTTTGGAACCAGGACCAGGCGCAGAGCCCGATGCTGGTTGCTTAAATATGGGGGAACCCCTGTCATTTTTCCCCCCATATTTTTGCAACCAGGATCGGCTCAAAGAGCCCGATTCTGGTTATGCTTAGGAGGGGGGACCCCACGCATTTTTTTTGTGTGATTTTACAGGGTTTAATTTAAAAAAAAAAAATGAACCCCAGCACGGATCACACAGATCCGGCCGAGATTCATTTTTAAAAAGTCGGCAGTGTTTTGCTAATCACTGCCGTAAAAATAAAAAAAAAACACGAATGACATCGACATCGGAACAAAAGAAAAATCCGAATACGACAGCTTAGTAAATTAGTCGTAATAAATTCAAAAAGTTGCAGTATTACACTTTCGATGTCATTCGTGATTGAACTTTGACCTGAAACGGGAAAATACGAATCTTAGTAAATTTACCCCTATGAGTCAATTTTCAGCATTATCACTATTGAGCATACCCTCCAAAAAGACTAAATGTTTAGCAATAGCAATCCAGCTATTTTCATTTAGATGAGGCAACACCTCCAGTGTGGTACATATTGTATTCTACTATTTATAACTGCTGTCTTTCAAGCATTTATGTTCTCCATCTCCATACCTTGGATTGTTGTCCATGAATACTATATCGAACTTACATTCTCATGCAAGACATATTTCTTCTTGACTGCTTGCCTATACCATCTGTGACTCCAACTGGTGTCTATAATTACCAATATATGTACAGATGGGGATACTATTTATATGCATGTGTTTGTATTATTAACTATTGGTATATGTGAATAAAATTTCAGTAGATCAGCGATTTGCTGGTTATCAATTACAGAGTAAATATTCCTGCAAACTTATATATGTGAATTTACAATGTACATTTTGCTTATCATCGAATATTTGTATTCTTATTGGAAATATTGAGCATATTAGTAACTCACTGTCTTTTCAATAACCTGAAACATGTGGAAACACCTATTGAGATACATTTTGTGTATATATATATATATATATATATATATATATATATACAGGGGTACCTCTCCTGTATCAGGATATACATTACATTGTGTAAAAGTGTTCCCTCTTCTCTCTAAAGGGGTCACTCTCCCATATCAGGATATACATTGATTAAGAGCGTACCCACATTTTCTCTAAATATTAAAAGATTTTTGATATGCAATTTACTGTAAGGTGGGCTTAGATTAAATTTATCTACAGCCCAACACTTTTTGCAATTGGGTATTTTACCATAATAAGAAAATTATATATTTTTCATTCACTATTTGTATTTTTATGGACTATTTAGTTAACCTAGTATTCTTAGATGGTACTATCAATAAATTTTAATTTTTAAGTTTTTTTTTCAATTTATTATGTGTGCCTCAGAAAAGACAGATACTGAAGTATTTTTGGTCTAATGTACTTCTTTGTGTAACTCCCATTTCTATTTATGGTTTATACTATGGTAGTATCTGCTTTTTATACCTATAAGGCTAGGGTAGTTGCATTTATGGTAAGACATCACTTATTCCTCAGGTTCAACATATTTTTGCGGACTCAGAGGGTAGATATGTACAGTAATTGATGAGATTTTTATACTAATGGAGAAAAGTGTATTTTGGAATTTATATGCATCTACAACTTATTCTAAGACATTTTTCAGCATCGGTTAATAAAACTCTACCCCTGTGTTGATGCACAATTATTTTTGAGGGGAGATTTCAATTTGGTTGTTCTTCCTTCAGTGGATAAATCCTCATGTCCCAAATGCACCCAACCCCCAGCCACTGCTGGGAATCAAACACTTAGCTGAACAACTACACTTTTTAGATTGATGGAGGGCTCTGCATCCAACTGAGAGTGATTTTACTTGTTTGGCAGCAGCACATAGTACATTACGATAGAATATTTACTTCATATTTTTTTAAACTATAGATACATGTATACAGGGTCGTAACTAGGTGTATGTCATTGATGCCTGGCACAAAGTGCATATGCAGTGTGAGTGCAGACCCACTGGCAACACCCACAGGGCTGGTATGTGCAGTGTGCCAGTCCTGTTGTCCCCTCACTGGGTTGCACTCTGTTGTCAATGTTCATATTGTTTTAGCTTTGATTCAGAGATTTAGTTTCTCAAGTGGTCCCAGTGACCAAGAGGTGATTTCTATGATTGCCAAAAACACTTTTGATTTGATAACTTGGTATCACTTCTTTGAAATTCTCTCCTTTGGATTTTTGAGCACATCACACCTTGCTGGCTGTGATGAATCCTGGTCCCAATGGTTTCTAAGATATGGCTCTGCTATGCCTGCAATGCCCAATCGTCCTGGCTGTTATTAGGCAGCTGGGTTGCTCTTGTGTGATAAGGCTACAGAGTGACCGTGGTGCATCCTGGTTCTAGCTGTTACTAGTAGCTGGGATGCTCTGCTGTTTCATGCAGCTGTACAGAAGCTACATGTTTAATCCCAGGGAGTCCTGACTCCATGGGTATGGACCTGATAAAAGGCGAGAGGGGTTAAAGCTTTGGCCTGTCAGAAGTCACCAGCTCTGCTGTCATTTCTGGTGGTTACTCTGCCAGTTATTGCCAGCCTTCTGCCCTGTTACTTGTCTAGTTCATTATTAAATCCCTGCCTGTTCCCAGCCTTTGCATGGTTCTGGGTTAGTTTTGTTTGTTTTACTTAGTATTTACTTGATAGCTTGCCTGTCTCCTGATCTTGCTCCCAGTCTTGGCTTTCTGCATTAATCAGCATCTAGTTATTTTACCTGCTTTGCACTTCAGCCCACTCTTGTGATCACCTAGTCCCATGCTGTCTCCTTGTACCTGTGTCAACTCCTGGTGGCAACCAAGTACCAGGTGAGCTTACTGTGCCTGGGAACAGTGGCTGTTAAAGGTGAAGACCATTCTAGTATGTGCAGGTGTAGTGTGTTTACTAGGGGGCAAAAAACTTACTCAAGTGTCATGTAATGGCTATCTATCTAACCCTTTTCAGGTCCAAAAAGGCACATGTCAAGGCTGCTTTTATTTGCCCTGACTCTGGAATGGGATGGAATTGGGATCTTGACACTTGGGATGCCGAAAGTCAGAATACCGACAGCAGCATCCCAATGCACAGGGTTGCGAAACCAAGTTTGTAAGTACTGTATACTAGCCCTAATCCCTAACCTTCCTAACCCTTCTTTCTCACATCCTGATCCTAACCTTTCCCAGGCAGTCAAACCCAAACCCTCCCCAGAGATGCCTAAGTCCCCCTCACTGCAGCCTAAACCTTACCGCCCACTCCCCCCACAGCCTAACCCTAACCCTCCCTAGTGATGCCTAACACTAATTCTCCCTCCCCACAGCCTAACTCTAACCCTGCCCTGTGGTGCCTAACCCTATAACTCCCCCCACATTCTAACCCTAACCCACCCTGTAGCTTACCAGTCTTGAGCAAAGGCAGAAGTTCAGTTGGGATTCCGGCATTTGGGACCATGGGGCTGGCATTTTAATCCATGTTGGCATCATGGCTTTGGTATTCAGGGCTATGTCAGGATTCCAGCGTTGGTATTCCATCTGCCAGGATCCCGAATGCCAGAATTCTCACCGGATGCCTCTGGAGCTATTGGCTATAGTTCTTTATGCCACACTGGTTTTCAGGGGTTTTCCATAGGCCCAGTTGTATTGAAAATTTGTCTGGTTGCAGATGATATGCTACTATTCGGATTAGATTTACTGTAGGACCTCATTCAGCTCGGATTGCTACTGAGACAGAAATTGTTATTTTCTCAGAACTGCTTCTACTAAAAAATGCATGTGAAGAGCCGCCCAGAGAGGTAAAAGATGCCCACTTATGTATTTGCAAATTTGCATATGTTTTTAATCACAGCTATGGCAGCTGATGTCAGATGCACACCTTGAAAATGGCCATGACACACCTACATTTTCCCAACCACTCCCCACAAATGCCATGTAACCTCCCACAGATAATCACTTCCTAGCAATTACTATGCAATCACACTTTGTTGGGCTTGCAGTTGCATTTCAAGCACATTTTGGCCTTCGTGCACGTGCAATGCAGTTGCCATTTTACAACAGAAACTGAATAAGGCCCCTAGTTTTCTCTGTCCCTGCTATTTTTGAGTTGCTAGGTTGTATCTTTTTATATAAATGATGCCTCGCCTCTACTTCCACGATTGCTGTGTTCATTTAAAGTGACTACCCATTTCATGAAATATTTGGGTATTGGGTGTCTAAGTTCCTACCCAAATCTAACAGCTGTACTGTAAAAATTTCTCCCCAGTCTTTAACACAAGGGTCCAGATGTAATGACACCCAAGATCATCGGAGGTGCAAGATGCCGGCCAATCTCTGACCTTTTTTTTAAAGGGGCAATCAATTACAAGGCATAGTTTGGCCCTTGCATTTTAAAAATATGGGCAGACTTGCTGGAATTCCTGCACAGTCTGCAGTTCTCAGGCTATTACATAAGCCCCAGGGTCTGATTTATTAGGTGTTGGTTTTGAAAAATCAACAATTTCCAGTAACTTTAACAGAAGGATTTCAAATGGATGGTATGGCTCCTAACTGTAATTCTTGGAGGGAGTCTGCACTCTGCTCTGTGTTCCCACACAAATTAAAAAGTAGCCCACGCTTCTAGGGACTGCATCAGCTGCAGACCCTGCAAGCCAGATAACGGTGAGTTCAAAAAAGGGGAGTGGGGACTGATTGGTGGTGCTCACGCGGTTAATTGCAGTCTGAAATCGGAGCCATGCCATCCAATTTAAACACTTCTGTCAAAGTTAATGGAAATTGTTTCTTTTTCAAAACCAACACCTAATAAATCAGACCCTGGGGCTTATGTAATAGACTGAGAACTGCATTCGGTGCAGGAATTCTGGCGAGTCTGCCTGTTTATTAACATTATTTTTACTAAAATAATATGAAAAAGGCCATTTGGATCAAAAAATGCTCTAAACCCTTTAATTCACTTTTTTTTAGTAATCCACATCGCATTCCCCATTTGTAATGGGAAATACAATGTGGCCAAATTTATTAAAGAAAAAATTTGAAAAAATACTGCAGTGTGCCCTTTGATAATCTCACCAACTCAGGATGGCGAGATCACAGGGAAGAACTGCGATAGCTAGGCATTTGCTCAGCTTTCTTTGCCCCTGGCAGAGAAAGCTGAGTGGTGACCCAGCTCCAGTGATCAGTTATGCGTGTCACAAGCTGATCAAAGTGTAAAAAAAAAAAAAGTTTACTTTATTTACTTACCAGTCCAGGGAGATGGTGTCCGCTGCTCCGGTGAGTGCTGCCAGGTCCTAGTTCCCCCAAATGCTGCACTGTGACCCGGTGCAGTAAAGTAGCAGCGCACTCTACAGCACCGGGGGTCACCGCAGCACACAGGATCCGACGCCCGGCAGCCCAGCGAGAGCAGCGTGTACCGGTTCCCTGGACAGGTGAGTATATTATCCTGTGGGGGGGGGGTGTCAGTGGCATGGGAGGGTAGTCACGATGGGGTGGGGGCCAACTGGGTGACGGTGGTAGCGGTGATGTCGGCTATGGTGGCGCATGCACAGCAGAACATGTGGGAATTTTTTACAAAAAATACCCCAATGATGCTGCGGAGTGTCGTTTGAAGCTCTGTCCCTGCATGCGATAATTGATTACATCCCTGTGATGTAATCTATTATCGCAGTGCGAGTTTGGGCGATTTTATCACATAATATCCACATCCAAGGATACGGATGCTGATAAACAGTCCCCTTAAAAAGCAAAGCCAAGTTGTTTTTGCCTTATAAATACTTTAGCTTTAAAAATATGGGCAGACCTGCTGGTATTGTCACACAGCCTGCAACCTAAAGGCTATTACATAAGCCCCCCTATGTCTGATGTTAACTATGGCAGGTAAAATTATATTTTGAAATATAGTTAATGTAATATTTGTAACAGTTCATGTGTAAGTAAGAGGTTGAATGAAGAGCTCCAGGATACTGCACACTTTAGAAATTTAAATCATTTGCCAACATCATTATTTTGGAACACTATGGAACTAAACATCACTTCACTAATGTGGTCTGTCAGGCACCATAGTTAACATTTTGGTAATGGTGACGTCACCTACGGATTACTAAATTTGCCATCAGTTTACTTAATTGTATAGTTAATGCAAACCTTTAATATATATATATATATATATATCAATGCTATGTCAATGCAAACCTTTTAATATATACATGTTACAATGCTATGTTTATATGTATTTTAAATCAATATACTGATTTCTGTGATATAGCAATTTCCTCTCTAGTTTAATAACACTATATTAATGCACAATAATATATAGACAATACAATATTATATACATAATAGAGGGTATGCATTTATAAGTTTGAGTTCTGCAAAAAAACTGTATCTCCTTTTATGTAAAACAGACTTATAAATTAATCAATTATAAGATGTAACATGATTTATTTGTAAACATTTATGATCCTTAGGTAATTCAAAGATTGTTTTTAATACTAACATAGCAGCAAATACACTACTGTACCACATATTAAACATTCAAATGTGCGCTTTTCACAATATAACATTGGCTAGAAGAGCAAAGCTTTTGTTGATTGATTGCTATAGTATCACAGCACTGTGGATGTCATACCAGTATTGGTAAATAACTTAAAATGAATAAATTATAAATATATATTATGCGTTTGTGTTAGAGTACTTCTCTAGAATATAAGTATATATTTTACTAAACATAATATAAAAAGTAAAAATATATAAAGAAATAGTAAATTGTGTATTCTTTATGTAAATATGCCAGCTTTAAATATTCTAGTGTGGTTTGGTAATCAATCAAAAGTTCTGCATCAACACATAAAGAAACATTACCTTTTTAAGCATTGCTAAACACTCTGACATTTTTGAAAAATTGAGTCTTAGATCCTAAAGGTTATTTGTTGTTAAGTAAAAAAGGAACCTTGCTAGAATGGCAAATGAGGCCTGGAAAGATGATAAATCCTCAGTTAGATGTATAAAGTTAGATGAACTCAAACTAACTCTTTAAAACAAAGGGGATATATTGTACATTACCGATTAATAAACAAAAACATGATAACTATATATATTTATATTAGTGATGTGAAACGGACATTTTCCGGGTTTTGTGTTTTGGTTATGGATTCGGTTCCGCAGCCGTGTTTTGGATTCGGACGCATTTTGGCAAAACCTCCTTTAAAAATTTTTGTCGGATTCGGTGTGTTTTGGATTCAGGTGTTTAAAAAAAAAAACCCTCAAAAACAGCTTAAATCATAGAATTTGGGGGTAATTTTGATCCCATAGTATTATTAACCTCAATAACCATAATTTCCACTCATTTCCAGTCTATTCTGAACACCTCACATCTCACAATATTATTTTTAGTCTAAAATTTGCACCAAAGGTTGCTGGATGACTAAGCTAAGCGACCCAAGTGGCCAGCACAAACACCTGGCCCATCTAGGAGTAGCAATGCAGTGTCAGACAGGATGGCACTTAAAAAATTGGCCCCAAACATCACATGATGCAAAGATAAATAAAAAATAAGAGGTGCAAGATGGAATTGTCCTTGGGCCCTCCAACCCACCCTTATGTTGTATAAACAGGACATGCACACTTTAACAAACCTATCATTTCAGCTACAGGGTCTGCCACACGACTGTGGCTGAAATGACTGGTTGGTTTGGGCCCCCACCAAGAAAAGGAAGCAATCAAGCTCTCCTTGCACAAACTGGCTCTACAAAGGCAAGATGTCCACCTCCTCCACATCATCCGTTTCCTCACCCCTTTCACTGTGTACATCCCCCTCCTCACAGAGTATTAATTAATCCCCACTGGAATCCACCATCACAGGTCCCTGTGTACTTTCTGGAGGAAATTGCTGATAAACGTTTCCACGGAGGAATTGATTATAATTTATTTTGTTGAACATCATCTTCTCCACATTTTGTGGAAGTAACCTTGTAAGCCGATCGCTGACAAGGTGACCAGCTGCACTAAACACTCTTTCGGAGTACAAACTGGAGGGGGGGCAATTTAGGGAAAAAAAGCCAGTTTGTGCAAGGGCCTCCAAATTACCTCTTTTTCCTGCCAGTATATGTACGGACTGTCTGACATGCCTACAGTGATGCTGTCACTCATATAATCCTCCACCATTCTTTCAATGGTGACAGAATCATATGCAGTGACAGTAGCCGACATTTAAGAAATCGTTTGCAGGTCCTTCAGTCCGGAACAGATGTCAGCACTTGCTCCTGAATGCCCTGCATCACCGCCAGCGGATGGTTTTGAAAATTTGATCCTTTTCCTGGCAGCTCCAGTGGCGGGAGAAAATGGAGAATGAGCTGTTGGTGGGTCATGTTCCGCTTTACTTGACAAGTGTCTCACCAGCAGGTCTTTGAACATCTGCAGACTTGTGTCTGCCGGAAAGAGAGATACAACGTAGGCTTTAAACCTAGGATCGAGCACGGTGGCCAAAATGTAGTGCTCTGATTTCAACAGATTGACCACCCGTGAATCCTGGTTAAGCGAATGAAGGGCTCCATCCACAAGTCCCTCGTGCCTAGCGGAATCGCTATATTTTAGCTCCTCCTTCAATCTCTCCAGCTGCTTCTGCAAAAGCCTGATGAGGGGAATGACCTGACTCAGGCTGGCAGTGTCTGAACTGACTTCACGTGTGGCAAGTTCAAAGGGTTGGAGAACCTTGCACAACGTTGAAATCATTATCCACTGCGCTTGAGTCAGGTGCAATCCCCCTCCTTTGCCTATATCATAGGCAGATGTATAGGCTTGAATGACCTGTTGCTGCTCCTCCATCATCTGAAGCATATAGAAGGTTGAATTCCACCTCGTTACCATCTCTTGCTTCATCCGATGGTGGGGAATGTTCAGGAGTGTTTGCTGGTGCTCCAGTCTTCGGCACGTGGTGACTGAATGCCAAAAGTGGCCCGCAATTCTTCGGGCCACCGACAGCATCTCTTGCATGCCCCTGTCGTTTTAAAAAAAAATTTGCACCACCAAATTCATTGCATGTGCAAAACATGTGATGTGCTGGAATTTGCCCACATGTAATGCACGCACAATATTGGTGGCGTTGTCCGATGTCACAAATCCCCAGGAGAGTCCAATTGGGGTAAGCCAATCTGCGATGATGTTCCTTAGTTTTCGTAAGAGGTTGTCAGCTGAGTGCCTCTTATGGAAAGCGGTGATACAAAGCGTAGCCTGCCTAGGAACGAGTTGGCATTTGCGAGATGCTGCTACTGGTGCCGCCACTGCTGTTGTTGCTGCGGGAGGCAATACATCTACCTAGTGGGCTGTCACAGTCATATAGTCCTGAGTCTGCGCTGCTCCACTTGTCCACATGTCCATGGTTAAGTGGACATTGGGTACAACTGCATTTTTTAGGACACTGGTGAGTCTTTTTCTGACGTCTGTGTACATTCTCGGTATCGCCTGCCTAGAGAAGTGGAACCTAGATGGTATTTGGTACCGGGGACACACTACCTCAAGAAATTCTCTAAATCCCTGTGAACTAACGGCAGATACCGGACACACATCTAACACAACCACAGCTGTCAAGGCCTGAGTTATACGCTTTGCAACAGGATGACTGCTGTGATATTTCATCTTCCTCGCAAAGGACTGTTGGACAGTCAATTGCTTAGTGGAAGTAGTACAAGTGGTCTTCCGTCTTTCCCTCTGGGATGATGATCGACTCCCAGCAGCAACAACAGCAGTGCCAGCAGCAGTAGGTGTTACACTCAAGGATCCATCAGAGGAATCCCAGTCAGGAGAGGACTCGTCAGACTTGCCAGTGACATGGCCTGCAGGACTATTGGCGTTCATGTCTAAGGAGGAAATTGACACTGAGGGAGTTGGTGGTGTGGTTTGCAGGAGCTTGGGTACAAGAGGAAGAAGGTATTTAGTTGTCAGTGGACTGGTTCCACTGTCACCCAAAGTTTTTGAACTTCTGATGAATGCGCTCCAGGTGACGTAGGTGGTTAACGTCCTTACCCCTACTTATTACAGCACGACAAAGGCAACACACGGCTTGACACCAGTTGTCCGCATTTCTGTTGAAATAATTCCACACCGAAGAGGTGATTTTTTTGGTATTTTGACAAGGAATGTCAATGGCCTTATTCATCCCATGGACAACAGGTGTCTCCCCGGGTGCCTGACTTAAACAAACCACCTCTCCATCAGAATCCTCCTTGTCAATTTCCTCCTCAGCGCCAGCAACACCCATATCCTCATCCTGGTGTACTTCAACAGTGACATCTTCAATCTGAATATCAGGAATTGTACTGTGAGTGCTCCTTCCAGCACTTGCATGGGGCGTGCAAATGGTGGAAGGAGGCACCTCTTCCCATCCAGTGTTGGGAAGGTTAGGCATTGCAACCGACACAATTGGACTCTCCTTGGGGATTTGTGATTTAGAAGCACGCACCGTTCTTTGCTGTGCTTTTTCCAGCTTAACTCTTTTCATTTTTCTAGCGGGAGGATGAGTGCTTCCATCCTCATGTGAAGCTGACCCACTAGTCATGAGGAACATAGGAGAGGGCCTTAGCCATTCCTTGCCACTCCGTAAATGGCATATTGGTAAGTTTACGCTTCTCCTCAGATGCTTTTAATTTCGATTTTTGGGTAATTTTACTGAACTTTTGTGTTTTGGATTTTACATGCTCTCTACTATGACATTGGGCATCGACCTTGGCAGACGACATTGATGGCATTTCATCATCTCTGCCATGACTAGTGGCAGCAGCTTCAGCACTAGGTAGAAGTGGATCTTGATCTTTCCCTATTTTACCCTACACATTTTTATTCTCCATTTTTTAATGTGTGGAATTATATGCCAGTAATATATCTGGAATTAGACGGCAGTAATGTCTGGAATAAGATACCACTAGATAGATACCAGATACCACTGTGACTGGAATGATGAAGACCTATACACATTGACGGGACACTACCACAGCACCCTACAGCAGCAAGATGCAGCACAAGACACTGGACTTTTAGTCACCACAATGCAGCACTGACACTGAGCACAGATATCAAGCACTGTTCAGGATACTAGAAGTGACACAGAGCTACAAGATACAGTAATGGACTACTGTACTGTACTACTATATACTGGTGGTCACCACAATGCAGCACTGTACTACTATATACTGGTCACCACAACGCAGCACAGATATTGAGCACTGATCAGGAGAATAGAACTGAGTCTGACACAGAGCTGCAAGATACAGCAGTGGACTACTGTACTGTACTACTATATACTGGTTGTCACCACAATGCAGCACTGTACCACTATATACTGGTCACCACAATGCAGCAAAGTTATTGAGCACTGATCAGGAGAATAGAACTGCGTCTGACACGGAGCTGCAAGATACAGCAATGGACTACTGTACTGTACTACTATATACTGGTGGTCACCACAATGCAGCACTGTACTACTATATACTGGTCACCACAATGCTGCACAGATATTGAGCACTGATCAGGAGAATATAACTGAGTCTGACATGGAGCTGCAAGATACAGCAGTGGACTACTGTACTATACTACTATATGCTGGTGGTCACCACAATGCAGCACTGTACTACTATATACTGGTCACCACAATGCAGCACAGATATTGAGCACTGATCAGGATACTAGAACTGAGTCTGACACAGAGCTGCAAGATACAGCAGTGGACTACTGTACTGTACTACTATATACTGGTGGTCACCACAATGCAGCACTGTACTACTATATACTGGTCGCCACAAGGCAGCACAGATATTGAGCACTGATCAGGAGAATAGAACTGAGTCTGACATGGAGCTGCAAGATACAGCAGTGGACTACTGTACTGTACTACTATATGCTGGTGTTCACCACAATGCAGCACGGTACTACTATATACTGGTCACCACAATGCAGCACAGATATTGAGCAATGATCAGTAGAATAGAACTGAGTCTGACACGGAGCTGCAAGATACAGCAATGGACTACTGTACTGTACTACTTCATACTGGTGGTCACCACAATGCAGCACTGTACTACTATATACTGGTCACCGCAATGCAGTACAGATATTGAGCACTGATCAGGATAATATAACTGAGTCTGACACGGAGCTGCAAGATACAGCAATGGACTACTGTACTGTACTACTATATACTGGTGGTCACACAATGCAGCACTGTACTACTATATACTGGTCACCACAATGCGGCACAGATATTGAGCACTGATTAGGAGAATAGAACTGAGTCTTAAACAGAGCTGCAAGATACAGCAATGGACTACTGTACTGTACTACTGTATACTGGTGGTCACCACAATGCAGCACTGTACTACTATATACTGGTCACCACAATGCAGCACAGATATTGAGCACTGATCAGGAGAATATAAATGACACAGAGCAGCATGATACTGCAGCAGCCTACTGTACTGTACTACTACATACTGGTAATCATCACAATGCAGCACTGTACTACTATGTACTGGTTACCACAATGCTGCACAGATATTGAGCACTGATCAGGAGAATAGAACTGAGTCTGACACAAAGCTGCAAGATACAGCAATGGCCTACTGTAATGTACTGTACTACTATATACTGGTGGTCACACAATGCAGCACACTGAGCACAGATATTGAGCTTTTCAGGCAGAGAACGTAGCCACATCCTCTCTGCTCAATCGACAATGCACACGTGAAAATGACGGTGACGCGCAGCTATTTATATGGAATCCAAATCTCGCGAGAATCCGACAGCGGGGTGATGACGTTTTACGTGTTAGGTAGGAAGAACCGAGGCTGCCTCGGACCCGTGTAAACCACGTGAAGTTCAGGGGGGTTCAGATCTCGACGAACCGAACCCGCTCATCTCTAATATATATATATATATATATATACATATACATTCATACTGTATATTAGGGATGAGCTGGCTTGGTTCCCTGAGAACCGGACCCGCCTGAACTTGGGGATCCAAGGCCGGATCCGAGTCAGGCTTAGTTTTGCGACTCTAACTAGAATACTAAAATGAGGCAAAATGTCATCATCCCGCTGTGGTATCTCACAGGTTTTGAATTCTATTTACAGTATAGTCCTGGTGATTGGCGCCATTTTCACTCCAGACTTGGTGAGTGCACAGTAAGGACATGTTCCTTCTGTGCTATGTGCTGTTAGGGAAGGAGCAAGCAGGAGGAGTGCAAAGTGGGGCAGGAGAGAGCATAGGGGGCAGAAGAGAGCAGTGGGGGCAGGAGAGAGCAAAGGTGTTGTTTTGCAGGAGAGTTGAGTTGGGTGTGCTGTCACTGTGTTAGGGCTCTGCATAGTAGTATACTGTGGCTGTGTATGTATAAGACAAGGGCCAATATTTAAAAAAAAATCGAGTTTGTCCGATTTGTGTATTTTTTTTCTAAGTCCCAACACGGGAATTCATTAAACACCAATCTCGGCAGTGTTTGGACTATTCGTAATGATTTGAATGACAAAGTTCAGAAATACAAATGAATAGACCATCGGTCAAATGCTGCTGTTATTTCATACAACACGGGTATTCACTATTCATTCGTATTTTGGTGTTAGTCTCTGAGTGCTCAATTGCGGTCGTATTTTTTTGTGAATCGTTAAAAAAATCTGCAAAAAAATAGACCTGCTTTTTTCAGCCATGTTTACATGTGTTGACACTTACAAATCATTCACACCTGATTTATCATGCCTATAAAAGGGACACAAACTTGTCTCATCCAAAATAATTTATTGCCTTATGTTTGGTGGAGTAAATTTGGAGTTTTAAAAGTCAATACACATTTTTCAACATATATCCATTATTACACACATTAGTGTTAAAAGTTAAAATCTTTTTCATTTTGTGGGTTGTGCCTCAGGTTTTTAAATATGATTACTTATTTTTTACACACACAAACATGCCACAACAATAATGTCATTCATTTTGGTTATTAAAATTTAAAAATTTACACAAACATATTAGGACACTTTTACACAACTCTATAGTGTTTTTCTTGTAAAGTCGTCTACAGAAGAAATGTAAACCAGTTTTAATTCACATTGTAAGTTGCATTGGTAATGGATGATTATGCCTGGCTGCCAATTATTGTGTCTGCAGGATCTGAGATTGATTGGAATCTAGAAAGAGTAATGATTAGAAAAAAATCAAGTGGTCTGTTTACTTCCTGCTAAAGACATTCTGGCTGGCTGCCAATTATTGTGTCTGCAGGATCTGAGATTGATTGGAATCTAGAAAGAGTAATGATTAGAAAAAAATCAAGAGGCCTGTTTACTTCCTGCTAACATCTATGTGCAGCTCAAGCATTTCCCTCCTCCAAAAACATTCAAAGATGGTAAAGAATAAATGTGCGTACAAATTTCCTGTTCTTGTTTGTACCACTTATAATTAATGATGTTGTTCAAATTGTCAAGCTAAGTGTTATATCTATTTTGACAAACATACACTTACTAAGTATTTTGATTTACTTCTCTGAAATTTCAAATGTGAGATTTATTTGTTAATTTTTTTTGGGTTGGCTGCTTGTCCTGCCCTTTGCCTTTAGGACTGTCATGTTGGCCTGCTCTGGTGGAGCATCTTGGTGGTGATGACACTGGCGTGATATTTGGAGTAGTCGTACCAGAACTGCTGCTTGTTTGCTGTTTGTGCATGGATCTGAGTGTTTCATTGAGGTTAGTGAGGGTGGCATTGAGTTCACGTGTAGCAGCATTTTGATTGTCTACAATTTGGAATAAAGTTTGATTTATCTTTTAAATGTTTTGAAAAATGTTCATATAGCTTTGCGGTTGTCTGTGCTGTTCTTCCATTAGTCTGTGCTGTTCTTCCATTATGCGCTGTAAGTTGCCCATGACCTGTGTAATGTCTGCACGCATGAGTTCCATGGTATTGCCAATTCTCGTGGTTTGTTCATTTTGTCTATTCATATTTCTGTTTAATCTTCTGAGGTGACATGGTAGGCTTGCAAACATTTGTGTCTGCCTACGCAGGCAATCTTCATTAGTGGCCTGCTGTCTAGCCCAAATGTTCCAAAACACGTGATCTGGGCCTTGTGTTACTGGTGTTGTTGGGCTGTGTTGTGGTGGTGGTGTGCTTTGCTGTGGTGGTGTACTCACATGTGCTGGGGGGCTGATTCCTTGGCTTAATGGCTGCATTTCTAACATGATTGTCTCATACATGTCACTGTGTTGCTGTTGTTGCGGAGGGATGCTGTTACCAGGACTAGAAGCTGTAATTGTAATAAAATATCCGTTAGTTATCCATATGTTTGAAAAATTATAACAAATCACTAAACATGGAAAACATGTCATTGACTGTTGCTTTCAGATATCCTGCCTAGCAACATCATCACTCATAACGTAAAAACATACATATGCCTGTTTGTGGCTAATGTGTCTGGTTACTACATTGTGAAAGCAAACACATTATTTTTATTGTAGATCAGACATACTCCACCATAAAAACTCATTGTAATCACATAATGTGTTACCTTATAGTTTTTCAAAAACAAACATAGGAATTTGTTTATATGTATTTGGCAATGTTAGGTCAAACACACATGTGAAAATTTGTGAGACAACCTTACTATTTCACAAAATTACACATGAGTTTCTGTTGCAGCATCTTACACACAATGTGCTACTGTATGGCTGAAGTAGACATACATATATTTACAGGATGTGGACAAGGCCATTTTGCTAGGATTCCATTTCATGTTTTATTGACTTCAGTAAGTATATCATATTTTGATGTGTTTTGACTTAATACGTTTAAGTGAAAGTTTTATTACTATCTGAAATTTATTAAAAAAAATTCAGTTTGATACTCACAATCAAGATCAGGGGAGTGTGGTTCTCGTCTTGGAGGTGTGTCCAAAATTTGGAGCAGGGGGACCAAACATACTGTCGATAATCTTCGTGGCGGGGTAGCCTGCTGTGTTTGGCCCTGGACATCAGACCTTGCTTTCTTTGCTGCCACATGTTTTTTTTTGGTGGTGTTTTACAGAAGTCCCACTTCTGCTGCTCCAGACTTCTTTTGATGGACATAGTATTGAAAGTTAAATTTTGTTATGGCCATTCCTTTACAAACATACCCTATACTACAATGGACACTTTACCTGCTTCCACAGCGACATCATCATAAGATGTCATGGGAGTTACTGTAGGACGACCAGTACTGCTTTTTTCCATCACTTTAAAACCAAAATAAGAAATCATGTAATCATGCTATTGTTGATACATCCACCCATTATGCTTATAAACATTAATTCATTAAAAAATGCTTGTTTTTTTATTTAAAAAACATAAGGACCCTAAACCAAATAACCACTACATAAAACAATAAAGATTGTCTATTAGCCATATGCACTATGGAAAGTGCAACACAGGAAAACATGTACAGGACACAGACATAGGACACAAGTCAAAATACATACACTAACAACCAAAAACACACACATCTTAATTTTGTAATGAAAGGAAAAATATTACATATGCAATATAGAATTTGCTCTGTGATGTGACACTCCAAACACACATTACCACTATATAAGGCAACCAAAAATAAAACCACAAAAAAAAAAAAAAATTAGACTGCAGTGTTGTGTCAGGGTACAAATACAGACTCAAACTGAACAAACAAATAGTGGGTTTTTTATAAAAAAATATTACATTCAGTAATAATGACATTACACATGTAAGTGGTTTCCAAACCATTTTCCACTACTCCAGCCTCTAACATGACAACCACTGTTTTAGCAACATTGCACATGGATAACCTAAATATAAAACATAGTCCAAATTAAAAACTTAAAAATGTGCAAAAGGAATAGATTATTGCTGGACAATTCAATTACACAAACAAAAGGGAGAAAGAAGAAGGCTCTTGTGTGGGCGCACTCATTAATGGTAGTTAAATAACTAGAATGAATAACACTAGGTTGATTAGTCAGCAGATAAAACAAAATTTATTTGGAAATATTAAGAATATAATTGCCCCTGGTTGAGGAGATGTGAATGATCCCAGATAAAAATGTTCTGGTCCTGCCTCAGGAAATGAGATGGAGAGGGGTAGAGACACTGCAAGTCATAAACCCTTTCTCACCCGGCCAGTACAGATGATCTGTATTAATGAGATCAATTAAGTCAATTGATTTTAGATTCTGTCATAATCCTAATGAAGGAATAACAGCTGTTTGGCAATAAGTGATAATAGAAACAAATCAACGGATATACCAGGGTAAAGAAAGAAAAGGATAGGAACAAATGGTGATGCTGCTGTTGGAGTCACATACCACACATCATATGCAATGATTGATGTTCTACAACACTGAGTATTCCCTGTGAGTCTCCACCTCAGGTACTAACTCAGCCCACACTGTTTCGCTTCCAAGATCGGACGAGATCGGGCATTAGCAGTGTGGTTTGATAGTAGAAGGATTTGGTCAGACGTCCAATGAGAGTGCACCTATATAGGGGGGGATAATTAGCTGGGTCTTATAGATATAGTGTGGATCTGCTTTTTGTGTTAGGCAGGAGACATCAAGTCCCACACCGGTGGTATTGTGTCCCTGGATCACAAATGAGAGTCCACGAAAAAGGAAGATATATGGATTTATGAGAAAAAAACGAAGATATATAGATTTATGAAAAAAAAAAAAAAAAACCCTAAAAAGGATAATGGAGATCAATTAGGCTGTAGTTATTAGGAACGGGTGATAAAAATTACCCGTCCGTATAGATACAAATGGATAAAGAAACACGGATCAAAAAAATTTTTTTTTTTTTTTTATATATGTGTACATTGGTACTGGTGTAAGGAACAGAAAATATGTCAAAGATAATTGTAGATACAAATAAATAGTACTGGTATATGCAATGAAATAATCACTAGTGACATGGGTGTCATTAGAAACACTTTGTGTGAATTGGAGCTGTTATAATCATTAGGATATAGGGAAATAGACATGAAATTCTCATATAACCCATGCAGCAATATGACAACAGGATCTGCAGGAGGAAAGTCAAAGAAGAATGCAGTATTTCTTTCCTATAAAATGCAGTTTTTAATCCTGATGCAATAAACTAAGATGCATAAGCCTGGCTTATGCATATACCAGTACTATTTATTTGTATCTACAATTATCTTTGACATATTTTCTGTTCCTTACACCAGTACCAATGTACACATATATATAAAAAAAAAAAAAAAAAAAAAATTTTGATCCGTGTTTCTTTATCCATTTGTATCTATACGGACGGGTAATTTTTATCACCCGTTCCTAATAACTACAGCCTAATTGATCTCCATTATCCTTTTTAGGGTTTTTTTTTTTTTTTTTTCCATAAATCTATATATCTTCATTTTTTTCTCATAAATCCATATATCTTCCTTTTTCGTGGACTCTCATTTGTGATCCAGGGACACAATACCACCGGTGTGGGACTTGATGTCTCCTGCCTAACACAAAAAGCAGATCCACACTATATCTATAAGACCCAGCTAATTATCCCCCCCTATATAGGTGCACTCTCATTGGACGTCTGACCAAATCCTTCTACTATCAAACCACACTGCTAATGCCCGATCTCGTCCGATCTTGGAAGCGAAACAGTGTGGGCTGAGTTAGTACCTGAGGTGGAGACTCACAGGGAATACTCAGTGTTGTAGAACATCAATCATTGCATATGATGTGTGGTATGTGACTCCAACAGCAGCATCACCATTTGTTCCTATCCTTTTCTTTCTTTACCCTGGTATATCCGTTGATTTGTTTCTATTATCACTTATTGCCAAACAGCTGTTATTCCTTCATTAGGATTATGACAGAATCTAAAATCAATTGACTTAATTGATCTCATTAATACAGATCATCTGTACTGGCCGGGTGAGAAAGGGTTTATGACTTGCAGTGTCTCTACCCCTCTCCATCTCATTTCCTGAGGCAGGACCAGAACATTTTTATCTGGGATCATTCACATCTCCTCAACCAGGGGCAATTATATTCTTAATATTTCCAAATAAATTTTGTTTTATCTGCTGACTAATCAACCTAGTGTTATTCATTCTAGTTATTTAACTACCATTAATGAGTGCGCCCACACAAGAGCCTTCTTCTTTCTCCCTTTTGTTTATGCATATGTCACTGGCTCTGGGCGCACCCCCAAACTGGACATTATATTAAAGATTTTACTTGAAAATTGTCCAAATTTGGTTTTTCTGTAATCAAAAACTATTTTCAGACCGGTGCCGGGTCGCCCCCTTTGTGTAACAATTCAATTACACACCAAGTCCAAACTACACATGGAAAATATAGCGTAAAAAAACACATGACATACAATAAAGTAAGATGTTACGTTGGCTTTTGTAGAAAACATTACCAAAAACAATGTATTTGCTGACACACACTTGAAGATGGGAGTAATATGCAACGTCACATGACACACATTTGAAAAAAGAACAAAACAAAACATAGAATGTTAATGCAAATACACATGCTCACCATTCTTCCTGGGCCTATCTGAATCCCGAACATGAGTTGCAGAGACTACTTCAGGAGGTATTACACTCCACATGGGCTCCTCATACTCAAGATATCTTGCAATATAGGGCTGCCCACCACCGGTTTTTCGAGCCGACTTCACCTCCTTGGCCATTTTGGACTTGACACGTCGCTTTATGTCATAGTACCGTTTGCGGCACGTGTCCTCCGTCCGCTTGACCACCCCCACACTATTGACAGCAGCAACAACTTACGCCCACAACACCGTCTTCTTTCGTGTTGGCACCTTGGCGGACTCAGGCCCAAATAGCTGCCGCTGATACTTCATCAGCTCCCGCAACAATGCCACAATTTCTGCATAACTAAACTTGACATTCCGCCCAGTCTTAGTAGTGGTGCGTGGCTGCGGAGCACTCTGACTGTCACTATCACTGTCACTTGAGGCTGCTGCAGCAACCTCACCCACCTCCTCCACCTCACTAACCTCACTCACACTCACCTCCTCCACCTGACCGACCTCCTCCCCCTCCACCTCACCCACCTCTGAGTCACACATAATTGTGTGTCTAAACACTTAACACAGAAAAATAAAAAGACAAACAACACACTCCTCCACTACCACTGCACAAATCACACACACACACACACACACACACACACACACACACACACACACACACACTGACAAGGGACTATAAATAAAAAATACTTGGACCAAAAATTAGACAAAACCACAAAAAACAAGACTACAAGAATGACAAGACTACTTTCAAACACAATACTACACTCAGAAATCGCCCAAAAAACTCCTTACCAAACCAACTACTCACCCTCCTCACCACTAACTAAACCCATGAGGTGCGGATAGTTTGGGGCGTATTTATATGGTTGCGCACAGACACTCCTACCATCTTAAACACAACCAATCACGAACGGGATGAAAAACGAAACTAAAAGTGAAAATGCGGCCGCAGGAAAAAAAAAAAACCCTGCCGCGTTTAACTTAGAAAAAAAAACCAGCAAAAAAACAAAAACACATACGCAAACGACAATGACGGACGTAAATGTGCCAAAAAACCCGACTGGCATCGACATCGGAAAACACGAAAACCATAAAGTCGACCGCTCGATAACTTGGCATATATAGTTTCAAAAAGTTGCATGAAAATGCACCCGATACAAGACGAGTTTAAACACTACACAAACCGACACAAACACGAATATTAGTAAATATTGGCCAAGGTGTTCTCTATCTATAAGGGGCTGTGTACTGATGTAAGCCCTTATCTCTGTAGAAGTGTCAAAAACTTATCTCATTAAGGCACAGGAACTAACTGTGTGCTCAGAAGCAGCACAAATCCCTGAGGAGAGTCTAATGTGTCTGCAGGTACAATGTGTAAGCCTGACCTTTCCAATATTATACTCTACCATTTTTGCTCCCTCTACAAATATGGTGATGAGCAGCATAAGTTAACATGCTGGCAGAGAAATTGAAAATGCTTCAGTTGAAGTGTGCCATGATGAGGAGTTTATTTGTGGAGCTGGTGCTAATAAGGATGTTGATGATGTTGATGATGAGGATGTTGTTTGTGTAAATCAGGCACGAGTGGAAACAGTTGTTGCCCATGATATGAAAAAGCCCATTATCATGCCTGGACATAAGACAAAAAATAAACAACCTCTTCTATGTGTAATTAATTCTACCCAAATTTAGTCTTGGCTTGGCTTGGGCGCCAATTTTAAAAAATTCCATTCTAATCAATGGGTTAAATGCTGATTGGCTGAGAGAGCAGTCTGTCAAGACTCTCAGTCAATCAATGTGTCCCTATAGACTACAATGTTGCAAAATGGCAGCCACCACTGTACTAATGACACCACCTCCCACACTACTGCCACTGCCACCTGCACCGCTGACACCCCCACACTGCCCGACCCACCATCACCCCCACACTGTGGATACAGATGGTACTCCCGCACTGAGGACACTGCTGGCACTCAAGCACTGCTGCCACTGCTGCCACTCTTGCACTGAGGACACCATTGACATGTCAGCACTGCTGACACCACCAGCATCCCAGCAGTACCGACACCACCAGCTGTCCAACACTGAGGATAGTGCAAGCACTGCTGACACTGCATGCACCCCTTCAGTGGGGAGACCCCTGGCACCCACACACTGTCGACACAGCCATCAGTCCCAACTTTGCCAGCATCTCTGAACAGAGGACACTGCCGGCACCTACGCACTGAGGACACCACCATTACTGCCAACACCCCAGCAATATGGACACAGCCGGCAATTCCACATTAAGGACACTGCCAGCACTGTCAACACTTTCGGCATCCCTGGCACCCCCACACTGCCAACAAAGGTAGCTGTACTGACACCAACTGCAACTCTGCACTGAGGAAACCACCATCACTGCTGACACTGCCATCACCCCAGTAGTACCGACACCACCGGCAACCCACACTGAAGACTCTGCACTGCCAACATCCCTGCACAGAGGACACCACTGGCATCCGCTGTCACAGTAAGTGCAGTATTGGTGAATCCGCCCTTAATTTTATCTTGCATTTTATCCGACTCACACTGTATCCCGCACCATATCCATCCCACACTGTATCGAACCCACACTGTATCCAACCAGCAATGTATCCAGCACTGTATCTGACTCAAACTGTATCCTGCACTGTATTTAACCCACAATGTATCTGACCCACAGTGTATTTTGCACTGTACCCAACCAGTAATATATCCCACACTGTATCCGACCCACACTATATCCAACCCACATAGTAATCAACCAGCACTGTATCCAACCCATCCTATATTAAACCTGCACTGTATCCAGCACTATATCAAACCTACACAGTATACAACTCACACTGTATCCCACATTGTATCTGACTCACACTGTATCTGAACCGCAATGTATACATCCCACACTGTATACCACACTTTAGCAAGCGAGCCTTTGGCCATTATTAGGGAAAACAATATTGTGAACTACTGTATGATGGCCCACAGCAGTAATGCCCCTTAGCAATGCCCACTGTAGTGGTAGTTCCCTTTATGCAATGGCCATAGTAGTGGTGTCCCTTATGCCCCCAGGAGTGATGACCCTTATGCAGTGTCCACACTAGTAGTGCCCCCAGTAGTAATGCCTCCTGTAGTCTTGCCCCCAGTAGTTTTTCCCCTGTAGTAGTTTTCCCAGTGGTAATGCCCTTGTACTATTGCCCCCATTAGTAGTGCCCTCAGTAGTAATGTCTACTGTAGTAGTGCCCCTTGTAATGCCCCCTGTAGTAGTGCACCCAGTGGTAATGCCCCCAGTAGTCATGCCCCCAGTATTAATGCCCCTTTGGCAATGCCCCCTGTAATAGTGCCCCTAATAATGCGCCCAGTAGTAGTGCCCAAAGTATTAATGCCTTTTTGTTAGTGCCTCCTGTAGTAGTGCCCCTTACACACACAAACTCCCCCCCACAATACTTACACTAAGCCCCGCTCCTGTGCCAAACTGCTGCTGTCCATCTGCTGCGGCTGCCTGCCACTTGTAACTATGGAGAGACGTCATGCACACTGTGGGACTCGGGAGCCGGCAGCCGCAGTTCAGAAATGAGCTGCTTCCAGCTGCCGCTGTAGGGAAGAAGCCGTATGTAAATATCAGTGGGTATCTGGCATTTCCCTGCAGCGTCGGACAGACAGACTGGGTTAGGTGGGCCGGAGAAGGCATAACTGGTTCCGTCTCCAAATGGAACTGGCGGAACACAGTTCTACCCCATTATGGCTCACTTTAACCCCTGATCTGTAATCAGTTAAACCACAGAATACTGATACTATCCTAATTTGGTAATTAAAGCCTGCATACAGTACATGACAATGACATCTCTGAGTTGTTACATGCTCTACATAGATTTTATTCTAAACTTCAAATTGCCTCCTCCGCGTCTCACAAATACAGTGGAATTAGAAGTTAAGAAGTTCAAAGTGTAGACATAAACAAATGGGTTAAGCATTGGTAGCATAGGTTGTACATCTAGATGAAAACAAAGTTGTCCTGCTATTTATCTAATTATATGGCCTCTAATTGTAAGTTTTATTGCACAGTTTTTGTAATTTAGTGACAGATGTACTAAATAAAGAGGTGATAAGTGTAAAATGCGCTATTACCAGCGCTATTTAATATTTACATTGATCAGCTACAGTGGGGCAAAAAAGTATTTGGACAACCACCGATTGTGCAAGTTGACCCACTTAAAAAGATGAGAGGTCTGTAATTTCCATCATAGGTACACTTCAACTGTAAGAGACAGAATCTGAAAAAAAAAAAACCCAGGAAATCACATTGTATGATTTTTAAACAATTTATTTGTATAATCTTGCAGAAAATAAATATTTGGACAATCAAACAGTTTAACTCAATACTTTGTAATATACTACAACCTCGGTTGGCAATTACAGAGGCCAAATGTTTCCTGTAGTTCTTGAACAGGTTTGCACACACTGTAGCAGGTATTTTGGCCCACTCTTCCATGCAGATCTTCTCTATATCTGTCATGTTTTGGGGCTGTTGCCGGGCAACACGGACTTTCAACTCCCTCCACAGATTTTCTATTGGGTTTAGGTCTGGAGACTGGCTATGCCACTCCAGGACCTTGAAATGCTTCTTACGGAGCCACTCCTTAGTTACCCGGGCGGTGTGTTTGGGGTCATCATCATGCTTGAAAACCCAGCCACATTCCCTCTTCAATGCTCTTACTGAGGGAAGAATGTTTTTGCCCAAAATCTCACGATACATGGCCCCATTCATCCTCTCCTTAATACAGATCAGTCGTCCTGTCCCCTTTGCAGAAAAGCAGCCCCAGAGCATGATGTTTCCACCCCCATGCTTCACAGTGGGTATGGTGTTCTTGGGTTGCCATTCATCATTCTTCTCCCTCCAAACACGGCGAGCTGTGTTTATACCAAAAAGTTAGATTTTGCTCTCACCTGACCACATTACAGTCTCCCAATCCTCCTCTGGATCATCCAGATGGTCACTGGCAAATTTTAGACAGGCCTGGACATGTGCTGGCTTAAGCAGGGGGACCTTTTGGGCGCTGCAGGATTTCAATCCATGATGACGTAGTGTGTTACTAATGGTAACCTTTGTGACTGTGGTCCCAACTCTCTTGGGGTCATTGACCAGGTCCACCCGTGTAGTTCTTGGCTGATTCCTCAATGTTCTCATGATCATTGATACCCCACAAGGTGAGATCTTGCATGGAGCACCAGGTCGAGGGAGATTTAATAATTGCGCCAACAGTTGATCTCTTCTCACCAAGCTGTTTGCCTATTGTCGAGTGCTCATCCCAGCCTTGTGCAGCTCTACAATTATGTCCCTGGAGTCCTTAGACAGCTCTCTGGTCTTGTTCATGGTGGAGAGGTAGCAGTTTGACTGTTTCAGGGTGTGGACAGGTGTCTTTTATACAGATAACCAGTTCAAACAGGTGCCAATAATACAGGTATCGAGTGGAGGATAGAAGAGCTTCTAAAGAAGAAGTAACGGGTCTTTAAGAGCCAGAAATCTTGCTGCTTGGTAGGTGTCCAAATATTTATTTTCCACAAGAATATACAAATAAATTGTTTAAAAACCATATAATATGATTTCCTGTGGGGTGTTTTTTCAGATTCTGTCTCTCACAGTTGAAGTGTACCTATGATGGAAATTACAGACCTCGCTCATCTTTTTAAGTGGGTCAACTTGCACAATCGGTGGCTGTTCAAATACTTTTTTGCCCCACTGTACATGTAAATAAACAGATTACATAAAGAAAATCACTTTCTACAGTTTCTGCAAACTTTTAACAATTTCACTATGGTGGCAGAAATTATTCAGATTTTACTTAAACATTTAATTTGCCTTTTTGTGGCTGAATGTTTTTCACTAATTGGCAGACTTGTCTGTCGACTGTGGCTGTTTTAGGCATGGGCTAGCAGGGCGGCTACCTGAGGTATTGTGGCCTGAGGTCATGGCCGCAGTAACCCTGCCAGTGCAATCTGATTTGCGTGCACCTGCCTGTTGCTAATACCGTGCTGGCCACCTCTGGCTGCTCGCCCCACATTTGCTAATTTCTGCTACTTACTTCCGCCCAGCTTCATGCACCATCCTTGCCTTCTGAAAAGGAATATACAAAAGAGGTATCACTGAACAAAGGAGCCAGAGCCCTGGAGATAGGTCAGCAGAGGAAATCACCAGTGACAAAAGAGAGGAAGCAGCAGAAGGAACAGTCACAGACAAGCTACACGACCTACCCAGCTGTGCAACCAAAGGTTCTAAATGCGAATGCACATCCCCCACTGCACTGAGAGGAGGCAGTGCTCCTTATTAGCACCTGCAAATGCCCATGCAATCAGGAAGGGGATCAGGGGATCCACAACTGATACTGTACCAACATTCAAGCAATATCTCTTAAATATGGGAGGAGGATGGGCAACAGTGGGCTGCCACAGTGGTATAAACTGAGAATTCTTCATGCAAAGGAGCAGAGGACACCCAAGACATGCCCTGCCCATCCACCTGGGGCACCAGTAGATCAAGAAGACCCCCATTCCATTGGGCCTGAGCCTTCCCATGGCACTGGGGCAAATCACACCCAATGGAAGACACACATGCACCACAGGAGACTCACCTGTAATTTGATGGTGAAACCGCACAACCACATTCCCCGAGGGCCAAACTACCATGGTGATACAAACAGCTATCAAATTGAGCCACAACATCAGCAGTGGAGGGGTTACAGGAGTCTTCTTGACTCTCCACTAGGCACTCAACCGCTGCTTGCACCCACTAAGATTCACCCCTGCAACTGAGATGGGCACCTCAAAATTGGATGGATCCACTGCAGAGCAGACTGGAGCCCTCAACACACTACACAACATTTGCCACGCATGCTCAAAGGACACCCTGGTAGGATGGCCAGCCACTAAGCAGGAAGATGCACAGTGACACATGGCTAATGGCACATCCACAACCCTAGATTCAAGCTAAATGGGCTGGGACCATGGCTAGAATGCAGGGATGCTTGGCCATCACAGTAGAGAACAGAGGTAGATAAAGGCTAAAGAGTAAGAAGACCAGGGGAAAGGAAGTATGGAATGACAGGAAAGGCAGAAAGTAGCACAAAGGCACAGATACACAGCACAGTAAGTAGATCAAAACACTTGCCTGTTCCTATGAAAACACTGAAAGAGGCCGTTTCTGGTTGTATAAGGCAGAGATGTGTCCGTCTTCTGTACATCATTGCTGAAGTCACATTAAGCATCCCTTGTAGTTGCACCTAGATGCTCGGCATGAGTAACGCTGGGCATCTCTTTATACATTTTCCATGAAAATGTATCTTATTTGTATCACTGAAATAGGATGCATAAGCAGACTCTGCTGATTAACATTATATGTATTTGCATACAAAATGTTATGTTACAGTGTTTTCTTAGAAAACACTGTGATGTAGCATTTCATATGCAGATACAGCCCAGTCACACACAAAATATACGCATGCTGCATATCATTTTAATCCCCAGTCTGTCTGTGCATCTTATTCACATAGTGAATTTGATGCCCAACCTTAGTAGTGTTACATGAGAACTACCAGCTCACTCATGCCAGGAATCTTGCACTGCATGTTGTATTGAGACTAGATGTATGAGTACCAATTTGTATACCACCTCTGCACCTAGCTATTGGCTAGCAACCAAAAAACAGTAACCCCTTATTATGCTGCAATTGTGTGTTCTACATGTCACCTAGCCTGGCATTAAAGGCCTGTCCTGCACATGTGGATGCCCTCCATCATCAAAAGATAAATGGAATCATATGTTAATGCTGTTGGCCATTTGCTATGTTTACTATAATAATGGCAATACCTGTAGGTAGATGCACCAAAATTACTATATAATTAGCATAAATAGGAGGGATCAATAGGATATCAGAAATGGCCACCAATTGTCATTATTATCATAATTAGTTTGTATTCTTCAAATCAGTGCAATGTGTCTGTCTCACGATCAGAATAGGGCATATTTTTTCATGAAGACAATTCTACAGTACTTTGACTTTGCTTACATGCCAACTCCAACCCCCATCCTGGTCCCAACAGCACAAGTTGATGTAAGGGCAAAATTCTTCTCAGTAATTATAGGATAAGATGCATAAGAATACCTATAGGCAGAAATACAAATGATAGCCAGGACTGGAGTTATCCTGCTTATGAACAATGAGAGCGGCTAAATGGTAATACCATATATCATCAGGCAGTTTCTTAGCAACTCTAATACACTTTAAAATCTATCTTACTGAAGTTAAAGTATGGCTTATGTGCTAAACCAAGGACTTCAATTTATAATAGACAAGAAATCATAACATATGAAGAGTAGAAAACACTGTTATGATCTATAAGATAACTGCTGTTATGATCTATAAAATACACTGTGAATATCAGCTGAATTTATAGTATAAATATACAGTACTATGAGAGTGACTTAGGGATAGTCTACAGAGTTATTTTATATAATAATAGACTAATGCTGCTCCTCACCTCTCTGGGGGGAATTCAAGTGTTTTGCCAGCCAGGGGTCACTAGATGGCACCCGACGGAGCAGACTTTACTTTATGTTGTTCCTTAATTTTGATGGGCTGGTAACTAGTTGTATCATATCTTAGTAACCTCATTGGATACAATAGACTAGAACTAATCTCTCTAGTTTACACCCTCAATGTTTAGGGCACAGATATTTACTTCATACTTTATGCACCTCCAGACTGAAAGTGGTGTATGTATTATACTTGTATTAATTGCAAATTTTAGAACTTCGGGCCTAATTCAGACTTGATCATAGATGTGCGAAAAAAAACGCACATCTACGATCAAAATCTATGACATACGGGGGATGCCCAGCACAGGGCAAGTCTGCCCCGCATGCCGGGTCCTGCCCCCCCAAAGACATGTGAAAGCATTGCACAGCGGCAATGCTTCCACACCTGTCGAGTAGCTCTCTGCCTATGCAGCCTTGCTGCGTAGGCAGGCGGTTACCCATCATGTTTAGTGTTGCAATAGCTGTGTGTGACATCACGTAGCCACCATGGCCCACCGCACAAATGGTGATGACACACCTGCGAGGTTCAGACCGCACCCCCCGAAAATGCCACCACAATGCCACCAATATGCCCCACCACAGCCTCTGCCTGTCAAACAGGCAGAGGCAAACGCACAAGTGAGTTGCCATCACACCTGAGCCAAAAAATTTTTACTTTCTGTATATCACACAAAATGTCTGTCCCGTGGAGCTGGGACTCCCATGCCGCTACGGGGGCTGTGGGAGCTATTTTTATGCAACCTCCGCACCGGCCCATCTACATTAAAAAGAAAACACTGAAAACTTTTTCGCAGCAGCGGGCAGATGTTTTGGTAATCCATTCCTGGTGATGTAATTTCTCGCAAGACATATATATATATATATATATATATATACACACATATATGTATATATACAGTATATATATATATATATATATATATATATATACAAGATTTTTATTAGCTCCACCCCTAGACCCGGAGTTCCTGAACCTATTTTTGCAGAAAAATAGTGCTGTTCACACCCAGGGCCGGATTAAGCCTTGGGGATGCCCAGGGCACTTAAGAAAGGGGTGCCTCGATGAAAGGTGGGGGATGCATATTCGATTATGTATACCTCCCAACATGTCCCATTCCAGGAGGGACAAAATGCTTTCAACCTGGACTTCCCACTTAATACATGATTGGCGTCACCTGTGTTGAACTATTTAATTGATAAGAAGGGTACTTGAACACAGGTGATGGTAGAGAGCATTTTGTCTTTCCTGGGAGAATGGGTCATGGTGGGAGGTATAGATTCTGTATATTAAATTTAAACCAATAATGTATATTAATTTTTACTACAATGCCTGGGTACTGTTTATAGCTCCACCTAATTGAAAGACCACTATTTTATAAACTTTTCCTGTAGTGGAACAAAAACAACTTAACCTTAAAATAAACATAGAAAAATAAAATAATTTATCTTGTCACATGCAAGAATAGCAGCAGCCCCTGTATTACTTACACACTGGGACAGGACTCATGAAGACTATCTGTGTGTTTCTGTATCTCTAGACCCAAATGGTTTAGTTGCATAACAGTTTACACAAGGCTCCGACACCAAAGCAGGGAAGAGGAGAAGCTGGGATCCCTTTGTCACTTACAGCTCTCTCCACCCTCCTATCTCTCCTCTGGTCGAAAAGCTCTGTCGGTATCTCATGAAAACATTGCAGTTTTCCTGAACATCGTAGTTTGCCAAACATCACATTGCACAGTGGCCACATTGTGCCCGCACAGACATTCATATTACGGGCGCATCCCCGAAGGATGTATCCGCAAGATAATTGACAGTGGTGGGCATTGGGCTGGTGGCAACGTGGCATTGTGGGTGCATGGTTTGGCAAACAGGGGGCATGTCTGCAGCATTTTTGAGGCAGCTGCGTGAAATCACATACAGCCGCTCTGAGAAAAAAAAATGGCGCTGGACCACCTGTCAATGCAGCCAAGCTGCGCAGGCAGAGGTTGACCTTAAATCTATGTGTCCACAATTATATTTTGGATGCATCCAAAAAAAATTGGACGCGTTGGCCCCATAAACATGCTGAGCAGCCTTGCCCTGTGCTAGGAGGCCCACAGAATGTGAGTAGATGGATGCAGAACTTCTTTGAATAACCCCTGTATGCTCTGTTAAGCGAACCTTAATTACTATAGGGTGGGGGGAAAAAACAACAACAACAATGCATTCCCCAAAGTGTCACACTAATGCAGTGGATCTGATACATTTTGGAGTTATTGATGGTGAGTGATGGAATACTTCACTGCTTGCTTGTCTGCACCCAGGCAGCCACTTTACTTCCCAGACTACAGTACATAAGCAAACAACACTTGATACTGCTTGAGGAATCGGCCAGGTGCTCTGAAACGAGTATCGTTTTCTCCTAGAAGTCAGGCCCGCATTAATGGCCACAAGGGCCTGGCGCTGAAAATATTCAATGGCCTATTGTTAGAAATAGGGGAGGTGTGATCAGTGCTTTGTGGACTTTGGCCAGAGCCATATGGGCGGGTTCAGTATGGTATGCCGGCGGCCGGGCTCCCGGCGACCAGCATACCGGCGCCGGGAGCCCGACCGCCGGCTTACCGACAGTGTGGCGAGCGCAAATGACCCCTTGCGGGCACGGTGGCGTGCTATTTTATTCTCCCTCCAGGGGGGTCGTGGACCCCCACGAGGGATAATAAGTGTCGGTATGCCGGCTGTCGGGATTCCGGCACCGGTATACTGTGTGCCAGGATCCCGTCAGTCGGCATACTGAAGACCACCCATATGGGCATGTACACCCCCTATATTATCAGCTCTAATGTCTCCCTAAATATGTAAAAATAAAAAATGGGATAATTTTGTGAGAAAAATAGAAGTGCAATCTTAATAGTTAGGATTTATGGCCAACTATGTGGCCAGCTGGTGGCTAGTGATCATTATGCTGCTATGATAATGGGACTATTTTTATATGGAGGCCTGGAGCTTGAGCTCCATCTGTCCCATTGTTAATCTTGCCCTGCTAGAAGTGACCTATTTTATTCATTTTCTGCTTTATTTGTTTTTCTATTAATTGCCTTTATGTCTGATGTTATTTTTAATATTACGCTTGTCCATGACAGATATTGTTTTGTACTATTAATGCCACTTATTAATATTTATATAATAAATGTTATTTAAACCTAAAAGGAATATATCCTCCATTATTGAATTAAATCCTTTATTAATGGTTCTAAGGTGTTATCCAATGGTACAATTGCTGTTATAATCACTTTTTCCTCTCCCATCTACACATTACAGGGTAGCTCTACCTATATGTATGAATAAGGGTATGCCTATTCACAGTATAGTGTCATAGGTACGATTCATCTAAAGTAAAATCTATGTACCTTTCCATCTTCCAGCAGCATATAATCCTTCTTTTTACATGTATATACCCAATCTATATCCCCTACCCCATGCACATGGGTTCATTTTATTGCAAATTAAATAACCTACTAATATATCATTAGAGGGTAAGAGAAAACCAGATCAGCCAAAAGAAACATATGCAAACAAATAGAATAAATAAAAACTCCAAACTTAAATGCTAAAATGCTTTTTGAATATGTAACTAACAGGAAAAAGAACAATTCAGATGTTCTTAGCACATGTTTGGCCAAACACTTTCTAAGAACTTTACTTATACTCTATGTTAATTGTAAGTTTATCAAAATAATTTTGACTATCAACATTCTTAGTGCATTGAGTGTGCATCTGCAATTTTTTCCTGTAAGGTACTAGAAGCATCAGCATGGTGCCACATTTTATTATGTTTAATATGAGGATATGCAGTCCAAGTTACCCCCCCCCCCCCATTTTCCTCTATATTTGTGTATATATTGTGCACTTGGAGGTTGAGACTCTTTCTCATTGGTATTATCACCCTTTCCATTTGGCCTTAGGTGTTCTTAATTAGAATAGGTGCCTATATTGTTGTCTACATATTAAAATGGGCAGTATTTAAAGCTAAATCAATTGATAGAATGTGTTAGTATTAGGGATGTTAGTGAACAAAATGATGAACTTCCCCCTAATGCGGTGGATGGACCCTCATTTATGTCCAAATGTGCTAAGAACTTCACTTATATTCCATGTTAATTGTAAGAGTTTATCTAAAGTATTTTAACTATCAACATTCTTAGTGCTTATAGTATGCATATGCATTTTTGTTTTTCTTGTATGGTACTAGAAGTCTCAGAATGGTAGCACCTCTTACTCTGTTTAAAATTAGGATGTGCACTCCAAGTTCCCCCTTTTTCTCTATATACTGTATGTAAATATATTGTACACTTGAATGTTGAGACTCCTACTGTTTGATATTGACACATCTACAGTACCATATGCCCTTAGGTGTTTTTAATGAAAACAGGCTAAGCTTCTCAAAGTCTGGAAAAGAATATACAGTTGTCGTCGTCGTCGTCATCATCATCATCAATATTATTATTGTCATTGTCATTAATAAAGTATACCATAATCAAAAGAGGTTTTCCAAATTGTAGAAAATATAGACAATCTTTTGATGAACAAAAATAGCAGAAACCATATTTAGGGATCTGCATCATCTTTGAAGCTATACTTACAATAGCAATATATTCCATTAATTATGAAATTATCATGCACAATTTTGGAGATTTCTGCATAATCCAAATTTTGTTTTACAAAGCAAGTTTATTGAAATTATTAGGAATGATTTGTGTGCAGGTGTAGATACTTACATAGTTATATGGGCACACACCAACGGATGACTCAAGCTATGAGCAGTTAAGTTACTAAACCAGTGGTGTTGGTTTATTGAAGTATTAGAGGTGCAGTCATACTCACTTTTGTATACACACTGGATCTCATGGATTGAACGTTCAGTGTAGCGGTGTTCTATACAACTTACCAGCCAGTGATCGTATGTTGCTTGCAGGTAGTGGTGAAGAAAGCTGGAACAGCTTCATGCAGGTAATCACTGGGATCTCTCACTTTCTATACAGGAGAGTTCTGTTTACTGTCATGTTACTTCTCACACAGTATCTAAGGATCTAGATGGCTGCAGACACATAATGCTGCAGTGCAATGAATGGACAAACCTAACTGGATCATAATGCTCAGCATATATGCACAGTGAGGAGATAGTGCTTGAGTGCACTTCTTTCTAAAGAACATGAGGAAAAGGGGGCAAGAATGTATATTTTTAATTAAAAGTTAGGAAAATTAGCGCAAATGAAACTTACGGGTTTCTTATAGCTCGCAGTGTTTCAACTGTTGTAGAGTTAATGTTGTAGATTTATGTTATCAATGGTTATATTTGGCTCAGTCACTGTAATTGTAATTACTTCAACTCTTAGACACAGAATTTACAGTACACGGTAAAAATGTTCTTTAATGATATCAACTTTTATATGATGCAGCACACTCAGTCATACTGGTATTGTGGAACTCTACCAATCCTCCCAAATGCAAGGACTGGTTCCATAAGAATGATTATTTTATGTCAGTGGAAGATATCTTGAGCTTCGCAACAGGTAAACCTTCTGATTTTTCTAGCATCTGGTTCCCTTGGTTGGACAATTAGTTCTTAGCTGATTATATGACCTACATGTATGCAATCCCACCAGACATGTAGTCTGAGTTCCTGGATTTTACACCAAGGCAATTGATTCCTCCCTTATCCATCCATCTGACATACTGTACTTTTTTCCTACCCTTAAAAAAAATAAAAAATAAAGAATCACAAGTTATTCTATGTGTACTATATTCCTTATTGAACTGTTTTATTCTCACTCTTGATTAATTAATGTTTCTGTATTATTGCCCCGGTGATGGAGTGACCAGTTTTTTATGTTTTTATAAATTTGAATGTCTCAATGAAAACAGAATATTAAAAAAAAATCACTTTTAATGATCTCTCATGGAACTGTTCTAAATTAGAAGCAATTATATAAAATATACCAATATGAATGAAGATGGAGATTACCACTATGCTGCTCTCATTATTTAAACTCAAGGTTCTGAATCTGTAAGGCAGTCAATACCCAATAATGTATATTTCAGGACCAGGGACAAAACAGTGTAGAATTTTAGTCACGTACAGTAAAGTGCTAATAAAACAACATGTAATCCTTTACTACAGCACTAATATTAAGTTAAATGTGATGCAAAAGATGAAATACATAGACTTAAAGAAAAATTACCATACTAGGCTTGACTTATGTCAAGCATTTGATAAAAATACATATTTAGTGCATCAGGATTTGATGTTTATAATTGGGGATCCTTACTGAACCATGGGAGATTTTCATTTTCATATAAGTGAATATGAAAAACTTTCCTAATTAAAGAACTTTCCTTTTAAGCTTTTGTCCAGAGGGTAATATAAAGTAGTGCAACACTACTGAAGATTAGTTTGATTGAGGATAAGTTTACAAGTACATACAATATAGTAAGATGCTATATTTTTATAGCACAAAACCTTTACAATTTAATTTATAGTTTACTTAGCATATTTCATAATGAAAATTAAAAAGCTAATTAGCGATAAATAGCAATCCTCATGTATAAAGAATATTATTGTCAGCAGAGGCTGCAGTGTGTAAGTTGGTTTGAACCCTTATTTCATAAAAAAAAATCAAATTAATCATATATTGTAAATTAAGAAAAGTCACACGCTAAAGATTATTTTAATCAAATTTTTACTACACATATGTTAAGACAATATAATAATGTTAACATATTAAATATGAATCTGTAGTATTTATTATGAGAATGAGAATGCAAGGCATTAATGTCCTGATTCTTGTTTGTAAGTAAAGCAAAAAGGAAGCAACTGCGCAAAACCATGTTGCGCTGCAGGCATGACAGATGTAACATGCACAGATATATAGGTTAGGGTGGGGTATGTTCAGACTGATATCTAAATTGCAGTGGAAAAAGAAAGCTGTCTAACATATGTGGGTTACATGCAAAAGCAGCCAGTATTTACCCTGAACAGAAACAATATAAATGTAATGTGATTGCATAATTGCTTTGACAAATCAAGAGAATGCACTGCCAGGAAATATTTCAATGATGAACGTCCTCTCTTCTGCACCAGGTTTAAGTTTCCAATTGAAGATTTTGGAACTGATAAAGGTATGAGTACAAAAATGCAGTTTGAACACAGTCATAACAAGGCAGCCACAAATTAAAAATGTTTGACTTTCATACTGAATATCTTGATACATGTTCTGGTGTATAGCTGTGGCCATAGTAAATATACAGCAGGTAATAATTTATCCTCAAATTGATATTGATCACTGGCAAATATTTACTTTTAGAACTGATACGGATAATAGAAAAATGGCCCTACTTTAAGTAAATTGCGCACACTTCCCTCATCAAATTAATTTTTCCAGGCATAGATGGACGCATGTTCAGTAGTTATGAAGTTAATTTTATAGCCCACAGTTGGAATCATAATTGAGACCAACACTAAACGAGGCTCTACATTATAAACTGTATTTTACCTGATCCCACCAAATAATCAATGCTATTTTGGTGCTTTAAGCATTGGGATGATATTTTAAAGGAATGCATGTATAATACTTCAAAAACAAGATAATATTCAATAAATTGCTGTATCATATATTTCTGATTAGTCATTAGACATTAACTCCTTCAGTTAATATATATCAATATATCAATGGTACATTCCTTTTACCTGTTTTAGAAGTAAGGTTTTAGTAGAATGCAAATTGAAAACAGAAAAAAAATCCGGATTTTTCAAAAGTTATCTACTGTACTTTATTATTTCTGCATTCCTCTACTTTCGTCTGCACATTATTTTTCATATAAAATAACAAAATAGAATGCAAATTGACAGCAAACCACTTTAAAAATAATACACCATAATTCATAATTTTATAAATTACTTTCACAATTACTCATGTGTATTATGTACTGTAGGTGGACAGCATTCTTTAACATGTTAACTTGATAAGCTAATAATTTATATTTCCTACAATTCACATCTTTCCTTATCTATAATTTTTGTTCTCTCTTTCACTATTTAATTATATTGTTTTACGAAATTACACACACATATATATATATATATATATATAAATAGCAGTGAGGCGGCACCCGGGTAAAAGAAGACTTAAAGGCAGGAGGTTATTTGCAACATTTCAAAGTTTATTTACTTCGTCATCAGGATCATAATGGCATAGTTTGCCAACATTTCAGTGCCATGCAGCATGCTTTTTCAAGGCTGTATGTTTTGCTCCACAGCATACAGCCTTGAAAAAAGTGTCCTGCGTGGCACTGAAACGTTGGCAAGCTATGCAATTGTTACTACTTTGATGCACTGAAGCTTCATTTTTTTTCACCAAGTCCATTGAGTGCCACCTGGTTCTTACCAATTGGGAGTGGGTAGAAAGTCATCCCTCTCTATAGGACCGCCTGTACCTACATGTTGCTGTAAGGATGGCACCATGGCAGTTGTAATCTATAAGGGGAGTGATGACCAATTCCATGCTTTATATATATATATATATATATATATATATATATATATATATATAAATTGGCAAATGTAGGTATGGAGCTTGAATAAGCTTTCAGCTGTATATAAAAAAAATCCAACTCACAAAGGATTACACATTGACACTTGTGGCTTCAGGCCAGATCTAAACCCCATTTTCTGTATAAGGACTGCTGCTCCCCTTCTTTCCACAGTCCTTGACTCTCACAGGTCAAGCCAATCTGTCAGACAAAGATAAGGAGGTGGCGCTCCTTAGAGAATAAATTAATTTATTCACAGTCACACAATAGAAAAAAAATAGTTAAGATCCAGTAAAGTGAACTAGACAGCAAACTGGTCTGGTTACCACATGGTGTATTACAATCCAATCCAGAAAATACCTCCCATGCCTCCGGCACACAACCTGTACCGTGGACCATCTGAAGAAAGCTGCAGCATGCCGGGGCCACCAAAGGACACAGGAGCACCAGGGAGATCCAGATAACTCAGATACAGTTTCACCAAGATACAGTAGGCCCTGATGCATTTTGTCAACAGCGCCTGGCTTGAGGCACCTGGTAGGTATATACATACATGCATACATACACACTTATATTCATAACTTGTGACCAGCACTTGTGGAAAAGGTGCTACAATTTATTCATAAATTAAAAACACTTCAGAAACGAAAGGTAAGTTGGTCCTGCAGCAATGACAAAGTCGAAAGGTCAAAAATGTGAAACAACATGAGTAAACCTGTCAAAAAATGCAGATATTATTTGGTATTAGGCCCTTGCAATAGTGCATGAGGGGTATGAAGGGTGGACATATATAGTGCAATTTAAAGGAGTGCATGAAGGACTATGACAGAACATTTGTGACTTGCTAAACAGAGGGTTGATTATTGAACCTAACAGCCATTATGCCTCCCTGAATAAAAAAAAATCAGAGTCAAAGAATGACAGGACTTCCAGCTACCTACCACTGAACCATGTACAGTATAAGGAGGTAAACATGAACTTAAAAGAAAGTGTTGTTCTACTTAGATGATTTAGTCTTGTTCTGCAACACCTTTGTCATACTACTGTGTGTTATGAACCACCTACAGTAAGCGCAGTTGAACCGCAAATCACGGATTGTAGGCATAAATTCAGAATTATGTTTATAAAGGGAAAATACAATGGAAGGGTAGTGTAGGTAATCTTGATAATGCAATTACTACTTAAAAAGCAGGTTACTGGAAATTGCAGGAATACATAGAATGACAGTGCATTTCCCAATGCAGATATTGTTAAGAATGCAGATAAACTTGGCAAGCAGATATTCTTGGCGTGGCAGATATAATTGACAGTGCAGACAAACTTGGTAATGCAGAGACACCTGGGGATACAGAAACACTGAGACTCCAGGAATTAATGCAGATAATTGCAAGCTAAATCAGACTACAGAGTAGTCACATTAGCAAGGCCAATTAAGGTCCTGGATAACTTATTAACAAATAAGTATGTAAACCTGGTGAATGGTCAGAAGTTCCTGAGTTATCTGGCAGACTCAATACAAACACAAAGGCCCTCATTCCGAGTTGTTCGCTCGGTATTTTTCATCGCATCGCAATGAAAATCCGCTTAGTACGCATGCGCAATGTTCGCACTGCGACTGCGCCAAGTAACTTTGCTATGAAGAAAGTAATTTTACTCACGGCTTTTTCATCGCTCCGGCGATCGTAATGTGATTGACAGGAAATGGGTGTTACTGGGCGGAAGCACGGCGTTTTAGGGGCGTGTGGCTGAAAACGCTACCGTTTCCGGAAAAAACGCAGGAGTGGCCGGAGAAACGGTGGGAGTGCCTGGGCGAACGCTGGGTGTGTTTGTGACGTCAACCAGGAACGACAAGCACTGAACTGATCGCACAGGCAGAGTAAGTCTGAAGCTACTCCAAAACTGCTACGAGGTTTGTGATCGCAATATTGCGATTACTTCGGTCGCACTTTTAAGAAGCTAAGATACACTCCCAGTAGGCGGCGGCTTAGCATGTGTAACTCTGCTACATTCGCATTGCGACCGATCAACTCGGAATGAGGGCCAAAGTCCATAAACATAGCAGAAACATTAGTAACCTAGCATTGAGTGCTGGGATCAGGAGAACTTAAACAGACAGGTCTCAGCTGATAATTGAGTTATCAATTATCTGACACCTAAGTACAAATCAGAGTCAGATGAGCAGTAGCTCTGTGAAGAACAAGTACTTTATCTCAGATAACCAAAGGCCTGGCAACCTTTAGTGGCAGGGAAGTGATGTAGCCAGGTAATATGAAATATCAGAGTCCTAACTACTGTGAAGTATGTGGGACATATTGTCAGCCAATAAGGCAATGCTTACTATGCTAAAGAGGAAATTGTGTTGAATGTGTGTCCTACTTTGAATTGTGTCCTACTTTGGATTCTGAGGATACTACAGAAGCACATATATGACTATGTAGAATGTTTTCATTAATCAAAAAAAGCCTAATTGTAAAAGCCTACTAGAAAATGTATTAAAACATTACCAAAGCACTTCTCCAAACAGCAACCCACAGGCCGCCTGTCAGTACAGGTAAATCAAGATGAAGTAACAGGCTGGAAGTCTTTGCACCAATACAGCAAGGTGTGCAAAGCCCATAATGAAAAGTGGCGCATGATGGAATTGTCCTTGGCCCCTGTACCCATACTTATGTTGTAAATTAAAAACGACAGGCACGGTTTAATAAACCAAGCACTTCATAGACAGAGATTTGATTGGACCCCCACAAAAGAAGAAAATTTGGTGATTTGGTTAAACAATCTACCAATGGGCTTAATACTTACTATATCACATTTGTAGCATCAATGTGGTGATGGCTGACCAACTACTGCCACATTGATGCCACTTTTGTTGATGCTCCCATGCTGTGAATATCGAGTGAAAGGATGGTACGACTATTTTTGTTTTATAAATCTACTTTATTTCTTCACTTTGTCTGGAGAGTGCCCTTCACACTGCAATTGCAGGGTAACCACTATATTTGTTGACTGCATCAAGAATGTACTGAGATTGCTATTCTTAGTTTTGTTTTTCTTTACCATGACATTATCATATTGTCATATAAGTGTGTGTGTGTGTGTGTGTGTGTGTGTGTGTGTGTGTGTGTGTGTGTGTGTGTGTGGAGTATTTTAGAATTATACAGGAATGCATTTTTGCATTCTGTGATGAATAAAGATACTTTACATATGAGTGCAATTTGATCTTTAAACTAAATATAATCAGCAGTTATAATGCGTAGTTGGGCACATCTTATGTTAATGCCCTGTCAAGTGAAATTCTCTTGAACTCTTTTACAAGGGTATAACCTGCCAGGAAATGCTTTTCTCTTCTCATTAATTATTGCATAATTAAAATGCTTGTATCATTGCAAACTCCAAGAACTACAAGGAAGCAATTAAGGACTGTTATTACAAATCTTTTTAATACTACATTACTTTACCATTTAAGTAGATATATTGGCTTTCAATCAGCTTGTCCTTGAGAACCAATGGATTCCATTTTGCTGCAAGAGTTAGAAAAGGTCATCATCATAATGGGGCATAATGGAACAAGGAGACAGAGTGTGGCAGGCTTGTATAGGAGTTAAAATTCAATGAATGTTATGCATTAGTAGTTCTGAAGTACATTTAGTCAAATAGAAAAAATAAACTGCAAGGATAAAAAAATGAATACTCTGAGTTTTTTGCCTGTATCAATAACACTTATATTACTGATGTGTATTATAAAAATAACCAAGAAAGCATTCTCCATATATCTACAATATAAAAGTAATATTACTGCTGTATCATTGCACTATCAAGCATTTTTAAATTCTATTCCTTTGTAATCAGAATTCTGCTGAAGCAAAAATAGTGTCGCTAAATGATACTAAGTGAGCAATGTATTATAAATGCAACCTTAAATTGCTAGTCCATACAGTGTGGCTTATTCTGTTATAGACCAAAATCTATGAAACATATGGGGTGTTTGAACTGCGTTCTACACATGTAGTATATGGTCACTGAATATGAGAAGGCATGCAAACATTTTAAATACAGCACCTTACAATTGTCTAATAACTGACAATTCAAAGAGGTCATAGAGTAGTTGAGGCCGTTATTCCAACTCAATCTAAAACTAGGTACATGATAGCGTGATTTCTCTACTGAACCAACGAACGGCATGTCCAGTAGGGGGGGGGGGACAATATCAGCTCTACACAACTAAGCAATTTGTTTGTCAAAGTTTGCCAATTTTCTGATGAATGATCATTTGTCCCCCCACAAGAAGGATGCCGTAGTCACTAATAATTGTAGGAAATATGGGTAGATTATCGAGAATGCCCACACACTACACTATATTGGGCCTGTTGGCTGATATCTTTTGGAAAGTTTTAACAGTCTGATAATCAAGGCATGCGTATCATTATGTTTTTGGCCCATTTTATTGGCGTTTGTTGAAAACGGTCATGCCTACATATTAAACCAAAAAACAAACACATCACTCAATTATTGCCAAATGGACCTAATAATTGTTTATTGTGTACCTAGCTTAAGTTTGACCACATGGGGCTCACCAAGTAACACACATATTAATAGATTGTAGTTATAAATTTTATATATTTTAAAATGGCTCCACATGCAGTAAGTTAGACCAATTTGGATTCTAATGAGATAAATGTCAAATCAAATTGCTCTATGGGCCTAATTCAGACCTGGTCACTTGCTATGGGTTTTTTGCACTGCTGTGAGCAGATAGTCACCGCCCATAGGGGAGTGTATTTTTGCTTTGCAAGTGTGCGAACGCATGTGCAGTCGGGTGGTACAAAAAATATTTGTGCAGTTTCTGAGATGCCCAGAACTTACTCAGCCCTTGCGATCACTTCAGCCTGCTCGGTACCGGAATTGACGTCAGACACCTGCCCTGCAAATGCTTGGACACGCCTGCATTTTTCCAACCACCCACAGAAAACGGACAATTGACATGGGCAAATGCCTTCTTCCTGTCAATCTCCTTATGATTGGCTGTGCAAATGGATTCTTCGTTAAACCCATTGCACAGCAACAATTCGCTTTGTACCCGTGCGACGCGCCTACGCATTGCGGTGCATATGCGTGCGCAGTTCTGACCTGATCGCAGTTCAGCAAAAAACCTAGCGTGCGATCATGTCTGAATTACCCCCTATGTGCGGACAGATTAGTTTCCCTCTCCTAATAAAACAATATTTCACTGAGAAAAAAATAAATGAATAATTTTGCAATGTAGTATTGTGTTCTGCTCCTTACAGTGGATAACTATCTGATCAACTAATATCACCTAAAAATAATGCAACATAAAATGCTATGAGAACACATTTATTCTCCACAGAAAATATTATTTGTTATTTTCAACAATATTATTCTGTAGCTTCATCTGGCAAAAATCAAAACTCAGACTATTAGCATATAAACTCTGTTATAATGATCCGAGTGAATATGTTTTCTATGAAAACAACAATCTTAAGGGGGGTACACATGGTGAGATCCGTGTTTAAAATCTAAGCAAATTGACTAGATTGCTTAGAATTTAAGCACGGATCTGTCGTGTGTATGCCCCACAGCGATAGTAATGCGTGGCCCCACGCATAGCTATCGGTGGTACTAGAGTGGCCTGCATGCAAGCTCAAACTATTGATTCACTCATTTCAGTGCTGTGTGAAGTGAGCGGCCCCCCGTCCCATCCCCCCCCTCGCTCAGCACACATAACGCTGTGCTGAGTGGGGGTAGAAATGTGTGCTGAGCGGTCTGTGTTAAGATCGCTCAGCACATCTCTCCCGTCAGTACTGGCCTTTAGTTTGGATTATTTGATTAACATGCATAAGGTAATTTTGCTACTTAATCACTCAGACTAACAACTGTAGGTGGTTCAATAAGGTTTCATTATCAACACTTTAAAGGTCTGATAACATAGCAAGATCCAACTTCTCAACTAACAAAATAACTAACTACCTTAACAACTCAGACATTAGAATGCTTGCTTTTGTAGAACTTAAGGTCAGCAACTTGCTCAGGACACTCTCATGTGTATAATGTAGACAACTTATTTACAATCTAGTGGTGACCCTTATATTATTCAAACAAACAATACAATATTAATCTACTATATGTTTATTATATTGTTACTAAATACAGTAACTGAAATATGAAACTGGTCATCTGTTTACTTTACACACCTCCCCGGTATTTATTTTTTATTTATATTGATTTTTATTTAAATTTTTGAAAAATACAGAGAACATATAAAGCATGACACAGGCATAGAATAAATCAGCAACACATGTGCAATATGGAAACAAATAGAAATTTGGTTCACTGCAAGTGACATGTAACATCTTATAAGACACATCAAAAATGCAATGCCAGAAAATTTTAATAATATTGATCAGATTCTGCATAGAATATACAAAAGAAAAATGAAAAAAGAAAGGTAAGAAGGAAAGCATAAGGAGAGAGAAACAGATAGAAGAGGAGAGAGGACACTCAGAGAAAAGAGAGAGAAAAAGAGAAGGTAGATAAAAAGAATTAGAGGAATTTAGAGATATTCTCTCCTCCCAACCACCCAAGGCCTAAGCCGGTCTCCAGGGAATACCTGAGGACTATGTGAAAGTGTGGTAGCTTCTAGTGAGAAGACTTATAATGGACGGATTCTTTATACACCAGCCAGGGATGCCATGTAGCTGTAAAGGAAATGTTTCTCATTTCTAATGTTGAAATAAGATCTTCCATTGCCATATAGAGATCTAAGCGGGCGCTCCATTCCTTCAAACTGGGAATCACATCTGACTTCCAGTGTACATGGATAATCGCCTTAGAGGCACTTATGGTATGGTGAAGTAACGATTTCTTAAATTGAGTTCTGGGTCTACGTGTAAGATTTAAGAGCCAAAAGCTAGGGCAAAAGGGCAGATCCTCACCGAATGTAATGTTAGATGCTTCTACCACTTTGCGCCAATAGGGCTGAAGAAGGGAGCACTCCCACCATATATGTAGCGGGGTGCCAACCACCATCTTACATCTCCAACATGTATTGGGTACCTTAGGATAAATTTTAGCTAATATATTCAGACAGCAGTACCATTGCGTGAGTACTTTGTAATGTGTTTCCAAAACCATAACATTGGCAGAGGATGAGAAAATATTACTATAAATACTCTCCCAGTCATCTTCAACTACTATACCTGCGAGATCCAATTCCCAGTCTTTGACAAATTTAGGTTGGGAGGAAAATCTATGTTCTATTATCCATTTATAAAATGTAGAGAGGGTGTGACGGGGATAAGTGTGAGAGAGGCACAATTGTTCAAACAAAGTCACAGGCCATTTACATTTCACAGGAGAGAAAAATGTCATTAGAAAATGTTTATTTTGAAGATACCTCCAGATTTCCTTACTCGGTAGATTCCATTTAGTTTGCAGCTCAGGAAAGCATATTATGCCTGATGTATCCAGCAACTGGCCTACTCCATGGATACCTCTATCTCGCCAGAGCTGAAATGACAATGAATGGCATCTCAAACTCCCTGGTATTTAAATACAAGGGTGAACACTTGTCCCAGGATCAGGCAAGTTCCATTAGTCAAGCCAGGTTTTAAACATGCTTTTGGAATGAGTCCTTCCTGCTGAGACAGTGTACCTACATTCTTATGGTCTTTTCCCTTTCAATGAGAAATATATACATTTTATATTTGCAAGGCTAGGCTTCACCTCTGTCCCTTGAAGTCCACTGTAGCTAGTTGAGGGGCTTAGTCACAATGAAAAATTCCTGAAAATACACATAGGGTTGCAATCTCTTGATATCCCAAACTATGGCCAAGCATTCCTTTTCCACTATGACATATGCCATCTCCTGGGTCCATAGATATTGAATAGATATTGGACTATCTTCCCCCACCTGATTATGCATGGCACCCAGTCCATACTTGAAGTCATCAGGCATGGACTGAGTTTGTTAGCACTGGGTGGCTGAATAATATTGGTTTCAGTCTGTTAAATGCCATTAGTGTCATTTGTACTGTTTATTTGATGAGTGTACATTTTGGATGTTAAATCAAGCTAGGGTTTTGTGTGGGTGCTGTAATGAGCACACATTTTTGTATGATTGCTTTTGATTTATGAGTTGAGGCCATTAAATGATGGCTTCAACTCAGTCAGTTTCAGCTGAATCTTCCCTCCACCAACATGATACCCCAAATAGAATGTCTCTGACATCCCCAACTGACATTTATCAAGTCAGGTGGTAAATCCAACCTGTGCAATTCTATTTAACATCTCTGTCACATACAATATGTGGTTCTACCATGTCTCATTGATGATGGTTATGTAATCCAAGTACTCCTAAGAAAACCTTGCCAACCTAGCTGCAGGAGAACCCCCAAGGTGTTGGCACATTTTACACAAGTCTAGGCAAGGTTTATTGTTCTGGTTGAGTACTGGCCAAAGAGAAAGTTTGCAAAAGCTAGTCATGAGTCTTACAAGCTCTGACTCAGTTACACTATTGAACAATGAAACAATTTGTTCTTCTCATGACTTCTTATCCCCTCTATTGATGGGTCCATCTGTTGGGCTTCTCTAAAGGCTGTCTAATTTCCTTGGTCTAAGTCAATGTTATTTATTATTATGCTTTATTTATATGGTGCCACAAGGGTTCCGCAGCGCCCTATTACAGAGTTCATAAATAATCAAACATAAATAATCAAACAGGAAAACAGCAACTTACAGTTGATGACAGTATAGGACAAGTACAGGGTAAATAAACAGTTACATCAGCAGATGACACTGGAATAAGTATCAGGTGGCAGAAGACTGCTGGATGTGGTACAGTTGAAGATTATTAAAGTAAGACAAAGGATAAGCACATGAGGGAAGAGGGCCCTGCTCGTGAGAGCTTACAATCTGAAGTGTTGTTGGGCAATTATGTTAACTGCACATAAATAGTGACTTAGGGGCTAGATCATTCCAAAGGCTGTGATTTGCTGGGAGTTTAGCTCCACAAAATAACTGGCAAATCCTTGGCCTAAATCACTTACTGTACCAGTAACACAGGAGTGGGTAACATTCTAGCATACCTACTTCAACTTCACCCACATGTACCCTCAATTTTAGATGAACCTGGGACAGGGGAGTGTCCCTTGTTTGGCCACCAGCCAAAATTGCAGATTCTCCAATTTTTATTACAAGTGTTTCAGCAATAAACTCAAGGTGGACCAGGGAGATGGAAGCTCCTAATTCCCATATAAATTACTATCAACCTCCTCAAAGTCAGGTTCCTTTTGGCAAATGTGGAAGGCCCCTGCTCCCCTGAATCACCCACAGCTAAATTGCCAACCTCATAGCAGATGTCCTTGTTTATAACACTTGAATCAGTGGCAAGTCTAATGATTTTGCAGGCTTTTGCTGTCTTGGTAAAAAAAGATGGGAAAAGCTGGTGATCAATGAGAAGATAGTTACAATGCAGTCACTAGTGTTTAGCAACTTTGCCGATATACCACTGTTTAATTATGAATTCAGGCTGTGCAGTACTTCTCTACTCAGCATGGTTAGTAAGAAACTTGTCATCTCATTTGGCGGCTTCTTCCTGGCTTCTGGGATGATAGCTGGAGATACACGCTTTGACCTCCAAAGCAATATGATCCTAAGCAGCTACTCTAGAATGATGACATTTGTAATTGTAGCAACAGTAATGTCTTTTTGGCTTGATAGCTGCTGATTGCAGTTCCTTCTCAGTCCCTTCAAAAACTCTGTATTAGGTTAGTTACCTGTACAAGATTTGCCCCTGAATTTAATACTAAAAGATTACAAGTTTAAAGAATACAGGACCATTAAAACTTCCTTAAATTTTCATACTGGACACCATCTTCTGGCCTTAATTAGTGGTACACTTCTTGTGACTTAGCTGTTAAGCCAGGCTCAAGGTACAGTACCTAGCCCACTGCCTGTGGTGGATGTGCTTGGCCAGCCAGATCACTACTCATCTTGAATTATCAAAAGCAGTGTACCAAATCCAAGACTATTTCTGTGACATGACATTATCGACGTACACCTTGACAACTTGGCAATGAATGTCAGCTGCTGATGTGTCCTTTAGATGCAGAAATCTAATCACACTCTACACCTCAATGTTTGACCATGTTTCCTCCAGCCCTGCCATCTTACGACTGATGTTGGGACAGGATGACTGATATGAGGTGCAGTCTAATGGCCGTGAAGGTTAAGCAGTGGTCTACCTGCTCTGGCCTGGTGGGAAATTAGAATGAAATAGAGAATATTACTTACTTGATAGCTCTTATAGCTCTAAGTTAATGAACCACCGTCATATGTAATAATTTTAGAATTTTATTACTTAACTGAAATACTGTATAGAAGAGGTTTCCACTGGATATTATAAATATGATTTTATCAATTTGAACTGGTGATCCCATTTTGTAGGCCAAAGAAAACCTTTGGACTTTAATCTTTGGTCTATTCGAGAGCAAAAGCAGAATTTTCTTTTGTGCTCAAAGTTTACACATGCCATTTAGATTGTTATTATTCTTTTGGAAAAATACATGGGTTTTTGATGGTGTTAATTGCAGAACAAGAAAATGTTTTGTGAAATTATGGGTGAATATGGCCAGAAGAGACGCTGAAATTGATAATGATTACATTTTTTAATCATTCAATGAATTAGTTCTAAATTTCAAAATGTATTTGTAGTGTTTCAAATTTTATTATAGGTTAAAACATTGAGAATGTAAAATACAGTGAGTTCAACTAGATTTGAATCTTTTCTACAATATATGAGGTCCTGGATTTTTTATTTATGCAAACACCAAACCTCAACAGGTGATCTGAGAACTTTTAATGTATATAAATAAATGTATACATTTCATATTAATTAAGATTATTATATTATGTCACATATTTTAAATGGCAAATCTGAAGAGTTAATTTCAGACATAATTGACAAACCTTGAATGTAAATGTCAAATACAAATTAGAAATTATGAAAGCAATCTGTAACTTTCTAAATGCATTCTGCAACTAGAGGTGTAGTTAAGCTCCATGGTGCCCAGAGCATTGGTATGTTTCCGCGCCACCCTCTCATGTTACACTTAAAAAGAAAAAAAATATATAAAAAAGCTGTATGAGACAACATTTCAATGCCTATTTAATTCAGCTGCATTTTCATTAGGACATCCAAACAAAATACTGTAGGCATTGAGACGTTGTCTCATATAGCTGTTTTGAGTTTATGACTTTATGCCAGAGTGCCGCTTCCATGGAGGAATATGATTTGAATTACAAGTTAGCAACCAGCTAAGTACTATTTACCTAAAGGGAGTACCCTATTAATGGGATTTATAGATAATAAATATATATATATATATATATATACATACACTGTGTATATATATATATATATATATATATACATATGTATATATACATGTGTATATATATATATATATATAGTTATATATATATATATATATATATATATATATATATACACTGTATGTGTGTATATATATATATATATATATATATATATATATACATACACATGTACGGGCAGGTCCAGAACAGCCACTTATGCAACATATACTTGTCTGGTTGCCCACACAATTGATAGAATGATATAAAGATGATGGTGAGGCACTCGAAATAAAACAGACTGAGACAGCAGATGTATGTATATACACACATAATACAATGAAGGCATCACTCGGGATTGCAGACACAGGCAGATATTATCAATGTTTCAAGACTTTAATGTCTCGTGATCAGTATGCTCACATTTGACATGCTGGACGGTTGCCTCCGATGGTCGTCTTGAAAAAGACCCCTTGTGCCGAAACGTCAACATAAACCTGATGTCTTGGATGCATTAAATAAAGTTCTATAAATCGTGGATTGGTGAGTGCCTTCTGTTAAGACTTATTTAGTCTTATTCTATTTTTGCTATATATATATATATATATATATATATATATATATATACATATATATATATATATATATATATATATATATATTAGAAACAATATCCTTATCTTGCGCCAAAACAGGAGCAGCGATACGGGAGAGATCTCTTTTGGCAAATCTCAAACAAACATACAATAAAACACAATTCCCAAGTGCACTATGTGGAATGTTCTTTCATATTTTCTTTCAAAATGAACCCAATAGATATAGACTGTAAATTAGAGAATTCTTATAGATAATGTTTCCCAGGGACCTGTAACAGAGGATCACCAGAGAATCATCCAAACAAGAGGCCCAGGGCCAATTAATACCAATTGTTGGTTTATTAACACAGGTTTTAAACATACACATTAAAAAAATTGTACAGAGATAAAAATTTTATATCAGTAAGAAATGTCCAGAATATGATTATGGCAAGTTAGATCCCCCTCACCTTAACAAGGTGTGAGCTCAATAGGGAGAATCTTCACAAACTGGATTAATGACTCGTGACTGACAGACCCTACGCTTTTCACCTAATCGACTTCATCAAGGGTAGTTCTTTGAGGGTGAAGGAAATATGTATATTTATACATATTATATATACATAATATATATTTTATATATTTTATAAAACTTATTTTACACTAAATAGCAGCTGGCTGGCAGGCACAGCCAGAACGCACTTCTTTTAAAATAAATTTAATTTAATGCTCGGTGCATTGGTCCAGACACCTAGTTCCTCTCTCCAAGTCTCCTCTTCTCTTCAGTGTCTCCACTCTCCATCTGTCACATGTGTGATGTGACGTGATGATGTCACACGCAGTACTCGGGAGTGTGGAGGGAGGAAGCAGCTCAGGCTGTTCCTGATTGAACAGCTGTGAGCTGCATACTGCGGGCAGCAGGTGATGGCAGAGTCGGGCTTTGGTGCGCCTTCCAGTATTTAAGGTGCCCGGAACTTGAGCTCCACTGGAGCCACCCTCCCTACACTCATTGTCTTGGCTCAGTTATTTATGTAACTGGTCAGGGTCTTCCTACTTCTTTGTCTGTTGGAATGATCTCTGGCCATATGTACATTTATTTGTGTTCACCCAGCCCACCTTCTTACTCTTAAACAGCTCTTCTTCCTGCCTGCCCTCTTACTCCCCTACAGAACTTATATCAGCCCACCTTCTTCCTTCCTCCCCCAAAGAGAGTTATATATATATATATATATATATATATATCTATACCATTTCTCTAGGATGGATTGCTGCTCCTCCATATTTCAATAAGAACCAGGCAGCACTCCACGGATTTTGAAAGCAAATAGGTGTGTATTGAAATACAAATCAACAAAACAAAACTGGCATAGTGACAACCGACATTTCAATGCCTCTAGGTCGTTTTCTTCAAGGTGCTATGCTATATAGTATATAGTATAGCATATAGTATATAGCCAAGGTACCCCACCTTCAAGCAGATCCTACACTATCACAGAGTCTTAAAACCTGACTACTTCACTGCTGTTACACACATCATCTGCCTGCTAGATTTAAGGTGCACCTGCCACAGACTGTATGGCTATTAAAGGTACACTAGTCATCTAGCAGGCATATGATGTGTTTAAGAGCAGTGAAGTAGTCAGGTTTTAAGACTCTGTGATAGTGTAGGACCTGCTTGAAGGTGGGGTACCTTGCTGATCGGTTTGCAGGCTTCCGTGCATTGGCCAATCCACTAACTAAACCCCCATCATTTATTGAATTGTTGAGGATAAGTGAGCTTACTTTGGTGAGTGCTGGGTTTTCTGTTTGTATGTATTAGAGCGATGTGGTCATGGGCTACATGCACCCCACCCTGTGAGTGGTAAGTGCAGCTGTGTTCCCCTCTTCTGGGATGGCGAGTGCTGTGTTACATGCACCCCACCCTTTGAGAGGTTAGTGCATTGCTGTACCCCACTTCTGGGGTGGTGAGTGCTGTGGTTTTCTATTTGCGTATAAGATGGGGTTAATCTATGGTTAACTCTTATTAACCGTGGCCACTAGCTTTCTCATGCACCCCTGTGTGGACTCTATTATCCTGAACCTGTCTCAGCTGTTCATTAGCAATCTATCTAAGCCAATGTAAGGTGACTAGTGTACCTTTAAAAGCCATAAAGTCTGTGGCAAGAGCACCTTAAATCTAGCAGGCAGACGATGTGTGTAACAGCAATGAAGTAGTCAGGTTTTAAGATGCTGTGATAGTGTAGGACCTGCCTGAAGGTGGGGTACCTTGGCGATCAGTTTGCAGGCTTCTGTGCATTGGCCAATACACTAACTAAACCCCCATCATTTATTTATTGAATTGTTGAGGATAAGTGAGCTTACTTTAGGGAGTGCTGGGTTTTCTGTTTGTATATATATATATATATATATATATATGTGTGTAAATATATTTAGCTCTCTCTCTATATATAATACTAACACTGATGGCAATGTATGGCTGCATGCATTATAGAATATTTATATAGAACTAATAAATTGTTAGCAACTGCCTGCAGCACCACAGTGTTGTGTCTGTCACTCATAGTCACAGTTCTCAACTCAGAGTGTTGCAGTCATAACAGGCTAGCTCCCAACGAGATGACCAGCCCTGCTGCTGATTCTTAACAACTGAGCTGAGCTGCACCACTTCTTAAACCCATGGGCCACGCCCAGCCAGATGCATGCCTGCTCCTCCCACTCCCTGCCCGCCACCCAAAGCCTGCTGATTCTGAAAAGGTCGTCCAGAGGCGGCTGTATATATTGATATCATCATCTCGCGAGATCCTAGCATTGGTGCAGCAGCTGGAAGTGGCTGTGAGGGACGTTCACGACAAGTGACAAATAGCCAGTTGACAGACACATACATACCTCTTCATGGTGGCTCAACCTGTCGCTCGCACGCCCGTTTACACACTGATTTATAATGAAAACAAATACCCCTCCTCCCCCCAAAACAAATGGCTACTGGTGTGATTTGGGCTTGGCTCCCTGGCATGCCTGGGTCCAGGTAATCCCCTTCCCCCCTTCTCTCGTCACCACTATGTGTGAGTAAGGGTGTTTATAAATGTACTGTCACTTTGTGTGTGTCTTCTGTTTTTTAATATTACTTGTACAGGGGGACTACATGTACCTGCAGGCTCAAGTACCAACTTGCAGGGGACTCTTGCTGGGACCTGTAGTTCCTCCTGTAAAAGGCAATATTTTTTACAAATTCAAATTAACTGAATGGACGATCAACTCGACATCCAGAGACCAAAGGTGCTGAGGATAGCCACGGGCTTCAGTTCCAGCCTAGGGTGCTCTGGAGGGGGTGGGATCCCTTTATTGTGGAGTCCCCACTCCCCTATGAAACACCAGAACTGACTAGTTATGTTGGCTTAATGCTACAGATGTGGGGACCAATATAAGCATGTCCCCTGGCTGTGGCATTAGCTCCCTGGCTAGTAGAGCCCAGTGCTGATTTACAAAATACAGGGGAGCATTACTTCTTTATCCCCCAGTGTTTTTTAAACCATGACTGGTCCAAGAGCCTTATGAATACGATGTTGGATGCCAGCTTGTGACATCAGTTGCAGTGCTGGGATTACAGCTATATGCAAGAGGCCTCGCTTCCACTGAGAAGTCTCCTTCATGCCCCTCCTAGAGATTGGATGATAATTCAATGTTACTTGCATGTGGGCACTGAACTTCTGTCTATCTTTGAATCAGGCCCTATATGCCCAGCACAACATTATAATGTACTCAGCTCTCAGATACAGTGGATAACATCCAGCAAGGCCTGTTTTGTGAGCCACATATATCTAGGAGTTTAACAGATTTCTAAATTATAGATTTTTTATAGATTTTACTTTACAGTAGTTTTTCTACTTCATATAATGTACATATGTGCGTGTGTGTGTGTGTGTGTGTGTGTGTGTGTGTGTGTGTACATGCATCTTTGTTTGTGTGCATGTGTTACAATATATGCAATGCTGGGATGTCTGTAATTTTGAGCAAGGTACTAGCAGTCTTTTGGATGGTGGGTGGGCATTCTTCCACCCAGGAAGGGGCAAGTGCTGACACTAATGATAACAGTTGGAACTGTGGACATGACAAACAGTAGATGTTGCATCTTCCCCCTAAAAGCCAAATAGATCCTTGCATTAGCTCTATGGAAATTCGCATTAGCTTTGGTGCCATCATCCAAATACAGCCAACTTTGGCCAGTATTTACTAAAAATCCGAGTTTGGCCGATTTGTGTTTATTTTTTCTAAGTCCCAACCCGGGAATTCACTAAGCACCAATCTCGGCAGTGTCTGGTCTATTCGTAATGGTTTGAATGACAACGTTCCGAAATACGAATGAATAGACCATCGGTCAAATGTGGCTGTTATTTCATAGAATACGGGAATTCACTATTCATTCGTATTTGGGTGTTAGTCTCTGAGTGCTCAAATGCGGTCGTATTTATTTACGATTCGTAAAAAAAAAACGGCAAAAAAATAGACCTGCTTTTTTCAGTCGTGTTTACATGTGTTGCAAATAAAAAAATCACTCACACCTGAATTAGGATGCCTATAAAAGGATGTTAGGCCCATTTCAATACACCTACACTCAGAAATGGCAGCAGGACAGTGGGCCAGTGATCTTTTGTGTGCTGTGGGATTCCTCAGACTCAGACATCAGCCTGTAAGTACCCAGGTCCAAGAAACTGAACATGGTCAGCAGGTTGTACAAGTTCCGTGGAGGCTGCGCAGGCCTCGTTTATTTAGGGGGCGTTTAAACTTGAACGCATTGTCCGATGATAAGGTCATACAGATGTTCCGTCTAAATCGTAACAACATTTTCCGTCTGTATGACCTTGTCAAACTGGGCCTAGACCCTGAGACAGCACGCTCTCGCCCTGTCTCAGGCCTGCACAAACTCCTGGCTGTGTTGCACTTTATGGCTACTGGCAGCTTTCAGGCTGTGTCTGGGGATGTCATAGGAATCTCACAGCCCTCATTTTCAAGAATCTTAACACAGGTGATGTATACCTAACAACCTCTTCTGTTTTGTGTTTGTTTTAATTTCTCGGTGGCCAGTTCTGACCTAAAATCTCATGTTTATTGTTCTTTAAAATGTTCACACAGGTGTTGGCTGTTTTGCAGCCCCGCATCGAGGCCTCAATCTGCTTCCCTACCCAGGAGTCTCAGTGGCATGCCATCAGGGTAGATTTCTATGAGCTGGCTGGCATGCCCAATGTGCTTGGAGCCATAGATTGCACACACATTCAGCTGAGACCACCTAGGGGCAGGCAGCATATATATACAAACCGCCATTTCGAACACTCCACAAATGTGCAGGTGGTATGTAATGCAAATCTCAAAATAATGAGTGTTGTTGCAGGTTACCCTGAGGGCTGCTATGACTCCTTCATCCTCAGTCAGTCATCCCTCTTTGATAAGTTTGAGGATGGACAAATGCCAGATGGATGGCTGCTGGGTATGTAATTTGATATGTGTAGGCCTGCGTATACTTTGTCCAAATACAGGTGCAGATGTATTAACCTGTAGAAGGCATAAGGAAGTGAGAAACCAGTGATCTGTGCAAGGTGATAAAGGCACCAGCCAATCTGCTCCAATATGTAAATTAACATTTAGGAACAGATTGTCTGCTGCCTTTATTACCTTGCACATATCACTGGTTTTTCACTTCCTTATGCCTTCTACAGGTTAATACATCTGCCCCACAGTGTGTTACTTATGTGTTGCTGTATCTTAACATGAATCACGTTACTATATCTGTCTTTTAGGTGATGGAGGATATGGCTGTTTCTCTTGGTTTCAAACTCCATTGTCCCGACCTGATACCCCTGCTGACACAATTACAATAATGCACATAAGTCCACGCGGAATGTCATAGAAAGATGTTTTGGTGTGCTGAAATCTAGGTTTCGGTGTCTGGATAAGTCTAGTGGCCTTTTGTTGTATAGTCCCTCCAAGGTGACTCAAATTGTGTTCTGCTGCTGCTTTCTTCATAACATGTGTTTGCAACAACATCTGCCACATGTTGAGGAGGAGGAGGAGGATGAAGAAGAAAGCAGCCAGCAAGCAGAGGAATTAGAGACATCTGGTGATACTTGGAGTACTGATGTAGGGAGGCAGGTTAGGCAACTGATCATCAATCGCTATTTCTAAGGTAAGCTTGGTTTGCTTATTTCATTTGTTGTGTATTCCTAAATAGAATTTTTGCCTTTTTTTTCCAAAATCCATTACTCAGAATGTGTCTGTCTCCTTGACACATACAAACATACCCTCGCTATATGAAAAACAAATGTCGCATGTGTATTGTGTGTATTTTTAATCTCAAAACAACAGATTATGAGTGGCATGCATTAAGTCTGGATAAGTGATCGTAAACTTGCAGTGCTAATTTCTTACAAGCCCACATCATCCATTTAGTATTTCACTTTATCATTGTGTGTTACGTCCTAATGCACATGTTCACAAACTCAGCCCTCAGGACCACACACAGTGCATGTTTTTCTCGTAACAAAGTAGAAGCACAGGTGTATGAATTACTCACAGACATATGTTAAAAGGTTCACAGGTGGAGCTATTTATGTCACTTGTGATTCTGTGAGGAGACCTGCAAAACATGCACTGTGTGGGTTCCTGAGGGCCGAGTTTGAGAACATGTGTTCCCAAAAAACACTCCTCAACATATAATATGTTAGCCTTGAGGAATACATGTGTCCCTATGTGTGATGCACCATCATATTTAAGACTCACAAACTTACTGTAATCAGGAATAATTTATTTTCTAATGTTTGATGCTGTAAACTTGATGATGTGTAAGTAAATACAGTTTGCCACACATATACATTATTATAAACAGTTTTTGTTTTTTGTTGTAAAAGTACATATTTGTTTGTTTCAGCATCATGTGTAAAAACATGCTTAATAATTTTTAACACACACAAACATGTCCCAACAATACTGACATTCATTTGGACAATGTTTTTCAAACAAAACAAAGGCAACATATTACAAGCTTTTTACGCAACTCAATTGTGTTCTTCTTGTAATGTTGTATAGATAAGATAGCTAAGATATGTATCACTAACATTGTAATTTGGATTGTCTGCAGGCAAAGAGAATGATTGAAATATAGAAAGAATAATGATTAGAAAAAAATCAAGTGGTCAGTTTACTTCCTGCTAACATGTATGTGTGGCTCCATCAACATTTCCCTCCTCCAATCATAAAAAAAAAAGGTTAATGAATAAATGTGCGTACTAAATTTTTATTTTTTTGCCCATTTTAATTAATGATGTTGAAAAAAGGGGCAAGGAGCTAAGTGTTATATATTTTTTTTATCAACAAAAACACTTGCTAACTGTTTTGAGTTACTTATCACAAATGTCTAACTTGTTTTTTTTCACATTTTTGGGTGGCTGCTTGTCCTGCCCTTTGCTTTTAGCACTGTCATGTTGTCGTGCTCTGGTGGACCGTCTTGGTGGTGATGAGACTGGCGTGATATTTGGAGTAGTCATACCAGAACTGCTGCTTGTTTGCTGTTGGTGCATGCATCTGAGTGTTTCATTCAGGTTAGTGAGGGTGGCATTGAGTTCAAGTGTAGCAGCATTTTGATTGTCTACTATTCGGAATAAACTTTCATTAATCTTTTGATTGTTTTGAAAAATGCTCATATAACTTTGCCGTTGTCTGTGCTGTTCTTCCATTATGCGCTGTTAGTTGCCCATGACCTGTGTAATGTCTGTTCGCATGAGTTCCATGGTATTGCCTATTCTGGTTGTTTGTTCATTTTGTCTACTCAGATTTCTTGATATTCTTCTGAGGTGAGATGGTAGGCTTGCAAACATTTGTGTCTGCTTACGCAGGCAATCTTCATTAGTGGCCTGCTGTCTAGCCCAAATAGTCCAAAACACCTGATCAGGACCTTGTGTTCCTGGTGTTGTTGGGCTGTGTTGTGGTGGTGGTGTGCTTTGCTGTGGTGGTGTACTCACAGGTGCTGGGGGGCTCATTCCTTGCATTAATGGCTGCATTTCTAAGATGTTTGTCTCCTCCATGTCACTGTGTTGGTGTTGCTGTGGAGGGATGCAGTTCCCAGAACATGAAGCTGAAATGTTAAACAAATCTCCGTTAGCTATCCATATGTTTGTGAAATGATAAAAAATCACTACACATGGAACACATGTCATTCACTGTTGCTTTCAACTATTCTGGCTAGCAACATCATCACTCATAGCTTAAATACATACATATGCCTGTTTGAGGCAAATGTGTCTGGTTACTTAATTGTGAAAGCAAACACTTTAGTTTTATTGTAGCTCACACATACTCCACCATAAAAACACATTGGAATACATAATGTGTTACCTTATAGCTTTGTTCAAACAAACATAGTAATGTTTTATATGTATTTTGCAATGTTACCTCAAGCACACATGTGAATTTTGGAAAAACAACCTTACTTTTTGCAAACAAACCAACATGCTTTTTTGTTGCAGCATCTTACACCCAATGTCATACTGTATGGCTCAAGTGGACATACATATCTTTACTGGATGTGGACAAAGCCATTTATCTTGGATTCCATTTCAGCTTTTACTTACTGCGGTAAGTATTTTAGTTTTGGATGTGTTTTGACTTAATGCGATTATGACTGATTTTGATTATGTTCTGACATTTTACACCTTTTTTCAGTTTGATACTCACAATCAAGATGAGGGGAGTGTGGATGACGTCTTGGAGGTGTGTCCAAAATTTGGAGTGGGGATACAGAACATACGGACGATAATCTTCGTGGCGGGGTAGCCTGCTGTGTTTGTGCCGGGACATACGACCTTGCTTTCTTTTCGGCCACAGGTTTTTTGTGGTGATGTCTTACAGAAGTGCCACTTCTGCTGCTCCATACTTCTTTTGATGGACCTTTTAATGAAAGTGCAATTTTGTTATGGCCATTCCTTTACAAGCATACCCTATACTACAATGGACACTTTACCTGCTTCCGCAGCGTCATCATCATCAGATGTGATAGGAGTTACTGGTCGACGGGTAGTACTGATTTTTTCAGACACTGTATAACATGAATTATATAAAAAATCATGCTATTGTGTATACATCCACCCATTATACTTATAAACATTTATTATTTTAGAAATGCTTGGTTTTTAATTAAAACAAACATAAGGACCAGAAATTAAAAATGTAAAAAAAAAAAAACACATATGCACTATGGCAACATCAACACAGGAAAACATGTAGAGGACACTGACATAGGCCACAAGTTGAAGAAAAGGTTTCAAAAAAACAAAAACACACAACTTCATTTTGTATTGGAAGGAAAAATATTACAGATGCAATATATAATTTGCTCTGTGATGTGGCACTCCAAAGACACATTACCACTATATGAGCAAAAACAAAATGCAGCAATTTATAAAAAAATTACACTGCAGTGTGGTGTCATGGTACAAATACAAGCAAAAATAAATAAATATTGTTTTAAAAAAAAATAATTAACATTATCTAAAGATGACATTACACATGTAAGTGGTTTCCAAACCACTTTCCAGTACTCCAGCCTCTAACATGACAACCACTTTTTAAAAAAAATTCCACATGGATCACTTAAATATAAAACATAGTCACAATTTTTTTTACAAAAAACGCCCAAAAGGAAAACATTATTGCAGGACAATTCAGAGACACACCAAGTCCAAACTACACATGCAAAATATCTGTCAGAAAAACACGTGACATACAATAAAGTAAGATGTTATATTGGCTTTTATATAAAACATTAACCAAAACAATGTATTTGCTGACATACACTTGAAGATGGGAGTAATATGCAACATCACATGACACACATTACAAAAAAAAATTGTAAATGCAAATACACATGCTCACCATTTTTCCTGGGCCTATCTGAATCCCGGACATGGGTTGCAGAGACAACTTCTGGAGGTATGACACTCCGCATGGGCTCCTCATACTCCAGATAACTTGCAATATAGGGTTGCCCACCACCGGTTTTCCAAAACGACTTGGCCTCCTTGGCCATTTTGGACTTGACACGTCGCTTTATGTCATAGTACCGTTTGCGGCACTTGTCCTCCACCCGCTTGACCATCCCCTCACTATTGACAGCAGCAACTACTTTCGCCCACAACACCGTCTTCCTCCGTGTTGGCACCTTGGCGGACTCAGGGCCAAATAGCTGCCTCTGATACTTCATCAGCTCACGCACCAATGCCACATTTTCTGCAAAACTAAACTTAACATTCCGCCCAGTCTTAGTAGTGGTGCGTGGCTGCGGAGCACTCTGACTGTCACTATCACTTGAGGCTGCTGCAGCAACCTCACCCACCTCCTCCACCTCACTAACCTCACTAACACTCACCTCCTCCACCTGATCAACCTCCTCCCCCTCACTCACACCCTCCACCTCTCTGAGTCACACATAATTGTGTGTCTAAACAGTTAACACAGGAAAAAAAAAGACAAACAACACACTCCTCCACTACCACTACACAACTCACACACACACACACACACACACACACACACTGACAAGGGACTATAAAGAAACATAACTTGGACTAAAAATGAGACAAAACCACAAAATACAAGACAACAAGAATGACAAGACGACTTTCAAACACAATACCACACTCAGAAATGGCTACCACCACTCCTCTTCAAACCACAAATTCACCTACCTCCACAGCACAACCTCCCTCCTCCTCACCACTAACTAAACCCACGAGGTGCGGACGGTTTGGGGCGTATTTATATGGTTGCGCACAGACACTCCTACCATCTGAAAAACAACCAATCACGAACGGGGATGAAAATCGAAACTGAAAGTGAAAATGCGGCAGCGGGAAAAAAAAAACCATGCCGCGTTTAACTTAGGAAAAAAACTAGCAAATACAACAAAAACCCGTACGCAAACGACATTGACGGCCGTAAAAAAAACGACTGGCATCGACATCGGAAAACACAAAAACCATAAAGTCGACTGCTTCGTAACTTTGCGTATATGGATTCAAAAAGTTGCATGAAAATGCACCCGATACACAACGAGTTTAAACACTATACAAACCGACTCAAACACGAATATTAGTAAATATTGCCCTTTGTTTCAAACTCAGATTCAGTCCTATGCATGCATACAAAATAAACACCTAGTATGGCATGTGATTTGAGACTTCCATATAAGTCAAACATCAGTATTTAATATATTATGTTAATATTTCTTTTTTAAAACTACTTCCACATAGTATGTCAACTTTTTTCCAGCACTGCTTAAATATGACAGACCTGGAACTATAGCTTTAAAATTAAGAAATTGTGATTTTGGGCCTAATTGAAGGTTGATTGCAAAATCTTCCTCTAATTGGCACAACCATGTGCACTGGGGGTGGATCGGTGGGGCGGGGGGTACAGATATGACATGTGTGGAAAGAGTTAGATTTGGATTGGTTATATTGTTTCTGTGTAGGGTAAATACTGTCTGCTTTATTTTTACACTGCAATTTAGATTTCAGTTTGAACACACCTCGCCCAAATCTAAGTCTCTCTGCACATTTATATCTACCCCACCTGCAGTGCACATGGTTTTTCTCATTACATGAGGATTTTGCTTTTGTAATCAACCTTGAATTAAGCCCTTTAATCCAACATTTGTCACCTATCCCCTAGCCTGATTTTTTTTTTTACATGTGGAAAAAAAATAGAATTCAATATCATTTGTACTCATAAAACTGAATAAAGATAATAAGGCTTTGTGGCAGTGTAAAGTGAGATTAGTCAGCTGGCATTTATCCATGCATGCCTGCTTATTAATAAAATAACCTGTCTGTTTGATCTCAAATAGTCAAATTTCCCTTTATACTGTAGGATTAGGTGATCATAAAAAAATAAATAAATAGCGAGTTATAGCTATATATATATATATATATATATATATAAAAAACACTCACTTCTCCCGCAATGCAGAAAAAGTAGACAAGCCAGCACTCACGTGTAGATGAAAGAAAAGCAGGATTTATTCCTTAACCAAATGGCATGGTGAAGTACAGCAAATACAGCAAACACAGCCCGACAGCTGTTTCAACCGACTGGTCTTCCTCAGGGGCTAGCCGGTTGAAACAGCTGTCGGGCTGTGTTTGCTGTATTTGCTGTACTTCACCATGCTGTTTGGTTAAGGAATAAATCCTGCTTTTCTTTCATCTACACGTGAGTGCTGGCCTGTCTACTTTTTCTGCATAGCTGGAGAAGTGAGTGTTTTATATTTATTGCTGCCTTGCACCACCATTTTTTGCTTTATATACATAGGCTTTGAGTGCTGTCGTGATTTCCTATATATATATATATATATATATATATGAGGCTAGATAGCAGAGACTGGCTGGCAACTTTTAACCTGGGTGGCAATGCAAGAGCACTGGCCTGTAAGTCTTGGCCCATCATTAAATAGCATGAAGACAGACAGACATGGATGCCGCCTTTGCACAGTACACATGCAGTTACAGCAGGTAAGCCTACCATAGTAAATGTCAAATAGCAGTGGTTATAGCACATTTGACACTTATCACCTTGTACATCTCCCACAAAGGTTAGTTGTGTGTGTGTGTGTGTGTGTGTGTGTGTGTGTGTGTGTGTGCGTGCATGCATGTGTGTGTCTCAAGATCCCGCAAGAGTACCGGAACTTCCCACGCATGCGCGGTGCCTGTTTCCAGACGCCATTCGGCACACAGTTTTCCTTTCAGTCCTCCCATTACCTATAAGTAGTGGTGGGAGTGCGTGACTACCATTACTGACCCGTGTACGTGTAAAGGGACGAAATGCGTTGGGTACAAAACTTCTGGTTCTCTGCTCAGCTGCATGATTTACAGATAAGCCTATATATGTTTTAAGCATTGTACAAGTCCATTTTACTGTTTTGTCATGCTGTGTGTAATAAATGTATAAACAAAATGATATTACACTATCAGCGTCCTACTTCCCTATGGGGAGAAAATAAAGAGCCTCATACACAACTACCACAAAATACTTCAAGCTGTCATTGATGTTAAACGGGGCAATACATGGTATTAAGAACTGGGGTTTGTAAACTTTTGATCAGGGTCATTTGGGTAGTTTCTGTTGTCATTATGATTTAACAAGCGTAAACACAGTTGTTTGACAATAAATGGCTTCACCCAACCACTAACCATGAGTGAAAGAAAAGTTTGTGAATTATCATTCATATTCTCTGACAAATGGCCAGAAAATCACAAATTCTGCAAGGGTAATTAAACTTATGAGCACAACTGTATCTACACTCCCTGTAGCCATTCTATCCTCTTATCCAGTAGCATTCCGTTACCTGTAAAAAAAACCCCACAAAACTATAGTATTCCTATATTTATGTCCCGCTGCAGCCGGGTGTGGAACATACGGTCGACCACACTTAGGTCGACAGTCATTAGGTTGACCACTTTTGGTTGACAGTGACTAGGTCAACATCTGAAATAGGTCAACACTGTCATAAGGTAGACATGAACAAGGTCGACATGAGTTTTTTTTTAAAGTGGTGCTGTTTTCTTCGTAAAGTGACCGGGAACGCCAATTAGTGCAACATGTCCCCTCGCATGGCTCGCTTTGCTTGCCATGCTTTGGGCAAGGTGCCTCGCTCTGCTACCGCTGCACTTGGCACTGGTTACCTTTCCCCATCATAGTCCACAATTATCGTGTAGTATTAAAAAGTTTAAAAAAATTAAATATATAAATAAAAACTCATGTCAGCCTTTTTCCATGTTTACCTAGTACATGTTGACCTAGTGACCATGTTGACCTATAGACCATGTCGACCTAATGCATGTTGACCAATAGCGTTCGACCTACTGACTGTCGACCTAAGTGTGGTCGACCTAGAGACTGGATACCCTGCAGCCTTGCTGCGTAAAGGTGCAAACTGTTGCAGGATCAGCATGCGTATGCATCGGTGCATGCCACTCCATATAATAGACATCTCCCTTAAGAATGGGCGCAGGGAGCGTGCATATGCACACAACCACCAGCTCCCATTCAAAAGTTTGCATAGCGTAGTGTACGCATTACTATGCAGGCAGTTATTAGTTACAATGTGCTACAATATAAATGGACGCATCTGTAGTTTAGATCACGTCCTCTCTATTACAATTAGGGATTCAAGGAGTTAAAAAAACCACGTACACTTCCTCTATGCAAGTGACCGGGACCCACATAAGTGCTGTCAATAGAAGAACCACGAGCCAATCAGCGGGCACCTTCATGAGATCAACCCACTGATTAACTGAAAAGCGGATACACTGTCAATCAAACATCCCCCATATACTTCAATGGTGGTGACCTATAGTTACCTTACAGTTCACCTCACACTTCCCACCATAGATTTTAATGGAGGTTCCCCCTACTGAAGTCTATGTGGAAAATTTCGAGAATCCTACACAATTTATCCCTATATTTTTTGAACCAGGACATGCTCAAAGAACTCAGGACTGGTTATGCTTGTTGGCGGGGGTTGGAAGGTGGGGAGGGTGCAGGCTGACCCCCACACCATTTGTTTTTCTATTTTTTAGCCATTTACTGACATTTAAACAGAGAAGCACTACACAGATTTCACTGATCTGTGCATGCATTATTTTCAGGAATGAAGGCTGCCAGCAAACATGGCAGTCAAACATAAATACATACACCATTGGAAAACATAATTGACTAAGTTTAGTTTGAAAAAAGCACCTGTGTCTGATCGATCTCATCCATGTTTATTCTCGGGCAAACATTGGTGAGACATGATTCTTAGTAAATTTTCCCCTTCTCTTAACACTTTAGTACTCTGGTTAAAATGAAACCTTCAACATTATTCCTTTTTTATTGGGCACAATTTATTTTCAATAAACTTAAGTCAATTTATTTCCTTGCCTTCAAAAACATTTTCATTAAACTCATTTGTCATAAAAAAGTTGCTTTGTACTGTAGATTTTAAAATTACTATTTTTATTTAATGAAGGTGCAATACTTTGTTGTAAATGAGTTTGCTTCACTCTTAATTTTCACTACTATGTTAAATATAACAAGACATTTAATTTTTAATTATTTAAATATATGTAAATATATAAAGTGTAATGGTATTGTGCAGGAGTGTATCTACCCCTTGGTCAGGATGGCACTCGCCAGAGGCGCTGTTAGAAGAGGGGCACCATCTGGAGGTGCCACCCATGGCCAAGAGGTAGACATACTTAGACTAGGCAGTTACCTGTTTGTCCTTACTGGAGACATGCAGCACAGCAGTCACTCAGTGTAATTAGCTCCAATGTCTGGTACCGCACTTTAGTGAAGCAGCTCTAAGTAAAATTACAGCTCCCAGCAGCCCTTGCTGCCGGGAGCTCCTGGCAGCAAGGGCTGCTGGGAGCTGTAGTTTTAGAGCTGCTTCACTGAAGTGCTGTGCCGGACATCTGCGCTAATTACACTGAGTGACTGCCGTGCTCCATGTCTCCGGTTTGCATGAACAGGTAACTGCCTGGTCTATGTATGTCTACCTCTTGGCCGTGGGTGGCAACCAAGGAGAGAGAGGCACTGGAATTTAGAAATATGGGTGGATATATATGTATATATATAAATATATATATATATATGTATATAAATGTATTTATTGCTGTATCTTGCAGCTCTGTGTCAAGTATACTATCCATATCTGTGCTGCATTATTGTGAGCAGTATATAGTAGGACAGTGCAGCATTTTGGTGACCAGCAGTATACATATAGTTCAGTACAGTAGGCCATTGCTGTATCTTGCAGCTCTGTGTCAAGTATACTATCTCTGTGCTGCATTATTGTGAGCAGTATATAGTAGGACAGTGCAGCATTTTGGTGACCAGCAGTATACATATAGTACAGTACAGTAGGCCATTGCTGTATCTTGCAGCTCTGTGTCAAGTATACTATCCATATCTGTGCTGCATTATTGTGAGCAGTATATAGTAGGATAGTGCAGCATTTTGGTGACCAGCAGTATGCATATAGTACAGTACAGAAGGCCATTGCTGTATCTTGCAGCTCTGTGTCAAGTATACTATCCATATCTGTGCTGCATTATTGTAAGCAGTATATAGTAGGACAGTGCAGCATTTTGGTGACCAGCAGTATACATATAGTACAGTACAGTAGGCCATTGCTGTATCTTGCAGCTCTGTGTCAAGTATACTATCCATATATGTGCTGCATTATTGTGAGCAGTATACAGTAGGACAGCGCAGCATTTTGGAGACCAGCAGTATACATATTGTCGAAGTCAGAAAATATTACAAAACACACATTACATACAAACACCACATAGGTGGCCTCCGTGTGTATGCGTGTTCGGCTGTGCATGCACATATTCGCAAATTGCGTATGGTCGCTCCCACGGTCCTGCTCAGTTTGAACGTGGTATGAGTAATTACAGTGGAATTTGTACTCTCATGGAAAAGCCACAAAGACATATCATAAATCTAATATATATATTGTATAAATCCCACACTGTCTGTTTTTTCTTCTAAATAGCATGAAGATCAGTCACACATAAATTAAAACTCCCAGAGACTAAAATATATTGGCCTTATTTACACTAAGCTTTGAAATTTTATGAAGAAGGCAAACACCTTTGTTTACTAGGATAGCCGAGTTTCTATTTAAAACAATGAGTACTGGATTGTCATTATCTCACCTGAAGACAAAAACAAACGAAGAGACAATACCCAGGAACTGAAGCTGTTAGAAAATCAATTAACAATAGCTAACCAAAACACAAAACCAGACATTTAGAAATCTAAGATATTAACATTCATAGTCTAACCTCATGGAGATGTGTGTGTTTGTATATATATATATATATATATATTCCATAGACAAAAAACCTTACGGTTCACATGTCCCATTAAGGCTTCTTAGACATGATCGAAATTTCAGAAACCTGATGTAACTCTTCCACTCAAACTCCAAAAAGCAATGAAGTTCCGATCATTAAGGCTGACGCCTTAATGGACGTGTTCCTTGCGCAATACAGATATGGTATGCCATCACAGCCTGTGGGTAAGTGCAGATTCAGTACTCTCACAGAGTGAGATTGCTGTCACTCACACAATGGTGGAGCTGCTAATTCACAGATTTGTGTGCTCATTGGAATACACACATTTTTTTGTCTATGGAATTTCATAGCTTTTTTCCAATTTATTTTTTTAATTCAGAAATGTAAAATTTTCACTGTAAGAATAAACATTTGATTTTTTAAATGTTTAATGAAAATGTTCGCATAACATCACTGTTCTGTGCAAAATGCAAAAATAATTTTATTTACCAAACAGAATTGTTATACTTTTAACTTTGGTCAAAATACTTTGCTGCCTTTGTGGATGATGCAGGGAGGGGATAGGTGACAGCAGCCTGTGACTCAGGCTGGAGGCATGTGTGAAATGCCTTGTGTGTACATGTGTGCCAGGTGCCGTGTATATATGTGTTTGTCAGGTGCTATGTGTATATATATATATATATATATATATATATATCTATCTGTGTGTGTCAGGTGCCGTGCGAATATATGTGTGTGTCAGGTGCCGCGCGTATATATGTGTGTGTGTGTGTGTGTGTGTGTGTCAGGTGCCGCGCGTATATATGAGTGTATAAGGTGCCGCGCGTATTTATGTGTGTGTCAGGTGTCGTGCATATGTATGTGTCAGGTGGTGCGCGTATATATGTGTGTGTGTCAGGTACCCCGCGTATATGTTTGTGTGTGTGTGTGTGTGTCAGGTGCCCCGCGTATATATATATATATATATATGTGTGTGTGTGTGTCAGGTGTCGCGCATATATATGTGTGTGTATCAGGTGCCCCGCGTGTATATGTGTGTGTGTCAGGTGCACCGCGTATATGTGTGTGTCAGGTGCCGTGCGTGTATATGTGTGTGTGTCAGGTGCCACGCGTATATATATGTGTGTGTGTCAGGTGCCACGTGTATATATATGTGTGGTGTGTGTCAGGTGGTGCGCGTATATATGTGTGTGTGTGTCAGGTGCCGCGCATATATATGTGTGTGTGTCAGGTGCCGCTGTATATATGTGTGTGTGTTTCAGATGCCGCACGTATATATATGTGTGTGTGTGTGTGTCAGGTGCTGCGCACATATATGTGTGTGTCAAGTACCGCATGTATATATGTATGTGTGTGTTTGTGACAGATGCCGCGCGTATATATGTGTGTGTGTGTGTCAGGTGCCACGCATATATGTGTGTGTCAGGTGCCGTGCGTGTATATGTGTGTGTGTCAGGTGCCACGCGTATATATATGTGTGTGTGTCAGGTGCCACGTGTATATATATGTGTGGTGTGTGTCAGGTGGTGCGCGTATATATGTGTGTGTGTGTCAGGTGCCGCGCATATATATGTGTGTGTGTCAGGTGCCGCTGTATATATGTGTGTGTGTTTCAGATGCCGCACGTATATATATGTGTGTGTGTGTGTGTGTCAGGTGCTGCGCACATATATGTGTGTGTCAAGTACCGCATGTATATATGTATGTGTGTGTTTGTGACAGATGCCGCTCGTATATATGTGTGTGTGTGTGTCAGGTGCCGCGCATATATGTGTGTGTCAGGTGCCGCACGTGTATATGTGTGTGTGTCAGGTGCCGCGCATATATATGTGTGTCGGGTGCCGCGCATATATGTGTGTGTTTGTCAGTTGGCGCGTGTATATATATGTTTTTCAGGGGCCGCGCGTGTGTGTATCAGGTGCCGCTTATGTACATACGTACATGTATGTGTGTGTGTGGTGCCGCCACGCATGTATGTGTGTGTCAGGTGCGGTGCGTGTATATGTGTGTTTGTTAAATGCTACATCTGTGTATATGTGCATGTGTGCCAGGTGCTGCGTAAATACAATGTGGGTGTGTCAGGTGCTGCGTGTTTGTGTGTGTCTGGTGCTGCGTGTTTATGTGTGTGTGTGCCAGGTGCTGCATGTTTGTGTGTGTGTACCCCATGGTACTAAATGGAAACCCAGTATCCTCTAGGATGTAAGAGAAACATATATATATATATATATATATATATATATATATATATATATATATATAGTGGAAAGCAACACTCAGGGCACAGGGGACTTTACTGAAGGGGGCAAAAAGCAAGGCACAGGGGACTGGACGGGGGGGACAACACATATGGCGCAGGGGACTATACAGTGGGGAAATGCACAGGGCGCATGGGACTATACAGGGGGACAACACACAGGGCACAGTAGACTGTATAGGGGGCGACACACAGGGTGCAGGGGACTGTTAGGGAGGGGTGACACGCAAGGTGCAAGGGGACTGTATGGGGGGGCAACACGTAGGGCACAGGGACTTATGGGGGGGACGCAGAGGACTGTAAGGGTGGGGGTGACATGCAGGGTGCAGGGGACTGTACAAGGGGGGCAACACGAGGGGCACAGGGGACTGTATGGGGAGGCTGCACGCATGACGCAGGGGATTGTACAGGGGTTACACGCAAGGCGCAGGGGACTGTACAGTGGAACAACACGCAGGAGGTACGGAGGGCGACACACAGAGGACTAAGGGAGTAGGGCAACATGCAGGACGCAGGGGACTGTAGACTGTACGGGGTGGTGACACGCAGGTGCAGGGGACAGTATTGGGTGTAAGCGACATGCTGGGTGCAGGGGACTGAACTGAGGGGTTCGACACGCAGGGTGCAGGGGACTGTCCAGTGAGGGCAACATGCAGGGCGTAGGGTACTGTTAGTGGGGCAACATGCAGGGCCAGGGGACTTTACAGGGGGGGAGCAGCGACAGAGAGGGTGCAGGTGACTGTACGGGTGTGTGGGCAACATACACGGAAATGTACAGTGGTAGGGCGACCTGCAGGATGCAGGGGACTGTAAGGGGGTGTGTGTGACTTGAAGGGCGCATGGGACAGTACCGGGTAAATCAACACGCAGGGGACTGTACTGAAGGGGGGGGGGGCGACATGCAGGGCGCAGGGGATTGTACACGCAGGATGCAGGGGACAGTACCAGGAGAAAGCAACACTCAGGGTACAGGGGACTGTACTGAAGGGGGGACTGTATGGGGGAGCAGAATACAGGGCGCAGGGGACTACGTGGGGACTGACACGCAGGGCGCATGGGACTGTACATGGGGCAACACAGAGAGCGCAGGGTATTTTACAGGGAGGGGGGTAATGCAGGGCACATGGGGACTATACGGTGGAGGTGACACGCAGAGCACAGGGGACTGTACAGGAGGTGACATGCAGGACACAGGGTACTGTACGGGGGGTGACATGCAGGGTGCAAGGGTCAGTATCGGAGGAAAGGAACACGCAGTGTGCAGGGGACTGTACTGAAGGGGGCGACACGCAGGGTGCAGAGGACTGACTGTACAGGGGTGGGCAACAAGCAAGGCGCAGGGGACTGTACGGTGGAGGTAACACACATAAGGCGCAGGGGACTGTACCAGGGGAAAGGGACATGCAGGTCACAGGACTGGGTGAAAGTGACATGTAGGGGACTGTACGGGGGCGACAGGCAGGGTACAGTGTACTGTATGGGTGGGGGCAACATGCAGGGGAGTGTACAGGGGTAGGGTGACATTCAGGACGCAGAGGACTGTACGTCTAAGGGGGGGGTGGCACGCAAGGGACAGTGCTGAAGAAAACGACGCGCAGGGCACAGGACATGGGGAAAGCAACACGCAGGGTGCAGAGGACTGTACTGAAAAGGGGGCCACTGGATGGAGAAGCCGCTGGATGCCGCCGGAGAAGAGGCAGCCGCCAAAACTGCTTGAGACTAAAACACCGGTAAGCTTGTACACAATACACATAGTTAAATGAAAAAAAAAATTGCGTGGGGCCCCCCCTCCTAAGCATAACCAGCCTCGGGCTCCTTGAGCCGGTCCTGATTGTAAAAATTCAAGGGAAAAATTGCGTAGGGTTCCCCATATTAAAACAACCAGCACCGGGCTCTGCGCCTGGTCCTGGTTCCAAAAATATGGGGAACAAAAGATGTAAGGGTCCCCCATATATTTAAAACCAGCACCGGGCTCCACTAGCCAGAGAGATAATGCCACAGCCGGGGGACACTTTTATAAAGGTCCGTGCGTCCGTGGCATTACCCCCCCCCCAACTAGTCACCCCTAGCTGGGGTTCCCTGGAGGAGTGGGAATCCCTGCAAAAAAAGGAGTCCCCCTTCTCCAGGCACCCAAGGGCCAGGGGTGAAGCCCGAGGCTGTCCCCCCCATGGGTGGTGGATGGGAGGCTGATAGCCTTTGTGTAAAAAATAGAAAAAAAAATTGTGGTAGAACTACAAGTCTGAGCAAGCCTCCCCCGCAAGCTGGTACTTGGAGAACCAAAAGTACCAGCATGCGGGGAAATAACGGGCCCGCTGGTACCTTTGGTTCTACTACAAAAAAAATACCCCCAAAAAAACACAACGCACACACCGTGAAAGTACAAGTTTATTACATACATGCACACCTACATGCACACATACTTACCTATGTTGACACGAAGCCCCTCGGTCCTCTTCTCCAGTAGAATCCACGGGGTACCTGTAAATAAAAATCATACTTACAAACAATCTTTGCGTAGTTCTGTCCTCTTCTTTTCCGATGTAATCCACAAACTTGATTAAAATAAAAAAACGGAAACCCGATCCATGAGACTAAAGGGGTTCCATGTTTACACATGGAACCCCTTTTCCCGAATTTCGGGACCCCCCGTGACTTCTGTCACTGAAGGTCCCTGTAGCCAATCAGGGAGCGCCACGTCATGGCACTCTCCTGATTGGATGTGCACTCCTGCCCTGTCAATCAGGACGAGCGCACTGCCTAGAATGGAGGGGAGCGCTCCTCCACACTAGTCAATGATGGGAACTTTGCGGCCTACGGTAGGAGGGTGGGTGGCCGGACACACAGCGGGGAGAGGGGGGGGTTGCCAGACACACAGCGGGAGGGGAGGGAGGTGGGGGGTGGTCAGACACACAGCAGGGAGGAGGGAGGTGGGGGTTGCCGGACACACAGCAGGAGGGGGGGGAGGTCGGGGTGGTCAAACACACAGAAGGAGGGAGGGAGGTGGGGGTGGTCGGAAACACAGCAGGAGGGAGGAAGGTGGGGGTGGTCGGACACACAGCAGGAGGGAGGGGAGGTGGGGGTGGCTGGACACACAGCGGGAAAGGGGGAGGAGGAAACCGGACACACAGTGGGAGAGGAGGGAGGAGACCGGACACACAGCGGGAGAGGAGACCGGACACACAGCAGGAGAGGGGGGGGGGACCGGACGCACAGCGGAAGAGGGGGGGGAGACCGGACACACAGCGGGAGAGTGGGGGGGTCGGGACACACAGCAGGAGGAAGGGAGATGGTGGTGGTCGGACACATAGCGGGAGGGAGGGGAGGGATGGCCGGACACACAGCGGGCAGGGAGGGGTGGTGGCCGTACACACAGCGGGCGGGGGTGTGTGGCCCGGACACAGCGGGCGGAGGGGGAGGAAGGGGGGGTGGCCGGACACAGCGGGAGGAGGGTGGGGGTCGGACACACAGCGGGAGGAGGAGGGGTGGCCGGACAGACAGCAGGAGGGGAGGGAGGGAGGTCAGACACACAGCGGGGTGGGAGGGGAGGGATGGCCGGACACACAGCGGGAGGGGGATGGGGGGTGGCCGGACACACCACAGGAGGAAGATGGGGGGTGGTCGGACACACAGCGGGAGGGGAATGGAGGGTGGCCGGACACTTGGGGGGTGGCCGGGACACACAGCGGGAGGGGGATTGGGGGTGGCCGGACACACAGAGGGGGGTGGGGGTGGTCGGAAACACAGCGGGAGGGAGGGAGGTGGCAAGACACACAGCGGGAGGGAGGTGGGGGTGGTCAGACACACAGCAGGAGGGAGGTGGGGGTGGTCGACACACAGCAGGAGGGAGGAAGGTGGGGGTGGTCGGACACACAGCAGGAGGGAGGAAGGTGGGGGTGGTCGGAGACACAGCAGGAGTGAGGGAGGTGGGTGGCCGGACACACAGCGGGAGAGGGGAGGAGGAAACCGGACACACAGTGGAGAGGAGGGAGGAGACCGGACACACAGCGGGAGAGGAGACCGGACACACAGCAGGAGAGGGGTGGAAGACCGGACACACAGTGGAAGAGGGGGAAGGAGGCCAGACACACAGCGTGGAGAGGGG